>NC_052146.1:254717189-257117189 GCF_902713615.1 Scyliorhinus canicula
ACTAGTTCACAAAGCCTTCCTGGTCTTTGCATGTTTTGACCTTGAGTCAACTTTAGGACTGTTTGGTTTAAGCTCAGTTCTCAAAGGAGATCCTGTTTCTTTCACAACCAATCAGCTGCTCCATTTGATGCTTCATGAGACTTTGGAATAGAGGAGAACAGAATTACAAGTGGTTACGTGAGAGACGTCCCCCTGGCCAGCAAAAATAGACTACAACTTGTTTTTATACATTCAGTATTGGTGTTTTGATCCATGTGTTTTAATTCAATCCACCTGAAGTGGTTATGGATGAGTACCAAGAAGGTGTCATTTCACTTTTCTCAAAGGTCTACATGCACTCTTTGAAATGGTCGAGTGGAACGTTTGCAAAGGAGTTCTGACAGTTTACTTCTGCAATTTTGGCAACTAGTACATTTACTAACCAATGATTTTAGGTTACAATGAAGGTACAAAGATTATGGATAAAGACTTGGCGAATGTGAGTAGTTTCAAGTACCTAGGGTTAGTAGTGGCAATAGATGGAAATGTAAACATGGAAATTAAGGGGCGGCATGTAGCGCAGTGGTTAGCACTGGGACTGCGGCGCTGAGGACATTCTCCCCATGTCTGCGTGGGTTTCACCCCCACAACCCAAAGATATGCAGGTTAGGTGGATTGCCGCATTAAATTGCCCCTTAATTGGAAAAAAAAATTGTTGGGTACTCTAAATTTTAAAAAAATATGGAGATTAAGCAATGGAGCAACTCTGGTTGGAGTAGTTAGATGAAGTGCAGTGGAGTGTTATGTCATTGAAAAGTACCACTGAAACTGAATTCAAGAATCCACAAGATAGTTGTGAGACCAGCATTGTGCAGAAACGGGGGCAACACCCATAAGAGGAAGAATGATAGGACACTAATGCAATATGGGTGCTGAGATGGATGTGTAAAATGATGAGAAAGGACAATTTCAGGAACCAGTATGCCAGTGAAGATTGAGTGAGCATTCAAACAATAGTCAAGAAGATATTGAATTTGCACTGATAATCTGTTGCCGAGGGGGAGAGGACATGGGTGGCACAGTAGCATAATGGTTAGCACTGTTGCTTCACAGTGCCAGGGTCTCAGATTCTATTCCCACTTGGGTCACTGACTGTGCGGAGTCTGCATATTCTCCCTGTGTATGCGTGGGTTTCCATCAGGCACTCCGGTTTCCTACCACAAGTCCCGAAAGACGTGCTGTTAGGTGAACTAGACATTCTGAATTCTCCCTCAGTGTTTCCGAACAGGCGCCAGAATGTGGCGACTAGGGGCTTTCCACAGTACCTTCATTGCAGTGTTAATGTAAGCCTACTTGTGACAATAATAAATATTTTCATATTAACGATTATATTATGTGGTGAAGTGAGTAATGGAAATGGGATGCCAGGAAGAAGAAGATGATGCCCAAGACCAGATGCAAAGATGTAGCGATGAGAGACTTAAACACAGTAGAATCCGAAGAAGAATGTGTGACTGACAGGTGGAGATGGAGAAGGGTGATAAACCAGCATTTTGGTGACCCCAAGGAAAATGGTAGAAGCTAAAAATAGAACTTGTTTCTTTGTCACCAGATAGGACAACAAAGGAAACCTCTCATTATGGATATCATGCTGACTATTTCTGTGTTCAATATTTAGTTCTGCCAGATACCTATCTCTTAAAGAACTAAGTACCGCAGCTTTGTGACCCCACTTAATGCAGCCCTGCTCACATGACAACTCATTGTGACAATTGTGGAATGTTTTCAGTTCCTCGGCTGTACACTGGCAAAGTTATTTCTGTTTGTCAGCCCTTTTGTACAGTGAGTCAGAGTTTGGGCTGCAATTTCAGTTGTAGCACGAGGAAAGTCATGTCTACTATCTATATTGTGAAGATTAGCCCTTCACAGCCTATATCTCAGTCCTCTTGCAGCAAACTGAAAGTGTTTCAGTGATTGCATTCTCTTTCAAACTGCAATATTCAATGTTGTGGTGCTGTGAGAGAAGTATAATGCATTTTTGACATTGTCATCGTCGGAACTGTAGATTTTGATCTGAGAATAGCTATTAAGGATTTTATGACCTGTTACTAAGTTTCTACTCAATAAAAACTGGTGAAACTTTTGATTCTGAAGAAGATTCCAAGTTCTTCGTTTGCTATCTGAGCCTAGTTACATTCACTCTTTCTGCGGACCTCATGGCGCTGAGGTCCCAGGTTCGATCCTGGCTCTGGGTCACTGTCCGTGTGGAGTTTACACATTCTCCCTGTGTTTGCATGGGCTTCACCCCCACAACCCAAAAAGATGTGCAGGCTAGGTGAATTGGCCACGCTAAATTGCCCCTTAATTGGAAAAATTAATTGGGTACTCTAAATTTATTTTTTTTTAAATAAATAAATAATTCGGATCATTCCCATTTCACATCTTTTGTCACCAGCTGGTAATGGAGCTAACACCAGTTTCAAGCTCAGACATAAACTATGAATAGTATCGAACCATGTCTGGAAAAGATCAAGCTCAGACACAATTTATAATTTTGGGCCGTATTGACTATAGCCTCGATCTTCTCTTACACAGAATGTAACCCCTTTTCATGGATTATCAGGCCAAGGTACACTATCTCAGATTGCACAGGAGCACAACTGTGCTTTTTCAACTTCATATTGTGACCATTGAGCCTTTTTAATACTTCATCCTGTACAAAGAACAAAGAACAATACAGCACAGGAACAGGCCCTTCCGCCCTCCAAGCCTGTGCCAGCCATGATACCAACCTTTGCCAAAACCCTCAGCACGTCCTTGTGCCATATCCCTCAAGACCCATCCCATCCCTGCGTTTTTCAAGATTCCTTTTGAAGCCATTAATGTATCTGCTTCCACAACCTCCCCGGCAACTCGTTCCAGGCACTCACCACACTCTGCATAAAAAGCCTGCCTCGCACATCTCCTCTAAAATTTGCCCCATGGACCTGAAACCTATGCCCTCTGGTGACTGACCCCTCCACCCTGGGAAATAGTGCCTGCCCATCCATTCTAATCATGCCCCTCATAATCTTGTAGACCTCTATCAGGTCACCTCTCAACCTCCGTCTTTCTAATGAAAACAGTCCGAGTCTATTCACCTCTCCACATAGCTAACATCCTCCAGACCAGACAACATACTGGTAAACCTCCTCTGTATCGTCTCCAAAGCCTCCACATCCTTCTGGTAGTGTGGCTATCAGAATTGTGTGCAATATTCCAAGTGCGGCCTTACCAAGGTTCCATACAACTGCAGTATGACTTGCTAGTTTTTAGACTCGATGCCCCGTCCAATGAAGGCAAGCATTCCGTATGCTTTCTTGACTATCCTTGACCACTTGTGTTGCCACGTTCAAAGATCTGTGGACCTGCACGCCCAGATCTCTCTGATTTCTATATCCTATAGTTTTACCATTTACGGTGTATTTCCCCTCTGTGTTAGACCTGCCAAAATGCATCACCTCACATTTGTATGGATTAAACTCCATTTTCCATTTCTCTGCCAAAGTCTCCAACCTCTTTACGTCCTGCTGTATCTTCTAACAATCCTCAACACTATCTGCCACTCCACCAACCTTGGTGTAATCCACAAACTTATTAATCAGACCAGTTACATTTTCCTCCAACTCATTTATGTACACCCCAAACAAGAGAGGCCCAAGCACAGATTTCAGTGGAACACCACTAGTCAAAACCTTCCATTCAGAAAAACACCCTTTGCCTTCTGTGACCGAGCCAGTTCTGTATCCATCTTACCACCTCACCTCTGATCCCGTGTGACTTCACCTTTTGTACCAGTCTGCCATGAAGCACCTTGTCAAAGGCTTTACTGAAGTCTATGTAAACAACATCCACCGCTCTCCCCTCATCAATCATCTTTGTTACCTCCTCAAAAAACTCAATCAAGTCAGTGAGGCACAACCCCCCCTTCACAAAATCATGCTGTCTATCACTTATGAGTCCATTTGTTTCCAAATGGGGTATAAATCCTGTCCCTGAGAATTATTTCCAATAATTTACCTACTACCGACGTTAGGCTCACCGGCCTATAGTTTCCGGGATTATCCCTGCTACCTTTCTTAAACAGCAGTACCACATTCACTATTCTCCAGTCCTCTGGGATCTCACCTGTAGCCAATGAGGATACAAAGATGTCAGTCAAGGCCCCAGCCATTTCCTCCCTTGCTTCCCTGTACTTGAAGATTCTCTTTCTCTGCTGCGGTCTCAATCAACACATTATTCTAATTACACGATCTATGCAGTACTCGATGCACAATCATACCCATTGTAGCTTGGAAGATTTTGGGGGATTTCATGACCCAGGTTAAGAGAACATAGGACAGCGGTGTAACCCTGCAATGTACCGGCTTTGCATCAGGTCTGAATTGGATGTGGACCTTCACACCAAGTATGCCTTCATAGCTGTCCTTGAAAACGTTACTGTAACTGTTCAATAGCGAATTAAACTTCTTTATTGTCACAATTTGGAAAACATACTGGCAGCAATCCAGTGACTACATTTGGCCCAGTGTGGATCTGGGCGAGCTGGGTGAATAGCGGAAAAGGCTGAAATTGAGATTCACACCTGGCGTGAACCAATTTGCAATTTACCCGGCCCGCTCCGATGGCGAGTTTGGGATCACATCCAAAAATGACGAGAACATCATTAACTCTCATTTTCATTCATTTGAATCTCATTAATGAGATTGAAACAAATGTAGCGGTCTCCCGGAAATTACCCGACTCCCCAGTGCGAAATCACACGAATGTCACTTAGTGATCATTTTCAAAAACGTGAAGCTGGCACAATGGCTACAGAGGGGAAGTGAGGAGGTGAGTAACCATCTTCATTTTCAAGCATGCAACTCAAGTGCATCGGAGATGCCGACCCAATGCTGGGGGGAAGGGGGTGGGGTTGGGGGGGGGGGGGGTGCGGGGTGGGGAGTGCGGGGGGAACCCCTCAGGATGTTGGGGTTGGGCTTGGTCAGGGGGCTGAAGCATTCTAGGTCGGGGGTCACCCCTCGTCTTGCAGGTAAGGGGAGGGCGGGTGAGGGGCTTTGCGCTTGTGAGGCATTCAATCCTTCTGTAAATATTGTGAAGACCCATGACAGGGGCAACCTCAGCTGCAGTCTCTCTGCCCTACCAAATACTTCCAGGACGGAGACATGCTGCAGCTCCTATCATGACATTCAATTTCTCTCCCTTTGACTGTGAGAAGCCTCTAGCTTCACAGCTGAAGGCTATTTCAAATGAGGACTTAGCCTTGCCAGTTGTGCGAGCACTTCACACTCCTCAACTCGCCATGCCTCCTCGACGGCACACATGCCATGTCTCAGAGGACAATTAGTGCACTGCATGTTCAGCAAACTTTGAAACCTGAACAGTGTGCCTGAACCCTAATAGAGTCAGCACTATAGAGGCAGCTACCATCAATCACACACTAAAAAGCAGGACTACAGCACGGATCTTCTCGCAACCAAAGAATGAGTGTGTGAATAAGTGGAGGGCAGCTGAGCACAGACTCCCTAATGTTCCTGGCAGAGGTCTGGAGTCTGGAGTCTGCAATCCTTTGTTTGCACTTGACTGCTGAATTTGTGCACATTAGAGTGTTAAAGTGAGAGTTTGGTGACTGAGGGATATTAAGGGTTTATTTTTATCTAAAATCTAGTCTTTCTTTTATTTTGGTAAATTAACTTAAAAGTTGCTGTTTAGGTTTGAAGAAAGTGAATTTTCAATCAGCTTTAAACAGAGGTTCTACTTGCAGCTACTTGCAGCTGCAGCTTGGTAAATTAGTTAATTGGATTAAGCCAGTTTTCAGAGGCTCGAGTCAGCCAGTATAAAGGTGAGCCAGCTTACAGTGCTGACTTTGTTTGCATTTGAGTGCTGAATTTGTGCGCATTACAGTGTTAAAGTGAGAGTTTGATGACTGAGGGGGTGAGGTGAGGAGGGAGCAAGGTGCTCCTTTCATTTCATTTCCTATATTTTCTCAAAGAGTGTGAAGGGAGCCAGGAGTTTATAGAGAGTGCAGCTGACTGGGAATAAAGTCGGAGGTCGGAGCTGCAGTTAGTTCACAGGGCAGCTATGTTCTGTAATGTAAGAGTTGTTTGTTTTTTTTTGAATTTTTGTGTTTGTTTTGTTTTTTGGGGGAAGCAAGCTATCTTTGTTTCATTTAGCAGAATCACCAATTTTAGAGGGTTCACTTGGGAGAGTAGTAGCAACATATATATATATATATTTTCCTTTAAATCTTAGAGGGGATGGAGGCCAGGGCAGTTGCATGCTCCTCCTGTAGGATGTGGATGGTGAGGGACACCACCGGTGTTCCCACTGACTACATCTGCTGGAAGTACACCCAACTCCAGCTCCTCAGAGACTGCATTAGGAAATGGGAGCTGGAGCTGGATGAATTTTGGATCATCCGGGAGTTACAGGGAGGTAGCCACACCCAAGGTATAGGAGAAGAGTAGCTGGGTTACAGTCAGGGGAAGGAAAAGGAATGGGCAGACAGTGCAGGGATCCCTCGTGGCCGTTCCCCTTCAAAACAAGTATACCGTTTTGGTTTGTTGGGGGGTGACTTACTGGGGGAAAGCCCTAGTAGCCAGGTTTCTGGCACTGAGCCTGGCTCTGTGGCTCAAAGGGAAGGGGGGTGAATAGAAAAGCAATAGTGATAGGAGACTCAATGGTTCGGGGAATGGATAGGAGATTCTGTGGTCGCGATCGAGACTCCCGGAAGGTCTGTTGCCTCCCGGGTGCAAGGGCCAGGGATGTTTTGGATCAAATCTACAGGATTCATAAGGGGGAGGGGGAGCAACCAGAAGTCATGGTGCACATAGGCACCAACGACATAGCTAAGAAAAGGAATGAGGATCTAAAAAGTGATTTTAGGGAGTTAGGTTGGAAGCTAAAGAGCAGGACAAGCAGAGTAGTAATCTCAGGATTGCGACCAGTGCCACGTGCAAGTGAGGCAAGGAACAGAGAGTGAGTACAGCTGAACACGTGGCTGCAGGGCTGGTGTAGGAGGGAAGGCTTCAGATATGTGGATCGTTAGGATATCATCTGGGGAAGGTGGGACCTGTACATGAAGGACGGATTGCACCTAAACTAGAGAGGCACCAATATCCTGGGTGCGAGGTCTGCTAGAGCTCTTTGGGAGGGTTTAAACTAGTTTGGTAGGGGATAGGAACCAGAGCTATGGATCAGAGGATAGGACCACTGTTGAACAGGTAGAAATAGTATGCAGCGAGTCTGTGAGGAAGGATAGTCAGTCGATTGGGCAAAGTTGCACTCAGTGGATGGGTTGAAGTGTGTCTGTTTCAATGCAAGGAGTGTCAGGAATAAGGGAGATGAACTTAGAACATGGATTAGTACTTGGAACTACGATGTTGTGGCCATTACAGAGACATGGATTTCACAGGGGCAGGAACAGTTGTTAGATATTCCGGGGTTTAGATGTTTTCAGAAGAATAGAGAGGGAAGTAAAAGAGGAGGGGGCGTGACACCGTTAATTAGAGAGTATATCACAGCTACAGAAAAGGAGGTAGTTGAGGAGGGTTTGTTTACTGAGTCAGTCTGGGTGGAAGTCAGAAACAAAACTGAGTCGCTTCATTGTGAGTTTTCTATAGACCCCCCAATAGCAGCAGAGAGATAGAGGAACAGATTGGGCGGAAGATCTTGGAAAGGTGCAGAAGTAACAGAGTTGTTGTCATGGGTGACTTCAACTTCCCTAATATTGACTGGAACCTCTTTACTTCAAATGGTTTGGATGGAGCAGATTTTGTCAGGTGTGTACAGGAAGGATTCCTGACTCAATATGTAGATAGGCCGACTAGGGGGGAGGCCATATTGGAGTTGGCACTCAGCAATGAATCAGGCCAGGTGTCAGATGTCTCGGTGGGAGAGCATTTCAGTGACAGTGACCACAACTCCTTCACCTTAATCATAATCATGGAGAGGGATAGGAACAGACAGTATGGGAAGGTATTTAATTGAGGGAGGGGAAATTATACTTCCATTAGGAGCTGAGGAGCATAAAGTGGGAACAATAGTTCTTGGGGAAATGCACAACAGTAATGTGGGGGTTCTTAAGGAGTACTTGCTGCGAATGCTGGATAGTTTTGTCCCACTGAGATGAGGAAGGAATGGTAAGGTGAAGGAGCCTTGGATGACAAGAGAAGTGGAGCTTCTAGTCAAGAGGAAGAAGGAAGCTTATGTAAGGTTGAGGAAGCAAGGATCTGACTCGACTCTAGAGGGTTACAAGGTAGCCAGGAAGGAACTCAAAACTGGACTAAGGAGAGCTCGAAGGAGGCATGGAAAAACCCTGGCGGGAAGGATTAGGGAAAAACCCAAGGCATTCTACACTTATGTGAGAAATAAGAGGATGATCAGAGTGAGAGTAGGGCCGATCAGGGATAATGGAGGGAACTTGTGCCTAGAGTCTGAGGAAATGGGGAGGCCCTAAATGGATATTTTGCTTCAGTATTCACTAGAGAGAGGGACCTTGTTGCTCATGAGAACAGTGTGAAGCAGATTAATAGACTCGAACATGTTTATATTAAGGAGGATGTGCTGGAAATTTTGAAAAGCATTAGGATAGATAACGGCCTGACGGGATATACCCAAGGTTACTACGGGAAGCGAGGGAGGAGATTGCTGTGCCGTTGGCGATGATCTTTGTGTCATTCACCACTGGAGTAATACCGGATGACTAGAGGGAGGCGAATGTTGTTCCACTGTTCAAGAAAGGGAATAGGGAAATCCCTGGGAATTACAGACCCATCAGTCTTGCATCTGCGGTGAGCAAAATATTGGAAAGGATTCTGAGAGATTGGATTTTATGATTATTTAGAAAAACATTGTTTGATTAAAGATAGTCAGCATGACTTTGTGAGGGGCAGATCATGCCTCACAAGCCTCATTGAATTCTTGGAGGATGTGACGAGATACATTGATGGATGTGGTATATCTGGATTTCAGTAAGGCATCTGATAACTGTGGTGAATGTATTCACCATAGTAAAACTGTCTGTTTAGTACTGTGGCCTAAGGTCAGGAAATAGTAATACTATCTACCCTGTCTGTATAGTACTGTGGCCTATGACCAGGAAATAGTAATACAATCTACCACCATGTATTGTACAGGAGCCCCAGTAGGCTCTGCCTCTGGCTCCCCCCCCCCCCCCCCCCCCCCCCCCGCCCCGGGGCTGTATATAGACCTGGCCACCTGTGGGCAGCCCTCATTGTTACTGAACTCACAGGCAGGCCAGTTCTCGGTTAATAAAGCCTCTGTTCACTCGTTCTCATCGTCTTGCAGTGAATTGATGGTACAACAATTTATTAACCAAAGACATCACTATTGAAGCTGCTCTAAAGCCTGATAAACTCGACCTCGACGCACAAGATCCTCTCTCACTGGCTCCATTGTTTCGAGGCCTACCTCGACTCTTCTGAAACGCCTCCCTCCGACCCCTCAAGATGCACCTCCTCCACGCCCGGGTGAGCCATCGAATCTCCGTGATGATTGCGAAAGCCAGCACATACGACGCAGCTGTCGCGACGCTGAAGTAGCGTTTCGTAAAGCCCGTAAAGGAGGTGTTCGTGCGGCACCTTCTCACTACCCGCCCTCAACACGCTGGGGAATCGCTGGACGAGTACCTGGAGAACCTGACCCTACTTGCCAGAAACTGCAACTACCAGGATGTGAAGGCTGAGGAGCACATGAAGCTGTAGATCCGGGACAACTACGTGGCTGGGGTCCGATCTAACTACGTCAGGCAGCAACTGCTGGAAAATGGGGCCTCGGACCTGCAGGACACGGTAAAACTAGCCACCCTATTAGAGGTGGCCTAACTGATCCCCGCAGACCCAGCGCGATCCCCCGGACGCACCACCGACGCAGCCCTCACCAGGTCCAACTACGTCACAGGCTTGTGACGCGCGGCTGCCCGTCCAGACCGAGGGTCCGCCGTGCTATTTCTTTGGTCTGGGCCAACACCCACGGCAGCATTGCCCAGCCCGTGCCGCAACATGCATCGACTGCGGCAAAAAGAGACATTTTGCCAGAATCTGCCTGGCCCGACACAAAGCCCCAAAGTCGAAAGCATACCAGGCCCGATCCACGGACTCACAGGCCCACAGACCCCGCAATGTGGCTGCGTGTCGGCCGGGAACGCCTCCTTCGGATGCGTCAACCGCCTCGTGCAACTCGTGGGGGGGCGCTATCTTTCATGCAGCCCGACACGTGCGACTCATGGGGGTGACCATCTTGGCAGCCATATTCAACCCAGCCCGACACGTGCGACTCGTGGGGGCCGCCATCTTGTGACTCCGATACCTCCGACCACGCAGACTACCAGCAGCTCGGCGCCGTCACCCTCAACCAGTCGCAGCTAAAGCACCTGAAAAATTCAATGATGGTCAACGGGCACGAGACCCCCTGTCCTTTTGACTTCGGGAGCACAGAGAGCTTCATTGACCCCGACACAGTAAGGACTGCTCCCTCCACATCTACCCCACGTCCCAGACAATCTCCCTTGCCTCCGGATCCCATTCGGTACAGATCCGGGGGTACTGTGTCGCGAACCTCGCGATACAGGGCTCAGAGCACACCGCATTTAAACTGTCTGTCCGCCCTCACCTCTGCACCCCTCTACTGCTTGGACTAGACTTCCGATGCAGTCACCGAAGCCTGACCCTAAAGTGCAGCGGGCCCTTACCCACCCCTTACGATATGTAGCCTCGCAACCCTTAAGGTCCACACCACCGCCCCCCCCCCCCCCCCCCCCCCCCCCCCCCCGCGCTCTTCGCGAACCTCACCCGCGTTTGTAAACCCATCGCCACCAGGAGCAGACGGTACAGTGCACAAGACATGACTTTTATCAAGTCAGAGTTCCAACGACTCTTGAGGGAGGGGGTCATCGAGGCCAGCAACAGCCCCTGGAGGGCACAAGTGGTAGTTGTCAGGACCGGGGAAAAGAATCGGATGGTTGTGGACTACAGCCAAACCATAAACCGGTTCACTCAACTGGATGCGTACCCCCTTCACCGCATTGCGGAGATGGTCAACCAAATTGCGCAATACCGGGTTTTCTCCACGGTAGATCTGAAGTCAGCCTACCATCAGCTCCCGATCTGCCTGGAAGATCGCCACTGCACTGCTTTTGAAGCAGCCGGCCGACTCTTCCACTTCCTCAGGGTCCCTTTCAGCATCACCAACGGGGTCTCGGTCTTCCAGAGAACGATGGACCGAATGGTGGACCAGTATGGGCTGCGGGCTACATACCCGTACTTGGACAATGTCACCATCTGCGGTCATGATCAGCAGGACCACGACACCAACCTTCAGAGGTTCCTCCAAACCGCCCAATCCCGCAACCTCACGTATAACAAGGAGAAGTGCGTTTTCCGCACAACCTGGCTAGCCATCCTCGGCTATGTTGTGGAAAATGGAGTCCTTGGGCCCGACCCCGATCGCATGCGCTCCGTCATGGAACTTCACCTTCCTACAGCCGCAAGGTCCTAAAATGATGCATGGGGCTATTCTCCTACTATGCCCAGTGGGTCCCAACTATGCGGACAAAGCCCGCCCACTTATTAAAGCCACGATATTCCCCCTGACAGCTGAGGCCCGCTCGGCCTTCAGCCGCATCAAGGTCGATATCACCAAGGCCGTAATGCACGCGGTGGATGAATCATCCCCTTTCAGGTAGAGTGATGCGTCAGACGTCGCCCTGGCCTCTGCCCTCAACCAGGCAGGCAGGCCAGCAGCCTTCTTTTCCCTAACCCTCAACACCGCCTAGATCCGACACTCCTCTGTCGAGAAGGAAGCTCAAGCCATCATGGAAGCTGTGCGGCGTTGGAGGCACTACCTAGCTGGTAGGAGGTCCACCCGCATCACCAACCAGCGGTCGGTAGCCTTTATGTTTGACAACGCACAACGGGGCAAAATTAACAATGACAAAATCTTGAGGTGGAGGATCGAACTCTCCACCGACAATTACGAAATCAAGTATCGTCGCTGGCGTGCAAGATGACCGACTTCGGGCTATCCACGATGACCTATGTCACCCGGGGGTCACCCGGCTTACCAACTTTATGAAGGCCCGCGACCTGTCCTACTCCACCGAGGAGGTCAGGGCCATGACCAGGGACTGCCACGTCTGCGCAGAGTGCAAACCGCACTTCTACCGGCCAAACAAGTTTAATCTGGTAAAGGCCTCCCGGCCCTTTGAGCACCTCAGTATTGACTTTAAAGGGCCTCTCCCATCCACCAACCGCAATATATACTTCCTGTCCGTCATCGATGAGTACTCCCGCTTCCCCTTCGCTGTCCCTTGTCCCGACGTGACCTTGGCCACTGTTATAAAGGCACTGCACAGCATATTCACCCTGTTCGGTTTCCCTGCCTACATCCACAGTGACCGGGGCACATCGTTTATGAGCGCATTATTTACCTTATTTACCTGCTCAGTAAGGGCATCGCTTCGAGCAGGACTACGAGCTATCACCCGCAGGGAAACGGGTAGGTGAAGTGAGAGAACGCAACAGTTTGGCAGGCTGTCCTTCTAGCCCTATGGTCAAGAAGTCTCCCAACCACCCTCTGGCAGGAGGTCCTACCCGATGCCCTACATTCCATTAGGTCGCTCCTCTGCACAGCCACGAATGAGACCCCTCACGACCGAGGGTTTGTCTTCCCTCGGAAGTCCATCTCCGGGGACTCGCTTCCATCCTGGCTGACAAGTCCGGGACCTGTCCTTCTCCGGAAGCATAAGACCGACCCCCCTGGTTGAGAGGGTCCAGCTACTGCACACCAACCCCCGATACGCCTACGTTGCGCACCAGGACGGACGGCAAGATATGGTCTCCCTACGGGACCTGGCGCCCGTTGGTTTCCCGGCCAACGCACCTCCCCACGCTCTTTGCACCACCACCCCCCCCCCCCCCCCCCCCCCCCACCCCCCGGGGCTCCTGTACTGTCCCACGCCTACACTGCCGCCATCCACCAGGCCCCTGCCTACCCCCTCCCCTCAACCGACACAGACATGCTGGACTGAAGCTCCAGACAACATGTCCCCGGAGTCACCAACTGCAACAGCTGCACCCGCCGCTGGGAGCAAGACGATCTGTTAGCAGTCAATACATTTTAGGCCCAATTTCCATTCACAAAATTGTGTTTTTGTGCTCAAGAATTGTGTAATTTTGAGTCTTTGTGGTAAACCACTGTAGTGTATCATATGTGTAGAACATAGACCATAGAGAAATACAGCACAGACCAGGCCCTTCGGCCCACGATGTTGTGTGAACTTTTGTCCAAGTTTAATCATAGTGTCCAAAATTCTATGATAATCTAAGGGTAATTTATCATGGCCAATCCACCCAACCTGCACATCTTTAGACTGTGGGAGGAAACCGGAGCACCCGGAGGAAACACTCAAACACACGGGGAGGATGTGCAGACTCCACACAGACCGTGACCCAAGCCGGAATCGAACCTGGGACCCTGGAGCTGTGAAGCAAACATGCTATCCACAATGCTACCGTGCTGCCCTTAAGAACAAATTAATCTAAACTCTACCATAATCCATATACCTAACCAATAGCCGCTTGAAGGTCCCTAATGTTTCCGACTCAACTACTTCCACAGGCAGTGCATTCCATGCCCCCACTACTCTCTGGGTAAAGAACCTACCTCTGACATCTCCCCTATATCTTCCACCATTCACCTTAAATTTATGTCCCCTTGTAATGGTTTGTTCCACCCGGGGACAAAGTCTCTGACTGTCTACTCTATCTATTCCCCTGATCATCTTATAAACCTCTATCAAGTCGCCCCTCATCCTTCTCCGTTCTAATGAGAAAAGGCCTAGCACCCTCAACCTTTCCTCGTAAGACCTACTGTCCATTCCAGGCAACATCCTGGTAAATCAAAGATATATGAACACAGACCCCAAGATCTCTCTGCTCCTCTACATTGCCAAGAACCCTACCGTTAACCCTGTATTCCGCATTCATATTTGTCCTTCCAAAATGGAGAACCTCACACTTGTCAGGGTTAAACTCCATCTGCCACTTCTCAGCCCAGCTCTGCATCCTATCTATGTCTCTTTGCAGCCGACAACAGCCCTCCTCACTATCCACAACTCCACCAATCTTCGTATCATCTGCAAATTTACTGACCCACCCTTCAACTCCCTCATCCAAGTCATTAATGAAAATCACAAACAGCAGAGGACCCAGAACTGATCCCTGCGGTACGCCACTGGTAACTGGGCTCCAGGCTGAATATTTGCCATCCACCACCACTCTCTGACTTCTATTGGTTAGCCAGTTTATTATCCAACTGGCCACATTTCCCACTATCCCATGCCTCCTTACTTTCTGCATAACCTACCATGGGTAACCTTATCAAATGCCTTACTAAAATCCATGTACACTACATCCACTGCTTTACCTTCATCCACATGCTTGGTCACCTCAAAGAAGTCAATAATACTTGTAAGGCAAGACCTACCCCTCACAAATCCGTGCTGACTATCCCAAATCAAGCAGTGTCTTTCCAGATGCTCAGAAATCCTATCCCTCAGTACCCTTTCCATTACTTTGCCTACCACCGAAGTAAGACTAACTGGCCTGTAAGTCCCAGGGTTATCCCTATTCCCTTTTTTGAACAGGGGCATGACATTCGCCACTCTCCAATCCCCTGGTACCACCCCTGTTGACAGCGAGGACGAAAAGATCATTGCCAATGGCTCTGCAATTTCATTTCTTGCTTCCCATAGAATCCTTGGATATATCCCGTCAGGCCCGCGGGACTTGTCTATCCTCAAGTTTTTCAAAACGCCCAACATATCTTCCTTCCTAACAAGTATCTCCTCAAGCTTACCAGTCTGTTTCACACTGTCCTCTCCAATAATATGGCCCCTCTCGTTTGCAAATACTGAAGAAATGTACTCGTTCAAGACCTCTCCTATCTCTTCAGACTCAATACACAATCTCCCGCTACTGTCCTTGATCGGACCTACCCTCGCTCTAATCATTCTCATATTTCTCACAGATTTGTAAAAGGCCTTGGGGTTTTCCTTGATCCTACCCGCCAAAGATTTTTTTATGCCCTCTCTTAGCTCTCCTAATCCCTTTCTTCAGTTCCCTCCTGGCTATCTTGTATCCCTCCAGCGCCCTGTCTGAACCTTGTTTCCTCAGCCTTACATAAGTCTCCTTCTTCCTCTTGACAAGACATTCAACCTCTCTTGTCAACCATGGTTCCCTCACTTGACCATCTCTTCCCTGCCTGACAGGGACATACATATCAAAGACACGTAGTACCTGTTCCTTGAACAAGTTCCACATTTCACTTGTGTCCTTCCCTGACAGCCTATGTTCCCAACTTATGCAATTCAATTCCTGTCTGACAGCATTGTATTTACCCTTCCCCCAATTGTAAACCTTGCCCTGTTGCACGCACCTATCCCTCTCCATTACTAAAGTGAAAGTCACAGAATTGTGGTCACTACCTCCAAAATGCTCTCCCACTAACAAATCTATCACCTGCCCTGGTTCATTGGGGCAGCACGGTAGCATGGTGGTTAGCATAAATGCTTCACAGCTCCAGGGTTCCAGGTTCGATTCCCGGCTGGGTCACTGTCTGTGTGGGGTCTGCACGTCCTCCCCGTGTGTGCGTGGGTTTCCTCCGGGTGCTCCGGTTTCCTCCCACAGTCCAAAGATGTGCGGGTTAGGTGGATTGGCCATGATAAATTGCCCGTAGTGTCCTAAAAAGTAAGGTTAAGAGGGGGGGTTGTTGGGTTACGGGTATAGGGTGGATACGTGGGTTTGAGTAGGGTGATCATTGCTCGGCACAACATCGAGGGCCGAAGGGCCTGTTCTGTGCTGTAATGTTCTATGTTCTATGTTCTATTACCAAGTACCATATCCAATATGGCCTCCCCTCTGGTCGGACAATCTACATACTGTTTTAGAAAAGCTTCCTGGACACACTGCACAAACACCACCCCATCCAAACTATTTGATCTAAAGAGTTTCCACTCAATGTTTGGGAAGTTGAAGTCACCCATGACTACTATCCTGTGACTTCTGCACCTTTCCAAAATCTGTTTCCCAATCTGTTCCTCTACATCTCTGCTGCTATTAGGGGGCCTATAGAAAACTCCCAACAAGGTAACTGCTCCTTTCCTATTTCTGACTTCAACCCATACTACCTCAGTAGGCAGATCCTCCTCGAACTGCCTTTCTGCAGCTGTTATACTATCTCTAATTGACAATGCCACCCCCCCACCTCTTTTACCATCCTCCCTAATCGTGTTGAAACATCTATAACCAGGGTACCTCCAACAAACATTTCTGCCCCTCTTCTATCCAAGTATTGTGGTAAATGGCCATTGTATTATATGTAATGTGGTAAACCACTGCCCGATGGCTCCGCCTCCCCTCGGGCCAGGTATAAAGGTGGCTGGTCTCCACCTCTTATCCAGTTAGGGATCAGAGGCCAGGAGGCTTTCTGTTTAGTTTATTAAAGCCTTAGTTACGTTCACTACTCGTCGTGTGTTCATTGATGGCACATCAGTCTTGACCTCTTCACTTTCACCTTCAATTCCAGAATATTATTTGTTCTGAAAAACATGTCCATCCTTCCAGTATAAAAACTGAATAGTTCTCAAGCCCTCTTGTATCTAGTAGCCTTCTAATGTGTCGTTTGGGAACAGCCATATTTTCCCATTAGCAAATTCAACAGTAAACACTCTACATTAAGTTCTTGCATAACATCTTAGTTACGTTCCTGAAGGTGCAATGTTAAATAAGCAACATTAAGTAAATCAGAGCTTCCCATTATAATCGATGTATGGGCATGGTTAGCTCCAATGGTACCATTCCCATAATAAAAAAAAGAAACATCATGTCCTGTAATTTGAAATTTTTACATTGCTAAATTTGTAAAAGAAAATAACTTTTAAACGAAAACAAATTAAAAAATACAACAGAAATATGCTAACTCCTTCCATTTGTCTCTGGCTCACCATCTCTTCCATTCTCTGACCCTCACAGTTGCCGCAGATCGGGCTTGCAAAACCTCCCGCTTGCCACGCATCCTGCTCTCTCTTCAAACGCACCTCACACTGAACCTCCTTCTCACCACTTCCCAATCCTGAACCATTGCTGTGAGTGAGGGCTCACAAAATGAGCAGCTAGAGGCAGGGGGAGCAGCTTTAACCATCAGGGCAGCAGAGATAAGACACAAGCTGGGAAGATGATGAGAGGGTTGGCACGCAGCGATCAGGAGGGCCAGGGAGACGGAACGTTGGCAGGGTTACAAAGCAGGAGAGGCCACTCCAAAAAGGCACCAAACAGGCCATGCAACCTGGCGTGAAATGACATTAAAATTGAACGACTCAAAATGGGGCGACTGAAATCGGGGTCTTATTGTACTGTCGCTGTTCAAAATGCATCAAGTTGGTGGTTAGCACGGTAGCACAATGGTTAACCCTTTGCTTCACAGCAGCAGGGACTCGGGTTCGATTCCCGGCTTGGGTCCCTGTCTGTGTGGAGTCTGCATGTTCTCCCAGTGTCTGCATGGGTTTCCTCCGGGTGCTCCGGTTTCCTCCCACAAGTCCCGAAAGACATGTTTGTTTGGTGAATTGGATATTCTGAATTCTCCCTCAGTGTATCCGAGCAGGTGCCATAGTGTGGCGACTAGGGGATTTTTCACAGTAACTTCATTGCAGTAAGCCTATTTGTGACACGAATAAAGATTATTTCTATTATTTAAATTGTTCTCTGAATGAGATGAGTGATTTTAATCAGATGCGCATTAGGATCCTATGGCAGCCCATTTGATTGAGGAGACAGTTCTGGGCTCTGACACTTGTATTTTCATTACTGTACGCACACATGCAAGCTTTACTGCAGTTCTACTCTACAGTCTGGGAAGCTTTGCACCAACAAAGAGATTTCTCTTTTTCTTTCCTTTTTGTTTGTCTCCTCTTCATCAATTCCATCTACTGAAAGGTTCTGTTGGTGTTTTGCGGACATCCCTCTGCTCTGATCTGGGCCAGGTTCTATTGCAGTCTATGAATTGCTGAGGCAAATATCTCACTTCAGCGACAGTTGGTGTTAGCATTGCGCTGAAGGCTCATGTTCTTTTGGTCCATGAGGGAGCATGCCATTTACTGGACATGATCAAAAACTTATCCACACCTATTGGCAGCAGAGAGATCTGGACGTACAGGTCCACAGATCACTGAAAGTGGCAATGCAGCTGGATAAGGTAGTCAAGAAGGCATATGGCATACTTGCCTTCATTGACCGGGGCATTGAGTATAAAAATTGGCAAGTCATGCTGCAGCTGTTTAGAACATTAGTTAGGCCACACTTGGAATATTGCGTACAATTCTGATCGTCATACTGCCAGAAGGATGTGGAGGCTTTGGAGAGGGTACAGAAGAGGTTTATCAGCATGTTGCCTGATCTGGAGTGTATTAGCTATGAGAAGAGGTTGGAGAAACTCAGATTTTTTTTCACTGGAACGACTGAGGTTGCGGGGTGACCTAATAGAGATTTATGAGTGGCATGGACAGAATGGATAGTCAGAAGCTTTTTCCCGGGGGGGGGGGGGGGGTCAATTACTAGCGGATATAAGTTTAAGGTGCGAGGGGCAAAGTTGAGAGGAGATGTGTGAGGGAAGTTTTTTGACGCAGAGAATAGTGGCTGCCTGGAACTCGCTGCCAGGGGAGGTGGTGGAAGCAGGTGCGATAGTGATGTTTAAGAGGCATTTTGACAAATACATGAATAGGATGAGAATGGAGGGATATGGATCCAGGTTTGGAGGGCCAAAGGGTCGATTCCTGTGCTGTATTTTTCTTTGTTCTTGTTCTAAACGAACTTTTCAGGCTGTCAAGTCAATTTGTGACACAGCTTAAACACATTCATCTTCCTCGCTTATTTTGTGGCATATTTTATGGCATAAGTAAAAAAGACTGACATGAGGTATAGCCAGTTCACAAGAGTAAGGGTCGTATTTTAAGCATGGTGAGCCATCCTGAGAGTCGGCACCTAACGTGATACTGCCGAGTCGCGAAAGATCACAGTCATTTAACGCTCACTTGGGCATTGATTCACAGTGGGCAGGACTTATGCCCCTCCTTGGAAGGAAGTCCCACCCTGAGAGATGTCGGTCAATCCTCTGACGATCCTCAATACTATCTGCCACTCCACCAACCTTGGTGCCATCCACAAATTTACTCATCAGACCAGTCCCATGGCCTGTCACTCAATCTGCTTTATTGAGTGCTGCTAATTCATAAACAGGCTACTTTATGGATTTCTATTGTTGTATCTCAAGGGAGGGACAAGTAAAATTATTAATTCTCCCTCTACAAATTCTTCTCGTTGCTGACCAGTCATCAGGCAAAACTGTTGACAGTCATTAAGAAATTGGTGGGCCATCTTACTCTTCAAGCTAGAGTACATAATAAAAGTAACATATACAATAAAGAACTTACATTTTTCATGACTTCAAAGTGCTTTTCATCCAATGAAGCACTATTATCTTTAAGGATGAAAAGTTCAGAAGTCATTTGTGCATATCAAGGTCCAACAAACAAGAAAATGATGATGACCAGAGAATCAGTTTTAGTGATCCTGTTTGAAGGATAAATATTGGTCAGGATAACAGGCAGGGAGGGACCTTTGCTTTTGCTCTTCCTCAAATGGGGTCATTTAAGGACAGCTGAGAGAGCAAATTAGACCTCAGTTTAGCATCTCATATGAAAGGCAGCAGGTGAGATCTTCCAGTCCCGCTGGCGGGTTTCCCAGTGGCATGGAGTGGCTTCAATGGGAAATCCCGGTGACAGCAGTAGGGCCCGAAGATCCCGCCGCCAGTCAATGGCTGGCCGTGTCCCGCCACCGCGAAACATGGCATAGGGAGGCCATAGGATCTTGCCCAGCAGATCCGACAGTTCAGTGCATGCTGAGTACTGCCTGGATTTGATGGTCATGTCTCTGGGGTGGGACCGGAATCCTGACTCAGAGGCAAGGCTGGCAGCACTGAGTCACAGCTCATGCGGTCACATGAAAGCGGTGAGGTTAAAAAATATTTTTACAAAGTGTGTCAGGATTTCTGGCAGGACCAATCAACCCAATGGCTAGACAGATAGGGCAGAATTTTACAGCCCTGTTGCCAACGACTTCGGCAGGACCGGAAAATCCTGCCCTAAAACTCTGCCCCTGCTGTGTGGATCAGATTGATGTCAACAGAACAGGGCTCAATCCCCATTATGATCAAAGCACTACCATGGTCTGCCTGCGCACCCGCACCTGTTATTGAAAAAGAAATCGCAACACTTTGTGGTTCTGCAAATAATCACCATGGACCTGTGTTCAGCCAGAGAACAGAAGAGGGCTTCATGAAGAAAATGTTTTAGAGGGCAGCATGGTGGCACAGTGATTAGCACTGCTGTCTCACGGCGCCAAGGTCCCAGGTTCAATCCTGGCTCTGGGTCACTGTCTGTGTGGAGCTTGCACATTCTCCCGTCTTTGCGTGGGCTTCGCCCCCACAACCCAAAGGGTAGGTGGATTGGCCACGCTAAATTGCCCCTTAATTAAAAAAGATAACTGGGTACTAAATTTATTTAAAAAAACAAAACAAAAAGAAAATGTTTTCTGAGAACTTGAAAAGCAGTTCCAAATCAAAGACAAATAGGTGCAAATTGTCACAAACCTTGTTTTAGTTCACATCCTCTGCAAAAGCTTTCTGCTTCAGTTGGGATGCCACCAAGATAAATCGGAGAGTTTATTTGCAGCTCCTCTTCCTCAGTTGCCAGTTCCTCCTTAATTTGCCCATTTACGTTCACTGACGCCACTGCACCTTGCTTCTTAAGTGTAATGTTTTTCCATTTTCCGTCACAGTAGGAAAGCCCCAACCAGAGGTCAACCCGGGTTATACTTGAACTTGTCTTGACCAAGAAGCTCAATGTTCCACTGTGCAATTCGGCCTGTAGGATTGCAATCCAAAAATTAGAAAAACAAGGTGAAGTGTTTTTCCATTCAATTAATATTATACTTATGATCTTGTAAACCAATGGAGCACTTGAATTGCATGTTGAAAGTTGTTCATGTATTTTAATTTGCACAGATTGGAAATGACTAGATATAGCAATTAGCAATAAAATTATAGACACTGATGTATCCTTGAATCTGCAATAAAACAGTAGAGGCTGCTCCATACATAAATTGGCAAAACAGACCTTAATTAATAAAACCTCTCTCTTTCCTTCAAATGAATACTGATACACTAATTAATACTAATGTTAAATGTTTAAAAATTAACAGTCTTTACTTACACCAAAACAGTTAATAGCAAGTTGAGGACTGAAAACCATTACTAACTCAATTATTGTGTTAACTGCTTCACAAATACATATTGCGTTTACTGAAAATTTGACACAGCATGTTTCAATCTTCCAAATTGCATTTCAAAAAAGAAACACATAAGGATACATGACAGAAATTTTCACTCCAAGCCTAGTACTTTAACCATAGGTAGGTCATATTGGTTGCATAGGAATAGGACAGTAGATATTCCATTAATTAATTTTAAATTTCTGAGAATCTTTTGGGATCCATTGACCTCCAAAGCCTTAATTTCTAATATGTGCTCGAAGAGGACAAAGCACCACATCTGTGCTTTTAACTGGTCATGTTTACAAGAATATTGGAACATACCTGATTGATTGATTGATTGTCACATGTATCGAAGTACAGTGAAAAGCATTTTTCTCCAGCCAACGGAACGTACACAGTACGTACACAGTCGACAAAAAGAATAATCGACAAAGTACATTGATAAATAATGATTGGTTACAGTGCAGAACAAGGGCCAAACAAAGAAAATATTATATATGAAGAGGAAAAGAGTTTTAGTAAGTTGGAATGGTGATAAGAGGTAAAACAAAAGAGTCTGAGTGAGAGAGCTCGCAGAGAGCCGCCATATTCCAGCGCCATATTCACGTTAAGTGTTCAAGAAAATGAGGAAATTTGGATTGGAGGTAGAAAGATAGCAGTTGAGATTGAGTTTTTAGGGCAGCACGGTGGCCTAGTGGTTAGCACAACCGCCTCACGGCGCTGAGGTCCCAGGTTCGATCCCGGCTCTGGGTCACTGTCCGTGTGGAGTTTGCACATTCTCCCCGTGTCTGCGTGGGTTTCGCCCCCAAAACCCAAAAACGTGCAAGCTAGGTGGATTGGCCACGCTAAATTGCCCCTTAATTGGGTACACTAAATGATTGGGTACACTAAATTTATAAAAAAAAAGAGATTGAGTTTTTGAGCATGAGCTGACAGAGGTGCTTGTGAAAGGGAGGGAAACAGGACTCGTGCCTAGGGGACCATTCACAACATCAATTACTGTGGACTCCATAACACATGATGTGTGGTTAGCAGTAAAGATTAGTGGGGACAGGGTCAAGGAAGCTGGAGATGGGTATCAAGGACAAAATGAGTTCAACAAAAGTCATGAGTTATGCTGAAAAAAGAGACATACTGAAACTCTTTGTCTTGTACTCACCAGGACATTTTACAAGAATGCCAATATAAGGGGAAAAATTATATTGTTTGAGAAAACAATGCTAATACTCAAATTTTCTCACAGTATAAGTGGTTTTTTCCCCTTAAAATCAGTATCATTTTGAAGTATCCTTGCATTTATGCAGCATATTTAAAATAGCAAACATGTCCCCACAGGGGCTACCAAAACCAAAATTGACACTGGGCCAAAGAAGGAGATAATTGGTCGCCTGACGAAAAGCTTGGTGAAAGAGCTAGGTAATAAGAGCGGCTTAAAGGAGGAGAAAAAGTAGAGAGAAAGTGTTGATTAAGCAAAGAATTCCCAAGCTTAGGGCCTAGATAACTGAAGTCATAGCTGCCAATAGTGGGGTGAAAGGAACCTCATCTGCAGGTAATTGAATCATGATGCCCTTGTGGAGGAGAGTTTCCAGATTTTGTACTTATTTGGTCTAAGCCGTATCAATAAGTTTTATCTGCTTAATAATTGTCAGTTTCCTTTGAATGGAGGAACAGTTGAAAAAGAGAAGCAGCAGTAACTTTGGCAGCAACATCAGCTGGACCTTTCCAGGATATCGCATGTGCAGGCGTTTGCAAAAGCCCATATTCAGCAAATAGGGAGCACAGGCCAAGAGTTTGTACATCTGTAAGGGGGCCAGGGCATCAGGAGGTTACAATTCTCCAAACATGGCAGTAGAACCTGCAGTCTGCTGGACTGGAGGTCAGAAGGTGCAATTAGCTAGCACAGTCCTTAACTTCTCTGTCATTGGTTCTTTCCAGTCTGCGACAGGAAACATCTACATCGTCCAACCTGCAGGACATAGTTGCAGTAAGAAGGTCACCACGGCGCTGTTGGCCAGAGCTAACTAGTACATCACCTTCTCTATTCTCCTTAAGAGTCAATACAAGTGACCTTGGGGGTCCGCACCATTTTCAGGCTTTCTTTCCATCCTCAGCATATCAGATTGCAAACATGCATTCACAGAACTGTGGGTGTACCTCGGGCTGCAGCGGTTCAAGAAGGCTGCTCGCCACCACCTCCTACATAGCAGCTGGGGATGGGCAATAAATGCTGGCCTAGCCAGTGACGCCAATATCTTGTAAATTAACTTTTTAAAAGTTTGCCATTAGGACAACAGAACACCAAACAGCATCAATTAGAAATGTCCAGGTAGTATTCAATCACAGAAAGAGGATTATGCAAGTTTGTGGAAGGTACCCAGGGGTGTCACAATATATTTATACTCTGACAGTCTATTATCCTCCAGTTTTTAACCCGACAAGAAATGAGGCAGGATAGCTCCTGGGCGACAAGAT
This sequence comes from Scyliorhinus canicula, assembly GCF_902713615.1. Lineage (NCBI taxonomy): Eukaryota > Metazoa > Chordata > Chondrichthyes > Carcharhiniformes > Scyliorhinidae > Scyliorhinus > Scyliorhinus canicula. The sequence continues at coordinate 254,741,084 of NC_052146.1, forward strand.
GTACCCTCTAAACGTATGGCTCATATCACTTCCTGAAATGCTATAATGACAGAGCAACACTGGTATAATCAAAATCAGGAAACAATAATTATTGAGTCAACAACAGCATTACAGAAACAAGGGATCAACATGTTTGGGAGCTCCATACAATTTGCCCCAAAAATATTTTCCTGCATAATAGTGACATACCTTATGCTGCACACTCGCAAAACTGCATTAAACATTGAAACCAAGATCATCACATGTCACATCAAAGAATCAATCCTGATAAAGGGGATAAATTTAATCTCTGACATAATAATTGTGTTATATTTTTCATCCAAATGTACATCTGGGCTGGCTTTCTTACAATAAATTTTCTTAATTCTACTATTCCTATGAGGTGCCTCCCAGGTGCCTCCAGCGAAGCTAGTTGAAGGATACAGCCAATCATGCAGGAACCCTCAAAATACTTGCTGCCCATGAGCTGAAGATTGCAAAAACCTGGTTGGAAAGTACCACATTTCAGATGCTGCTGGGGCACCTGGCCCAATTAACCTTCCAGCACAATGATGTCACTTGTTGATAGGGTGGAAAAGGAGTAGATATGCTGCCCACTATTGTATTGAGAGGGGAAATATTTTCTGCTCCCATAATGCCACTGCCTCTCCATAAACTGAGATTTGTCACTTGGGCCAACTTGTGGAGCAAGTTACTGAATAATAGTTTGTGAATAGTGATTCTGGGCAATATTTCCATAGGTTCTGAGCATTTCTTCTTGTCCTGACCTTCTACATTAAGATCTCCATGGAAGTATCAGAAAACCTAATACAGCTCTGACAAAAATGTTACAGCAGAACTGTATGCACAGTATTGAGATGCAATCTTTGTTTTAAAAGGTAGATTTTGACTTTAAATCGGGGTTGGGTGCTCCACCAGAAATTGTGCAGGTGAATTGGATGCACCACCCATTTCCTAATCCAACCAAGTGTCAGTCTGTTCATCATATTGAACTGAAGCCTATACATTAAAATCATCTGGGCCCCATGCTATCACATCATGGGAGATACCTACTTGCTCCACCTTTCATCCACACAATTTGTGACAATTGTCAGCATTGATTATTGACATTCTAGTGATGGTTAAATGGCATACGGTGGAATTATCCATCAGGTGATGGCAAAATTGGGAAAGGCGATTGGATGGAGAATCGGTTTTGACGCCGAAAGCGCAGCAGACTCCGGGTTCACACCAAATCACAATTCTCCGGTGCCTCAACAGCAGCGTCAATGCGTCCCACTGCACACCTACAGTATCCTTAGTCTCAGTCCTGCTGGGGTGCAACTTGCCCCATCTAGTTCACTAATGTCTTTTAGGGAAGGAAATCTGTTGTCCTTACCTGGTCTGGCCTACATGTGACTCCAGATCCACAGCAATTTGGTTGACTCGTAAATGCCCTCAGGGATGCGCAATAAATGTTGACCCAGCCAGGGACTCCGGCATCCCGTGACCGAATAAAAAAAAGCCAAGCATTGGAATTCATGTTCCCATCTTAAAGAGTATAACCAATTCCAGCTGTCAATCTTACTGTAAAATAGCAGGGGCCCTACTGTGACAATGGATGGTTGTGAAATCAGTCATACAGCGCTAATCCAGTCATACAGCACTAATCCCTCAGGATTATGTCAACAGACTCAAAATCTGTGGTTCAGATCTGGAGCTGCACTGGCATCTCTGTGGAACATCTGCAAGGATGTGATCGTTGTGGATAGCACATGCTGTGAGGTGATCACACAGTGGGTAAAGTGTGTGCAGGCATAAAGGGAGTGGGTTACTACCAGACAGAGTAAGAGCATTAAGCAGATAATGCAGGAGTTCCCAGAGTCCATCTCCTTTTCTTACAGATTTTCCATTTTGGATACTACTAGGGTAGACAGTTTCTCAGGGGAATGCAGCAAGAGTCCTGGTGTGCTGATGTTAGGATGAGACAGTACTGGGATAGCGCGCTGATGTTAGGATGAGACGGTACTGGGACAGCGCACTGATGTTAGGACTAGACGGTACTGGGACAGCGCGCTGATGTTAGGATGAGACGGTACTGGGATAGCGCGCTGATGTTAGGATGAGACGGTACTGGGATAGCGCGCTGATGTTAGGACGAGACGGTACTGGGACAGCACGCTGATGTTAGGATGAGACGGTACTGGGATAGCGCGCTGATGTTAGGATGAGACGGTACTGGGATAGCGCGCTGATGTTAGGACGAGACGGTACTGGGATAGCGCGCTGATGTTAGGACGAGACGGTACTGGGATAGCGCGCTGATGTTAGGAGGAGACCGTATGGTCTCCCATTCTTCTTTTCACCCTCCTTCCATCCTTCCTTCTGCAAGTAAGCCACTTGTGGTGCCAGGACTCTTACGGTACGGAATGCACCAGCCCTTGGAAAGAGCATCCTACCCAAGCTCACACCTCCACCCTATCCCAACACCTCTACCTTATCCCCATAACCCAATCTAACATTTTTGGACACTGAGGGCAATTTAGCATAGCCAATCCACCTAACCTGCACATCTTTGGACTGTGCGAGGAAACCCACGCAGACATGGGGAGAATGTGCAGACTCCACACAGACAGTGACCCAAAGCAGGGAATCGAACTTGGGACCCTGGAGCTGTGAAGCTAACCACTGTGCTACCGTGCTGCCCACTATTGTATGTGAGACATTAGGATGGCATGTTGCCTCCTTGGTGCCAGGGTCAAAGGTATCACTGAGCGGCTGCAGGGTGTTCTGAAAGGGGGAAGGTGAACAACCAGAGGTCTTCATTCATATCACTACGAATGACAAAGGTAAGAAGAGAGCAGAGGTCCTGAAAGCAGAATATAGGGTGCTAGGAAATAAATTAAAAAGCAGGACCTCCCAGATAATATTCTCAGGATTGCTCCCAGTGCCCAAGATCATGACTAGGAGAATAGACCAAATGAATGCATGGCTGAAAAGTTGGTGGAAGAGGGAGGGATGTAGATATCTGAAGTATTGGGCCAATCCTGGGGACGATGGGCAGGCGCACCCCAGCAGGATCAGGAATATTTGCTAATATTCTTAGGGGTGAGTTTATAGTAGAGTGGCAAGGGTTTGGGAACCTATTGGGAAGACCCAAGAGCAGGAAACAAAGATAGAAATGAAATACAGAATAATAGAAAGCAAAAGTAGAAGGCAGTAGAAACAAGGCCAAGTAGCAAATAAGGCCATAATACAAAAAATATGTAAAAATGTTAAAAAGACAAATTTAAAGGCACTGTATCCAAATGCACATAGCATTTGCATGAGGTATACAAATTAACAATGCAAAGAAATATAGACGGGCACGATATGATTGCAATTACAAAGACATAGCTCCACGGTGACCAAAGCTAGGAACTGAATATCCAAGGGTATTCTACATTTAGGAAGGACAGGCAAAAAGAAAAAGAAGTTGGGGTGGTTTTGTTAGTTCGGGGTGTAGTCAGTGCAATATAGAGGGAACATTGGCTCAGAAAATCTAGATGTAGAATCAGTCTGGGAGGGGCTAAGAAGCAACAATTGACAGGAAATACTAGTGGGATTTGTCTATAAGTCTCCAAACAGAAGTGGTAAGGTAGGGGATGGCATTATCAGGAAATTAGAGATGCATGTAACAAGGGTGCTACATTAATTATGGGTGACTTTAATCTACATATAGATTGGGCAAACCAAATTAGCAATAATATTGTGGGGGATGAATTTCTAGAGTATGTACGCAAATGTTTTTAGACCAGTATATCGAGGAAACAAATAGGGAACATGCTGTATTAGATTAGGTATTGTGCAATGAGAAAGGGTTAATTAATAATCATATTGTATGGAGTCCTTTAGGCAATAGTGACCATAACATTATAGACTTCATATTTATGGTGGAAAGTGAAGAGGTCCTATCTGAAGCTAGGGTCCTCAACCTAAACAAAGGAGACTGAAAGTATGAGGTGTGGGTTAGTTAAAATAGATGGGGGAGCCTCATTAAAAGGCATCACAGACAATGGCTAATACTTAAGGAAATAATTTATGCATTGCAACAGCTATACATTCGTTTTGGCACAAAAATACAAGAAAAGCGACACAACCATGGCTAACAAAATACATTAAGAATAGTATTAGATCCAAAGAAGAATCATATGATGTTGATAGAAACAAATAGCAAGCCTGAGGATTGGAAGCAGTTTAGAATTCAGCAAATGAGGACCAAGAGATTGATTAAGAGGGGAAAAATAGAGTAGAAGAGCAAGCATGCAAGTAACATAAAAGTGGATTACAAAAGATTCAATAAGTATGCAAAAAGAAAAAGATTAGTGAATACAAATGTAGGTCCCTTACAGTCAACAACAGGAGAATTGATAGTTGAGAATAAATAAATAGTAGCGCAATTAAACAATACATTAGTTTTGTCTTCACGGAGGAAGACACAAATAACATCCCAGAAATCTGAAGGAACCAAAGGTCTATTGAGAAGGAGGAATTGAAGGAAATTTGCATTACTAAAAAAAGAGTGCTGGAGAAATTCATAGGACTGAAAGTCAATAAATCCCTAAGGTCTGATAATCTACATCAGAGGGTTTGAAAGGAGGTGGCCATGGAAATAGTAGAGGCATTGGTTGTCATCTTCTAAAATTATGTAGATTCTGGAACAGTCCCCGCTGATTGGAGGGGGGCATATGTAATCCCATTAATTAACTAAGGATGGAGGGAGAAACAGGGAATTACAGACCAGTTGGCCCAACATCAATAGTAGGAAAAATGCTAGTCTATTGTGAAGGAAGTGATAACAGGACATTTAGAAAATATCAATATGATTAGACAAAGTGAACACACATTTATGAAAGGGAAATGTTTCACAATCCTATTTAAAAATTCCAGTAAGACCATGTCTTATGGTCTTACTGGACTTTTTTGAGGAGGCAACTAGCAGAATAGATAAAGGCATACCAGTGGATGTGGTGAATTTGGATATTCAGTAAGATTTTGATAAAGACCTACATAAGATGTCATTGTATAAAATTAAAGCACATGGGATTGGGAGTAATATATTGGCATGGATTAAGAATTGGTTAACATACAGGAAACAGGGAGTAGGAACAAATGGGTCTTTTTTGCAGCGACAGACTAGTGGGTCCCACATGGATTTATGCTTGGGCTCCAGCTATTCACAATGTACATCAACGGTTTGGATGAGGGAATCAAATGTAATATTTCCAAGTTTGCTGATGACATGAAGCTTGGTGTTAATGTGAGTGGTGAGGAAGATGTTAAGAGGTTCAAAGTGATTTAGACATATTGGGTGAGTGGACAAATAGATGGCAGATACAGTATAATGTTGATACATGTGACATTATACAGTTCAGTAAGAAAAACAGAATAGCAGAGTATTATTAAAATGGTGATAGATTGGGAAATACTGATGCTCAAATGGACCTGGGTGTTCTAGTACACCAGTTGCTGAAAGCAAGCATGCAGGTACAGCAAACAGTTAAGAAGGCAAATGGTATGTTGGTCTTCATTGCAAGAGGACTTAACTGTTGATACGGATGTGCGTTACTGCAGCAGTATAGGGCCTTGATGAGACCACACCTGGAGTATTATATGCTATTTTGGAATCCTTCTCTCAGAAATGAAAAAATTGTTGTACAGGGAGTGCAATGATGGTTCACCAGATTGATTTGTGGGATGGCAGAGTGACTGCATGAAGTGAGATTAGGTTGACTAGGCCCGTATTCACTGGAGCTTGGAAAACTGAGAGGGGATCGCATTGAAATGTACATAATTCTGACCGGCCTGGGCAGATTGGCGGAGCAGTCTCAACGGACCAAATGATCCACTCCTGTTCCTATTTTTTAATGTCTCTATGGACTCCATCCCATCACACTCACTTATCTCTGGGGATCCATTGACAATCCTCATAGTAGTTCCAACTGTAGACTCACTAGTGGCCATCCAGATTGGCCAGCAAAACTTGGAGGTGGAGTTTCCATCCTACTGGGGGCTTAGTCCAACTGGAGGCCTGATGCTGATCAGGTAAGTGCCTGATTACTTTGGAATACAATTGGGCCTCCTGGAGAAAAGCGATGCAGGTTTCCCCCTGTACTCCAAAGAGTGGACAAAGATCCCTTGTGTATATTTGTGGGATGCTACACAAAATATTTATTACATTTATTCATGCTGATAGAAATACCACTCAGTCAAAAGGGAAAAGGCAAATTAAATTGATGCACTTCACATCTGTACCAACATTCTCGTTCTGGCTGCCTGACAAAATTTGAAATCAAAACCAGATTAATATTAGCTCAGGTTGGAATCAACTCTCCATATTGAGTTGCAAAATGTGCATATAATAAGATTAAATCAGAAAAATTTGGCTTGTCCTCCTGTGTACTGGGCAAGCCTCCAATGCTTTATGTTCTGATTGACTCATGTAAAAGTGTGGAAAATCTAATCTACCAGGAAGTGCCTGCATCAGCTCGTGTCTATATTGCCAACCACTTTCGTTTTACTGCCCTGGTCCCACAGTTTATCACCAACTGAAAAATACATATGCACCACCTCACAAAATGAATAATTTTTGGGAACTATTAGGGTGAAATCTAGTGAGGCATGTTGACAGGAGACATAAGTTATGAGTGAAAATTTTCCTTGGTGATACATTAGAAAAGCAATTAAGTGAAAACTTGCAACTGCTGGAAGCCTCAAATAAAGGAAGCAATTGCTGGAAATAGACAACAGATCGTAGAATAGAATCCCTACAGTGCAGAAGGAGGTCATTCGGTCCATTAAGTCTGCGCCTATCCCCAAACTAGGTCCACACACACCCCCATCCCTGTAACCCTACCTAACCTCTGTATGCTTAGGGGCAATTCAGCACGCCCAATCCACCTGACATGATCATCTTTGGACTGCGGGAGGAAATGGGTGCATCCGGAGGAAACCTATGCAGGCACAGGAAGAATGTGCAAGATCCACCCAACAGTCACCCAATGCTGGAATCAAACCTGGGCCACTGACCCTATGAGGCAGCAGTGCTAACCACTGTGCCACCATAATGAGTGAGAATCTGAAAGGAGAAAGATAGGTTCATACTTTGGACCAAGACAAAGGCTCAGGTTTATTTCAGTGTAATTCTTGTCTGGTTACATTCCTACGAAATACATTGCAATGTTTTCCTGCATTAAAAACATGGTAGCTGAGAATTTCTGGCCCCGCCCACCACTGGAATCTTCTGGTCTGCTGAAAGTCAATGGACTTTTGCCTGGCTCGCTGCACCTCACCAAGACAAGGCCAGAAAATCCGGGCCTACGTAAAGGAAAGTTGCTGCTGCTATTGATTACAACTATGCTGCTCTTGGGGGCCTTTACTAAAGTACTTTGTAGGAATTAACACATCAATTTTGGAAGCAAAAATACCACATCTAACGCATCAATTAGGAAACCTTTGGGATAATTTATTACATCTCACAGTATCTAATTGGATCTTGGTTGACAGTTTTAGACTGATATAAGCCGATGGGCAACCCAGTAGCTTATGCAAATTTAGAGGTACGGAAAATAAAAGGCAAATAAAATTACTAGAAGCAATGCAAAACTCAGATACTACCTTCAAAAGGAAATTAAGTTGGAGCCACAGGCCATTTTTCCCATGAAGCAAATGCATATAAAAATTAACTATGATTAATACTGTCAGTTCGCTGACCCTCCTGTGGACATGATAACCATCAGTAAAATCATTCTTTGTGATAAAATTACAAAAAGTAATGGGCTCAAAAGGCCAATATACTAATTATTATTTCACTTTATAAGTAAGTATTTTAAAGAAGGACTCAAGTACCACAAACCTTTTCAAAAGTTTGAAACTGAGGACATTGCTGAGCCACAAACTGGCAATGGGTTGGGTTTGATTCTAATGCAAAGAGGGGTCTCAATTTCCTCAAATGATATCTCTGAAAACTGAAGATATTGGACAATTTTAAAGTGACACTGTAGATTATGTATCACTCAACATGAAATTCTGAAATAAGGCATGAAAGGAAAATCACGTTTGACAAACCTTCTGGAGTTTTTTGAGGCGGTAACGAATAGAATAATTAAGGGAGAATCAGTGACTGTGGTGTATTTGGATTTGCAGAAAGTATTTGAAAAAGTCCCAGGTTAGTGTGCAAGATTAAGGGTAATACAGTGCTATGGGTTGAGAATTGGTTAGCAAACAGGAAACAGAGAGCAAGAATAAATGGGTCTTTTTCGGAGCGGAAGAAGGTGACTAGTGGGGTACCTGCTCGGGCCCCAGCTATTCACAATATATATCATTGATCTGGATGAGGGAATCAAATATAGGATTTCTAAGTTTGCTGAAGACACTGAGATAGGGGGAATTGTGAGTGATGAGGAGAAAGTAAAGAGACTTCAAGGTGATTTAGAGAAGTTGAGTGAGTAGGCAAATACATGACAGATACAGTATGACGTGGATAAATGTGAAGTTATGCACTTCGCTTGGAAAAACGGAATGGCACAGTATTATTTAAATGGGGATAAGATTGGGAAATGTTGACGTACAAAGAGACTTGGATGTCCTTCTAAACCAGTCATTGAAAACCAGCCTGCAAGTGCAGCAAGCAGTTAGGAAGGCAAATAATATGTTGGTCTTCATTGCAAGAGAATTTGAGTAAAGGTGCAAGGATTCTTAGCGCAGCTGTACAGGGTTTTGGTTAATTGATTGATTTATTGTCACATGTTCCGAAGTACAGTGAAAAGCATTTTTCTGCAGCCAAGGGAACTACACAGTATGTACACAGTAGACAAAAAGAATAATCGGCAAAGCCCACTCCTGGGGTGTTGTGTGCAGTTTTGATCTTCTTACCGAAAAAAATATATACCTCTCATAAAGAGAGTTCTGGGATAGCAGCAATTGGGATGGCTAAGCCTGTGTTCACAGAAGTTTAGAAGAATCAGAGGTGATATTTCGACAGGGATGGATATACTAGATGCAGGGATGATGGTTCCCCTGGTTGGGGGATGTAGAAGAAGGGCCCATGGTCTCACGACACAAAGTAGGCCATTTGGGACTGAGAAGAGGTGAAATTTCTTCACCTGTGGAATTTCCTGCCACATAAGGCTGTGGAGGACAAGTCACTGAATGTATTTAAGGAATAAATGGATTTCCAGACACGAAAGGTATCAAGGGTATGGGTAGAGAGCGGGAATACGGCATGAGATAGAGGATCAACCATGATCACATTAAATGGTGGAACAGGTTAAATGGGCCGAATAGCCTACTCCTGCTTCTATTTTCTATGTTTCTATGATAATTTGCACTGTCATGAACAAAACTGAACTGACGCAGTCTTCTGAGTTAGATAAGCCATAGTTAAAGCTTTCAGAAAGTTTCATTTATTACAATAAACATGACTTTTCACAGGTTCTGTCAGGTAGAAACAGAGTGATAGAATCCCAAATGTCTCAGAGAACTAACTGACCTGTTTCCACTCTCCATCCTGAAAGAGGCCTATAGTTGGACCCCCAGAGTGCTCATCTGTTAGAGTGCAGGGTCCTCCAATATGCAAATCTAAATCTGACGGTGTACATAACACTCTGACTTCCATGTTGGGCGAAAGGTGGGCAGAGTTTGCCCATTGCATTGTCCAACAGTTTTTACCAGGAGATCAGGGCCAGGCGGAACAGAAGAACTGCATGTAGCTCAACAAAAATAACATGGGCTGCTGCTGCCTGGGTCAGTGCTCCTCCCACTCCACCAGACCTCCAGTGCTATTGGGGGACTGACTGGTATATTCCATTAGTCAATTACCTGATAGTTAAGATTTTGAGTACCACTGTCTGAGAAATGGTGTGGAATGACCACAAAAACACAAATAGTTTTGCTATTGCATATAAATATGTGAATGACATACAGCATAATTTTATACCAATTTGTTGATCAGCCACAGTTTATAAAATGATGGAAGTAACATTTGTTACAGAACATATTAATTCACAGTCAACTACAATAAGGACTTTTTAACTAATCAAAAAGCCTTTAAAGTGGACAACAAAATAGCCATTTTTACACTGGCCTACTATATTCCAAAGAAGTTCCAAGAATCCCAGGCAGACCCAGATGCAATTTTACACAATTGGAACATGCTTGAAAATCTAGATTTGAATTGATGAAACAGGGATATTAGATGCTAATTCTTTTATTTAAGTTATTAGGACAGCAGACCTGCTTTTGATCCAAAAAGAAATGAGTATATTTTAACTACTGCACATTTTTCCCCCTGTAGATGAGTTGATGAAAGTATATTTTAACAAGTCTTCATAGGGAAAAATTGAACAAATGTCTCCCAGTGATGTTATGAGAAAAATCAGTATGTCAAGAGAGAGCAGATTTTTAATTCAATTTTGAAAAAAAATCAAAACATAATTATATTTTAGAAAATATGAACTTTTCTCTTGCTCTTAAATATTATTGACCACAGGATATTACGGCAGTAACAGTGCAGCACTCTATTTGTTTAATTTTTTTATCCAAACCTCATAAATACCACTGTAGCTGCAACTCAATTTGAATTATCATTCACTGGATATACACCAGTCATGTGCCTGTTGCTGTTACTTTCACACTTTCTAATCACAGTAACAGTAAAAATGATTTTATATGAGTTTGCATCATTCACAGTTCTTACCCATGGCCTGTCCTTCCAAGCAGGTCACTGCTGCTATTAATGAAATGTTCTGCAACTAAAATATTAATCCCTGCAACCTAAACAAAGCATTTCGCACATCAGAATATACACTTTTAGTGCCGACATAAAAAAGATAATAAAAAGCATATTAAAACCTTTGGATGGAAAAGTCCTCTTCTCTGCTGAACAAAGTGAATTCAAACCCTTGTCTTCAGAATTGTAGGACACCGGTGTACACTTAACACTTTTATCTACAATTCCTCTCACTCTAGTTAGCAGCAGAGTTCACCTATTTATTGCAAATGAGATAACACATCTACTGAAAGTAAGAGAGGAATTTCAGAGAAATGTATTTATTGTTGACATGCTCGTAGTCCATGGAATACATCTCAAGGCCAAGGTTTACATAAATTTGAACAGACAATATAATATTGCTCCAGCAATAGTGCTTCACTGGGTTTCTTTCTATCTGTCTATGGATCTACTACATTTATTAAATACACCCAGAAAAGCATGCCCAATGATGTTTTAAGTGTTACATGATGGTAAACAAGTAAACTTACACATGGACATGTAAATAGAGGAATATGTATGTCATGTATCAGAGAATACATTCCTGCTGGTGAAATGTCATGTGATCTGTAATGCCGTCACCAGAGTGTTTGCGTGGGCTTGGCAGTTCTTCATCTATGATTGTATGAGCAACATCTCGACTCATCGTGTTTGTAAGAGTCCAAGAATGTGGCACCTCCATGCCTTTTCTCTTTTGTGACAAACTTAGAGATATAACAATGTAATATTGTAATTTCATATAAATTTTATATAAGAGAGAGACCAAGACAGAGAGAGAGAGATGAAAAGTGAGAAATGCACAGTTACACATGGTTCTTGCAAAACTTAATTCCAACTCATTGTGAGCGATGGTGTAATTTTACTTATTAATTGAGGGAGAAAATATGAAACAACTTACAGCAAGGTATGTCTTCATTTCTTTATTGTAAGCGAAGAAAAGGAAGCCACTCAGCTTGTCCGTTTTTAGTTGAAACAAAACCTCAAATTGCATCCCACCAGAAAAAGTACTTGAATGCAACTCTAAGTACCCTGAAAGACATAGAAAAGAGAATCTAACACAAACTGCTCAAGGAAATAATGTATTTCAAAGTGTAATGGATAATAAATGCATCTGTGGATGACTTCGCTTTTTGGATGTGATCGACATAGAGCAATGCCCTTAGAGAATTATAGGGTGGCATTTATTGATAATACAGTACTGTAAAAAGAAATGATGTGGAGATGCCGGCGTTGGACTGGGGTGAGCACAGTAAGAAGTCTTACAACACCAGGTTAAAGTCCAACAGGTTTGTTTCAAACACGAGCTTTCGGAGCACGGCTCCTTCTTCAGGTGAATGGAAAGGCTTGTTCCAGAAATGTTTATATAGACACAGTCAGAGATGCCCCGGAATGCGAGCACCTGCAGGCAATCAAATCATCAAAGATGCAGAGAGAGAGGTAACTCCAGGTTAAAGAGGTGTGAATTGTCCCAAGCCAGTTCAGTCGGTAGGCCTCTGCAAGTCCAGGCTTGTTGGTGGGGGCCGAATGTAATGCGACATGAATCCCAGATCCCGGTTGAGTCCGCATTCATGCGTGCGGAACTTAGCTATAAGTTTTTGCTCAGCAATTTTGCGTTGTCGCGTCTCCTGAAGGCCTCCTTGTAGAATGCTGACCCGGAGATCAGAGGCTGAATGTCCTTGACTGCTGAAGTGTTCCCCAACTGGAAGGGAACAGTCCTGCCTGTTGATAGTCGCACGATGCCCGTTTATTCGTTGTCGCAGTGTCTGCATGGTCTCGCCAATGTACCACGCTTCGGGACATCCTTTCCTGCAGCGTATGAGGTAGACTACATTGGTCGAGTCGCACGAGTATGCGCCGCGTACCTGGTGGGTGGTGTTTCCACGTGTAATGGTGGTGTCCATGTCGATGATCTGGCATGTCTTGCAGAGATTACCCTGGCAGGGTTTTGTGGTGTTGTGGTTGCTGTTCTGAAGGCTGGGTAATTTGCTGCAAACAATGGTTTGTTTGAGGTTGCGCGGTTGTTTGAAGGCCAGTAGTGGGGGTGTGGGGATGACCTTGGCAAGATGTCCATCCTCGCTGATGATGTGTTGGAGGCTGCGAAGAAGATGTCGTAGTTTCTCCGCCCCAGGAAAGTACTGGACGACGAAGGGTACTCTGTCAGTGGTGTCCCGTGTTTGTCTTCTGAGGAGGTCGGTGCGGTTTTTTGCTGTGGCGCGGTGGAACTGTCGATCAATGAGTCGAGCGCCATATCCCGTTCGTACGAGGGCATCTTTCAGCATCTGTAGGTGTCTGTTGCGCTCCTCCTTGTCTGAGCAGATCCTGTGTATACGGAGGGCTTGTCCATAGGGGGTGGCTTCTTTAATGTGTTTCGGGTGAAAGCTGGAGAAGTGGAGCATCGTGAGATTATCTGTGGGCTTGCGGTAAAGCGAGGTGCTGAGGTGACCGTCCTTGATGGAGACGAGTGTGTCCAAGAATGGAACTGAATTTGGAGAATAGTACCCATAGTACGATGGGTTTCAAGATGCCCTCGATGTGGCCAGAGAGGTTCTCACACAGGGTCCCATTGCCTGAAACGATAGGACGGCCTGGTGTGTTGGCCTTGTGTATTTTCGGGAGGCAGTAGAGATCTCCAATGCGGGGATTACGTGGGATGAGAGCACGTAGGGTGTTCTGAAGGTCTGGATCTAAGGTCTTGATCAGTCTGCTGAGTTGGCGGATGTGTTCCTTGGTTGGATCTGCGGGTAACTGCCTGTAGTGTTCCTGGTTGTCGAGTTGTCGGTATACTTCTTTGCAGTAGTCTGTTCTGTTCAGTATGACGGTGGCCCCTCCTTTGTCTGCTGTTCCATCCCACCATCAAACTCACCATGGACTATTCTCCAAATTCAGTTCCATTCTTGGACACACTCGTCTCCATCAAGGACGGTCACCTCAGCACCTCGCTTTACCGCAAGCCCACAGATAATCTCACGATGCTCCACTTCTCCAGCTTTCACCCGAAACACATTAAAGAAGCCATCCCCTATGGACAAGCCCTCCGTATACACAGGATCTGCTCAGACAAGGAGGAGCGCAACAGACACCTACAGATGCTGAAAGATGCCCTCGTACGAACGGGATATGGCGCTCGACTCATTGATCGACAGTTCCACCGCGCCACAGCAAAAAACCGCACCGACCTCCTCAGAAGACAAACACGGGACACCACTGACAGAGTACCCTTCGTCGTCCAGTACTTTCCTGGGGCGGAGAAACTACGACATCTTCTTCGCAGCCTCCAACACATCATCAGCGAGGATGGACATCTTGCCAAGGTCATCCCCACACCCCCACTACTGGCCTTCAAACAACCGCGCAACCTCAAACAAACCATTGTTTGCAGCAAATTACCCAGCCTTCAGAACAGCAACCACAACACCACAAAACCCTGCCAGGGTAATCTCTGCAAGACATGCCAGATCATCGACATGGACACCACCATTACACGTGGAAACACCACCCACCAGGTACGCGGCGCATACTCGTGCGACTCGACCAATGTAGTCTACCTCATACGCTGCAGGAAAGGATGTCCCGAAGCGTGGTACATTGGCGAGACCATGCAGACACTGCGACAACGAATAAACGGGCATCGTGCGACTATCAACAGGCAGGACTGTTCCCTTCCAGTTGGGGAACACTTCAGCAGTCAAGGACATTCAGCCTCTGATCTCCGGGTCAGCATTCTACAAGGAGGCCTTCAGGAGACGCGACAACGCAAAATTGCTGAGCAAAAACTTATAGCTAAGTTCCGCACGCATGAATGCGGACTCAACCGGGATCTGGGATTCATGTCGCATTACATTCGGCCCCCACCAACAAGCCTGGACTTGCAGAGGCCTACCGACTGAACTGGCTTGGGACAATTCACACCTCTTTAACCTGGAGTTACCTCTCTCTCTGCATCTTTGATGATTTGATTGCCTGCAGGTGCTCGCATTCCGGGGCATCTCTGACTGTGTCTATATAAACATTTCTGGAACAAGCCTTTCCATTCACCTGAAGAAGGAGCCGTGCTCCGAAAGCTCGTGTTTGAAACAAACCTGTTGGACTTTAACCTGGTGTTGTAAGACTTCTTACTGTGTAAAAAGAAAGAAGCACGTCACTGTCGGCAACCAAATTTTGGTGCAGCGTAAGAAAGAAATGCAACTTTGAGTCACTTGCACAAAACATATCATTCATTGATGACCTTAATAATTTCAAATACATGAATTAGAGCCCTCTAAGTCAGAGCCAGCTCAGTATAATCAAACTCAAGGCATAAAGTGTATCTCCGTAGCTCAGTATACCCGGACATGGAATCATCAAAAGTGGAGTTTTCTGGAATTTTGCAGAAGCCACAATGTCTTTCTTGGGAAGCACCCAAAAAGGTGTGAACTCCCCAAATCCCTACACAGCCCTTTTATCATGGTATTAGTGGTATGTATCTGGGAACATAGTCTTACTGGTTTCACGTCACTTGGTGTGTAGTGACATCAGCAGAGTGCGCGTGGGCACTCATTCCAGCAGATCACTATTTTGATTGTATGAGCAACACCCTTAATAAACCTCTCATCCTGCTTTACAAGATTCCAGAATGAAAGCACTTCCATACCATGTCTCTTTGCAGCAGCAAAGAAATATAACAGGAAAGAAAACTGGCGATAAGGATTGAGGCAGGAAAATCACTGGAAAGTAGCTTTTCGGTGACCATTTGTGGAATGGTATCGTGACCAGCAGAAGACTCTAAGGATGGGAGTCACATCCACACAGACATTGGGCGAAACACTGCTGTCGCTGTGGAAGTTTTAACAAAAACGTTTGACAGAAACTGCGAGTAAGAAGCCATGGAGCAATTGTTTACATTGAAATAAGTGGAGTCTGGGCTGCAGAGACTGTGCACATGGCAAATCTACACCTGCTGTGGGGAACTGGGATCTTGAGGTGTGCCGAATCTGCATGGGCCACTACTCGGTCGAAAAGTCAAAATACATAAAAGGGGAAGATTTCCTAGTAGCTGGTTCAAGGGATTGTTTGTGACATACTTTCCAACACATTTGGAAGGGAGAATGTGTAGACCCTAGGAGCCGGGATTCAAAAATGGCGGGAAAAACAGGTACCATGGACAGGTTTTCTTAAAATAAATTTAAAGTACCCAATTATTTTTTTTCCAATTAAGGGTCAATTTAGCGTGGTCAATCCACCTACCCTGCATATCTTTGTGTTGTGGGGGTGAGACCCATGCAAACACAGGGAGAATGTGCAAACTCCACACGGAACGTGGCCCAGGGCAGGGATCAAACCTGGGTCCTCAGCGCCGTGAGGCAGCAGTGGCAACCACTGCGCCACTGTGTCGCCCAACCTATGGGCGGGTTTGATGATCATTATGAAACATGGAATTCATATGTAGAAAGATTCCAATTGTTTTTAATAGTTAATGAGACTACGGAGGAGCTAAAGGTCACAAGGTTTCTCAGCTCAGTTGGCCATAAAACATTTATGCTGCTATAGAATCTTTTACACCCAACAAAATCAGGAAACAAGTCCTTCAGTGAATTAAGGAAAATTTTAGAGGGACATTTCTCTCCTATACCATTACTGACGGCAGCTTGATGATACTCTTTGAGACAGGATGGTTTGTGAGTTACACAGTGAAGCAATTAAGAGGAAGCTTCTTACTGGAGAGCTGTCAGATAGGAGCTGGAACAAAGGTCCATAAAATGGATTCCTTAAGGAACAAGGCTGGAAAGGTACAACCCTGTCACCGTTGTACACAAGTCAGACACTCAGCGGGGTAATACTGGAGTAAATAATAATAAAAATCTTTATTAGTGTCACAAGTAGGCTTATATTAACACTGCATTTAAGTTACTGTTAAAATTCCCAAGTCGCCACACTCCGGTGTCTGTTCAGGTGCACTGAGGGAGAATTCAGGATGTTCAATTCACCTAATAAGCACGTCTTTCGGGACGTGTGGGAGGAAATCTGAGCCACACAGACACAGGGAGAATGTGCAGACTCTGCACAGGCAGTGAACCAAACTGGAAATTGAACCCAGTCCCTGGTGCAGTGAAACAACAGTGCTAACTACTGTGATACCTTGCCGTCCACTATCAAAATCAAATACATAGAATCATAGAATTTACAGTGCAGAAGGAGGCCATTCGGCCCATCGAGTCTGCACCGGCTCTTGGAAAGAGCACCCTACCCAAGGTCAACACCTCCATCCTATCCCCATAACCCAGTAACCCCACCCAACACTAAGGGCAATTTTGGACACTAAGGGCAATTTATCATGGCCAATCCACCTAACCTACACATCTTTGGACTGTGGGAGGAAACCGGAGCACCCGGAGGAAACCCACACACACACGGGGAGGATGTGCAGACTCCGCACAGACAGTGACCCAAGCCGGAATCGAACCTGGAACCTGGAGCTGTGAAGCAATTGTGCTACCCATAATGCGACTGTGCTGCCCTACCACATCCAGGAACTATGGTAAGAAGAGCTACACATCCAAAGCATGTTGGGCTCAGAAAACCTCTTGTACACCAAGAAAGTGCAAGAAGAACAATACAAGTAAGCAATCCAGTCATGTCTACAAATTAATGGATGAAGCTCAAGATCACTCATAAGACTGCGAAACTGAGCTACAGCAAAAGCTAAAGTTAGGTGTGTTGTCAATGCGGGGAGTTCAACACACTTTTGGGCATATCCAAAACTTGAAGGTCATGAAATTAAAATGGAAGTAGATACAGGTGCAGCAATATCAATAATAACTGACTCAATTTATCATCAAATGCTGAGGTATCTGCTTTTAAAACCGTCAATAACGATCCTTACCCGAACAGGTGCCAAGATGTGGCGACTAGGGGCTTTTCACAGTACTTCATACTTGTGACAATAAAATATTATTATTATTATTATTATTAAGGACGTACAGTGAAGAGGTCGGACCATTAAAAAGATGCATTATGGTGAAAGTAGAAGCAAATGAGCAGACGGCAAAGTTGTCACATTGTCTGGAAACATATCTGCTCTATTTCGTACAGGATGGTTGACTAAGATTAGGCTGAACCTGGGACCAGTTAATTAATTAGTGGATTCAAAGAGCAACTTGCAAGAACTTCTGAAGAAGTATGATAAGGTGTTTGAAGATTCACTCAGCTCTATAGCTTGAATTGAATTAAATCTAATAATCAAAGCAGACAGAAGACCCAAATGTCTCAAAGCTAGAACTGAACCATATGCCTGTTGTGTTAGGTACACGGTCTAACACTGGCTGCAACTGGATGCAGTTTAGATCAGAAAGATACTCCAGACCTTGAAGTTAGTTCAATCAGGGTTATTATGCCTTCAGGAAAGAAGTGACCAATAGTATTTGCTTCCTGCACTCTTAATAGCACAGAAATGATTTACGCTCAGCTAGAAAAAGAAGCTTTGAGCATCATTTTAAGTGTAAGAATGGTCCACCACTACCTATATGGGTGTCATTTTACTCTTTTGACGGGTCAGTGAACCTTGACTACAATCTTCGGGCTCTATAAAGGTTTACCTTCTTGAGCAGATAGTAGATCATAGAGATGGCCATTGATATTGTTAGCGCACTCTTACGACATCTAGTATCGTAAGTCAGAGGAGGATGCCAATGCCAATACCACGATTGCTGTTACAAGTCAAGCATGACCCAGAAGAAAATTTTGTCAATACTTTGTTTTTCATTCTCATGGATAGTGTACCTGTGACTTCATTTCAAGTTCAAAGGTAGAAAAGGACCAATCCACTGATGGGGAAGGTGATGGACTTGGTCCAAAAAGGAACGCTGTCAGACGTTCAGACAAAAAATACAGACCTCAATCCCGACACCATACAAAGACTTGAGTTGACAGTACAGAATTGAGTTCTGTTCTGGGGAATCCGTGTGATTATTCTTCTGTGCTTGCATAGTAGAGTCCTTGACCAACTGCATGAGAGACATCCTGGTGTGGTAAGATGAAGGAATCGGCAGGCAGTTATTTTTGGTGGCCAGGGTTAGACGCACCAATTGAAGAGAAAGTTGGGCAATGCCAACCTTGTGCAGAACTAAGGAACACTCCGCTACTACAACCATTACATTTGTGGGAATGGTCAACTCAGCCATGGAAGAGAATACACATCAATTATGCTGCTCGGCTTTGTGATTGTTTGTGCACTCAAAATGGCCAGAAATCGCGATAATGAAGTCAACGGTGACTGAGCAGACCATTAAGAAATTAAACTAAATATTTGCAAGATTGTGGAACACTGGAGCAGATTGTCAGCGACAATGGTACACACTTTACTTCAAAGAAATTTGAGGACTACTTGAAAGGGAACAGTATACGCCATATCAAGTCACCTCCATATCATTCCCCAATTAATGGATTCGCCAAATATTTTTTGTAATCATTAAAACATTCACTCAAAGCATTGAAGGAGCAGGGAACATTACCAAGAAGAGTAAACAAATTTCTAATATTTATTGGAAGACTGTACATGCTACTGTGCAAAGTTCACTGGCAATGCTGTTAATCAAGAGGAAACTATGAACACAGTTTGATTTGTGACCTCCACCTGACAAATCAGAGATTGTCAAATGACAACTTCAAGCTCAAGTTTCTAGGAGGGAAAAGATCTCCAAAGACGAGTATTCAACCAGGGAAAGAGAGTGTTAGCTAAGAAAAAATGGGTACCAGCTATGATCCTAGCAAAGATAGATCCAATATCATACACCTTGAAGATGGACGATTAAAGAGTTTAGCAATGTCATGCTGATCAGTTACTTGCTGCATGAAGTGAGTTAGCAGAAACTTCTCAAGAGGATTTACCTTTAGAAGATCTGGAGAGTTCATACTTTGAAACAGGAACCAAAGGGAGTGATGAGTTTCCTAAGACTTTTCAAAGACTAGAATGACAAGATATAGATAGCCAGAATGAAGGACTTGACATATGAGGAGCAGTTGAGGACTCTGGGTCTATACTCGATGTAGTTTAGAAGGATGAAGGGGGGTCTAATTGAAACTTAGAGAATACTGAGAGGCCTAAAAAAAGTGAACATGGAGAGGATGTTTCCACTCATAGGAGAAACTAGAACCCATGGGCACAACCTCAGACTGAAGGGACGATCCTTTAAAACAGAGATGAGGAGGAATTTCTTCAGCCAGAGGGTATTGAATCTGTGGAACTCTTTGACGCAAAAGTATGTGGTGGTCAAGTCTCTGAGTGTCTTTAAGATAGAGATAGATAGGTTCTTGATTAATAAGGGGATCAGGGGTTATGGGGAGAAGGCAGGAGTATAGGGAAGAGAAACATATCCGCCATTATTGAATGATGGAGCAGACTCGATGGGCTGAACGGTCTAATTCTGCTTCTATGTCTTTTGGTCTTATGGTCTTATACTGAAATAACTATCCAAGGAGTACCATCTACAGAAAGGAATGTGGACCCTTCCAAAGTCACAAGTAGCTGAGTTGAAAAACGCTGAATTCTATCAAAAAGGAATAGATATACACTGCAGTGGCTGTCTTATTGAATTGTATATATGTATAGAAATAACATATCACAGAACATAGAACATACAGTGCAGAAGGAGGCTATTTGGCCCATCAAGTCTGCACCGACCCACTTAAGCCCTCACTTCTGCCCTATCCCCAAAACCCAATAAACCCTCCTGACCTTTTTGGACATGAAGGGCAATTTGGCAGGTCAAACCACCTAACCTGCATGTCTTTGGACTGTGGGACGAAAGCAGAGCACCTGGAGGAAACCCATGTAGACACGGGGAGAACGTGCAGACTCCGCACAGACAGTAACCCAGCGGGGAAATCGAACCTGGGACCCTGGCGCTGTGAAGCCACAGTGATATTCACTTGTGCTACCGTGCTGCTGTACCGATCTATTGTATAAATGTTCATTGTTGTTGTTACAGAATTAAGGTATGAGGGACAGGTGTTAATCTGGGAATAAATTCTTGCTGGTTACGCATTACGTGATGTCAGCCGAATGTTTGTGTGGGCTATGAGCAGACCACCATCTTAATTGTATGAACAACACCCTTAATAAACCCTCATTGTGTTTTACAAGAATCCGGAGTGTGGGTGTCTGCATACTTTTTCTCATTGCGACAACAAAGAAATATAACAGGTTTTATAATGAATGGCTTGGGAATAAAGCCAAATACACTTCTGGGGCATTTTGCCTGCAGATACCTGGCAGTGCCATTAAGAGAGCATTCAATGAAATTGAGGTGAAGGAATTAAAAGAGTAAGAAAATAAATGAAGTGCACCATACAAACCACAGAAACTCTGGGTGGGATCCACCGACCAGCGCCGGGTCGGAAAATTGCCCGGGGCCGGCGTCAATCCCGCCCCCGCCGTGTCCCGAATTCTCCGCCACCCGAGATTCAGCGGGGGCGGGACTCGCGCCGCGCCGGTTGGCGGGCCCCCCATGGCGATTCTCCAGCCCGCGATGGGCTGAAGTCCCGCTGCTGACAAGTCTCTCCCGCCGCCGTGGTTTAAACCACCTACCTTACCGGCGGGATTAGCGGCGCGGGAGGGCGGTGGGGTCCTGGGGGGGGGGGGGCGGGCCGATCTGACCCCGGGGGATGCCCCCACGGTGGCCTGGCCTGCGATCGGGGCCCACCAATCGGTAGCGGGCCTGTGCCGTGGGAGCAACCTTTTTCTTCCACCTTCGCAATGGACTTCACCATGGCCGAGGAGGAAGAGACCCCCTCCCCTGTCCATACGCCGGGATGACGTCAGCAGCTGCTGACACTCCGGCGCACGCGCGGACATACGCCGGCCTCATCAAGCAGGATGATTAGGGGAAGCACAGTAGCAAGGGGCAGCATGGTAGCATAGTGGTTAGCACTGTGGCTTCACAGCGCAGGGTCCGGGTTTGATTCCCTGCTTGGTCACTGTTTGTGCGGAGTCTGCACATTCTCCCCGTGTCTGCGTGGGTTTCCTCCGGGTGCTCTGGTTTCCTCCCACAGTCCAAGGATGTGCAGGTTAGGCGGATTGGCCATGCTAAATTGCCCTTAGTGTCCAAAAAGGTTGAGGGGTTCAGTATTTTCCAGGACACCAGGAGGAGTTCCACTGCTCTTCTTTCAATAGAGCCATTGGATCTTTTCAAAATACCCGAGAAGGAATATGGGGCTAATATAGTTGGTTTAATCCTTCATCTGAATGAAGCATAACTAACCTTGAAAAGGTTACCCAATAAGATAGAGGCCAGGATTCTCCCCTACCTGGCGGGGCTGGGGGTCCCGGCGTGTTGGAGTGGCGTGAACCACTCCGGCGTCGGGCCGCCACCAAAGGTGCGGAAGTGTCCGCACCTTTCGGGGCCATGCCCTCACATTGAGGGGCTAGGCCCGCGTCGGAGTGGTTCCAGCTCCGCCGGCTGCTGTGAACGGCCTTTGGCGCCACGCCAGCTGGGGCCGAAAGTACTTCACCACTCCGGCTTCCGCACCTTTGGGGCGGCCCGACGCCGGAGTGGTTCACGCCACTCCAACACGCCGGGACCCCCAGCCCCACCGGGTAGGGGAGAATCCCGGCCTCTATCTTATTGGGTAACCTTTTCAAAGTTAGTTATGCTTCATTCAGATGAAGGATTAAACCAACTATATTAGCCCCATATTCCTTCTCAGGTAGATTGAAAAGATCTAATGGCTCTATTGAAAGAAGAGCAGTGGAACTCCTCCTGGTGTCCTGGAAAATACTGAACCCCTCAACCACCATCTCTAAACCAAATTACCTGGTCATTATTTCACAGCTGGCTTTTGGATCTTCTGGCACTAATTGGCTGCCACATTTCCCCACATTACGTCAGTGACTACATTACAATGGGGCTTAAAAATGCTTTGTGAGGTTCTGAGGTTGCACAAGTTGCTAAGTAATTGCAAGTTTATGTTGTAAATAAACAAGTGATGAGAACAATCATTCAAGGCTGAGGTGGCAATTGGGGACTATAAAATCATAAGAATCTTAAAACTATGTTCAGTCCCCAATGACGAAAACAAATGCAATATACAATAGAATACTAAAGAAGCACCGACCAATCAAAACATTAGGAGTATGTATTTGTCCAAGGCATAAGGACGTAAGGTACAAGGATAAGCTTTGTAATTTAATTGGAAGTCGTTTTAAAAAATTTATTCACAGCCGGCTGGCAATACCAGCATTTATTGCCAATTCCTAATTGCCCTTGAGAAGGTAGTGGTGAGCTGCTTTCATGATTCATTGCCCTCTGTATGGTGAAGTTGCTCTCACAGTGCTGTTAAGTAGAGAGCTCCAGGGTTCTGAATGACAGTGAAGGAATGATAATATATTTCCAAGTCATGGTACTGTATGACTTGGTGGTGGTGGTGGTGTTCCAGTGCATCTGCTACCCTTGTCCTTCTAGATGACAGATGTTACAAGTTTTGATCATATTATTAATGAAGCTTGGTGAATTGCTGCAGTAGATGGTGCACGTTGCAAGAGCGAGTCACACTGAACTAATAGCGGAGGGAGGAAATATTGAGGTGGTGGATGAGGTGCTCATCAAGAAGGATGATTAGGGGCAGCACAGTAGCAAGGGGCAGCATGGTAGCATAGTGGTTAGCACTGTGGCTTCACAGCGCCAGGGTCCGGGTTTGATTCCCTGCTTGGTCACTGTTTGTGCGGAGTCTGCACATTTTCCCCGTGTCTGCGTGGATTTCTCCGGGTGCTCTGGTTTCCTCCCACAGTCCAAGGATGTGCAGGTTAGGTGGATTGGATCATGCTAAATTGTCCTTAGTGTCCAAAAAGGTTAGGAAGGGTTATTGGGTCAGGGGGATAGGTTGGAAGTGAGGGCTTAAGTGGGTCAGTGCAGACTCGATGGGCCGAATGGCCTCCTTCTGCACTGTATGTTCTATGTTCAGGATGCTTTATCCTGGGTGGTGTTGAATTTCCTGAGTTCTGTTGGAGCTGAACCCATCCAGGCAAGTGGAGAATATACCATCTCATGTCTGACTTGTGCCTTACAGATGTTGTAATGGTTTTGTGATGTTGTACGAAGTAAATAATGGCATGATGGGAAAACTGGTAACTACTGGGTACTATTTAAGAAAAGCTGACTTCGCATGACCTAAAGCCTGAATAAGATCAGAGAAGCTGATCCGAAATGCCTGGGCCCTGCAAATTCTGATAAGACTAACTCGTCATAACCCGAAGCAGTCTAAATACAACAAGATAGGGCCAGAGCAAGTCTCCTCCGACTCTTAAACATTCCATCCAAGGACAAAATAATGATCTGAGTGACGGGACAGAGTCCTGAAAGGTCAGCAAGGTGACGCCTGTTTTATGATATTGCTTATGTTTGTACTTCTGATCGAATTCTTGACCAAACTGTAGTCACGTAATCCTGATTCTGATAATGTATAAATGCTGAGCTGATTCTCTGTGAAAGCGCGGACTTGAGTAGGAATCAGCATAGACACTCTCTGCTCTCCGACCTCAACTTTCAGCCATAAACTGCAGTCTGTTTAAAAATTAAATCTTGTTATGTTTTCTTAACGAGTGTTGTTGAATCTTTCTACCACATTCCAGAAGCGGGAAAAATATTGACTTCTACAGTTTGAGGAGTTAAGGGCTGAGTCATTTTCTGCAGAATACCTCGCATTTGACCTGCTTTGGTCTGCTTATGTGACTCGTCTAGTTTAGTATCTGGTCAAGGTGAAAAAGTTTAATGATGGTAATGCCATTGAAATAATGCATTTTCAAGGGGCTACTGGATAAAAATAAAAATATGTTATTTTATTAAGAGATAAAGGATGCTTATGCAGCGGCACAGTCATTCTAATAAAGTGCTTTAACCAATCCAATGCCTAAATGGAAAATCTGGGCTAATAAACATGACATACGGCAGTAGTGATGGCTCATGTTCTGATCTGGTCATGAAAATGATTTGGAATGTGTAATGAACTCCAATTGGCTTTATTGGTTGGCCAATTGGAGTATGAGCTCCCTCAATGATAGCTCATTGACGGGGCCCATGTAATCACCTGTGTAGACTTTGTGAGCTAGTCTTAAATTGACTGGACTGCTAGCAGCATTGTTTGTAGCTGCTCCTGTAATATCGTTATTGTAAATAAATATTGGTGTGGTGACGGAACTCCTGCCTCCCGTGGATTACTACAGTGGCGACGAGGTAAACTAAGAATTTTGCGGAGACCAGCTGCCGCACTCGGAGGGTAAGCCTTGCCATTTTAAAAATGCCGTTTTTTGGGAGGTTAGAGGCATTCGACCCGGCTATTGAGGACTGGTCCCAGTATGTGGAGAGAATGTGTTACTTCTTCCGGGCAAATGATATACTGACGGACGAAAGGAGAAGGCTTATCTTGCTGTCGGCATGTGGACCCTCCGCTTTCGCCATTATACGTAGTCTGACTTATCCCGATGCGCCGGACACGAAAACTTTCCAAGAAGTAACGGAATTGGTGAAAGAGCACTACGACCCAAAACCACCCCTCATTTTGCGTAGGTACAGATTCTACACAGCGAAGCGGGAAGACAGGGAGTCAGTCACGAATTTCTTGACCCGCCTGAGAAGGCTGGCGGAAAAATGTGAGTTCGGCCCGACGCTAAATGAAATGCTTCGGGACCGGTTAGTGTGTGGTATAAACAACCTCACAATACAGAAACGCCTGTTGGCGGAAACGGAGCTAGACTGCAGGCAGGCGTTACAGCTCGCACTGTCCCTAGAAAAGGCAGCAAGTGGGGCACAGGAACTACAGGGCACGCCAATGGAGGTAGATACCTGTGAGAGGGACTACCACAACGGGTCCTGCTACCAGACTGACGCTCTCAGGAAAAACCTGAGGAATAGAGGGAAAAAGGAAAACCCCAGAACTGCCCCCAAGTCTGCCAGGACTAACTGGAGACAGAGGGAAGTACTGGCTGAGGCTCCCCCAACAGAGAAGGACCGTTTCTGGCACCAGACAGAGTGGGGTAACAACGACAGAAACCCTAGAAGGAGGTGGCAAAAGAGGAATAGCAGGTGGGGACGCAGGGAAGTACACAACCTAGATACCTTATCCTCCTCCGAAGGGGAACAATTATATAATATTACAACGAAGAAAGCAGAACCCATTCGGATTACCCCACGGGTGAACGGGTGGCCGACAATAATGAAAATAGACACGGGTGCGGCCGTATCAGTAATGGGAGTGGCAACATTTAGAAAAATCAAAGATGGTCTCCAGCCACTAACCCTAACAAAAACATCGACAAAACTTAAAACCTACACGGGGGAACCCCTGGAAGTTCTAGGCACGACTCATGTACCTGTGGAATATGAGAAACAATTGCTCAGATTACCGTTGACGATAGTAGAGGGCTCTGGACCAAGCTTAATTGGACGGAACTGGCTGAAAGACCTAAAATTAGATTGGATGAAAATTTTCCAGAGTGGAAGCGGGCAGTTGAGTGGAGTACTCCAAAAATACCCGGAGGTCTTCCAGGAAGGTTTGGGGGAAATCATAGGCGCCAAAGCAACTTTGCACGTGGACCTAGAAGCCCTTCCAAAATTTTGTAAGGCCTTTTGCCTTAAGGAAGAAAGTAGATGACGAAATAGAAAGGTTACGGCGCGACGGCATTATCAGACCAATACAGTTCTCGGAATGGGTAGTGCCGGTGGTACCAATTTTGAAGCCAGACGGCTCGATACGTCTCTGTGGAGATTTCAAACAGACAGTAAACAAATACGCACTGCTGGACAAATACCCAGTCCCGAAAATAGACGACCTATATGCCAAATTGGCAGGTGGGCTTTTGTTCACAAAACTAGACATGAGCCACGTCTACCTGCAGTTAAAACTGGACAAGGGCTCCCAGAAGTTCGCTACGATCAACACCCTGAAGGGCCTTTTTTGTTATACTAGGCTACCTTTTGGAGTGTCATCAGCCTGCGTTATATTCCAGCGTACGATGGAAAATATTCTGCAGGGACTACCGCAGGTGGCGATTTATTTGGACAATGTCTTTATCACGGGTAGGACAAACAGGGAACACTTAAGGAACCTGGAGGAAGTGCTCAGGCATTTCGCAAAGGCAGGCGTACGGCTAAAAAGGGAAAAATGTGTTTTTCTGGCCCCACAAGTGACGTACCTGGGATATAAAGTAGACGGGTCAGGCTTACATCCATTAGAAGACAGAGTAAGGACAATAAAAGAATCCCCAGCTCCCATCACGGTCCAGAAGTTACGATCATTTCTAGGGTTGGTAACCTATTATGGAAAATGTATTGAAAATAGGGCGTCCATCCTAGAACCCCTCCACTAAAAAAGGGGCAAGAATGGAAATGGTCCACCCGCCAAAACCGAGCATTTAGGGCCATTAAGGAACAGCTGTCATCCGAAAATGTCCTAGAGCATTATGACCCAAGGAAGGAGTTGGTGGTCACTTGTGATGCATCCCCCTACGGGGTAGGAGCCGTCTTAGCCCATAGAGGAAGGAATGGGGAAGAACGGCCAATAGCCTATGCTTCGAGGACCTTGGCGATGGCTGAGAGGAAGTACGCACAAATCGAGAAGGAAGGACTGGCGGTGATATTCGCAGTCAAAACATTTCACCAGTATCTGTACGGGCGGAAATTCACCATAGTGACAGACCATAAGCCGTTTATTAGGGTTATTAAAAGAAGACAAGTCAATACCCCCGATTGCATCAGCTAGAATCCAATGCTGGGCGTTGCTACTGTCGGCATATAGATACGTTCTGGAGCACAGACCGGGAACGCGAGTAGCACATGCTTTGAGCAAACTTCCCCTCCCGGACACTTCGCCGCAAATACCAAAAGTAGAGGAGACAGTAATGACTCTAAATTTTTTGGACGCCCTACCAGTAGACCCACAACATATTCAGTTGTGGACGCAAAAAGACCCAGTTTTAGCAAAGATGAAGCATTTACTGCTAACAGGGGAACTAGAAAGACTAGTGGAGCCCCAGATGCACCCATACTGGAGCAGAAGGGACCAAATAACCGTAGAAGACGGTATCCTATTATGGGGAGCCCGGGTAATCGTCCCAGCTCACGGCCATCAGGCAATCTTAACTGAGTTACATCACGGACACCCAGGTGTGTCTAAAATGAAGATGCTAGCTCGAAGCTACGTTTGGTGGCCAGGTTTGGACACAGACATAGCAGCCTTGGTACGTCGGTGCTAGGAGTGCCAACAGGGGCAAAGAGTGCCACCAGCGGCGCCATTGCACCCGTGGGAATGGCCAGGCAGACCGTGGACCCGCCTGCATATTGACCACGCCGGCCCTTTCATGGGCTCAATGTTTTTGGTCATAGTGGACGCCCACTCCAAATGGTTGGACGTCCACCAGGTAAACACGGCAAGCACAGCATCAACAATTGAAAAGCTTAGGGCCTCGTTTGCAACACATGGACTTCCGGAGGTATTGATGTCGGACAACGGAACGGCATTCACAAGTGGGGAATTTGGAAAATTCCTGAAGGAAAACGGAGTCCGTCACATCAAAACGGCCCCTTACCATCCAGCGACCAACGGCCTGGCAGAGAGAGCAGTCCAGACACTTAAAGCGGGACTCAAGAAGCAGCCGGCAGCGTCAATGGACACAAAGCTCTCCCGCTGGCTGTTTGATTACAGGACCACACCGCATTCCACAACGGGCATACCGCCAGCTGAACTCTTAATGGGAAGGCGGCTGCGAACGAGGCTGAGTCTCCTTTTTCCAAATTTAACGGGAAAAGTGGAGAAACAACAGGAGGCCCAACTCAGGGGGCATGATAATAGTCGGCAGCAGAGACATTTCCAGGTGGGGGCACCTGTTTGGGTCAAGAATTATGGGAATGGACCAACGTGGGTCAAAGGCACGGTAGAGTCCCAAACAGGGCCCATATCCTATGAGGTTTCAATAGGAGGTAAGGTGCTGAAGAAACACCTAGACCAAATAAGGGCAGCGGAACCACACCTGGAGGCAGGCGAAGCAGGACCGCCTCAAGCTGGGATAGCCCAGACGGAAAGGATACCCACACCCCAGCCCCGAGCAATTTCTCCAGACCCCGTCATCCAGTCATCAGAGTCGGAGATGGACACACTCGACGAGGCCGCCGCGACGCCTCTCCCCGAGGAGGAGGAAGAACAACATCCAAGGAGGTCGTCAAGGAGAAGACGGGCACCTATAAGGTACACCCCGCCCACTTCGGAGAACGACCCGGCGGACGACACAGAGGTGACAGACCCAGACATGAGGAGCAGGAAGAAGCTCAGAGGAATGCCAGCTGGCAGGAATTCCTCGGACCTTGGGGGGGAGGGGTGTAATGAACTCCAATTGGCTTTATTGGTTGGCCAATTGGAGTATGAGCTCCCTCAATGATAGCTCATTGAGGGGGCCCATATAATCACCTGTGTAGGCTTTGTGAGCTAGTCTTAAATTGACTGGACTGCTAGCAGCACTGTTTGTAGCTGCTCCTGTAATATCGTTATTGTAAATAAATATTGGTGTGGTGACGGAATTCCTGCCTCCCGTGGATTACTACAGAATGTATACTGGGACTGAAACTAATGACACCTGTGAGTGGGAGAAATTGTAATATCCTCCAAATTTGACATAAGAGCAAACGAATACACACAATAGACACAAGTTTAGGGTCTTGCTTAGATGTCTCCTATGTCAATGAGCAAAGGCGTACTTAGAATTAAGAAAAGCTGTAGAGGTTAAACACAACAGCAAGGAAATCCTTCCAGTTCTTTAACAGCAAGAGGGTTATCAAAGAAGAATTCAGGGCAGCACAGTGGTGCAGTGGTTAGCACTTCTGTCTCACGGCACCAAGGCCCCAGGTTCGATCCCGGCTCTGGGTCACTGTCCGTGTGGAGTTTGCACATTCTCCCCGTGTCTGTGTGGGTCGTATTTCGACAACCCAAAATATGTGCAAGGTAGGTGGATTGGCCACGTTAAGTTGCCCCTTAATTGGAAAAAACGAATTGAGCATGTTAAATGTATTAAAAAAATTAAAAAGAAGAATTGAGATTGCTTAATGATGCAAATAGAGTTGAAAGAAAGGATGAACTAAAAATAGTTGACATACTAAATAATTACTTCCTGGAAGTATTCATAGAGAAGACACTGGAGGCATGCAACCTATAATAGGAGGTTCCACAGTTAAATTTAATGACTCTGAAATCACTTGCACTTGCGAGATGGTCGTAGGTCATTTTGTCTTTTTATTTCTAATCTATATACATGTCATACACTTTCTCATGGGAGCTTCCAAAGCACTAGATTTGTTCTGACTCTCTTTTCTATTCACTCTTTCTGTAAATCTTTCCTTTCCTCTAGCTCTTTTTTCTATATGTTTTCTTATAAGACTCTCAAATGTTCCTTTACTGTTGTATTCAATTTTGCATGCTCATCTTTGTTAAAGTACATGGAAGTAACAAGATAACAGTTATGTGCAGGGTTATGTGAGAACAGGCAGCCCAGGAGCAAGTGCAATGTCCATCATTTGAATGAGCAAAGGTAGTGGTAATTCGAAGGACCATAGGCATCTCTCTCCATTAGATGGAGACAATTGGTTATTTAGCTTGAGGAACACCACTCCACATCAAGCGTGGGGTAAGGAAAGAAGGCAGGTCTCCATGATTTACCAGAGGAGAAGTGCAACTGGCTACAAGAGAGGATGGGAAAAGGGATGCTGAGGCATGTTTACAGTGCTGTAACAAAGTCCTCTTTTAGCAGATTTAGTGCTGTGGATTCAGAAAATATTTTTGACCTTTGTAGATTGGAAGCATGAAAATATGCACACGCTTAATCAAAGGCTATTTACTTCCTGAGTTCAATGGACACTTTCTCCTGTTTTCAGCATTATTTTGAATAGATTTTGCTACTGCTCTGCAAGAAATACACCGAGAGTCTACAGAATAAAGGTGCAAACAAGATAGAATGGAGGAAATATATCAGAATGATTTGTCGCTACTTTATTTTCCAGGTGCAGAGGGAGAAAGGGCAGTGATATAGCCTCTGCCCTCTTTGCACTTTGCATGCATTCTCAGGGGTATTGGAGCATAGTGGCACGCTTCTTTTAAATAAAATGCAAATACAGCAGCCATGAGTTCATGAAGCTTCCCATCTTGTTTTCCTGGATTTCCACTTGGCTCATATTCAGAAACCAGCTCATTTATTGATAGTGGACTGTTGAGATGTCTCCAACCCCTGAGAATTGGAAGATTTGTCCGAGAACTAACATTTGTGTTAAATATTCTGTTAAAGATGTTAAAGATTAGCAAATACTTAAATATCAACCTCTTCTTTCAAAAAACTGTTATATATTTGGCCATTTCTCCCTGCTATAAGAATGGAATATTTTGCAAAAGCTATTTCTAAAAATCTTTTTCTACATTTGCTGACTTCTTGATAGATTTTATTTACAATCTTATCCTGTTCCTTTCTGTCCTCATTAGTTCTTACTCTAGTCCTTTGGGTGATTTTATTAGCTCTAAAATTAATTGCGACTGAACACTTTATTCATTTGCCCCAGCAGATATGTCCAGTTTTAACAATTTAATTCTCCAGGGAATTCTGCTTCAGCTTTATCTTTGCCACGTATGGTATCATTTGTTGCTGTTTCTAAATTAACATGTGCTATAAAGATCTTCTTTCTCTCTTCTGCACCATCCTTTAACGGCAGTCATCAAGTTCAGAGCATTTCCGTACAGTTTGACCTGACAAAATTTTCAGTATTGCATATAATTTCTCCTTGTACAATTCACGTTCCAGACTTTTTAAAAACTAACATGAGGATTAATAAACTTGTCTGAAATTTAACCAGTGATACAGAGTTTCTGGCGATTAAGCTTTCAAAAATACATAAACTATATCTGGTGCCCAGAGCTCAATGGATTAATAATTAATTAAGTTCTGTTTATTTACTCACTGTGCACTCCAATGCCTGCAGCAGTGCTATTCTCAGTTGAAAGGGATCTCAGATTTCATCTTGAGTTCGCAAGAGCTTTTAGTAGAATGTCAGTATACCTTAGCAATGGCCATGAGATCTTGAGACCTGACACCAATGCTAAAAATAATTATTTTGACATTATCTTGGGCCTTACGTAGTCTCATGGCGTGATTCTCCCAACAAAATGGTTTGGGCAGGTTTAGCGCGGTGATTTGCGCCAAGTGTTTGGGTGTGATCCAGACCAGTTTTCACCCACACTTCGGGCAGGATTCTCCGATTCTGCTGCTATGTCCGCAGGATCCGCCTGGTCTTACGACCAGAAACTCAGCGCCGTCCCAGCAACGACCCTCCTCCCGGTGGGGGGGCTAGCAGCTGCGCACTGTGTATACGGCCGCAGAATAGCCAGCTCCGTGACCGTGCATGTGGACGGCACCGGCCACGCCGTGCAACATGGCGCTGGCCACGGGCGGACCCGGCCTGCCAAATACTGCTCCCTGTAACCCCACTTGCCACCCTCTGACTACCCCCCACCAGTCCCCCCAGACTCCGCTGAAGCCCTCCCTGCCAGTGGAACGGCTCCCCTCCTGACTGTCGCGCCGCTGGACACAGTCTGCAGCCGCTATGCGAGCTCCCCGAATGCTCCAAGCATAAACTTGGATTCGCCGGCCGATCACCAAATGTGGTTTTTGCGTCAGCGAACGGAATCCCGCTCTTGTTAATTTGTTTGAAAATTGGGGGGTTTCTCACTGGAAAATCCCACACATAGGGTGGGATTCTCTGGCAGTTTCTGCCCAGCAACCAGAGAATGCCGGCCAAGGTCAATGGAGTTCTCCATTTTAAGCGGCTCGCCCGTGGCGTTTTTGTGGCGGGCGGGGCAGGAGAATACAGCCCATAGGGTACGATTCAATGAAAAAGTTTCAAAGTGTGGTTGTCAAAGAGCGGAAACTGGCACGAACTGCCCGGCATTCGAACTAACGAGGCCAGCACTGCAATTCAATGTTAATCGGTCCATTTAAGGAGGCCCATGGGCTTCATGCACAAATCATGGCTCGCCAGCCGATTCGCCGGGACCGTTCTCGTCAGCCTCCCATTAACAAAGTAGAGCAGCACTTGCACTGCTCTTGCACAGCCAAGTACACTCAACTCAGAGCCATGGCCCTGAGGCAACCGGTCCCATGATTCGGGGATGCAGACCTCGGGAGGCTCCTAGAGGTGTTGGAGGCCAGGAGGGATGTCCTGTTCCCTCGAGGGCCCTGGAGGGAAAGCCACAGGGCAGCTAGTGCCGCCTGGGATAAAGTGGCAGGGCCATCAGCTCAGGCAGCATGACCAGGAGGACTGGCTCCCGGTGTCGCAAGAAGGCCAACCACCTACACTGGACCACATGGGTGAGTTGGCACCGGCCACCCATCCACGCCCTCCCCCCCCGGGATTGTGCTTGGCAGCGCACCCGCCCAGCACCGTGCTATGCCCTGGCCCACCATGCCATCCACTCCCCAAAACCCCCTACGAACCCTCCTCCACCCCCACGCACCTGAGGATGCCACCATCAATGCATCACAGCTTTCATCCCCACCTTCACCAGCGCAGAGACGTGCACCTTGGTGGGCAATGGTTGTAGACAGGCTTTTGGGGCACATTCTGATGAACACCACACAGTTGCAGATGCACATCAGGTGGAGGCAGGAACACTCAGGCAAGACAGCAGTCAAAAGTCTGCTGGATCCCTGGACCCAGCTGGGTCTCAGTCAAATGCTGAGCGTCTAGAATAGGTTTGCCTGGAGTTGGTGCAGATGATAGGTTGCAGCTGTGATATTCAGAAGGGGATGTCAGTGACACTCCAGCAGGTCGATAGCTGATTCGAGGAGTCCCAGAAGCTATGGGCGCAGGGGATAGCACAGCAATCCGTGGCACTGAGGCAAACACTGCTAGGATAGCGACCGCAGTGGCTAGCCTGGTGCACAACATCAGCAGCATGAGTGGAGGTGTCCAAGGCATGGTGCAGTCGGATACAGCCATGGCTGAGGGCCTCGGTAGACTGTCTGACTTGCTGAGGGACATGACCCAGTACCAGGTGGACCTTGATGATGCCCTGCGGGGCATGTCCCAGTCTCAGATGGGAAGAGCCGAGGTGCTGCGAGCTGTCCCAGTCGCAGGTGGGCATTGGCGAGGCACTCCAGAGCATGTTCCAGTCACTGAGGACCATCATCAAGGGCGTCACCACCATAATGTAAGCATCGGCAATCCTCCAGAGCTGGCAGAGCCAGATGACGCATGAACAGCCGGGGCTCAATCCAGCTGCCCCACCGTTCTGAGGTGAAACCAGGGCTCCATAGGCACCGACTGGGAGGAGGGGGCGATGGGTGCCAACTCGGACCGATCAGCGTCTCACAGTCAGCACCCGCTACAGTGCGGCACAGCGGGACATGTGCTGATGGCAAGTGCGCCCGGGTCCCTCCGGCCTCAGAGCCCCCAGAGGATGCCTGCCACGGGCATCGAAGGCAAAGGGCCATCGTAAGCAGCATGTTGCCTCTACCTCTGATGTGTATCCTGGGAAGATACCTAGACGCAGTGGTAGAGAATGGAAGGCTCGAGGATCACTTGGGGGTGTGTTAGGTTGGTAGGAGGTAAGGGGGGGGGAGTGTGCGTGGGGAGGTAGGGGTGGTGGGGAGAGGGGGGCGGTACCATCGTGAAAGTGGGGCAGTGGTGCACAATTGGGTTTGAAAAACATTAAAAAACCTTCACCACAGCCAGTATGATGCCTCGAGCACTTTCTTCCGCAATGCATGCCGACCACCAAACCCATGCCCCATCTCCCCAGGCATGGGTGTCCTGGCCCCCACCTCCTACCCCAAAATCCCCCGCTCCCCTCCCCTTGACATACCACATGCACGTGATGGGTGTTAATGAACACTCAGAAGATAGGCAGGGGTCAGACTATGGCATAGATTGAGGAGCACCAATGTGCAGCTCTCTGTGGGTTATCATCACCCCCCTACCCTTGACAGTGACCTGCCTGCTGACAGTGCTGGAACACTCCCAGCAACCTGGATTGATGTAATACAGACCCTGGGAGGGTGGGAAATGGGGGGTTGCAGGGGAGGGAATAGGGGAGGTTGGCAGTGCAGAGGGATGGGAGGGGGGAGGAGGGGTTGCGATGCCATACGAGGCCACATCCTACGTGAAGGTGGGTGGTAATGTGGGCTTGGCCCTCTGGGCTTGCTGGATCCGCGCTGCTGTTGTTTGCCCTCCAGCCTCTGATGGTCCACTTCTTCCTCCTTGAGGTTGTCCTCCAGTCCCCCCGGTCTGACTCCTCCTCCACCTCCAGCACGTTACCCCGATGCTGTGCTCGGTTGCGGAGGACACAGCAGACCGCCACAATAAAGTTGGTGTTCTGCAGGGCAGCACCGGAGTGGTCAAGGCATCGGAACCGCATTGTGAGGAGTCTGATGTACTGCTCAATGATAGACCGGGTGGCTGCATGGGCCTTGTTATATCGGGTCCCCGCATCAGTCACCAGCCTCCGAACTGGCATCTTTAGCCAGTTCCGCATCGGGTACCCCTTATCCCCCAAGAGCCAACCAGCCACCCTGGGGTGGTCCTCGAAGAGGTCGGGGTGTTCCACTGCCCCAGGATGTAACAGTCATGCACACTCCCTAGGAAGCGTGCACACACATGTGCATGATTTTCTTGTGGTGGTCACACATGAGCTGGATGTTCAGGGAGTGGAACCCCTTTCTGTTGATGTAGAGCACGTCCTGATGGCCAGGTGCGCGCAAGGTGACATGCATACCATCTATTAGCCTCTGGACCTGCGGCATTCTGACGATGGAGGAGACTCCTACTGCCCAGGTGTCTTGTTGGGCTGGTCTATGTCAAAGATTATACAGTCAACTGCCCAGGCAAACAGGGCAACCAGGTCTTCAGCAGAATCCGTGAGAGACCTCACCCTCTGGCGTGTTGGCACCAGTATGACCCTGGTCCGCTGATTTCCTGCAGCCCATTTGTGCCTGGTGATTCACCAATGCAGATCCTAAGCGGGATTCTCCAATAATGGGGTAATGCCCCCATGCCAGCGTAAAAACGCTGGAGAAACACTCTGGACTTTCCTGAAGAAAGTCCTGAGTGATTCTCCTACCTGCAGGGGACTAGCAGGGCCCAGGAGTGCTTCTCACAGCTCTGGCTGCAGATACGGGGCCCGGCACTTCCAGTTGGGAGTCTGCGCATGTGCATGGCGGCAGTCTGCAGTGGCCGCCCCCATGAGATTGCATGCGCCCGCGGGTCCATGGCGCCCGATCGCCCCCTCTGGCCGCCCATGAGGCCCCCCCCCCCCCCCCCGGTGATCGATCCCCCCGCCCCTCACCAGTGCGGCCGTTCCTCATGGCCAATAGGTGGTTAGAACCACGCCGTCAGGAACTCGGGACAGTTTTCCTCGGAGAATCGCAGCGCGGGGGGGGCCTACCACGTAGTTCACGAGCGTTTCTACAGGGATCAGAGAATCGCGGGGGTGGAGCGGACCGGATTTCGGCGTAAACTCCCATTCTCCACCCCCACGCCGATAACGATTTTGGCGCGGAGGCTCGAACAATCCAACCCCCTGTCTCTATGCTACCCTCCTAACCTCATGCCATACCAGTATCTGCGCTGATGGCTGAAAGTAATGATAATAATATTATTATTATTACTTTCAGTGTGAGATCAAGTGACGGTATTTCTTCTTCATCAGTCTCTACCTCCTCTAGGACTTCAGCTGCATCATTGCCTGACCATGTAAGGCTAAGGTGAGATAACGGGAGGAAAGCAAGAGGTTTATTGTTACATTATCTGCAGCTTGTAAATTGGAAGAGATTGTGCTCTCATGATAAACTGAGATGTGAGTTGGTAGGTTAGAGGGGAACATACTGTCATCCTCAGTGGTTTCAGCCAAGCCACTGGCCATGACCTTAGCACCATCTCCTTGTTGGCATTGTAGCACCATCTCCTTGTTGGCATTGAGGATGGGTAACAGTGCCAACCCTCTGCCGGTTAAGAGCTGTTGCCTCCAATTATGGGCCACCTTGTCCTGCAAGAAAGTGAGAAATATGTCAGTGAGTGTGGGGAAATCTGTTTGGACAATGAGCCTGCCACAGTTAAATATTTGACAGTGTGTGCAAGTGTGTAAGATGTGAATGTGTGGCTTGCAGCCGTGTAGGTGTAAGTATGTGAGGGTGAACTGTGGATATGGTGTGAAATAAGCGTCATTATTGATACAGCTTATTTGGTGAATAAGAGGGTGCGGTAATGGAGCGGTGTATGAAGTTAGTCGCTTATTTGTTAGAAAATTACATTTCAAGTCGCATTCACTGACCTTGGTCACACGCATGAGGTAATTAAACATCTTACAGTACTGCATACAAGTTCTCGGAGCTGACTGCTGACATTGATTATGACAGCTACCTTCTCCAACTGTCTTCTTATTACCTGCCTAGAAGGCTTCTTGATGGAAGAGGCGTTCTCCTCCTACATCTCCAAGGCCTCTAGTGCTGCATTAGAGACCATGAAGCACTCTCTCTTGCCTACAGCACCATTTCCCAATGTTCTTCCTGACCATTAACTCCTCCTTCACCACTTCAAGCTTTTACCACAACCAGATTGGACCTCAGCTTTAAAGGGTGCAGAATGACTTTCGGTAGTGCAGACTAGTTTTAAATTCTGCTAGCCTTTGCACAAATTTGTACACCTGCTGAGGCAAGAAACCGCTCAACAGGGTGTAGAGGATTGAACTGCACACCACAATCATTGTAATTAGCAGACCAACAGGAATTTTTTGTCCTGCCTGCATTATTTTGAACTGGTTAATCGCGTATCACAAACCTTGGGCGGGATTCTCTGATCATAAGGCTAAGTGTTGACGCCATCGTAAACACCGTTGTGTTTTACAACGGCATCAACAGGCCCCAAGGATCAGCGATCCTGCGCCCTACAGGGGGCCACCACGGCACTGGAGCGACTCACGCAGCTCCAGCTGCCGATAACGGCATCAAACGGGCGCCGCGGGTCTGCGGCCGGCACGAATTCGCGCATGCATGTTACGATGGTGCGAACTCACGCATGCGTGCTAGTTGCCTTCTCCGCGCCAGCCCCGAAGCAACATGGCGTAGAGCGACATGGGCCCGATGCGATGTAAAAGAGGCTCCCATCAGGAGAAGCCGGCCCACCGATCGGTAGGCCCCGATCGCGGGCCAAGCCTAGGTGGAGGCCCCCCCAGGGTCAGGCCCCCCCTCCCCCCACCAGGCCGTCCCCGCAGGATGAACGCCGAGGTCCCGCCGGATAGGACCACATGTGAACGGCACCAGTGGGACTCGGCCTATCTCGGCGGCCACTCGGCCAATCGCGTGCAGAGAATCGCCGGTGGGGGGGGCCGCGAATAGCCGGTCACCGGAGGATCGGTGGACCGGTGTCAGGGCAGCGTTGCACGAATCGCGCTCCCCCCCCCCCCCGGCGATTCTCCGACCCTGCCCGGTGTCAGAGAATCTGCCCCCTATGTCTGTTTTCGAGGAGTATCTAAT
The DNA here is from genome assembly GCF_902713615.1 of Scyliorhinus canicula. Lineage (NCBI taxonomy): Eukaryota > Metazoa > Chordata > Chondrichthyes > Carcharhiniformes > Scyliorhinidae > Scyliorhinus > Scyliorhinus canicula. The sequence continues at coordinate 254,779,390 of NC_052146.1, forward strand.
TTTTCCATCATTATTTTATATTTCAGTTCCAAGAGGATTAAGGTGACTGCAACTGAGAGCTTTTTCCCCCTCCCTTTAGATGGCTCAATACATTTGATAAATAGTAGTTCAATGTAGTTAGAAAATAAATATTAGCCATTTGTTTGTTTGCATCGCCACTTCGAAAATTGCTCTTGTTGAGAATTTGTTTCAAAATACTGGTATTTTTAACGTGTTGTGTCCATTAAGGGGCTATCTATGACCAATCATGATCAATATATGCATAAATATAAGGTTGTGAAGTTTTGTATATAGATGATACATGATTATTAAACTCCAGATCAAAGAAAGAATTAGTAAGAAGATAAGTAAATACTTTAAAAATAAAAATAACAGGACTGACTGAATTTCATTTCACATCACCCGAACCGAGTTTGGGTGACACAATTTATAAATGGTACTCCTCTACGTGGAGCTGAATACAACCTGATTCAGGGCTAAGGTTATTACCATGTGGTGGGCACCCTTCCAGCACGAAAACAAAATTGCAAGAGAAAGCTACCTATTGCTTCAAGTCTGAGAACGTGCGACAAATGCACGAGCCACTTCTTCAAAGTGTTCTGCTTGCTGTTCACATAAAAGCAGTGAGTTGTGCTTCTCTCCCATAGATCCTCGTTGTTGGCCTTAAAAAATAATCCTACCTCGATGGAGGCAAAAAGATGGTTCTGGCAATTTATTCTGAGATCTTCCAATCTGAGGGGGGCTATATACACCCTCACAGGAAAGTTCAAAATGTCAATACCTTTCCAGACTTATGCCAGGTGAAAATTCAGAAAATTGAGGTGGGAATATTCTTCAAATATTTCCTAATACATTTGCATGTATTTGAATGGCTCACACAGATTCCATGTGGGAGCTTTCCACTCTGCGCCTGCCTGTGAAGTAGAGAGAGAGAGAGCACAGACTCAATGTAATAGAGTCATGTGAGATGATTGTTCAACCATCACAGAAGTGGTGTAGATCTAAGAGCGGATTATGAAACTTTCCATCCATCTGCTAAGCGGCTACTTAGTTCTCAATTGCACAAAATGATCCATTTAAAATGTCTGCAGCTTTTGGTAGGTTATAGATATGATGGGAAAGGTTTCATTATCAAAATAGAAGACAATAGCCTTAAGTTGCTGCATAATTTAACAAAGTTCTTTGTGTCACAGCTGGCCATACAAACCAAACGTTTGCAAGGCCGACATTAGAAAAGGAAAGCTTCAGTTGGCTCTGCTCCATATATTTGAAAAAGGGATTTTTAAAGAAAACTATTGCTTTGATCACAATATGTCTCAAGTCATTCTTAATCCTGTTTCAATTTCCATTAGGAAAAGAATAAATTCATGTAAAAGTTGACTGGGTTTCTGATAAGTGCTTGCCTTAATTTATGCTGCTGCACAAATAGAACAGTACAAGTTCAAGAATGCTAGATATTTGAGGCACTTGGGGCGTTTCTCGACGGCTTCAACATGCCCGCAGGAGCAGCGATTCTGACCCCTACAGGGTGATGCACGATCAATTGCACGAAAGACTCAGATTGGTACAACTGTGGCTTTATTACAGTCAGATCTGTGGCCTCCTGCTGCAGCTGGCGAAATGGCTGATCAGGAGGAGGTCATGCATATTTATACGGCTCATTATGGGCGGAGCTAGCCGGCAGGGGCTACCGGTGAACCTGTAGTGCAGGTCCTACCTTACATCCCCTAATACAGGTGCACACAGTGGATCACCACATTCATCCCCTGTTAAAAATGAGTCCGGCGGGGGTGGCGTGGATCTATATAGAGATTTTAAAATAACTTACAGAGGGGAGGAGGGAAAAAAAAAATGTCCACCTTGTAGTCTGGTGCCCGTCAGAGGTTAAGTCTGTCCGGTGGTTTGACGGTTCGCTGGGAGCAACGTAGCGGTGGTGGCGATGTCGGTGCTGGCGGTGTCGGCGTCGACGACGTCGGTGCTGGCGGTGTTGGTGCTGGCCAGTAGCTGGATGACTCCGGGAGCGTGCCAAAATCGAGGGTCGTGAGGCCGCAAACGGTGAGTGGGGGCAGGGGCCCGCCGAATTTGAGGGTGAGGCTCTGGAGATTACACTCAAAATCCAGACCCAGCAATAGTGCAGCACAGAGGTTGGGGAGGACGTAGAGGCGGAAACTGCTGAATTCTACGCCCTGGACAGTGAGATTGACCACACAGAAACTTCGGATCGAGACAGAGTGGGATCCGGAGGCCAGGGAGATCCGTTGATTGGCGGGGTGGACCGCGAGGGAGCAGCGCCTTACCGTGTCTGGGTGGATGAAGCTTTCGGTGCTCCAGGAGTCCAGTCGGCAAGAGGTCGCGTGGCCGTTGATTTCCACTGTCGTCGAAGCGGTGGCCAGGTTGTGAGGACGGGACTGGTCCAGTGTCATAGAGGCAAGCTGCGGGTGGTCGTCCGAGGATTCAGATGGGGAGCGTCGGCGACCCAGATCCAGCGTTCCAGTCCTGTGGGGGAGACAAAATGGTGGCGATGGCGGCGTCCGGAGGACCTGTTGAGGAGAAGATGGCGGCGCCCATGCAGCGCATGTTGTAGGGGCGGGGCAAGATGGCAGCATCCATAGAGCGCACGTTGTGGGGGGGAGCAAGATGGTGGCACCCATGGTGTGCACGTTGTGGGGGCGGGACAAGATGGTGGCGCCCAGGGGCCGCACGTGGACCTGGGGGAAGAAGATGGCGGTGCCCACTGGTCACACGTGACCCCGGGAGCAGAAGATGGCAGCGGGGACCCCCAAGGTGCGTGGTGTGGCGGGCGGCGCAGGCATATTGAGTAGGAGAGTCCCCAGCCGGGGTAGTCGTTTACGGGGTCCAGGAGGGGTAGGAGGGGTGGGCCGCGCGGCGAGCCGGGTAGGATTGGACGTTGCGAGATGCGACCGTCATGGAGAGCGCTAAAGTTTTCATCTCCGCTAGGTCGAGCGTGGCCCCTTCCAGCAGTCGTTGTCGGATGGGGTCCGACGCAATCCCCGTCACGAATGCGTCACGCATGAGGAGATTGGAATGTTCAGTGGCCGTTACAGCCTGACAGTCACAGTCCCACACGAGTGGGATAAGAGCCCGCCAGAAGTCTTCGATCGACTCACCAGGTAGTTGTACGCGAGTGGCGAGTATGTGCCTTGCGAAGAGTGTGTTTGTCTTCTGAACATAGTTCTCTTTAAGGAGTGCCATCGCTTCCGCGTAACTCGGGGCGTCCTGGATCAACAGGAACACGCTGGAGCTCAACCTGGAGTATAGAACTTGGATCTTCTGAGCTTCCGTCGGCATGGGGGTCGCAGCGTTAATGTAGGCCTCAAAACAAGCCAGCCAGTGATTAAAGTCCTTTCTGGCATCTGGCGAGTGCGGATCCAGCTGCAGGCGATCTGGTTTGATCCTGATGTCCATAATGTAGAAAAATCTGACTGTAATAAATTGATGCACGATCAATTGTATGAAAGACTTAGATTGGTACAACTGTGGCTTTATTACAGTCAGATGCGTGGCCTCCTGCTGCAGCTGGCAAAATGGCTGATCAGGAGGAGGTCATGCATATTTATACGGCTCCTTGTGGGCGGAGCTAGCCGGCAGGGGCCACTGGTGAACCTGTAGTGCAGGTCCTACCTTACATCCCCTAATACAGGTGCACACAGTGGATCACCACATAGGGGGCCAGCATGGCACTAGAGTGACCCACGCTGCTCCAGCTCCTAATCCCAGCATCAGATGAGAGCTGCGGGTCTGCGCATTTGCAGTGGGACCGGCGCCAACGCATGCATGTACAGTGGGACCATTGCGATTGCGCACATGCACGGTGGCTCCCTTCTACGCGCCGGACCTGACGCAACATAGCGTGGGGCTACAGGGGCCGGCGGGGAACAAAAGAGGCCCCCAGCCCGAGAGGCCAGCCCGTCGATCGGTTGGCCCTGATCGCGGGCCAGACGACAGTGGCGCCCCCCCCCCCCCCCCCCCCCCCCCCACCACCCCCCCCCGGGGTCGGACCCCCCTCGCCCCCCCACCAGGCCGCCCCCGGATGCATGCACGCCGAGGTCCTGTTGGGTAAGAGCACACATGGACGGCGCCGATGGTTAGCGCTGTCGCCTCTCAGCTCTAGGGTCCCAAGTTTGATTCCCGGCGTGGGTCACTGTCTGTGCGGAGTCTGTACATTCTCCCTGTGTCTGTTTGGGTTTCCACCGGATGCTCCGGTTTCCACCCACAGTCCAAAGATGTGCATGTTAGGTGGATTGGCCATGATAAATTGCCCATAATGTCCAAAAAAAGGGCAGGTGGGGTTACTATGTTATGGGGATAGGGTGGAGGTGTGGACGTACGTAGGGTGCTCTTTCCAAGGGCCAGTGCATCACGGTCTGATTGGGATGCTAGGCAATAACTCCCACATGCTAAATGCCACACCTATTCCGGAGATCCACTTGGGTGTGTGAAGTGCTCACTTAACTATGATTGCCAATTTCCTATTATCAATAGCATTCAGCCGCACGGCCAGAGGCCTCAGCAGTCACTGGGGTTATGTGTTGTCAGTGGGGCAGACAAGGATTGGCCCTGATACGGGTACACACGAAGCAGGTGTTGGCATGGTGGAGCCACGCGTGGTTGCCTTCCCCATGCAGAGCACACCTCCACAACCCCAGCCGAGGGTGGACCTCCCCCACTTGCCCCCCCCCCCCCCCCTCCGAGAACAGGGGCAGCAAGCCCAGTGCCCCTGGCGCATTGCCTGTGAGGTAAGATGGCTGCTCACCTCCTTGGCTCCCCGCAACAACCCTTCCACCAGGTTGACATTTTTTAAAAGGAGTACTAATCGGCTCCAGCGTGACCGTTGGATATGGTGTGGCCCTTTAATTGTACAGAAGTAGGGTTTGAGTGGTGATTATTGGTTTCTTGGCACGCTACGGCGGGATCCCGATTTCAACTACGGGAGTGGGCCGGTTATATCGCTAACAGTTTGGCACCTGGCGCAGTCCTCTATTTTGGCCTCTCCTGCTCTTCACTGGCCTCGTTGTGCTCTCGCTCGAGCGCAATGAGTCCACTGAATCATGCCCTAATTTTCATTTCTGGCGGAGAAATCGGTGTGAATCGCGCTGCCTGTTCCAGCGCGATTCCCATTATGATCCTCCCACTGACAGGGTGCAGGGGACAGTATCACGGCACTGTCCTGTCATGTTTCCAACCAACCAAGGGCTACAAAGTCTCTGAGCTCCCTGGCGTGGCCATCGCATCTATCCAGAGAATTCAACAGTGGCTGCGAGAATGGTCCTCATTGAGGAAACCTTGCACTTTAATGACTGAATGGTGCCAGCTGCTTCTCGTAGAAATGAACCTCCAGTGCAGGCATGCTGATCAGGCATCAGAGGTTGAACAAAAACCACAATGATAAAAAAAAACACTCAGGCAGAGCACCTGGACTTCCAGGAAGCACTTCAGAGTAGAAAAAAAATCCACAACAGAAAAAATGCGGTCAGACAGGACACCTGCTCAAAAGAGGAAGCACTTCAATGTTAATGGACCCTGAAGTCCAAAAATCCAAACAATGCAAATCCTTTCAGGTAGCCTTCAGCTGTCAATCAAGAGGCTTGTAAAAGTCAACGGGGTGTGAAATTTAATTTCAAAACAAGTTCAAGGGGATAAAAGAAAGCATACTGCAGCATTGAAACTACAGAGCCTATTGAAACTTCAAGGGAGCGAAATGGTATATAAACGGCCAAAAACAAAGGGATAAAAGAACAATGCAACATTGAAACAAGACAGGTGGCTCAAAACATACACTGGCGGCTTAGAGTAGTAAACAAAAGGCAAAGATAGATAGATAACAGACACAGAACACTATGCACAGATCTTTACTCGCTGATCCACAATGCCCAGTGGGTCCTGTTCCCAGGGCCCCATTGTCCATGGTTCACACGCTCCTCCGCGATTGGCCCCGAGCTGGTCACATGGTCAGTGCAGTTCACCCTCTCAAAGTGCCACGCTATCACCTCCCACCCACCAATTATGTCCCTTCATATACTTCCCCATAACTACGTACAGAAGTCACAACTGTTAACAGAGATAACCGAGGTAAGAAAGTCCATCAAACGGTAAATTGGTCTGGAGCCCATAAAGGGGCCACACAATCACATTATTGAAACTCCAAGGGAAGTGAAATGGTACTTAAACAACCAAGTACAAAAGGCTAAAAGAAATCATGCTGCATCATTGAAAGCATTGGGCCTGTTGAAACTTGAAGGGGAGTGAAATGCTTCTCTAGCGAACAGGCTGTAGAATGGCTCCGTCCTGTGAGAGGATTTTAGAACAAACATGCTGCAGATGTGCTTTGCCCTGTCATAGAGTGTTTAACATGAAGGAAAGCCGGCTTCAAGGCTTCAAAGACCCAAACGATCCCATCCCTGGTGAAGCCCCTGACCTGACCACCCCCAGCCAGCTCGAGTCCCCCAACCTCCAGCTCCCTTGAAGCACCCTCCCCAGCATATGGCTGTGGCTGCTGTGCCATTGGGCTCCCTGGAGGTGGGTGGAGAAGGAGTATGTCTCCTCATAGTCCATGGCACCTGGCCCCTACTTTTAAGGACCAGTAGTTATTTGCACCCGGGTGACCTTCCATTGGGGGAGCAGGGGAATACCAGGAAGCCGCTGCATTTGACTCTAATCTCACTAATGAGATTAAAATGAATAAAAATTACCTGTGATCAGTCTCTCACCCTTTCTGGGCGAGATCCTGATCACATCAGCTGGAGCAGGCCGAGACAATTGGAAACTGTGCCTGACACAAATCCCATTTTGGAGCTCTCCCACAATTCTCACAACACAGCGAGATTTGTGCTGGGCGCAACATGGTCGCTGAATTACTCCCATACTTCCAAACTTCCCATATTTCCAGGGGCTGGTTTAGCACACTGGGCTAAATCACTGGCTTTTAAAGCAGACCAAGGCAGGCCAGCAGCACGGTTCAATTCCCGTACCAGCCTCCCCGAACAGGCTTTCAAAGCAGACCAAGGCACACCAGCAGCACGGTTCAATTCCCGTACCAGCCTCCCCGAACAGGCGCCGGAATGTGGCAACTAGGGGCTTTTCACAGTAACTTCATTGAAGCCTGCTCGTGACAATAAGCGATTTTCATTTCATTCATTTCATTTCAACAGCAAAAAGAGGATTTAGAAAAAGATCCAATAGTAGCACTCAAAAGAGAATTCAAGGGAAAAAAGTAAAAGGCTAAAAGGAAAGAACAAGGAAGTGGGATTAATTACATCGCTCTATCAATGAGTTAGCATAGGCACAAAGGGACAAATAGCCTCCTTCTGACCGTTATCATCCTGTGGGAGCTAAATTGATGATGGCCTATTTACAGATACATAACTGACAGTGCACTTCAAGTATGCACACAAAGTTCCTTCCAATAATTGGGGTGAGCTGCTGACATCTGTCAGGCTTCCAAAAGCAGCTCATCCATATGGCTGGTGGAACTTGGGCTGTTTGCCTCACTGGCTCTGCAAATGTTAAGTTTGGGGAGTGGTGGGAATAAAAACATGGGCCAGGATTTTACGTCCGCTCCCACCTGGTGGGATATTACGGTCCCGCTGAAGTAAACGGCAATTTAAATGACCCACTGCATCTCCTGCTGGGACACATGCTGTGGTGGAGGCATAAGATTCACAAGCACGGGCCAGCAGCAGTGGGACTGTGTGGCTGGTAGGAGAAAATCTGTTCCTCCGACTCTACATTAATGATATATATAAATGTATTTAAGGACATCTGGTTAGGCTACTTTTTGACCAGATAATGGCGGTTTCTCCAATTCCAGTAGACAAATTTTGTGTAAAGATTATAAAATGGATGCAGGACCTTTACTTACATACTAGCTACATGCAGGTGCTGATTGGCAGCAGGCCTTTCTACTACTCAATTCATCATTGTTGTACCAATTTTAAACATGCATGTGATGGGAGAAAATTCAATATCTTGCGAAAATGAGTGGGGGACCGCAATGTTGGTTTGCATGATAGTAGTTAAATGCACTGTTGCACACATCAGCAGAGGGCCCAAGTTCATGCAAGGCTACCACCCCCTAAAGCCAGTCTACACCTCTAAAAAGTAAAAGCATTTAGGCTGCAACAGCTGCTTGCAATGTCTGGGAAAGAACATCTGGCTTAAAGGAGAGAGAATATGATGTGAAAAGGGAAAGATTTGCTTCAAAGTTCTCTGAAGTAGCCAAGCTAGAGGAGGGGTGACAGGGATGTCCTCTGTCCAAAAGATGTCCAGGAGGCCCTCCCAAGAAATTTTGTGAAGGCATTGGGAACAAATGACCACCTTGATCAATATAAGTAAGCAGTCTAGCCACAAGGACATGGATGCAATACAAGAGGTTTAAGCGACTGAGCAAAGTCAGTGAAATCATGCAAAATACTTACAACTGAACCTGAACCACTGGTCACACATATTGTTGGGTTCACCGCATCCACACTATTTAGCTATCAACCATTTTTATCAACCATGAATCACACCTCACATGCACAGCATCACCTCACCTTCAAAACTTAGCAATGCTGCATGCCTCACAAACACATTTCATAAGTATTTGGTTAAGAACATCTCTGAGCTGGAGAGGAACTTGAAGTGAATGAAAATCGCTTATTGTCACAAGTAGACTTCGAATGAAGTTACTGTGAAAAGCCGCTAGTCGCCACATTCCGGCGCCTGTTCAGGGAAGCTGATACAGGAACTGAATCCGTGCTGCTGGCTTGCTTGGGTCTGCTTTAAAATCCAGCTATTTAGCCCACTGTGATAAATCAGCCCCTGGGGAGAAAAGTATCCAGGATACACGTGTGTTAGGAAAGGTTTCCTGGAAAAATATGGAGTAGAATCAACCAGGGAAAAAGCTATTTTAGATCTAGTATTGTGTAGTGAGTAGGGGTTAATTAGTAATATCCCAGTAAACAATCCACTGGCAAATACAATGGGCAGGATTCTCTGTTTGGGAGACTACGTTCTCCCGCTGGAACTGAATTGCACCAAATTTGCACTCACGCTGGGAGTGCAAATCAGGAAGCAATCCCCACTCCTTAGCCATGCAAATTTTTATCTGGAAGCTAGAGAGCAGTCCAGGCAGAGGCAGTGAAAAAAAATCACTACTTTAAAACACACCTGTGCAATACACCTACTGGCTCAGGCACAGGAAACAGCACCTGTCAATTCCTGGAAAAAGAACACCAGTTTAAGCCCCATCAAATCTTTGATCTGCAAGCCTTTCATTCATGTCTCTGTGATACTGATTTTACTAGGCTAGATTGACAGCTTCCACACATACCCAGCTGTGAGCATTGTTTCATCCATCTCCTTTCACGCGTGACTTTGAAGTAGTCATCTGTGAAACTAATTTATAAATATCAATCTATGATTGACAGCTCTTATGCCACATCAAAGAGAGTTCAGTGCTTTCTGTTTGTTTCACAGCTGACTAGAGATGCTGCTTCCTGTGCCTGAACCAGCAGGTGTACTGCACAGGTGAGTTTTAAAGCAGTGATTTTCTTTTTCACTGCCTGTATCTGGACTGCTCTGTAGCGTCTGGACAGAAGTGTCTCTTCTGGGGAGTTTTGAGACAGTGGTCTTTCTTTTGGGGGCTTCCAGACAGGATTTCTCTGATGAGGACTTTGTTGGGATCTATTAAATTAGGGCTCTCTGGTGGGAGTCTTTTTAATTGCAGATCTTTTTAATTGAGGGTCTCTTTAATTAGGGGTTCTCTGGTGGGGAACTCTTTAATTAGGGCGTCTCGTGTGGGGAGGCTCTGGTGGGGTGGATGGGCATGCCTTGTATTGTGGGGAGTAGGGGAATGTGGCCCTCCGATGAACTTTGAGGGCAACTCCCTTAAACATTTTTCCACTTGGCCCACCGCGAGGTCCACCGCATCAGGGCTATGCTTGTCCGGACCTGGAGAATCGCGAGGGCCTGGAGAATATGGTGCCTGGTCCGTTAATAGGATGCTAATGGGTCTTAAGGACCCATTTGAATCCTCCCACTGACGTGGGGCGCAAACCTCGATCCTGATTATACCGTTTTCTGCCCGACGCTGGATTCTCCGCCGCATGCTGACGGTAGCAGAGTTCCATGTACGGCAGAGAATCCAGTCCAATGTTTGAAGTTTGAAAATGACACATTCCAGTCACAAACAAGAAACTTAAACTTGAACAAAATCAAATGCATAGGTATGAGGGGAGAGCTAGCTCAGGCCGATTGGGCAAATAAACTAAAATGTGTGGTGGTAAATAAACAGCGGGAAGCATTTAAAGAAATGATTTAAAAAGTTCAACAAAAGTACATTGCACTGTAAAACAAAAACTTAGCATGAAAGACCCATCAGTGGTTTTTGAAGGAGGTTATGGATAATATTATATTAAAAGAAGGGGCTTGAATGCTGCAAATAACAGTCATAAGTCAGAGTATTAAGAGTGTTTTAGAAACCAGTAAACAGACACCAAAAAGTTGATTAAAAAAGGGAAAAAAATAAAGCGAGAGCAAACAAGCCAGGAATATAAACACAGATTATAAGAGCTTTTACAAGTATATAAAAAAGAAGAGATTAGTCCTCTCAGCATCTATTTTGTCAGGCCCCCTGAGAATCATACGGGTGTAATTTAAGTGGAAAAAACTATGTCCGGTTTTCTCACCGGCTGCAGCGTTTGCCGTTTTTTTTGGCCTCGTGGGGGGGGAATTCTCTCAACGAGGTCACACGCAGAGTCATCTCCTACTGGCGAGCCCAGCACAAAAGGTTCCCTGCAGATCAGGGCACCATTTTGTCTGGCTACCCCGATCTCCCCCCCCCCCCCCCCCCTTTTGACCCTTCCAACGTTGGGGTGGCTCCCAGAAACACCCCCTCACCCCTGCCTCGACCTGGTACGGCCCAGGGCCCTCCGCCACGACCACACAGGATCTCTAATGGCCTGGGTGCCCCCCCGCCCCCGCGCCCTCAGGTGCCATTATGACTGGTCCACGCTTATGGAAACCAGTACTAAATGGTGCTCTGGCGAGGTCTCCCAGGCATGGCCATTAGTTTCCGGGCGCTGGGGGAATCCCACAAACGCATATTTAAATGAGCCTAATTTGCATATGCTGATCTGGATCATGCCCAGTGAGGGGGAGATCCAGAATGTCACATCTTGCGAGACTCTGTTAAATCTGACTGAGCATTTCAAGCATCGCAAATCACGTGAGATGCCTCTCGCAAGATTCAACGGCCTCGTCCCGACACCAAGTTGGGCGCGACAAGCCCATTAAATTGTGTCCTCTATGTCTCAATAAGGTCACCTCCCATTCTTCTAAACTCTAATCGGCACAGACCCAACCTACTCAACTGCTCCTAATAAGAAAATCCCTCCATACCCGGGATCAATTTAGTGAACCTGCTCTGGATTTCTCTTTAATCTAGGATAAAATAGGGAAATGAAGGGTCATATAACATATTTTGATTATTACTTTACGGAAAAGAAAGCAAATAATAAAAGACACTTAAGGTGTTTAGTTTAATTATTTAAAGTCAATTGTTAATCTTCTTATAATACAAAAACATTAATACATGGAACAGCTACCATAGAATCCCTGGAGTGCACAAGGAGGGCATTCAGCCCATCGAGTCTGCACTATACCCTTTTGAATGAGCACTATATCCATTTACACTCCCCCAACCCCATCCCTGTAACCCAGAACCTAATCTGCACATCCCTGGACATTAAGGGGCAATTTAGCATGGCCAATCCTCCTAACCTGCACAACGTTGGACTGTGGGACGAAACCAGAGCACACAGAAGAAACTCACGCAGACACCTGGAGAACGTACAAGCTCCACAATTAAATGGAACCAATTAAATAGGAGACATGTAAATGAAATAAAGGGGAAGGGGCGGGATTCTCCAATAATGGTGCTACGCCAGAGGAAAACCCTGGTGAATCCAGAAACAAGTCCTGAATGCTTTTCCTACGTGCAGGGGGCTAGCAGGGCCCCATAGTGCTTCTCGCAACTCTGGCTGCTGATCCGGGGCCCAGCACCTCCAGTCCTGAGTCCGCGCATGCGCACGGTGGTGGCCTGCAGTGGCAACAGAAATGTAGCCCACCGCCCCCCCCCCCCCACCACCCCCACCCCCCGAGATCGCTCACGCCCAGGGGTCCGTGACACCTGATTGCTCCCCTGGACGTCCATGAGGCTCCCCCCGGTGATCAATCCCCCTCCCCCCACCAGGGCGGCCATTCCCGACAGCCGATAGGTGGTTAGAACCACGCCGTCAGGAACTTGGCCAGTTTTCTTCAGAGAATCGCTCTGTCAATGGCCCCCACCCGCGCCGTGTAGTTCGCGCGCGAGAGACTCCCGAGCGATTCTCCAACCGGAGAATCAAGTGAGCGGCGTCGGACCGGATTTTGGCGTAAACACTCATTCTCTGCCCCTGCGCCGATCGTGATTTCAGCGTGGAGGCTTGGAGAATCCAGCCCCTTATTTTGAGTAAGTGAAACACTGTGGAAAACATTGCCAAACATACGAGAAGCCAGTTTCCAAATCACAGCAGCAGCACCATGTATGCAAACATCCTGATGCAAAACAACATTGGTCACATTTCGGATATCACTTGATCATTTCTCTGTCAAATTAAAGGAGCTAAATTCTGTTCTAATTTGCATTAACAGATATGATGCATTGCATATATTTGTGTAGCAAAACATGTTGCACCTGCATTGGAGTATCCTCTTCGTAGGTTACTGGCAGGTACCTTTATCCGAAAGGGCGAAGGAGACTTCAGCTTTTGTGACTCTAGATGATACATACCAATTCAAAGTTATACCATTTGGCATAAAAACGCCCCAGCCACATTTCAATGGTTAACTAACAAAGTTGTTTCAGAACATAGAACATAGAACATACAATGCAGAAGGAGGCCATTCGGCCCATCAAGTCTGCACCGACCCACTTAAGCCCTCATTTCCACCCAATCCCCATAACCCCTCCTGACCGTTTTGGACACAGGGCAATTTAGCATGGCCAATCCACCTAAACTGCACGTCTTTGGACTTGGGAGAAAACCGGTGCACCCGGAGGAAAGCCACGCAGACATGGGGAGAACGTGCAGACTGCCAGTGACCCAGCGGGGAATCGAACCTGAGACCCTGGCGCTGTGAAGCAATTGTGCAAGCCACTGTGCTACCATGCTGCCTTGCGTGGTATACATAGACGATCTGGTAATTTTCAGACAGACATGGGCAGGACATTTAAAACAACTGATGGAGTTATTCGATCGACTTCAGGAGGCGGATATGTTGATAAACCAAGCCAAAAATGAATTTGGAAAAGCCCAAGTCACTTTCCTTGAGGAGTTTCCGATACCCTCAAGACGAAGGGAAATAATGCAAATTCTTGGCATGAGTAGATTTGATCGAACATTTGTGCAAACGTTTTGTGGCATGATTGTTCCACTGATGGACTTGCTGAAGAAACATCAAAAATTTCAGTGGACAGTTGACTTTGAACAGGCATTTGACGGCCTGAAAGATGTGATAACCAATGCGCTGTGTTGGAGAATTACAAGGGACTCTGCGATCAGATTGAACTAAAGTATCTGACTTTAAAGAGAAATGCCGAGGCGTAGAGCAATGGATGGATCGTGCAGAGACCTTCTTGTCCAAAGAGACTGTCAATCGAGAAGAATTTCAGTTGGAAGAAGAACGGAAAAAAATGGACTACATTATTGTACCTGTTTGCTTGTGTTGTTTTTTTAAACGAAAAAGTATATTTACTGTGTGCGTTTCTTAAAGGATAGTGAAAAGGTGAAAAATGAAACCATCTTGAAGTTGATGGTTTTTTTTCTTGGGGGGGCGGTGTCATGTGAGAATACCTTTAAGAATTGGGTGTTTACTGCTGCAGTGATGTCAGAGTGTGGGTGGAGCTGGGCTGTCTGTCAGCTTTTTACTTTCATTTTAGGCTGTTTGCTCCAGGGTGTGTTTTAGTTTTGTTTTCAGAGCTGGATAGCTGCAGTCACAGCCAGAAGGTGTATGAATCTCTCTCTGTAATCTAAAGACTGTAAATCGATCCTGGTGATTTAAAACTAATAACAGTCGTGACTTTAATCTGATGTGTTTCTTGTATAAGGTGTTTTAAGTTGTATGGATGTTAAAAGGAAATCTTAAAGGTTTACTTAGTGTTGTAGCCTTTGGGGGTTGTATTTGAATTAATGGTTGCTAAGATGGTCACTGTTTGTTTTAAAAAGGTTAACTTGAGTTCATAGAATAAACATTCTTTTGCTTTAAAAAATACTTTTCCATTTCTGCTGTACCACACCTGTAGAATGGGCCGTGTGCTCCCCATTCCACAATCTCGTAAAAGTTGTGGGCCAGGTGAACTCCTTGATACACTTTGGGGTTCTCTAAACCCTGGCCCATAACATTTTGCAAAAGCCGCAGTCTCTCTATTAATGCACTTACTTTTTCTGTAAGGACCTCTGGTAGACACTGATATTTGCCATTACAGGGACAACATTAGCTTGCCAGATTGTAATAGCCAATTCCAGATAGATAAAATGCCACATAACTTTCTCAGTGTCAGAGAAAGATGAGAATCAAGTCGGCTCAAATTTTGTTGCTTGTGTCAGGTAGAACTGAAGATCCAACAGAGCATATTTGCTCACTATCAGTTAGGGCACTCATTGATTTGGCATTCCAACAGCCAATTTCTGAGATTCAGGCAAAGGAGAAAGTTGATTCAATTCTGTCTGGATTAACGATGAAGTCTTGCTAACAGTCAGGAAATTGATCATAATCTACTCGTTGAACTAGCTCACAAAGGGCGCAATTCTCCGCCCCCCATGCCGGGTGGGAGAATAGCGGGAAGGCCTCCCGACTTTTTTCACGCCCTCCCGCTATTCTCCCCCCCCCCCCCCCCCCCCCACGCCCGACCCACACCACGAATCGCTGCTTTCCGTTTTTTACGGCGAGCGGCGATTCTCCCGAGGCCGATGGGCCGGGCGGCCGGGCCTTCACGCCCGTTTCAACACGGCAGCAAACACACCTGCTCACTGCCGTCGTGAAATGGCCGCCAGATACCCGTTTGGGGCATCTGGGGGTCCGATTGGCACGGCAGTACCATGCAGTACCGTGCCAAGGGGGGCATAGGCCCGCGATTGGTGCCCACTCTTTTCCCTCCGCCGCCCCACAAGATCAAGCCGCCACGTCTTGCGGGGCGGCTGAGGGAAAAGATGGCAACTGCGCATGTGCGGGTTGGCGTTGTCCAACCTGCGCATGCGCGGCTGACATCATCAGCCGCGTCAGCCGGCATGACGCTTGTCGTGCGGCCTTGACGACCGTGAGGCCGTGAGGCACGTGCGCTCCTAGCCCCACCCGGGGGGGGGAATCGTCCCCGGAAGTGGGCCCAAAGATTTTAACTTGTTAGTTAATTAAGACCTTAATGAAGATGTAACAAGCAGGGTGGATAAAGGGGAATTAAAAGATGTAATATATTTGGAATTCCAAAAGGAAAAGCATTAAAATAAATTACTACACAACTTAAGAGCTCATGGTTTTTGCAGTGATATATTAACATGGTTAGAGGATTGACTAATTAACAGGAAATAGAGAGTTGGAGTAATTGGATCATTTTCATGTTCGCAAACTGTAACAAGGAATCAGCGCTGGCGCCTCAACTATTTACAATCTGTTAGTGTCACAAAATAATTTATACATTCAGAAATCCCGCTGATGTTATGTGTGAGAGTGTTCTAACCTGAAACAGGTCCACAGCAGACACCATTTCCCTGGCCCGACGCTCATCCCTCGAGCATCTCGACAACAAGGACTCCTACATCAGACGCCTATTTATTGACTACAGCTCCGCCTTCAACACCATAATCCCAGCCAAGCTCATATCAAAACTCTAAAACCTAGGACTTGGCTCCCCACTCTGCAACTGGATCCTCGATTTTCTGACCCACAGACCACAATCAGTAAGAATGAACAACAGCACCTCCTCCACAATAGTCCTCAATATCGGGGCCTTGCAAGGCTGCGTACTTAGCCCCCTCCTATACGCCCTTGTACACACACGACTGCATGCCAAAATTTGGTTCCAACTCCATCGACAAGTTTGCTGACAATATGATCATAGTGGGCCGGATCTTGAATAACGACGAGTCAGAATTCAGGAGAGAGATAGAGAACCTAGTGGAGTGGTGCAGCGAAAACAATCTCTCCCTCAATGCCAGCAAAACTAAAGAGCTGGTCATTGACTTCAGGAAGCAACGTACTGTACACACCCCTGTCAGCATCAATGGGGCCGAGGTGTAGATTGTTAGCAGTTTCAAATTCCTAGGGGTGCACATCTCCAAAATCTGGCCTGGTCCACCCACATCGACGCTACCACCAAGAAAGCACACTGCCTATACTTCCTCAGGAAACTAAGGAAATTTGGCATGTCCACATTAACCCTTACCAACTTTTACAGATGCACCATAGAAAACATCCTATCTGGCTTGATCACAGCCTGGTATGGCAACTGCTCGGCCCAGGACCGCAAGAAACTTCAGAGAGTTGTGAACACCGCCCAGTCCATCACACAAACCTGCCTCCCATCCATTGACTCCATCTGCACCTCCCGCTGCTTGGGGAAAGTGGACAGCATAATCAAAGACCCCTCCCACTCGGCTTACTCACTCTTCCAACTTCTTCCATCGGGCAGGAGATACAGAAGTCTGAGAACACACACGAACAGACTCAAAAACAGCTTCTTCCCCGCTGTTACCAGACTCCTAAATGACCTTCTTATGGACTGACCACATTAACACTACACCCTGCATGCTTCGCCTGATGCCGGTGCTTATGTAGTTACATTGTACACCTGTGTTGCCCTATTATGTGTTTTCTTTTATTTCCTTTTCTTCCCATGTACTTAATGATCTGTCGAGCTGCTCGCAGAAAAATACTTTTCACTGTACCTCACTACACGTGACAATAAACAAATCCAATCCAAAAGACTGGTTTTGCATGGTGTTTTATTTTGGATATTAGTGAGAAACATCTGCCAAAACAGTGAGAACTCAAACCTCTCTTTTATTAAACAACAATAAAGTATATATTAAAGTATAAGAAAGACAATGAAATACTGCAAAGAACAATTATACTTTGGCACATTAACAGTCCCTCAGACTGAAAACCTAAAAGCATCTATTTACCCCATAATCTTAAACTCTACTGAGACTCCTCCATTTCCCAAACAACTACCATAAATCTATTAGACAAATCTAGCCAGTGACTACCACATCGTATGGCCTAAGTGAACAGGGCTTGGGAATGAATTTGGTTCAGCAAAGAAAATAATCTTTTGCACCAACTGGCTTTTGCCTTCAGACCTTCATCTCCATCTGAGCTGTTTCCTGAGGTTGGCTGCCTCTCTCTCTCTTGCTGTTACTTCTTTAACACCTCATCTGTGACTAGCCTGTTTCCTGGCTCACAGCAGGCCTAATACAAAATGTATCATAGAACATAGAACATTACAGCCCAATTGTAAAGAACACACTGTTCCCTATTCTTTCCTGTTCCTTCCTTTCTCTTAGATGCTGCCCAGACGTGGTTTACAAATAACCTTGTGCAAAAAAACAATACATCAATAGCATCTGCCCATTTTATGACTTTGATGAAGGGACTGAATCTATTGTACTCATATTTGCTGATGACACAAAGATGAGAGGAAAAGCAAGTTGTGAGAAGGTTGCAAAGAATCTGCAACAGGATACAGAAAGATTAAGTGAGTGGACAAAAGTGTGATATTGACGGCTGGAGCATAATGTGGGAAAATATGAGGTTGTTCACTTTGAAGGGAAGAATGAAAAGCGGAATACTATTTGAATGGGGAGGGATCTGGGTATTCTTGCACATGAACCACAGCATTAGGAGCAGCATTAGGTAGGCTAATGGAATGTTGGTCTTTATTGTAAGGGGGATGGAGTATAAAAGTAAGGAAGTCCTGTTACAATTATACAGGGCATTGGTGAGACCACACCTTGAGCACTTGTATGTACTTTTAGTCTCCTTATTTGAGGAGGGATATATTCGCATTAGAGACAGTTCAATTAAGGTTCAATAAGTTAATTCCTGGGATGAAGGGATTGACTTTGAAGAAAGGTTGAATGGGTTGAGCCTTATCTTATTAAATGGCAGATCAGGTTCCAGGGGCCAAATGGTTGACTGCTGCTCCTATTTCTTATAGTTAACTCTCAAATAAATTTCCAGTCTCTGATGATTGCCAAAATTCCATCAATGCTGATGTACACTAAATTGTCTGCTTCAACTACCTGCTTTATTACATAATATGTCTGTTAATGATTTGCGGTTCAGATTGCTTGACAACTCTGCCCGCATTTTTCATGTTTTAAGTCTTCTTATGGTTACATTTAACCCTAAGTTCTGATTTTAAAAAAATAATAAACCAACAATCTTATGATGCATGGCAGATAATTTGACATTTCACTTGATGATTTAGCAAGAAAAAGTTAATTTCTTTATTCAGTAGCTTGTCAGTATCCTGGCCAAACTAAAAGTTAAATTTAATCCAATTGGTTAATGTACAAACATTTTTAAAGCTGATCCAGGCACAACTCACTCCAAGGTCTATCATGAGGCCTAAACTCAGATGCTTTCTAGTGAGAGTATTAAGGACTCGTCTGGTATTCAACCAACCAGCAGCAAGATACAATTGTTCAAATTAGCAGGCAGATCAAAGTTTATGTGTGGCCTGCAATGCAACAAATGGGTGCAGGTTAATCATGCATTATAATTCCCACATTCCTTTTGGACCTTTTCCAATTTTCCCAAACTATATTGACATGCAACAATATATTGAATACAACATAAATTGCACTTTAACATAATACAAAATGTAAAAATTCTATTCATGTAAAATACGCTATTTTGCAATCTGTTATTATTAATGATTCTAGTAATATAGACATTTGGCCAAGTGCAGAGCTCACTGACTTACTTGTCCTGGTGGACATACCACATATGATTCCTTAAAATTCAAGTTATTTTTAATGATTCATGTCTGCCACTTGATAATGAGAATTTATTGGATAATAAAAATACCTTGTTTTGTTCTACATAAACCTGTGTGAATTGGACAGTTCACCTTCATCATATTAGAATGTGAATTCATGATGTTGTACGTCTGTTGATCATTAGCTCACAAACATGAATTGCTAATGCAATGCATTTATCCTGTGCAATAGTACAACATTTGACACTACATTACTTCTTTGTTCCAACCCAGTGGGAACAGATGTTTAATTACCATTACCTTGTCCTAGGAAATGTGCTCCACCCACAAGAACACGAGGACAGCCCTCCCAGCTGTGATATGTTCCAACTTTTTCTTCAGCGCTATGCCAATCCAATGGTTCCCAATCCTCTGTTGGAGTCACTCTCTTCTTAATCTGCACATCACTGAGACATCCCACAAATCCCTTTTCAATCACTTTTGTATCACCTTAGTAGATTAAGAAAACAAACATCAACATCGAATACTGCACAATACAATGCAGCTCTTACAACTAGAAAACACTGCAATTTTCCTATTACTAATTAAATTTAATCTTTTTTCTTTCTATTACCTGCACCATTCTAGTTGACACTTATCAGCTTTGAGTAAAACATTTTAAATACCTATTCGGGCAGGGGGCTTAATCTCACTGTCTGCATTCCTTTGTAATTTGATTCAATAAACAATATGATGGATTAATCTCACAATAATATTATGCAGGCAGTTAACATTTTTAAGTAAAAGCTCAGGATTTTAAACTTTCTCCCTATTTATTTAATTTAGCATTTTGTTAACAGGAAACATTCTGCAAAAAGTACAACATACCAGACTTGTGCCTGGGGTAGGGGTTTTATTTTAAACTTAAGAATTCATGTCATTAGTCAAAACTGTCTCGACATCTCTGCATAATATTCTCTTCCTCTGAATGGTTGTTCTCTGTTCAAACTCGGTCCTAATTACATTTTCCGTCTTCTGATTTTTTTTTCAATTGCTGTTCTCCTCTCTGTGGTATATGGGGCATTTAAATCGATCTTTTCAATAGTTTTCAACTGCCAAGAGAAAATATCCAAGTCCATAATTCTAGTCTTGTCTACTGCATTCACTTAGGGTACAGCTGTACTGGCGCTGGCTTTAGACCAGTGCAGTCAGACCACAATTAGACTATCGCTTGTACCTTGCACTGGATGAACAGCAAAATAATTCTCCATATATGTTCAATTGCCTGTTAGAATATTTAAAAATCGACGAGAATGGCAAATCTTAGCATTAATAAACATTACACGTGAACACATGAAAACTTTTAAAACTTGGCTGCAAAAGTCTGCAGTAATATTGCTTACAGTGCAAAGACTAGGCAATGAGAATCGTACACCTCTTGGCTTCAGGATTATTTGACTCACATTATACTACAGTTGTCAGACCCATCTGCATTTGCAACTGCTTCACATTAATGTGGGAGCATTGGAATGATGATACAGTCATACTTAATATTTCTTTGTTGAAAGCTGGCTTCGTTAGCACTATTCAACTGGTTAGGAGAGTCACTTTCCTCTCACTAAGGCCATCAGTTCATTTACGTTCTACGAGATACCATTAAATTAGAGTAATTCCTGACGGCCACAAGATGAGCTAATATAAATGGATTTTTGTTAGTGTCAGAAGTGGAGAAATATTGATGTACTATGGGTCAACAGAGAGTTTGCACTTCAAATTGTTGCTTGGAGGACTTAATCAACAAATTAAAACTCAAGGCAGCTTTCAATTGATCAAACTAGATTTATGTTGCTCATTTAATAGTCATTATTAATAAATATACATCAATAAATAATAAACATACATATAAATAATAAACATACATATTTCCTCATCTTAGACCATAATAGCATAAGACATTGGAGCAGAATTAGGCCATTCGGCTCATCAAGTCTGCTCCGCCATTCTATCATGGCTGATATGTTTCTCATCCCCATTCTCCTGTCTTCTCCCCATAAACCCGATCCCCTTATTAATCAAGAACCTATCCATCTCTGTCTCAAAGACAATCAGTGACTCGGCCTTCTGTGGTACTGAGTTCCACAGATCCACACTCTTTGGGTGAAGAAATTTCTCCTCATCTCTGTTTTAAAGGATCGTCCCTTCAGTCTGAGGCTGTGCCCTCGTGTTTTAGTTTCTCACACTAGTGGAAACATTCTCTTCACGTTCACTCTATCTAGGCCTCTCAATGAGATCCCCCTCTCATCCTTCTAAACTCCTTCGAGTACAGACCCAGAGTCTTCAACCACTCCTCAAATGACAAGTCCTTCATTCCAGGGATCATTCTTGTGAACATCCTCTGGACTCTCTCCAAGCCAACACATCCTTCCTTAGATACAGTGCCCAAAACTGACCAGAGCCTTATACAGCCTCAACAGTACATTCCTGCTCTTGTATTCCAGCCCTCTTGACATAATGCTCACATTGTATTGCTTTCCTAACTGCCACTGAACCTGCATGTTAACCTTAAGTGAATTCTGAACTGGGACCCCGAAGTCTCTTTATGCTTCTGATTTCTGAAACCTTTCCCCATTTAGAAAATAGTCTTTGCCTCTACTCTTGCTACCAAAGTGCATAACCTCACACTATTCCACATTGTATTCCATCTGTCACTTTGGTGCTCACTCTCTTAGCCTGCCCAGGTCCTTCTGCAGCCCCCCATGTTTCCTCAACACAACCTGTCCCTCTACATATCTTGTGTGATATTGTTGTTGAATAGTTTTAATTTGAGTGTAATTTGAACTGTATTGCATTGAAAAATCAAGACTGGGAAACATCTTAAAATCTTTACAGTACAGATCATTTAGCAATTCAGATCATTCTGGGAAATACCTGGATTGTTTCCTCATGTTATCTTTTCTGTCTATTTTGTTTGTGTTCTTATGTCCAAAGTATATAAAATTTGTTTTGTCAGCTTTGATAAATGATCCAAAAATGCTGACAAATTCTACTTTGAGAACAAGATTTTCATTTCTATCCATATAATTCATTTCAAATTGACGAATAATGTACAAACATAACACAAGTAATGAAATATAACAGGACACAGTCAGAATTATGCAAAAATAATTTTGCTCACAGAATGGGATTTTGTTACCTTCCTGTGCACTTTGTTGTTGGAGACTCTGAACCTCAGAGTATTTCGAGTCCTCCACTTACAAATGGGTGCTGTTTGTTTCAAGTCTAACTGTCCCTCTGCTTCTTAAACACACTTATCGTAAGGATTTTCATCAGTTCACAACATGGCAGCCATAAAGTCCATTGGAAAGAGAACGGGACTGACATAATCTTGGAATAATTACATCTCATATGAACCATTAACAATGGTCACAGGGAATTCAATATTGCACTGTACCATAGTTCCTAGCAAAGATGGAAGTGTGGTATTCAATAAGGAAGATGAGAAAAATGGGAAATGCTGAAAAAGATGAAATCATGTTATTAAAAGGATGGGAAAGTCTCATGTATGCCTAGAACAGATGGCAAGTTAAACGAGCAATTGCTCTATGTTGGCTTGAGATCTGAGCCAAATTCGACACTGGGTCACATGTGAATGTATGCAGTAAAGTGCGATGACCAAACAGGCATTGGGATACAGCTCAATAGATGGAGCTGAACAGCTTTTGCCATAAGGTCCACCTATTTGCTCCTGATTTCTGCACTGGATCCTGTGACTAGCATGGGACCCCAATTTGCATGGGGAAGTGGACTTATGCCCGTTTCAACAAGGCTTGCTGATTGTCCTTTTGCTGCCCACGTGAACATGACATCAGCAAGCCTTGGGCATAAAAGGGGTAGCAGAGGTGCCCTCCTGATTCTCAACTCCCGTCTTCCTGGCCAACCATTTTTCAGGAGCATCAAGGATGGCTAATGTTTTTAACTGAAAGAAAGCACTGAAATAGAACTCATGATAATATCAAACAACTTAAAGTTAGAATTTAAGACAAACATAATCAACAAAATTATTTTGAAGCAAAGCAAAAATAACACCCTTAGTGATATCAGTTCTCAAACTGTTTTAACTGAACCAAATAATGTGTCAGGATAAGTTTTTTTTACCTGTATCCTCTCTGATAATGGTAAATGTTGGTGGAAGTCCTCCTATAAATACTCCTGTATTGTCTCCAATAATAGTGCTGCCACTTGTCGCAAATGCTGAACCTGAGGAACAATACCAATTGATGTAGATTCAGTAGTATGAGAGACTATTCAAGTTCTTTCTTTACAAGACATGGAAAAATTCATCAACTTCGCTTCCAGTTTCCACCCCTCCATCACTTTCACCTGGTCCATCTCAGACACCTCCCTTTCCTTCCTTGACCTTACTGTCTCCATTTCTGGCAATAGACTATCTACTAAAATTCATTACAAGCCCACTGACTCCCACAGCTTTCTTTGCACCCTACACCCTATAAGGGCTCCATCCCTTTCTCTCAGCTTCTTTGCCTCCGTCACATTTGTCCCGATGATGCCACTTTCAAAAGTGGTGCTTTGAAAATGTGTTCCTTCTTCCTCAACCGTGATTTCCCACCTACAGTTGTTGACAGGGCCCTCAACAGCATGTGGCCCATCTCCCGTGCCACTACCCTCGCCCCCTCCCCTCCCTCCCAGAACAAGGATAGAGTCCCCGCTCTTTCTCACATTTCACCCCACCAGCTTCCGTATGCACAGCATAATCCTCTGCCATTTTCGCCAACTCCATCGTGATGACACCACCAAACACATCATCCCTTCACTCCCTTTGTCAGCATTTCACAGAGACCGTTCCCTCCAAGATGATCTGGTACACTCCTCCACCGCACCCAATACCTCTCCCATCATCCATGGCACCTTACCATGCAATCGCAGAAGGTGTAACACCTGCCGCTTTACCTCTTCCGTGCTTAACATCCCAGGCCCAAAACACTCATTCCAGGTTAAGCTGCGTTTCATTTGCACCTCTTTCAATTTGGTCTATTGCATTCGCTGCTCCCAATGTGGTCTCCTCTATGTCAGAGAGACCAAACACAGACTGGATGATCATCTTGCTGAGCACCTTCGGTCTGTGCGCATTCAGGATCCTGCCCTTCCCGTTGTTTGCTATTTTAACAAAAGACCCTGCTCCCATGCCTCCATGTCTGTCCTTGGCCTGCTGCAATGTTCCAGTGAAACTAATGGGGACTGCCATTAGCACTCTTTTCTCTTGGTTTATGTGGCTATGATGCACCTTTCATCCCCTCACCCCACAGTTGTATATCTCCACTTTCTCTATCTTTTACCTTTGACAAATGGTCATCTGGACTCGAAACATTAGCTCTTTTTTCTCCCTACAGATGCTGCCAGACCTGCTGAGATTTTCCAGCAATTTTTCTTTTCAGATTCCAGCATCCGCAATAACTTGCTTTTATCCTTTCTTTACAAGAACAGTTATGTGAAAAGAACATTTTATTTTGGGACATAAAAATTGCTGAATATTAAATAAGTAAGGTCCACTTAGCTCACCTTATATCATCTTGCATGATTGTGTAAGAAGGTGACAAATAGAGAATAATATGAGGAAGTTGGAACAATTCACTTTGGCAGGAAGAATGGAGAAGTAGAATATATTTTTAAATGGTAAGAAACTGGTTAATGTGAGTATCCAGAACCAGCAGACCCTAGACAAGCTGTGTTGGTATAGCTACAACACTGGCATCTGCCTGACAGTGTGGAATATTACCCAGGTGTGTGCTGTAGACAAAAAGCAGGACAAATCCAACCTGGCCATTTTTTTAAAAAGTCATTCATGGGATGTGGCTGTCATTGGCTGGGCCAGCATTTCAGAGGGCAGTTAATCGTCAACTGCATTGCTGTGGGTCTGGAGTCACGTGTAGGTCAGACCAGGTAAGAACATTAGTGAATCAGATTAGCTTTTTTAACGACAATGTTCATCATTAACCTTTCAATTCCAGATTTTTATTGAATTTAAATTTCACCACCTGCCATGGGAACCCATTTCCTCAAATCATTACCTTGGGTCTATGGATTACTAGTCTAGTGGCAATGCCATTATACCACTGCTATCCCTGACTTCACCACCTCATCAGTATACTCTCAATCATCAGCATGGTGGTGGAAAGTGTCATTGACAGTACTATCAAGCGGCACTTACTCAGAAATAACCTCCTCACTGATGTTCTTTTTTGGTTCCGCCAGGGCTTCTCAGCTCCTGACCTCATTACAGTCTTGGCCCAAGCATGGACAAATGAGCTGAGCTCAAGAGATGAGGTGAGAATTGCTGCCCTTGACAACAAGGCAGCACTTGAGCAGGTATGGCATCAAGGAGCCCTCGTAAAAGTGGAGTCAACGGGAATAAGGGGCGAACTCTCCATTGGTTGGAGACATATGTAGCACGAAGGAAGTTGTGGTCGTTGGAGGTCAATCATCCAAGTTGCAGGATATCACTGCAGGAGTTCCTTAGGGTAGTGCACTAGACCCAACCATCTTTCAGATTATTCATCAATTACTGTACCTCCAACATAAAGTCAAAAGTGGGGATGTTCACTGATGATTGTGTAATATTCAGCACTATACATGACTCTTCAGATACTGAGGCAGTCTGTGACAAAGTGCAGCAAAACCTGGACAACATTCAGGCTTGGGCTGATAAGTGGCAAGTAACGTGCATGCCACACAGTGCCAGGCAATAACCATCTTCAACAAGAGAGAATCTAACCATCTCCTCTTGACATTCAATGGCGTTGCCATCACTGAATCCCCTACTATCAACATCCTTGGGGTTGTCATTGACCAGAAACTTGACTGGAGCAGCCATGTAAATACTTTGACTGCAAGAGCAGGTCAGAGGCTAGGAATTCTGTGGCAAGTAGCTCACCTCCTGTCTGCCCAAAATCTATCCACCATCTACAAGGTCAAAGTCAGTAATATGATTAAATATACTCCATTTGCCTGGATGAACGCAGCTCCAACAAAACACAAGCTCAGCACTATCCAGGACAAAGCAGCCCACTTGATAAGCATCCCATTCACCACCTTCAACATTCCCTCCCTCCACCACCAACACGCAGTGACAAAAGTGTGTACCATTTACAAGATGCACTGCAGCAACTCATGAAGGCTCCTTGAACAGCAGCTTCCAACCCAGTGACCTCTACCACCAAGAAGGAACAAGAGCTTCAAGTGCATGGAAACACCAAGGGCGCGATTCTCCGCAAATGCAGCGAGTCGTAAAGGCTGCCGTGAAACTGGCCATGTTTCACGGCAGCCTCCGCGCCCCTTCCCGGGACTCGATTCTCCCCCCCAGGCGGGGCTAGCAGTGGGGCCCCGTGAAGCACGGCATCGAGAGCTTAGCGACCGTCGCTAAGTCCGCGCGCCAAGCGTCACGCCGGCTGACGCGTACGATGACGTCAGCCACGCATGCGTGGATTGGACGGCTCCAATCCGCGCATGCGCAGGGCCGTCATCTCCCTCGGCCGTCCCGCGGACTGATCCTGCGGGGCGGCGGAGGGAGAAAGGGTGCGTCCGTTACGGACGCACCGATCGCAGGCCCATGCCCCCCTTGGCACGGCCGTGGTACTGCCATGCCAATCGGGGCACTGGATGCCCAGAACAGGCATGTTGCAGCCGTTTTTACGACGGCAGCAAGCAGGTGTGTTTGCTGCCGTAAAAACGGCTGTAAAGACCTGGGAACTCGGCCCATCGGCCTGGGGAGAATCGCTGTTCACCGTAAAAAACGGCAAGCAGCGATTCGTGTCGTGGGGCGGCCGTGGGGGGGGGGGGGGGGGGGGAATAGCGGGAGGGCGTGAAAAATGTCAGGGACGCCCTCCCGCTATTCTCCGACCCGTCGTGGGCAGCGGAGAATCCCGCCCCAAGTTCTTGTCCAAGCCACACACAAACCTGAGTTGGAACTGCATCACTGTTCCTTGGGTCAAGATCGTGGAAACCTTTTCTAAAAGCAGTGTGGATGTAGGTACATCACATGGACTGCTGCAAGGTTTGATGCCATTTCTCTGTGAAAATAATGGTGAGACTATAGGTGTTCATTGTTATTCAGAAGTAAATTGGACAGCAACTTCCCATGACTGCACATATGCCTTTAAACTCAGAGATCGTGAAGTTATTGCCCAGTTGGATTGCTCCTCAGTAGCAGTGCTGCACAATTCCACCAAGGAGGAAGATTCAGCATTCAAATACATGGAAGGATATCAAGTTGCGGTAATTATGTGATAAGCATCCACTAAACATACCAGGAAAAGCTAGGACCCACCCATTCAAGTGTAAATAAATTGTTAATTGCATGTTAAGTTTTAATTACTTTCAAACAACCTCTCTGACAACTCAGGTGCCTAAATTTGACAGTGTGGATGTGGAAAGGATGTTCCCTCTTGTGGTTAATCTAAAACCAGGGATCATTGTTTAAAAATAAGGAATTGCCCATTTAAGACAGAGGGACGAATTAATTTTTCTCTCAGAGCAATTTGAGACTTTGGAATTCTCTTCCTCAAACGGTGGTCAAGTTTTTGATTATGTTTCAGGCAGAGGTAGATAGATTCTTCCTTTTTTTAAAAACTTAGAATCCACAGTTCTTTTTTGTTTCCAATTAAGGGGAAATTTAGCGTGGCCAATCCACCTACCCTGCACATCTTTGGATTTTGGGGGGTGAGAACCTCGCAGACACGGGGCGAATGTGCAAACGTCACCTGGCACTGGGCGAAGTAGATAGATTCTTGATCAGCAAGGGGTGAAAGGCTGTGGGGGTTAGGCAGGTATGTAAAGTTGAGGGGAGGAGCGAGGGAAACAATTGAGAACACACACAGTGGAAAGAAGCAGTGAGGGGAAGAAGAGAGGAGAGATACCACGGGAATGACAACGAAGCAAGGGGTGAAAGGGGGAGGGGGCACGCAGCCCGCTCCCCCTCCCAACACGCAAAGACATCAACTAAAAATCGCGACAGACAGGAGTGAACCACAGTATGAGACGGCAAGGGCAAAAGCCAGCACCAGGAGGGGAAATTAAACTACCAACTGGGGGAAGGCAGGTGGATGGGGGGGGGGGGGCAGGTGGATGGGGGGGGGGGACAGATGCAGGGGGGACAGATGCAGGGGGACGATATATAAAAATCACTGTAAATAAGAAACAACTTCCTATGTAAATATCAGGAACACTATAGATTGAACGATAGTAGTTCAAAGTACTCTGTAAAAACTGTAAAAGCTGGAAAATACCAATAAGAGTATTTTTAAAAAAAAGTTACATTGATCTTATTGAATGGGAGGGACCGAGCAGCTGACTCTGGCTCCTGATTCGTATGTTTGTAGAAACCACAACTATTGTATAAGCTAGCTGTCGTACTCCACGGGAGGCAGGAGTTCCGTCACCACACTAATATTTATTTACAATAACGATATTACAGGAGCAGCTCTAAACAGGGCTACTAGCAGTCCAGTCAACTTAAGACTGCTCACAAAGCCTACACAGGTGCTTATATCGGCCCCCTCAATGAGCTATCATTGAGGGAGCTCATACTCCAATTGGCCAACCAATAAAGCTAATTGGAGTTCATTACACTAGCATTCATTACATGCTATGGAATTTACTGAGAATGAATTGAGCCATGTTTTTATGTATTTTGTCCAATGCCACGTGGATAAGGATACTGCATAGACAATACTTTCCATTACTGGCAGTTTCCATTTTCTTCTAAATAGGCCAACGCCATTGCTTAACCGTCACTGATCATCTGAATGTTCAGGTGATAAAAATAATGAAATTTTAATGAGCAAAAATGCACGGATAGATTTTTGGTGCTCGGAGTTGTCTGGTTCATATCAGGGTCCAGATGATGTCACATCCCCACGATAAAGCTTTGGCAATTTATGTCCATCCTCAGATTAGATTTATAGCCTTTTATTCATTTTCTGTTGTGCATTATTTTATTATACTCTGGTCTCAATAAACTGAACACAATATAATGAAAGTTAAAAATAGAACTGAAATTACATTGATTGAAAATTGAGAGAGGAGATTGTGATGTCACAGTTGCCAAAAAATACTGTCAAGTGATTCATTGGGAGTTGCAATAAGAATATTATTCTACAGTCAGGAAATTAAATTAAATTGTGAATGAAACTATGTCCAATACAATGTGCACTGAGATATTAATAGCTGATCATCACAAACACGAAAATAAACTTGGAATTGTATTTCCATGGGTTTCAAATGCTGAGTGGTGAATTGTGCTCACTATAATCAGGCAAGTTTCCTGCTGGGGAACCTGTGGCAGGTGGGGGTTTCTGTCGGCAGGACTGGTAGATTCAGCCAGCGGGAACAGCTGGAAAATTCCGCCTGGAGACTGTGATCTTCAAAACACTGGTAAAATCCCGAAATGCCATGCAATAAGAATAGAATTTAACTTATCGGTCTGAATTTTACTGGTCGCAGTGTCTCTTCTCAAACTGGGTGAGAACTCCTAACTGCAGTCTGTGCTTTGAACCTTGTTAGGTTCTCGGATAAATCTAATTTAAATTTTAATAATTGGCTCCCAATTATATGAGTGGTTTCATTTATGAGCCCAGTTCTGGGAAAGGAAAATAGATGTGGATCCTGCCAGAGCATAGCATTGTTGGGAATACCATCTGAGGGAAAGAACCAGAATTTCTTAAACAATTAATTAACAGCATTTCTAATTACTCTTGGCGGACTGAACCAATCAATCCAAACCTTTGCCACAATTAATGGGCAAATGAATGCAGCATCCACCATTGCCTCTCATGGAAAGACCTGGAAATGGTGGCAGGGGCCAAGGGCAAGGTGAAATGGCACCTTCTCACAATTCCTACTCAGCTTGTCCTTTACTACTTTCAATGGAAAATTAGTGCCATCTAGTCACCGTGGAGCAATAGCTTCAATTATTTGTAAACATACACCACTCTTTGTTTCTTTGATGACAGTGACAGCGACACAATTTGAGCCAGCCATTATGGGAAAAACTATCTTTGGTGCATTCGGTGTAATAAAGTTAGAAACATTGGGCTAGATTCTCCACCGGCGGGATGTTCCATTTTGCTGGCAGCCCGGGGATTTCCCTGACAGCGTGTGGGCTGCCCCACAATGGGGGAGCCCCATTGACCAGCTGGCATAACGGAGCATCCCACCGGCGGGGTGAAACAGAAATATGGCATGGGCAGGGCAGACAATCCAGCCCATTGGGCAGGATTCTCCACCTGTTTAAGGCAGCGGGATTTTCCAGTCCCATTGCGGTGAATGGGAAATTTGGCTGAGCGCCAAATTTTATGTCCTCGCAAAGGAAAATCTCGGCCACTGCTGCCTTGCATTTACACATTTGTACCCCTAATGCACAGAGAAAATTTTACTTGTAAATTATTTTGCATGGGTTATTTGAGATTGGCACGGGTAATAAGATTCGAGTAAATGTTAAGGCCAACAGGACAGGCAGCTATCGTGTACTGAAAGAGGATGAGAGAGGAGAGTAAGATTTGCATATTCTAAAGGAAAATACTGCAAGTGCTGGAAATCGGAATTGAAAACAGAAAATGCTAAAAATCCACAGCAGGCCAAGCAATGTCGAGAGATAAGTAGAGCAGAATTTTGTCACAGAGGCACAGGAGGCTTCCGTGGCAGATGCACCAGCAAATGGAGACAGGGGTACATCACTCCGGTCATCTAATGTGTTCCAACCCACAAAGTGATTCTTCTAGAGCTGGCCTCTTGGGAAGGACATCCATAGCAGCAGGCAGGAAATTAGGAAAGCAGGTACTGAGAGGTAATTTGAGACTGTGTTTCAATTTTCACAGCAGTGGATGGATCCCATACCAAGTCATCACCTCTTTCAAGCAGGTGATTCTGCTGCACAACAGAAAGCTCCTGAACAAAGTGATAGACATTAATTCCTCTGCATAAAAGAGCAAATCAGCAAACTGAAGTTCATGTATAGCCACAGAGTTTTCATGGTATATACAGAGCTCTGAGCTGACTGATCCATTCATATCCCTTCAAGCTTCAGTGGTCTAAATGGTGAAACCCCAATGTTGTAAACATTGCCACAATAAAGAGAGGTAAGTGCAGTGAAATCACGCGCTTGAGTGATTGGAATGCATTGAGTGCAGTTTCATCACTTTGATGTGGGCCATGTTTACAAACATTGGGGTTTCACCACTGAGGCGGCTGAAGAAAAAGGATATGAATGGATCAAAGGAGCAGATGGTTTTTGCAAGCTGTCAGTCACATACCACTACTCCAAAGTCATGAATGGAGTGCAAACAGTGAATCTGTGGGAACCAGATGAAGGCACACTTCTCACCATGGAGGAATGGACAAGTGGAGCTGCAAGGTAAGTGTTACAGCTATAATGCTTCTCACACCCCTGTCTGGACTGCTCTTCAGCTTCTAGACAGGGGTCTTTTTTCTGGGGGAGAGGTGTGTGTGCGTGGGAGAGGTCTGTGTGTGTGGGGGGGAATCTGTGGCTGGGGTTTCGTTAGGCATGGGGTCCCTGTGGTGGTCCCTCTATTACGGGAGTCCTGGGGGGGGGGGGGGGGGGGCAGGTCAGCTTACCTCCATACTTCGAGGCGGGGAGACGCCCAGGCAATCTCGATAGGGGGTTGCTGTGAGGTGAGGTGCGGGGGAGAGGGGGGCAGGGCTGATTTATGGTGTAGGGGAGGGGGAAGATGGTCTTGGATAGTCTCCATCATCGTGGCCCTGGCATTGTGGAACTCGTGATACCGCGAGGTCCATCACAATTCGGCCATAATTGTAGAGACCAGAAAGTGCTCTAGGCCATTCCCAGCTGAGGGGACTGTAGAATCATGGGAGGGCGGAGGATAGGGCACCGGGTCCACTAAATAGATGCAAATGGATCATTATGACACATTTGCATTTGTTTCCATGCTCCCGCTGGCATGCAGAATGGAACTTGTTCACGCTGCCAGCGAGGGGTCAAAGCATGGTTTCAGGTCAGCGCCAATTCCGCCCCAACGTCCGATTCTCTGTCCCATCGGGTTACGCATTCTGGGTGCCCTAGGGACGGAGAATCCCGCTCATGGTCTCTGATCCAGTGGAGTACCTTTGGCTGCAAGGAATGGGTAGATAACTAACATCAACAGCTCACAAGGTGACAGTTACCTTGAATTTCTTAGTGTCTATATTGTTTTAGCAGGGGTTGGCAGGCGACGTTTATGGGATCTTACAAGACAATTCTTAGAAGCATTCGCTGTAGGTATGCACTAGGTTTCCTGGCCGGTCTTATGAAGCATTCATCCTCATGCAGACACAGGTGCCGTAGCTCTTCATGGCACGGAACAGCCTCTGGAACTGAAGGAGCAGCATGTGGGAGAGTGTCCCACCCTATTGGAGGTGAAGGAGGTTGATGAGGACTAGCCAAAAGGCCATCCAGAGTTCATTTTGAGGGAGAAAAGAAGGCCATGATGCCCTGATCCAGGTTACACCTCCTGACACTAGCAAATTGAGTATTGAACACTTGCCATACATCACCTGTCCATCATTACCCTCTGTTAATATTCCAAAGCCACATAGATGTCTGATGTGTAATAGAGATCTCCAAGCATCCCATTCTACCAGTCTTCTCATTAAGCTGTCACCTTATGCTGCTGTTGCTGAGTCCCAATAATAAGGAATTACCCATTTCATTGCACAAGCATATGTGCTATCAACATGTTATAATCTACACTTTGGTGAACCCTGAAGTGATGGTAATGATGATTTTGTGCTTTGTTACTAGAGTCGCTACTTGCCCTGTGTCTGAAGCTGAAGTGGAGACAGGCTATTAAATTGTACATCTGGGTGGCTGAGATGCCCATGGCACCTGGGCACTGCCAAAGGCTGTGCCAGTTGCATCTGTGCAGGTGCAGCTCTGGTCAAGGGACTTGAGGTAATGAGTGTGTCTCCATTCAGGAGAGTCAGACCCCATTGACATCGTCCCTATCTCACTTAGCCATTTCATTATGCACTGCATGCCCACAGTGAGCAGGAATATTGGGGCAGAACTTGGCTGACTATCCATGCAACATTGAGATTAGGATTGCAGAATGTTACATGCATGTCATCCATGTCAGTCTGCTACACCTGCATCCTTTATGGCAAACCATTCCATTGTATTACACCTCGTAGGAGCATACTGGAGGGCACCTCACAACCATTCAGTGCACTGGAACTGCATTTTCATGACACTGATAGCCTGCTCAGTGCTGGTACCTGTGATGAGATGGCAGTGGTTGTAATGTTCCTCTACCATAACCTCCAACCATATCTGCTTAGTCTGGCTGGCAAGTCGCCTCCTCTCCTGCTTCTCTGAGGAAATAAAAATTTCCTGTTGGCTGTCACTGCCTCATTCAGAATTTCCACTGAGGCCTCCACTGAGACAGAAAATAAGCAAAGATGTGTTCGGAGGAGGTGCAATGGGAATAGCAGAATAATCCATTATTGAATGTGAAGGCTGGCGAGGTGGAAGGTGAGGACAAGGAGAACCGGATTTTGGTTCTGGAAGGAAGGTAAGGGCGTGAAAGCAGAAGTGCAGGAAATGAAATAGACATGGCTTTGTGAGCTGTCAACCACAGCAGAAATGGGGGTAACCTCAGATGAGGAAAATGGAAGACATATCAGAAGCACTTCTGTAGAAAGCTGCATAGTTAGAGTTGATACAGGAGAGACATTGGAATTGCAACAATGGAATACTCCTCACAGGAAACAGGATGGGAGGGAATGTAGTCAAGTTACATTTGGGAAGGGCGGCATGTGGCGCAGTGGTTAGCACTGGGACTATGGTGCTGAGGACCTGTGTTCGAATCCCGGCCCTGGGTCATTGTCCGTGTGGAGTTTGCACATTCTCCCCATGTCTGCGTGGGTTTCACCCCCACAACCCAAAGATGTGCAGGTCAGTTGGATTGGCAATGCTAAATTGCCCCTTAATTGGAAAAAAAAAAATTGGGTACACTAAATTTTAAAAAAAGTTAACTATGGGAATCAGTGAGTTTGTAGTGGATAATGGTCGATAGTCTATCCTCAGGAATGAAGGAAAAAGAAGTGAAGGAATGAAAGGGAACTGTTAGAAATGGACCATGCAAAGTCGAGGTAAGGGTGGAAAGTGGAAGGAAAGTTAATGAAATTCAAATAACTAGTCTGGGACAAGAACAGGAAACAATAGCAATACAATCATTAATGTACTGGAAAAAAAGGTGAGAGAGGGAACATGATCCAAATCAGTCATTCTAAACCTATCTCGCTCTGAACATGCAACAAGGACGGCATTGTTGCTGTTTGGTGAATCAACTTCTGCCGAGCGGAGGCTGAATGTCAATTCTCTAACATTGCTTCTTGTCTCCCCCTGAACCAAGATCCCATAGTCTCCCAAACCTACAGAACCCACTTCTACCTCCTTCCCAAGATCCACAAAGAATACTGCCCTTGGAGCCATTATTTCTGTCTATACTTACCTCACAGAAATAATTTCTTCCTATCTTGACTCTATTTTTCATCCTTGTCCAGTATCTCAGGACTTATACCTGTGCATCTTCCAATTCTCTCCACCACTTGAATAGTTTCCAGTTCCTTGGCCATAATCATCTCCTTTTCACCATAAATGTCCAATACCTCCATTACACCAATGCACATGTGAAGTCCTGAGTCTTTGTTTCTTTCAGGAATGCAAGCCTAACTAGTCCCTGTCCATCACCCTCCTCAACCGGCTAATCTTTTCCTCACATCAATCAGCTTCTCCTTCAATTTCACTAACTTTCTCCAAATAAGAAGTGTTGCTATGCAAACTCATGGGTCCTAGCTATGTCTGCCTGTACATGGTATATGTGGAATATTCCAGTGCTACTCAGGTGTCTTTAGTGGGAGTATCCTCGACCTTCATGTTATGGGTCCCAAGAGCAGGACCAGATGAGAAGTGCCAGGCCACACACAATCACACGGCTGCCAGCCAATTAGATATGCGCAGGTGAGGAATCTGGGGTACGGTGTATTGGAATGAATTGGACATTATGGGCTTTAAAATCTTTTCCTCCACTTTGTACATTTTAATAGGTCACTAAGGTCTTGTCTCGCCAGACAAACCTGATCATGCCAATCAGTGCACGGTGGTATAATCATTGACATACCATAAAAATGTATCATAGGTTGATCATTGACCAACTATAATGGAAGATGTTGATTATTTCTGATATTATCACTTCTGAATGAATGTGTCCGTCTTTCAGCGCAATGAACAACTGGTGAAGCCATTGGTGAAGGGGCAAACTACAAATCAAATGATGTAGCTCAGAAGAAAAAATGGTAATAATGGGTTTTGCCCAAGTGGTACTGGGGGGACAGGCTGACAGAGGGAGAAAGACATATAGGCCGAAAACTGGAACTATCAAATAAGACCCTGGCCAGAACCGATACTGGCCATCTGCCAGAGCACTCAAGTCAACACAGAAATTCATTATTGCTGTATGGAACTTTGTGATTACCCACTTACAGTAGTTACAGACGAAAGTACAAAAGACCA
Source organism: Scyliorhinus canicula (assembly GCF_902713615.1). Lineage (NCBI taxonomy): Eukaryota > Metazoa > Chordata > Chondrichthyes > Carcharhiniformes > Scyliorhinidae > Scyliorhinus > Scyliorhinus canicula. Next base: position 254,815,008 of record NC_052146.1, read on the forward strand.
TGCTACGAGTATGTAACTTCAAGCCAGTAGTGATTAACTTTGCAGAAGGGAAGGGCAGCACGGTGGCACAGTGGTTAGCACTGCTGCCTATGGCACTGAGGAGCTAGGTTTAAATCCTGGCTCTGGGTCATTGTCCGTGTGGAGTTTGCACATTCTCCCCGTGTCTGCGTGGGTTTCACCGCCACAATCCAAAGACGTGCAGGATAGGTGGATTGGCCAAGCTAAATTGCCCCTTAATTGGAAAAAATAATTGGGTACTCTAAATTTATATTTAAAAAAACTTTGCAAAAGGGTGAACGATGAACAAAGAGTCCATTAGACTCCATTATGGCCTAATAGCTGATCAGAAAAAAGTGTGTCAGACGACATGGAACTTGATTAAATCACCTTGTCTGAACAGGACTATCCTGTTTATTTCAATTAATGAGTTTTGATGGGACAATAGAACTCAGGCCGGGTGTGCGTATATCATGACTCAGCGCTAGCAGAACCTGGAGAAAAGAAGGAGCATTGGAATACATAATCAAAGACAATCAGAAACCCCGCAGAAGTAATTGTCGCAGAAGAGAAGCCCTGAACCCAGAGTTCAGAGAAGATAGCCACACTGAGTGATCATAGCCTGGCCTGCCTCCTTCACTATGGTGGAGAATACCTAGGGCACAGCTGCGAGTCTGAATCATATTCTGTGTGATTCATTTTGAAGATTGTAAAACCCAAATAGAGTTACAGTGAACAGTGTGTATTTTTTTAATGTCTGTCCAAACCGACCGAAAAGGGTTTTCTCGGTCAACAGCACTCATTGCTGACCTTGAAGAAAATGCCTACAAAGTTCTTCACCTTTTCTGAAGTTAATCTAATTGTGGCAACATTGGCTATGGGGGATTGGGAGGTCTAGCAACAATGAAGTTGCAAAACAAGCTAAGCAGCCAATTACATTGATGCATTTTCACAGATGGCAAACCAAATAGTATCAAGCATGTTTATCACTTAATTATTTAAAATTTTACAGGGATCGAAATACAAATTGTGGCATACACGTAGGGGCAGAAAGAGAAGTGGAATTTAGTGCTGCTGGATATAATGCTGGTTCACTGGCTCCATCCTGCCCCAAGGCCAGTTTCCCGGGGGTTGAATATGGTGGGGGTGGTAGCCAGCCCACTAATGGCCACTTAAAGCCCAATTGTCAGGGGCTGAGTGGGAATTTTCAGCTGGCTTCCAGCTCCCCAGGGTGATGGAAGGTGGTACAGATGCCTAGAGGCAGTGCCCTGGTGACAGACAGGAGTATCAGCATTTTAGGAAAACTGAGTGGTCCTTCCTGTCTTCAACTGAAGCTGCCCTATGGAGGGCTTCTCCTTCTTCCTCACCCACCCCCCACAATGCCCAAGGGCGGCTTGACTTAAAAGGCCATTTTTATTGTACATTTTAAAAAGTTGGAAGGTGCCTCCATTTTGAGACACCCTGGTTACCCAACATGGCATCGAGCTACTGCTTCTGGCTCCTACTGACCCTCACATTTTGGGAGCCTGCCCCGCCCTCTTTAATTCAATGACGAACCTGCCCTCTGGCAACTAAATCTCCAAACCAAGGAACATCACAGATGAGTCTATTCCCTACACAGTGGGACTGCTGGCCCAATTTGAACCTGACATTGGAATCCCAAGACCTGCATGGAAAATCCTTCCCTGGTATTAAGGTGGAAGTTGAAGTAACATTCGCAAACTTTTTGAATATTATTTTAAAATTCAGTGGAACTTTTAGCATTAATTGGAGAAATGTAATATTCTACAAATATAAAATTATTTTTTCAGGGCCAGAAAAGCTGTTCAGCCATGAGAATAACTTGGCATGTTGTTAAAGAGCCAATTACACCTCAATCAACAAGGCCTACATTTCTATAGCAAGACTAATGTCATAAAAAGCAGAACTTCATGTCAAACCAGTTATTTCTAATTAATTTCCATCTTCCAAGACTTTAGCAATGAACCTTTTGGAGCAGCAAGAAGCACTGGGCGGAATTTTCCCACAAAATGGCAAAGTGTCAGGTCCTGACTGAAACCGTTGTGTTTCCAGATGTTCTTACACTTTGTCAACAGACAAAAACAAGTGGGGGGGGGGTGTTTTTTACCTCACTTTGGTGGGGCAGGACCTCATTGTGCCGGAAAGCCCAGCACTACAGAGACCATCGTTCCCAAAGTGGAAGTAAAAGCCCCTCTTCCACCACCATTGCCGGCACCGGGGCTTCAGTTCCCGCCCACCCCACCGCCACTGTCACCATCAGGGCTTAGTGGGAACCCATCCCATAGGATTTATCTGGAGGCTCCGACCTCTGACCCACCCCTACACCCCCCAGCAGTGCCAACCTGGCAGTGCCTGGGTGCCAGGTTGGCAGTGCTAGGGCGCACTGCCCTGCCATGCCCCATCCAGGGACTATACTGGTCTCCGTGCCCCTAGCTTGGTCACCTCAACTGTTGCAGAGTAGTAGTGATTCCCGCTGGCGTGAATCACGCTGGCGGGGTGGAGGGAAACATATGACGTCCCTGGAAGATACGACATTTGGGCATATTTAAATGACTGCTAATTTAAGGTAATCTGCTTCACACTCTCATTTTGTGTGGACCTGATAACGTTAGCTGCGGGGGCAGGGAGGGTCTCATTCTGAGATCTCCCTGGCGCTAATACTGTTATGGTCCTCTCGGGAAATTAAATGGCCATAATGGGACTTCCGCCTGCAGTGAACGGGCCATGAAGATTCCCCCCACAAACAGCAACTTTTGGATTTCTGCCTTTAATTGCGATTGCTGTCAGTTTTGCCATTCTTACACTGCAAAATCCATTTTCAAAAGCATTAGTTAAGTGAAACAGAATGTTATTTGCTCATTTATTTGTGTAGTGACATACTTCTTTGCACAAATACCTTTAATGAATTTTGATTTACAAACTAGTAGTATGTACTGTGAGAATGGTAATATCATACATCAAGAACCCCTTTATTTCTTTTTGTAATATAAACATTATATGACAATAACATTGCACTGTGGAAAATTCTTGGCCTAAATATTTTGCATCCTGATATTATGTGTGTGACATTTATTATCTAATGCAATCCAAACAACTAGCTCTTATCTTTTAAATAAATTACCTGTATATTGGCCATCCACAACAATTGTTCCTTCAGCCTGAGTTCTTGTAGCAGTTATATGGTGCCACTGGTTATCATTGTATGTTTGTCCTCTATCATTAGTAGGAGTAACTGCAACAGCAGAACCCTGTCAAAATACAATAGAAGTGTGCTTCTTTAGATAAGGATCAAATATACTGACATACACTATTGCTTAACCCATTAAGCATACAGCAGAAAGATGCAGAGAAAATATTCCCAACATTTACCACAGCATGGAATATATTCAATGAACTACCAGTTAAATAATAAATCAACACACAGGTTTCACAAATTGTTTAAACATGGAATATCGTGGACCTGCGATTATTTATAAAGATAGGTGAGCAATTTTGGGGTAGTTTTAGGTGGCAATAGATATCTCCTTCTGTCTCCCAGTGTTTGTTAATATTTCAGCTCAAAGGATTATCTTTGCACTTTCACACTCAGAGTCTGCGCAGACCAATTGGCAGATGTGTTCGCGGACATCTTTAACCTGGCCCTACTGCGCTCCGAGGTTCCCACCTGCTTCAACAAGACCACCATCATACCAGTGCCAAAGAAGAACCAGGCAACATGCCTCAATGATTGCCGTCCGGTGGCCCTGACATCAGTCATAATAAAGTGCTTCGAGAGGTTGGTCAGGAAGCGCATCACCTCCATACTCCCAGAATGCTTTTATCCACTGCAATTCGCATACCACCGCAACCGGTCCACAGCAGACACCATCTCCTTGGCCCTACACTCATCCCTAGAGCATCTCAACAACAAGGACTCCTACATCAGACTCCAATTTATTGACTGCAGCTCCGTCTTCAATACCATAATCCCAGCCAAGCTCATATCAAAGCTCCAAAACCGAGGACATAGCTCCTCACCCTGCAACTGGATCCTCGACTTTCTGACCCACAGACCACAATCAGTAAGAATAAACAACACCTCCTCCACAATAGTCCTCAATACCGGGGCCCTGCAAGGCTGCGTACTTAGCCCCATAATATACTTCCTGTACACATACGACTACATGGTAAAATTTGGTTCCAACTTCATCTGCAAGTTTGCTGATGATACAACCATTATGGGCCGGATCTCGAATAACGACTAGTTAGAATACAGGAGGGAGATAGAGAACCTAGTGGAGTGGTGTAACGACAACAATCTATCCCTCAATGCCAGCAAAACTAAAGAGCTGGTCATTGACTTCAGGAAGCAGAGTACTGTACACGTCCCTGTCAGCACCAACGGGGCCGAGGTGGAGACGGTTAGCTAGTTAGCAGCTTCAAATTCCTCGGGGTACACATCTGCAAAAATCTGTCCTGGTCCACCCACATCGACACTACCACCAAGAAAGCACAACACAGGGCAGCACGGTGGTTCAGTGGATTTGCCCTGCTGCCTCACGGCGCCGAGGTCCCAGGTTCGATCCCGCTCGGGGTCACTGTCCGTGTGGAGTTTGCACATTCTCCATGTGTTTGCGTGGGTTTCGCCCCCACAACCCAACAATGTGCAAGGTAGGTGGACTGGCCTCGATAAATTGCCCCTTGATTGTAAAAATGAATTGGGTACTCTCAATTTATGAAAAAAAAAGAAAGCACAACAGCGCCTGTACTTCCTCAGGAAACTAAAGGAATTCGGCAATCCACATGAACTCTTACCAACTTTAACAGATGCAACATAGAAGCATCCTATCTGGCTGCATCCAACACCCGGGTATGGCAACTGCTTGGCCCAAACCTCGAGAAACTTTAGAGAGTCGTGAACACCCAGCCCAGTCCATCACACCAACCTGCCTCCCCATCCACTGACCCAATTACACCTCCCGTTGCCTGGGAAAGGGGCAGCATAATCAAAGACCCCTCCCACCCGATTACTCAATCTTCCAACTTCTTCCATCGGGCAGGAGGTACAAAAGTCTGAAACATGCACAAACAGCCTCAAAAACAGCTTTCTTCCCCATGCTGAGGGAGGTAGAAGAACGCCAGACCTCTTCTGAAGAATAAGGTTGCAGAGGATAGTCAGGAGGCTCCGGGGCCAGTGCACTTGGGAGAACTTAATCAGCTCCCGATTTTCTCATTGAGCTTTGGCCTCTGGCGGCTCTGCCAGTTTATTGCACCTCTCGATACACTTACAACACCCCCCCCTCCTCCAAGTGGATGCCCCCTTCCCCATAGCCACTCACATTCTCCCCTGTCCAGCCTCCCATTAACCACCCCACTATCCCAGCTCCCCTTCATCCCTCTGAGGGTCCTAACAACATCACCACAGAGTGTTGGTCCTGGGTTGGCAGTATCAGTGGGGCTTGCTCACAGGATGGAGGATAATGATGACTCAAATGAGATGAGCTCTAATGCTCCTCATCTTTTCATAAAGCCTGACTCCAGCCTTCAAGGTCACATTCCACTGTCCACTCAGGCACTCCCTGTATGGTGCTGGCCATTCCATCTCATGGGCCCATACATCCTTGGGGTGTGGTGGGTAGCTATGGAGATGGTGAGTGGGGATGGGTCATTCACTGGGTAAGCTGTACTAAAGGTTGCCTTATACCTTTGGGCCCCATCCCCTATGCCTCCAAGAGTCACTCCAAGTAGACCATCCAATTGTTTTGGGCCCCTGCCACATGCCATCCTCCAGCACCCAAACCCCACACCAACAAAGTCCCACCCCACTACCCACCCTCCTGCCCCCCCTCCCCTTCACACTCCCTGGCACAGCCTCTACACCCAGCCCAACCAAGCCCATCCCTCACACCCTTCAGATGGACGATTGAGGCAGGTCGGAGTTTTGGTGCAAATGTGTTTAATAGTGACTATTTACAGCATTGTGCCCTGACCCCTACCTCTAAACCATATGCTGCACCCATGCTGCACCACTTAACTGGTGTCCAACTTTCTTATCTTCCGTGACCTACTGCTCCTTCTAGCTGTGACCTCAGACAGCACATCAGATATGGAGGCAGCCTGCTGTATTTTCCGTCCTGTGACCTGAGATGCCTTTGGAGATGGTCTGGACCTAAATGGGCCCAGCCAACATTTGGATATCGAAGGTGATGAGGGGCCACCCTATTCTTCCCGCTGCCCATCAGATGAGCCAGTTTTAGATGGGGGAATCAGAAGCACTGGGGTGCTCCAGCACCTCCCCTGAAGGAGGCATGTCTCAAGCCCCATCACTCCCTCTTTGCGAGGGGTGCACAATAGGCCCGGGATTACACCATGGGATGGAGTTGAGGCCGGAGTGAGTTCCGGAGGCTCCACCATCACCTGCCTCTGCCAGTCTTGGAGGCCTGCTTTCATCTCACCCAGGGTTTTGATGCTCTTAACCATGGAGCATTGCGACATGTCCCTCTGACACCGTGCCAGGCCCCTCTCTGCCTGGGTCAAGTCAGTCAGTGCCTGGCCTATGCGTTCGACTCCCTCAGCCATGACCTTTGTGACTGGGCTAAGTTCTGGAGCACCGCAGCAATATCCATGTGGGCCCGGTGCATGGCTGCCTGTGACTGGGCTCCCCTGTGCACCTACAGGTGCTGTAAGGTTGCCAACGCCATCTCCTGTAAATTTTGGCTCTGTGTCTGCACTCTAACAGTAATGGGAATCATCCTTTCCAGAAGCGCTACACCTGTCCAGACTATGGCTAGTTCCTGGGATCGTGCAGCCCTCCGACCTGCCTGCTCCCTCGGGAGTTCCTACCTCCACCTGATGTGCCGTGGCATGGGGGGTGTGTGCACCAGAGAGTGCCCCAGGAACCTCTTCACTAATATGACCCACCGAGGTGATAGACGGTGGAGGGTGCAGGTGAATGCAGTGCCCAGACGCACCAACTCGCCACCTCTGACCAGGCCCGGTTGGCGTCGGCAGGCGGCAGCCTCCTGCTTGCCCTAGGGAAGGGGGTGTCCTTCACTGCATCTAGCATTCAGTCAAGCTCTCCGTCTATGAATCTTGGTGCTGCTCTTCGCAGGGCCATCTTCTGGACTGGATTGGATTGGATTGGATTTGTTTATTGTCACGTGTACCGAGGTACAATGAAAAGTGTTTTTCTGCGAGCAGTTCAAAAGATCATTAAGTACATGGGAAGAAAAGGGAATAAAAGAAAATACATAATAGGGCAACACAAGATATACAATGTATATGCACTGGCATCGGATAAAGCATACAGGGTGTAGTGTTAATGAGGTCAGTCCATAAGAGGGTCATTTAGGAGTCTGGTGACAGTGGGGACGAAACTGTTTTTGAGTCTGTTCGTGCGTGTTCTCAGACTTCTGTATCTCCTGCCCGATGGAAGAATTTGGAAGAGTGAGTAAGCCGGGTTGGAGGGATCTTTGATTATGCTGCCCACTTTCCCCAGGCAGCGGGAGGTGTAGATGGAGCCAATGGATGGGAGGCAGGTTCGTGTGATGGACTGGGCGGTATTGACGACTCTCTGAAGTTTCTTGCGGTCCTGGGCCGAGCAGTTCTTGGCTGGAATGAGAGTGTGAGAGGAGTGGGGTGCTTATAAGTGGCTCCAGCTTGTCAAGCCCCCCAATGCCAATTCCGGCCCCAGCGAATCTGATGTCGGCAACAATGTGAATTGCTCTAGATTCACATGAGCAGAGTACTGGTTCATTAGCATGTCCTGAATTGCTCTGGAACTGGCGCCCCCAACGGGAACGCAAGTCCCACACAATTCAGTCTCGGCGTCCCCACCTACTCCCTGAAATTGAGAATTCCGCCCGATATCTATGAGATGCTTTTTCTGTCATCGAGTCACAAATGAAGAAATAAATACTGCAAATGAGGCGCTTTCAAAACCTTTTTTTAATTTTCTTTTGATACATTTAAGAGTGAGCAATTCTTTTTTTCCAATTAAGGGGCAATTTTAGCATGGCCAATTCACCTACTCTGCACATCTTTGGGTTCTGGATGTTAGCCCCACACAGACACAGGGAGAATGTGCAAACTCTACATGGACAGTGGCTCTGGGCAGGGATCGAACCCGGGTCCGCGGCAGCGTGAGGCAGCAGTGCTAACCACAGCGCCACCGTGCCGCCCTTCGAGCTTTCAAAACCTAATGTAGTATTTCCCAATCTGGGTCCATGGAAACCTGAGGATCTGTGGGACACATCCAAGGATTTCGCAGGGGGTCCGGCCATTTAAAATGTTTTAAAGCTGTCCTTCCAGCTTGACCAATCAAAGGTGTTTTTCTCACTTCTCTGGCTACTGATAGGCAAACTAGTCAACTACCTGCAACCACTGCACTGAGAAGATGAATCTTTTTAAGAATATTTCTGTGCAGCAAAACACTTGGAAATAGTTTCCACAAAGTCAGTTTCCCCATGATGTTGGTAAGAATCATTCTAAAGCTTTTGTAATTATGTAAAGATCCCCACCAAGGTCTGATCCAGAAAGCTTGAGAAAGTACATGAAATATTAACTACAAAATCAATCAAATTAATGAACTTAAATTTCCTGTACAATTATTAGTAATAATTTAATGCACTTTAACTTACCTGTGCAATAAATTTTCATATATCAAAACACTTTAAATTGGACACAAAATTAAAATATATTAAAAATCCATCAGAAATTGGTTGTTTCCAGATCTTTAAATCGTGTATTTAAGCCCCTCTCTTTTATGCTAGCTGGAAATCCACTAAACATTGGAAATATCAACAGGCTTGCTAAAGGCCATCATTTGCATCTGCAATGCATAATTAATGAGGCTTTCATTCAAAAGTGTCAGGAGTGAATTACATAGGCATAAAGCACAAATGGAAATAAGCTTGGGTGTATTTTCAGAAGGCACTGGACAGAAGTGCTCATCGCTCAATTTCCCAGCCCCAATCACTGAAATTCTACCAGAAGTAGTGAGTTGCCAATCAGAAAATCTTTAGTGCAATGTTAATATGGCTGTTTCTTTTCACTAAAGGTAAGCATATTTTAAATGAGCATAAGCTTATTAAAATATAATGCTTATTCAATATAATTACGCCCCAATTACTATTTGAAATGTGGTCATTTTGACAAACAATGGGCATTAAAATGGGAAAGAAAAAATTGATGGGAGAAATTCTGATGGGTGTGCCTCAACGTTAAAGGTTGATATTCTAATGACTGAGAATATACAATTATTGCCATTAAAACATGTCCTTAAAAATAATAGGCACCCAGGAATTAGCACTATTTGAACAGGAAATGTACCCTTAAATAATAAACTTGAAGGTCAGTCCATAAACTTTGCAATTAATTTATAGTTATTTCCCATTCTGGCCAGTTCAATCAAGAATAAACATTTGAAAAGCATTGCAATGTAAGAATGCAAAATTACAAAATAAATTTGGGGCAAGGGCAATCCATAAAATAGGTAGCGTCCAATTACAACAGTTAATGTATAGGAGGTCTGAATATACATTTTCAATTTTTCTCACTGTGTACAAAAGACCATGCAGCAGATCATATGCACAATATTCCTTCCGAGAAGGCCTGACTGCCCCTGACTGCAGCAGGTTTACAGCTACAGCATTAACACGTGGGGAGGGTACAAAATGATTTGAATCATAATGTTATCGTGACATGTGCTAATCCAGTGCCTTATCACAACAAATTATTTCCAAACATTTCACACGGTGAACTAATTTTGAAATTCTGTGATATGTTATACAGGCCAATTCAGTAGCCATTTTGTGCCAGTCCAACAAACTGCAATAAGAAAAGTACCTAGTTAATCGATTTCTTTTGTGTATCTGTTGACGGAATAATTTTGGCAAGTTTCTGCACAACTAATTTACAACAGCTTTACGTTGAACCATGGCACAGGTTCCTTTGTTCCTCCCTTTTGTCTTAACCTGTCCTCAAAAATCTTAATGACATTCATTTACTTTTCATTGCTGGAGTGAATTACAGAGCAGCCTGGTTCTCTGGTAGAACTAGACAATTTTCAAGGAAGAAAAGTCATATTGGACACTGTTTCCTGCTCCACAGGTTACAGAGGACGCATGCAGCTCTTAGATGTGAGCTTTTAAGAATCTAATGAATGATTGACTAGATCAGTTGTGCATCATAATCTATGCCACCCCGCAAGATCAAGCCGCCACATCCTGCAGGGCAGCGGAGGGGAACACGACAACCGCGCATGCACGGGTTGGAGCCGGCCAACCTGCGCATGGGCCGCTGACGTCACTTATGCGCCACCGGCCGCGTCATTCTCGGCGCGCCGCTTTGACGCAAACGTCGAGGCCCGGCGGCCGAGTTTCCCGCAACACTGCTCCTAGCCCCCCGGGGGAGGGGGGGGGAGAATATGGGGCGAGGAGCGGCCTCCAACGCCGGAGTGAAACACTCCGGGTTTCACTCCAGCATCGGCACTCAGTCTCCCTTTGGGAGAATTTCGCCCAAAGCATATCCCACGTTAACCCCTTGTACTACACCTCCCCACAAATATGCTATCCTACTTTTAAATGAAAACATAAAGCTGTTTACATTGCATTCCTGCAACTCCATTTTAGCAATTATTGATTGCACTCAACTCCAATTCTTACTTTTCTCCTCCCCAAGACACAATTCTGGGGGTTTAATCTCCATCAGTATTCTCGGCTCTTAGGGAAAGCAACTTGGAGACATGAGAGCTTTCTCCTACATCTGGTAGGACATTATCATCTGCCGAATGTGGCAACTGTTTATCAGCAGATACTGTCAGTGTCTCTGGGAAGCTGAGTGCAAGTTTCAGAATGACTGAACTGCAAGCTGAATGAAGACTTATCAATGAAAGGCTGATTGAAATGAGATGACTGAACAGAATCAAAGTTTCGCCCCTCTGGAACTAGAAGGAAGGAACTAGGACAGTCTGATGAACTTGTTGTTCCCTTGAAGGATTCTGGGAAGAATCTTTAAAAGTGGAATAATCTTCAACTCTTGGGAAGAATGCCACAGCTGTCTAATTGATAGCTGTATGAAGGAATGAAAAGGCACTGAAGATCTGAGATTTTAATTAACTTAAATGATATAGGAAACAATATCTAATTTCCTCTGTGTCTGTCAGGAAAAGGAGAGATGAGTTCCCAATGATATTTCAGAAGGTAAGCTTTTAGGCCCTGTTAAGCATTCTCTCTGTACAGGGTTGCTTCACCATGGGCAATGGGAAGAACTGTTTAAAATATGGAGAGACCATCCTCATCTTCTGTAATGTGAGAAATTTATTATAGACAATTAACTCTTGCACAAGACTGCTGCACGGGACTCTGCAGTTTCAGAAGTACTAAAGATTCTGTCATAGTTTATGTGCTGACCTCCAGCTCTGAAGAGAAGAAATCTTTCCGCTGGGACTGAAGTATGGATGTCAATTGGCTTTCACCCTGGGAAGGTGCCAGCTCTTGAGCGTTGTGATCCTCTATGTACTCTAACATAAGTCCAGGCAAAATATTCTCTCTGGAAGACTCTTCATGACAACAGGGGATAAAGTAGGCAACATATCAGTAAATTCAGTGGAACTAAGATCTGTGGTGGAAGTTTCCTGACCATACAGCGACAGGCATCATGGTGGGTGGGAGAGGAAAATTTCATGAGGGAAGTCTTGTTAGATCACAGTACATAGTGCTTCAAGGTGGGGTGCGGTTATGTTGATAGGGGGCACTGAGACATTAAATGGTTCGGGGGGAGGACAGGGATACCTAAAACAAACATGATTGGTTACAAGATTAGAGGGGGAGGAAAGAGAGTGATTGGAAGGAGGGAAACCTGTACATTTTGGTCTTCCAACACAATGGGGGGAACCTCAACAGTGAGGGGGCAGGGGGTTGGAAGCTGATCTTATGGTAATACTTTGCATCACAATATTGCAAGACAATCCAATGGGGCTCTGGGGGGTTGTTATTGGGGGGGCTATGGGGGTGCTTCCACTCATGCTCAAGGCTGTGCTGCAGCTGCAAGAGAAAATATGGGGATTGGATGTCTGAAATGAGGACTACCCAAGGGCTTCACAGTGACTCCCTAGCTTGCGACTGGAAGGTGATCATTGCACGGTTATGTCTAATCATGTATCTTTTCAATGTTCAGGAGCGGTGAATGGATGCAGCAGGCAACATTTCCCTTTTGCTGGCAATAAGGAAACTGAGGAGGAGAAGAAGGGCTCATTACCATGAAGCAGGGCATAGGGAAGAAAGAGCCTTCCACTAAGAGACATGGACCAGTAGGGCCTATGAAGAACCAGATACTGAGGATGAGAGGCCCATTCTACAGAGGCTTTTGACATAAGACCCTAAGATATAGGAGCAGAATTAGGCCACTTGGCCCATCGAGTCTGCTCTGCCATTCAATCATCCATTGCCAGTGGATCTAAAGGTGACCGCTGCTCTGAACCTTTTTGAAAGGGGCTTGATCCAGGGCTCCACTGTGGACCTCTCCGGCAAATTCCAAGCATTTGCTCATAAATGCATCCAAGTGGTAACCAATGCCCTATTTAGCAAGGCACTGAATTATGCCCAGTTCAGCCTGGATGAAGCTAGACAGGTTATCAGAGCAATGGGGTTTGCAAAGATCTACGGCTTCCCACAAGTGCTGGGTGCCATCAATTGCACACATATTGCTTTAAGAGCTCACTGGATGTAGCCACTATGACTCATCAACAGAAAATACTTCCATTCCCTCAATGTGCAGCTGATCTGTAACCACCAACAGTAGATTATGCAAGTCTTTACAAGGTACCCTGGAAGCTCACATGACTCTTACACCTTGAGTGAATCATAGATGTAACAGATCTTCAAGGGCACTCAGTGCATCAGGTTGGCTCCATGGTGATAAAGGTTACCGCAAAAGATGTGGCTGTTGTGCACTTGGTCATGTACATTAAACACATCCGTTTGATGGTACAAAAGGTTTCAGAGGAGAGGTAAAATGTGGCTCATTCAGCAACATGCTCATAGATTGAGCAGACATTGGCATGTTGAAGATGTGTTTCAGATGTTTAAACCAGTCAAGCGTCACTCTCCAGTACAATCCAGATGGTCTCCTGCATCGTTGTGATTTTCTGAGAACCACACAAACTGGTACTACAAAGGGGAATGGCTCCTGATCGAGAGATGGAGGAGCTGCATGTCTCCTCGGATGATGAGGATGTCCGAGACGGTTGAGCTCAATGAGGGTTAGGAAGCTGGGGTTCCAGAGGAGGAGACCATAGGCATGGACCAGATGTGCCAGATGTGCCTGTAAGATGTCTAGAGCCACAATGTTCCAGAGTGATGATGACAATTAGCTCAGACAAGTCTCTTTCATTGTGCCCTCCATGCTGTCCTCGCATTAACACCTTTTCTGCCATCCTCAGCAGTTCAATGAAGGACATCAATCTTTGAATGAGTAGTTACAATCTTGCATGGTGACGGCCTCATCATTGGAATGCTAGCCAGCCTCTGGAGCCTGTGACATTCTGTTATGGGATAATAATTCCACCAGCGCAAACTGTGAACAGAGTAGACATGGTGAGGTCCCTTCAGCATCTCACCAACATTCCACTGGCCTATGGCCAGCCCTTCAAAAAGGTAGGACCAGCACTCCAACCTCAGTGAAACTGGTGACAGTATGCTGGAGTGTTGCTTGGTGCCTCGAGGAAGAAACAGCCACACTTACTGGTTCTCACTTTGATGTCTGAAGTATAATCTGAATCTGGACTGCAGGATCTCTTTACGGGAAATCTTCTCATGCAAGATTAGGGGTCAGGCCTCGTCATCATACTGGATTCCATAGCCTGCGATTGTTCTTTAGAATGCAGTGATATCTCACTCTCAGTGCTGGATGTGAGCCTACGCACCAGAGTCACCTATGTGTGCATTGTGGAGAGCTTCTGGAGCAGCAGCATATGCTCACAGATCATCTTCATATCCCTGTTTTGTTTGGAGTACCAAACTTCCCATGAAAATCTAGTCTTTGCATCTGTCAACCTGAGAATGCAGACACTGCATTTAGGCATTAATTAGTTAATTCTTTGATAAGAAACAGCCCGCATCAGATGTAGTGGAGCTTAGTTCTGATCCCATTTGAGGCCTCCATATTTTCATTCCGTAAGTCTCACACATAAACCAGGCAAAATGATGGAGAGCTGCCTCAGTGATGTGAGTAAAACATGCGAGCTACACCTTCAGGTCCAGAGTGGCATCCTCCAATGTAATTGTCCAGCACCTGGGAACTTGGCACACACCTCAGATCATAGCATGCATTTCAGGAGTCATTGAGTGTTAGCTAGGACCATAACTCAACATTATGTAGGTGGACAAGGTGGCAAATATCTAGCTGTAAATGCGAACATGACATTACACTTCAGGCCATCAAGAATGAATAAGATCCCTGAATGCTGATATATATGTAACCCACACCAGAATCTGACAGCCATTACATGAAGGTCTTTGAAACATGCACTGACTGAGATTGACTCCAATGCAGCTTGACAGTAAAACTTTGTTCCACTCATGAGGCCACATGATATGATCCTCTGATGTAGGTCTCAGATTATACATTGCCCAACCATAATTTTGATGGAGCTAGAGGCCTTGCTCATGTCCCTGATGTGCACCGAAAGGTGACAATGCACTGTAATGAGGTAATGCAAGACACCATGATCTGAATCACATGATGGGAGATATGTGAGGAGGGGCAGCCTCTACCTTATTTGTATGACTTCAGTAAACATTGCATGAGATAGAAGATCAATTCATTAGATGAGATGCTTACAGAAACAAAATATATAAATAAATGGGGAGATGCTTAGGAAATCAGAAGCACAAAGGGACTTGGGAGTCCTTGTTCATGATTCTCTTAAGGTTTACGTGCAGGTTCGGTCTGCAGTTAGGAATGCAAATTTATGCGATGTCAGCATTCATGTCGAGAGGGCTAGAATACAAGACCAGGGATGTACTTCTGAGGCTAAATAAGGCTCTGGTCAAACCCCATTTGGAGTATTGTGAGCAGTTTTGGGCCCCTTAACTAAGGAAGGATGTGCTGGCCTTGGAAAGGATCCAGACGAGGTTCACAAGAATGCTCCCTGGAATGAACAGCTTGTCGTATGAGGAACGGTTGAGGACTCTGGGTTTGTACTCGGAGTTTAGAAGGATGATGGGGAGTCTTATTGAAACTTACAGAATACTGCGTGGCCTAGATAGAGTGGACATGGAGAAGATGTTTCCACTTGTAGGAAAACTAGGAGAGGACATAATCTCAGACTAAAGGGAAGATCCTTTAAAACAGAGATGAGGAGGAATTTCTTCAGCCAGAGGGTGGTGAATCTGTGGAACTCTTTGCCGCAGAAGGCTGTGGAGGCCAAATTACTAAGTGTCTTGAAGAAATAGATAGCTAGGTTTTTGATCAATAAGGGGATCAGGGGTTATGGGGCGAAGGCAGGAAAATGGGGATGAGAAGAATATCAGCCATGATTGAATGGTGGAGCAGACTCGATGGGCCGAGTGGCCTAATTCTCCTCTTATGTCGTATGGTCTTATATAGACAATTACGCATTGAACATACAGATAATGAACACCATACCACCTTTTATGATCTCAATGTTTCTCAATTTTTCTTATGCTACAGCTCCAGCCCAGTGTACCTCTGACATCTGCAGCAGACTTGGAGGCAGCCTGCTTACTGTTACGCCCTGTTATCTGTGTTGATCTGGTGGGGGTCTTTTGAAGGGCTGAGGATTGGAAAGGGCCTGGTCGTGCTCTGGCTTTTCTGATTGCAGTACGTGCATCTTTGGCCTGAGGTGTGGCCTACCTTCTCAACCTTGCCCCTCGCCTGAGGTGTGGTGACTCTCAGGTTAAATCACTACCAGTTAGTTAGTTCTCCCCCTCAAAGGGGAAAACAGCCTATCATCATCTGGGACTACAGAGACGTTACTGTTGTTATTTTAGCGAAATTGGCACACAATTTGTGAATAGGAAGTCCCCATAAAAAGAAATGAGATGAACAACTAGTTAATGTGTTTTGGGTGGTATTGATTAATGGATGATTTTGAATTCAACATTGGAAGAAATTCTTCTTCTTCGAAAGCGCAATATGAGACATTTATGTCCATCTGAATGGGTATACAAGGCCTTGATTTAATGTTTCATCCAAAAGACACACCTTCAACAATGTAGCACTTCCCCAGTACTACACTGATATATCCAGCTCAGATTACGAGCTCTGATACTTTAATGGGACCATAATTCTGCAACCAAACTGACCACTTGATATATAGATACCAGTATTGTATAATGCATCACATCAGGTCACATGGTATAATATATAATGCTCTGAACATTTAGGAATCCTGGTCCTCTATAAAATTGCAAACCTTTTCCACAATGTTATTTGTTGTTCATGGGGAATGTTATTTAAATTGATCATATCAAAATAAATAAGATACTGGATTGATCACTCTTCGACAAATCTGTGGAGGTATTCCAGAAAGAATAAACTTGCATGCATGTAGTTTATTTCATGGCTCAGGGAGTCTCAAAGTAATTTTGAAGTTATTATAGAGGGAGCCAATTCACTGAATATAGAAAAGTTTCATTAGCAGCAATGAGATAAATGACCAGATGATTTGATCTGGTGATGCTGATTGAGGAATGAATGATAGCCAGGATCATCAGGAAAACCATCTGGCTATTCTTCAAATAGTTTCAAAGGTCCAACAGTTTATTGTCACGACTTCAAGTGAAGTACAGTATTTAATAGTATGGCACTCCCTCAGTATTGTTGTGAATGGCTAAAGTACAATATGTGTTCAAGTGTTGTAATGGAGATCAGAGGAAATAGAACTACCACTGGAGCAAGGTTGAACCTTAGGTTCTTGATGACTCCAAGGAAGTAAAGAAACAATCTTGAAAAATAACATCTACTGGGGGCAGCGAAACCTGGCATCCACTGGCAAGGTCAGTCCTTGTGCAAGAGCTTAGCTATGCGTGGAATCACAACATCAATCTCTATAAATTTATAGCCTCCTCAAAGACCTGCACTTCTGCTGTTAGGAATGAAAATGGTAACTTAACTTTTGCTACAAAGGCATTGGCGTATAAGAGTAAAAAGAGTCCTGTGACATTTTGCAGGACTTTGAGGAAGCTACACGTGAATGTTGGTTTTCTTGCCTAAGAAGGACATCCTGGCCCTATGGAAGTTTGACTAGATAAAATAAGGTAGTATATTTATAAAGCGCTGCTAATGCTGAAAGACATCTCAAAGCAATGAAATTACTTTTTGATGTGTAATCACTGTTATAATGTAGGAAATATAGCAGTTAGTCTAAACTCAGTAAACTCCCAAAAATAGCAATGTGATAATGATCTTTGAAGTGAAGTTGATTGAGGGGTAAATATTGGCCAGGACACCGGAAATAACTCCTTCGGTTCCTCTTCAAAATATTGCCATGTTGTCTTATACATCAACCCAAACTAGCAGATGGGCTTAGTTTCTCAGACTAGACTTATATTCCCTGGAGTTTAGAAGAATGAGAGGTGATCTCATTGAAACATATAAAATTCTTAAGTGGCTTGACAAAGTAGGTGCTGAGAAAATGTGACCCCTGGACAGAGAGACTAAAGCACAGAGCTACAGCCACAGAATAAGGGATGGGCCATTTAGGACTACGATGTGCTGACATTTCTTATGGTTGTGAATCTTTGGTATATTGTAGCCCAAAGAGCTGGGGTGCTCAGTCATTGAGTGGGAATTTCTGCAACCCCCCCTCCCCCTGTCCCCAGTGTGTTTTCTGGCTGTGGAGGCTGTTCGTCATTAGCTCCTGCCGAGATCTTTCGATCCCACTGAAACCTGTGGTGTTTTAAGTGGCTCGCCTGTCCTGTTGCCAGGGAACCTGCCATGGGAAAGGGGGGGCACCTTCGCCGGTGGAAGGGCCAGAAAGTCCCATTCATTGAGTACATTCAAGACTGAACCAGATAGATTTTCTGCTGTGGAAGTAATTAACAGATATGAGGATAGCGAAGGAAGGTAGAGTTGATGTAGAAGATAACCAAGATTTTGACCCGACATTTTCTCGAGGAAGCCTATTTATCACATTTGTGCTTCTGTTCCAAAAGATAGCAGGACAGCAATTGCCACAAAGTCCTGACAAAATATGTGACAAAACAATAAGGAAAATGTTTGGGAAATGACCTTTTTCCTGAGCTTTTAAACACTGCTCTATATACAGCTCAGCAGCTAATAAACCAGGATGTCCAGTTTAAATGGGAAAGTAACAGAGCTAACCAGATGCAAATGGTAGACAATCATGCATGCACTGTCATAATCTAATTTGCAATCATGGGCACATACATGTGGGGGGGAGGGGTGTAAATTTCTGCACAAAATCAGAAGTAAAAAGTGGCCAGAGAGTCAACATTACAGGTCTCTGCCCAAATTTCTAATTGAAACCACTGGGTTGTATCCAAACATTGGGTGACCCATATCAGAAAATCTATCCGATGTTTCCCAACGCAAAAAGCAGTCAGTTCATTCCAAATGATCCAGACAGAGGCACGCACTTCAGTTGGTGTGTTAGTAAAAGTCTGGTGCATAAAAAATTGTGGTATGGAAACATGTATGGATATAAATTAGGAAGTTATAATCTGTTGCTAGCATTTATATTACAAATTTACTACTTTACTATTTGACAAACACCCATTACATTACATTAGTCTAGTCCAGTAATTAAAACCAGAACTAGTGTCATGGCCAATTAATGTCCCCAGGTAGCATGCCCATTAGTTTTCCCATTAGTGAATTCAACAATACTAATGGGATTTCCACCATGGGATGTTAATTGGGCATGACACAGGAATTGGTTCGCTTCTTTGCACACCCTTGCTAATGATGAAATTAATGAGCATTTTATTGAATGCTATCTCATCAAACTGTATCTAGCCAATTCATAGAACTGTATTATGAACACCATTTTGTATCTGTGAAGTTGTTGCACAAGTGCATCATAGAATTCACTGCAATATCATTAAACTTCCACCTGCAGCCAAACACCAGCCAAACGCACTTATTTTCTTCTGAAGCATCAACACTTGTTATGTTCATAATTTTGTTGAGTATTCAATTTAAATTAAACTTTTAAAACTTAAAAACGCGTTGGCAGGTGTGCTCATAAGTTGTCATGTTTTCTATTCTATATTTTAAAGCGACCAACCAAACATTTCTCACTGTGCTCCAACATTTCAATATTGTTAAGTATTTTACCATATTGATAAAAAACACTACTCTTTTAATACTATCTCTATTTTAACACAGCTAACAGATGAAAGATATTGAAATTTATAGAGCATATACACAACAGATATTTAGCAGTTTGTCTCAAATTTCTTACTGGAGTAACTGAGTAATTATGTCTAATTGAGCTTTTGAATTGGTATTTTATTTGGACTAGGTATGCTGACTTCACTTTACCGACAAGCTGCGCAGAGAAGTGTATCAAATGATCTATTTTGAAGCATGTTGACAGAAGAAGATAGCCCTCAAAACTACAGCAGTAGGCACAGGGGTTGAGAAACGTACATCATTCAAAAGGAATTCAAACTGTGAAATCATAGGTACCCTCCCCTTCCTTACCCCATTCCAATACAATTTTCAATGCATTAAAATAAATAGTTGGAAAATCATAGGCAGCATGCTTTTGATTTTCCAATATGCATTCCCAGCAGAGTGCCAGGAAACCTGTGGCTTATACGCTCGCTGGGGGATTTTGGGAGAACCACGCCCATTAAGTCAATTCTTACCTGAAAATACAACACAAAAAACATTTTTGTTACACAACAAATCCTATACCAAAAGATATAAAGTTACCTAACACTTCTTCAAATAATTCATTCTGCATGGGAAGTCAAAAGCCTGGAAATTAATGTTTCCAATACTAGTGGATGATATTCCCAAGACGTTCCATTGTTCATTATTTCCGAAGGCATCAACCCATTTAAAATAAATGGGTTAATGCTTGTGTTCAGAATAATACCATAGAAATATGTGAAACATTTATCTGTTAACACCAACTGTAAGTCTAGTCTATACAGTAACAATGAGAGACCTTTTTGTATAACATATACAAAATAATGGATTAGTAAAATGCGTTTAGAAGGAAATATCAAATCCTGAGACTCAAATAAAGTCAGCCCCAACTACAAAGATTCACATAATTATCTGAACCTTGGAACTGTTATATAAATTTCTCTTCCCCCGACCTACCTATTGTATTTAACAATGGTCCGGGACGGCACAATGATGCAGTGGTTAGCACTGCTGCCTCATAACACCGTGGACCCGGGTTTGATCCCGGTCCCAGGTCACGGTCCATGTGGATGGGGTGAATATTTAAAGGCAGCACACACTGCGAAGGCTAGCCATTATTACAGTGAATTATTTCCCTGGTTTTGATGGTTCACACCTCAGGTTGCTCAGGGGACTGGTGGAGACAGCAGAAGGGCTTGCCATAATCTTCCAAACTTCCTTATTTACAGCAGACATGCTGGAGAATTGGAAAGTGGCAAAGGTGCCTCCCTTTTTCAATAACGTTTTTTTCTTTATTCATTAGATGTGGGTGTGGCTGGGCCAGCATTTATTGCCCATCCTTAAGGGCTCTGCTGTGGGTCTGCAGTCACATGTGGGCCAGATCTGGACAGATTTCCTTCCCTAAAGGACATTAGTGAAGCAGATGGGTTTTAATAATTTTTATTAATGTCACAAGTAGGCTTACATTAACACTGCATTGAGGTTACTGTGAAAATTCCCTAGTCGCCACATTCCAGCATTTTTGGGTACGCTGAGGGAGAATTCAGAATGTCCAATGCACTTAACAAACACATCTATCGGGACTTGTGGGAGGAAACCGGAGCACCCAGAGGAAAACCACACAAACGCAGACTCCGCTCAGACAGTGACTCAAGCCAGGAATCGAACCCTAGCGCTGTAAAGCAACAGTGCTAACCACTGTTGCATGGTCATCATTGGAATTCAAATTCCGCCATCTGCCCTGGTGAGATTCGAACACAGCTTCTCAGAGCATTACACTGGGTCTCTAGTCCAGTGAGAATACCACAATGCCATTGTCTCTCCTAAGAACATTTGGGTCTCTAGTCCAGTGAGAATACCACAATGCCATTGTCTCTCCTAAGAACATTCCCAGTATCAACAGACTGGTCAGTTTTTAGATTTTAGAAACAATAATCAGGGGGGAGAAATTAATTAGGAAAATATTAAGCAGTTGGAGAAGTTTGAATTATTTAAAGTGAGTCAGTACAGGTTTGTAAAAGGCAGATTGTGTTTGATGAATTGGATGTTTTGATGAAGTAGCACAGAAGATTGAAGAACGGATTGCAAAGATGATGTAAAAAAGTATTAAAGTGAAACGTTGAAGTCTGATCAACAAAATTGAGGCTCATTGAATAGGAGGGTCAGTGTCAGTTTGAAGGACTGATTGAAGGAGAGAAACCAGGATATTGGAATACAGGGTATAATTTCTTGAAGACACCAAACTTGGGGGCGTGGCAAAAAGTGAGGATGAAATTGACTGCAACAAGAAATAGATTGGGCAAACAAATGGCAGGTGGAATTTAAAATAAGTGATGCATTTTTAGCAGAAGGCTCAGGGAGATATAGGCTGGTTTCTCTGATTCTGGGGCTATGTCCCCACGCCGGCATGGGAACGGTGGCGGAAAGCTGGCGCAAAATGGCCACCGATTCCCCCGTTTTGCTGGGGGCTAGCAGGACAGCAGCATAGAGCACCCAGCCGGAACGTCCCCGGAGAATTGCCGAGTCCATGGCCGTGCATGCGCACGGTGGTGGCCTACAGCGGCCGCGCTGTGCTTCAAGGCGGAGGCGGCTCGCGGACCCAGCCGGCACAATTTTCCCCCACTTCGGTTGGCTCGCGTGCCCCAGATCCCCCCCCCCCCCCCCCACAATGTCCCCAGCCCCAAATGATATCCCCCCTGCCTGCGGATCGGCCCTCCCCGACTGTGGCGGCGCTGGACTGAGTCGGCAGCCGACACGCCGAGTTTCTGACAGATGAGACCATGAGAGACCCACACCAACTCGGCCGGTCAGGGGCGGAGCATCAGGGGGGTGGGCCTCAGGTAATGTCCTGAGGCTGTCGATACGGCGCGGCGTACTCTCTGAGTATGCCGCTTTGGAGGGGGCGGAGCATCGCGAGAGCGGCGCTGCCCCCAATTCGTTCGGAAACTTGGATCCTCCGGCCGTAATGCCGAACGCGATTTCAGCGTCGGCGATCGGAGAATCCAGCCCATGATAAATTGTCATAGAATAGTTCCAAAACAATATGCAGGGATAAAAGGACTTGGGAGTTCATATGTATAGATATTTGAGTGGCAGGACATATTGGCATCTTAGCAAAGCTTATGTGATCTTTGGCTTCATGAATAGCGGGATGGAATACAAAAGTATGAAAGTTATGTTGAACCTGGATAAAGCTCTGTTCAGGCCACAATGGGGGAGAATGTGGTGTGGTGGTAACTTTACTGGGCCAGAGACCTATGCTAACGCCCTTGAGAGGGTGCGGAGCAGATTTACTGGAATGATTCCAGGAACAAGAAAATTTATGCAGCAGGAATGAAGATGATCAATGAACTTAAAGGAACACTTGAAAGGTACCTATGTGAAATGAATTTGCAGGACTAACGGAAAAGAGCAGTGAAGTGGAAATGACTGGATTATTCTATAAAGAGCTGATATAGACTTGATGGGCCGAATGGCATCCTTCTGTGCTGATAATTCTATAACGAGTAATATAACAATATTCCATGGAGAGACTCAACTTTCACATACAAGAAAAGGTTTGACGTTGCAGGACTTAATCACTAAATATCCTCTAAACACACTGGACTGCGGCTATTCAAGTGCAAACTAATTTTAATGCCAAACAAACTCTGTCACTGAAGATTTACTTCAAAAGCATGGGGACTTGCTCTTCTAGACTTTCATTATTGCTGGAGGTATTTAAAAAATTAAGTTATTTTTTAATTTTTGCACTTTCATCTGTTTCGCTTAATCCCATTTTTCAGTACATGATTTGCCATCAAACGCAAATGTCGAACTTGCACTTCCTGGTTTAGTCTCTCGGCACAGAATGTTTACTGAGGGCGGCATTGTAGCACAGTGGGTCGCACTGTTGCTTCACAGCTCCATGGCCCCAGGTTCGATTCCCGACTTGGATCACGGGACCCAAGCCTACTTGTGACAATAAAGATTATTATTATACTCACAGAAGCAAGTGACTGAGAGCTGGTAAGGAGTTAAAAGCGCTGAAATTGATAGCGGCTGGGGAAACTGACTTCAACCCACTGAATTCTGCATTTAACTGCACTGCATTAGGCTGCATGCAGGCAGTCCCCTCGGGAAAGGCAACTTGTTAATTTCAAGATGTTAATTGCTCATTAAAAGTGATGCTAATATGGGTTTTGGGATTTGACTGTGGGTGCCTGAGCTTCCTGGAACTCGTCAGTGAAAGCAAGGCAAAGAACACAGCAGCAATTGAGGGAATGAGAAAAAGGACAGGCAAAAATCCCTAAAGGCACTGTAAATTCACAACTGCTTTCTTGTCTAATTGTGTGAAATGTTTTCTGTTTATTCAAAACACTTTCACTACAGATTACTTTCACTACTTTGGAGGTGACTTTCACTACTTCCAATGTTGCTTTCACTACTTGGGAGGTTAGTGCATCTGTGAAGACATTTTCTTTCCCAGGTATTAAGTCTCCACGCCGGCGGGAGAACCGGCGCCAAACACTCCGGCATTAACAGCCCTGGAAAGTGCCGAATTCTTCACACTTCCGGGGGCTAGGTGGACGCCGGAGGGGTTGGCGCCACGCCAGCCGCGCCGAAGGGACAGCACGAGTCCACCTATGCGTCGAAGGGTCAGCGTGATCTCGCGCATGCGCGGAACAGCCGGCGTGGTTCCACGCATCCGCAGACCGGCCAGCGTATTCTGGCGCATGCGCAAGGCATTCTCTTCTCCGCGCCGGTCATGGCGGAGCCCAACAGAGGCCGGCGCGGAAGGAAGGAGTGCCTCCATGGCACAGGCCCACCTGCAGATCGGTGGGCCCCGACCGCGGACCAGGCCACCGTGGAAGGCCCCCCAGGGTCGGATCCCCCCACGTCCCCCGAGGACCGCCCCAACCGACTTACCTGCCAGGTCCCGCCATGTGGGACCATGCCTAACCCTTGCCGGTGGGACTGGCCAAAAATGGACGGCTGCTCGGCCCATTGGGGCCCGAAGAATTGCCGGGGGTGCCGTTGCCAACGCCTCCCGATCGGCTGGCGTGAACCCCACCCCCGCCTGAAAACCGGCGCCAGAGGATACGGCGATGAGAACCAGAATGGGCAGCAGCATCAACAGCATCAGTAGTAGAAACAACAGCAGGATCAACTGCAGGATGAATAACAGCAGAAGCACCAACAGCAGGAGCAGCAGCAGCCTTTTCCTCATGGTCCTGCTGTGCCACAGGACAGGGGATTCGAGAAGTATGCGGCGGCTCACCGGAGGTGATATCTGTAGTGGCTGTTAAAGTCACCGCTGCCCTCAACGTCGTTCCTTCTCGATCCTTCTAGGAATCCGCTGGAGAAACGTGCAGCATCTCACATTCACTTGCCCACAAATACATAAACAGATGGCCGATACCACGTTTTCTAGGACAGACGATTATCCATACTTTGCCATTGGAAATTTCAGTCAGAATGAATAAGTGCTTAGGTTTGCAGCTCTAACTGGTTTTCTACAGGTACAGAGCTACAATAACATATGCCAATTAATGCCAACAACTCCTATTCCCGCAAATCATCCAGGAATGTTCATCAGCCAAAATGGTTTTCACTTCATTAATATACAGTCGGTGTGCATCCCCCAAAAATGATTATGCAGCTGTGTGCCATAAGGCATAGAAGCAGAATTAGACCACTTGGAACATTGGGTCTGCTTCGCCATTCAATCATAGTTGAAATTTTTCTCATCCCCATTCTCCTGCCTTTTCCCCCATAACCCCTGATCCCCTAATTAATCAATAACCTATTTATCCCTGTCTTAAAGACATTCAATAATTTGGTCTCCATTGCCTTCTGCGTCAAAGAGTTCCACAGATTCACCACCCTCTGGCTGAACAATTTCCTCCTCATGTCTACTTAGTGTGAGATTGTACCAGCTGGCTTCTTGGAGGTGAGGGACACTCACTTAAAATCTGGCTGATGGCACCCATGTGGAACTCAAGCAATGAGGCTCAGGAGTTGAAATAAAAGCTATATTTATCATGGTCATGATGGAAATGTGCTCCAGGTGTCACAACAGCTCTAAAAGTGGTCTTCAATGTGCATCAGCCAGTCTCCAGAATCACCATGGTTTGCTGAGTCCTGCACAGCATTTCACAGCAGTGAAAACTGGACCTTCAGGAGGAGCAAAGCGCAGAGCACAATGTTTCTTTGGAGCATAACCAGAATAAGGATATGCCCAATGCTTCATCATTAGCAGCATTCATTACTGTAATGCCAAGGAAGAGATCATGACAATAAGGTTCAGTTAGGTTCCACCAGTGCACCCATCTGGCACCAACATGCTGAACCCACTTCCCCCAAACACAAAGTAGTCCTACGAAGTATCCCTTTCACACCTACCCATTGCTGGATTTTAAGTTTTGCCTTACCATTTGTCACAATTTAAAAGGCTACTTCGAAGTCAGCAAAAAAAACGGAAAACAGGAAAGTGGTGTAAACAAACAATATTATGTGACTCAAAAATGAAACAGAAACGTAATAATCTAACATTGTGTAACACACCCAAGTGAATACCCTACTGCAAATACAAGTCTTTACTCTTCCTCTTCATAACAGCTCTTGGTGAAACTCCTGTGGCTTCAGCAGAGGTAGAGGCAGGCATCTCAGATCCCTGCACTGACTATTGAGAGGTTCTTGGCCAATGTACTCTGGAGTTTGGAGCCCATGGTGATCCTGCCAAAGATTGCACTACTGTATCTATATCTGTGCGGCAGTAGTCTCAGCCATGTGGACATCAGACAGCATATAGGGTACTGGCAGGGATAGAGGGTGGGGAAAATGGGTGAGAAATGGGGGCACGTTGTGCTTGCTTCTGCTTTTATGTCCCTTCTGCTATCACTCCTCTCATGGCCTACTTGGACAGTAACAATCAAGTAGAGGGCACTTTGCTTTAAATCAGTGTTGCAAAGATTGCCAAGGCTAGGATTTCATTAATCCTATTTAAGGTGGCACTCATAATGTGCAAGCCATGGTGGAGGGCTGCATATACAATTGCCGTGTTTAATGCCCCATGCAAGTGATTAATCTTTTTATGGACAAAGACTTCATTGAAAATGTCTGCAACATCATACCACTCATGCTGGGGATGAACTTCTCCAACCTCCGCAAGCTTTGACAGCATGGCTGGAAACTCAGTACACCGCACACTCTTTCTTGCTACATTAGAAGTATAATATTTGGCGACAGTCTCCTAGGTTCAGCATCTGTGTCCAGCTGTGCCCAGATGGGTCATTCTTTGTACAATGTGTGCAGGAGGGTTTCCTGACACAATATGTTGACAGGCCAACAAGAGGCGAGGCCACATTGGATTTGGTTTTGGGTAATGAACCAGGCCAGGTGTTAGATCTGGAGGTAGGTGAGCACTTTGGAAACAGTGACCACAATTCGGTGACCTTTACGTTAGTGATGGAAAGGGATAAGTATACCCCGCAGGGCAAGAGTTATAGCTGGGGGAAGGGCAATTATGATGCCATTAGACATGACTTAGGATGTGTTGGTTGGAGAAGTAGGCTGCAAGGGTTGGGCACACTGGATATGTGGAGCTTGTTCAAGGAACAGCTATTGCATGTTCTTGATAAGTACGTACCAGTCAGGCAGGGAGGAAGGGGTCGAGCGAGGGAACCGTGGTTTACCAAAGAAGTGGAATCTCTTGTTAAGAGGAAGAAGGAGGCCTATGTGAAGATGAGGCATGAAGTTTCAGTTGGGGCGCTTGATAGTTACAAGGAAGCGAGGAAGGATCTAAAGAGAGAGCTGAGACGAGCAAGGAGGGGACATGAGAAGTCTTTGGCAGGTAGGATCAAGGAAAACCCAAAAGCTTTCTATAGGTATGTCAGGAATAAAAGAATGACTAGGGTAAGAGTAGGGCCAGTCAAGGACAGTGGTGGGAAGTTGTGTGTGGAGGCTGAGGAGATAAGCGAGATACTAAATGAATACTTTTCGTCAGTATTCACTCAAGAAAAAGATAATATTGTGGAGGAGAATGCTGAGACCCAGGCTATTAGAATAGATGGCATTGAGGTGCGTAGGGAAGAAGTGTTGGCAATTCTGGACAAGGTGAAAATAGATAAGTCCCCGGGGCCGGATGGGATTTATCCTAGGATTCTCTGGGAAGCCAGGGAAGAGATTGCTGAGCCTTTGGCTTTGATTTTTAGGTCATCATTGGCTACAGGAATAGTGCCAGAGGACTGGAGGATAGCAAATGTGGTCCCTTTGTTCAAGAAGGGGAGTAGAGATAACCCCGGTAACTATAGGCCGGTGAGCCTAACGTCTGTGGTGGGTAAAGTCTTGGAGAGGATTATAAAAGGTACGATTTATAATCATCTAGATAGGAATAATATGATTAGGGACAGTCAGCATGGTTTTGTGAAGGGTAGGTCATGCCTCACAAACCTTATCGAGTTCTTTGAGAAGGTGACTGAACAGGTAGACGAGGGTAGAGCAGTTGATGTGGTGTATATGGATTTCAGTAAAGCGTTTGATAAGGTTCCCCACGGTCGGCTATTGCAAAAAATACGAAGGCTGGGGATTGATGGTGATTTAGAGATGTGGATCAGAAATTGGCTAGTTGAAAGAAGACAGAGAGTGGTAGTTGATGGGAAATGTTCAGAATGGAGTTCAGTTACGAGTGGCGTACCACAAGGATCTGTTCTGGGGCCGTTGCTGTTTGTCATTTTTATAAATGACCTAGAGGAGGGCGCAGAAGGATGGGTGAGTAAATTTGCAGACGACACTAAAGTCGGTGGAGTTGTAGACAGTGCGGAAGGATGTTGCAGGTTACAGAGGGACATAGATAAGCTGCAGAGCTGGGCTGAGAGGTGGCAAATGGAGTTTAATGTGGAGAAGTGTGAGGTGATTCACTTTGGAAAGAATAACAGAAATGTGGAATATTTGGCTAATGGTAAAATTCTTGGCAGTGTGGATGACCAGAGGGATCTCGGTGTCCATGTACATAGATCCCTGAAAGTTGCCACCCAGGTTGATAGGGTTGTGAAGAAGGCCTATGGTGTGTTGGCTTTTATTGGTAGAGGGATTGAGTTCCGGAGCCATGAGGTCATGTTGCAGTTGTACAAAACTCTAGTACGGCCGCATTTGGAGTATTGCGTACAGTTCTGGTCGCCTCATTATAGGAAGGACGTGGAAGCTTTGGAACGGGTGCAGAGGAGATTTACCAGGATGTTGCCTGGTATGGAGGGAAAATCTTATGAGGAAAGGCTGATGGACTTGAGGTTGTTTTCGTTAGAGAGAAGAAGGTTAAGAGGTGACTTAATAGAGGCATACAAAATGATCAGAGGGTTAGATAGGGTGGACAGCGAGAGCCTTCTCCCGCGGATGGAGGTGGCTAGCACGAGGGGACATAGCCTTAAATTGAGGGGTAATAGATATAGGACAGAGGTCAGAGGTGGGTTTTTTACGCAAAGAGTGGTGAGGCCGTGGAATGCCCTACCTGCAACAGTAGTGAACTCGCCAACATTGAGGGCATTTAAAAATTTATTGGATAAGCATATGGATGATAAGGGCATAGTGTAGGTTAGATGGCCTTTAGATTTTTTTTCCATGTCGGTGCAACATCGAGGGCCGAAGGGCCTGTACTGCGCTGTATCGTTCTATGTTCTATGTTCTATGTTCTAGCAGAGCAGAGCTTGGAGCATCCTCCAACATGGACTCTCCAATGTCTATGCTTGCTCATTCATATGTGTGGAGCACAAGGTGAAAACCCATCTTCCTTATGGTCCCACTGAACTAAAATTATTTGATGCATTGTTTACAGCACAGGGTGTGTGATCTCATCTGTAGAACCACTGTTGTTCTAGACCACTTCCTGTGGGACACTTAAAGGCCCGGTGGAAGAATAAAACGTAATTTAGAACAATAAAGGTAAGATTGTTTTATTGATCATTATGCACATTATCATATTTCACTGGCTGCTAACATCTAGTCAACATGACTGAGTAGCGTATGCCATGTGGTTTCCCCTTCTCCATCTCCAATGGCCAGGCATGCGGAGCTCTGCTGATCTCCTCCTCTGCGGATGTGAATGAATGAAATGAAATGAAAATCGCTTATTGTCACGAGTAGGCTTCAAATGAAGTTACTGTGAAAAGCCCCTAGTCGCCACATTCCGGCGCCTGTTCGGAGAGGCTGTTACGGGAATCGAACTGTGCTGCTGGCCTGCTTGCAAAGCCAGCAATTTAGCCCTGTGTTAAACATGAGCATGATGGAGGGTCTAGTTTTTTGTTCTCTTGCAGAGTAATAGAATGTGTTGATCAGATGGGCAGATAACATTTCTTGAGCATAATTATGAGGGACAGCCTTGACACTGCGTAAAGGTGAGGGTGAATGTCAGTGGTGGATGGATAGATGCTGATGTGAGGAAGTATGCAGATAGAGAGGGTTGGGTGCACCTGCAAGATAAGTTGGTGTGAGAAGTGATGTGCCGGAGTAGGCTTGAGAAGGGAGAGTGAGGGGATTGGCATGATATGCATGTCAGGCCGTAGTTGAATCTGGAACTGTGCTCACCTTCACTGTCCTAATTAGGTAATTAAACCGCTTTGGGCACTAAATCCAGGAGAGTGATACCTTCCAACTCCAACCTCCAGCAATGTTTTCTTGCTTGCATTAGCCTCCTGCTTCCTCTCGGGCCAATTGGGGGAATCTATCCCCCGATTGGCCCTTAAAGACCCTGGCCTCATGTCCTGAGAGACATCACTATGGTGAGGCACAGATGTGTGGCAGAGTTTTCCCAAAGGAAAGTGTCAGGTTCTGACTGAAAACCAAGCTGTTTCTCTCCCGAAAGGCAGCCAAGTTTTCTGACCACTTAGTGCACAGAAACTCTTGGGGCATAGGGCGGCATAGTGACGCAGTGGTTAGCATTACTGCCTCACAACAATGAGGACTCGGATTCGATCCCAGCCCTGGGTCACTGTCTGTGTGGAATTTGCACATTCTCCCCATGTCTGCGTGGGTCTCACCCCCAAAACCCAAAGATGTGCAGAGGAGGTGGATTGGCCATGCTAAATTGCCTCTTAATTAAACAAAAAATAAAACCTTGGGGCATGGCTAATGCCGTCACTCTGGCGGGGGGTGGCTGTTAGAGCCAGCAACGCTGATTCCACTGAGATCGGGGTGTCATCTTTAAACGGTGCCCTGATCTGCATTTAAAACTAGTTCCCTCAACTCCCCACGGACATGGAGGCCCACCCCCAAAAGTATTGGGGAAACTCCCAACCACGGAAGTATCACGCGACACTCTCTTCTCTCTCCTCCCCAACAAACATAAGCGGAACCACCCCCAAATGGAGGAGGGCTACCCCTGCCTTCATGAGTCCCCTAGCATTGCCCATTCATTTCCGGGAGCGGGAGAGAGAGGGAGAGAGGGAGCGAGGGAGCTGGAGTGCAGCTTGGGATTCAGGTAAGTGCTTAAGTGTTTTATTTTTACCTGTTTTTAAGTTGGGCGGTTGCTAAACGCAAGACGCTACACTTGTAGTGTCCCCCACCCTTCCACCTCCTCTAACCTAAAGGGGTGAGTGAATATCAGGTAAGCTGTTTCTTTGTTTTCTTTTATCCGCACGTTATCCAGAGGGGATGGCAGGGAAGGTAGTGCAATGTTCCTCCTACAGAATGTTTTGGGTGAGGGACACCATCAGAGTCCCTGCTGATTTCAGCTGTGGGAAGTGCAGCCATCTCCAGCTCCTCAGAAACCACGTTAGTGAACTGGAGCTGGAGCTGGATGAACTTCAGATCATTCGGGAGGCAGAGGTGGTCATAGATAGTAGCTTCAGGAATGTAGTTACTCCGAAGTATGTAGATAGATGGGTGACGGTGAGAGGGGCTGGGAGGAAGCAGTCAGTGCAGGGATCCCCTGTGGTCGTTCCCCTCAGTAACAAGTATACCGCTTTGGATACTGTTGAGGGGGATGGCTTATCAGTGGTAAGCCACGGTGACCGGATGTCCAGCACTGAGTCCGTCCCTGTGGCTCAGAAGGGAAGGGGAGAGAGCAGGAGAGCAATAGTGATTGGGGACTCGATAGTTAGAGGGACAGATAGACGGTTCTGTGGCAACAAAAGAGACTCATGGATGGTATGTTGGCTCCCAGGTGCCAGGGTCCGTGACGTCTTGGACCGTGTTTTCAGAATTCTTAAGGGGGAGGGGGAACAGTCACAAGTCGTAGTACACATCGGTACCAACGACATAGGTAAGAGAAGGGACGGGGATTTAAAACAGGAATTTAGGGAGCTATGGTGGAAGCTGAGAGCCAGGACAAACCATGTTGTAATCTCTGGTTTGTTGCCGGTGCCACACGCGAGCGAGTTGAGGAACAGGGAGAGAGTGCAGATAAACACGTGGCTGCAGGAATGGTGTGAGAGGGAGAGTTTCAGTTATGTGGATAATTGGAGCACATTCTGGGGAAGGTGGGACCTGTACAGACAGGACGATTTGCACCTGAACCAGAGGGGGCACCAATATCCTGGGAGGGAAATTTGCTGCGGCTCTTCGGGGGTTTAAACTAATTTGTCAGGGGGGTAGGAAAATGAGCTGTGTTGAGAGTAGTGAGGTACTGAGGAGGGTATCAAGGTCGCAGGAGTGTACTGGCAGACAGGAAGGTGGGTTGACGTGTGTCTACTTCAATGCAAGGAGCATCCAGAATAAGGTAGGTGAACTTGGAGCGTGGATTGGTACTTGGGACTACGATGTTGTGGCCATTATGGAGACATGGTTAGACCAGGGACAGGAATGGTTGTTGGGAGTTCCGGGGTATAGATGTTTCAGTAAGAGTAGGGAAGTTGGTAAAAGAGGTGGAGGAGTAGCATTATAATTAAGGATAGTTTAACGGCTGCAGAAAGGCAGTTCGAAGGGGATCTGCCTACTGAGGTAATATAGGCTGAAGTTAGAAATAGGAAAGGAGTGGTCACGTTGTTAGGAGTTTTCTATAGACCACCAAGTAGTAATAGAGATGTGGAGGAAGAAATTGCAAAGAAGATTATGGATAGATGTGGAGTTCTCAGGGTAGTTTTCATGGGTGACTTTAACTTTCCAAATATTGATTGGAACCTCTATAGGTCAAACAGTTCGGATGGGGCAGTTTTTTTCAGTGTGTGCAGGAGGGTTTCCTGACACAATACGTGGATAGGCCGACAAGATGGGGCCACATTGGATTTGGTACTGGGTAATGAACCGGGCCAAGTGTTAGATTTGTTTGTGGGAGAGCACTTTGGAGATAGTGACCGCAATTCGGTGTCTTTCACTATTGCACTGGAGAGGGATAGGGCCATACGGCAGGGCAAGGTTTATAATTGGGGGAGGAGTCATTCTGATGCGATTAGGCAAGAATCAGGGAGCATAAGATGGGAACAGAAACTGCCAGGGAAAGACACAAATGAAAAGTGGAGCTTGTTCAAGGAACAAATACTGCACGTCCTTGATAGGTATGTCCCTGTCAGGCAGGGAGGAAATGGCTGTGTGAGGGAACCATGGTTCTCAAAAGAGGTTGAATGTCTTGTCAAGAGGAAGAAGGAAGTGTATATAAGGATGAGAAAACAAGGTTCCATTGGGTCACTTGAGGGTTACAAGGTAGCAAGGAATGAGCTAAAAAAAAGAGTTTAGGAGAGCTAGGATGGGACATGAGAAGTCCTTGGCGGGTCGGATCTAGGAAAACCCCAAGGCTTTTTACTCTTATGTGAGAAATAAAAGAATGACAAGGGTGAGGGTAGGGCCGGTCAAGGACAGGAGTGGGAACTTGTGCATGGAGTCAGAAGAGATAGGAGAGGCGTTGAATGAATACTTTTCTTCAGTATTCACCAAGGAGAGGGGACATGTTTTTGAGGATGAGAGTGTGATACAGGCGGGTAGGCTGGAGGAGGTAGATGTTCTGAGGGAGGATGTATTAGCAATTTTGAAAAACTTGAGGGTTGACAAGTTCCCTGGGCCGGATGCGATATATCCTAGGATTCTTTGGGAGACAAGGGATGAGATTGCAGAGCCTTTGGCTTTGATCTTTGGGTCCTCACTGTCCACGGGGATAGTGCCAGAGGACTGGAGAGTGGCGAATGTTGTTCCTTTGTTTAAGAAAGGGAATAGGAATGACCCTGGTAATTATAGGCCGATTAGTCTTACTTCCGTGGTCGGTAAGTTAATGGAAAAGGTCCTGAAGGATAGGATTTATGACCATTTGCAAAGATTCAGCTTAAACTGGGATAGTCAACACGGATTTGTGAAGGGTAAATCTTGCCTCACAAATTTGATTGAATTCTTTGAGGAGGTAACTAAGTGTGTAGATGAAGGTAGAGCAGTTGATGTCGTATACATGGATTTTAGTAAGGTATTCAATAAGGTTCCCCATGGTCGGCTCATGAAGAAAGTAAGGAGGTGTGGGATAGAAGGAAATTTGGCGAATTGGATAAGTAACTGGCTATCACATAGAAGACAGAGGGTGGTGGTGGATGGAAAATTTTCAGACTGGAGACCAGTTACCAGGAGTGTACCACAGGGATCAGTGCTGGGTCCTCTGCTATTTGTGATTTTTATCAATGACTTGGAGGAGGGGGCTGAAGGGTGGGTCAGTAAATTTGCTGACGACACCAAGATTGGTGGAGTAGTGGATGAGGTGGAGGGCTGTTGTAGGCTGCAAAGAGAAATTGACAGGATGCAGAGCTGGGCCGAAAAATGGCAGATGGAGTTTAACTCTGATAAGTGCGAGGTGATTAATTTTGGAAGGAAAAA
Organism: Scyliorhinus canicula; assembly: GCF_902713615.1. Lineage (NCBI taxonomy): Eukaryota > Metazoa > Chordata > Chondrichthyes > Carcharhiniformes > Scyliorhinidae > Scyliorhinus > Scyliorhinus canicula. The sequence continues at coordinate 254,849,130 of NC_052146.1, forward strand.
TTTGAATGCGGATTACAGGGTCAACGGCAGGGTTCTGAGGAATGTGGAGGAACAGAGAGATCTTGGTGTTCATGTCCACAGATATCTGAAGGTTGCCACTCAAGTGGATAGAGCCGTGAAGAGGGCCTGTAATGTGTTAGCGTTTATTAACAGGGGGCTTGAGTTTAAGAGCCGTGGGGTTATGCTGCAACTGTACATGACCCTGGAGAGACCTCACTTGGAATATTGTGTGCAGTTCTGGTCACCTCACTATACAAAGGATGTGGAAGCATTGAAAAGGGTGCAAAGGAGATTTACCAGGATGCCGCCTGGTTTGGAGGGTAGGTCTTCTGAGGAAAGATTTTGGGAGCTAGGGCTTTTCTCTTTGGAGGAGGATGAGAGGTGACTTAATACAGGAGAGGTTTATAAGATGATGAGTGGACGTTCAGAGACAACTTCCTCAGGTGGATGTAGCTGTTACAAGGGGGCATAACTATAAGGTTCAAGGTGGGAGATATAGGAGGGATGTCCGAGGTAGGTTCTTTACTCAGAGAGTGGTTAGGGTGTGGAATCGACTGCCTGCTGTGATAGTGGAGTCGGACACTTTCGGAACTTTCAAGCGGTTATTGGATAGGCACATGGAGCACACCGCAATGACAGGGAGTGGGATAGCTTGATCTTGGTTTCGGGCAAAGCTCGGCACAACATCGAGGGCCGAAGGGCCTGTTCTATGCTGTACTGTTCAATGTGCACCCTTGGCACTACCCCCTTCAGTGTCCCTTTGGCACTGTCTACTTGGCAGTGCCCCCTGGCACTTCCCCTGGTATTGCCAAGGTGCAATGCCCAGCCTTAGCACTCAATCTCCAGGGCCTCCAGGCGCTGCCATACCCCTGGCGTACTCACCACAGCTGGTTTTCGTTTTTGAAAACCAGCAGTGAATTGCGCAGGTGTGACATCACACCGCCAGGGTGGAGGATCTAGTTTGGCTGGATGCTATGATGTAAAGCCATCGAATGATATTAAAAGATATGTAAATACATGCGAAGTTGGGAAGATCGCAAAGCGAGATCTTGCAGGTGCAAATCCCATTTTGGCCCTCTCGTAAGATTTAGCGGACATAACAGGATTTGCGCCCCTGGTGAACGGAGCCTTAAGACCATCCGACATAGGAGCAGAATTAGGCCATTCGGCCCATCGAGTCTGCTCCGCCATTCAAGCATGGCTGATATGTTTCTCAACCCCATCCTCCTGCCTCCTGTCCATAACCGCTGATCTCCTTATTAATCAAGAACCCAACTATCTCTGTCTTAAAAAAATTCAATGACTTGGCCTTGACAAACCTCTGCGGAAAAAGTTCCGTAGATTCACCACCCTATGGCTGAAGAAATTCCTCTCCTCTCTGTTTTAAAAGAATGTCCCTTCAGTCTGAGGCTGTGCCCTTGGATTCCAGTTTCACCTGCTGGTGGAAGCATCCTCTCCACGTTCACTCCATTTGCCCTCTCAGTAGTTTGTATGTTCCAATGAGACCCCCTCATCCTTCTAAACGCCATCGAGTACAGACCCAAAGCCCTCAACCACTCCTCATATAAGTCCTTCATTCCAGCGATCCTTCTTGTGAACCTCCTCTGGACCCTTTCCAAGGCCAGCCCGTCCTTCCTTGGATATGGGGCGCAAAACTGCTCACAATACTCCAAACGAGGACTGACTCGAGACTGAAACAGACTCAACAATACATCCCTACTCTATAATTCTAGCCCTCTTGACTTGAATGCTGACATTGCATTTGCCTTCCTAACTGCCAACTGTATCTGCATGTTAACCTTAAGAGAATCCTGAATTAGGACTCCTCAGTCACATTGTGCTTCTGATTTCCGAAGCTTTTTCCTTTTAGTTAGAAAGGTCAATGGGCGGGATTCTTCTGCAACTGGCCGGGTGGCCCAACGCCGGTGCCAAGAGCGGCGTGAAACACTCCGGTGTCAGGCCGCCTGGAAGTTGCAGAACCCTCCACACTTCCAGGGGCTAGGTCGGCGCCGGAAGGGTTGACGCCTCGCCAACCGGCGCCAAAGGGCCGCCGTAGGCCGCCGCAAGTTGGCGCATGCGCAGAACTGCCGGCATGTTTCCTGCGCATGTGCAGGGGGTTTATTCCACGCGCCGGCCATGGTGGAGCCCTAAGAGGCTGGCGCGGAAGGAAAGAGTGCCCCCACGGCACAGGCCCGCCCGCAGATCGGTGTGCCCCGATCGCGGGCCAGGCCAGGGGCCGGATCCCCCTGCGCCCACCCCGAGGACTCCGTTAGACGGTTGACAATCCAGGTCCCGCCGTGATGGACCATGTCCATTTCACGCCGGTGGGGCTGGCCAAAAACGGGTGGCCGCTCGGCCCATCGGGGCCCGGAGAATTGCTGGGGGAGCCGTTGCCAACGCCCCCCGACAAGCTAGGGGGAATCCACCCCCCACCCGAAAACCGGCGTTGGAGAATTCAGCAGCCAGTGGTGGGGTGGGATTCACGCCACCTCACGGCGATTCTCCGACCCAGCGGGGGTCGGAGAATCTCGCCCTTTGTCTCTATTCATCTTAGCAAAGTGCACAACCTCACACTTTTTTACATTGTATTCCATCTGCCACTTTTTTGCCCACTCTCCTAGACTGTCCAGGTCCTGCTGCAGCCTCCCTGTTTCCTCATCACAACCTGTCCCTCGACAGATCTTTGTATCATCTGCGATCTTAGCAACAATGCCCTGAGCTCCTTCCAGATCATTAATCTATATTGTGAATTGTTGTGGTCCCAACACTCACCCCTGTGGAACACTACTAGTCAGCAGCTGCCATCCTGCAAAGGACCCATTTATCCCCACTCTCTGCCTTCTACCAGTCAGCCAATCCTTATCCTTAACATCATGGGCTCTGATCTTATTTAACAGTCTCATGTACACCACCATGACAAAGGCCTTCTGAAAATCCAAATAATTTACATCCATTGGTCCTCTTTTGAATAATTTCCTTGTTACCTCCTCGAAGAATTCTAACAGATTTGTCAGGCATGACCTCTCCTTGACGAATATGTGCTGACTCTGTAATTTCCTGTCTCTGCCTCCATCCCTTCTTAAACAGGGGTGTTATATTAGCCATTTTCCAATCCTCTGGGACCCTCCCTGCCTCCAGTGATTCCTGAGAGATCACCACCAATGCCGCCACAATCTCCTCAAATATCTCCTTCAGGACTCTGGGGTGTAGTCCATCCGGTCCGGGTGATTTATCCACCTTCAAACATCTCAGTTTCTCCAGCACCTTCTCCTTAGTGATGGCCACTTCACTCACCTCTGCCCACTGACTCTCTTGAAGTTGTGGTATGCCACTGGTGCCTTCCACCATGAAGACAGATGCAAAGAATCTAATCAGTTCCTCTGCTATTTCTTTATTCCCTGTTACTACTTCTCCAGCCTCATTTTCCAGTGGTCCAATGTCTTATCTTATCTCGCTCTTATCTTTTATATATCTATAGAGACTCTTGCAATTTTCCCTTGTGAGCTATGGTTGCCTTGTCCTCCCCTTAGCATGTTTCCTCCTCCTTGGGATGAGTTTCTGATGAGCCTCCCGAATAACCTCCCAAAACTCCTGCCACTGCTGTTCAACTGACTTCACTTCTCGGTTCCCCTTCCAATCAACCCTGGCCAGCTCCTCCCTCATGTCTTTGTGGTTACCTTTATTCAATTGTAAAACGGTTACATCTGATTCCAGCTTCTCCCTCTCAAACTGCAGAGTAAATTCTATCATATTGTGGCCACTGCCTTCTAAGGGTTCATAGAACATAGAACAGTACAGCACAGTACAGACCCTTCGGCCCACGATGTTGTGCCGGCCATTTATCCTAATCTAAGATCAACCTAACCTACATCCCTTCAATTTACTGCTGTCCACGTGCGTGTCCATGAGTCGCTTAAATGTCCCTAATGACTCTGATTCCACCACCTCTGCTGGCAGTACATTCCACACACCCACCACTCTCTTGACATTTCCCCGATACCTTCCTCCAATCACCTTAAAATTATGTCTGCTTGTTACAGCCATTTCCGCCCTGGGGAAAAGTCTCTGGCTATCTACTCTATCCATGCGACTCATCAACATGTACACCTCTATCAAGTCACCCCTCTTCCTTCTTCGCTCCAGTGAGAACAGCCCTAGCTCCCTCAATCTTTCTTCATCAGACATGCCCTCCAGTCCAGGCAGCATCCTGGTAAATCTCCTCTGCACCCTCTCGAAAGCATCCACATCCTTCCTCTAATGAGGCGACCAGAACTAGACGCAATATTCCAAGTGTGGTCTAACCAGTGTTTTATAGACCTGCAGCAAAACCTCATGGCTCTTAAACTTAATCCCCCTGTTAATAAAAGCCAACACACCATACGTCTTCTTAACAACCCTATCAACCTGGGTGGCAGCTTTGAGGGATCTATGTACATAGGCCCCAAGATCGCTCTGTTCCTCCATACTTCCAAGAACCCTGCCTTGAACCCTGAATTCAGCATTCAAATTCGACCTTCCAAAATGAATCACTTCACATTTATCCAGGTTGAACTCCATCTGCCACTTCTCAGCCCAGCTCTGTATCCTGTCAATGTCCTGTTGTAACCTGCAACAGCCCTCGACACTATCTACAACTCCACCAACTTTCGTGTCATCGGCAAACTTACTAATCCACCCTTCCACTTCCTCATCCAAGGCGTTTACAAAAACCACAAAGAGCAGACGTCCCTGAACAGATCTCTGCGGGATACCACTGGTCACCGACCTCCAGGCGGAATACTTTCCATCTATTACCACTCATTGCCTTCCTTCAGCCAGCCAATTCTGTATCCAGACAGCCAAATTTCCCTGTGTCCCATGCCCCCTAACTTTCTGAATGAGCCTACCATGGGGAACCTTATCAAATGCCTTACTGGAATCCATATACACCACATCCACTGCCTGACCTTCATCAATATGTCTTGTCACATCCTCAAAGAATTCAATGAGGCTTGTGAGACATGACCTACCCCTCACAAAGCCATGATGGCTACCTTTAATCAAACTATGTTTTTCTAAATAATGATAAATCCTATCTCTCAAAATCCTTTCCAATATTTTGCTCACCACAGACGTAAGACTGACTGGTCTGTAATTCCCAGGGATTTCCCTATTCCCTTTCTTGAACAGGGGAACAACATTTGCCTCCCTCCAATCATCCGGTACTACTCCAGTGGAGAGTGAGGACGCAAAGATCATTGCCAACGGCACAGCAATCTCCTCGCTCGCTTCCCGCAATAACCTTGGGTATATCACGTCAGGCCCAGGGGATTTATCTATCTGATACGTTTCAACATTTTCAGCACATTCTCCTTCTTAACATCAACCTGTTTGAGACTATTAACTTGGTTCACACTGTTCTCCTGAGCAACAAAATTCCTCTCTCTGGTGAATACTGAAACAAAATATTCATTTAGGGGCTCCCTTATCTCCTCAGACTCTCGGCACAAGATCCCTTCACTATCCCTGATCAGCCCTACTCTCACTCTGATAATCCTCTTATTTCTCACATAAGTGTAGAACACTTTGGGGTTTTCCCGAATCCTTCCCACCAGGATTTTTCCATTCCCCCTTCTAGCTCTCCTAAGTCCATTTTTGAGTTCCTTCCTGTCTACCTTGTAACTCTCCAGAGTCGTGCCAGATCCCTGCTTCCTCAACCTTACGTAAGCTTCCTTCTTCCTCTTGACTAGAAGCTCCACTTCTCTTGTCATCCAAGGCTCCTTCACCTTACCATTCCTTCCTTGTCTCAGTGGGACTAAACTATCCAGCACTTTCAGCAAGTGCTCCTTAAACAACTCCCACATTACTGTTGTGCATTTCCCCAATAACAACTGTTCCCACTTTGTGCTCCTCAGCTCCTGTCTATAGCAGTATAATTTCCCCTCCCCCAATTCTGTTTATTCCTATCCCTCTCCATGACAATGGCAAAGGTCAAGGAGTTGTGGTCACTGTCACCGAAATGCTCTCCCACTGAGACATCTGACACTTGGCCATGTTTATTGCCAAGCACCAAATCCAATTTGGCCTCCCCACTAGTAGGCCTATCTACATATTGAGTCAGGAATCCTTCCTGTACACACCTGACAAAATCTGCTCCATCCAAACCATTTGCAGTGAGGAGGTTCCGGTCAATATTAGGGAAGTGGAAGTCACCCATGACAACAACTTTGTTACTTCTGCACCTTTCCAAGATCTGCCGCCCAATCTGTTCCTTCACTTTAAATTCCCTAATCTAGTCTGCCTCATTACACATCACCAAATCCAGAATTGCCTGTTCCCTCATAGGCTCTACCACAAGCTGCTCCGAAAAAAACATCTCATAGATATTCCACAAATTCCCTTTCTTGGGATCTGCTACCAACCAGATTTTCCCATTACACCTGCATACTGAAGTCCCCCATGATTATTGTAACATTACCTTTCTTATACTCCTTTTCTATCTCCTATTTCCTACCCCACATCCTGACTACTGCTAGGGGGCCTGTACATAACTCCCATCAGAGTCTTTTTCTATTTGTGATTCACCAACTCCACCTACACAGATTTTACATCTTCCGACCCTCTGCTCCTTGCTATCGATTTAAGTTAATTTCTTGCTAACAATGCAACCCTGCCCCCTTTACCCATTAGTCTGTCCTTTCAATAGGACACATATCCTTGGATATTTAGATCCCAGCCCTGATAGGTACAAATATGTAGACAGATTATAGAATAACGGAGGAGCAATAGGGTGGTTGTGATAGGAGATTTTAACTTCCCCAACATTGAATGGAACTCATGTAGTGTTGGAGATGTAGATGGAGCAGAATTTGTAAGGAGGTTTTTAGAGCAGTATGTAAGTAGTCCAACTCGGGAAGGGGCCATACTGCAACTGGTATTAGGGAATGATCCCGGCCAGGTGGTTGAAGTTTCAGTCGGTGATTACTTTGGGAATAGCGATCACAATTCCGTAAGTTTTAGAATACTCATGGACAAAGACGAGAGTGGTCCTAAAGGAAGAGTGCTAAATTGGGGAAAGGCCAAGTATAACAAAATTCGGCAGGAGCTAGGGAATGTGGATTGGGGGCAGCTGTTTAAGGGTAAATTCACATTTGAAATGTGGGAGTCTTTTAAGGAAAGGTTGTTTAGAGTGCAGGACAGATATGTCGCTGTGAAAATGAGAGATAGAAATTGCAAGATTAGGGAACCATGGATGACAGGTGGAATTGTGAGACTAGCTAAGATAAAAAAGGAAGCATACATAAGATCGAGGCGACTCAAAACTGATGAAGCTTTGGAGGAATATCGGGAAAGTAGGACAAATCTCAAATGCGCAATAAAGAGGGCTAAAAGGGGTCATGAAATATCTTTGGCTAACAGGGTTAAGGAAAATCCCAAAGCCTTTTATTCGTATATAAGGAGCAAGAGGGTAACTAGAGAAAGGATTGGCCCACTCAAAGACAAAAGAGGGAATTTATGCGTGGACTCAGAGGAAATGGGTGATATTCTTAATGAATACTTTGCATCGGTATTCACCAAGGAGAGGGACATGACGGATGTTGAGTCTAGGGATGGATGTTTAAATACTCTAGGTCATATCGGCATAAGGAAGGGGGAGGTTTTGGGTATTCTAAACGGCATTAAGGTGGACAATTCCCAGGACCAGATGGGATCTATCCCAGGTTACTGAGGGAAATGAGGGACGAAATAGCTGGGGCCTTAACAGATATCTTTGCAGCCTCCTTGAGCACGTGTGAGGTCCCGGAGGACTGGAGAATTGCTAATGTTGTCCCTTTGTTTAAGAATGGTAGCAGGGATAATCCAGGAATTATAGAGCTGTGAGTTTGACGTCAGTGGTAGGCACATTGTTGGAGAAGACACTGAGGGATAGGATCTATTCACATTTGGAAGAAAATAGACTTATCAGTGATAGGCAGCATGGAGAGGGAAGCTGCTCTCTCACTGAAACAATCAGCCGGCCGCTGAAATTGACACTGCCGGCTGCTCTCTCCCTCCAATCCAACTTTTAAGTTGCTAAAAATACAGCAGTGCTTGTTTTAATTAGATCCACGATGGGGGTTTTAAATTTATTTAAAAATCTATGCATGCGCTTCCCATTGTGAGTCTACGGGGGTCTGACCTCTCCCCCCGCCCCCCGTAGACTCACAATGGGAAGCGCATGCATAGATTTTAAAATAAATTTAAAACCCCACATCGTGGATATCCGCGGCTCGGATGCAACGCGGGTGGCTGTCTTGGACCCCAGCACCCGCGTTATAAAGGGGGACTACTGTAGTGTTCTACAGGAATCTGTGCTCGGACCACTGTTGTTTGTGATATACATAAATGATCTGGACGAAGGTATAGGTAGTCTGATGAGCAAGTTTGCAGATGATACTAAGATTGGTGGAGTTGCAGATAGCGAGGAGGACTGTCAGAGAATACAGCAAAATATAGATAGATTGGAGAGTTGAGCAGAGAAATGGCAGATGGAGTTCAATCCAGGCAAATGCGAGGTGATGCATTTTGGAAGATCTAATTCAAGAGCAGACTATATCGTCAATGGAAGTGTCCTGGGGAAAACTGATGTACAGAGAGATCTGGGAGTTCAGGTCCATTGTACCCTGAAGGTGACAACGCAGGTCGATAGAGTGGTCAAGAAGGCATACAGCATGCTTGCCTTCATCGGACGGGGTATTGAGTACAAGAGTCGGCAGGTCATGTTACAGTTGTATAGGACTTTGGTTAGGCCACATTTGGAATACTGCGTGCAGTTCTGGTCGCCACATTACCAGAAGGATGTGGATGCTTTAGAGAGGGTGCGGAGGAGGTTCACCAGAATATTGCCCGGTATGGAGGGTGCTAGCTATGAAGAAAGGTTGAGTAGATTAGGATTGTTTTCGTTGGAAAGACGGAGGTTGAGGGGTGACATGATTGAGGTCTACAAAATTATGAGAGGTATGGACAGGGTGGATAGCAACAAGCTTTTTCCAAGAGTGGGGGTGTCAATTACAAGGGGTCACGATTTTAAGGTGAGAGGGGGAAAGTTTAAGGGAGATGTGCGTGGAAAGTTTTTTACGCAGAGGTTTAGATAAAGGATCTGGTTCGGTGCAGGCTGGGAGGGCCGAAGGGCCTGTTCCTGTGCTGTAATTTTCTTGGTTCTTTGATCCCCTGCAGCCATGTCTCTATGATGCCCACAATATTGTACCCGCCAATTTCAATGTGCACAACAAGCTCATTTACCTTGTTTCATACACTGCGCGCATTTAGGTACAACATCCTCAGTCCTGCGTTGACATAGTCCCCCGTTCTCATAGTTGTCCCCTTTTTTGCTGTGCCCAAAGTTAGATTCCTGCCGCTTTCTATCCTCTCTGTTCTATTACCTGTTCTGGAACCTTTTCTAACCTCTCATGAGCCCTTGGCCCCTTTAACTCATTTAAAGTCCTCATCATTAACCTGAACTCTCACTTTCTCCTTGAACAGGTATTGAAATTGACTCATGAGGATGCTGATCACACTTGCTCAACTTACTTTTATCAGGAATCCCAGAAATCAGATTCAAAATTTGAGCGCTGGATTAAAAAGTCATTGTTGCTGCGTTTCTCGCATGCTTCTGGACCCAACCCACCACCCAGCGCATTGTCAAGCTAAAACGACCACATATGTGAATAGTAAGGACTCCTAAATCTGGCTAAGGAACAGCCATTGTTTGCCCTGTACTCAGGTTTCAAATCCCATGTAGACAGTGTCATGTAGTCTTAGCTTTCTAATAACAAGTCACAGCACACATCCCAAAGAGACAACTGTAACAAATAGGCAGCACTGTTTGTTTGCCACAGACTTCAAACCCTGCGCCTTTCCTTACTCCGGGAAGTTGTAAATTGTTGATAATTTAATATATTTGTTTTACATTCTGTGACATAGAGCATGCTACATCATAGTGATGTACATAGTTCATGTATCATTCTGGGAATAAGGGTACTGTGAAATCATACTAACAGTGAAATTCTGAATTATTCAATTTTTTAAAGTCTTTGAGATCAATTTTTACAGAATTAACTTTTATTTTTTGCAACATATGTGTTATCGCCAAATTTAAAATAATTGCAATTCAATGAACAAACAAATGTGTATACACAGAGACTGCACATTCTCACCGTGTTTGCTTGGGTTTCCTCCGGGTGCTCCGGTTTCCTCCCACAAGTCCCAAAAGATGTGGGGCGCGATTCTCCGCTCCCCACGCCAGGTGGGAGAATCGCGGGAGGGCTGGGCGACTAATTTCATGCCCCCCCTGGTGCCCCTCGCGATTCTCCCACCTCCCGCTTGGAAGAATCGGCGCTCGCCATTTTTCATGGCGACCGGCGATTCTCCGATCCGGATGGGCTGTGCTCGGGAGGGGACCGGCCCGCGATCGGTGCCCACCGATCGTCGGGCCGGCGTCTCAAAGCGACGCACTCTTTCCCCTCCACTGCCCCGCAAGATCAAGCCGCCACGTCTTGCGGGGCAGCGGAGGGGAAGACAGCCACCGCGCATGCGCGGGTTTCAGCCGTCGTGACATCAGCTGCACATGCGCGGGTTGAAGCCGGCTAACCTGCGCATGCGCGGCTGACGTCACTTAAGCGCGCGTGCCGCGTCATTCTCGGCGCGCCGCCTTGACGCTAGTGTCAAGGCCCGGCCACTGAGAATAACGGAGCGCCGCTCCTAGCCCCCCGGGTGGGAGTGAATACGGTAAGAGGAGCGGCCTCCAAGGCCGTCATGAAACTCGGCCGAGTTCACGACAGCCTTCCCGATTTTTCCCGGAAGCGGAGAATTCCGCCCGTGCTGTTAGGTAATTTGGACATTCTGAAATCTCCCTCAGGCACCGGAATGTGGCAGCTAGGGGCTTTTCACAGTAACATCATTGCATTGTTAATGTAAGCCTACTTGTGACAATAAAGATTATTATTATTACCAGATTGCTTCGAGTAAGTATTTTTCATAATTTTAAATCCAGTGCATTGCAGACAAAACAAGACACTAAAATAGTGCAATAATACTAACAGTTCACATGTTCCATTGGCCCACAGATATTAAGAGGGTATTACCATTATCTACATGTGAATTAGAGTTTCTTGAAGGCTGATCTATTTAAATTACTTGAGATGTTCGACTGGTTTTACTAAATGAATCACATATGTGTGCGACTTGTTTGAAAAAAAAAAATTGTTGATGAATCAAATCCTGTTTAGCAGTCGAATTATCTGCACAGTGACTGAACATGACAAACAACTGCAATTGTAAAATTCCAGATCCTATTGCTATGCTGATCGAAAGGTAACACAAAATTATCCTAGGGCAGCATTCTGTCATTACTCCATTATTGTTTCATAGCTGTTGAATTATTAAACCGTGCCTTCTCTGATGATTTAACACAGGCAAGAAATCCCTCTGAAGCCTCTGCGTAATTATTGACTGACATGTACCTGTGGGTCGAAAAGGAAGAAAGGATGTCCATTTTGTATCTGCAGCACAACATACTCTTCCTGATTTCCCACAGACACAGCAAAGAGAATCAGCCCATCAGGTTGGCTGGTCTTGAAGCTGAGTTTTATACCTATGGTAGAGAAAAATCATTAGTATTACTTTCTTTTATTCTATCAGGAAAGGCAATTAGCAAAAGCCAGCAAAGTAGCATAAATACCAAACAGGTCTAAAGAAGTTGTATAAGGTTAATTAGTAGGAACGTAACAATTAACAACTTAATCGATGTGTAATCAATTCCACCAATATTTTGGTGACTTTTACCCTGATTTGCAAATACAAATGGTTTCACTACCCCATATATTTTTGTAACCTGTATCACTATTTTAATATATGCTCCTTGTTTGGTCACATAATGCCCTAATCAATCCAACTTCTATTGTCTGTGTTCATATTATCTGTAAGGACTTTTGCAAGACATATCCTTGTGCAATATATTTTTATTGCATAGCTTCTTTTGCTATGTGTCTTACATTTTATATTTTATACATGGTATTTATTGTGTCATTTGGAAAATACATCATTTTTCCTACATAAGGTATTGCTATAGAGCACATTTTGAGGAAGCTAAACAATCTGACAACTTTCGTAACCCATTGCTGAGTGATTAGGTCCCCCCCATAATCATGGAATCACTACAGTGCAGGAGGAGGCCACCCGGTCATCGAGTCTATACAGACCGTCCGAAAGAGCCCTCATACTCCACCCTATCCCCATAACCCAGTAACCCCACCTAATGTTTTGGACACTAAGGGACAATTTAACATGGCCAATCCACCTAACCTGCACATCTTTTAACAGTGGGAAGAAACTGGAGCACGTGGAGGAAACCCACGCAGACACAGGGAGAAGGTACAAACATGTCCACACACAGTGACCCAAGGGTGAAATTGAACCCAGGCCCCTGGCACTGTGAGGCTGCAGTGCTAAACACTGTGCCACTGCGTTGCCATGCGAGTCACCATGGTTCCACTGTATTTCTATAGTACCCCCATCTATGTCCATTTAAAACTACTTTCCTCCTGCCATATTTTCATACTATGTGTGGAGAATGTTTCAGAACAATCCATTGACTTAGGCAGTACAAGTTTACACAAGGTGGATTTTAGGAATTTATGTTGAGAAGTCATACCACATGATATAGTTCCCAAGATTTTGTGATGTTAAGCCTATGAATTTCAATATTTTCCATTGCTCAAGCAAAAGGTCACTGCTGCAGTATTGTTAGGATGTAACCACATTTTTAGCTATTTGCAGAATTTTAGCACTAATAATTTAGTTGTGCCAATATAGCCCTTCGATAGAAATAGCATTATTGATGAAATCAACAACTCACTAAGTCTTGGCAACCTGCCACTGTCGTCCTGGAATCAAATTATGGATCTGTGTCAAGCAACTCTTTACTTGTACGGTTGGAATAATTAATTGGATAAAGGAATAAGGAATTTTGCAAATTTGCAAAGTTTTCAAGTTTGCAAATTATATTAAATTTGCTGGGCCCAATAAATGGTGTGAATTGGAACAAAAAGTTAAAAAGGACATATACTGGCCACGTGAGTAGGCCAGAAGGTGAGGTCATCCATTTTGGATTTGAGAAAAACAAGTCAGAATATCATCATAAGGGTGAAAAATCAGTCGCTGTGAAGGACAAAAGGCTCATCGGCACAAATCAAATAAAACTAATGCACAGGTACAAAAGTAATCGAGAAAGGTGAACGGCATTTATCACAAGGATGTTGAAATACCAAAGTAAGGACATGATGTTTCAGATGTGTTATAACCCCCACGAAAACCATTCGGAAACATCATTGATCTTCCTGTGGAACTCGTGGGACATAAGCTCCCTAGGTAGGGGGTGGAGGCTAACCTGGGGCTTGTTAGGAGAAAAGCAGGCCAAACCCAGGGCCTGACAGAACAAACCTTCCCAGCTAGCATTGCATTGGGAGTGAGATGCTGCATTAAGCAAACTTATATACAACAGAGAACATACAGTTCAGAAAGAGGCCATTTGGCCCATCGAGTCTGCACCGACCCACTTAAGCCTTCACCTCTACCCTATCCCCGTAACCCAATAACCCTTCCTAACCTTTTTGGTCACTAAGGGCAATTTATCATGGCCAATCCACCTAACCTGCATGTCTTTGGACTGTGGGAGGAAACCGGAGCACCCGGAGGAAACCCACGCAGACACGGGGAGAACGTGCAGACTCCACACAGACAGTGAGCCAGCAGGGAATCGAACCTGGGACCCTGGTGATATGAAGCCACAGTGCTAGTCACTTGTGCTACCGTGCTGCCCCTAAATGTAAATCTGTAAATAAATTCACCTTCGTTAACAACTCCTTCCTTATGAGTTATTATAAGTTATACAGAGGTCTGATCAAATGCCACCTGGAGTACTTCATTCAGTTTCAGCTGCTTATTAGGACAGGTTGCATACACTTGGCTTGTATTTGCTTGAATTTAGGAGGATAACGGTGATCTTATTAAGTTATTTAAAATGATAAAGGAACTTGATAGAGTAGACACAGGTAAATCAGTTTTACTATTGGGGGCATTTGAGATAAAGGCGGTATATTCTTAAAACTAAAGTTAGATGCTATATATTCATGTTTGCTCCCAGTTGGAACAGGGTCACTGTAAGAGTTCAATCATGTGATGTACTGCCATACTGATGGACATACCAACAATAATAATCTTTATTAGTGTCACAAGTAGGCTGACATTAACACTGCAGTGAATGTACTGTGAAAATCCCCTAGAGCACTCAAGTACCTGTTCAGGTACACAGAGGGAAAATTCAAAATGTCCAATTCACCTAATAAGCACTTCTTTCGGGACTTGTGGGAGGAAACTGTTTTTCATCATGCATAGACAGGTCAGGAAGAGACTCTGTTTTTTTCTTCACCTTAGTATCTGTATTAACTTAACTATGGCTAGCAAAAGCACTGCACTGATGACTTCATGAATTGAAGCCCACCCCCTACTCCTTTCTCCCAACAAACACACAAACAAGTATTTAGAACACACCTGTCTCATGAGGATGCCATGATGTAGTTGTTAGATATATGGATTATTGTAATTAGAACATAGAACATACATTGCAGAAGGAGGCCATTTGGCCTATCAACTCTGCACCGACCCACTTAAACCCTCACTTCCACCCTATCCCCATAACCCAATAACCCCTCCTAGCCTTTTTGGTTACTAAGGGCAATTTATGATGGCCAATCCACCTAACCTGCATGTCTTTGGACTGTGGGAGGAAACCGGAGCACCCGGAGGAAACCCACACAGACACAGGGAGAACGTGCAGACTCCGCACAGTGACCCAAGTTGGGAATCGAACCCAGAACCCTGGCACTGTGAAGCAACAGTGCTAACCACAGTGCTACTAGTCAGTCTGTTTTTTACAGCCTATTGAGTAAAACACCTTTCAAATAAAGCTCTTCTTTATTTGGTAGCTTTGCGGTCTGCAAGCCTCGCCTTTTAAAGTACCTCAAAAGAAAACTGGCAGCAAAGAGATTGGGACCACATTTTCAAACTCAAGAGAAAAAAAAAAATGGAAAAATCATGATATTATGCGCAGATGTCCAAAAAGAATTACGAAGGTAAAAACATCACAACACCAAAGCTGCCAACAGAAAAGTGCCGAATAATAACAGCAGCGAAGGACACAAAATTTAAAACACAGATTGTGGAGAAAACAGCATCAAAAGAAGTTTGCCACGTTCTCTGCCTGGAAAGGTCTGGAACAGTGCTCTCTACTGTGGATTGCAAGTAAAGTAACAAATACCGTGCAACAATTGAAATAAGGGGCGGGATTCTCTGTTGGCTCATGGCAAAATCGCAGCAGGCGTCAATTTGACGCCAAATCACAATTCTCCGTCAGCTCAACAGCTGTATCAATGCATTAAGGAATGCACATACAGTAAACACCGTTTGAACATCATTAGCAGGTCTGAACCGGCATTCTCCGGGGTTTCCGCGATTCTCCGTCTCCGATGGGCCGAGTTCCTATTGGCGCAGTTCACTTGTGTTTTTAAAAATCGTGAAACTGGCGTAGTGGCTGATGAGGGACAGAGAGGAGGTGTGGCACAGACAGGCACAACTGTGGGCTGCCGGGCCGGACACTCGCCCGGGCTGGCTGGATTGGGGGTGGGGTGGGCCTTGCCAGGGCAAGGGGAGGAGGGAATAATGTGGAACAGGCCGAGTAGCTGGGGTGACCCTCCCCGACCCCCCCCCCCCAAAGGACTGGGGCGGTGTCCAATCACGGACCGCCATTGCCGTGGCCCTGCAAGGCAACCATCTTGCTGCGGACCCCACTGACCACCCACCTTGGCCCGTGGTTCTGCAGTGACACCAGCTGTATGGGTGCCCATACCCCCCACACCCCACCCTCAGACATAACCCCCAACAACCCGGCCGCCACCTACTAGCAGCCCACCCAAGACATCGCCCACTGTAGCACATTCGGGGGCGCCTTGCAGTGGTTGCGGCGTATACCGGTGGCAAGGGCAGTGCCAACCGATTGTACCCCTGGCATCAGGAACTGTGCCAGTACCAGAGGCCTCCATGGTGCGGCCACTGATAATCCAGGGTGCAGGGATGGGAGGGGTGAACATGCGGGGGCAGAGCACGCACTCCCAATCGGGGCCATCATGCAGCCCATTGGACTTGGTTGGGCACGGGGTATACACCACGCTAACATGTCGGCCTTTCACCCTCTGCAGACAATAGATATTGGAGTGCAACCAGCAATGGTGGCCAGTGTCCCACAACTGCCAGGAGAGGGCCCAGACTGGCGGTGGGATGACAAACATAAGAATCCTCACCTTCTTCAGGGAGTGTGCCCTTTAGGTGACTGTGGTCGCCAAGGACAGGACGGTCACTCATGCAGAGGTTGGCGGATGCCACAGAGGTGAGGAACCACTGGTCCCCACCTGGAAGACCTATCAACGTGAGTTGTTATTGCCTTAAAGACTGACCCATCCCTCTCACTGACCACATGTCCGTTCTCCTGCAGTTCCTCCAGCCGACGCGCCGGCCCATCCCTGGTGGCTCCTTCTCCAGCCTCCAAGGAGAACAGAGTGGTTCTCTGAGGTTGCCACCATAAAAGTCGTGGCACAGCTATCATCTCTACCCTTCACCAGCACAAATACATGCACCTCGGTGGGAAATGTTAGTGGACAGGCTTCTGGGGGCACAATCTGGTGAGCACCACACAGCTGCTGATATACATCAGGTGGTGGCAGGAACGCCCAGGCGAGACAGCAGTTGGAGGTCTGTTGATCCCAGGACCCAGCTGGCTCCCAGCCTGATGCTGAGCCTGTGGAAGAGGTCATCCTGGAGCTGATGGATCGTTAGGATGCGGCCAATGACGTTCAGAGGGAGATGTCAGCGTCCACTCCAGCAGGTCCAGAACCGATTGGAGGAGTCCCAGAAGCTACGGGTGCAGGAGATGACACCGGCAATGTGTGGCATGAAAGCCAATACTGCTAGGTGGTGACCGCAGTGGAGAGCCTAGTGCACAATGTTGGCACCATTGGTGAAGGTGTCTAAGGCATCGTGCAGTTTGGTGATGGCCATGGCTGTAGGTCTAGGCAGATGTCAACTCACTGGGGGATGTCACCCAGTAGCTGGTTGAACTTGACAAGGTTCTGCGGAAACATGTCCTGCTCTCAGCTGGGAATGGCCTAGATGCTGCGGAGCTTGTTCCGGTCGCTTTTGGGCATTGTCGAGGCACTGCAGGAGATTATCCCAGTCACTAAGGAGCATCGCTGAGGGTGTCGACACGATGGTGCACACCATGTGGAACCGGCAAGTTTGGCAGAGCCAGATAATGCAGTGGCAGCTTTGGCTTGAACCAGCTGACCCCCATCCAATGATGAACCCCAGGCTTGGCCACCAGCACCCCCCCCTCCCCCCCCCCCACCCGTGTTCCACCCCTCTGATGAGGCCACGTCTCACAACCAGCACATGGGACAGGCTGTGCACATGCCGCCGATGAGTGAGCCCAGGCTCTCCAGCCTCAAAGCCCTAGAAGACGCCTGCCAGAGTCATCGAAGGCCATGGGATAAAGTAGGCAGCTGGCTGCCTCCACCTTTGATGTGCATCCTGGTGACATACCTAGACATAGCAGTAGAGCTAGATGGACCAAGCACATCAAAGATCACTGAGGGCATCAGAGGAGGGGGAACGGGGTGGGGTGGGGTTGAGGGGGTGATGGCACCATTGGGAGAATGGGAAATTGTTACATGCAATGGACATCTTTCTGCAGAACTAGTATGATGTCACTGTCACTTTGTTCTGCATTGCAGGCCGACCTCCAAACCATTTGCGCATCTCACCAGGCATCTCCCCCTCCCTGTGACCCTCACTCATCCACCGGCCGTGGAAATGTCCCGCAGGTGTGTCCCATCCCCTGGGTGTTCAGTTGTTGCCTCCCGCAATGGCCAAGCACAGTATCCAGGCATCACGGTTTTGACTGGGATGCGAGGCAATGACTTCCACAAGCTACATGGCCCGCCTACCTACGGGAATCCACTTGGGTTGTGTGAAGTGCTCATTTAACCATGATTGCCAATTCCCTATTAGCAATAACCATCTGCCGCACAGTGAGAGGCCTCGGCAGTCAATGGGGGTTACGAGCAGTTTCGAGATTGACACTGTTATTCAACGGTGTTTAGGCCTCATGGAGACCACAATTAGGAGGATTCCCTGCACCGGCTCGCCAGCAGGACCGACTCCTCATTGATCGAGGCACCATTTTGAATGACTGCCCTGATCTCTACAGCATCCCCTTTCAGGAACCTCTGCCCTTCACCCCCCAAACTTCCTTTGGCCCCCTCACCCCCTCCCAACCCCCTTTCATGGGCACGGCCCCCCAGACCCTTACCACTGGCAGTGCAAACCTGGCACCCAGGCACCTTAGCACTGCCAGGTTGGCACTGCCAGGGTGCCTGGGTGGCACTGCTAGGGTGTCAGTCTGGCTGTGCCAATGTGCTCGGGGTCAGGGGAAGTGCCAGAGTATTACCCTGCCCTGTCCCCAACCACCCGGGGCTCTAATGGTCTGTGAGACCCCCTGAGGTGCCATCATGCCTGGAGGCATGATCAGTAAATTCGCAGATGGTACGAAAATTGGAGGTGTAGTAAATAGGTAGAAGGAAAGCCTTAGATTACAGGATGATAGAGATGGACTGGGAAAACAGAATTCAACCATAAGGCTTTGAGGAGCGAGGAGTAACAAGGGGAGGGAATAAAAAATGAATGGTAGGATGTCAGGAAGTACAGAGGACCAAAGGGACCTTGGGGTGCATGTCGCAAGATCCCTAAAGGCAGCAGGACAGGTAGATAAGGTCGTTAAGAAGGCATATGTGACATTTGCCTTTATGAGCTGAGGCATAAACTATTACAGCAGGAACGTTATGATTGAGCTGTATAAAACACTCATTGAGCCACAGCTAGAGTACTGTGTGCAGTTCTGGTTGCCTCACGAAAAGGAGGATATGATTGCAATGGAAAGGGTGCAGTGGAGGTTCATCAGGATATTGCTAGGGCTGGAGCTTTTCATCTGTGAACAGAGGCTGGTTAGGCAGAGGAGGTGAAGGGTTGCCTGACTGAGGTGTACAAAATTATGAGGGACACGGATAGGGTAAATAGGAAGAAACTTTTACCCATAGCAGAGGGGTCAATGACCAGGGGCATAGACTAAGGCAAGGAGCAGGACATTTGGAGGGGATTTGAGGAAAAACCTTTTTCAACCAGAGGGTGGTGGGAATCTGGAACTCACTGACTGAAAGGGTGGTTGAGGAGGAAACCCTCACAACATTTAAGAAGCATTGAAATGAGCACTTGAAGCTCCATAGCATACATGGCTACGGACCAACTGCTAGAAACTGGGATTAGAATAGATCGGTGTTTGATGTCTAGCATAGACACAATAGACTGAAGGGCCTCTTTCTATGTTGTAAAACTATGACTCTATACATATATAGGACTGATGACTCTCAGTTTCTAAAACATGGAGGCAATCTGCTGGTACGCCAGATCTTGTAATAGCAAACTTGGCGGACCTTTGGGTGGCCCGTCAAATTTTCCCTCCTGCCCACCATGATTCCCGCTGTGGGCAAGATCAGAAATCCCAGTTCTTGGACAGAATTTTATGGGCAGGTCCGGATGAAGGTGGGGTGTAAAATGTGGCGAGCCATTCAAAAATCAATTCACTTAGTCAGGAATGGAATTCCTGCTGGCAGAATGGGCCGTACAATTGCAGCCATTGGTCGCGATTCCCTGATCCTGAGGCTAAGTGTTGATACCATCGGAAACGCCGTCACATTTCCCGATGGCATCAACATGGCCTCAGGATCAGCAATTCTGGCCCCTACAGGGGGCCAGGATCGGCAGCTGGAGCAGCGTGGGTCGTCTGGGTCAACTGGGTGTCACGAGGTCTGCACACGCACAATGGAACTGGCGCCAACGCACTCATGCACAGTGGCTCTCTTTTCCGTGCCAGTCCCAACCAACATGGGGTAGGGCTACAGGGGCCGGCGCGGAAGAAAGGAGGCCCCCAGCCCGAGAGGCCGGCCAGTGGGGCCCAATTGCAGGCCTGGCCACAATGGAGGCCCCCCCCCCGGGTCGGACACCCCCCCCCCCCCACAGGCCACCCCCAGACCCTTCCATGCCGAGGTCCCGCTGACTAAGAGCAGGTTAGAATGGCGCCGGCAGACTCGGGATTTTTGTTTTGGGCCGCTCACGCCCATCTTGGGCCGAGAATGGCCGGGGGGGGCCATATAGAGCACTCCCCGACCGGTGCCGCGCTGACCACGCCGGCGCCAATGCCGCCGATTCTCCACTCTGCGGGGAATCGAGTCCCGGCGTTGTGGCGTGATTCGCGCTGGTCACAACCAATTCTCCGGGCCGGCGTCGGCTGACAGAATCCCGCCCATTGTCTGGAGGTGTCTTCAATTGCTCACAATTGTCTGTGGCATTGCAATTTCTGGGATGTTTTTCCTTGTTTGATTCCGGATTTTGGCTGGGATTCTCCGTGCCCGTGCTGGGTCGGGGAATCGCCGGTGATGCGGGGACATTCCCACCATGCCACTGGAAATTGGCAACCAACCATGCCCGCGCGGTCGACACGGCACCTGTCGGGGATGCTGAAAGAGGCCCCCACGGCGATTGTCCATGGTCGACCGGCCGAATTCCCGCCGAGTTCCGTCAAGTCCCGCCGGTGTGGTTCCAACCTGGTACCAGCCGGCGGGAGCGCGGACACCTGGCCGCGGCAGCCTGGTGGGAGGGGCAGTGTGATCAGACTTGGGGGGAGGCCTCTACGGCATCCAGACCTGTGATTGGGGGCTACCAATCGGCAGGTGCCCACGATCTGGAGGGGACCTACCTCCTTCCCCCTGTAGGTCTCCGCCAAGATGTGCAATGCCAGCGCAGAGACAGCCACCACGCGCATGCGCGGGCGTGGAGACATGCGGGGCCACCTATCAGCGCCGGAGCAGCGTGAAACACTCCGGTGTCGTGCTGGCCCCCTGAAGACTGCCTAATTGCTGGGCCAGGTGGCCCATTGACGCCGGAGTACACCGGTTTACGCCAGCGTCAACATCTGGCCAGGATTTAGAAGAATCCCAGCCTTTGTCCGAGAGGCAGTAGGACTGTCAGAAAGTGAAGTGGCTGGAATGAATCTGATTTGTCCTCACCACTGTGCTTTTGTGTATGATCACTTCATAGGATCTCGGGTTCCAAATTAATCCTTATCACCTTGACTGGTTGCCACGTACCTTCTGTCAGATCCACAATGCGAATCTGTTATACCAACTGTAAACTTGACAATTCTGGACCCACATTTTTATCATACAGATGGGTCACCTTCTATTGAAGTTTTAAAAGTAGTTCTCTAGTTTCTGAAAGAGTGAAATTGTAAGAGTAGATGAATTAATACATGCTGGTCTGCCAAATATTAAATCTGCTGCAGATGGAATAGCTGCACTTAAAGGTGTGATTCAGATGTAACACTGCAAGGTGCAGATCTTGCTGAGTCTCTACACATTTTGAGAATTATGGATTTCACCATGCAAGTCATTCATTCAGCTAGACTTTTAGATCTAGGGTAATAAGCAGAAGTAGTGTGGTCGATATTCCACTTTTCACACATATCCTGAAATGGCTTACCAATAAATTGCAGACTGATTTTTGTAATGATCTCCCCAGGCACACCAAATAAACTAAAATATCACTTGAGTGTGGGCAACAGTTGTGCCTGACGTATCGTGCCATTGTTGAATAATGGAATACTTGGTAAAGTAGTTGACGATGATGATGAAGTCTGTCTTGGATAGGGAAGCGGTCAGATGTGATATCGGGACAAAGGTGGGTATCAACTTCAGATGAATCAATGGTTCTTTGGGCTGACTTGGCACATACTCTTGACATGTCTTGTGCTTCTTGATGAAGATTTCAATGTCATTGTTCATACCAGGCTAATAGACTGTCTCACTTGCGGTTCTTCTCATCCAACCTATGCCCATGTGTGAATGATGACATTGTTGAAGAATATCAGGACACAAAGATTACGGTATGATGATCTGCCTGCCTTTAAAAATGACCCACTGGGTGATGTCCAGGATGTCCTGATAAAGCCAAAATGGTCTCACATGGTTGTGGACATGCTGAATTGAACCTGGCAATCCTTCAATTATGGTTTTCTACAGTTTCTGTAGTATAGAATCTTTTGCTATTTCTTCTTGTAGCTGCTGGAATTTGCATTGGGCAAAATGTAGCAAATAAATTGATGGACTCACATTCTCCTCGAAGCGCAACCTTGCAGCGCCTTTGAAACTGCCAATTTTGTTATAGCATTCTGGATATCTTAGTCGAAAATTGTGAACTGAGTTGAGAGGAGGTGCAAGTGTTATGACCCCAATTGACGTTCCAACTGGATGGGAAGTTCCCAGATTGAACCTTGGCTCAAAAGACCATTACATTTACTTTTTCTAATAAAACATGGAGGAATAGAGTCACAGGGCCGCTAATTAGATTTAACAGTAAGAAAAAACATTTCATTAAACATGAAAAACTGGGTTATAATACAATATTCCTTTATTCCCCTTTAGCTTAACAAATACACACAGATTTGAAATTAACATGGATTGCAAAGTACAGCTTAAAAAACAATGGCCTCATTGGCACGAAAGGTCCCTTTTCAGCACACAAGATGACTGTGATCAAATACACATTGCACTCTAATTTCAATTTAGTGTCTGTGGTTTTCACCTCAGAATCTCCGCACTGCCAGGAAACTGCCCAGGTGCCAGGGTTGCAGTGCCCGGGTGCCCATGTGCCAGGTTGAGTCCTTTTGGGGGCCATGCTGATGAACGGCAGGTGAGTGGGTATAAAGGGTGGAGGTGAAGGGGAGTATGAAGGGACCTCAAAAAGGTTGGAGGCTGTCCTGAAAGGGGGGCCCTCAGCGACCCCATAGCGGGGTGTCCTCACTTGAGAGGGGGGTATGCCCAAGGGTGGGGGAAATGGGGCATGCTCAAGCTTACTTAGAGACTGGGGTACCCTTTCAAAATGGAGCACCAATCTCTGAGAAGCCTGTCTTGCTCATACATTCAGCTCCTTACTGCTGAAAACATTTCTAAGCGTGGGCTAGACTAGGGAGAAACTCTCCAAAGCACAAAGAAAATGACTAAGTATGGGTGAATCCAGGTGTAGATCTCACCAAAAGTCTGAGGGGAAACACCCCACCAAACTTGCCCAAAATGACATTTTGAAATTTTTGGGTTGAATCGCACCTGACACTTTTAAACAAAGCTTCTGCTCTACTTTCAACAGCGAATCCAGTCCAGAGTTTCACACCAATCTCTTTCGGATGTATTTGTCTTGACCATGTACCAGCTGTTCACAATTGCATTGGTGCTAAATTCCTAGACTGTATTAAAATTACTTAAAACGTTTCATCTACCTCTGAAGTCTGCTGTCCCACTTTTAATCTAGTTACTGCAATTGTCTTTTTAACTCAGAACACTTTGTTTACATTTCCTTCTGAACAATACCCTGAAGCGGGATTCTCCCTTCTGGGGACTAAGTCCCCACGCCGGCGGGAGAACCAGCACCAACCACTCGGCGTCAACAGCCCCCAAAAGTGCTGAATTCTCCACCCATCCGGTGGCTAGGTGGACGCCAGAGAGGTTGGTGCCCCTCCAAACGGCGCCGAAGGGACTACTCGAGTTCGCGCATGCGCCAAAGGGCTGGCGTAATCTCGCACATGCGTGGAAGGAAGGAGCCCTCGGGGTTGGATCCCCCCGCGCCCCCCCCCCCCCCCAAGAACCTGCCCAGCCGACTTACCTGCCAGGTCCCGCCGTGTGGGACCATGTGTAATCCACACCGGCGAGACTGGCCAAAAAATGGACGGTCGCTTGGCCGATCGGGGCCGGAGAATTGCCGGGGGGGTAGCCGCTGCCCAAGGCCCCCGACCGGCATGGAGTGAACCCCGCCTCCGCGTGAAAACTGGCGCCAGAGAATACGGCAGCCGGCGGTGGGGCGGGATTTGCGTCGCCTTGTGGGGATTCTCTGCCCCTGGTCTCTGTTCACTTAACTTCAAACTTCTTAGACAGACTTTCTGCCCCAATTCCCTGGATATCTGGAATGTATCTTGTTCCTTAGGAAACCTGCATCTTTACAACTCTTTTGTCCTGTCCAGCTTCTCCTGGCAAAGTTGAGAGCTGTTCATTCCTCAATGACCTTACTCCAACTGCCCAGGCTTCCAGTTAAAACTAAGAACATTGGAAGGTGGCCTCCTGTTGCTAAGCAACGGCCCGCTCCTACAATTTATTCTACACACCACAGCCCTCTTTAAGCACAATAAAAATACAGTTGGATCTTAACCAAGCCTCACACATACAAACATCTTTGTCCAGCATGAATCTGCATATTACCTTTCCAGGCATATAATCATTAAATTAAACACACCTAAACCAAACCTTATTTCTAATGTTTATCAATATAAATATAAATATTAAAAGTATCTATTTTTTCCTAACAATAGGAAGAACTGAGGTTGATCCTCTGTAAGAGGTCTGACTGATTCCATGGATTGTCACTAATGAAAGGTCACAGCATGCCAACAAACCTACAATCGCTGGCCTTTTAGTCTCCATGATGTTGAATTTCTGTGACACAGAGGAGGATTGATTGTACTTGCAATCCAGGACTACGGATCCTGCACATAGAAATAGTGAACTGCTGTACATTAAAAGTTGTTCAGCAGCAGGTTTTGCAGGACCTTCCATGACCCTGGATACATGTGTTTTAGAATTCACGCCTTCACGTTGGCACTTGTGACTGACAATTTTGGCCAAGAATGAGTATTTACAGATCATTCGAATCTTGGCAAACACCACAGGTGATGAGATGGAATCTGTTTTCCACAAGGTTGATGATGTGTTCACCACTCTTCTTATTGTGAACATCATCATCATTTTCTAATTTGTCAATATTTCTGACGTGATACTGGTTGGTCATTCTTACTGCAAAATGTACCCATTTCTAAAAGTTTGTTTGGACCATGTACGACTGCTGCATCAGTTTTTCCTCCATTGCACTGCTGCCGCCAATAGCCCTTTCAGCCATATAATTTGCAGGACTGATGGAAAGCTGGGAATTCCCTTGGCATATGCCTTGCCAGGTGTGTCTGTTTAAGAGAGTAAATCAACAATTTGAGTTGTTCCCAGGACCTGTAATCTTCATCAGCCTGCCAGGATCACTTTGTACTTACATCCATCCTAGACTAGGTCTTCGGTGTTATAAGTTTCGGTCTTGTTTAGCAGATCAAATTTCATGGGAGTGGATGTGATCACCAACTCTAGTTGATGAATACAGAAGTTTAAAAAAACATTTTACTTTAGTTTTTCCAATTAAGGGACAATTTAACGTGGCCAATCTACTTACCCTGCACATCTTTGGGTTGGGGGTTGAGACCCACGCAGATATCAGGAGAATGTGTAAACTCCACATGTGACCCGGGGCTGGGATCGAATCTGGGTCCTCAGCACCTTGAGGCAGCAGTGCAAACCACTGCACCACCGTGCCGCCCAATATGGAAGCCTAATCCAATTCTGAACCAGTCTTACAATATAGTCCATCTCTTTTGGGGATTCTTTCACTTTTCGTTAATCCTGACATGTTCTGCCTGTGTAGACCGTCATTCCCAATTGCCAGGTGAACCTTTATAGTTTGCTTGTCTGGTTCAGACACTCCTGAATCAAGAAAACAGCTCCGTATGCTGTTTAAACATTCTGAATTTGGATAGTAGGTCAGCTGCATCTCAGTTTGAACCAGGGAATTTTGTGGCCAACCTGCCAGTATCCCTTTGACCTTCTTCCTATTTTATTCAATTTATTGTGCAGCAACTCCTGAAGCCACCCATTATAATTGCAACCTGTTATGGGTCCTGACCAAAACTCCAATCTTTTGTCACGATCCTGGACTAGAACCCAACTTTGTGCTTTGGACAATAGTGAGGAAATGTTACTGCACCACAGGAGCGATAACACTGACCAGCAGACACCTTTTAGAGTTAAACAAAGGTTAATTTAAACACAAGATTAAACACCATAGCAATAAAGGAATCGCTTACATTTAACTTTTACATTTTATTTGTTTCTAACCAAGTCGCCATATCAATTTATATATATATATTCCAATTAAGCAAGCCCCTGTATATTAAAATACCACGAGTGAATAATGTTAACAATCATTTATTTGCTTATCATGAGATAGTCTTTGGGAGAGAGATGTTTCTTCAGAATGAAACTGAACCCTATCTATCCAGCTTAGTGTTCCAGAAGCAACTGACAAACCTGGCTCTTCCCATTAGCTATTTGCAATACAATGGTGCACCACATTTTGTGTCGTGATACAGAATGTTACATTGCCCCTGCAAGTATCAACAATTCTCTCCTTTGTAAAAAAAAAAATCACAGCAAACATACTAAATATAAACTTAAAAATATGAAAATCCCTTATATTTATCGCAATCCTTCTCTGACATGGGGCTGGATTCTCTGCGCCACCGCGCCACATTTCTGTTTCACCCCGCTGGCGGGATGCCCCGTTACGCCGGCTGGTCAATGGGGTTTCCCATTGTGGGGCTGCCCCATGCCATCGGGAAACACCCTGGCTGCCGGCAAAATGGAGCATCCCGCCGGGGGAAAATCCAGTCTATGATTTTATGACAGTTCTTTGTGTTTTGTTGCACCCTTCCTTGCTCGCTGTCAATCAAGCCACATTCTGGTCACTCGCTTTGCCAGACTAAGCTAACCCAGTGCTGGTCCTCTCAATGCGCTCACAGAACCAACAAGTTATGCACTGCAGTCTCACCACAAGGGATTTGTCTGCTTACCAGCTTGTTACTTAAGCACTATCTCAGCCCTTTGTCTTCAAAGCTTTTCTGTGCAGTCACCATTGTTAGGATACTGTACCAGACACCCACATTTGTTAGAATGTTGGGCCAGAACCCCAAATAAATTTGTTAAATTTGTAAAACTGTGAGGAAAGGATACTTCACCACCAGAGTGATTACTCTGACCAATAGGTATCTTTTATGTTAAAACAAACTTTAATTTAAACACAGAATTAACCACATTAACATGAAAGAAGTAGCTTTACAATTATCAGTTGAACAATTCTCAAATAAAAGGAAAAAACTTGAATTTACTATCTACACCTGCGACTAATTCCCATTAAGCAACACAATACAGTTCAAATGCCACTTATAAAAAATGTTAACAAAACAGGTTACTTGCTTATCTGCATAGACACTTTTGGAAAGAGATACTTTCAAGAGCAGATCCAGTACACTTCAAGACAGGGGACTCTTTTCTTGCGGGAGGGGTTGTGAGGGGGGGTCCCTTTGGGCACAGTGGTCCCTTTGGGCAGGGGGTCCCTCTGGGGTGGGTCCCGGGGTAACAGGTGGGTCTCCCAATTACAGGTATCCCGGGGGGGGCACAGTGGGCTTGGGTCAGGTGACCCCTGTACTTGGGGTAGTGGAGTGCACCCAGGTAATCTGGGGGTGGGGGACTGGTGTGTGGTACGGGGGCTGGAGGATAGAAGGCCGTGAGAACTCTCTAATTTGAACGAGTGGCTTGATAACGGGATTCCCCGGGGGAATCGTAAACTGATTGTAATTCACCTCTAGCGGGAAAACACAGTGGCACAGTGGTTAGCACTGCTGCCTCACAGCGCCAGGGACCCGGGTTTAATTCCGACCTCAAGTGACTGAGTGGAGTTTGCACTTTCTCCCCGTGTCCGCGTGGGTTTCCTCCAGGTGCTCCGATTTCCTCCCACAGTCCAAAGACAGCACAGTGGGTAGCACTGATGCTTCACAGCTCCAGGGTCCCAGGTTGGATTCCCAACTTGGGTCACTGTCTGTGTGGAGTCTGCACATTCTCCCTGTGTCTGCGTGGGTTACCTCCAGGTGCTCCGGTTTACTGAAGCAGCTGAAAGTCCCGAAAGAAGTGCTGTTCGGTGCCTTGGATATTCTGAATTCTCCCTCTGTATACCCGAACAGGCACCAGAATGTGGTGATTTGGGGCTTTTCACAGTAACTTCATTGCTGTGTTAATGTAAGCCTACGTGTGACAATAAAGATTATTAAATTAATTAAAAATTAAGATGTGCAGGTTAGGTGGATTGGCTGTGCTAAATAGGCTCTAGTTGGGGTTACGGGGATAGTGTGGGGTTTGGGCCCAGGTAGGATGCTGGTTCAGATGGCTGGTGCAGACTCGATGGGATGAATGGCCTCCTTTAGTACCGTAGGAATTCTATGATTGTCTGAACATAGTCCAAAACCTTTAAGCCTTTTTTTCATAGAAAGGATATTGGAAATTTAGGGGCGGGATTCTCCGAGCCTCTGCACCAAAATCGCAATTGGCGCGCGGGCGGAGAATGGGCATCAAACCAGAGATTGGGTCCAACACGCCACCAATCGCACGTGTGTGGTCAATATGGTGCATGTTGGGGGCCATTGAAAGAGGCCCCTGTGGTGATTCACAGAGTGCAGCTGACCAAGTTCCCAACTGTGTGGTTCTCTCATGGTTCCATCCATCGGGAACTCGGCGTGGCGGCTGCGGACTCAGTCTGCGGCCGCTCTGGTGGGGGGGGGCGGGGGAATCATTCACGGAGGGTCCTCCAGGATGTCCAGGCTACCGATCGGGGGCCACCAGTCTGTGGGCGCACGCGATCTGGGGAGGGGCTTATGTTTTCGGTGCCGGACCCCACGTGGCGGTATGGGTCGGCCCTGTTGCGCGGGCGGCCGACTCAAGCCGCCACTGTGCACATGCACGGACCCCCGACCGGAAGTGCCTGTATCGGCAGCTGGAGCTACGAGGACTACTCCGGGGTCCAGCAGGGCCCCTGCAAATCGGAGAATCACCCTGGACTTTCTCCA
This sequence comes from Scyliorhinus canicula, assembly GCF_902713615.1. Taxonomy (NCBI): domain Eukaryota; kingdom Metazoa; phylum Chordata; class Chondrichthyes; order Carcharhiniformes; family Scyliorhinidae; genus Scyliorhinus; species Scyliorhinus canicula. Next base: position 254,878,123 of record NC_052146.1, read on the forward strand.
GTTAAGTCCAGAGTGATTCTCGCACATTTTTTCATGGTCGAGGGAACATAGCCTCATTATTGCAGATTCCCTCCCCGAGAATCTGCCCCCAAAAGTAAATACATGCTGATTCAATTGAATTTTTCAAGACAGGAGCAGAATTAGACCACTCGGCCCATCGGGTCTGCTCTGCCATTTAATCATGGCTGATATGTTTCTCGTCGCCATTCTCCTGCCTTCTCCCCATAACCCTGATCCCCTTATTATTCGAGAACCTATCTATATCTGTCTTAAAGACACCTAGTGATTTGGGCTACAAAACCTTCTGCGGCAAAGAGTTCCACAGATTCAACACCTCTGGCTGAAGAAATTCCTCCTAATCTCTGTTTTAAAGGATCGCCCTTTAGTCTGAGATTGTGCCCTCTGGTTCTAGTTTTTCCTACAATTGGAAACATCCTCTCCACGTCCATTCTATCCAGGCCTCGTAGTATCCTGTAAGTTGCAATAAGATCATAGAATTTACAGTGCAGATGGAGGCTATTTGGCCCATTGAATCTGCACCAACTCTTGGAAAGAGCTCCCTACCCAAGCCCACACCTCCACCCTATCCCCATAACCCAGTCCTCATACGACAAGCTCTTCGTTCCAGGGATCAATTTGTAAACCTCATCTGGATCCTTTCCAAGGCCAGCACATCCTTCCTTACATAATGGGTCCCAAAACTGCTCACAATACTCCAAATGGGGTCTGACTAGAGCCTTATACAGCATCAGAAGTGCATCCCTGCTCTTGTACCCTAGCTTTCTGAACATGAATGCTAACATTGCATTTGCCTCCCTGTCTGCCGACTGAACGTGCATGTTAACCTTAAGAGAATCTTGAACAAGGACTCCCAAGTCCCTCTGTGATTCTGAGTTCCTTAGCATTTTCCCATTTAGAAAATAGTCTATGCCTCCATTCCTCCTTCCAAACTGTATAACCTCACTTTTCCACGTAGTATTCCATCAGCCATTTCATTCCCCATTCTCCTAGCCTGTCCAAGTCCTTCTGCAGCCTATCTGCTTCCTCAATACTACCTGTCCCTCTATATATCTTTGTATCATCTGCAAACTTAGCAACAGTGCCTTCAGTTCCTTCTTCCAGATCATTAATGTAAATTGTGAAAAGTTGTGGTCCCAGCACCAACTCCTGAGGCACACCACTAGTCACCAGCTGCCATCCTGAAAAAGACCCCTTTAACCCCAGTCTCTGCCTTCTGCAAGTCAGCCAATCCTCTATCCATGCCAGGATCTTATCCTTAACACCATGGGCTCTTAACTTATTTAACAGTCTCCTGTGTGGCACCTTGTCAAAGGCCTTCTGGAAATCTAAATAAATCATGTCAACTGGTTCTCCTTTATCTAACTTCCTTGTTACCTCTTCAAAGAACTCTAACAGATTTAGTCAGACATGACCTCCCCTTGTTGAAGCCGTGCTGACTCAGTCCTATTTTATCATGCACTTCCAAGTAGTCTGCGATCTTATCTTTAATCATGGACTCTAAAATATTACCAATGACCGAAGTCAGGCTAACCGGCCTATAATTTTGTGTCTTCTGCCTCCCTTCCTTCTTAAATAGGGGTGTTGCATTAGCCAGTTGCCAGTCCTGTGTGTCCCTCCCTGCCTCCAATGATTCTTGAAAGATCACCACCAATGCCTCCACAATCTCCTCAGCTATCTCCTTCAGATCATTGGGCTGTAATCCATCTGGTCCAGGTGATTTATCCACCTTCAGACCTTTCATTTTCCCCAGAAACTTCTCCTTAGTGATGGCTACTACTCTCACCTGTGCCCCCTGATTCTCCTGGAGCTCTGGCATCCCACTGGTGCCTTCCACCGTGAATACTAATGTAAAGCAACTATTCAGTTCCTCTGCCTATTATTTTCCAATGGTCGAAACTTCTATTTTTGCCTCTCTGTTACCTTTTATATATTGTAAAAAAAACTCTTCCTGTCTTCTTATGTATTACTAGACAGCTTGCACTCAGATTTCATCTTCTCCCCCCTTATTGCTTTTTTAGTTGTCCTCTGATCGCTTTTAAAGACTTCCCAATCCTCTGGCTTCTTCCTAATCCTCGCCACTTTGTATGCTTTTGCATTCGCTCTTGTGCTGTCCTTGACTTTTCTCGTCAGCCATGGATACCTCGTCCTCCCCTTACCATGTTTCCTCCTCCTTGGGATAAATTTCAGTTGTACCTCCCGAATAAACCCCCAAAATTCCTACCATTGTTGTTCAACTGACTTCCCTACTCGGCTCCCTTTCCAATTACCTCTGGCCAGCTCCTGCCTCATGTCTTTGTAGTTAACCTTATTTAATTGTGATATCATTACATCTGATTCCAGCTACTCCCTCTCAAACTGCAGGGCAAATTGTATCGTATTGCAGTCACTGCTCCTGAAGGGTTCCTTCATCTTAAGTTCCCTAATCAAGTTTGCCTCCTCACACATCAACAAATCCAGAATTGCCTGTTCCCGAGTACGCTCTGTCACAAGCTGCTTTTATAAACTATCTTTTAGACATTCCACAATTTCCTTTTCATGGGATCCACTACCAACCCTGATTTTCCCAGTCCACCTGCATATTGAAGTCCCCCACGATTATTGTAATATTGCCTTTTCCATATGCCTATTCTATCTCCTGATTTATTTTCTATCCCACATCCTGACTGCTGCTCGGGGCCTGTAGATAATTCCCATCAGGGTCTTTTTACCGTTGCGATTCCTCAACTCTACCCACACAGATCCTGTGCCTTCTGACACTATATCGCTTCTTGCTATCGATTTAACTTAATTCCTTACTAACAATGCAACATTGCCCCCTTTGCCCATCTGCCTGTCCTTTCTTTTTCAATCGTTGTTGCTAGATCTTTTATTTTCACCTGAGATGGCAAATCTATATCACGGGATATGGAGCAAAGCGGGTTGATTAAGTTGAGGTACACATCAGTTATAATGTAATTGAATGACAGAACAGGATCAAGGCTGATTCCTGTTGATGCATGAACTCACCCACTGAATCTTTAGATTAAAAGAATCATTTAAAATCAAAACCTTTGCCTGGATTTTCAAGACTGGAAATTCCAGGCCGAAGTCAATGGACCTTTGGCTGGTCCATTAAATTTTCTGTCCCGTCAATGATGATTCCAATGATGGGCAACACCAGAAAATCCAGGCCCTTTTTAACTTTCCAATACTTTCCTGTTGCAAATAATATATTCACTTCGAACCAGCAAAATACAATTTTATCTCACAGTCGGAGCACAACTTGACAAAACATGTCATTTGGTCAGGTTACCAGTTGTGAAAGAAATCATATCACGCTTGTCCCAAACGATTATCCTGTATTTACCACCACTGGTCACTGCAATTTTTGAGCAGTTATTCAGCAGTGTCATCAACAATTGAGCATGTTTTCACTGTGCCATAAGAAGGGAAAGCAATATTCTATTATGACGGTGGTCCAGTAAGAACAGTTTTTGTCTTCATCTCAGCAAGCTGCAAAGACTGGGAGCCTCTTAATGGGAACTTCCCCATGGCGAACAGAACATTATCGTTATCCAACTGTTCCTATTAATCAAACATGGCGCAGGGACTGAATCGGAGCCTGAGCAAATGCTCCCTTCAAATTAAACATTGCCGTTAAGATGCAAATCCATAACTATTCGACTACAACTGATCACACCCTGATTGAAAACAAACCTGTTACACCCGTGCCATGATCATAATGCTGTGCTATATTAGCTTGTTAGTTTCATGCCCCATGCACACAAGTATTAGATCCTCTTGTGTGCATTCCAAGAACAATTTCAACCAACCATTCTGTGGCAGCATCCCCTCTCAGTTTTATATAGCTATTAAATTTCTAATTTGACTCATTTAAAATTTAAATTATAATTATGATATTAGTAATAATTACCATTTTAATATAATAATATGATAATGAAGGTGTCCTTTAGCCACAATTGTTAGTGGGGAAGTCTAATGGATTAACAAAATTACTGGACAAACAAGACAATTTTATTTCGAAAATTACACACAGATTATTTTTAAAATATGGCTGGGTTATAAAGGTTTCTGAATAAAAATACATTTGAAAGGCTCTACAAGTATTTTTATTTAATTTAAACTGCAGTAATTAATAAAAGTAGAATAAAATAAAATTCCCTAATATATGTAATTGTTTCCAGCAGGATACAGGAAGTTAAAGGTTAATTAATATGGTTGCCATGGAAACATTTGGGGAGAACACTTAGCAGTACCAGATGTCTGTAAACTTCATCATGAAACGGCCAAAAATATTTTCACTGCACTTTATTTGGTAGGTTGACAATGGGCCAGAATTTACAGAGAAGAAGAATGGTGATGTTAACGGGGCTCACCGATATTTATGTGCAAATCAGACAGCAACTTTAGGCAAGAAGAGATATGGGGCTGAATTCTCAGCTGGTGGGATTCTCCGTTCCGCCAGTAGCGCACGCATGCCTGCAAGTTTCCCAGTGGTGTGGGATGCCTACAATGGGAAATCCCATTGGCCCGCGGAAGGAATGGAGAATCCCGCTGCCAGCGACAGCAAGAAACACGTGGCTGGGGAGGCAGAGAATTCACTCCATGCAGTTAAAAACATATATCCATAAAAGTTTATCCAAAATGCACCACTCCATTGTACAGTACATGAAAATGACATCTCGCCATCTTGATCCCCATTCAAATGTACGGAACTGCATCAAGCCTGTATAGTAGATAGATAAAGGGTGAGATTTTCCATCGGCAGATACCAGGAGAGGGATTCTCCGGGAATCGGTGCAATGGCCCGACAGCGGCGCCAAAAGCGGAGCGAAACACTGCAGCGTCAGCCCCCCCCCCCCCCGGAACGTCGCAAATTCTCTGGCTGGGAATGGGCTAGCAGTGGCATGACACAATTCGTGACGGCGTCACCCGTCACGGACTCGCGCGGCGCGCAGCACAAAAGACCGCGCCCCGCCACCCCCCCACAGGAGACCCAGCAAAATGGCCGCCCGCCGCGTAGCTCCGAGGTACCAGGAGCGCGACATGAGGCGCTCCTGGACGCAGTGGAGCAGAGGAGGGAGGCCCTGTACCCCGGACACGGCCGCAGGTTTGCACCACGCCTCAGCCGGAGCCTGTGGAGGGAGGCAGCAGAGGCCGTCAGCGCCGTGGCCGTAACAGCCAGGACAGACGTCCTATGTCACAAGAAGGTCAATGGCCTTGTCAGGGCAGCCAGGGTGAGTATCCCCCCCGCCACCCCCCCAGGGCGGCACAGCCCTAGATGAAACCGACATGGCTGCACCTACCCATGCAGGCTGAATTGGCAGGGTGGGTTGTGAACCTCTGCCAACATACAACAACCGCTGGTCCGTATGTATATGTCTGCTTAACACTGTTGCCCTTTATCCCTGCCATCCTCCCAGCCCCCCCCCCCCCCCCCCCCCACAGAAGGTGCAAGCTCACAACAATAGGTAGCGTGAGAGGACCGGAAGGGGTCCACCCGAATTGCGACGACTCAGCATTCATGAAGAGAGGGCCCTGGACCTTGCAGGCAGACCCGAGGACCGACAGGTTGTGGATGCAGAGGTTGGGTTGACCCCCCAAGTGAGACCCCCCACTGCCTGCCCCCCTTTCTCCCATTTCCCCCCATATCTCCCTTCCCTCATCACTCCCCTTTCCCCATCCCCTTCCCCCATCACCCATATCCACCATTCCCCCATATCCCCACTTCCCCATCCCCCTCCCCATATCCCCCCTTTCCCCATCCCCTATATCTCCCCTTCCCCTGTATCCCCCTTCCCCATTCACCCTTTCCCCACCCCCCTTCACCTATATCCACCGTTCCTCCATATCCCCCCTTCCTCCATCCCCCATATCCCCCCTTTCCCCATATCCCTTCCCCCATTCACCCTTTCCCCATCCCCCTTCACCCATATTCACCATTCCCCCATATCCCCCTTTCCTCCATCCCCCATTCCCCCATTCCCCTTCCCCCATATCCCCCCTTTCCGCATCCCCATATCCCCCTTTCCGCATATCCCCCCTTTCCCCCTATATCCCCCCTTTCCCCATATCCCTCCTTTCCCTATATCCCCATCCCCCCTTTCCCCCTTCCCCCATATCCCCGCTTCCACCATTCACCCTTTCCCCCATTCCCCCTTCACTCATATCCCCCCTTCCCCCATATCCCCCCTTTCCTCCATCCCCCCTTCCCCATATCCCCCCTTCCCCATATCCCCCCTTTCCCCAATTCCCCCCTTCCACCATATCCCCCATATTCCGCCTTTCCTCCATCCCCCTTCCCCCATATCCCCCCATTCCCCATATCCCCTTTCCCCATATTCCCCCTTTCCTCCATTCCCCCCTTACACCATATCCCCCTTTCCCCAACCCCCATATCCCCCTTCCCCATATACCCCATTCCCCCCTTTCCCCCATCCTCCCTTCCCCCGTATCCCCTCTTCCCCCATATCCTCCCTTCCCCCATCCCTATCTGCCTGTCTAACCATGCCTGCTGTATTGTGTATTGCAGGACCAAACATCGACCCACCCATCCCCGCGGATGCCGATTGCCCCCAGGGCGGCCATAAGCCAGGGACAGACCCGGAGCACCATGCGGATGCTGCCCCCATCTAGTGCGAGTGCGGCGACGCCGGCGGGCCACATCCAGCGATGAGGAGGGCAGCCACAGCAACAGGCCCCCGTCACAGTCGACCCAGGACACTGACGCACGGGACACAAGCACCCAGGCGACCAACATACAGGACACACCCACCCAGAACACACCCAGGACACTGACGCCCAGGACACTGATGCACAGGACACTGACGCCCAGGACACTGACGCACAGGACACCGACGCCCAGGACACTGACGCCCAGGACACTGACGCCCAGGACACCGACACACAGGACACCGACGCGTAGGACACTGACGCACAGGACACCGACACACAGGACACTAACACACAAGATACCGATGCCCAGGACATTGAGGCACCCAACAACCTACACACAGAGGACGGATGGACAGGAATCACCACTCACGGGGACCCTGGACTTCGGGTCAGATGAGGAGCATGACATTACGTCACTGCTATCTCCTACATCCTCCAACATCGCAGAGACACTCATCATGGTTGGGCACTTTAGCGATGAGGCATCTGGGATCTAACTGGTGCGCACAACACAGCCGTCTCGGTACAGCAGGTGGAGGCAGGAGCAGCCGAGGTGCCGGGTGGTCGGAGGGCAGCCTGACGCAGGCAACCATCTGCCACCCAGACGGGTGCTGGGTTCCTGGAGTTACCACACCCACCCATAGACCCGATGCAGGCACGGACCAAGGGACGAAGGGGGTGACGGCCGGCTTGCGGCAGCTGCAGACGAAGTTGGAGGAGTCCACCCGCGTGCAGGAGCAGGTAGTGGTGCCGGTCATGCGTGCCACCCAGGCTGACACCGCACGGGTGGCGTTTGCGGTGGAGGCAATGGGTGCGACGGTGTCAGACATGGGTCACAGAATGCAAGGTGTGGGGCTTTCCGTGCAGGTGCCGTCCATGGCCCAGGACATGGCTGCCTTCTCACAGGAAGTCATGAGTCAGAGCCAGCAGCCGATCGCAAAGGCGCTCAACGCCATGGCCCAGTCTCCGCAGGCCATCGCTGAGGGCATCGGCACCATTTCCCAGATGCTGGTCGGCATCGCCCAGGCACAGGAAGGGATGGCCAACTCCCTGAGCTCCATGGTTGCAAACTTGCAGACCCTTGTTAACACCAGGGTGGGCCTCCAGGACTGGCAGCGCCAGGTGTCAGGGGGGGTGTCGGGTGCTCGGTACGTTCGCAACCCCGACCCATGTAGAGGCCCGGGGGCCATCGGGCACCATGAGGGAGGAGAAGGTGCTGGGGCCCGTTCTGGGTCCCCCTGTGGGGGAGGTCCCAGAACACCGCGACACCTCGGACTTCCCCCCCCCCTTCCGTCCCAGGTGCATCTGGTGGGCAGCGGGCAGGACAGGCTGGCAGCTCGCCATCCCAGTCGCCCGAGCCGCAGCCTGGCCCATCTAGGTGGGCCGCCCCAGGAAACGGCCGCCAAAGGAGTCCCTCGTCACAGGGTAGGAATCACAGGAGTCCACCTCCAGTTCTGCCGCACCGTCTGGGGAACCACCTGGCCAAAAAATTAGACACTGAGTAAGCAGGGCACAGATTAGTTCTGGGGCTAGGGCACGTGTATGAACTGTTCACACTTTCACACCTACAGAAGCTGCCTTTGTGCTCTGTCCGATGCGTGCGGGGGTGTGGTGTGAGGTGAGCGCCAGTGGGTGTGTGAGGGGTGATAGAACGTTGGCCTCAGGTGAGTATGCCCCCCTCCCTCAGAGTATCCCTCGCCATCTCCCTGGGCAGACGATGGGACCGTGTGCTGCAGTGTCATGGCCGCATGCAGAGACGGTCCGGTGGAGGGTGGTACTGTGGCCATGGATCAGATATTGTCCAATAATGTAGAGCCCAGTGCTCATCGGAGGGTGGGTTATCATCATCCTCCATGGCCTGCAATAGACACGCTTCCACTGGCGGCCATGTGAGCCCGGCCCTTTGTGCCGCAGATGGATGTGCAATGGAGGGGAGGTATGCATGTGGGTGGGGTGCGGGTGGTTGGTGTTAGGTGGGCGAGGTGAGGGTGGTTGATGTTGGGTAGGTGGGGTGAGGGTGGTAGGCTGATGCCGTGGTGTGCAGTCTGTGCCCCTACTTGGCGATTCCCACGCCCTCCTATGCCGTGAACCGGGCAGCTGGGGAGGTCTGTGCCTCATCTTGTTCTTCCTCCCCTTCCCCCTCCTCTGCCTACGGCACATTGCCCCTCTGCTGGGTTATGTTGTGCAGGATGCAGCAGACCACAACGATGCGGCCGACCCTATCTGACGGGTATTGGAGGACCCCTCCAGAGCGGTCCAGGCACCTGAAGCGCATCCTCAGCAGCCTAAAGCACCTCTCTGTCACACCCCTGGTTGCTGCATGGGCATCGTTGTAGCGGTTCGCCGTTTCAGTCTGTGGCCTCCTTATAGGCGACATCAGCCACGACTGCAACGGGTAACCCCTGTCGCCCAGCAACCAGCCCCTCAGGTGGGTGGGGGTCGTCCCTCATAGTGGGGATGAAAGATTGCACCATTGCAAATGCGTTATGTACACTGCCCGGGTACCGGGCGCAGACGTGCAGGATCCTCATGCGATGGTCACAGACCACCTGCACGTTCATGGAATAGGACCCCTTCCTATTTGTGAACAGGGCCCTGTTATCCGCAGATGGCCGCATGGTGACGTGCATCCCATCGATCGCCCCTGGACCATGGACATCCTGGCAATGGCAGCAAAGCTCGTTGCCAGGGCATCCTGTTTGGCCCCGGTGCACAGGGAACTGGATTTAGAGGTCCGCAATGGTAAATAGGGCGTCTGTCACTGCACGGATGCACCAATGCCTGCGAGATGCCGGACAGGTCCCCACTCAGCGCCTGGAATGACCCTGTGGCAGAAAAGTTCAGGGCCACCGTAACCTTGATGGCCACGGGGAGAGGGTGTCCTCCCCCAGTGCCATGCGGTGTCAGCTGTGCCATCAGGTGGCAGACGTGTGCCACAGTTTCCCGGCTCATCCGGAGTCTACTCCTGCATGCCCGGTCCGTGAGGTCCTGGTACGACGCGCGGGACCGGTACACATGGGGCCTCATCGGGCATCTCAGTCGCCATGGCACCACCACCTCCTCCTCCTTTCGGGGTGGGGCGGTTAGACAACATGTCACCAATGCCCATACCCCCCCTCCCGCAGCCAGGTGCCATGGGCTGCATGGTCGCGACAATTGCCAGCTGGCACATGGCCAGGCGAACACCTGCCCCCCCCCCCCCTCCTCGGTACGCACTGTCCCCAAACCACCGCCCTCCCTCCCCGGCACACACCCTCTCTGTTAGTATTCGCCCCCCCCTCCCCCCCCCAGCATGCACCCTCTCCATCTCTCGCCTTCCCCAACCGCCCCCCTCTCCACCCCGGCATGCACCCTCTCCAGAGCCCTCCCCTTCCCGGCACGCACCCTCCCCAACCCCCAACCCCCCTCCTCCCCGGTACGCACCCACCCCAACCCCCCCTCCCTCCACGGCACGCACCCTCTCCATCACTCACCCCCCAACAACCCCACCTTCTCCTCCCCGTCATGCATCTTCTCTATCACTCGCAGTCCCCAACCCCCCCCCCCTCTCGTCCCCAGCACTCACCCTCCCCAACACCCCCCTCCTCCCCGTCACGCACCCTCCCCAAACCCCCCCTCTCCTCCCTGGCACGCGCCCTCCCCAACCCTCCGCACGCACCCTCCCCAAACCCCCCCCCCCTCCTCCCCGGCATGCACCCGCCCCAACTCCCCCTCTTGCACCCAGCCCCTCCCCCCCAGCCACTCACCCTAGCCCCGCCTCCCAGCCCCTCCCCCCCTTCCCCTGCCGCTCCGCCCAGCCCCTCCCCCCCAGCACGCACACTCCAAAGGCTCTGGCGACCCCCCCCACCACCTGCGACTGTGCCGTCACTTCTCTGGCAGTCGCCCCACGCCGACCCCTACCTCAGTGCTGGCCGGGGTCAACCAGCACGCGACTGGTTGAGCCATTGAATAGGTGGTCTGATTTATGCCGGTGTGACCCATGGTCACGTCAGGGGGACTTTTTTTTTTTACATAGAATTTACAGTGCAGAAGGAGGCCATTTGGCCCATCGAGTCTGCACCGTCTCTTGGAAAGAGCATCCTACCCAAGGTCAACACCTCCACCCTATCCCCATAACCTAGTAACCCCACCCAACACTAAGGGCAATTTTGGACACTAAGGGCAATTTAGCATGGCCAATCCACCTAACCTGCACGTCTTTGGACTGTGGGAGGAAACCGGAGTACCCGGAGGAAACCCACGCACACACGGGGAGGATGTGCAGACTCCACACAGACAGTGACCCAAGCCGGAATCGAACCTGGGACCCTGTAGCTGTGAAGCGATTGTGCTATCCACAATGCTACCGTGCTGCCCGGATGCTTCGGCCCATCCAGCCCACAGAATTGGGGTGGCCCCGGGGCCCGTTGCGTCGCGCCGGTTCTCGATATTCTCCGAGGCGTGCGGCGCGATTCACATCGACTGGACTTTTGGTGGGCCGGAGAATATCGCGGGGCAGCCAGACCAGATTTAGGCCGCCCCCCCGGCGTTTCTCCCACCCGCAGGGCGTCGGAGAATCCCGCCCATATACTTCTTAACTTCTATTCTTCCCATTTCCCACTCTTAATTTGATTTTTAATCGCTCTCTTTATTTCACATTCTGTGTCTTAAATTGGTGTTGAATTCACTATTCTATTCCTTGTTTAAATCCTGAACTGGCCAATCGTCATTCCGTCAATCTGATTAACGAGATAGAGAGCTGCTTGTATTATTCAGACAGGGCCAACAGCAGGCACCCTGCTATTTCCACCTTGCACCAAGATCCAATTGCTGTGTAAATTATCATGGAGATTAAATGGGTGAGTGCAAGTCTAACAAATTGACTACAGTAAATTCTTGCCAATGGATTATTCCTGCCATTTTTTTTTTGTTTTATCCGAAGGTTCTCCTCTGGATGTCATACAAATATTTATGCTAAACTTTCACATTGATGTGTTATCTGTGCTGGTCTAACATCGACTGCAACTGGATGTAGTAAAACGAAAAACAAGCTTCACACAGGAGATGGTCTAACACTGTTTTACTGAACCTGTTGATTGCTGTGCATGATCTGCTGTGGGTTGACACTCTATTAACCTGACAACCTCCTACTGGCTTGACCAGACTAGCTCTCTACCACATGGTGATGATGTTCATTGGCCTGTGCACTGCAACTATCTCCCTAGCCTTGTCTTGTGAGAGAGGGAGGGCCTTAATGCCCTGTGGGCTTAATAGTGGTGGTGTCCTGTCATGTGATTGGTTATTTTGTGTCGTGTGTGTTCATTGGTTATCCTGTGTCAATCACTGCCAGTCTGCATCTCATGATGTACATGAGTTGATATTATGACACACATGTTATGAATGAAGCTAACAAATAGGAGAGTGCCATCAGAAGATCTTCAAAGAAAAAATTTATTCTGATACACAGAAAAGTATAAAATATTTCCTCTTTCCAACTATTCGGTATAATTATCATTCCCAACAGCAGTTTATGATTAGCATTTACAAATCACATATCATACCAAGGTGAAGTGGGGAGCCTGTCCTCCAGTCAGTATCTTGTGAGGATCACATTACCAGTGAAAATCAGACTAATTGCATGTTATAAACCTCTCCGGATTCTTGTTACTATTGATTTCAGTGAGGCATGTTTTAACACACTGGTTGATTAAGATATGTAATAATCTACCAGAAACAATGGTGGAAGCAGAATCCATGGCAAAATTAAAACATTTGGGGGAAAAAATAAAGAATGAAGGGAAGGAAATGGGATTAAAAGGATAATTTTTTCACAAAGTCAGCAACATGTGATGGACTGAATGGTCTCCTCCTGAGTTTTAAGCGGAATGTAACCATGGGCAGGATTCTCTGTTGCAGATACTAAGGCACGATCTACCGGCCGGGTCCCCCCAGAATTGGAACACAACTGACTGGTGGATGCTGGGAGAGGCTCCTGTGGGTGTCCCGAATACAGTGATCTCGTGAGGTATTACGATCAGGATCTTGCCCACAATGGGCGAGACCAAGCCTTGCATGCTTAAGTAGGTTTAAAACCCACTTAGGCATGTTGACCCGGGATCTATCCGGCTTCCGGCATCAACCAGTCTCCCTCGGGAAACCCCATCTGGGTGGCATTCAGTACTGGTCCACGCAAACGGGAACCAGAGGGGGAACGCCACCTCGGGGCCTCTCAGGTCATCAGAGGCTCCTGCATGGTCGGGGACAGGGCGGGATGGCCCCCTAGCCCTCCCCCTTGGACAAGCACACCTTCGCACTGCCAGGTTGGCACCTTGGCACTGCCACCCTGACAGTGCCAAAGTATCCAGCTGGTACTGCCTAGCTGGAAGGAACACTGCCAGGTACCAGGGTGGCACAGCCAAGTGTCAGGGCATGATGGGGCCATGCCCACGAAAGAAGGGTGGAGGGGGAATTTAGGGTGGGTATGAAGGCGCCAATGGAAGGTTTGTGGATGGAGGGTCGTATCCTGGAAAAAGAGCACGGGGAAACTTGAAATGGATGGGGGCTCTCAGCGACCTAATTGGGAGGTGTCATCACTTGGTGGGGGGGAGGGGGGGGGGGGGAGGAGGTAGTATGGGCTGGATTCTCCGCCGTCGGGATGCTCCATTTTGCCGGCAGCCCGGGGGATTCCTGACGGCGTGGGTCTGCCCCCATTGACTATTGACCAGTCGGCGAAACGGAGCATCCCGCCGACGGGGTGAACCACTGGCGCGGCGAGACAGAGAATTCAGCCCCATGTTTGCGGGGGGAGTGACATTGCCCATGGGTTGGGGGTGTGGAGACCCTAAAACCCACTCAGAGATCAGGGCATCCTTTCAAAATGGTGACCCAATCTTTGAGGATCAGGACTGGCCTGGGAGCAGCTCCCCAGTGATGAAAATAATTCTAAGTGTGAAAGCTAAACCGGTGAGAAACTCCCCAGGGCCCAAAAAATTACCAAGGGTGTGATTTAACTAAATGGCAACAAAGTATCATACACACTCTTAGGTGTACACATGTAAAGCATCCTATCTGGCTGCATTATAGCCTGGGATGGCAACTGCTCGGTCCAAGACCGTAAGAAACCACAGAGAGTTCTGAACACAGCCCAGTTCATCACGCGAACCCTCCTCCCATCCATTGACTCTGTCTACACCTCCCGCTGCCTGGGGAAAGTGGGCAGCATTATCAAAGACCCCTCCCACCTGGGTTATTCTCTCTTTTAACCTCTTCCATCGGGCAGGGGATACAAAAGTCTGAGAACACAGATTAAAAACAGCTTCTTCCCCGCTGTTACCAGACTCCAGAATAGCACTCTTATGGACTGAACTGATCTCTCCACGCATCTTCTCTACTGATTGGTACTATGCACGATGTTTCACCAGATGCCTGCGTCTAGGTATTTAAATTGTGCATCTATCATATGTCCTATTTTTTTCAAGTATGGAACGATCTGTATGGCCTGTACGCAGAACAATACTTTTCACTCTACCTGGGTACACATGACCAGAACCCCAAATCCAAACCCAAATGTGGAGGCGACATGTAGGACAGCTTATCCAGTGAGTGATCTATCACCGCGCACCATCTCCATAACTGCCACCCCTTCAAACCCCACCCGTGAGATGGAATGGTCAGCACACATGCAGGGACAATCCGGGAGGACAGTGAAGGCAGGAATTAGACTCTGTCAAATGATGAGGGGCACCAGAGCTCATCTCACAGCGAACCATCATCACCCTTCGTCCCAAGGTCAAACCTACTGATACTGCCAACCCAGGGCCAACACCCTGCAGTGATGCTGGTAGGAACCTTGGAGGGGGGTGCAGGAGCTGGGCTAACAGGATGGAGTGAAGGTGAGGAGGGACAGAGAAGGATGACAGTGGCTATTGGGGGGGGGGGGGTCTGGAGAGGTAAGACAAGGAGCTGCAGGCGGTCAAGCCCCCTAGTCGGAGAACCCAGAGGTGATTAGGTCGTCCTGTATGCGGCGGCCCTGGAGCACAAGTTTGGCAATCTTCCTGTGCCCTGGTCATCTGGCCATCCCCCCGCATCCTTCTCATTGGAGGAAGGGCTTCCTCCTTCTCCTCCAGCATGTCCCCCTCTGCAGCGTGATGTTGTGCAGGGTGCAGCAGGCCACCATGATGTGCGATTCCCTATGTAGAGAGCCCCACTAAAGCGGTCGAAGCATTTGAACCTCACGTTGAGGGTGGCAATGCACCCTCAATGACTCGCCTGGTTGCTGCATGGGCGTCGTTACAGTGGTTCTCCGCATCAGTCTGGGGCCTCCGGACAGGCGTCGTTAGCCAAGACTTCAGCGATAACCTCTGTTGTCTAGGAGCCTTTGTCTGTCGTCTCCTTCACCCGAGGGAGTGCCTCAAAGGTGTCAGGAACAGACCAGTGTGTCAGGATATATGCGTTGTGTGTGCTGTCTAGATATCAGGCACAGACGTGCATCACATCAACTGCACACTGAGGGAATGGAAGCCCTTCCTTTGGATGAGGGGCACCCCATGGTGAGCCGATGCACGGAGGCACAGTGTCCCAGCGGGGAATCGAACCTGGGACCTTGGCGCTGTGAAGCCACAGTGCAATCCACTTGTGCTACCGTGCTGCCCTAATATGTGTCCCAACAATCTGGGACCAGGGGCATGCCAGCGATGATGGTGAATCCTGCTGCCAAGGCATCCGGGTGGGCTTGGTCTTCTCTGAAGCTAATGCAGTTCGTTGCCTGGGCATATAGGGCATCCATAATGGCGTGGATGCACCTATGTGCGGATGTCGAAGATTTGGGCAGCACGGTAGCAGAAGTGGATAGCACTGTGGCTTCACAGCGCCAGGATCCCAGGTTCGATTCCCCACTGGGTCACTGTTTGTTGGAGTCTGCATGTTCTCCCCGTGTCTGTGTGGGTTTCCTCCGGGTGCTCCGGTTTCCTCCCACAGTCCAAAGACGTGCAGGTTAGGTGGATTGGCCATGATACATTGCCCTTAGTGACCAAAAAGGTTAAGAGGGGTTATTGGGTTACGGGGTTAGGGTGGAAGTGAGGGCTTAAGTGGGTCGGTGCAGACTTGATGGGCAGAATGGCCTCCTTCTGCCCTGTATGTTCTATGTTCGATATCCCAGACAGGTCCCCATTCGGAGCAGTGGAAAGAACCTGAGGCAAAGAGGTTTAGGGGGACCGTCACCTTGACGGCCACTGGGAGTAGAACCCCGCGGTTCCAGGTGTGCCATCATCTGGCACAGATGTTGCACAGTCTCCCCAGTTAGACAAAGTCTTCAGTGACACGCTTGGACCGGCATGTCCTTGAAGAACAGGCGCCAATGGTATACACGTGGCCTGATGCGGCACCTCCTTCGCACCACCTACTCAGCCTGTTGGAAGGCCGGCTCTCCAGCCTGAATGGCTGGCCACTGCTCTTGTGGGACAGGCTCCTGTTGTCCAAGGTCCTCTCCAACAGCACCTGTGTCTGCAGCCTGGATGCGTTTGCAGGAACATCTTGGCTGTTCTCCAAAATGTATTCTTTGCAGGGAGATAAGAGAGGATATGTTAGCAAGATGTGCATTCCCTTACCCATCCTATTCCAACAAGTTACACGGCGTCCCTGAGTTGCACCTCAGCTCCACACCTCAGCCGTTCCCCCCGATACATTGCCTTCCACACTGCACCCTGATCCCATCGATGAGTGTCATCGCCCCGACGCCGGATCGCGATTCTCTACAGAGCAGAGAATCGGCGCTATTGGCGCTGGCATGGTCGGTGTGGCGCCGGTCGGGGGCCGCTCTGCGGGGCCCCCCCATAGGCCGATTCTCGGTCTGGGATGGGCCGAGCGGCCGTGGCAAAAAACCCCAAGTCCCGCCGGCGTCATTCTAATCTGCTCTTAGCCAGCGGGACGTCGGCATGGAAGGGTCCACGGGTGGTTTGTTGGGGGGGGGGGGGGGGGGGGGGGATCGACCCCGGGGGGGCCTCTGTTGTGGACTGGCCCGCGATCGGGGCCCACCGATCGGTGAGCCGGCCTCTCGGGCTGGGGACCTCCTTTTTTCTGCGCTGGCCCCTTTCGCCCTACGCCATGTTGCGTCAGGGCCGGTGGCGGAGAGGGAGCCACTGCACATGCGTGGGTTGGCACCGGTGCCACTGCACATGCATGCGTTGGTGCCAGTGTCACTGCGCATGCTCGGACCCCGCGGCGCTCAGTTGACGGCGGGATCGGCAGCAGGAGCGGCGTGGGTCACTCCAGTGCCATGCTGGCCAGAATTGTTGCTCCTGAGACCATGTTGACATCGTCGGGAAACGCAACGGTGTTTCCGACGGCGTCAACACTTAGCCTCAGGATCAGAGAATCCCGCCCCTTGTTTATCGGCAGACACCCGATTCTCCGCCCGATCATGATCCACATTGACGGGCCGCAGGGCAGAGAATCCAGCCCCATATCTTTTCAAAGTGTCAGACTCTGACTGAAAACAAGCGTGTACCTCTCCAGCTGCACAGAACAATTTTCACTCCAGACCTTGAGCCTCTCTGAATAAAAAAATGAATGTGCAGGGTTTTCACCATGACTCTGTCAGAGAGGGGTCTGATAGAGGTGGCAAGACGGCTTCACAGAGATCAGGGCACCATCTTTAAAGGGCGCCCCAATCAAAACTGAAGATCAGCTCCCTACCACATTCCCATAATCATTAAGCTTTCTTTCCGCACACCCCCTCTCCCCAACCAACAATCGGGTTCTCACCCTCTGCCCCTCCACAGCGGAAATATCGGCAACATTCACCCCCCTCATTGCTAGTGCCAACATGGCAGCGCCAACTTGTTGCAAGAGGAAGTACCCTGCATGTTCCTCTCCCCACGGCGGCTATACTTACCTTTATGCCCCTGGAGGGATCCCTCGACTGATTCTCGTTTTTAAAAAGCTGTTGCGAACGTGTTGACTTGACTTCAGCGAGGTCTGACTATTCAGTGAGGGGAGAGATCATGTGGCGGGGACTGGCTAATTGCATTAAAGCATTAAAATGAGGTTCTTGTTCTTTGCGGGCGTGAACCCCGTGATGTCACCAGCAAGGGGCACCGAAATTTGGGAATTCTCGATTCTCGACATACTTGCTGCTCACGCCGCCGTTCGCTCTGACGCTGAACATGGGCTGAAAATCACCCCCATGATTCTAAGTTGCAAACTTAAAATGGGAAAGAGGGTAATTTTGAAGAAAGAGTTAAAACAATATGATTACCAATTGCTTGAAGTCCACAAGTGTAATATTTTTAAAAATATTTCGATCATCTCAAAATATCATGAGTCTCCTTCACATTCGATGAGAGATCTATGGATTTAGGAGGTTACACCTCCTAAACTTCCATCACTAATGCCACTCCACACGCCGCAAAACATGGTGATCTTCATTTAAGTGAGGATCCACTAAGCTGTTTTATGTTCTTAATGAGCTAATGTACTTTTTAACTGGAATACTTCCAAACCAAGCTTGAAGTCTTGCAAAGAACTCACATGTTTCATTGAAACTATAACTCACAAGTTTCTTGCCTGAACAATCCTGGGAAACAACTGTGACCATGCAATTGAGAAACAAACTTCTGAACTGCTAAACTATGGAGCTGGCTTGTGAAAATTTCCTTTGTACAGATTTTTCATTTTAGATGATTGGGAAGAGTTGATTATTAGAATCACTTTTAGAATTCCATAAAGTTCTTTTATTAGCATGATAACTAAAACAACAGGGCATTTTTGTTTTAATCTACTTACTACATAACCCAAATAACTTCAGTCATGTTTGCATTAATGCAGCATTAATCATGTTGTTGTGTATTAATGAGTTTTCAGGCTATGCTAATTACTGTCATAGATTCTGCAGCAGGCCATTAAATATACAAATTGCTGAATTAAAGATCTGGGCCTTTTCATGATTAATCTTAAATGGGTAAAAACTAATGATGTCTATAGAAAGTTTTCTTTTACTTTTAGCTGATTTTATGGTTATGACTCAATATAATCAATCTAATTTATTTAAAATGATGGACTGTATTTTTAAAAATCCAGTTGATCTCCTGTGGGGCCGCTCACAAGTAAAGTTCTGTTCCTGAGTTTTCTTTCTGTTTGCCTTTCTCTCTCCCCCATTTTTTTCTTTCCATTCATATTTTTATGTCTTGTTAGGTCTCACATGCCTTCAATCAATGTTGTTCATCTATCTCTGTTTGTGCCCCACTCCTTTCTGCAAAATGATTCAAAATCGTACTTCAAAGAAAATCATCAGTTCTCAATCATTAAATAAATCTTTTTGCTGTAAAACATGCATTTTATAATAAACCCAAATACTAACATGGCTATATATAATCATATGAAAAGAAATGGGCTGGATTTCATGGTCGTGGCAATGAGCCGATCCATTGGGCATTTCCAGGAGCCCAGATATGATCAAAAGCCAATTAGGTACCAACCCGGCCAGGCTGTGGGTCTTGCAGGATGATGTTCAGCCACTGAGGTTTGACGGTCAATCAGAGACCAACAGGCCCTTCAGTACCAACAGTGCCACCGGGAACAGCGACCACTGCTGGTGCTGCAGGGAGTTCCAGAAGGTTCACCACTGGAGCCCCTGAACATGTGTAAATAAATTGGCAGGGGAAATCAGTCAGGCTCTGGTTAGTCTGGGTGGTGAGGGACGGGGAGCGATGTAGCAGCAGCCTTTGCCACTGATAGGTTCCTCCATTGGGCACAGGAAGCCTGAGTAAGAGGGACACCACCGCCCGGCATCTGGGCCGCAGGCATACCCACCAGGCTATGGGTAGTGTTTTGGTGTATCTGGTGTTTTGACCACATTGTGGACCCCAAATCCCTACACTGTTGTTCGCAGAATGCCAATAGCATTCCTGCAGTGAAAGGCTGAGGCCCTTAGGTGGCTACTTCCGGCAGGAAGGAGTTGGAAAGATGGCCAACTTTTCACCCACCCAATTAATGCAATTACAAAATGTTCAAAATCAATTATAATAGCGCAAAGGAAGTTGGTGTTGAATTTTATATATTTTGCTTTATGTCTGAAAGGAAAGTTAGGCGTACAATTTATACTTTACAACTGTTCCTTTTTGTTGATTTCTTACCTAAATTGGCCTGAAGGGAGCAAGTTTAACCTAACCTGACAGGATTGTTATGACATTGGAGCATGATCAATGGTTTTTACAATCATTACACTTTCCATCTGGTCATTTTTTCCACTTTACATTTGTTTTGTATATTATGTGATCTTTGGGCGGTATTCTCCCCCCACCCCCTCCGCCGGGTGGGAGAATCGCCGGGGCGCCACGCGAGTCGCGCCATGCCGCCCTGACACCGGCATACGAATCTCCAACCCCCCAGAAACCAGCGCCGTGAGAATCGCGGCGGGCCGCTCGGAGAATCGCCGCAAACGGCGAGCAGCGATTCTCCGGCCTGGATGGGCCGAGCGGCCGTTCTGACACGACAGGTTCCCGCCGGCGCCATCCACCCCTGGTCGCTGCCGGCGGGAACGCTGGGGGGGGCAGCCTATGGGGAGGGGGGGCTCCTTCAACGGGGGGGGGGCCTCTGATGGGGTCTGGTCCGCCTTGGCGGGCCGGCCTCTTCCCCCACCTCCCCCCCCCCCCTTGCCCGCCCCGGGCCTACCTCCTTCCGCGGCCGGCCCCAGAACACTGGTGCCATGTTGGTGAGAGGCCGGCTCGCGTAAGAAGTTCCCCGCGCATGCACAGGATGGTGCAGCCCAACTGCGCATGCGCAGGTTGGCGCGGCGCCAAATGGGCACCGCGTGAGGAGGCTGGAGCGGCGTGAACCATTCCAGTGCCTTGCTGGCCCCCTTTGGGGCCAGAATAGGTCGTGCCTGGGCCCTGTTCACACCGTGGTGAAACGCGGCGCATTCACGACGGCGCAGGCACTTAGGGCGCGATTCTCCGCTCCCCACGGCGGGTGGGAGAATCGCTGGAGGGCCGAGCGACTCATTTCACGTCCCCCTGGCACCCCTCGCGATTCTCCCACCCCCTGCTCGGAAGAATCGCTGCTCGCCGTTTTTCACGGCGACCGCCGATTCTCCGGCACGGATCGGCCGAGCGGCCTGCCGTTCGCGATCGGTTCACGGCGGCGGCAACCACACCTGATCGCAGCTGTCGTGAACATGGGCGCCAAAGGCCCGTTTAAAGCTTGTGGGGGGCGGAGAGGGGAGTGAGCACCACGGCCGTGCTCGGGAGGGGACTGGCCCGCTATCGGTGCCCACCGATTGTCGGGCCGGCGTCTCAAAGCGACGCACTCTTTCCCCTCCGCAGCCCGCAGGATCATGCCGCCACATCTTGCGGGGCAGCGGAGGGGAAGACGGCCACCGCGCATGCGCGGGTTTGAGCCATCAGCCGTCGTGATGTCAGCCGCGCATGCGCGGGTTGGAGCCGGCCAATCTGCGCATGCGTGGCTGACGTCACATAGGCGCCGCCGTCGCGTCAAGGCCCGGTGGCCGAGAATAACGGAGTGCCGCTCCTAGTCTCCCGGGTGGGGGTGAATAAGGTGAGAGGAGCGGCCTCCGAAGCCGTCGTGAAACTCGGCCGAGTTCACGACGGCCTTCCCGATTTTTCCTGGGAGCGGATAATTCCGCCCTTAGTCCCGGGAGCGGAGAATCCCGCCCTTTATGTTTGATGTTTTGACTTGTCTGAAGTAATACAACGAAGAACATAAGAAATTCATAGATATCATAGCTATCATAGAATCTACAATGCAGAAGGAGGCCATTCGGTCCATCGAGTCTGCACCGGCTTTTGGACCCTACCCAAGGTCAACACCTCCACCTTATCCCCATAACCCAGTGACCCCACCCAACACTAAGGGCAATTTTGGACACTAAGGGCAATTTATCATGGCGAGGAAACCCACGCGGGGAGGATGTGCAGACTCCACACAGACAGTGACCCAAGCCGGAATTGAACCTCGGACCCTGGAGCTGTGAAGCAATTGTGCTATCCACAAGGCTACCGTGCTGCAGGAGTAGTTCATTGTGGGCAGCACAGTAGCACAGTTGTTAGCACAGTTGCTTCACAGTTCCAGGGTACCAGGTTCGATTCTCGGCTTGGGTCACTCTCTGTGCGGAGTCTGCACATTCTCCCGTGTCAACGGCGTTTCCTCCGGGTTTCCTCACACAGTCCAAAGATGTGCAGGTTAGGTGGATTAGCCATGATAAATGGCCCTTAGTGTCCAAAAAAAATGTTAGCTGAGGTTACTGGGTTACGGGGATAGGGTGGAGGCGTCGTCTTAAGTAGGGTGCTCTTTCCAAGAGTTGGTGCAGACTCGATGGGCTGAATGGCCTCCTTCTGCACTGTAAGTTCTATGATTCTATGATTACGCCCATCAAGCTTGCTCCTTCCTCCACTCAAATCAGATCATGGCTAATCTGATTGTGGCATTTTGACTCCATGTGCTTGCCTGCACCCCATCACCATTATTCTTGACGCCTCTGTCAATTAAAAATCTGTCTAACTCTGCCTTGGATATGTTCACTGATTCACCCTCACCCGCTCACTAGTGAAGATAAATCTAAACATGAATGACACTCTGAGAAATAATTCTTCTTAATTGCCATTTTAAATGTGAGACTCCTATTTTACACCATGTCCCCTGGTTCTAGATTCGCTCATGAGAAGAAACATCCATTTGGCGTTCACCATGTCAAGCCTCCTTACATGTTTCAATAAGATCACCTCTAAACTCCAATTTCTTTCATTTCTCTATATTCAACTGCTCTTTGTTGAGAGTTGTTGTCTCCAGAAGTACAGGATGCTTCCTCTCTTGTCTAAATATCAGAGTTCTTATACAAGCTTGAACTTACCTCTTACCTCCAGCCACATGGAAGCTGTCAGTCTCTGATGTTCCCTTCTTAGCTCTGAGATCAATGCTCATTGATCTTAATACTGTTTTTCCCTGCTAAGTGGCTGAAAGAAAACACCAATTTCCAGAACGTGTAAACCCAGATTTTGTGGTGTTAAACAGGGAAACTGTAGCACTGCATGTCAGTAGTCCATTAAAAGTGACGGCAACGTCAGGAGTCTGCGCATGGGAGAATAACATGGAAATCCAGAAATTGTTGTCAGTGAGTTCCATGCTCTTCGAGAAAGTGCTCAGGTCCCCATGGAGTAATCAGTGAACTGACAAAACTTTCCACTTTTAATTATAATAATAATCTTTATTATTGTCACAAGTAGACTTACATTAACACTTCAATGAAGTTATTGTGAAAGTCCCCTAGCCGCCACATTCCGGCGCCTGTTTGGGTACACAAAGGAAGGATTCAGAATGTCCAATTCACCTAACTAGCAGTCTTTCAACACTCGTGGGACGAAACCGGAGCACCCGGGGGAACCCACGCAGACAGGGGCAAACGTGCAGACTCCACACAGAGAGTGACCCAGGCAGGAATCGAACACAGGACCCTGGCACTGTGAAGCAACAGTGCTAACCACTGTGCTACCATGCCACTCATACTGTCTTTACATGCTGGGCTAGATTCCCCGTTTTTGGGACTATGTTCCCATGCCGGCATACAAACTGTGGAATTTTACTCCCGAAATTACTGCAAAAATGTTAAACAAATTCATAGCCCTGCAGGGTCCAACAGGGACCCAGAGTGAATCTCACAGCTTTTGCTGCAGAAAAGGCACCCCGCACGTCCGGGTCAGAGGCCACGCATGTACACAGCGGCGGCTTCCAGTGGCCGCGCCATGCTCCATAGTGGACTCGGATCGCAGAGCCAGAATGAAGAAAGAGATCCCCGATCGACCGCGCGCCTGACCCTCAAACCCCACATATTAAATCGCCGGCCGCCCGTAAGGCCCCGCCCCTGGTCTCCGATCCACCCGCCCCCAACCAGGGCGGCCACGGGCTGAGTCCGCAGCCGCCACACGAGCATCCCGACCGGCGATAGCAGGTTAGTTCCACTTTGTCGGGAACTCGGCCGGTCGGGGGTGGAGGATTGCTGAGCGGGACTCTGGCAATGACCCCCCCGCCGGCGCACCGTATTGCCCGGTGATGCCGATTTGTGGTGCCCGGAGAATTGCCGAACCGGCACTGGGCTGATTACGGGGTCAAACTGGATTCTCCACCCCGGCGCTGCCCGCGATTTTGGCGTCGGGCTGCGGAGAATCCAGCCCATAGTCTTACTGTAAAAAAAAGCGTAAAAGGTTACACCTTATTAAATGACTTGTAACTGGATTTATAACAATGTATTAACTTCATAATTACTGTTAACCACCCTCACTAACTTTAAAACATTCTGTGGAACATCAACTTTCTCAATTATTATTAAAACAAAGGTTTATTTTTGAATTGTGTTAATCTTTATATTAATTTCTATCTTGATTGATCTTAATCCAATCATACTAATCATTTGTTTCAAAATATGAAAACTTAAATTAAAAATAAAAAGGCTCTGTCCTTCTAACTTCCTGATTTGCTATTTGTGAGACTACTTTACTATGATTGGCTGCTTCTCTGCAGATCCTCATGAATTATCACAGTATTAAACTGCTAGGATACGCCAGGAAAGGGGAAATGCAAAAGTAGCGGAGCCATTGGCTGCCAGCAGTATCTCCTGGTCCCGCAGAACATTAACATTTTGCGCAGCTCGCCCACTGCGCTGCCAGGGAACCCGCTATGATAGGTCGACTTGGCAGGACTGGAAGATCCTGCCGGGGAAAGGGACTGGAAAATCCCACCCATTGTTTTGCATTATAAATGGCTGCGCCTTGGAAGCAATGATAAATCCAGGCAATTTGCAAATGCCATTGACTGCAAATGGAAGTATGAATGCCAAAAAACAACTTTTACTGGCATAGGTGAGAGCATCATTGGAGCAATGCAAATATTCCAGCAAATTATGTGCTGCTCCAGTAATGGCGTGACTCATTAATCTGTTACTGGAACATTGATGTTTTAGTAATAGCGCATGGCGTTACTGCAAGATTTCTATAGCACAGATTCCAGCATATTGAGGACCAATATATGAGCTACTAACCAGAAAGAGCATAAAAAATTATATGTGTTAAGAGCATAACTACAAGGGCAAGGTACAAAATTCCCATACAATTGTTAAAGATGCAAAACTCATAAGAAGAAGAGGATTGAGATAGATGCGTTGGTCTTTGGCATGAGACTTACTCAATTTCCTACTCCCGATATTGTGAGATTTTTTTTTATTGTGTTGGCACACACATTTCCTGAAATTATAAACTGCTAGATTTTACTCAATTCTTGAAGATGCCATACAAAATAAGTATGCTCAAAAAATTATAAATTCAGTTGATTATTGTTTGATTTGGTAGTTGTTTATGGGCATTGATGAGATTTGAAAAATAGCACTGCTGTTAATGTGACAAAATAATTACCAGTAAAGAATGTGTTGACAGGCAGCGTTGAACTAGGAAATTTGAAGTAGCCATGACCAGGGAAACGAGTTCCTTTCTCAGCATGAACAAGGTGGCTAAATAAAGACGTATCCATCCTTTCCAGCTGGTACACTGGAGGGGGACCGTTCATATCCATAGGTGGTTGCCAGTATAGTTTCATCATTGTGCTGTTCACTGCTTCCACTCTAGGTGCACTTTGTCCTGCTGGAGCTGAGGATGAAAACACCTTTTTTTAATTAATCCTCTGAACACCGTTCATCATTTGAAAAATAAAATAAAGATAATATAAATTATAAAACAAACCTCAATATTTTTTGGCAAGACCCAGTTGTATCAGCTCAATCCAATTTGCATTGAAAGTCAATTAAAAATATGAATTGAGAATATTGTTTTTTAATCCTATTAGCAATAAATGGCCTTAACAATTTTCAATTCACGGAATATCGCTATAATTTAGAAGTACATACAACGCAGAAAAACCCATTTCTCTCTGTTTCAGATATTAAAGGTAAAATTCTAAATTCAGTGTTGCTTGGCCTAAACAACGACTTCTGTACCATGCACCACAGCTGCTATCAGATAGATAGTTATTTCTGCAGCAGATAACATTATGAGCTCTAAAATATGTACCTATTAATAAAAGAGGTTTACATTTCGAATTCACACAAACACAGTAAATTCACAAAAATGCAGAGCAATTCTCTGGTGTTTTACATATGTTGAATATTGTCTCACAACCCGCACTATTTACTTCCAGAAATGATTTTTTGCAGTGTTTTAGATAAAGTCATAATACAGATGATGACATTTTTAAATGGGCCCATCCAGTGGAGAAATATCAATTCCAAAATAGCTGTGTTGCATGTCCCTTTTCGGACCTCACCTGTTCCTATAGTTCTCGGGGCCTACAGATGGATGTCCAGTCTCCCGCCTGAATCAGGTGGGAACCACAGGTGCCCGCCCCGCAGCTCCAAGGTTCCAGGAGCGCGACATCGAGGCGCTCCTGGATGCAGTGGAGGGAGGCCCTGTACCCCGGACACGGCCGCAGGGTTGCACCACACCTCAGCCGGCGCCTGTGGAGGGAGGTGGCAGAGGCCATCAGCGCCGTGGCCGTAACCGCCAGGACAGGCATCCAGTGCCACAAGAAGGTCAATGACCTAGTCAGGGCAGCCAGGGTGAGTATCCCCCGACCCCGCGATGGGCGGGACAGCCCGAGCTGAAATTGACATGGATGCACCCACCCATGCAGGCTGCATTGGCAGGATGGGGTGTTAATCTATGCCATCATACACACAACCGCTGGTCAGCATGTATATGTCTGCCGAACAGTTGCCCATTATCCCTGCCACTGGCCCCCCCCCCCCCCCCCCCCCCCCCACACCCTGCAAGAGAAGCGCGCTCATAACTGGGAGCGTAAGAGGACAGGGGGAGGTCCACCTGAAGTGCGCCCCCTCACCGCTCATTAAGAGAGAGCCCTGGACCTTGCAGGTGGACCCGAGGACTGGGAGGTTGCAGATGCAGAGGTTGGGGGCGCACCACCCCCATTGTGAGACCACCCCCACTGCCTGCCCTGCTTTCCCCCTTCCCCCATCCCCCTTTCCCCCATCCGCCCTTCCCCCAGTGCCAGGGCGCCCACGAGACAGGGATAGATCCGGACTGTCGGGCATACGATGCCCCCACCCAGTGCCAGGGCGCCCACAAGACAGGGATAGACCCGGCCTGTAAGGCATTCAACGACTCCACCCAGTGCCAGGGCGCCCGCGAGCCAGGGATAGACCCAGGGGGTCAGGCATATGACGCCCCCACCCAGTGCCAGGGCGCCCACAAGCTAGGGATAGATTCAGAGCGTCAGTTGTACGCCGACCCCATCTAATGCCAGTGCGGCAACACCGGTAGGCCACACCCATTGACGAGGAGGGCAGTCACAGCAACAGGCCCCCGTCCCAGTCGACCAGGGACACTTACGCACACGACACAAGCACCCAGGAGACCCACATACGGGACACACTCACCCAGGACACACCCACTCAGGACACAACCACCCAAGTCAGTGACAAGCAGGACACTGACACGCAGGATACTGACGCACAGGACACCCACACACAGGACACTGACACACAGGACACCCACACACACAGGACACTGACACACAGGACAACCACACACAGGACACAACCCCCCAGGACACCCACACACAGAGGACAGACGGACAGGAAACACTACTCCAAAGGACCCTGGCCTTCGGGTCGGATGAGGACTTCAACATTATGCCACTGCTATCTCCTACACCCTCCACCATCGCAAAGACACTCACCTCGGTTGGGCACTTTAGCGATGAGGCCTCTGGTACACTAACTGGTGCGCACAACACAGCCGTCCTGGTACAGCAGGTGGAGGTAGGAGCAGACGAGGCGCCGGACTGTCGGAGGGCAGCCCGGTGCAAGCAACCATCTGCGCTCAGACGGGTCCCGGGTTCTTGGCGTTACCACACCTACCCATAGGCCCGATGCAGTCACGGACCCAGGGACGATTGAAGGGGATGATGACCGAGTGTTTGAGAGGACAGGAGGGGGTTGTAGCGCTAACAATTATACTCAAAGCCGAGAGACTAGTACAATAGAGGCTTTATATAACTCTAATACTATTTACAAGAGGGTCCAAACAAGGAAAATCAAGAGTCCATCTGGTTAGCAGGTTACAGGTTACAGGTTGAGCCGAATCGGTGGTCGAACGTTCCGCTGTGATCGGCGTAGCTGTGGTGGCGACGTCGGCACAGGCGATGGTGCAGGTGTTGGCGGTGTTGGTGCTGGCTGCTGGTGGGATGACTCCAAGAGCGAGCCGAAATCTGCCGTGTCCTCCAGGGTGGGCAGGGGGATGAGGGATGGACTTATGGGGGCGAATAGGGGGGCGCCGGGGTTGGCGTCGGGGTACTTCCTCGACGGAGTAGGGCAGATTGCGGGCTTTGATTAGATGGTACAAGCGAGTGACCCCTGGATGGCAAAGGCTCTCATGCAAGGCACGGAGCTGGTTCACTTGTGCGCTGGCACATGTACCTCGGGAGAGGGCGTCTGGGGGCTCTTTGAGCTTGCCAGGGCGATACAAGATCTCGTAGTTAAAGGTGGAGAGCTCGATTCTCCACCGCAAGAATTTGTCATTCTTGATCTTGCCCCGCTGCGTGTTGTTGAACATGAAGGCTACCGACCGTTGGTCAGTGAGGAGAGTGAATCTCCTGCCGGCCAGGTAATGCCTCCAGTGCCGCACCGCTTCAACGATTGCCTGGGCCTCCTTTTCAACAGAGGAATGCAGAATTTCGGAGGCGTGGAGAGTGCGTGAAAAGAATGCCACGGGTCTGCCTGCCTGATTCAGCGTGGCGGCAAGTGCGACATCTGAAGCGTCGCACTCTACTTGGAAAGGCAGTGTCTCGTCTACTGCGTGCATCCCCGCCCTGGCTATGTCAGATCGAATGCGAGCGAAGGCCTGTCATGCCTCGGCAGGACTGGATAAGTGGGATGGCCTTGTCCGCGTATTGTGGGACCCACTGGGCGTAATAAGAATAAACCCAAGGCAGCGTTTGAGGGCCTTGGAGCAGTGGGGGATTGGGAGCTCCATGAGGGGGCGCATGCGGTCAGGATCGGGCCCCAGTAGTCCGTTTTGGACTACGTAGCCGAGGATGGCTAAGCGGTCTGTGCGGAACACGCATTTCTCCTTGTTGTACGTGAGATTAAGGAGAGATGCGGTGTGGAGGAATTTATAAAGGTTGGCATCATGGTCCTGCTGGTCATGGCCGCTGATGGTGACATTGTCGAGGTACGGGAAGGTGGCCTGCAGTACGTACCGGTCAGCCATTCGGTCCATTTCTCGCTGAAATACCGAGACTCCATTCGTGACGCCGAAGGGAACCCAAAGAAATTGGTACAGACGACCGTCTCCTCGAAGGCAGTGTAGGGACGGTCCGATTTACGGATGGGGAGCTGATGGTAGGCGGATTTCAGGTCAATAGTAGAGAAGACCCGGTACTGTGCAATCGGAATGACCATCTCAGAAATGCGGGGGAGGGGGTACGCGTTGAGCTGCGTGTACCGGTTGATGGTCTGGCTGTAGTCCACGACCATCCTGTGCTTCTCCCCGGTCTTAACCACTACCACCTGTGCTCTCCAAGGGCTGCTGCTGGCCTCGATGATACCCCCCCAAGCAGCCGCTGGACTTCGGACCTGATGAAGGCCTTGTCCTGGGTGCTGTACCATCTGCTCCTGGTGGCGACGGGCTTGCAATCTGTGGTCAGATTGGCAAAGAGTGAGGGAGGCTCGACCTTGAGGGTCGCGAGGCCGCAAACGGTGAGGGGAGGTAGGGGTCCGCCGAATTTGAGGGTGAGGCTCTGGAGATTGCACTGGAAATCCAGGCCTAGTAAGAGTGACGCGCAGAGGTTGGGGAGAATGTACAGACGGAAACGGTTGAATTCCACGCCCTGTACAGTAAGTTTAACCAGGCAGAAACCCCGGATCGGGACAGAGTGGGACCCGGAGGCGAGAGAGATCTGCCGGTTGGCGGGATGGACCGCAAGGGAATAGCGCCTTTCCGTGTCCGGGTGGATGAAGCTCTCGGTGCTCCCAGAGACGATGAGGCAGGAAGTCATGTGGCCGTTGACCAGCACCGATGTGGAAGAGGGTGCCAGGTTGCGAGGACGGGACTGGTTGAGCGTAACGGAGGCGAGCAGCGGTCGGTCGGCGGTTGAGTCAGCTGAGTCCGACGAGGAGCGGTAGCGACCCATGTCCCGTGGCTTCGTCCCCGGGAGAGCACAAAATGGCGGCATCTGGAGACAAGATGGCGGCATCTGGAGACAAGATGGCGGCATCTGCAGTACCTGTGGGTAAATGGCGGCGCCCATGGAGCGCACGTTGTGGGGTCGGAACAAAATGGCGGCGCCCATGGAACGCACATGGCGGTGGTGGATAAAGATGACGGCGCCCATGGACCGCACGTGGCGGGGCGGCGAAAGATGGCGGCGCCCACTGATCGCACGTGGGGTCGGGGGAAGCGGACGGCGGGGCCCATTGAGCGAGCGGCTGAGGCGAGGGGACCGGGGGCGCGATAGCGGCGACCGTCCGGGACTGACACACCGCTGCAAAGTGGCCTTTCTTGCCACAAGCTTTGCAGGTCGCTGTGTGGGCCGGGCAGCGCTGGCGGGGGTGCTTCTGCTGATCGCAGAAGTAACAGTGAGGACCCCCAGGGGGTGCGGTGCGGTGGGTAGCGCAGGCATAGTGCGCGGGAGCGGCTGCTGGGGGGGCCGTTTGCGGGGTCCACGAGGGGTAGGACGGGTGGGCCTGGGGGGCCGTTTGCGGGGTCCACGAGGGGTAGGACGGGTGGGCCAAGTGGCTAGCGGAGTAAGTTCGTGCACTACGGGAGGCGGCCGTCATGGAAAGCGCCAGGGCCTTTGCGGCCGCAAGGTTGGGGGCGGCCCCTTCCAGCAGTCGTTGCCGGATGGGGTCCGATGCAATGCCTGTAACAAAGACATCGCGCATGAGTAAATCAGAATGTTCCGTGGCTGTGAGGGCCCGGCAGTTGCAGTCTCGTACCAGAGGTATAAGGGCCCTCCAGAAGTCCTCAATTGACTTACCCGGCTGCTGGACGCGAGTAGAGAGTTGATGCCTCGCAAGCAGGGTGTTCGCTGACTGTGCATAGTTCTCCTTGAGCAGTTCCATAGCTGTGGTGTAGTCAGTCGCATCTCGAATTAGCGGAAATACACTGGAGCTAAGTCTGGAGTACAGGAGTTGCTTTTTCTGAGCCTCCGTCGGGGGAGGGTCTGCTGAAGAGATGTAGGCCTCGAAGACTCCGAGCCAGTGAACAAAGTCTTTTCTGGCGTGAGGCGACTGCGGATCCAGCTGCAGACGGTCAGACTTGATTCTGATGTCCATGGTGAATGGGAAATCGTACAACAATAAATTGTAGCGCTAACAATTATACTCAAAGCCGAGAGACTAGTACAATAGAGGCTTTATTGTTGTACGATGCTGTCCCTCCTCTGCAACTGTAGACTCCCTGTGGGCGGAACTAGCCGGCAGGGGCTTACCAGAGGAACCTGTATTACAGGTACAGCCATACATCCCCCTACTGCAAGTACGCATAACTACAGTGGTTATATCACCACATTCACCCCCTGTAAAAAAAATGAGTCCGGTGGGGGTGACATGTAACTCTAATACTACAGTGGTTATATCACCACAGGGGTCCACCTGAATTGTGCCCCCTCACCGGCCCTGGACCTTGCAAGCGAACCCGAGGACTGGGAGGTTGCGGATGCAGAGGTCGGGGGAGTCCACCCGCGCCCAGGAGCAGGGAGTGGTGTCTGTCATGCATGCCAGCCTGGCCGACACCACACGGGTGGTGTCCGCGGTGGAGGCAAAGGGGGCGGCGGTCTCAGACACGGGGAGCAGTATGCAAGGTCTGGGGCTTTCCATGCAGGTGGCGTCCGTGGCCCAGGACATGGCTGCCATCTCACAGGAAGCCATGAGCCAGAGCCAGCAGCAGATTGCAGAGACGCTCAACGCCGTTGCCCAGTCTCAGCAGGCCATCGCTGAGGGCATCGGCGCCATTGCCCAGGTTCTGTCCGGCGTCGCCCAGTCACAGACAGGGATGGCCACCTCCCTGAGCTCCATGGCTGCAAACTTGCAGACCCTTGTTGAAATCAGGGCGGGCCTCCTGGACTGGCAGCGCCAGGTGCCGGGGGTGCGTCAGATGCTGGATCCGTTCGCACACCTGACCCATATAGAGGCCCAGTGGCCATCGGGCACCCCGAGGGAGAACGAGGTGCTGGGTCCTCCTGCAGGTGAGGTCCCGGAACACCGCAACACCTCGGACTCCCCCCTTCCGTCCTGAGTGCATCCAGTGGCCAACGGGTTGGACAGGCTGGCAGCTCACCATCCCAGTCGCCCGAGCCGCGGCCTGGCCCATTCAGGCGGGCCGCCCCAGGAAACGGCCACCAAAGGGGTCCCCAGTCACAGAGCAGGAATCACAGGAGTCCACCTCTACTTCTGCTGTACCATCTGGGGAACCACCTAGACATAATCATAGGGCCCATAAGGCCAAAATATTAGACGCTGAGTAAGTTGGCATGGGTACAGGGCACAGATTAGTTATGGGGGCTAGGGCACATGTATGAACCGTTTGTCATTATAATCACTTATACACCAACAGAGGCTGCTTTTGTGCTCTGTCTGATGCATGCAAGGGTGTGGTGTGAGGTGAGTGCCAGTGTGTGTGTGAGGGGTGATAGGACGTCGGCCTCAGGTGAGTGTGCCCCCCCCCCACCCCCCCGGGTCGCCCTCACCATCCCCTCGGGCAGACAACGGGACTGTGCGCTGCAGTGTCAAGGCCGCATGCAGGGATGGTCCGTGTGGAGGGTGGTACTGTAGCCATGAGTCAGACATTGTCTAACGATGTAGTGCCCGGAGTTCATTGCAGGGCGGGTTGTCATCGTCCTCCATGGCATGCAATAGACCCGCTGCCACTGACGACTGTGTGAGCCCTGCCCAGTGTGCCGGAGGTGGATGTGCAATGGAGGGGTGGTGTGCATGCGGGTGATGTGAGGGTGGTTGGTGGGTGAGTTGGGGGCAGGGTGGTTAGTGGTGGGTGGGTGGGGTGAGGGTGGTTGGTGGTGGGTGGGTGGGGTGAGGGTGGTAGGCTGGTGCCATATTGTGCAGTCTGTGCCCATACCGGATATTCCCACACCCCCCTAGTCTGTGAACTGGGCGGCTATCAACCCGTCCCGTGTCCGCGGCCCAGCCGGTAACGGTGGACAGCCTCCCGTCCATGTCCAGCCCGTCTATCTTGTACGTTGGCCTCATCCTCCTCATCTGGGGAGGCCTGCCCTTCGTCGTGTTGCTCCTCCCCCTCCACCTCCTCTGCCTCCAGCACATCCCCCCTCTGCCGGGCTATGTTGTACAGGACGCAGCAGACCACAATGATGCAGCCGACTCTATCCCAAGGGTAGTTGAGGGCCCCTCCAGAGCAGTCCAGGCATCTGAAGCGTATCTTCAGCAGCCCAAAGCACCTCTCTATCACACCTCTGGTCGCTGCATGGGCATCGTTGTAGTGGTTCTCCGCGTCAATCTGTGGCCTCCATAGAGGCGTCATCAGCCATGACCGCAACGGGTAACCCTTACGCGGTGCCAGGTGCGCCATCAGGTGGCAGATATGCGCAACGGTTTCCCGGCTCATCCTGAGTTGCCTCCTGCATGCCCATTCCGTGAGGTTCTGGTATGACGAGCGGTGCTGGTACACACGGGGCCTCATTGGGCGCCTCCGTCACCATGGCACCATCACCTCCTCCTCCTCGTCATGTCGGGCGGGCGCCCCTCCAGTCTGGGCGACTGCCACCTGCCTCTCTGCGGCACGCTCCTCTGCGGCAGCCTCCGCCGCCTCCCTGGCATGCTCCTGCTCCAGGTCCCTCAGGGCAACATGTAGAAGAGCGGCTCCCGCCACGGGGGCCAACATCGCTGGGTGATGCCCAAACATTACAGTCTGCAGGGGTTGGGGGATAGACAACATATCACCATTGTACATACCCCCCTCCGCAGTCAGTTGCCATGGGCTGCATGGTCGCGACTGTTGCCACCTGGCACCTGGCCAGGCAACCCCCCCTGGCACACACTCCCCGGCACTCACACGCCCCAGCCCGCCCTCCCCGGCACCCCCCTTCCACCTCCCCCTGACACTCACCCCCCACCCCCCCGGCACTTACCCTCCACCTCCGGCACCGACCAAGATCACCGGCGCGCACCCTCCACCGTCACCCGCGGCCCCCCCCCCCCACTTACGGCCATGCCGTCACTTCTCCGGCAGCCGCCCCACACCGATCCCTACCTCCGCGCTGGCCGGCATCAACCAGTTGTTTGATTTGATTTGATTTACGCCGGCGTGACCCATGGTCATGCCGGTGGGACTTCAGCCCATCCGGCCCGGAGAATTGGAGCAGCCCCGGGCCCATTGCATCGCGCCGGCCCTCGTTATTCTGCGAGGCTCGCGGCCTGATTCCCATCGGCGCGGATTTTTGGTTGCCGGAGAATATTGCAGGTGGCGTCGGAGCGGCGGGGCAGGATTCACGCCGCCCCCTGCCGCTTCTCCGACCTGGCGGGGCATTGGAGAAACCCGCCCCTCATTTCTATACTTCGGCCTCAGGTGAGTGTGCCCCCCCCCCCCCCCAAACCCCCCGGGTCGTCCTCGCCACCCCCCGGGCAGACGACGGGACTGTGCGCTGCAGTGTCAAGGCCGCATGCAGGGACGGTCCGTGTGGAGGGTGGTACTGTCGCCATGAGTCAGACATTGTCTAACGATGTAGTGCCTGGAGTTCATCGCAGGGCGGGTTGTCATCGTCCTCCATGGCATGCAATAGACACGCTTCCACTGGCGACTGTGTGAGCCCTGCCCAGTGTGCCGGAGGTGGATGTGCAATGGAGGGGTGGTGTGCATGCGGGTGATGTGAGGGTGGTTGGTCGGTGAGTTGGGGGGAGGGTGGTTAGTGGTGGGTGGGTGGGGTGAGGGTGGTTGGTGGTGGGTGGGTGGCGTGAGAATTGGAGAATTGGAGAAACCCGCCCCTCATTTCTATACTTAAAAGGGGATCCTGTGATGCATATAGATCTTGGTAGGTCTTCTCCTTGCAGGAATGGGTCGGCATTCTCTTCATGCCTGGAATTCAAACTTCATGATCCTAACATTTAACAGTTCGCAAATATTTTTCTTTGTGGTGTTTAATGAATTTTTATCTTCATTAAGAGGAAGAATGTTCATGCTGGGAAACACTGGGCGGAATTCTGTGACAATGGGGCTATGTCCCCATGCCCGTGAGAAAATGGCCGTGAATCATTCTGGACTCTCCTGGAGAAAGTCCAGTGTGATTCTCCTTTTTGCAGGGGGCTAGCAGGGCCCCTTGGTTCTCCTCGCAGCTCCGGCTGCCAATACAGGACTCTGCACTTCCAGTCACGGGTCCGCTCACGCGAGCGGCGGCGGCCCCACGGAACACGCCGGACACACACCACGGCTGGCCCCGACAATATAGTCCCCCCCGCCGAGATTGCGCACGCCCGCCGATTGGTGGCTCCCGACCGCGAGCCTGGCCGTCCTGGAGGCCCCCCGGTAATGGATCCCCCCGCCACTCAGAGCTCCCGCCGGGTGGAACTATGAGTGAATCACACCAGCGGGAACTCGGCCAGTTGTCAGCGGAGAATTGCCGCGGGGACCCTTTTTCAATGGATCCCCACCAGCGCTGCGTCGATTGGTCCCCGGAGAATCGCAGGAGCGGTGTCTGACCCGATCGCGGGTCTGAGGCCCATTCACCGCCCCCGCACCGAGCGCAATTGCGGCACGGAGGCTCGGAGAATCTTGGCCACTGTTCTTTTCCACTTCAGTAAGAAGTTGGCCAGGCCAGACGTAACGGCTGGGTAACGATTCCTATCCTCTGCTTCAACATTGCACCTCAGGCCGTTTTCTGAAACACTCCAACATTGTCCCGTTGTGAATTTTTTATTTTCCATAGGAGGCACCTTTGTGTCATTTCTTGGTGAAACTGAAATAGCTCAACTTAAAATCCCCCAAATACAATGGGCGAGAGCCTCCGGAAAGTTTTTTAAGTCTGGTCGCGAGTGGGAACTGCCGCGAGTTTCCCAGCCCGTGGCCCAGCAAGGCTGACAACACTGTTCAATGTTAATTGGTCCTCTTTACATGGCCCCATGGGCTTCTAATCACAAATGAAAGCTCGCAAGCGATTTGCTGACACTGCGCTCGCCAGCCCCCCACTAACAAGGTTGAGCAGCACTTGCTCAGCCAACCCCAGCCGCCTCACAACAATAGCGTCCAGAAGACCGGCCCCAAGATTAAGGGATGCAGATCTGGGGAGGTGCCTAAATGGAGTGGAAGCCAGGAGAGATGTCCTGTTCCCCCGAGGATCATGGAGGGTCCGCCACAGGGCAGCCAGTGCTGCCTGGGACGAGATGGCGGCTGTGAATGTCGGGAGTGTGACCAGGAGGACTGGCCTCCAGTGCCGGAAAAGGTCAACAACCTACACCAGGCAGCACGAGTGACTAGACACCAACAAACCCCCACGAGACCTTTTCGCCTCCACCCCCGAACTCTCCATGCGATCCACAACCCTCCATTCACCCCCTCTCCCTTCAACCTCCCACCCTTCTTTCACACCCCCTCCCACCAATGTGAACTAGGCGTGTGTCCTCAAGAAATGCTCTACCACAATCGCTGGCGGTGTGTTAACGGAAATAAAAATCCTCACTTCCTTCAAGGAACGGGAGTACAGGTGACTGGGCTGGCCGAGGACAGGGTGGTCACCCATGCAAAGGTTGGCGGGCGCCGCAGAGGTGAGGAACCATGGAGGTACACCTGGAGGACCTGTCAAACGAGAGTTGTTATTGCTTTACTGACTGACCCATCCCTCCTACTGACCATATGTCCATTCTCCTGCAGGTCCTGCAGCTAACGGCACTAGCCCATCCCGGAGTCACCCTCTCCAGTGTCCCATGAGACCACCTCTGAGGGCAGCTCCGAAAAAGACACGATAGAGGTGTCACAGCTGTCATCCCCACTCTCCACCAGCGCAGATACTCAACTCTTCAGTGGGATTAACTAGTCGGCAGGTTTCTGGGTCACTCACTGGTGAGCACGTCACAGCTGAATATCTACAGGAGGTGGAGGAAGGAACGTCCCAGGGATCTGACACTCGGAGGGATGCCGGAGCACAGGACTCTGCAGAATCCCAGGCCGAAGAAGTGCCCCTGGGTCTAGTCATCCCAGAGCTACTAAAACTGCAAAGGCAGAGTCACAAGCATGCTGATATTAATTTCCCTGTGATGATCAAATTCTGGTGAGTTACATATTTTTAACGAGTAAACAGTACACAAACCTATTGAATGAAAATGAAGAAGTATGATTATCTTGAATTTTTTTACTCAATGGAATGGAATGAACAGTAAACTACATCACAGAAATAATAAACAGGTCCAGGCAGTAGTGCGAACTACTACTCACAGAGTCCCTCTCTCTAAACATCATTGAATGTTATGTGGACCTAACAGCAGTCGGAACAAGCCAACTTCCATTGCTCCACTGCTCTTAGTTTATGTAAAGGAAAAGAAAGCTTTCCTCACATTTTATTGTGCACTCACAGAGACAACGGGCGGGATTCACCAATCGGCGACGGCAAAATCGCGTTCGAAGATCGGCCGGTGAATCCACGTTTACACTGGAATTGGGGGCGGCGTCGTTTTTGAGATGCTTCGTCCACTCAAAATTGGGATACTCGGGGAGTACACTGCACGCCATATGGATGGCCTCAGGACGTCACCTGAGGCCCTCCTCCGATGCTCCGTACCCGGTGGGCGGAGACCCCGATGGCATCACTCGCGTGTGCTCATACCGTTCGGGGACTGTATCCACAGCGGCGCCACAATCAGGGGGGAGCCTTTCCGCTGGCTGGGGGGGGGGCACTGGGAAGACTGGTGTGGGGTGGTTTGGGGCTGATGAGGGAGGTTACAGGGCTACAGTTTTGGCAGGCCGGGCCCGTGTGCGGCCGGCACCATGTTGCAAGGCGCAGCCACTGAAGGTCACCGACGTGTGCATGCGTGGCCATGGACCCGGCCATTCTGCGGTCGTATCTGCAGGTAAAGCCGGAGAGGCTTTACGCTGCGCAGCTCCTAGCCTCCCATTGGGAGGAGGATTGGTGTGGGGGTGGAGCCGACTTTCTGGTCATAAAACCAGACGGATCCTGCGTACATAGCTGCAGAATCGGAGAATCCAGCCCAACAGCTTTGAAACGTCTCAGCTCTGTTACGTGCAGAAGTCATTCATTGTGAGCTAACATCAGCCAATGTCACACCTGTAGTGCTAAAACCATGGCCTGGATTCTCCGAAATCCTGACCAAGTGTTGACGCCGGCGTAAACACCGGAGTGGTGTATGCCAATGTCAACGGGCCTCCTGGCCCAGCAATGCACCGCTGTTCAAGGGGCTAGCCCTGCACGGCCGGCACGGGTCGCGCATGCCGCGGCAGCCGGCGCGGGTCTGCACTGGCCCCCACACAACATGGATGAGCCCTCAGGGATCCGATGCGGAGGAACATAGGCTCCCACCCGGAATGAGCGCGCCCGCCGATCGGTAGCCCCCGATCGTGGGCCTGGCCACCGTGGAGGCCCCTCCTGGAGTCGGATCACCACGCTCCTCCCCAAGAGGATGGCCCCTGCAGCCAGAATGCCGAGATCCCGCTGGGTGGGACCACATGTGAACCACGCTAGCAGGACTGAGCGGAACTCGGCGGGCACTCGGTCCCTCGAGCGCTTTCAACGGCGCGCGCAACTGGCGGGTCCGTGGAGAATTAGAGGGTCAGAGAATCCCGTCCCACATATTCAATGTGCCTGAAAAATCTTTGTGCTTCTTTTTGAAAGTTTCTTGACTCATTCCCAGAGAAACCCAGTGTAATACCACGGGCACCATTCCCAAGAGTTTGATGCTATTCATTCAACAGTGCAATCTAAGAACTTGTTGAATGAATGTGATTTGACTATCACATCACCAGCAACATTCATTCCAGACAACACTGAGATGCATACTGCCATGACAATGCATACACCATGTGATGCAATCGATCTAGATTCTCAGCCATTAACCCTCATATTATTTTCCAAGCTTTGTCTATACAGAGTTTTCGCAGATGCTCCTAATGAGATTTTGCAAGTGAATATTGTCAGTGTGCAATTCTCCCGTGCATGAGGAGGACCCAAAAAGAGTAGCACCCTTTGGAAAAGTCTCCCATTGCCAAGATTGTAAATCTGTGACGAAAGACAAGAAATATCGGGCGGGATTCTCTGATCCTGCGGCTAAGTGTTCACACAATCATAAATGCCATTGCGTTTCTCGACGGTGTCAGGAGCAGCGATTCTGACCCTTACAGGGGGCCAGGAGTAATCCATGCCGCTCCAGCTGCTGATCCCGGCGTCAGATGGGCGCCGCGCTTCTGTGCATGCGCAGTGGGACCGGCGCCATTACGCGCATGCTACAGGGGCCGGCGCGGAACAAAAGAGGCCCCCAGCCCGAGGGGCCGGCCCGCCGATCAGTAGGCCCCGATCGTGGGCCAGGCCACAGCGGAGGCCCACCCCGGGTTCGGACCACCCTCCCCTCCCACCAGGCCAATCCTGGATTGTGCTGGCAGGGCTCGGATTTTTTGCGCGGCCGCTCAGCGCATCCCGGGCAGAGACTCGCCGGGGGGGGGGGGGGGGGGGGGGGGGGGCGGTCTGGCACCGGCGCCAATAGCGCCGATTCTCTGCTCGCCGCCGCACGATCCGCGCCCGTCCCTGGGCTGAGAGAATCCCGTCCATCATGGTAGCATGCAAAATATGTTCAATCTCTGAGGTATACTGATGGAATAAAATTATTTATATTTATTTTAATGAGGTCCATAGTATCATATAATGCACCATCACTATTTTGATTTGATAGATACTTTACAAAAGTATTTGTAATTTTTCGGGTATTATCTATTCATTTACATTGATCACTTCATATTTCACTGAAAATAACTATACTGTTGTGAAATAAAAACAGAAACTGCTAGAAAGAGTCAGCAGGCCTGGCAGCATCTGTGGAGACAGAAATAGAGTTAACGGAAATAATTTTTCCAGATTTTTTCAAAGTATCGGTTCCGGTGAAAAAAACGGTGAAAATCCTGCCGACACCCACGGTGGGAAAACTCACTGAATATTGAGCCCCTTTAACAATTGTCTGATCCACTCAGCCCGGGAAAACCTATGGCGGGATTCTCTGTTTTGTTGACACCAACGCAGAATTCATGGACTTTCACGACAGAAAAACTGGCGCCATACCTGAACCGATTCCGCTACTGTTAAGGGGCTAGCACCGGGACCATGTGGAACACAATCGGTTCTAATGAGAAATGGTGCCGGATTCACCAGTTTCACGATTAACACTTAGGAGGCTGACAAGCTGCAGCCACAAAAACACACTTCACTCCCCACACACATCCAGCCACCAAGATGGCAACGAGGAGAGCAGCCCCACGGTTTACAGATGCCGAGCTGGAGACCCTCTTGAAAAATGGTGGAGGAGAGGTGGATTACCCTGTACCCTGGCCTGGGAAGGAGACTGCCAGCTGCTGCAGTTCGCCATGCGTGGGCAAAGGTGGCAGAGGTGGCAGTGCCACCAGCAACACCGTCGTGCAGTGCCGGAAGAAGCTGCACAACTTCCTCAGGATGGCCTGAGGGTAGTAGGCAGCACCGTGCCCCAGGCCCAGCCACATCCCACACACCCGTAACACTACCCCCCCAAACCGGAGGACAGCCAAACCCCCCAACCTGACCCACACGCCGGTACCCATACCAGCCGCCATAGCCGGGTGCCCTGACCACCGAGGACACCAACTACCTGCCCACTGGGCTGCATGAGTCGGACTGTCTAACACTGTTGTTTTCTGTTTGCCCCTCCACCCCCAGGAGAGGGCCGCGCACAACCTGCGGGAGTGGGAGAAGACAGGAGAGGGACCGCTAGACCATCAGCTCCTTACGGTTGCCCGAAAAGAGAGCACTGGACGTGGTCGGCAGCCCACAGGAACTGGAGGTCATCAAAGTGGAGCTTGGCCGCGAGCAAGGAAATGAGACCCTGCCGAGTTGCAGTTCCCTGGGACACATGTGCCAACCGCCCCCACGAGAGAGACCCCCCCGCCATGAGCCGAGCTGCAACGAGGAGAGCAGCCCAGACACCAGCCGCTCACCCGAGCCTCGGGACACCCCAGAACTCGGGTCGGAGGATGACAGTGAATTTCTGTCACAGTTGTCTCCAACACCCTCCACCATCCCAGAGACACTCACCTCACACTCAAACTCACGGGATGAGAATGGGCGGACTCCAGTCCCGTGTGGGGTCACCTTGGCCACTCAGCCTGTTCCCCTGTCTCATGTAATGTTCTTTTATCCCATAGATAATCTTAATTTAAAAATATACACGTGTGAGACATCTTGACATTTGCTAGATGAAACAAGTTATTTCTCCACAATAGTATTGTAGTAGCGTCAATGTCTCGTCCTTGCATTCAGAAGAATGCATTAATGTCGTGCAGCAAGGTACATTTGTCGTGTGCATTCAGTATGCACCATTATGAGTGCAATTCATCAGTTTTATTCCATGAAGCTTCCAGTGTGCAGAGAACTCTGAATCATTGTGAAACCTACCTGGAAAAGGTACTTCAATTGTGTTAACTGCAGCCTTAATTTCACGTTCAATAAAGATAGAGGTCTTGGTGTGACTCCTAACCCTAGAATGAGCAGCACGTAAGATTTGATATTTACAGCATTCCTGAAGTGAACTTGGTCCACCCTCATCCCAGTAGCAAACAAAGTTGATTTCCTCCAATAAAATTATTTATTATCTTTCAATTTAAAATATATATCCATTAGGTTGAATGAATGTCAAAGTTTGCAAAACAGTATCAGCAATGCTCCAAAGCAGCACAATAAATCTCGGCAATAAATTGGCATAAAAATATCGACTGACGAGTAATCAGTAGCATTGCCCTTACTTTTAGTGAACTACAATTTCACAATAGATCCTACCCATTGTTGGTCTGGTTATGGTTGATTATAGTTATTGAGAAAATATGCATGAACCTGGAAGCCTTCCAATTTTTGGGTCACTAAAACCTTTTGTCTGTCTATTTACAATATATGGGCATTCATCATCCTTTTTGTTTCACCCCAAGGTTTAAAAAAGCTCCCAGGAATATTGGATTCAGGGCTTTATCCCAGCAGTGCTTTGTGTTACCTTGCATCCTTCGCCATTCTATGAACTAGAACAGTTGGGTGATAGCTGTAAAATGGTTTTGTGATCTTAATCAAACCAATACAGTTCAAGAGAGTATGTTTAAAACATACTCTTGTGGAGATAAATGTTCGCAGGAATGCAAAGGGGGCATATAGACAATTCCAAGGATGTTCAGTATTCAAAAGTATTTATGCCTGATAGGACCGGTAATTTCTAAGATATTGAAGAAACATCTAACATTATCTTCAACTTAATTTGAGAACAAGCAAAGATATATGGATGCATTCAGGTATGCATCACATCTGCTTGTTAAATTCTCTTTTTATTTAATTCATTATTTTTAAATCACCCTCAGTTACTCCCTAAAGATTCACAGTTGTATTCCCAACCAAGGCTACATTCAATGCTAAACACCAGAAAGCATGGAATGTTGCCAGTCTAATTTTACTTCCTCTTTTGGGAAGGTTTCACAGTCACTTCTCAATGCCATTCTGGTTAACATAGTTCTCAACAGTAACTGAGATTAAAATAGCATTGGCCCCACTCTATGCACTGCAAATTAGTACTCTAATGTAACTTCACTAACTCCCAACTCCAGTTTAAAAAAATCAGCAGTCTAATAACAGAATGGTTCTTACCAAGGTTTCTAA
This sequence comes from Scyliorhinus canicula, assembly GCF_902713615.1. Classification (NCBI taxonomy): domain Eukaryota; kingdom Metazoa; phylum Chordata; class Chondrichthyes; order Carcharhiniformes; family Scyliorhinidae; genus Scyliorhinus; species Scyliorhinus canicula. Next base: position 254,920,708 of record NC_052146.1, read on the forward strand.
ATATTTGACGAGAAAAGTTTCAAGACATTGAGGTGGCAAATTAATGCTCAAGGACACAGTGTTTACAGACACACAGCTGAATACACCAATGATTTTCAACCCACCATTTCAGGAAGAAAAACTGAGGCAGATGAGAGGAAGTAATTTATCAAGTTTGTTGAAAATCCAATAAAGAGTTTTAAATCACTGAGGTTATATATCAGTATTTACAGACCCAGGAATGAGACACATGGACAGCTTCCTGCATGATCATTTTTGGAATGAACCCAGTATCTGCTTGTAGGAGATTCATATTACAATAGATATTTTGAGGAGGATCGTCTCACTCTTTAAAATAATATTACAAAGTACTTTTGTATTCTTAAATGTTTGAAACTGAATTAGCATAGATGAAAATGTTTTGGTTAAGAAATTAATTACTGCTACTTAACTGATTTTAGAAACAGTGAATATAAGCATGAGAAATAAATTGATCAATATATTTAATGTTATTTTTGATAAATACTTATTAGGAAGTTGAATGCTCCAAATGCAAATTTCAAAGGTTGGTTCAACAAAATGAGGACTATATTGCGTTCCTACTTTTTGCTGTCATATTAGGAATATAGTCTGAATTTAAAGGGCTTTGAAGCATCATATCTATTATCGCTCACAGACAAATACAATGAAGACATTGAAAGAAGCCACTCAACATAAACCCCCACAAATAAAATTTGAGTGGTAAAATTAAAATAATTCAGACCCATGCAAGTGTTCATAGAGTTTGAAGGGAAATATGTAAAGGTACCCAGACTTTGAAGATTTATATCAAGATGCCAAATTGCAGATGTCCAACAAAATGCAGGAGTGGTTTCTGTTACTTATTAGAACATGATGTATTATAGAAAAACATGTGGTGTAATGATTTAATATAATTCCTTGAATTTCTGATACAAAACAATTGGATGTCAAAAACATGTATCTGGTTTAAACTTAATTATTTGGATACTGAATATGTAATCTACTGAGTTTCTTATATGCATTTTATGTGCTTTTGGCCATTATTTGGAATCAACAATAGGATCAATAGATCAAAATAGTCATCTTTCCCTATTTCAGTTCATTGGATATAAATATCTTTCTGCAATCCACTGCAGATGTCAATGTTCTAAGATGAACAGATGGTTATTCAAGTTAATGGAAGCACCACTTTAATAATAATTGTTAATATGTACACAAACAGACATGAAGATTGGAAGAATCTAAAATTCATTTCATCCAGTCAACAGGATTCTTTCCAATCTGTACCATCAGACTGGAAAAAAATGTTCCCTATATATATATACATATATCTGTTATACATAGAGATATAGATATAGATTGAATTCTTCTATACAAACGTGGTGTTGTGATTAAAGCAAAATTAAATATAATTTCTATAACAATCACATTTCACTTTGTTTAACCACAATGCCAAGTTAGTGTAAAATAATTCTGGAAACCAACAGTATACCAAGTACACTAACCATTTTAAGATGCAGCATATTGAGCTGACCATATGTTACAGTACTGTTCAGTGGCTGAGTGATTCATGCCCGTCACATTCTAGTATATCAATTAAACCTCTTTGAATTCTGCATGATTTGTGCCTGTGTTATTAAACCCTGCTAATTCATCCCACTTATATGTATGTTATAAATCTCTAGGAGTGCTGCATGATTCATGAGAATCTGCAAGCATGTTACTGCAAATTTTGTGCTTGTAATTAACAATAAATTGTTTATAATATTGTGCAATTAAATCTTCCAGTCACACTGCAAACAAACTATAAAATGGAGTTTTGTTTTAATATATTTGAAGGTAAAGATTTCAGTCTTTATGATTAATAGATTATCAGCTTATCTTCACAAACATTATTATTTGTTATTGAATTTATTAATAGATACAACCCAAGCAGTCTGTAAGTCACCTTGGGACCAATCTTACATTCTCATTACAATGCTACCTAGATTTGAAAATTAATGAACAGTAACATATTCTTTTCATTTTTTATTACATGTAGATCATCATTGTATTTGTATTATAATTTTACAGTATTGTACACATATCCTGCTTTTAACAATTTCTTTAATATGTAGGCTTTGAATTTTAGAAAACGGTATTCAGATCACTGCAACGTCCAAAAGCAAGAAGGTCATGCAACTGTCTCTACAACTTCTTTGTATATTCAGGTTCATATATTTTGATCATCACCAACTCCCTTGTACATTCAAGTTCATGTATTATGACCATGGTACTATATTTTCCCAATGCGCAAGTATCAAGCAGAATGATCCCAACAAATGTGTGTGTACTACTGTGCCTGAATTATTTCTAAAAGGTGAAGCACAGAGCAATATCGTAATGCAATATATTGGAATGGATGAAAAAAATTGGCTGAAGGTTGACCTCTATATATAACTATTTAACATACAGAAAAAACAAGCTGAAACTCATGTTCCACTACTCGTCTTCATTGTGATGTTTTCTAACACGTCAGCTCTACACATTGGTGGAGTTGGGGGCAAATTCTCTGTGTAAAGTTAGAAGAAGTAAAATGGAACTGACTGCACCAGATATGGTTTACATTTTTGAAACAGTTCACCTGGACTTCAATCCAACTCGGCGAATGCAATATTTGGGCGGCACGGTGGCACAGGAGCTAGCACCCCTGCCTCACAGCGCCAGGGATCCGGGTTCAATTTCACAGTACTTCGGTACATGTGGCAATAAATCAAATCAAATCCTGTCTTTGGTGACTGTATGTATGGAGTTAGTACTTTCTCCCATGCCTGTGTGGGTTTCCTCCGGGTGCTCTGGTTTCGTCCCACAGTCCAAAGATGTGCAGGTTAGGTGGATTGGTCATAACAAATTACCCCTTAGTGTTCAAAAGGTTAGCTGGGGTTATTGGGTTACGGGGATAGGGTGGGTTGTGGGTTTAGGTGGGGTGTTCTTTGAGAGGGTCGGTGCAGACTTGATGGGCCGAATGGCCTCCTTCTGCACTGTAGTGATTCTTTGAACATCATGTAAAATTGCATTGAGGTATACAGTTAAAGCTTGGGTCTGCTTTAAACTATTCTTTGGGAGCAGGTTATTTTCTCTGTTTTTGATGTGCCATGGAATTTATAATTTTATGGGAATGTAATGAGGCCAATTGAAGTCCAATTATATTTTAACCCAATTTAACAAGGAACCTTTGAAATATTTTGGCCAGACACCCTATTCAGTCCCTCAGCAAATTAAGCGCCACCCCTCATTTCACATAGGTATGGAGACAGTCGGCATGGATTTTCTTTTTGTACAGTAGGTCTTGTTAGCTACTGTGTGGACTGCTTTCTGAGGAACACTTCTTTGATGTAACCTATGTGATATTCATTTTAAAAATTAAAATGTGTGTGAAATGCACAATATATTTAATTTTATTCCTGTGTGGCTAAAAAGAACCATATAATTCACCCATGACTGTATTGCTCAAGGATTATTCTGCTTTCTTTCATCTTAAAATACCTCAGATTATTCTGTACCACTACATCTGAAACAGTGTCCATCTCCTTGAAATAAATGATCATATAATTAACAAGGATGAATCATCAGAGAATTCCAACACTGTTCAAGTGTTCTAGTCAAAGGTGGAACTAATTCATTTCAACTGATTTCCACTGCTTGGTGCACATTTTTGATTTTTTAAATTCCTGGCAACAGCCTTAGATTCATGAGTCCATACATCAAGTCAGTAGTTTAATGCGCAAATGAAATTGAATTCAAAGCAGAAAACTAATTGAAGGACAGAAACAAAGGTACTCAGTAATGTGGTTTTATTAATCTGGAATACTGCATTTGCATAATTATTTCTTCTTTTTAGTGCGCCTACAGAAACCGAATGTTATAATGAAGGGGCTTGTTCTTGGCAAGAAGCAACAAAATTCATTCATTGTGTAGAAAAAAGCGCACACACATTCTAAGAAGAAAGACAATGATTTGGAAATAGTTGTTTTGTTTTTGGATTGCAAGGAGAGCAAATTACATGCCTATTTGACTTCAAATATTGTAACTCTGTACTGGTTATGCAAAACAAAATCTTTATTACTAATTCAATTAGGAAACTCAAGCTAATTATCCAATCAATAATCAATTGTATTCTAGTGAAATATTACATTGTAGTATTTAGTACACAATGACATAAATGACTGTATTGTATGGATGTAATCTTATCACAGCAAAACAGAAACTAAAGGAGATTGGTATTGAAAATGCAAGGTAAATTTTACTTCCTTCAGGAAATCTGGTAACTTCATCATTCCTGAACTACTCAGGCTGTATGATAGTTTTCTATCGAATGTTTACATTATGAATCTGTAGAGGACATTTTGATTTAAGTGGGTGAGACAGCAGTAGTGAGACAGCACCACTGGCTGTATCGGCATGGAGTAACTGAGGCACAGAGAGGTAATGAACTGGAAGTTGCTAGCTGCCATAAAGGTGGTGCGCGGGATGCAAACTTCGATAATTCCACCAGCAAAGGATGGGAGCATGGCGATGGACTTGGCGGCAGGCGCAAATCGCAAATTTTTCATTGCGTGCTATTCTCTGCCCAATCGCAATTCTCGCTGCCAGCGTTGTGAAGCGGAAAATTCAGACCCCAATCTTTAGCAGGAGTTTGCTGCAGAGATTGAGCTGGCTACATATGAGTTTAGAAGCAAATGCAACTAAGCTAACTATGTGTTCTATCTTGTTGGAGACCATAGTGACACCATTGGCTGGTGTTATGTCATGAATTATGCAATGACATCATTGCAGCATTTTTCGAGCTTTTGTGGAGGTCACCATTTTAACCTGTTTGAGCAGCATCTTTAATTAAACAGTGTTATACAAACTCGATGTGCCACCTCTGGTTCTTTCACTTTCAGCTACAACAAAGAACATAACAAAAGAGAAACTGGTGACGAGAAATGGGCCGTAAAATAATTGGGGGATTAAAACAACTTTCGAGTGGGCGGCATGGTGGGGCAGTGGTTGGCACTGCTGCCCCACGGCTTTGAGCACACAGGTTCAATCCCGGCTCCGGGTCACTGTGGAGTTTGCACATTCGCCCCGTGTCTGAATGGGTTTCACCTGCACAGACCCAAGGATGTACAGGTTAGGTGGATTGGCGATGCTAAAATTGACCCTTAATTGGAAAAAACTACTTTTGAGGAGAATTTTGCGAGCCAGCAGAAGGACTCATCAACGGAGATCCAGGCCCATACACCATTGGGAGTGAGGTTGGAAGAAATATCGTTGACAATATCATTAGACGACTGGGGGCTTACTTCAAATGGAGGATCAAAGTTGTCAGTACATTTAATGTTGTAGTGGACAAGTCACTAAATGGGCAGTGGGAACGCAAACCTATGGGGCATCCGACCCTGCAACCTACTGCCTGGGAATTGATAGCGGGGTACAGAAACAGCTAGTCTGCATGTGGGTTACGAGTTTGTCTGCTTTAAACAGAGAAAATAAACAACAGGGAAGTCAGCCTGAAGGCTGAGTAGCACAGATCAGGGAGCTGCAATCCAAAAATGGTGGGAAGAAAAGGCACTATGGATGCGTTTAATGAGGAGGAGGTAACATGAAACTCTTGTTAGGAAAGGTTCCAGTAATTCCTTAAAGCCAATCGGACATCAGCAGACCTGCACACCATGACCTTTCTCAGCTCAGCTGTGAGAAAAACGCCATGTTATCACATAATTTAGTCCACCCAGCTTAACCTGGAGACAAGTCATTTGATGAGTTCATGACTGTCTTGCAAGAATATTTCTCTCCCCATCCACTATTAATAGCTGAAAGATCCCACTTTCACCATCATAGGTGGAAGATAAACATTTCACAATTTGTTACATCACTGAGAAAGCCAGTAAAGTTGCAAATTTGGTCAAACTTTGGATAATACTTTGTAGTTGATGCCCTCAGGAATGAAGCCATCCCAAGGAAATTTTTGACTGAAGGTGCATTAACCCTAAAATCTGCTATATAAATCGCAACGTCAATGGAACTTGCTGAGAGAGAAGCTTTGCTGATTGGAGATCGAGCTAAAGTCCATAAGATGGAGTCTGTGAGAAGCAGGTCCACCAAGAACCTATCAAGTCACCACTGCAACCACATAGGACATATGGCTGGAGATTGTTGGAACAAAGAAAACAATTGCAAAACTTCTGGTAAAGTTGATCACATTTCCAAGCCATGTCGGTCACACTAATCTTCATGACTACATAAGGAGTGTACCAAGAAAAATATTGCAAAGTCTGCAGGGCGAGTTTACCATTTAAGTGATCCAACTGAAGACTCACCGAATATCAAAATGTCAAGTCAGCTAAAGGAATTTAAGTTCAATATTCTAGCAGTACAAGGAGATAAGTAACCATTTTGAGTCAATCCAAAATTAAATGGGAACACTGTTAAGTTGGAAGTGGATATGGACGCTCCAGTATCACTTCAACCTGAATTGATATACCATCAGAAATTGAAGTATCTGCCATTGCAACCATCTGACGTGGGCTTGAGGATATATACCGAGGAGGCTGTGCCGCTGAAGGGCTTTATCAAGGTGACTGTAGAAGTTAACGAGCAGAAAGTGGAATTGCCTCTTCACATTGTTCAAGGAAACATTCCAGCACTATTTGGGAAATCTTGATTAAGGAAGATTAAGCTGTCACAAACCAACTTGTTGATTCTATGAACGATCTTTAACCACTTCTGAGAAAGTATGCAAAGGTATCCAAGGAGTCACTTGGATCACTGACTGGGGTCGAAGCTAAAGGCAGACAGCATGCCTCAGTGTATGAAAATGCGTACCGTACCCTATGCCATTTGACTTTAAGTAGAAGAAGAACTTGGAAAGATTACTGAAGTCAGGAACCATTGAGCCTGTCACCATCAGCGATTGGACAACCCCAATCGTCCCAATCCGAAGGAAGGATGGTTCAGTATGAATATGCGGGAATTTCAAAATTATTATCAATGCTGTATTACGTGCTGATCAATTTTTGGGCGGCCTAAGGCTCGCTGCTAGTCGATTACAACATTGGATGTTAATCTTGTCTGCACATAATTATGTCATCAAAAGTCTTGGGCAGGATTCTCCATTTCTGAGGCTGAGTGCCAACGCCTGCATGTGACAGGTGGTGTTTCAAGACCGGCAAATCGGCGTGAACCCCTCACCGAGTACCAGTGAGGGGCCAGCACCGCCGTCACATGAAACGCCCACGGACCGTGCCAAAAACGGCCGGAGAATGGCTGGATCCCGGGCCACGCATGCACACGGCTGACGACCTGCAGCAATCGTGCCGTACAGCGTGGCACCGGCTGTGCGTGGTCCCAACCTGCCACCTGCAACTCCACAGCCCACGCCTTGGCCACCCCCCAGCCCTCACAGAAACCCCCCCAGCCAGCGACATGGATCCCAGCCGAGTGTGGTGGCACTGGACACAGTCCACAGCCGCGACCCCGGGTTCACGATTTGTGTGACCAAACATGTCCCGTGCTGTCAGGAACTTGGCCCATCGGAGGTGGAGCATCGCGGGTGGGCCGGCTGATGAGGCGCCAACGGCATTGCGACTCCATGCAGCGCATGTAACGATGCCACCATTTCGGAGAATGCAGAGAATTGCAAACCAGCATCAAACCTGCGTCGGCCTCGATTCCAGCGTCGGAATAGATTCTCCACCCGATTGTGATTTTGGCATCAGGCAAGGGAGAATCCCGCCCCACAGGTCTGAATGGCACGCAAACGCGGTCACTTTGTTCAGACTGTTTGCTGCAATATCAATAAGACCAGAAAGTCACGCACAAATCTGATGAACACTTCAACGACATATATTGGTCTCAGGTGGAAAATGTTCTAGTAATGTCTTCTCAGGTGCGAGATCCAGTGATGGGGAAGGTATTCGACATGTTTCTAAAAGGCACACTAACACAAGAGTTCAGAAAGAATCCAAACCTTAAACCCAATCTTACCAGGCATCTTGAGCTGACAGTGCAAAATAGAGTATTGTCGTGGGGTTTTAGATTAATTATTCCGTCGTGTCTAAGGAGTAGATTCCTGGAACAGCTACATGAGGGTCATCCCAGTGTAGTTAGAATTAAAGAGTTGGCGAGGAGCTCTGGTGGCCCAGGTTGGATGACCAAATAGAGGAGAAGGTGGGGTTATGCCAATCCTGCCCTGTGCTGAGAAATGTACCTCCAGTACAACCTTTGTACCCATGGGAATATCCTGCCAGGCCATGGCAAATAATCCATGGCAATTATGCAGGACCAGCCAAAGGACACATGTTTTTGGTCATGGTTGATGCACATTCGAAGTAATTGGAGGTTGTCATCACGAAATTGATAACTAATGAACAGACCATAGAAAGGCTTGACAAGGTATTTGGAAGATTCAGGCAACCTGAACAACTCATGAGGAATAACGGTACACAGTTTACATCATTTGAATTCGAGGACTACATGAAGGTGTGTGTTATCCGCCATATTGAATCTTCCCCCTACCACCCAACTATCAATGGTTTGACTGAACATCTCATACAATTGCTCAAGCATGCAGTGAAGGTTTTGAGAGATAAAGACTCTCTACTTAAATGGATCAATAGCTTTCCAATGATATAAAGAAACACTGCGCATTCAACAACACAAAGCTCAATGGCTATACTGATATTCAAAAGGAAACTAGGCACACAGTTCGACTTTTTGACTTCCCCTTCAACTTCAGTGATAGTCAGGCAACAACATCAGACACAAGTGGCTAGAAGAGAACAAAATTCCAAAAGAAGAGTCTTTGACCATGTGGAACGTGTTCTTGCGACAAGCTACACCTCCGCCGAAAACTGAACTCCAGCAAATAAACTAGCCAAAACAGGTCCAATTTCATAAACTGTGCAAACTGACAATGAACACATTTGGTGTTAGCACAGTGACCAATTATTGTCCGCACGTAGTGAGAGTAAAGTATCTGTTTTAAAAAAAATAAATTTAGAGTATCCAATTATTTTTTTCCAATTAAGGGCCAATTTTAGCGTAGCCAATCCACCTACCCTACACAAATTTTTGAGTTGTGGGGGTGAGACCGACGCAGACATGGAGAGAATGTGCAAACTCCTCACGGACAGTGACCCGGGGTGGGATCGAACCTGGGTCCTCGGCGCTGTGAGGCATCAGTGCTAACCACTCTGCCACCGTGCTACCCGAGTATACAGAATCTTTAACAGATGTTTACGCCACAGAGTATGGACAGCGAAATGCCAGATTTGAGGACTACAACTGCTGCGAGTATGGAGCCTGTTACGACAGAGTCAGTCACACAACCAGAGGCAGTTTCGGAGTTTGTCAGATGTAAGCAGGGTAGCATGGTGGTTAGCATAAATGCTTCACAGCTCCAGGGTCCCAGGTTCGATTCCCGGCTGGGTCACTGTCTGTGTGGAGTCTGCACGTCCTCCCCCTGTGTGCGTGGGTTTCCTCCGGGTGCTCCGGTTTCCTCTCACAGTCCAAAGATGTGCGGGTTAGGTGGATTGGCCATGCTAAATTGCCCTTAGTGTCCTAATAAAAGTAAGGTTAAAGGGGGGGTTGTTGGGTTACGGGTATAGGGTGGATACGTGGGTTTGAGTAGGGTGATCATGGCTCGGCACAACATTGAGGGCCGAAGGGCCTGTTCTGTGCTGTACTGTTCTATGTTCTATGTTCTAATACCGACCAGTGTACAGGAAGACATTTCTAGTACCTCTAAGAGCCACGTTCCTGAACGTCATGTTCTGCCAGAAAGAGACAGGCATCTACCCAAGAGACTTTCTTACTAATGCACATATGTTTCCAGAACAGAACCATGTTAGTTACAGCATAATGCGTTGCTAACTCTTACCGACTTTTACAGATGCACCATGGAAAGCATCCTATCTGCCTCCTTCACAGCCTGGTATGGCAACGCCTTGGCCCAAGACCGCAAGAAACTTCAGAGAATCGTGAACACAGCACAATCCATCACACAAACCCGCCTCCCATCCATTGACTATCTATACCTCCCTCTGCCTTGGGAAAGCAAGCAGCATAATCAAAGATCGCTCCCACCTGACTTCCAACTTCTTCCATCGGCCAGGAAATACAAAGGTCTGAGAACACGCACAAATAGATTCAAAAACAGCTTCTTCCTCGCTGTTACCAGACTCCTCAACGATCCTCTTATGGACTGACCTGACTAAGACTACGCTCCTGTATGCTTCACCCGATGCAGGTGTCTATGTATTTACATTATGTACCTTGTGTTTTTAAGGTAAAGATAGATAGTTTTTTGAAGAAAAAAGGGATTAAGGGTTATGGTGTTTTTGGCCGGAAAGTGGAGCTGAGTCCACAAAAGATCAGCCATGATCTCATTGAATGGTGGAGCAGGCTCGAGGGGCCAGATGGCCTACTCCTGCTCCTTGTTCTTATGTTCTTATGTTCTTATGTGTTATATACTCTTTTTTCTTTTCATGTACTAAATGATCTTTTTGAGCTGCTCGCAGAAAAATACTTTTCACTGTACCTCAGTACACATGACAATAAACAAATCCAATCCAAGTGTTTGATTAAGTAAGAATGTCGGGGACAATAAAGGTCTAAAGTGGCAGCGGTGTTATGTATCAGAGTAACACTATTGGTTGGTGTAATGTCACATGCAATGACATCTTGGAGAGTTTTGCAGGCTTTTGTGGAGTTCACATTGGACTCTGTTTGAGCAGCATCTTTAAATAAACCCCTTGTGCTATGTTATACAAACTCAATGTGTACCAGCTTTGATTCTTTCTCTTTGTGGCTGGAACAAAGAACATAACAATCTCATAGCCAGTTGTGGTTTTCAGGTGCAGCAGGAGCTAGGGGATAATTTTGTCAAGGTAAGTATATATAATTCAATCACCATTTATGAAATTTGCATTGTGTTGTTAATTCTGTATACCACACATCAAATCCTGCACATGGGAAGTGTCTTACTGAAACCATCAGTCTGGATTCAACGGGACAAAAACAGAGTCCCGTTTCGGGCGCATTGAGTGGGATCTTTCTGGGCAGCTGCAGTGCTGAGAAAGACCCCGCTATGCAACGGCACTTTGCCGTTTTTTTGGTCTTGGCGGGGAATGCCCCGTCGAGGCCGTACTTACATCATTTCCTGCACTGACAAGCTCACAAGAATCTCACGAGATTCAGCGGTCCCATTGTGTCACCAGGTCGAGCGCGACGAGGCCGAAACCACACCCACCATCTCTTGTTTCTGAAGATGGTGTTGTGATAATTATTTTCAAAATTAAAGGTCACACAAACCTGCTTTTATACAGAATCGTAGCATCTTAAAAAGATAAAAGATGTCATAAAAATAATTTACCCCCTTATGCTTGTACTCGCTCTTTGGTAGAACTATCCATTTGTCACACTTCTCTGCTACATCCCCCAGATTTCTCGAATTCACTTTTGAAGGTTACTATTGAATTGGCTTTCAACACCCATTCAAGAACTGCAATCCAGATCAAAACAACCCACTGCAAAAAGAAAAACGCCTTATGGAGCCTTTGGTTCTTTTGCCAATGACCTTGGATTGGATTTTCAAGGAGAGGTGGAGGCTGGCTTGGAGACGCAGGCCATTTTGCAAACCAGCCAGCATGCCAGCCCACTGGCATGGTCCCACCTCTAGCATTTTGTGGTAGTCGGTATTAGGGATATTACGGTACCTAGGTTGGAGATACCTGATGCTGTAAGATCATTGGTGTTGGAGGTACCTGATACTGTAAGATCATTGGTGAAGCCTGCCTGCTGGTTCTGCCCAGAAAGGCGGAGCATAAGAGTCCGTGTTTCCCTAGCTGCTGCATTCTGTACCTGCGCTGCTGGGGGAGACATCTAGTTCAATAAAGCCTTCAATTGTCCTACAATCACGCTTCGGGAGTTATTGATCGTGCCTGAATTTATTGAACTAGATTTGAAGAATGGAGCTCTGCATCAAGCCGGAGTGTCTACAACTTAGCCCCCATGCGGCAAACTCAGCGGCGACCTTTAAACACTGGCTGGCGTGTTTCAACGGATACATCAGGATGGCCACAACTACACCCACGGAGGACCAGAAACTGCAAGTTCTCCACTCAAGGGTGAGCCAAGAAATCTACACACTCATCGAGGACGCGGCCGGTTTTGAGGCCATGATGACCCTGTTGAAAGGACACTACATTCGCCCAGTAAATCAGGTTTACGCCCGACATCTTCTAGCTACCAGACGACAAATTCCGGGGGAAATTGCTAGACGGATTCTACCGGGCACTGCTAGTATTAGGTAGGAACTGTGACTGTCCGCAAATTTCAGCCAACGACCACACCGAGCTCTTAATCTCGGATGCCTTCGGTGCAGGTATGCTGTCCTTGCAGATCCGCCAGCGGCTGCTGGAAAAGGAGACACTGAGTCTCAAGGAGGCACGGGCACTTGCAAGCTCCTTAGACGTAGCCTCCCGCAATGCCCGAGCGTACATCCCCAACCGCGCGGTAGCCCCATGAGCAACATGGACCCCACCCGCAGCTGATTCCGACGCATCCCCCAACCTCCACAAGCTTGTGCCGCGCTGCAGCCAGGCAACCCCAGGGGGACCCCGATGTTATTTTTGCGGGCAAGCCAAGCACCCCCAGCAACGCTGCTCGGCCCGATCCACAACTTGCAAGGGCTGTGGGAAGGAGGGGCATTTTGTGGCGGTATGCCAGGCCCGGGCAGTCACCGCTGTCTCTGCAGGCGAACTGGGGCCGCCGCCATTCCCCTCCTCACAGGCCATGTAAGGCCCGTAGGTGCCGCCATCTTGTCCCCCAAAGACCACATGCGATTCATGGGCACCGCCATCTTGCCTACCCCCGTCCATGTGCGACCCGTGGGCGCCATCATCTTGGCTGGAGTCTCAAGACTCCGATTTGGATGACCGCACACCGCCTGAAGAGATACATCAACTTCTGCCATGACTCGCCTCGGTGACACTGGACCAGTCTCGGCCCCAAACTCTTTCGACCGCTACGACGACTGTACTCATCAACGGACACAAGACATCCTGCCTGATCAACTCCGGGAGCACAGAGAGCTTTATACACCCCAATACGGTAAGGCACTGCTGACTCACTATACACCCAGTTAACCAGAAAATCTCCCTGGCCACCGGGTCTCACTCTGTAGAGATCAAGGAGTACTGCATAGCTAACCTCACAGTTCAGGGAAGAGAGTTTAAGAATTTCTGACTCTACGTCCTCCCTCACCTCTGCGCTGCCACACTCCTGGGATTGGACTTCCAATGTCACCTCCAGCACTTAATCTTTAAATTCGGCAGCCCTATACCCCCCTCACTGTCTGCAGCCTCGCGACCCTCAAGGTCGACCCACCTTCCCTGTTTGCAAACCTCACCCCTGATTGCAAACCCGTCGCCACCAGGAGCAGACGGTACAGTGCCCAGGACCGGACCTTCATCAGGTTGGAAGTCCAGTGGTTACTGAAGGAAGGTATTATCGAGGTTAGCAACAGCCCCTGGAGAGCTCAAGTAGTGGTTGTAAAGACCGGGGAGAAGCACAGGATGGTCATTGATTATAGTCAGACCATCAACAGGTATACGCAGCTCGACGCGTACCCTCTCCCCCGCATATCTGATTTGGTCAATCAGATTGCACAATACAAGGTCTTTTCCACAGTGGACCTCAAATCCGCCTACCACCAGCTCCCCATTCGCCCGGACGACCGCAAGTACACTGCATCCGAAGCAGATGGGCGGCTCTACCACTTCCTAAGGGTTCCCTTCAGGTCTTGGTCTTCCAACGGGAGATGGACCGAATGGTTGACCGGTCCGGTTTGCGGGCCACGTTTCCGTACCTCGACAACATCACCACCTGCGGCCACTACCAGCAGGACCATAACACCAACCTCCGCAATTTGCTCCATACCGCCAATCTCCTTAACTTGACCAATAACAAGGAGAAATGCGTATTCAGCACCAATCGTCTAGCCATCCTTGGCTACGTAGTGCACGATGGAGTTATAGGCCCCGACCCCGAGCGCATGCGCCCCCTCATGGAGTTTCCCCTCCCCCACTGCTCCAAGGCCCTGAAACGTTGCCTGGGGTTTTTCTCATATTACGCCCAGTGGGTCCCCAATTATGCGGACAAGGCCCACTAATCCAATCCACGGTTTTCCCCCTGTCGGCAGAGGCCCGCCAGGCCTTCAGTCGCATAAATGCAGACATTGCAAAGGCCACGATGCACACAATCGATGAGTCCCTTCCCTTCCAGGTCGAGAGCGACGCATCCGACGTAGCTCTGGCGGCCACCCTCAACCAGGCGGGCAGGCCCCGGGCCTTCTTCTCACGCACCCTCCATGCCTCTGAAATCCGTCATTCCTCCGTTGAAAAGGAGGCCCAAGCCATAGTAGAAGCTGTGCGGCATTGGAGGCATTACCTGGCCGGCAGGAGATTCACTCTCCTCACTGACCAACGGTCGGTAGCTTTCATGTTCGATAATGCACAGCGGGGCAAGATAAAGAACGATAAGATCTTACGGTGGAGGATCGAGCTCTCCACCTACAACTATGAGATCTTGTATCGTCCCAGGAAGCTCAACGACACTCCTGATGCCCTATCCCGTGGCACATGTGCCAACGCACAAGTGAACCGATTCCGGACACTCCATGAGGACCTCTGCCACCCGGGTGTCACTCGTTTCTTCTATTTTATCAAAACCCGCAACCTGCCCTACTCCACCGAGGAGGTCAGGACCGTCAACAGGAACTGCCACATCTGCGCGGAGTGCAAGCTGCAGGCCAGAGAAAGCGCACCTGGTGAAGGCTTCCCGCCCCTTTGAATGCCTCAGCATGGACTTCAAAGGACCCCTCTCTTCCACTGACCGCAACATGTACTTCTTGAACGCGATTGACGAATACTCCCAGTTCCCGTTTGCCATCCCCTGTCTCGACATGACCTCTGCCACCGTCATTAATGCCCTCCACAGCATCTTTACCCTGTTCGGTTTCCCCACCTATGTCCACAGCGATAGGGGGTACTCCTTCATGAGCGATGAGCTGCGTCAATCCCTGCTCAGCAAGGGCATTGCCTCAAGCAGGATGACCAGTTACAACCCCCGGGGAAACGAGCAGGTGGAGAGGGAGAACGGAACGGTCCGGAAGACCGTCCTACTGGCCCTACAGTCCAGGAATCTCCCAGTCGTCCGCTGGCAGGAGGTCCTCCCCGATGCACTCCACTCCATTCGATCACTACTGTGTACCACGACCAAGGAAACACCTCATGAACGCCTCCTTGTCTTCGCTAGGAAGTCCTCCTCCGGGACCTCGCTCCAAACCTGGCTGGCAGCTCCTGGGCCCATTCTGCTCCGCAAACACGTGCGGGCGCACAAGTCGGACCCGCTGTTCGAGAGGGTACACCTCCTTCATGCTACCCTCAGTACGCCTAGGGCGTACCCCGACGGCCGGCAGGATATGGTCTCCCTCCGGGACCTGGCGCCCGCTGGATCCCCACTGACACCCCCCCCCTCACCAACCCCACCCACCCTCCCACCGGCGCACCCCACGGCTGCCCCCTTCCCATTGGTCCTTCTACTGGTCCCACCCAGGGGTGATGAAGCTGAAGACACCATGCTCCCGGAGTCACAGATGCCCGAGCTGGCGCCTGCATCACCGCTGAAACTGCGACGATCACATTGGTCGACCAGGGCCCCCGATCGACTAATAGCTTCATTATGAAATGTATCTGTAAATAAATACCTGTAAATAATTTGTGTGACATGTAAAAAGGCAAAACACTGTACCACAAACGGGTACCGCCATAACCTCCACCACTGTACAACGCAAAACCGCCACCCCCGCCAGACTCATTTTTTAAACAGGGGGTGAATGTGGTATTAGGGGTATTACGGTACCGAGGTTGGAGATACCTGATGCTGTAAGATCATTGGTGAAGCCTGCCCGCTGGTTCCACCCAGAAAGGCGAAGTATAAGAGTCTGTGTTTCCCTAGGTGCTGCATTCTGTACCTGCGCTGCTGGGGGAAACATCTAGTTCAATAAAGACTTCGATAGTCCGATAATCTCGCTTTGGGAGTTATTGATCGTGCATCACATATTTTAAAGAAGGAGGGGATTTGGGTCAATCACAGATCTATTAAGCGCACTGCCATCTGGAGTTTTCCAGATGGCAGTTAGCAACCCCAATACCCCCTGCACGCAAGATGGCCTCCCATAGGCCCTGAAGACTTGGAAGCCCAATTTGTGGGTTCCCTTCCTGCTTTTCATCCTGGCAGCAGAATTAGGAGCTGCCCCTTAAAGCTGTAAACTCTGATTACCAACTCTCTGCCACTGGAAACGGTTGCTCTTTGTTTAGTCTGTGAAATGTATTAATGAAATCTCCTCTTAACCTTATCTGCTCAAAGAAGAATAACCCTGGCTTCTGTGATCCCTCCCCATAACGGAAGTTCCTCACCCCGCTAACAATCTTGTAAATCTTACCTTCTTGATGCCATGACCGCCTTACTGAAGTATACTGCTCAGAATTGAACACGGTACTTGAGTTGAGGACAAGTGTTTTGAAAGCTTTTACCATAACCTCATCGCTTTTGTATTCTTTCTCGCTGTTGATAAAGCCAAAGATCTCACAAGTTTTTTAAAAAGTCTTCTCAAATTGTCCTGCACCTTCAAAGAGTTGTGTTCCTCTGTCTCTTTATTCCTGCACCCCTTTAAATTTATTTTGATTTCCATTCATTCTTCCTAATAAAATGCATTTAATTAATCTTTATGGTGCTAATATATCGCAGCAGCAGCAATGGCTAAATATGTTCTCAGATTTTTTTTTTATGTTTCCACTGTAGTTGAATGTACTGAAGGGTGAGATTTTGGCAGTAATACACAATGGGTGATAAAGAATAGGCAGCTGCTTTATATTCCAGCCAATTGTCTTTGCCATTGACTTCAATATGAATCACTACTGCTAGTTCTGTGCCATCATACAAGGTGAAGTTCACCCTTTGATGTCGAAAATAAAAATTTAAATCAAATAAGAGACAAAATTACAAATTTCAGAATAACATGATTACATTTATCCACAGTTGTTAGCAATTCAAATACTTCCTCTTTTTAACTGTCAACATGGCAAAGAATTATTCAAGGGTATTTGCTTCAAAATTCAACTTGTTTAAAAGTGCACCAATTGACAGTGGGAGGCAATTTCCATATTGCTATCTCCTCGTTGATACATAAAAACAGCACAGTAGTAGAACTATAATTAGATGGGGTACAGTAGTGATGATTGGTTGTTCACACATTCTGGTTTCTGAGTAGACCTTGACCTATGCAGTTGAAACACCTGCTAGAAACAGGCAGGTCAAAATTAATAAATGCCAAGTCTAGACAAATCACAGGAACATTACAACTCGGAAGGAGGCGACTCAGCCCATGTGTCTGCTCCGGTTGTCTGAATGAACAACGACTCTGCTTCCAGTCTCCCGCCTTCTCTCCGTAACCCTGTACATTCTTTCCTTTCAGATAACCATCTAATTCCTTGTTAAATACTTCAATTGAACTTGCCTCCACCACACTCTCAGGCAGAGCATTCCCAATCCTAACCACTCGTCGCATGAAAAGGTTTCCCCTAATTTCACCATTGCTTCTCCAATGATATAGTCAGGACATCCAACACCATTTAAGTCTCACCCTGCATTACCACTGCTAGCTTTTGACTTCCCCATAAAACACAGACAAAACAAGTTAAGTAACCGCTGTTACTAACAATATAAGACTACAAGACATAGGAGCAGAATTAGGCCATTCGGTCCATCGAGTCTGCTCCGCCATTCAATCATGGCTGATATTTTTCTCATCCCCATTTTCCTGCCTTCTCCCCATAAACCCTGGTCCCCTTATTAATCAAGAACCTATCGATCTCTGTCTTAAGACACAGCCTTTTGCGGCAAAGAGTTCCACAGATCCACCACTTTCAGGCTGAAGAAATACCCCCTCATCTCTGTTTTAAAGGATCGTTCCTTTAGTCTGAGGTTGAGCCCTCCGGTTTTAGTTTTTCCTACTAGTGGAAGCGTCCTCTCCACGTCCACTCTATCCAGGCCTCACCGTATCCTTAAGTTTCAATAAGATTCCCCCTTATCCTCCTAAACTCCAACGAGTACAGACCCAGAGTCCTCAACCATTCCTCATATGACAAGCTCCTTATTCCAGGGATCGTTCTTGTGAACCTCCTCTGGACCTTTTCAAGGCCAGCACAACATTTAAAGGGATCCTAAGTGGTTTTCAGGTAAAATAAAACTAGAAAGTTATGGGTGAGATATTGCTTTTACACCAAAGTGACCTAGAATTTTGGGCATGCAGCATATGTGTTTTGAATGCTCAATGGCCAGCTAAGCCTCCAGCATGGGAAGCAAGAAGCACATGTACGTTATAATCCAGATGTGTTCCCTCTGCTATCTTGGTGAAATCATAAATATTGGAGTGTAGTGTTCACACCTTAAGAAGGCAATCTATATACAAATAAGAACAGTAACGCTATTGCAGTGTAAATGTAAGCCTACTTGTGACAATAAAGATTATTATAAAAGAACTAGGAGCAGGAGAGGACAATTCAGCCTCTCCAGCATGCTCCGCTATTTAATGGCTGATCTCCTCTTGGCCTCAACTCTACTTTCCTACCCATTCTCCATAAGCCGTCAACCCATTACTAATTAAAAACCTGTCTCTCTGCTCCTTAAATTTATTCAATGTCCAGCATCCACCACTCTCTGAGGTAGTGAATTCTACAGATTCACAAACCTTTGAGGAGTAATTTCTCTTCATCTCTATTTTAAATCTGTTACCCCATAACCTAAAACTATGACCTCTTCTTCTACATTGCCCCACAAGAGGCAACATCTGCTCTATATCTACTTTGTTAATACCTTTTATCATCTCATATACCTCAATTAGATCTCCTCTCATTCTTCTAAACTCGAGGGAGTACAGGCCTAAACTGTTCAATATCTCTTCATAAGACAGACCCCAGATCTCTCGAATTAATCTAGTGAACCTCCTCTGAACTGTCTCTAATGCAACTACATCCCTCATCAAATAAGGGGACCAAAACTGCACCAAGTACTCCAAGTGCTGTCTCGTCAATGCCTTGTACAGTTAGAGCAACACTTCCCGACATTTATAATCGATTCCTTTAGCTATAAGGGCCAAAATTCCATTTGCCTTCCTTATTACCTGCTGTACCTGCATGCTAGTTTTCTGATGAGTCTAATGCCTTCTGGGTGATTGGCTTTACCTGAAGCCGTCAATATCATCTGGTTTCAGTAAAATCAAACCTACATGCGGCCTGATGGTCCTTGAAAGACCTCTTTTGATGTAGTGGACCACAAGTATGTTCTTGAAATATACTCACCTGCATGTACACACAGGAGAAATGCTGGCTGCTGCTAGTCACCAATCCTGCCACTGTTCCCCAATTGGCCGGCAGCAACTCACCTCCTCTACATCCAACAAATAGCTATCTCTCCAGCGTCCACCCCTTGCTCCTAGCCACCACTGTGCCAATCCGATCGGCCTCCTAATTCCCACTCACCCCATCTTCCTCACTTACCTGAGGGCAATTGCCACTGGTAACCAGATTCAATCATTATGGGATGACTAGTTTACACAGGCAATTTCCATTAAATATGGTGCATAAATCTACAATGGGAAAATCTGACAAAAAAGCATGATGAAAAGACTAGCTATAAAAAGTAAGGTTTGTAAACATCTCTATAAATGCTGTATCCTGAAGACCGTTGATGAAAAGGAGCCATGATGTGGAGATTTGCAAGTGGCCTGGACTTGCAAAACCCTACCAACTGTTCGGGCTTGAGACAATTTACACCTCTTTAACCTGTGATTATCCCTCTCCCTGGATCTGTAATGATTTGATTTACTGCTAATGCCTGCATTCCAAGCATTGTCCAGCATCTCTGACTTTGTCTATATAAATGTTTCTGGAACATACCTCGCCATTCACCTGAGGAAGGAGCTGCGCTCCGAAAGCTCGTGTTTGAATCAAACCTGTTGGACTTTAACCTGGTGTTGTAAGACTTCTTACTATGAAAAGGAGGACCACTGAGCAACAGCAGAGAACACATGTTGCACTGATAGAACTTCCAAGTACAAAGAGAATAGAGAAGTCCGCTTCAAGCATGAATTAACTGATGTTTCAAGGCATTTCTGTTCAATGGTTAGGAGTGACCAGCTCCCTGGAACATCAAAAGTTGCAACCGAATGGGTCAATGCACATCTTGACCGAGGCCAGGCACACTCTGAATGCCAACATGGCTCCCACCTTAATTAGGATGACAGATTAGTTAGTCTCAGCCTTACAGTGCAAATCGGCACCAACGTGTTCTACAGCACAGTTGTGGATGGAAAATGTAGCTAGTCCATGAGAGAGAGATGATGGCATAGTGGACACTTCTCACCCATTACCTACTTACCTGGCATCAATGTGAGCCTGTGGGGCTGCACTGCTAATCCACCTTCCTTCTCTTCATCTTCTTCCTCCTCATCGTTTGAATCATTACCGATGACCTCCGCTCTGTAGCTTATTTCTTTTGCAGGTCTAAACCTCACTGCTGTGCTAAGCAGAGTACAACACACCCACTCTGGAGATCCTAGCTGCTGCAGTCCAAAGATCTGCGGGTTAGGTGGATTGGCCATGCTAAATTGTCCTTTAGTATCCAGGGATGTTCAGGTCAGGTTATGGGGTTATGGGGATAGGGCAGGGTGGATGGGGGAATAGACATGGGTAGTGCACATTTGAAGGGTTGGTGCTGATGCAATGGGCCGAGTGTAGGGATGCACTGTAGGGATTCTATGATTTTATGCACACTGAAATACTTGTCCAGATCAGTCTAGGCACCTGAAAAATGACTTGAACATGCCAATGGTTGTCCATCGCATATCTTATGGTCGTATGGTATTCACTGAAGGGTTGTCGGGCTTCATTATTCAGGTTTCTGATGGGTGTCATCAGGCAAGTTTGAAGTGGTTATCCCTTTTCTTATCTCTTAACTGTGCTTCCAAGTGCCAAAATGTCAGCATGCTTTGACCACCCATATTATGTCAACACTATAATAGCTCCCCACAAATCTTACACAATGCTCAGAACTATCCTTCTGTGATTACACATCAGTTGTACAGTGAAGGAATGAAGCCCTGGAAGTTCACAAAGTCACCTGGTTACTCCAAAGGTTCAGGGATTGCCATGTGTGTGCAATCAAATGGTGACCTGAACCTGTGGGAAGTGAACCAAAGGTAAAGCTGAGCTCCTGATCATTCTAACTGGTATTGTCACCTTTAGTGAGACTGCAGATCTCACTGGTGAGAATGGCTGAAAAATCCCTCGCTTGCTGTCTTATCAAAATATTTTTGAAAGATGAGCTAGCCAGCATGCCCTGTGTTTTATGATCCACAATCTTGATGATGTCTTCAAAAAATACAAATGGCCCAACTAGTTGTGAATTGCGCTATCCAAAGTATGTTGTATGGCCCCTTTCAATGCTGGAAACTTATATGGTTTCATAAGAAACCCCACATTTGTTGAAAATTAAAATACCATACTGATGCAGTCAGAGGTGTCCTCCTGAGCTTGTTAGTCATGCAAACAGGATATTTTATTCTCCATTTATTCCATTTTATGTATGCATGAAAAATTTGGAATACCTTAAAATAGTTCAGCATTTAAGTGCTGAAGTCCGAAACGGAATACAATGATAATTTAGTTAAAGGTAGCCTTGCAGTAAATTATCTGAGGTGGTTGTCCTTGATATTCATAAAATTTACAGTGCAGAAGGAGGCCAATCGGCCCATCGAGTCTGCTCCGGGTCTTAGAAAGAGCATCCTACCCAAGGTCCACACCTCCACCCTATCCCCATAACCCAGTAACCCCACTCAAAATTAAGGGCAATTTTGGATACTATGGGCAATTTAGCATGGCCAATCCACCTAACTCACACATCTTTGGACTGTGGGAGGAAACCGGAGCACCCGGAGGAAACCCACACACACACGGGGAGAATGTGCAGACTCTGCACGGACAGTGACCCAAGCCAGGAATCAAACCTGGGACCCTGGAGCTGTGAAGCAATTGTGCTATCCACAATGCTACCGTGCTGCCCAATGATTTGTTGAGGTAACAGGGTTACATTTCTTCTGCTTTGCATTGGAGAAAGGAAATTTGGACTGTGAACTCTTGATCCTTTGCCTGGAATTTCTGGGGCTTCACTTTTGGGCAGGTCTAACAACTCAGCCCAATTTTAAAACATTTTTAAAAAATGAATTTAGAGTACCCAATCCATTTTTTCCAATTAAGGGCCAATTTAGCGTGTTCAATCCACCTACCTTGCACATCTTTAGGTTGTGGGGGTGAAACCCATGCAAACACAGGGAGAAACCCAGGCAAACACGGAGAGAATGTGCAAACTCCACACGGACAGTGACCCAGAGACGGGTTCAAACTTGGGACCTTGGTGCCGTGAGACTGCAGTGCTACCACTGCGCCACCGTGCTGCTCTAAGTTTTTCTTAGGTTTGTCAACATTTTTTACCTTTCCGTGGTTTGTTACACTAAACAGAAGGCGTTTTCCACATAATCAGCTGATGAAGCTGTAATTAACACTACTTTCCTCTTCAAAATTTGAAGCTGCCAATTAAGTGTGAATAGCTTGTTTAATTTAATGCAGTCATACTTAAATTTTCTGGATGACTATTCCTAATAACATAAAAATTACATCATTAACTAGTATAATGAGAATTTTGCACTTATCAAAAAATGCTATATTTTGCACAATTGTATGATAACAATATGGCTAAAACATAAGACATAACAATTTATTTGCATCTATCAAGAAGTCAAAATTCAACTGGTTATATTAATTGCTGTTTGCTGTATCTATATATATATATATGTGTGTGTGTGTGTGTAATATGGCAGATGGTTTAATAGTACCTGCAGCCAATGTTTGACCCGCACCTCGTTCACTTGTAATACATCCAATCCGATTACAGACAGTGATTGTAAAGTTGTAAATTGTGTAGGGTTTCAAATCTGTCACAATGTAGAATCTCTTTGTAGCTGTTACTTTATGAAGCACCTGTATGCAAAGTAAAAATTATCAATATTGTGACCTTATCCCAACAAATATTACTTTATCTTTATGCTTTGAAGCATTGATGAAAGGTGTCAGCTCTTTACATTAATGATAACATTTGCATATCTGATATTGGTAAGTTATTCCTCATGTAAGAATTCACTATAACAGCTCACAAAGCAGGGGTACTTGTAGTAAATTCAAAGAGAAATGCTACGCCTTACTGAAGATGTTTTTCTATTGTAGCTCATCTCCTCTGATAATGCTCATAGTAATTTGGGAACTGTGACATGCTTGTGATATTTAGCTGTTAAGGTGGAGCTGTGTTTAATTTGCCTTATCCCTTTAATGTTACTGCTCAGGTAAATGGTCTAGATCGGAATATTTCAGAGGGTCAAACTCAGGGAACTCTTTGCAGATTGGCAGCTTCCTGTTTTTAACACCCCTGCTGAGAAAAAATCCATGTGGATGGGAGAGTGCAGCGATGTGAGGAAGTATTTGGGCGGGGGGTAGGGGGGCATTGGTGAGAGAGGAGGAGGATGGAGAGAAAAAACAGTGGGGAAATGCAAAAGTGAGTGAAGGAAGAAGACAGAGTGGGTGGGAAGGTAGGATAAGGAGAGGGGTGGCCGAGTTTGACTCAGTGGAGTGAGTGGGGCATATTACAGACAGCATGAGAAAGAACTCTTGAAGTATCTATTCCCTTCCCTACTCTTTGTAATCATGAAAATGTGTGTTTTTCTTAACCATTGACTGTGTGGACATTTTGTATAACCAGCAGCAAGCTTTCAGTGGGTTTAAATTAATAGGATTGCTTATTCACATGCCTGCCTCAAAATGTAATGCTATGCCACTCACTTATACAGTCTCAAACACAAACACGCTCAAGCAAACTAAAGTTGAAAAAAATAATGCACTTTTGCAAGTTATAAACAAAAGGAATAGTTCATAATTCATGCGATTGTCCTCTTCTGAAAAACATCCGTTGCAGGCCTGATGAAAAAGATACCTTTATTCTTGAAGTGCAGTTTAGGAAGTTCAATAACTGGAGTGACATGCCAAAATGGTATATCGGAGTCTCTCAAAGAGGATTTCCTGCAGGTCATAAAGTCAGCGACTTGTAATCTCGTTACCAGGTCAGTTTTCTGCATTAGTTGACCCGATAAAGGAACAGGCTTGGAGATCTTGCAATGTTACAGTCTCCAGTTTTTAAAACATAAGTGTCACTGCCCTTTCTGCTGCTATAGTGTCTTTTTGTGAACAGCACTTAAAGATTAAAGAGGGAAACAAACATGGCTGCCCTACCATGTGAGTTCTCACAGTTCCTTTTCCCTAATATGGTTTTGGTCTTGGGTTGATTAGCATTCTTTTTCAAGACATTCATCCTTACAGGGTTTGAAACAATCACCACCTTTGTTTCAAAAAGACCGGTTTATCTCAGGAATGTCGTTTGGATGGTCCCAGGATGTGGTTGACACTGCTTAGTCTGGCATGGACCCTTCTGAAGTGTGAGACAGGGTGGCAGTTTTTTGAATACACAGACCATATCAGGTTATCTTCAGAAGCCACCCATTGCCCACTTTAAAAGAAATTTCAGTTGCAAAAGATTCCACACTGAGTAAAATTCATGGCCTGAAATTTTTGGATGTGGTCGAGAGCAGGAGAGAGGGCCTGTTGCCCCGAAGTCCTGGATAGTGAGCTGCAGAACAGCCAGTGCTGCCTGGGATGAAGTGGTGGTGGCCATCAGCGTGACCAGGAGGACAGGCCTCCAGTTCTGCAAGAAAGTCAATGATCTACACATTGGTCCTCACGCATGAGTTGACAATCCCCCTCCAAAACCTTCCCACTGCTACGCGAAGAGGCCCCCAACCCCCACTTCACCTCCTCCTTTCACTCCCTCTCATTTCACCCCCCCCCAACACTCCCTTCATCCCCCAACCCTTCCTTCACATCGCCACCCTCTCACCACATGTGCGGCTAACAATGCTCTCTTTGTGCCTCCGCAGGAGAAGAAATCCCAAAATCTAGGGTGGCGGAGGGGTGCCGGACATAAGGGGCGGGATTCTCCCCTACGCGGTGAGGCGGGCGGTCCCAGCGCTGAAGAGTGGCGTGAACCACTCCGGCGACCGAGACTCATCCTATGGACTAATAACGGTTGCCACCAGCTCCCTTGAGCTCCACCCCTCTGACAAAGCTATGTCTCGCAGTCAGCATCCGGAACAGGGCGGCACATATGTGCATGTGCCACTGTCAAGTGCACTGGGGCCCTCTGGCCCCAGAACTCCCAGAGGACACCTGCCTGGGGCAGCAAAGGCCATGGAATGTGGTCAGCAGCTGGCTGCCTCCACCTCTGATATGCATCCTGGTGATACACCGAGACATAATGGTGAAGGAAGGATGGTCAAGCACGTCTAGGATCACTGAGAGGGCACTGGAGTGATGGGGGTAGGTGGGGGGTAAGACAGGAGTATGTGTTGGGAGAGAGGGTTTAGGGGGCATTCTGGGGGAGGGAGGGAGGTGGGATAGAGGGCAGCAGCATCTGGAGAGTGAGGCAGTGGTGTACACGTCTATGAGAAACATTAAAATATGGTCACAAGAACCAGCATGACGCCTCTGGCTCTTTGCTCCGTGATGTGGACCGACCACCAATCCTATCCCCACTAGACATCGGGTCCTGCCCACACCTCCGCGCCTGACCCCCCCCCACACCCCACCCAACATGCCCTTCCCATGCACACCCGGCCGCTGCGGGATGGCCCTGCTCACCGGACCGCACACCCTGAACCCCAGACACCTGAACAGAACATCGCCTAACCCTGGCCGCGGACATGAGCACAGGGCTGGGGCCCATACCCTGGAGGTTGGCTACTGCTTCTGATGTATTGCCTTCCACAGTGTTAAAGCACAATATCCATGCAATATCCATGGATACCCTAATATCCATGCATCACGTTGTGATTGGGATGCTAGGCAATGAACTCCATATGCTCCATAGCAATCCCACCCACAGAGATCCACTTGGGATATGTGAAGTGCTCGCTTAACCGCGAGTGCCAATTCCCTATTAGCTATAGCCTTCAGCCGCATTGCCAGAGGTCTCCGTGGTCAGTGGGAGTTATGGGTGGTCGGTGGAGGTAGACAGGCAGGGACTAGGGTTGCCCCCAGAATGTTAACACATGATCCAGGGATTGGCAAGCAGGACCCGTGCAGGGTTTCCTCCCCACCAGCAGACGCATCCCCAGCCCTGTTTCCCCCCCAGCCTCCCCCTCCCATGGTGGCCCACCCCCAATCAGGGCTGCCCCCCCCCCCCCCCCCCGGGCCCTCCAGTTGCCCCCAAGCCTCTCCAGGCACTGGGATAGCATGCCCAGTGACCCAGGACTCATTGCCTGTGAGCAAAGATGGCCACTCACCTCCTAGGATCCCTGCAGCAGCCCTTCCGCCAGGTTCATGTTTTTCAAAAGGAGTACTAATCGGCGCCAGTGTCACCACTTGCCAGGGAGGTGATTGGATCATGGTAGGCCATTGGATATGGGGTAGCTCCCGGTAATTGTATGGAAATAGGGCTTAAGTGGTGATTATTAGTTGCTCCCCACGCTACGGCGAGATCCCGATTTCATCGACGGAAGGGAGTCAGGCAGATCGCAAACTGTTTGGTGCCTGGTGCGGTTCTCGTTTTTGTCTTCTCCCGTTATTTACCAGCATCATCTCACTGTCGCCCGAGCGAAATGAAGCCACTGAATTGCGGCCATAATATCAAGCGTCATTATCTAGCTGCTAAACTTTGGAATTTTGACGCTCATGGTTTGCTTCAAAGAGAGAGTCTGCCCCTGCAATGGGTCATGTCAGTCACACTTGCAATCACACCTGACTTTGATGCTGAAACAAGTACATAAAATAAAAAACATTTCATCTCCCAGCACGGACTTTCAATATGAACACGCCAAAAATTCACAAGGGATTGTAGGAAAAAAGTTACATTTTATGAACATGTTCTATAGCTCTAAACCATCAAACTAATTGAAGCAAAAAACCTATAAAGAAGACTCTTACTCGTGAAGTTATTGGCAGCACAAATTGATTAGTGGTCTGTTCATCATCAATGTTGATAATATATCCAATCACTTCTCCTCTTATTGAATTGCTGCTCGGTTCCACCCACGTGACATTTAAAGCGGATGATGAAAGTGAGAAAACTGATGGTGCAGCCATAAACAAGGGTACTAAAAGGATTAAAGACATGTCAACTTAAAAAAGTTTCTGGTGCATCAAATGATAAGGCAAAAATATTTGCAGAAAGTATCTGTCTATAGAAAACACTGAAAAGAAAGGAAAATGTACACATTTGAATTACACCTTGTCATTGTCTGAAAATCTGTTTGACAGTAATGTTAAAGCTGACAGTAACAACATGAGATTTTCCATTTCATTTTCAACAGTACATTCATCCTCTTTGACTTTTACCCAATTTAAAACTAGTTTATATGTAAACTTGTCAATCTAGCAATTTACTCAGGGGAACAAGTGTACTTTACCAAGGATGTTGCAGTTCAGAAACCTGTCAAGAAAAGCCTATAATATACTCCTTTTCATGTTCATTGTTGCTTAAGTAGCATCTATTGGAGATCAATACACTCCATTAAAGAATAATTTTAGCTTTTCAAATATGTATTATTAAAGATGATATAGCAGTATGGTTATTGAATGCTCTTATACTCAAACTAAGATGCACACTAAAATATTCTAGACATATTGGTTAACAGAGAGATAAATAGCCAAATTAATTTTCTAAAGAAGTGTATAAACATGTTTGAAATAAACTATTGTAACTAGTTAATTAACTATTGGTTTACCTACTGTGGCGTTGCACAGGACCAAATTTTTCTGATCCAAGAGCTGTTACTGCCTTTCTTTTCTATCCTCTTAATTATTTTCCTATGCTTTGTTTTGTCTTTCTGTTTACCATCCTGTCTCTCCCTCTTTCTTCTTTTCTCCTTATGACTCCCAAATACTTTTCTCCTTCTAGTACCTGTTGTTTAGATATTAATGGGGCAGGTAAATTAAGCAGGGGCGGAGTGTCAGTCAGGAAACCAGGAAATCCCCAGGTGCTGTGGAGTTTAACACCACAGCGTATCTTCTGTCATTGACAGGGTCCTTGTCTGGGAGTCAGTCTGACTGATAGGCTTGCTTTCCAGTCAGGTAGAGAAGACTCTGGATCAGGCCACAGGGGTTGTCTACAGTGAAATTTGGGCTACCTTTAATCTCCAAAGTGATGCTGATAAATTACAGTGGTTCATACTCTGGATCACTGAACTATTAAGAGGGGTTAAGAAAATGAATTCTATTCTCATTATAAAATAGATTATGGTGGTGAAATTGATCTGCAAGAAATGCACAAAGTGGGCTCAACGTGAGTTGGCAGCTAGATTTACACCCTCTACAAAAAAAAGAAGTTACTTGTTAAAATGTTCTGAGTTTATTTTCGCATTTTCAGAAATAAAACAAACTGAAAAATAGCATTTCCATGATTTTTATTTTGGTGAACATGGAGAATATTTAATCTGAATAAAATCTTGAAAAAGTCTGGTAAAATGA
This sequence comes from Scyliorhinus canicula, assembly GCF_902713615.1. NCBI lineage: Eukaryota > Metazoa > Chordata > Chondrichthyes > Carcharhiniformes > Scyliorhinidae > Scyliorhinus > Scyliorhinus canicula. The sequence goes on from NC_052146.1 coordinate 254,949,477, forward strand.
TCTTGCCTTTGTGTTGTAACAAGTCTGTGATTATATAGTATGATGTGGTATGGCTGTGTTTTTTCCTTAATTAAAAATACAACTGCCTTTCAAACCTTGAAGACTATAAGATGAAATAAAATCTTTGACTGCTATGTTATTAAATAAAAGACAAATTACAATTATATTCATATATTATGTAAATCTGAAGATAAAATTTGTTAATACTCACCACCTTCTGCAGTTCTTCCTGTTGCCCACTGCGAGGGTGCACTGCCTGCTATATTAATTGCGTGCACTTGAAATTCATATACAGTAAATGGTAACAGATTAGTAACTGTTGTATGCGTCTGTGGTGGAATTAACGCAGTTTCATTAGGTGATTCTAAGCTTGATTGAGGGTTAAACCGTCCACTGTTTTGAAGAATGCACCTTTGAGGAGGATTGTGTGACCCATCTGTTTGTAAGAGTCTTCGCATGTAGAGTTCATATCGCATTATTATTCCTAGTGAGAAATTTGGATTAGAAATTGATATCTGCATATTTTTGCTTCATCCCACTTACCCCTCAAAAAATGTACTTTCACGGTGATATTTACTAAATTACAACCACTAAAGTTAAATACAGTAGGTCAAATTTGGCTAGCCGACCAATTATATCCAGATGTGCAAATGGAAATAATGCACCAGTAACAAGGCTTGCAAATACCAGAAATTATTTGGCAAACACAGAAAAAAGTCAATTATCAATAATTATTTCTACTTGTTAGGGTAATTTATGGTTAAATCGAACAATGTAATATAATTGAGAGACTGTCGATGAGAATATCCTCAAGAGTAGAAAAGCAAAGAATGCTGGGAAAACTCAGCAGGTCTGGCAACATCTGCCGGGAGAGAAAAAAGGAGTTAATATTTTGAGTCAATTTGACTCTTCATCAGAAATAAAGAGAGGGAGAATGTGTTAGATATTAAACTATAGCTGTGAGAGATTGCAACAAGATGAAGTATGCTTAAGAACAAAAGATGGATGGCCTGGTTTGGTGGGGCGGGGAGGGGTGGAAGGGTAGATTTTTGCATTGAGATAATAAATGTATCTGTTTTTCTTTAAAGGGTTTAAGGTGGAGGAGAAAGGTCATAGAATCATAGAATTTACAGTGCAGAAGGCCATTTAGCCCATCAACGTTAGACCAGCTCTTGAAAAAGCACCCTACATAAGCCCATGCCTCCACCCTATCCCGTAACCCAGTAACTCTTTTGGACGCTAACCGGCAATTTAGCATGGACAGTCCACCTAACCTCCACATCTTTGGACCAAGTCCCTGTCCAAAGTAGTGAACTCAACTTTAGAATGAGCTTCAGTCCATAAGCATGACCCCAACCTTCCTGTTGCTTGCCATTTTAACTCAACACCTTGCTCTCCTGCCCACATATCTGCCGTCAGCCTGCTGCAACGCTCCAGTGAAGCTCACTGCAAGCTGGAGGAGCAGCATCTCATCTTCCGATTAAGCACGTTATAGCTCTTATGACTCAACAATAAGTTCAACAACCTTAGACTGTGACTTTCTCCTTCATCTTAAACCTCACTTTTTAAAATATTCCGTACATTTATTGTCTCAATGCAGAAATCCTCCCTCTGACTGCCACCACCTCCCCCCCCCCCCCCCCCCCCCCCCAACACCTACCCTCCTCCCATACTAGGCTATCTGGCTTTTGTTCTTAAGGTTACTACATCTTGTTGCAATCTCTCACTGCATCAGTTGAGCATCTAACACATTCTCCCTGTCCTTTGTTCTGATGAAAAGCCAAATAGGCTTGAAAGTGGTTTAGATATCTTTGAAGTCACTCCATTTTTAAAACAAGACTGAAGCAATAGCAAGGAAAATGTATCATGCCTTTCAAAATACATCACAGGAGACTGTGGGGCGTGATGACTGGTGGGGTGACTGGTTGTGGGCCAAGGAACGATTTAGTGCAGTAGCTAGCATCCCGCTTTCAGGTTTCCTGGCCAATCAGCTGATGTGCCAAATGTGTCTGGTACACCTTCAATTCACAGTGAGGCAGAGGGAGTGAGTGATCGGTAGGCTTTATTAGTCATGAACTTGCCTAGCCAGAGTCAGTAGTACAGATGAATGCCACCCACAGGAAGCAGGCCTATATATGGCCCGGTGTGGGCGGAGCCAGAGGCGGAGCCATACCGGGATTGCAGTACAGTACCTGGAAGCAGTTCATATTACCATTTCCAGGTCAGAGGTCACAGGTAACGGTATCATGCATGCATTATGGTGAATACATTAATGTATTCACATTAATTCAATGTCAGTGTCAATCCAAAATATTTCTTGTTAAAGGGACCGGGACCCCGGAAGGCGCTTAATCTTTGAACTTTGAACTCCATACTGTTTTCCGTGGCTTTAGCAACTAGATGAATGGAAAAGAGGCCTGGGAAAACTGTTCCCTGGATCTCTGTCTAATACCTGGAGGTCCTGCTGTGGGATCTCAGAAACTGAAGGGAATTAATATTTCCCACCAAAGGTAGGAATAGGCCAGTCTCTCAAACCAAGCAGGCCATGATGCAAGTCAATGAGGAGGTAAGCAGCAGTCTCTCAAACATGGGTGCTGTGCCCCACAAGAATGAAGGAAAGCCTCCCATCCTTTCAGGTGCCAAGATCAATGCTCTAACTTTCCCAGCATTCTCCTGCGCAACTCAGCTGACGTCAATACACCTTGTATTGATGTTGCTCCTTGTCTTCCACTATTCCACTCTCCAGGTATCTGAACAGCGAACACCGACACTCACTCTCAGTGCACGCCCTTGTCTTCGTCACCTTCTACAAATTTAGCCTTCCCCCATCTACGCACAAATCGTTTTCTCACATTCATAACTCCATGCTTTCTCACCTTGCGGATGAAGAAAGTGCAGAATTCCTGGGGGAGTCAGAGAGCGAGGTGGTCAGGGAAGGGGGCCTTCCAGTGATAGTCCTCCTGATGGCCACTGGCAATGTGTTGCCTCCTGGCCAACTTGTTTGAGTACGCTGCAGATGTCATTAATGACCTTCCATAAAGACTGAGCCTTAAGAGTCACTGGTGTTTATGTGGAGAGAGCTGATCCTCTGCCTGTATGCCCCGTGTGAGGTTCTCTCCTTCTTGAGTTGAATCTCTGTGTCCATTGAAATGGCAGATGGCTGAGGCTGTTTTCACTCCCGCCACTGTTGGTATTGCTGATGCTGTTCCTCTTATTCCTCACTAAAGTTCCAGGTTAGAGCTGTACGAGTGGTTCCCATGATGCAGTCAAGGCTGACAGCAAGAAAGTGCTGATCAAGGTGGGTGAACCTCTTTCCAAAAAGTTGGAAATCGCTTGTCAAGCCGGGAAACGAGCACACCCTCAGAAGAAACATTCCGAGCATCAATCTCTATTCTAGCATGGTTGCAGCTATTCAGTTTCACTGAAGGCTTCCCAATCTGCCATCACCTCTCTTTTTTTATATAAATTTAGAGTACCCAATTCATTTTTTCCAATTAAGGGGCAATTTAGTGTGTTCAATCCACCTACCTTGCACATTTTTGGGCTGTGGGGACGAAACCCACGCAAACATGGGGAGAATGTGCAAACTCCAGACGGACAGTGACCCAGAGCCGGGATCGAACCTGGGACCTCAGCACCGTGAGACTGCAGTGCTGACCACTGCACCACCATGCTGCCCTCTGTCATCACTCTCTGATGTGCTCTCGCTTTGTTGACTCTGACAAATTCCACATCGCTTGGGAAGCCCATGTACAGGCTGATAAAGCCAGAATAGTGATTAAATCTTCAGTTAATTTGGAATTTAACTAGTGATTATCTGGCAGTTCCATAAGGGTTTCCCGTTCACATTCAAACCCGCCCAGGTTAAATCCAGAGGTGGGTGAGATCTTGTCAGGTTGTTAACTCCACTGTCCCGAACCCAACCCACCCTCCCATTGGCAATTAAAATTCTTCCCTATTACACTGTTATGAACTCTTATTTGTCATAAATTATTTCAAATGTAGCCTAGGGAAAGGTAAATGTATACTGATTATTTTCATTTCACCTAATGTTACTGGGGCCCAACATGTATTTGTAAGTTATTCATTTGCTTGCACATCAGATTTACAAGTATTAAGCTGCAAGCAAACAAAGGTACAGAAATAAATATGGAAGGTTAGACCATTGAACTTCAACAGATTCATATATTAATGAATTTTATTATCTGTATATTCAGATAAACAGCCTGGAGGTGCTGATTCCTTTGCTAAATATGAATTACATGACTTTAGGGCTTATGTATTAGAATTATTTTGAAAATATATCAGTAGAATATTGAATGTTATTAAAGGTATAAGCAGTTATAAATTTAGTGACCATTTTAAAACAATATTGATTATTATTCATTCGGTTGCTTCTTTAACAAAAACCTTTTTGTCACCTGAGCTATATTTCCATCAAACCATGTCAGGATTATATATATACCTATAGGATCAATTCTAGCAGTGTGAAGACATTTTTAAAGCCAATGTCAAGCTTGTCTTCTAAGGATACATTTATATTTCTTGCTAAGTGATGATACAGACTGAACATTACATTTACAGAAAGAAAGTCAGCCAACAATTCAAGAAGGACTCTTGACACTTACCCAAAGGATTGTGATTGCATGTCTTATCATTGTAAGTTATTAACCTCACAGCGTTGAGTTTGTCTGATTTTAGTGAGGCAATTGGAAAAAGCCAACACAGATAGATAAGCCACTCCACTACAGAAGGAGTGAAAGGAAACTTCGCTTGAATAGGTTTCTCATGCTGACTAATGATAGCAGCATTGGCAGTGACCATTCGGATATTCACAGCCGAGACCATTTTACTTTCTGGCCCTCTCCTCTTGTTGGGGGAGATATGGTTGTAAAAGGAACCACAAGCAGAATCAGGATTTTAGAAATATTTGTGTGCACGCACTCAGCATTATTACGAATGCAATACTGGTGAAACAGAACCTAATTCATGGACACTGGCAATCAGATTTCCAACTGTCTGCCTGCTTTCTTCCCCCATCCAATTCCTTTTTATTTTTTTTTAACAATTTTAGAGTCCCCAATTATTTTTTTCCAATTAAGGGGCAATTTCGTATGGCCAATCCATCTACCCTGCACAACTTTGGGTTGTGGGAGTGAGGCCCACGCAGACACGGGGAGAATGTGAAAACTCCACACGGACAGTGACCCGGATCTGTGATCAAACCGGGTCCTCTCTGCCGTGAGGCAGCAGTGCTAACCACTGCACCACCGTGCCGCCCTCCCCCATCCAATTCCTAATTCTTTGCTTGGTGCTCTACAAAAAATTTATCCTCTCTGCCCAAATCCAGATCTGGGTTCATTACACCTGTAGGTGTTGGATCTCCTCACTGGGCAGGATAATTCTAGGCCTTCCACCTGGGAAGTATTTTTGGATCAGGTGCTAAAGTCTCAAACGTCTAGCTCCCAAAACCACCTCAAAACTGCCCATTCCCACATTAACGAACAGAGGGTGGTGGATGACCAATCCATTCAAAGGAGGCAATAGCAACTTTAATCATAATAACGAGACTGTGAGACAATCATACAGGTTTGAAGCTTTAAATGTTGTTGGAAACCTTCCAGATGATCGGTTAACCCATCAGCTTCCTCAAAGAGAGCACTTGATGGTTCAGGAGAAAGGTGCCTTCATAGGTATCTCCTGTACCCAGGTGCCTTCCTGAAAAAGCCTCCTTATCTCCTCTCGGGTTTTCCCTACCTCTCATGAAAAAATGTGCTCCCTCCCAAAAGCATCTTATCTTCCTCCTTCATCCCCCCCACACGAAGCCTCGATATCCCCACCATCACCAGGCCTCATATTCACCCTCACCTCTGAGACCTCTGAGGTCTCTCCTGAGGTCTCAGATCCATCCATCGCATCTACCACCCACTGACGCCTCCAACATGCCCCGTCCACTGACTGACAATGCTGATCCTCTAACCACCCGCACCATGACGAGGCATCCAACCCCCTCCCTCTGGCATGGGCAGTCCCTCAAATCAACTCCCCCCTTGCTTTAAGCAAGCCCCTCATCTCCGTCCCCCTCCAATTGCCCCCTCCAAACTCCCATTGACAGCTCCCATCTCAGTATGGATAGATCTGCTGCTGCAACCGTCACTGACTGACTCCACACCCTACCTGTCAGCCTGACTGGATCTCCGGTTAGGGAACAGATCAGTGACAAACTGCAAGGATAATGCTCCACAGTGTATGGGGACGTCCCGAATCATTGACTCACCATGATTTCCTAACCAACCTACTCCCTGTGTGTCTTGCCAGCAAAAGTTCTTCCTGTTGAGTTACGATGATAGCATAATCATCGGGGAATGTTCTCAAGATATACTCTCAGTCAGCAAGTGTTACATTTTATGAATAACTAGTTTTTGAGGTTTCTCATTCTCATACCAGGATCTGTCATTGCATGTAATTGAATTTAAATATGAAACTTCAAGTTCCATTTCTTTTAAATAATATTGCCAGCAATATTCTGGTTCCCTTTAGGCATTGCCCCGTGGTCCCTTTTCTCACAAAAAAAGCATTCATGAAATAAAAATGAAAAAACTAGTCCCTGTGTGAATTCAGATAGAATATGGGGCAGGGCTTTGGCCCCAAAATGGAGTGCGAGGTAGTGGAGGGTTAGCGACAGAGGCAGGCAGCTGTATAATTTCACACTATTTTGCCAGCACCCACGTCCTTTCTCCTGAGCCATTCTCCTGAAGGTCAGATTAGGGGTAGAACAGTTACATGCTACTCCAATGGGTAGTTTGTTAAGATCATTAAGAGGTCAATTAAAGCTTTGATCAGAGGCCGACTGGAATTTTCCTGCAAAAGGTCCTTCAGCTTCGAGTGCCTGTTAGACATTCAAACTTAGATGGCTACACTAGCCACAAATTTGTCAATCCAGGCAAAATTGGATAGTTAACTGCTCCCGGTATGATGCTGGGTCAGCACCGGCACTTGAATCCTTTGAAATCCCCACCCAAAAGGGGAACTCCTGCCTGGCGAGTGATCATTTTAATAAGGCTGTTTCATCCCAGAGACTAGCTGCAAGTAAACATACAGTGGACAATCAGAGTTACACTAATCTGTTGCACTAGCTTCACTGCCATGTCTGCCATTAGTGAAGTCCTCTGTGACCTTGCATGCTTATACCACAGAAGAAACTGGGTAGGGGGGAGCCAGGTGGGTGGGTGAGTGGTTCGGCAATTTTAGTGTCCCATCCAAAGTGGGGACTCAGTGGTGGAGTAGCCCTACGTTTTTCTTGGAAATCCTGACATATATTAAAGCCAAGCTTCATATCGGACAACTGATGAGCAGCAGTGCCACACAGGCCCCCACTGTACCTCATCTTCGGGAGGGTAGGATGTAGCTAGAAGTGTGGAGAAGGAGGGGAGGGGAGCTGAACCTGAAGGCAGTTAGCAGCAATCCACAGTAACTTTATGAAGACCAAAGGATCAATCCTACTCCCAGACATATATTTTTTCCCAAAAGGTCTTTGGGTCTTTTTCCGCTCAGCCCATATTGCTCCTTAAAGGACCACTGGTGAATCCATTCAACACCAACTACAACTGGCATGACCTGTAATCAGAGACCTACAATTGACATAGGAATCTATTCCAAATAAGCAGCCTTCCGATGGAAAGACGTTGGTGCACTGTTCGACCCTTTGCAAGCCCACCTGAGAATTGCAGCAGGTGGGCCTTCGATATCTCATTCCGGCGGCCTATTTATAACATGCTAACCCATCCCTCTAATTTGTAACTTCAGCAACAGAAGGGATGTGACCCTTCATTTTAGATCAAAGGAGTTTGTGATGCCAAAAATGGTAATTGCTAAAAACAAAATGCTTGTCTGTTGTTTATTAATATACAGTTTAATATATATCTCCCTTCCTTCGCCTGGCTCCTCATTCTGTGCCAACTATGTCTCCCCTCATGCCACCTTTCATTCTCTGCCCATACCCTCTCATTTCCCTTCACCTCAATATGCCTGCCCCCGTCTGCCACCTTGGATCAATAATTGCCCCGCTTTCTAGGGTGGCACTGTGGCACAGTTGTTCGCACTGTTATCTCACAGCGCCAGGGATCCAGATTCAATTCCGGCCTTGAGTGACTGTGTGGAGTTTGCACTTTCTCCCTGGTTTGTGTGGGTTTCTTCCAGGTGCTCTGTTTTCCTCCCACAGTTCAAAGATGTGCAGGTTAGGTGGATTGGCCATGATAAAATTGTACCTTAGCATCCAAAGGGTTACAGGGACAGTGCGGGGGAGAGGGCCAAGATATGGTGCTCTTTCAGAGGGTCGGTGAGGCACGATGGACCGAATGGCCTCCTTCTGAACTGTAGGATTTCTATGGTTCGAACGTTATTTGACTTCAAATGTGACCTTTGGTCTTGAATTCATTAGGACATGGTCAAGATAAAATTAACAAGTATATGCAATATAGTTCAGAAGTTGAAGAAGCTGTACCAACTTAAAGTTTTAGCAATATCATAATCATTTAATAGTACACATAGAAGGTTGAAATGGTTTCAGGAATACTGAAATTTGATGAAGGACTAGTTCAATTAAATATCAATATTAAAATTAATGTAAAGAGGGGCAGCACGGTAGCGCAATGGTTAGCACTGCTGCCTCACTGCGCTGAGGATCTGGATTCGATCCCGGCCCCGAGTCACTGTCCGTGTGAAGTTTGCACATTCTCCCCATGTCTGCATGGGTCTCACCCCCACAACCCAAAAAGATGTGGAGGTTAGGTGGATTGGCCACACTAAATTGCCCCTTAATTGGAAAAAACAATTGGGTACTCTAAATTTATTTTTTTAAATACATTTTTAAAATAATGTAAATAGTATTTGCTGAGTAAAGTCAAGTTTTAATTCAGTAATTCAGACATTTTTCGATCAACAGGTTAATCTAATTCTAATACTCTCAGATATTGTAAGTTAAAAATGGTGTCTTACCATTAGGTTCTGCAGGAGCAATCCATTCAATAAAGAGCTCTGTGGAACTGACAGTTCTAATTATTGGGAGTCCTTGTCGTTCAGGTGGAGCCTGTTCAGTTATTTCCACAACAGGATTGCTTTCAATACAGCCCCCAGTAGTACAAGCCTGGACGATGAAAGTGTATTTTGTAAATGGAGTCAAATCATTCAAAGTCACAAATGTTTGGAGGCCTTTATAATGCGCCTGAGCCACAGGATTGCCTGGTGTAGTAGATTTCAATATATATCTCTCAATAGGTCCCGAAGCATTTGATGGGGTTGTCCAGTTCAACAAAACTGATCGTGATCCAACAAATCCAACATGACTCAAATGAAGCAACCCAGTAGGCTGGCCAGTCTTTGTGCGATAGCTAACAACACTGCTTCTTGTGCTACCATGAACATTACTTGCCAGAATATAATAAGAATAGGTTGTGTAAGGTGTCAAACCTGTATCACAGAAGCTTTTGAGACCTTTAAAAGAGGAAAGTTATATATTTGTTTACTCAAATAAATTGCTGTGAAAAAAATTCAACGTACATCAGGACTGTTAGAAATTATAGTTAACAGCTTTTTGTAGTATTTACATTCAAAGGATTCATTTCTTCATGTTCAATCTTAAGAATAAAAAATAAATTGCTGCACATCGGCCATGTTCTTTCTGTTCCAGATTCTAAGTGCTCCCGCCAGCGGGGAATCGGGACTGTGTCCTGCTGATGCTAGGAGCATCACAGGGATAGGATTCTCATGGCTTTACTGTGCAAAAATATGCATAGCGCCGAACACATTGGTTTCCCTGCAGTTACTGGAGTATGGCCGCCATTTTGAACTGGCACCCTGATCCCAGCATCCAGGGACGCCCCCCCCCCCTCTCACAATGCAAATGTTGACCCCCTTCCTCCTCCCAGCTGGCAAGGGGAGCACTCCCAACCCCTCATCAATGGGAGCCATGATGTGGAGATGCCGGCGTTGGACTGGGGTGAGCACAGTAAGAAGTCTTACAACACCAGGTTAAAGTCCAACAGGTTTGTTTCAAACACGAGCTTTCGGAGCACGGCTCCTTCTTCAGGTGAATGGAAAGGCTTGTTCCAGAAATGTTTATATAGACACAGTCAGAGATGCCCTGGAATGCGAGCACCTGCAGGCAATCAAATCATCAAAGATGCAGAGAGAGAGGTAACTCCAGGTTAAAGAGGTGTGAATTGTCCCAAGCCAGTTCAGTCGGTAGGCCTCTGCAAGTCCAGGCTTGTTGGTGGGGGCCGAATGTAATGCGACATGAATCCCAGATCCCGGTTGAGTCCGCATTCATGCGTGCGGAACTTAGCTATAAGTTTTTGCTCAGTAATTTTGCGTTGTCGCGTCTCCTGAAGGCCTCCTTGTAGAATGCTGACCCGGAGATCAGAGGCTGAATGTCCTTGACTGCTGAAGTGTACCCCAACAGTGTACAGGAAGTGTACCCTTCCTGTTGGGGTACACATCAGCAGTCAAGGACATTCAGCCTCTGATCTCCGGGTCAGCATTCTACAAGGAGGCCTTCAGGAGACGCGACAACGCAAAATTGCTGAGCAAAAACTTATAGCTAAGTTCCGCACGCATGAATGCGGACTCAACCGGGATCTGGGATTCATGTCGCATTACATTCGGCCCCCACCAACAAGCCTGGACTTGCAGAGGCCTACCGACTGAACTGGCTTGGGACAATTCACACCTCTTTAACCTGGAGTTACCTCTCTCTCTGCATCTTTGATGATTTGATTGCCTGCAGGTGCTCGCATTCCAGGGCATCTCTGACTGTGTCTATATAAACATTTCTGGAACAAGCCTTTCCATTCACCTGAAGAAGGAGCCGTGCTCCGAAAGCTCGTGTTTGAAACAAACCTGTTGGACTTTAACCTGGTGTTGTAAGACTTCTTACTGTGCTCATCAATGGGGGGGACATTCCCCTCCCCCCCGCCACTTGAAAAACAGGTCACCCTCACAACACCATGCACTCATGAGGGTCCTGACGGTTGGGTGGGCTCAGGTTGTGGGTAATGGTTTGAACCCGAGACCCTCCCCCGGGTGGAGGTCCCGTGTTGGATTGCTGCTTCAAGAGCTAGGCAACGGGTTCAAACTCTAAAGTGGCCTTCTCACTCTGAATGGCTCTGCCTGACAGCTGATGAGGAGACCAGGCAGTTCAGTGAAGAATCAAATCAGGAGCGCTTTCCCTTTCCTCACATCTGCTCCCTCACTCCTATGCTTTTGAAACTGGTACCAGAGCCTTTCTAGAAAGCTCACAATACTTGAAGAAGCTTGAAATCCCCTGGGATATTTTGAAATGCTAAGCATTAATTCCATTTCACAGGGCAATGCCAGGAGGAACAGGAGGTTTGTTTGTTTATCTTTCCCTTCATTCTTGAAATATCAGAAGTACCCTCCACTGATCCTAATCGCATTGTTTATAAACATTCTTGTTATGATTGACAGCTGCTGACCACATCAAAGCAACAAAACGGATCACTTCCTCTTTACTAAATGGAGAAAACACTTAGCATTAGGAATAGAGAATCCCGGCCATCATGCCTAGTTGTATAATGGTCACAATGATGACAATTATCAAACTAGTTTGATAAATTCATGAACATCCAATCAGCTGTTCAATCCCTGATATTAAATTAATGATGAAATAGAAAGCACTGGTATTATTATTTGCCTTAATTTTGCAAGACTTGATTTAGAAAGAAATTTACACAAAGAAAGGACAAAACAATTACTTTCTGATCAGAGATCATCCACTTTGAAAATTATTCATTCACTTAGACTTGTTCTAACTATAAAGTATAGTGTAGAAATTACTTGGGGTGACATTATTATATTGATGCTTAATGTATGGGTAACAAAGCTTATTCAATGCTATTTTAACCATTATCCTATCCAAGTAAATTGGTTAACACCCTGCTAAAGTAACAACAAAAATAATTTGATATGAATGTGTTTAGCATTTTTAAGGTGCTGAGGTTCTTCCCACCCTCATATCCACAGTGTCTTCCAATGTCTCCTTAACAATTGAATTGGCTAACTATTCTTTATAAGATCATGTGATTTCAAACACAGTCTTCAATTTCACAGTCAATTATAATACTTTAAAAACACATTGGGGCTGAAATTGGTCTTTACCGCCTGAACCAAAGAAGCAATAACAAATTGGTAGCTCCTTTTACATCCCATCCAATTTTCTTTTCCATTGGAGTCAGTCAGGTGGTTGTGACCTGGGTTGCCAATTTGTTACTGGCTATTTGTGTTCCTGCCAAACACCAACAACAACCCAACACTGGGGGCTACAGTAAGAGTTTGTCAGTAAAATATTCAACCCACCTCGGAAAGAAAGACATAAAAATCATTGCAAAAAGTGATTTGATGTTCAAGTCGAGGGGTGAGACACTTAAAGAACGGTCAACAGGGAGTTTGATCACTTGCTGGATGATCGAATGTATCATTTATTTCAATGTACTTATAACTAACAGGTGTATTGTTGACAAGTATATTGTAATCAGTCTATTGTTTTGTTTATACCTCAGATAGGCATTTGTGTTTAATTTCAGCTTTGACAGTTGTCCCATTATCTCTCATAATCCTCATGCCTGATCAGTAGTGTAGCCTGTCAGGCATAGAAGGTTATATCTTAGTATTGATGTAAAATTAGTTGCCCATCAGCTTTGTACATGTGTTTAGGAAGAAATTGGGCTCAGTAGCACCCCCTTTTTATGGTGCCTGGAGTGCTCTTGGGAGTCGGGACTGAAAATGGCATTAGCGCACAACAGTTAATACCCGCCAGATCAGGTTGATCATGACATCAATCAGCGTTAACATTAATTTGACGCCATCACTTCCATTTTGGATTTCAACAAATCCGCCCACATTCTTTCTTAAACTTGCACAGCTGAACACATGTTAAGCAGGCTAAAGGACCCCACCCCACACACTGTATATGAAGGGAGTTTCATCTTGCACGTTTCAATACTGGTTGATTTTTTTCAGCTGTTGCTACAATTTTACACGTTTTTAATGTTTTCCATAGTGGATTTACGATTCAAAAGTTTACAATGAGCAGTTTGACCATTGCTTAAGGACAATTTCGGCACAACTAGGTGCTCCCAGACATGGTTGTACTTATAGGTCTTCATTTTGGAATAGGGCATGACTGGGAGGATGTTCAGAAGCCACATCAAGCTGCTAAAAGAGGGAGGACGTGGAGCTGGAGAAGGGATGAGCAGGGGCCATGTCTGCTCAAGGTCTTTAGGGAGCACTCTCCTGCGGACCGCAATGACAATCCCAAATTTTGCAATGTCTGTGCTTCACTAAGCAAGTCTTCACTGGAATCTGCCAACTGCTGCAGCCCCAACTGTAACCTCCACGCATTAACCTCCATAGCCATTGTCTTTTAGTATATTTTGACCAGTTATCTGGAAGGCCACCATCCTGCCCGCAGAGAAAGGGCATCCCTCCCTCTTTCCAGCTCCTTCACAACACCTTCAGTGCAGCGTTAGAAACCTTGGATGCCTGCGAGTTAAATTCAACTCATCTGCTCCATCCACAATGCATCGCCCCTTTAAGAGGTGCCGGCTATCTTTAAACAATGCAGACTAGTTTTAACCAGAGCAGGCTAGCTCTAAGGAATGCTGCTGATTCATGCAGCCAATCAGGAGCATGGCTAGGGCTGGCTGTATGCAGAATTCATGCTAATGAGAAGGTAGCGTGAAGGTGCCTGGAAAGCCACATTGCAACCCCTGTGCCCATTTTTGGATCTATCCAATTTAGCCCCCACTAAATACTTTTGAAATAAAATTGTATTAAAATAGTGGATAAAGGAACTTCACATGAATGTTTTATTTTGCAAGCTCAAATCACACTGTGCAATTTTACTCAATATGCTTTCTTAACTGTTGGGCAGTTAGTTTGATCTAGAACATGAAGTGAGTAACATATCGGTGGTGCTTATTTACTTCAGTTTACCTTTAGCTTACGAATGATACGGAGTGCTGAATATTCATCAACAGAGATTCTTAGTACGGTGTCTGGGAAAATCACTGGGGCTGGTTTAGCTCACCAGGCTAAATCGCTGGCTTTTAAAGCAGACCAAGCAGGCCAGCAGCACGGTTCGATTCCCGTACCAGCCGCGCCGGAATGTGGCGACTAGGGGCTTTTCACAGTAACTTCATTGAAGCCTACTCGTGACAATAAGCGATTTTCAATTTTTCAATTTCATAGTCACATCACAGAAATGTAGGGAAAAAACATTTGCCAAATATATTTCTTACTGGCATTGGGGTTGTGCAGCACCAATCCATGACGCCCTCACTAAAAGGGAACATTCACTCAATTCACCCAGTCTACTAAATTCCTAACCTTGGTTACATCTCCTTAAAGAACGTAATAGAGGTGAGCATCTTTGCCACAGGAAGGCAAGGAGAGTCATCCCCAGGCCATTCTGACCAGCAGGTGGTTCAGAACACATAAATACAAACCAGTGACAATAATCTGCTTGCCCTTTTAACAATGGGCTGAAATCTTCAGCTGCGCCCGCCGCAAAATAGGCACGGACGCGCGCAGACCGTGTAAAGGTCGATTGACCTCGGGAGGGAATTTCTGGTCGCTGGGCGGGCGCGGCCGAAGACTCCCGCCCATGTGTTAGTATACAGACCAGAAATAGAATGTAATATGGGAAGAACAAAAGCAATTCAATTCCTAAATTTAAAAAAAATTGCTTCCAATTATATAAGAACATTAATTCATGAAAATTATAACGAATGTCAAGATTTTCCACGATCTCATTGCTAAATAACTACTAATTTCAGAGAAAGAAAAAAGCTTACCAAATGGATACTTATCCTGAACTGTATGAATTTCTACTCCATCTCTGTACAACATATATGTGAGCTCATTCGTGTTTGGTGCGTCGGGTGGACTCCATGACAGATTAACAGCAGTAGAATTCAAAATGTGGGCTGTTGGTGGAGGTTGCTGAATTGGAGCTGCATTAATTAAAATACAACTTTTAACATATTTTAAAATAAAGGAACTTGCACTTATATAGCAACTCACAACCTTTGGATGTCCCAAAGCACTTTCCAGCCAATTAAGTGCTTTTAAAGTGTAGTCACTGCTGTCATGTAAGAAACATGGCAGCCAATATGCAATTTTGCACATTAAGGTCCCACAGGTAGCAATGGAAGAAATTGCCAATCATCTGTTTTAAATGTAGGTTGAGAGTCAAGAGACGGTGAGGACACTGGGAGAACTCCCGTCCTGTTCTTTCAATGGCATTGTGGGATTTTTATCTTCATGTTCACTAGATAGGGCAGACTGAGCCCCCATTTAATGTTCAGGTGAAAGAGGACACCTCCAAGAGTGCGGCATCCTCCTCAGTACTACACAGAATTGACAGTGCTCAAGTCCCTGGAATGTAACTTGAACCTGCAATCTAAGGTGCAAGTGGAACATTTATTTTCTTTTGCTTTGCAAATTCTGATCATAATTATTGACCTGGAATTTGCTGAAAAATGACACATGGTATTATTAATGGGCAAATCAGTCAACTACTTGTGATGAGGAAGAGATAGCACATGGATTCCTAATCGCTGCAGCTCCTGCCCAATTTGTGCCATGAAGTTTGCGAAAGTGGCACATCCTTAACTTTCTCATGAGTTCCATAAAGTTACTGCATTTACATATTCATTGCCAATTAAACTTGCTGTATAAAGTTAAGTCTAGTTACTAATAGCACAAATACTCTTTCAACAACGGATAATTGTTGGTGACTGCCAATCAACCATTCTCAACCAAAAAGTGAACATTTAAAAGTGTGGAATCTTATTTTTTTCAGGCAGTGAATTGTTGAATTTTAAATTAAAATTTTTCTTCTTACGTTCCCTTTCTGCATTAATTCAATCTTTCTTTCTTTTTTCTTATTGGTCTTCCTGGGCCAGATTTGACATTCAATTCAGCCTTTTTTTTCTCGGCCTGCTAATTTCTCAATCCTTAAATCTCATTGTTTGAGGTGATATGATACACTGTTGGTCCCTTTGTTCACCAAGGTCCCAGATGGCCTCTTCCCCTTGCACACACCATTATTAGCTTGCACTTCCCAAATTATTTTTGTGCTGAATGACTCGGAGAAATGTTTAATTAACTGAGCACACCACAAACTTCCCAGCTCCTGCAAATTCCAGACCATTAATGTGTTGCCCTTATTAGTGAGGACATTTTATGACCAATTGCTGAGTTGCTCTTAACCACTGGCATCCATCCAACAACAACTTTCATTTATGCTGCACTGCCAACACAGAAAAACATTGCATACTGCATAGGTTAAGGCCATCGTCACAAATGCATTTAGCCTACTGTGCTATCATTCACAAGCACAATCTATCTGTTTTGGTCATATTTGATACCTCAAACTGATATATAACGTACATAGTAGATTCATAAATTAAAACGTTTTTTAAAAAACTGACTACACTGGTGTTAAAATGATTATGATGTACTAAAGTAGAGAAAAAAAAATCCTTGAATTTTTCCCAGTCACTAGAATTTGCAATTTGAAATGGGACTGTCAAAAAAATGTCACTTGTACGGTACTCCAGTGTCAATTTGTAAATGAAATAAATTTGCTTGCAGAAAAATAATTACTTACTATTACTGCAGCCAAATGTGTTGTTCACATCCAAGTGGCTCATATTGTGGGCACATACATCACATTTTAAACCCGTTACAAACTGTTTACAGAAACATGCTCCATTTGTTTGGTGGCAAGTGGCATTAACACTGCCTGCAGGGTTACAATTGCATGGATGACAGCTGTAAAAACAAAGAAAAAAGATACAATGATTCTCACCATGTCACATAAAAGACAATAAATAGTCCTGATAGCTTTACTCTAAAATTAATTTATGTTTGATAACTTGATAGTACTTTGTCCAGTACTTCAAAAACATTAGGTGAAACTCTTCGTCAAAATTTTGTTTACCAGTTAGACTAAGAACTTTTGTTTAAGAAGATAATCAACCCATTATTCATTTTCAAAATTCCTAGGGCTGGTTTCTCCATTTCTGAGACTAAGGGCGGGATTCTCCGAGCGCCGACACCGAAATCGCGTTCGGCCATTGCCGGAGAATCCATTTTTATGCCGGAATTGCAGGCGGCGCTGTTTTTCCAATTCTCCGCCCCCTCAAAAACAGCACACTGGAGGAGTACGCCGCACGGTGTCGGGACAGCCTCAGGACATCATCTGTGGATCTCTCCTGATTCTCCACCCCAATGGACCAACTTCCCGACGGTGTCGGTCGCGTGTCCTCTCATTTTTCGGGGACCTCGCGTGGCGGCTGTGGACTATGTCCAGCGTGCCACAGTCGGGGGGGGGGGAGCCATTCTGCTGGCAGTGGGGGGCTCTGGCTGGGGGACAGTGGGGGGTGGTCTGGGGCTGGCGAGGGGAATTACAGGGGGAAGTATTTGGCAGTCCGGTTCCGGGCGCAGCCGCCACAGGCTGCTGCCATGTGCATTCACAGCCACGGATCCGGCAATTATGCGTCCATATCGGCAGCTACGTGGCGCGGCTGCTAGCCCCCCACCGGGCGGAGCATCGGTGCGGGGGTGGCGCCGACTTTTTGTTCGTAAGACCTAGCGGATCCGGCAGACAAAGCTGCAGAATTGGAGAATCCAGCCCTAAGTGTTGACGCCACTGCAGGATTCATGGAGTTCCACGACATCAAAACTGGCACCGCACCTGGAACGATTCTGCTCCTGTTGAGGGGCCAGCACTGGTGCCATGTGGAATACAATCAATTCCAATGAGAAACTGTGCAGGATTCGCCGGATTAGTGATTGACACTCAGTAGGCTGACAAACTGCAGCCGCATATCCACACTTCATTCCCCAAACACACAATCCCAGCTATGGCAGCAAGGAGCGCAGCTCCACGGTTCACCGAGGCCAAGCTGGAGACCCTCCAGGATGCGGTGGAGATGAGGCAGATGACCCTGTATCCTGGCTGGGAAGGTAGATACCAGCCTTTTCCATTCGGCTTGCCTGGGCACGGTCAGCGCCATGGGCAACACCATTCAGGCGCCTGTTCGGGTACACAGAGGGAAAATTCAGAATATCCACATTACCTAACAGCAGGTCTCTTTGCTGACAACCCGGAAACCCATCTCTGAATGGAGTCTGCATCGGAGGAGTTTGATCTTGGACCATTATGCCTGGGGTGTGGGGGATGGGGGAGCGGAGGGCAACAGGGCTCTACCCATAGGGGGAGATGAGGAGCTTGTACTGGGCTCCACCCTTGGCTCCGCCCATGGCTCCTCCCCCTAACCAGAAGTATAATGGTTGATGCTGAGAGCCTGCCTGCCAGTTCATCTGGAGTTCATCTCATCACAGGCAGGCTCTGTTGTAAGACGATTAAAACCACTGTTCACTTCTAACCACGTGTCGCGTGACTCAACAACAAAAGCAGCAAGCTGCCTCTACCTCTAATGTGCATCCTTGGGACACACCTAGACTTAGCACTAGACCATGTAAGATCAAGAAGATTGAGAATCACTGAGTGGGCACTGTGAGGCCGGGAGGCAAGGTGCTGGTCTCAATCTGTAGCGAGGGGGAATGGAAATGTGCAATGTTCACTATTAAAACATGTTACACCTGATATATGTGCAGCTACTGTCATGTTAATCTTCACAGCGGGCCTGCCGGCACCCACACTCCCTGTTGCGCACCGCTCCCCCATCCCCCACAAGACTCCCAGGGGAGCTCAGGTGAGTGCAGCACTCAGCAGGAGAGGGTCATGCCTGGGTAGTATCCTGATACTACATAGACAGACTCGGCACTGCCCAGACATCCCCTCGCACTATTTGGGTACCCCCCTCAAAGCCCAAGCATCTCCTTGCATTGCAATGAGTGGATTAGGGCTGCATCCTCACTGACTCCTCCTCTTCCTCCTGATGTGGCCTTCAGATGCCTGCTGACAATGGTTGCGCCCTTCTGATGGCAATGTTGAACTTATATGGGCCAAAATCACGGTCTAAGTTATGAAACTTGCATCAAAGCAGCAAGAATGCCTGACAGTGTTGGAAGTGGCCACCAGCATAAATAATGCCAATTTCTACCTTCAGGGCTTCCATAGCATCAGCACTAGTGACATTAATAAGCCCAAATTTGCGACTGTAGGCTTTGAGCCATATCAGCCATGTTTGAAGGATACAAGAGACCATCAGGGCCAACAAATTTGAGGCATAATCTGGTCTATATGGAAGGTTCTTCCTAAACTGTCCATACAGCAGACGTGTTGCTTTAGCAAGCTAACAATCTATTTCACATGGTTTCTGGCTTGCAATATTCACCCATGGTCCACCTGCCGTCAAATGGTGGTGGGTGTGGCATCATCAGCTAGATGTAGCGAGGATATCCTTTCTTTCCTAGCTGCCACCCTCAGGTTCATGTTAGAGGACTAAAAGTGGTGTGAACAGCAGACTGCCTCAAGATCAAGGCATCTTGGCTGCTGCCAGAATAGCAGGCATTCACTGATATAATGGTTTGTGCATGGTTGCGCACCAATTATATATTGATTTAATTCAGTCATGTGGCTCATGTACCTCAGAACCACTTACTTGGCTTCTTGAACCATTAGTAATCCCATTACCCTGGCAAAGCCATGTGCTCTCTCATCCTGATTTTTCATGCTTAGACATAGGATGATGTAATCACATATAAGGCTTCACATCTCATTCCAAATGCTGAGATGGATGGCGTACAAGGAGTTGATCTACATGTTACCCACTCCCACCTGGAGTGATTTTGGCCCATAAAGTTTAATATGACTGTGATATTTAAGACTCCTGGCACTGTTGTCCTTGACTTGGTGTGAGGTTGCTGGGCCTCTTGAAGGAGGTGACATAGAAATACGATCAACTCCTTGTTGAATTTGGGTCACCTCAGGCATTACTCCTGGGTGAAGTGTAGGTATAAGAAATTGCTTCAGAAAACATTTGGTGGAGTCTTCTTCGGAGAGAGCACCTCCTTTTCCGTCTTCACAGAACGTCTCTCTGTAACCCTTGGTTTCAGTTGGATTGCTGACCCAACGGCACTAAAATTAGAGCCCCATACTTTTTGAAATGTGTGTTTATAGATTACCAAATCCTCTGTCCTCCCTCAATGGTTGCACCAGCTCACCATTCGGCTTTCATACACAAGTCACAGTACGTTCACAAACTTTGCCACAACAGAAATAAATCAAAAGCACTTTGCCTGCAAACCCTTTACACAACTTTTAAATAGTGCCAGTGTGGGTGGGCTTCCCCATTCAGTTGAACAAAATTGAGTGATTAGCACAGGCTTTCAGTGGTTATATATGGTCTACGTTATGAAGCCTGCATAAAGCAGGAAGTGACTGATCATTATGAGAGCTCTCCTGATGCTCTTGGTGTATATAAAACATCCCTTTACTCAGCCCCATCCCAGTTTGGGGTACCCGCTGACAGTGTTGGAAGTGACCAACAGCATGAATAATGCCAATTTCTGCCTTCAGGGCTTCCATAGCATCAGCACTAGTGGCATTAAGAACAAAGAAAAGTACAGCACAGGAACAGGCCCTTCGGCCCTCCAAGCCCGTGACAACCATGCTACCCGACTAAACTACAATCTTCTACACTTCCTGGGTCCATATCCCTCTATTCCCATCCTATTCATGTATTTATCAAGATGCCCCTTAAATGTCACTATCGTCCCTGCTTCCACCACCTCCTCCGGCAGCGCATTCCAGGCACCCACTACCCTCTGTGTAAAAAACTTGCCTCGTACATCTACTCTAAACCTTGCCCCTCGCACCTTAAATCTATGCTCCCTAGTAATTGACCCCTCTACCCTGGAAAAAAGCCTCTGACGATCCACTCTGTCTATGCCCCTCATAATTTTGTAGACGTCTATCAGGTCGTCCCTCAACCTCCGTCGTTTCAGTGAGAACAAACCGAGTTTATTCAACCGCTCCTCATAGCTAATGCCTCCACACCAGGCAACATCCTGGTAAATCTCTTCTGCACCCCCTCTAAATCCTCCACATCCTTCTGGTAGTGTGGCGACCAGAATTGAACATTATACTCCAAGTGTGGCCTAACTAAGGTTCTATACAGCTGCAACATGACTTGCCAATTCTTATACTCAATGCCCCGGCCAATGAAGGCAAGCATGGCGTCTGCCTTCTTGACTACCTTCTCCACCTGTGTTGCCCCTTTCAGTGACCTGTGGACCTGTACACCTAGATCTCTCTGACTTTCAATACTCTTTAGAGTTCTACCATTCACTCCATATTCCCTACCTGCATTAGACCTTCCAAAATGCATTACCTCACAATTGTCCGGATTAAACTCCATCTGCCATCTCTCCGCCCAAGTCTCCAAACGATCTAAATCCTGCTGTATCCTCTGACAGTCCTTATCGCTATCCGCAATTCCACCAACCTTTGTGTCGTCTGCATGGAGCCGAAATTTGCGACTATAGGTTTTGAGCCACATCATCCATGTTTGAAAAGCAGAGCAGACTCGATGGGCCAAATGACCTAATTCTGCTCCTATGTCTTATGGACTTTTACAATATTGGTATATATTAACTAAATCTTGACATCCAAAATGTACTACAGAGGCTTTCCTTATTTTGTTCCCTAAATGATGATATCTGAACTTACGATGAAATCTGTAGCTGGCTAGATATTTATTACATATGCTAATTTTCTGTGATGTTGCTGATGGATTGCTAAATTATTGGCATAGTGAAACATCGGAAAAATGTGAATGATTTTTCTGTGTTTAAAAGGGACCTTCAAACTGCTCAACATTGTTTCTGTAATTATTTTTAATGACGAATGATCAGTAATATTAAAACAAAGAAATCTGATTACATTTATTCTCTAGGTGAAGAAATTCATCCACAGTAATCAGTTTAAATAGTTCATTCTTCATTCTTATGGGATTGATTCACTTTCCAAATGGATGGTGAACTTGAACGTATTAGTTATTTGTGAAGTTCTCCACCATTACATCACAGCAATCAGTTATTAACATTCTGTTACGAAGAAGCAAGAGGTTTAACCAGGCAATACATTTTGGTACACAGTATGACACTGGATATTATGTATACTGATCAGAAAAAGACAAAAAATTCAAGTCCCCAATTGGTGTTCCCACATTAAAAAATAATAGGGATGCCCAGTGGTATATTCAATAGTCTATTGCCCAAGGCAATGTACTGTGTTACAACGACACCCTGTTGCTTTAAATTTGAGCTTATTCCTATATTGAAAAAAATATTGCTTCAACGTGAAAATACTTAAACAAAAGAGGACCATTTAAATGGAAGTTCAAATAAAAAATTAAACCCGAATTTAAAAGTTTAAGACCATAAAGCACATTTTAGGCAAGGCAAGTGTCCACTTTCCTGTTCAAATAGGCAAGAGGCACCACAAATATGTAAATCAGGGTCATATCCATTTGCAAGGCTCCGAATACTATTTTTATGTACAATTTGACAGATTAGGTTCCACGAATGCGAGACCAGTTACTTTTTATAAATAAATGTAGAGTATCCAATTATTTTTTCCAATTAAGGGGCAATTTAGCATGGCCAATCCACCTACTCTGCACATCTTTCAGTTGTGGGGGTGAGACCCACGCAGATTTGGGGAGAATGTGCAAATTCCACACGGACAGTGACCTGGGGCCAGGGTCCTCAGCACCATGAGTACTCTGCCAGTTATGCAAAATTTTGAGCAGTTAAAGCAGTTATCCTCAAAGATCCATTCTCACCCCCGCCTCCCCCCCCCCCCCCCCCCCCCCCCGGCCTGCCCCTCAATAGGTCTGGCAGGTCTGACCTGCCAGCTGGTTCCTTGCAGAAACCAGACGATTTCCAGCCTGCTAAAATCAGCAAAAATGCAGGGCCATATATGTGTCCATTTTGAGCCAAAGTTAATCATTAGCCCCATTGATTTTTTTTCCCACATCAATCCACAGAATTCCAATGTATGCGCAAGTGAAAAATATAACTCAAATGAGCAACAACTTGCCTTCCACTTCCAGGATTAAAATCAAAATAATGTTCCTTGCAGTGGTCACAGCGTCTCCCAGTCACTGAAGGGTCTCGGCAAACACATTGTCCCGTGACACCATCACATATCTGATGTATTGATCCTATTGGATGGCACTCACATGGCAAACAACCACTGGAATTAACCAAGGGAAGCATAAAACCTGAAAATGCATCATGTAAATTATTTATAAAAAGACAGACTTTAGCATGCATATGCAATAGATAGCAAGACAGATGATTTTCTGAAAAATTATAAAATAATTGATATTGAAGGTGTACATATGGACCATTAACCCACCTACTTTTATCTTAAAATTACTTATGGGGATGAATGTACCAACAGACTGCGATAAGAAGTCAGGCTAAGGATCACATACATGACTCCTCACAGATGCCACTTCTGATCACTACCAGGAGATACTAGAGCTGGGATTCTCCGTCCCAGTTTTTCCCGCCACTGCTGCCAGCAAGAACGGAGAATTTGGCTCTCAACCAAAGCGCCATTCTCTGCAGTGCGACTGGAGAATCCTGCTCCCGCAAACGGACAGAAAATTCCGGCCTAGGTTTCAGCCAGGCATCTCTGCGTACATCGGTCAGAACACCAGTGGATCATTCGCCTCAGCCCAATTTCATGTATTCACCAATTACGTAGCAATATTGAGAAAATTCTGAGAACTCACTTGTTCGCTTAGTTGGCTATTAAATAATGCTCTACTCACAGAATGCCTCAACAAATGGAATAAATAAATAAAAGAATTGGAGGCAACAAATCCTTTGTTTTCGTTTCTGAAATGCTTGCAAAACTTTATTGAATAATTATAATCAATTTTGAACATTATTTATTTGATATGTACAGAATCTAAAGAATGATCAGATTGTTGCCTCAATGGACCGTATAGCAGGATTACAAGCAAAGGAATAGCATCTATAGGCTAATCCTTCAGTAATATTAATGGGAAAACGCTCAATGCACTCATGCGTCATTATTCCTTCTGCTTCTGTTACAGAGGTATCAATGTTTTTAAAATCAAAAGTAGCTTCTAGTCTTCTATGTGTTAATATTATACTAATAATATAATATATGGTTATTTAGATTTTCTTTAAATATATGGTATATTTTTAAATATATAGTTTATGACTATTTCATAACGTTGCGTTTTTGGTTACAAATATCCATTTCCTCTATGCTGGAACACATTGGCCGGGATTCTCTGATCCCGTGCCGGGTCCGATAAACGCGCCACCCCACTCCGACGCCGGGCCACGATTCTCCGGCGCTGAATATATGGCACCTGCCGTCGTGCCGGTCGGGGGCCGTTGAAAGTGCCCCCCCCCCCAGCAATTCACCGCGCCACGACGGGCCGAATGCCCGCCGTGTTCGGCCGAGTCCCGCCGGCATGGGTTACCATTAATCTCACCCGGCGGGACCTCGGAATTCTGGCTACGGGGGACATCCTGGTGGGGGGTGGGGGATCCAACTCCTGGGGGGGGTCTCCAGGGTGGCCTGCCCCGCGGTTGGGGCCCACCGATTGGCGGGCGGGCTAATTCAGTGGGGGGGCCTATGTTTCTCCACGCCTGACCCCTGTAGGGCTCCGCCATATTTCCTGGGAGCCGGCGCAGAGACAGGAACCCACACGCATGTGTGGCTTCACGCCGGCCTAGCGCGCATGCGCAGACCCGTGCCGGCTGTGGCACACCGGCTTTCAAACGCCGGAGCAGCGGACACCACTCCGGCGCCGTACTAGCCCCCTAGGAAGGGGTGAATGCTTGGGCCTGGAGGCCCGTTGACGCTGGAGTGGCTCGCCCTGCTTTTGACGCCGCTGTCAGAACTTGGCTGTGGGATCGGAGAATACCGACCATAAGCATTCCACAAAAACACAGCACAAAGTTATTCTGTGAAATTATAAAGCCAGCACCATAAATCTTTAAAGGATGAAATTTGTGTTTTGACAGAAAACGGAAGATGCTTGTCACTTTCTTTAATTAAATCAATAATTAAATCACATTTGTAAAATCACACATTTCCAAACCGTACACCCCACAGTTTCCTTTTTATTAATTATGTTGCAAAACAGGCACACTCCTGTTTTTATTAAAGGAACATCATACCACAGTCACAGTCAACCATAGTTACTGCTCATTATCCAATTTCTCATTGTAAAACCTGAATTTACAATTAACTAATGGAATATAATGCGAGGGCGGAAGTGGTTAACACTGTTGCTTCACAACTCCAGGGTCCCAGGTTCGATTCCCGCCTTGGGTTACTGTCTGTGTGGCATCTGCATGTCTTCCTCGTGTCAGCCTAGGTTTCCTCCGGATGCTCAGTTTCCTCCCAAAAGACCAGAAAGACTGGGGGCGGGATTCTCCGCCGGTGGGATTCTCCGTTTTTGTGGGCGCCAGAGGGTTTCCCGACGGCGTGGGGCTGCCCCACAATGGGAAACCCCATTGATCGTCCGGCGTAACGGAGAATGCCGCCGGTGGGTTGAGGCTCAAAAGTGGTGTGGCGGGGTGGGGAATCCAGATGGTGTTAGGTAATTTGGACATTCTGAATTCTCCTTCTGTGTACCCGAATAGGCACCGGAATGTGGCGACGACGGGCTTTTCACAGTAACTTCATTGCACTGTTAATGTAAGCCTTATTGTGACAATAAAGATTATTATTATTATTATTAAAAGCTAACTCTTAAATAGTGTGAATACATATACATTCTTTGATTCATTTTTCAGTATTTGCTTTTTGATTTTTAAAAAACTCTAACATATGCAATTAATGTAGAAGTAATTCAAATATTACAGAATAGGTGGGATTCTTTGCAAGCTATAATTGTTTTCAAATTAACTGGTTTATTCAGATAACAGTGTTTAGATAAAATATTTAAATAAATGAGAGCCAGAATTAGAGATCAGAAAGAGTCCGAAATTACATAATGGAGAAATAATAAAAAAAAATATTTTTATGCCATGATTATACTGACCGAATAAGCTGTAAAATAAAACCACAAAATTTTATTCAGAGTCAAGTTGTCATTTATTTTATCAGCAGGATAGGACCTAAATTAAATTCCAACTAATTTAACAGTGATAAATACAAACCAATTATTCCTTGGGAATTAAATATTGTCTCGATGAAATTTTAAGGAATAGACAATTAACTACACATTCTGTCAGATCAATGAAATGATCATTTTGTGAAGAATTACTATATTAGTCATTATTGCAGCAATTTTTACTGGTGAGCTATTATTTAACTCTTATCTGTATAAATTACATTTTAAATTCAATCATATAAAGCAGAAAATTGTTTTACATATTACCATGGTATCAGACTGCAGATTGGAGAAAGGTGATTCTTGCTGCTGGACCATTGCTGCCCATTAAATGTATACTCTTTTTTTCATGGAAATACGATAGCTACAGTGGAATACCATTAATTCGAATGCCACTGTGCTGATTAATAATGCAACTGGGAGTGTTAAATGTGGAGTTTGGAAAGAACACTTCCATGCGCTATAAGATTGGCCCTATTAGCAAACTCGTAAATAAGGCCCGAGCTATTTTCTCACCGTGCAAGATTCATGCTGCAATAAGTTGCATCAAAGCCATCCTGCTGAACAATGGCCGCCCTGATCAGATCATCACTCGTTGTGTATCGCGCAAACTCATGAGTGGGCCTAAGGCCAACATCTTTGACCCTGACAAGTGCCCAGTCTACCTCACAATACCCTGGAAGGGCAAAGTGTCTCAAAAATTTGAGCATCAGATGAAACTAGCTATAACACACTGTTACTATACAGTAGCAATAAGAGTGGTATTCTCCATTAACATGATGCTGCCATCAATCCAAAATGATGTTCTGTCTTTCCCACAAATGAACAATGTAGGCTGTGAATTTCAGTGCAAGTGCTATGCCAGGTATGTAAACTGTGAAGCACAATTTTCACAAAATTTACCAAGGGTCAGTTTCAGTGCGGAAACAGGTCCAAATCCCGCCAGCCCCAGCGGCACGACCCGGACCGTAATTTTTCAAGGACTTGTGAAATAAAGATTCCCTCTGTAAAAAATGCTGCACCTGTGGCACTAAGTGTCTGATTTGCCTGCCCCTGGGATCATCTATCAAGGAGGCACTGCATTTAAACAGCTCCATAGCAGTTGCGTACAGTCAAGCCAGAAGGATGGCGATGAAGAAGCCTGCTCCCAGCTTCATGGAAGAGGCCCTCACTTGTCTGCTGATGCTACAGAGAGGAGAAGAGGAACAATCTACCCTCAGACTGGCCGGAGACCCTCCAGCCAAGATCACAAACCCTGCCTGGGATACGGTTGCTGTCCAACAACATGCAGGTTGGGTGGATTTCCCCTGAGTGTCCAGGAATGTGCAGATTAGATTACGGGGAGCAGAGGGTGGGGGAGGGGGGGGGGTTGGATCTGAGTAGGTGGCCCTTTCAGAGGGTCAGTGCAGATGAGATGGGCCGAATGGACACTTCCTACACGGTAGGGAATTCCATTACTTTTAGAATTCCAAAATGCTCATTGCTCAGTGTCAGCACTCTCCGCGAGAGGATGGGGGTGCAATGCAACAAGAAGATGAATCGCCGACTATGTCTGTCAGGTTAAATGCTCCCAGTTTTCTCTCTGCAGTCCAACTTGCGGTCACCCTGAAGAATGGAACCTTAATCCCACATGTTGCCACCTAGCAGGACCCCAGCATTCGACCTCCCACTAGCTTTCTCACATTCCCAGTATTGTGAATGCTGGAGCTGCCAGCCAATCCAATCGGTTGTCAGCTCTTGAGAGCAGGACTTCCCCCCCAGTGTGTGGTTTAAATCTCACTTTCAGGCAAATCAGTGCATCATGGCTGCGGTGTTGAGCCTTTCAGTGAGTCGGCTCAATGCCGATTTTGATTCCAGGTGGGGGCTGGGGGGTGATGTCGCATTTTAACAGTTATCAGTCTCTGCAGGAGTTGTAACAATTTATAGGGATGGAAGTGGCAGAGTCACTTCCATCCCTATAGGGGCAGCATGGTAGCACAAGTGGATATCACTGTGGCTTCACAGCGCCAGGGTCCCAGGTTCGATTCCCCGCTGGGTCACTGTCTGACCAAAAAGGTCAGATGGGGTTATTGGGTTATGGGGATAGGGTGGAAGTGAGGGCTTAAATGGGTCGCTGCAGACTCGATGGGCCGAATAGCCTCCTTCTGCACTGTATGTTCTACGTAAGTGACCTGGGTGAATGGCAAAGTCACAAGGAGAACTGACTCTAAGCAAATGGACAGGGTGATTAGTTTCCTTTACATACAATGTGGACTGATCTTACTTATAAATTTGGTCTGGAGTGTTTATCTTTTGGTAGTTTTTATTTTCATAAAGTGGCCGACTGGACCCTGTAATGATCAGTTACGGAGCGAAGGTGTCATACTGTTGAAGAGTGAAGAACTGCGGTTGCAATTACGGGTATCATGCCCAGTTGTGTTTTTCACGATAACCTGGCCACATTGAGAGGCTGTAAAATTAGTCTCCCCTCTTCTTTTTCCTCCTTTTGTTCATCATCTGCTCCTTTTCTTCCTTTCATATCCCAGTTGCTGCTCTCCTTACTGTTTCGCTGGTGACAAGGGCTCTTCATGATAATGAGGTTGTACAGCTAGCATAAGGCTACCATGCGTCCTGACATTGCCTCTTCCCATCTCTCCCAGGACAGACCACACAGCAGAAATATTGGTTGATCATGCTAATGGGCTGCTCTACGATTTATTGTGTGTCAACATTGCTTTCATTGTGTGCATGTTTGGCACGTGCGTGTAGGTTGCGCACAGGATTGATTAGCAATGATTTCAATGGATAACCCCAGTCACCCAGCAGCCACCCTTTGGTTTTCCAATGTGGCTCAAATTACAGCTGGCACAGTGGACTGCCATAGAACTAATCTATCATGATTGACTGTTTTGATTCTGGATATCAAGGATTAAAATGCATGATTCTCTGAATATTGGTCACACATTAGCTGATGTTGAGGAAATGGAATCATTTTTGATTGTGCTATTGAGGAGTTGATTTGCAGCACTGACATAGCAATGTGCAAGTATCATTGGCACCCTGCAGCAGGGGAGTGCATAAAATTCAGTGAAGCCACACGGTCACTTTAACTGCTGCACTCTGAGCTTTAGCAGACCTTGACTCATCATTGTTTTTCAGAAAGTATAAATACAGGAGTCTCTGAGTGTTGCTTGAGTGCACTGAGTGTGAAGTCAGGAGATTGGTGAGTAGTAGAATTTGGTTAAAATTGGAACTGTAAATAAGTTCAGAAAAATACATTTATGTAACACAATAAAGATGGCAGGATGGGTGATCTGTCATGGCTGCAATATGAGGGAGCTCCTGAATGCCACTGCAATCCATGGCAACCACATCTTTAGTAAGTGTCTTGAGGAGCATCAGCTCAAAGGTGATGAGCTGGATGCTGAGCTGCAGACATTGTGTTGCATCAGAAACGGGGTAAGTTACCTGGACGCTTTGTTCCAGAAGGCAGACGCACCCGTTAGGAGAACAGTTTCATTTGATTTGATCAGTGGTCATGGGCAGGAGGGTCTGACTGCGAGACAGGCGGATAATTGGATCAAGAAGGTGGGAGTGAAAGAGCCTCAGCCTTTACAATTGAGCATCATGTTCAAGGTTCTTGCCGTTTGTATCAACAAGCAGGAGAGCTGCAGCGTGGATGGACAGGCTGACTTGTGTGGATGGCACCATGGTGTAGGAAGCCATTCAATGGGGGGAGTTAAAAGAATGTAGCAGTAACATGTGACCTTCTGGCCAAGGCAATAGACTCTGTTCCCCACAGCTGAGAGTGAGAATCTAAAAGATTATGTTGTGGGGTTTTGGTTTGTAGGACACTAGTACCAGCATTGGGGAAACTGGGGGCAGGGGGAGTATGCTAGGACGGACTATGCCAGAACCATGCTGGGGCCAGTGTTCTGGCAAGTTGTATAACTAAGGAAGTATAGAGGGCTTTAAACTAAATAGAGGGAGGAAAGGATCATTTTGGAGAAGATTGAGTAAATTAAAATGAAATGACCGCTTGAGGCGGTCCTGTTTCACCTGCCTCCAGGTGTGGTTCCGCTGCCCTTATTTGGTCTAGGTGATTCTTCAGCACCTTACCTCCTATTGAAACCTCATAGGATATGGGCCCTGTTTGGGACTCTACCGTGCCTTTGACCCACGTTGGTCCATTCCCATAATTCTTGACCCAAACCGGTGCCCCCACCTGGAAATGTCTCTGCTGCCGACTATTATCATGCCCCCTGCGTTGGGCCTCCTGTTGTTTCTCCACTTTCCCCGTTAAATTTGGGAAAAGGAGACTCAGCCTCGTTCGCAGCCGCCTTCCCATTAAACGTTCAGCTGGCGGTATGCCCGTTGTGGAATGCGGTGTGGTCCTATAATCAAACAGCCAGCGGGAGAGCTTTGTGTCTATTGACGCTGCCGGCTGCTTCTTGAGTCCCGCTTTAAGTGTCTGGACCGCTCTCTCTGCCAGGCCGTTGGTCGCTGGATGGTAAGGGGCCGTTTTGATGTGACGGACTCCGTTTTCCTTCAGGAATTTTCCAAATTCCCCCACTTGTGAATGCCGTTCCGTTGTCCGACATCAATACCTCCGGAAGTCCATGTGTTGCAACCAAGGCCCTGAGCTTTTCAATTGTCGATGCTGTGCTTGCCGTATTTACCCGGTGGACGTCCAACCATTTGGAGTGGGCGTCCACTATCACCAAAAACATTGAGCCCATGAAAGGGCCGGCGTGGTCAATATGCAGGCGGGTCCACGGTCTGCCTGGCCATTCCCACGGGTGCAATGGCGCCGCTGGTGGCACTCTTTGCTCCTGTTGGCACTCCTGGCACTGACGTACCAAGGCTGCTATGTCTGTGTCCAAAACTGGCCACCAAACGTAGCTTTGAGCTAGCATCTTCATTTTAGACACCCCTGGGTGTCCGTGATGCAACTCAGTTAAGATTGCCTGACGGCCCTGAGCTGGGACGATTACCCGGGCTCCCCATAATAGGATATCGTCTTTGACGGTTATTTGGTCCCTTCTGCTCCAGTATGGGTGCATCTGGGGCTCCACTGGTCTTTCCAGTTCCCCTGTTAGCAGTAAATGCTTCATCTTGGCTAAAACTGGGTATTTTTGCGTCCACGACCGAATATGTTGTGCGTCTACTGGTAGGGTGTCCAAAAAATTTAGAGTAATTACTGTCTCCTCTACTTTTGGTATTTGCGGCGGAGTGTCCGGGAGGGGAAGTCTGCTCAAAGCATCTGCATGTGCTACTCGCCTTCCCGGTCTGTGCTCCAGAACGTATCTATATGCCGCCAGTAGCAACGCCCAGCGTTGGATTCTAGCTGATTCAATCGGGGGTATTGACTTGTCTTCTTTTAATAACCCTAATAACGGCTTATGGTCCGTCACTATGGTGAATTTCCGCCCGTACAGATAATGGTGAAATTTTTTTACTGCGAATATCACCACCAGTCCTTCCTTCTCGATTTGGGCGTACTTCCTCTCAACCATCGCCAAAGTCCTCGAAGCATAGGCTATTGGCCTATCTTCCCCATTCCTTCCTTTATGGGCTAAGACGGCTCCTACCCCGTAGGGGGATGCATCACGTGACCACCAACTCCTTCCTTGGGTCATAATGCTCTAGGACATTTTTGGATGACAGCTGTTCCTTAATGTCCCTAAATGCTCGGTTTTGGCGGGTGGACCATTTCCATTCTTGCCCCTTTTTTAGTAGCTGGTGGATGGGTTCTTGGATGGACGCCCTATTTTCAATACATTTTCCATAATAGGTTACCAACCCTAGAAATGATCGTAACTCCTGGACCATGGTGGGAGCTGGGGCTTCTTTTATTGCCCTTACTCTGTCTTCTAATGGATGTAAGCCTGACTCGTCTACTTTATATCCCAGGTACGTCACTTGTGGGGCCAGAAAAACACATTTTTCCCTTTTTAGCCGTACGCCTGCCTTTGCGAAATGCCTGAGCACTTCCTCCAGGTTCCTTAAGTGTTCCCTGTTTGTCTTACCCGTGATTAAGACATCGTCCAAATAAATCGCCACCTGCGGTAGTCCCTGCAGAATATTTTCCATTGTACGCTGGAATATAGCGCAGGCTGATGACACTCCAAAAGTTAGCCTAGTATAACGAAAAAGGCCCTTCAGGGTGTTGATTGTGGCGAACGTCTGGGAGCCCTTGTCCAGTTTTAACTGCAGGTAGGCGTGGCTCATGTCTAGTTTCGTGAACAAAAGCCCACCTGCCAATTTGACATATAGGTCGTCTATTTTCGGGATTGGATATTTGTCCAGCAGTGCGTATTTGTTTACTGTCTGTTTGAAATCTCCACAGAGACGTATCGAGCTGTCTGGCTTCAAAATTGGTACCACCGGCACTACCCATTCCGAGAACTGTATTGGTCTGATAATGCCGTCGCGCCGTAACCTTTCTTTTTCATCATTTACTTTCTTCCTTAATGCAAAAGATACCGGCCTGGCCTTACAAAATTTCGGAAGGGCTTCTGGGTCCACGTGCAAAGTTGCTTTGGCGCCTATGATTTCCCCCAAACCTTCCTGGAAGACCTCAGGGAATTTTTGGAATACTCCACTCAACTGCCCGCTTCCACTCTGGAAAATTTTCATCCAATCTAATTTTAGGTCTTTCAGCCAGTTCCGTCCAATTAAGCTCGGTCCGGAGCCCTCTACTATCGCCAACGGTAATCTGAGCAATTGTTTCTCATATTCCACAGGTACATGAGTCGTGCCTAGAACTTCCAGGGGTTGCCCCGTGTAGGTTTTAAGTTTTGTCGATGTTTTTGTTAGGGTTAGTGGCTGGAGTCCATCTTTGATTTTTCTAAATGCTGCCACTCCCATTACTGATACGGCCGCACCCGTGTCTATTTCCATTATTGTCGGCCGCCCGTTCACCCGTGGGGTAATCCTAATGGGTTCTGCTTTCTTCGTTGTAATATTATATAATTGTTCCCCTTTGGAGGAGGATGGGGCGTCTAGGTTGTGTACTTCCCTGAGTCCCTACCTGCTATTCCTCTTTTGCCACCTCCTTCTAGGATTTCTGTCGTTGTTACCCCACTCTGTCTAGTGCCAGAAACGGTCCTTCTCTGTTGGGGGAGCCTCAGCCGGTACTTCCCTCGGTCTCCAGTTAGTCCTGGCAGACTTGGGGGCAGTTCTGGGGTTTTCCTTTTTCCCTCTATTCCTCAGGTTTTTCCTGAGAGCGGCTATCTGATAGCAAGACCCATTGTGGTAGTCCCTCTCAAAGGTATCTACCTCCATTGGCGTGCCCTGTAGTTCCTGCGCCCCACTTGCTGCCTTTTCTAGGGACAGTGCGAGCTGTAACGCCTGCCTGCAGTCGAGCTCCTTTTCCGCCAACAGGCGTTTCTGTATTGTGAGGTTGTTTATACCACACACTAACCGGTCCCGAAGCATTTCATTTAGCGTCGGGCCGAACTCACATTTTTCTGCCAGCCTTCTCAGGCGGGTCAAGAAATTCGTGATTGACTCCCTGTCTTCCCGCTTCGTTGTGTAGAATCTGTACCTACGCAAAATGAGGGGTGGTTTTGGGTCGTAGTGCTCTTTCACCAATTCCGTTACTTCTTGGAAAGTTTTCGTGTCCGGCGCATTGGGATAAGTCAGACTACGTATAATGGCGAAAGCGGAGGGTCCGCACGCCGACATAAGGATAAGCCTTCTCCTTTCGTCCGTCAGTATATAATTTGCCCGGAAGAAGTAACACATTCTCTCCACATACTGGGACCAGTCCTCAATAGCCAGGTCGAATGCCTACAACCTCCCAAAAAACGGCATTTTTAAAATGGCAAGGCTTACCCTCCGAGTGCAAAATTCGTAGTTTACCTTGTCGCCACTGTAGTAATCCACGGGAGGCATGAGTTCCGTCACCACACCAATATTTATTTGCAATAACGATATTACAGGAGCAGCTACAAACAGTGTTGCTAGCAGTCCAATCAACTTAAGACTGCTCACAAAGCCTACACAGGTGATTATATGGGCCCCCTCAATGAGCTATCATTGAGGGAGCTCATACTCCAATTGGCCAACCAATAAAGCCAATTGGAGTTCATTACACCACCAAATGGCAGAGGTAATGTAAATCGCAGTATAAATCAAGAAATGAGAGTTGTGTGTAACAAGGCTATTTCAGTAATCATGGGGGATTTCAATCTACATAGAGACGGGGAAAACCTAATTAGTACTAATGTTGTGCAGAATAAATTCTTGGAATGTATGCAATTTGGCTTTCGACAGCAGTTCATTGAGGAACCAATGAGGGAATGGGCTATTTAATATATGGTATTGTGATCTGCACCACCCACTTCTTTTGCTGCACACAAATCAGAGATTTTGCACACAAAAATATTGCACATTTTCTTTTAGTGTCCGCTAAATCACTGACAGATATTGGGCAGGATTCTCCGGTCCGCCAGCTGCAATTCTCTTCTCCCCCAGCCGGCCAATGAGATTTGCCATTGTAGCCACCCCACGCCATTGGGAAACCCACAGGCATGGCTGCGCTGCCTGCGGACTTGAGGATTCCACCGATGGAGAATTACGCAGATTATTTTAGAACTGAATTCCTTGTGAGGGGATTCATTTCTAAATTATACTCTCTAGCCTTTTAACTACACTGTCCTTCACTTTTTACTTTATATGTACTGGTCGTGTCCTCAATTGGCCTTTGGATGAAAGTAGCAATTTCAGATGTATTATATGTATTTGGTGCAGTAAGGGTTAAAAGCCTGCGTTAGAGTTTGTGTGGTTGCTGTAGTAATCATTTTTAAAAGTCCTGGTTTAAAAGACAGACACTTTGGTTGCAAGGGATAATTAAAGCATCGTAAACGTTTGGGCTAATGGAATGTAGTTTATATGAAGAAGGTTCCTTGGGGAGTAGATCATTATAGACATTGGGCTCGTAGTGCCGGGAACGACCCCTCTATCTAATGGCACTTTGTATTTTATTTAGTACCCTGGTGTCAAGGTGTCAAACTGGTAGTTTACTGAGGCCAGGATCAGGCATGGAGGTGCACGCACATGTAAGAAGGGTTGTGAGGGGCCCCGATGGCTCCCTTCTAGCTGATCAGAGACATTTGGGGGGGTCCTGGGGTTGCCTCGGAATGGTTGAGAGATTGGGGCGGGATTTTCCGTCCTGCCGCACCTGTTTTTTGGTGCACCCCCCCCCCCTCCCCCGGCCCGGTGTCTGGGGTTGGATTTTCCGCCGGCGGGATCGAGGCCGGGGGGGGGGGGGGGGGGGGGGTGCACCAAAAAACAGGTGCGGCAGGGCAGAAAATCCCGCCCTAATCTCTCAACCATTCCGAGGCCCCCCGAAGACCCCCCCCAAAGTCTCAAGTCAGCTAGAAGGGAGCCATCGAGGCCCCTCGCACCCCTTCTTACATGGGCATGCACCCCCGTGCCTGATCCTGGCCTCAGTAAACTACCAGTCTGGCACCTTGACACTGTCAGCCTGGCACCTTGGCAGTTCCCCAGGCAGCCTGGTAGTGCCACCAGGGTGGTACCCAGGTGGTACTGCCAGGGTGGCAGTGCTAAGGTTTCCAGTGGCACCAGCAGTGCCATCCTGCCCAAAACCAAACCACCTGGGAGCCTCCGATTGCCTAGGAGACCTGCCAGTTACGGTTCTGCCTGGTCCCTGGTGGGGACCAATACTTAACGGTACCCGGCTGGGGTCTCCACAATGAGACCAATAGATGCCGGGTGGCCATTGAATCCAGCTCGAGCACGACTAAGAGGGTTCTTAAACTCACTTAGTCACAAGATGGCGGGACCCACATTGCGACATCTCACGAGATCTGCTTCGATCTTACGAGGCATATCGGCTGTCGAAATTCCGGGGAAGGCCACTCTCAGGATTTACCTGCTGCATCATGCCCCGCTTCCAGGGGGACACGGTTGGTTGATCAGACCCATTATGTTTGGTCTTGGGGAGATGATGTAGTTAATGGGAGGAGCCGGGGTTGAAGCAGTCAGATGTTGAGGTTCAGTTTTCGGTTTCAGTTTAATTAAAGATTTGACTCCATACAGACCAGCAGCTTTTCTCAAAGCAGTTTTTTTATAATGCCGGTAGACAGAACCGAGGTTTCTGAAATGGCTTGCAGGTTAAATAGCAGTTGGCACAGGCACAACTCTGCAAACTGGTTTCCTGAAGGATCTCTTTCATAAAATAGTTTATCCAAGGCATCTCTTTACAGCAAGTATTCCTGGGTTGGCTAACTGTATTTAAAAGTGGATTTTGACCTGAAATCAGTTTTGCTTGAGTGGAGATAAAATATAGCAGTTAGGATTTAATGTTTCATTGTCATTGTTAAGCATTATTTATGTAATTCTCCAGGGCAATGTCTCTACTAATCAGAGTCCAATATTTTCTTTATGATGTTAAAGTTGGTAATACTGTGTTAGTAATAAAGTTTGTTTTAATATACCACATCCCTATTTGTGAATTGAATCACTCATGGAGCGAAGTATCCTTTCCTCACAGTTTTACAAATTAAGTGAAATATTGGGGTTCCTGTCCAGTACCCTAGTAACATTTGAGGTCTGGTCCAGGATCGTAATACTTTGTTTTGATGAAATAATTTAACATCACTCACACATACTTTTAATTGAAACATTGAACCTTCTCCCATTACAGCATTCTGGAGAGTAGAACAAATTCAGACTGATGTGGATGCCTCTGTGATGGAGCGGTTCGCAGTACTGCATCACGGCGCGGAGGACTATGGTTCAATCCCGGCTCTGGGTCACTGTCCATGTGGAGTTTGCACATTCTCCCCATGTCTCCCACAACCCAAAAAGATGTGCCGGCTAGGTGGATTGGCCATGCTAAATTACCCTTTAATTGGGAAAAAAATATAATTGGGTACTCTAAATTTATATTAGAAAAATAAATCAGACTGATGCGTTTGCCTTTTAAACATTATTGGTGTGATACACTATTCTATTAAATGGGAAGCAGACTGTCCTGCCCTCATTTACTAATTGGCTACGTGATCTTATGCAGAATCTCAAATTTGAGAAAATAAAGTGCACTCTAAGAGGCCCCAATTGAAGAATTTCATGTAGCTTGGAAACCTTTCCTACGCTATTTTGAGGAATTGCAGCTCTCTACTTTCATACAACTGACCCTAATTACGTTGCATGTATTACATTATGTGACACTATGGGCGCAATTCTCCGCACTCACGACGGTGCAGAGAATAGCGGGGGTCGTAAATTTTTACGGCCACGCTAGTCTGACGCCCTCCCGCTATTCCCCCTCCCCCACGCACGACTCCCGACACGAATCGCTGCCGCCGTTTTTTTACGGCGAGCAGCGATTCTCAGCTGGCCGATGGGCCGAAGTCCAAGCCCTTTACAGCCGTTTTTATGAACGGCAAACACACCTGGTCTGGCCGTTCGTAAAAACGGCCGTAAAGTCCCGATCCTGGCAACCATGGCACCGATTGGCACGGCAGTACCACAGCCGTGCCAAGGGTGCCATGGGCCCGCGATCTTTGTCCTTCCGCCGCCCCGCTGTATCAATTCGCGGGGCAGCTGAGGGGCATCCCGGCCCGCGCATGCGCGGGTTTCGTGCAAATGCGCGATGACGTCATCCGCGCATGCGCGGGTTGGAGTCTTCCAATCCGCGCATGCACGGCTGACGTCATGTGACGCGTCAGCCGTCGCAAACTCTGGCAAGCGGGCTTAACGAAATTCGTTAAGCCCGCGATGCCGGAGTTCACGGCCGCGGCATGCTAGCCCCGACCGGGGACCAGAATCGGTTCCCGGTCGGGGAGGGGGAGGCTGGCGTCAAACCCGCCCGTTTTTGACGCCAGCCTTATGATTTCTCCCTGTTTGGGAGAATCGCGCCCTATGTCTATCATTGTTGTTGACTTTCTTATTTTGGGGCTAGGGAGGGTTTTTAAATTTAAAATGTTTGTTTTCTTTCCTTTTCCTTCTTTTTCCTACATTTCTCTTTTCCTTTCCCTTTTATTTCTCTTCTAAATGTATGTTTATTAAATTATTTCTTTCCTGTTATTCTTTATGGCCGTTGTTAAAACTTAATTAAAAAAATAGAAGATAAAGTATATTGCATTATGCAATAAAAAAGGGTAAATTAATAATCCTCTTGTAGAGGAGCCTTAGGAAAGAGTGACAATGGCACAGTGGCTTATTCCTGCTACCTCACGGCGCCGAGGTCCCCGGTTCGATCCCAGCTCTGGGTCACTGTCCGTGTGGAGTTTGCACATTCTCCTCATGTTTGCGTGGGTTTCGCCAACATAACCCAAAAGATGTGCAGGCCAGGTGGATTGGACACGCTAAATTGCCCCTTAATTGGAAAAAATGAATTGGGTAATCTAAATTTATTTTAAAAAAGGAAAGAGTGACCATAATATGCTAAAATTTTGCATTAAGTTTAAACAAGACATATTTCAATCAGAGACTCGGTTTTCACTCTAAACAAAAGAATCATAGAATTATAGAATTTACAGTGCAGAAAGACGCCATTCGGCCCATCGAGTCTGCACCGGCTCTTGGAAAGAGAACCCTACCCAAGTTCAACACCTCCACCCTATCCCAATAACCCAACCCAACACTAAGGGCAATTTTGGACACTAAGGGCAATTTATTATGGCCAATCCACCTAACCTGCACATCTTTGGACTGTGGGAGGAAACTGAAGCACCCGGAGGAAACCCATGCACACACGGGGAGGATGTGCAGACTCCGCACAGACAGTGACCCAAGCCGGAATCGAACCTGGGACCCTGGAGCCGTGAAGCCATTGTGCTATCCACAATGCTACCGTGCTGCCCTCACATGTATGAAGTATAGCTGAAAAAAGAGAAATGTCAAAGATCTTTGTCTTGCATTCAGGGCATTTTACAAGAATATCAATATGAGTGGAAACAACAATTTATACCATGTGAGAAGAGTGCTGATTCATTGGCAAATGGACACTGATTAGTAGAGGCATTGCCATGGAGCATGCCCCAGTTGATGGTGACTGACAGTTAACTGCCAAACATTGTTCACTAAATGAATTCCTGTGATGGAGGGACTGTCTTATGAGTTTAGAAGAATGAGAGGCGATCTGATTCAAACATACAAAATTATTACAAGGTTCAACAGGGTAGATACAGGAAAGGTGCTTCCCCTGGCTGGGGGTCTTGCACCAAGGGGCACAGTCCCAGAATAAAGGGGCAGGCCCTGGCTTGGGGGGGGGGGGGGTCTTGAAACAGTCCCAGAATAAGGACCAAGCCATTTAGGACTGAGATGAGGAAGAATATCTTCACTCAGTGGATTGTGAATCTTTGGAATACCCTGCGCCAGAGGGCTATGGAGACTCAGTCACTGAGTATGTTCAAGATTGAGATTAATAGAGTTATACATGTTAAAACTGTCAACAGGTAGCGCAGAAAAATAATTTTGAAGTAGATCAGCCACAACCTAATTGAATGGCGGAGTAGGCTCGAAGAGCTGAATGGCCTTCTCCTGCTCCTATTTCTTATATTCCTGCTGCTGCATTTGTGTTCACATGTGTGAGTTAAGTAAGGGAATTAAATGGAACCTTGAACTCCAAAATGGTAATGCTGGCATCAATTCAGAGTGCTGGCATCACTGCCAGAGTAATGCCCAAGTTGAAGACTCTCACTCTGTTTGAGGAAAGAGCCCCTGGGCTGGCCAGAGAGGAGGTTCAGACCTGTGCTGAGGGCGAGGTGGGGGCAAGAGATCAAATTGAGAAATCTCAACACATCCACCCATGGTGCCATCCCCACGAGTTCAGTTGCTGCTTTCCTTATGCCCCTGCCATGCACTAATATCATCTCGCTTCCCTTGAAGGTCAAACAGTTGATTAGCCATGCCCAGACTTCTTGCCCTCTGGACATGAGTGACCAGAGCAGCTACAAGGGAAATATTGCAGAGAATAGCACTGAAAAGGTGTCACAGCTGTCACATGCATCTTCCACCAGTGCAGGTACTCATACCTCGATGGGAATAGCTACTAGGCAGGCTTCTGGATCACTAACTGGTGAGCACCTCAAAGCTGATAATCCACAGCAGGTGGAGGCAGGGATGCCCCAGGGATCCAAAAATCTGGAATCAGGGATGCTGAAGCCCTGGACTATGCTGAGTGCCAGTCAGGTGATGTGCCTCTGGTTCAGTCATTCTAGAGCTGCTGGAGCTACAAAGGCAGAGTCGTGAATATCAGGAAGGGATGACAGCATCCCTCCTTGGTCTGCAAGGCCGATTGGTGGAGTCCCATTGCATTCTGTCTGAGGAGATGGTGCCATCACTGTGAGGCAATCAGGTCAACACTGCAAGAGTGGCATCTGCAGTGGAGACCTTGGTGCAGGACGTGCAGTCCATGGGTGGGGGATGTCCACTCCGTGGTTTAGGTTATGCACTCCATGGCTAAGGGTTTAAAGGGTTTAAGCTGCATGGTGCAAGTCATCAACTGCATGATGCAGGCATTTATGGGAATCCACGAGTGTCAACGCTAGAGGAAGGCAGGGCTACTGGATCTACTCCAACTTCCCCGCCATCCCATGGAAGAGCCCCCCCCACCCCGGTACCCCGTGCACCCACAGAGAAGAGGATCATCTGGTGTACAGCCTTCCACCCAGGAGACCCAAAGGGTGTCCAGCCAATCTGACTTAACCCTCCTTGTGACCTCCAGCCCTGCACACCGAGGAGGGTATCACTACAACACCTATGCTGCCCAAAAGCAGGCCCGAGTCCTTAAGGTCCCAGACTTCCAGGGGATGCCCATCAAGATCATCTCAGGCAACAGGACATAACAGAGAGCAGGTCAACTCATCCTCAGCTGTGGATCCTGGGGATCCAATAGTAGGGTCAGGAAGGCGAAGAGATTATAGTGACAGCATAGGCACATGTGGTTTTAGGCAAGAGTAGATGTTTTTAAAATATTTTTATTCAAAGCATTTTCATATATTAACAACCTACGTTAACACCATTTCATGGGCGGGATTCTCCGATCCTGGGGCTAAGTGTTGACACCGTCATAAACGCCAGAGCGCTTTACGACGGCATCATCTGATCCCTGGGATCAGCGATCCTGCGCTGCACAGGGGGCCAGCACATCACTGGAGAGTTTCACGCAGCTCCAGCTGCCGATACGGGCACCAGCATGGCCAGCGTGAGTTCACGCATGCGCGCCATGGGGCAGCACGGTAGCATTGTGGATAGCACAAATGCTTCACAGCGCCAGGGTCACAGGTTCGATTCCCCGCTGGGTCACTGTCTGTGTGGAGTCTGCACATCCTCCCCGTGTGTGCGTGGGTTTCCTCCGGGTGCTCCAGTTTCCTCCCACAGTCCAAAGATGTGCAGGTTAGGTGGATTGGCCATGCTAAATTGCCCTCAGGGTCCAAATTGCCCCTTAGTGTTGGGTGGGGTTTCTGGGTTATGGGGATAGGGTGGAGGTATGGGCTTGGGTAGGCACTTTCCAAGAGCCAGTGCAGACTCGATGGGCCGAATGGCCTCCTTCTGCATTGTAAATTCTATGGCTGGCGCAAATTCGAGTATGCATGCCATGGCAGGTGCAAGTTCACGCTTGGACGTGGGTTGCCTTCTCCGCACCGGCCCCCAGGTAACATGGCGGAGCCCTACAGGGACCCGGCGCGGAGGAACATAGCCCCCCCCCCCCCCCAACTGCCCGGGATAAGCCCGCCCGCCAATCGGTAGGCCCCGATCACGGGCCTGACCACCGTGGAGGCCACCCCCAGAGTCAGATACCCCTACCCCACACTAGCACGGCCCCGCAGCATGAACGCCGATGTCCCGACGGGTAGGACCACACTCGAACGGCGCCAGCGGGACTTGGCTGAACTCGGCAGGCATTCAGCCCA
Organism: Scyliorhinus canicula; assembly: GCF_902713615.1. Classification (NCBI taxonomy): domain Eukaryota; kingdom Metazoa; phylum Chordata; class Chondrichthyes; order Carcharhiniformes; family Scyliorhinidae; genus Scyliorhinus; species Scyliorhinus canicula. The sequence goes on from NC_052146.1 coordinate 254,991,520, forward strand.
TCGAGCATGGAGAATCGGCGGGGGGGGGGCGTTCTGGCACGTGGCCACTGCGCCGGCGCTATTGCCGCTAATTCTCTGGTTGCCAGAGAATTGGCGGACCGGCGTCGGAACAGCGTCGCGTGATTTGCGTTCCCATCCGACGATTATCCGACCCAGCGCAGAGTCGGAGAATCCCGCCCCATATATTCAAAATCATGTTATGCACCCTTAAAGTGCCCCCCCCCCCCCCAATCAGCTCTTACTCCATTGGAGCATGCACAGCTATCCCCATGTTTAAGCTGGAAGCACAATGCCAGCTCATCCTCAATCTCCTCTGAGAGGATGGCAGCTCAATGGTTGTCCTCCCGTTCCACTGTAATAACGCAGTTACGCTGATGTAATGCTGGTGATGCTCCTCTCCACTGCGCAAAACCAGACCATCGCACAGACCTTTCACTTGTTAATACATTCTTTCAGCACAATGGCCATGTCCCCACACGAGCCTCTCCTAACTCTTGACTGAGGCATTTTCACACATTTACATGACCTGTATGTTGACTTTCTGAAAAGTTGCCACAACACTTATCATTTCAGAAGTACCTGCTGAGCTCTCTAACCTTTGTATCTTGTATTTTGATCTAAACGTGTCACCTCCCCCTTATCGAGTGGTGAGTGCAAGCCATAGAGTTCAATGCTTGGGGGCACGGCTTCCAAAGGGTAACTATTGAGTCTCAATCAGTGGCAGAATCATGCACAACTATGGTAGCACAGTAGTTAGCACTGCTGCCTCACAGCACCAGGGGCCCGATTCGATTCCAGTCTTGGGTCACTGTGGAGTTTGCACGTTCGTCCTGTGTCTGCGTTTCCTCCCACAGTCTAAAGATGTGCAGGTTAGGTGGATTAGCCATGCTAAATTGCCCCTGAACGTCCATGGGTATGTAGGTTAGTTAATGGGGGATAGGGCTGGGTGGGTGGTCAATGGGCCTAGATAGGGTGCTCTTTTGGAGGGTCAATGCAGACTCGATGGGCCGAATGGCCTCCTTCTCCAATGTAGGATCCTATGAATACTGACCTATGGGCACCATTGACATGTCAAAGAAGGACTAGCGATGTAGATTCCTCTTATGGTTTGGGTGGGAACCTCATTTTAATAAATTCTAATACTGCCGGCAAGCTGCCCCTCTGTCACCACCACCATGCCGAAGGCGATATCGGAGGTGAGCCCGCAGCTTGCCACTATCCACCAGCTGGTCCAATCGAGAGTGGGCACTGTAGAGGACATGAGGGAACCAAGAAGGTCCGGAACCTCTTACCATCACGGGTGAGCGGCGTTGAAAATTGGGAAATAAGATCTTGCCTTTGAGAATTTTGTTTCCCGACTCTCGCAAGATTTTGTGCTTGCAATACCATTTACACTGGAAGGGATGTTCTACTTTGATAGGAAAGAAAAATGAAACCATAATCGATTTTAAAAAATTATTAATCCAAGAACACTCAAAATAATTGTTGTCTTCACATCGTGTTCAGCGATGGGGTGGAGAATCCGTTTTGGCTCCGAAATCGGGAGCGGCGCCGATTTTTCAATTCTCCTCTCCCTGAAAATTGGCGTAATCAAGGAGTACTCAATTGGGCAGCACGGTAGCATTGTGGATAGCACAATCGCTTCACAGCTCCAGGGTCCCAGGTTCGATTCCGGCTTGGGTCACTGTCTGTGCGGAGTCTGCACATCCTCCCCATGTGTGCGTGGGATTCCTCCGGGTGCTCCGGTTTCCTCCCACAGTCCAAAGATGTGCGGGTTAGGTGGATTGGCCATGATAAATTACCCTTAGTGTCCAAAATTGCCGTTAGTGTTGGATGGGGTTACTGAGTTATGGGGATAGGGTGGAGGTGTTGACCTTGGGTAGGGGGTAGGGTGCTCTTTCCAAGAGCCGGTGCAGACTCGATGGGCCGAATGGCCTCCTTCTGCACTGTAAATTCTATATATATATATAGTACGCCGCGCCAAGTATCCACCGCCTCAGGCCATTGTCTAAGGCCCACCCCACGATGCTCCATTGCCAACCAGCCGAATTCCCGACAGTGTGGCTTATGAGTGCTCACACCGTCCGGGCTCCTCGTGTGGCGGCTGCCGACTCAGTCCGGCACCGCCATTCGGGGAGAGCAGATCTGCGGGCAGGGGAGGGGCTTCATTCGGGGCTGGGGGCTCTGTGGATGGGCGTTCCAGGGCGCGCGAACGGCCGATGGGAGGCACTATTTTGGTGGTCCAGATCCCCGTGCTGAGTCGGCCATGGAGTATGACGCAGCCGTCGCCGTGCAAATGCCCGGCCTCTACCCCAGAAGGTCTGGGGGCCGTAAAGGCAGCTAGAGCTGCAAGCTGTACGATGGCTCCCTGCTAGCCCCCAGCCAAACGGGGAATCGGTGGCCTTTTGATGCCAGTCTTCCTGGCGTAAAAGACAACTGTTTTCATGATGGCATGGGAATTTAGTCCCCAAAACAGAGAATCCAGTCTCAAGATCAAATGTGCTTATCTCTTCACCAGCAATGTGTACAGTACTGTTCTCCTTATCAAAGGAAAGATGTAAATGTGTTCGAAGCACTTCAGGGAAGGTTTACAAGACCAATACCAGCAATGGGTGAAATGTCTTATGAGGAATGGTTGGAGAGGTTGGAGTTTAGAAGAGTAAGAAGCGACTTGATCAAAACCTTTAAGATCCTGAGGGATATTGACAGGGTGGATTTGGAGAGGATTGTTAGAGAAACTCAAACCAGGACTACTGTTTAAAAATAAGGGGTTGTTCATTTAAGGCAGATATGAGGAGAATTTGTTCTCTCTCACAAGGTCGTGAGTATCTGGAATTCTTTTCCTCAAAAGGCAGTGGAAACAGAACCTTGGAATATTTTTAAGGCAGAGCTGGATAGATCCTTGATTAACAAAGGCTGAAAGGTTTTCAGGGGTAGGCAGGAACGTGGGGTTGAGGTTACAATCAGATCAACCTGATCTTATTGAATGCTGGAGTCGGCTTGAGGGGCCTGCTCCTAATTCATATGTTCGTATGGAACTAATTAATCTATCGTACTGTATTTACACTTACCTGGTCTGCATTGGTCACACTGTTTTTCGTGGCGATTCGGCTGACAAATACACTGACCATTGTTTGGGTCACAAACAGTTCCTTCCACTGTCCCTTCAGGATCACAGTTACACCATTGACAGCCTTCAGGGTTGGATGAGCTAATGTTGAAAGTATGAGGAATACATTGATCACAATGCAGGCCTGTAACATGTGTTTTACACAGACACTGCCCTGTGGATTTGTCACAATCCATTGAGCTATTTATTGTACCTGCTGTGTCACAAGTGCACGGTAAGCAGGCCAAGGAGTTACTTGAACGCAGGTCGTAATATCCATCCAGGCAAAAGTCACACCACTGTCCTCCAACATTAGGTTGACAAACACACTGACCCGTTTTAGAATCACATATGGTTTCGACGAGTGACCCTGCTGAGTCACACTCACAAGGTTTGCAGCCACCAGCATTCAGTCCATAGAAGTTATCCATGCAAGTGTCACATTGAAATCCTTTGATATTTGCCTTGCAGTTACAATGTCCACTGTATGGGTTACAGAACTGATCCTCAGAACCATTAACATTGCAGTTGCATGATTCACATCCATCTGAATTTGGACTGTTCAGTAATTTGAAACCAAAGTTGCAGTGTTCACAACTTATTCCTGAAATAAGTTTAAAATACAAAATGATAAATCAATGGTCTGAGAAATAAGAACTGGAAATCAGTTTTACTAACACTTGCTCATTTGTGCAATTTGATTATTATAAAAAATGTTAATATTCAAATAATAATTGCATACATTCTTAAATGTTTCTAAATATAATAACTATTAAACATTTCAGGATTAATTTTAGGAACTAAGTAACAAAAAAGAAACAACAGTAAAAATACAGAAGTCCTACTTTCAGGGCAGTTCCTTTGTCTATGATTAACATTACCTTCAGTTACTACAGACATCCAACAAGTTGAATGGATTTCCATTATCTCAAAAAATGCAAATATCTGTTATACTTGAAAACATGGTATGTGAAATAATATATTACAGTGGAATAAAAATGCAGTAAAAAGTTCAGCAGAAAGCAACTGCTTGCACTATGATTGATGACTTACCTAAGGCATAACATTTAATTTCAGTAAGAAAAATAAAAGTACTAGCAACACTACAAATTTTAAAGTAACTGTATTGTGAAAAGAGTTATGACTCATTCCAAACTATTAAAATCAGTCTAGAGGGATTCACCTCATCATTTCTAAAAATATACATAGCACTTATTTGAATTTGTCATGCATGTTCATGACAGCTAATCTGTCTCCTGTGTTACTGAGCAAAGCCTACAGGGCATCGCGTTCAGTTTCTTACAGGGTTAACAAGAAAGTAGGGAGAGGTTTCCAGATCCATTAGGCATTTAAGGCACAATCTCTACCTGTCACTTTTTATTCTAGATAAGTGACCTACTTTACAAATTTCTTTGTATTGAATAATTCATTTACAACACAATTGTACAACCATATTAACTGTAGTAAAAATCAACCTCTTGTGCACCATTCTTGTATCACATACTTCAAAATGTAATGATGTTTGGAAGTTGCTTTTGTGCATAACAAGGAAACAGCAATGATGATAACAGAGATAAAATGGATATAAGGTTCTAAACAGCAATGTATCATCCAGAATACAATTCGGCCATTACTTGCTTTATCATATTCTATTTCTGAAGTTCAGCCTGAATGATAAGAAAGATAAACATAATAGCAATAAAGATTTTTTTTGTCCCAGCGTAGCAAAAAAGGTGATCAAATATCCTTCAGCATCAAAACTGACCACATTACATAAGTCTTTTTCACATCTCTGCTGTGTTGCTTAATGCTATTCATTACAATCCACATTAGCTTTAATCAGGGTCCATTTTAGAAGCAGCATTTACAGCTAACTGCTATGCAAATTAAATGGTAAATTTTTTTTGATCCATATGTATGGACTGGGACATGTTCTGCTACAATGCAAAGCACACTTTATCAGGAATGCTCCCTGCATAATATTCCCATACATCAAAATTTCAAAGTGCATTATACACACAAAATATTTGAGCACTTGATAAATTCTGCCCTGTGTAGCTGTTAGCACCGTCAAGTAAGTTGCAGGTAACAAATTGCTTTAATCAAATCTAATTTCTGAAAATACCAGTGGGAACCACAAAACATAAAAGCAAATATCATAAAAAACATGATAAATAACAGAGAATATGGTAGTTTGTTATAATCAACTTGGCAGTGAATTGCAAAATTAAAATTATCTGGCCCTTGATAACTAAACACATATATATATGATCTTTGAAGTAATGAGAAGTCTCTTGCATTTTATAAGAATTGTTCAAAGGCATACAATAACAGAATGAAAAGGATTTATCACAGAGTAGCTCACTGCATGCAAACCCTTTGAAGAAATACTTTACACTGAACTTTAACAGCAACTATTAAGTTGGCTTGTGTGCTCAGAATATATTAGACAATTATAACCTTGCACATGTGTCTGAGATGTTTAGCAAACATTTGTTTAATAACTTCATAAGAATGGCTAGTGACTGACAGACTTCAGGTCAAATTCATAACAAGTAGGTTATGATGCACAAAATCTTATATTTCACCTACCGATAACATTTGCTTTGCACTTGCATTGACCTGAATTTTGGTGACAGGTAATATCTCCATTGACTGTCCCAGAGGTATTACAGTTACAAGGACTGCAGCCATCAGGGTCTGAGAAGCACAGATTATAGAATCCATCCTGGCACTGATTACACTGTCTGCCAGACACGCGTCTCTTGCATTTACACTGGCCTCCAATCTAAAGAGATTAAAAATATATTGGGATGAGTGGAAGCAGATGATGGCTACAATGATTTGTTTTGCTATATTTCTAACAAAAATGTCAGCCAAAAGGAGAATAGAGAAAAAGTGAAATGAACAATGGGAAGAGAAAGACCAATGAGAGAAGAGAAAAATCGTGCCTGAAAAGGAAAGTATTTCAACAAATGGAAATAGAAACAAGAAAATGGTCAACTATGAAACTGAATGCATAAATAAAGAAGATCTATACTCAAGATTGATAAATCTAAATAATAAATGAAATATAAGGGAGACTTTGAACTAGTATTTCATCTATTGACTGTAAGAAATTGGTTCGTAATTTTTCATTATTTTTCATAATTTAATTAAATCTTCTTGGGCAGCACGATGGCTCAGTGGTTAGCATTGCTGCCTCATGGCGCCGAGGTCCCAGGTTCGGTCCCGGCTCTGGGTCACTGTCCGTGTGGAGTTTGCACATTCTCCCCGTGTTTGCTTGGGCTTTGCCCCACAACCCAAAAGTGTGCAGGCTAGGTGGATTGGCCATGCTAAATTGCCCCTTAATTAGAAAAATTGGGTGCTCTAAAGTTAAAAAAAATTATTAAATCTTCTTTTCACTATTGATTTAATATTGGAGAAGATAGACTGAAGCAAAGATATTCCCTATTGTCTGAAAATATTTTGTAGGTTTTTGACACCCTTAACGCAATATTTTGTTACTGCAGTATAAAGTAAGCATCAAAGTATTTACAAATTCAATAGAGTAGATCTTGACTTTGTATGAGAGAATAAAATGGGTGATGTCAGGTCAGCAGCCCTTCGTTTCAATCACAATAAAAAACAGAGAGATGCCAAATGTAAAAAGTTCATTTTTGATAATGCATCATAACTTGACACGGTGAACAGATTGAATTCTGAACACACAATATAACATACCAATTTTTAAAAAGATGTAACTGCTGCCATGATGAGCAGAGTAACAGCTAAAACAAGATACCAATAATTTTTCTACATGATTCTTTTAAAAAATCTTTTTATTCTCCATTTTCACATTTTCTTCAAAATTTGCACCCCACCCACAAGCAGTAAAGAGTAACAAATACAAAGTCAATTCCCTTATCAAAAACAACGATCCCATCCTCCCACCACCCCAAACAACGACCCCCCTGGCAATATAAGCATCAAATAAAACAAACCTCCCTCGGCGGGTCAATCAAAGGAGAAAAAAAAACAGAAAGAAAACGGAATCAGGAATTGCCCATGGTCACCATTGACCTATAGAGTCCCCCCCTCAACATTCAATGCCATCCAATCCCTGAAAGAGTACCGTACATGACACCCACGCATTGTGAGCCCTCCGCCCTCCCCGACTCCCATCCTCCACTTCTTTTTACAAAACTCCTCCCCCCAACCTCTGTTCCTTCCCCCTAACTTTCCACCCCGGCTAGACTCATCGGGCCCTGTTCTGCCGAGCTCCGATGACCGCAGCCCCTCCCCCACCTCACTCCCATTCACTGGCTGGCTTAAACCGGTCAGCGTGGTGGCCCCTGCACGGGTCTCTTTCCCCCTTGACCGGTCCCAGGAAAACCAAGAACTCCCCTTTAGCACATAGACCCGCATACACACCCAAGCCCCAAAGAACCATCATTGCAAGCGAAAGTCCCATCTCTTCCCTTGTCCAAGTATATTCAACGTTAGCTCATTTAGCGCATACAGTGAAAAAATACAGTTACATGAGGCTACATCGATACATGTCCACTTCTCAATTCAGCCACAGTCTTTCTGCCTTCGCAAACTCGTCCGCTGCTTCCACCGTCCCGAAATAAAAGTCCTTGGATTTGTAGGTCACCCTCAACTTAGCTGGGTATGCTATGCCGCACTGCACCATACTGACGTACAGTGCCTTCTTCACCCGGCTGAAGGCAGCCCGCCTCCTCACCAGCTCCACCGGGTAGTCCTGATATATGCGTATACCAGCTCCAGCCCACTGCACCACCCACTTCTACTTTGCCCAGCACAGGACCTTCTCCTTCACGCTGTATCTACGAAAACACAAAGTTACTACTCTCGGCGGCTCACCCTCCTTTGGTACAGGCCTCCACGACCGATGAGCCCGATCCACTTCATATCGGGAGGGGTCATCCCCCTCCCCCAATAGCTTCGCCAACATCGTGGCAAAATACTCAGTCAGCCTCGGGCCTTCCACTCCTTCAGGAAGATCCACAATCCTCAGATTCTGTCACCTGCATCTGTTTTCCAAGTCATCCATTTGTCTCGCAGATCCTTGTTAATCTCTATCACCTTCCGCATCTCCTTCACCATCGAGGTAATTTGATCACTGTGCTGCAATAATGTCTCTTCCACTTCCTTCAGTGCCTCACCTTGCTCCGGCACCTCCGCCACTGCGCTCAATACCGCCGCCCTCACCGGGGCAATCGCCTCCTCCACCAGCACTTTTAATACCGTCCCCATCTCCTTCCTCATCACCTCCATGTGCATTGTGAACTGCCTTTCAAGTTCCACGGCCATCACCTTAGTAATTTCTTCAGCTGTGGGCAATGCGGCCTCCCCTGGTGCCCCAGCCTCCACTTTCCTTGCCGACCCATGGTGACCTTTCCACTCCCCGACGGACTTTCAGCTGCTTTTCTCATGGCCTTTTTAAAATTTGTTTTTGACATTTCTCTTCACTGTGCCTTCTCCCTGCTTTTGCCACCTCTGTAGCCCCTGGGACCGAGCGTTAATCCCCGAAAATGCCGTTCCTGAATGGGAGCCCTCCAATGTGCGGCTGCCTCTCCCCCCCCCCCCCCCCCCCCCCCCCCACGCTGTCACCGGAAGTCCTTTCTACATGATTCTTAAAAGTAATCTACAGAGCAAGCTAAGTACTATTGAACGATGTTCACACCATGCCTATGTCCTTCATTGACGAGGACAATAAGATCATCGATAAATTCCTTGGCACTGGTCTTATCACCTTGTTCGAGCATGTGGAGGCCTGTGCACCCGTTTAATGATATCCTTTAATGGTGTTCAGAAGGGCTCACAGTGGCGCAGTGGTTAGCACTGCTGCCTCACGGCACCGAGGACCCAAGTTTAATCCCGGTACCGGCTCACTGTCCATGTGGAGTTTGCACATTCTCCCTGTGTCTGTGTGAGTCTCACCCCCATAACCCAAAAAGATGTGCAGGGTGGATGGATTCGGCACGCTAAATTGCCCATTAATTGGAAAAAAATAATTGAGTACTCTAAATTTATGGAAAAAAATGTTTTTCAGAGCAAGTTGTTGGAGCGGTTTTCTCTTTCCTTTGATCTGCAAGTTTCAGTAATGTTTTTGTCGGTTTGATTTGTAAGTGATACAGAAATTCCATGCTCTTGCAAGAAGAACAGTAATCTCAGTAGGCTGACTGAACCTAAGGATTATGCAGTTTTTCTTCAATTCATGGTGATTTTATCTGGACCACAACTGCTACTGAATGAAGACATTTACTTACAGTGTCAGAAACTGTAATGGTGGGCAACTAAATTATTTCTGTTGACCAGGATAGTCATTCCCTGACCAAAACTAACAGTAACTCATGCTGCACTGCAGATCAAAGCTACAGTTTGAAAAATTAATGGACATTGCAGCAGGAAAGTTAGAAAAATTGATGGCAGTATTGCCCTGTCCATCACCTACCCACCTCCAACCACCCCAATTATGGTCATTCAAAGACCTCACCAACTGCCGCTCGGATTTCTCCCCCAGCAGAGGAGTCTGGCGCCAAGTTTCCAGGCCGCCGCGTAAAACCTGGCTGTATCATGGCCAGCTATGGGCCAGAGGAGGTTGAGACGGAGTAACCTCCTGGCTCATCCGAGACAGCCTCACCACTGCCCGCGAATGTTCCTCCCTACCAGGTTTCCTCACCCCCAGCACCCCAACCTACTTCCCAGGGCCTACCAAGCTGATCACGATAGCTCTGGGATCTACCTTCCTCAGGGACTGCCCCTGGCAGGGCTGCATTAAGAGAGCTGCTGGCAATTTGATTTGGTGGCAGTTCTTGGAGACGGCCAATTAATGGCACAACAGCCATAACATTTCTGTAAGGTGAGCCAGCTATAGAGGCAGGTTCACTCCCCTCCATAAGCATAAGCAGCAGTGAGGACGTTACGAATCAGAATAATCTGAAACATGACATAGATAGGCTGGCAGAATGGACAGGCAAGCTGCAGATGAGATTGAATATAGAGAAGTGTAAGATGATTCATTTGGTATAAGGGATAGTGAGAATCAGTCTAGACTTAATGGAACAGTTCTAAAGAGGGACATGGTGCGCATAGGCAGCAATCTTTGAAGGTGGCATGATATATCAAGAGAATGGTTAGCAAAGCACATGGGGGTTTTGGGCTTCATAAATGGAGGCAATGAGTACAGAAACAGGGAGGATATGCTGAATGTTTATACAGCTCTGGTTACGCCATAACTGGAGTATTGTGTCCAGTTCTGGTCACCCCACTTTAGGAAGGATGTGAGGCTCGTTGGGAAGGTGCAGAAGAGATTTACCAGATCGGTCCAAAGAATGGGGGATTTTATTTACAAGGTGAGGTTGGAATATCTGGGATTGTTCTCCTTGGAGCAGAGGAGATCGAGGCAAGATTTGATAGAAGTGTATAGATTATGATAGGTTTGGATAAAACAGATAAAAAAACATATTCTTGTTTCCATTAGAACATAGAACATAGAACAGTACAGCACAGAACAGGCCCTTCGGCCCTCGATGTTGTGCCGAGCAATGATCACCCTACTCAAACCCACGTATCCACCCTATACCCGTAACCCTACAACCCCCTCCTTAACCTTAAGCTGGTAGTACAATGAAGAGGAAACACAGATTTAAGGTTTTGAGGCAAGAGATGCAGGGGAAATGTGAGGAAGAAACTTTTTACATAGTGCATGGTAATGACCTGGAACTTATTGCCGAGACGTGGAAACAATCAGTGATTTCATGAGGAAATTGGGTGGGCACTTGAAAGGAATAAATCTGCAGCACAATGGGGATTAGCAGGGGAGTAGAACTGAATGTATTGCTCCACAAAGAACTGGCATGGACCCGATGGGCCAAATGGCCTCCCTCTGTGACATAAATGACTCTATAATGCTAAGAGGGTGACACACACCAAGATAGTGTCCATTTAGAACACAGAAACAATAAAGATGACCACTGTAAGTCTATCACTTGGAATGATCCACGATAGACAATGTACATTTTAAAGATAAGACAATAAGACAGTGGTGATAGTATGCACATAATCAAGGTACATGGCAAAAGGCTACAGGTCAGAATGGAATTTGTCTAAAAACATAGCGAAAACTTAAAATTTAGCAGTTTCATTAAAATGTTGACAGTTCAGTTGCTCATTTCATTTACCCCAAGTCATATTTGACCAAAGAGACCCTAAATTCAATCCCTGATTTCTGTTGTTAGCTAATCTCAACCAGGCATGTAGCATTACAATTCTCAAGTCTCTGGGTTGTCAGGAGGATTCCCTCTCCTGATTCCAATATAATGACTCCTGTTGGAAACGGACATGTGTAAACATCAAGAAAAAGCAAAATTGCCTTGTCAGTGATGCCGCTTACATTTGAATAGTTTTGCATCACTCTCTGTTCAGACTCATGCATAAATAAAGGGTATTTTGGTTAAGTACTGAAGAATGACTGGCAGCTACTAAATCAATGTTTTCAGGAGAGGAAGTAAGCAGAGAAAACTGACGAGGGATGAAAGAAGAAAACTTGGAAATTCCGCCTCCTTATTTCCAATTGAAATCTTGGGCTGCAGGCGTGTGCAAATCATTGAGGCCACCTCTTGAGGAAAGTCATAGGGCGGGATTCTTCGGAAACCAGTGGGGCAGGCAACTCCGGTGCGAAGGAGTGGCGAGAACCACTCCGGCGTCGGGCCGCCCCGAAGGTGCGGAATCCTCCGCACCTTTGGGGGCTAGGCCAGTGCCGGAGTGGTTTGCGATGCGCCAGCCGGCACAGAAGGGGCTCCGCCGGCCAGCGCGAGTTGGCGCATGTGCGAGAGCGCCAGTGTGTGCTGGCGTCAACCCAGTGCATGCGCAGGGCGGTTCATCTCTGCACCGGCGAGAGCGGCCTGTTACACCGGCCGGCGCGGAGGAATAGAGTGCCCCCACGGCACAGGCCCACCCGTGGATCGGTGGGCTCCGATCGTGGGCCAGGCCACCATGGAGGCCCCCCCCCCCCCCGGGATTAGATTCCTCTGCGTCCCTTGGCCCATCATGGGCTGGAGAATCGGCGGAGGGGCCGCTGCCAGCGGCCGCTGACCGGCGGCGCGCGATTCCCCCCCCCACTGCCAAATTCCTGGCACCGGAGAATTCGGCAGCCGGCGGGGGCGGGATTCACGCCGTCCCTCGGCGATTCCCCGACCCGGCGGGGAGTTGGAGAATCCCGCCCGTAAGCTTCAAGAATTTATACAACTGGGATCCTACATCAATTGGATCCCAATTACGTTTGAACCCAAGCCTGAATAGAGAACTCACTGTGGTCTTCACAATATATGAAAGCAGACTGGCAGCTGCAAAGAAGGATGAAGAGATCCAAAAGATCCGTCAGAAGCTTCCTGGGCCATGCAAGAAAAGTCACAGCTTCCCCTGCCCCACACACTCCCTCAGTTCCTCTCACCCCCCCCCGATAACACCCACCTGAAACTCCTCACTGCCTTATACCTGGAAGCTGATGGCAGTGCTTGTTCACCCAACCTTTGGCAACCTGCAGCCACTCTGCACCCTCTTCCTAATTGTTCTGGATGAAAAGTGGGCCAGCACAAGTCAAAACTGCCAGTAGCAGCAAGAAATTTACTCACTGTTTCATATATGCTTCATAATTACTTGTGATTTATTAGAATAATTGCTTTATAATTTATGTGATTTATTATACAGAAACACATAAAACAATATCAGATTAATTGAGTTTTTGAACAATGTGTTCATTGAAATTGAGATTTACTTTTGAGTTAGATGTTTCAATTTGCTTTGCTATCCTTTCCTTTTCTTAATTTTTAATGTTTTATGCCATGTCCATCTAATTCTTGTTTCAGCTGTTTAGTTTCTGGCTTTATTCCACTATTTCTCTTTTTGACATCTTTGTGGTTTCTGCTTGTATAAAACATACTATTACTCAAGAAAGGTTCATATAATTTTTGAGTGCAGCTTGGAGAGTCAGAACACAAACGATCATTGCATGCTGATAGTATACTAACTTTATGCAATTAAGCTCACCACTATAATGCAAACTTTAACACAAATCACATTGCTATTGGCCATCAGTCCTAACATCAACTTTTTAAAAATTCATTTCTACAGGATGTGGCATTTATTGGCTGGGCCAGCATTTATTGTCCACCCTAATTGCCCTTGAGAAGGTGGTGGTGAGCTGCCTTCTTGGACCACAGGGACTGCAGATGGGCGTTCGCCCACGAGCGGGGGAGCTTGTATTCATTCATTGAATCATTAAATCCCTACAGTGCAGAAGGAAGCCATTTGTTCCATCGAATTTGCACCAGCCCTTCAAATGAGCACTCTACCCATGCCAACTCTTCCCTGTAACCCCATAACCTAACCTGCCCATCCCTGGATACTAAGGGGCAATTTATCAAGGCCAGTCCACCAAACATGCACATCTTTGGACTGCGGGAGAAAACCGGCGCACCTGGAGGAAACCCACGCAGACACAGGGAGAATGTACAAACTACACAGATACAAGATATCCAAGGCCAAAAATGAACCCAAGTCCCTGGCACTGTAAGGCAGCAGTGCTATGCCATGTCGAACCACCATGAGTTCCACAGGCAAATCAATTAGGATGTCGCCGTGGCTCTCGTAAGGGTTACCATGGAAGGATTTGAAAGCGAAAATGAGAATGTTAAAATCTGGGTGCTGCTTAACTGTGAGCCGATGTAAATCAGCAAGCACAGGGTTGATAGGTGAATCACACTTGGTACAAATATGGCCACAAACAGCAGAGTTTTGGATGGCCGCAGGAAGGTAGAATATGGAAGGCCGTCCAGGAGTGCATTGGAATAGTCGAGTTGAGACGAACAAAAGCATAAATGAAGGTTTCAGTTGCAGGTGAGTTCAGCACTGGCAGAGTCAGGTATTGTTACAGAAAGGAAAATAGGTAGTATTAGTGATAACATGGATTGTGTTTAAGGGGTTGCTGGGAACGATTCCGGGCCTGGACATGCATAAGTTGATTATGGGGAGCGATTTTAATTACGTGCTGGAACCGAGGGTTGACAGGTCGAGCCCTAAGTCAATGAGGTGTATGATGGCGAAGGAGCTGGGAGGGTTTATGGAAAGGATGGGAATGGTGGATCCGTGAGGTTTAGGAACCCAGGGGAGAGGGATTGCTCCTTCTACTCGCACGTGCACAAGGTATACTCCAGAATTGACTTTTTTGTCACGAGCCGAGCAGTGTTGGGGGAGACGGAGTATGCGGAACAGAGGCCGGGATGGAGGTTAGACTTGGCCTTTCGGCAGACAAGGCATGCGTTGGTGATCAGAGACTATGTGGAGTTGAATCAGAACAGGGAGGTATCGGTGGCCACATTTTGGGAGGCGTTGAAGGCGGTGGTTCGTGGCGAGGCTATCCCGTTTAAGGCGCACAGTGATAGAAAGAGGAGGGAGGAGTATGGACGGTTGTTGAACGAGATAGTTGAGGTGGACAAAGGAGGGGTTGGCAGTGAGAAAGAAGTTACAGGGGCAATTCGATAGATTGATGACAGAAGGCAGCTATGGAGGGCGAGGGGGGTGCAGTATGAAAATGGAGAAAAGGCGAGCAATATGCTAGCCCATCAGCTATGGAGGCACATCACATCCATGGATAGAGAAGGGGAAGGTAGTGTCGGAGCCAGGGAAGTTTCACGAGGTGTTCAGGGAATACTATGAAAAGTTATATCGGGCCGAGCCAGGTGATGAGGAAGGGGATATAGAACATAGAACATAGAAAAATACAGCATAGAACAGGCCCTTCAGCCCACGATGTTGTGCCGAACCTTTGTCCTAGATTAACCAGAAGGAGGCCATTCGGCCCATCGAGTCTGCACCGGCTCTTGGAAAGAGCACCCTACCCAAGGTCAACATCTCCACCCTATCCCCATAACCCAGTAACCCCACCCAACACTAAGGGCAATTTTGGACACTAAGGGCAATTTTTCATGGCCAATCCACCTAACCTGCACATCTTTGGACTGTGGGAGGAAACCGGAGCACCCGGAGGAAACCCACGATCACACGGGAAGGATGTGCAGACTCCGCACAGACAGTGACCCAAGCGGAATGAAACCTGGGACCCTGGAGCTGTGAAGCAATTGTGCTATTCACAATGCCACCATGCTGCCCTTAAGAACAAATTAATCTACACTCCATTATTCTACCGTAATCCATGTACCTATCCAATAGCCGCTTGAAGGTCCCTAATGTTTCCGACTCAACTACTTCCACAGGCAGTGCATTCCATGCCCCCACTACTCTCTGGGTAAAGAACCTACCTCTGACAGCCATCCTATATCTTCCACCATTCACCTTAAATTTATATGTGGTGGTTTTGGATGAGCTGGAAGTCCCAAGGCGGAAGAGGAGAGAAGGCAGGTGCTGGATGAGTAGCTGGGGCTGAGAGAGGTAATGGATAGCATGAAAGGGATGATGTCAGAGAAGGGGTATGAAAGCATAAATACATCAAAGAACATTCTGCACATCTCACATTTCAGAGTTTGTGCAGGTTTTCCCTCCCTTTTCACAACCCCCCACCCCGTGAGGAATAATTCCTCAAGCATGGTCATGAGCAGTCCCCACCGTGTCTCAAATTCCTCTGCTAATCCCCTCAATTTGAACTTCATCTTTTCCAGCCGGAGAAAGTTGTACAGGTCCCCCCAGCCAGGCCGCCACCCCTGGTGGTGTTGCCGACCGCCGTTCCAACAGAATTCTTTGCCGGGCAGCAAGAGAGGCGAAGGTCACAACGTCAGCCTTGCTCTGGAGGCGTAGTGGTATTGTCACTGGACTCATAAACCAGAGACCCAGAGTAATGCTCTGGGGATCCAGGATCAAATCCCACCACTGCAGATGGTGAAATTTGAATTCAACTAAAATCTGGAAATAAAAGTCTAATGATGGCCATGAAATCATTGTTGTAAAAGCCCATCTGGTTCACTAATGTCCTTCAGGGAATGAAATCTGCCATCCTGGGGTACTATTTGGTGCACACCGCACACATGCTGTGGTATATCAGGTGGAGGTAGGAACTCTTGAGGGGGCGGACGGTCGGAGGGTGGCCATCCAGACAGGTCCCGGGCCTTTGGATACAGTTGTCCCGTCAATGTTAGAGATGAAGGCGCAGAGCCAGGGTCTACATGAGAGGGTCAGCAATCATCCAGCGCCTGCAGCTACAGTTGGAGGAGTCCAACCACCTACAGTGGCAGGAAGCTGTGCCGACCATGTGTGCCACCCAGGCCGACACCACACGGGTGGGCGTCTGTGGTGGAGGCCTTGGATGCGGCGGTATCAGCCATGGGTCAGTGTCCAGGGCCTGGGGTACTCTGTGTAGGTGGTAGCCGAGGCACAGACAGGTCAGCCATGTCACAGGCAGCCGTGTACCAGGGCCACATGGACATTGCAGTGGCACTCCAGAGCTTGGCCCAATCACAATGGGTCATGGCTGCAGGCATCGATGGCCTGGCACTTGCTGACCTGAACCAGACAGAGAGGGACCTTGCATGGTCACTGAGTGATATGGCATAGTCCCTGAGCAATGTGACACAGTTCCAGAGGGACCACGCACAGTCCCTGTGTTCCAGGGCCATGAGCATGGCGATCCTGCTCGATATAAGTGTGGGCCTCCAGGAATGGCATCGGCAGGTGATGGCGGAGCCTCGGAGCTCGCTTAGGCCGCACTCGCGTCCAAAGGAATAGCCTGGGGGCCATCAAGCACCCCGAGGGAGGAGGAGGTGATGGGGCCCATGCCGGTGACTCCCGCAGGGTAGGTGCTGGGCTTCCTCAGCACCTCTGAATCCCCTCACCTATCCCTTGCACATCCAATGGGCAGCAGGCAGAACAGGGTGGCACCAAGCCACTTGTGAAATCTGGAAGACAGACGGATCCTTCCAGGAGTGGTCGCACTAGAGGACGGCCGCCAAAGGGGACCCAGGTCACAGGGCAGGAACGACAGCAGGCCACCTCCACCCATGATGTACCACCTGAGAAACCACCTAGACAGAGCATTAGGGGCCATTAGGCCAGAATGGTAGACACCAGTTAAGTTGGCATGTTGCAGAACATAGTTTAGCGATAGGGGCTATGGCGCAATAACTATAAATAGCACAATCAATACCTGTTCACCAACGTTGTGAACTGCCTTGGTGCAGAGACGTTGCAGGGCGATTGGACAGTGGGAGGATGTGTGGGGGTGGAACGTGACAGTCGAGCCGCTGGAGGCCAGGCCCCCTCATCGGTAAACCTGCTGCCGATGATAATTTCCCGTGCGTGGCGGCCCAGCCACACATGTTGTGTGGCTTCCAGTGACTGCCAAGGCCCCATGCGTTGCCCATCCTGGCCCTCCTCCATACACTCAAGCATGTTGCCCCGCTGCTGTGCAATTTTGTGGAGGATGCAGCAGGCCACTACAATTTGGAAGACAGTCCTAGCGCTATACTGGAGGGCCTCTCCAGTGTGGTCTAGGCACCTGAGCCATATCTTCAGGATGTCGATGCACCACTTGATCGTGCCCCTGTTCGCAGCATGGGCATCGTTGCAGTGCTTCTCCATGTTGCCCTGTTGCCTCCAAATAGGCACGACCGCAGCGGATAACCCCTGTCACCCAATAGCTAACCCCTCAACTGGTGGTGCGGTTCGTAAGTGTCTGGTCCAATCGGGGGTGCCAGGATGAAGGCGTTGTGCACACACCCTGTGTATCGTGCGCAGCTGTGCATGATGTGCAGCTAGTGGTCACAATTGCATGTTCATCGAATGAAACCCCTTTTGGTTTGTGAAGGCCAGCCCCTCATGGGGTGGCGCTCATAGGTGGGCATGTGTCCTGGCAATCACCCCGCTGGACCTGTGGCATCCCAGCAATGGTGGTGAACCCCAATGCCTGGGCAACCTGGTGATAAGGATCTGGGGAAATTTGATGAGAAATCCATAAAAGTTGCATTGGGTGGCATCTGCCACAATGTTTCACAGTGTGGTGTGTCTGGCTACAGTTGGCCTGTTGGCTTCCTGTTGATTTACAAAGACTATCACAATCCCTTGTCCCCCTCGAGCCAACCCATCATCTTGGGGTGGTCCTCGAACATCCCGGGGATCTCTGAATGTCCCTGGATGTAACTGTCATGCACTCTTCCAGGATAGCGTATGCACAAATGAGGCGGGAGTCACACAGGATCTGTACATTCAGAGAGTGGAACCCCTTCCTGTTAACAAAGTGCACTTCCTGATGCCATGGTGCTCACAGGGTGATATGTGTGCCATCAATGGCCCCTTGGACCTGGGGGATCCAAATGATGGCGGTGAATCCTGCAGCCCGGGCATCTTGGTGGACCTCGCCTCAGTCAAAGTTGATGTAGTTTGACGCTCGAACATCCAGAGCATCCGTGACCTCTCGGATGCACCTGTGGGCTGACAATTGCAAGATGCCACACCGGTCCCTGCTCGAGCCCTCGAATGACCCAGTTGCATAGAAATTGAGGGCAGCTGTGACCTGCACAGCCACCGGGAGCAGGTGTCCTCCTCCTCCACGGGGTGCCAGGTCTGAGAAGATGTGGCACAGGTGCCACACTGTCTTCCTGGTGAGAAGCAGTCTTTTGTGGAACGTGGTGGCCATTGGTTCATTGAAGGACAATCGCGTCTTCTACACCTAGATCAATGTCAGTGGACCCTTCGAGCCCCTCCTCAGCCTGATGGGTGGCTAGGTCTTGAGCCTGAGCGACAGCCCCCTGGTGTAGTGGTGCAGGCTCGGACCTACATTTGCCTTGATGCAGTCGACGATGTCTGCCTGCGTCGGCTGCGACTATCGGCCATCCAGTGTGGAAAGATTTCTCTCACAACCGACAAGGCTAACCCTTCCTTTGAGATCGCCTTCAGCTGTCAAGATAGAGGCTTGTCACTATCAGTGAGCTGTGAAATGGAATGAAAACAACTAGGTTGAAGGGATGAAAGGCACACTGCAACATTGAAACCACAGAGCCTATTGAAACTTCAAGGGAGCTCATGTGGGCAGGCTAGTACAAAGGGGAGCCTTCAAGGGGGAGGGGGGTAAAATGAACTTCCAAGAAATAAGTTGCAGCATGGCTCTGTCCTGTGAGAGTTCTGTAGGACACACAGGCTTCAACTGTGGTTTGCCCTATTCTGAGTGTTCACAAGAAATAAAGCAGGCTTCAATGCTTCAAATACTCAAATCCCCCCTCTGCCTCTCCAATGAGCCCATGCCCAACCCCAACGTGGCCCCCTCCAGCCTCCCAACCCCTTGACGGAACCCCCACAGCACCTGGCCAGCTTCATGGAGATAAGTGGAAAGGGCCAATCAGCCCTGTTCTCCTGCTCGGAGTCCATTGCGCCTGGTTCTCCCTTTTGTAGAGCAGTACTGAATGGCGCCCACGTGACTTCCTGCTTGGGGTTTGGGGAGCAGGATAGTGACTCCCGCGGTAATGAGATTAAAGTGAATGCACATGAGGTGAGATTTGTTTCATGCTCTTTTTGGGTGAGATCTTAATTAGGCCAGCTGGAGCAGGCTGGGAGAATGGCCCGGCGCAAATCTCTTTTTGGGGCTCCCCCACTATTCCCCTGACATAGTGGAATTGGGTCTGAGCACCATGTGGCCAGAGAATCACCCCCAAAGTGTTTCTCTTCTGGCTGCTCTGCAGCTATCTGGCATTAACATTGAAATTAACAGCTTCAGATTTCGTAGAATCCCTCCAGTGCAGAAGGAGGCCACTGGGCCCATCAGGTTTGCACCAACCCTCTGAAAAAGTATTCCACCCAAGCTCATTCCCCTGCCCGATCCCAATCACTCCTTAACCTAACCTACACATCCTTTTTGGGCACTAAGGGGCAATGGAGCAGAGCCAGTCCACATAACCTGCACATCTTTGGACTGTGGGAGGAAACCAGAGCACCCGGAGGAAACCCGGGGAGACACTAGGAGAACGTGCGACTGCCACAGTCACCCAAGGCCAGAATGGAACCCGGTCCCTGGCTTTATGAGGCAGCAGTGCTAAGCACTGTGCCACCGTGCCACCCTATTACATTCTCCATTTTCATTTCATCGGGGATAACTGGTAATGTGGATTGGTTCTATTGGTGTCTATGCTTGATGTGCCCCTTTAATATTGATTCAAAGGCCTGCAGCACTGATCCCTGTTCCTGAAAGCAAACAAAATTCACATTGGGTTCTCTGAACTTCGATTCTTGCCCCTTGCTGATCCTCCAACTAAGTCTGGATGCAGGGAACAAGGATTCATTTGACAGCACATCTGAGTGAGTGCCTTGCCTCTGGACCAACAGAAAACTGAAGCGGGAAAACTGAAGTGGGAAAAAAGTAATGCATGCTCATGACTCATTAACATGGCTGTCCTCCATTTTGGTCCTCTAAACCCCAATAAAACTTTAAATTGGGCTGAGTTGGGGCAGCACGATGGCACAGTGGTTAGCACTGTTGTCTCACAGCGCCGAGGTCCCAAGTTCGATCCCGGCTCTGTCCGTGTGGAGTTTGCACATTCTCCCCGTGTTTGAGTGGGTTTCACCCCCACAACCCAAAGATGTGCAAGGTAGGTGGATTGAACACGCTAAATTTCCCCTTAATTGGAAAAAATGGATTGTGTACTCTAAATTTTTTTTTTAATTTTAAAAATTGGGCTGAGTTGTTAGACCTGCCCAAAAGTTAGATCTGCCCAGAACTGAAGCCCCAGAAATTACAGGCCAAGGATCACGAGTTCACAGTCCCAATTTCCTTTCTCTAATGCAAAGCAGAAGAAACGTAACCCTGTTACCTCAACAAGTCATTTGATTGTATAAATGAAGTTTCAGAATGCATTCGCTATTAAAACTTGATAATTTCAGCAGCATCCTATTGAAGGTACACACCACTAGTTGGAAATCACCACCAAAAATGTATTGAATGAATAAAAATAAAGGGCAGGATTTTCCGCGGCCTCCGTGGCGTGTTTCGCGGCTGCGGAGGAGGCCTGCTATTGGTCAACCCACCACTATCAACGGGGTTACCCGTTGTATGCCAAAAGATCCCACTGGTGAGAACGGTCGGACAATTCCGGCCAAAGAACTTTTGATTATTACACAGTTACCAAGTGACTAAGTTTCATAGGGTAAAATAATCTAGAACAGCAGAATGGATCATTTTGTGCAACCAAATATTCCAAAATTACTCAGTTTAAGACAATTTATGTCTCTCCACAAATAATGAAGAAATACAATGAACAAAATATTTGGAAAAAATAGAATTGTGCAAAAGCTATGTTCAGCTTCCATATAACATAAATGATTTGGGCAGTCACAAATATTTAATGATTATTAGCTATCATCACTTTGTTGACATAAACATATTCTCAGTATAAAATTAAACAGTGAAACAGAACCCATTACAATGTAATTTGTCACAACAGTCTCATCGAGCTAGAGATAATCCTGCAGAGAACAGTTACTTATGCAATCTTGATTAAGCACAAAATTCTATCCCCTGCTTAACTCACTTGCGCTGCCATTCAAATGAATGTTTTAAAGAATACTTGTTCTTATTAAAATTACCCACCTGATCACACAGGAGGCTACCATTTATGACTCCAAGTTGTAAGCAATCACAAGGTTTGCACACTTCAGTCGCTGAGAGGCTGATACCTATTTCTCGGTAAAAATAGTCTTTACACCATTCACAATTTTGTCCTGCAAGAATTGATTGAACAATATTCACAAATTAATCAGGCCTTCAGAGCAGATTCAAGTCAAATATGTTCAAGTGCACGAGGTTTGCAAATACTCAGCATTGCTAAAAACACAAAGCTTGCCTCAAAATATTATAGAGAATAATTTTAGACAAGAGATAACAGTTCAATTTTCCCAAAGAATTTACTTATATATAAAGGATCTCCCACGGTGGTTCACAAATGCTGAGGGGTAATTTGGGTTGTTCAGTGTGACAGAACCAGATGTGCAAAACGTCAGCAGAGACGGAGCCCAGTGTCATGTTTAAAATGAGATGCGTTGTGGATTGGCAATTGGGGCCTGCCTTTGATCCTGAAACAGGCAACGTGCACAAAATGTGTGCCTCGCGGGGAGAACCAAATCCAGCCTGAATCTGGAACTCAGGCATCTAATATTATCCAGGGGAATGTAGCAAGCTGGATACAAAATTGGCTCAGTGGCAGGAAAGAAAGGGTAATTTTTGATGGATGTTTTTGTGACTTGAAGGCTGTTTGCAAAGGGGTTCTGCAGGGCTCAGCACTAGTCCCCTGAATTTTGTGGTATATATTAATGATTTGGATGTAAAATGTAGGGGGAATGATCAAGAACTTTGGAGGCAGGGGGAAAACTTTTGCCCACGTAGTTGATTAAAAAAAGAGGGTTGCAGTGGACTGCAGGGAGGTATCAATGGACTGGTCAGGTGGGCAGAAAAGTGGCAAATTGAATTCAGCTCAGAGAAGTGTGAGCTGATGCATTTGTGGAGGCCAAACAAGGCAATGGATGCTACGGAGAGGTGTAGAGGAGGTGAAGGGCTTCAGAGTGACTGTCCACAAATCCCTGAAGGTGGCAGGATAGGTTGATAAGATGGTTAGGATAGCATTTAAATCCTTCCATTGATTAACTGAGGCAATGAACTTAACTGCGAGGTTATGCTGGAACGATGTGAAACTTTAGTTAGGGCATAACTTGAATACCGTGTGCAGTTCTGGTCACTTCATTACAGAAAGGATGCAATTCCATTAGAGAATGTATAGGACAGATTTACGAGGATGTTGCCAGGGCGGGAAAATTGCAGCTATGAGGAAAAATTGCATAGACTGGGATTGTTCGCCATGGAACACAGAAGTCTGAGAGTAGATTTGATGAAGATGTAAGGGGCCTAGATCAGGTGATGGGAAGGGCCTA
Source organism: Scyliorhinus canicula (assembly GCF_902713615.1). NCBI lineage: Eukaryota > Metazoa > Chordata > Chondrichthyes > Carcharhiniformes > Scyliorhinidae > Scyliorhinus > Scyliorhinus canicula. Next base: position 255,014,552 of record NC_052146.1, read on the forward strand.
TTTACTGCAGCAGAGAGGTCAGTGACATAGGGGGCACAAATTCCAAGTGATTTGTAGAAGGAATAGTGGGGAGACAAGGAATATATTTTTCACCAAAACAGTTGTGGGGGTCTGGAACTCAGTGCCTGAAAGGGTAGTAGAGGCAGAAACCCGCAACTCGTTTAGGTGTCTGGATATACCACGAACCAAACGCTGGAAAATGGGATTAGGTTGGGTGGTTCATTTACGGCCAGCGTAGACTTGATGGACCAAGTGGTGTCTTTCTGTGCTGTAAGCTTTCTATGTGTCTATTTTATTCTGTCCAAAGACAAGCTGTTACCTTTTCTGTTGCCACTAGCAGCCCGCCTATTGAAAATAGATGACACTGAATCATTTTGTAGCTAGTGACAACCCAAAATTAAGCAGCGACCCTGTTAAGCCCTAGCAGGGAGGAAAGCTGGTGGTGAACAGTGGTGAACAGTGGCGTGGGGAGACCTTGGAATCCGGAAAGAAGTAGTGGTAGCAAGCGGGAACTGCCGCAAGCTTCCCAACGCTTGACCCAGCAACGCAATTCAACGTTGATTGGTCCACTTGAACAAGATCCCAGGGGCTTCACGCCGCAAATGAAGGCATGCCAGCCAATTTGCCGGGACCACGCTCGCCAGGCCCCACCTGCTTACAAGGTTGAGCAGCACTTAAGTGGCACTTGCACAACCAAGCCCACTCAGTTCGCGGCCTTGGCTCCGAGATGACCAGCCCTAAGGTTTGGAGACAACACCCCCCCCCCCCCCCCCCCCCCCCCGCAAAACCACCCACCTCCAACGTGACCAACCTCCTCAAACCTCCATTTACCTCCACCCCAACCCACCCTTCACCCCCTTCACTCCCCATCCCTACCCCCCTCCCTTCACTCTACCCTCCCTTTACCCCAACTCTCCCGTCACACTACCCCGACCAATGTGAACCGGATGTGTGACTAACGATGCCCTCTCTGTGACTCTGCAGGCAACACTTTCCCACAATGTTCAGGAGAGGGCCAAGACTAGCGGAGGGTTGCAGGACATAAGAATCCTCCTGACCTTTGAGGAATGGGCCCTGGATTTTAGGGGGGTGGCCGAGGATAGAGCGGTCACCAATGTGGAGGTTGGTGCACGCCACAGAGATGAGAATCTCTACTAACACAGAGACACGCACCTCAAGGGTCAGGCTTCTGGGGCACAAACTGGTGAGCACCACACAGCGCTGATGCACATCAGGTGGAGCCAGGAATGCCAGCAGTTGGTGGGTTGCAGGATCCCAGGACTCTGCTGAGTCCCAAACAGATGTTGAGCCTCTGGAACAGTTTACCCGCCGCTCATGGAGACATTAGGGAGCGGCCGGTACATCCAGAGGGAGGTGTCTGCGACACTCCAGCTGGTTCACAACTGATTGGAGGAGTCCCAGAAGCTACGGGCACAGGAGATGTCGCCAGCAATGAGTGGCATCGAGGTCAACAATGCTTGAGTGGCGACCACAATGGAGAACCTGGTGCACAATGTTGGCAGCATGAGTGAAGGTGTCCAAGACGTTGTGCAGTCTGTGACAGCCATGGCTGAGGGCCTTGGTAGACTGTCCGACTCACTGGGGAATATGACCCAGTACCAGGCTGACCTTGATGAGATGCTGCAGGACACGTCTCGATCTCAGATGGGAATGGCTGAGGCGCTGTGGAGCTTGTCGCAATCGCAGGTGGGCATTGCCGAGTCACTGCAAAGCGTGGCCGAATCACTGTGCACCTGATGGGTGGTACCCATGTCGATGATCTAGCACGTCTTGCAGAGATTCCCATGGCAGGGTTGTGTGGTGTTGTGGTCGCTGTTCTGAAGGCTGGTTAGTTTGCTGCAAACAATGGTCTGTTTGAGTTTGCGCGGTTGTTTGAAGGCAAGTAGAGGGGGTGTGGGGATGACCTTGGAAAGATGTTCATCTTAATCGATGATGTGTTGAAGGCTGCAAAGAAGATGTCGTAGTTTCTCCCCTCCAGGGAAGTAGTGGATGACGAAATGTACTCTGTCGGTTGTGTCCCGTGATTGTCTTCTGAGGATGTCCCGAAGCGTGGTATATTGGCGAGACCATGCAGATGCTGCGACAACTGATGAACGGACATCGCGTGACAATCACCAGGCAGGAATGTTCCTTTCTAGTCGGGAACACTTCAGCATTTAAAGGCATTCAGCCTCTGATATTCGGTAAGCATTCTCCAAGGCGGCCTTCAGGACGCGCGACAACGCAGAATCGCCGAGCAGAAACTGATAGCCATATTCCACACACATGAGTACGGTCTCAACCGGGACCTTGGATTCATGTTGCTTTACATTCATCCCCCAGCATCTGGCCTGGACCCGACCTGGACCGCCCACCCAAAAATAGCCGGGTCTCGCATGAGGCCCCCCTGCCCTCCAATCGGCCCGTACCCGACCATGGCGACCGCGGACTAAGCCGCCACACGAGTATCCCGAACGGCAGGACCACATTAGATCCACGCCGTTGGTACTTCGGCCGATCGGGGATGGAGAATAGCAGGACGGGCCTCTGGCAATGGCCGCAGGTGGGCGATACGCGGTGCGGCGTACTTCCCGGGTATACCGCTTTTCGGGTGCCGGAGAATCAAGGAACCGGTGCCAGTCCTGATTTCATTCGCGAAAGTGGATTCTCCTTCCTGGCACCGGACACGATTTCAGCGTTGGGGTGCGGAGAATCCAGCCCCCTGTTCCTCCGTGTGTTGGCGGGCCAGGTGGCTTGTGGGAGTCATTGCCCAGCATCCCAATCAGACCGTGATGCCTCAACACTGCTTGAACACTGCGGGAGGCAACGCCACACACGCAGCAGCCAACATCGGAATACTCAGGGAATGGGACACATCTCGGGGACATGTCCATGGCCGGAGGGGGAGATGCCTGGAGAGTTGGGCCAAGGGATCGGAGGTTGGCCCGCATTGCAGAAGAAAGTGATAAAGGCATCATTCTAATTGTGCACAAAGGTGTTTATTGTGTGTAACTATTCCCCGCTCTACTGATGGTGCTGCCCCCAATGCTCCCAAAACCCCCCGCCCAAACCCTACCTACATCCACCCTCTTCCCTCTCCCCCGGTGCCCTCAGAGATCCTCAAAGTGTTTTGCCCTGCTAGCTCTACCATTACGTCTAGCTGTGGCCTCATATTGTACATCTGAGATGGAGGCAACCAGTTGTTTATCTCGTCCTATGGCTTCGATGCCCCTGGCAGGCGTCCTCTGGGGCCGGAGGGCCCAGCTCACTTGTCAGAGCCAAATGCACAGCCGTGCTGCCCTGTCCCGTGTGCTGACTTTGAGACATGACCTCATCAGAGGGATGGAACTTGGGGGGAGCTGGTGGCCACCGTCGCCACTCCATGGGATGGATCCCGGTTAGCACCTAGTGCCCCTCCTCCTGGACGGTGCCCTTAGGGCCCTGGGGTTCACCTTGGGATGGAGGGCCGGCCGGTTCAAACCCCGGCTGCCCTTGCATCATCTGGCTCTGCCAGTCCTGGCGGTTCCCCATGATCTGCACCATTGTGAAAACGCCCTCGGTGATGCTCCCCAGTGACTGGGACATGCTCCACAGTGCCTCGGCCATTCCCATCTGAGAATGGGATATGTCCTGCAGAATCTCACCATGGTCAGCCTGGTAATGGGTCACATCCCCCAGCGATGCAGACATTCTGTTGAGACCTTTAGCTATGGTTGTAACCGATTGCGCGATGTCTTGGACACCTTCACTAATGGTGTCGATGTCGTGCACCAGGCTCTCCACTGCAGTCGCCACCCTAGCAGTGTTGGCCCTGGTGCCACGCTTTGCTGGCGATATCTCCTGCACTTCTGGGACTTCTCCAAGCGGCTGCTGGAGTGTCGCTGACATTTCCCTCTGAATGTCCCGGCCGCTCCCGAACGTCCTCATCGGCTCCGGGTAACCATGTTCCACAGGCTCAGCATCAGGCTGGGACTCAGCTGGGTCCTGGGATCCAGCAGAGCTCCGACTGCTATCTAGCCTGGGGGTTTCTGCCTCCAACTGATGTACATCAGCAGCAGTGTGGTGCTCACCAGACTGTGCACCAGAAGCCTGACCACTCACGGTTCCCACCATGGTGCGTGTATCTGCACTGTTGGAGGGTGAGGATGACAGCTGTGACGCATCGATCGTGTCTTCCTCAGAACTCTCCTCTGAGGTGGTCTCATGGGAGACTGGAGGGGGGGGGGGGCACCAGGGATGGACCGGCACCATCGACTTGAGGGCCAGTGTGAGAATGGACATGTGGTCAGTGGGAGGGATGGGTCAGTCAGTAAGGCAACAATAACTCACGTTTGACAGGTCCTTTGGCTGGGGCCTCTGCGGCATCCGCCAACCTCCGCGTTGGTGACCGCTCTGTCCTCGGCCACCCCAGTCATCCCCCAGGGCCCAAGGTAGAAGGTCGCATGGTGAGTTGGCGGTGGGCGCTCGCGTAGGAGCGGAAAGGTCTCGGGTGTGGCCGTGTGATGATGCCGGCTCACTCATGCTGCCCGGTGCATGTTCTTGTCCTTATTCTGGCACGCTATGCCATTCCCGCTTCCACACTCCCACCGATCACAGCTGCCGCCATCTCATCCCAGGTGGCACTGGCTGCCCTATGGCTGACCGTTCGGGACCCTCAGGGGAACAGGACACCCATCCTGGTCTCCACTGCGTCTAGCAGCCTCCCCATATCTGCATCCCCGAATCTTAGGGCCGGCCTCCTGGGTGCCATTGTTGTGGCTGGCTGGGGTTGGCTGTGCAAGAGCTGTTTCAGTTGCTGTCTGGCCTTGTTAGCTGGGGGGTGCCGGTGAATCAGCTGGCGAGCCTTCATTTGCGAGGAGAAGCCCGTAAGATCTTGTTAAGTGGACCAACTAACATTGAATAGCGTTGCCGGTCTGATTGGGCCGAGCGCTGGGAAGCCTGCGGCAGTTCCCGCTCGCTGCAACACTTAGAAATCTTTCCAGAGAATTGCGCCCCTTGCGAACTACCTATTGGTCCTGCTCCACCCACTAATGCTTTTGATAAGACATCCAATTATTCTAAATTGGAGAGCTTAATTCAGTCTCATGTTTGGGCTCCATGTTCAGCCAGTTCCTGTTCTTTGTTTTCAGCTCCACAAGTGTTGAAAATTCATTGTCATGTTTGTACATTGTAACAGTAATATAAGTCTTGCTGAAGTATACTCGTTCTGTGAATGTTTTGTGATGTTGCACAAGTGGTACAAATGAGGGTCTGACCTATTTTCTTGTACAGCCTTGGTTATGGCATTCTACATCAGTGACACGCAATTTGGAGGATCCTCATGGACCAAGCTTAAGAAACACAGGCATAAATCATACCCGCACCAATTTGTTGGGTTGTTTATCTATCTTTCTCTTCACGCTTGAATGCACCGCAATTACCATGCTTTGATGCTAACCACAATGTTTCTGAACACTTGCTATGATTGACAGCATCACACCACATCAAAAGCAGCTAAGTGGTTTCACGACCTCTTTTTCACAGAAAGCTGTGATACCGTGAGCCCTCCCCCATGCAAATATTAGTGAAGGGGAGAGCCTCGTACGAGGCCCTCTCTGAGCTCCAGCAGAGACCAGTAGCGATTCTCTGCTGGCGGGAGCACTTTGGCTTAAGAACAGAGAATCCCAGCCTACTTTTCAGTTCACTTCTAAATTAATTTAGGTCTTCACACGTTGCAAGTCATTTACTAATTAAGTAGCCAAGTTGATAACCTATAACAATGTCACCCATGAATAGAAAGTTCTTCACAAGTGAGTCCTTTGATGTGAGGTACTTTCACAAAAAGAAAATATCAGGAACAAAATCATGCCTCTGCCTATATCTCCCCTCGGAAACAATAATAAGATCAGGAGTTCATCATGCAAAAAATCATGGGCAATCATGAACTCATATACTGGTAGAAAATTGAACAGCATAGTGACTGGTCAACACGTAACGGCACTAAAATTACAAACTCTGTATTAACCTTTAGGAAACTGGTCAGAGAACTGCTTTATTTGATGATAGTGGCATGATAATCTCGCATAGTGAGTCATGACTGCAATCACAGAAATACACTGGCCTAACAAGTATTCCTTTTTGCAATACATTAAAGCACATTACTGAAATAGCGCTGAGGGGTCCTGAACTCCATCTGACCTTCTGCGTACTTAACGGTCAATGCACCATCATCATAACACAATTCATTTACTGCATAATAGGCACATATTCTTACCAGCAGTGTTATGTTGACAGCCATCGCAAATTCCACCACCACCTTGAAAGTAGTCATGAGGGAATGGATCAATGGAAGTGTCATAGTGACAACTGATGGCATGCTCATAGCACTGGCAAGGTTTACAGTTGTACGCGTGAATCTGATCACCCTGATGGAAAGGCTTGTCATTGAAGAGTGGCTGGCAGCGTTCACACTAAACAAAAAGTTATTCAAAACATCAGAAAGTAAAGAAGCAGCATACAAGTGCTTGTCCATATTTCTAACAGTTGAAAATTTATTTTTAAACCTTTCGAGATAACATTTGTGGTGTTGCAGCTTCTAATGCTCACATGACAACCACACACCCTTAAAATAATAAACTCCATTGCATGAACAACAGAAAAATTAATCGCTGCTGGGAAATGTATCAGAAAATGATTCACATATAATTTTGCAACCACAGAGTTCAATAGGCAACAAACAAAAGATATATATTTTTGCATACACACACCTAGGGTAGATCTTGACATTGTGTGTGATAAGTGTAGAATGGGTGATAATGAGATGCCAGCCTGCTTTACATCACTCATGATTACTGATTCCATTGAGTTCAAGTTCTGCCACGGAGGGTTTGTAATTCAGATTGGAATCCTCTGCCATGAAAGTTATGAATGTTTCTTCAATTGGGACCAATACTTTTACTTAACGTAAGGGATCAAAGGATTGTGGATCAAAGCAGGGCAAATGTAACTAAGGTACCAATGAACAATGATCTAACCGAAAGGTGGTTCGGGTTCATGGGGCTGAATGCCCCCTCCTATCCCAAGCTTCAGGCCCAAAACTTACCAGCACGTGATCAATGTTTCATTACATAGATAGAATTTACAGTGCATAAGGAGGCCATTCGGCCCATCAAATCTGCACCGGCTCTTGGAAAGAGCATCTGACTTAAGCCCACACCTCCACCCTATCCCCATAACCCAGTAACCCCATCTAACCATTTTGGACACTAGGGGTAATTTAGCATGGTCACTCCACCTAACCTGCACATCTTTGGACTGTGGGAGGAAACCGGAGCACCCGGAGGAAACCCACGCAGACTCAGGGAGAATGTGCAGTCTCTGCACAGATAATGACCTCAGCCGGGAATCGAACCTGGGACCCTGGCATTGTGAAGCAACAGTGCTAACCATTGTGCTACCGTGCTGTCCCTATGTCATAGGAGTAGAATTAGGCCACTCAGCCCATTGAATATGCTCCGCCATTCAATCATGGCTGATATTTTTCTTTTTAAAATTAATTTACAGGATGTGGGGGTCGCTGGTTAGGCGAGCATTAATTGCCATTCCTACTTGCTCTTCAGAAGGGTTGCCTTCTTGAAATGCTGCAGCCCTTCAGGTGTAGGTACACCCACTGTGCTACTAGGAAGGGTATTCCAGGATTTTGCCCCATCGACAGTGAAGGAACGCCGAGATATTTCCAAGATAGGGTGGTGAGTGACTTGGAGGGGAACCTCCAGGTGGTGGAGTTCCCAGGTATCTGCTGCTCTTGTCCTTCTGGGTGGTCGTGGTCATGGGTTTGGAAGGTGCTGTCTCAAGAACCTTGGTGAGTTACTGCAGTGCACCTTGTAGATGATACACATGGCTGCCACTGTTTGTCGGTGGTGGAGGGTTTGAATGTTTGTGGAAGGGGGAGCAATCAAGCGGGCTACTTTGTCCTGGATGGTGTCGATCTTTTTTTTAAAATTGAGAGTATCCAATCATTTTTTCCAATTAAGGGGCAATTTAGCGAGGCCAATCCACCTACCCTGCACATTTTTGGCTTGTGGGGGCGAAACCCACGCAAACACGGGGAGATTATGCAAACTCTACACGGACAGTGACCCAGAGTTGGGATCGAACGTGGGACCTCGGTGCCATGAGGCAGCAATGATAACCACTGCGTTACCATGCTGCCCCGTGTCGAGCTTCTTGACTGTTGTTGCAGCTGTACCCATCCAGGCAAGTGGAGAGTATTCCATTAAACTCCTGACTTGTGCCTTGTAGATGGTGGACAAGCTTTGGGGCGGTCAGGAAGTGAGTTACCTGCTGTAGAATTCCTAACCTTTGACGTGCCCTGGTAGTCCCAGTATTAATATGGCTAGCCCAGTTCAGTTTCTGATCAATGGTAACCTCCAGGATGTTGCTTGTGGAGGATTCAACGATGGTAATGCCATTGAATGTCAAGAGTTGGTGGTTAGTTCCTCCCTTGTAGGAGATGGTCATTGCCTGGCACTTGTGTGGCACGATAGTATCTTGCCATTTGTCAGCCCAAGCCTGGATATTATCCATTTGCTGCATTTGGACATGGACTGCTTCCTTATCTGAGGAGTCGCGAATGGTACTGAACATTGTGCAGTCGTCTGCAAATATCCCCACTTCTGACCTTATGATGAAGGGAGGTCATTGATGAAGCAGCTGAAGAGGGTTGGGCCTAGGACACTGCCTGAGGAACTCCTGAGGTAATGTCCTGAAGCTGAGATGATTGACCTCCAACCACCTTAACCATATTCCTTTGTGCCAGGTATGACTCCAACCAATGGAGAGTTTTCCCCGATTCCTATTGACTCCAGTTTAGCGAGGGCTCCTTGATGCCCTACTCAGTCAAATGCTGCCTTGATATCAAGGGCAGTCACTCTCACCTCACCTCTGGCATTCAGCGCTTTTAGTCCATGTTTGAACCAAGGCTGTAATGAGGTCAGGAGCTGAGGGACTCTGGCAGAACACAAACTGAGCGTCTGTGAGCAGGTTATTGCTGAGTAAGTGTCGCTTGGTAGCACTGTTGATGACCTCTTCCATCACTTTGCTGATGATGCAGAATAGACTGATAGGGCAGTAATTGGCTGGGTTGGATTTGTCCTGTTTCTTGATTACAGGACACACCTGAGCAATTTTTCACATTGCCGGGTCAATGCCGGTGTTATAGCTGTACTGGAACAGCTTGTCTAGGGGTGCAGCCAGTTCTGGAGCAAATCTTCAATACTATTGTCGAGATATTGTCAGGGCCCATAGCGTTTGCAGTATCCAGTCTCTTCAGCCATTTCTTTATATCATGTAGAGTGAATTGTATTGGCTGAAGACTGATATCTGTTATGTTGGGGACCTCCTCGATGTGGATCATCCACTGAAGGGAGGGACGGTAGCACAGTGGTTAGCACTGTTGCTTCACAGCACCAGAGCCCCGAGTTCGATTCCCAGCTTGGATCACTGACTGTGCGGAGTCTGCACATTCTCCCTGTGTCTGCGTCGGTTTCCTCCGGGTGCTCTGGTTTCCTCCCACAGGTCCCCAAAGACGTGCTTGTTAGGTGAATTGGACATTCTGAATTCTCCCTCAATGTACCCAAATAGGCGCAGTAGCGTGGTGACTAGGGATTTTCACAGTAACGTCATTGCAATGTTGATGGAATCCTACTTGTGACATTAATAAAAATTATTATTATTATTATTACTCGGCACTTCTGGTTGAGGACTGTTGCGAATGCCTCAGCTTTGTCTTTGGCACATATGTGCTGGGCTCCTCCATCATTGAGGATGGGCATATTTGTGGAGCCTCCTCTTTCATGACTTGTTCAATTGTCCACCACCATTCACAGCTGGATGTGGCAGGATGACAGAGCTTCGATCTGATGCATTCATTGTGGAATTGCTTAGCTCTGTCTATTACTTGCTGCTTGTGCTGTTTGGCACATAAGTAGTCCTGTTTTGTAGCTTCAGCAGGATGACACCTCATTTTTTGAATGTTGCTCCTGGCATGCACCCCTGCACTCTTCATAGAAGCAGGGTTCATCCTCTGGTTTGGTGGTAATAGTAGAATGGGGGATATGCTAGGCCATGAGGTTGCAGATTGTGGTTGAATACAATTCTGCTGCTGCTGATGGCCCACAGCACCTCATGGATGCCCCGTCTTGAGTTGCTAGATCTGTTTGAAATCTACCCCATTTAGCTCAGTGGTAGTGTCACACAACATGATAGAGGGTATCCACAATGTGAAGACAGGACTTTGTCTCCACAAGGACTGTGCGGTGGCCACTTCTATCAATACTATCATGGACAGATGCCTCTTCAGCAGGCAGATTGGTGAGGATGAGGTCAAGTATGTTTTTCCCTCTTGTTAGTTCTTTCACCACATGCTGCAGTCCCAGTCCAGCAACTATGATCCTTAGGACCCAACCAGTTCGGTCTGTGGTGGTAGCACCGAGCCACTCTTGGTGATGGACATTGAAGTCCCCCCACCCAGAGCATATTCTGCACCCCTGCCACCTTCAGTGCTTCCTCCAAGTGGTGTTCAACACGGAGGAGTACTGATTCATCAGCTGATGGTGGCCAATACATGGTAATTAGCACGAGGTTTCCTTGCCCATGTTTAACCTGAAGCCATGAAACTTTGTGTGGTCCAGAGTCGATGTTGAGGACTCCCAGGGCAACTCCCTCCTGACTGTATACCACTGTGTCGCCAACTCTGCTGGGTCTGTCCTGCTGGTGAGACAGAATATACCCAGGAATTGTGATAGTGGTGGGAAATTGTGTGTAAGATATGATTCTGTGAATAATAATATTATAATAATCTTTATTGTCACAAGTAAGCTTACATTACTGTGAAAAGAATATGACTGTGTCAGGCTGTTGCTTAACTCATCTGTGAGACAGCTCTTCCAACTTTGGCACAAGCCCCCTGATATTAGTAAGGGGGACTTTGCAGGGTCAACAGGGCTGAGTTTGCCATTGTCATTTCTGGTGCCTGATTCGATGCCAGGTGGCCCGTCCAGTTTCATTCCTGCTTTATGTTTTTGTAATGGTTGAATACAACTGAGTGGCTTTCTAGGCCATTTCAGAGGGCATTTAAGAGTCAACCACATTGCTGTGGGTCTGAAGTCACACGTAGGCCAGACCTGGTAAGGATGGCAGATTTAATTCCCTAAAGGATGGGTTTTTACGACAATAGATATCATTCATAACATTATGGCCATCATTCGACTTTTAATTACAGATATTTTATATACATATTTAAAAATGTTTTTTTACGACAATCAACATCATTCATGACATTCTGGCCATCATAAGACTTTTAATTCCAGATATTTTATTGAGTTTAAATTCCATCACCTGCTGTGGTGGGATTCAAACCCGGGTCACCAGATCTATACTAGTCCAGCGACAATACCACTATGCGACCTCATCCCAATTCTCCTGCCTTCTCCCCATAACCCCTGATTCCCTTATAATCAAGAACCTATCTATCTCTGTCTTAAAGGCACTCAGTGATTTGGCCTCCACAGCCTTCTGCGGCAAAGAGTTCCACAGATTCATCACCCTCTGGCTGAAGAAGGTCTTTCTCATCTCTGCTTTAAAGGATCGTCCATTCAGTCTGAGGTTATGCCCTCTGGTTCCAGTTTTTCCCACGAGTGGAAACATCCTCTCCATGTCCACTGTATCCAGGACTCGCAGTATCCCGCCTCATCCTTCTAAACTCCAACGAGTGCAGACCCAGAGTCCTCAACTGTTCCGTATTTGTCAAGCATTATACTTCTGAGGAAAGAGCTCCACACAAGAGGAGTCAAATAAACAGCTACCAAAGTAGGACGAACCACTTTGCGGGGAGTCTCCGATTTTAAAAAGAGAGCCACATACCACAGCATAGACATTTCACAGGGCAGGCACATAATGATAAAGTGGAATGCTTCATCCAAGGCTTTTATTTCCCTCGCAATCATAACAATGAACCCCTCGAACATGCAAGATCTTGACATTACAAGGGAGTTGAAATTTTGAAAATTGCAGAATGCTACTTGAAAACTTGTTGACAAGAATGATTTTTTTTACCTGTTCTTCTTTATGTATTACTAGATATGGCACAACAAGCAAAGACAGAACTTGCTCTGAGTTTGAAACAGCAACTCATCTGACACAGTGTTACAATTTTGACATTTGGCATGTTGAAGTGCATGGTCCTCCACCCAAGGGAAATGCTTTTGGCACATGATCCATTGTTGCAACCATTTGATGACGTGTCTAACAGCTTCTGCTATTGAGGAATATATGCCCCATATGTGTGGGGTGCTGCTGCATGGACCTGAACGCACGCCAACAGCTGTGGAACGGATGGCAGCTCCAAAACCATCTGCTGCATCACCCCTCATGGAATTGGATTTGTTGCCAGTATCAAGTTCTCATCTGAATACTTAAGCTGCTTTAATAAAGGCCTATGGACTCCTCAACACACAGAAGAGCTTTCCCAAACCAGGAAGAAAATTGTAGCACCTTTTAGATATTAGAGCTTTACTGTGGAGGAGCGGTAGAAGAAATGGGATGGAAGGATGTGTATTGCCTTAGGTAATGATAAACAGGATTTTTGAATCAGATTTCTACAAGTGATTCTAACAGATGAAGTCAAAATTTCTTCAGGCCTCAGGGAGCCTTACTTTCATCCACCAGAATGTCCTACTGCTCCTCTCAGGTTATTTCATGTTCTGATCCTCCAGTTCGAAGTCTTGGCAATAGAAAACATGTTTGGGCTCAGTTTCACTAAAATGAGCACCGTGCAGACTGGATGTATCCCAACTGAGAAGCCAGTCCAAAACTGATCTCAGGGTCCATTTGATGAGCATCTACGGACAGCTCCCTCATTGAAACAAATGAATTTCAAATCAATTGCCTCACTGGCAGCAGCTTCCCCCCCCCCAAGTAAGTGTTGGGAAGGAGGGAGAGGAAAGCAGGAGGAAAACCAATTGAAGCCACAGGAATGTTAAAGAAAAGTAATCTTAGGTTTTTGGTGACAACCATTTGCTAGGACGCGTCCATAACCCTGGACAACCTGAGAGAAGCATTCTCAATGCCTACTCTGCCCAGAATAGCCCGTTAGTGGTCTTAAATCAGGAATTAGTCTTCTGAGCGAAAGCCAGTGAGCGTGATTTAATGGAAATGAAACAGAATCCCATTTTGCAGTGCCAAGTACGCTATTAAACATGACTCTGCTTCAGTTTTGGGCCTCGGCGAGGATTGCCCCTCCAAGGCTGCACTTAAGCTAATTTCCTGCACCAAATAGCTCAGCTCGCCAGTGCAGGAAGAGATATGGTGCATGGATCTCTGCATCCCCCCCCCCCCCCCCCCCCCCCCACAACGTGGCCTCACGATCCCACCAATGCCCCAACCTACCATTGAGGGTCTCCTTGAGCCCCCGCACCCTATCTCATAAAGGCAGGGCACCACTGGGCCCAATCTCAGGCTAGCCTGGCACCCTGGCACTGCCTCTGCCATACTGGCAATGTCACCTGGACAACCTGGCACTGCCAGGGTGCCCGAGTGGAACAGCCAGGGTGCGGGTGACAGTGCCACAGTACCCGGGTGGCATTGGGGTTTCTCAGGTACCATCCTGCCAAGGGATAGACAATCCAGGGGCTCCTGATCGTCTGGGAGATTGGGGGCGGGATCCTGATCACAAAGTTTCACAAGATCTCGTTAGATCTTGCGAGGCGTACCGAGCTGTGTAGATCTCGTGACAGGATTCTCATGACATTTATCGGCCTCATGGCAATCTGAGTCATGCATGAAGAGGCCGTTAGATTGCACCCAACATCTGATTTAAATGGCCACCATAATTGACTGAAAATTGAGACAGGTTCTCTGAGAGGTGAGACCTTTACAGGTCAGGTCGCAGAAAGCGATGGGCCCTGTCGGAGTCCCTGGGCAAGCACTCAGATCCTGCGCAGACCAGCTGGTATGTGCATTCACAAACTTCAACACCTCACTTCTCCACTCCAAGGTCCCCACTTCCTTCAAGAAGACCACCATAATACCAGTACCAAAGAAGAACAAGGTAGAGTGCCTTAATGACTACCAACCGGTGGCCCTGACGTTTGTTATTATGAAATGCTCCAAGCGGCTAGTCATGAGACGGATCAACATCAGTTTCCCAGACGGTGTTGATCCATTACAGTTCGCTTATCGCCGCAACCGATCCACAGCAGATGCTATCTCTCTGGCCCTACAATCAACACTTGAACACCTCGACAACAAGGACACCTATGTCAGACTGCTGTTCATAGACTACAGCTCCACCTTCAACACAATTATCCTGACAAGACTAATAACCAAACTGTGCAATCTTGGACTTGATCCCTCCCTTTGCAGCTGGGTCCTTGACTTCCACAGCAGCAGACCATAATCTGTCAGGATAGGTAACATCACCTCCTCCACAATAGTCCTCAACATCGGAGCCCGACAAGGATATGTGCTCAGTCCTCTGCTGTATTCCTTATACAAACATGACTGTGTGGCAAGATTTAATTCCAATTCGATCTATAAGTTTGCAGATGATATGAATGTGGTGGGTGATATCTCAAAAAAACGACGAATCAGACTACCGAAGGGAGATAGATGCATGGTGCGCCGAAAACAACCTCTCTCTAAATGTTGGAAAGACCAAAGAACTGATCATCAACTTCAGGAAGCGTAGCACGACACACACCCTAATCTACATCAGTGGCTCCGAAGTAGAGATGTTTGATAGCTTTAAGTTCCTGGGGGCCAACTGTCTGTCCTGGTCCACTCACGTTGATGCAACAGTCAAGAAAGCCCAACAACGTCTCTACTTCCTACAGAAACTAAAGAAATTAAGCATGTCTGCATATACTCTCACAAACGTCTATAGATGTGCGATAGAGAGCATCCTACCTGGCTGCATCACAGCTTGGTATGGCAACTGCTCGATCCAAGATCGCAAGAAACTGCAGAGTGTGGTGAACTCTAGCCCAACACGTCACACAAGCTTGCCACCCCTACATTGATTCTGTCTACACCTTCCTCTGCCTCAGGAAAGCAGACAGCATTGTCAGAGACCCCTTTATCCCAGACTTGGCCCTCTTCCAGACCCATCAGGTAGAAGATACAGAAGTCTGAAGACCCGCATATCCAGACATAGGAACAGTTTCTTCCCCACAGCTACAGACTCAACGACTCTCCCTTGGACTGATCTATTCCCTGTAAGAACACTCTTCACAAGTGGGAGGGGGCGGCAGGGGATGGGTGGGGGGCAGTGGGGGGAGGCAACAGATAGCACGAAAACAAGAAATAGTAAGGCATTAAGCAGGGGTCAGAGTAAGAGGAAATGCAGCAAAGTCTAAATTAGACATGGGGAAATATGATGTTGGGCAATAAGAGAGATCCGGCTCAAAAAAGGGTACTGAATATTTCAGCGTGCAAGTTGTTCAGGAAAGTTATGGAATTAAAGAAAGCATGAGGCATGACATTATTGATTAAGGAAACCATTACACTATTTCCCCATTTTAATTTGACCTGTATTAAATCATTCTACTTTAATGTCACAAATATAATGGAGCTGGTTAGAATCAAGGAGCGGGATTCTCCGTTTCTGAGACTAAGGGTTGGATTCTCCGGTTTTGAGGCTATGTCCGGAGTCTATGTCCACCCCCTCACCACCCTCCCACGAGTCCCCCCAGCCCCCGCCAAAGCACCCCCTGCCAACGGAACTGCTCCCCCCCCCCAACAACCCCCCCGACTGTGGCGGCACTGGACACAGTCCGCAGCCGCCACGCGATGCCCCCGAAAATGAGAGGACACGCGACCGACACGTTCGGAAAGCCAGCCCATCGGGGACAGAGCATCAGGGGAGGGCCACAGGTGATGTCCTGAGGCCGTCCCAACGGCGTGCGGCATACTCAGCGATTGTGCCATATTTGAGGGGGCGGAGCATCCGAAAAACAGCGACCCCCCCCCCCCCCGATTTCGGCATAAGAACGGATTCTCCAGCCAATCGGCAAATGCAATTTCGGCGTTGGCAATCGGAGAATCCCGCCCTAAGCGGTGACACAAAAGCAGAATCCATGGACTTTTACAACAAAAAAACGGTGCCGCACCTGGACCGATTCCACAACCGTTCAGGGACTGGCACCAGCGCCACGTGGAACACAATCGATTCCAATGAAAAACGGTGTAGGATTCGCTGGGTCCGTGATTGACACTTGGAAGGCTGACAAGCTGCAGCCGCACAAACTCATCCAAACCAAAAAGATGGCACTGATTGTGCTGGAACGTGCCATACAGCTGATAGGTCGGCTGGGGCCAGAGGACATCTATTTCAAAGTGGGCTGTTAGCTGAGTGCGCAGCTGCATGGCTGCCTTGCCGGCTGCGGCAATGGTGTTCTGTGTCCGTCCACCCCAACTGTCCATCCACCTCAACCCCACAGGCCACCTCCTGGCCACCCGCCGCAGCACACCCAGCCCTGGCAGAAGCCCCCTCAGCCAGCAGCACAACTGTCAGCAAACTATGGCAATATTGGACATCTTCCGGACCCCCTCTCTCTCCCTTAGCAGCCGCTACATCGGTTTCACGATTTTTAAAACACAAATAAACCACGGCGTCAGGAACTCGGGTCCATCGGAGGCGGAGAATCGCGGAGGCCCCGGAGAACACGGGGTCGGGCCCGCTAATTATATGCAAAAGGTATCTATTGTATGTGCATTCCAGAACACATTGACGCCGCTGTCAGGATGCTGGAGCATTGCGATTTGACGTCAAATCAGCACCTGCCGCGATTTCGGCCTTGGAACCAATTCTCCACCCAGTCGGCTTTCGCGATATCCTCGAGCTTCCAGGCGAAGGTCTCTATAATGGGGGGGGTCTCTAATGAGGGTCTCTCTTATGGGGGTTCTCTTGTGGGTGTCTCTCTTATGGGGGGTCTCTGATGGGATCCTCTCTGATGAGGGGTCTCTCTTATGGGGGGTCTATCTTCTGGAGAGGGGAATGGTGGGGGTGTCTGGTAGGGGTGGACAGGATTTACATTGTGGGAGGAAGGGTGCCCATCCAATGGACTTTGGGGACAAATCCCTCAAAGCGTTAACCCCTTGGCACACCATGAGGTTCACCACGCCAGGGCCACGCTGGGAAATGCCTGCACCAATTCTCGCTCAGAGGACCGATGATTCGCACGGGCTTGGAGAATCCAATGCCCAGCCCATTAATAGGATTCAAACAGGTCAATTTGACCCATTTGTATCCTCCCGCTGGTGTGGGGCGCGAACCTCACTGCCGGGGGACTTGAGCATTGGAGCAGGAATTTTTGGCCGATGCTGGATTCTCCGCCACATCGGGAACCCCACGACCGGTGGCGGGCAGTGTAGAATGCTGTCCAATATCACAAACAGAACTGACTGTCGGGACTGGGTAAATACTGTACTGCAACTTACATTTCAAAGTCACTGTACCTCTTTAATCCCTTTAAATCCAGACTCAAGTTATATAAAATACTAACGTGAATTCAGCAGCATCTGTTTTTGTGAGTGCAACCTCGAAAAGCCAGAAAATCAGGTTGTGGATTAAGTTGTTGTCATAAAATTGGCAAAATAATTTAATTTATATGACAGCATCTGTTTCTTGTGCCGCCAATTCTTGCAAATCCATGACTATTGAGGGTTTCCGCACAAATCTCTGGTCCGCTGCACCTTTGCTACAGCCACTTCAGAGACATGAGAACCAGGAAAATCAACCGTGCAAGGTCAGAGCTCAGTCAGCACAACTGTGGGAAAGGTTGCCAATTCAAAATGTGCAGGACTCTCAAGCAGCTGGTAGCTTTCTGTGGGCAAAGTTATGAAAAGGTTTATCTTGGTACAAAAAGTATCTGTCACCTGCTTTTTGCATGAATACAATTCTCATCTTCTGAACTTCAGTACAGCTTCAAGAAATCCAAAGGTGGAAAATTCAGGGGGAAATTTATAAAAGTAAACAAAGTGCCCGATTCACCCAAAAAATGACTCAGTGTAATTTTGGGTGAGTTTGGCAGGGTATTCTGCGTCGGTACTAACGGAGCAACACGATCTGTATTCACGAACTGGTGTAAAATAACCGAGCCCCCCATGTGTAAGTCGCCAAGTCTGACTCCCCAGCCACCTGATTTGCCCGCCTTGCGCCTCACCACTAACAAGGGGGAGCTGCTTTCAAACGGTTCCTCAGCACTCACTCCCAGTCAAGACTTGAGGGTGGCAGCGTGGAGACGTGCTCCACACTTTGGGGATACCGAAAAGGCCAGGCTGCTCGATGCAGTGGATGAGAGGCGGGGCAACCTGTACCCCGAGGGGATTGGAGAACAATCGGCAGGGTCAGCAATGCTGCCTGGAAGGCAGTGTCAGGCAGGATGACCAGGTGGACTGCCGTCCAATGTAGGAAGGACCCCCTACGAGCTGCAAGAGTAAGTTACCACCACTCTCCTGGCATCAGTCCTGCCTGGCACCCTTCAATTTCCCAACCCCCACCACCATTCCATTAGTTGACATCTCGCACCCTTAAAAAACCCTGACACCCATTATCCCAACCTCTTCATGTCTAGGTGCAGTGCCCACAAATGCCACATTCTATAGACTCCTGATTCATCCAGCATGTAGCTTACCATGCCTGACTCATCCATCATGTAGCCTACCATGTCCTCTCTTTGTCTCCATCTCCATGAGAAGATAGGCCACAATAAGAGGGAAAGGGCTAACATGGGAGGTGAAATCCCAGAGGCCAGAGTCCTCAAACCCGATGAGGAAAGGGCACTGGAGTTTGCGGGGTTGCCCGAGGAGAGGGCAGTGACCGGCAACAAGGTTGGCCTGCACCAGAGAAGTGAGGATCCACTACCCCATTCTCCAGATGCCCTGTCCCAAGCGAGTTGTTGATGTCCCAGACAATAATCATTCCCTTTCACTCATGTCCACGTCCATTGTCTTGCAAAATCACCATCTGATCACGACAGGCCATCCAGAGTAGTTGCTCCCCCCTGCTATCCGAGAGATCACTTCGGAGGATAGTTCTGAGGAGAACGCCAGCAATGTGTCACAGCTATCACATGCACCTTCCACCATTGCAGAGATACACACCTCAGGGGGCTAGATTCGCAGAAAGGCTTTGGGGGCACAACATGGTGAGCACCATACAGTTGCTGATGTACATCAGGTGGTGGCAGAAACATCCAGGTGAGGTCTACTGGATCCCGGGACTCACCTGGGGCATGCCTCAGTTGCTGAGGGACATGTCCCAGACACAGGTGGACATTGACGGGGCACTCCAGAGCATGGCCCACAACTGAAGACCATCACTGAGGGCGTCAACACCATGGTGCAGACAATGAGGAGCCTCCTGGTCTGGCAGTGCCAGATGACCCAGAAGCTTCTGGAGCTCACTCCAGCTGCTCCTTCATTCTATAGAGTCATCCAGGGCTCCATGGTCATCCTCAGAGCGGAGGAAGCACTGAAGCCCATCCCAGGGCCTTCCATTGGTGCATCGGAAGTGCAGCGGGTAGAAGGTAGATATGTCACCTGGACCAATGGTCTACAACCCAGGGTCCTAAAAGATTTAGCTGAGGAAATTGTGGAGGCATTGGTGGTGATCTTTCAGGAATCACTGAAGGCATGAAGGGTCCCACAGGACTGGAAAGTGGCTAATGTAACACAGCTGTTTAAGAAAGGAGGGAGACAAAAGACGGGAAATTACAGGCCGGTTAGCCTGACTTCGGTCATTGGTAAGATTTGAGAGTCTGTTGTTAAAGTTGAGATCACGGAGTACTTGGAAGTGCAATATAATATAGGAACTAGTCAGCACGACTTTGTCAAAGGAAGGTCATGTCTGACAAATCTGTTAGAATTCTTTGAGGAGTTAACAAGGAAGTTAGACAAAGGCGAACCAGTGAACTTGATTTATTTAGATTTCCAGAAGACCTTTGACAAGGTGTCGCATAGGAGACTGTTAAATAAGTTAAGAGCCCATGGTGTTAAGGGTAAGATCCTGGCATGGATAGAGGATTGGCTGACTGGCAGAAGGCAGAGAGTAGGGATAAGGGTGTCTTTTTCAGGATGGCAGATGGTGACTAGTGGTGTGCCTCAGGGGTCTGTGCTGGGACCACAACCTTTTACAATATACATTAATGATCTGGAAGAAGGAACTGAAGGCACTGTTGCTACATTTGCAGATGATACAAAGATCTGTAGAGGGACAGATAGTATTGAGGAAGCAAGGGGCTGCAGAAGGATTTGGACAAACTATGAGAGTGGGCAATGAAGTGGCAAATGAAATGCAATGTGGAAAAGTGTGAGGTTATGCACTTTGGAAGGAGGAATTTAGGCATAGACTATTTTCTAAATGGGGAAATGCTTAGGAAATCAGAAGCACAAAGGGACTTGGGAGTCCTTGTTCACAATTCACTTAAGGTAAACTTGCAGGTTCGGTCGGCAGTTAAGAAGGCAAATGCAATGTTAGCATTCATGTCAGGAGGGCTAGAGTACAAGACCAGGGATGTACTTCTGAGGCTGTATAAGGCTCTAGTCAGACCCCATTTGGAGTTTTGTGAGAAGTTTTGGGACCCGTATCTAAGGCAGGATGTGCTGGCCTTGGGAAGGGTCCAGAGGAGTTTCACAAGAATGATCCCTGGAATGAAGAACCTGTCGTATGAGGAACGGCTGAGGACTCTCGGTCTGTACTCATTGGAGTTTAGAAGGATGAGGGGGATCTTATTGAAACTTACAGGATACTGCGAAACCTGGATAGAGTGGACATGGAGACGATGTTTCCACTTGTAGGAGAAACTAGAACCAGAGGACGCCATCTCAGACTAAAGGGACGATCCTTCAAAACAGAGATGAGGGTGGTGAATCTGTGGAACTCTTTGCCGCAGAAGGCTGTGGAGGCCAAATCATTAAGGGTCTTTAAGACAGAGATAGATAGCTTCTTGATTAATAAAGGGATCGGGGTTATGGGGAGAAGGCAGGAGAATGGGGATGAGAAAATATCAGCCATGATTGAATGGCGGAGCAGACTCGATGGGTCGAGTGCCCTAATTCTGCTCCTATGTCTTATGGTCTTATGGTCTAATAACAGTTTGGCATGGCATCACCTGTGACACCAGGAAGGTAACTCACAGTGGGCCAGCACATAACCCTCTCCTGCACCCTTCCTGCCCCCACCCCAGTGATCCAAGATCAAAAGCCCCCGATACAAATCCATTATGAGAATGGGTGTGGGCGTGCTGTCAGCAGAAAGACAAGAGTAAGATTTAATCAGAACACAGGTCCATCGCCCAGTAGTGATGTTATATCGATCCTTGCAAGGGTAAATATGATGGTCAGGGAAGGGGCGTCATGTGTAGGGTGGCGAGCGTGGAGCTGATGGACATACAGCCTCATCTTGGATTTTATTTATTTTTACGTGTACCGAGGTACAGTGAAAAATATTTTTCTGCGAGCAGCTCAACAGATCATTAAGTACATGAAAAGAAAAGGAAATAAAAGGAAATATATAATAGAGCAACACAAGGTACACAATATAACTACATAAACAACGGCATCGGGTGAAGCATCAGGTGGAGTGCTAATGAGGTCAGTCCATAAGAGGGCCATTTAGGTGTCTGGTAACAGTGGGGAAGAAGCTGTTTCTGAATCTGTTTGTGCATGTACTCAAACTTTTGTATCTCCTGCCCGATAAAAGAAGTTGGAAGAGTGAGTAAGCCGGGTGGGAGGGCTCTTTGACTGTGCTGCCCGCTTTCCCCAGGCAGCAGGAGGTGTGGATGGAGTCAATGGATGGGAGGCAGGTTCATTCCATATGAATCTAGAGACTATGAGGGCCTCCCTGGCCATCTTGGCATGTTGGACGCTTGCCACCCACTGGCTGTCATCCATCCTCCTGCGCCGCCCCCCCCCCCCCCCCCCCCCCCCCGCCCCCGCACCCCAGGGCTCGCTATCCAGTCCCCTCATGGTCCTCCTCCTCATCAGAAAAAGCCGCATGCTCCTCCATCCTCCTGTTCCTCTTTCAGTGTATGGCACCGCTGCTGTGCCAAGTTGAGGAGGTCACATCAAGCCACCACAAAGCGGGTGAGCCTCTAATGTCTATACTGTAAAGCCCTCCAGAGCAGTCCAGGCAGCAGAATCGCATTTTGAGCAGCCTGATGCAATACTCAATGACAGCACGGGTGGCAGCGTTGGCTTCATTGTAACAGGTCTCCGCCTCAGTCTCAGGCCTCTGCACCGGCATCATCAGCCATGTCCTCAGCAGGGATCCCTTGTTTCCCATGAGCTAACCCGTCACCCTGATTGGTCCTCGAAGACATCAGGGATCTCTGAGTGCCCCAGCTGTCATAAGGATAACGTGCACACACATGCATGATCATGAGGCGGTGGTCGCAGATGACCTGAACATTCAGGGAGTTGAACCCCTTCCTGTTAATATAGGCACTTCTGATGCCCAAGTGTTCGCAGGATGACATGTGTGTGACCGGTGGTCCTCTGGACCTGGGACATTCCAGCGATGGTGGCGAACTCTGTAGCCAAAGCATCTTGATGGGCCTGGTCCAGGTCGAAGTTGATGTAGTCGGATGCCCGGGCATACTGCGCATCCATCACCTACCGGATGCATCTGTGGGCTGATGATTACAAAATGCCAGAGGCATGTGTGCATTGTCAGGGAGCTGGATCTGAAGAAATCTGTAAAATCATGTTGTTCCCATACAATTTATCAGCACATCCCTCTGCTGAACTGTTGGTGAAGAGAAATGCTTTGTTCATTACACTCCGCCCATCCCCATTAATTCAGCTAATTGGCAAAGGCATTCTTCTGTCCATGAAATGTAAATATAAACACTCCTTCTTGCAGGATGGACATATAGTTGGCAAATTAATTAAAACACAGATAAATGTGAGATATTAGATTTTAACCAGAAAAATAAGGCCATGGCATATTAGTTGGCAAATAACAACCTAAATGAGGTAGAGGAGTAAAGGGAGCTGGGAGTACAACTTCACAAACCACTAAGCTTAGCCATGCAAGTTAATAAGGCAATTGACATATCTTGAATAGAATGCTTGGTATGTGAACAGAAGCCTGGGGGTGAAGACTTCCAATAGGAGTTTACAGTTAAGGACGTTATCTACGCATCTGCTATTGACTGGGTGTCTTGTTGATAAAGACATCTTGATCAACAGCTGGAACAACCTTTGGTCCATAACAATATTCATTACAGATCATAACAATGATAAAGCCTTTGAAGGATTTCATGTGAATGAGGAAAATAATCAGGTAAGCCAGTTCCTTGGGTATGCAATGAGTATGTCAATGGAAGGCTGAGGATATAGAGAAAGTGTTTAACATTGATAACAATGCTCCCTTCATGCATTCTCTGAGGGATGGGGAGATTGCAGAACCAGAGCTCCCGGGTGGGTGGGAACCAGGCAGGGAAGTGTCCTGGCACTGTCCTTGGCACCCAGGCAGCACATTCCAACTCGCTTCATAGCCTTCTAATATTCTACTTTCTGCCTTCTGCCAGTCTGAATAGCTGTTCACCCCTACTCTCGGTTTTCTGTCCTGCATGCTTGTATAATTGAAAAGGGTTAATTTTCAGACATTGCACGCCGACACAGCGCCAACTGAAAAATGTTTGTCCACCGCACATCCAACTGGCAATATGCACTGCCAGTGGGTAAAGCTTCTTGCTGGCACTGTAAAATTATGTCAGCTTAAACAATCAAGTATGATGGTTTTATCATAGAATTTACAGTGCAGAAGGAGGCCATTCGCCTGCAAAGGACTTTCAGGTAAAATAACAATATTTATTAAATCATATAAAACCCCATTTTCAATTTGTGGAAAATAAAATCATCGTTCAATTCAGTTTTAAAAACAGACTTCTAATTATTTCAACTCATTAGGTCAAAGGATTAGGTTTCTCCTCACTTCAATTCAACGACTCTTTAAAAAAAATTCAACGAGCTGCACTAAACTCATCCGTCCTCTTATGAGTGATGTGTGATCTATGCAGATGCTGGATTTGAGGCCAGGTGCTTGTTTATACAACATTTAAAAACAAATCACTCTTTCTTGCTTGCGAATTTCAGCATGGCAGCAGCACAGAGCACACTGTGATTGGCTGGAGATGCACACTGCATCGCTCCGATTGTGCCAAACCGCATTGTGATTGGCTGACACTGTGGAAGTTCATGTTGTGATTTATTGGTGTTGTGCTACATCATGCTGTGACTGGCTAGCTGTCAACTGGTATTGTTATTAATGGTTCTATGATTATTGCCTTCTGACACTAGGTCTGCGCTTCAGTATCCCTGATCAGGCCAGAAACTACTGTGGTCACCTGTTGTAATTCCTGCACTTCTTGAACATTAATGGCCATTAATTTTACAAGCCTGCAAAATCAACAATTAACTCCCACTTTAGGACTGTACCAAAATTGCTGCCAAAAGGAAGTGGGTGTTGTAAATTGTAATGCACCAGTCAGACACCATGCCAGTTAAAGTGACTAATGCAGGGATAATTGCTTGCTGACACAGTTGCACTCCATTGCACAAATTTTCTATTGGGGATATTCACTATCTCGGTAACTTCTATTAGTAATGTCCATTGCAACAATGTCTGCAGATTTTTTAGATTTTATGCTAAATGGCCAATTGCAGACAAAAGATTGGAAACTGATCCTATTTACACATAATCGAGAAAAATAATTAGGTCAGTATGCTTTCTCACTGCACTCTGGAAGAAAGATCAACCCATTGTGTAAGGCACAGAGTTGTCGCCTGCCTGGAGCAAACACAGAGGAAGAATCAGGTAGGAATTTAATAACAATAATCTTTATTAGTGTTACAAGAAGGCTTACATTAACACTGCAATTAAGTTATTGTGAAAATCCCCTAGTCGCCACACTATGGCGCCTGTTCGAGTACTGAGAGAGAATTCAGAATGTGCAATTCACCTAAAAAGCATGGGAGAACAGTACTTTGGGATACTCAGCATTAGGCAGGAATTTGAAGCTTTAGGGCATCACAGTGGCGCAGTGGTTAACGCTGCTGCCTCACGGGGCCAAGGACCCGCATTCGATCCTGGCCCCGAGTTACTGACCGCATGGAGTTTGCATATTCTCCCTGTGTCTGTGTGGGTCTCACCCTACAATCCAAAAGATGTGCCGGGTAGATGAACTGGCCCCACTATATTGCCCCTTAATTGGAATGTAAATTGCTTATACTAAATTTATTTAAAAGAAAAGGAATTTGAAGCTTTGCCACCTACCAATCAGGAATTCCAATCATAACTTGCATGTACAAATACCATTGTGATATGAAGCACATGTACCTTTTAACATTGCATAGCTTAGGTTTCTGGTGACGGATGTGAGACTAAGTCACACAAATGGGGACTCCTGCCAGGGTCTTTACTTTTTGATCCCTTTTGGCCATTTTGCGGGGGATCTTTGTGTTCAAATCCAGCTGGCCAAACTTGATAACAGTTATTAGACAGAGTTGTGTCGAAAGTCTCGACGAGAAAGCCCACTGGGAAGAAAGCCTAGGCTGGTAGCCCGGCAAGGGAATTTGAAAGAGGGAAGATGGCGGAGACGCGACCGTGGGCTGCTTGACCTGACACTGGTCAGGCTGGCTGAGGTTTAAATGAAGTTACTGTGAAAATCCCCTAGTCGCCACACTCAGGTGAAAGTCCGGTTACATTGAGGGAAAATTCAGAATGTCCAATTCACCTAACAAGCATGTCTTTTGTGCCTTTTGTGGGAGGAAACGGGAGCACCAGGAAGAAAACCATGCAGATAGTGACCCAAGCCGGGAATCGAATCCGGGTCTCTGGCGCTGTGAAGCAACAGTAGTAACCACTGCTAACCACTAACCCTAACCCTAACCCTAACCCTAACCCTAACCCTAACCCGACCGTGGGCTGCTTGACCTGACACTGGTCAGGCTGGCTGAGGTTTAAATGAAGTTACTGTGAAAATCCCCTAGTCGCCACACTCAGGTGAAAGTCCGGTTACATTGAGGGAAAATTCAGAATGTCCAATTCACCTAACAAGCATGTCTTTTGTGCCTTTTGTGGGAGGAAACGGGAGCACCAGGAAGAAAACCATGCAGATAGTGACCCAAGCCGGGAATCGAATCCGGGTCTCTGGCGCTGTGAAGCAACAGTAGTAACCACTGCTACCGTGCTGCCCATACCGTTGGCATGCGCTGCGTCCACCGAAGGTGCCTGTGGCAGTAGAGATGGATGCCAGGATCAGAGGCCCCCACAATGCCGGGCACTGATGGAACAGGGAGGCGGGGATGATGTGGGGGGTGGGGGAATAGGAGGGGGAACATAACATGCAGGGGCAGAGTCCACAGTGTAGCCCGGTGGACCTGGTTGGGCACAGGGGTATGCACCATGCTGACATGTCGGCCTTTCTCCCCCTGCAGACGGTGGATATTGGTATACAACCAGCACTCGTGGCATTCCTACGAGTCGCCGCAACCCTGGGGGATGCACTGCGGCTGTACGAGCTCGAGCTGCTCAAGGAGGAGGAAGATGCAGCAGCTGAGCATGCCCCAGAGGAACAGGAGACAGCTGCTGAGGATGGAGGCGGCTGCCCACAGGCCAAGGAGGAGGAAGAGCAGCAAAGGAGGCGCCGAATGAGGCCTTGTGTGTACCGGCAGAGCCTGCATTCGAGGACCTGCCGCACTGGGAATGCAGTCGAAGACTCCGGCTGAGCAGGGGGACAGTGTGACATATCTGCCAGACCATGGCGCACCTAGCACTGTGGAAGAATAGGGGGGGGGGGGGGGGGGGCACTCCTGGTGGCCGTCAAGGTGGCCTTGAACCTTTACATCACGGAATTCTTTCTGGTGCTGAGTGGGGATCTGTCCAGGATCAGATAGAGCTCAGTGCACAGGTGCATCTGTGCCATCACAGAGGCCCTATATGCCCAGTTGGCACAATACATCCGTTTCAATTTGGACTAAGCCCACCAGGATGCCCGCGCAGCGGAGTTCGTCGCCATCGCTGAGATGCCCCCGGTCCAGGGAGTGATCGATGTGATGCATGACGGACTGCACTACACAAACTGAAAGGGGTTCCTCTCAATGAACATGCAGCTGGTGTGCGAACATCAGATGCGCATCATCACGCCTACGCACACGCCGCACAACACCTTCATCCTGGCACACTCGACGATTCCTGGCCTCTTTAAGGCATACCCCTGGCTTGGGGGTTGGCTCCTGGGTGACAGGGGTTATCCTCTGCGGTCCTGATTGATGAAGCCCATCTGGAGGTCAAAGACCGTCACCATTACTCTCCCATTGCCCTGTGGTGCCAAGTGCGCCATGGTCTGGCAGATATGTCGCAATGTTCCCCCTGCTCAGCCGGAGTCTTCGACAGCATGCCAGGTCCAGCAGGTCCTGAAATGATAGGCGCACCCGGTACACACAAGGCCTCAAGCGGTGCCTCCTTTGCACCTCCACCTCGGCCTGTTGTCTCTATCCTCACCGGTTGTCTCCTGTTCCTCTGGGGCAGGCTCTGCTGCTGCAGCATCCTCCTCCTCGAGCAGTTCCAGCTCGTACAGCCACAGTGCATCGCCCAGGGCTGCGGCGACTAGGATGAAGGCCACCATTGCTGGTTGTAATCCGATATCCATTGGCTGCAGGAGGTGAAGGGCAGACATGTCAGCATGGTGCGTACCCCTGTGCCCAACCAGGTCCAATGAGCAACACAGTGGCCCCGGCTGGCACTGCTGACCCTGACTCCGCATGTCTCCCCTCCCCCTCCTCCCCATCCCCGCACCCGTGGCCCCGTTGGTGCCCGGCACCATAGGTGCCTCTGACCCTGGTGCCCGTCCCTGCTGCCAGGGGTACCATCGGAAGTGCTGCCCTTGCCAGAAGTACCCTCCATGGTCCCTGTCCAGTGCAACCCTGTAGGAGCTACTATGTGTGTTGCTCTTGCGTGGGCCACAAGATACCCTGGGGTGGATGGTGGCCAGTTGGTGGGGTGGTATTGTGAAGTGTGCGGTGTGGGGGTGGTTGCGGGGAGTGGAGTGCTGGGGTGTTGGGGTGGCGAATGTGGGCAGGGGTACTGGGGTGGTGAGGTGGGAGGGTTAGGGCTGGGATGCGGGTGTGGTAGGGTTGGGGATGGGGTGTAGGGTTGGTAGGGCGGGAAAGTGGGGCTGGTTGTGGGAGTGGTGGGGTTGGAGAGTGGAGGCTGAGGTGCGGGGATGGTGGGATAGTGGAATGAGG
Source organism: Scyliorhinus canicula (assembly GCF_902713615.1). Taxonomy (NCBI): domain Eukaryota; kingdom Metazoa; phylum Chordata; class Chondrichthyes; order Carcharhiniformes; family Scyliorhinidae; genus Scyliorhinus; species Scyliorhinus canicula. Next base: position 255,042,842 of record NC_052146.1, read on the forward strand.
GCTGGGGTGCTGGGGTGGTTGTGTGGGGGCAGCCATATGGCTGGTGTCACTCTGCAGAACCGCGGGCCACGGTGGGTGATCAGTGCGATGCGCAGCAGGCCGTGGCAATGGTGTTCTGTGCCTGGACAACGTCCCAGTCCCCTGGGACATCACCCTGGCCTTTCTCATGGTCCCCCCACACCCCTCTACCCCAGCCACTCAGGCCAATGTCAGGACCGGCAGCCCACGGTCAGGCCTTTGCGTGTCCTACCGCTCTTTCCCTCATCAGCCATGGCTGATGTTTCTTAAAAGCACAGGTGAACCTCGTCGTCGGGAATTCCCCCCGGTGGAGGCAGAGGGTTACGGAGCTCCCGGAGAATACCGGGTCGGGCTAGCTAATGATATGCAAAAGGCGTTTACTGTACGTGCAGAGTGGAACGAATTGATGCCACTGCCAAGGCACCAGAGAACTGTGATTTGCCGTGAACCTGGCACCCGCCATGATTTAGGCGTCAAGACCGATTCTCAGCCCGATCGACTTTCCCGATTTCACCATCGGCCAATGGAGAATCCTGCCCAAGAAATCCAATTGGTAATGTGGGTTTATGGTGGGTCTATGTTTAAAGGAATAACAAGCTCTTTTTAAAATGGAAATGGAAAGAAAGACTGATTGTCTGGGTTGATAGAATTCGAGCTTTGATATGCTGATTAGCCTAGCAACACTGGGAGCAACTATTTACCCAAGGCAAGTTTGTAACAATGGTAGATGGGGATGAGTTTCACAGTCACATGCTAAAAGGTGAGCTTATGTAATAATGGTAATTAAAAGTAGCTTCTGGAAATATTATTTTCAGGAAGATCAAAGATAAAAAAAACAGAGAAAAATGTACCCTGTGCAGGAGAGCTGTTTGATATTGCAACCCACACAGCAGGAAACTGTGTTCAATCCCAACCATCTGGGCCTGGAGAAAGCCAGTTTGAGAAGCTAGTTGTCTCTATTCTATATCAGAAGGAACTCTTATAATATATAGGTGCCTGATGTGGTACCTGTTGCTGGATTTTTCATGGAGTTTTAAAACCTCTGTGATGTTGTTTGGGGAGGTTTAGCTCTGAGGTTACGAAAATAAAGGATTTGGAACAGGATAAATTTAAAGATATTGTGGATCACCATTAAGGTAGTTAAATGCACTTTTAGTTGACTTTCAGCAGCATGGTAGCACAGTGGGTAGCACTGTTGCTTCACAGCACCACGGCTCCAGGTTCGATTCCCATATTTGGGTCACTGTCTGTGCGGAGTCTGCACGTTCTCCCTGTGTCTGCGTGAGTTTCCTCCAGGTGCTCCGCTTTCCTCCCACACTCCCGAAAGACATGCTATTAGGTCATTTGGGCATTCTGAATTCTCCCTATGTGCACTTGAACAAGTGCCGGAATGTGGCGACTAGGGGATTTTCACAGTAACTTCATTGCCGTGTTAATATAAGCCTACTTGTGACAATAAAGATTATTATTGTGTTTTATTCTGACCTTCACTGGTCTTTCCTCATTTCAAAATACAGCTAAGAGCAGGCATTGCAAAATTCCCTTCTGGTTACATGAATACCCTCGCAGTTAACATCAGCTGTGCTCTCAATATGAATCCATGACCTTAGGTTCAGTCCCTAATGACAGTGATCTAGGTTACGTATACATTTTTTTTTCTTTTTAAAAAAAATTTAGATTACCCAATTATTTTTTTCCAATTAAGGGGCAATTTAGTGTGGCCAATCCATCTATTCTGCACATTTTTGGGTTGTGGGGGCGAAACCCACACAGACACGGGGAGGATGTGCAAACTCCATACGGACAGTGACCCAGAGCCGCGATCGAACCTGGGACCTCAGCGCCGTGAGGCAGCTGTGCTAACCACTAGGCCACCGTGCTGCCCAAGGGTTACGTATACATAATCTCCCATTTAACTTTGTACATAGTCTTATCCTTTAATAAAGCAATCTTTGCTTTATGATTGGTCTGCTTGTGCCAAAATAATAACGTTACAAACATTCCCAGTAGCCATAAAAGTCACCAAGACCCTCAACGTTTATGGGTATGTCCCAACTAGCCTGGGAGATATCTTTTGCCTCAATCAATTTATCGCACACAATTATGCATTGAAAGTTATCTGTTTTGTGCAGCCAAAAATGTAATTATTTTTCTCATATTACCAACTGAGCGGCACAGTGGCACAGTGGTTAGCACTGTTGTCTCACGGCGCCAGGGACATGGGTTCGATTCCGACCTCGGGTGACTGTGGAGTTTGCACATTCTTCCCATGTTTGCATGGCTTTCCTCTGGGTGCTCCGGTTTCCACCCTCAGTCCAAAGATGTGCAGGTTAGGTGGATTGGCCATGATAAATTGGCGCTAGGTGGAGTTACGGGGATATTGTGGGGGATTGGGACTTGGCAGGGCGCTCTTTCAGAGGGTCGGTGTAGACTCAATGGGCCGAATGGCCTCCTTTAGCATTGTACAGATTCTATGATTCAAACAGGACAAAACAGTACAAGTATACAGTACAAGATGATCTGCGTTCTTGACGGTTATCACATTGTCTTCATATTAAAGCAGTCCTCTGTGTCCTGTTATTTGAAAGGCAAAATGAGTAAAGGTTGTCTGCTGACAGACAGATATCTTTTCCAGTTCTAGCTTATGATACATATGTCCCAATCACACAAAAAAACATAACACAGGTGGAATGATGTATGTCCCAGACAGCAATACTGATATAGTATACTGTTGGCATTCTCAAACAATAAGGACATAATAGGAGTTGGAGTAGACCACATTTCCCCTTGAGCCTGCTCTGCCATTCATTCCAAACTTGACTGGTCTTCTGCCTCAATTCAATGTTCCTGCCTGCTCCCTATATCCCCTGCTTCCCTGAGAGACCACAAATCTGCCTTTCTCAGTTTTAAAATTTTCACTGATGGAGCATCCACAGAACACTGGGGTAGAGAATTCCAAACATTCAGAACCCTTTGAGTCAAGAAATGTCTTCTTGTCTCAGTCCTAAATGATTGGCTCCTTATCTGGAGACTGTTCCCCCATGTTCTAGATTCCCCAGGGAGGGGAAACAATTTCTCGGTGTCTACCCTCTCAAGCCCCTTCAGAATCTTACATATTTCAATGAGACCGCCCTTCATTCTTGTAAACTCCAGAGTATGGGCCCAATTTACTCAGCCTCTCATTATAGGACAAACCTCTTGTTCTAAGAACCAATTGAGCGAACCTTTGCTGTACAAGTATATTCTTCTTTAGATATGGAGACCAAAAGTATGCGCAGTACTCAAGGTATGGTCATACAAAAGCTCTGTGCAATTTTAACAAATTCTTATTCTTGCACTTTAATTCCTTTGCAATAAAGGCCAACATGCCATTTGCTTTCCTCGTTGCTTGCTATAGCTTCCTGCTAACTTTCTGTGTTACTTGTATGAGTACACTCAAGTCCCTCTGACCATCAGCATTTACACATTTCACAGCTTTTGAAAAATATATTCATCTTTTCCATTCTTAGAAATGTTTTTATCCCACCCTTAAAGTTACAAAGCCAATGCTCAGAGTGGAGAGGGAAAACCCTTAATCCATCTCATTGCTTTCTCCAAAAACTAATTTAAATTGAATCCAATTAATGGTCTCCACAAGGAAGACAGAGAACATAGAACAGTACAGCACAGAACAGGCCCTTCGGCCCTCAATGTTGTGCCGAGCATTGTCCGAAACAGAGGATTCCGACATAGAGGATTCAAACTGACAAGAATCATAGAATCAATACAGTGCAGAAAGAGATCATTCGGCCCATTAAGTCTGCACCGACCCTCTGAAAGAGCACCCTACCTAGGCTCACGACCCCACCCTAATCCCGGAAACCCAGTAAACGCACCTAAACTTTTGGACAATAATGGGCAATTTGGCATGGCCAAATCACCTAACCACCTTTGGACGATGGGTGTAAACTAGAGTACCGGAGGAAGCCCATGCAGACACAGGGAGAACATACAAGCTACACACAGACAGTCACCCAAGGCTGGAATTGAACCCGGGCCTTGACACAGTGAGGCAGCAGTGATAACCACTGTGCCACCGTGCCGCCCAGCACTGCACCTCATCTTAGGCTTGATCTAACGCTTGATTTTAGCCAAAAAGCCGAGAAGCGATTTTTTTCATTCTTACTATCAAAGTTAATAAACACGCATCCCCAAATTATACTTCATCTGCCATCTCATTGTCCACTCACTTATTCTGTCTATATATCTTTTCAGCCTCTTTATGTATTCCTCACAGCTTATGTTCCGACCTAACTTTTTATAATCAGCAAATTTAATGAATTACTCTGGGTCTATTTGTCTAAGTCATTGATACAGAGATTGTAAATAGTTGTGGTCCCAGGGCTGATCCTTCCAGCATTCCACTCGTCACGGCCTGTCAACCTGACTGCTTATTTCTCCCTATTTTCTGCTCTCAGCCTATTAACTAATCCTGCATTGTGCTAAGAAATTACCCCAACTCCATGGTCCTTTTTTGTGTATTAACCTTTTGTGTGATATTTTAACAAATGCCTTTGGAAATCCAAATATACTACATCTACTGGTTTCTCCCTATCTATCTTACGAATTGCATCCTCAAATAATCTGATAAATTTGTCAAGTGCTGTTTCCCATTCGTAAAACCTCGGTGATTGACTGACCATAGTCACTGTCATTTTCTAAGTGCATTGTTAAAACTTTGTCAATAATAGATTCCAGTATTTTCCAGACAACTGATACCAGGCTAACTAGCCTGTAATTCACTGTTTTCTCTTTTCCTCCTTTTTTCAATAAAGGTATTACATTTGCAACCTTCCAACCTGTTGGGGATGTTCAAGAGTCTAGGGAATGTTTTCCATGTAACTGGAGGTCCTTACATCTCCAAAGCAGAAATCAAATTCTGTGCCTCACATACAGGGTGCCTTCCTACTAGAATTTACAGTGCAGAAGTCCATTCGGCCCATCGTGTCTGCACCAGTACTTGGAAAGATAACCCTACTTATGCCCATGCCTCCACCCTATCCCCGTAACCCAGTAACCCATTTAACCTTTTGGACACTAAGGGGCATTTTATCATGGCCAATCCACCTAACCTGCACATCCTTTGGACTGAGGGAGAAAACCCACGTAGACACAGGGAGAAAGTGCAAACTCCACACAGACAGTCACTCGAGGCCAGAATTGCACCTGGGTGCCTGGAGCTGTGTGGCAGCAGCGCTCACCACTGTGCCACCGTGCCGCTACCTCAGAAACTATTAACAAGGGACTCCCCTGGTAGGCTGTTTGCCAACCTGACATGCTGGGTGGTCTTCGGGAGGCATGGCAGACCTGTGCGATTCCAACATCCTGGTGGGCTCAGGGATAATTGGCTTTAAGTGGCTCATCACTAAGCGTAACTGTCATCCAGCCACCAGCGTGCAAGATTCCCATGTGAGTCCTTCACGCCTCCCATCAAACACTCTACCATCACTGGGGTAGCACCATGCAGAAGCACTCAGATGTGAAAAGACCGACAGAAGACAGGCACTGGAAATAAGTGACATAGTAGATCTTTGCCTGCCACTCATGATTTCCTCAGTTATATTCTCTGCATCTATTTGTGGTCAATTTGAAGGGACTGGGTAACATTTTTTTTTCCAATAACTCAAGCTATATGATAATTTTGCAAGACAAATTCAACTTTAAGTCTGTTGTTACAAATAATACTTATTTATTCTTCACCTTCAATATATGTAATATTGTAATATGTAATATTATATTGAGCTTCAAGTATATTCACTCCAATCAACTAATGTCTCTGCAGGGACTTACATTATCACCCTCTGTGTGACTCTCCTGCATGCACATACATTTGTATGGATTGGCTGTAGTGTCACAGTGATCAGCATGACCATGGCAGTTACACCTACAGACAAGAGAAAGAAAATTAAACAATTGCCAAAGTAATGAAGCATGCACATTGTTGTTTTATTTACAGACAATCTAGAATGTGCCAGAATTCACTATTCGGGCAATTAAAGCTTACTCAAGTAGCATGATTTCACAAATCACAAGATCATTTTGGCTCGTTGAATTGTAGGATCGGAATCCTCCCAACCGGACTTCTATTAAACATAATCCCAAGAGCTTCATGGACATAAATACTGCAAACAAACAGGCCAAACCTCCACACACAGAGGCAGGCTGTACTGTCAGGGGTTAATCTTCAAAGCAGGTCAATACTGAAACCAAGTCAATACTAGACACTGGGACATTATCATCTCAAAGTCACAAAACAGTTGCCATCAGACAATCTAATTAAAGAAACTGGGAGACCAACATAGCAGACGGCTCCAGACAACAGCCATCCGACAAACAAACATTGACAACAGTTAAGGAGAAATGGACTTTATCACATACATAATAACTTGAGAGCCAGAGATATCACACTTGAATGGGGTCCATTGTTTCAGAGAATCATAGAATCCCTACTGTACAGAAAGAGGCCATTCAGCCCACCGAGTCTGTTCGACCCTTTAAAAGATCACCCAACCTAGGCCCTATCCCCCACCCCTTACCTCACCCTAAAGGGCAATTTAGCATGTCCAATCCATCTAACCTGCACATCTTTGAATTGTTGGAGGAAATCGGAGCACCCGGAGGAACCCACGCACACGGGGAGAAAGTGCAAACTCCACACAGACAGTCACCCGAGGTGGGAATCTAACCCTGGGTCCTTGGCGCTGTGAGGCAGCAGTGCCAACCACTGTGCCACTGTCCCGGTCATGGAAACAACACTGCGATGAATGGGATTGTTGGACCAAGCCAGGACTCAGGCTAAAGAGATTAAAAAGGTGCTAAGCACGACCATCTAAACATAACAGTTGAGTGTCTCCAGGAAATGTGCCTTGATATTTTTGATAATGTTTTATAATAAAAGGTGAAGGTCATAGGAACTGGCACTGAAGTCATCAAGGAGAGTCAGGAACGGTCAATCTGACTCATGGGCCTCCCGCTCATACCGGTATGACCAACCGTGTGGAGAGTTGCAATTATCAGCCAGAGCGGAGGGATATTGTGGTTGAAGTTTAAGGGTAGTTTAAACTAGCAACTAGATCTTGAGGGGGTTTAAGTTGGACAGAGTAAGATTGGGGCAGAAACGTTTTTTTTTTGTTATGTTCTGTTTATGGCCGTGGTCAGGATGCACACAGAACATCTAGTTCTTCGACTTATAAAGATAGTTTATTAACAAACTATCTCAGCCCAAGACAGTAAGAAACTACAGGGAGTCGTGAACACAGCCCAGTCCATCACACAGACCTGCCTCCCATCCACTGATGCTGACTACACCTCCCACTGCCTTGGGAAAGCAGGCAGCATAATCTAAGACCTGCCCAGGTCATTCTCTCTTCCATTGGGCAGGAAATACAAAAGTCCGAGAACCTGCACTTCTTAAAAATAAATTTACAGTACCCAATTATTTTTTTCCACTTAAGGGGCAATTTAGTGTGGCCAATCCACCTAACCTACACACCTGAATGGTGCCCATTGTTTCGGCTGGGGAAACACAGCACGATGAATGGGTTTGTCTGGGCCAAGGCAGGACACAGGCTTGTGGGCAGCACGGTCGCATAGTAGTTAGCACAATTGCTTCACAGCTCCAGTATCCCAGGTTCGATTCCCGGCTTGGGTCACTGTCTGTGGGGAGTCTGCATGTTCTCCCTGTGTCTGCATGGGTTTCTACTGTGTGGCCGGTTTCCTCCCACAGTCCAAAGATTGGCTATGCTAAATTGCCCTTAGTGTCCAAAAAAAAAGGTTAGGTGGGGTTACGGGGATCGGTTGAAAGTGTGGGCTTAAGTGGGGTGCTCTTTCCAAGGGCCGGTGCAGACTCAATGGGCCGAATGGCCTTCTGCTGCATTGTAAATTCTATGATTCTATGATAAAGATATTAAAAAGGTGCTGAGCACCGACGGTCCAAACAGAACAGCAGAATGTGTCCAGGAAATGGGCTTTTATATTTTCAATGAAGTTTTATAATAAAAGATAGTTAGGAACAGTCATCCTGGGGCGAAATTCTCTGACCCCCAGCAGGGTCGGAGAATCGCCTAGGGCTGCCGAAAATCCCGCCCCCGCCGTGGCAGAGATTCTCCGCCACCCGGGAAGTGGCGGTGGCGGGAATCTCGCCACTCCGATCGGCGAGGCCCCTGCGGTGAATCACCGGCCCGAATGGGCCGAAGTCCCGCCGCTGGGAGGCCTCTCCCGCCGCCGAGCTTTGAACCACTTCTGGTGGCAGCGGGATCGGCGGCGCGAGCGGGCCCCGGGGTCCTGGGGGGGGCGCGGGGCGATCAGACCCCGGAGGGTGACCCCACGGTGGCCAGGCCCGCGATCGGGGCCCCCGCTCAGACTCCGGGCCAGTGCCCTGGGTGCACTCTTTCTCCACCACGGCCGCCACGGCCTCCGCCATGGCGGAAGCGGAAGGGAAACCCACATCGCGCATGCGCCGGTGGTGACGTCAGCGCCGGCCGGTGGTGACGTCAGCGCCGACCGGCGAAAGCCTTTCGGCCAGCCCCGCTGCCAGGGGCGTTGGTTTTTTGCGCCAGTCTTCTGGTGCCAACCGCTCCGGCGCGGTACTAGCCCCCAAAGGTGGGGAGAATTCCCCACCTTTGGGGAGGCCCGACCCCGGAGTGGTTGGCAGCACTCCCCTATGCCGGGACCCACCGTCACGCCGGGTAGGGGAGAATCCTGCCCCTGATTTCTGGACCTACAGCTTGCCCCAGAACGACCAACCGTCTGGGGATGCACATTCTCCCCGTGTCTGCGTGGGTCTCACCCCTACATCGCAAAGTTGTGCAGAGTAGGAGGATTAGCTATGCTAAATTGCCCCTTAATTGGAAAAAAATTGGGCACTTTAAATTTTAAAACAAGGTTCCCATTGCAGCATCCAATGGTTTCTTAAATTATTTATCTGAGAATCTGGAACATACGCCTGAGACAGATGGTGGATTCAGATTCCAAAGAAACTTTCAAAAGTTAATTGGGTATGTACGTGAATGGGACTAATTTGCAAGATTACAGGGAAATAGGCATAGGTGTTGAACTAAGTAAGATTGATCATTTAATGACCTGACACAGACATGGGGCGCGATTCTCCGCTCCCCAGGCCGGGTGGGAGAATCGCGGGAGGGCCGCTCTGGCACCCCCCGCGATTCTCCCACCCCCCCAAAATGGCATATCGCAAAATGCGACACACTGCTCGGAGAATCACGGATCGCCGTTTTTCACGGCGACCCGCGATTCTCCAGCCCGGATGGGCCGAGCGGCCTGCCGTTCCCGACCTGTTCACGCCGGCGTCAACCACACCTGGTCGCTGCCGGCGTGAACATAGCGCGAAAGGTAAGTTTGGGGCCTGTGGGGGGGGGCGGAGAGGGGATCGAGCACCACGGCCGTGCTCGGGAGGGGACCGGCCCGTGATCGGTGCCCACCGATCGTCGGGCCGGCGTCTCCAAGAGACGCACTCTTTCCCCTCCTCTGCCCCGCAAAATCAAGCCGCCACGTCTTGCGGGGCAGCGGAGGGCAAGACGGCAACTGCGCATGCGCGGGTTGGAGCCGGCTAACCTGCGCATGCGCGGCTGATGTAATTTGGCGCCACCGGCCGCGTCATTATTGGCACGCCACCTTGACGCCAGCGTCAAGGCCCGGCGGCCAAGTTTCACAAAACACCGCTCCTAGCCCCCGGGGGGGGGGGGGGGGGGGGGGGGGGGAGGAGGATATGGGGCGAGGAGCAGCCTCCGACGCCGTCGTGAAACACTCCGGGTTTCACGACGGCGTCGGCCGTTGCGGAGAATTCCGCCCATGATGTGCTAAATGTCCTCCTTCTATGTTTCTATGATTTAATAATCCATGTATTGATCACACGGGGGTCAGAATTTTACGTTCCTCCAAGAAGTGGACTGGCAGACAATAGATAGTGTAAATTCGGGTGGGGTAGCAGGGATGTGCCATGCCTGTCACCTATCCGCCTCTGCTGATATTTTACAAGCAGTGGGGTAGGTGTCAGATGGCCATTTCATCTTTGAGCCAATTGAAGCCTTAAGTGGCCCATTTAAAATAATGGATACTTAAAGGCCTCTTCCCTGCAACCACTGCCAAAAAAGCGGTGTCTAAGCCACAATGCGAGACCAATAGGTCTTGGCTGGTAGCCAGAGTATAGGCTGAAGGTATCCTCTCCTGCACGGGAATCTTGTGTCCAATGGGGGGCTCCCTTAGCAGAAAAGACCAGCCCCATTTTATCCATCACTAAACCACCTCACCCCCACCACTCCCTTCAGGCTCTGAAGAAGAATCATTTGGAATTGAAAGGTTAATTCTGTTTCTCTTCCCACAGATTCTGCCAGACCTCCGCAGTCTTTCCAGCATTTTATTTTGTTTTGCAGATTTCCACCATCTGCAGTATTTTGCTTTTATCCGAGAAGTAGAAAGTCAGCCAGAGAATTCTCAGAAATTCAACAAATCAACTCGTAAAACAAATTGACAGTAGATTACTGCCACAGTTAAAAATTTGATTAGGATCTGAATTACCACTGAGGCTTCCAGGAAGGCCATGTGAAAATAAAGGCCGTGATTCTCCCGAAAATTTACTAAGTGTCATTTTGCGCAGGAATCGCGGGGTTATTTCCATCGGGTATATGGGCATAATCCAGATTGCAATTCACTGACACTTCGGGCGCGATTTGACGGCTACGTTGCACCCGGCAAGAATCTGTGTGAGCTAGTTGGATCACAGGAGAGGACCAAACTGGGAGGCGCACCTGGCACCAAGCTGTTTGTGGTCTAACTGGTCCACTCCCGTTGGCGACAAGAAGCTAATTAAGACCAATTAAGGGCAATCTCCATCTCATTGCGAGATGGAAGCCCGAAAACAGTCTCTCACGATCTAACTGTTTTCCCAGCGAGCGGTCACATGGGAGCCGTTTAGCACTCCTATTTAAAAATGGAATTCTGGTGCAATGGCTTCTGAGGGGATCGGAAGAGACCATCATCATTTTCAGGCATGCAGCCCAGGTGCTGGTGGGCGGTGGGCGGTGGGGGGGGGGGGGGGGGGGGACATGGTGTGGTGGGCCCCAGAGGGGCTGGGCCTTGTCAGGGGACTGGGTTAGGTCAGGGGAGCTGGGTGCCATCAATTGGGGGTCACCTCTTGGGTGGGGGCTCGTGGTTCCAAAAGGCCATCCCCCTAAATGTCTACACAGATATCGGGGGAGACTACAGCTGCTGTCTGCCTGACTTACTGAGCATATCCAGGACAGAACCCTGTGCTTGGTTATGTGCTGAAGGTCACTTTGATTCCCTTTGACTCTGGCTGCACAACTGAGGGCTATCATTAATAAGGAATTGCCATTGTTAGTTATGCAAGAGCACTTCACAGCTGCAGGTTTGCTGCTTGCTCCTGCTGGTGGTTACAAATGTCTGGAGGCAACTGCTGCTGTTTCCTTCCTTTTCTGTAGCCGGAAAGAAGAATAATGCTTTCTAAGATACCTGGCTCCTGGAACACTGGGCTCAGGGGGACGAATGTGTCCAGAAGGCAATCCAATTTGAAGCAAGGAGATGACATCGTTAAAGAAATGCTTTCGTGGATTGCTGAAGCTTTTGTTGCTGGTGTTGTGAGTGCTGCATGTAACTGGCACATCACTGCGGGTTAAACACGTTGGAAGTCAAGGATGTCCTACTGCACCTTGAGCACCAATGGAATATGTGGATGCCAGGATTTGGTTCTGGTTATATTGGGCCGTATGGGAGGCCCTGCACATATTAAACAACAAGGAGGGTGACATGGTGGTGCAGTGGTTAACACTGCTGCCTCACGGTGTTGAGAGCCTGGGCTCGATGGATGGAGAATGGCACTGATGCATGGAACAAGTAACACATTGACAGACAATTTCTATGACAAATTCTGGACATGATAACACATACCGTTTTTTTTTGTGAAAATGAGCTAATATAGCTTTGTCTTGGTATCAATATGGGATGGTGATATTTCCTTGTTTAATTTTTATAAATAAATTTAGAGTACTCAATTATTTTTTGTTCCAATTAAGCGCCAATTTAGCATAGTCAATCCACTTACGTTGCACATCTTTGGATTGTGGGGGTGAGACCCACGAAGGCACTGGGTGAATGTGCAAACTCCACATGGACAGTGACCCGTGTCCGGGATCGAGCCCAGGTTCTCAACACCGTGAGGCAGCAGTGTTAACCACTGCGCCACCATGTCGCCCTCCTTGTTGTTTGATAGTTGGTGTGATATGTGGAATATTACGTAGTTGGTTTTTTCAAATCTTTGTTAACTGCTGACTGTTTAATAAACAAACTATTCTGAAGTGCTTACCTGTGGGTCCACGTGCCATATCTCAAACGGGTTGCTTAGCTTTCCAATCAAACTGTGAGGTCTGGACACTTTGCCTGAACCTTGGGGGCATCAACACCACAGAGGCAGCAGCCAATAATCAATAACCTAAGAGCTGGGTTGCAACACTGGGGATATCTCCACAACCCGTGACTGCATGCCTCAGGGGAGGGTACCTGCGTGACCACCAAGTGTGACCAGCAGAGGTCTGGAGACAAGGGTCTATGTTTGAGGGGCTCCCACTGTGGCCGGGGGTGAATGTGCAAGGCCGAGTCCACCTGCTCAACTGGCTCACAGAATGGCACTCTGAGACAAAGCATGACCCTATGGGTAATGGAGGGTACTGGGGTACACGTCCAAACTGATTGTCGGTCTTCTTGAAAAATGAAAATCGCTTATTGTCACAAGTAGGCTTCAAATGAAGTTATTGTGAAAAGCCCCTAGTCGCCATATTCCAGCGCCTATTCGGGGAGGCTGGTACAGGAATTGAACCGTGCTGCTGGCCTGCCTTGGTCTGCTTTAAAAGCCAGCTATTTCGCCCGGTGTGCTAAATCAGCCCCATCTCCAATTCCTTACAGATATAGCAAATGGATGGCATTGTCGAACCCGCAACATGTGTCCTCATGGCGCTAGTGCCCCTCCCCCTCCTCCTCCTCTTCAGTCGAGGCCACATGTCCCTCCTCCTCCCCCTCCAGTATGTTTCCCCACTGCTTGGCCAGGTTGTGAAGGGCACAACAGGCCACCACAAAGTAGACCTTCTCGGGAGTGTACTGCAGGGCACCACCAGAGCGGTCGAGGCATCGGAACCGCATTTTCAGCAATCCAATGCACCGTTCAATGACAGCACGGGTAGCAATGTGGGCCTCGTTGTATCGGGTCTACTCATCAGTCACCGGCCTCCGTACTGGGGTCATTAGCCAGGACCTCAGCGGGTACCCCTTACCCCCAACAGCCAACCAGTCATGCTGGGGTCACCCTTGAAGACACCGAGGATCTTCGACTGTCTCAGGATTTAGTTGGCGTGCACAATCCGTGGGAAGCATGCACAAAAGTGCAAGATCCGGGCTGGATGCCAGTGAAATCTACGGCAGCAGTGTCGACAGAGGCGCGAGGCGGCAGCCGATATGCAGTTGCCCGCCACACACTCTGAGGACCTAGTCGCCCATCAGGCTGGGGAGGGACCCATAGGGCGACGCCAGGAATGACCCAAGGTGGGCAGGCGCCGTTGGCCGTTTGAGCAGATGTCGGACAGCACGTGCTGCAGGAGGCTGCGTCTCAGCAAAGAGATGGTGCGGTACCTGCCATGTCCTTGCGGACTTGGCACCACGTGGAGAAGGAGAATACCGCTACCGGTGGAAGTCAAGATCACTGCAGCCCTGAACCTTTAAGCTACGGATTCATTCCAGGGCTCGAGCTGGGATTTGTGCGGCATTTCCCAAACTACTGCCCACAAGTGCATCCGTAAAGTCACAGATGCCTTGTATGCCCAGGCATCAGACTACATAAACTTTCAGCTGGACCAAGCACCTCACATGCCTGGCTAGCAGGATTCTCCACGATCGTCAGATGCCTCAGGTCCAGGGGGTAATAAATGGCATGGCCTTGGGACCTCAAGGTGTGCCCTTCATCTACAGGAAGGTGTTTCATTCCCTGAACACTCAGCTTGCGTACGACCACCACCTCCGAATCATGCACCAGTGTGCATGCTTCCCAGGACATGTGCATGCCAACTACATCCTCGGACACTGGGAGATCCTCAGAGATCCAGGCGGCGTCTAGGGTCTGGCATGCCCGGGGGCCAGAGAAGCTCTCATCCTCTTACGCTTCTCATAGGATAAGGTTTTGTCCATCATCTTAGCTCCCATTTCCCTCTTTCCACTCACCCTCCTCCTCCACCCCTTCTCCTCTCTTCCCCCTATCTCTTCCCCCCTCTCTTTCCCCCCTCCCCTCCATTTCTTCCCCCCCCATTCCACCTTCCCCACCATTACCCTGTTCTACCCTCCCTGGGTCTGTGTAACATCACTCTAAGATGATGGGCCTGTGTCGGCACTGTCAGCGGATCAATATAAAAGGCAAGAGAGTGATGACAACCCGCTGTGAGGTAAGCCCTCATGGTCCCTAGCTACAGATGGTCCCCACCCCATCTGGGTGACCCCCCCATTTCCCAGCCTCCCAGTGTCCTGCACCCCCCATCCCCCAATGTTCTCCAAAAAGTCCTCTATCTTCTTCATCGTACTCTGCCACCATGTCTAGCTGTGTCCCAAGGATGCACAGAGGAGCTGGAGGCAGCCGTCTGCGCTTCGCTATCTTGTGGCCTTTGGTGCCTTTGGTGGACATCTGCTGGAGGACCTGAGGCTGCAGGGCCCCAGCAGCCATGCCGCAACACTGGCAGCACCGTGCCACGCTGTTCTGCCCACTGATATTGAGATGTGCCATTGTCAGGAGGGGTGATTCAGGTGAGGTTATGACTGCCATCACCTCCCCTGGTGAGAGGCACTGAGTCCACATCCAGCACTCCCTCCTCCCGGATGGTGCCCGTGGGGCCCTAGGGGTCTCCATGGGACAGAGAGGCAGCTAGAGTGAACTCCAGAGGCCCCTGCACCATCCGGCCCTGGCGCTCCCCCACTGTCTGCACCATGTTGTTGACGCCCTCAGCAATGCTCCTCAGTGGCTGCGACATGCTCTGGAGAGCACCGACAACATGCACCTGCAGCTGGGACACGCTCTAAGTGACTGGGACATGCTCTTAATAGCCTCAGCAATGTCGACCTGCACACGGGACATGCTCTGCATAACGTTGGTAATGTCCATCTGCGTCTGGGACACGTTGCTCAGTGGCTGGGACATGTTATCGAGGCCCTCGAGCATGGTTGTCACTGACTGAGCCATGTCTTGGGTGCTACCACTCAGGATGCTGACATCATGCTCCAGGCTTTACATTGCATTCGCCATCCCAGAAGTTTTGGCCTCGGTGCCACACATTGTCACAACAATCTCCTGCACACGTAGCTTCTGGGACTCCTCCAATCGGCTCTGCACCCACCAGAGTGTTGCTGATATCTCCTACTGAATCTCACGGCTGCACCCTGACATCTGCGTCAGCTCTGGGATAACCTTGTCCAGAAGCGCCGCATCTGACCGGGACTCAGCTGAGTCGTGGGATCCAGCAGACCTCCACCTGCTGACACCCTTGGAAGTTCCTGCTTACGCCTAATGTGCATCAACAACTGCATGGTGTTCAACAGATTGTGCCCCAGAAGCCTATTCACTAATGTCGCCCACCAAGGTGTATGTCTCTGCGCTGGTAGAAAGTGGGGATGACAGCTGTGACACCATGATGGTGACAAGGCTGGAGCTCTCCTCCGAGGTGTTCTCTTGGATGGCAGGGGGTGAGTGGTCACCCCGGATGGCCCAGCCCCATCGGATGGAGATCCTGCAAGAGAATGGACATGAGGTCAGTGAATGGGAAGGATCATTTTGTTTGACATGAATAACTCACTTGAGGCAGGTCATCTGGGTCAATGAGTGGTAGTTCCTCACCTCTCCGATCAGTTCGGCGCCCGGCACAATTTCCATTTAGGGGCTCTCCCTCTATTCATCGGGAATAGCGGGAGGTATGCCAGGTACAACACTAGGGCAGAATGTCGTCCAGAGACTCTGCGTGCCCTTTTTTAATTATATTTTTTCATGGGATTTGGGCATCACTGGCTAGGGCAGCATTTATTGGCCATTCCTAATTGCCCTCAAGAAGGTGGTTCATGTGGTGAGGGTACATACACAGTGCTGTTAAAAAGGTTGTTCCAGGATTTTGACCCAGCGATAGTGAGAGAATAGCTATACAGTTCCAAGTCAGGATGGTATGCGGCTTGGAGGGGACCTTGCAGGTGAAGATGTTCCCATACATCTGCTGCCCTTGTCCTTCTAGGTCAGAGTTTTTTAAAGTGCGGGTCACGACGTGTAGGTGGATCATGGCCGGGTATTAGGAGGGTTGCGGAGCGAACGGCCACGCTGTTCCTGTGGTGGTCCCAATCAAGGGAGAAGGGCCCAATTGCCTCGACCAGCTTTTACATCGGAGATAACAGACATTGCCACCTTCTAAATGGAAATAAATGAGGCTGCGTGGAGCCTTTCAGCCCGGATCGGAAGCAGCGAGCAGG
This sequence comes from Scyliorhinus canicula, assembly GCF_902713615.1. Taxonomy (NCBI): domain Eukaryota; kingdom Metazoa; phylum Chordata; class Chondrichthyes; order Carcharhiniformes; family Scyliorhinidae; genus Scyliorhinus; species Scyliorhinus canicula. Next base: position 255,059,414 of record NC_052146.1, read on the forward strand.
TCACGCAGCCTGCACACACATTTGACGTCAATGCCCTCCAGGTATGCCAGGCACAACACTAGGGCAGAATGTCATCCAGAGACTCTGCGTGCCCTTTTTTAATTATATTTTTTCATGGGATTTGGGCATCACTGGCTAGGGCAGCATTTATTGCCCATTCCTAATTGCCCTCAAGAAGGTGGTTCATGTGGTGAGGGTACACGCAGCCTGCACACACATTTGACGTCAATGCCCTCCAGGTATGTGCTTTTGGTGCCAAATCAGAGAGTAATGTTGTTTCTATTTTCAGCTGCTGGAAAGCAAGGCAAGTGGACTGTGAAGATGAATGGTTTTCTGAAAAGTAAGAGACAGCCAGTGACTCAAAAAGTCAGTTTACCTATTGGACAGGGTCTCATAGCAGAATCTGCTAGAGAGTGCTGCTCAGGAGAATCCAGGGCAAGACACAGCAGTGCTTGTGTTAGCTCTGTACTGAGCTCCAGGACCTCTGGTTAACAACCTACAAAGAACGTTAACCTATTGTTAACTCAGGAAAAAAGCAGTGTTAAGATTTCTTGAGGTATGGTTTTGTCTGTTGTGCCAATACAAATAAGGATGCAAAGCCAAAGTGTTATGTGCTGGGAAGTACTGGCAAATGAGTGAAGTTTCAGATTTTCAAAGCAAAATGATGGGGTGAAAAATTAACTTTGAGATTAAGTCCCCAGAGTCAGTTATTAACTTCCAGCCGACTTCAAATTACGACTATGCTGCTGTAGTTGACCTGTAATACCACATTAAAAACACACCATGAGGCTGTCAGTATTCTGATGCAGCATCTCCCAGGAGTATCCAGTGCTGAGTAAAACACGCATTTTGTTGCTATTGCCCTTCACGACGACCTACATATGTGAGATTGGATTTTCCGATTTCATAAAGATGAAGCCAGCACAAAGGAACTGGCTGATATCTGCAATTGTTATGCACATTGCCCTCTCTTCTGCAGCTGATTCAAGTGAGGCCGCAAGAATCAAGCAGGCTCCCCTTTGGTATTATAGTTAAGCAAACGTGGAATGTGTCACGAAGGTTTGTTGCCGTTGGTCGTGAAGGTCTGTCGGCGTGGTCGCGAAGGTCAGCCGGTGTGGGTCACAAAGGTCAGTCAGTTGGCAAAAGTGGGTCCTGGGAAAAAAAGTTTGAAAAACACTGCTCTACGTGGATAGCAGCTGTTGGTTTGGAAGATTGCTAAAGGAACCTGGAGAGTTTTGTGGATCTCTGATCGTCAGAGTTCTGTTACCTTTGACCTATTTAGCCACTGGGCATATGATCAGCACTGGAATAACAGTCCAAGCCCAATATGCATCAGGATAGTGAATCCGATAGGGTCATTGATTTGAATTCTGTCTTTTGGAAGGCTTTATAGCAGTTTGTATTGTAATAGATTTGCTGGAACTGCTGAAGGGTTCTTCTGGAGTGGGTGAGGAATCTAGCATAGACCGTGACACCATTGGTCCACCCAACACCAGCTCACCTCGGCTTTTTGTGATATCACACAACATCATTTCTTCTTACTTTTGAATGTTAAACAGCAAAGGTGATTTGGTAAATGATGGTCCACGGTACGTACATACTTACAAAACATGCTAATATACACAATTTTTTTTTGTTTTATAGACTGATTAAAGTCAACTGAAATATAGTAACAAGTTGATGTCCTGTACACATCAATAAAGTAACAACTCTACTGAAGGAGTTATGGTTTCAAGTGAGTGCCATTGTAAGAATTTCTCTACCACTAACAATCTACACTGTACTGCTGAGATCTGTAGAAGATAATTCTTGCAGCAAAAGTTGTGACTGTTTCTCTGTTTCATTACTTCAATCACTTCCTCGTCATTCACAGAAGTGACGTATATAGTAAGAGATAATGCCATTGGTATGAGAGTTGAAATCTGCTCATTATATTTTTGTCCTTAATAATAATGGCCAGTGGAACTGAATTTATTTTGATAATATTCCAATCCACCAAATGTAAAAAGTTCTAAACCCAGCTTACTGCATGAATATTTTTGTTACATTGACATTCGTACGTAGTGCGTCAGTTTTATATTTCAGCTATATACAATAGGTACTTTCGAAGCCCAGTAATTTATTTTTCTTTTCACGCTATGCCAAGAAAAATAATATGATTAATAAAAGGCAACACAGTGAAAGGGAAAATTCCACAAGCTGAGAAGTATAGCCAAAAAGGATCAAATAAAAATAAAGCTGTATCTCGATATAATTGAAATATATTACTGAACTGACCACTACATAATTTAAATGATAGCTCCAACATGTGTATAATCTGAAGACGCATACGAGTGGAAAAATATTTCAACTGGAAGGTAAATCTTACTCAACCAGTCATGATAAATTGGGAAATATCCTCCACTGGTCAGCTTAAGCAGAAAACATCCGCCTGGTTAACTTGACATATTCATGGCAAGCACTTAAATAATAAATTCTTAAATACTTAAATCAAACCTTACCTTCCACTTATCGTGATTTCATTCACTCCATAATATCTATGTCTGAAGTTCACTGATGTTCGCCTGGTGTGGTATTGACCTCTCAGGTGAATTCTTACATGTGTAGTCTTGACAAATTTTTGAAGAGCTGGAGTGTTATAAAAGTCATTGTACCCAGGACGCCTGTTTGGTTCAGAAGTCAATATACTGAAAGTCACATTTCCACCTGAGTATGGAACGGTGCTGCTTAAAAATAAATGAATTTAAAACAAAAAGAAAAAAAAAACTTGATCAGAAATAAAGTAGTTCCCTCAGCAGACAAATAAAAATTCACTTGGAGCCCCTAGTTTACAAGAGTCATTTCATACACCTGTTCATGATTTATCCACATTAATCCATTTCCCAGAGACAAAAGGCAACTTCTTTCAACTGCTTCAAGACCACTGTAATTTCTGTTTGTTGATTGGCCAATAAGGTTCCATTGCAGTTGCATTCATGCTTGTGCCAGTTTTCACTCTATTACTCTTATGACCTTGGAAGAACTTCTGTAAACTCGTTGTCGAGCACCAGAAATCAATCTCCCAAAATGGCATGACAGTTCAAATGCAGGCATGCTACCATCTCGAATAGTTGTACTTTTATAACAACGTGGAAAAATGACTATGGAGTAAATACACCGTTGCAAAGCAGCGGTATGAATTAGAAACTCGCCCACTACTCTGGAATGAGGTCAGGGGTATTTCAAGCATATTTCTTTGAGGAGGTAAGAGCCAGAGTAGATAGAGGAGAACCATTCAATGTTGCATTTTTGGATTTTCTAAAGCTATTTGATAAGATGCCACACAAAAGACTACTATGCAAGGGCTCAAGGTACATAGGAACATAGGAATTAGGAGCAGAAGCTGGCAATTCAGCCCTTTGAACCTGCTCTGCCATTCAATCAGATCATGGCTAATCTCTTCCTGGTCTCAAATCCACCTCCCTGCATGTCCCTCATATCCTTTTAACCCATTTTTAAAATCAGAAATATATCTATCTCCTACTTGAAACCCTTTAATGATTCAGATTCCACTGCACTATGGGGCATCGAGTTCCACAAATTCACCATCCTCTGCAAGAAGTCTCGGTTTTAAATCTGCCACCTCTCAACTATATCTGTGACCTTTCATTCTACATTGCCTCACAAGGGGAAACAATTGGTCTACGTTTACTTTATCAATCCCTTTTAGTATTTTATATACCTTGATCAGAACCCCTCTCATTCTTCTAAACTCCAGTGAGTATAAGCCCATATATATGGTTTTGGAGGTAAAATTCTGGGATGGCTAACAGGAAGCAGCGAGTATCGATTGGGGTCTTTCTCAGATTGGAGGGCAGTAACCAGTGGAGTGCACAGGGACCAATGCTGGAACCGCAGCTCTTCACAATATATATTCATGATATAGAGGAAGAAATAGAGTGTATTGTGTGGATGCTACAAAGGTGGGAGCAATGACAGGTTAGAAGGAAGATATAAATAGTTTATAGAGAGATATTGACAGGTTGGTGTGGGCATAAAATTGGCAAATATAAATCAATGTGAGAAAATGTGAGATTGTTCATTTCGGAAGAAAGAACGAGAAGGCAGATTATTATTTAAATGGAGGAAGATTGAAGAAAGCTGCAGCACAAAGGGACTTGGGAGGCCCTTATTCATGAAACCCAGACGGCTTTTATACAGGTGATGATGGTATTAGGGAAGGCAAATGGAATGTCGGCTTTTATGTCAAGGGGGCTGGAGGACAAAAGTAAAGAGGCAAATTGGGGGAAGGCTAATTATAACAATATTAGGCGGGAACTGAAGAACCTAGATTGGGGGCGGATATTTGAGGGTAAGTCAACATCTGACATGTGAGAGGCTTTCAAATGTCAGTTGAAAGGAATTCAGGACCGGCATGTTCCTGTGAGGAAGGAGGATATCTACGGCAATTTTCGGGAAACTTGGATAACGAGAGATATTGTAGGCCTCGTCAAAAAGAAAAAGGAGGCATTTGTCAGGGCTAGAAGGCTGGGAACAGACGAAGCCTATGTGGAATATAAGGAAAGTAGAAAGGAACTTAAGCAAGGAGTTAGGAGGGCTAAAACGGGTCACGAAAAGTCATTGGCAAATAGGGTTAAGGAAAATTCTAAGGCTTTTTACACGTACATAAAAAGCAAGAGGGCAGCCAGGGAAAGGGTTGGCGCACTTAAGGACAGGGGAGGGAATCTATGTGTGGAGCCAGAAGAAATGGGCGAGGTACTAAATGAATACTTTGCATCAGTATTCACCAAAGAGAAGGAATTGGTGGATGTTGAGTCTGGAGAAGGGTGTGTAGATAGCCTGGGTCACATTGAGATCCAAAAAGACGAGGTGTTGGGCGTCTTGAAAAATATTAAGGTAGATAAGTCCCCAGGCCCTGATGGTATCTACCCCAGAATACTGAAGGAGGCAAGAGAGGAAATTGCTGAGGCCTTGACAGAAATCTTTGGATCCTCACTGTCTTCAGGTGATGTCCCGGAGCACTGGAGAATAGACAATGTTGTTCCTTTGTTTAAGAAGTGTAGCAAGGATAATCCAGGGAACTACAGGCCGGTAAGCCTTATGTCAATGGTAGGGAAATTACTGAAGAGAATTTTTCGAGACAGGATCTACTCCCATTTGGAAGCAAGTGGACATATTAGCAAGAGGCAGCACGGTTTTGTGAAGGGAAGGTCGTGTCTCACTAACTTGATAGAGTTTTTTGAAGCGGTCACAAAAATGATTGATGCAGGCAGGGCAGTGGATGTTGACTATATGGACTTCAGTATGGCCTTTGACAAGGTCACTCATGGCAGACTGGTACAAAAGGTGAAGTCACACCGGATCAGAGATGAGCTGGCAAGGTGGACACAGAACTGGCTAGGTCATAGAAGGCAGAGAGCAGCAATGGAAGGGTGCTTTTCTGATTGGAGGGCTGTGACAAGTGGTGTTCCACAGGGATCAGTTCTGGGACCGTTGCTGTTTGTAGTATATATAAATGATTTGGAGGAAAATGTAACTAGCAAGATTGCGGATTACACAAAGGTTGCTGGAATTGCGGATAGCGATGAGGACTGCCAGAGGATACAGCAGGATTTAGATCGTTTGACAGTCTTGGGCGGAGAGATGGCAGATGGAGTTTAATCCGGACAAATGTGAGGTAATGCATTTTGGAAGCTCTAATACAGGTAGGGAATATACAGTGAATGGTAGAACCCTCAAGAGTATTGACATTCTGAGAATTCTGGGTGTACAGGTCCATAGGTCACTGAAAGGGGCAACACAGGTGGAGAAGGTAGTCAAGAAGGCATACGGCATGCTTGCCTTCATTGGCCGAGGCATTGAGTATAGAAATTGGCCAGTCATGTTGCAGCTGTATAGAACCTTAGTTAGGCCACACTTGGAGTATAGTGTTCAATTTGGGTCGCCACACTACCAGAAGGATGTGGAGGCTTCAGAGAGGGTGCAGAAGAGATTTACCAGGATGCTGCCTGGTATGGAGGGCATTAGCTATGAGGAGAGGTTGAATAAACTCGGTTTGTTCTCACTGGAACGACGGAGGTTGAGGGGCGACCTGATAGAGGTCAACAAATTTCTGAGGTGCATAGACAGGGTGTATAGTCAGGGACTTTTTCCCAGGGTAGAGAGGTCAATTATTAGGGGCATAGATTTAAGGTGGGAGGGCCAAGGTTTAGAGTAGATGTACAAGGCAAGTTTTCTACACAGAGGGTAGTGGGTGCCTGGAACTCGCTGCCGGAGGAGGTGGTGGAAGCAGGGACAACGGTGACGTTTAAGGGGCATCTTGACAAATACATGAATAGGATGGGAATAGAGGGGTACGGACCCCGGAAGTGTAGAAGATTTTAGCTTAGACAGGCAGCATGCTTGGACGGCCGAAGGGCCTGTTCCTGTGCTGTACTTTTCTTTGTTCTTTGTTCAGGTGTTACTGTGACTGTACATGGTACTAGTGAGGCCACATTTGGAATACTGTGTACAGTTTTGGACACCTTATTTATGGAAAGATATATTGGCTGAGATTCTCTGGTTACTCGCTGGCATGGGATCCTTTGGTCCCATCGGCAGCACACCCTAGCCAGCGGGCTTCCCGAAGGAGTGGAGTGGCTTCAATGGAAAATCCCATTGACAGCGGCAGGAACAGAGAATGTCCCCACCAGCGAACAGAGTGCCGCCTCCTGCTACTGCAAAACACATGGCTGGGAAGCTGGAGAATCCTGCCCATTATCTTTGGAGGCAATGAAAATGAGGTTTCACTGATGATAATCTCAGGTATGTAGGGACTTCCATGTAAGGAAAGATTAAACAGGCTGGATCGGTACACCTTGGAGTTCAGAAGAATGAAAGGTGATACGATTGAAACATGTAAGATTCTCAAGGGATTATACTGGGTAAATGTTGGGAGGATGTGTCCACTCATGGGAGAGTGTAGGACTACAGGGCATAGTCGCAGAGTAAGGGGATGCTCATTTAAGACAGATTTGAAGAAGAATTTCTTCTCTCAAAGAGTGGTGGATCTTTGGAATTCTTTACCAAGGAAGTTGTGAAGGTCGAGCCCTTGACCATTTTCAAGGCTAAAATTAATAGGTTTTTAATCATGTGGGGAATTAAGGGTAACGGAGTGAAAGCAGGAAAATGGTCTTAGTGAGTGCCATCTCAGCCATGATCTTATTCAATGACAGAACAAGCTCGAAGAGCTGAATGGTCTACTCATGTTTCAATTTTTTATGGTCTTAACCCCTTTTAAACCCTGCTGGCTGACTTCTCAATGTACAGAGTGGGGAGTCGGTAGGAAGTGCTAGAAAATGATTCACTCCATGGCTGCATGGGTCTCACCCCCACAACCCAAAAAGATGTGCAGGGCAGGTTGATTGGACATGCTAAATTGCCCCTTAACTGGAAAAAGAATTGGGTATAATAAATTTATTTTAAAAAATAAGTGTGAGAAAATCTGGCGGAGCTTAAGTCATTGAGGGCCTCGAGCCTGCAACTCCAGATACCCAGCTTCACCCCATATCCTTTATTACCATTGATTACTAGAAAGATATTAATCTCAAATTTAAAATATGCATATAACCCAGCATCAACTGCCATTTGCTGAAGGGGGTTCCAAACTTCTACCATGCTTTGTGCGCAGAGGTGTCTCCTCATTTCATTCTTGGAAGATCTGGCTCTAATGCTTAGACTACTGTCCCTTGTCCTGGATTCCCCAATCAGCACTAACAGTTTGCTCTGTTGACCCAATCTTTCCGTTAATATCTTGACAACTTTGAAATGAAATGAAATGAAAATCGCTTATTGTCACAAGCAGGCTTCAAATGAAGTTACTGTGAAAAGCCCCTAGTCGCCACATCCGGCGCCTGTTCTGGGAGGCTGGTACGGGAATTGAACCATGCTGCTGGCCTGCCTTGGTCTGCTTTAAAAGCCAGCTCTTTAGCCCAGTGTGCTAAACCATCAAATCATCTCTTAAACTTCTATAAAATAGGAAATACAAGGAGGAAAGTCTTGTCTTTACACCGTGCTTTCTTTCATGACCACCAAGCATCTTAAAGCACTTTACCGTACAACCAATGAAGTACTTGTGAGGTGTAGCATGATAGTCTGTATTTTTCTAATGATGGTACAGGGATAACTATTGTTTATTTTTCTTTTTTTATAAATTTATAATAGCCAATTTATTTTTTTCCAATTAAGGGACAATTTAGCGTGGCCAATCCACCTACCCTGCACATCTTTTGGGTTGTTGGGACAAAACCCACGCAAACACGGGGAGAATGTGCAAACTCCACATGGACAGTGACCCAGAGCCGGGATCGAACTTGGGACCTCAGCGTCATGAGGCCGCAGTGGTAACCACTGCACCCTGGGGATAACTATTGTTTAGGGCACCAGGAAACTGCTCTTCTTCAAAATAGCACCATGCGATCCTTTACATCCAGGCACACAAAGCTTTGGCTGAACATCTCATCCAAAAGACAGCACCTCTGACAGTGCAGTACTCCCTTAGTACTGTTTAATATTTTAGTCACCTTTTCACAAAATTTAATCAGATCATTGGACAAGACCTGTCCTTTACAAATCCAGATTGGCTCCCTTTGATTAGCTGAAACATTTCATGGCATTCATCCTTAATTACAGGCTCTAGTAATTTCCCGGAAACATATGTTCCCTCTCTGACCTTGCTCAAACAGCAGCATGACATGTGCAAATTTCCAATCGACAACGATAGTTCCGGAACCAATAGAACTTTGGAAGATTATTGTTAGGACATCTGCAATGTTTTCACCTACTTCCTTTCAAATCCTGAGATGAAAACCATCTGGTTCTGGGAATTTTAAAATCTTTCGTGTCATTGTTTTCTTAATTACTGATAATTTGTTTATGTTAATTTTGGTGAGTCCCTGTCCCTGATTCAATATTAGTCGCTTTCGGATGTCTGGCATGTTGACCTCTTCCACTGATCTAAATATTGATGCAATGTAATTATTGAAAGTGCTTACCATTTCCCGGTTTTCATTTATATCGCCATTGTCAGTTTTTAAAGGGCCCAATTTGCTCTCAACCTCCCTTCTTTACCAAATTGTTAGTTTTTGGAAATCTCTTGCAAGTTACTTTTCATTCTCGTTTTTGTAACTCCTAGCTGCTGTTTTGTTTCCCTTCACTGCTCTTTGCATCTCTTCCATTCACTTCGACCTGTGCTATTTCTTGCATTTTTATATGCTTTTCTTTTAATTTTATTCCATCCCTTATGGTCTCTTGCACATAGAGCTCTTGCCCCTGAGGGGTTTAAGCATTTTTATAAAGAATTTACAGTAACCAATGCTTTTGTTTCAATTTAGGGGCAATTTAGCATGGCCAATCCACCTGCCTTGCACATCTTTGGGTTACACAGACGTAGGGAGAATGCGCAAATTCCACATGGAGTGACCCGGGGTGAGGCAACAGAGATAGCCACTGAGCCGCCATGCCTCCCGTTTGTGGTTTTAGCTGCTTCTTTATCACCTTAACTCCTTATTTAAACTCTCCCCATCAATTCTTCCACTTTGCTTATCATTGCATTTTATCAGTTAACTCTGCAAGTGGGTGGATTTTAAATGGGTTAAAATCGAACCCTGTGGATGAGTTTTTTCACAATCTGTTGAAGTCAGCCGTACCAAATCTAGAATCTTAGCAGATGTTTTGCCTTTCTCTCCCTCAAGCACAACGTTGAACTCAATCATATTATTTTATGGTTTTGTTAGCTAAATACACACTGTTAAGCTGTTACCTAAATTTTTCTCATCATATAATCTAATATGGCATGTTCCTCGTTTTGTATCTTAAAACAAAATGCCCTGGACACAATCAAGAAATTTCTGCCTTTCTGCCATGACCTCGTATGCTTATCTCAGTTTATGGGAAAATAAAAATTCCCGTTAAAACCATACTGCCTTTACCACTTGTTTGTCTAACCTCTGCATTATTGCCTATGAAAAGAAACTGGGATAGGAGCCTTCCTGCCGGGGTCTGCAATTGGTTGGATGGGGTGTGCACATGACTATTGTGGAGGAGGCCCAGAGATTACCTCTCTGCCCTTGATCCTCTGCGCCACTAGACTGGCCTGGCAGAAAATTCACTGCCATTTCCAATTCAGACAGCCAAGTAAAAATTGCAGTCGGGTCCTGATGACACCATCAAGGGCCCTACCAAAATTGGTGGCATACCCCGCTCAGTTCAGCTGATTCAACTCATAGAAGCTCTTGGTAGCCCCAGGGCAGAGGAATTTTAACTGCCCGACAGCCCAGTCCCTTCTCAATAGGCTGAGTTAATATTACCTCATGAATTTTTTTATCCAGTCTCAGAGACAGAAAGCCTTATGCATGTTGCTGCAATACAACTGCTGCAATTTGACTGACAGAAATTAACACTCTCGATTGGATTTGAATTTTGTTTTATTGTCACATGTACTTACCGAGGTATAGTGAAAAGTATTGTTCTGCCTACAGTCCAGACAGATCATTCCAAACACGAGAAAACATAGGACATACACTAGATACACAATGTAAATACATGGACACAGACCATGAGAAGCATACAGAGTGTAGTACTGTTCAGTAGAGAAAATGCGTGGACAGATCAGTTCTGTCCATAAGAGGGTCATTGAGGAGTTTGGTAACAGCGGGGAACAAGCTGTTTTTGAACCTGTTAGTGCGTGTTCTCAGACTTTTGTATCTCCTGCCTGATGGAAGAGGTTGGAAGTGACAATAACCCGGGTGGAGGGGTCTTTGATTATGATGCCCATTTTCCGAAGGCAGCGGGAGGTGTAGACAGAGTCAATGGATGGGAGACAAGTTTGTGTGATGGACAGGGCTGTGTTCACGATTCTCTGTAGTTTTTTACGGTCTTGCGATGAGCAGTTGCCATACCAAGCTGCAATGCAGCTTGATAGGTTGCTTTCTATGGCGCATCAGAAAATATTGGCAAGAGTCAAAGTGGACATGCTGAATTTCCTTAGTTTCCTGAGAAAGTATAGACACTGTTGTGCTTTCTTGGTCGTCGAGTCGACATGGGTGGACCAGGACAGATTGTTGGTGATATGCACACCTAGGAATTTGAAGCTGCCAACCATCTCCACCTCAGCACCATTGATGCAGACAGGGGTGTGTATGATACTTCGCTTCCTGAAGTCAATGGCCAGCTCCTTAGTTTTGCTGAAATTGAGGGAGAGATTGTTGATGTTCCACCATGCCACTAGGTTCTCTATCTCCCTCCTGTACTTTGACTCATCGTTGTTCGAGATCTGACCCACTACAGTCATGTCATCAGCAAACTTGTAGATGGTGTTGGAGCCACATTTTGCCGGACAGTCCTGTGTGCATAGGTGGTATAGTAGGGGGCTAAGTACGCAGCCTTATGGGGCCCCGGTTATTGAGGACTATAGTAGAGGAGGTGTTATTGTTTATCCTTAACTGATTGTAGTCAGTGGGTCAGGATGTCGAGGATCCATTTGCGGAGTGAGGAGCCAAGTCCTAGGTTTTGAAGTTTTGATATGAGCTTATATGGGATTATGGTGTTGAAGGCAGAGCTGAAGTCAATGAATAGGAGTCTGACCTAGGAGTCCTTGTTGTCGAGATGCTCCAGGGATGAGTATAGGGTCATGGCAATAGGTCCGCTGTGGATCAGTTGTGGTGGATTGAGAATTGCATATTGTTTATCTCAAGCTATAACATCAAATCAGGCACTGATAACATAATCCTGATAAAAAGGCATTGCAACTGCAACTCTTTGGGCAATATGCCAGAGGGCTGAATTCACACTAAAGACGAGCTATCATCACTTCTGATTTAAATGCCAGCAGCAACCATAAATAATCAAATACTTTTTGCCATGGGGGAAAAAATAAGTTAAAAATGCAAAATGGAGGATTATCTAACAAAACGAACTAATGCCTGGAGCAAAATGCAGCATAGTGGGGAAATGTGAACTGAAATACAAACTCAACAGAAACCACTTTAAGAAGTTCTTCTGAATCTGCCAGGTGCAGGGTACAGTGACTCAGCATACACTCTACTTTAAGGTGGAAGGTTGTGGTGGAGCCTCATTTTAATGTATGAAATTTTGTATGGGATATTTGAATAAGTTATTTAAATCTTGAAATGAGGCTATGTATGTCATTATCACAATATTAGCTTTTGCTCCAAACCATCCGTTGAAAATCATGCACTGTGAATTAGTCACATGTATGGCACTCAAACTGACACCAGCACAAAAATAATTGAGTGCAGTAACCAAATGATACCACCCAGAGAATGGAGAAAATGCTAATAGATTTGTCCTAAACACGATGAGCTCCACAAAAACATGCAGTCACCATTGCCATGTTCCAGCTACCAGCAGTTTTCTTCCTAATTTGCAACCTGATGAAAAGAATCTGAATAACTTCCCTCCATGCAACTGTACCTCTGCTTTGAACTGCAGGGTTAGGGTTTCGGTTCTGGGATTGTGAAGTCCTTGATGATCAAATTCCCTGCTCTTGTAAAAGTGCACAGAAGACTGACACTAAGGGAATGCCCAAGGGTGATAAGTGATATTTGCATGGGAAAGCATGATTTAATTTATTAATTTGGTTTGGAATGTTTATTTTGTGGTGGGTTTTACTTCTTGCGTTGGAGCAGTGATGGTCAGGTGACAGAAGATAAAGTGTGGTACTGTTAGTGAATGGAGAATTGGGGCTGTGCTAACTGGTATTGCGGTTGAATGAACTGTACATGGCAGACTGGCCCAAAATGAGGTATCTATCTTGCCTCCTTTCTTCCTTTTCCCCTTCTTCCTGCTCAGCTGCTCGCCATATAGGGTTGTGCAGTCATGATGGCAAGTTTGAACTGTGTACAGCAGACCTCCACAAGTCTCAAGGCCTCCTGTGCCAAGCACTAGAAGCCTCCTGCAGAGCAGTCCAAGCAGCAGAAGCATTGTTTCAACATCTCAATGGTGCTCTATTACATTTTATGTGTCAGCATACCTTTCACTATGTAAGAACATAAGAACTAGGAGCAGGAGTACACAATTCAGCCCCTTGAGCCTCTGCTATTCAATATGATAATGGCTGATCTCCTTTCGGTCTAAGCTCCACTTTCTTGCCCATTCTCCATGACCCTTCAACACATTACTCATTAAAAATCTGTCTATCTCCTCCTTAAATTTACTCAATGTCTTGGCCTCCACTGCCCTCTGGTGAATTCCACAGATTCCCGACCAATTGAGAGAAGTCATTTCTCCTCATCTCTGTTTTAAATCTGCTACCCGTTGTCCTAAAAATGTGATCTCTTCTTCTAGATTGCCCCACAAGAGGAAGCAGCTGCTCTACATCTACTTTGTCAATATCTTTTATCATCCTATGCATGTATGTAAACTGCACCCATGTGCATGAATAATGCACTGGAGTCATAAAGCCATGTCATAAAAGGATAGCCCATGTAGGGGCAGCACGGTAGCATGGTGGTTAGCATAAATGCTTCACAGCTCCAGGGTCCCAGGTTCGGTTGCCGGCTGGGTCACTGTCTGTGCGGAGTCTGCGTGGGTTTCCTCCGGGTCCTCCGGTTTCCTCCCACAGTCCAAAGATGTGCCGGTTAGGTGGATTGGCCATGCTAAATTGCCCGTAGTGTCCTAAAAAAAGTAAGGTTAAGGGTTACGGGTATAGGGTGGATACGTGGGTTTGAGTAGGGTGATCATTGTTCGGCACAACATCGAGGGCCGAAGGGCCTGTTCTGTGCTGTACTGTTCTATGTTCTATGTCACCCAATGGCCACACTTTGGTTTATTGTTGGAGGCTCATATGTATAAAGAATGATGCAGAATGAAGACATTGTGAATGTTGCTCGGAATTGACCTGCATGATATGCTGGGTATGGTTCATCACCTGTTGGAGGTTGAGGGAGTGTTAGGATTTGGATCCCAACTGTGACAACTTTTGAAAAAGTACATGATAAGCCACCAGATATTGTAAATATTGCCTACTCCTGCTTGAAAGGAGTCTGACATGAAAATGTTCCTGGCCATAGTCATCTTCATAATCACTGGCAATGCCATCCTGACCCTGCTCTGAGGCTGCAGGTAGGGTTGAAGCAGATGGTGGCAGATTTCAGTGAACCTAGGTGTCTAATACATATCCTTTACTATTGTCCTGTCTCGGCAATTCTAGTTCAGTCCCAGAGGACTGCTTTGGTTCTGCAGGGCCCATTGAACCTTGGTTTCCACAGCCATGATGAGCTGGCATTATATGAGCAACTTCCATTGCAGCATCCAGATGCATCTGCTGTAATGGGAACTGAGATATAGCACTGTTCATCATTGTTCGGTCTGTCAGTGTTCTAAATTAGCTACCATGCCAAAATGGATGGGCTCCACGCTCTGTGCAAAACCCTGAGTTAAGGTGGTGCTGAAATCCTCCTTGTTGCTCTTGGCATTGCACACAGGGGCAGAATTTTATGGGCCCCTACAGATGGGGCAGGGAGGCATGAAAAATTCCCTGAGTGGCTCTCCCATTGTCATCCTGCCCGTCGCAAACCTGCCCACAATTTTACAGGGGGAGGGAGAGCCTGATATCAATTTTAAGCTCAGGAGGAGCTCAGAAATAGGGAAGAAATGGTAGGCAGGTCACACTTCTTGGGCTTCAGGCAGGAACGGAGGGAGGATCTTCCTTCCAACGCCCCCGGACCACATTCCCCAAGGCCTGTCTCTCACCATCCACCCACCCATCATGGGTGCTCCCAATCCTTCGCAGCCCCCAGCTACTCCATCAAGGTCCACCTACCCATCCCCAGGGCCTTACTAAATAGTTGCAGGGCTTTTGTGGTCAATAAGGATTTATTCCACTGCCAACTCTTCAGGTGGTGTGGATATCTATCAGCCATGTTCTACGGCCCACCCAACTTGTGCACTCATCAGAGTTCATCGCAGCAGAAGATTGATACAACCTCATCCTCTTGAAAACTGTACCTGTGGTACCCTTGGCCCCTGTCCTGGCTGTAAGCCACTTGTACCTGGCATCACTACGTGAGGCTTGCAGCAGTGCTAAGTGTACGAGAGAGAATTGAAACTATGAATGCTAGTTGTGAGCCTTGATTGACAGAGATTGATTGTAGGTGAGTGATGGGGGTGTGGTACATTGAGGAGGAGCATTTGCAGTTGATGCAAAATGCATTTGAAGATACATTAATTTGCCTTGATCACTTCTGTGAGCTCATTGAACTTTTTGTGGCACTGTATCCAGGTCATCGGGGCATCATTCCTGGTATTGTCTGCCACTTATATGTCTGGAGGGCCTCCTGAGGATTGCTTACATCTCTCTTCCTCTTCATTTTCCCCAGTAAGATAACCAGTGCAACATTAGGGAACCTTGGGACACGTCGTAATGAGAGAGAAAATATTTCTACTCGTTATGCAGTCTAGGCCGAAGGGGACATAGTCTAAACATCAGTGCCAAACTCGTCAGGTGTTAAAATAGAGAATAATTCCACATTTCTACATCTCTTCTGCAAAATAGAATTGATGCCAGATCAATTGCTATTGTTAAAATCTGAAATTGATAGATTTTTGCTCATCAAAGGCATTACGGAATATGGAGCAAATGAGGGAATGTAGAGTTAAATCACAGGTCAGCTGTGATCTCACTGAACAATGGAGGAGGCTCAAGGAGCTAAATGGCCTATTTCTCTTCCAATGTTATATCAAAATAAACCTTACAGCTAGTTCACACTTTCTATTGTATTCAATGAGCACTGTTAATGAAGAGGTGTTCTGTGGCCCTGTATCTTCTTTTACATCAGTACTGCAGTACAACCTTCTTATTATCACACCCAATTTATCAGCCAATTTATTTAAGTAGGCAATGACATTAAGCAGGCTTATAAAACAAATGGAAAAGGGTAGGAACATGACTAAAATTGAAATATAAAGGAAATCAAGGAAAATGAGAACAGACAGATGTACAGGATTGAGGTTAAATATAATACTGAGAAAGAGGGTTGTAGAAATGTTGAAAAACAAGCGTGAAAACAATTTAAAAATAGTCAATGGTCAGCACTTTTCACGGGCTAATGTATTCATAGGAATAATCATCCCATAATTTTCACATATGGCAGATATGAAATAACTTGTGTGTGTGATACTACATTCAGCTTTGTTCATGGCTAACTCGAGTTTTACAATAGATATTACCCCATTATGACAGAAAATTGGATAAGTAATATACAGATAAATAGAAAATGGTTTTAGTGCTTTGAAATTCTGATAAACAGGTTACATAATAAAATATAATTTTACAAATTATTTTACTGATTGTTTTATGAGGTGAAAGCAGACAAATCTTCAAGATTAGCATACAAATTCAGCTACGGGTTAGTTCCATAATGGCCTTTTATGGAATGCTGCCCAGCAAATTAGACAGACACAATAGCTACACTGCAATCTGAAAATACAATTCTCAATTGGGATTTCAAAGAGTTAGGATTGGTGCAAGCACATGGCAAACAAGGTAGTTGGCTAAAGCTGCAGAATTTGGAGAGGTAGATGCAGCAGTAAACTGAATGAGCTATTCGGAAAACTACCTAAGTAAACAAACAGGGTTCTGCAGTGGGAAAGGTCTAGTTCTACTAATATACATCCACATATACTGACAAACATACAGATTTCCAAATGTTTACATTGCAGTCTTTCCCAAAATTTCATATTATGCTCCCCACTCTGTGCAACAGTTTTATTTGTACACCCACATGATTATTCCAAAACAGCGAACCAGTAAATAGTATCAAGGAACGTAATTTGATCAAGTCCATTCCACCATGATGATTATTGAATGCGTAAAATGTGCATAAAATCAAATAGTAAATGTTGCAGGTACACATAGTATGGCAGCATGTGAGCCAAATTGCACATTCTAATGTGCATTTCTTCGAGTACATATCCTGTGAAATGCGTAGAACAATGAGAATGTACAATCAATATCATAATATTCTCCTTTTCCATGTGAAACAAATCTATTATTGGTACAACAATTTTATTCATATTAATGCAAAATATTCATTTTTTAAAGTTAATTATTGGGATGGGAGTGAAAGGCTGAAGGCTCATCTCGGGCACCTAATACACTTGCCCTGAAAAGAATATAAACATACCGAGGAAACTGAAGGCAATTCACAGTGTCTGGATGTTCCAGGGGGGCATTATTGGCCATTCCACACATGCTTGGGCAATCTCGAGCAAAATACTGCCAATCTAGCCACTCAGAGTCACTCGTCCTTTTTCTTTGAATCTTAACAACTTCTGGCTGAGGGCTACTAAACTGCAAAATAATATAGAAGACCTACAAACAATGAAAAAGAGAAAGAAACAAAATTATACTTGATTTTGTGAACAAACACTTTTGCGCAAATGAAGGTTCAGAAGTGTTGATGGTGATGTCACATTCAATAAAACTGCCTTTTCATAAAAATAATAAAACACAAAACATTGACTGGTCCACATTTCCTGTTGCCCTCGGCCGCTGGCACTTATGGGATTTTCTAGTCAGACTTGTAAGGGTTCATGGAATAAGGCCAATGATGTCAAGTTCAGAGCTGGGTTTGGGGATTCCCTATGATTTTCACGGCCAAACGACTTTGGTGGTTTGCTGGTTTTTTGTAATTGTCATTATAATTTCAGTTGTCTATTTACACAATATATATATATTTTAACTTAAAGTGCCCAATAATTTTTTTTCCAATTAACTGGCAATTTAGAGTGTCCAATCCACCTACCCTGCACATCTTTGGGTTGTGGGGTGAGACCCACGCAGACACGGGAGAATGTGCAAACTCTGCATGGACAGTGACCCGGGGCCGGGATCGAACCCTGGTCCTCGGTGCCGTGAGGCAGCAGTGCTAACCACTGCACCACCATGCTACCCTCTCACACAAGGAAATATGACATTTTCTGTTGTTGGTAACATCCTCCTGTGTTGCATGAATCAAATTACCTTCCATATAATTGCATGAATTTCTGTCATAACAGAGGAATTACCACCTAAGGATATTAATTGTTTAAGAGGTTTCCACCACGCACCGCCACCTTGATCATTCTCTATTCTCCAAATATTGGGCCTTGTATTCCCAAAGGGGAAAACTCATTATTGGCAAGGTAGCAGAGTTTACAGCAGGTGCCAAAAACAATAGTTTTAGGTTTCCCAGTATTCAAATGAAAAATGTGATAATTCATCCAACTGAAGGGAAAATTTGCTCCAAACATCTCTAGCAATAAGAACAACTTTAATGATATGTAAACCGCATTAACTATAAGCTGGGAAACAGAAAGATCGCTGTAATATCCCACATGGGGCCCACGGGGTGGGAATGCTTGGCTTCCCCATGCTCCTTGCGGAGTACGAGCTCCCCTGCTAGGGGTGGGGTAGCTCAATTACCCAGGGTATATAAGGTCAACTATGAGGCACTGATGAAAAAAGTACCCGGGGAATGAAAACCCGAGATGTCTACCGGGGAATGTAAATACTGTTTGTAAATAAAGCTTTGTTCTTATTTTACTCAGTGGGAACTCCCACATCCTTATTAAACTGGTGACAAGGAGTAAACTGGTTTGCTATTGACACTGCAACCTACTCAGCTGAGCCACCTCCCCGATTTCTGGACCCAGGTTTGTATTTCTTTGATTTGCCATGCCTCTGTTTGGGCGGTAAGATGCATTTTACGCCGGTGTTGACGATTGGAACCAATATGCTGAATGAATGCATTATTTCTTGTGGATCAACAGTATCATGGAGAATGAGTGCCAGACAGTCGTGCTATTAACACCCTGTGGACCACATAGGTTTGGAGTGTCCGGAGTCTCACAGACCCGGCAACGCTGGATGCACAAACATTCGACCGGCTCGTGGCGGAACACTTTAACCCAACCCCGTCAGTAATCGTTCAAAGACATCGATTTAATATGGCAAGGGGTCCTCCAGTGAGTCTGTCACTGAGTTTGTGTCTCGCCTGTGGAAGAGAGCCGGGTTTTCTGAGTATGGAACTGTTTTGTCCTGTATGCTCCGCAACCGCTTGGTCTGGGGTATCAACAATATGGAAACCCAGAAAAAGCTTTTGGGTGAAGTGTCCCTAACTTCTCAGCAGGTGCTGCAGATCTACTTATCCCAAGAAAGCACGGGATGCAGCATCCAAGAGATAGAAGGGATGGAGGTGAAACCCTCACGTGGTATCCCGCGGCTCAGACGGAACGCTGCTGCGACTCTGGCTTCTGGGTGAAGAGCATACACCCGAGACATGCGACATGCCCGGGCTCGGCAAAAGGTGATTCTGGTCCATATGCTACGTATAGACGCTGGTCTAGGCATGCCCGTCGGCAGCAAAAGGGTGAGCGTCCAGCCGCCTACGTCAGGGTAGGTGTAAGCCTTGCATCTGGATGACACTGAGGAAGAGGCCGTGGATGAGATGCAGCTCAATTATTTGGCAGTGCCCAGTGTGGCCCCTATTCATGTTCCGATACAAGTGAATGGTCATATGCTCCAAATGGAATTGGATACAGGACCATTCACTTTGGTAGTGGCGCAGAGCACTTTTGATCTCATCAAGCAAGGAGTGCATAATTTGTCTTTGCTGACACGGTGACTCGTTTGACCCACTTGGGGAACGACTGAATAAAGTGGGGTCCATTCTCACTCCGGAGTTTATGGGCGCCATTCAGTGTCCTTTTCTCTCATTGTTGTGTAAGGAAATGGCCCCAGCCTGCTGGGCTGTGATTGGCTACACCAGCTGCAGTTGGACGATAGCATATTCTCCAAGTGAGGTCTGACGGTCTGTGTACGGCCTGTGTATGGTACTGAGTAAATTCCCACAGGTTTTCCAGCTCAGCTTGGATACCATTAAAGTGGCCGTGGCCAAAATTCAGGTGGACCTAAAAGCACAGGCCCAATATTTTTATGCCTGCCCAGTTCCCTATGTTATAAGGTTGAGACCAAACTTCAGCATTCGGAAAGTTTGGGCATTATTCGTCCAGTGTGCTTTGCTGATTGGGCAGCGCCGGTGGGCCTTCTAATGACCCGGATAAGACAATGCCCCCTCTGCGGACAGTATAAATTGCCAGTGACAACGGCATCAAGAATTTATATGCTACATTGGCAGGTGGCTGTACATTCACAAAATTGGACACAGGCAACGCTTATCTCCAGCTGGAGCTCGATAAAGTCTCACGGAAGTACGTTATAAGTAACATACACAAGGGACTCTATGAATATACCCGGCTTCTGTTTGGAGTCTTGTCAGCTTGCGCAGTCTTCCAACGCATCATGGAGAATATCCTGCATGGATTGTCACACATTGAGGTTTACCTAGATGACCTGTTAGTTACAGGGGCCATGGAACAAGTACATTTGGAGAACCCCGAGGTGGTGTTGAAACGGTTTTCCGAAATGTGTTCCTTCTTCCTCAACTGTGATTTCCCACCTACAGTTGTTGATAGGGCCCTCAACAGTGTGTGGTCCACCTCCCGCGCCACTACCCTCGCCCCCTCCCCTCCCTCCCAGAACTCGGATAGAGTCCCACTCATTCTCACATTTCATCCCACTAGCCTCCGTATGCAAAGCATAATCCTCTGCCATTTTTGCCAACTCCAGCATGATGCCACCACCAAACACATCTTCACTTCACTCCCTCTGTCAGCATTCCTCAGAGACCATTCCCTCCGACATAATCTAGTGTGCTCCCCCACCATACCCAATATCTCTCCCATCACCCATGGCACCTTCCTATGCAATCGCTGAAGGTGTAACACCTGCCCCTTTACCTCTTCCATGCTTAACATCCCAGGCCCAAAACACTCATTCCAGGTTAAGCAGTGTTTCACTTGCATCTCTTCCAATTTGATCTATTGTATTCGCTGCTCCCAATGTGGTCACCTCTATATCGGAGAGACCAGGCGGGTGATGGCTTTGCTGAGCATCTTCAGTCTGTGCGCATTCAGGACCCTGACCTTCCTGTTGCTTGCCATTTTAACACAAGACCCTGCACCCATGCCCACATGTCTGTCCTCGGCCTGCTGCAATGTTCCATTGAAGCTCAACACAAACTGGAGGAACAACATCTCATCTTCCGGTTAGGCACACTACAGCCTTCCGGTCTCAGGATCTGTAGGGAGAGAAAAAAGGAGGTCTCGGACACACACTCGGTGGTTCAGCTGCTTCCTGATGATCGTCCGCCACATCGTTCCTGCTGCTGTCGAAGTTCGCTAACGGGATATACGGCGATTGATCCAGTGCATCAGCTCCATGAGGACTCACCGGAGCAAAAGGGAGTTCGACATCCTCTGTCCGCTCCTCCTTCTCTGTCTCATCGCTCGTCGAGGGGGTCTTCGGACTTTGGGGAGGAGGAATGTAATATCCCACACGGGGCCTACTGGGTGAGAATGCATTTTTCCCCATGCTCCTTGTGGTGTACAAGCTCCCCCGCTAGGAGTGGGGTATCTCAATTCCCCAGCGTACATAAGGTCGGCCAGTAAGGCACTGCCGAAGGAAATACCCAGTAGGGACCTACCGGGGAGTGTAAATACTGTTTATAAACAAAACTTTGTTCTTACTTTTACTCAGTTTGGACTTCCGTGTTTCTATTAAAAAGAGCATTAACAGATATGATGAGTCATAACAAAAGCAGCCGATGAACCAAGGACAAACTTCTTGGCAAGCTATGGAATCAGAGGAATAGACCAGAATACTGTAACCGTTTTATGATTCTTGAGTATAGATTTGAAATAAGAAACTGCTTAACAGCAATACCAAGTAAAGGCACCATGAGGTCACCCTACTAATCTTTAATGTCTGTAATCATGGTTGAATAAAAATAATCCCTGGTGCAATAATGGGCGGAGTTTTCCCAAAAAATGGCCAAGTGTGAGGTTCTGACTGAAAACCAGTGTGTTTCTCCTCAGCGAAATAGACAGATTTTCTCTCCAGATATTCTGACACCTTGTCCAAAATAGGGCAGATGGTGTACTTGCACCATTATTCTGGAGGGTCGGGCCTAAAGATGCCAACAAGCCCGGCTTCATCTGAAATTGAAGTTAAACAACCCCCAACTCTATCATCGCAAGCATCGGGGCATTAGAGCCCCCTCCCTCTACAGCATTACTGGCATCGCCCCCCTTACCCCCACCCAACATCACCGCTCACCCCCCACATAATGGGATGCCCAAATGGGGTTCCCTGGAGGCTTCGTCCCTGGTAATGCAAACCTGGCAGTACCAATTTGGCAGTGCTATCAGGGCAGTGTCAACATGGCTGTGCCATCCCAGCAGTGCCAGCCCAGCAGTGCCAGCCCAGGTTATATTTACCTCCGAGCTCCTGGCGTGATCATCACAAACAGTTTCAGTTTTTGACGTTACACCAGTGTGGGGCAATATACGATGATCTTGGAAACAGCGGCTATCAGGGCATTTCCATGCAGCTAGACAATAGTGGAGAGCAGATGGAACAGGATGATATTGCCAGCAATGATAAAGCTCAGGGAGGTAAGGAGGACAAGAAGAATAATGCACCACAGCCAGAGGTGCAGATCATTATGGAAAGCAGACTGAAGGGATTCAAGCAAGGAATTATAGGAAAGATGAGTGCAATACTGAGACCTGGCAATGTCTACAAAGACCTTAAAAAGGAAAGGTAGGTCAGAGATCGTACAATAGCCAAGATGGGTGGGCCATGTTGATAACAGCTCGAAAGGGGAAAAGAACAGAGCCAGGAAAAAGAACCACTTAATAATATCTGTAATGGGAACAGAAATAATGGATGAATGATCATGGAAGGCCTATGGTTGGAATGGCCAGAGGAAGGATGTAAAAGACCAAACCTCAGGGCTGAGGCAGTAATAAGACTACAGTGAATCTGAAACGAGGAGAAGGTGCATGGAGGAGAGGCAGGTCTGACTGTCTCAAACAGTCCAGAACATCAAAGAAAACCTCAGAGGGAAAGGGAGTCCTGCACCAGGAATTTCCTTGACACTGCCCTGCCCTCTGCAAAATATCTGCGTTTATGCTTGTACCACTGATTTACCTCTAGACACCCTGGGCTGCATTCTCTGATTTGTAGACTAAGTGCTGACGCCGGTGTGGGAGCAGTGGCAATTTAAGCAAGATAAAAATGGGGCAGAAATAAAGGAGAAAAAGGGTGATTGTGGAATGAGTGGTGCGATGTGGTTGCTGTCGAGCTGACAGACACAGAACCTCCTGTCATGCAAATCTGGAGGCTATGAGGGTCTCCCTAATCCTTCTAGCATGTCGGACCCTTGCCACCACTTGTCCTCCATTCTCCGGGTCCTCCTTGTGCTCGTCGTCCGGTCCCTCCTGCTCCTCCTCCACGGACGTGGCCGCATGTTCCTCCTCTTCATCCTCGTCCAGCATGTTGCCCTGCTCCTGTGCCAGGTTGTGGATGGCACAGCAGATCACAACAAAGCCAGAGACCCTCTTGGTGCTGTACTGCAACGTATTGCCAGAGCAGCCTTTGGTGATATGCCTGTAAGCAATATCATAGGTGGCTGGTAGTGCGAACACCAACGAGCAGGTGGCGATACAAACACATCATGTGGTCTCAGGACAGTGGTCATGTGACAAGGCGTTCCACTATAAGTGGGGGCACATGCAGCCATCAGGAGATGGTTGCAAGACATGCAAGTGAACAGTCATGCTGGGTGTTGTTCCAGAGGAATACAAAGAAGCTCCATGATAACTTGCTCTGTAATAGATCACTATCTTACCATGTGCGATTTAATAAAGATCCTGGTTTGGACAAGTCAAGTCATTTGGCAGATTCCTTGCTAGACATTGAACACCAAAAACAACATGGTACCAAGAGTGCTGAAGATCTGAAGATAACAACGGCAGTGACAAAGTTAGGAATTTGGCGGACAGACCAATCTGGTGAACTGCAGCTTGTGGTGACTCAACGCACTAGAAGACATTGAAGCACGAGATGGAAGGACTGAAAACCCCCCACCAGTTTCAGATATCCGGTAAGGCAAAGAAAACAGTTCAAACTCTAAGTTTTGGCCTTAAGCCTTGTTGCTCGTTATGCTTTCCCTTAATTTGCTCTGTTTTAATTACCTTTGCTCAAGAGTCGCCAGGTATCTTTCTGATACCACCACAAGGTTCAAAACCGAATACTGATCAATGACTCGATACACCAGTTAGTAAGTTTGAAATCAATGCACATTTATTTACACACACAGTCAATTATTACTCATGCACAAACTCTACTCACTAAACTACAACTACTACTAAAAGCCTATACTTAGCTTCGAGTGCCCACTCAGTCAGAGGAACAATGGCCGTTGTCCGGTTCTAATACTGCTGGCTTCGAACTGGTATAGAATAGTAGCTAGGAGCGCCTATCTCGTAGCGTGCGTTGACCTTAGACTTACTTGGCTGGTGTTTGGCCGGCCTCTCGTCGCTGAGAGCCAAATGCCAAGGTGAAGATGGAAAGTTCAAGAGTTCTTAAGAGAGCGAACTGACCTTGGGGACTCTGTTTTATAGCCCCCAGGGTTTCGCGCCCTTCTGGGCAGACCCTGGACTTGGTCCCAATTAATTGGACCATGTCCCAATCGTTTGTATCGATTCTCTCCAATAACGGGGTCGTTCCCCAATCGTTGGGCAGGCTCTAGGTAACCGTTGGCCTGCCTTTGTTTTAGTCTCCACTGGTGCAGGGGAATTTGTCCTGGTACCGATTGTTTCAATGTTTCTTTTTGTCCCTGGCTATAGCTCATTACTATGCTAATGGCGTGTAGTTTCAGTTCTGTCTGGGCTCTGCAAGTTCCAATCCACAGAAAACCTTGCACCTGTTTGTTTTTCTAGTGCTGTCCATTTTTCCCTGCACTCTTTGTGAGTATCCATTTTGGAATCGGGACGTGGCCACCCTAGGTGGCTACAGCCTGCAGGCCCAGCCTGATGAAAGCGAATCGCATTGCTGCTGACGGCAGGTCCACAAGCAATTGAATTGTATAACTCATTTAAATTCGACAATGAGGAGGATTGTAAGAAATATGATGAAATCGTTAGGCATTTCGATCAGCATTTGATCGCTATCTTACCACTATCTTGCCAGACATCGGACACCAAACACAACACAGTCCAGACAGCGGAACCACATTTTTAGCACCGCTCAATGATAGAACATGTGGCAGCATGAGCCTCATTGTAGCAAGACTCCGTCTCAGCGTGAGGCCTCCGCACTGGAGTCATCAGCCATGATCTCAACGGGTATCCCTTGTCCCCCATGAGCCAACCGCCAGCCTGGGGTGGTCCTCGAATATCTGAGGATATCTGAGTGCCCCAGTATATAGCTGTCATGCACGTTCCCAGAATAACGCGCACACACATGCATTCTGAGCCGGTGGTCGCACATGATTCAGGGAGTGGAACCACTTCCTGTTAATAAACGAGACTCTCTGATGCCATGGTTCTCGCAGGACAACATTGAACACACCCTGGATCTGGGGCATCCTGGCAACGGCAGGAAATCCTGCAGCCCGGGCATTTGGTGGGCCTATTCCAGCTCAAAAGTGATATTTTCTGATGCTCGGGCATACAGAGCAGCCGTCACCTCCCAGATGCACCTGTGGGCTGCAGATTGGGATATGCCACAAAGATCCCTGCTCAAGCCTTGGAATGACCCAGTGGCATAGAGGTTTAGGGATGCAGTGACCTTCATGCATGTATCCTCCTCCTCCATGGAGTGCGCTGTCTCTCTGCTCAGACGCAGTCTTCTGCGGAACATGGTGCCCATCAGCTCATTGAATGACCAACGACACCAACGTCGCTGGCCTCCCTTCTGGGTTATTCCTCGGCCTGATGGGCAGCTGGGTCTTCAGAGTATGCGACGGCCCCCCGCACAAGGGGTGCCGCCTCCAGCCTGCATTGTCGCTGCTGCCTTCTACGAAGTGTGTCTGCCTTGCCTGCCACAAGCTATGTGAGGGAAGCCTCCGCAGGATCGACCCCAGCAATCATAGATATATCTGGAGGAAATTGGAGAAGGAGAGAGACAGACAATCATTAGCCTTGAATGTTATGATGTGCCAAGTACTCATCCAGGTACTTTTTGAAGGCTGAAAGGCATCCCGCCTCTACCACGCTATCAGGCAGTGCATTCCAGACCATCACCACTTTCTGGGTAAAAACGTTTCCCCTCAAATTCCCCCTAAACCTCCCACCCCTCACTTTGAACTTGTGTCTCCTCATGACTAACCCTTCAACTAAGGAGAATAGCTGCTCCCTATCCACCCAGTCCATGCCCCTCATAACCTTGTACACCTCAATCAGGTCACCCCTCTGCTCCAGAAATAACATCCCAAGCCTATCTAACTTCTCTTCATAACTTAAATGTTCCATCCCAAGCAACATTCTGGTGAAACTTCTCTGCATCCCCTGCAATGCAATTACATCCTTCCTATAATGTGGCAACCAGAATTGCTCAGGCCTTACCAAAGTTCCATGCAGCTACATCATGACCTCCCTTACCATGACTGTCCTGCCTTCTCTCAGAGTGCCATTCAGCGAGCCAGGTGTGCTGGCAAATATTGCTCTGCACACTCACCCCCGGCTACATCTGGAGCCCTTTGACCCCGGCCTGCAGGAATTACCCGACTCCTCAGTGGGAAGTCACGCGGGCATTGTTTAGTACTGCTTGCTTGAAAATAGAAATGGCTCCTAACCTCCTCACTTTTCCCCAGTAACCATTGCACAGGTTTTTGTTTTTGAAAAGGAGTACTAAACGATGCCCGCATGACTTCCCGCTGGGGAGTCGGGTAATTCCCGGGAGGCCACTGCATTCGACTTCAATCTCGTCAATGAGATTGAAATGAATGCAAATCAGGTAAATGATATCCCCATCATTTTGTGGCGTGATTGGGAGCTTGCCATTCGGAGCGGGCCGGGTGTAATGTGGTTGCTGAATTGCGTCCTCTATTTTGCACGCTTATCATTATATCAGTCTTCTACTTTATTTTCCCTCCAGCATAACAAAAGCCAAAAAGCTGCAGTATGTTTGACAGTCACTGTTTCAGCACAATATTTTTTATTGCATACGTTCAATTATTTCAACATTTTAATTGTTTTAAAATTAAGATATTCTTTTCAAACTAACATGACTCAATTTACCTCATATTGCCCATTCTGCAAATCAACAGTTATGCTGACTCCATTGTCCAACTGAGCTAGATCAGTGAACACAGAGGAGACCCATGATGTCCCGATGTCCTCATCATTGATGTAATTTAATGGATGACCATGTAAATTCAGTCGAAGCACCCGGTCATTAGTGGTGTCATCAGCACCATTTGGAATGCAGTATCTTTGTACAAGTGGATGAACTCGTGGGTGTGTCCCTGGGCAGCGACAATTTGGCTGGGTGTGTATGAATGGTAATTTACCAGAAAACACTTCATGAATTTCTCTGTCGTATAAAAAAAACAATAAAGACAACAAATCCAAAGTCAGAAGGTAAAATCAATCAAATAGCATGCAATTTCATTCAAATGGCTTTTTGCATTTATCCCATTAATTCACACTTTTGATGAAATGTTAATGCCAATGGTCAAACGTTAATGCCAAGACAGCATTAAAAAACTACGGAGATGAACGTACCTATTTGTGAGAGCTGTTTGATAGAATCGTAAATCTTGCATTCGACCAATGAACTGCTCAGAGCCTGTGAAATAGTCATCAAAAAGGTCAATATGATTATAAGGCACTTGCCAAATAGGCACGGGTAGAACATTGGGTCAGCACATTGCGGGAAGGTTTATTGCAAATTACTTACATCTTAATGGTTTTAATCTGTCACAACTCTTGGTGCGATTTAACAGAAACGTTTCTAAGTGTAAGTTTTAGCGGGTTTGGCGGGGTGTTTCCGCTGGCTCTTTCGGTGAGGTCCATACGGGTATTTACCCACACAGAGGGCGCCATCAAACTAAAAAACTGGAGTCCATTCTGGCCATGATTAGCGGCGTCGTGCCTGGCGCTTGTAGCCTGAGGAAAGACCCTGCTATTTAATGCCACTCTGTTTATTAGTGCCCAGACGGAGTCACCCCGGCGAGCGGAGCCCATCCGTGCAGGAAGAGATTGGGGTGCCATTTTTCAACTTCTCAACCCCCTCCCCCGCCTGGAATCAACCGCCAGACCTCCCCGCAAAGCCCAACTCACTTATACGGGGATCATCGAAATCCCACACCCCACCTCACATGGGTGGGGCATCTCTAGGTCCGATCCCGGTGCAGGCTAAATGCTAGGGTGCCACCATGTCCGGAGGCCAACGAACAGAGTGCTTCCAGTGAGAACCCCTCCCCCACTTTCAGGCACCATTCCAACTGGTTCCCATATGTGAGGAACAGTACTGAACTGCGCCCGGCTCGAGTCTCCTTGGTGAGGCTGATAGATGCCGTGTGGCTGTCAGATCCAGCGCGAGTACGGCTAAGTGGTTCTTCAACCCACGATGGACGGGACCCAGAACATGACGTTTCACAAGATTTTGTTCGACCTCGAAAGACGTAACAGCCATCGGGAATCCCGGAGGATGCCTTTCCTAGGAGCTACCAGCTGCTTTGCACCCCGGTTCCAGCAGAACACGGCTGGTAGATAGCAGCCGTAGTCGGTTTTATGGGCCTTGGGGAGTTTCTCTGCAGTCCATCCCACACTTAGAAATGTTTTCAGCAGTGCGTAGCTGAACTTGCTAGTGAGAGGGGCTCCTCAGAGATCGGGCCACAATTTTGAAAGGATGCCCTGATCGCTAAGTGAGTTTGTGGGCCCCCCACACACCCCCACCCATGGGCAATGCCACCACCCCATCCCACACACATGGGCATTACCCCACACTCCCTCAGATGAGGATACCCCGCTCTGGGGTTGTTGAGTGCCCCCCTTTTCATGCCTCCCCACTTTTGCCTCCGATTTCAGGACCCCCACCTTCACCCCCCAACCTTTAAGAGGTCTCTTCAATCCTGCCCTTCATCTCACCACCCTTCATATCCTTCCTCATCCCTCCTTTCATGGGCATGGCCCGTCAGGACCTGGCTCTTGGTAGTGCCACCTTGGCACCTGGGCATCGTGGCCACACAGAGTATGCCTGGTCCACATTTGTGTGGAACAGCGATAAACGGCCTGTGTGATCTATCGCTGGGGAGCCGGTTAGCTCTCTGGAGGCAGTAGATTGCACTTACATCTCGCTAACGAGATGCTGATTGCCCTTAATTGCTGTAAATTGATGCGTCACCATGTCTGGGAGGGATCTGAACCCAGTAACTGGAGAGGGCTGGTTAGATTGTGAACCAGTTCATGCCTGGCGTGTATCCCCAGTTCGGCCTCTCCCACAATTTAACCAGTGGATCCGGGTCGTGTGCAACGCGGTCGTTAAATCGTTCCCCTTACTGCCAATGGTATGCAATTCAGATTATCAACCAAATAAGATAGGAACTGAAAACCTCTTCAAAACACATTCGGAGTGAATGCCCTTCCTCTTCCTTCCTACTTTTATTCTTGGTCGCTGTTTGCTCATTGCCAATGGTAGATTGGTAATTTCCATGCAAATTTAGCCATTCTTTTATTGTTTCTATCCTCACGTTATCTGCTTTTATTTTTGTATTTGAGCAAGAGGAAACAATTATTGTATGTAGTAGTTTGATTGAAAGGTAGGAATTTGGGAGCAACTGTGATGTGGAGTTGTAACCGCAGGAAACCGGAGCTTAGCTGCTCATGGACAGCCTACCTGGAGCATAGGGATCCTGGATACCTTTTCCCTTCCTTTTCCACTTCTTCTTCCCAAGGTGGCCTCTGTTCACCTGAGGCATGGGTCCCCATCAAGTAATAGAAAGCTCCCCCGAGCAGACCAGGAATTTTGGACACCAATAATTTGCTCCACAGTGTTTCTGGTGTCTGCATGTGGGCACCCTGTCCGTGCATGGGAATCATTAGTGAGCTGTACAGTTGGTGACCCTTGTCCCTAAGCATCCACACTGATTCTCAAAGGTGGCCAAAGAAGGCAGGTATGCATGGCTGGCACACAGGATGAATACTTGGCAGCTGCTGCTCGGAAACAAAACAAAGAAAAGTACAGTGCAGGAACAGGCCCTTCGGCCCTCCAAGCCTGTGCCGACCATGCTGCCCGTTTAAACTAAAATCTTCTACACTTCATGGGTCCGTATCCCTCTATTCCCATCCTATTCATGTATTTGTCAAGATGCCCCTTAAATGTCACTACCGTCCCTGCTTCCACCACCTCCTCCGGCAGCGAGTTCCAGGCACCCACTACCCTCTGTGTAAAAAACGTGCTTCGTACATCTCCTCTAAACCTTGCCGCCCGCACCTTAAACTTTTCCCCCCTAGTAATTGACCCCTCTACCCTGGGAAAAAGCCTCTTGACTATCCACTCTGCCCCTCATAATTTTGTAGACCTCCAACAGGTCGCCCCTCAACCTCCGTCGTTCCAGTGAGAACAAACAGAGTTTATTCAACCGCTCCTCATAGCTAATGCACTCTATACCAGGCAACATCCTGGTAAATCTCTTCTGCACCATCCCTAAAGCCTCCACATCCTTCTGGTAGTGTGCCGACCAGAATTGAACACTATACTCCAAGTGTGGCCTAACTAAGGTTCTATACAGCTGCAACATTACTTGCCAATATTTATACTCAATGCCTCGACCAATGAAGGCAAGCATGCCGTATGCCTTCTTGACTACCTTTTCCACCTGTGTCGCCCCTTTCAGTGACCTGTGGACCTGTACACCTAGATCTCTCTGACTATCAATACTCTTGAGGGTTCTACCATTCACTGTATATTCCCTACCTGCATTAGACCTTCCAAAATGCATTACCTCACATTTGTCCGGATTAAACTCCATCTGCCATCTCTCTGCCAAGTCTCCAAACGATCGAAATCCTGCTACATCCTCTGACAGTCCTCATCGCTATCCGCAATTCCACCAAGCTTTGTGTCGTCTGCAAACTTACTAATCAGACCAGTTACATTTTCCTCCAAATCATTCATATATACTACAAACAGCAAAGGTCCCAGCACTGATCCCTGCGGAACACCACTTGTCACAGCCCTCCAATTAGAAAAGCACCCTTCCATTGCTACTCGCTGCCTTCTATGACCTAGCCAGTTCTGTATCCATCTTGCCAGCTCACTCCTGATCCCATGTGACTTCACCTTTTGCACCACTCTACCATGAAGGAACTTGTCAAAACCCTTACTGAAGTCCATATAGACAACATTCACTGCCCTACCTGCATCAATCATCTTTGTGAGCTGTTCGAAAAAGTCTATCAAGTTAGTGAGACACAACCTCCTTTTCACAAAACCATGCTGCCTCTCGCTAATACGTCCATTTGCTGCCAAACGGGAGCCGATCCTGTCTCGAAGAATTCTCTCCAGTAATTTCCCTACCACTGATGTAAGGCTCATCGGCCTGTAGTTCCCTGGATTATCCTTGCTACCCTTCGTAAGCAAAGGAACAACATTGGCTATTCTCCAGTCCTCCGGGACATCACCTGAAGACAGTGAGGATCCAAAGATTTCTGTCAAGGCCTCAGCAATTTCCACTCTAGCCTCCTTCAGTATTCTGGGGTAGCTCCCATCAGTCCCTGGGGACTTATCTACCTTAATATTTTTCAAGACGCCCAACACCTCGTCTTTTTGGATCTCAATGTGACCCAGGCTATCTACAGACCCTTCTCCAGACTCAACATCCACCAATTTCTTCTCTTTGGTGAATACTGATGCAAAGTATTCATTTAGTACCTCGCCCGTTTCCTCTGGCTCCACACATAGATTCCCTTGCCTATCCTTCAGTGGGCCAACCCTTTCCCTGGATACCCTCTTGCTTTTTACGTATTTGTAGAAAGCCTTGTGATTTTTCTCAACCGTATTTGCCAATGACTTTTCATGACCCCTTCTAGCCCTCTTGACCCCTTGCTTAAGTTCCTTCCTACGTTCCTTATATTCCACACAGGCTTTGTCTGTTCCCAGCCTTCTAGCCCTGACAAATGCCTCCTTTTTCTTTTTGACGAGGCCAACAATATCTCTCGTTATCCAAGGTTCCCGAAATTTGCCGTATTTTTCCTTCTTCCGCACAGGAACATGTCGGTCCTGAATTCCTTTCAACTGACATTTGAAAGCCTCCCACATGTCAGATATTGATTTACCCTCAAACATCTGCCCCCAATCTAGTTTATTCAGTTCCCACCTAATATTGTTATAATTAGCCTGCCCCCAATTTAGCATATTCACCCTAGGACCACTCTTATCCTTGTCCACCAGCACTTTAGAACTTACTGAATTGTGGTCACTGTTCCCGAAATGCTCCCCTACTGAAACTTCTACCACCTGGCCGGGCTCATTCCCCAATACTGGGTCCAGTACAGCCCCTTCCCTAGTTGGACTATCTACATATTGTTTTAAGAAGCCCTCCTGGATGCTCCTTACAAACTCTGCCCCGTCTAAGCCCCTAACACTAAGTGAGTCCCAGTCAATTTTGGGGAAGTTGAAGTCTCCCATCACAACAACCCTGTTGTTTTTACTCGTTTCCAAAATCTGTCTACCTATCTGCTCCTCTATCTCCTGCTGGCTGTTGGGAGGCCTGTAGGAAACCCCCAATATTGTGACTACACCCTTCTTATTCCTGATCTCTACCCATATAGCCTCGCTGCCCTCTGAGATGTCCTCCCGTTGTACAGCTGTGATATTCTCCCGAACCAGTAGCGCAACTCTGCCACCCCTTTTGCATCCCCCTCTATCCTGCCTGAAATATCTAAATCCTGGAACGTTTAGCTGCCAATCCTGTCCTTCCCGCAACCAGGTCTCTGTAATGGCAACAACATCATAGTTCCAAGTACTAATCCAAGCTCTAAGTTCATCTGCCTTACCCGTAATATTTCTTGCATTAAAACATATGCACTTCAGGCCCGCTGTTTTCAGCAACATCTCCCTGTCTGCTCTTCCTCAGAGCCAGACTGGCCCTATTCCCTAGTTCTCCCTCAATGCTTTCACCTTCTGACCTATTGCTCCGGTACCCACCCCCCTGCCATACTAATTTAAACCCTCCCGTGTGACACTAGCAAACCTCGAGGCCAGGATAATGTGCACTCACTGAGGGAATCCACTGGGCATTGTAATCCACCAACATAATGTTAACAGAATGGGAGCCATTGCAGTTACAAAACAGCTCGCCATTAACGTTAAGGCAGGGAGGTCGATTTGAGACCAGGAAGAGATCAGCCATGATCTGACTGAATGGCGGAGCAGGCTCGAAGGGCTGAATTGCCTACCCCTAATTCCTATGTTCCTAACATGTGGAGCTTGTAGAACTATATGCTTGCAGTCAATTACACCCTGAATCTTTGGGAATCTCGCCAGCCTGGAAAATTCATGTCCTCTTTTCTCATGTTTCTTTCTGGTCAGTGAGAAGCTGATGAAGTTCCCCCCTTTCTATCCAGGACCTCTATGACTTCCCTGATGCAGCAATGCATATTGAGTAACTGCGAGATGTTGCTCATGTTACTTGCTCCTGCCTGGAATAATCCACTGGCATTAAAATTGAGGATGACAGTGACCTTCTCAACTACTGACAACTCCATCCTGGCTCTGCTGTGTGGCTGTAGGTTGGCTGGCAGGAGGTGGCAAAGTTCAGTATCCCCCTCGTCAGTGATATGTAAGCACTTCACACAATGGGCTGGATTCTTCGATTTTGAGACTATGTCCGGAGCATGTGTCTAGTATTACAACGACAAAGTCAGCGGCGCCCCCACACCGATGCTCCGCTCGGTGGGGGCTGCCCGCCGCGCCACATTAATCCCCCAGCTTTACCTGCAGATACGGATAGAGAATTGCCGGGTCTGTGGCCGCGCATGCACACAGTGCCGACCTGCAACGGTCGCGCCGTACAACATGGCGCCAGCCGTGCGCAGACCTGGCCTGCCAGATAGTGCCCCCCTGTAACCCCCCTCGCCATCCCCACCAGTCCCCCCAGCCCCCGCCGAAGCCCCTGATCAATGGAATGGCTCTTCCCCACTGACTGTGGCGGCGCTGGATACAGTTCGCAGCCGTCACGCGTGGTTGACGAAACCTCAGACCACAAGTGATCCACGCCGTCAGGAAGTCGGCCCATTGGGGCGGAGCATTGTGGGTTAGCCTTCAAGTGATTTCCTGAGGCCGTCCCAACAGCGTACAGCATACTCAGCGATGATGCCATTTTGGAGGGGGCGGAGCACCAGAAAAACAGCTCTGCCCCCGATTTCGGCGACAAACCGGATTCTCCGGCCAATCGCCAAATGCGATTTCGGCGTCGGCAATCCATCCTGCTATTTACGGCTGAGATGGAAGGAGAAAATATGCTCCTTAGAAATCCTCCGAGGTTAGGACCATTCTCCCACTCCATTTGCACAGTGCTTCCCTCCTCTGCTGCCTGTTGCCTCATTTCCAAGTAATACTAAAGCCCAAAAGGGTCACCAAATATGGACCCCTCACTGAAACAGACCTTTTCCTGGATGGACCAACCAACTCTTCTGACTCCCTTAAAAATCCATAATATTTTTGATAATCTTTCAATAAAATAAGTTTTGTTTATCTAGTGTCTTTCATGATCTCTGGAAGTCTCAAAGCGCTTCACAGCCAATGAAGAGGAGACACTTTCATTGTTGTAATGTCGGGAATTCAGCAGCCAATTTGCACTGCAACTTCCTCCAAATAGCAATGTGACAATTACCATATGATCTATTTCTGTGATGTTATTTGAAAGAAAAATATTGGCCAGGACAATGAAGATAATTCATCCTTTCTTTGAAATAGTGATGTGTAATGAGGCAGACTTGATTAAGGAACTTATGATGAAGGAAGTCTGAGGGCGCAGTGACCACAATATGATAGAATTTACCCTGGAGTTTGAGAGGAAGAAGCTGTAATCAGATGTAACAGTATTATAATTGACTAAAGGTACTACAAAGACATGAGGGAGGAGCTGGCCAGAGTTGATTGGAAGGGGAGCCGAGCAGGGAAGACAGTGGAACAGCAATCGCAGGAATTTTGCAGCTTATTTGGGAGGCACAACAAAAATTCATAACAAGGAGGAGGAAGCATGCTAAGGGGAGGACGAAGCATCCATGGCTGATGAGAGAAATCAAGGACGGCATTAAAAGCAAAAGAAAAAGTGTACAAGCCAGGGAAGCTTAGTGGGAATCCAGAGAATTGGAAAGCCTTTAAAAGTGTGTAGAGGACAACTATAAAAGCAATAAAGGGGAGATGAAATATGAGTGTAAACTAGCTCATAATATAAAAGAAGATAGCAAGAGTTTTTCAATATATAAAAGGTAAGAGAGAGGCAAGAACATTGGATCACTGGAAAATGAGGCTGGAGAAGTAGTAATAGGAAACAAAGAAATGGGGGAGGAACTCAATAGTTACTTTGCATCAGTCTTCACCATAGAAAACACCAGTTGGATACCAGAATGTCAGGAGAATCAGGGATCAGAGGTGAGAGTACTGAGCATCATGAAGGAGAAGGTCCTGAGGAAACTGAAAAGTCTAAAGGTGGGTTTCTCTGGGGGCCATGCCATGAAAGGAGGTGGAGGGAAGTATGAAGTGTGAGGCAATGCAGGGTGGGTATGAAGGAACCTCTGGAAGGTTTTGGAGGGGCGCTGAAGGGTGGGGATCCTGGAAGTGAGGAGGGCCTGAAAGGGTGCGTGGGAAGGCCTGAAAAGGGGGGCCCATAGCGGGGCATCATCACTTGGGCGGGTGGGGGGGAAGGGGGTTGTGGGGTAATGCTTCGAAGTGCACACATCTAGAAACTTTTCCATTAAATCCCACCCAAAGTGTGGGCTTGACCGGGGAGAAACTCGCCAGGGCCCACAAAAGTGACAAAGTATGGTTACATAGTGGTGGGTAACTTGCCAGCAGTGCCTGGTGAAACTCCCAGAGAAACTCACCACAAATGACACTTAGAAAGCTTTCCATTAGATCCCGTCCATAGACTACTAAGGAAAGTCTACATCCCTTCTTGCTGAGGCATTGCTTTTGCACCCACTCCGAGTGTTGCTACATTTTTTTCTCTACGGGGTAGCCAGCCTCTCATCATCGAAGCTCATGGGGTTAGGTTTAGCATTAGGGATAGGGTTAGGTTTAGGTTTAGGTTTAGAGGTTTAGAGCACGGTAGCATTGTGGATAGCACAATTGCTTCACAGCTCCAGGGTCCCAGGTTCGATTCCGGCTTGGGTCGCTGTCTGTGCGGAGTCTGCACATCCTCCCTGTGTGTGCGTGGGTTTCCTCCGGGTGCTCCGGTTTCCTCCCACAGTCCAAAGATGTGCAGGTTAGGTGGATTGGCCATGCTAAATTGCACTTTGTGTCCAAAATTGCCCTTAGTGTTGGGTGGGGTTACTGGGTTATGGGGATAGGGTGGAGGTGTGGACCTTGGGTAGGGTGCTCTTTCCAAGAGACGGTGCAGACTCGATGGGTCGAATGGCCTCCTTCAGCACTGTAAATTCTATGATTTATGATCTATGATCCTCCATTCGCAGTCCAAAAGCTCCCACTTCCTCAGGGAACTCTGGTAGATGTCCACACATTTGCTGCTGACTGGGAAAATTTTGGGGCCCAAAGATGACTCCTGAGGCTCCACATTCCTGCCCACTGGAGTGTCATCATGACTTTTCTCCCTCCTCCAAAGTGTACTGTGCACAGATGTCTCTGATTCTGACACCCCCTCCTACATTCTGCTGCTGTGCCCCTCACCCTATGCTATCGACTCTACACATGCGCCACATCCCTCCAATGTGCTGGAATCCGAGTTGGTGGAATGTGAGTTAGTAAGATGTGACACTATGACATTGGATGTCTCCTCCTCCTCTTGATACCGGAGAGATCATCTGACCTGGGGAGGAGGAGGTGAGCAAGCAGAGCTGGGATCTGTGTGAGACATGAAATGAGTCATTTAGATATAACGTTTCTCATTGAGTAAGCACCTCTGATGCATACCATTGCATTCAACCATGCTCTATCAGTATGATGCAACCCAATCCTGCACTCCCTCTCATGGCAATGTCTCCATGTGCTAAGTGACGTGACAGCATGATCTCCACCATTACCAGATTGTGCCAATGTGCTTCCAACACCACTTTTATTACGTACTATTGGCCAATCGAAATGAAATGAAATGAAAATCGCTTATTGTCACAAGTAGGCTTCAAATGAAGTTACTGTGAAAAGCCCCCAGTCGCCACATTCCGGCGCCTGTTCGGGGAGGCTGTTACGGGAATTGAACCCGTGCTGCTGGCCTTGGTCTGCATTAGAAACCAGCTATTTAGCCCACTGTGCTAAACCAGCCCTATTCACTCATCACCAACAGACATGTGCAGGCACCCTGGAAATCTGCATGGCCATCTGTTCAACTGTCTGAATGGGACTCAGCAAAGCTGACCCATCCATAGTCCAGATCATCTCCTTCGTATTCTTCGCCCTTTCAAACTGCAATGACAACATGACTTTACATTACTCTGCGTTATTGTATATTCAGGGACATTTCTCTTCACTGTACCTGTGCATCACAGTGCTCATTCACGTGTATTCTGTGCGAACCTACATGAGATATTTACACAGAGAAGCCTCAGTGCTGAAACAGAGGTACATGTCAGATCTCACACCTTAGCTGCTTGGACCAAGCTCACCCTGCTGGAATGCAGCAGGTTACTGAATCTTTTCTGGCACTAAATCCAGGAATGCTTGTACTCTCCTATTGTGCTCAGCGCAGCTGCATTTCATATCCAGGGCCTCTTAGTTATTGTAGGTGGATTCTGGTGGCCAGCAGGGTGTCATAATATCCACTCATGTATATCATGAGATGCAGACAGTTAGTGATTGACACACAGGATAACCAATGAACACACACGACACAGAACAACCAATCACCAGACAGGACACCACCACTATAAAGCCCACAGGGCATTAAGGCTCTCTCTCTCTCAAAGGGCACAGCTAGGGAGATAGTCGCAGTGCACAGGCCAATGAACATCATCACCATGTGATAGAGAGCTAGTCTGGTCAAGCCAGTAGGAGGTTATCAGTTAGGTTAATAGAGTGTCAACCCACAGCAGATTATGTACAGCAATCTACAGGTTCAATAAAACAGTGTCGGACCATCCTCTGTGCCGGAAGCCTGTTTCTCATTTTACTGCATCCAGTTGCAGTCAATGTTAGACCAACACAGATAACACATCACAGGGTACAGGGCGGATCTTCTTTTTTCAACCATTTCCACTAATACTGCAAGGTCCTGATCAGAAAGCTGTGGAGCAGCTAACTCTACCTTTCCCATGTGTCTCCTCTGTGTGGCATTCTATCAATAAAATGTACGGTGAAAAGAGTCATGAGCCATTCAGATTACAGTGTTCTCATTAAATTTTATGTGCTTACATGAACTAAGCATTTTAATCATATTATCAATGATTATTGTTAATGATATGCTGGAGAGAATGGCTCTGTAAAAGTGCCTGGTGCCATGGATGCTGTGACTGTCAATCCAAGGTAGCATGCTGTGCTCCGGGATCATTCACAGCCCTACTGGTTTCCTCCCTCTCAGTCAGACTGTTAAGCCTTAACAGTGTGCAGATGTGAAGGACCTGGTCAAGGGTCTACAATGCAGACACATCCTGATAGATGGGTGGTAAGAGATCAAGTGAATGACCATGGAACTGTTCATTATGCATTAATTGAGTCTTGACAACTAACTACATCACTTCGGAATATCTGTACCAGGTTTTGGTGGCAAGATAATACCTTCTCCATGGCTGTGTCTTGAGAATTCACTCCATGCTTTCAGTGCTTCAGAAGAGCACACATTGAATAGGCAGTAACACTGACATTCACCCACTGGGGAAAGCCCATGATGGGTCATTCGGGTGCAGCTAAAGTTGAACATAGTTCACAATCACCTGACCAGTGGTGGATGTACAGTTAGTGGGGCCCTGTGCTCAACTTAATTTTCGTCCCTGGGACCCGAAGGCCAAAGCCAAGTAAATACACAAATTGTTCAGTGCTTCTTCACTTGTAAAAACATGCCTGTATCACATAAGTATTCATTAGTAACCACAGACTATCTATTTACTTTCATATATTTTCCTGGTGCTGGTAAAATGTACAAAATAATTCCTCTTTACATCTAAGTAAGCCTTAATATTGGAACATCTGTGCTAATTATGATAAAGATGGATATGATCATTCATGTGTTAGGTAGGGTGGTTCTGAATAATGCACTGAATTGTTTGCCATTATGCACAATATTAACCTAAAATTAATATTAAGATTGAACAATTACCATGAATAACTTTCCTTTGGGAAAATGTCAGATAATGTGATGGTAGACAATGAAAATCTGGGGTAGCAGGGATGCTAAGGAAGACTGAATTGGAGGAACCCAGAACTCTTGGAGTGGTGTGGGGCTCAAATAGGCTATATAGTTGAGATGGGGTCAGCATATGGACAGATTTGAACAATAAAGTTGAGTTCAGAAGGATTACTACAAATCTGAGAAAAACATTCTTTTAAGGTTTTTCAGGTTTTTGAGCAATATAATTGAAGGCTTTTTTGAAAGATCTGGGAGAACAATCTGATGATTACAGAACATAAGAGATAAACTATTTCAAATGTTAGCTACAAAAGTTAAACTGCAATCATCAATTTTTTCCAAACAGAAACACTTGATCAACTATGTGTGCGTGAATGAGTGCTGAGTATGTGTGTATGCGTGTGTATGTCTGGCTATGCCATGCCAGGAGCACTAGGTTCTTCTTGCTATAATCGGGAAGATAGATGGATAGAAATAATGGAATAAATACATGGTTAGGATAAATGGACTGTCAGACAAAAAGAGTGATCGATAGGAAGAAATGCATATAAACTTACCTCTGAGACAATATGTGTGCCTGTGCAGTTAAGTTGCATTTAGGGTTCAGGTAAGATAGACAAAGAACAGTAATTAATTCAGTAGGTTTTTATTTGGCTGTTTAGGACTGTGTGAGGGACAGCGGCTACAGGCTTATTTTTGGAAATGGGACCAAAGTAATCATGAAACACAGTAAGCGTTGCATTTTGAAAGAATGATATCACAAATCTGATTGAAAGAAATTAAAGTATTATCATGAATGATCTAGAAGAAAGGGGCAGCACAGTGGCGCAGTGGGTTAGCCCAGTTGCCTCATGGCGCCCAGGCTCGATCCCGCTCTGGGTCACTGTCTGTGAAGTTTGCACATTCCCCCTGTGTTTGCATGGGTTTCGTTCTCACAACCCAAATATGTGCAGGGTAGGTGGATTGACCATGCTAAATTGCCCCTTAATTGGAAAAAATGAATCGGGTACTCTAAATTTATTTTTTTTTAAAAGAATAATCTAGATGAAGATAGACCAATTGAATTGCTTAGTTATTTTAAGTACTTGAAATAACAATGTGAATAAAGGAATGCTAATAGTAGTGGTACGTTGGGATCAGCACTACACGGAGTTCTTGTAAAGTGATACACTACTGTGTGAATTCTGCAGGATATGGTAAAATGGTATTTGGAGTTGACACAAAGCTTGTTGTTAATCCTGGGAAGAATTCAAGCTATTATAAAGCATCGTGAAATATTGAGCTACACGCAAATTATAAATTTTGTTCAAAATAATGTATCAAAGGTCAGCAGAGAACAATGCTAATATGTAAGACTTGCAGAACTTAAATTGATCCAAACAAGCTGAAGAAAATGTGAGATCAGGAATGTGTTAATATTGTAATTTAAAATATCAATAATGAATGCGTGTAACATAAATTTTTATCCAAGATAGTTAATAGGCTAGGTATCACGTAAAGGGTTTATGCACTGGCATGTCATGGCATTAAGTATCCCTTGGAGCTAAGAGCCACCAAACTAATAATACAAACTAATAGTCATTCATTCTGCATTTTTATGATGGTGATAATCACCAAAATGGTGTCTCTTAATAAGTATCACCAGCTTATTACAGTGAAAGTTACTTGGCGCGCCTCTGGATTTCAAGAGATATTCCATGTGTACATGCCTGTGTGTGTGCACACCCCAATTCCTGAAAGCTTTGGAGGTCTCAGTCGATATTTTTGTCAAAAACATAGAGTACCTAATTTTTTTTTTTCCATTTAAGGGGCAATTTAGTCTGGCCAATCCACCTGTGCTGCACATCTGTGGGTTGTGGGGGTGAGACGGAAACAGACACAGGGAGAATGTGCAAATTCCACCCAGACAGTGACCCAGGGCTGGGATCGAATCTGGGTACTCGGTGGTGTGAGGCAGCAGTGCTAACCACTGCACTGCCGTGCTGCTGTAAGTCTCAGTCGATATTAATGAAAAGTTTGAAAAATAATTAGACTGTGCATTCATCAAAGTGTTGAGTCCTTCCCTTTAATTTCCTTTTATTCCCATTTCTTCTGTTTTATTTTATTATTTTTGGTCCATGGACTCATAATTGGAATGCAACTTTAATCAAAGGACTTGAAGCTGAGGCAGCCTGCTAATCCAGACAATGCTCGTCCAGACAAATCCTGTCCAAACAGGATTTGTTTTTGGAGAGGAGAAAACAGACTCATCGATGCTGAGGGAATCTTAAGAACCAGCTTTGGTGGAAGTCGGTTTGAATGGCTGGCTGACAAACAGTGGGTTGGTCAGGCACTGTTCTGGCTAACAACTGTCAGTGATTGGTTCCTGCAGATGCTTCTGAGAGAGCTGATCAGAAGTGATTCGGCCTGGAACAAAAAAGGGACTCTCTCTCTCTATATCTCTGCTGAAGTAAAATACTTTTATTGTTCTATCGCCAGTAATTTCCTAGCACATCTTTACTATATAGTTGAAATGATATAGAATCTACAAAGAAAGTAGACAGACTTGCTAGAGAAAACCCTCTCAAGCTTAGAAGGAAGAAGCATCAAAGCAAAATCTTAAACTCCTAAAAGACTTTAACTGAAAACCGTCGTAATACAGGGGAGATCTTTTATACCTTTTACTTTATCATAATTTTTCTTTCCCTCTGTTTTCTGTCTATGTTTGTATGTGTATATAGAGTGGGACAAGGTGGAAAGGGGGGTTGGGTTAGGGGTATTAGGTAGTCAGTTGCATTTTTATCAGTTTAATTATATTACTGTTAAATAATAAAAGGTTATTTGTGCTAAATTTACAAACCTGGTGACTGCAGTTTATTGGGCTCAGCCAAGGTCCTCAGGTATTTTAAATTAACATCTAATTTTACTAGTGTTGAGACTTCAAATCTAGTGGGGCTGGAATTGACCGTGCAATAGCCCAGGGTGTTGTGACAAAAGCAACACAAATTATCACTGGAGCTCAGATAGTTATGGCAACTTGATGGTTCTGATGAGCGCTGTTGGATTCAGCACCATGGCTAGCGCTGCAAACCCTTTCTCTCATTACCTTTCTCCCCGCACAATAGAGTCTTGAAGCATTAAATGTTAAAGTAGTTATATGACCTCTGTAAACCAGCATGCTGCGACCATATCCAACCAATTATAAATGATCAATTACATGGTTTGAATATTGCATTTAGGATCAGTTAAATTAATGCAATTCCAGTGAAGGGTATCTTTATGAATGCAGCAGGGAATGTTTTGAAACTCGTTCATTTGTGGGGCGCCCTACCAGTTGGGGGACCTGTGCCACGGCATAGTGTAATTCAACGTAAATCCACCCCTGTACATTACAAGGAAATAATGGCTCCTCCAAGGCACAGGAACTCAAGTGGGCCTTTCTGAAAATCCACTTTTTATATGGAACTGTGTCACTCAATCTGCACAGGCCCATCTCAGGTCCTTCACTACTTATGGTCTTTCTCATCTCAACTCTATTATAAAACCCGCACCCCCCTCTCACCCCTTCCCCTGTCCCTCCCTCGGACTGAAAATCAGGCATTTTTAAAAGTCAGGTTCGTGGAGCCGGGAATTCTCCCAACTCTGCACACCCAACATGCAGACAAAAAGCCAGACCCTTGTCTTATCATTTGCTTCTTTATTGCTAACATTTACTTTTAGTTCTTTCTTTATCATCTTCTGCTCCTTTTCTTGTATTTATCTTTTTGCTTTTTTTCTTTTGCATGAAGTGGGTAAGTTACAATGCATAATGGGGTGGAGTAGGAGGACCCATGGCTGCAGCCTACATTTGGGATGGGGTTCTAGTAAATTACAGCCCTTGGTAACTCCCCAATGCCTTCCCCAGGATATGCTACTCCTGACTCCCATTACATCCTCTACTCCTTCACCTCCCCACATTCCTTATTCTTCCAATTACCCACTCACTATCCCTATCTCTTCCTCTTTGAACTACCTGTTCAACCTCTATATCACTCCTTCCCCTTTGTCTGTTGTTGTTCACCTAACCCTTCAATTTTACCCATCTCCTTTACTCCCACTTATGGAGATAAGCTACACGCCGACTCATCATCTAACTATCAATATCCTGGTGGTTGTCATTGACCAGAAACTGAACTAGACTACCCAGATAAATACTGTGGCACAAAAGCAGGTCAGATGCCAGGTAACCTACACTGAGTAACTCGCTTCCTGACTCCCCAATGCCTGTCCACAACTACAAGGCATAAGTCAGGAGTAGAATGGAATACTCTCCAACAATACTCAAGAGGTTTGACACTATCCAGGACAAAGCAGCCCATTTGATTAGCACCCCATCCACAAGCATCCACTCCCTTCACCACTGAGGCACAGTGGCACCAATGTGTACCTTCTACAAGATGCACTGCAGGAACTCACCAAGGTTCTTTAGGAAGCACCTCCCAAACCCACAACTACTACCATCCAGAGGGATAAGGGCAGCAGATGCGTGGGAACCCCACCACCTGGAAATTCCCCTCCTGGTCACTCACCACCCTGACTTGGAAATATATTGCCGT
The DNA here is from genome assembly GCF_902713615.1 of Scyliorhinus canicula. NCBI lineage: Eukaryota > Metazoa > Chordata > Chondrichthyes > Carcharhiniformes > Scyliorhinidae > Scyliorhinus > Scyliorhinus canicula. Next base: position 255,103,401 of record NC_052146.1, read on the forward strand.
TCCTTCACTGTCGCTGGGTCAAAATTCTGGAACTCCCTCCCTAACAGCACTGCGGGTGTACCTATAGCAGATGGACTACAACAATTCAAGAAAGTAGCTCACCAACACCTTCCCAAGGGGAATTAGGGATGGACAATAAATGTTGTTCTAGCCAGCGACGCCCACATCCCATGAACAAATAAAAAAAGGCTTTCCTCCCCCCTCTCTTTTTCTAATTGTTTCTATATTAGAGGTTTAAAGATTCATCTTACTTTAAAAAGAAAACAATTAGAATGGCGAAAACGCTTGCATGTCTTTATTTTCTATCTACCTATCTCAGTCTCTCTCAGTGGTGTTCGCAATTATGTGTCACGGGTGTTGAAAATCTCTAATTACTTTTCAAACAATTAACAAACCACAAGTTAATAAATAGTGAACTTAAAAATTGAGCTGGATAAAGATAAGCTGATGATAATATTAAAGAAACTATTTTAACCCTGCCCATTTGGCAGGTGGCCAGGTAAAACCAGTGGCCAGCTAAAATCATCAAAGCCTGACTGGGTCTGAGAGGGGAAGCAATTATAGCTTTCTCATCAGAGCCACCAAGCTGGAAGAGAACCTGTAGCTGGAAGACTCTGAGAAAGGTAAATCTTTTAACTTTTGCTTTTTCAGACATTTCTCAGGGGGCCACTAAGAGCAAGAGTGCTTCTCCAGGTACACACAATAAAAATCAAGGCTTCTTTGGCCTCAATGTTTACTTGCTCCAAATGACATGAGTGCCAGGAAGCATTCCTTTGGTCCCTAAAGGCAACCTCCTGCCATCCAACATTGAGCTTCTGCACATCAGCTAATAATTGTCACTTGCAATTAGTTTCAAGCAGTAATATGACTAAAACTGTGCCGATGAAACCAGGAAGTTAAAATCTCCTGGGCCTCACACTGCCAAGGTTAGGGCAGTTTGGTACACAACTCCCACCCTGATTTAATATCTGAACTCAAATCTCTTTACCCTTTCTTTCACTCTCATGATTTCTCTCCCCAGCCTTTCTCTGACCCCAATCTCTCTCTCTGGTAAAGAAATTTAGTTAATGCCAGGAAGCAGAGCAAATCATGTTTTACGCTTTAAAATCTTACCCAAGGACAACAGCCTGAAACTTATTGAAAATTGGGTCGCTGACCTCATCAACGTAAAACCAGTATGATACACCACTAAACAAGCATCCCAATGTGACTCAATGTTGTGACCTCAGCAATCATGTCCGGCTCAAATCCAAAGCAGCCCATAGGCAGATTCTTGGGGCGATGGGGGCTGCCGATCAGCCCAGACGAGCAGAAGGAAAGCTCCACATAATAAATTACTTACCTTTTAGTTGACAGCTAGCAGTCTCTTTCAAGGACTATTGACTAGGCAAATGTAGGCATGCACAGTACGGGGCAGCACGGTAGCATTGTGGATAGCACAACTGCTTCACAGCTCCAGGATCCCAGGTTCGATTCCGGCTTGGGTCACTGTGCGGAGTCTGCACATCCTCCCCGTGTGTGCGTGGGTTTCCTCTGGGTGCTCCGGTTTCCTCCCACAGTACAAAGATGTGCAGGTTAGGTGGATTGGCCATGATAAATTGCCCTTTGTGTCCAAAATTGCCCTTAGTGTTGGGTGGGGTTACTAGGTTATGGGGATAGGGTGGCGGTGTTGACCTTGAGTAGGGTGCTCTTTCCAAGAGCCGGTGCAGACTCGATGGGCCGTATGGCCTCCTTCTGCACTGTAAATTCTATGAAAATTCAATGTTCAGTCAGTTTATATTGGCTTTGAGAGTAGTTTATGTTGGCTTTGGGAGTATGGTCCTAAAGAGGCATTTGAACGAGGATTAGCATATTCAAGCAGCTTAATGTCTGCTTCAGGCAAATGCAAAAACAGGTAGAGCAGTACTCAAAGATCACATTGTTCCACTTAAGCGTGAGTCTCTGACTGTCCAAACCTATGAAATATAAATGGTCAGATATCCTAGGTAGGACGTTGTACAACTGAGGTAGTGGGGAAGTCTAAATATATATTTTTTTAAACTTGCATTTATTAGATCATGGATGTAAAATAATTACATTTAAGCAGTATAATATGGAGGGATGTCCCTCACTTTCAAGAAAACTTTCTGAAATCTACGCTTCCCAAAGCAGCCAGGACATAACTGCACATTTCTGTTGATCCTGTCTCTTTCTAATAAAGTGAAATAACATCAATTGGGCCACACAAGTAACAAGAAGGTCAGAGTACAGGAATAATTATGAAATAAAAATCACAGAACCATCCATCTTCAATGTACTTGTATTACTCAGACCATGAGTCCAGTCTGATTACTGGTAGTTTTAGTGTCCCTCAATTGTGAGCATCTTGAATTATCATTGCATTAAAGTCAACAGTTAAGGTGTAAGTTTCCATGTCACAGTTTTATTACAAAATGATAATTAAATCTTGTCAGATTCATTAATTTGAAAGTAGCTCTTCTTAAATAGTAACTGTACTCCATAGTCAATTCAAAATCAGTTATCAGGGTTAGAATTTTTATAAGTGTTGGATGTTTCAAAGACCCAATTCAACCTTAACTTTTTCACAACTTCTATTAGGCATTGAAGTGCATTTTGAACAACAGGAAACTGTGATGTTGTTATACGGGGCATGGCTCTGACCACATAAGTTTGTAAATCTGCCACTGATATATGTGAATAGATTCAGCAGCTATAATGACGAATGGAAATGTAAGGTTAACTTCAGTTTTTAAAGCTTATTGCAGTCTCACCATTCAGACTTTGTCCAATCCGTATAACAGCATTGGCGGTTGCATCTGAAATTTGTTCAGTGAGAAGCTGAGTATCGAAAGCAGTGTTGTCTTCCTCTAAGCCATTTATGAAGAAACTGACTCGAATGTTCTGTGTCTGCAATAAAACAAATCAATACAAAGGGTTAGTCAATCTTCCACCCGTGTATGAAATAAATGTTGGGCTGGATTCTCCGTTTCTGAGACTAAGGTGTTGCCACCGGGACAGAATAATAATCGAATAACAATCTTTATGATTGTCACAAGTAGGCTTACATTAACACTGCAATGAGGTTGCTGTGAAAATCCCCTTGTCGCCACACTCTGGCGTCTGTTAGGGTATACAGAGGGAGAACCCCGGGTGCTCCGGTTCCTTCCCACAGTCAAAAAGATGTGCGGGGAAGGTGGATTGGCCATGCCAAATTGCCCTTAGTGTCCAAAAAAATGCTCAGGTGGGGTTACTGGGTTACAGGGAGAGGGTAGAGGTGTGGGTTTAGGTAGGGTGCTCTTTTCAAGGGCTCGGTGCAGACTCGATGGGTTGAATGGCCTCGTTCTGCACTGTGAATTCTATGATTCTATGATAATTCATCTAACAAGCACGTCTTTCGGGACTTGTGGGAGGAAACCGGAGTACCCGGAGAAAACCCATGCAGACACGGGGAAAACGTGCCGACTCCGCACAGTCAGTGACCCAAGCGGGAATCAAATCTGGCACCTTGACGATGTGCTAACCACTGTGCTACCATGCCACCTATTCAGTGATGTTCTACGACCATGGAATCGGCACTGGTCCCGTGTAATTCAGAATCCGTTAATTGGCTAGCACCAGTGCCACATGGAAGTAGAGCAATTGCAATGAAGACAGTGTTTGATTCACCGGGGTCATGATTGGCATTTGAGAGGCTGACAAGCTACAGCTGCACATAAGAACTCCACTCCCCATACACACTCATTCCAGCCAAGAAGTTGGCAGCCCGGACAGCAGCACCGCTGCAGATGCAGAACAAGAGAGCCTGCTGGACTCTATGGCGAGTCGGGGCGCCCTGTTCCCTGGAGTGGAAAGGAGGTTGCCACCTGCCACCATACACTAGACCTGGGCAGAGGTGACAAAAGGCCATGAGCGCTGTGGACCCCACCACCAGGACCAGCCAACAGTGTCAAAAGAAGCTTCACACCTCCTCAGGGCGGCCAGGTTGAGTAGCCAGCACCATGCCCCTGTCACCAACCCCTGACCCACACACCATAACCACCCATCCAGAGGGCGTCCGAGCCCCGCCGCCTGCAATCTGCTCACACCCCACCCTGCGGCATATGCCAGCACCCATATCGCCCACCAAGGCCGGATGCCCTGTTCACAAAGGTCACCCGCTGCCCACCCCTTGTGCTACTCATGTCCAACTGCCTAACATTGCATTTTCTGTTTACCCCTCCCAGGAAAAGGTGGCGCATAACCCGTAGCGAGAGAAGACTGCAGGGGTCCGCCGGATCTGGGACTCCTCCCCGCCATGGAGTGGTGGACACTGGACCTGGTCGGTGGGCCCGATAAGAGGGCAGTTGCAGAGGCGGAGGTCGTCATCGGGGAACCAATGAGTCCCCACTGAGTTGTGGTTTCCTATGGCATGAATGTCACCCCCCCCCCCACATCACCCCCCCATCAAACCCCCACCTCCATCACACCACCACGCCTCCTGACCACAACCACAACCTCAGCACCCCAGCACCCCCAACCCACCAGGAGCAGGAGGCGGTGCCAACCATGCGTGCTATCCAGTCACTGCATGGGTGGTGGCCATGGTGGAAGGCCATGGCGAAAGCATCAACCATGAGTCAGGATGTCCAAGGCCTGGGGCATTCTGTGCAAGCCGTGGCTGAGGCACAGTAAAGGGCTGCCCTGTCACAGGCAGTCATGTACCAGAGCCACCTGGACATTGCAGCAGCGCTACAGAGATTGGCCCAGTCACAATGGGTCATGGCTGTAGGCGTCAATGGCGTTGCCTGGGTACTGGCTGACTGAATGGGTCACAGAGGGACCTGGCACAGTCACAGAGGGACACGGCACCATCCAAGAGTGAGGTGGCCCATTCCCTGTGTTCCATGGCCGCGAGCATTGAGACCCTGGTCGAGATGAGAGCGTGCCTCCAGAACTGGCAGCGCCAGGTGACGGGGAGGCCCTTGGAGCTCACTCTGGCCGCAACCCAATCTCAAGAAATAAACCGGAGCCATCAGGCACCCAGAGAGAGGAGGAGGTGATGGGGTGCAGCCTGGTGACTCCCGCTTGGGTCGGAACACCACAGAGCCTCGGACTCCCACACTCTTGTCCCTGGTGCATCTGATGGGTAACAAACAGAACAGGGTGGCACCATATCACGTGGGACGCCTGAGTGATGCTTGTCCAAGCCAGGAGGACATTGCTCCAGAGGACAGCCGCCAAAGGGGACCTAGGTCACAGGGTGAGAATTGCAGCAGGGTGCCTCCACCCCTAATCCACATAGATGTAGCGTTCGGACCCGTAAGGCCAGAAAGTTAAATACGTGTTGTTCATGTGGGCATCAGCTAGGCATGCTAGTCTGCGAACCACGAGGCGACTAAAGAGTTCTGTGCATGTCCGCCCTGACTCACATGTTGTGCAGTCTCCTGTGCCTGCCCAGGTCCCGTGCCCTGTCCATCCATCTCATTGGACGGGGCCTGGAGTTCATTCTGCTCCTCCAGCATACTGGAGGGCCCGTCCCGAGCAATCCAGGCACCTGAACCGCATCTTCAGGATGACGATGCACCGTTCGATCACAGCCCTGGCCGCGGCATGGACGTCGTTGTAGCGGGTGTCCGCATTGGTCTCTGGTCTCCGGATAGGCCGCAGCAGATAGCCGCTATCATCCAAAAGCCAACCCCTCACCCGGGGGATAGCCTCAAAAGTGTTGGGAACCATCGAGTGTGTCAGGATGAAGGTGTCGTGTACACTGCCCGGGTATCCCTTTTGGTTTGTGAAGAACACCCCCTCATGAGCCAGTGCTTGTAAGGAGATATGCATCACATCGATCACCCCCTAGACCGAGGGCACCCTGGTGATAGCGGAGAACCCCGCTGCCCGGGCATCCTGGTGAACTCGGTCCACATTGCAGCTGATATATTGGGCTGAGCAGGCATACAGGGCTTCCGCGATGGCGCAAATGCACCTGTGCCCTAAAATCTGCGAGATCCCTGACAGGTCCCCACTGGCACCTGGAAGAGCCCTGTGGTGAAGAAATTCAGGGCGATCATCACTTTGACGCCACTGGGAGCAGGTAACCTCCCCCACACCCCCGCATTTCCAGGTGCCCCATGATCCGGCAGATATGCCGTATGGTTTCCCTGCTCAGCCGGAGTCTTTGATGGCATGCTCAGTCCCATAGGTCCTCAATGACACATGCTGCTGGTGCACACAAGGCCGAAGGCTGCACCTCCTTCCCACGTCCTTCTCGACCTGTTGGGTGACCGGCTCTCCATCCTCACCGGCTAGCTCCTGTTCCTGTGGGGCGTGCTCCACTGCTGCAGGGTCCTCCCCAAGCAGCTCCTACTCATTTAGCCGCAGTGTATCCCCCAGGGCTGTGGCAGCTAGGATGATGGGAAATATTCCTGGTTGGATTCCGAAATCCATTGTCTTCAGGGTGTTAAAGGCAGACATGTTAGCACGGTGCGTATCCCCGTGCCCAACCAGGTACAACGGGCTACACGGTGGCGTCGGCCTACATTGAAGCCCCTTGCCCACACATGCACCCTCCCATCCTCCCCCTTCCCCAACCATTCCCCCAGGCACTCTGGCCTCCATAGCGATGGCACCGTGGGGGCCTCTGGCCTTGGCACTCACCTCTGCCGGCTGGCGCCACCTATACCAGAGGTACACTCTGCAACCGCTGTCTGCCGCCCTCCTCCAGAGCTACTGTGGGTGTTTGTTGGGACTCTTATTTTACCTTCTAGTGAGAGTTGATAGTCTGGTTGATTAGTGGTGTCAAAAATATAACTTTATGGCAGCACGGTGGCACAGTGGTTAGCATTGCTGCCTACGGCGCTGAGGACCTGGGTTCGAATCCCGGCTCTGGGTCACTGTCCGTGTGGAGTTTGCACATTCTCCCCGTGTCTGCGTGTGTTTCACCCCCACAACCCAAAAGATGTGCAGGGTAGGCGGATTGGCCATGCTAAATTGCCCCTTAATTGGAAAAATAATTGGGTACTCTAAATTTTTTTAAAAATATATAACTTTATTGCTAATTATTCACTTGAATACACTTGAATGAGAACTGAATTAAAACTTAGAAATGGAATAACAAACAATACATAAAAGGGTCAAACTACTGGCAAAAAAATGAAACATAAATGCACAAAGAAATCACTTTAAACACAAACAAATGGATAGATGGGCAGTTCAGCAGCACAGTGGGTAACACTGTTGCTTCACAGCTCCAGGGCCCTCTCGGCTTGGGTTACTATCTGTGCGGAGTCTGCTCATTCTCCCTGTGTGTGTGTGGGTTTCCTCCGGTTTCCTCCCACAAGTCCCGAAACATGTGCTGTTAGGTGAATTGGACATTCAGAATTCTCCCCGTGTACCCAAAGGCGTCAGAATGTGGCGACTGGGGGCTTTTCACAGTAACTTCATTGCAGTGTTAATGTAAGCCTACTTGTGACGGAGACTTCCGGTGGCGGCTATGAAGGTGTATGTCGCACATTTGGTGGCTCCCGCTCTGGTCGGACTTTTGGACCTTTTCCCCCAATTTTCTACCGGACTTGAATTGTAAAACTGATGACAGAGGCAATTGTGAACTGAATTCCCGCATCGGTACATGGAGAGGTCTAGAAGTGCTCGTAAAGGCAGAAACAGAATGACAGAAAAGGTTTGGGCTGAAGCTGCAGCAGGAGACAGCATGGCGGAGGACCGGACCTCTGGTTTGTGGACCCGGGGTCAATGGAGCAGCTGATGCAAGTTATTCAGGAAGGCTTTGCTAAGCAGAAACGGGACTGCTTGGACCCGATAAAAGAGTCAATTGAGCGGTTGGAGCTTAGATTGGATGTCCACGATCAGCGATCCAGAAGGTAGAGAAGGCGCTGGCTGAGCAGGAGGAACATCAAACTGCGGTAGAGTTGGAGGTGGGGCTGCTGAGAGACCAGCAGAAGAAGCTCATGGAGAAGGTTGAGGACCTAGAGAATAGGTCCCGCTGGCAGAACTTGAGAATCATTGGGATCCGAGAGCGGTCTGAAGTTGCGGACGCTGGGGCATACATCGCAGACATGATTGAAAAGCTGCTGGGGGATGGGGCATTCTCCCGACCCTTGGAGGTGGACAGGGCTCACAGAGCACTCGTGAGGAAGCCGCGAATGGGAGACCCCCCGAGGGCAATGGTGGTGAGATTCCACAGGTACTTGGATAAGGAGCGCATTCTACAGTGGGCCAAGCAGACACAGAGCTGTAAGTGGGACAACAGTATCCTGAGGGTTTACCAAGACCTGAGTGTGGAGGTGGCCAGGAAAAGAGCAGACTTCAACCAGATTAGGTTGATTCTTTTTAAGAAAAAGGTGAAGTTCGAACTGTTGTATCCGGCCCGTCTCTGGGTCACGTACGAGAAACAGCACTTTTATTTTGAGTCATCTGAGGACGTGCTGGACTTCGTGAAAAGGACTGGTGGTGGACTGGGAACTTTTGAACTTTGCTGCAACATTCATGTTTTTTTTTGTTTTGTTTTTCTGTTCTTTTAAAAAACGTTTCTCATTTTTCATTTTGTGGAATCTGTTTGTAATGCTTTTTGTATTGTTTTGGGACCAGCGGTAGAGCTGAGTGAGTTAAGGTTTTCATTTGCACTGTTGGGGGATGGAGGTGTGCTTGTTTAGATCTTGTTGTTTTTCTGTCAGGCAATTGTGTGGGGATTGTTTGATGTTGGAGTATATTTGTATGAGCAGGGGGAAGGGTGGGAAGGAACAATAGGTGGGAGGCTATCTGGTGTCAGGGATGGGGGCCACCAAGCTAGCTGGGCAGGCTAGCTCATGGAAGCGCAGTGGGGGGGGGGGGGGGTGAGCATATGTTCGGCTTATTAAAGGGGTTGGGTTACAGAGTGGGGGGGGTAAATGCTCTGCTGACGAGGGAGAGACTTGGACTAAGGAACAGAGAGCAAGTTGGGGGCGGAGGTTGCCTGCGGGCGGACCGGTGGAGGCGCGGAGCATTGGCTGGAGGAGGGCCCAAAAAAGGGGATAGCTGATTGGCGAAGGGGGAAGGCAATGAGGCCCCAAATAGGCTGATCATCTGGAATGCTCGAGGGTTAAATGGGCCGGTCAAGAGGGCACGTGTGTTCGCGGATCTTAGGGGACTGAAGGCGGACGGGGTAATGTTGCAGGAGACACACTTTAGAGTAGCTGACCAGGTTAGATTGAGGAAAGGCTGGGTCAGTTTCACACGGGACTAGACTCCAAGACTAGAGGGATCGCGATCCTGATCAATAAGTGTGTGGTGTTTGAAGCGGGTAGAATAGTCTCGGATGTGGGAGGTCAGTACATTATGGTCAGTGGGAAACTGGAGGGGGTGCAGGTGGTATTAGTAAATGTGTATGCGCCAAATTGGGATGATGTGGAGTTTATAAACAGGATGCTGGGGAGGATACCGGACCTGGACTCGCACAAGTTGGTCATGGAAGGGGACATTAACACAATTTTTGACCTTGGCTTGGACCAGTCAAGCTCGAAAACGGGCAGGGTGCCAGCAATGGCAAAGGAACAAAAAGGGTTCATGGAGCAGATGGCAGGGGGAATCCATGGAGATTTGGGCAGCCGAGGTTGAAGGAGTTTCCCTTCTACTCACAAGTGCATAAAGTGTACTCCCGAATTGATTTCTTTATTTTGAGCAGGGCCTTACTGGTAGGGGTGGTGGACACGGGGTACTCGGTGATTACAATCTCAGACCATGCTCTGCACTGGGTTGACCCACACTGGAGGTTAGATGTGGGACTTTTGGCTGACGAAGGGGTGTGCGAGCGGCTGAGGAAATGTATTCAGAACTACCTGCAGGTCAACGACACAGGGGAAATTTCAGCAGCGGTGGTCTGGGAAGCACTGAAGGCGGTGGTCAGAGGGGAGCTGATCTCGATTCGGGCCCACTGGGAGAAGGTGGACAGGGCAGAGACAGACCGACTGGTAAAGGAGATACTACAGATCGATAGGAGGTATGCAGAGACCCCAGAGGCAGGGCTTCTAAGGGAACGGCGGAGGCTACATGGAGGGTGGTGGAGCAGCTGAGAAAGGCGAGGGGGGCCATCTATGAGCATGGAGAGAAGGCCAGCAGAATGCTTGCACAGCAGCTTAGAAAGAGGGAGGCAGCCAAGGGGATAGGCAAAGTAAATGATGGAGATGGGAACCTGGTTGGAGATTCAGCAGGGGTGAAGAATGCATTTAGGGATTTCTACAGTAGGCTGTACAGGTCGGAACCCCCTGCAGGGCCGGAGGGGATGAGGCACTTCTTGGAGGGGCTGAATTTCCCAAAGGTCGACGGGGAGCTAGTAGAAGGGCTGGGGGCTCCGATCGGGTTGGAAGAGATAGTGGAGGGTCCTTGGGCCGGACGGATACCCAGTGGAGTTTTATAAAAAGTTCTCTGGGATATTGGGGCAGGGTTTGATGAGGATGTTCAATGAGGCAAGGGAAAGAGGGGTGCTGCCCCTGACAATGTCAGAGGCCACGATTTCGCTGATTCTGAAGCGGGACAAGAACCCGGAGCTGTGTGGGTCCTACAGGCCGATATCCCTGTTGAATGTCGATACCAAATTGCTGGCCAAAATTTTGTCCTCCAGGATTGAGGATTGTGTTCCGGACGTTATTGGGGAGGACCAGACGGGGTTTGTTAAGGATGGGCAGTTGGTGGCCAATGTAAGAAGGTTGTAAAACGTGATCATGATGCCCCCGGAAGGTAGGGAGGTGGAGGTAGTGATCGCAATGGATGCAGAAAAGGCTTTTGATCGGGTAGAATGGGATTATCTGTGGGAGGTACTGGGACGGTTCGGATTTGGGCAGGGTGGAGCACAGAGTCTCGCTCTATGCAGACAACCTGCTTCTGTATGTATCGGACCCAATAGAGGGAATGGAAGAAATCATGAGGATTCTAGGGGAATTCAGAGTATAAGCTAAATACGGGGAAAAGTGAGATGTTTGCAGTCCAGGCGAGGGGACAGGATAGGCGATTGGAAGAGCTGCCGTTTAGATTAGTAGGGGGAAACTTCAGGTATTCAAGTGACGCGGGAATGGGATTGGCTGCATAAATTAATTCGATTTCCGGCTGACGCCAAGTTCTCCGCCCAATCGTGATTCCCGATCCTGGCGTCGGCCGACGGAGAATGCCGCCCGCTATTTCTGATTGACCTTCATTTATGTGTAGCTCTACCTGGTTTTGTTATGTATTAATGCATCAATGAAATCGGAAAGAAAATGTTTTAACTTGAGTAACACCATTGATCAGTTGTAACATTACTGCCACCATTTACAGACGACATTGGAAACATGTCAAAGCTCTGTCAAATTATACATTCATATACATTGTAATGAATTAGTGGAAGCTTTTCCAACCTAATATTAACCAATAATTATATTGCCTGTGATCACAGTTTGAAAGCAATTCTTTATTTTTGTGGTCCTGATATGACAGAACTCCACTTCTAAGTACTTGATATAATAAGTAGCGAAAGAATCAAAATAAAATGTAGGTAATTATTATCTGCCCATAAATTCTGATTTGGAATAATATATTTAGTGACAAGTAACAGCAACAGTATTAGTTGTTACCGAATGTTAAGGAAGATTCCAAAAATGTTTGTATTTACATCCAGGAAGCTTCTCGGGTAATATGTTAAATATTTATGAAATATGAAACAGCATTGATAGATTGATACCATTATGGAGAAAAACAGTACGATGTACATTTATAAAACAGAAAATGGTCACAGAATTCCAACGGTATGGCACCTGTAGGTTACCATCACGTGACAGCCCGAACAGTACCTTGACTGAATCCTCAAACTAAATTGTGAAATTGACAGGACAGAAAACAGGACTAAAATAAGGTGTACAGCAACTCCCAATATCCAAATGCAGCTGATTTAATGTAATCAGAAGTACACTGGAGAAAGTATATGCACAAAACTGAAGGATGGCTGCAAATTGGGAAAATAATGGTCCAGAATAATTAAGCGGAGGAAAGCCAACTTCAATGGTGCAAGAACGGAGCTGCAGAGAATAGGCTGGAAAGAAAGGTTGGTGGGAAAAACTGTAGCTGAACAATGGGCTTCCTTCAAAAAAGAAATAGTTTGAGCACAGACAAGGTATATTCCCTCAAAAAGAAAAGGTAGGGCAAACAAATCCAGAGCTCCTTGGGTGAAAAAAAGATAGAAATTAAGATAACAATGCAAAAGCGTGCTTAGGACAAGTGTCAGGTCGAAAGTACAATTGAGAACGAAGAGGAATACAGGAGGTTCAGAGGGGAGGTGAAAAAGCAGATTAGAGAAGTGATGAGGGATTATGAGTCATTAAATGGTTTCAAGAATGACATAGATATATTTCTGATTTTTTAAAAACAGGTTCAAGGGATATGGGAACAGGTGGGGAGGTGGATTTGAGACCAGGAAGTGATCAGCCATGATCTGATTGAATGGCAGAGCAGGCTTGCAGTGCTGAATTTCCAGCTTCTGCTCTTAATTCCTGTGTTGCTACGAGGAAAGACTGGCAGCCAACATAAAGGAGAATCGCAAAGTCTTCTGTTGGCATATAAATAGTAAAGGAGGAGGAGTCGTGTTGATTAGGGACATAAAATGAAACTTACACATCGAGGCATGGGGCATGACCGAGGTATTAAATGAGTACTTTCCATGTGTCTTTACCCTGAAGGTAGATGCTGCCAAAGCCATGGCAACAGATGGGGAAAATCCCTAGAAGCGGTCAAAATTGATAAGGAGGAAGTGTTGAATACATTGACAGTACTTAAAATTGACAAGGCACAGGGACTGGATGAGATGTATCCAAGGATACTGAAGGAAGTGAGAGTGAAAATTGGAGGGTGCTAGCCATAATCTTCCAGTCTTCTCGAGACTAGTGGGGGTGACAAAGGGCTGGAGAATTGCAAATATTATGCCCTTGTTCGACAAAGGTTGTCACGAATGCCCTCGCAATTACAGACCAGTCAGTATAACCTAAGTGATGGTCAACCGTCTGGAAAAAGTTATTCAGGATAGAATTAGTAGTCACATGGAAAAATGCGGGTTGATTGGGAAGAGCCCGCATTTTGAAAGGGAAAATCCTGGACGGGATTCTCCGCTTGCCGACGCTGAAATCGCGAAACGGGATTGGGCAGAGAATAGCTTCCGACGTCAAAATCCGGGTAGGCGCTGGTTCAATGCCAAATTGGGATGCTCCAGCACCCTGGAAATGGTATCAATGTGTCCCTCGCAGTGCGAGGTGAAAGTACAGTAGGCACATCATTAGCGGGCCTGGCACCCTATGCTCCGGAGCCTCCGCGATTCATCGCCTCCAATGGGCCGAGTTCCCGACGGCGTTGTTCACTTGTGATTTTAAAAATTGTGAACCTGGCGTCCTGGCTGCGGAGCGAGAGAGAGGAGGTAGGAAATGACGTGAAGTGACTGCGGGCTGCCGGCCCAGACACTGGCCATGCTAGCTGCGATGGGGGGGGGCCTTGCAAGGGCCGGGGGACACGGAGGGAGGGAGGGAGAGGAGGGGCAGGCTGGGCAGCCGGGGAGCCGCCCCCCCCCCCCCACACAGAACTGGGGCAGTTTCCAGGCACCGACCCCCAGTGAGGGCAGTGCCAGCCAATGGCACCCCTGGCAGCAGGGAGAGGCACCAGGAGCTGGGGAACCTACTGGGCTGAATACCGATGGGGGAGGGATGCTGGGGTGGGGGTAGGTGTATGTGTGTGGGGGGGGGGGGGGGGGGGGGAAGACATGCATGGGCGGGGCCTGCAATGCCACCATGTAGCCCATGTATGGGGGCCCGGGGACTCCCTCATAGTCAGTTGGGGCTTGGAGAGGTTTGGGGTTACGTTGGGATCTCCAGGTGGCGTCCCGATCTCTCGGTACACTGAGGGATTCTGGCGAGCTGAGCTCTTCAGTGCAACAAATGGGGCAATGTGCAGCCTCGGCCTCGCATTCCCTGCTGAGGCCCCCTATCTAACCTGAATGACGTTTGATAGTGTTGGTTTCTTGGCACTGCAAGTGTTGGGAAACATGCAGCTAAAAGTACTCGCCATGGGACTTTGTTCCAATTTAGTTAAATTGCGCCCTATGTGTGGGCTTGACTGGGGAGAAACTCCCCAAGACCCATAAAAGCGACTAAGTGTGGTTAGATAGCAGTGGAGAACTCGCCGACAGAGCCGGAGTGAAACCCCCAACAAAACCCGCCACAAATGAGACTTAGAAACTTTTCCGTTAGATTGTGCCCGTAACTTTTTAATCACATTTTTTGGCCTCCAGGCAACAATGGTGGCATCAACACTGTAAAGAAGCAGTGAACAGATAGAGGCAGTTTCAAGGCTTTTGCTTCATTCTGCATTCAGACAGCCAATCCAGAGGGCCCAAGCCTCGAAAACTATTGTATACATAATGTTAGATGTACATATGGTTGTAGCACCATTAATGTACAATACAGTTCAGAACTGGTTTGATTTTTAAAAAATTGTCCTGAATCATTATACATGAGGAATTGTGTTTTTTGTTATATTTTTGAATGTATAAGTTATTTGTGGTCACTATCTTTAAAACCCCCGAAGCAATACCCTTGATAGCAATGCAGTATTTGATGAAGTGGAACACCAAGAAACTCCAGTAAAACTCTAAGTTAAAGGGCACTAGGGTGGTAGGGGAGTGGATCCATCCATAGGTTAGAATCATATCTGACATAAAGGAAGGAGGCTGAGGCTGTTGGAGTCCAATCATCTCAGCCCCAGGACATCGCTGCGTGGGTTAGTCAGGAGAATGTCATAGATTCAATTGTCTTCAATTGCTTCATCAATCACCTTCGTTCCATCATAAGGTAAGAACTGGGGCTGTCTGCTGAAGATTGCAGTGCTACTATATCGTTGGACTCCATCACAATCCTTCAGAGGAAAAAGCCTAATCACCTCTTCTTGGCATTCAATGGCATTACCATCACCAAATTTCCCACCATCAGGGTCCTAAAGGGTCGCCATTGTTGAGAAAATCACTTGGGTCTGCCAAGCACATGACATGGCTACCAGAGAATAGTCGCGAGAAAAGCCTTATTCTGCCTCCGCCCTTCGGCCAGTCTGACCAGTTGTACAGCTTTGCTTAAATTTAAATCTTCCTGAGATTGGAAGGAGTCAGAGAGATTCTCATCTAAAACACCAACAGTTATTCAATCACTGATCAGGTTGCCTTTTAGTGATCCATGCCCACAATTTGGGGGCAGCAGGGTAGCATGGTGGTTAGCATAAATGCTTCACAGCTCCAGGGTCCCAGGTTCGATTCCCGGCTGGGTCACTGTCTGTGTGGAGTCTGCACGTCCTCCCGCTGTGTGCGTGGGTTTCCTCCGGGTGCTCCGGTTTCCTCCCACAGTCCAAAGATGTGCGGGTTAGGTGGATTGGCCATGCTAAATTGCCCATAGTGTCCTAATAAAAAAGTAAGGTTAAGGGGGAGTTGTTGGGTTACGGGTATAGGGTGGATACGTGGGTTTGAGTAGGGTGATCATGGCTCGGCACAACATTGAGGGCCGAAGGGCCTGTTCTGTGCTGTACTGTTCTATGTTCTATGTTCTAATTTGAGGCTAGGTGGTGCAAGTCATTAATGAATGGATCAAACCCGTCAACCTGGTTTTAACTGCACCAATTAAACTGCGCCCTCTCAATTCTGTGAATTCTGTGAAAGGCTCCGATGATATCTTGTTAGGAGCCTGACTCTTTGTTCATTTCCTGTCCAGCAAGCAAATCATTTGTTATGCTCCCAACAGCGTATAACAAAGTGTTAACGTTATCTTTGTTCTCTTCAGTTGCGGGACATGAGGCATTGCAGTATCACATAAAACGTTTTTGCCAATTTTGACATTGTTCAGCCTGGTCCCTTGATGGAACCATCAATTCACCAGACACGTGTTTCCGATATGAATCTAGGCTCGTCGCAGCTCGTCGCTCATGAAGGACGAACCCCAGTCGCTGTGTATGTAGCTGGGGGAAACCAAACAGGGTGAAGATGCTATGCAGGACCCTAATTGACTGTGTGGGAGGTCATGTCGGGGCACGGGATAGCGAATGGGAAACGGGAGAACTCGTCTACGACGTTTAAAAAGTAAACGTTCTTGTTAGTTGAGGGCAGTGGCCCTTTGAAATCAATCGCGAGGCGTTCAAAAGGCCTAGAAGCCTTGACCAGGTGGGCCCTGTCTGGTCTATAGAAGTGCGGTTTGCACTCTGCACAGATCGGGCAGTCCCTGGTGACCGCTTTTACCTCCTCATTAGAGAAAGGCAGGTTTCGGGCCCTGATGTAGTGGGCGAGCCGGGTGACCCCCGGGTGGCAGAGGTCATTGTGGATGAATTTTAATCGGTCGATCTGCACGCTGGCGCATGTCCCGCGGGATAGGGCATCCGGAGGCTCGTTGAGCTTCCCGGGTCGATATTTGATATCGTAATTGTAGGTGGAGAGTTCGATCTTCCACCTCAGAATTTTGTTGTTTTTAATTTTGCCCCTTTGCGAGTTGTCGAACATGAAGGCAACCGATCTTTGGTCGGTGATGAGGGTAAACCTCCTACCTACGAGGTAGTGCCTCCCGTGACGGATAGCCTCCACAATGGCTTGTGCTTCTTTCTCGACTGAAGAGTGTCGGAGTTCTGAAGCGGAGAGGGTACGGGAGAAAAATGCAACTGGTCTCCCTGCCTGATTTAACGTGGCTGCAAGAGCAACCTCTGAGGCGTCGCTCTCTACCTGAAATGGAGTGGACCGCTTTGGCGATGTCCTCCTTGATGCCGTCGAAGGCCTGGCGTGCCTCGGCTGACAGGGGAAATCGTGTGGCCCTAAAGAGTGGGCGGGCTTTGTCCGCATATTGAGGGACCCACTGGGCGTAGTAGGAAAAGAAGCCCAAGCATCGTTTGAGGGCATTGGGGCAATGGGGGAAGGGGAGTTCTAAGAGGGGGCGCATACGGCCCGGGTCTGGGCCCAGGACTCCGTTTTCCACGACATAGCTGAGGATGGCTAGTCTGGTTGTGCGGAAAACGCATTTCTCCTTGTTGTACGTGAGATTCAGTTTCTGTGCCGTCTGGAGAAAACGGTGGAGGTTGGTGTCGTGGTCCTGCTGGTCATAGCCGCAGATGGTGACATTGTCCAAGTACGGAAACGTGGCCCGCAGCCCGTACTGGTCCACCATTCGGTCCATTGCTCGTTGGAACACCGAGACCCCATTAGTGACGCCGAAAGGGACCCAGAGGAAATGGAAGAGGCGGCCATCGGCCTCGAATGCCATGTAGTGGCGGTCCTCCGGGCGGATTGGGAGCTGGTGGTATGCAGACTTCAGATCCACCGTGGAAAAGAGCCGGTACTGGGCAATCTGGTTTACCATGTCTGCAATCCTGGGGAGGGGATACGCGTCGAGGAGCGTAAATCTATTTATGGTCTGACTGTAGTCGACCACCATACGGAATTTTTCCCCGGTCTTAACGACCACCACCTGAGCTCTCCAGGGACTATTGCTGGCCTCTATAACCCCCTCACTGAGTAGCCTTCGGACCTTTGCTCTGACAAATACCCTATCCTGCAGGCTATACCGCCTGCTACGAGTGGCTATGGGTTTACAGTCCTTTGTGAGATTGGCGAAGAGAGGAGGGGGGGGGATTCGCAGCGTAGCGAGACTGCAGATAGTGAGTGGGGGCAGGGGCCCTCCGAAGCTGAGAGTGAGGCTCTTGAGGTTACATTGGAAGTCTATCCCTAATAAGAGTGGCGCGCAGACTTCGGGCAAAACGCAGAGTTTGAATTTCGAGTAGCTAGCGCCTCGGATTGTGAGTGTCGCAGCGGTGCGCCCCTGGATCTGGACCGAATGGGAGCCTGAAGCGAGCGAGATAGTTTGCTGCACGGGGAAAACGGGGAGCAAACAGCGTCTTACCAGGTCTGGATGTATGAAGCTCTCCGTGCTCCCGGAGTCGAAGAGGCATGGCGTTTTGTACCCGTTGATATGGACCTCTGCCATCGAGTTTCGTAGATTCTTTGGTCGTGATTGGTCCAGGGTGACCGCGCTGAGTGGCGGGTAGTCGGCGGCTCGATCAGCTGTGCTGGAGTGGCCCCGTGATGACTGCCCTCTGAGTTCATAGTCGAATTTGAATTCTTCCGCAGAGTTGTCCGAACGCGGAGATGCCGATCGGGCCCGTGGATAGCACGTGGCGGGCGGCGAGGAAGATGGCGTCCAAGATGGCGGCCCCCATGAGTCGCACGTGGCCGGCCGCGTGATGGAGGTTTTCCAAGATGGCGGCCCCCATGGATCGCACGTGGCTGGAGGGGGCGGAGTCGGGGCATAGGCCGCAGCGTTTCGGGCCCCGCGGGCCTGCGAGTGAGGGGAGCGATTACTTCGCGTCGCTGGGGAGTTGGAAGCTGGGCCCTTTAGCAAGGCACACTATTGTGTAATGGCCTTTTCGCCCGCAGCTGCTGCAGGTCACATTGCGGGCCGGGCAGTGCTTCCGCGGGTGCTGGTTCTGGCCGCAGAAATGGCAAGCTGGAGCAGCGTAGTGGCTGGCTGGGGCAGCATAGTGGCCGGCTGGGGCAGCATTGTGGCTGGGCGGCCGCGTAGCACAGGCCTGGGGGAGTCACTGGTCGGGGGCCCATGATTGGGTTGCGGGGTCCGCGGGGAACGAGTTAAGGCTGTGGAAGGAGACCTCCATCGTGGTAGCAGCTTCCACAGTCGTTTCTAAGTCCTGGGCCCCCTTTTCCAGCAGTCGTTAGCGCACATAGTTAGACCTGAGGCCCGCTACAAAAACATCACGTACCACAAGTTCCCTGTGTTCAGCCGTGGTAACCGCTTGGTAATTACAGTCATTGGACAAATTATTGAGTTCCCTTAGAAATTCGGCGAGTGATTCTGTAGGCCGCTGGCAGCGAGTCGTGAACACATGGCGAGCGTAAACTTAATTAATAGGCCTTACATAAATTTTATCAAGAACTGCTAGCGCCGCAGTTTATGATCTGGCCGAGTTTAGTTGCGTAGAGATTCTGTGGCTCACCCTCGTGTGCAGTAGACTTAGCTTCTGATCCTCTGTCGTTTCGGCTGCGCTTGCTTCTGCCAGGTAGGCCTTGAAGCACCGGATCCAGTGGGAGAAGATTTCTTTAGCCTCTGCATCCTGCGGGTCGAGTTCCAGGCGTCCAGGCTTGAGGGCCGATTCCATAATCAATCTTTACTGTTCTTAAGTCGATTAAATTGATGGAACCATCAATTCACCAGACATGTGTTTCCGATATGAATCTAGGCTTTAATCGACTTACTTCAGAGCCACCCTGTTACCCGTTGATGAACTCTTAGTGAACTCAGGCTGACTCTGGACAACGGTATTTATACAGCTGCACTAGGGGGAGGAGTCGTGGGCGGAGCCAAGGGTGGAGCCCAGTACAAGTTCCTGAGTACTCCCAGAGCTACTCCCCCTAGTGGTAGGATAGCACTACTGCGCTTACAAAGACAGTGTGAATTATCCTATATACATATATATATTACATTCACCACATCCCTCATTGTGTTGGATAGAATCTGATGCGGGTCAAGTAGTCGCCATTGCTCACCCAGGTCCAAACTTATCTTTTCCTGCACTGCTTGTCCTGCCAGTCACTGGGCTATATTCAATAGTTTATAATGCTGGGGAGGTCTCAAAGTCCTTCCACTGCAGACTTTGCTGGGATTTTTCCCACCATTTTCTATCATTCTGCTGCGAGTGTAATTGCTGCTGCTACTACCTGTTATTATTGGTTTTGTATTGGGTTTCTTTCGCTTCATATTCTAGAACAGACCTCGATTGAACCAACTGTCGTTCAAAAAACATTTATTCACATGTTAACTTCTTAAAAAGCATAAGTAGGGCTAACGTAGGCATAAGTAGGCCAGAACTATCCTCTAAGATGCTGCTCAGACATCCTCTCTCAGTGGGTGACGTTACTGTGACACAGCTTCTTTTGCACATGCTCAGTATGCTCTTATCTGAGTTAACACATTATTTGCAGTTCTAACCGCAAAAGCCTTTCCACCACTTGCAAGGCACAAAACAGGAATTTAATAGAATACTGTCTACTTGCCTGCACAGGTAAAACTAATACAACACTCAAGAATCTCAATCCCATTCAGGACAAAGCAACTCCCCCTCATCAGAACCCTCCCTACCATTTTCAACATCCACTTCCTCCACCACTGGCATTTTGTGGCTACATTTTACACCACCTGCAGGGTGCAATGCATTATGTTGTCCAGGTTTCTTCAGCAGCATCTACCAAACATGTGATCATCACCACTTAGAAGGGCAGCGGGTGTGCAAGAATACCATCACCTGAAGCTTCCCTCCAAGTCACAACGCCATCCCAATTTGGATATGCATCACCATTCTTTCATCATCACTGGGTCAAAATGATGGAAATGCATTCTGAGCATCATTGTGAGAGCACATTCAGCACATGAACTACAATTTTCAATATGCAAGTCTACCACCATCTGCTCACGGCAGTAATGGCTGGTTTTGCCAGCTATGCTCAAATCTCAAAACAGAACTCATAAAAAAATCAAAATAATTTTTCCCATTAAAATATAGATTTTTTAGGTTCATTTGGATTTATAAAAGAAGTCACCTATGCACTGCAATTTTTTTTGTACTAATAATATAATAATACTTTAAGATAGTCAGTTGTTAAGCTTCTTTTAAAGGAAGATCCCACCTTCCCCCTCCATCAGTTTTTAGTGCACATTCACAGCAACATATTAGCAAAAGCAGGCTGGATGTTTCTTTTGCACTGTCAAGGAGCAGAAATATAGATGAGCAAATAAATGCAAATGAATTCTGAAGCACATCATCCCATTTAGCCTCTATTCATTTCTTTGAATAGACATGGTAGACATGTAGACTTTTACTCTATTGGAGGGTTTAAGAAGTGTTTTATGTGCTGCAGGCTGCATACAAAAACTGCTTCCTTTCTTCAAAATCTCGTACTGATTAACTTCTCAAGTCTGGCACACATGCACAACTGAAAGGATGGCAGAGGAGACGAGATTTAGTTTTCCTTGATATCCACTCTAATCAAATCAAGCAGGGCCACAAAATTGCATCTTTATGGATGAAAGCCCAATGAATGACAAGCAAAACAGGAAAATATGAAGGCAGTTCTAATTTGGGTTCAAATGAAAGATGTGCTTTTCACAATCAATAGAAGAAGCACAAGCCTACCTTGTTAACATAATTGTAAATATATTGTAAATATTTTCCAAGCCACTGCTCGTGTACTAGTCCATTCTAACTGAAAAACCTTGGTTTTTCACACAGACAGGAATGGGGCATCAACACAAAGCAGAACACTCTGATTGTTGGGTCTTGTGACAGGCTGCATAAATAATGTGGAGTATTGTTAATAAATTATATTTAAAAATTAATACTGAAACCTTTTAAATCCGACTGCATAAAATCGAGTCTTACAGAGTAATATAACCTGAATGGTGTTGTGTTCTGATGTAAAATAGCACTGAATAGTGTTTTTTAGACTTGTTGAAGTTTTAGAATCAAGTCCGTCGGTAGTTTCTATTTTTTTGGGTAGGTCTTTTTCAGGTTGTCTTCACAGACCCTATAACACATGTCTACAAAACTTTGAGTGGTACGTATGTTTTAACAGGCATCAGAGCTGCTACTTTAGAAAAATATTTTGTGCTTCCCACTGTTAGGGGTTACACAGGCCTCAGGCCTCTTCCACATGTCTGCTCACTGAATCTTCCACTCACCCCTTCACAATCCTCCCGTTATACTCAATGTATACTCAAGCTTAGTCAGGTCACAACTGGTATCCTTTGTACGGTTACTAATGTGTTTATTGCTGAAAAGAGAGACATACTGCTAAAGATTTGGGGATTTGTATAACCCCACGCACATTAGGTTCGGCCATAAATTGGACCCTAGCTATTTGCTCCCCTTTGAGCTCGATACAGTAAGAGAGTGCGTCAAAAGTATCTTGTTGGGCAATGGCTATCCTGATCAGACCACTGTTTGCTATGTATTGTGCAAACCTACAAATGGGCCAAAGGCTGCCAGTTTTAGATCTAAACAGTGCCCGGTCTACCACAAATTACCATGGAAAGGCAACATATCTCAAAACTTTGAACAGCAGATTAAACAAGCCGGTTCATACTGCACTTATGTCGTAGTGACAGGACTGGTATTTTCTACTAATTAATTGTCAGCATCAGTCCAGAAAGACAGCCTGCTTACCACTCAATTGAGCAATGTTGTGTAAGAATTTCAGTACCGTTGAGATGTCAGGTATTGTAGGTCCTATGTCCTAATAATGGGCTGATTGAATGAAACAACATGGGCGGAATTCTGCCCCCCACGCCGGGTGGGAGAATCGCCGGGGCGCCGCACGAGTCCCGCCACGCCAGCCCGGCACCCACGCGCAATTCGCCCACCCCCCCCCCCCCCCCCCAACCAGCGCGGCGAGAATCACGGCTGGCCCCTCGGAGAATCGCCGCTCGCCGTTTGCAAAAGGCGAGCGGCGATTCTCCGGCCCGGATGGGCCGAGCGGCCGCTCCAACATGACAGGTACCGCCGGCGCCGTCCACACCTGGTTCCTGCTGGCGGAACGCTGGGGGGAGCGGCCTGTGGGGGTGGGGGAGGGGGGTTCCTGCACCGCGGGGGGGCCTCCGATGGGGTCTGGCCCGCGATCGGGGCCCACCGATCGACGGGCCGACCTCTCTAAAGGAGGACCTCCTTTCCTCCGTTGCCCCACAAGATCCATCCGCCATCTTCTTGCGGGGTGACCTCGGGGAGGACGGCAACCGCGCATGCGCAGGTGACGTTATTTACGCGACGCCGGCCACGTCATTTACACGGCGCCGCTTTTTACACGGCGCCAAGGCCCAGCGCGCGTAAAATACGCGACACCGCTCCTAGCCCCCCGGGGGCGGGACAATAGGGGGCTGGGAGCAGGCTCCGACGCCGGAGTGAAACACTCAGGTTTTCACTCCGGCGTCGGGACTTTGGAGAATCGCGCCCCCACATTCCCCTGGCCTTTTGTAATTGATAGAGTGCAGACTGTACTCAATCAACAATTCTGCAATTGGGCAACACCTGCTGAAAAATCCTGAGTGTGCCAAAAGCTACACTAACAACCAATTTATGTTAACCAATTGAGGTCATAACAGAGCTCATTTATGCCTGTTAGGAGCAGCATACAATCAAAGACATCAGCCCGTTCTCTGCAAACAAAAGGAATATTTTCAAGCCTTGTGCCGCTTTTGAAATAGCCAGAAGCATGAGGAGCCTATAGTCCCTTGCTGATTTCCCCATGGCAACGCCTCAGCCAATCAAAGGTGACTTGCTGACCAATCAGCTTTCTTTCCTCCTGTGGTTTAAATTTTTGTGATTGTTTGAAATTTGTATTTATCCTGATGGGTACCAGGCAAAACCTTTTGGCAACATGTCTCTCTTTTATTTTTATAATCTTTATTGTCACAAGTAGGGTTACATTAACACTGCAATGAAGTTACTGTGAAAAGCCCCAGGTCGCCGGTTTGGGTACACAGAGGTAGAATTCAGAATGTCCAAATTACCGAACAGCACGTTGGATTGGATTGGATTGGATTTGTTATTGCCACGTGTACGAGGTACAGTGAAAAGTATTTTTCTGTAAGCAGTTCAACAGATCGTTAAGTACATGGGAAGAAAAGGAAAGAAAATAAAATACATAATAGGGCAACATAAGGTATACAATGTAACTACATAAGCACCGGCATCAGACGAAGCATACAGGGTATAGTGTTGATGAGGTCAGTCCATAAGAGGGTCATTTAGGAGTCTGGTAACAGCGGGGAAGAAGCTGTTTTTGAGTCTGTTCGTGCGTGTTCTCAGACTTCTAAATCTCCTGCCTGATGGAAGAAGTTGGAAGAGTGAGTAAGCCGAGTGAGAGGGGTCTTTGATTATGGCGCCCGCTTTCCCAGGCAGCGGGAGGTGTAGATGGAGTCAATGGATGGGAGGCAGGTTCGTGTGATGGACTGGGCAGTGTCAAGACTCTCTGAAGTTCTTGCGGTCCTGGGCCATGCAGTTGCCATATCAGGCTGTGATGCAGCCAGATAGGATGCTTTCTATGGTGCATCTGTAAAATTTGTTGTTTAGTCCTTGCCACAACCGCGAGAGTCTGTCTGTGACTCTAGCTTGGTTTGATATTCTCTCTTGGGATCTCGGATGGCTTTGCAGAGGTCGTACCTGGATTTCTTGTATAGGTCAGGGTCATCTGATTTGAACGCCTCAGACTGTCCTTCAGTAGGGAGTCAATCTCACGATTGAGCCATGGTTTCCAGTTGGGGGACGTACGTACTGCTTTCTTCGGCGCGCAGTCGTCCACACATTTGCTGATGAAGTCTGTGACAGTGGTGGCAGACTCAGTTAAGTTGGCCGCTGGGTTCTTAAATATGGACCAGTCCACTATCTCTAAGCAGTCACATAAGAGCTCTTCTGTTTCCTCGGAGCAGCACTGCACGTCTTTCGGAACTTGTGGGAGGAAACCGGAGCGCTCGGAGGAAACCCATGCAGACACGGATTCCGCACAGACAGTGACCCAAGCCAGGAATCAAACCTGGGACCCTGGCGCTGTGAAGCCTCCGTGCTAACTACTATGCTACCGCTTTTCAGCAATATCAAGCTCTGTATGACCAGAGAGAGGGCTTAATGCGTACATCTTCTGTCATCATTT
The DNA here is from genome assembly GCF_902713615.1 of Scyliorhinus canicula. Taxonomy (NCBI): domain Eukaryota; kingdom Metazoa; phylum Chordata; class Chondrichthyes; order Carcharhiniformes; family Scyliorhinidae; genus Scyliorhinus; species Scyliorhinus canicula. The sequence continues at coordinate 255,128,104 of NC_052146.1, forward strand.
TGTGTTTTATGTTCCATGGTACCTTTCTGAAGAAAGAAATTGTAATGAATCTATAAGCATTGTTTTAATTCCACTTGTGACCCAATTAAAATATTTCAATAGCTCTCACCATTCTTCTCCTGAATACCAGTAATGTAGAAAAACGGCAATGCACAGAGCTGAAGCTATGGCATGCTCAAAATTATACTAAATGCATAGATTCAACATCCAAAGTTAGTGAAGATATGAGAAACAGATTTATACAAATCTTATTATGCTGTCAGAGGAGGGGCAGTCAAGCCTCTGCCTGGAATGCTATTTAGATACTCAAGATTATCAGATGTCAGGTGGTCATCACAGTAACGTATTCTAGTGTACGCCCCAATATTAAGAACATTGTCAAATATGCCTTTTAAATTGAACAAACTGTTTTAAAATTACGAAAGCAACATTGAGAATATGTGGACGAATGCAAATGAATGTAATTACATTTTCTGATGAACTATAATAAGGTCTGAATAAAATATACACTCTATGTATAGGAATCCTTATCAAAAAATTATTATGCATTTAATGTGTTATCAGTTATAGAGGAAACAATGAAAAATGAAAGTCAATTGGTATAAAGTTTGTCTTTGGCATTCCAGAGTAACCAAAAGATATTTACCATCTCTACTGTCTTAACACAGCCAACAGCTGATGAACAGCCAATTTCCCTTTATCACATTATTGCAGCCATGAAGAAACACATTTGTTCTACTCAGCCTACTAAAGATACAGTCCAATCTAACGTATACATGTTTTATATCAGTGGAATCCTCGGAGTATGAGGAATTCAACGATATATAATAAGTAGCATGACATTTTATTTACTGGGAGAAAATTGTCTCCATCGAGGAAGAGAAACTCAAAATGTATTTTCAAAGCCAAATATCACTATTCTAATAAGGCAATATTTCTTGATAAACTATTTTCCCTAAAAATATGACATAGCATTAACATTTTCATGAACTGAGGGCTTTAGATAAATATTGCACATAGATTTGTAGCTTGGTTTAATCAGGCAAAATATATCTTGTAAATAACTAAGGTCAGTGTAGGAGTATATTCGATTGGTTCTATGCCAATAAAAATAAATTTTCTACATTACATTCTATACAGATCATTACCATAATATATTCAATTTGGTGTACAACAGTTTTTCACAACAAAAATGCTCCTATAATATATGGTGTACATTATATTTTCCTCTATATTGCTATAAAACAGTATTACCACAGTGCAAGTCAGATGATGCCACCTACCTTAAATTTTATCAATATTCACATTGTGATTGTTAACCCTCAGTGTCACTGCATTGTAAAAGGGGAAAAAAATGGAGAGAGTTTCTTCAATGCAAACAAGATGAAATTGATTTTCCTTGCCCCACCCTTGAGTAAGCCAGCAGGAATTTGCTAAACTGCACCCAAATGGAGCACAACTGAACCCAAATTAATGGGCTCAGATTATTTACATAACTGGTGTGGTAACAGCAACTGTTCTTCCAACGGTTGATTTCCTTGTTGCCCTTCCTCTGGGTCATTTTCTGCCTTCTCTCTGATATCTTTAGTTGCCCTTGATCAGGCTCAGTTGGCCTTGTCTTGGCAGAGTTGTCCTCTCTATTGGGTCTCTTGTTGCCCTCAGTGGAATTGCCCTCAGTCTGGGGTCTCTTGTTGCCCTTGGTGCGTTCTTGAGAGTTTGCCCTCTTTTTTTTTAACTTTTTAAAAAATTTAGATTACCCAATTATTTTTTCCAATTTAAGGGGCAATTTAGCGTGGCCAATCCACCTACTCTGCACATTTTGGGTTGTGGGGGCGAAACCCACGCAGACACGGGGAGAATGTGCAAACTCCACACGGACAGGACCAGAGCCGGGATCGAACCCTGGGACCTCAGCGCCGTGAGGCGGTTGTGCTAACCACTAGGCACCGTGCTGCCCTTAGAGTTTCCCTCTTTATGGGGATTTATTCTTGCCCAAGAACCTTTTGTTGAGAGTTGCCCTCTGGGTCTCTTCTAATTTTCAGTCCATTGATGCCTTTTTTCTTGGAGTTACTGCTTTAAAATTCATTACCTCTTTAACACTGAGTATAGGAACCATTTTTTTCACACAGGGTGTAGTTGCTAGGATACAGTTGACTTCCCTCTGTCTTTCTTTGAAGTCTTGGGCTAGATGGGGCTGTGTCCCCATGCCGGCGTAAAAACGCTGACGCTTTGCTCCAGATATTCCTGAAAAAAATAGAGACCATTTCACTTACCTGTAGGGTGCTGGCAGGGACCCGGAGTGATTCTCACAGCTTTGGCTGCAGATATGGAAACCCGCACTTCCGGTTCCGAGTCCACGTATGCGCAAGGCGGTGGCCTCCAGCAGCTGCGCCAAGCGTCATGGCGGACTCGAACCGCAAACCAAGAGCAAGAAAGAAGGTGCCCCCGATCGACCCCGTGACGCTTCATCTCACCCGATTGCTGCCTCGGCTGCCCATAAGATGGATCCCCCCCCCACCTCCACCAGGGCGGCCGTTGATTGAGTCAGCAGCCGTCCGCTCGAGAGTCCAGACCAGCCAGACGTGGTTAGAACCACGCCTTAGGGAAATCGGCAGGTTGGGATTGGAGTATCGCTGGGGGGGGGGGCCTCTAGCAATGGCTCCCCAGCCACACAGCGTGATTCGCGGGTGAGCGATTCTCTGGGGACCGGAGAATGTGGGTGCGGTGCCAGGCCCAATTCTGGCGTAAAGTTGATGTCCGCCCCTGCGCCAAACACGATTTTCGGTGCGCGGCTGCAGACAATCCAGCTCATTGTTTCTGGACAGATCATTGAAAAAAGCTTTTCAGTGTTGTATTCTACAACAAATGTATTGATGAAGGTACAGGGTGTTCCAACCCTCTGCACTGCACTAGGCTTGGAATTTGGTTGTGCCTCTGCTTTGGTTTGTGACAAAATGTGCTTTCCTTGTTTTAAAATGAGAGCGATTGATGTTTTATCTTTTTAAAAATCCTATAGTAACTTTGAAAACAGCAGCCAGGGACCCTGCTAAAATTTACTCTCTTTCTCTTAAACTTTGCAGGTTTCTGGACTTAACTCTGTCAACCTTTTTTCTGCAGGTTTTCCTCTGCTCTCCCTGCTTTTTTAAAAATGTTTTTTTTACTAAAGTTGTCTTTCAGCTTCTGCCACCTGCAGAGCCTGTGGAGCTGCGACCTATTCTACAATGATTCTACAATGTAAGTACAGCTTTTTAATAATTTTTTGCACAATGTCTTGTGAACTGTGTCACCAGGATCTTTTTAAAACTTCTGTGCGAAGCTGCTTCGACTTTGTTTTTAATTTTTCTTATGAGATGTACGTCTCTCTAGACCAGCTTCAGTTTTTCATACCATGGGATGCTGTTAGAACCATTGAATCCATACAATGCAGAGGGACGGCAATTCAAGCCATCAAGTCTGCATTTGACTATCACCTTTCATATCACTGCTGATCCACATGTCGGATGATGGTATTATCTCAAATGTGATATCTTGTAGGAGCTATCTTTAATATGTCAATGATGAGGGATTGAGACTTGTATGTTTAAATATGAAACCTTTATTAGTAATCCTTACCTATTTACAGTTTCCAGGTTACTATCATACATACTGCCATGGAGTATGATGCTGAGTTACAGAGTTCTGTTTCTAGACTGCCCTATGTGTCTACTGCCATGTGGACTCTATACATCGTACTGTGGGCAGTATTGTTCTCCAGTGTCTGTTCCACTGAGACTTTTGCATACAATGTATACAGGTACATATCATGGCAACTGGCCTTTAACTTGGTTTGAAAATGTCCCTGGGACTGGATAATATGCCTTATACTTTAGTAGAATACTTGTCATTTTCGCAGGCTTGAACGGCTTGCAGCAATGATCATTTCTGATAGCTTCACCACCTTCAACCTCCTGTCAGCAGTTCGATGGCCTGTAGTTCTCTGGTTCTCCATTACAGTTTATAACTTAGCTTTCTGGAAGTGGCAGTTGTTAAGAAAGTGATATATAGTTAGAAGTAGGTAGACCGAGTGGTAGTTTTGTGGAAGTCATTTAGACTCAAAACATTTGGCGTGTTTGGGAGGGAGTTTCATGGTCAGTATTCAATGGCACATCGTGCAAAAATGAGCCCCCATGAGTTTCTCATCATTACTGGCTCCCTCACCATCTGATTCGCCCAACTCAAGCCTCAGCTGCTCGCCGCTACAAGGGGGAAATGCTTTTAAGCACTCCCTCATCACTCACTCTCAGTCAACACCACAAGCATGGCAGCGCGCAGCACTGCTCCTTGCTTTGGGTTGCCAAGGCGTCTCGATGCTGTGGATGAGAGGCAGGGCACCATGTTCCCTCGAGGGGTCAGAGGACCAGCTAGCAGGGGGCGGCAATGCTGCTTGGGAGGGAGTGGCAGCGGCTGTCAGTGCAGACCGCCATCCAATATCGGCAGAAGACCAACGAGTCCAAATAGTTGCAAAGGTAAGTTACCACCTGTCTCCTGCCATCAGTTCCGCCTGCCACCCCTCAAATCTCCAACCCCAATCTACTGGCTGATCCTCCCCACTTCCGATCTTCGTGCTCGTCCCTAGGACCCGCTGGCACTCACAAGCACAACCCCGTCATATCCAGCATGTTGGTGCCTACACATGCCACCCTGGTATAGACACCCCTGACCATGAAGTGTGTGGCTCACAATGCCTTCTCTTTTCCTCCGTAGGAGAAGGCATTGTGAGCACACACTCAGGGTCGGGGGAAAGGGCCAAGACAGGCGGGGAGAGGGGGAGGAATTCCAGATAGTCGAGTACTCACCCCCTATGAGGAACTGGTCCTGGAAATCGCGGGGTTGACCGAGGAGGATAACAGTCATCGACAGCAAGGTGGCCTATGCCAGAGAAGTAAGGATCCACTGCCTCTTCAGCCAGATGACCTGTCTCAAGCCAGTTGTTCATTCAGACCAAATGATCCTTCCCTCTGACTGACCACACTGTCCCTTATCTCGCAGGATCACCATCTGGTGAGACGGGCAACCTGAGTAGTTACCCTCCCTCCGCAACCAAGAAAAACACTTTGGAGGAGAGCTCCATGGAGAACACTGGCAATGCATCACAGCTATCAACTCACCTTTCACCAGCGCAGAGACACACACCTCGGTGAGCGACACATTAGTGGACAGTCTTCAGGGCACTATCTGGTGGGCACCACACGTTGCTGATGCATATCAATTGGAGGTAGGAACATCCAAAGGAGACAGCAGTGGGAGGTCTACTGGATCCCAGGACACAGCTTGGGTCCCGGCCAGACGGCGAACCTCTGGACCAGGTTTTCCCTATGCTGATGCAGGCATAGGACACAGCCGCATGATTCAGGATGGGGGGTGGGTGTCAGTCACATTCCAGTGACTGCAAGGCCAATTGGAGGAGTCCCAAAGGCTGCAGGCACGGCTATGGTTGCCAACAATGTGTGGTATGGAAGCTGAGCCTGCTAGGGTGGCGACTGCAGTGGAAACTCTGGAGCACGATGTCCGAGTCTTAAGTGGTGGTGTCCAAGCCATGGTTTCAGTCTGTGAGGATCATGGCTGAGGGCCTCGGCATCATGTCCCAGTAGCAGAGGGACGCGTCCCAGACTCAGGTGGACATTACCGAGGCATTGAGTCACTGAGGAGCGCCACTGATGACGTCACCCATGGTGGAGACATGGGAGCCTCTCCATCCTTCAGAGTCTCCCATGGCCCTACGGGGCACCGACCAGAAGGATAGATTATGGAGAGAAATGGGGCGAGGGGGTTGGGGGAGGAGAGGGGATGGGTGTGGATGGGTGTTGATCGAATTAGACACAACCTTGACCTAGGATTATCTGGAGACGATGAATGCCTCCCTAGTCCTCTTGGTTATGTCGAAACCCTTGCCACAGGCTATCTTCTGGCTCCTCCTCAGGCTCATCTTTCAGCCCCTCCTGGACCGCCTCATCCTCCTTCTCAGATGGAACGCACGGCCCTCTGCCTCTCCTGCTTCTCCTCCAACATGTTGCCCCGCTGCTCTGCCAGATTGTGGTAGGCACAGAAGACCACCACAAAGTGGGAGATCCTATGGGGGGTAGACTGTAAGGCACCACCTGAGTGGTCAAGGCGTTGGATCTGCATTTTCAACAGCCCAATGCACTGCTCAATGACAGCACGGGTGGTAACGTGGGCCTCATAACGGGTCTCCACCTCAGTCTCAGGCCTCTGCACCGGTGTCATCCGTAATGACCTTTGGGGATCCCTTGTCCCTACGAGCCAACCAGTCACTCTAGGGTGATCGTCAAAGACACCGGGGATCTCCGAGTGGCCCAGGATGTAGCGGTTATGCCAGTGTAGCAGGCACACACAGGAATGGTTCTGAGGTGGTGGTTGCACAGAATTTGAATATTCAGAAAGTGGAACCCCTTCCTGTTAATATAGGGCACTCCCTGGTGCTTACAGGACAACATGTGTGTCATCAATCGCCTCCTGGACCAGGGGCAGCCTGGCAATGGCAACAATCCCTGCAGCCCAGGCAACTTGGTGGGCCTGGTCCAGCCCGTAGGTGATACAGTCTGATGACCGGGCATACAGAGCATCCGTCACCTCCCGGATGCACCTGTGGGCAGATGCCTGTGAGAAGCCAGACAGATTCGCCCTTGAGCCTTGGAATGATCCGGTAGCATAAAAGGTTAGGGCTGCAATGACCTTCATGGCCAACGGGAGCGGGTGTCCTCCTCCTCCACGGGATCCTATGTCTGCGAGGACGTGGCACAGGTACCACACTGACTCTCTGCTGAGACATAGACTTCTCCAGCACATGGTGTCCATCAGCTCATGGTACGACCAACAACACTTGTACACTTTGGACCATTGCTGGTCTCCCCTTCTCAGCCTGATGGGTTGGTCTTCAGGGTGTGTGACAGCCCACTGTACATGGGATGCCGCCTCCAGCCTGCATTGTCGTTGCTGCCTTCTATGGCATCTGCCCGCCTCGACTACCACTAGCAAAGCAAAGACAGACTCCGCGGGATCGACACCAGTAAACATTGTTTTATCTGGAAGGAATTGGAGAAAGAGTCTTCTGTGGCGTATGCTGTCCATCAGCTCATTGAACGACCTGTGCACCCTGGCATGTCATTGGCTCCCCCTTATGGTCCCCTTCTCAGCCTGATGGGTGGTCGGGTCTTGAGGGTGTGGTGGCCGTCTGCACATGGGGTGCCGCCTCCCCCCTGCGTCGGCATTGCTGCCTTCGTCAGTGTCTCTGCGCCTCAGCTGTGACAAGCAGAACAAGGCCAACCTCCGCAGGATCGACACCAACGTTCATTTTTGTCTCTGGAATGATTTGGGAAAAGGAGAGAGACCAACAATCTGTTCGGACTTCCACCCCGAGACCTTCAAAGCCCCCAAGCCTTCCCTACCCTAACCATCCCACCTTCAACTTGCCATCTAGCGAGCCGGTTGTGTTGACAAACATTTCTCTGCACATTCGCCCCCAACCACATCAGGAGCCACAGACCTCAGGCCATGGACCTCTGCCTGGAATTTAAGGGAGGACATGTTCAGCTTCCGTCTGCTCATCCACACACTAACACTTTGGCCGCAAGAGGATCCTCAGTGGTGAAGCCCTGATCTTTACTGTTTGATTGTTGGCAGCTGATTCTATGGTGCTGAAGCTCCTAGAGTTCAGGCACACTGTTATGGCATCTAGGTTTGGAGGGCATCCAGTCCACTAATCATTCTCTGAGGCATGACACTTGTGCCTTCGTGGAGGTACTTGAGAGTTGAGAAGAGTTGAGAAGAAAGTTGAGAATTGAGAAGAAAGATTTGAAAATCAACTACATAACATTCCACAAAGCACACAAACCATTAAACAACAAGAATTATCGCCGTTCCATATTGGTACAAATACAAAGCTTTATGGGGGGCACGGTGGCACGGTGGTTAGAACTGCTGCCTCATTGCACTGAGGATCTGGGTTCGATCCCAGCCTCAGGTCACTGTCTGTGTGGGATTTGCGCATTCTCCCCATGTTTGCGTGGGTTTTACCCCCACATCCCAAAGGTGTGCAAGGTAAGTGGATTGGCCATGCTAAATTGCCCTGAATTGGAAAAAATTAATTGGGTACTCTAAATTTAAAATAATACAAAGCTTTACCTGCTCATTTTCACAAAAAACAAATAAATGCAGGGTATCACCAATCGCAGGTTCCTCAACAGAAACGGAGGATAAGTCTGAGAATGTATTATCATGTCCAGAATTTTATGATAAAAATTATCTGTCCATCAAAGTGTGACTTGTTCTACGTATCAGTGCCATTCTCCATCCAGGCGCCGTAGCTGTGCGGGCCCTCCCACACGGCCCAGTCCCACCAGAACCAAATCCTGACATCCCCATATTCCACTGGCACTCAAGGTGCAATTGAACATCCTGGACTTCCAACGTGTTTAACCCGTGGTGAAGTGCCAGTAACATGCAGCACTCACCACACCAGCAACAAAAGAATCAGCAATCTGCGAGAGCATTTCTTCAACAACATCATCAGGTGGCCCATTTGAAACAATGTCACGCACCAGGTCCTGCAGCATCTTCCTGCTGCAAACCGGATTGCCTTCTGGACTCAAAAGTCCTCCTGAGCCCGGTGTTCCAGGACACAGGTACCTTGGGAATAATTGTCCTTCTCTCCGGCTACAGAAAAGGAAGGAAACAGCAACAGCAACCTCCAGCATCTGCAGTCTCCAGCAGGAGCAGCAGCAAACACAAAGTGCAGCTGTGAGGTGCTGTCACAACTAACAAGGCTAATTCATCATTTGGAATAGCCTTCAGTTGTGACGCTAGAGGCTGCGCACAGTCAAAGGGGGTGAAAGTGAATTTCAGGAGAGAAGCTGCAGCAGGGCTCTGTCCTGGGAGAGTTTGGCTGAAGCTGTGGTTGCAGCTGTTATGGGTCTCCACAATATTTAAAGAGGGCTTGAAGGCATCAGAGACACAAAGCCCCTCACCCTCCAGCCCAGGGACAACCCCCCCCGACCTGGAACATTACCTGACAAAACCCAAGATGCTGGTAAATGGAATTGGCTACTCACCTTCTCAGTTCCCCACAGTAGCCATTGTGCCAGCTGCACCTTTTTCAAAAGGTGTGCTGAATGACACCCTCATGACTTCCACCCCTGTTGCTGATGTCAAGGGACACATATAAGTAGGAACAGAAAAATTAAGTTCTGATATCACAAATAGTTGCGTGGGTGCACTGTGATTGTTACAATTATCGCACCTTCATAAATATAGTTCAACCCATAACCATTGACGATCCCCCCATCCCCCACCACTGCACCAGAGCTAACATTTTGAGTTTAGCTGAATATTGTTGCAAATGCTTTAGATTTATCTTTTACACTGATGCGCTGGTGCCCCGCTCTGACGAAGAGTCATCCAGAATCGAAACAATTGCTCTGTTCTCTGTCCACAGATGCTGTCAGACTGGCTGAGATTTTCCAGCATTTTCTGTTTTTCTGTTAGGGGAAAAATCTCACTGGACCTCATCCTCACCAATCTGACTGCTGCAGATGTATATATTCATGTCAGTATTGGTGGCAGTGACCACCGCATTAAGTCTTTGTGGAGACAAAGTCCCATCTTCACATTGAGGATACCCGCCATCATGTTGTGTGGCACAGATCTAATAACTCATACTAGACAACATGAGTTGCTGTGGGCCATCTGCAGTGGCAGAAACTGTATTCATCCACAATCTGTAACCTCATGGCATGGCATATCCCCCATTCTATCCTGGTTTAGAGGGTGCGCCAGGAGTAGGACCAGTCATACATAAAAATGAGGTACCAATCTAGTGAGGCTACAATATGCTACTATTTGCATGCCAAACAGCAGAAGCAATATGTGCAAAAAACAGTTCCCACAACCAAAGGACCAGATTCAAGCGCCAGTCCTGCCACATCCAGCCAATAGTGGTGGAAAATTGAACAACTAACTGGAGGTGGCTGCACAAATCTCCTCATCCTCAATGATGAGGAAGTCCAGCACAGCAGTGCAAAAGGTAAGGCAGAAGCATTTGCAACAATCTTCAGCCAGAAGTGCCGAGTGGATGATCCATCTCGGCCTCCTCCTGAGGTCCCCAGCATCAGAGCTGTCAGTCTTCAATCAAATAGATTTAATTCACAATATCAAATACAGCTCAGGGTATTGCATACTTCAAATGCTATGGGCCCTGACAATATTCCAGCAATAGAAGGCCTGTGCTCCAGAACTTGTTGTGCCCCAAGCCAAGCAGTTCCAGTAAGCTACAATGCTGACATCTACCTGGCAATGTGGAAAATTGCCCAGATATAACTTGTACACAAAAAGCAGGAATAGTCCAACCCAGCTAATTAACACCCCATCACTCAACTCTCAATCATCAGTAAAGTGATGGAAGGTGTCGTCGACAACGCTACCAAACAACACGTTCTCAGTAATAACCTTCTCACTGATGCTCAGTTTGGTTCCACGGGGGCCAATCAGCTACTGCCTCATTTCAGCCTTGTTCCAAACATGGGCCAAACAGTTGAACTCAAGAGGTGATGTGAGAGTAACTGCCCTTGACATCAAGGCAGCATTGGAGTGAATGTGGCATCATGGAACCTGAGAAAAACTGGAGTCAATGGGTATCAGGGGGAAAGCACTCCACTGGTTGGAGTCATACCTAGCACAAAGGAAGATAGTTGTAGCTGTTGAGAGGTCAGTCCAAGAGCATCACTGCAGGAGTCTCTCAGACCCAACCATCTTCAGCTGCTTCATCAATGACCTTCCCCCACCATAAAATCGGATGTGCAGATGTTTGCTGATGATTACACAATGTTCAGCACTATTCATGACTCCTCAGATACGAAAGCAGTCTGTGCCCATATGTAGCAAGACCTGGACAACATTCAGGCATGAACTGATAAGTGGCAAGAAACATTCATCCACACAAATGCCAGGCAAAGCATCTCCAACAAGACAGAATTTAACCATCTATCCTTGATATTCAATGACATTACCAGAGCTAAAGGCCCCACTAGCACCATCCTGGGTATTACAATTGACCAGAAACTGAATTGGACTAGTCATATAAATATTGTGATGACAAGAGCAGGTCAGAGGCTGGGAATTCTGCACTAAGTAACTCAACTCCTACCTCTCAAAAGCCTGTCCACGACCCAGAAGGCACAAGTCAGGAGTGCGATCCACTTACCTGGATTAGTGCAACACCAATAACACTCAAGATGTTCAACGCAGTCCAGGACAAAACAAGCTGCTTAACTTGCACCCGTCCACCAATTTGAACATTCACTCCCTCCACCACTGATGCACAGTGGCAGTATGCTTACCATTCCTTTCTCACCTAAATCTGGTGGAAGAAGATGTCTATTTCAAACTAGGGTTTAGTTAATACAGAGGAAGATGTGACAAAATACAAGAAAACACAAACAAACTGGTGTCATCCATAAATTTTAATATTGTATTTAGCCTCATAATCCAAAGCATTTGTGTGAATCTAAACAATGGTGGTCCAACATCGATCCTTGTGCAGCATTATTTCCAAGAGGCAGCATATAGAAAATATAAAGTAATGAGAGGAAAACACCAGAGGAACAAAGAACAAAGAAAAGTACAGCACAAGAACTGGCCCTTCAGCCCTCCAAGCCTGTGCCGACCATAATGTCCTAACTAAAAAAAAAACCTTCTGCCCTGACTCAGTCCGTATCCCTCTATTTCTTCTCTATTCATGTACCCATCCAGATGCCTCTCAAATCTTGCTAATGCGCCTGCTTCCACCATATCCTCTGGCAGTGCGTTCCAGGCCCCACATTCTGCGTGAAAAACTACCCCGCACATCTCCCCTAAACATTCTCCTCTCACCTTGAACCAGTGCCCCCTTGTAAATTACACTTCTACACTTGGAAAAAGCCTTTGTCTATCCACGCTGTCTATGCCTCTCATAAATTTTTAGACCTCTAACGGGTGACCCCTCAGCCTCTGTCTTTCCAGTGAAAACAATCCTAGTTTATTCAACCTTTCCTCATAGCCAACACCTTCAAGACCAGGCAACATCCTGGTGAACCTTATTTGCACTCTCTCCAGAAGCTACATCCACCCGAGGAAATAGCCTCATCATCTTCTAAACCTCTATTAAGTCGCCACTCATCCTCCTCCGCTCCAAAGAGAAAGCCCTAGCTCCCTCAACCTTTCCTCATAAGACCTATCCTGCAAACCAGACAGCATCCTGGTAAATCTCCTTTACACCCTTTCCAATGCTTCCACATCCTTCCTATAATGAGATGACCAGAATTGCACGCAATACTCCAAATGCGGCCAAACCAATTTTATATAGCTGCTTTGACAAAGAGTCATCGGACTCGAAACGTTAGCTCTTTTCTCTCCCTACAGATGCTGCCAGACTTGCTGAGATCTTCCAGCATTGTCCCTTTCGTTTCAGATTCCAGCATCCGCAGTAATTTGCTTTTATTTATATAGCTGCAACATGGTTTCCCAATTCCTGTACTCAATGCATCAGCTGACGAAGGCAAGCATGCCCTGTGCCTTCTTAATCACCTTGAATGCCTGTGTTGCCACTTTTATGGAACTGTGGACCTTCATGCCCAGATCCCTCTGTTTGCTAATGTTCCTAAGGGTTCTTCCATTTACAGTATAATTCATACCTAAACTTAACACTGGACAAAAAATATGGCTGGAGTGAATTCTAGTTTTATCACAGACTCATAAATTTGATCATTATATAACTTGGACCATATAACAATAAAGTTCCTACAGTGCGGAAGGAAGCCATAACTTCAGCCCATGTTTTGGGTCAATGATGTCAGGGAAGCACACAGGAATTGGACGTGTTCAGGAACCCATAAGAATCATCCATGACAGTCAGGTAAGTGTGAGTAGATAGGCAATGCTAGTTAAGAAGGTAACCTCGGGTCCTTGGGTTGCTTTGTGAGACTTGCAAGAACTTTCCAAACAATCACGTTGTTCATAAGAGTGTTGTGATAGGGCAGCATGGTGGCACAGTCATTAACACTGCTGCCTCACAGGGCAGCACAGTGGCACAGTGGTTAGCATTACTGCCTCACGGCGCTGAGGTCCCAGGTTCGATCCCGGCTGTGGGTCACTGTCCCTGTGGAGTTTGCACATTCTCCTCGTGTTTGCGTGGGTTTTGCCCCCACAACCCAAAAAGATGTGCAGGGTAGGTGGATTGGCCACACTAAATTGCCCCTTAATTGGAAAAAAAAACACTGCTGCCTCGCGGTACCGGGGACCCGAGTTCAATCCCAGTTCTCGGTCGCTGTCCGTGTGGAGTTTGCGCATTCTCTCTGTGTCTGTGTGGGTCTCACCCCCACAAACCAAAAAGATATGCAGTAGGTGAATTGGCCATACTAAATTGCATGTTAATTTGAAAAAACAAATTGGCTATACTAAATTTATCTTTTAAATAGTGTTGTGATAACATCTATTCTGCATTTGCCTGGACTTCTTTGCATACTGATATTTCAATGCATGCATTAAAGAGGAGACACATGGTGCATTGTTAGCAAGTCAAACAAGCTTAAAACCTGTCTGTATGGTGGAAATGGCAGGTAAACTGACGTGTAAATAACAAAACTGTAGACATTTATGGTACAATTATAGTTCCTGATGGAAACAGGCAGGTGAGTAGTTAGAAAGCAAAGGAGGAAAGAACTTGCATTGATATAACACTTGTGATGACCTCAGGATGTCCAAAAGAACTTTACAGCCGATATATATGAAGTGCCATCGCTGTTGTATTGCTGGAAACACAGTAGCTGACTTGCAAATAGCAAGCTCCCAAAAAGAACATGATCAACAGAAAACCTGCCTTTTTTGTCAGGACACTGAGAAAGAACTCCCCTGTATTTCTTCAAAATAGTGCAATGGAATCTTTTACGTCCACCTGTGGGGGCAAGTGGGGCCTCTGTTTAACATCCCATTTGAAAGACTCTGCAATAAGGCAGCATAACGCTCAGTTCTGCACTGGAGGACCAGTTCAGATTATGTGCTCAAGGGCGCGATCTAACGGAAATGAAACAGAGTCCCGCATCGAATGCATTTAGCTGGGTGTCCCCCGGTGTCGGCAGCATGGAGAACAACCCCACTATCGAACGGGACTTTGCTTCATTTTGGGGCCTTGGTGAGGAACGTCCGGCCAAGGCCTCACTCTCACATTTCCCGCTCCACTTCGCTCCGCTCACCAGTGCAGGGAGAGATCGGTGCACCATTTTCAAATGACGCCTTGATCTCAAGATCTTCCCACTATGGCCTCAGCACCCCACCCCTCCCAATGCATATATAAGGGGGTCATCGTGCCCCTGCCTCATAGGGCATCGTGCCCCCAGCCTCATAGGGCAGGGCACCTTCAGGCTCAACCCCCAACGCAGGCAAAATGGCCACCTGGCACTCTGGCATTGCTGCTGGCAGTGCCACCTGGGCAGTGCTACTGCCAGGATGCCCAGGTGGCATTAGGGGTGCCAGGGTACCACCCTGTCCAGAATCTGACCACTCAGGAGCCTACAATCACTTGAGCAACCTCCCCAAGTGCTGGTACGCCTGGTCTATGTAGGTGGAGACGAGCGCTAACCGGCGCTCGTTCAAGGTCCCCTATGCGTGGAGGTTAGATTCAGTGTATTGGGTAATCTGACAAGTGCATATCGAAGTGTGCCTTATTGTTCACTTTAATATGCAGATTTGGGGCCCGGATCGCGACGTCTCACTAGATTCCGTTAGCTCTCCAGAGGTGTGGCAAGCCGGGTAAAACTCGCGAGAGGCCTCTCGCAAGACCTACCGGCCACGTTGCGCCCTGAGTCGCAGCACAGCTGTTTATTTCACCCCAAGACTCTGGGAAAGAACCTGAATCAACAATATTTTAACTCAGAAGCCAGAATGCTACCAACAGTCGCAGGTAGAGACGTCTCACTCCTTTCTCACCGAAATCTGGCCGAATAGAATGTTATAGGAAACAAGGACCCCACCCAGAAGCTGCAGAGTCTCTCTCTAAATATGTAAATCAGGCTGAAATGCCATCATCATCTTCCATTTTAACCTGAAGCCTAAGTGGGTGAATGTTTCCCTGTCAGTTTCAGCCTGACAGCAACGAGAGCCAGGGTCAGAAGAGACATGGTGATGTAAGTTTTTTAAATTTCCATTTTACAGTCGCTGTTCCTCGCCAAGGCCAAAAAAAGGTGTCCCGTTTGATACTGGGGTCGTACTCTGCACAGTAGGTGCCGAGAAACACGCCTAAAACCAGACTCTTTTTAAAATCGCGCTCTATATCTATGCTGTAAGCTTACAAGATAAAATCTGGACACCCTGGGTTGTGTACCTCACTGATTCATATTCTCTGGCTGTTCTATGTGGATTGCTTCTATCCAATGTGCAAAACACAAGTCACAATCTGTTGTGCAATCTGTTATGTAATGTATCATTGCATGTTGCATATTAAACCCACATTCATGCATTTATTCACTTTCCTTGGGCTGGATTCTCCATCCCGCTGCACCAGATGTCTAGTTCAGCACGCCGGCGGGATGCTCTGTTTCGCTGGCTGGTCAATGGGGTTTCCCATTGTGGGGCAGCCGGAAGAAAATGGAGCATCCCGACGGCGGAGAATCCAGCTGTTTTAATTGAGTTATAGCTGAAAATGTATAACTTCATATAAAGCATAACGTATCAAATATTAATTGTTATGGAAATGCATTAATTTGAGTACTGCAGTTACATCTGCTGCATCATGATTAACTTTTCACAAAATAAGGCTCTTTGAGAATTTTTGCTGATTAAATACCTTCCAAGTTTCTCCACTATCAAACATTACAGATGCGCGCAAAATATTTTTCACGATTAAAAATACAAAACAACTAGCATTGAGAATGGTAGCCATGATGTGGCGATGCCGGCATTGGACTGGGGTGGGCACAGTAAGAAGACTTACAACACCAGGTTAAAGTCCAACAGGTTTGTTTCGAATCACTAGCTTTCACTGCTCCTTCCTCAGGTGAATCAGGTGCTCCGAAAGATAGTGATTCGAAACAAACCTGTTGGACTTTAACCTGGTGTTGTAAGACTTCTTACTGAGCATTGAGGAAGCTATGGACAAAGTACATATTGTAATAATTAAATTCAATACTAGTTATATACTGTCGGGGAGAATGTTAACTGCCAAATTGAAAGCAGATTTGGGTGGGGGGGGGTTGCGTTTGATCCCCAAAACGTGGTGTTGCATCAGGAACCCAGTATGATCCTGCCCACTTCCGAGTTTAACCAGGGTGAGTTTGCAAGTGAGCAGGGAACCAAAGTGGAGCTGCCAGGTAAATCATAATATGCAACAGGCAATTCTTTTTGGATTTAACCCAGCATTCTGGCTTCAACAGCTAGCAAAGAGGTTTCCTGAGCTGCAATTCACCAGGTCAACCTAAAAGTCAAGAATATGCACTTCTGAGATATATTTATCTGAGCACCAGTGTCTCATGAGGCTTAGGGTTTTGCAGCAGTTGCTGCTAACATCTGAAGCCTGCTGAAAAAAGACTTCCTTCCCAGTCGACCAGGAGGATACACATGGCCAGAAGTGGCCGTCAAGGAGGCTATCACTGGAGTCACTGTCCCTCTCACCCTTCAAAGGGTTTCTTACTCTCCCTGGAGTTCTGCACTCTCTTCTGCAAGGAGGAAAATCAATGAATTGTGAATTTCAGAAGTAGATTGTGGAGAGGGGAGGGGGAGAACATGTGTGGATGGTGACTGAGGCATGGATGTGAGATGACGCAAACAGTAGGGTGAGTGAAAGTTTTGGCTGTTCAGATGGGGATATGAGGAAGTGCCTGGAAAGAGACAGATGAGTGGAGCTGCAAGGTATGTTGCGCAGGAGAATGCTGGGGATCAGAGTGTCTTCAGTGGGTCTTCATTGACACCAGAAAGTGTTATGCAACTCGCATGCCTTTCCTCCTGAGGTCTATTAATCTCTTGGTATCAACTCCATCTCGGAGGGACCATACTCATGTTGTTCACTCCTCGGCCACTTCCATCCACACCTCCTTGGTAGAAGAGGTTGGTCTCTTCCTCCAGTCCTTGGCAAACAGACTGTCATAATATCCACTCATGTATATAATGAGATGCAGACAGGCAGTGACTGACACACAGGATAACCAATGATCACAAACGACACAGAACAAGGCAGTAAGCACCGTCTCCATGTGACAGAGAGCTAGTCTGGTCAAGCCAGTCAGAGGTTATCAGTTTAGATTAATAGAGTGTCAACCCACAGCAGATTGTGCACAGCAATCAGCAGGTTCAATAAAACAGTGTTGGACCATCTCCTGTGTTGGAAGCCTGTTCCTAGTCTCACTGCATCCAGTTGCAGTCAATGTTAAACCAACTCATATAACACATCATGGTACCAGGGAACTATTAACTCTAACGAACCTACCTCGTGTGAATCTGCAACGACCAGCAAGCAACCATCCAGCGGCATGGAAAAGATCCAGCCCCCTCCGCAACTCTGGATCTCCGGCAACCTCGGCGCCAACTGGAAGGTCTTCAAACAGATGTCCTCCTGTATATCGAGGCCTCCAACCTCGAGGCAGCATCGGATGCCAGGAAGATCGTGCTGTTCCTGTCGACTGCGGGGGATCACGCCATCCACATCTTTAACTCGCTCACGTTTGCCGATGGCGAAGACAAGACGAGGTTCAAGACGGTTCTGCTGAAATTCGACAGCCACTGCAAAGCCGAGGTGAATGAGAGCTTTGAACGGTACATCTTCCAACAGAGGCTTCAGGGTAAGGATGAACCTTTTCAGTCCTACTTGACCCATCTCCGCATTCTAGCGCAGTCATGTAATTATGACTCGATGGCTGATTCCATGATCCAGGATCAGATCGTTTTCGGGGTCCAGTCAACTTCCCTGCGGGAGCAGCTCCTCAAAATCAAACAGTTGACCCTCTCCGTCGGCATCGAAATGTGCGTTGTCCATGAGCATGCCAGAAATCGTTACTTCCGCATCAGGGCGGCAGAAACTGCAAAACTGGCCTCCCATGAGGCCATCAAAAAATGCAAGGCCTGAGCATCGAGGAGAGTGGCCGTTTCTCACGCTTTTCTCTGGTCCCTACGCACGCGCGCCACGACCGCGAGGACAATGAGGCCGAAGACCCTACTGCGCATGTGCGAACATCAGCCGACCACACTGCGCATGTGCGACGGCGCACAGAACGCGCTGACATCAGCGTCATGAAGTGTCCAAATTGTGACTCCGCACATTTAAAGCGGCAATGTCCAGCCAAAGGAAGGCGATGTCTACACTGTGGAAAGCCTGGGTGTTATGCGGCCCTCTGCAGGTCCGCTCCCCTGACCAACAGCCAGTGATCCCAGCTGCAGCGCAGACGTGTCCGCTGCGTACAACAAGGCATGCAGGATTCTGATCCCGAAAGCCCACCGGACCCCGATGCTGACTGCCTCGAGTCTCCATATCGGGTGGGCATCATCACCACATGCGAGCTGGTCTCCACCGCGCCTGCAAACCGCCTTTCAATCCTGAGTGTGGATCCTGATGATGAGTGGTGTGCTATCACAGATCACAGAATTTACATTGCAGAAGGAGGCCACTTGACCCATCGAGTCTTCACCGGCTCTTGGAAAGAGCACCCTACTCGAGGTCAACACCTTCTCCCTATCCTCATAACCCAGTAACCCCACCCAACACTAAGGGCAATATTGGACACTAAGGGCAATTTATCATGGCCAATCCACCTAACCTGCACATCTTTGGACTGTGGGAGGAAACTGGAGCACCCGGAGGAAACCCACGCACACACGGGGAGGATGTGCAGACTCCGCACAGACAGTGACCCAAGCCGGGAATCGAACCTGGGACCCTGGAGCTCTGAAGCAATTGTGCTATCCACAATGCTACCAAGCTGCCCTATCATGGTCAACCAGTGTCGCATCTGATTCAAATTGGACACTGGCATGTCTGCGAATCTCATATCATAGTCAGACCTCAACAGCATCCGAGACCAACCTAGCATTCTTCCACCAGCCTGCCAGCTCCTTGACTACAATGGCAATGCCATAGCTGCCAGTGGATCGTGTCAGCTAGGTGTATCTCACAAGGCAATCAAGGCGACGTTAAGATTCAAGATCGTCCGGCCTGACAAGGCATCCTTGCTCGGTGCTCGCGCATGCAAACTCCTAAATCTAGTCCAGCAAGTCCATGCCATGTCCTCGACACCGGCGACTGCATCACCCAATGCTAATCTACAGGCTGAGATAGATGACATTCTCACGCAATACCACAACGTGTTTGATGGAATGGGCACGCTCCCATATCGTTACAAGATACTACTCAACCCGAATGCCACCCCAGTCATCCCTGCACCACGCCGGGTGCCGGCTCCTCTCAAGAATCGTCTGAAAACGCAGCTACGAGAGCTCCAAGACCAGGGCATCATTTCAAAGGTCATGGTACCAACAGACTTTGTCAGCTCCATGGTCTGCATCAAGAAACCCTCTGGTGAACTCCGCATTTGCATCGATCCCAAAGACCTGAATCGCAACATAATGTGAGAGCACTACCCGATCCCGAAGCGAGAAGAATTAACCTGTGAGATGGCTCATGCCAAATTCTTCACCATGCTGGACGCCTCACATGGTTTCTGGCAGATACAACTGGACGAGTCCAGTCGGAAGCTGTGCACGTTTAACACTCCGTTCGGCAGGTATTGCTACAACCGCATGCCTTTCGGTATCATTTCAGCTTCCGAAGTCTTTCATCAAATAATGGAGTAAATGATGGAGGGCATCGAGGGAGTGGGAGTCTATGTGCACGACGTGATCATCTAGTCCATGACGCCCAAGGATCACATCGCTCACCTCAGACAGGTTTTCCAGAGGATACACGAAAATGGCCTCCAGCTCAACAGGGCCAAATGCTCATTTGGTCGATCCGCTATCAAGTTTCTGGGTGACCACATTTCACAGCATGGTGTGCAACCTGATGCTGACAAGGTACTGGCAATCAATGCCATGAAGACCCCGGAGGACAAAAAAGGCAGTCCTACATTTCCTTGGGATGGCACGTTTTCTCGGAAAATTCATTCCTAGCATGGTATCCCACACCACAGCCCTCCGGCATCTCGTAAAAAAGTCCACAGTGTTCCAGTGGCTTCCCGCACATCAAGCGGAGTGGCTTGAGGTGAAGGCGAAGCTCACCACAGCCCCAGTACTGCCGTTCTTTGACCCGACCAAGGACACCAAAATATCCATAGACGCAAGCCAGGACGGCATTGGGGCGGTGCTCCTCCAGCAAGATGACTCCTCTTCCTGGGCTCCAGTGGCATACACCTCCAGGGCCATGACTCCGACCGAACAACGGTATGCCCAGATTGAAAAAGAGTGCTTGGGTCTCCTGACAGGAATAGTCAAGTTTCATGACTACGTATACGGCCTGCCAAAATTCACGGTGGAAACAGATCACAGGCCCTTAGTCCACAAATCCAGAAGGATTTAAATGATATGACACCTCAGCTGCAGCGAATTCTTCTTCGTCTCCGCCGATATGACTTCGAACTCATCTACACACCGGGTAAGGAGCTGATCATCACGGATGCCCTATTCCGATCCATCGCCACACCATGTGAACAGGGCGACTTCATTCACCACATTGAGGCACAGGTACAGTTGTGTGCCAGCAACCTCCCAGCCCATTGATGAACGAGTTATCCAAATACACGAAGAAACTGCCAAAAATCCTCTACTGCAGCGTGTGATGCAACATCTCGCCCATAGCTGGCAAAAGGGGCAGTGCCCCCAGTTCTTCAACTGGACGAATTAACGGTTGTTGAGGGGATCCTTCTTAAACTAGATAGAATCGTCATTCCCCAAAGCATGCAAACTATGGTGCTCAGACAGATCCATTAGGGTCACCTTGGGGTCGAGAAATGTCGATGCAGAGCTCGGCAGGCAGTTTACTGGCCTGGCATCAGCCAGGACATTGCCAACATGGTCCTCAACTGCACAACATGTCAGAAATTCCAACCATCCCAGCCCAAGTAAATACTGCAACAGGACGAGATTGTGACCTCCTCCGTGGTCCAAGATGGGTATAGACTTCTTTCACGCAAATGGGGCGATTACGTGCTTTTAATCGACTACTTCTCCAGCTACCTGGAAGTGATGAAACTGTCGGACCTCACTTCCAAGTCAGTCATCAAAGCCTGCAAAGAGATGTTTGCCAGGCATGGGATACCACCCACAGTAATGAGTGACAACGGTCCATGTTTCTACAGCCAAGAGTGATCCAACTTTGCACGACCCTACCACTTCAGGCATATCACATCCAGTCCCCATTACCCGCAATCAAATGGGAAGGCTGAGAAGGGGGTCCATATTGTCAAGCGGCTGCTTTGCAAGGCTGCAGACTCAGCCTCTGATTTTAACCTGGCGCTGTTGGCATACAGGCCAAACCCTCTGTCGACTGGTTTGTCTCCGGCGCAGCTGCTCATGATCCGCAACCTGCGGATAACTGCTCCAGCCATCCATGTTCAAGATCTTGACCATCTCACGGTGCTGCAGAAAGTGCAGCGATCCAGGGACCAGCAGAAGATCACGTATGATGCTCATGCCACTGATCTGCCTGCGCTGGCTCCAGAAGATGTTCGCGTCCAGTTGCCTGAGGGAGGCCGGTCAGCCCCAGCTGTTGTCAGACAGGCTGCCCCCAGGTCTTTCATTGTTCAAATGGCTGATGGCTCCATTCTGCGGCGCAACAGGAGGGCGCTGCGCAAAGTTGCCTGCCCACCACCTGACCGTACTTCTCCGCATGTCATCATGCCGCCTCAGGACATCTCGCACCACGTGGCCACCGATCTGGCAGCAATCCGGCCTGTCCCTGAGGCCACCGATCTGGAAGCAATCCCCCTGTCCAGGTGCCGGCGTCACCCCCTCCACCTCTAAGGCGGTCGACAAGAATTCGTCAACCACCACAAAGACTGAATCTATAGACTTGAATCCTGTAAATTTTGTTCAGTTTGCTCTGTATCTGCACGCGAGACACCTTCCCATGTACATATGTTTATTCACTCACCACTTATACATAGTCATACATATATATACAGCCACATTCCAAAATTTATTTCAAAAAGGGGAGATGTCATAATATCCACCCATGTATATAATGAGATGCAGACAGGCAGTGACTGACACACAGGATAACCAAATGAACACACACGACATAGAACAACCAATCACCAGACAGGACACTACCACTATAAAACACACAAGGCATCTAGACTCTCCCTCTTCTGACCGGATACAGCTACAGAGATAATTAGAGTGCACAAGGCAGTAAGCATCGTCTCCATGTGACAGAGAGCTAGTCTGGTCAAGCCAGTCAGAGGTTATCAGTTTAGATTAATAGAGTGTCAACCCACAGCAGATTATGTACAGCAATCAGCAGGTTCAATAAAACAGTGTTGGACCATCTCCTGTGTCGGAAGCCTGTTTCTAGTCTCACTGCATCCAGTTGCAGTCAATGTTAAACCAACTCATGTAACACATCACAGACCTCACTGCAGTTTCACAGATCCCACTGTAGTACCTCTAGGTAAGAGACTGAGACCTAGGGACACAACATTCCCAGGTCTCCTTTTCATTCCTCAGGTTACTGCAACCTCAGGAATCAGTTCAGCCACTTTAATCCCTAACAGCCTTCCTTTAAAGAGAAATTAACATTGTGTCATCCTGCCCACCCCCCAGGTTGATTCGAAAAAACAAAACCAGAATGCTAATGCCATGGCTGAGTTAATCAAAAACAGATGGGAAATCCTGGGGCTGGGGGGGACAGGAAGAAGGGAGGGGGAAGGGACAGGGAAGGGAGGGGGAAGCGAGAGGGGAGGGGAAAGGGAGAGGGCAGGGGAAGGGGAGGGGGAAGGGTGGTGGAGGAAGGAGGGGGAAGGAGAGTGGGGGAAGGAGGGGGGAAATGAGGGGGAGGGAGGGTCGGGGAAGGAGGGGGAAAGGAGGGCGAGAAGGGAGGGGGAAGGAGGGGAGTGGGGGAGGGAGGGAGAGCGAACGAGGAAGCGATGGGGGAAGGGACGGAGGGTGAGAATGAGGAGGAAGGGGAGAGGGAAGGGGGAGGGGGAAGCTGGGGAGGAGAAGGGGAAGGGGGGAAGAAGGGGTGGAGGCGTGGAGGGGCAGGGAGGGTGGAGGGGGCAGGGAGCGTGGGGAAGGAGGGGTGGAGGGGGTAGGGTGGGTGGGGTGGTAGGAGGGGTCAGTGAAGGTGGGGGAGGGGGAGGTTGGAGCCCCCAACCACAAACCCCATTCTGGCCTCATTCATCTTTGCCTTGGGATCCCTCACTGATCCTGGGCCTCTGGCGGGTGCATTATTGGCAGCAGCTACTGCTTCCAGTGGCACTGACAGCAGTAGACAGCTTCCAGCCTCTGACAGCCAAAACCATTCGGTGGGGTGGGAGTTCCGAAGCCAGGGTCCTCAATCCTGAGGAAGGCCCGATTTTGCCCATTTATGTGTCTGATGGACACTTAATTTAATCAGGTCTCCCCAAAGGAATTGTGATGGCCGACACCCCTGTCAGGCCTATTAAATACTGCTCATATATGCAGTAATTACCTTCATATTTTTAACATTTTTATGGAAAGCAAGCAAAGAAAAGCAGGGAGAGAGTTGAGTTGCCAATTAATTTTCTCTTGGAAACAAGCCAGAGAAGATATTTACAGTTTCATCCCGTCTGGTGACCATTTTATCCTGCTCGATTTTGAGTTACAATTTTGCCCTCCTTTGACACATAAAAATTGGAACTGGAGTGAAATGGGTTCTCCCATTTGCCCACAGCAACTTCAAAGCAGAGCTGTGAAAACTCAGAATAAGTAGCATAATCAGTATTTATAGCATGTTTCTGGGGTTTCAGCATCAATTTCGCTGGGTTATGACAGTATAGTGAGAGAAGCCCTGTGGAAATCTGTCCCATGGGACACCAAGTTAAGCCACCATGATGTCAGTCTGGGACAATCCCCGAAATTATAGCATGGGTGGTCAACCTTCCTTGTCAATAATCTGAGTTTGGGTGGGACAACATCTGAACCTACTTTGTCAGACACTTTATGACCGAGCCTTTTAATTGCAGTAATGCCTTGAATTTATCACAGAGAATTATTATAGCAGTATTTAGCAGGATGACTATAAGATTAATGACAAAATCCCGTAGAAGTAGCCACAATTCACTTGCCTATGAAGCAGTTCAGCTTTCAAATGAAAATCATTAGGCAATGGGGATATAGCATACACTTAGTCATTACTGCAATTGTCATGCCATTTGTATAGAGCATCTGAGCTAAATCATGCTAACCTTAATCATTTGTAATTATAACAAGCTAATATAAAACTGTACAGTTTAGTCTTTGTGGTTAACTACTCCTTATTCATTATTTACAATAAAGTCCTTGCCATTTATTTTAGACAAATTAATCCTTTTATATTGAACAACTCAAAATAATGAGTGGAGGGTTATTATGAAAAACACCACCAAAGTTGAATGGGTTAAAAGTTTTAAGGCTTTCAAAGAGTAGGGTTTCAGTCTCAGCCTACAGCATTGTAGGTTACAGAACTTCAAGTGCGGAGACAAGTAAATGTTTTAAATGCAATGAGGATTTATGTCTCCACCAACCTTCCAGGCTGTGAGATCCATGCCGCCATCATCTTCTGGGTGAAAAACTTGTCCAGTCCTCTCTAACCTTTCTGCCAATTACTTCAATCTATTCCCCTTGGTTACTGACCTCTCTGCCAAGGGGCACACATCTTTTGTATACACTCTATCTAAACTCCTCATGATCTTATACACTTCAATCAAATTTCCCTCAGCCTGCTCTGTTCCAAAGAAAACTCTAATAATAATCTTTATTGTCACAAGTAGGCTTACATTAACACTGCAATGAAGTTGCTCTGAAAATCCCCCAGTTTCCACATTCTACCGCCTGTTCTGGTACAGAGAGGGAGAAATCAGAATGTCCAAATTACCTATCAGCACATCTTTCGGGACTTGTGGGAGGAAACCGAAGCGCCTGGAAGAAATCCACGCAGACACGGCGAGAACATGCAGACTCCAGACAGTGACCCAAGTCGGGAATCGAACCTGGGACCCTGGAACTGTGAAGCAACAGTGCTACCCACTGTGCTACCCCTGCTGCCCTACTCTTTACTACATCAAATCCTTCCTGTAAGCAATGGCCTGAACTGTATGCTGTGGTCTCGCTAAGTGTTAACTAGTGTTTTCATGAAGGCCCCGCCCTCTCAACCTTGCCCCTCACCTGAGGTGTGGTGATCCTCAGGTTGAATCACCACCAGTCAGCCCTTCCCCCTGAAAGGGGGAAGCAGCTTATGGTCATCTGGGACTATGGACTTTACCTACCTAACTGGTGTTTATACATTATGCCCGGAATTCTCCAGCCGTTGGGATTCTCTGTTCCCGTCGGCAGTGGACGCCTGTTCACAGGTTTTCTGGCTGTGTGGGATGGTTTCAATGGGAAATCTCATTGATAAGCGGCGGGAAGAGCGAATGGTTTTGCTGTTGGGGATCAGAGACTTATATCACAACCTCCTTTTACCCTTACTGCCTTGGCTAATAAAGGAAAGTATCCCTTATGCCTGCTTAACTACCTTATCTAACTGCCCTGCTACCTTCAGGAATCAGTGTTTGTGCACTCCGAGGTTATTTCAATCCGACAGTGTTAAGAATTTACCATATAAAAAAATAAATTCAAATATTAAATATATATAAATTGGAGAATATGAAACTTAACAGCAAAAATCTGAGCTTATCATACTTTTTACAATAAAGATTTAAGTACAGTTTCAATTATAAAACCTTCTCTCTCAAACAATTAAAAATATTGGTACCCCAAAACCTCAGTTCAATTAAATTTCATAACAGTAAGCAATTGATGTAATTAGTAGGATATGTAATTCACAGCAATCAATGACTCAAGCCTTCTTTACACAAATGGCATGGGCATGATTTATTGTTTCCCAGCACTCGCAGTGCCGAGAAAGATCCCGCTACCTAACGGGACTCTTACATTTCTGGTCCTC
This sequence comes from Scyliorhinus canicula, assembly GCF_902713615.1. NCBI lineage: Eukaryota > Metazoa > Chordata > Chondrichthyes > Carcharhiniformes > Scyliorhinidae > Scyliorhinus > Scyliorhinus canicula. The sequence continues at coordinate 255,154,271 of NC_052146.1, forward strand.
AGTGCGGTTCTCCCCGCGAAGGCCACACTTAGTCCCATTTCCTGCACTGAGGTAATCAGCTCATCAGTGCTTGAAGAAATCGGAAAAGCATTCAAAAATGGCACCCCAATGTGACCCCTGGATCCCCCTATCGCCCCAACTAACCTATAATGGAGTCATCCAGCTCCCACACCCCAGATGATGAGGGCAGGGCATCCCCAGATCTGATCCCCAGAACAGACAAAATGCCAGCCAGGCAAATTGGCATTGCCCCTGCCAGGGTGCCCAGATAGTACTGCCAAGGTGCCAGGTTCCCACCCTGCCCAGAGCTCAGTCACCCAGGGGCCCTTGATCCCCGGGTACGCCTGGACCCCGTTTGTGGAGACCAATGCTAACCGGTGCTCGCTCAGAATTTCTGAGGTGAGAGGGTTAGTTCCGGAGTTTTGGGTAACTCCAGCAAGTGCATATCAAAATGTTACCTACTGCAGCACTTTAATATGCAGATTATCCACTCCTGGATCCCGCCCACAATGGGCAGGATCCAGATCGCAACGTCTCGCAACATCCGTTCAGATCTCGCGAGGTGAGGCGAGCCATGTAAAATTTCAACGATATTGAGGTCAGCACCCTCGATGGCAGATCCATGTAAAACCATAATTTGCATGAATTTTGATATCATTAACGGATTGGACAGGTTCCACCCCTCCGTGATGCGATGCTCTGCCCCTTTTAGGCAGAAGTCACATGGGTGCGAACTAGTGCAAATGTTTACGAGCAGTGCCTAGGTGTCATGGCTGTGGAGGACGAGCAGGAGGCTAGAAAACCTTTCAAAAAGCCTCAAACATTGTCAGGCTTGCCGGGGGGAGGAGTGAGAAATAACTTGGCGCCAAATCCGTGGACTTGTGGTGTCCCCCTCAGGATCAGGGTGCCTGGCTCAGACCGCCATTGCTGCAGTCTGTCTTTTAAATCCACTCCTTTGATGCTGCTTATAGGCTCCTGGCTGGCGGGCTGCTCAAAGCGCTGAGTGCTGCCTGTGTACTTTGAATGTACTCTCGACATCTGGGAAACCACACAGGCTACCCCTCTGGACACCCTCATACCTTAGCTGTATCATCAAGGGGATGGCATGGCTAAGCTCAATCAGAGGCCCATCAGTGTTGGCACTCCTCAGAAGCGCTGCCCCACTGCAGAGATAGCAGGGGATCAGCAGAGCTCAGCCCAACCGGATTGGAATCCTTCCTAGTTCTCTGCCCTTCTCAGTCAGAGGCCTCACCAGTGACCCCAGATCACCAGCTGTGTCCTCCTGAAGAGCCTGGTGGCACTGACTTCCTCTGCCACCACCTCCCAGGCAGTGTTTAGGAGGGCAGGCATGTGTCTGCAGCCCACCCTTCAGAAGAGCGTATCCCTCTTCTCCTCACTGGAATGGAGCTGTGGGTCCACTTCGGACTCACAAACACGCAGGGGCAGGGGGGAGTAGCGGTTTTCAGTGAGCCACCTTCGTGGGTGCAGTGAGTGTGTGGTACGTGGAGCGCTTAAAACTCCAGCTGTCAGGCTATTTGTCGCTAACCCTGGCCCCAGCAGCTACAAAGCCAGCTGGGCTGGGAATTGTTCTCGATTCACGGCAGCAAAGTGCTTACCAAATAGCGCCCCCAGTGGAGGTTTCCCGCAGGAACATTCATCTCCCAAACGGAGAATTCCGACCCAGGTTTTTAAGCTTGAAAGTCTTCCCCACCATTGGATTGTCCATTCAGGTCGGCATGAATCAGGATAGTTTTCCTGTTACATTACGTTTTGTAATATCTTGTTACTCATTTGCTTTCTGCCAGAATGGTCATATGCTTGATGTTCAGTAATACTTGAAGTCTTCAAATAAAGTAAATACTGTTCAATGAGTTTGTTCACTCTTCATTAACCGTAACTGTAGATTAGATTCATAAGGTTAAACATATATAATGATGATTAAGTACACCTGCACATTGGGCTATCTCTCTCTAACTCTGTTCACTAGTCACTCCTAAAATGAAGAGGCAGGAACTCTCTCTGAGTTTACCTTTTATACCTATATCTGGTGCTGCCACCTAGTGTTATCTAGCACTTGCTTATGGATGTTAACCCTTTACATACATTCAGATATACAGATCACTACATTTCCCATAGCGTATACCCGGCAAACAAAACCCGCCAGAGGAGTTCAGGTGACTGCTTGGCTCAGGGGGAAGAGGGTCTTGCCGGGGAAGAGGGTCTTGCCTGGGAAGTGCCAGTGGGGTGTTGCATGGGTGGGTGTTCTGTAGGGGCTTGTACTGTGGGGTGAGGGGTGTTCCGTGGGTGGGAGGTGTTTCCTGTGGGGGGTGTTTCATGGGTTGTCTGGGGGGTGGTGTTCAGCAGGACTAGGTGGGGGTTCTCTTTTCAATCTTTAAGGGGTGCGCCCTTTAAAATTGGTGCCCCGGTCTTTTATAACCTAAATGGCTGGCGGGGCAGGCTCGGGTAGCATGATGTCACAGACTAGCCCCTTGGAATCTTTTTCTATGTACCTAAAATATGGTAAGAGGAAGCCACTGCTGCATCCAGTAGCTTCCACGCAGTTTTCCCCACTTGCTGCCATACTCTGAAAAAATGGGGAAAATTCCACCCTCAATATGCCAAGAAACTCGGCAACTGTGTTCTTAAGGATTTTTATTAAATATCTGAAAATGTAGGGGCGGAATTTTCTTAAAATTGCAGAGAGTGCCGGATCAGGCGAGAATAACTGTGGGAAATACGCTGGCTTCAGAGGCATCTTTCTCGGCTGATTTCACACTGCTGGCTTTTAGAGGGGGGGGGGGGGGGGGGGGGGGGGGGGGGGGTTGCTGCTGAACAATCTGACAATCTGATATCGGGAGCCCTTTTTAAAGGGGACTCTGATCCTAAAGTCACATACTTCTACTTCCTTCGCCCCGCCCCCATGCAGTCATTAGGGCCCTCCCATTTCCCACCCCACATAAGGCAAACCCATCCCCGTCCCCAACCATCGAGTGAACCCCCTTCGGATTACCCTCCTCTTGGGCCTCCTTGGCACGTCCCCTTTATGTGCCCATTTGGAAATGCCCACTTGGGACTGTCCCTGCCTGGGGGTGCTACCAGGAATTTGTGGGCAATGCCTAGCCTTGCTCCTCAAGCCCTGGGGCCAAAAGGCACCTCCGCACCCCCGGCATGGTCATCACGACTGCTTTTTGATTTGAAAAGCAGTAGTGATTCGCTCTGGCGAGACATTGTGCTGTGGGAAAAGTCCTTTAATTATATTAAAATGTATTTAAATCAATGGAAATCAGGTTCACGTCCTCGCTGGTCCTGAAACTGATCGCGTCATCAGCAGGGGACCGGGAAGACCTCAAACCAAGACCTCACTGGCGCAATCCCGTTTTGGCCCTCTTACGAGGTTTAGCAGCCATAATGAGATTTGTACCCACGGCAATATAGGCCCCTAGATCATGTCCCAGGAATCTAACTAATCTTTATCCAGTTCCATACGTGATTAATGTCGCCACTTTTAAAATTTTCAAGTCTACTAAACATTGTATTGCCGCTACTCATCTAATCCCAATAAACTTTGGGGCTGGATTCTCCTGCTCCACCCTCCACAAGAATGCCACGGGCGAGACGGCGACAATGGAAAAATCCATTGACTTCGGGCGGGATTCTCCGGTCGCAGGGCGAAAGGGGCCAGAGGATCCCGCCCATGGGGTGTCTTTATTACTTATCAGTTCTGCTCCAGCGTACTCCAGTTGAATTACTTGTTCTAAATTCTCATTTTCCAGATGGTATTTTATGCTAAGGTGCTCAAGACGAAACAAAAGAACTTCTATTTTTGGCTCACTGATATCCAGGCCATATGTTTAATTTTTCAACAATTCATCAAGAGCTTTTGACTATAAGATAGGTTGAAACAAGAAATGGTAATTTGATACATCAATCCCAATGGAGCGTCTGTTCTATACACTAACATGGATGTTAAAAATGGCACTTGTGATCAACTATATTGGATAACTGATCTCTAGTCGACAAACTTAATTTGTGTGTCCGAGATGCAGCATCCATATTTGGCTGGTTAATTAAGTGGGTGTACAATAATAGGAAATTATTGCTGAATGCCAAGATGTGGGCTGACAAAACATGCCCCGAAGCAAACTGTAGTAAGACCTGGACCATGTATAGCAGATACGAGAGAAAACTAAAGTTTTACGGTAACTACTGACATTGCAACATTGGAAATATCCAATGGGAAGTCAAAGTTCCTGACACCAAAGTATTTGAGGAAACTAAGTTGTCAAGCTGAAAAATTCTTTTGAAATACAGATGTCACCGATGGCTTGATTATCGATATCGGATTAAAGATGGGCGGTGCAGTGCTCCGTTCTTGAGACGCTGACGCAGGATTCGTGGAGTTGCATGACAGCAAAACTGGTGCCATACCTGGACAGATTCAGCTACTATTCAGGGGCTAGCACCGCCGCCATGTGGAACACAATCGATTACAATGGGAAATGTGTCGGATCCACCGGATTCGCAATTGAGACTCAGGAGGCTAACAAGCTGCAGCTGCATATACACACTTCACTCTTCACACACCCATCCCAGCCAAAAAGATAGTCAGAAGTCTTACAACACCAGGTTAAGGTCCAACAGGTTTGTTTCAAATCACTAGCTTTCGGAGCACTGCTCCTTCCTCAGGTGAATTCCTCATTAATTCATTATCCCGTCCATAATTCCCCCGGCGGAGTATCACGGAAACCCCGGAGAATGCGAGGTCAGGCCTACTAATGATTTGCGAATGGCGTTTACTGTAGGTGCAGAGTAGAACATTGATGTCACTGTCGAGGCACCGGACCATGGCTTTCTGGCATGCGCTCGCCACGAATTTGGCATCATGAACAATTCTCCACCCACACACGTTTCATGATTTTGGCATCGGTCGATGGAGAATCCCGCCCAGGATGTCCCAAAAAATCATTTGCATGAAGAACTTGCAGGTGCTTCAACCTGTGCTCAGGTTTAAAGATGTTTGCAAGACAAACTTGAAAATATTTATATTTGTACTGCAAGCTGGGAAGATGCAGTTAACAACAAGCCACATTGGACAACTCCTATATCAAGGAACCAAAAACCCTGGAGAGAGGTGACCAAGGGAGAGAAAAGAAAGCACAAAAAGAGGAAGAAATATTAGGTTTTAAAACATAACAGACTTCATCATTTGACCTTGTGACTTGTATCTGGGCTGATTCTCACAATATTGCAGCACGGCAAAGTAACAGATCTGGTTTGGCATTCAAACCATCACCTTTAAAGATAGACACTATCACTGCACTCAATCCCATCCATTTAATTTTCTGAAGAAAATTCTGAAGAAAACCCACTGCCGGGGATTGCCTTCAGTGGGGCCAGAGAATCCCGCCTAATTATTATAGTCTCCTATCTTTAATTGAAAGATGAAATTCAGTCCTTTCTCCCATCTATCACCCCAACTAAGGTGAGAGAAAAGAATTACAAAGTCTGTATTCTCATATCCGTATACAGTTATTTCTGGGTAGTCATGCAGTAACTGTAAGTGGCATTCTTTGGCACGATTCACCCAAAACATTTTTATGTCCGCATCCAGAAGCGATTAGCGGGGTATTTCGCAGCGGCTGCAGCACCAAGAAACATTTCGCTACTCAATGGCACTCTGCCGTTTTTTATGGCCTTGGGGTGTTTCTCTCCACCAAGGCCGCACTCAGAGGGATTTCCTGCTGCCACGCTCCTCGTAGATTGGGGCGCCATTTTGTCTGGCTGTCCCGATCGTTCCCACCCCACTTTCAGGCCCACCCCACTTTCAGGCCCACCCCACTTCCCTCCCTCCCCCAACCCCGCTGCTTTCGGTCCCCCTCTCCCTGAAATCTTGGGGAGAGGGCCGCGGTAACCCCCACCACCACCCCCTCCATCTCATAAGGCCCCTCGAGCCGGGTCCGCCATTGCACCCGGGCACCCTCGTCAGGCACTGAATAGCGCCCCTTATTTACTTATTATTTAAATGCAGAAATACTGTTGCTGTCCTCAAAGTGTTAATACTGCTGTAGAACATAGAACATAGAACAGTACAGCACAGAACAGGCCCTTCGGCCCTCGATGTTGTGCCAAGCAATGATCACCCTACTTAAACCCACGTAACCCGTATACCCGGTAACCCAACAATCCCCCCATTAACCTTACACTACGGGCAATTTAGCATGGCCAATCCACCTACCCCGCACATCTTTGGACTGTGGGAGGAAACCGGAGCACCCGGAGGAAACCCACGCACAAACGGGGAGGACGTGCAGACTCCACACAGACAGTGACCCAGCCGGGAATCGAACCTGGGACCACTGGAGCTGTGAAGCAATGATGCTAACCACCATGCTACCGTGAGGCCAAATTAGACGTTTGTGCTACATTCTGAATTTACCTAACCTGTGTGTTTAATCCCTTGAGACAAGGTAAAATAGCCCATTACAGTACCATTCGTATATGACTTGTGCCCAACTAGACGAGATGCAACCAGATAATAATGTACCAGTTCATTTCTTCAGATTGATTTAAACCACACACAACAGGCTTCATTTGAGATAAATTGGACCAATTCAGATTAGTAGCAGTATTGGCTACTGTGTCAATGCTAATGACCTCCAGTAGCCTTTAGAGACACAATCCAATTTCAAGTGTGTGCAGGAAGACCAGTATTAACTGGTTCTACCAATGCAGAGAAAGTGTATTCAACCAGCTCATAATAAACCAACATTGAGTGGTTATATTTTACACTGAATGAGACAATTTTAAGAATAGATTATGAAGTAATGTTACCTTCCTATCAAAGGAGTTTAGAATCAGAAACACGTCTTGTTACTCAGAAAAACAAATACACTCCCAAATACGCACACCATGCGCTCACAATACATTAATTAGTGATGCATATTTATTATATATGCCAGTTAAATATCTTTATCATCAATACTTCTGTTTTAATGCTGAATATTATTGCAGAGGTCATAATAATACTGGATAAAATAAAATAGAACATGAAAAACAGTGTTGAGTCATAAATTTCAGTTAAAGTGAGACTAATTACCATTATTGATGGATAAATGGTACTGCAACTTCAGGCAAGAGGCAGAGAGGTGGTTAAGCTCAAAAATGTTGAAGTTGTTGTCTGAGTTGTGCCAGCCCACTGCTAGCTTTTGTTGTCTGATTCACTGTTGAGTTGCACTGAATGGTGTAAATTTGCTCTATTTGCCAATAGATACGGACCAAAACAGAAAGTTAAATCAAAGTTAAGTTTAGGGCAGCACGGTAGCACAGTTGCTTCACAGCTCCAGGGTCCCAGGTTCGATTCCCGGCTTGAGTCACTGTCTGTGCGGAGTCTGCACGTTCTCCCCGTGTCTACATGGGTTTCCTCCGGGTGCTCCAGTTTCCTCCCACAGTCCAAAGATGTGCAGGTTAGGTGCATTGGCTATGCTAAATTGCCCTCAGTGTCCAAAAGGGTTAGGTGGGGTTATGGGGATAGGGTGGAGGTGTGGGTTTAGGGTGGAGGTGTGGGTTTAGGGTGGAGGTGTGGGTTTAGGGTGGAGGTGTGGGTTTAGGGTGGAGGTGTGGGTTTAGGGTGGAGGTATGGGTTTAGGGTGGAGGTATGGGCTTGGGTAGGGTGCTCTTTCCAAGAGCCGGTGCAGACTCGATGGGCCAAATGGCCTCCTTCTGCACTGTAAATTCTATGATTGAAATAATTTCAAATTTAAGTAACTTATCCATGATGTGATTGATGACTTAATTATGATCAACTGCTCTCACACTGAAAACTACCTATTAGTAATGTTGACTCGCATTCCTCCTGGCTTTAATTGTTTTTGGAGATTTGAAAAAAATTAACTTTGTAACTTAATGTTTCCTTTCTGTCTCTTTTTTTCTCTCTCCCTTAATCCAATCATTCTTCTTTGTTTCTCCTGTATCTGATTTGAAACTGAACTCACCCACTCTAATTTACACTTGATTATACTGATAATTTCGCAATCCCTCAATTCAAACACTCATCCATGCAAAGGGAGAGTATTCCATTCCACTCCTGATTTGTGCTTTGTTGATGCTGGAAAGGCTTTTTTGTGGGAGGTGGGAAGGTTCAGGAGGTGAGTTACTCGCCGTAGGATTCCTAGCCTTTGACCTGCCCTGGTAGCCACAGTATTAATATGGCTAGTCCAGTTCAGTTTCTGATCAATGGTAACCCCCAGGATGTTGACTGTGGGGATTCAGTGATGGTAATGCCATTGAATGTCAAGGGATGATGGTTAGATCCACTCTTGTAGGAGAAGGTCATTTCCTGGCACTTGGGTGGCGCAAATGTAACTTGCCACTTGTCAGCCCAAGCCTGGATATTGTCCAGGTCTTGCTGCATTTGGACATGGACTGCTTCATTATCTGAGGAGTCATGAATGGTGCAGTAATCAGGGAACATCCTCACTTCTGATTTTATGATGGAAGGGAGGTCATTGATAAAGCAGCTGAAGCCGGTTGAGCCTAGGACACTCTACCCTGAAGAACTCCTGCATTAATGCCCTGGAGCTGAGGTTATTGACCTCCAACCACCACAATCATCTTCCTTTGTGCCAGGTATGACTCCAACCAGTGGAGAGTTTCCCCAATTCCCACTGACACCAGTTTTCCTCAGGCTCCTTAATGCCATACTCGGTCAAATGCTGCCTTGATGTCAAGGGAAGTCTCTCTCATCTCACCTCTGGCATTTAGCTCTTAAGACAGTAGATACCGGAGGTAAAGTGTGAGGTGCTCAAAGATTTGGTGGCGATTCCAGAGGGCATGTTGTTTGAGCGCTAAGTTTTATAAGATGATTCTATTTTGGACTGTCTCTTGTATTTAAGGTAAAATGTAGTAGTAAGAAGAATCTTGTGATCTGCTATGAGTTCTGCCAACAAAAAACCCATATGACTTGGATACCATAGAGACCAAGAGCCCAGGTCGTGTTTTAGTGAAACGCATTGCCTAAATTTAGCACCTGAAAACAAAGGAAGAAGCAAATGTTTTTGTTATTGCAGACTTTGAACAGCGTCAGAGAGAGAGCACAAGAGAGAGAGACAGAATGGCAGTTGTTGTGGCCTGCAGAGAAAAAAGGCTGTTTTCTCTGTTAGCTGTGATACAGAATGCTCGAGAAAGCTGGTCCACTAGTGGAAGAGAAAGAACCCACAGTAATTTAAAATCCAAGGATATAATTCAAATTAATTAGAATTGAAATAAACCTATTACAAGAATCTAAATTTAGCATTATTCAGCCAAACTTAGAATTAGATGTATATGGCCAATTTTAACGTTGCTGTGCATGTAAACACACGTGTATTACTTTAATCCACATCTGTCAAATGGGAGGTACATTTTTAAAATTACTTGTTACAACTTAGTGGTACTGTATAATTTGTTTGTATTCAGCAGCTTAATAAAACCAGCACAGATGAGTAGAAGTGACGGAGGAGCCAGCAACGTGAGTGCGGTTGTTTGCTCCTGGGAAGAATAGCCTGATCAGAAGAAAGGTGTGTGATAGGGCACATTTAACTACAGCCCCCCCCCCCCCCCCCCACCACCCAGCCCGCAAAGGGCAGCACGGTGGCGCAGTGGGTTAGCCCTGCAGCCTCACGGCACTGAGGTCCCAAGTTCGATCCCGGCTCTGGGTCACTGTCTGTGTGGAGTTTGCACATTCTCCCCGTGGTTGCGTGGGTTTCACCCCCACAACCCAAAGATGTGCAGGCTAGGTGGATTTGCCACGCTAAATTGCCCCTTAATTGGAAAAAATGAATTGGGTACAGTAAATTTATAAAAAATAATAAAAATACAAACCCCCTCAATTTGTCATCCTCAGCCTTCTACTGCACATCACTCCTCAGACCAACACACCTGCAGGTGCACCCATCCCCCTCTTTTCAGGCACCTCCTCATCTAACCAAACAGAACTGACAGACACACTCATGCCAATTCCTCATATTGGCCCTCATTAAGGATAAAGGTTATCCTTACATATTCTCAAAACATGCCACAGCTCACAGGTAGGTCTCTGCTTTCTCCCCCTACAGGAGTAGAAGGCATAGAACATCAGAGAGAGGCAGAAAATCTGATTTGACGCTCCAGTTATCTCCACCTTAACAGCAAGAGAGAAGGGGGTGATGGAGATAAGCTGGGATTTCACAGACGTGACCACTGGAAATAGAGGAAGCAAGATCTCCCAACTACTTGGTGACACAATTAAATATAACACAGCCATGTGGTTTACAACACTCATTCATGTTGACTTGATGTCGGCAGGCACTGAAATGTGGGGCGCGATTCACCGATCGCGGGACTAAGTGTCCGTGCTGTCGTGAGCGCAGTTACTTTTCACGACGGCGCGTAATGGGCGGGGGCAGTAGGGATTCTGGCCCTCACAGGGGGCCAGCATGGCGCTGGAGCGGTTCATGCCGTCCAGCCTTATATCCTGGTGTGGACTGGGGGCGGCACCAACCCACGCATGCGCAGTGACCCTGCTCTGGGTCACTGTCCGTGTGGAGTTTGTACATTCTCCCCATGTGTGCGTGGGTTTCTCTCCCACAACCCAAAAAGATGTCAGGATCGGTGGATTGGCCACACTAAATTGCCCCTTAATTGGAAAAAATGAATTGGATACTCTAAATTTAAAAAAACTAAAGGAGTTTGATAGGAGTTAGGCAACAAATGTAGTGAATAGGGATTTGGATTTCATACAGTTTTTGAAATAGTTCCTCATGAAAGGCTCTTATAGGAAATAAAATGACTGGAAGTCAGTGGAAATGATATGCAATGAATCTGAATAAGTGAAAGAACCCAGAGAAGAACAGCACATGGATTGTCATCAGCTTGGTGGAATATTGCCAGTGAAGTCCCACAGAGGTTTATTGAACTATTTTGTTTTATATCTTCATGATCTGAAGAATCACAGACCCAATGGTTACAGTTGCACATGATACAAAGCTCATAATGGAGTTCGACTTCAAAGCAGAACACCATAAACTACAGGAAATCTCAATGTACTTGTGAGCTGGCAGTGGCAATTTAATGTAGAAAAATACAAAATGCTTCACAGGGAGACATAAAATCTAGGAAGTGATTATTAGTTAAATTGAAATAATATGCAAAGGAATTGAAAGAGATCTGGGGGCTCCTAACTGACAATAAATTGAAGCTATCACAACAATACTCAGTGTCAGTGAGAAAAATACATCAGCTGTTGGGATATATTAGGTCAATACTGAGCCAAAATGATTAAGTAATCCTGCGACTTTATAAATCATTGGTGCAAATACACTTCCATGTACCATGCTGGGCCCTATAGTACAATAAAGACATTGTAGCTATTGAAAGTACACGGGGAAAGATTGAGGGAATAGAGGGATTGGATTGTGACATGGAATTATTTAAATTGGGCATGCCCACACTAGAAAAGAGGTCAAGAAGTGATACAATTGCGGGTTTAGGATAATAGGTGCATGAGACCATGGCAAGCTCTTTAACCCTCTGATAAATCATGAGAACCCCAGGGACACCCCAATTGATCTCCTTGTGGGATACAAACTCCCCCGCTAGTATGCAGACGCCCACCAGCTGGGGCTTGTAAAATTGCTTGATAAAAGCAGGCCCAGCCTGTGATTGGTGTGATCGGTAGTTTGGACTGAGAGCAGAGGAATCTATGTAAGCACTGGGGCACAGCATGCTGGGTGGTGGGGGGGGGGGGGGGTGCAGGAAGAGTTAAATATTGAAAAATAAGGCAACACAACCCATCCACTGTGTGTGTGACTGCTGCCCTTGTTATGGAAGCTGGTGGAGTGTGTGTGCATATAATCTTGTAGCACTGTGGGACCTCATTAACATATTTAAATCAGACTGTCACAATGCATATTTAAATATAACCGCTGCTGGCCAAGCTTCACAGCACTGTGGGCCTTCTGCTATTCATGGCCTCTCCTCACTGCCATGCTATTGCAATATTTTGTCAGGCCTCAGAGGTAAAGATCTTCCTTGTTGATTATTGGTACCCTGCTGCTGGTGTGCTTCTACACCCTAATGATTGACTGACAGTTCTTAGTGACCTACTAATTTGGCGCAGCTCACTCTGTAATGATGTACAAAGTCCCCGTTTCATGTTGCCAGTTTTAAGTCATTCCACTTTAACGCTATACAGTCAATGGAGTCAGTATTCACCTTTGGTTTAGGAAGTTTCATTTACACATTGTTTCTTTCAAGGTCTGATAAAGAGTTACGTGATTCGATCAGCACTGTTTTGGAGTGGCCTCTCCTGCTCACAACTCTCCTCGGTTGCTGCCAACTGTTCTTCCCAGCAATCCTCCCTCTTGCCAATTCTCCCACCAGCCAATCCTCCAGCTTGCGGTTTACCTCTGAAACTCCTGCTCTCACACAAATCTCCTGAGTCCTCACACACAGCGAGGATTCAGGAGAGGGAGGCAGTGGGCGGGAGACACAGGGAGTGGGAGAGTTCAGCAAGACGGAGGGCTGCAAGTGGGAGGGTCAGGGAACATGATTAGTGGCGAGCCAGAAAGTTGTGGAGCGGGAGCTGAAGAGGCAAAAGGTCAGCGTATTTCTTTCATATTTTAAAATTTATTTTAAACGTGATTTTATTCAAAGCAACTTGGAGAAGGTTTACTAGACTGATAACATAAATGGGCGGGCTGTGTTATGAAGAAAGGTTGGAGAGGTTAGGTTTGTATCCGCTGGAGTTTAGAAGATTAAGAGGTGACTTGATTGGAACCTAAATATCCAGAAAGGTCTTGACAGGGTGCATGTGGAGAGGATATTTCCTCTGTGGGAGAATCTAGAACTAGAGGTCACTGTTTAAAAATAAGGGGTCACCCATTTAAGACAGAGATTAGGATAAATCTTGTTTATTAGAGGGTCTTCAGTCTTTGAACTCTTCCTCAAAAGGTGGTGGAAACAGAGTGTTTGAATAGTTTTAAAGCAGAGCTAGATAGATCCTTGATTATCAAAGGGGTGAAAGGTTACCGGGGTAGGCAGTGTCAGGTTGAGGTTGCAATCAGAACAACCATGATCTTATTGAATGGCGGAACAGGCAAGAAGGGACGAGTGGCCTACTCTTGGCCCTGATTCATATGTACCTTCATATGTGTGTAAGGTATTTCAATTTACAGGGTGTAATATTTTAATGTTTTTATCTTACAAGAAGGATACAACAGAACTTAACTACAGCACTTACAGTGGTTGTAATGGGAAAGTCTGATTTGGGGTTAAAGTTGTTTCATTAAAGGTTGCACTTTTCAGGAACTCAGCTACAATGTTAAGCAAGGACCCACCATTCTACAGATATTTAGTCACGTACATATCTTGTTAAAAGCAAACTCATAACAGTAGCACAGTGGATATATTACTGGATCAATAATCCAGAGGTGTAGACGTAAGGATATGAGAGTAGAAAGGCAGAAGCAGATCATAGGTCCCCTCAACCCTGCTCCACCGTTCAACATGTCCATGGCTGATCTTCTGCCTCAACTCAATTTTCCTGCACACACTCCTTATGCAATGATTCCTTGAGGTATTAACAATCTACCTATCTCAGCATTAAATAAATTCAATGATGCTGCAGCTTACATACTATGAGCATACAGAATTTCAAAGAGTCACAACCTTTTGAGTGAAGCAATTTCCTCTCATCTTAGTCCTGAATGGTCAGCCCTATTATCCTGTGTGACCCATGTTGTAGATTCTCAAGCCAGGAGAAACAACCTCTGTGTCCACTCTGTCAAGCCCCTTCAGAGGGTGGCACAGTAGCACAGTGTTTAGCACTGTTGCTTCACAGCACAAAAGACCCGGGTTCAATTCCCAACTTGGGTCAGTGTCTGTGCGGAGTCTGCATGTTCTCCCCGTGTCTGTGTGGGTTTCCTCCGGCTGCTCCTGTTTATTCCCACAAGTCCTAAAAGACGTGCTTGTTAGGTGAATTGAACATTCTGAATTCTACCTCAGTGTACCCAAACAGGTGCCGGAGTGTGGTGACGAGGGGCTTTTCACAGTAACTTCATTGCAGTGGTAATGTAAGCCTACTTGTGATACTAATAAAGATTATTATTTTTATTATCAATGAGATCGCCTCACATTCTTCAAAACTCCAGGGAGTATCGGCCCAATTTACTCTGTCTTTCGTCATGGGAACCTAGCTAGTGATCCATCACTGAACCACCTCCAAGCCAAACATATACTTTCTTAGAAAAGGAGATGAAAACTTCACACAGTATTCATTATCACCCACACGAGACCTACAAGTTGGAGCAATCAGTCGCCCAGTGAGTCTTGCTGAATACGGTCTCCCCCACTAAGGGGGTGGAAAGCCCAAGATCATTTATGGTTAAGATTAGTATAAAGTCAGCCAGGTATGGAACTGCAGAGCAGACCCATCTGGGATCTGATGTATATTGCAAATATAATTGCTTTGCAATAAAGCAAGTTTTCTTTTTAATAACTCGGTCCCGACTCGTTTGTGGCCTACTGAAGTACTCCAGCAGTGATCTTGCCAAAGACACGTACTATAAAGGCCAACATACCATTTGCCTTCCGAGTGGCTGCTGTCTTTGTGTGCTGACTTTGTGTTCTTGTATGACTTTCTATGCTCATTAACATTCAGACAGTTTATGCCTTTGGAAAATATTCTGCTTTTCTACTGTTACTACCATGGTGAAAAACCTCACACTTCCCAACATTATTTTCCATCTACCATCTTGCAAACCACTCACTTAACCTGCTTATGGCAGGGTTCTCCATCCCCGCCACTAAGATCGTGAATTCCAATCAGGCAGAGAATCCCATGGCGAGGAAAAATCAAGATTTGCGCAATGCGGCAAACTCTTTGAGATTCTCCATGCCCGCCCCAGTGGCCATATCCCGCCAGACACAGCGGGACCATGCACATAGCTCGTTAGAACAATTTTGCAAGTCACTGACAGGCAGGGGCGCAGCATTCACAAGCCAGGTGGGATGCTCCAGCCACCGCCCGCACCCCCCCCCCCCCCAGCCGAGAGTCCGCCTGGCATGAATTGGTGCAAGTATTGAGGAGCGTGGATTTGGTGACTTGCAGTCCAAGGGGTGGTAAGGTAGTAAGTACCCTCCCAACAATTACTACTAGTGTGCTTAGGGCATCGTTTCTGGGGGGTGCGGGTCAGGGGGGTTTGTGCTGAGCTAGTGGGGCTCAGGTCAGAGATCTTTATTAGGATGGGGCTCCTTTGGCTCCTCTCCCTATGGCAGCCAATGAACCCATTAAACAGTCAGTCATTGTGGTACATGTTAAAGTATTCCAACAATGTGCTCCTCTGCACCCCTATACCATTTAGACAGCCACTCGTCTCATAAATACACATTCCTAATAATAAACTGAAAGTTTTCTTATCTGTACCCCTAAACCTTTCAGTCAATCAGTTTGTAAGAAATAACATTTACTCACAATAAAGTGAAAGTGACTCCATCTATACCCCTAAACCCTTTAAGGGTGTCAGTATGCCAAGTACAAAGGTATGTGAGATGAAGGTGAAAACTATGCCTTTATTTTGGTGGGAAGCTTTGAAGTGGTTTTCAGACGTTCAATTTAATTTCCCTTTCTGCATGTTTGCCTCGTAGGCGTAAAGCTTTGAACTGGATTGTTTACATTGAATTTCCGACTTCAGTGCCTGCTAAAAGCATTGTGACTGACAGTTTGATGGAACTTCAAAGGGTAGAATCAGGGCAGCATGGTAGCATAATGGTTAGCACAGTTGCTTCACAGCTCCAGGGTACCAAGTTCGATTCCCGGCTTGGGTCACTGTCTGTGTGGTATCTGCACAATCTCCCTGCGTGTGCAAGGGTTTCCTCCGGGTGCTCTGGTTTCCTCCCACAGTGGAAAGATGTGCAGGTTAGGTGGATTGGCCATGATAAATTATCCTTAGTGTTCAAAAAGGTTCGGTGGGGTTACTGGGTTACCAGGTGGAGGCGTGGGCTTGGGTAGGGTGCTCTTTCCAAGGGCCGGTGCAGACTCGATGGGCCGAATGGCCTCCTTCTGCACTGTAAATTCTATGATTCTATAAACCAGATTGTTTATTTTTAGAGCTCTGCAGGGATCCACTGAGTCACAGTAGCAGCTGTTTCTTCAATCGCAACTTTTTTTAATGAGTACAGCTCTTTGTTTTTGATTGCTTTAGAGAAAATGCAGGGGCACCCCCCCCCCTCCCCCCGCAGATGTTCCTCAAAAACAAAGAGGCACACAAAGAGTGGGGGGCGAAGGTTAAATGCGGGTCTTGGGAGGGGGGGGGTTCAAGAGGATTTCTGAGGCAGAGGTCCTTTCCAGCGATTAGGATGGCATGGTGCCCTGCTTGCAATACGGTTGGGGGTTGAAGGGCTGCAGCTGCTAATTGAGATCAGAGTGCCCTTTTTAAATGGCACTCCAGTCCCAGAAGTGCAGGGCCTATCCGAGAGATTACATCCCATCGTTCAAAATCACAGCGTGGACCCCAGGGGCGTGCATTGGAAGCTTAATTGCAAAAAATAATTTCCCTACTGTCATGGGGGTCCCGGCACCAGCAGAGACCAGTCCCAATTCTCCACGGTAAATCCTGAACGGTAAATCCTGGTCGAGATCTCTTTGCAGCCAATTTAAGTCCTCCTCACTGTCTACATTACCATCTAGTTTTGTTATCATTAGCATTCTCAAGGACCAGGGAAGAACTTCAGGCGCGATTCTCCCAGACAGGGAGAAATCGTAAGGCTGGCGTCAAACCGGGCGGGTTTGACGCCAGCCTCCCCCTCCTCGACCGGGAACCGATTCTGGTCCCCGGTCGGGGCTAGCATGCCGCGGCCGTGAACTCCGGCATCACGGGCTTAACGAATTTCGTTAAGCCCGCTTGCCAGAGTTTGCGACGGCTGACGCGTCGCATGACGTCAGCCGTGCATGCGCGGATTGGAAGACTCCAACCCGCGCATGCGCGGATGACGTCATCGTGCATTTGCGCGAAACCCGCGGGCCGGGATGCCCCTCAGCTGCAAATGGATACAGCGGGGCGGCGGAAGGACAAAGAGTGCGCGGGAATCGGACCCGCTGCCCGCGATCGGGCCCATGGCACCCTTGGCACGGCCGTGGTACTGCCGTGCCAATCGGTGCCATGGTTTTCAAAATCGGGACTTTACGGCCGTTTTTACGAACGGCCAGACCAGGTGTGTTTGCCGTTCGTAAAAACGGCCGTAAAGGGCTTGGAATTCGGCCCATCGGCCAGCTGAGAATCGCTGCTGGCCGTAAAAAAACGGCGGCAGCGATTCGTGTCGGGCGTGGGGGGGGGGGGGGGGGGGGGAGAGAATAGCGGGAGGGCGTCGGACTAGTGTGGCCGTAAAAATTTACGACCCCCGCTATTCTCCGCACCGTCGTGAGTGCGGAGAATTGCGCCCTTCATGTTTGGTTCTGTAGCCGACATATTACCCACCACCAAATGCGAAAATACTTTGGCATCACCTTTGACCGCACATTCACCTATCAGCACATTCCCATTGCACAAACTCCAAAATCAAGATGTGATTGAATCTCATTTCGAAACTGACAGGTACCACCTGTAGCAGCAGAGCCAACACACTACACATTACTTCACTTGCCCTGGTTTATCCAAAAGCAAAGTATTGTTATTCATCCTGGTTGAGGAGTTGCCTGAGATGCTCATTATGCATTTCCAGGTAGCAAAAACTACCCAGCCTTCAGAATAGTGACCACTACACCACAATGGCATATCTCTGCAAGACGTGCCAGATCATAGACATGGATACCACCATTACACGCAAGAACACCACCCACCAGGTACGCGGTACATACCCGTGCGACTCGGCCAATGTTGTCTACCTCATACGCTGCAGGAAAGGATGTCCCAAAGCATGGTACATTGGCGACACCATGCAGACGCTGCGACAACGGATGAACGGACATCGCGCGACAATCACCAGGCAGGAATGTTCTCTTGCAATCGGGGAACACTTCAGCAGTCAAGGGCATTCAGCCTCTGATCTCCGGGTAAGCGTTCTCCAAGGCGGCCTTCAGGACGCGCGACAACGCAAAATATGATCTCCCTAGTCATACTACCACATTCACCCCTTGTTGAGAAAGAAGCGGGGGAGGGGGGAAGGAGTGACGGGAGAAACGGTGGGGGGGGGGGGTGTCCCATAAGACTGGTAGTATGACTAGAGACCTTCTCAAGTAGCACCAAGGTAACTATGGCTGCCCACTGGCCCGCGACGAACGTGTATGAAAATCAACGTACTATATACAGTGTACAGGAGAAAAAAAACAATAACCGTAATAATAATAATAAAAAACACAGGCAAGGAACATGTGCCGAACATGAAAGTCCATCAGGTCCATCAAATTGACTCGATCAGCCGAATGGGTGCCTTCGGTGTCCCGCCGGACCTGCGCAGCGGCGCCGGTGACGTTGGAGCAGTGGTCGTCCGTGACTCCGGGAGCGGCGGTCGTGGTCCTGTGTCTGTACCCCTGGTCGGAGCTAGCGGTAGTCGGGCCGGGGGAGGAGGTTCCTGTGCACTGGGTTGCGGGGGCGCTGGGGGCGGTCGGGACTGGGGGAGGGTGTTGGTGCTCGGGGGTGTGGCCGCACTCCAGCGGGTGCCAGGTCCCAAAGGGAGACGGTGTCCTGTCGTCCGTCAGGATACTCCACGTACGCGTACTGCGGGTTCGCGTGGAGTAACTGGACTCTTTCAACCAACGGGTCGGACTTGTGCACCCGCACATGCTTCCGGAGCAGGATGGGCCCGGGGGTGGCCAGCCAGGTTGGGAGTGGGGTCCCAGAGGAAGACTTCCTGGGGAAAACATTAAGATGTTCGTGAGGTGTTTGATTCGTGGCAGTACAGACGAGAGACCGAATAGAGTGGAGGGTGTCTGGGAGGACCTCTTGCCAGTGGGAGACCGGGAGACACCTGGACCGCAGGGCCAGGATGGTCTTCCAAACCGTACCGTTCTCCCTCTCGACCTGACCGTTACCCCGGGGGTTATAACTGGTTGTCCTGCTAGAGGCGACGCCCCTGCTGAGCAGGAATTGACGCAGCTCGTCACTCATAAAGGAGGACCCCCGGTCGTTGTGGATGTACGCGGGGTAACCGAACAGGGAGAAAATGGAGTGGACGGCTTTGATGATAGTTGTCGTGGTCATGTCGGGGCAGGGGATGGCGAATGGGAAGCGGGAGAACTCGTCAATCACATTTAAGAAATATGTGTTGCAGTTGTTGGAGGGGAGGGGACCTTTTAAGTCCATGCTAAGACGTTCGAAAGGGCGGGAAGCCTTTATCAGATGCGCCTGCTCGGGGCGGTAGAAGTGCGGCTTGCACTCCGTGCAAATGTGGCATTCCCTGGTAACCGTCCTGACCTCCTCGATGGAGTAGGGCAGGTTGCGGGTCTTGGTAAAATGAAAAAAACGGGTGACCCCGGATGGCAGAGGTCCGCGTGGAGGGTGCGGAGGCGGTCCACCTGAGCATTGGCGCAGGTACCGCGGGACAGGGCATCAGGAGGCTCGTTGAGCTTCCCAGGAAGATACAAGATATCGTAGTTGTACGTGGACAATTCGATCTGCCATCGCAAGATCTTGTCGTTCTTGATCTTGCCCCTCTGTGCATTATCGAACATGAAGGCTACTGACCGTTGGTCTGTGAGGAGGGTAAACCTCCTGCAGACCAGATAGTGCCTCCCATGTCGCACAGCTTCGACAATGGCCTGTGCCTCCTTTTCCACCGAGGAATGGCGGAGTTCGGAAGCGTGGAGGGTCCGGGAGAAAAAGGCCACGTTCTGCCCGCTTGGTTGAGGGTGGTCGCCAGAGCTACATCGGATGCGTCGCTCGCGACCTGGAATGGGAGAGACTCGTCGATAGCGCACATCGTGGCCTTTGCAATGTCTGCTTTGATGTGGCTAAAGGCCTGGCGGGCCTCCATCGACAGGGGAAACGTGCTGGACTGGATGAGGGGGCGGACTTTGTCAGCGTAGTTAGGGACCCACTGGGCATAATCCGCTTCGAACGCAATGTACTTTCGGTCATTCACACGGATGGGGAGCTGGTGGTAGACGGACTTAAGGTCCACCATGGAAAAGACTTTGTACTGCGCGATCCTGTTAACCAGGTCAGAGATACAGGGGAGAGGATACGCGTCCTGCTGCGTAAACCTGTTGATGGTCTGATTGTAATTGATGACCATTCGGTTTTTCTCCCCAGTCCTAACCACCAGCAATTGTGCTCGCCAGGGACTGTTGCTAGCCTCTAGGACCCCTTCCTTCAGAAGCCTTTGGATCTCAGACCTGATGAAGGTCCGGTCCTGGGCACTGTACCGTCTGCTCCTGGTGCCGACGGGTTTGCAATCCGGGGTGAGATTTGCAAACAGGGAAGGGGGGTCGACCTTGAGGGACGCGAGGCTGCAGACAGTAAGGGGGGGAATAGGGCCGCCGACTTTAAAAGTTAAGCTCTGCAGGTTGCACTGAAAGTCCAGTCCAAGAACTGCCGGTGCGCAGAGGCGGGGAAGGATGAGGAATTTATAGTTTTTAAAAACCCTCCCTTGGACCGTGAGGTCCGCCATGCAGCACCCGGTGATTTGGACTGAGTGCGAACCAGATGCCAGAGCGATTTTGTGCTTTACTGGATGAACGGGGAGTGCACAGCGTCTTACCGTGTCGGGGTGGACTAAGCTCTTTGTGCTCCCGGAGTCCAGTAGGCAGCTCGTCTCGCGACCGTTGAGGTGGATCTGTGTGGTTGCCGTGGAAAGCGTGCGGGGCCATGATTGATCCAGCGTCACCGAAGCGAGTCGTGGCAAGAACTCGGAGTCGTCCTCCAATACGGAGTAATCGCTTGCGGGGTCCTCCGTGCCGATCCAAGATGGCGGCACCCGTCGGCCGCACGTGGTGGGGGATGAACATGATGGCGGCACCGGGGGCCGCACGTGGCGTCGGGGGCCCAATATGGCGGCGTCTGTGAATCACCCGTAGCGGTGGAGGCAGCGAGGTCCGCGGGCCGCACGGGGCCCTAGAGGAGTGCGGGGGGGGGGGGGGGGATGACGACCCACGGTCGCTGTCCGGGATGGCAACGACCGACTTAGAGAGACAGACCGCCGCAAAGTGGCCCTTTTTGCCGCAGCTCTTGCAGACTGCGGTGCGGGCCGGGCAGCGCGGGTGGGGGTGCTTGGCCTGACCGCAGTAAATGGCAGCGGGGGCCCGTGGGCTTATAGGGGCATCCTGCAGCGCAGGTCTGGGGGTTCGAGTCGGCGGGGGGTGAGGGGGGTTGTGTGCCACGCTGCCCTATGGGCCGGTGCGCGGCCGGGGGCATACGCACGCGCGTTGCGGTCAGCGACCTCCAAAGAGGATGCGAGGGTCCGTGCCTCGGTGAGGCTGAGAGTCTCCTTTTCTAAAAGTCTCTGGCATATTTGGGGTGCCTGCCACGAAGGCGTCCCTGATCAAGAGTTCAGTGTGCTCCGCAGCAGTGACCTGTGGGCAGGCGCAATTTCTCCCCAGGACAATGAGGGCCCGATAGAATTCTTCGAGTGACTCACCAGGGTATTGTTGCCTTGTTGCCAGGAGGTACCGTGCGTAGACCTGGTTTACTGGCCTGATGAAGTGTCCTTTTATTAGATCCATAGCGACATCATAGTCCAGTTCGTCCTCTATCATAGAGTAAACGGCGGTGCCCACACACGAATGGAGGATGTGGAGTTTCTGCCCCTTTGTTGGTGGATTTTCTGCAGTAGTGAGGTAACTGTTGAAACACGCCAGCCAATGTTTAAAAGTTGCTGAAGCGTTTGCAGCATGCGGGCTGATTCGGAGGCATTCTGGCTTGATCCGTAGTTCCATTTTCAAAGTCTAGCGTGTTAAATTGATGCACCATCAATTGGACTCTCAAGTCGTAGTGAAGTTCCAAACAACAGGCTTTAATACGCTAGATGTGTGCCCAGCCGACTGCCAGCCGGTACAAGTTCTTATACCCCGCCTTGTAGGCGGAACTACCAACTTCTCAGCCAATCGGCGGGGAATCACGTGACTAGCCACAGCCAATTGGTAGAGAGGCACATGACTTGCCTGGGCCAATGGACAGCGAGACTGCTGTACCAATGGCAGCTTGGTTCTGAGGTAATATGATCTCCCTAGTCATACTACCACAAGATGTCAATAAACTTAAATGATGAAGAAAAAAACAATCAACTCCCTCCAAGACTGTTGTGAAAAGAAGGAGACATGGGCTGGGATTCTCCAAGCCTCCGGGCGAGTGGGCGGAGAATGGGGTGTCAGACTCGCAATCGACTCTGACGCTGGGACGCGATTCTCCGCAGACCGGAGAATCGCTGCCAGTCGACGCGGCACTGGTCGGGGCCGTTGAAAGAGGCCCTGCGGCGATTCTCCGCGGTTGACCGACCAAGTTCCCGCTGAGTTCTGCCAGCGTGGTTCCAAACTGGTTCCACCTAGTGGGAGTTCAGACTCGCAGCCGCGCTGGCCATCCTAGTAGGGGCCAGGGGGAATCAGACTCCGGGGTGGGCCTCCACGACAACCAGGCCCGCAATCGGGACTACCGATCAGCAGGCGCGCACAATCCGGGGGGGGGGGGGGCCTATCTTCTTCCGCACCGGTCTGCTGTGGGGCTCCGCAATGTTGCGCGGGGACTGCCGCACAAACGGCCACCGCGCGCATGCGCGGACATGCGGCCGGATGTGCAGGGCCCCATATCGGCAGCAAGAGCTGCAGGGCGCGTGCCAGGGCCCTGCTATCCCTCATTAAATCGGAGAATCACTCCGGACTTTTTGAAAAAAGTCTGGCGTGATTCGCACCTGTTTTTCGGCAGGCATGGGGACATAGCCCCATTTTCAGAGAATCCCAGCCATGCTCTCCCAATGATACTTCGGAAAGACCATCTACTCTCTGTGGGAAGCACTCAGGGAGCCACACCTCTCTCTGTACCAGGTTGCTCCACAATGGGCATTGGGAAGAATTGTTCAGAATATGCACGCCTCATCTTCTGTAACGAGAGAAATTTCCTGGAGAAAATCAACTCTGGGACAAAACTGATGAATTTGATTCTGAAGTGCTAATGATTCCGCTGCAGCTTCTGCGCTGACCGCCAGCTCTAAAGAGAAGATTTTGGGATTGGTGTATGGGGGCCTATTGACTTCACCCTGGGCAGTTACCAGCTCTTGAATAGTGCAATTCTCTATGGACTTGAACCTGGACTCAGGGAAGACATCCTCTGTGAAATGTATTTTCGTGAAACATTTTGAATTGATTCTTTAAATATTGCTCATTTTTAAAATTCACCATATCTTTTGATCTGTTTACCCAATGAAACACTCCCTCATAGCTAAGTAATTGACTTTGCTTAAGTTCAAAATTTGTGTTTGAGACTTGAGTACGTGACTTTCAAACCTAATGTACAATTCAGTAATTTTTTTTAGTAACTGAGGAAGCCAGCCATAGTAGAACAAGGATTTGTTGAACATATACAATACTCTGCCCATGGCATTAACTCTCTCCTAATCCAGTCTCTGTGGGAATCTTTCATTCTATACCAGAGTGAGCTGCGCCTCTACGCTGGCTCCCGGCGGGCAACATCATAATTTTGGGCATCGAGTGGTGACGGCTAAAGTGACTGTCCAAGAACACGATTAGCAGGGGTGGCAAATATAGGTTCATAGCGTCGGGCTAGAGGGAACGTATGTTATGTAACTGTGGTTATCTTGCCTGTTCTGAGCCACAGTGAGTCGAACCTGACCATGGTTGCAGGGGTATGAGTCCCACCACATGCTGGCTCTGGTGTGGTGCTTCGAAATATGACTGGATAAGCAGGTACAATAATGTCAAGAGGGAGTAGCTGCACAGCCTCTAGTTCACCACATTCCCTCGCAGCGGACTGGAAGATGTGTAGCTACATAGCTGTGGTAATCTTAGTTGCTCTAAGCCACAATGAGTTGAGCCTGACCATGGTCCTGCGGGCATGAATTTCACCACATGCTGGCTCCAATGTGGTGGTTCGGCGTTCGACTGGCAGAGAACAACCGAACAAACTTTTTAATCCTTAGCTGCCAAACGTTTAAAATGGGAAGTGTGTTCTTCCAACTTGAGACGGTTAACAAACATTTGATCCTCAGAAGGATGTTTGCATGATACCAAGCGACTTTGGGAAATGACACGTCGAGCCCCATAAAAGGTCTAAGAGGAACGTCGATGAACACCACATTGTGCCTGACTTCTTGCAGACAAAAACCCATGACAGATAACAATAACAATAATCTTCATCAATGTCACAAGTGGACTTACATTAACACTGCAATGGAGTTACTGTCAAAATCCCTCAGTCGCCACATTCTGGCACCTGTTCACGTACACTGATGGAGAAATTAGAATGTCCAATTCACCTGACAAGCTCGTCTTTTGGGACTTGTGGGAGGAAACCGGAGCGCCTGGAGGAAACCCATGCAGACACGGGGAGAACGTGCAGACTCCGTGCAGACAGTGACCCAAGCCGGGAATCGAACCTGGGACCCTGGCGTTGTGAAGCAACAGTGCTAACCACTGTGCTACTGTGCCGCCCTCTAGAAGACCAGTGCCTAGCAGTCTGATACAGTGATTCGTTCGAGACCACAGGATGTCGGTGTTGAGGACAAGGAGAGGTTCGAGGGAACCAAATGGGAAACGTTTTTAGACAGCCATGCCTGAGCCCCATTGCGTTGGGTAAAGACAGATGGGCGAGTTGCCTCCTCCTGGAATGTGCAAACAGGGTATTACTATGTAGTTGCCAATTTGTTTGATCCTGTTATGTTGTTACTTAAATTAGTACTGTTGCATGTATTACTATTAAAGCATCATTTTCAAATGATGACTATCCAACCTGTATGGGAAAGTTGATTAGAATGGGTAAACGTCTCCGGACAATTGTGAACAACTCACCTGAAATGGCTCTGTTTTTGGTGGGTGGTGACAACATGCTTGTCTGATTCCATGGAACTAAGTCATTTTGTACATTCAAGATCAACCCCTGGTCCACCACACAGTCCTCCTGGCTGTGGTCAAATACTGGTGGCAGCACAAAACACATAAACACATCGGGCAACTTAAAGACTTGAACAGGGCAACTTTGGTTGTATTATACAGCAGGGCAAATGGATAAAGTGGGTAAGAAAGTATATGGTATACCTGCCTGAAATTAGCCGAGGCATAAGTCCGGATTCTTCCGCCCATCTGCTGGAAGATCACCACGGGCAGGCCGCGGACCATGTAAAGGTCCATTGACTTCAGGTGGGAATTTCCCATCGCGGGGTGAGCGCAGTAGGAGAATGCCATAGAGTCGCTGGAACTATTTAAAATGTTGGTTAAACCACAGTTAAGAGTATTGTATGCAGTTCTGGAAAATGCACTATAGGAGGGATATGATAGCACTGGAAAGGGTGCAGAACAGATTCACCGGGATATTGCCTGGCTGGAGAGTTTTAGTTATGAAGGGAGATTGGATAGATTGGGGTTGTTTTCCTTGGAGCAGAGGAGACATGATTAAGATATATAAAATTATGAGGGGCATAGATAATTGATGGAGGGGTCAATGACCATAGGACATAGATTTAAGGTTAAGGGCAGAAGGTTTAGAGGGCATGCGAGGAAAATCTTTTTCACCCAGAGAGTGATGGAAGTTTGGAACTCACTGCCTGAAAGGATGGTGGAGACAGAAGCCCTCATAACATTTAAGAAGCAGTTAGATGCGATGCCAAGGCATACAAGGCTAAGGGCCAAATGCTGGAAAATGGGATGAGAATAGATAGGTGGTTGCTTTTGAACAACGCAGTCGGGATGGGCCAAAGGGCCTTTTCTGAGCTGTAGACCTCTGGAACTATTTTGACCCCCTCGTTCTTTTTAGTAACAATCTTGAAGTTGTCTTTCCCAAGTTTACGTGCCAACCAATGGAAACAACTTGTAATCAAAAAATTTGAAATGGGTTAAACATGTGTTCGATTTCCCTGTGACATTCACAGCTTCAGTGATAAAGCCCAATTTGCCAAGCATTTCTTCATAAGAATAACCGATCTAACCTGATATAATTCCTGTGACTCTTCAGATATTTAAAGTCCCATGCTCACCAGGTACTATTTTTTTCTGCTGTTAACCAAGTTTCACTAGCTATATCAACGGGGTTTCCTGTTGAATTCATCCTTTGCCACCGTGAAACCTATAGCAGGGCTGCGCCATCAACAGGACCAGAAGATCAATGTGAACAACCAGAAAGTTCTGGGCCCATGTGCTTGATGATACTTCACCTTTACAATGAGTATGTCCCAACAGGCTTTGGCTTTCTTGGAAGAAGGGGATGAGAATTGAAGAATACAAGGATAATGGTGAAAGATGATGTCAGAAAAAGACTGATCTGGGCAGCACGGTGGTGCAGTGGTAGCACTGCAGTCTCACGGCGCTGAGGTCCCAGATTCGATCCCGCCTCTGGGTCACTGTCCGTGTTTGCGTGGGTTTCGCCCCCACAACCCAAAGATGTGCAAAGTAGGTGGATTGAACACGCTAAATTGCCCCTTAATTGGAAAAAATCAATTGGGTACTCTAAATTTATAAAATAATAAAAAAAATAAAATGACTGATCTTTCACATCTTTATCCTCCCAACAAATCTATACAAGTAAATATGCTTGGAATTTTTTTGGAATTAAAATGCACGCATCAATTAAGCTTCACTACAGAGGCAGAGAGCATTGCTTTCTGCCAATTTGTTTTAGGCAGAATGTGGATGACAAGGTGTCAAACTTGATCATGTAGTCAGCAATGTTTATACTATTCAGTTGAAAACAGTTGCCCCATTAATTTGCAGAGCTCTGGCAAAACTCCTGGCTGAAAAAAGCCACTCCATCAACTTAACTTCATTGGAAACCATTTCCACTCCGCTGCTCGGTAAGTTACGGTGGCACAGTCGAGCAACCCCGAGGAAATTCCCGATCCTGAAATAATTTGAATCCAGTTCTGGCGAAAGGTCACCGAGTGGAATTTTCTGCTTTAGTGTGAAGGTAACCCGTCCCATTTCTCTACTAACACACATGAGCAGTAAACTGTAAGCCACCTTCTCTGTAATGTAATTGTCCAGTGAGGAATATTTTTTGACGTGTGTCTGAACATGAACTAGGGTGTAACTGTAAACAGATTAAAAGGTCCAAGTACGACATTGTCGTGAGTACAAATAAATTGAATACCTATTTATTTGTGATACAAGCATTTTTTTTCTTTCAGCTATACAAATCCCAGGGAAAGCAAAGCAAAGCAAAGCAATACACTTAGCAGTTAAACATGTAGGCACGATTAAAATTGTCTAAAGATAAAGAACGCTTGAAAAAACACGATAAACTATTTTATTGTAACAGGTTAGCAGTGTCTCTTCCAGTGAGCAATTTTGCTTGATCCATCCCAAACGCAGCTTTTATGATGATCCATGCATAATATTTCTTTTATTAAATTTCTGTCAAAATAGGTTTTGTGGAAAGTCATTAAAGAGATTTGTGCAACAAATGAACTTCAAACAATTAACATGGGAGCAGGGACTGCACGTCAGAATTGTATATGATTGAGGGACAATTGCTTTCCAGCAGATTAATGACCTTCTGCAAGTTGCAGAATAAGATCCAAACTGCAATTATCACCATAGCAACATTCAAAGCAACGTGGCACAAAGAATCAACAATCTGCCTTTTTTCTGAAGGAAAAGCAGCAATACTGAATACACTCACTCTCATTAACGGTAACATTTCTTCAAAACTGCAATTCCATGTGTTTTTCCAACAAAAAGTTAGTTCATTGAATAATCATATATGACATCATCAAACATGTTTTGTAAATCGAAAAAGACAGACTTTGCTCTTGAGAGACTTATAGGATTTTTTATTTATAACATGCACTGTATGAAAAAAAGGGATATCAACCCATTCATGAAGGATCTATGAGAATCAAACATTTTATGAAGACATTTTTACCTGGGCTGGTGAATATTTCACATTTTCCAGTTACTGATATGATAATTCAGATTTTAATAGGGATTCTTGCAGCTTTTCAACCCCTGAAGCATAATTCAGTCAATGTTACCCTTGTGCATACAGGATTTCAACTACCTTTCTTTCTTTTGCATCTCATCTTCAGCAAAGCTATAATGTTCCAAAACCAGATGAAATGAAAAAAAAAATACATTATCCCGATATGGGCGCCAGGCAGAAAAAAGTCAAGGTTCAAAATTACTTTGGATAGCTTCAAAACATTTTGTATTGTTGCTGAAATTTTTAAGAAGCATTTATATTTCAACCATTAAGCCATTCATTTTACAAATGAATAGCGAAAGCTTTGCAGAAACTCTTGCCACTGCAATATTGTAATAGTGTGGAGTTATTTAAAGAATAATGAAGACATTGGCTGCAAAGTAGGACCAGGTCTGAAAATGGGCAAGGGTATCTGTAGTAATCCACGGGAGGCAGGAGCTCCGTCACCACACCAATATTTATTTACAATAACGATGTTACAGGAGCAGCTACAAACAGTGCTGTTAGCAGTCCAGTCAACTTAAGACTGCTCACAAAGCCTACACAGGTGATTATATGATAGCTCATTGAGGGAGCTCTTACTCCAATTGGCCAACCAATAAAGCCTATTGGAGTTCATTACGGTATCGCAATGGGCAATTAACCTGCAGCCACTGCTTCCGGTTAGATAGCACTAAATTTCACATTGACCGCTAATTTGCATGATAAGCTGCATGCAGCACACAGTAAACATGTCCCTGAGTGGCTTCATGCCCCAGCAATGGTCTTACATTGGTACAGTGCTAGCAACACTCAAAGTTAGCTTGTGCTATTTAAAGCCAGCCTGCATCTCTTAAAGCGGAGATGCATATTGGCTGGGACAGGTAGCGGTCAAGTTGCAAAAGGGATGGGAGAAAGAAAAACACTGAATTATGCTGCAACTGAGTAAAGAGCATGCTCCAAGGTTCTCTGGCGCTGATCTGGTCACTATAGTGGAGGAAATGGAATGGAGGAGTGACGTCCTCTATCCATAGGGGACCGGCAAGTTATCCATACAAATGCTCAGAAGATAACAAGAGAAGATCAGGAACCTAGCCCCCAAGGTCCTGGAAGAAGTTCAATGACCTCACAGGAGTGGTCAAGATCACTGAATTAATCTTCAAACATCATAGCTCACCAACTACACTAATAGCCACACACACTGCTCAATTCACCCCCATTATTTACCGATCACAATCTCTGTCAACTGTGACTGATGCATCACACTCAAAGCTTCACCTCCCCTCGCACAATTAGCACCGATAGCCTTATATCTACATCACACAGCTTGCACACATTATTAATTATTCAATTATGAGAACTATATCAGCCAAATTTATTGCACCCACATTCACTGACACAGTTCCATTTTCTTGCAGAGAAGATGGCTGGGATGTTACCTGAGATGTATGATTCTGCGAGTATGGTTATAGAATGCTGTTGCTTGACCAGTCTGTGGACAATGCTCCCAATTTTGACATAAGTTCAAATACATGAGTGAAGAGGTTTTGCAGCGTTGACTGGTCGAACATTGATCTCATTCTTAAAAATTTCAATTCACCAAGCAGCTAAAGGCTTTTGGAAAGTTAGTCCTCTAGATGTGCAAAATATGGGGCTGTGTTCTCCGCACCCCAATCGCCTTGGCGATGGGGCGGAGAATCCAGTCTCACACATGAAATTGGCACCAGTTCCGCGATTCTCCGCTCCCCCAAAAAAATGATGTTCTCCGCGCCGATTATCCACCGCCTCAGGCCATTGCCTGAGGCCCGCCCCGCTATTCTCTGTCCCTGACCGGCCAGACGATTTGGATCCAATCTGGTCCTGCCGTTCAGGAAACAGACGAGGCGGCTGTTGACTCAGTCCGCGGCCGCCACTGTGGGGGGCAGGCCAGTCAGAGGGTGGGGGGGGGGGGGGGGGGTTGCTTATTCAGGACAGGGCTGTGTTTGTGCAAGCAGTCCGGGTCGGGCGAGCGGCTGATTGGGGCACTATTTCCACGGTCCAGGTCTGCGGGCTGAGTTAACCATGGAGAACCGCGCGGCCGCTGGAGGCCGCCACCGTGCGCATGCACGGCCTCTGACCCAGAAGTGCGAGGGGACATATCGGCAGCTGGAGCCACAAGCTCCACGACAGCTAACTGCTAGCCCCCTGCAAGACGGTGAATCTGTGGCCTTTTGATGCGAGTTTTCCTGGCGTACAGTTTTCACGTCAGCGTGGTACACAGTCCCGAAAATGGAGAATCCAGCACATGTTCTCTGAAATTATCCAGTTTTAATTTAAAATTATGCCCCCTTGTTTTAAATTCGCCCACTAGAGGAAATACTTTATCTGGGTCTACCATATCAATCCTTTATCATTTAAAGAACTCAAAAACATCACCCTCAACCTTCAAAACATAAGAGACTATATATCACGTTTATTTAAACTTTACACTTATGTGACTTACTTTCTCCTCGTAACTACAACTTAACAAGACAAGACTAATCAGTGTAATTATATAATGGTCACAATTTTCTGAAAGAAGAGTCTTTTCGGCGCAATCCAGACTGCAATCTTCAGGCACTTTGAAAAAATGTACTTTCCCCACATGAAAAACGACTACCGGAATCTGGGGCTGGATTCACAGTTTTTGGGACCATGTTCCCACGTCGTCATGAAACTGTGGTCTTTTATGCCTGGAAAACTGATGTCAAAAGGCCAAATTCACAGCCCTGCAGGGGGCTAGTAGGCAGCTGTCGTGAAGCTCGCAGCTCCAGCTGCCGATACCGCCCCCCGCACTTCCGCGTCAGAGGCCGCACATGCGCACAGCGGCAGCCTCCAGCGCCCGCGCCATGCTCCATGGCGGACTCAGCCTGCGGACCTGGACCGCCAAAATAGTGCTCTGTATTGGTCACTCACCCGACCCAGACCGCCCACACACATAGCCCCCAGTCCTGTATGAGGCCCCCCTCCGCTCTCCAATCGGCTCGCCTCTGACTATGGTGGCCACAGACTGAGTCCGCAGCCGCCTCGCAAGTTTCCTGCATGGCAGGACCACATTAGAAACATGGCCTGGGGAATTCTGCCGGTCGGGGACGGAAAATAGCGGGGCGGGCCTCAGGCAATGGCCTGAGACGGTGGAAACCCGACACAGTACGCCGCTTTTCGGGGGAGCAGAGAATCGCAGAACCGCCGCCGGTCCCGATTTCGTGCAGGAAAACAGATTCTACGTCCCATTGCTAAACGCGATTTCAGCATCGGGTTGTGGAAAATCCAGCCCCTGATTCATCCCAGGGGTCATCTGTGCACTTCAGGCAAGGAGGCGCTGCATTTAAACGACTTCAGAGAGCACTTGGTCACAGTCAGGCCGGAAGGATGGCAGTCAAGAAACCAGCTCCACCATTCACCAAGGGGGCCCTTACAAGAATATTGGATGCCATGGAGGAGAGAAAGGCCACAATCTACCTGCGTGGTGGCAGGAGGCCCTCCAGCACGGTTTCCACTGTGTCCTGGGACACACGGTAGCCTCCGAGCCCCTGCCCGGTACCCGATTCTGCTCCCCAGTCAGGCTAGCATAGCGGCCCCGTGAACTACGGCATCGCAGGTTTAACGAATTTCGTTTTGCCCGCGCGCCAAAATTAGCGACGGCTGACGCATTGATAACGTCAGCCGCGCATGCGCGGATTGGACGACTCCAACCCGTGCATGCGCGGATGACGTCATCCGCGCATATGCGTTAGACCCGCACATGCGCGGTCGGTAATGCCCCTCAGCCACCCCGCGGACTGATCCAGCGGGACGGCAGAGTAACAACGAGTGCGCAGGGTAAGTACCCGCTGCCCGCGATCGGTGGGGACCAATCGCGGGCCATTGCCACCCTTAGCACGGCCGTGGTGCGGCCGTGCCAATCGGTGGCATGGTTGTGCAGAACGGCACTTTGGCGCTGTTTTCACGAACTTGTACAGCAGGTGTATTCAAATTCGTGAAAACGCCCATAAAGGCCGTGGAAATCGGCCCATCGGCCAGGGGAGAATCGCTGCTCGCCGTAAAAAAACAGCGAGCAGCGATTCGTGTCGGGGGGGGGAGAGAATAGCGGGAGGGCGTCGGACCAGCGTCGCCGTAAAATTTGCGCCACCCGCTATTCTCCCCCCCGTCGTGAGTGCGGAGAATCGCGCCCTGTGTCTCTGGACACATCTGTCTCTCAGCTGCTAGAGATGCAAAGGCAGAGCCTGGAATACCAGAAAGTGTGGCCAGCGACATTTCTGCGACTGCAAGGCGGAATGGAGGAATCCCAAAGCTTTCATTTGAAGGAGATGCTGCTGGCATTGCATGACACCCAGCCAACTCTAAAGGTGGTATCCACAGGGGAAAGCCATGGGGACAAGATGTCAGAGTCATGCCTGGCGAACTCCAAAACATGGCTCAGTTCCTGAAGACCATGGTTGAGGGCTTCAAGACCATGGTGCAGATACTGATGGGCCTCCAGGATTGGCAGCGCCAGATGATGTTGAGGCTTCTGCAGTTCACTCCTCCGTCCCATTGAGAAACTCAAGGGCCCACAAGCACCTGGCGAGAGGAGGAAGCGCTGGTGCACATCATAGGGCCTTCCACACAGGAGACCCTGGGAGTGGCCAACCCTTCTGAATCCCCCTTCTGGATACCGGTGATTCTCAGAGGCAGCAGGCAGAACAAGCTGGTCCTGCAACATCAGTGCCACCTGAAATTCAGCCAGGGCACTCCAAGGCCAGACCCTCCAGAAGACTCCCGCCAATGGAATCTCAGGCAACAGGGCATGGAAGGCAGCAGGCCACCTCCACTTCTGATGCACATCCTAGGAATACACGTAGATGTAGTGGTAAGGCTTGCAAGATTAAGAAATTTTAGGGGCACAAAGTGGGCACGGGTGAAGTTAGACACTTGTCCCAAATGCACAAGTTAGCTTATTAGAACCCCTTGTTGTTCACAATCTTACAGCCTTATTCTCTTTGAGCCTTCTGCCACTGGGATGGATTACTCCATCTGAACACAGCTTTTCCCACAATCTCTCAATGTAAGGCAAACAATAAAGCCCAATCAAACGAAACTAAACATACATCCTGGAAGGACTCTGCCACTAAGCTGTGAACCATAGACCTTATCCCCTTATTCCACTCTACAGCAACAGGACAAAGGGATGTGGCCCTTGACCCTCACACGTGAATCCAGGAGTTAACGTGCTGGCAGCATGCAGATGGGAGTAAGACAACAGAAAAGCTGAGGAACGACAGAGCTTTACCCACTGAAAGTCATCATCAACCTCCTGCATTGACATGTTAAGCATGCACAAGTGCTCACCAGGCCCAGCACCTAAATGAGATATTTTTGTAGCACACCTCTACCCTTGTTCACAGAGCGGGTCACTAAGGTCTTGGTGGGGGTGGTGGTTGTAGAGCTGTCGGACAACATGATTGTCCTAGTGTGTGAACTGGGAAGCGATGAGGGCATCCCTGGTCCTCCTGCCCATGCCATCCCTCCATCCCTTGTCCCTGCCTGGACTCTTTCCTCTGACTCTTCTTTGGTCTCTCTCTCACTCCTTCCTAAACGTCCTCCGCTTCAGAGGGTGTGCCTTCCTCCTTCATGAAGTGTCAGGTTTGAATGAAAGTCGCACAGGTGCCACATTGTCTCTTGAGGCGGAGTTTCCAGTGGCACATGCTGTTCGACGGCTCCACAAAGAACACTAGGGCCTTGTAAACCCTCAGTCTCCTTTGTCTTCGCCTTTGAGCCCCCGGTCAATGCCCTCGCCCCTTCAGAGTCACCTGTGGCCCTATGTCTGGTCATTCCCGACCTTAATATATACATCACAGGGGGTTCAGACAGGCTGTTTCAATGCTGATCCATCCCTCATGGGCATGGGCAACTGGACAGCTATGTATACATTGAGGGTGATTGTTTCCTCTATGGCAGTTGCTGGGATCCAGCTATTGAGCACACAAGTTCCCCCTCAAACACATGCATCCAACCTTTAATCCTTGACACATGCGTTTGCATCCCTCTCCTTGAATTTGTGAATGTGGGCAGCTGACATGGTTAAGGCTGAACACATGATGGCCATTTAGTTTGACAAACATGGTTCTCAGGAATGTTAGCAAACACAATTATTCTCTGTAGCTGAGGGAGGCAAGACTAATAGGCACCGTTCATAATCATACTGTGTCATTCCAAGATCCAATTGCTGTCATGCCTTTGCACTATCCTGGGCAGCCACTGCATAATCTCTAAGTGCTTGCCCACGAGTCTGGCATCTTCCCCCCTCTCCCTCACCTCCCATCACATTTTTTCTCCACCTCATGAGCCCCACACCCACAGATGCCCCATGCCCCCATGTCACTAACAGCTGTAAACTAAGCTCTCATTTTCACTTCCTGATCATAGAGGCAGCAGACTCATTCAGGGCTGTGCACAATGAATAAAACAGACAGGCTCCAGAATCATTCAGGGCTGTGAACACTTTCTAAAACCGACAGGCTGAAGGTTTCAAGGCATCACTTACCACCTGTGACCCCCATCCTAGAGGAGGAGGATGACCCCAACTACCCCCCTCTCATGCCCAACGCCACCCCAGCCTCCCCCCGGAAACACCTTTGAACCAAACCCCCTCTATTGCTGGCCAGCGAATACTCTCCCCTGGTACAAGGTGGAGAGGAGTTCTTGCCTCCTTCCGCCCTCTCAAGAGGTCATGGCACCTGGTTCTTGCTTTTAAAAAGCAGTAATGATTCTCGCCTGCATGACATCACGCTGATGGGTGAGAAGATTCAATGAGATCTGGAGATTCGACTCTAACCTTGCTTATGATATTGAAATGCATTCGAATTCATTCAAATCAGGTTCTCGCCCTGAGCGTTTTCAGCCAATCCGGAATCGCACCCACAGTTAACGGACCCAGAGAATCGCGCCCTACAAATGAAAATGTGCAAAATCTGAAAATCAGAAATAAGACCAAAAATTCTGGTCAGTGAATACGTGTACAGATGGCAGAGGGTCCACATCTGAAATGATGCAATTTGTCTTTTCTCTTTACAGATGCTAACCAATCTTCTCTACAGTTCCTGCATTTACTCTTCTTATTTCATTTTATCAACGGCAGTACCCAAGCACAAAAATACTTATTTGATTACTGATAAATAGATCACCTTATGGTTGTTTTGCCAATAAACTTGGCAGAACTACAATCTAAAATCAAAGTGAAATGTGGAAAATTGACTGCCACTATGCCCCAACACAGAGAAAGCCTCTTATGGAATTAAGTGGACAATTGCTGATGACCTTTTAATGAAGTTACACTGAGACTACTTTTTAAAAAAAACTATGTACTTGTAATTACAACCACAGTGCTGCCTAATGAAAATACCAATTCAACACAGCTGTTCAATTAACTTTAACTTGTAAGCACATTATCTTACACTGCAATAATTGATCTTTAGAATGCGTGGTTGGGACAGCATTGACCAAAGAGAGAGCTGAAAAGGCATAAGGCAGAAGGAGAAAACATTATGTGCTGTTAAGGAACAAGTCTATACTGTGATTGGAAAAGACTAGTTGGAACAAAGTGGCATTGTAAATTTATAGTACAAGTAATGATCACCTTTCAAACTTAAGTCAAATCAAACTCTTAACTCATTCTAACTTTAAGCTTCCTTTTGCTATGGTGTTTGGCTTTCACTTAGGGTTTCAATGTTGTTTTTATTTTGATTTAGAAGTAAAGTGTGTTGCAAGAATGCCCGTGTGGATCTAGGGTTACCATGGGGATGAACAGTTATGAAGCAACGGGTAAATATAAAGCTAATTACAGTGGACTGGGGTGGCGTTTCTTTCTGGTCGACAGTTCAGAACACTGGGAATTCTTGCAAAGAGTAAACACACTAGGCTATCTCCACATGGAACAGTTTTCTGTTTGGCAGTCTTCAGACATATCTTGGTGGTATATCAGGTTCCTAAGCATACAACAAAGGCTGTGAGGCAATGGGGTTTCAACCACCATATGAAGGGCTGGTGAGATTCGCATGTTGCCTCTATTACAGAAGGCCCACCCCATCTCAATCCAATCAGGCACTTGACAGGCCATCAACAGGCCTTTCCACAGGATTAAGGACACTAGAAGAGGGAAATCCCACCTACCAAGAGCTCCTAGCCAATCAGAGGCCTGCAGCTCTATTGGACAGAGGTGCCACTGGGGATGTGGTGTCTGCTGTCAATAAAACACTTACCCAAGGCATAGGTTCATCGCTGAATCCCAGGGCAGGGGTGAGTGATGGTAGGACTGAGAGAGTTGCGGGGAGGGGGTCAGCAGTAAGGGCAGGGGGTGGCTCTCATTGGGCCCAACCTTCGCCTTCCTGATACCAGATCACTCATTCGGGCACTGAGTGCCTTTAAATAAGGGACTCTCTGGGAACTAGCAAGGTATATTTACCATGCTATAGTGGCAGAATGAGGTCTTTAAGTGGGGCCTTCATGCCACAGGTTTAATCAGGGTGGAGGCAGGGAAGTGGCAGAGTTTTCATTCACCACTATGCCACCTGATTAAATGGTGCCCCACCCCCACCAAGCAGGAGGTCAAATGATTCCCTGTATCACTGTGTGTGTCATACAGGTGAAAAGTTCAGAACACTGAAGACAAGAAGAGCGAGGGATTGTGGATTGGACAATACCCATCGCTGTATTTGAAGTAGTGCCAGAGCCCACCAAACCATAGAAATGAGTCAGAGACAGGAATCTCTGGGACTACTATCGTGATCCAACTGAGAGAAGATTCATGGACGTGCACCTTATTAGAGGAATCCTGAAGCCCACGGTAAACCTTTGCTCAATGTTTCTCCCAAATTTTCAATAGTGATGCCTATGAATAATCAGCATAGACAGTGATTACAACCATTTATTCATGGGTTCAATTGAAAGTAACCAGCGTGGTAAATGTATAAATTGATTGGCCTACTGACAGTAATCAAGCTGCGAGACTAACTGTGAATAGATAGTAGAAACAGCATGATGTTTTTGATTTGTTTTCCCTTCTTGGTTTGTTCATTTTAAAATATTGTTTTTCTCCTCTTTTTAGCTCCCACACGTTACATAATTTATTGTCTGAAAGGATAGAAAGCAATGTTGCTCTAATACCACGATCAAGCGGTCCTGTTTCCATGGCCATGTTAGTTGTTACAAATGTGCCTCCTATATTCCCAGTAATGGTGTCTAGGAAAAATACCATTCCGATTTAATATTCAAATGATGCTTCCACCTATTTGAGGCCAGCACTTCCATTGAAAATGTTGGCAAAAAATAAGGTGGGCCAAAAAGGTGAGTGGAGGTCTACCAGTGAACTGCAGATGTTCTCTGAAGTGACCTGGAAGGGTCCTGTGGAAAGAATTATCATTTTTGACTTTCACAATTATGTGAAGAGTGGTTCCAGACCTAGAAGCTGCCCAAAAGTCAACACGCAGCTTAGTCATTGCAGGAAAACAAAGGCCATAAAGACAGGTTTCCAGGTATGAATAGTGTGATCTCTGGAACAATACAGTCTGAGGTGCCACTGGACTTAAGATGTTGTCCAGACAAGAACGGGTCTTCTTTATCTATTTCATGCAGCATATAGGAATACTTTATTTTCCATCCTCCCAACTTTAGCAGCTAAAAATTGCAAAGCAGCAGCATCATGGTTTACTTCGAACCCCACTGCGTGACCTGGGAAGTATCTTGGTTGTATTAAACTGATACAGTGCAGTGATTCAAGGAGGCTTACCACCATCTTATTACTGCAAACAGAAATGAGAGATTAATGTTGACCTACCCAGCAATACCCTCATCCTTGATAATGAGAAGTAGAGCCAAATTTTCAACTCATCCATAATGGACATCAGACAAATGATCACATCTTTGAGTGATGTCTCCGAGGTGCAGTATGTACGTGGGAAATATCTGGGGGGTGGGGGGGGGGGGGGGAGAAGAAACCTTTCATATTCCCTTTGGAAATACTTTTAAATTTGTGTTATTTGTAGGAAGAAGAGAAAAATACCCTGAAAGCAGGGCTTTATCAGATGCAGGTAACTTGCAGCCATCATAATCTTAGAAGAGAGACATATAGACAGAAAAATGTTTAACTGGATTTGCCTGAGGAACTCCGTCTTCATAAAATTTAATTCACAAGACAGGCTGTGACAGTCATTCGGTATGCTGGAATTTAATCTTCAGCCAAACTGCATCACAGGCACAGTCAAGGTCACTTCAGTATTCAACTTTTGTGCCTCGTTGCCCATTCCACTATGCCACAGAAGACATCAACAGCATTAGTCAATATGTAGCTCACAGGTGTATCAAGTAGGTAACATATCATTTATGCCAAAGCAAACAGCCCTATCATGTTTTCCTTGGGTTACATTGTTTCAAAACTGAATGATTCCCTAAAGTGTGAGGGCATCAATGTTGCCCACATGTGCCTATGGACTCTTGCACATAATAGCTAGGTATTCATGAAACGCTGCATCAAAATTTAGATCATTCTACAATCACCAGCATAGAATCGAACATCCAATATATGTTTTTCAGGCACTAATCATTATGCTTTTATTTTAAAGTAATCTACTTTTTCCACACAGATGAAGAGAGCAAAGAGTACAGTATCTGAATTTGCCAATGACACCAAGATAAGTGAGAAAGTGCATTGTTAAAAGGAGGCAGAGAATCTGCAAAGGGATTATAGACAGATTAAATGACTGGCAAAAATTTGGCAGATGGAGTATAATGTGGGTAAATGTGAAGTTGTTAATTTGTCAGAAAGAATTATATTATTTAGCAGAAAAAGATCACAACATTTGATGGCATAGAGGTATCTAGGTGTCCCGATACATGAATCACATAAAGTTAGTATGTAGGTACAGCAAGTAATAAGGAATACAAATAGAATGTTGGTATTCATTGCAAGGAAGAGGAATATAAAAGTAGGAAAGTTTTACTGTCGTTAAACAGGACCATTGTGAGACCATGGGCGGGATTCTCCGGCAATTGGTGGAATGGCCCGACGTCCGCGCCAAGAATGGCACGAACCACTCCGGCGTCGGGCCAACCAGAAGTTGTGGAATCCTCTGCAATTCCGGGTGCTAGGCCAGTGCCGGAAGGGTTGGCGCCGCGCCAATCGGCGCCAAAGGGAGTTGGTGCATGCGCAGAACCGCCGGCATGGTTCCGCGCATGCGCAGACCGGCTGGTGTTTCCTGCGCATGCGCAGGGGTTCTTCTCTACACCACCTATGGTGGAGCCCTACAAAGGCTGGTGCGGAAGGAAAGATTGCCCCCACGGCACAGGGCTACCCACAGATCGATGGTCCCCAATCACGAATAAGGCCACCGTGGGTCCGCCCCCACCCCCCGGGCCGGACCCCCCGCGTCCCCCCCCCACTCCGAGGACTCACCTAGTGGCCTACAAGCCAGGTCCCGCCGTGATGGACCATGTCCATTTCACGCCTACGGGATTGGCCAGGAAACGACGGCCGCTCGCCCATCGGGGCCCAGAGAATTGCCGGGGGGAGGGGGTGCTGCCAACGGCCCCCGACCTGCAGGCCGTAAACCCCGCCCCACCTGAAAACCACCGCCGGAGAATACGGGGCAGCTGGCATCGGAGCGGCAGGGCGGGATTCACACCGTTCCCGGGGATTCTCCGACCCGCCGGAGGTCAGAGAATCCCGCCCCACACCTGGAGTACTGTATGCAGTTTTCACCTCCATGTTTTTAAAATGTACATGATTGCTTTCAAAGCAGTTCAGAGAAGGTTCACTGGACTCAGTCTTGGGATGAAGGGGTTGTCTTATGAATAAAGATTGAACAGAATAGGCCTAGACCCATTGGATTTTAGAAGAATGAGAGGTGATCTTATTGAAACATAAAAGGTCCTGGGAGGACTGGATAGGATCAATACCTGGAAGATGTTTCTTCTTTTAGGGGGTTTAAAACTAGAGGATGTAGATTTAAACTGAGAGATCTCCCTTTTAAGACAGAGACGAGGAGAAACATTTTCTCCCAAAGGATCGCTGGTATGTTGAATTCTCTTCCTAACAAAGTTGCAGATGGAGGCCCATTGAATTTATTCAAGGCACCTCAACAAATTTTTGTTGGATAAAGGAGACATGGGTTATGGAGGGGAGACAGGAAAGTGGAGCTGAGACCACAACCAGATCAGCCATGATCTTATTGAATGGTGGAGCAGGCTTGAAAGGCCAAATGGCTTACACTTGGTCCTATGTTATATGTTTCGAAGATCCAAATAACCAATTGCAGTAAGGATATGAAAATGACACTTTGGAGGTACAAAACACATTAAAGTTTGGAATGTCTCTTTAATTCTCATTCATCCATTACATCAATAAAACCTCCTTAAGGGCAGCATGGTGGCACAGTGGTTAGCACTGCTCACAGCTCCAGGGACCCGGGTTCAATTCTGGCCTCAGGTGACTGTCTGTGTGGAGTTTGCACTCTCTCCCGTGTCTGCGTGGGTTTCCTCCGGTTGCTCCGGTTTCCTCACACAGTCCAAAAAAGGTGAATTGGTCATGTGAAATTGTCTTTGGTGTCCAAAAGGGTTAGGTGGAGTTACTGGATTATGGGAATAGGGTGGAGGTGTGGGCTTATGTGGGGTGCTCTTTCCAAGGACCGGTGCAGATTCGATGGGCCGAATGGCCTCCTTCCGCACTGTAAATTCTATGATTCTATGAAAGCTCTGTCTACCTTGGCCACATCAACACCAGAAGTAACTTCAGTTGTAATATCTTTTGTTACAGATAAACTGGCAAGCATGTCAACCTTGACATCGAGTAACACATTATTCAATGCCATAGTAGAAACTCTTTGATCAGAGTCAAACATCAGTGTAATCAAATTTTAATATTTGAAATATTGTTCTATTCACCTCAGTAGATCCCTTTGTTGATCTGTGCAACAACGAGAGCTCTTGATTCTAAAATATAGAACATAGAACATAGAACATAGAACAGTACAGCACAGAACAGGCCCTTCGGCCCTCGATGTTGTGCCGAGCCATGATCACCCTACTCAAACCCACGTATCCACCCTATACCCATAACCCAACAACCCCCCCTTAACCTTACTTTTTAGGACACTACGGGCAATTTAGCATGGCCAATCCACCTAACCCGCACATCTTTGGACTGTGGGAGGAAACCGGAGCACCCGGAGGAAACCCACGCACACACGGGGAGGATGTGCAGACTCCGCACAGACAGTGACCCAGCCGGGAACTGAACCTGGGACCCTGGAGCTGTGAAGCATTGACGCTAACCACCATGCTACCGTGCTGTTCTTTCTACATCCTCTTCACATGACAAAAGTCAATGAGGTGGGTGGATTCTTATGTCAATGGAAATCCCTGAAGAGTAAGGTGGACCTCTACCTCAGCAAGATGAGTCACAAAAATGTTCAATTATTTTCTGTTCCTGCTTGTTTTTTCATACCCCAAAATTTTTTGAATGGGTGGCATGAGGTGATGTGTTGTCATTCTTAAACCTCAGACCATTTATCCATCCCCAATCACTATCTTTACTATGCGTACTGATTGCTATAAACATAGCATAAAGAATCAGAGCAGAAATAGACCATCCAGACCCTTGAGGCCGCTCCTCTATTTAATATGGTCATGACTGATCTTGGGCCACAACTCTAGTTTCCCACATGCTCCCCATATCACTTGATTCCCTGGGAGACCAAACATCCCACCCCAGCCTTAAATGTGTTCGACAATGGAGCATCTACATCCTTCTTGAGTAGAAAATTCCAAAGATTCACAATCTTCCAAATAAAGAGCTTTCTTTTCATCTCGATCCTAAATGATCAATCCCTCCTCCTTAAACTGTCCCATGTGTTCGAGATTTCCTGCAATTGAAGAATTATTTATGGTACCGGCCTGAGCACCTGGTGTGCACATAAGGGGGTGGGCAATACCAGTGGGCACTCTGCCCCCTATTTTTACGATGAATGCTTTGGAATTCTGGTGGAGGAGTTCAGTCCCAGTTGGGGCATTCTGAGGCCCAGGGATGGCAAGAGGGGGCTACCACATGTCGCAGAGAAGGCCTGGACAGGGTTTACCACCCAGGTCAGTGGGCATTATGTGAAGCACCGCATGTGACTTTCATGCTGCAAACGGTTCAATGATCTTCTGCGGTCAGTAAGGATGAGTAAAGCGATAGCTTGGAATTGTGTGGAGAAGTGTGGTTGGGTTTCCTTTCCTGGTGACGCTCAGAGGTGTAAGAGTATGTGTGTAAACTGGCACTCAAGCCTGCGCTGTCAAGGCTGGGATGTCTGCACGTTTGGTCTGCATGTATTAGAGGGTGAGGTGTGCCACTCTGGTACAACCCACAACATAGCTCTCAGGCAGGGAGGCAAGCTGAAAGGGAGACAGAGCACTAATGATGATTTTTATTCTTCCCTTTCAAGAGGAGAGGAACCATAATGAGGCAGGCCACAGAAGAACAGGCAGTGGGGTGCTCAATCAGCATATCCTGAGCTGCAACAAGATGGATGAACCACAGATAGAATGCCACAGTGGAGCTTGCTTCTCCGGTCATGGTGAGGCAGGAATCTTAGATGAAGGTAAGAGTGCAGTGCACAGATGTGAGTACAACGGGGACTGCAAACATTATGGGGCCCTGTTAGTTGAAATGGAAATGTTGCAGCAAGAATGTCAATTGTGTGCCCCCTTTAATCTCTGATGATGAGACATTGACACCTGCACATCATCGTATGAAGCCAGCACCAGCGCAGAGATTAGCAAGTGGGTGGGCATTCCGCCATTGGCTCCACAGGTATCGCACAGTGATGAGGGCACATCGGATGCATAAAAGGAGCTGGCAGAGGCAGAGACGTCCCAGGATACCAGCAGTCAGAGACCTGTAAGAGACCGGGACCATGCTGAGTCATAAGCAGATGATGAGCCTCTGGAGTCACCCATTAGGTGGTGGATGCTGGAGGTCCAGCGGAAATCTCCCAGGGTCTGAGTGGGATGGTCCCTTGTCATGGAGGAGTCCGTGCACAATGTGAGCACCGTGTTGACCCAGGTCAGTCGTTTCCATTGAGAGAGTGGTGACTCATGGAGAGCCAGGTCCAAGAAGAGTCAGTGATTCCTGGGGTTGTGCTCAGACACACAAACCCACACAATGCCCATTGAACTCAGGGGGTCACTATAAGAGATGATTGAGGCACCTCGGGTGGGATTCTCCCACCCCCTGCCGGACCGGAGAATCGCCCGGGGCCGACCGTCAATCCCCATCCGCCGTGCCCCGAATTCTCCACCACCCGAGATTCGGCGGGGGCGGGAATTGCGCCACTCCGGTCAGCGGGCCCCCTGCGGCGATTCTCCGGCCCGCGTGGGCCAAAGTCCCGCCGCTGACCAGCCTCTCCTGCCAGCGGGAATCAAAACACCTACCTGACCGGTGGGATTGGCGGCGCGGGTGGGCGCCGGGGTCCTGGGGGGGGGGGGGGGGGGGGGGTTGGAGCGATCTGACAGGGGGGGTCCCCACGGTGGC
This sequence comes from Scyliorhinus canicula, assembly GCF_902713615.1. Taxonomy (NCBI): domain Eukaryota; kingdom Metazoa; phylum Chordata; class Chondrichthyes; order Carcharhiniformes; family Scyliorhinidae; genus Scyliorhinus; species Scyliorhinus canicula. Next base: position 255,197,897 of record NC_052146.1, read on the forward strand.
CTGGCCTGCGATCGGGGCCCACCGATCGGCGGGCGGGCCTGTGCCGTGAGGGCACTCTTTTTCTTCCGCCTTCGCCATGGTCTTCACCATGGCGGAGGTGGAAAAGACCCCCTCCCCTGCGCATGCGCCGGGATGACGTCAGCAGCCGATGACGCTCCGGCGCATGCACGGACTTACGCCGGCCGGCGAAGTCCTTTCGGCCCCGGCTGGTGTGGCGCCAAACACCGTTCATGCCAGCCGGCGGAGCGGGAACTACTCCGGCGCGGGCCTAGCCCCTCAATGTGAGGGCTTGGCCCCTAAAGGTGCAGAGACTTCCGCACCTTTGGGGCGGCCCGATGCCGGAGTGGTTCATGCCACTCCAACACGCCGGGACCCCCCGCCCCGCCAGGTAGGGGAGAATCCCAGCCCTTGTCTGTCAGCTACGTGTCTGTCCAGCAATGGTGAACAGGGAGGTCCAAATGCACCTCACACTGGCAGATGAGTTGCCTGCCATCTCTGTGGCTTCCTCTCAGGACACTCCAGACAAGGACACCAGCTCTTCTGCTCCGCCCCTCTTCGAATTACCACTTCATTTGATGATGCCATGACAACTGAGAAGTGCACACCCTCCCAGACGGAACCCTCACAGGCTCAGTAAGTTTAAGCTACCTTAAGCACAACAGGGCTCGTCATTGGTGACATGATTTGCATTCAATATTTTGAAGTTTCTATATGGTGTGGCCAGAAATTCTTTTTTTAGTGCAATGTAAATGAACATTGACTTTACCTTATATTGGCTCAGTTGGCTTTATGATTGCAATAGGTGCCAGACGCAGCACAGGCTTGTAACTGTCTTTCATTGTCTGCAGCTGGAATTTGTTATTGATTGAGCATAGCACAATTGTTTGGTAAAGTAGACATTCCAATGGCATGAGGTGGTAACAATTACTTGGAGGGATAGCTGACATGGTTCCCCCCATCCTGGGGGGAGAAGGTCCTGGGGTCAACCCCTTGTCCACAGCCCAAGACCCCCCAGCCCCCAGGAGCATTGGTGGGGGTCCTACATGTGCCCCAGCCTGGCAGCGGCAGAGGGGCACATGAGCAATGGGGTAACGTCCCTTGACCCCTGAATGGGGTCCAGCAATTTTGGGTGTTACTGCCATGGTGCATCATTGGCAATGCCGGGGGCGTGGGGTGGGGGGTGGTGGACTGATGGGGGGGAGACGGCTGAGGGAGGGAGAAGGCTGAGGAGGGGTGTTCAGGGGGTGACCAGTTATTATCTTGGTGTGGGGGGTGGGGAGATTGCCGCTCCTTAATGAAGGGTTGAAGGTTCTCCCCTTGTCAGTGAGGTGAGGGTGGGCGGGTCAACATTTGCTTTGTATCAGAGGAGTGAATCACAATAAATTGCAGACAGAAAACCCATGAGTTGTCTGTATACAACTTCCTGCAACTGTTAGTCTAGGGCAGTCATAAAAAATAAGTTGCTGAGAATCCTACCCCGGCTTCATTTCCCTCAACATTGTCTGTCAACATGCTGCACTACAATTACCACATGCACAACTCACACATGGGCGCGATTTAACAGAAATATTGCATAGGGTCATTTTGGGTGAATTTGGCGGGGTGTTTCTCGCTGGCTTTTTTGGTGAGATCCACACATGGTATTTACCCACACTTAGGACGGGATTTAACGGGAACTGTTCTAAGTGCCATATTGGACGAGACTTCCCGGGGGCTTCTCGACGGCTAAGTCGTTGAGACAGCGGCCCACATTTAAAGGCACTTAGTGCCAGAAATGATCCCCCCACGAGCTTCATGGCGGAAATGGCTGTCCTGCCAGCTGATTCGGCTAGACCATGCCCAGCAGGTCCCTGCTAACAAGGACGCCCCCTCCGAACACACTCCAGTCAGCACACAGCCATGCCACCATGTAGACCTGCTCCATGCTTTGGGATGCCGATCTGGCCAGGCGCTGGATGCCATGCAGGCAAGCAGGACACCCTGTTCACCTTAAGAGGTAAGAGGACCAGCTACAGGGCTGTCAGTGCCACCTGGGAGGTAGCAGCGTGACCTATGAATGAAGAAGATCAATGACTTTCACCATGCCGCAAGGGTAAGTTGACACCATCCCAACACTAGTCCTACCTGGCTTCACCTTGAACTCCACCCATGCCCTCCCCCAAACCAAATTGGTGGCTGGCACCTCGCACCACCACCCGACCCCAGCACATTACCACACCTGTGCCCCAGCACACCCTGGCCCCAACCAACCCATCCCCTCCATGCCCAGGAACGGTGCTCACACGTCACCTGCCATAGGCACCACCAATGCATCAAGCATGCAGCTCACAATGCCCTCTCTTTGTCCCCGCAGGAGAAGTTAGCCCATAATAGGCAGGGAAGGGCCAAGATGGGTGGTGGGGTTCCTCACCCCCTATGAGGAACGGGACCTGCAGATCTCGGGGCTGGCCGAATATAGAGCAGTCACTGACAGCGAGGTTGGCCTGTGCCACAGAGGTCAGGATCCATTGCCCCTTCACCCAGTGACCTGTCTCAAATGAGCTGTTCATTTAAAATGAAATGATCCTTCCCTTTCACTGACCACATGTCCATTCTCTTGCAGGATCTCCATCTGATGGGGCCGGGCCATCTGGTTCCCCCCCCCCGCTCCCAAGAAAACACCCTGAAGAGCTCCAAGGATGCCACCATCGAGGCATCGCAGCTATCATCCCCAACCTCCGCCAGCACAGAAACACACACCTCGATGGACGACATTAGTGGACAGGCTTCTGGGGCACAGTCTGCTGAGCACCACACAGATGTTAATGCACATCATGTGTTTTTTGTTATTTACAGCACAGAAGGAGGCCATATGGGCCACCGTGTCTGCACCGGCTCGCAAAAGAGTTACCCAGCTAGTCCCATTCTCCAGCCCTATCTCTGTAGCCCTCGAAATTAATCCCTTTGAAATTTCTTTCCAGCTCTCTTTTGAATCCTCCTGGAATCCGTCCCCAGCACTCTCCCAGACAGCGCATTCCAAACTGCAACAACTCTCTGAGTAAAGAAGTTTGTCCTCATCTTACTCCTAGCTCTCTTGCTGACCATCTTGAAATTGTGACCCCTAGTCACTGAAATACCAACTAGTGGAAACAGAATATTCTTCTTTACCCTGTCGAAATTGTTCATAATCTTGAAGACCTCAGTAAGGTTGCCTCTTAATCTTCTCTGCTCCAAGGAGAATAAGTCCAATTTCTCTAATCTTTCCTTGTATCTAAAATTCTTTATTGCTGGTATCATTCTAGTAAATCTCCTCTGCACTCTCTCTAGGGCTTTAACATCCTTCCTTAAATAAGGTGCCCAGAACTGAACACTACTCCAAATGTGGTCTGACCAATGATTTGTAGAGATATAGCATCTCCTCCTTGCTTTTATACTCGATGCCTCTATTCATAAACCCAAGCTTCCTATAAATCCTATAAGCTTTCTTAACAACTGTTTCAAGTTGTCTGGCCACCTTATGCACTTGTACCCTAAGGTCCCTCTGCTCCTGTACTCCCCTCAAAGTTGTTCCATTGAGCCTATATTATCTCCCCATTTTTCTACTACCAAAATGCATTACCTCACATTTTGCTGCATTGAAGTTCATCTGCCAGGTGTCTGCCCATTAGGCCAAATTGACAAATGTCCCTTTGAAGTCGCGCAGTGTCATCCTCACAATTCACTATTCTCCGTAGCTTAGTATCCTCTGCAAATTTAGAGATTTTGCCCTCAGCTCCCACCTTAAAATTATTTATATAAGTCAGTGTTGGCAAGGGACCCAACACTAAGCCCTGGGGAGCACTACTTTCAACATGTCTCCGGTCTGAGAAATGCCCATCTGTACCTGCCCTCGGCTTCCTCCATATTCTCATCTTCATTTCCACATCATCAATATAAAGGCAGAGAGGAGAAAAGGCACAATACATTTCAAAGTATTTGATAAAGACAAAACTGAACCAGAGCGCATACTTGTGATTGTAACCTTTCTTCATCTCCATAAAAATATTTGTCTAATCTCTAATTGATCCTATGCTTCATTTATTTTTAGATATTTATAAAAAACATTTACTATTTTTCATTGTTGCTGACCAAACTTTCATCATACTAATCTGCACTAATTTCGACTCCTTTTTTTTGCATTTCTTCTCTAGTCGGTTTGATTTTTCTTGTGTTATTGGTCCTAGATTTGCGGCATGCTTCTTTTTAAAGTCACATTTTAATTTATCTCATTCAAGGTGCTGCAGCTTTTTTTGTGCACATATGTCTGTACTTTATCCTAATCAGCTCCTGTTTGAATATTTCTTAACACAAAATACATCTTGCTCTCCCTTTATTTAAATTCATTTCATTCTTTACCTCCTGGGCATTAAGTATTTCCTCAGTGGAGTGCATAAAGAAAGGCTGGCAGGGAGTATGACACACCAATAACAGAGCCTGCTGGATATCCACCTCTCCCCGCTTCCCCCCCAATACTTGCAGCATAAATAGAAACTTCATGTATGTAGAACATGCCGTTTAGGTAACATTTCAGAGAAGCTAAGTAACTTCTCATTACTTGTTTTAATCAGGAGATATTCAATAACCTTCAAGCAGGAAATAATAATAATCATCATCTTTATTAGTAAATAGTTGTTGCGATGTGCTGCCTATCTGCTCCCTCCATTCCTTCCCCAGCTCTGCAAATTAAGTTCTCCCTGTGACTGGGTTAAATGTCTTCAGTAAATCCTATGCTTATACTGCAGGCTATTATTGGAATTAATTAAATATTCAAATGTTGGAAATAAATTGTCATTTCTCCATGTTCTTTATTCTAAAATAAATCAGAAAAATAATCCAGCACTTGGGGCTCTATAGCCTTCCAAAGAAAATAGGAAAAATACATATATTGCATCATAGTTAATAAACAGGTAGCAAATATTTGCAGTTTTGAAAGGTACTTCATGATAATAACATTTTTTAGAAGAATAATGATCCTTTAATGCTTCTAAAGGACTCACAAGTCATAACTCATTTTCAATATCAAGATGTTTGCAAATCTAACTGTGGAGTGTGCATTTTTTATAACAAGTGATGACACAGGAAAAAATGTACAGACAAGGGACTGCACCTGCTGGTAACCTTTTAAAGAATAAATTTAGAGTACCCAATTCTTTTTTCCAATTAAGGGGCAATTTAGCATGGCCAATCCTCCCCTGCACATTTTTTGGGGTTGTGGGGGAGAGACCCATGCAGACATGGGGAGAATGTGCAAACTCCACACGGACAGTTACCCAGGGCCGGGATCGAACCCGGGTCCTCGGCACCGTGAGGCAGCAGTACTAACCATTGCGTCACCGTGCCGCCCACATGTTGGTTACTTTATGTTATATTTTTTTTTTTTTTTTTTGTTATAAATTTAGATTAGCCAATTATTTTTTCCAATTAAGGGGCAATTTTAGCATGGCCAATCCACCTACCCTGCACATTTTTGGGTTGTGGGGGCGAAACCCACGCTGACACGGGGAGAACGTGCAAACTCCACACGGACAGTGACCCAGAGCCGGGATCGAACCTGGGACCTCAGCGCCGTGAGGCGGTTGTGCTAACCACTAGGCCACCATGCTGCCCACTTTATGTTATATTTTGTGGAGAATAATCTCTCACTTTTCATTTGAAAATCTTATTTGCTACTGTTTACCCAAGTGCCATATCAATTCCCCTACTGAGCTATCTTCAATGCTTTCCTCCCTCAGCTTCTTCACCGAGCAACTGCTCATCCTTGATTATTCCAAGCTCCATCCCAATACGTTATGCTCTCTCTCTCTCTCTGCTCTGTGTTCACTACCCTTCAATCCTTCCTTAATCACTCACTCCATGCACACTTCTCCAACTTTGATTCTTGGCCATTCCCTTAACCTTGCTAACTTTCATGGACCTACTAATCGCATTGTATCTAACACACATAAAATCCACTTACAAATACACTTTCAAAATCCCAACTGGCTTGCCTTTGGTCCTTCATTTGCCATGACATTTCTGCAGTTTCTGATCCCATGTGATCAACCGCACCCTCACCTCACCTCATCTGCATTGAAACAATAACTCTCTGTCACCCATGCCATTCCACTAGCATAGTCCGCATCACTGCTCCCTTAAGCCCATGGGATGCTAATTTGAACAGATATGGTGGATAACTGGTCCAGCCATTCACAAGCAGATCTGCTTGGGCAACATAAATCACTACCAGGTCCTGCTCCCATCTGCCAAAACTGCTCACTATTCAAAAACAACTTATATTTCAGCAACAAGGTACATCACAGGCGTGCCATTGAAGGCACAGACAACAAAGGTGGAGCAATTAAAATTGCAATGTTCAAAAGGCCAGAATTAGATAGGCGCAGATAATACAGAGAACTGTGAGCTGGAGGAGATTACAGAGATAGAGAGGAGGAAAGACCTGGAGAGATTTTAAAACAAGGGTGGAAAGGTGAAAATCAAGGTATTGATTAGTCTGAGCCAATGTCGGTCAGTGAGAATAGGGGTGAGTTGGACAAGATTTGGCATGCATACATATGGGCAGCACAGTTGACATCAACTTTGCAGAAGGTAGAATGTGGAAGGCCACCGAAGAGTGTATTGGCAAAGTCAAATTATCTTTTTAAAAATATTTATTTAAACTTTTATCATTTTATACAAAAAATCCAAACAATACCAACAACTGTAAATCAAATAATAAAAACAATAACCTAATAAACCCACCTCCACCCTATTCCCCCACCCCAACAGCTAACAGTTACCAATTCCTTAAAGTACAATATGAACGGTTGCCATCTACGGTAGAACCGTTCAATTGACCCCTTCACGGTATATTTGACCTACTTGAGGTGCAAAAACTCCATCAAGTCACCTAGCCATGCCAAGGCATTAGGTGGCCTCACCAGTCTCCAACTCAGGAGATTCGCCTCCGAGCAACCAGCGAGGTGAATGCCAAAGTATTTGCCCCTGCTCCCATCCGCAGTCCGGCAGGTTCGATACCCCGAATATAGCTACTAAAGGACAGGGCTCCAGTTCAATGTTCAGAATTGCTGATATGTGCAACAAAAAAAAGACACACAGAAACTCACAAGCTTGGGACAGGACCAGAACATGTGCATGTGGTTCGCAGGCCCTCTCGAACAGCACTCGCACCAATCCTCAGTCTCCTCAAAGGATCGACACATTCTGCCCTGGTGAGGTGCACTCTAAACACTACCTCAAGTTGGATCAGACTCAGCCTCACATAGGCTGACATGGCGTTCACCCTGCGGAGGAACTCACTCCACACCTCCTTGTCCAGCATGGGTCACAACTCCTCCTCCCATTTAAGCTTCACATTCTCCACCAAGACTGACTCTTCCCCCAAAATTCGTCCATAGATGCCAGACGTACTACCCTCTTCCTACCCCAAAGGAGAAAGGATCCTATTCATTAAGTGCCATTGGAAATGTCGGAAACGTCCACCAACTAAATTCCGAACTTGGAGGTGCCTAAACATGTCCGAGCTTGAGTGCCCAACTTTCTCTTTCAACTCTCCCGGACATGGAAACCGTCCCTCCAAAAATAAATCCCTCACTCTCTCCAGCCCCTTACCATTCCACCCACAAATGTGACATCCAACTTCACCATTTCGAACCAGTGGTTCATACAAATAGGGGCCCACCTTGATGCTGACACCAACTTGAAATGCTGCTGGAGTTGCCTCCATATTTTTAAAGCAGAGCAAACGCCGAAGCAAAGGGCCAAGATGCTGTCGCCAGCACCCAAAACTGAACCCACGGAAAATCAAATCTAATGGTAACAAATGCACGAACAAGGGTTTCAGCAGTGGATGAGCTGAGGCAGGGCAAAGTAAGGTAATGTTACAGGGTGAGAAGAGGTACTCTTAGTAATGGTACAGATACGTGATTGGGAGTTCATTATGGGTCAAGTATGAAACCAACAAAAGAAACAATCTGGTTCAGAATCAGACAAATAAGAGGGAGAGTCAGTTGCTAGGGAACTGAGTTTAGAGCAGGAACCGAAAACAATGGGGGCGCGATTCTCCAGAAAGATTTCTAAATGTGGTAGCGAGCGGGAACTGTCGCGAGCTTCCCAGCACTAGGCTCGGCGAGGCCAGCAATGCTATTCAACGTTAATCGGTCCACTTAATGAGGCCTCAGAGGCTTTACAACCAGCCCCAAGATTTGGAGATGCGGACCTGGACAGGTTCATAGATGCGGTGGAGGCCAGGAGGGATGTGTTGTTCCCCCAAGGATCCCAAAGTGTGAGCCACAGAGCAGCCAGTGTCACCTGGGACAAAGTGGCAGCGGCCGTCAGCTCAGGAAGCGTGGCCAGGAGGAGTGGCCTCCAGTGCCACACGAAAGTTGATGCGGGCAGCACAGGTGAGCTGATGACACCCCGCCCCTGAAACCCCCCCCCCCCCGTCCCTCCAACGCGACCAGCCCCCCCAACCCTCCATCTGCCTCCCCAACCCTCCTTCACATACCCCCACCCCCTAACCAATGTGAACCACACGTGTGGCGAATGATGCCCACAAGAGAAGCTCTCCCACAATCGCCGGCAGAGGGCCCAGACCAGCAGAGGGCTGCCAGCCATAAGAATCCTCATGACCTTCGAGGAATGGGTCCTGGAGGTTACGGGGATGGCCAAGGGCAGAGCAGTCACCAATGCGGAATTTGATGCACGTCGCAGAGGTAAGGATCCACTGGGCCCCACCTGGATGGGCTGTCACACGTGAGTTGTTATTGCCATACAGACTCACCCACCCCTCCCACTGACCATGTGTTCATTCCCCCACAGATCCTCCAGCCGACAGCGCCGGCCCATCTGGAGTGGCCCCACCCCCTATGTCTCATGAGAAGACCTCGGCGATGCCACAATCGACACATCACAGCCTCCACCGCAGATACATATACCTCAGTGGGCAACATTAATGGACAGGCTTCTGGGGCACAATCCGGTGAGTACCACACAGTTGCTGATGCACATCAGATGGAGGCAGGAACCCGCAGGCAAGACAGCAGTCGGAGGATCTCAGGATGCAGCTGGGTCCCAGCCAGATGCTGAGCCTCTGGAACAGGTTTACCGAGCTGATGAATGAATGAAAATGAAATGAAATGAAATGAAATGAAATTCGCTTATTGTCACAAGTAGGCTTCAAATGAAGTTATTGTGAAAAAGCCCCTCGTCTGATGGCGACTTTAGGGAGCAGCCGGGGCATTCAGAGGGAGATGCCAGTAAGTCCATAGCCGATTGGAGGAATCCCAGAGGCTATGGGTGCAGGAGATGTTGCCGGCAATGCGTGGCACCAATGCCAACACTGCTAGGGTGGCGACCGCAGTGGAAAGCCTGGTGCGCAAAGTCAGTAGCATGAGTGAAGGTGTCCAAAGCATTGGCAGTCGGTGATGGCCATGGCTGAGAGCCTCGGTAGGCTGTCTGACTCGATGGGGGACGTGACCCAATACCAGGTTGACCTTGATGAGGTGTTGCAGGACATGTCCTGTTCTCAGATGGGAATGGCCGAGGAACTGCAGAGCTTGTCCCAGTCGCAGATGGGCACTGTCGAGGCATGCAGAGCTTGGCCCAATCACTGAAGAGCATCACCGAGGGCATCAACACGATGGTGCAGACATTGGGGACCCACCAGTGCTGGTAGAGCCAGATGATGCAGGGTCCCTATGGACACCAATCGGGAGGAGGGGAGATGAGAATAATTTTTTAAGCAGTAAATTGTTACAATCTGGAATAGCACTGCTTGAACAGGTGATGAACATAGATCCAATAACAATTTACAAAAGGGAATTGGATATATAATTAAACAGGAAGCAAATTGCTAAATTGTGGGACAAGACCAGGGGATTGGGACAAATTGGTGGATCTTTCAAACTGCAGTAGAGGCACTGTCGGCCAAAGGGACTCATTCTGTGTTGTATGACTCCAGTCACCTTTTTCACTGCTGTGCTTATACTTTTAAATCCTTTTCATTATTAAATTCACTGACTCCATGTTTGACCTCCCGTAAAATACTCATTTTTATGCGCAGCTGAAAAATGCTGCCTGATTTCATTATTTGTCACGTGAAAAAAAAGGCATTTTCATCTCACTCAGTTTGCTTTTTTCACATGTTTTTGGAGGGCTAAAATCCGCAGAGCAGTATTAAACACAAATGAATAGTTAGTCCGCACTTCCGTCTGTCTTTGCACCATTGTGTATTCAAATATATTGTATTCATTGTGTATCCCTTTTTCACAAAAATTAGTGTAGTCTTACAATATAATATTTTTATATATTAAAACATTCTACTTTTCACCACAACAAAATGCACTGATTCTTACAATGATTGTTTGCTGATTTTTGTAACTCAGCCTAAAACAGCCCACAGCATTTTCAGAAACCTTTAAATGTAAAAGAGTTCCATTGCAAGTCAAAAGAAACATCAAGGTGAGGCCTCTCAGTGAGAAACAGCAGGGCGCAACCTACCAGTTGCTGAGTTAGCAGTATGCAATGTTTCCAATAGTAAGGTTAAAAAAAAAGTGAAGTGAAAACATAATTTATCCATGTGGTAATTTATGCATGGCGCCATGAATGTGTGCTCATGATTGAAATTTGTTTTGTCACACAAATCTAGCAAGTAGTGATTAATTTTTTAAAAATGTCAAAAGCATGGTCTCAAATAAATTGCAGACAAAGCCGGTCCCCCTCAAAAATGTAATAAACAGTAAGAAATCTGAGCGTACCACGGCTGCCTATTAGCATATTTTTTTCACTTACATGCAAAGTTAAGTCCAAGGAAATTGATACGCTCACTGTTCTGCTTTACATACTGGAATTGCATTACCTAGAATTGCTTATCATTATTGCAAGAATGCACAAAGGGAAGTAATCAGAGGATGGAGAATTACTTTTCACTCCAGTTGTTTCACTCCTTTTTAGTAACACAGACATTCCAAAATATATTTTGAATTGGAATTTAAATTGTTCCAGTTTCTGTAATTAAAAAAAAGCATTGTGCAAGTACAAAGTTAACAAGTTTCAAACAAAACCCAAGATGAGAGGAAGCCTTTTTTTCCCCACAGAGTAGTAGAGTTGTGAAAAATAGATCTATTCAAAAATGAATTGGATAAATGATGTGGTCAGAAATGGGAATTTAAGTTATTATGAATGTGGATAATCAAATACTTGATAGAACACCGTGGTTTCTGTGCTACTATCACCAAAAAAATGTCATCTGGGAAACAACTAGCATGGGTTGAACAATGGATACTGATTGCAGAGATTTTCTAGAATTTCACTTGATTAATTTTGGGACCAGGGAGTACTTGTGTAAAACTTTGCCTCGGGAGATTAAACAGATGGGCTAGAGTCCATGATAAGGTAGATCACACACAGTCTATGAAAAGAACAAGTTTGATGGTTTAATATGGTAAGTGTTACGACTTAGTCTATCCAATGTATTGCTTCTTGCAAGAAAAGCATATATAGAGAATTTGTGGCCCGTATAGTTTTTCAACCATTAAAATGACCGGCATACATTAATTCTTAATATGTGCTTCAATGCATGAACCTCTGCGCCCATAATGCTAAATCACAAAATGTACTCCGGTTCCATTTCCTTAACTTCTCAATATGGTATTGGGCAAACCTCTTTTTATTAGAAACGGAAGAAACGTCAAGAATGTTTGATATTATGTTGTCAAAAACGACAGAAAACAAGTAAGATAAGATCCAATTCAACAAGATATATTGTTTGATTCAAATCTAAAAAAAAGTGCGCAAATACTCTATTGTTGAGGCAGTGCCCTTTAAGGGACTGAGCTTTGTTTGATATAATTGCAAAAATATTTCATTAAAATAACCCACAATACAATGTAAAATTGCTATAAGTAATGGTGCAGGACTGGGTAGAGGAATTTTTGTTTTCTTTCTCCCCCTCTGCAATGGAGTATCCTTTTCAATTAACTGATGCATAAAACTTTTATAAACCTGGTAATTGGAAGGCTCCTAATATAACTGCATTCACAAGCAGTTTCAAATTCCTCACCATCCACAGAAACAAATGTGACTAAAAAGGTCAAACTTTACCTCTTTCATTTAACAAAGGAGTCTAATAATTCTTCTTTATGTAAAGTAAAAAGCATTATGTTCTGTGACAGAAGCGATACAATTTCCAAAAATCTCAGTGAGCACATCCATCTTGCTAGAAATATTTTTCTCCTTGTTTTACAGAGCTTTGCTGAACCTGAGGAAACAAGACTTTACTGCTGACCCAAGAATGAGAGCTGAATGTCATATCTAGTTACATTTCACAATTAAGGATTGATCTTTGGGCATCCATAGTTTAGTCTTTAAAGAATTAGCATCTGAAAAATAAAACTGCCCTTCATTAGGCAGAATTGGATTTATGAATCCTGGGGTTAACGGTACAAAGCATTTTGTTTCCTCAGTGGGGTTAAGGGTGCCTGGTGTTTCTGTTGATTGCCCTATACCACAGTTAACTAAGTGTAACTCATACGGCCAATAGATCCAGTGTGGAAATTCAATCTATAGTGCCAAAATATGCCTGAGCCTCTTTTAGCTTGGAATCAGCAATTGGGCTGTGCACTTCCCAGAAAAGGACCAAGGCTGGATCATAATTAGCTTTAGGGTTTGTTTCAATAATTTAGGCGAACTGATGGTGCCTACATAGGTAGCTCCACACTTGAAGAAATGAATATTCGGTTACAAGACTCACAGGCAGTAGCCTGACATCTGATATGTTCACATTTTCAGTGAACAGGGAGGTCTCTGGTTGAGTTTCTTATATTTCTGCCATCATGAAATGAATTAGTGGCCATGAGATTAATTTGCTAATGTCTGTACCAAATCATCATCAATAATATAGATTTACGATGATTCACATTTATGCAACACCTTGAATTACAAGAAATTCAATAAATTTTTGAAATGAATCATTTGTTTGATATAAAAGGCACAAACATATTTTAATTTTTTTTCTCTGCCAAAAAGACAGCAATCACCTCCTACTTATGAAAGCCTTTAATTTTGATTATAAATGTTATTTGACATGCTGTGCACTTTATGGGAACTGCACAAATTACACATAATTTTTCTTTACCTGAATTGCCAGATGAGTCCATTTGTTGGAGTGGATTTTTCCACGTGTATTCACAATTGCTGGTGGTTCCAAGCCAAATGATGTGCGGTAATAAAACATAGATCCTGTTTCTGATATTGTTAGTTTGAAAATTGTTTGTCCGTTGATAGCTTTTTCAATGATAGTCCTGAAGAAAAACAAACAGCATCAGTAAATATAATGAAGTCTCCCCAGCATGAATATTTTAATCCGGAAAATTTGTATGAGATATGGATTCTGAATGAGCAATGCATTACGATGTTAAGTTTGGGGGGCGAGAAGAGTCAAATTAGGAGAACACAAATTCCAAAATAAACAAACATATGTAAGTATATAGGGCGCGTTTCTCCCGAGTCACGAAGACTCGGGAAGCTGGCGTCAAAAACGGGCGGGTTTGACGCCAGCCTCCGGCCCCCCCGACCGGGAACCGATTCAGCTCCCCGGTCGGGGCTAGTACCGCGCGGCCATGAACTCCGGCATCGCGGGCTTAACAAATTTTGTTAAAGCCCGCTAGCCAGAGTTAGCGACGGCTGACGCGTCAGATGATGTCAGCCACGCATGCGCGGACTGGACGACTCCAACCCGCGTATGCGCGGATGACGTCATTGCGCTTGTGCGTGAAACTCGTGCATGCGCGGGCCGTTATGCCCCGCAGAAGCCCCGCGGATGGATCCATCGGGGCGGCGGAGGGAGAAAGAGTGCACGGGGTAAGTACCCGCTGCCCGCGATCGGTGCCCACCGATCGCAGGCCCATGGCACCCTTGGCACGGCCGTGGTACTGCCGTGCCAATCGGTGCTATGGTTCCCCAGATCGGGACTTTACGGCCGTTTTTACGAACGGTCAGACCAGGTGTGTTTTACGTTCATAAAAACGGCCGTAAAGGCCTTGGAATTCGGCCCATCGGCCAGGGGTGAATAGCTGCTCGCCGTAAAAAAACGGCGGGCAGCGATTCGTGTCGGGAGGCGGGCGTGGGGGGGGGGGGGAGAATAGCGGGAGGGCATCGGACCAGCATGTCCGTAAAAATTTACGCCGCCCGCTATTCTCTGAATTTTCGCGAACGCGGAGAATTGCGCCCATAGTATGATCTGGAAAATTGACAAGAAAATTAGCTTTCTGAAGTCTGACTGATTTCTGGGCAATATGTGTGTCCATCAACATTACCTTGTTGTGGATGTTCAGTTTTTGTGTGGCAAAATGCCTAAACAAACCTTGCAGTGCTCTGGTGTATTCTATGGCCTGAATCTTTTAGGGTCTCCCTCCCACCATCCGAAAGCTTCCGAGGGCCCTGTAGCCATTTCAAGCAGTCAGAAGGGGAGATGGTGGCACTGTGGTGCAGTGGGGACTTGGGTCTGATTCCCACCACGACAGATGGTAAAATTTGAATTCAATAAAAACATCTGAATAATGGTGAGCATTGTCGATTGTAATAAAAACCCATCTGATTCACTAATGTCCTTCAGGGAAGGAAACCTTTCGTCCTTATCTGGCCTGGTCTACATGTGACTCCAGACCCACAGCAATGTGGTTTACACTGAAATGGCCCAGCAAGCACTCAGTTGTAACTATCCAATCACTACAAAGACAACAAAAAGGAATGAAACCAAGCAGACCACCTGGCATTGACCTGACACCACAAACAACAACAGCCCTGTCCACCCTGTAAAGTCCTCCTTACTCATACCTGGGGGCCTCGTGCCAAAATTGGGAGACCTGTCTCACAGACTAGTCATGCAATAGTCTAATATAGTTATACTCACAGTGGCATACCTTACAGATAATGTCCCAGACACCACCATCACCATTCCTGGATATGTCTGGTCCCACCGGCAGGACAGAGCCAGCAGAAGTGGCGGCACAGTGGTATACAGTCGGGAGCAGGTTGCCCAAGGATTCTCAACATCAACTCTGGACCCTATGAAGTCTTGTAGCACCAGGAACCAACACGAAAACATCCTGCTGTTTATCACATGCCATCCCCCCTCAGCTGATGAATCAGCACCCCATGTTCAACACAACTTGGAGGAAGCACTGAGGGTGGCAAGAATGCCGAATATACTCTGGGTGGGAGACTTCAATGTCCATCATCAAGAGTGGCTCAGTAATACCAATACAGACCAAGCTGGCTGAGTCCTAAAGGGCATAGCTGCTAGACTGGATAGTCAGGGAATCAATAAGAGGAAAAACTTACATGTCCTTATGCTCACCAACTTGCCTGTTGCAGATGTATCTGTCCACGACAGTATCAGTAGAAGTGACCACCGCACAGTCCTTGTTGAGACAAAGTTCCATCTTCAAATTGAGGATACCCTCCATCATCTTCAATGGCACTACCGCCATGCTAAATGAGATAGACTTTGCACAGACCCAGTAAATTAAGAATGGGCATCCATGAGGCACTGTGGCCATCAGGTGCAGAATTTTAGTCAACCATAACCTATAATCTCATAGCCCAGCATATTCCCCATTCTACTATTACCACATGGTTCAATGAAGAGGACAGGTGGGCATACCAGAAACAACACCAGGCATACCTAAAAATGATGTGTCAACCTGTGAAGCTACAACAGAGAATGACTTGCATGAGCAGTAAGTGACAGATAGAGCGAAGCAAACCCCCAACCCCTGGATCAGATCTAAGCTCTGCAGCCCTGTCACATCCAGCTGTGACTGCTAGTGGACAATTAAACAAATCATGAGAGGAGAAAGCTCCATAAATATCCCATCCTCAATGATGGAGGAGCCCAGCACATAAGGCAAGGCTGAAGCGTTCGCAACAATCTTCAGCCAGAATTGTCGAGTGGATAATCTATCTCCGCCTCATCCAGAGGTCCCCAACATCATATATTATCAGTTTTCAGCCAATTTGATTAATTCCATGTGATGTCAAGAAAGTGGCTGAAAGCACTGGACACTTCAACGGTTTTGGCCCCTGACAATATTCTGACAACAGTACTGAAGATGTGTGCTCCAGAACTTGCTGCATCCCTGGCCAAGCTGTTCCAATATAGCTACAACACTGGCATCTACCCAGTAATGTGGAAAATTGCCCAGTTATGTCCTGTACATCAAGAAAGAGGACAAATCCAACCCTGCCAATTACCGCTCCGTCAATCCACTCTCAATCATCAGTAAAGTGATGGACGTGTCATCAACAACAGTATCAAGCGACACTTGCTTAGCAATAACCTGTTCACTGATACTCAGTTTCGGATCCGCCAGGGTTACTCAGGTCTTGACATCATTGGCTCAAACATAGACAAAAGAGCTGAATTCCAGAGGTGATGTGAGAGTGATTTCCCATAACATCAAGCCAGCATTTGACTGATTATGGCATTAAGCAGCCTGAGCAAATCTGGAGTTGTGGCAATCAGGGAGGAAACCTTCCCTTGGTTGGAGTCGTACTAGTATGAAGAAAGATCGAATCATTGAATCCCTACACTACAGAAGGAGGCCATTCAGCTCATCGAGTCTGCACCAACCCTTTGAAAGAGCACTCCACCCAAGCCCACTCCCTCGCCCTATCCCAATAGCCCCTTAACCTAGCCTCTACACTTTTAGGCACTAAGGGGCAATTTAGCATGGCCAATTTACCTAAAGTGCACATCTTTGGACTGTGGGAGACACGGGGAGAATGTGCAAACT
Source organism: Scyliorhinus canicula (assembly GCF_902713615.1). Lineage (NCBI taxonomy): Eukaryota > Metazoa > Chordata > Chondrichthyes > Carcharhiniformes > Scyliorhinidae > Scyliorhinus > Scyliorhinus canicula. The sequence goes on from NC_052146.1 coordinate 255,214,708, forward strand.
CCACAGTCACCCAAGGTCGGAATTGATTCCGGGTCCCTAGTGATTCCGGGTCACTGTGAGGCAGCAGTGCTAACTACTATGCCACCGTGTTAACCCAATCAGATGTGTGATCGTTGGAGGTCAATCATCTCAGTTCCAGGACATCACTGCAGGAGTGCCTCATAGGAGTATCCTCGGCCCAACCATCTTCATCAATGACCTGCCTTCCATAATAAGGTTAGAAGTATGTTTGCTGATAACTGGAAAATGTTCAGCACCACTTGCGACTCCTCAGATACTGAAGCAGTCCATGTCCAAAAGCAGCATGACTTGGACAATATCCAGGCTTGACTGACAAGTGACATTTGTGGCAAACAAGTGCCAGGCAATGCCAATCTCCAACAAGAAAGAATCTAACCATCACCGCTTGACCTTCAATAGCATTGCCATCACTTAATACCCCACTGTCAAATTCCTGTGGCTTACATTTGACCAGAAACTGAACTAGATATACAAATACTGTAGCTACAAGAGTAGGTTAGAGGCTAGGATTCCTGTGGCGAGTTACTCACCTCCTGACTCCCCCAAAGACTGTCCACCATGTGCAAGGCATAATTCAGGAGTGTAATAGAATACTCTCCACTTGTCTGGATGAGTGCAGCTCCAACAACACTCAAAAAGCTCAAAACCATCCACTATCACTGGGTCAAAATCTCATCGCTCCAACCCTAACAGCACTGTGGGTGAACCTGAACCTCCAGGACTGCAGTGGCCAAAGAAGGCAGTTCACCACCCTCTTCTCAATGGCAATTAGAGATGGGCAATAAACGCTGGCCAACTAGCAACACCCACATCCTATAAATGTATTTAAAAAAAATATGTTCCCTTTCCACCCAAGATCCAGGTCCGGTTGTTTTTGGGCTTTCCCCATGTCAAATAAATCCTCCCACCAGCCTAAAGGTTGAGGCTGGATAGTAAATGTCTATTCATTGGCCACTTAAGGTCCTCAATTGGGGAAAGGGTGGGTTTCCTGTTCAAGGCCTTACCCGCCCCCGTGTAAAATTGTAGCATTATCGCGGTGGGCGGGAATCAGTTTCACATTCCTCCCCAACTAAAAACTTGCCAGTGGGGGAGTGTGTAATTCTGGCCCATATTTTTGTAAACCAATGAATCTCCAGTGGCATTTTCCATAGTGGGAAACAATTTGTGCATTACTGCACATTACTGGCAGTGGGAGAAGTGACTGAGGGTGAAGCCATGTCCAAGACAGGACCTTCAAGAGAGGCAGCAGTGTGAACACGGGTAAAACCAGGTCCAACAGGGAAAATGTAGGAAAGTGAGAGGAATAGCTGCAGATCAAACTAGTCATGAGAGTGGACATACTGGAGAACAAGAGGACAGACCAAGGATAAAATCGAGCATAACAACAGAACTGTGCGAAAGCAAGAGAAACAACTGCAGGTAAAAATCGGCCCAAGAATGGACCTGCAGGATTGTGAGCAGAGTGGCTACAATCATTTGGTCTCTTCATCCAAGTCATTCATATAGATTGTAAATTGATGAGTCGCCAGCATTGACCCCTGTAGCGCTTCCATTAATTACAGTTTGCCAACTTGAAAATGATCTATATATCCATCAGGGAGGGTTTAAACTAATTTAGCAGAGGAATGAGAACCGGATTTGTAGTCCAGCAACTAAGGTAGCCGATATTCAGGATGCCAAAGCATGTAGTGAGGCAGTGGGGAAGGGAACACTGACAAAGGAGAGTATTTGCAGGCACGGAGATGGGTTGAAGTGTGTATACTTCAACGCAAGAAGCATCAGGAATAAGGTGGGTGAACTTAAGGCATGGAACAGTACTTGGGACTACGATGTGGTGGCCATCACGGAAACTTGGATAGAAGATAGAAGAAATGGTTGTTGGAGATCCCTGGTTATAGTTGTTTCAATAAGATTTGGGAGGATGGTAAAAGAGGTGGGGGGGGGGGGGGGGGTGGCATTATTAATTTGAGATAGTATAACAGCTGCAGAAAGGCAGTTTGAGGAGGATCTGCCTACTGAGGTAGTATGGGTTGAAGTCAGAAATAGGAACAGAAGAACATAAGAACTAGGAGCAGGATTAGGCCATCTGGCCCCTCGAGCCTGCTCCACCATTCAATGAGATCGTGGCTGATCTTTTGTGGACTCAGCTCCACTTTCCGGCCCGAACACCATAATCCTTAATCCCTTTATTGTTCAAAAAACTATCTATCTTTACCTTAAAAACATTTAATGACGGAGACCCAACTGCTTCACTGGGCAAGGAATTCCATAGATTCACAACCCTTTGGGTGAAGAAGTTCCTCCTAAACTCAGTCCTAAATCTACTTCCCCTTATTTTGAGGCTATGCTCCCTAGTTCTGCTTTCACCCGCCAGTGGAAACAACCTGTCCACATCTATCCTATCTATTCCCTTCATAATTTTACATGTTTCTATAAGATCCCCCCACATCCTTCTAAATTCCAACGAGTACGGTCCCAGTCTACTCATCCTCTCCTCGTAATCCAACCCCTTCAGCCCTGGGATTAACCTAGTGAATCTCCTCTGCACACCCTCCAGTGCCAGTACGTCCTTTCTCAAGTAAGGAGACCAAAACTGAACACAATACTCCAGGTGTGGCCTCACTAACACCTTATACAATTGCAGCATAACCTCCCTAGTCTTAAACTCCATCCCTCTAGCAATGAAGGACAAAATTCCATTTACCTTCTTAATCACCTGTTGCACCTTTAACCAACTTTCTGTGACTCATGCACTAGCACACCCAGGTCTCTCTGCACAGCAGCATGCTGCAATATTTTATTATTTAAATAATAATCCCGTTTGCTGTTATTCCTACCAAAATGGATAACCTCACATTTGTTAACATTGTATTCCATCTGCCAGACCCTAGCCCATTCACTTAACCTATCCAAATCCCTCTGCAGACTTCCAGTATCCTCTGCACTTTTCGCTTTACCACTTATCTTAGTGTCATCTGCAAACTTGGACACATTGCCCTTGGTCCCCAACTCCAAATCATCTATATAAATTGTGAACAACTGTGGGCCCAACACGGATCCCTGAGGGACACCACTAGCTACTGATTGCCAACCAGAGAAATACCAATTAATCCCCACTCTTTGCTTTCTATTAATTAACCAATCCTCTATCCATGCCACTACTTTACCATTAATGCCATGCATCTTTATCTTATGCAGCAACCTTTTGTGTGGCACCTTGTCAAAGGCTTTCTGGAAATCCAGATATACCACATCCATTGGCTCCCCGTTATCTACCGCACTGGTAATGTCCTCAAAAAATTCCACTAAATTAGTTAGGCATGACCTGCCCTTTATGAACCCATGCTGCATCTGCCCAATGGGACAATTTCTATCCAGATGTCTCGCTATTTCTTCCTTGATGATAGATTCCACCATCTTCCCTACTACTGACGTTAAGCTCACTGGCCTATAATTACCCGCTCTCTGCCTACCTCCTTTTTTTAAACAGTGGTGTCACGTTTGCTAATTTCCAATCCACCGGGACCACCCCAGGGTCTAGTGAATTTTGGTAAATTTTCACTAGTGCATTTGCAATTTCCCTAGCCATCTCTTTTAGCACTCTGAGATGCATTCCATCAGGGCCAGCAGACTTGTCTACCTTTAGCCCTATTAGCTTGCCCATCACTACCTCCTTAGTGATAACAATCCTCTCAAGGTCCTCACCTGTCATAGCCTCATTTCTATCAGTCACTGGCATGTTATTTGTGTCTTCCACTGTGAAGACTGACCCAAAAAACCTGTTCAGTTCCTGAGCCATTTCCTCATCTCCCATTATTAAAACTCCCTTTTCATCCTCCAAAGGACCAATATTTACCTTAGCCACTCTTTTTTGTTTTATATATTTGTAGAAGCGTTTACTGTCTGTTTTTATATTCTGAGCAAGTTTACTCTCATAATCTATCTTACTCTTCTTTATAGCTTTTTTAGTAGCTTTCTGTTGCCCCCTAAAGATTTCCCAGTCCTCTAGTCTCCCACTAATCTTTGCCACTTTGTATGCTTTTTCCTTCAATTTGATACTCTCCCTTATTTCCTCAGATATCCACGGTCGATTTTCCCTCTTTCTTCCGTCCTTCCTTGTTGTTGGTATAAACCTTTGCTGAGCACTGTGAAAAATCGCTTGGAAGGTTCTCCACTGTTCCTCAACTGTTCCACCATAAAGTCTTTGCTCACAGTCTACCTTAGCTAGTTCATCTCTCATCCCATTGTAATCTCCTTTGTTAAGCACAAAACACTAGTATTTGATTTTACCTTCTCACCCTCATCTGTATTTTAAATTCCACCATATTGTGATCGCTCCTTCCGAGAGATCCCTAACTATGAGATCATGAATCAATCCCGTCTCATTACACAGGACAAGATCTAGGACCGCTTGTTCCCTCGTAGGTTCCATTACATACTGTTCTAGGAAACTATCGCGGATACATTCTATAAACTCCTCCTCAAGGCTGCCTTGACCGACCTGGTTAAACCAATCGACATGTAGATTAAAATCCCCCATGATAACTGCTGTACCATTTCTACATGCATCAGTTATTTCTTTGTTTATTGCCTGTCCCACCATAACGTTACTGTTTGGTGGCCTATAGACTACTCCTATCAGTACTTTTCCGCCTTACTATTCCTGATTTCCACCCAAATGGATTCAACCTTATCCTCCATAGTACCGATGTCATCCCTTACTATTGCCCGGATGTCATCCTTAAATAACAGAGCTACACCACCTCCCTTACCATCCACTCTGTCCTTGTTTCAGTAATGTTTCAGTAATGGACACTAAATCATAGTCATTCACGATGATTTGCGCCATCAACTCATTTACTTTATTCCGAATACTACGAGCATTCAGGTAAAGTACACTTATGTTGTTTTTTTTACCTCCGTTTTGAATCTTAACACCTCCAGTTTTATTCCTTTTAATATTACTGGGCCTATTCACTGAGCTCCCCTCAGTCACTGTACCTTGTACTGTCGCCCTTTTTGATTTTTGACTTTGGCTTCTCTGCCTTACACTTTCCCCCTTACTTCTTTTTGCTTCTGTCCCTGTTTTACTACCTTCCAACTTCCTGCATCGGTTCCCATCCCCCTGCCACAAGGAGCAGTCACCTTGTTGGGAGTTTTCTATAGGCCCCCCAATAGCAGCAGAGATGTGGAGGAACAGATTAGGAAACAGATTTTGGAAAGGTGCAGAAGTCACAGGACAGTAGTCATGGGTGACTTCAACTCCCCAAACATTGAGTGGAAACTCTTTAGATCAAATAGTTTGGATGGGGTGGTGTTTGTGCAGTGTGTCCAGGAAGCTTTTCTAACACAGTATGTAGATTGTCCGACCAGAGGGGAGGCCATATTGGATTTGGTACTTGGTAATGAACCAGGACAAGTGATAAATTTGTTAGTGGGGGAGCACTTTGGAGACAGTGACAACAATTCTGTGACTTTCACTTTAGTAATGGAGAGGGATAGGTGCGTTCAACAGGGCAAGGTTTACAATTGGGGGAAGGGTAAATACGATGCTGTCAGACAATATTTGAAGTGCATAAATTGGGAACATAGGCTGTCAGGGAAGGACACAATTGAAATGTGGAACTTGTTCAAGGAAAAGTTACTACGTGTCCTTGATATGTATGTCCCTGTCAGGCAGGGACGAGATGGTCGAGTGATGCAATCATGGTTGACAAGATAGGTTGAATGTCTTGTTAAGAGGAAGAAGGAGGGCAGCACGGTGGCCTAGTGGTTAGCACAACCGCCTCACGGCGCTGAGATCCCAGGTTCGATCCCGGCTCTGGGTCACTGTCCGTGTGGAGTTTGCACATTCTCCCCGTGTCTGCGTGGGTTTCGCCCCCACAACCCAAAAAAAAAATGTGCAGAGTAGGTGGATTGGCCACACAAAATTGCCCCTTAATTGGAAAAAAATAATTGGCTAATCTAAATTTTTTTTTAAAAAGAGGAAGAAGGAGACTTATGTAAGGCTGAGGAAACAAGGTTCAGACAGGGCGCTGAAGGGAGTCAAGATAGCCAGGAGGGAACTGAAGAAAGGGATTAGGAGAGCTAAGAGAGGGCATGAAAAATCTTTGGCGGGTAGGATCAAGGAAAACCCCAAGGCCTTTTACACACATGTGAGAAATATGAGAATGACTAGAGCGAGGGTAGTTCCGATCAAGGACAGTAGCGGGAGATTGTGTATTCAGTCTGAAGAGATAGGAGAGGTCTGGAACGAGTACTTTTCTTCAGTATTTACAAATGACAGGGGCCATATTGTTGGAGAGGACAGTGTGAAACAGACTAGTAACTTTGAGGAGATACTTGTTAGGAAGGAAGATGTGTTGGGCATTTTGAAAAACTTGATGATAGACAAGTCCCCCCCGGCCTGACGGGATATATCCAAGGATTCTATAAGAAGCAAGAGATGAAATTGCAGAGCAGTTGGCAATGATCTTTTCATCCTCACTGTCGACAGGGGTGGTACCAGGGGATTGGAGAGTGGCGCATGTTGTGCCCCTGTTCAAAAAAGGGAATAACGATAACCCTGGGAAGTTCAGGCCAGTAAGTCTTACATCGGTGGTAGGCAAAGTAATGGAAAGGATACTGAGGGATAGGATTTCTGAGCATCTGGAAAGACACTGCTTGATTAGGGATAGTCAGCATAGATTTGTGAGGGGTAGGTCTTGCCTTACAAGTCTTTTTGCATTGTTTCAGGAGGTGACCAAGCATGTGGATGAAGGTAAAGTAGTGGATGTAGTGTACATGGATGTTAGTAGGGCATTTGATAAGGTTCCCCATGGTAGGCTTATGCAGAAAGTAAGGAGGCATGGGATAGTGGGAAATTTGGCCAGTTGGATAACAAACTGGTTAACCAATAGAAGTCAGAGAGTGGTGGTGGATGGCAAGTATTCAGCCTGGAGCCCAATTACCAGTGGCGTACCGCAGGGATCAGTTATGGGTCCTCTGCTGTTTGTGATTTTCATTAATGACTTGGATGAGGGAGTTGAAGGGTGGGTCAGTAATTTGCAGACGATACGAAGATTGGTGGAGTTGTGGATAGTGAGGAGGGCTGTTGTCGGCTGCAAAGAGACATAGATAGGATGCAGAGCTAGACTGAGAAGTGGCAGATAGAGTTTAACCCTGAAAAGTGTGAGGTTGTCCATTTTGGAAGGACAAATATGAATGCGGAATACAGGGTTAACGGTAGGGTTCTTGGCAATGTGGAGGAGCAGAGAGATCTTGGGGTCTATGTTCATAGATCTTTGAAAGTTGCCACTCAAGTGGATAGAGCTGTGAAGAAGGCCTATGGTGTGCTAGCGTTCATTAGCAGAGGGATTGAATTTAAGAGCCATGAGGTGATGATGCAGCTGTACAAAACCTTGGTAAGGCCACATTTGGAGTACTGTGTGCAGTTCTGATCGCCTCATTTTAGGAAGGATGTGGAAGCTTTGGAAAAGATGCAAAGGAGACTTACCAGGATGTTGCCTGGAATGGAGAGTAGGTCTTACGAGGAAAGATTGAGGGTACTAGACCTTTTCTCATTAGAACAGAGAAGGATGAGGGGCGACTTGATAGAGGTTTATAAGATGATCAGGGGAATAGATAGAGTCGGCAGTCAGAGACTTTTTCCCTGGGTGAAACAAACTATTACAAGGGGACATAAATTTAAGGTGAATGGTGGAAGACATAGGGGGAATGTCAGAGGTAGGTTCTTTACCCAGAGAGTAGTGGGGGCATGGAATGCACTGCCTGTGGAAGTAGTTGAGTCGGAAACGTTAGGGACCTTCAAGCGGCTATTGGATAGGTACATGGATTACGGTAGAATGATGGAGTGTAATTTGTTCTTAAGGGCTGCACGGTAGCATTGTGGACAGCACCATTGCTTCACAGCTCCAGGGTCCCAGGTTCGATTCCGGCTTGGGTCACTGTCTGTGCGGAGTCTGCACATCCTCCCCGTGTGTGCGTGGGTTTCCTCCAGGTGCTCCGGTTTCCTCCCACAGTGCAAAGATGTGCGGGTTAGGTGGATTGGCCATGATAAATTGCCCTTAGTGTCCAAAATTGCCCTTGGTGTTGTGTGGGGTTACTGGGTTATGGGGATAGGGTGGAGGTGTTGACCTTGGGTCGGGTGCTCTTTCCAAGAGCCGGTGCAGACTCGATGGGCCGAATGACCTCCTTCTGCACTGTAAATTCTATGATAATCTATGAGTAATCTTGGACAAAGGTTCGGCACAACATCATGGGCCGAAGGGCCTGTTCTGTATTTTTCTATGTTCTATATCCCAACCCTCTATTTCCTATTCAGTAGTTAATCCTCTAACTATGCTAATATATTACCATTACCCCCAATACCATGGGCTGTTTCATGTGTAGTAACCTTTTATGTGGCACTTTATTTTTGTTTTAATTTAGAGTACCCAATTCATTTTTGTCCAATTAAGGGGCAATTGTGCATGACCAATCTACCTAGCCTGCACATCTTTGGATTGTGGGGGCGAAATCCACGCAAACACAGGGAGAATGCGTAAATTCCACACGGACAGTGACCCAGAGCCGGGATCGAACCTGGGACCTCGGCACCCTGACGCAACAGGGCTAACCCACTGTGCCACCGTGCTGCCCTGATGTGGCATTTTATTGAATGCCTTCTGGAAATCCAAATTCCCTTCTAACTGCCTGCTGGTTGCATCCTCAAAGAACTCTAATAAATTTGTGAAACACAATTTCTTTTTCGTAAAACCAGGTTGTCTCTGCTTGGTAGTATTTTGACTTTCTAACTGTTCTGCTGCTACTTCCTTAATAATGGATTCCAGCATTTCACAATGACGGATGGTAGGCTAACTGGCTTATAATTTCCTATTTTCTGTCGCCTTCAATTTTGAATAGAGGTGTCATGTTTGCAATAGAAATCAACAAAAAATCAAAATGAAGAAGTGATGTCACAGGGTAACAGGTAGGTGAGTGATGGGCGAGTATTACAGTTATATTTTTGTTCTTTAAACCAGAGAGATGTGCCATACTGAGAGCTAAGAATCTGTAACTTGCTATTACTTTACCAAATTAATAAGCTGGATAAACAAATTAATCGACAGACCTAAAATAATGCATTGAATAATAATTTAAACTAAGTAAGTGAACAGTTTTGGTAGCTATGCCTAAACAGGTGATGAGACATAGCTACAACATGTATGAGGTATTGGAGAACATTGTGATTCTGAAAAACCTGTGGTAAGTGCCTGTAAGCTTGAGGAACATCAGTTCAGAGTTGGCTGGAGTCCAACGTGCAGACATTTTGTGGGGAAAGAGAGAGTTACCTGGATACTTTGTTCCAGGAGGCAGTCACACCCCTTGAAGTCAAGTAATACTTTGGAATTGGTTAATGGTCGAGGATAGGAGAGTATGACCGTGAGACAGATATGAGGATCTACGATATAGTGAGGGAGGATCCTCAGCCATTGATTTTGCCTAATCGGTACAAGGTACTTGCAGCCTGTGTGGTGGCGAAGGACTGCAGGGGCCTCATCCAAGAGGGAAATGCAGTTAATAGAGTAGATGCTCTTGTCTGCAGTCGAGATGGGGAATTCAGAAGATTACATTGTCTGCTCAGTGACTGGGTTTGGGAGAATCCTCAAAGCTGGAAAAGAACTTGGCGTTAGAGGGCACAGGATCCAGTTGCCATGGTCCACGCAGGAACCAACAACTCCGGTAGAACTATGAATAAAGGTTCTGTGGAGGGAGTTTGCGAAACGGAGTTTGTAATGTTATGTATATGTGTCGATAACTAAAGGGTTAATTATAACATCTAACTGTAACACTACCTCCAGAGGGCACCACTAGATCCCACTATAAGTATCAGCACCAGAGGATATTGGTCTCTTTCAACCCAGGAATGTTTAGTAAGCAGTAGTTTACGATAGATAACTCTCAGTATCGTTAGTATTTATAGTTGAGAATCAGTTAATACAATCATATTTAATTACTTGATTTCCAGACATAGTTCTGTCGAGAGTCAAACTCAAATATAATTAATCCTTACTTAATAAATTAGTTTGCTTTAAGTTGAAGACTCGTGGTTTCTTCAGGATCACACCATCAGACCACCTGCATCGACATCAACTAGTAACGATACATATTACGAGACCCAGTAATATAACAGGGTTCTCAAATAATAAACAGAACCGCAAGGGTAAAAATCCCATGACTGCTTCCTGATCGACACACAAAGTGGCATACACTATGGTCAAGCAGATTAGAGAATAGTGTGGGAAACAGGGGTTACGAGACATGGGGCATGGGCACCAGTACTGGTGAAAGAGGGAAATGTTCCATAAGAATGAACCCCACTTAACTCAGACTGTTATCAATCACCTAGCAAATGGTATAACTGGGGCTGTGAATAGGGTATTAAACTGAAAGAGCAGTGGGGGGAGGGAGGTGAATGGAAATTTTAAATCTGATGAGACAACAAAACAGTACATGGACCTGGACAAAGTCAAGCAAAATGTAACAGGAAGGGGCAGAGAGCTTAATTGTAATAACACATCAGGGAATAAGGTCCATGTAAAGAATAATGGTTAAAAAAAAATTAACGGCTATTTATCTGGATGCATGAAACATTTGTAATAAGATCAACCAACCAGCAGCACACATAGAGATAAATGATTTAGATCTAATCACCATTCCAATGACATGTTTGCAAGGTGACCAAGGTTGGGAGATAAATATGCCAGAATACACAACATTTCAAAAACACAAGAGGAATGGGAATGGAGGAGTAACTCTGATAGTAAAGGAATGCGAGTGTGTCAGAACGCAATTTCAACAATTCCCTGAATTGTGGAACCACATAGGGATAAAGAGCTATTTTAAATTTAGCATTGTGTAATAAGGCAAGATTAAAACGTAATCTCACAGTAAAAAATCCTCTGGGAGAAAGCAATTGGAACGCAAATTAGATTCATATTAAGTTTGAGAACAACATACTTGAGTCCAAAAAAGGGCAGCACAGTGGCACAGTGGTTAGCATTGCTGCCTACGGCGCTGAGGACCTGGGTTCGAATCCCGGCCCTGGGTAACTGTCCATATGGAGTTTGCACATTCTCCCCGTTTCTGTGTGGGTTTCACCCCCACAACCCAAAGATGTGCAGGATAGGTGGATTGGCCACGCCGAATTGCCCCTTAATTGGAAAAAGTAATTGGGTACTCTAAATTTATTTCAAAAAAAATTTGAGTCCAAAACAAAACTTAAATTTAAACAAAGTCAATTATATAGGTATGTAGGGAGAGCTGATTATGGTGGATTGGGCAAATAAGATTAAAAGATGGCGGCGGAGATAGGGCTGATGAGAGACCATCAGAAGAGGCTGCAGGACAAAGTGGAGGATCGAGAGAATAGATCGCGCAGGCAGAATCTGAGGACCGTCGGCCTGCCGGAGAGCAGTGAGGGAGCGGACGCCAGTGCATATGTGGCACGAATGTTTGAGATAGTTGCTGGGTGAAGGAGTGTTTGCTCGGCCCTTGGAAGTGGTCAGCGCGCACAGGACACTTATGAGGAAGCTGCAGAGAAACAGATCGCCGAGGGTGATGGTGGTACGAATGCACCGGTTCCTGGATAAGGAACAGATTTTGAGGTGGGCCAGGCAGACGTGACGCTGCACATGGGAAGGCAGTGAGCTGCGTGTCCACCAGGACCTGGGTGCAGAGCTGGCCTACACAAAATCACAGGCTATAAAACAAGGCCAGGTGGACTATCTGGGGCTAGAGCATACCTACCCGATGATCTGAACAAGTTCTACACCCGCTTTGCGCAATCAGCCAATGTATCAGTTCCACCTGCCCCAACAGCCCTGGACACACCCATACCCACTATTACAGCCTCGGAGGTAAGAGTTGCCTTCTTGAAAGTGAGTCCGCGGAAAGTGACGGGCCCCGACGGAGTCCCTGAGCAAGCACTCCGAGCCCAGCTGGCGAGTGTATTCGCAGATATCTTCACCACCTCACTCCTCTGCTCTGAGGTCCCCTCCTCCTTCAAGAAGGCCACCATAATACCAGCACCAAAGAACAAGGTAGCGTGCCTCAACGACTACCGACCGGTGGCCCTAGCGTCTGTTATCATGAAATGCTCCAAGCGGCTCATCATGAGACGGATCACTGCAAGCCTCTCAGACAGTCTCGATCCACTGTAGTTTACCTATCACCGCGACCGGTCCACAGCAGATGCTATCTCCCTGGCTCTGCAATCAACACTCGGAACACCTCGACAACAAGGACACCTATGTAAGACTGCTGTTCATAGACTACAGCTGCGCCTTCAACGCCATTATCCCAACAAGACTAATAACCAAACCCCGCAATCTTGGACTTGACCCCTCCCTGTGTAGCTGGATCCTCGACTTCCTCACCAACAGACCGCAATCTGTCAGGATAGGGAACAGCATCTCCTCCACAATAGTCCTCAACACCGGAGCCCCGCAAGGATGTGTTCTCAGTCCTCTACTGTACTCCCTATACACCCATGATTGTGTGGCAAGACTTAACTCCAACTCAATCTACACGTTTGCAGATGGTATGACTTTGGTGGGCGGTATCTCAAACAACGACAAATCAGACTACAGAAGGGAGATAAATCACTTGGTTGCATGGTGTACCGAAAACAACCTCTCTCTAAATGGTGGAAAGACCAAGGAACTGACCATCGACTTCAGGAAGTGCAGCACGACACACACTCCCATCTGCATCAATGGCTCCGAAGTTGAGATGGTCGATAGCTTTAAATTCCTGGGGGTCACCATCACCAACAGTCTGTCCTGGTCCATTCACGTTGATGCAACAGTCAAGAAAGCCCAACAACGTCTCTGCTTCCTACGGAAGCTAAAGAAATTTGGCACGTCTGCATCGACTCTCACAAACTTCTACAGATGTGCGATAGAGAGCATCTATCCGGCTGCATCGCAGCCTGGTATGGCAACTGCTCAGTCCAAGATCGCAAGAAGCTGCAGACTGTGGTAATTCAGCCCAACGCATCACACAAACTTGCCACTCCCACATTGATTCGGTATACACCTCTCGCTGCCTCAGGAAGGCAGACAGCATTATCAGAGACCCCTCCCACCCAGGCATTGCTTTCTTCCAGACCTTTCAACCCTTCCATCAGGCAGAAGGTACAGAAGTCTGAAGACTCGCAGATCCAGACATAGGAACACTTTTCTCCCCACAGCTACAAGACTCCTCAATGATCCCCCCCCGGACTGATCTGTTTCCCTGTAAGAACACTATTCACAACGCCCTATGCTGCTCTTGCTCATGTATTTGCTTTTTTTGCTTTGTTTGGCCCCTTGTTCCGCACTGTAACCAATCACTATTTTGTCAAGGTACCATTTGTCAATGCTCTCTGTTGATTATTCTTGTGTCTACTATGTACGTACTGTGTATGTTCCTCGGCAACAGAAAAATATTTTTCACTGTACTTCGGTACATGTGATAAATCAAATCAAATCACATCAAATCAAATCAGAAGAGCAAGCTTCAATAAGGCAAAATCGTCCCTCTTTAAGAAGGGAGTGAAGTTTGGCATGTTGGCCCCAGCACATTTGTGGGTCACATATGAGGACCAGGAACTTTATTTCGGATCGCGAGAGGAGGCGATGACATTTATCAGGGACAAGGGACTGGCAGGAGATAGAGGACATTGAACTTTGGAGTGAATGTTTATGTTTTAGAACTTTTGTTAAACTTCTTTTCTTGTGGTTTATATGAACCATTTTTGCACTAGGTTTGGGGCCATTGCTTAGTTTTGTTTGTGGGTTTGCTTTGTTCTTAATAGGGGATGGTGGGTTGATTTTTCTTCTTTCTGTTTGTTGGGGATTGTAATGTTTGTATATGTAAGGGGGAGGGGAATCAGTGGGGGGTAGAATGCTTGGCACCATGGGCGGGGGCTATCAGGCTAAATGGGTGGGCTAGCTCACGAAAGCGCAGAGGGGGACTAGCAGATGATAAATTTGATGATGGGGATTGGGATTGTTATTTTGTTATGGGGTGGGGGGAGGGAGAGGGAGGGGGCATAGATCTGCTCACAGGGGAGGGATTGGCGAATGGCAATAGGACGGGGATCGATGGCAGTGGGCACCTGAGGGCGGACCTGAAGAGGCGCGGGACATTGGATGGAGGCTGGCCCAGGAAGGGTTATGGTTGATCGGCGGCGGAGGGGGGAGGTGAATGTGAAAGGGCTGAATGGGCCGGTCAAGAGGGCCGTGTGTTCGCGCATCTGAAGAGTTCAAAGGCAGACATGGCAGTGCTACAGGAGACACACCTGAAGGTAGTGGATCAGACCAGGCTGAGGAAGTTGTGGGTTGGGTAGGTACTCCATTCGGGGCTGGACTCTAAAACTAGGGAGTAGCAATTCTGATTAATAAGCGGGTGTCATTTGAGGTAGGAAGCATCGTGGCTGATTCGGGGGGTAGGTACGTAATGGTGGGAAACTGGAGAGGAGTATTAGTGAACATTTATGCCCCAATCTGTGACGATGTGGAGTTCATGAGGCGGGTGTTGGGGTAGATTCCTAATCTGGACTCTCATCAGCTGATCATGGGGGGTGGGAGCGATTTTAACACTGTTTGGATCCTGGCTGGATCAGTCGAGCTCGAGGACAAGGAGGGTGTCAGCAGCTGCAAAGGAACTAAAAGGAGGTTATGTAGCGGATGGGAGGGGTGGATCCGTGGAGGTTTGGGTGATCGAGATCGAAGGAGTTTTCTTTTTTCTCCCATGTACACAAAGTGTACTCCCGGATTGATTTTGTTTGTTTTGGATAGGGCTTTGTGGCAGGGATAGTAGACACCGAGTACTCAGCGATTGTAGTGTCGGACCATGCCCCGCATTGGGTGAATTTATGGGTCAGCAAGGAGGGAAGCCAGCGTCCGCACTGGAGATTCGATGTAGGACTGTTAGCGGAGGAGGATGTGTGTGTGCGAGTGAGGGAGCACAGGGTCTAGTTACATGCGAACGCTCTACTCCTGTATATTTCTGACCCGTTGAGGGGGGATTGGAGAGATTATGAGGATCCTTGGGAAATTTGGCCGGTTTTCGGGGTCTAAATTGAATATGGGTAAGAGTAAGGTCTTTGTGATTCAGGCGAGGGGGCAGGAGAGGAGATTGGGGGGGATGCCTTTTAAGGTGGTGGGAGGGAGTTTTTGATACTTTTGATGCGGAATCCAGGTGGCGCAGGGGTGGGAGCAGCTACATAAATTAAATTTTTTCCCGGTTAGTGGAGCAGATGAGGGAGGACTTTCGAAGGTGGGACATGCTCCCGTTTCACTGGCGGGGAGGGTACAGACCGTAAAGATGACGGTTCTCCCGAGATTTTTGTTCATATTCCAGTGTCTCCACATTTATATTCCAAAAGCCTTTTTTAAGGGGGCCAATGTACTGATCGCTGGGTTCATGTGGGCGAGTAAAATCCCGTAAGTAAAGAAGGTGCTGTTGGAGCGGGGTTGAGTGGGGGAGCAGTTGGCCCTGCCGAATGTTAGGACCTATTATTGGGCGGCAAATATAGGTGGAGGGCGGCATGTGGCGCAGTGGTTAGCACTGGGACGGCGGCGCTGAGGACCCGGGTTCGAATCCCGACCCTGGGTCACTGTCCGTGTGGAGTTTGCACATTCTTCCCATGTCTGCGTGGGTTTCACCCCCACAACCCAAGGATGTGCAGGTTAGGTGGATTGGTCACGTTAAATTGCCCCTTAATTGAAAAAAAATTGGGTACTCTAAATTTATTTATTAAAAATATAGCTATGATTAGGAAGTGGGTAGTGGGGAATGGGTCGTGTGGGAGCATGTGGAAGTGGCATCATGTAAGGGAACAAGCTTGGGAGCACTGGTTAACGGCACCTCTGCCGTTCTTGCCGTCTCGGTACTCCACAAGCCCAGTGGAGATAGAAGCTTTGAGGCTATGGGGACAGTGGCAGAAGCATATGGGAGTGGAGGGAGCGTCGGTATGGACTCCAATTTGTGGTAACCACCAGTTTGTGCCGGGGAGGTCAGATGGGGGGTTTCGGAGATGGCAGCAAGCTGGGATTGAGCGGTTCGGGGACCTGTTCATTGACGTCAGCTTTCTGTGCTTGGAGGACTTGGACGAGGAGTTTGAGCTGCCCGGTTTCTGCTATTTGCTGGTGAGGGACTTTGCACGGAGGCAGGTCTCGACCTTTCCGCTTCTACCGACTCAGAGGAAACAGGACAAGGTAGTTTTGAAAATGGGAGTAGGGGAGGGCAAGGTCTCGGAAATTTACAAAGAGCTCATGGGAGGTTGTGTTGGGCTAGAGGCAGGTCTGTGAGAGGATGCTCTGCGCAGAGTCAACACATCCTCATCGTGTGCCAGGCTCAGCCTGATATAATTAAAGGGGGTCCACCGGGCACACGTGATGGTGGCCCGGATGAGCAGGTTTTATGAAGAGGTGGAGTACAGGTGTGGGCAATGTGCGGGAGGGCCTGAGAATCATGGCCACATGTTTTGGGCATGTCTGAAGCTCAGGGGATTCTGGCAAGGATTTGCCGATGTCATATCCACGGTACTAAAGACAAGGATGGCGCCGAATCCCGAGGTGCCGATTTATGGAGTGTCGGAAGACCCGGGAGTCCAGGGGCGAGAGAGACTGATGTTTTGGCCTTTGCCTTCCTGCTAGCCCAGAGATGGATCTTATTGGTATGGTGGGACTCGGAGCCCCCGAAATCGGGGTTTTGGGTTAGTGACATAGCTCAGTTTCTCAGGCTTGAGAAGGTCAAGTTAGCCCTGAGAGGATCGATGTTAAGGTTCGCCCAGAGGTGGCAGCCGGTTCTTTGGGGAAAATTAAGCTGTTAGCAGATACGATGGGGGGGGGGCAGAGGGAACATAGCTTAGGCGAGATCAGTGAGAGGAGTAGCGGGGACTGGGGAACTGTGTATTTGAGGCCTTGTTGGTTGTGGGGGGGGGGGGGGGGGGGGGGGGGGGGGTTATTTACTGGGTTATGTTCGCATTTGAAATGTTGTTTAAAAAATCACAAATGTCTGAATAAAATGATTTTTTAAAAATAATAATAATATTGAAGGATACTAGCCAGAAATGTTTTTAAAAATAAGACCTTTTACATGTATGCAAGAGGGAGGAAAGTACCACAATGGCAGGAAATGGCAGAGACATTGAACAAATATTTTCTGTGTTGCGGAATTTTGAGCCTGTGTTAGTTGTCAGCGGAAACGACGATGCGGGTGCAAAATCCCACGTGAGTTGGGAAATGAGATGCTCGCCAATGAGATCGCTTTCCCCAATTTCTATGCCCCTCGCCTGTGACGTAATGTGGTTCCCACCCAGGAATCTCATTTGAATACATTTGCACCTCATTTGCGAGCCACCCCACTGAGACTTCCACCCTCTCAATATTCATTACGCGCCGGCATGATTTATAACAGATGCACAGATACAAGAACCTGGCGACCTCATCTCTGAAGGGGATATCTGACGTGAACGCTCAGGTTGCCAAGGAGTTGAATAGAGGGGACCACCGGAGAGGACGTAGGGGAAACTGTTAAGTGATTCTTGGGGCCATGGGTTGGGGTTAAGTCTGGCGGGGCAGGGGGAGGTGATGTCAGGCTTTGCTGCTCGCAAGCCTTAGCAGGCCTTCATTGTTGTGGACCTCTAGGTATCGAAGGGGCCTGGGATCTGCTTGTGGAGTTTGCGTTTCTCAGATCTTGCTGGGACTTTGCCAATGCTTCCTCGGCAGGATTGCCTTTCTGGAGTGGCAGTTGGAAGTGGGTGGGAGCAAGTAAATTCAAAGCCCTGGTGGCGGCTGTTTAGGTCCCATGGTGGGGGCCAGTGAAATGATAAACTCTGTGGGCAGAGTGGGGGAACTCTGACATGGGGTGATGATTAGCTCCATAAGGACAAGAATATCCTGACACAGAGGGCACAACGAGTGCTGTCACATTGACCCCCCAAGCTGCAAAGTGCAGATTCAGGGCATGAGCTGTGTGGATGTGCAAAGCCAATGGTCATGGAGTCCACGTGGCTGGTTATTAATGGTGGGAGTTTTGTCTGATCTGCAACCCATGAGTTCTGGGGAAAAAATGTAAAATCTAACAATGAAGCTGAGTGCAAATTGGAGTCTCGGAATGAATGTGGTGAGTCTCACCTGGCACAGGGTGAAGCCACTTCCCTAATCACAACACTGACACTTCCTTGACGAGTTAATTATGTCCATTTAGTGAGCATTGTAATGTATGACTCATCCACTGATTGCTGCCTACTAATGAACCCGTTGGTAGCCTTACAGTTTCATTTACTTAGTTATTTGTGTTGAACAAAATAGTTAGTAGCCTTGCGAGTCTGTGGATCACACCTATATAAGTTGTTTTAGACAGCATCCCCTTTTCAGTAATTTGAAAAATCTTTTGTTGCAGTTTTATGGCACTGCAGCCCCAAACTCCTGATCTATGGGCACCCGGTGTGGAGACGGGAGAAGGAGGAGGACCTCCTTGTGTACCAACTCCTGGGCCTGGCTAAGGTTGCCATCAACACGTCCACACAGAGGGTGATCGAGGGGATTATCTGACCCGACTGTCTGCCCCTCATTCGCAGCTACCTTCGCGGCCAGGTATCCCAGGAGAGGAAGCATGCAGTGTCCACCGCATCTTTGAGACATTCCATGCCCGCTGGGCAGCATAGGGGCTGGGGTGCCTTACTGACCCCATTTATCACATTTTGGTTTAAAGTTTTAACTCTCATGTGTGATTCGCTTTTTGTTTAAAGCAGTTTCCCTTTAAAGGACTGTGATGGACCATCAATTCACATGAGTCGAGTTGCAGAAGAGAACAGTGGTTTTAATAAGCTAAGAAGTATGCCAGCCTGCTGCTGCTCCCGCATGCGCTAAGAGCTGGCCAAGGTCTGCTAATTATATACCTCCCCCGAGGGGCTGAGCCACAAGCGGAATCAACAGAAACATCAACACAACAACAGTGAACATATATACAGTGGTGGATAACAGTAGGAAGAGTAAATATATATATAGTAGCAATACGTGGTTCACCACATTCACCCAGTTAAAAAAAAGTCCAGCGGGGGTGAAGTGGACTCACAGGTTGAGTCTGACGGGAGCCTTGATCTTCCGCCGTGATCGCCCCAGCCCCGGCTGCGGTGTGGGCACGGGTGTCGGGACCTTTGTCTCCAGGAGCGTGTCATCTGCAGCTTCATCGCGATGTGTTGATGGAGAGAGACGGTGTAGGGGGGGGGGGCGGTGGTAACGGCCTCAGGGAGAGCTGCCGGTGCCAAATCCTGCCACATTCGAGTGATGGTGATAGGCAGTGTAGAGGTGGGCATGTTGGTGATGGTTGCTAGGGAACCTGCGGATGCCAAATCCCGGAGGGAGACTGTGTCCTGCCGTCCGTCATGTTGTGCCACGTATGCATACTGAGGGTTTGCATGGAGGAGCTGAACCCTCTCGACCAGGGGGTCGGACTTATGGCTCCTCACATGCTTCCTGAGGAAGACAGGCCCTGGTGTTGTCAGCCAGGATGGAAGCAAGTCCCAGGAGATGGACTTTCTGGGGAAGACAAACAAACGTTTGTGAGGGGTCTCGTTAGTGGTGGGGCAGAGAAGCAACCGGATGGAGTGGAGCGCATCAAGAAGGACCTCCTGCCAGCGGGAGACTGGGAGACTTCTAGACCGTAGGGCAAGAAGGCCGGCCTTCCAGACCGTTGCATTCTCCCTCTCCACCTGCCCGTTTCCCCTGGGGTTATAACTGGTAGTCCTGCTTGAGGCGATGCCCTTACTAAGCAGCTCATTGATCATAATAGAGGAGCCCTGATCACTGTGGATGTAGGTGGGGAAACCGAACAAGGTGAAGATGCTGTGTCGGGCCGTGATGACAGTGGCCGAGGTCATGTCGGGGCATGGGATAGCAAAGGAAAAACGTGAGTACTCGTCAACGATGTTGAGGAAGTACACATTATGGTCAGTGGAGGGGAGGGGCCCTTTGAAATCGACGCTGAGGTGTTCAAAGGGGCGGGAGGCCTTCACCAGGTGAGCCCTGTCTGGCCGATAGAAGTGCTACTTGCACTCCGCACAGACTTGGCAGTCCCTGGTCATGGTCCTTATCTCCTCGGTGTAGTAGGACAGGTTGCGGGCCTTGATGAAATGGAGAAGCCTGGTGACCCCCGGATGACAGAGGTCATTGTGGATGGCCCAAAGTCGGCCTTCTTGCGTGCTGGCGCATGTACTGCGGGACAAGGCATCTAGGGGCTCATTCAGCTTCCTAGGATGGTACAAGATATCGTAGTTATAGGTGGAGAGTTCGATCCTCTACCTCAAGATCTTGTCGTTCTTGATTTTGCCCCGCTGTGTGTTATTTAACATGAAGGCAACCGACTGTTGGTCATTGAGGAGAGTGAATCTCCTGCCGGCCAGGTAATGCCTCCAATGTCGCACAGCTTCCACAATGGCTTGAGCTTCCTTCTCAACAGAGGAGTATTGAATCTCGGATGCATGGAGGGTACGGGAAAAGAAGGCCACGGGCCTTCCTCCCTGGTTGAGGGTAGTGGCCAGAGCAAAGTCTGACGCATCCCTCTCCACCTGGAATGCAATGGACTCGTCCACAGCATGCATCATGGCCTTGTCAATGTCTGTCTTGATGCACACGAAGGCCAGGCGGGCCTCAGCCATCAGGGGAAAAATGGTGGATTTGATAAGTGGGCGGGCCTTATCCGCATAATTGGGGACCCACTGGGCATAGTAGGAAAAGAACCCCAGGCATCTCTTCAGGGCCTTGGGGCAGTGGGGGAGGGGAAGTTGCAGGATGGGTGCATGCGATTTGGGTCGGCCCTAGGACTCTGTTTTCCACGTCATAGCCAAGGATGGCTAGTCGGGTTGTGGGGAAAACACATTTCTCCTAGTTATAGGTCGAATTAAGGAATTGGGCGGTGTGGAGGAATTTCTTAAGGTTAATGTCGTGGTCCTGCTGATCATGGCCGCAGATGGGGACATTATCCAAATACGTACTGGTCAACCATTTGGTCCATCGTTCGTTGGAAGACCGAGACCCCATTGGTGACGTCGAAGGGGACCCTGAGGAACTGGTAGAGGCGGCCGTCTGCCTCGAAAGCAGTGTAGTGGCGGTCCTCCGGGCGGATAGGGAGCTGGTGGTACGCGGACTTCAAGTCTACCGTGGAGAAGACTCGGTAGTGCGCAATCTGGTTGACCATGTCAGATATGCGGGGAAGAGGGTACGCATCGAGTTGCATGTACCGGTTGGTTGTCTGACTGTAGTCGACGACCATCCGGTTCTTCTCCCCGGTCCTGATGACCACCACTTGTGGTCTACAGGGGCTGTTACTGGCCTCAATAATCCCTTCCCGCAAGAGTCGCTGGACTTCCGATCTGATAAAGGCCTTGTCCTGAGCACTGTATCATCTGCTCCTGGTGGTGACGGGCTTACATTAACCAGCCTCATGAACTGTCCTTTCAACAGTGCAACCACCACCCCTTCATACGAGGCTGTGTCTCTGATTAATAGGAAAATGTTGTGGCTCACCCGAGCGTTGAGGAAACGCAGCTTGTGCACCCCGGAGACGTCGTCTATCAAGGAGTCGAGGTAGGACTCGAAACAACTTGGCCAATGCTCAAAGATTTCAGTGGCTTCAGCTGCCTACGGGTCGAGTTCAAGTCAGTCAGGCTTAAGAGTGGCGTCCATTGTGATATCTAGCTTATAAAATTGATGGACCATCAATTCACGCAAGTCGAGTTGTAGAAAAGAACAGCGGTTTTAATAAGCTAAGAAGTATGCCAGCCTGCTGTTGCTCCCGCACTGACAGCTGGCCACAGGTCTGCCAATAATATACTTCCCCCGGTAAATATATATATATAATAGCAATACATGGTTCACCACAGACTGTCCCTTTCATTTGTCCCTCAGTTCATTTGATGTCTTTTATTTGGTTATTTCTGTTACTCAAAATAGTTGGTAGCTTTGTGGCCTGGTGGACCTATATAGGTTGTTTTCGACTGTACCTCCTTTTCAGTTACTGAAAAAACCTTTTGTTATGGTTTTGTTTGCACTTCAGCCTCACACTCCTGATCTACCGGCACCCTGTGCTGAAAGGGGTGGGGACGACCTCCTCATGAACCTGCTCCTGGCCAAACATGCCATCAACAGGTCCAGGCACTGGGTGATCAAGGGGGCTGTCCAACCCAACTGTCTGTCCCTCTACCGTGGCTACATTTGCGGCCGGGTGTCTCTGGAGAAGGAGCGTGCAGTGTCCACTGCCACCCATGCCTGTTGCATTCCGCCAGGGCTGGGTTGTCTTATTGACCACTCTAATCATATTTTGGTTTGATATTTTAAAAAGTCTCATGTCCCTATTTATACCCTGGAAAACACACAGAATTTCGCTGGTTTGGGGAAAATAAATGTCCTGAATGATGTGCATGTTGGGTGAATTGGATTTCTGAATTCTCCCTCAGTGTACCTGAACAGGCAGCGTAGACGGCGACTAGGGGATTTTCATGGTAACTTCATTGCAGTGTTAATGTAAGCCTACTTGTGACCCTAATAAAGATGATTATAATATTATTGGTTTCTTGCAAGGTTCACACCCTTGGCAGTATTCTCTGGAAACACCAGCCACCCTTACTAAAGCTACCACTACTGGTTTTAATATCCATGTGTACAAGTTTATGGTTATGAAAATATGTTGGGCTTTTTGATTCATTCCTATCCTCCACACTATCCTTTCTACAACCTTGGGGAGCACCTGCCTTTTTAGTTATCTGGGTCGGGATTCTCCGACCCACCGCCGGGTCGGAGAATCACCGGGGGGGGGCGGCATGAATCCCACCCCCGCCGGCCGCCAAATTCACCGGCACTGGAGATTCGGCGGGGGCGGAAATTGTGCCGCGCCGGTCAGCGGCCGCTCGCAGCGGTCCCCCCGGTGATTCTCTGACCCACGATGAGCCAAAGTCCTGCTTGTTCTATGCCAGTCCCACTGGCATAGATTAGACTAGGTCCCTTACCGGCAGGACCTGCGGTGCAGGCAGGCTCCGGGGTCCTGGGGGGGGGCACGGGGCGATCTGACCCTGGGGTGTGCCCCCACGATGGCCTGGCCCGCGATTGGGGCCCACTGGTCCGCGGGCGGGGCTGTGCCATGGGGGCACACTTTTCCTACACGTCGGCCGTGTCAGCGATGGCCGACGCGCAGGTGAACCCCTGCGTATGCGCAGGGATGACATCAGCAGCTGCTACCGCTCCCGCGCATGCGCGGACTTGAGCTGGCCTGTGGAGTCCCTTCGGCCCCGTCTGTCGTGGCGCCAAAGGCCTTCAACGCCAGCCGGGGGGGGGCGCAAACCACTCCGGCGCCGGCCTAGCCCCTGAAGGTGTGGAGGATTCCGTACCTGTGGGGCGAGCCGATGCCAGAGTCGTTCATGCCACTCCGTCCCACCGGGACCCCCCGCCCCGCCGGGTACGGGGGAATCCCGCCCCTTACCTCCTCCAATTGAATTTAAGTCTTGCTCATTCCAATCTACTTCATCTCTCCTATTCCTGAGTTGGTTAATAAGCAATAGTTGACGCCACCAAAGTGTTTGAGAGTTAAATCATAACTATCAGCCTTCTGGTCCTCTCCATGAATGTAATTCCAGGTGGAATACCATTTTTAAATTCCTCCATTAATAATATCCCCCCCCCCACCCTTTCTAACCTCCTGTTTCATTGACCGATACCAACTGTCGGAAAGTAAAAATTCCACTGCACATTCTACAAACGTTTGATTCTGCCTATTCCTCAGGTTTCAAAATTTCAGTCAATGAGGTTCTGGAATCAGCTCATGTTCATTAAGAACTGCAAATTAAGCATATCATAATCGGAAGATGACGCATTGGAAAGGTTTGAATAGACATCCCATGCCTTTCCTACAAGGGAACAAGCGGTCCTAGATCTTGTCCTGTGTAATGAGACATGATTGATTCATGATCTCATAGCTTGGGATCGTCTCGGAAGGAGCGATCACAATAAGGTGGAATTTAAAATACAGATGGAGGGTGAGAAGGTAAAATCAAATACTCGTGTTTTGTGCTTAAACAAATGAGATTACAATGGGATGAGAGAAGAACTAGCTACGGTAGACTGGGAGCAAAGACTTTATGGTGGAACAGTTGAGGAACAGTGGAGAACCTTCCAAGCGATTTTTCACAGTACTCAGCAAAGGTTTATACCAACAAAAAGGAAGGACGGTAGAAAGAGGGAAAATCGACCGTGGATATTTGAGGAAATAAGGGAGAGTATCAAATTGAAGGAAAAAACATAAAAAGTGGCAAAGATTAGTGGGAGACTAGAGGACTGGGAAATCTTTCGGGGGCAACAGAAATCTACTAAAAAAGCTATAAAGAAGAGTAAAATAGATTATGAGAGTAAATTTGCTCAGAATATAAAAACAGACAGTAAACGTTTCTACAAATATATAAAACAAAAAAGAGTGGCTAAGGTAAATATTGGTCCTTTGGAGGATGAAAAGGGAGTTTTAATAATGGGAGATGAGGAAATGGCTCAGGAACTGAACAGGTTTTTTGGGTCAGTCTTCACAGTGGAAGACACAAATAACATGCCAGTGACTGATAGAAATGAGGCTATGACAGGTGAGGACCTTCAGAGGATTGTTATCACTAAGGAGGTAGTGATGGGCAAGCTAATAGGGCTAAAGGTAGACAAGTCTCCTGGCCCTGATGGAATGCATCCCAGAGTGCTAAAAGAGATGGCTAGGGAAATTGCAAATGCACTAGTGAAAATTTACCAAAATGCACTAGACCCTGGGGTGGTCCCGGTGGATTGGAAATTAGCAAACGTGACACCACTGTTTAAAAAAGGAGGTAGGCAGAAAGCCAGTGAGCTTAATTTCAGTAGTAGGGAAGATGCTGGAATCTATCATCAAGGAAGAAATAGCGAGGCATCTGGATAGAAATTGTCCCATTGGGCAGATGCAGCATGGGTTCATAAAGGGCAGGTCGTGCCTAACTAATTTAGTGTAATTTTTTGAGGACATTACCAGTGCGGTAGATAACGGGGAGCTAATGGATGTGGTATATCTGGATTTCCAGAAAGCCTTTGACAAGGTGCCACACAAAAGGTTGCTGCATAAGATAAAGATGCATGGCATTAAGGGTAAAGTAGTAGCATGGATAGAGAATTGGTTAATTAATAGAAAGCAAAGAGTGGGGATTAATTGGTGTTTCTCTGGTTGGCAATCAGTAGCTAGTGGTGTCCCTCAGGGATCAGTGTTGGGCCCACAATTGTTCACAATTTACATAGATGATTTGGAGTTGGGGACCAAGGGCAATATGTCCAAGTTTGCAGAGACACTAAGATGAGCGGTAAAGCAAAATGTGCAGAGGATACTGGAAGTCTGCAGAGGGATTTGGATAGGTTAAGTGAATGGGCTAGGGTCTGGCAGATGGAATACAATGTTGACAAATGTGAGGTTATCCATTTTGGTAGGAATAACAGGAAACGGGATTATTATTTAAATGATAAAATATTAAAACATGCTGCTGTGCAGAGAGACCTGCGTGTGATAGTGCATGAGTCGCAAAAAGTTGGTTTACAGGTGCAACAGGTGATTAAGAAGGCAAATGGAATGTTGTCCTTCATTGTTAGAGGGATGGAGTTTAAGACTAGGGAGGTTATGCTGTGTATAAGGTGTTAGTGAGGCCACACCTGGAGTATTGTGTTCAGTTTTGGTCTCCTTACTTGAGAAAGGACGTACTGGCACTGGAAGTGTGCAGAGGAGATTCACTAGGTTAATCCCCAGAGCTGAAGGGGTACGAGGAGAGGTTGAGTAGCCTGGAACTGTACTCATTGGAATTTAGAAGGATGCGGGGGGATCTTATAGAAACATATAAAATTATGAAGGGAATAGACAGGATAGATGCAGGCAGGTTGTTTCCACTGGTGGGTGAAAGCAGAACTAGGGGGCATAGCCTCAAAGTAAGGGGAAGTAGATTTAGGACTGAATTTAGGAGGAACTCCTTCGCCCATAGGGTTGTGAATCTATGGAATTCCTTGCCCAATGAAGCAGTGGAGGCTCCTTCATTAAATGGTTTTAAGATAAAGATAGATAGTTTTTTGAAGAATAAAGTGATTAAGGGTTATGGTGTTCGGGCCGGAAAATGGAACTGAGTCCACAAAAGATCAGCCATGATCTCATTGAATGGCGGAGCAGGCTCAAGGGGCCAGTGGCCTACTCCTGCTCCTAGTTCTTATGTTCTTATGTTCCTACTAAAATACTTGTGGCAAAGCAAGCTCTGTAGCAATTTTCTCAATGAAACACAATACCTTTCAACCCCACCTCATTGAATTTGGACAGAATCAAAATCTGGAGATGAATTTAAATCATTGTCTCATCTGCCAGTTGTTCCCTTTCCACATAAACAAAGTCTTTCCCTCCAGTTTAGAGTTTCTTTCTCGCTTTGGAGCTTTCTACCTCTTTTTTCTATTTCTTTTTTAAAAAAATTTAGAGTAGCCAATTATTTTTTTTTCCCAATTAAGGGGCAGTTTAGTGTGGCCAATCCACCTAACCTGGACATCTTTGGGTTGTGGGGGTGAAACCCATGCAGACATGGGGAGAATGTGCACACTCACCTCGGACAGTGACCCAGGGCCGGGATTCGAACCTGGCTCCTCAGCGCCACAGTCCCAGTGCTAACCACTGTGCCAAATACTGCCCTCTTTTTTCCATTTCTAATTTTTCTCTATAAAACTCTCTATCCATTTCTCCGACTTCTTTTTCAAATTTAATTGAAACGTATATATTTTCCTCCATTCCTGGTTTGATTTTTAATTTCTTTTTCCATTTTAAGCTGTTTCATTTGCAACTAAATTCTAGATAACTAAATCTATGCAATATCTGGCTAAGTCTTTTCCATTTTTAATTTCAAACATTGAGCCAATACCTCAACTATTTCTGCTTTTGTAGTGCCTACTTTTAACTCTGAATCCAGCTGTTCTCCCATTACTTCTAAAGTAACCTTTATTAACTTGTTATACTGCCTGTTTACTACTGGTTGGGGACTAATGGCAATTCCACAATCCCACTATCAAAGCAGGAACATTTGGAGGCTGTCCTTAGACCAGAAGGCTGATAGTTATGATTTAACACTCAAACACTTTGGTGGCGTCAACTATTGCTGCTGAGGGGGCGCGGAGAAATCACCTGCATAAATAGAGCTAGCCAGTGTGGAACTAGCGAGAGAGGAGAGAGAGTGGAGTATTGCTGCTCCAAACGTGTGCTGGATTCTTCGTGGCCCTCACAAAACTGGCGACGAGGGTTAAAGTGGATAGCTGTCTACGCCGCTGAAGCCACCTCCCTGGATTTTTTCTGGATACAGGTTGGAAGTTTTATTTCATTGCACCATGCCTCTTTATGTACATTTGGATGTCTTTGATGCTGCGCTTAAGAGTTGGAACCATTACGAACAACGTATGTGTTACTATTTGCGGGCGAATAACATCACCAAAAATGAGCGTCAGGTGGTCATTCTTCTCACCGTCTGTGGCCTGCATACGTTTGGGGTGATTAGGAGCCTTGCGTACCCAGCTGTGCCGGACACCAAGATGTTTGATGAACTTGGGACCTTAGTGGGGCAACATTTTAACCCAACTCTGTCCATGTTAGTCCAGCATTACCGGTTTAATACTGCAGAGAAGACCCCAGGAGAATCCCTTGCTGAGTTTCTATCCCGGCTACGCAGGATTATGGAGTACTGTGACTATGGTGAGACTTTGTCAGAAATGTTACGCAATTGTTTGGTTTGCGGCATTAACACCCAGAGAAAGTTGTTAGCCGAGCCGACGTTGACTTTTCAACAGGCCATTTAGATAGCGTTGTCCCAGGAGCGGGCAGAACGGGGAGTGCAGGAGCTACAGGGAATGGAGGTGCATGCCTTGGGGCGCAACCCCTTCCGTCCAAAAGCGATCCTGTTGCGGGCGTCAGTCCTGGGGGCACCAGAGACGCTGTTGTTCCGACAGAAACTGGGGCCAGCCCAGAGGCCGTACCTTATATTTCTACTCCCAAGGATGTGGAGATGGAGGACGACTGCCTGCAGCTGCATTGTCTGGCAGCTCCCTGTGTGCCCCCCCTTAAGGTGATGGGACGGGTCACCCACTTGAGATGAAGTTGGGCACTGGCGCAGTGGTCTCCGTGATTGCCCAGAGGACATTCGACTACATCAAGCAGGGTATACAGACCCTCATATTAACCGATACACAGGCCAGGTTGGCCACCTATACAGGGACATTCCAGAACTACAATAACCTCTGTTGTTTATGGACACCAGTAGGGGCATTTCCCGCTTATCATGCTGCACAGCCATGGGCCCAGCCTGTTGGGTCAGATCTGGTTGCGCCACTTGCGGCTGCAGAGACAGAACAGTCTTCAAACAGGTTCTGGAGGGTTGACGGAGGTACTAGAATGGTACCCAGATGTATTCCAGCCAGGTTTGGGGAAGATAAAAGGGGCCGTAGCCTGTATCGAGGTTGAACCAGGAGCCACACAGGGCTATTTCCGGGCACGCCCTGCTCGAGAAGGTAGAAGCGGAGCTCACTTGTTTGGAGTCCTTGGGTATTATCAGGCCCGTCCGTTTCGCTGACTGAGCAGTGCCAATTGTATCAGTAATGAAGCCAGATGCCACAGTTCGCTTGTGCGGCGACTATAAACTTACAGTGAATACGACTTTACGGCTTGACAGATAGCCAATGACCCACATAGAAGATCTCTACGAGAAGCTTGCAGGCGGACTCTCGTTCACGAAATTAGATACGAGTCACGCCTACCTACAGTTGGAGCTGGACCTTGTTTCCCGTCCATATGTAACAATTTAGACACACAGGGGCCTGTATGAATATACACGGTTGCCCTTTGGTGTATCCTCTGCCTGTGCTATCTTTCCCGTGATGGAGGGCATCTTGAGAGGTTTACCACGTGTCGCTGTTTACTTAGATGACGTTTTGATTACGGGGACATCAGAGCAAGAACATTTGGAGGCTGTCCTTAGACGCTTCTCTGAGGCTGGAGTCCGTTTACGTTGTACAAAGTGCATCTTTCAGGCGAAGGAAGTGGTCTACCTGGGTTATCGGGTGGTCCGCGAAGGTTTGCACCCCCTCACAGAGAAGGTGCGCGCAATTCAACAGGCCTCCGCCCTGACTGGCACTTCGCATCTTTGTTCTTTACTCGGTCTTGTAAACAATTATGGGAATATGTTCCCCAATCTGGCAACTACACTGGTCGCCGCATTATAGGAAGGATGTGGAAGCATTGGAAAGGGTACAGAGGAGATTTACAAGGTTGCACCTCCTGTTGAAGAAGAATCACACCTGGGTTTGGGGTCAGCCGCAAGAAACCGCTTTCCGGCAGGTAAAAGCATTTGTCGTCGTCTGGGTTACTAACCCACTAGAACATAGAACATTACAGCGCAGTACAGGCCCTTCGGCCCTCGATGTTGCGCCGTCCTGTGACACCCCTCTAAAGTCCCTCTACACTATTCCCTTATCGTCCATATGCTTATCCAATGACCATTTGAATGCATTTAGTGTTGGCGAGTCCACTACTGTTGCAGGCAGGGCATTCCACACCCTTACTACTCTGAGTAAAGAACCTACCTCTGACATCTGTCCTATATCTATCTCCCCTCAATTTAAAGCTATGTCCCCTCGTGCTGGACATCACCATCCGAAGAAAAAGGCTCTCACTGTCCACCCTATCTAATCCTCTGATCATCTTGTATGCCTCAATTAAGTTGCCTCTTAATCTTCTTCTCTCTAACGAAAACAGCCTCAAGTCCTTCAGCCTTTCCTCATAAGATCTACCCTCCATACCAGGCAACATCCTTGTAAATCTCCTCTGTACCCTTTCCAATGCTTCCACATCCTTCTTATAATGCAGCGACCAGAACTGCATGCAATACTCCAAATGCGGCCTCACCAGAGTTTTGTACAACTGCAACATGGCCTCATGGCTCCGAAACTCAATTCCTCTACCAATAAAAGCTAACATGCCGTACGCCTTCTTAACAACCCTCTCAACCTGGGTGGCAACTTTCAGGGATCTATGGACATGGACACCGAGATCTCTCTGCTCATCCACACGACCAAGAATCTTACCATTAGCCCAGTACTCTGTCTTCCTGTTATCCTTCCAAAATGAATCACCTCACACTTTTCTGCATTAAACTCCACTATGATCTTGAAAAGCCTTTGCTCATCATGTGTGATGCATCCCCATATGGTAATGATGCCGTCCAGTTCTACAAGATGGAGAACGGAGCCGAGCGGCCGATAGTTTTCGCCTCCCGCACATTGACTGCAGCGGAAAATAAGTACCCGCAGATCGGGAAGGAGGGCCCGACGGTGGTCTTTGCAGTGAAACGCTTCCACCATTATGTTTATGGCTGCCACATCACTATCGTGAATGATTATAAGCCTCAGCTGGGACTTTTCCGAGAGGATAAGCCAATTCCATCCATTGCTTCCGCACGGATCCAGCGCTATGCTTTGTTGCTCGCTACCTACGAGTATTCTCTAGAGCATAAAACAGGGACCCAGACAGCAAATGCCAATTGCCTTTGTTGACCAGCCCCATGTCGGCCCCCACGACCGGTGAGGTGGTTGCAACCCTAAATTTAATGGACTACTTGCCTGTCACGGCATCACAGGTCTGTGAGTGGACCCAGATGGATGCAGTCCTGACAAAGGTTCGGCACATAGTCCTGTATGGTGGGCAGCATAGATTTTTTTTTCATAGAATTTACAGTGCAGAAGGAGGCCATTCGGCACATCGAGTTGGCACCGTCTCTTGGAAAGAGTACCCCATTTAAGCCGACACTTCAAACCCAGTAACCCCAACTAACCTTTTTGAACGCTGAGGGCAATTTTAGCATGGCCAATCCACTTAACCTGCACATCTTTGGACTGTGGGAGGAAACCGGAGCACCCGGAGGAAACCCACGCAGACACTGGGAGAATGTGCAGACTCCACAAAGACAGTGGCCCAAGCCGGGAATCGAACCTGGGTCAAGCAACTGTGCTAACCACTGTGCTACCGTGCTGCCCACGACGTCCTGCTCAACAATCAAGAAGATGCGTGGACTCCCCGAGGTGCTCATCATGGACAACGGCACTCCTTTCACAAGTGAGGAGTTTGCAAGGTTCATGAAGATGAACGGCATATGCCATATCCGCACTGCTCCATAACACCCGGCTTCCAATGAGATGGCAGAGCGCGCAGTGCAGACGTTCAAAGGTGGCCTAAAGAAACAGTTTTTCGAGTCTACTGGCTGTTTTTTTTGTTTTCATATCGGACCATTCCACATGCGGTGACTCGGGTCGCTCCCACAGAATTCCTAATGGGCCGGAGACTTCGCACCCGCCTTAGCATGATTTTCTCGGACATTGGCACAAAGGTACGCCGCACTGAAGAACGGCAGGGACATGGCCTTTCTAGGCATCGGCCGATTCGACAGTTTGCGCCTGGTGACCCGCTGTTCATTCAAAATTTTGCTGCTGGTGCACAGTGGTTCCCTGCGGTTATCTTTCGCTCAACTGGCTCTATCTCTTACCAGGTGCAAGGCCAGAGTCATTTCCAGCGCAAGCACGTAAACCACGTTCGATCCAGAATGCCGCCTCTTCCAAAGATTCCCCACCCCCGGAGCTCACTTCTATAACCACAAAGACCAGACACAGTGGAAGATAATCCTCACGATCTTCCTCTGGCGCTGCACTCAAAGCCGGCGCAGGTCGTTGCAGAACCGCTGGAGATAGAGATGCTGAGATGACGGAGGCTTTGGACTACTACTGCGTGATGGAGACACAGTACGCCTCCGAGGGGGAGTCCTCGATCCCATGGCCCGTGGTTTTACAACCATCACGCCGTTCATCGCCGAAGTGCCGTTCTCCTTCTCATTACACACCGCCTGATCCAGCGCCACATGCAGATGGTGTCCGGCCTGCGGCAAAATGAGTCTGATGCCCTTCTTCATCAGGGTCTCGGTGGATTCCTTGGACTTTGTGGGGGTGGGGGGGGGTGTTTTAACCTGCCTGATTACTACTGGCTGGGGACTAATGGCAATCCCACAATCCTTAGTGAGTATGAGCCTCCCCAACGAGGGGGGGGGGGGGGGGGGGGGGGGGGGGGATAAATCACCTGCATAAATTGAGCAGGCCAGTGTGGAACCAGCTGGAAAGGAATGAGCAGTGGTAGAGTACTGCTGCTGTTGTTGTGTTTATGTGTAATTGTAAATAAAGATTCTACAAATTCGTGCTGGATTCTTCATGGCCCTCACAAAATAATTGTTGTAAAGTACTCTGGGATAAATCTTCCCTCTCAAGAAAAGCTTCAGAAATTGACAAGGCCATTTCAACACGGTTTTGCACTGGAGTGCTGCCTTGTTGCATTAGACGTGCAGCTGGAGTTTGGTGAAACAGGGAGTCTTAAGGGGTAAATTTTAAGGGAATAATTTAGTTCAATTTAAGTGCTAATTTCAATGTAAAGTCTAGTTTGTTCTTTAATTTAGCAATTAATTAAATGTTGCTCTTTTGACTGGGTGAAGTTTAATTGCTGCTGTAAAACAAAAGTTTACAGGCTCAGTTTATAGGCTTGCAGCTGAAACTAGTTAATTGGACAACTGGTTTAATCCAGTTTCAGAAGCCATGAATTGGGGCTATATAAGGAGGGCCCGTTCACTGCTGCCTTGTTTGCACTGGAGTTCTGCCTTTTTGCAGTCGAGTTGAAGTTGGAGTTTAGGGAAACAGGTGACTGAAGGAGCGGGTAGTAATCAATCCCTTCTTTTCTCCTGTTGGTGAGTAGGATTGGTGAGTACTTCTGCTCTTTAAAATAAAAGTAAGGTCTTAGGAAATTTGCAGCATAAGGGGAATGAGGGACTTTTAGTAACTCTTTCAGTGGAGAGCAATGGAGGTCACAGAGTGAATCTGGTGAGGAGTAGCTGAATAGAGCAACAGAAAAGGAGCAGCCCAGCATACCTTCACTCCAGATGTAGTACTTCTGAGGTGATATCAGGATTTGAACATGACATGGGGCACTTGGAAGCTGCTGAGTGGGTGAATACACATGCTGAGTATTCATACTACTATTATTGCTTCTAGTTTATAAAGGTGGGGGGTGGGGCTGCCATTTCATCAGGCAGGGTCTCACTTCAGGTATCTGGGGGTGCTGGTGGCCCGGGATTGGGCGGTTTATGGGAGGGTTTTGGAGGAAGATAAAGTGTCCACAGACGATGTTAAGGATAAATGGATGAGTTCGGGGTGGCGTGGAGGCGGGAATGCGGTGTGAGGTGCTGTGGAAAGTGAATGCCTCGACTTTGTGTGCGAGGCTCGGGCTGATGCAGCTGAAGGCGGTGTACAGAGTGCATCTGACAAAGTCGAGGATGAGCCAGCTGTTTGAGGGGTTGGAGGACGTCTGGGAGCGATGTGGAAGGGCTTCTGCGAACCACGTACATATGTTTTGGTCCTCCCCGAAGCTGGAATTGTTTTAAAGGGTGGTTTTCAGGACCATCTTGGGAGTTTTACATGTTGATATGGAGCTTGGTCCCATGGAAACCATATTCAGGGTGTCTGACTGCCCGCCGTTGCAGATCGATGAGGGGGCAGATGTCTTAGCCTCTGCCTCGTTGATTGCTCGTAGGTAGGTCTTCTTGGGGTGGCAGTCAGCTTCTGCACCCTGTGCCTCTGCGTGGGGACCTGCTGGAGTTTTTAGCTCTGGAAAAGGTGAAATTTGCTCTGGGGGACCAGAGGTGGTGATGGGTTCTACAAAAGTTGATGTTTTGTTCATTTTACATTTTGGGGAGTCGTTGCCTTTGACTATTGAAGAAGGGGAGTGGCATGGGGATGGTAGGAAGGTGGGGGTTTAATTTGTTGAGTGGGGATTTCATCTGTTGTGAATTGGAAAAATGTTGAAAATTTGGAATAGAGTACTTTTTTTAAAAATGTATGAAAAAGAAGGGAAAGATCAAAGTGAACATAGGCCCCTTAGAGAATGTATCTCGGGAGATAGTTATAGGGAACAAAGAAATGGTGGAGGAGTTAAATGGATATTTTGCATCAGTCTTTACGGTGGAAGGTATTTCAAACATCCCATGAATATTAAAGAATACAGGGGAGGAATTAAATACCATCACTGGAGAAGTGGTATAGACAAATTAATGCGGTATAGAGAGAGGGCTCCCCTGGCCCTGATGGCTTGCATTCTAGGATCCTAAAAGAAGTAGCTTCAGAGATATTGGATACATTGGTTGTAAAAATCCCACGCAGAGAATCACTGGGGGGGGGGGGGGGGGGGGGGGGCGCGTAGAGTGGCCTCCGACCGGCGCCGCTCAGACCGCGCTGGCGCCAATGGCGGCGACTCTCCGGTCACCAGAGAATCGGCGGACGGGCGTCGTCGAATGAATCGCGCCCAGCCTGCCGATTCTCTGACCCGGCCCGGGGTCAGAGAATCCCACCCACTGTTCCTGCAAAGTCTTCCCAACTAACATCTGGGAGCTTGTGCCAAAATTGGGACAGATGTCTCAAACTAGTTAAGCAACAGCATGACAGTCATACTTACAGACCAGGTCGCAACTACCAACATGACCAGATTGTCCTCTCCCACCAACAGGACAGGCTCACAGTGGTGTACACGTGGGAGGGAGTTGCCCGCGAGTCCATAACACTGATTCTGGAACCCATGAGATCTCATGGCATCAGGTTTGACATGGGCAAGGAAAACTACTGCTGATTACCAGCTTCCCTCAGATGATGAATCAGTACTCCTCCATGTTGAACACCAATTGAAGAAAGTACTGAGTGTGGCAATGGCACAAAATGTACTCTCGGTGGATGGGGGATTTAAATCTTCACCATCAAGAGTGGCTCAGTAGCACAACTACTGACTGAGCTGGTGGAGCGCTAAATGGCGGAGCTGCTAGATTGGGTCAGCAGTAGGTGGTGTGGGCAAAAAAGAAGGAAAACCCCTACCTGACCACACAAATCGACCTGTTGCAGTTGTATCTTCCCACCACAATATTGATAGGCGTGACGACCACACAGTCCTTGTGGAGACAAAGATCTGTCTTCAGACTGAGGATACTTGTGTCTTCACATTGAGGATACCTTCCATTGTTTTGTGTGCCACACCCACCATGTTAAATGGGATAGAATTTGAACAAATTTAGAAAAGCAAAACTGGACATTCATGAGGTGCTGTGGGCCATCTGCAGCAGCGGAATTGTATACAACCTCATGACCTGGCACATCCCCCACTCTAACAGGGGAACAACTCTGGTTCAATGAAGAGGGCAGGAGGGCGTGTCAGGAGCAGCACCAGGCACACCTAAGGTTCAAGTGTCAAACTGGTGAAGCTACAACACCGGACTACCTGTGTGCCCAGCAGCAATGCTAGACAGAGCAAAGCAACACCTCAAACAGCAGATCAGATCTATGCTCTGCAGCCCTGCCACATCCAGCTGTGAATGGTGGTGGACAATGAAACAACTGGAAGAGGCGGTCCACAAATATCCTGATCCTCAATACTCCGGGGGCCTAGCACATTTGTGCAAAAGGGAAGGTTGATGTATTTACAGCCATTTTCATCCAGAAGTGCCAAGGGGATGATCCTTCTTGTTGAGGTCCCAGCATAACAGATACCAGTCTTCAGCCAATTTGGTTCACTTCGTATGTACTACAATATTCCAGCAGGAGTACTGAAGATTTGTGCTCTGGAACTAACTGCGCACCTAGCCAAGCCAGAAATCTAACCCAGCCCATCACTGCCTCATCTGTCTATCCTTAATCATCAGTAAAGTGATGGAAGGGAGCATGAACAATGCCATCAAACAGCACTTCATTAGTGCTCAGTTAACAGCACCTGCTCACTGATGCTCAGTTTGTGTTCCATCGGGCCCACTCAGCTTCTGACCTCATGACAGCTTGAGGGCAAATGTGGATAAAACTGCTGAACTAAAGAGCTGAGGTCAGATTAGCAAAACTGAATCCAATTGAATCAGGGGGGAAACTGTGCCCTGGGTGGAGTTACACCTAGCACAAAAGAAGATGGGTGTGGTTGTCAATCATCTCAATCTCTGGACATCATTGCAGAGGGTAGTGTCTTAGGCCCAACCATCTTCAGCTCCTTCATCAATACATTTTGTGGTAGCTCGAGAAACACTCTGGAGGCTTCCAGTAGTAACAAAGGGATTAATTAATGAAAGACAAAGGCTGGTACTATACAGGCACAGAACAGAATTGGATGGATAATTTTGTGTTGAAACAGAGTGCGGAGGCAGGTGCGCTACAGAGTACCCTCTTCACTTGCTGTTACCTGGAATTCTTGGATTTGTATTGATACGTTGAGATTGAATTCAAAAAAGCAGAATAATAATTATTGAAAAGAAAACAGAAAATGTTGGATAGCTCACCAACTGTGGCAAGAGGAACAGTTAATGGGCGCGATTCAGCGATGGCACTGAGCCCGGTGTGGATCCGGGCGCATCTGGTGAATAGCAGAAGAGGGTAAAATTGAGATTCACACCGGGCAGGAATCATTTTGCAATTCAACTGGCCCGTTCCCGACGGATAGATCCAATTCTCCTCCAGCGGGATGTCATGTGGGCATTGTTTACTGCTCTTTTTCAAAAACGGGAAGCTGGCGCAATGGCTTTTGAGGGGAACTGAGGGGGTGAGTTGTCATTTCCATTTTCCAGCAAGCAGCTCAAGGGCACCGGAGCTGCTTCCCCAGTACTCGGTGCAGGGGTGGGGGACCCTTCAGTGGGGTTGGGGTTGTTTGGGGGGCTGGAGGGGTCCAGGTCAGGGATTGTCCCTGGGCCGAGGGAGGTGAGGGTCTTTGCATCTGTAAGGCCTTCAAGCCATCTTTAAATATTGTGGAGACCCGTAACGTGTGCAACCATAGCTACAGCCAATCACAGAATAATACAGTGCAGAAGAGGTCTTTTGGCCCATCAAGTCTGCACTGACGTAACTGACCATTCAACTAAGGGGAACAGCTGCTCCCTATCCACCCTGTCCAAGCCCCTCATAATCTTGAACACATCGATCAGGTTGCCCCTCAGTCTTCTCTGCTCCAGTGAAAATAACACAAGTCTGTACAACCTTTCTTCTTAACTTAAATGTTCCATCCCAGGCAACATCCTGGTGAATCGCCTCTGCACCTCCTCCAGTGCAATCACATCCTTCCTATAATGTGGCGACCAGAATTGCACACAGTACTCCAGCTGTGGCCTCACCAAAGTTCTATACAACTCCAACCTGATCGCCCTGCTTTTGTAATCTATGCCTCGATTGATAAAGGCAAGTGTCCTATATGCCTTTTTCACTCCCCTATTAACCTGCCATGCCATTCTGCCTTCAGAGATCTATGTACAAACATGCCAAGGTCCCTTTGTTCCTCAGAACTTTCTAGTGTCAGGCATTCATTGAATACTTCCTTGTCAAATTATTCCTTTCAAAGTGTATCACCTCACACTTTTCAAGGTTAAATTTCATCTGCCACTTTTCTGCCCATTTGACCATCCCGTCTCGATCTTCCTGTAACCCAAGACACTCAACCTCACTGTTTACCACCCAACCAATCTTTGTGTCAACCACAAACTTACTGATCCTACCCCCCACATAAGTTATCTATGTTGGTTATATAAATGGCAAACAATAGGGAACGTAGAACAGATCCCTGTGGTACGACTGGGTTCCAGTCAGTAATGCAGCCGTCTGTCATCACCCTCTGTCTCCCACAGTTAAGCCAAGTTTGAATCCAACTTATCAAGCTACCCTGGATCCCATGTGGGATCTGATGGAACCATCAATTCAGCGAACACGTGTAGTTGGATCTGAACAGAGGCTTTAATACACTTGCAATAGAGCCAGCCTATTCGGCGTTGAACTTCAGGTGAAATGGCAGGCTGGCTCTAAGGCGCTGATCTTTATACATCGGTCCCGGGGGGAGGAGTCCTGGGCAGAGCCAAGGGAGGAGCCCAGTACAACTCTTGCGTACTCCCAGAGCGACTCCCCTTGGTGGTCGGATAGTGCAACTACGCTTACAATGGGTAGATAACGAACATATATACATGGAGTGATAATGGCAACTATATATAGTGTGAATCACATTCACCTCATTCACCCCCTGTTAAAAAAATCAATTCCAGCGGGGGTGATGGATCAAAGAGTCAGTCTGTCCGGTGGACGAATTGTCCGTTTTGATCTGCGGAGCACCAGGGTTGCAGCCTCTTGCGGTGGCTGGGCGGGCGTCGAGGTCTGGGGTACGGTTGCTGACTCCGGGGCGAGTTTTGTCCGAGCCTCATACACCTCCTGGTCGAATGGAGACTGGGGACACGGGGGGCAGGCTGGTGCTGGCGCTCGGGACTGGTGGGGTGAGCTCGCAGAATCGCGGGCGCAAGGGGGCGGCCGCATAGGGAATGGGGAAAGGAGTTCCTCGGTGGGGGTAGATGGGGGGCTGGATCCAGCGGGTGCCAGGTCCCAGAGGGATACTGTGTACTGGCGACCGTCCGGGAACTCAACAAATGCTTACTGTGGGTTGGAATGAAGCAGGCGCACCTTTTCAACAATGGAGTCGGTCTTGTGTGCCCTGACGTGCTTCCTTAGGAGAACCGGGCCTGGCGTCCTCAACCACGCCGGAAGTGAGACCCTTGTGGTAGGGCCCCTGGAAAAAATGAAGAGCCGCTCGTGGGGGGTTTGGTTGGTAGCTGTACACCAGAGGGATCTAATTGCGTGGAGCGCGTCAGCGAGGACTTCCTGCCATTGGGAAACTTGGAGCTTCCTGGACCTGAGGGTCAGTAGGACGGTCGTCCAGACCGTCGCGTTCTCCCTCTCCACCTGTCCGTTTCCCCTGGGGTTGTAACTGGTAGTCCTGCTCGAGGCGATGCCCTTGTCGAGCAGGTACTAACGCAGCTCGTCACTCATAAAGGACGCATCCCGGTCGCTGTGCACATAGCTGGGGAAACCGAACAGGGTGAAGACACTATGTGAAGACCCTAATGACTGTGTGGGAGGTCATATCGGGGCATGGGATGGCGAAGGGGAATCGGGAGAACTCGTCAATAATGTTAAGGAAGTAAATGTTTTTGTTAGTGGGGGGGGAGTGGCCCTTTGAAATCGATCGCAAGGCGTTCAAAGGGCCTAGCAGCCTTGACCAGGTGGGCCTTGTCTGGTCTATAGAAGTGCGGTTTGCACTCCGCACAGATCGGGCAGTCCCTGGTGACCGCTTTTACCTCCTCGTTGGAGAAAGGCAGGTTTCGGGCTCTGATGTAGTGGGTGAGCCGGGTGACCCCTGGGTGGCAGAGGTCATCGTGGATGGCTTTTAGGCGCCTGATTTGCGCGCTGGCGCATGTCCCGCGGGATAGGGCATCCGAAGGCTCGTTGAGCTTCCCCGGTCGATATTTGATATCGTAATTGTTGGTGGAGAGTTCAATCCTCCACCGAAGAATTTTGTCATTTTTAATTTTGCCCCTTTGCGAGTTGTCGAACATGAAGGCGACCGACCGTTGGTCGGTAATGAGGGTGAACCTCCTACCTGCGAGGTAGTGCTTCCAGTGTCGGATAGCCTCCACGATGGCTTGTGCTTCCTTCTCGACTGAGGAGTGTCGGAGTTCTGAAGCGGATAGGGTACGGGAGAAAAATGCAACGGGCCGCCCTGCTTGGTTTAAAGTGGCTGCTAGCGCTACCTCTGAGGCGTCGCTCTCAACCTGAAAGGGAGTGGATCCATCCACCGCCCGCATGGCTGCTTTGGCGATGTCGTTCCTGATGCAGCTGAAGGCTTGGCGCGCCTCAGCAGACAGGGGAAATAGTGTGGCCTTGAAGAGTGGGCGGGCTTTGTCCGCATATTGGGGGACCCACTGGTCGTAGTACGAAAAGAGCCCAAGCACCGTTTGAGGGCCTTAGGGCCATGGGGGAGGGGGAGTTCTCATGCGGTCCGGGTCTGGGCCCAGGACTCCGTTCTCCACGATGTAGCCGAGGATGGCTCGTCTGTTTGTGCGGAATACGCATTTCTCCATGTTATATGTAAGGTTTAATTTTTGGGCCGTCTGGAGAAAACAGTGGAGGTTGGTCATGGCCGCAGATGGTAACATTATCCAGATACGGAAACGTGGCCTGCAGCCCGTACTGGTCTACTATTCGGTCCATTGCTCGTTGGAACACCGAAACCCCTTTAGTGACGCCGAAGGGAACCCGGAGGAAATGGAAGTGGCGGCCATCGGCCTCGAACGCCGTGTAGTGGCGGTCCTCCGGGCGGATTGGGAGCTGGTGGTATGCAGACTTCAGATCCACCGTGGAAAATACCCGATATTGGGCGATCTGGTTTACCATGTCTGCAATTCTGGGGAGGGGATACGCGTCTAGGAGCGTAAAG
Source organism: Scyliorhinus canicula (assembly GCF_902713615.1). Lineage (NCBI taxonomy): Eukaryota > Metazoa > Chordata > Chondrichthyes > Carcharhiniformes > Scyliorhinidae > Scyliorhinus > Scyliorhinus canicula. Next base: position 255,255,166 of record NC_052146.1, read on the forward strand.
CGATTGATGGTCTGGCTATAATCGACGACCATGCGGAATTTTTCCCCCGTCTTGACGACCACCACCTGAGCTCTCCAGGGACTGTTACTGGCCTCTATGATCCCCTCACTGAGCAGCCTTCGGACCTCTGCTCTGATAAATACCCTATCCTGCAGGCTGTACCGCCTGCTGCGGGTGGCTACCGGTTTGCAATCCGGGGTGAGGTTGGTGAAGAGAGGAGGGGGGGGACGATGCGCAGCGTGGCGAGGCTGCAGATAGTGAGTGGGGGCAGGGGCCCGCCAAAGCTGAGGGAAATCCAAGCCTAAGAGGAGTGGCGCGCAGAGGTCGGGCAAGACATACAGTTTGAATTTGGAATAGCTAGCGCCTCGAATCGTTAGCGTTGCTGTAGTGCGGCCTTGGATTTTGATGGAATGGGAGCCCGAAGCGAGGGCGATAGTTTGGTTGACGGGATAAATAGGGAGGGAACAGTGTCTTACCAGCTCTGGGTGTATGAAGCTCTCTGTGCTCCCGGAATCGAAGAGGCACGACATGTTGTACCCGTTGATCTGGACCTCCGTCATCGAATTTCTCAGATGCTTGGGGCGAGATTGGTTGAGTTGCGGGCCGCGTGGTGGGTGCCCGGGGGAGTCGAATTCTTCCGATCGGGCGTCCGGTCGAGTAGATGCCACTGCGTTCTGGCGAGCTTGATGCAGGAACATTGCGTTGAGTTGCGGGCCATGTGGTGACTGCCCGGGGAGGTCGGACTCCTTCGATGAGCTGTTTGAGTCTGGGGATGCAGCTAGGGCCCGTGGATCGCACGTGGAGGGTGGTGATGAAGATGGCGGCCCCCATGAATCGCACGTGGCCGGCTGCATGGTGGAGGTTTGCCAAGATGGCGGCCCCCATGGATCGCACGTGGCAAGAGGGGACGGAGCCTGAGCATAGGCCACAGCGTTTCGGGCCCTGCGGGCCTGCTGGTGCTCGGGGCGATGGTTTTGGACTGTTGGGGTGTTGAGGGCTGGGGCCCTTCTGCCGAGGCACACTCTAGCATAGTGGCCTTTCTTCCTGCAGCTGCTGCAGGTCGCGGATCAGGCTGAGCAGTGCTGCCGCGTGTGCTGGCTTTGTCCACAGAAGTGGCAGGCTGGAGCAGTTGAATAACTGGTTTGGGGAGCTGAATAGTGGCAGGCTGGAGCAGTTGAATAACTGGTTTGATGAGCTGAGTAGCTGGCTGGGGAAGCTGAGTAATTAGCTGGAGCAGCTGAATAGCTTGAGTATTTGACTGGGGGCCCCCATGAATCGCACATGGCCGGCCGCATGGTGGAGGTTTGCCAGGCTTGGGGAGTCCTCGGGTCGGGGGCCCATGAGGGGGTTAGCGGGGTCCGCGGGTAACGAGTTGAGGCTGCGGAAGGAAACTTCCATTGTGATAGGAGCCTCTACGGTAGTCTCTAAGCCCTGGGCCCCATTTTCTAATAGTCTCTGGCGTACATAGCTAGATCGAAGGCCCGCTACAAAAACATCCCGCACAGCAAGCTCCCTATGTTCGACCGCGGTTACGGCCTGGTAATTGCAGTCATTTGAGAGATTGTTCAACTCGCGTGCAAATTCAGCTAAAGTTCCAGTAGGCCGTTGTCAGCGAGTCGTGAACACAAGGCGGGCAAAGACCTCGTTCATGGGCCTAATATACATTTTGTCCAAAATCGCCAGCGCAGCGGTGTAGGAACCGGCTGGATTTAGTTGTGTAGAAATTCTGTGGCTTACCCTCGCGTGCAGTAGGCTGAGCTTTTGTTCCTCCGTAGTTTCAGCGGTGCTGATTTTGGCCAGGTAGGCCTTAAAACATTTCAGCCAGTGGCAGAAGGTTTCTTTCGCCTCTGCATCCTGCGGATCGAGTTCTAGATGTCCTGGTTTTAGAGCAGATTCCATGCTTTACTTCGGCAGCTTCTTAAGTGTATTAAATTGATGGAACCATCAATTCAGCGAATACATGTAGTTGGATCTGAACAGAGGCTTTAATACACTTACAATAGAGCCAGCCTATTCGTCGTTGAACTTCAGGTGAAATGGCAGGCTGGCTCTAAGGCACTGATCTTTATACATCGGTCCCAGGGGGAGGAGTCCTGGGCGGAGCCAAGGGAGGAGCCCAGTACAACTCTTGCGTACTCCCAGAGCGACTCCCTCTGGTGGTCGGATAGTGCAACTGCACTTGCAATGGGTAGATAACGAACATATATACATGGAGTGATATTGGCAACTATATATAGTGTGAATCACATTCACCACAGGATCTTGTCAAAGGTTTTGCTGAAATACATGTAAATTGCATCAACTGCACTACCCTCATCTACACACCTGGTCACATGCTCAAAAATTCATTCAAATTTGTGAGTCAAGACCTCCCTCTGACAAAGACATGCTGACTATTCTTGATCCAACTTTGCCTCTCCAATTCTATCCTTCAGAATTTTCTCCAATAGTTTCCCTACAACTGACATGAGACTCACTGGTCTGTAGTTCCCTGGCTTATCTCTACAACCTTTCTTAAACAGTGGGACCACATTAACTGTTCTCCAGTCCTCTGGCACCTCCCCGTGGCCAGAGAGGAATTAAAAATTTGGGTCAGAGCTCCTGCAATCTCCTATCTTGCCTCCAACATCCAGGGACACAAATCATCCAGACCTGGAGAGTTGCCCACGTTTAAGTCGCCAACAACCCCAATACCTTGTCACTCCTAATGACAATTTGCTCGTGAACCTCACAATCTCTCTCCCTGAGTTTTATATCTACCTCCTCATTCTCTTGGGTGTCTGTCTTACCAAACTTACCCAGTGCAGAGCCCTGCTGCATCTTCTCTCCAGAAAGTTAATTTCATACTCTCCAACTTTGAGCATCCTCTCACTTCACAGCTGAAGGCTATTTCAAATGAGGAATTAGCCTTGTTAATTGCGAAATACCTTCACTCTCCTGAACTCTCGATGCCTCCTCAAAGGCACAGGTGTCTCTGAGGATGATTAATGCACTGCATGTCCAGCAAGCGTTGATGCCTGAAGTGTGCCTGAACTCAAGGAACGTCAGCACCATAGAGTCAGTTGCCAACACTCAAACACTGAAGAGCAAGGCTTCACCACTGAGGATCCTTTCGTGGCCACAGTTTAAGTGTGTGGATGAGTGGAGAGCACGGTCTCCTAATGTTCCCGCAGAGTTCTGGGGGGGGGGGGGGGGGCGGCGGGGTGGGGGGGTGGGGGGGGGGGGGGGCAGCAGTGTGCAGAGCAAATTTTGCCAGCATAACTGGCTCCATGGATGGCATTCTTGAGAGAAGGCAGGACAGTCATTCTTTGTAAGGGTAAGGTGGGGGAGGCTTGGGGGATTTCAGGGTCCCAGGGCGGAATCCTCAACTGATTGGCGGTCTCTCTCTTTCTTCAATTCCTTTCAGATAAAACCATGTTCGCTGGTGTGGATCTTGTGGAGGCTGCCCTCACTATGCTTGTGGTAGCCGAGGCCGCCATTTGCCAGGAAGACCTGGCCGTCCATCAGGCTGAAGAGAGACGCAGAGGGGTAGGCCAATGATAGCCCAAGGTAGTATTATTATTATTATAATATATTATAATTATCAGTGACCCCTCCCACCCAGGCTTTGCCTTCTTTCAGACCCTTCCATCGGGCAAAAGGTGGACGTCTGAAGTCCCGCACATCCAGCCATAGGAACAGCTTCTTCCCCACAGCTACAAGACTCCTCAACGACTCGCCCTTTGACTGATCTGTGTATCCAGGAGGTGACAGATGCTGTGTATGCCCATGCATCTGACTATATCATGTTCAACCTGGACCAGACCCAACAAGATGCCCGGGCTGCATATTTTTCTGCCATTGCTGGAATGCCCAAGTCTAGGGCCAGGGAGCGATCGATGGTATGCATGTCAGCCTGCAAGCATCAGGGAGCGCCCTATATTAACAGCAGGGGTTCCATTCCCTGTTCAGATCATGTACGGCCATCACCTCCGGGTCATGCTCATGTGTGCCCACTACCCAGGGAGCAAGCATGACAGCTACATCCTGGGGGACTTGGAGATCCCCGCTGTCTTTGTTAACCACACCAGGATGACAAGTTGGCTCATGGGGGACAAGGGACACCTACTGAGGACATGGCCAATGAAGCCGGTGTGCCACCCGTGCTTTCATTGAGTGGTACATAGGCCTGATGAAAATATGGTTCTGATGCCGTGACTGCTCTGGCAGTGCCTTGCAGTACACTGCCCAGAGGGTCTCCTGCTTTGTGGTGGTCTGCTGTCCCCTCCACAATCTGGGCACAGCAGCGGGGCGACATGCTGGTTGAGGAGGCAGAGGAACATTCAACTTCATGTGATGAGGAGGAGGCAGACTAGCAGTGTCTTGAGGACAATTCTGAGGAGGAGCCGGAAGATGGAGGACAGGCGGCGGCAAGGGTCAGACATGCAAGGAGGGCCGGAGAGCCCCTCGTAGATTCCAAATTCTTCTAGGCCGAGGTTGTATCCGTCAGCTCAAACCCCCCCCCCCCCTTACCAATTCCCCCCGCCCCCTCCCCAACTATCCTATTCCCCCTTCCAAGGATCTATGTAACATCATTACAGGGCAAAGGGCCTGTGTTGGCACTGTCAGCAAGTCACTATAAAAGGCAGGAAAGTGATGGTCACTCACCATGAGGAAAGCTATGGTGCTCCTCAGAATCTGAAAGTCTGATTCCTGTTCTTCTGCTGACAGTACGCTCACACCCATCCTCTGAACAGAGTCTTCAGTTGGGAGCTTTTCTTTTTGAATAATTGTGCCCGGCTGTGAGGCTGGGAGGGGGAGGGGGGGTTGAGCTACTACAGTAGCTGCTACTGGTCCCCCTAGCTACAGATAAAGCCCTCACCCTTGCCCACTTCCTGCTCCTCACTCTTCTTGATCTTCCGTGGTCTAGTACTGCATCCAGATGTGACCCCAGGATGCACATCAGATGTGGAGGCAGCCTATTTATTTTCACACCCTGTGGCCTTCGATGCCCTTGGCAGACATCTTCTGGAGTGCCTGGAGTCGGAAGGCTCCAGCCAACTTGCGGGTACCACTGGCATCCCCGTACCACTCTGTTCTATCCACTGTCCTTGATGCGCCGGTGTCAGGAGGGGGGGGGAAAAATCAGAAGAACTGAAGACTGCCTTAGTCTCCTTGGTGCCAGGCCCTGGGTTGACCTCTAGTGTTTCCTCCTTCAATAAGGGTGCCCGTTGGGCCCTGGGGGACCAATGGGACATATGGGCAGCTGGAGTCAGCTCCAGAAGCCTCCAAGTTATCTGGCTCTGACAGTCCTGGAGGCCCCCCCTTGGCTGCACCATGGTGTTGATGCCCTCAGCGATTGTCTTCAGTGACTGAGCCACGCTCAGGAGTGTTGTGGCAATATCCACTCTTTCACAATGCACTGTCCCTGATTTCAGTAATCAAGCCCAGTTATTTTACATTGACAATATATGGATTGATCTTAGCCATGCTGACTTCAAATCTAACATGTATACATTGTAATGATAATTTTGATAAAGATCATGCATATAATGCAATTAAAATATTTAAAGTGCAGATTCAAGGAATGGATATGTTTTCTTCAATACGCATAAAAGGGCTTCTAAGAAATCTGGAGGAAGTACAAAAAGTTTTTGGGGAAAAAAAGTTGACAAAAAAAGTCTCTGCTCCCTTTTCACCTTTAGTTTTCTTGTTTACCTGCACTGAGCGAAATACACAACACAATCCTGTCCTAACAGATTAGAAATCACACGGCCGTTACAACCAAAAAGGTCAGCTGGAAGATTGTACACTGTACTAATGGAATGGTGATTCACATAATGGGAATCTCCACTCCATGTTCTAACCATTGCATCACTTTCTGTGCCAGGGGTCAATACTTGAGAGTGATATTATTGTGTGAATGTTTGATACATTCTATCAACTTCATCTCTGTCAATTTAGAGGCATTAACCCATTTTAAACAAATGGATTAATGTTCCTATTAAAATGGAAGAGAGAAGAATTTGATGGTATTGAAGGTATGATTTTGTGATCTATTGTTCGCAGTAGGGAGTGCCAGGAGCACATCAAGGAAATGTCATGATTTTCGATCCATTAAAATGACGTTTAAATTTGTACTAAAGGATGGGCTGAAAATCTGTACAAACAAAATTTCTGAAGGCATCCGTACACAAAGAGCAGTGCATCACAGAATCACATTTTACATTTTTATGCAGCTCAAAGTAATTTACATGCTTAAATCGCACTGTTTGAACTGTAAAATAATATCTGAATTTGAAATTAGTTTTCTAAAATTATGTCAGTTATGAATTCTTGTTCTACTTAAAAGTTGTTTGAATTACAGCAACCTTCACCAATTATAGTAGGTAGAGTACAATCTTAAATTAAAATAACGACTGATTCATCACACAGCTCTTTCCACAACCATAGTGTAACCATTTACATGAATATACCTTCGTATTTTCCCCAAAAAATTATAATGTGAATTCTGTATAGATTAACTGTTTGACAGCTGAAATACCTTGGGAATTTTTTTTAATTAGTTAGAACTTTAGTCATCTTGGGAAATGGGGACTGATTTTTTTCAGGCTCCAATAGCGACAGAGCCTCACCAGTGAGAAGTGGGGATTGCAAACATCGGTCATGCAGACAAGCACAGCTGATTCATAGCAGCTCACATTTTTGCGGGGAAGAAAGATGTCTGCATTTATCGGGCACTGATGGCAAATACAAGCTTCATCATAGGTTTCACAATATGTAAATTAATTTTGTGGCCGCTTTGTTGCTTTCCAGATGAAAATGCTCTTGGTTAATACGAGACAAACTCAGTAGTGTGAAGGTTTGGTCTGGAGTTTGGGGGTTCACATGTTAGCATGGATAAAGGGTTGATTGATCGAAAGAAAATTAGGTCATTTTCAAGTTGGCAGATGGTTACTAGTTGGGTGCGTCGAGGATCATTGCTTTGGTTTCATCTAGTTGCAGTCCATAACAATGGCTTAGATGAGGGGACCAAGTATAATGTAACTACGTTTGCTGAAAATACAAAGCTAGCTGGAAAAGGGAATATTTTCCTTTGGTTGTTCGTAATAGTCAGAGCAGAGACCATACTGAGCCAGCCTACACTTGCAAAACCTCTGAGTAAACTTTTATTGTTAGATATGATTTTGTCATAGAGCAGCATTTGCTGAATCAATCCTAATATCTACACTAACAAGCAATTCAAGATAATCATTCAAGCTCATAACATGGTTCATTTACACTTGCTAGAAGCAATGTACATGTACAGGGACCCATTCTCTGCAACAACAAAAGGGACATGTACAAGGTTTGTGCCTTCTTTGAATTACCCAGGTACGGTTTTGGTAATACTAATTTTTAGAGTTCTTTATCAGTTTGAAGTAATATTTTACCTTAGCCCTAAGTAGTCCAGATTGAATTGGTTTCTGCTGAGTAAGACAATTAAATAGCTAAAGGCAGGCTGAGAACTGACACAGCAGCTGTTTATGTGTCAGTTTGTCTTGTTCAAAACAGCCACCACATTTGTTTTAATTACACTATGTGCAATTCAAGGTTTCTTTGACAGCTTTGAAGAAATAAGCAAAAGGTTTGAACTCAGCAGCTTGATTTTGTAAGGACGTTTCTCAAGCAAGATTCATGTACATTAAACAGGTTTTATCCTAACTACCTTGATCTAACAACCAGATTTGTAGGGCAGAAATAAAAACATAAAATGCTGGAAAAACTCTGCTATCTAGCACTATCTGAGGAGAAAGAAACAAGAGTTGACGTTTTGAGTACACGTGACTCTTCAGAGCTAAAGAGAGGGAGAAATGTGATGAATTTCATACTGTATAATGGGGTAAGTGGAACAAAGTAGAAGGTCAATGATAGGTCGGATATAGGAGAGATTGCAACAAGGATGTGTGCAAGACTTGTCCCTCCACACCAGAAATGGGGGGGGGGGGGGGGGGGGGGGGGAGGAAGAAAATTGGGGCAGACAGGCGAAATAGCAACCCAATCTGCGATTAGCCTCTTATTACAATCCCAGACCAGACCCCAACAGTGGCTAGAATACTGCACTGAAACCTCAATCCTTCAGTTTATTTTGTAAGACTGCGTGGAAAGAATGATTTGCTCCACAAGTGATTGCACGAAGAAATAAGGATTGGGTATTTTTAAAACAAAACTTTATTCGGAATACAATATTAAACTCTTTAACTGCACACCTGAAAATAACAACTTTCAATTACCCCATAAACACTACTACTCAATTTCCCATTAAACAATAAAAGAAATATAAAGCTCCCAATCTATCCTAAAATCAGCATGCATTGGGTAGTACTTTCTTTATTAAACAGGTTTGGCTCCTGTTCAACCCCTTTCAAACACTGGCTGAATATCTTTTTAAAAAAAGGTTCACCTGACATGTGTCAGCTTCTTCCTTCTCCCCAGACAAGAATGCACTGCTTTAAATATTATTGCTCTTTTATAACTATCGTACTGTGAGAGAATTGTGGACTCCGTGTCAGACAGATCAGACTTCACCTACCTCCTCTCTCCAAAGCCTTCTCTAAAAATTGACTCTTGGCATTCCTTGGCTCCACCCAGCAATTACATTATTTCCCCAAGCTGAAAAACAAATTAACTCTATACTCTGAAAGTACCTTAAACCCCCAGGGACTTTACCCAGTCAAATCATGGTGCATTGGCCCAAAACCACATTCCTTTGGTCAATTTCACCTTCTGCCTTCTAGAATCTCCCAGGCCTTTCCAAAACAAAATCCTTTTTTTGAAAAATCATGACCAATTCAGTCAAACACACTATAACCTAAAGCTTTTAAGTTTTAAATTGTCCCGATATTTGAAAGCCAATATTTCCAAAATCCTCCATTCATCACAGAATCTCCCCAAGGCCAAAGGAAAAGGCAAAATGTAATTGAAGTGCTGGGAATGATCTCGCTAAACACACCATTCAGCAGACTTTAACTCCAGTCTGCTGAATTGTACCCCAAATTTAATCATCCAGAGGTGGTGAATTTTGAAACATCTCAACTCGAGAATGCCATGGATCCAAAGATTTTGAGTGCATTCAAAATGAGGATCAAATGATTTGTTTAACACATCAAAGGCTATGGGGTAGGTGGAAAAGTGGAGTTGGGATTTAAGATCAGACATTACCATATTGAATGGTGTGGCTGAGTTGATGGGTTGCATGACCTGCTGCTGCTTAAGCAGAATCGACTTTTTAAGAATGAACATTTTTTAATCAGCAGAAACTAATTTGTTTGCACAGCATGTTGCCTTATTAATATATTCATTTTAATGATGTGTATGTCCTATCTATAAATAAAGGTGTTGCAGTACAGCACCCATTTCTTTTATCTATCTTCCTTCCAGCTACTGCTTCACTTCCAACAGTCAAAAAGGGTAATATGGAACTTGCTTAGAGGGTTCCATGGCTGCTCCTACATTTGGAGGAAAGAATAGCATGTCCGCAAGGATCAGAATGGCCAGGGTGGTTATATAGCACACATACCCATCTTTACTTCCAAGACCCACTTCTACTGACACAGACCTGGGCGCACAAAGGGGTGTGTCAGACAGCTCTTCCAACTCTTGGGAGGCTGGACTACAGATAAATTATACCACAGAGATAGTTCTTGTTCTGGGTATGCAATAAATTGTTGTGTTCCTGTATCTTTGCTGGCTAATGGCATTTTTTTTCAAACTCCATTAGCTGACCATCCAAAGATGCATCAAGCAAATGACAGAGTCTGGACTACAAGAGCAATACTTCCAACAAAACAAATTCCTGTGAAAAGGAGGCATCAGCTCCCCGAGGCACAGAACATTCACTATGTGCCTGGGTCCATAAAATGACATAGGATTAGGATGTGGGTTTTTGTTTATTGTCACGTGTGCCGAGGTACAGTGAAAAGTATTTTCTGCAAGCAGCTCAACAGATCATTAAGTACATGAAAAGAAAATAATAGATAGAAATAGAAAATGAGAGATAGAAATGGCAAGATTAGGGAACCATGGATGACGGGTGAAATTGTGAGACTAGCTAAGATGAAAAAGGAAGCATATGTAAGATCGAGGCGACTCAAAACTGATGAAGCTTTGGAGGAATATCGGGAAAGAAGGACGAATCTCAAACGCGCAATAAAAAGGGCTAGAAGGGGTCATGAAATATCTTTGGCTAAACGGGTTAAGGAAAATCCCAAAGCCTTTTATTCATATGTAAGGATCAAGAGGGTAACTAGGGAAAGGATTGGCCCACTCAAAGACAAGAGAGGGAATTTATGCGTGGACTCAGAGGAAATGGGTGAGATTCTTAATGAGTACTTTGCATCGGTATTCACAAAGGAGAGGGACGGATGTTGAGGCTAGGGATGAATGTTTAAATACTCTAGGTCAAGTTGTCATACGGAAAGGGGAAGTTTTGGGTATTCTAAAAGACATTAAGGTGGACAAGTACCCAGGAACGGATGGGATCTATCCCAGGTTACTGAGGGAAGCGAGGGTCGAAATAACTGGGGCCTTAACAGATATCTTTGCAGCATCCTTGAGCACGGGTGAGGTCCCGGAGGACTGGAGAATTGCTAATGTTGTCCCTTTGTTTAAGAAGGGTAGCAGGGAAAATCCAGGGAATTACAGACCTGTGAGCTTGACGTCAGTGGTAGGCAAACTGTTGGAGAAGATACTGAGGGATAGGATCTATTCACATCTGGAAGAAAATAGACTTATCAGTGATAGGCAGCATGGTTTTGTGCAAGGAAGGTCATGTCTTACAAACCTAATAGAATTCTTTGAGGAAGTGACAAAGTTAATTGATGAGGGAAGGGCTGTAGATGTCATATACATGGACTTTAGTAAGGCGTTTGATAAGGTTTCCCATGGCAGGTTGATGGCAAAAGTGAAGTCGTATGGGGTTCAGGGTGCACTAGCTAGATGGATAAAGAACTGGCTGGGCAACAGGAGACAGAGAGTAGTGGTGGAAGGGAGGGTCTCAAAATGGAGAAGGGTGACTAGTGGTGTTCCACATGGATCCGTGCTCGGACCACTGTTGTTTGTGATCTACATAAATGACCTGGAGGAAGGTATAGGTGGTCTGATTAGCAAGTTTGCAGATGATACGAAGATTGGTGGAGTTGCAGATAGCGAGGAGGACTGTCAGAGAATACAACAAAATATAGATAGATTGGAGAGTTGGGCAGAGAAATGGCAGATGGAGTTCAATCCAGGCAAATGCGAGGTGATGCATTTTGGAAGATCAAATTCAAGAGTGGACTATATGGTCAATAGAAGGGTCCTGGGGAAAATTGATGTACAGAGAGATCTGGGAGTTCAGGTCCATTGTACCCTGAAGGTGGCAGCGCAGGTTGATAGAGTGGTCAAGAAGGCATACAGCATGCTTGCCTTCATCGGACGGGGTATTGAGTACAATAGTAGGCAGGTCATGTTACAGTTGTATAGAACTTTGGTTAGGCCACATTTGGAATACTGCGTGCAGTTCTGGTCGCCACATTACCAGAAGGATGTGGATGCTTTGGAGAGGGTGCAGAGGAGGTTCACCAGGATGTTGCCTGGTATGGAGGGTGCTAGCTATGAAGAAAGGTTGAGTAGATTAGGATTGTTTTCATTGGAAAGATGGAGGTTGAGGGGGGACCTGATTGAGGTATACAAAATTATGAGAGGTATGGACAGGGTGGATAGCAACAAGCTTTTTCCAAGAGTGGGGGTGTCAGTTACAAGGGGTCACGGTTTCAAGGTGAGAGGGGGAAATTTTAAGGGAGATGTGCGTGGAAAGTTTTTTACGCAGAGGGTGGTGGGTGCCTGGAACGCTTTACCAGCGATGGTGGTAGAGGCGGGCACGATAGCATCATTTAAGAGGCATCTAGACAGGTATATGAACGGGCGGCAACAGAGGGAAGTAGACCTTGGAAAATAGGAGACCGGTTTAGATAAAGGATCTGGATCGACGCAGGCTGGGAGGGCTGAAGGGCCTGTTCCTGTGCTGTAATTTTCTTTGTTCCTTTGTTCTTTACGTAACAGGGCAACACAATGTAACTCCATAAACACCGGCATCGGGTGAAGCATACAGGGGTGTAGTGTTAATGAGGTCAGTCCATAAGAGGGTCGTTTAGGAGTCTGGTAGCATCTGTAGCACAGAAACAGGCCATTCAGCTCAACTTGTCTCAGCTGCTGTTTCTGTTCCAGCAGCCCCGTCTCATGTAACCCAATCGGCATATCCTTCTATTTGTTTCCTCTCATGGACATATCTATCTTCCCATTAAATTTGTCTACACTCACTTCACTACCTTAAGTCATAGGAAGTTCCACATTCTAAATATTCTCTGGATAAAGACATTTCTCTCAAATTATTTATTGATTTATTAATGATTGTCATATATTCGTATCCGCTATACCACTTCTATAGTTATTTTGATGCAAACCACCAATGTTTGAAAATATAATTTGAAACTACTGTTACATTTTTATTTCTGGTACATTTTTATTGTTGGTAAAGAGTTGCATTCAGCACTCATTCTCGCATTTCATTGGCATATAGCTATTAACTCCGCATTATTTATTCTGAAGTTGGTTATGATGCCAAACCAGTACTTGTAGTATGAAGACTTGATAGAGTGCGAGACTGGTGATGGGTATTTGTGCCTGCAATTTTTAACTCCTCTGCACAGAAAATAAATTTCCACATCTTTATTACTAGTCAGAACTAAGAACTAGCAAAGCTAATAAAATGCCTTCTGCTATCTCAAGAGATTGAAAAAAGTCTGTGAGGAAATGCATAGAAGCAGATAGAATGCCTGTGGATGTGGTTACCGGTCTTATGAGCCAGCCAGGGGGGGTAAAAAAAAATCAAAAATGGCCTAATATAACCTCCAAACGACACTGAAAATGAAATGAAATGAAAATCGCTTATTGTCACAAGTAGGCTTCAAATGAAGTTACTGTGAAAAGCCCCTAGTCGCCACATTCCGGCGCCTGTTCGGGAGGCTGTATAGATGATCAAAATGTGCAAGACAGTACATAACATTGAAGAATGTAACAAAGAATAATTATTCATTAAATATTTGTGACATTCTTTTTCACCAATTTTAGCTTTAATTGTATTGAAATGATCTCAGAACATTTTCCAACCTGCATGTAGGAACTATTGTATAGATTAAATAAGCGGCATATTGGTTAGCACTGTTACTTCATAGTACCAGGGACCCGGGTTCGATTGCTGGCTTGGGTAACTTGCGGTGTCTGCACATTCTCCCCATGTCTATGTGGGTTTCCTCCGGGTTTTCCGGTTTCCTCCCACAAAATCCCGAAAGATGTACTTGTTAGGTGAATTGGACGTTCTGAATTCTCCCTCATTGTTATACTCGAACAGGCACCAGCATGTGGCGATGACAGGATTTTCACAGTAAGTTCATTGCAGTGTTAATGTAAGCCTACTTGTGACACTAATAAAGATTATTATTATGTAGGAATGTCAATTTGATTATACTTAATATAACAAGTTTACACAATGCCTGGAATTAAAGATCCTTCTTTCCCAGGTATAATTGCAATGAAATGAAATGAAATGAAAATCGCTTATTGTCACGAGTAGGCTTCAATGAAGTTATTGTGAAAAACCCCTAGTCATCACATTCCGGTGCCTGTTCGGGGAGGCTGGTATGGGAATTGAATTGTACTACTGGCCTGCCTTGGTCTGCTTTAAAAGCCAGTGATTTAGCCCAGTGTGCTAAACCAGCCCCTTTTGTGGGAATGACTTGCTAGCCAACATAATGCATGGATTATGAAGTATTTTGTGGGAATGTGATATAATGTTTTCATCACATCCTTCATTCATATTGAAAAATGCCTGTTACATTACTCACATTACATCCTTGAGGTCAGGCTTCAACCATAGTGTTAAGGTAAACGAGCTTCCAAAGCCAAGATTTTGAAGAGAAGGCCCAGTGTAGCAATCTTTTTCATTCCAAAATATAAAGCTGGTGGAATTCCTTGAAGACCCTGGTCTCAAATCATGCTTGTCCTCAGTGACACAAGTGCGTAAGCCTCTGGAGAAAAGATCGGCATAGGAGGGTGAGGACGACCTAAAAGGGCATTCTTGAATGCAGAATTGCTGGGTACAGGACAATGTGCTTTCCGGGGTAGTGGTGCTAAGACAGAATGTGTTCCTCACTGGCAGTCCACAGGTTGCTTGAGATGGCACAATGGATACACTTTTGTACGCTGCTATGTTTTGAAGCCTTGGAAAATAACCCTGTGAATGAACGGCTCTTGACAAAATGTAACATACACATAAAAGAACTTCGATTGCTTGGAACAGCAATGCAACACCCTTTCTTAGTAAAAGACAGGTCATCCTTGATGTAGGGAATCCTCACGATAATGTGAAGTTAAATGTTTAACTGCAGACACGCTGAAGATGACATCTTCACCATCCAGTAGCCCAATGCTCTCCAGTACAGAGTTCAAAGTTCAGGAATTGAACTGTGTCCTGAATTATGCACAAGTCCATACACCAGTCCCATTCGGATGCAAAACTCTATTACTTATAAAGGCAAGTAGGATTTGCAACTTCAGTTCCTCAAGTTGTAATTAGGAGTGGGACCTGCGGGAAGATTTGAACAAATATTTCAGTGACATAATAAAATCAAGTGCAGTATTTTTTTTAAACACATGTCTTATGCAAATATAAATTTAGTTGAAAAGCAAAGTTCTGCACGGTAATGTTTTAAACATCAATTGCAGAGATCGATGCAGCGCAGTTATTTAATCCGAAATAAAGAAAACGGTTTTCGACAAGGGTAAAGCTGAAAATTTAGCGCAACTACTTCAATTTTAATTGCTCAGGGAAGTTTTTGCGCTCGCGCTCCACTCCCGTCGTGAACACACTCACTTTGAGTGTGATTTTCCACAAGTAAATTCAAGTTAACGCCAACATAACGCCGATCCCCATTAAATGCTAATTTTGCAACCAGGAATGAATATGATAAAAAGTCCACGTCGTATGTCCCTTACCCTACATTCGTGCAGGACCTTCGCCGTCAGTAAGCTGATTACACCGCAGTGCCATATGGCATGCGCTCTCAGACGCACAAAAAAACGAAAGCATTCAAAACATAAAACTCTATAGCGACTGGAAAATAATATTAATTTGATACTGAAATTCGGGGGGGGGGGGGGGGGGGGGAGATTCCGCGCGTTAAAAAATTATCCCTCTCAGTTAAAAGCCAATTCGTCCAACTGCGCAATAAGACAAGAGGAAGGGAGGTGAATTCAGACTTGCTGCCGCTTCCTCAGCAATAAGCTCTCAAAGGGAGAGAGCCACGCGCCGTAATGTCGCTAGGCAACCAGACTGTGGAGTGAGCTGGGCTTCTCGCCTCGGTTCCACACAACGCCAGCTGTGCATTCATCTATTTAACAAGAGCCTTACCTGTGCTCTTAATCCTGCCCCAATCTTACCTGTGTCCTTAATTCTGCCCCAACCTTACCTGTGTCCTCTATGCTGCCCCCACCCACCCCCCCCCCCCCCCCCCCCCATAAAAAAAATGTGTTGGGGCTTCACAATTAGAAAGCAAATTATGTTCCACATGTGCCCACAGCTCTGGGTAAAGGATACTCGGAATTGCTAAACTTTGTTTTACAAAGAAGTGTGAGGATTCCACCCAACCCCCGAAACAAATTATCTTTTTTCTTAATTGTTAGAAAGAACCAAAACAAAATTGCAATTCTGTTTCTGTGGCTCCATTGGGCGCCTTCTCTCTGTGTCTGACTCGAACCGCAGGTCACAGCAAGTGTGGCCTTCCAGAGGAGGCAGGAATTTGGGACCTCAAACCAATTTTCAGATCTCACCCCGTGGAATCTATAGAATCACTACAGTGCAGAAGGAGGTAATTCGGTCCATGGAGTTTGCGCCAACCCTCTGAAAGAGCACCCGACCCAGGTTCAATCCCCGCCCATTCAACCCCTCCTTATCTCCATAACCGCATCTGCACATCCCTGGACACTGGGGGGCAATTTTAGCATCGCCAATCCACCTAACCAGCACTGTGAGGAAGCCGGAGCACCTGGAGGAAATCTTACAGACATGGGGAGAACGTGTGAACTCCATACAGTCACTCAAGGTCGGAATCGAACCCGGGTCCCTGGCGCTGTCAGACAGCAGTGCTCACCATTGTGCTGCCACTCATGCCAAGACATGGGCTTTTAAAATGACACTTGCCCGATTGCAAATTCTCGGGTTATCTAATCTGCACCCTGAAGCATGATTTCATGTTGCTGCCTTTGTTACATCGTTCAAAGTAAATTACATTGACAGGTTAAATCACGTGCCCCTGGTGTCCTGTAGTGAATGACACCCAACAAACTCATGCCATAATAGTTGGAGGTGGGGAGGGTGTGTAAAACCGAGAAACTTTGAAATACCACAAAGGCAAGACCCTGGGTGCAATCTACCTGAATGGGAACAGGGTGCTGTAATGCACATGATTAGCTGGTGTTTCCTGGTGCACAGAGCGCCAAGCAACATCACACTATCGAACGGCCAATCGATAGATTGGGAGCCTCAGCAGAGAACATGTGTCGAGGCCGCACTTAGTCGCGTTTTCTGCACTGAGGAGCTCTGCTTGCTGGAACTCCTCCGTGCAGGATGAGATTAAGACGACATTTCTACATGGCACCCAATCTCGCGAGACCCCAACGTGAACACCCCCAGTCCTAACTCACCTGCAAGGGGGTCCTCAGGCCCCCTTACGCCGCATCCAACCGCACAGAGCACCTATACCTGTTGCAGGAAAAATGTGAGCCTGCTACCCAGCTGGCAGTGCCGCCTGGGCACTTTGGCAGTGCCAGGCTTTCATCCAGGTGGCAATGCCAGGGGACCAGGCTGTCTGTGCCAAAGTGCCCAGGTGGCACCAGCAATACAAGGAAGCCACCATGCCCAGAGAGCAAGCACCCAAGAGCCTTTAGTCCCCTGGGAGACCCCCACAAGTGCGGTTTCATCTGTTCCCTGTTTGTGGAGACCAGCACTGAACGGTGCTTACCCGAGATTTCCAAGGTGAGGGTGTTAGATCCCACGCCTTGGGTAGATCATGGGAAGGCATATTATAGTGAAACTAGCTGTCTTTCTATAATGTTGGCCGCCTCAAAGCTGCTCCAGTTAAGCCAGAAGTGGACAAGTACATATGGATTGTGGCCTGGATTCACATTTATGTTTGCCAATTTAAGTACCCGCCACCCTAACCCTGTCTCCCCTCTCCCCATGTCTGCGTTGGTCTCACCCCCACAACCCAAAAGATATGCGATCTGCAGGGTAGATGAATTGACCATGCTAAATTATCCCTTAATTGGAAAAAAAATTGGGTACTCTAAATTTTTAAAACAAAAAAAAATTAAATGCAGGCACAAAAGCAAAAGACTGGAAGCTGGAAATCTGAAATAAAAACAGAAAATGCTGGGAATACTCAACACATCTTGCAGCACGCATGGAGAAAAGAAGATGTAACCTTTCAGGTCAATGGCCAATCATGAAAATATATTGACCTGAAACATTAACACTGAAATGTAAGTGGTAGTTACAGACATGCCTGTCAAATATCTTCTTACCCTGCTTGGCCGAGTTTTTTCAAAATTGTGGCATTCTATACAAAAACTAACATCCTATAGGATTAAAAATACCATTTGATACAAGTCACAGCGAATAATTATTTAACATAGGTGCACAATATTATAATTGTACAACCTTTAATCCACATTGTGGTATATTTAGTTTAGGAGGTTATTGGGCAAGTACCTGGAAGCTTTAAAAATAGTTGATTCAAGTATTGTTTAATTCAAAATATATATGAGCCTAAGGGATATATTTACCCCTGAAATAGGTCAATGCAAACTTTTGATTGAGATGTTATAGTATTGTTTCCAACTGTCTGCGCATAAAATATAGGTGACTCATAACACTTCTGTGAAAAACTGTGACCATCAGCATACAAAGTTGGATTATTTACCAGATACTTGATACGTTTTTTACACTAATTTACTCAGAGCTGTTTCTATCAGGCATAAACCTAAATCTGTAGTCTGATTTCAGAGCAATGATCATTCCTGTGGGTCAGAAAATAATTTCAGACAAGTCTTTTCCTGAAAGCAAAATAAGCTTTAGGCTTGTGGAAACAGAAGTCAACTTTAATTACACAGGAACAGGAGCAGACCATTTATTCCCTTAAACTGGTTCCATCATTTAGTGAGATCATGGCTGATCTGTGATGTAACTCCATTGACTGGATTCTCCGCTGGTGGGATTTTATGTTGCGCGGCAGCATACCCACGCCCGGGGATTTCCCGACAACGTGGGGCTGCTCACAATGGGAAATCCCATTGGCCGTCTAGCGGGATGGAGAATCCCACTGCTGGCACCAGAAAATGGTGTGGCAGGACAGAGAAACCCACCCCATATATCTGCATTTTCTCCCTTTTCCTTTAATATCTTTAGATTAAAAAAATCTATCAATCTCAGTTTTAAAATTCACAATTGGTCTACTATTAATTCTCATTTGCAGGTAACAGTTCCAAACTTTTACCATCCTTTGTCTAAACAAGTGTTTCTTGATTTTGCTCCTGAAAGGTCTAACTAGAATTTTTAGTCAATCGCCATGATTCACTGTTGTGAGTCCACCCCGCTATCGCTGTGCATGAGGGGTGCTCAGCCAAATCTCCCATTCACTGCAGCGGGTCTAGAGAATCCCGTTGCCATGAATGCACGGAGAACCCTCTCCATGTTTCCCAATTTCTCTCAGTCCATCCCATCTGTTCCCCTTAATATCTTGAAATTACAATCAAATCACTCCTTAACCTTCTAAATTTCAGGAAATACAACTCTAGGTTGCAAATGTAGCTCTTGGAGTCTGTGTTTCATTCCAACAAATCTTATGCTGCAGTCACTTCAAAACCAATATATCCTTCATAAGGCGTTCTGCCCAGAACTGCTCACAATACACCAGGGCTTTACATAGTTGAAGCACGACTTCTACCCCTTGTATTCCAGTCTTCTGGATATAAAGGCTTGCATTTAATTAGTCCTTTTGATTATTATTTATACCTATTCATTACACTTTAATGCTCTATGCACCTGCACCCACAATTCTATCACTGTTAACAAGATCTTGTTGCTATATACAACAGTCAGATAGTTGTCAAAAGTTTGAGTGGCTCTGAACAGTAAGTGGATAATGAGAAAGACGGGTTAATTCTTCATCCAATCTCAAGGTTGTAAAAATTGACTTTTTCTCTATAATTTTCCTGCTCTCCAGGTTGCCTCCTAAAATCTGGTTCCTCCTCTTACTCCTAATAGCATGCCATTGAAATATCTGTGTGTCATGAAATCCCAAGTAAAATTAATTAATGTAAAATAATTGTTGATGTATAATTCCTTAATTTGCATCAACTTAATTTTGGAACTGGAACTTTATATCTGCAACGTTATCTATTGACAAACATATCTCCCTAAAACAAATTAGCCATTCAATAACTAATTTGATATATTAAGTAAAATGACTATTTCTACACAAGTCCATTGATATTTTGGATGTAATTTTTACCAACATTATGAGCTAGATTCTTCCACCCCGCCTGCCGCACGATTGCCAAGGGCGGGACGTGAACCATGCAAAGGTCCATTGACCTCGGGCAGGTATTTCCGGTCACCGGGCAGGCACGGCCTGAGAATCCCACCCTCTGTTAGCATTAACTTGTTTTAAAACAATAAACTCAAATAGGATCACATTGGTACACCTAGGATATGCAGAACAGAGATGGGCCATTTGGTTTAACTAGGCTTAAGTAGGGTGCCCTTTCCAAGGGCAGGTGCAGACACGATGGGCTGAATGGCCTCCTTCTGCACTGTAAATTCTATGATTCTATGATTCTAATCCATATATACTCCACTTGTGCCTTCTCCCTTCTTTCCCCACGTAATTCTGTCAGCATATTTTCTATTTCCTTCTCCCTCATGTGGTTATCCAGGCTTTCCTTAGATACAGCTATAGTATTCTCTTCAACCACACCCTGTGTTAATAAGTTCCACATTCTCACCACTTCTGGGTAAAGACATTTTTCTGAATTACATGTTTGATTTCTTGGTGCCTATCTTATATCCATGGCCTCCAGTTTTGTTCTTTCTCACAAGTGCAGTTTTCTCTCTGTGCTGATCGAAATCCTTCAAACCTTTAAAGTTCTCTCTTAGGTTACTTTTCAGCCTTCTCTTTTAAAGAGAAAAGACACACAGCCTGTTCATCCTCTCCTGATAGGGATACTCCTGCATTTCTGTTTTTTTATAAATGTCTTTTATTGGGTTTTTGAACAAAGTATATTTACCGTTATGTACACAGAATAAGATATATATATATAGAAGAGAAGGGCACACACAAGCATACCAAAAAAAAGTAATAATAAAAAATAAATTAAAAATAAAATGAAGTAACTGGTAAGGTATAATGTACCAGCTCAGCAGCAGCAACTCTGTACAATTGGCAATATTATTTACAACTCATACGTAGGCATCTGATTGTGAGGGAGGGGGGGGGGGGGGGGGGGGGGCGAGCCTGAGGAGGTAGATATACATTTGGGTGCCGGAGAAACAATTACAGAGGGCAATACTGTAGCCACCTGGGGTGGCCACTGCCCAACACAAAATGGAAGATTGCAAGGAATGCAGGGAAAATGGACACGTTGGAAAGCAAGCAGCTTGCAAGGCGATTGTGTATTGGGACGACTGCAGAAACCGGTTTTGACTGCTGCAGAGACCAGACAGCACTGTGAAAGAAAACCCGTTAACATACTAATGAGGCAATACCGGGCGAGTCCCAGATACAATGGACACAAGTTAAGCACAAATCGATACATTCTATGGAAGGCCAGACCCAGTGGCGCCAGAGAAGCCCAAAACAATAGGTCCCAAGAACCGCCCCAGCAACCAAGGAACAGCCCTATGATTAGGGGGTTCAAACATATCGATTGGGAAGAGACCCAATCGATTCCAAGCAGGTAAGGGAGTCCGCCCAAAGGGGCGCGGACCCCCTGGGACCTATAAAAGAAAGGTCCCACACATGGTTCAGTCTCCTGGCTCCTACTCCAGCCGTCGAGCAGCAGCCACCAACAAGTAAGTGCCTAATGATGACCGCTACCAGAAATAGGTACTCCTGACACCCTTGGCAATTGATAACAATCCGAAGTCTGCAGACCAGAGCAGAGCAAGAGGCCTTGTTCCCTGACCTCGCAGTTACTTCGAGATAAGTATTAGTTGTTTAGCGGTAGGAGTAAGTTTAATCCTTTAGCGTGTGCATGGGTAGTTATTATAATTGTATTATAATAAACTCTAGTTAGATAGATAGAACAGTACAGCACAGAACAGGCCCTTCGACCCTCGATGTTGTGCCGAGCAATGATCACCCTACTCAAACCCCCACGTATCCACCCTATACCCGTAACCCAACAACCCCCCCCCCCTTAACCTTACTTTTTTTTTAGGACACTACGGGCAATTTAGCATGGCCAATCCACCTAACCCGCACATCTTTGGACTGTGGGAGGAAACCGGAGCACCCGGAGGAAACCCACGCACACACGGGGAGGACGTGCAGACTCAGCACAGACAGTTACCCAGCCGGGAATCGAACCTGGGACCGTGGAGCTGTGAAGCATTTATGCTAACCACCATGCTACCGTGCTGCCTAGTTGTTTGGACTTACTAATTGGTGTACGGTTTTATTGCTTTGAACTTCACCTTGAAGCTTGTGGCGGTGCCTTAAAGGCACCTGGCGACTCCAGAGCTTAGAACGAGAAACAGAGCCAAAGTGAGTGTTAAGCACACTCACCCAGAACGAGCAATAATACTCGAATGGGTTTGGTGTTGGTGTTGTCACTTGCTTCACCCGGATGGGTTTCGCTGCCGTTGTCGTCTCGCGCTCACCTCCGCTTCAGCCGTTCGTCCCGTCTTTCGCCTGGATTCTCCTTGCTCTCTATTCCTGTAGATGCCAAGTTTGTTATCGTTTCCCGTGCCTTTCTTCCGGCTATCATTTCCCTGCCTCTCCTCCACCTGCCTGGTTCTCCTCTATTCTTCCCTGTCTTTTCACTCATGGAGTGGAGAGAAATCAAAGTTCCTTTGTAGCTCTTTCCTCTCCGCCAGGAGCTCTACGGTCGGGGCCTCGGAGTATTTACGGTATACCTCCAGTATGGAGTCGACCAGCTGCTACCTAACCGCCCTTTCCTTCCTATCTCTTCGCGCTTTGAAAGCGATGATTTCCCCTCTTAGTACAGCCTTTAGCGCTTCCCAGAACGTGGAGGGTGAGATCTACTCGTTCTGGTTGTTCTCCGTGTACTCTGCTATGACCTGCGATATCTTTTCTTTGCAGGCCTTGTCAGCTAGTTGGGCAATGTCCAACCTCCATGTGGGGCGTTGGGCCCTGCCCGTCTCCACACTGACATCCATGTGGTGTGGAGCGTGGTCTGATATCACAATTGCGGAGTATTCCACTTTGTCTATCCCCAGAAGCACCGTTTTCCCCACCACAAAGAAGTCAATTCTGGTGTATACGTTGTGTACTGGGGAGAAGAAGGAGAACTCCTTCTCCCCTGGGTGGGTGAACCTCCAGGGGTCCACCGCTCCCATCTGTTCTGTCGTTGTATCCTGTACACAGTTGAAGTCCCCCCCCATGATTAGTCAGTATGTCGCTAAGTCAGGGATTTCTGCCATGGTCTTTTTGATGAAGCTCGTGTTGATCCAGTTGGGCACGTACACGTTAACTAGTACTACGGGTGCCCCATCCAGGGCCCCGCTGACCATGATGTACCGTACCCCTGGGTCCATAACCGTCTTTGTCGCCCTAAACATCGTCCTCTTGCTGATTAGTATTGCCAGCCCCCTGGCCCTCGTCCCATAGCAGGAATGGTAGGTTTGTCCCACCCAACCCTTTCTTACCCATAGTCGGTCCTGCTCTCTCAGGTGTGTCTCTTGGAGGAAGACTATGTCGGCCTTCATATTTCTTACGTGGATGAGGACTTTCGATCTTTTCACTGGGCCGTACTCCTGCATTTCTGATCATCATGACATGTGTGGACTATCTGGGTCAATTTTTTGCAAAAGACAACTTTGGTCAAGAGTTTCTGCTGACAACATGGACATAGTAAAGATCTTTGTTTTGTTCTGAAATTTTATCTGAAGTTAGGTTACAGTAAAGGCAGCATTAATAGTATTTGTGCCATTTCTGCACCAATACAGGCTGTGGGCCAAAAATGTTTTTGCTCTATGCTTGATATAAGGATAACCCTAGCGGGAATTGTCCCTGCGCTGACAATTTGGAAAATTCCTTTATGTTTTATCTACTTTGCCTGTGTTTAAACAAATGATAATAGATGCATTTCCGTACACTTACACGATTATTTAATCTCAGCACATTAGCTGGAAAAGTCCTAGTTGGTTCCTCCAGCTTGATACCTCTAAACATACATAGCATGGGAACCTGGTACCTTGGCTGTGGAGAAAAAAAAATGTCCTTAATGGTCTTGGCTAATGAACATCAACAAATGATATGAACATTGGACTTTATCGTAGTTGATACATAATCACATTTTCTATGCTGGACCTCTGCTTCAGTAGCTTCTTAAAGTGGTGCACCTATCAGTCCGTGAATTGGGTTTCATCAGTTAATGAGGTAGAGCTATCAACACACGAGGAGCGTGACATGCAGTGAGGGGATAATAAATGGTTCACTGTACTTCAGAGAACCCTCAGACCATATTTGTCGGCAACATATGTTCCTCAACCTTGTCAGTCCACCACTTTCCCTGCATGACTTTTAGTTTTAAAACTCACTATACTTGCATATGTTGATCACTTACAAAAGAATTTATGCCATATTGATATTTACAGCTGTACGGTAAGTGCAGCATGATAGCATAGGGTGGCACAGTAGCACAGTGGTTAGCACAGTTGCTTCATAGCGCCAGGGTCCCAGGTTCGATTCCCGGCTTGGGACGCTGTCTGTGCGGAGTCTACACGTCCTCCCCGTGTCTGCATGGTGCTCGATTTCCTACACATTCCCGAAAGACGTGCTGTTAGGTCATTTGGATATCTCTATACAAAATCTCCCCTCTCACACATACACCCATTCTCCCCTCTCTCGCACATACATACACACACTCTCACATTCACACTCTCTCCTCTCACACATACATGCATTCTTTCCTGTTTCTCAAAGACACTCTCCGCTCTCTTACACACACATACACACTCTCTCCTCAAACGCACACATACACGCTCTCCCCTCTCACAAACACACATACCCACACTCTCTCTCCCACACACACACTCTGCCCTATCAAGCATACACTCCCCCCTCACACATGCACTCACATGCTCTCTTCTCACACACACTCCCCGCTTACACACACACTCTCATTTCTCACACACGCACTGCCCTCTAACACACACACTCTAATTTCTCTCACACACACACACTCCTATTTTACACACACTCTCCCCTCTCTTACATACACTTCCCCTCTCTCACACACATACACACACTCTTCCCTCTCTCGTGCACATGCTCACCCACTCCCAATTGATGTGTTGGGTAGGCTGGGTCTGCGAGGACTGCGTTTACTGTAGCAGTGAGAGAGACAGGCTTCCAACACTTGAAGAAATGCAACTCGATTTTATTGAACTCTTAACTATCATACATACTTTAACTGTGGGTTGACACTATGCTGACTTGACTGGAGACCTGAGGCTAACCTGACCAGACTATCTTACTACCACATGGCGTATGTTCTAGTTGCTGCTCACGGGCTCTGACTGTCTCAGAGGCTGGATCCCAAGAGAGCGGGAAATCTCATGCCCTCTGGCTTTATAGTGGTTGTGTCCTGTCTGGTGATTGGCTGTTGTGTTCTGTGTGTTCACTGGTCATCCTGTGTGTCAATCAATGCCTGTCTGTGCACCATCATATCTTATGACATCTCCCCTTTTTTATACTTAAAAAAAAAAATATGTGTAGGTCAATAAATAGTGAGTGTCCTTTGCGTCCCTAGTAGCCCGTCGAAGGATTCTGTTACAATGGAAGGATGCAAGGCCCCCAAGCGTGGAGACCTGGATCAGTGACATGGCGGGATTTATAAAATTGGAAAAGGTCAAATTTGCCCTGAGAGGATCAATACAAGGGTTCTATAAACGATGGCAGCCTTTTCTGGACTTCCTGGCTCAGAGATAGGTAACTGGGTCAATAGCAGCAGCAACCCGGGGGGGGGGGGGGGGGGGGGGGTGCATTATTGTAGTGTTTATTCTGTAACTTTATAGTGTGTTAATTTGCGTTGTTGTTAAAATGCTGGGTTGTTCATGGGGATGGGGCGAATGTATATGATTGTTAATATTATTGTTATTTTCGGTATTTTACTAAGGTGCGTCAATGTTGTATAAAATCAAAATTTCTCAATAAAAATTATTTTTTTAAAAAATAGTGAGTGTGTGTGTATAGGAGCCTGACTATATACAAAGTATGTTAACGTATTTACATGGGAAGGTGTCTAGTGCAGATAGAGGGTAGATGACAAATTAGGAAGAAACAATATGTACAGATGTGTAAACGGATCACAAGGTAATGCAACATTCAACCTATAAATTCAGTCTCTGGCGGGCGACGAATTCTGGTTGACCGTCTCAAGAGTGGGTCGGGGCCGCCTGCACTTGAACGGGCGGAACTGCCTCCAATGTAGAGGTCGGTAAAAGAACTGGCAGATCAGTGGCCTCGTGGAAGGGCGCATCCTGAGGAACCAGCATGCGAGGTGGGACATCACGTTCCGGTGGCGGGCGTGGAAGTAGCCGCAGTGCCCGCCTATTACGCCGAAGAAAGGAGCCATCATGCATGCGAACAAGGAACGATCTTGGGGCCACTTGCTTAACCACCACAGCCGTGGCAGACCAGCCACCGTCAGGTAACTGAACACGAACTCGTTCAGCAGGGACCAGAGCAGGGAGATCTGTGGCGTGGGTGTCGTACACCGACTTGCATTGGGCCCGAGACTGTTGCATCCTCTGCAGGACTGGAAAATTGTCAAGGTCCGGGATGTGGATAGCTGGCACCGTCGTCCGTAGTGTGCGGTTCATTTGCAGCTGTGCTGGGGACAGGCCAGCGGACAAAGGAGTCGCCCTGTAGGCTAACAGCGCCAGGTTGAAATCAGAACCCGAGTCAGCAGCTTTGCACAAGTCTTTTAACAATGTGGATCCCCTTTTCAGCCTTCCCATTCGACTGGGGGTAGTGGGGTCTTGAAGTGACGTGCCTAAAATTGTACAGCTGGGCAAAATCCGTCCACTCCTGGCTGAAGAAGCACGGGCCATTATCAGTCATAACTGTAAGGGAATGCCATGACGGGCAAAAGTCTCCTTGCATGCCTTGATGACTGTTGCTGATATGAGGTCAGTCAGTCTGACCACCTCGGGGTAGTTAGAAAAGTAGTCCATGAGGAGGACATAGTCTCGGCCCTTTGCATGAAAGAGGTCAATACCAACTTTGGACCATGGGGAGGACACCAGTTCATGCGGCTGTAGAGTCTCTTTAGGCTGAGCCGGCTGGAACCTTTGACACGTTGGGCAATTTGGAACATGTTGGCGATATCCTGACTAATGCCTGGCCAATATACTGCCTCTCGGGCTCGACGGCGACACTTTTCGACCCCCAGGTGACCCTCGTGGATTTGGCTGAGGACCAGCTCTCGCATGCTCTGTGGGATTACTATCCTGTCCAGCTTCATTAGTATGCCGTCCACTACAGCTAGATCGTCCTTTACATTATAAAACTGGGGGTACTACCCATTTTGCTAACCATCTGTGAGATGTCGCATGACCCGCTGGAGTAAAGGATCCCTGGCCATCTCCTGACGAATCTGCGCGACCCTTTCATCAGTGGCTGGAAAGTTGGATGCACAAAACTTCACCTGAGCGTCTATCTGACAAAGTCCGACTGCTCACACGGCGTGGTGATGGATCTAGAGAGTGCGTCAGCCACAATGAGCTCTTTGCCTGGGGTGCAGACCAGGTTGAAATCGTAGCGGCGGAGTTTGAGGAGGATACGTTGCAGCCGTGGCGTCATATCATTGAGGTCTTTCTGGATGATGTGAACCAATGGCCTGTGGTCCGTCTCAAGCGTGAATTTGGGGAGTCCATACACGTAATCATGGAATTTGTCAATCCCTGTGAGGGGGCCCAGGCATTCTTTTTCAATCTGAGCGTATCGTTGCTCAGTAGGTGTCATGGCTCTAGAGGCATACGTGACTGGGGCCCAGGAGGAGGATTCGTCCCGCTGGAGGAGTACTGCCCCAATGCCAGCCAGGCTCGTGTCGGTGGAGATCTTCGTCGAAAAATGCCAGGTCCGGGGCCTTGGTGAGTTTCGCCCAGAGCTCACGCCACTCTTGCTCATGAGCGGGGAGCCACTGAAAGTCCGTAGTTTTTTTAACGAGATTGTGGTGAGCTGTGGTGTGTGATGCAAGGTTGGGGATAAATTTCCCAAGGAAGTTGACCATCCCTAGGAAGCAGAGGACCGCCTTCTTGTCCTCCGGGGCCTTCATGGCGTTGATCGCCGACACCTTGTCTGCATCTGGCTGCACAGTGAACTGCGGAATATGGTCACCAAGGAACTTTATTTCTGCTTGACCGAACGAGCATTTGGCTCTATTGAGTCGGAGGCCATGCTCGTGGATTCTGTGGAACATTCGCTTGAGGCGATCAATGTGCTCCTGAGGAGTCATGGACCAGATAATGATATCATCGATGTACACTTGCACCCCCTCGATGCTCTACATCATTTGCTCCATTATGCGGTGGAACTCCTCCGAGGCGGAGATGATGCCAAAGGGCATCCGGTTGTAATAGTAGCAACCGAACGGGGTGTTAAATGTGCACAGCTTTCGACTGGACATGTCCAGCTGTATTTGCCAACGCCCCTTGGAGGCATCCAGCTTCGTGAAAAACTTGCCGTGAGCCATTTCGCTGGTGAGCTTTTCTCGCTTAGGGATAGGGTAGTGTTCCCTCATGATGTTACGGTTCAAAACTTTGGGGTCGATACAAATGTGAAGTTCCCCTGAAATTTTTTGACACAAACCGTGGAGCTAACCCAGTCTGTGGGGTCCGTGGAGGTCTTGCAGCTGCTGCTTGAGGTGGTCCTTAAGGGGTGCCAGCACCCGACGCAGTGCATGAACCACAGGTGTGGCATTCGGTTTCAGCAGTATCTTGTATTGGTAAAGGAGTGTGCTCATACCTTCGAAGACGCTGTGGTATTGTGCTATGATGTCATCTAATTGGGCTTGGAAGTTGACATCTGGCGAGGCCGTTGCCTCTGCGGACGACATGGTGTGAACCTGCTGCACAAGATTCAAGATTTTGCAGGCCTGAGCACCGAGCAGGGAAGCTCTGTTGGTACCTACAATTTCAAAATGCAGCGTTGCTTTTGAAGAACGATGGGATACCGCAAGCTGGCATGAGCCACTGGCAGCAATGGCATTGCCATTGTAGTCGAAGAGCTGGCAGGCCAGTGGAAGAATGCTTGGCTTGACGCGGATGGTGTCAAGGTCAGACTTGGAAATGAGATTCACTGAAGCGCCGGTGTCCAGCCTGAAGCGTATGCGAGCCTTGTTGACCGTAAGGGTGGCACACCACTCGTCGTCCGGATCAATGCTCATTATTGGGAGTTGTTTCACCTTCTTGGCTGAAAGCATCGTATGCTTGGTGATGATGCCCACCCGGAATGGGGATGTGAGGCCCTCGGTGTCGGGATCTGGAACCATGTCGGAGTCGGAGTCTGCAACGGGTTGCTGTACTGACTGGACGCTCCTGCGCTGCGGCTGGTATCGCTGTGTGGTGGGCTGTTGAGCAAATCTGCAGAGGGCTGCGTAATGGCCAAGCTTGCCACAGTGGAGACAGCGCCGAGATTTCGCGGGACATTGCTGCTTTAAATGGGCGGAGCCACAGTGGTTGCACGTCATGGCGCCGACGTCAGGACGCTCTGTGCGCCACCGCGCATGCACGGTGCGGTTGAACGATGTGCGCATCTGTGCAGTTCGGTCGTCGGCCTCGCCGTCCCCTTGGTCGTGGAGCGCATGCGCAGGGGCCCGGGAAAAGCGCACAAAATGGCCACCCTCATCCAGACTCAGGCCCTGGAGCTGTTATACGGCCTGCACCCGCTCCTCATCGTGGGGGCCTTGCCGCGCCGCCTCTGCCACCTTGATATGGGATTACCGGTTGTTAGCGTTCTCTTGGAGGGCGCAGGTTTCGATGGCGATGGTAAGGGTGAGCTGGTTAACTTTAAGGAGCTGCTGGCGAAGGGGATCGGAGTGGACCCCGAAAATGATCTGGTCGTGGATCATGGAGTCGGAAGTGGAGCCGTAGTTGCAGTACTGCGCGTGTGTATGGAGATGGGTCAAGAAGGACTGAAAAGGTTCACCCTTACCCTGAAGCCTCTGCTGGAACACATAGCGTTCAAAGCTCTCATTGACTTCAATGTCACAGTGGCTGTCGAACTTCAGCAGGACTGTTTTAAACTTTGTCTTGTTCTCGCCTTCAGCAAAGGTGAGGGAGTTAAAAATGTGGATAGCGTGGTCCCCGGCTGTAGAGAGGAAGAGAGCGATCTTCCTGGCATCCAATGCGGCTTCGAGGTCGGTGGCTTCAAGATACAGCTGGAACTTCTGTTTGAAAATCTTCCAGTTAGCACCGAGGTTGCCGGCAATGCGGAGCTGTGAGGGAGGGCGGACGCTGTCCATGTTACCGGATGGCTGATCACTGGTCAAAGGCAGATTATCTCAAGGTAGGTCCGTCAAACTCGAGCATGACTCACTGGTACCATGATGTGTTGGGTAAGCTGGGTCTGCGAGGACTGCGTTTACTGCAGCAGTGAGAGAGACAAGCTTCCAACATTTGAAGAAATGCAACTCGATTTTATTGAACTCTTAACTCTCATACATACTTTAACTGTGGGTTGACACTATGCTGACTTGACTGGCGACCTGAGGCTAACCTGACCAGACTATCTTACTACCACATGGCGTATGTTCTAGTTGCTGCTCACGGGCTCTGACTGTCTCAGAGGCTGGATCCCAAGAGAGCGGGAAAACTCATGCCCTCTGGCTTTATAGTGGTTGTGTCCTGTCTGGTGATTGGCTGCTGTGTTCTGTGTAATCACTGGTCATCCTGTGTGTCAATCACTGCCTGTCTGTGCACCATCATATACCTGTGTGTATATTATGACACCAATCACAGACTTTCCTCTCGCACACACGCACTCTTTCCTCTCACACCAGGGGATCCCGTTCTCACTCCAGGCCTCCAGTTCCCATGCACTTGCTCCAGGGCCCAAAATCCTCTGTTCTTGCCTTGGACCCTCCCGCCACGCTCTTGCACTGTGTCCTCCAGTCCATGCCTTGTCCTCGCTCCAGGCCGTCCGACCCCACTCTCGCCTCGGCTTGGAACTTAACTTGAAAATTCACTTCCCGCTGTTTGCCACTTGTCCTATCACAGGCTGTTTTCTCCCACCCTCCAATGAACCTATGGCAGCAAATGCAGTGGGAAATCCGTATGTGTTTGGACGAGCAGCTTTGCAACAGATCACTTGATCGGATTGCTGGAACTGTGTGACATAATGAAAATCCTTATTCGCATTTTAGGGTGCAACAGGAAAAGACTGAATTATGGAAGAACCTAGACTGGGCATTAAATTTTCTGCCTGGCATTATGGAACACAGGATGCTACCATATTGAGAAATTGAACTTCTTTGCATTTCTTCTTTATCCATTTTCTGAGTTTAGGATTGCATTTCTGCAGCCTTTCTCCCAATTGCCCATTGTAACTTTTGCAGAGAATTTGCAGATATCCTTGAGAAATGGCATCAACGTTGCATATCCTGGGGCGAAATTCTCCAACCCCACGCAGGGTCGGAGAATCGGCCGGCGGCGCCGATATTGCCGCTCCCGCCATGTTAAAGATTCACCCACCCGCCATAAAACGCCGTTCTTCAAATCCCGCCGGCCACCTCGGAAAACGGCTGGCGCCGGCGGGATGCCATTGTTTTTTTAAGCTTTTTTATTCACCGGCCCGGACGGGCCGAAGTCCCGCCGACGTGGCCACGGGTCACGTCGGCGAAAATCAAAGTAGGTTTATAACGGCGTCAATCATTGATGATGGTTGACGCCGTTCAGATACCTACATCGAGTGCGGGGGGGGGGGGGGGGGGTGGGGGGGTAGGGGGTAGGGGTGGTAGGGGGGTAGAGGGGGGGGTGGGGGGTAGGGGTAGGGGGCAGCGGCGTGCAGAGGGGAGGGGCGACGGTGCGTTGGCCCCGGGCATCCATTGGATGGGGGCATCAGCAGATCTTCCTCCCAGCTGCCTTGTCTTTGTTTGAGAGAGAGAGAGAGAGAGAGGGAGATTGTGGGGACAGACAGAGAGAGAGAGACAGAGAGAGGGAGTCCCGTCCGTCCTCTGGCTGAGAGCAGGGCTTTGGTGAGTATATTGCAATCTGCCTAAACCCAGGAATATTGCCTGGTTAGAATGCAGAGGGAAATACTGGGATCCCGGGGTGGGAGATGTGTCTGGATTTGTCTATTTCTGCTTCAGCCTCTGCGATTTCAGGTCAGTTTCACAACAACAGGAAAAACGCGTGGAGAGAGAGGGAAAAACTTCTGGCAATGTTTCTGGGTTCTGCCTTTATAATTCACAGCGCAGAAAGGGTTCTGCGCTGTGAATTATAACGGTACCTTTTCTAATCCCGGGGAGAAACAACCTTTTGAAGAGTCTGAGGAAATAAGCAGGAATTTGGATTAATTCTGCCTCCCCACACCCTGGGCCTCTTTCTCCTCCCTCCCCCTTTCTCCTCCCTCCCCCTTTCTCCTCTCTCTCTCTCACATTCTCTTCATCCTGCCAGTGCGAAAAAATTTATTTCGCCTCCAGTCGGTCAGGTTTGAGGGCCGATTCCATAGTTGTGTTTATGTTGATTAAATTGACGCGACGATCAATTCACTCGAGACAAGAGTAGAAGTAAACCGTGGCTTTAATCAACTTAGAACAGTGCCTGCCTGCAACTGAACCAATACTGAGAAACACCTACAGGTCGACTGCTCTTTATACCTCTCTTCAAGGGGAGGAGCCATGGGCGGAGCCCATACATGCCCCAACATGTTCCCCTATGGATAATGCCATACAATGGCCCATAGGAGAAGCCCACAAGGGCAACAGCATAGCACAGATACAAATACAAGGGCAACAGCACAGATACAAATACACTGGTGGATTATTGGCATAATACATTCACCACAAGCGGGGAGAGAGGAGCAGCAACGATGTGGGAGGAGCAGCGGGGGGGAGAGGAGCAGCAGCGGGGAGAGAGGAGCAGCAGCAGGGCGAGGGGAGCAGCAGCAGGGGAACAGGAGCAGCAGCGGGGAGAGAGGAGCAGCAGCAATGCGAGAGGAGCAGCAGCGGGGAGAGAGGAGCAGCAGCGGGGAGAGAGGAGCAGCAGAGTGGAGAGTGGAGCAGCAGCGGGGAGAGAGGAGCAGCAGCGGGGAGAGAGGAGCAGCACCGATGCGAGAGGAGCAGCAGTGGGGTGAGACTGCCAGGTGCGAGGGGGAGGGAATGTGAAATTTACATCACCCTTTAAATGTGACGTTACTGACGGGCAGCTGAGTGGAGGATGGTGAGTGTGTCAGGCCCCATCTCTGATAATGCTGTCTGTCTTCCTGAGGCAGCGGGAGGTGTATACAGAATCAATGTGGGGATGGCAAGCTTGTGTGATGTGCTGGAGTGCCCACCAACAAATCTGCTCTAGTGTCCATTACTCTGGCCCCAAACTGACACAGACACAAAGAACTCTGCCACAGGAGACTCAATATCGTTGGATTCTGAGAAGAAAGAGCTACTCAGTCGGCACCTTACAGCTAACCTGACGATGACCAATGAGCCAGAGGCGCAGCATGCCCACGGTCCGCTTTTAAGCCATCATAGTTAGTGCCTACGAGGAGACGCTTGTGCTCTCGACCAGGAAACACCAAGACTGGTTCGACGAGAACAATCAGGAAGTGCAGGATTGCCTTGAACGCACACACAAGGCGTTCCTGAACTGGCAGGTGCACCAAAACTCAAATGAGAGGAAATAAGCCTACAAGCAACTGAAGGCCGAGGTGCAACAAAGAACTTGTGACCTAAAGAACAGATGGCGAATGGAAAGAGCGCAGGAGACCCAGCAACTTGCTGACAACCACCATATGCGCAGCTTCTTGCGCACAAACAAAACCACCTACGGTCCGACCTCCCAGGGACCCACCCCACAGAAAGACAAAAAAGGAGAGGCATTCATCAAGGACCTCCTCAACCAAGACACAGCCTTCGATGAAAATTCCATCCACCCCATCTCGTAACACAGCCCAACCCCAGCTCGACATGAGGTTGGAAACGATATCCAACAGCTGAAAAACAACAAAGCCTCTGGCGCAGATGGAATCCCCGCATAAGTACTAAAATGTGGTGGAGAGGCACTGTTGACAAGAATCCACAACCTCATCACCCTTATCTGGAAGGCAGAGAGCATGCCAGATGATCTGAGATGCCTTAGTTACGACCATCTTCAAGAAAAGAGGCAGGTCCGACTGTGGAAATTACAGCTGGATTTTCCTCTCTCTGCCACGGCAAAGGTCATCTGGAGAATTCTCCTCAACTGCCTCCTCCCAGTGGCTGAAGAGATCCTCCCTGAGTCTCAGTGCGGCTTCTGCCCAACAAGAGGCTCAATGGACATGATCTTCAGTGCATGACAAATCCAGGAAATGTGCAGAGAGAAACATCAACCTCTGTATATGCCATTCTTTGATCTCGCAAAGGCCTTCGACTCTGTCAACCATGAGAGATTGTGGAACATCCTCCTCAAATTCAGTTGCCTGCAAAAATTCATCACCATTCGTCCGCAATGACATGCAAGCCGTGATACTCACCAACTGAACCACCACTGATGCAATACGTGTGCAAACTGGGGTCAGACAGGGCTGTGTCATCGCACCAATGGTCTTCTCTATCTTCCTTGCAGCAACACTCCACCTCATCACCCTGAAGCACCCTACCAGAGTGGAGCTATCCGACCAGAGAAGTGTGCAACTATACAACCTCCTACGCCTTCAGGCCAGCCCATCCTAACTTCTGTCATCGAGCTACAGTGCATAGATGACACCTGTGTGTGCGGCCGACCTGCAAACCATCATCGACGCATTCACCGAGACATATGAGGGCATAGGCCTCAGACTAAACATCTGGAAAACAAAGATTCTCTATTAGCCTGCTCCTGCCACAAAAAAACTCCCCGACCATCAAGATCCACTGTGAGATCTTGGAGAATGTGGATCATTTTTCATACCCCAGGAGCTTCCTCTTGGTGCGAGCAGACATTGATGATGAAATCCAGCATCAACTCCAATGTGCCAGTGCAATCTTTGGTTGCCTGAGGGACAGAGTGCTCGAAGACCGAGACCTCAAATTCAGCACCGAGCTCATGGTCGACAGCCATGGTCCCCACTCTCCAGTCTGCATCAGAAACAAGGACAATGTACAGCAGACACTTCAAATCCCTGGAGAGATGTCACCAATGTTGCCTCTGCAAAATCCTGCAAATCCGCTGGCAGGATAGGCATACCAACGTGAGCATCCTCTCCCAGGCCAGTATCCCCAGTATCGAGGCACTGGTCACTCTTGACCCGCTGCGATGGGTGGGCCACATTGTCCGCATAGCTCCTGAAACAATTGCTGTACTCTGAGCTCCACAATGGCAAGTGATCACTTGGAGGGCAGAGAAAACACGACAAGGACACTCTGAAAGCCTCTCTAAATAAATGCAACATCCCCATCAACACTTGGGAATCACTTGCCTCAGAATGCACAAGCTGGAGAAGAAGCATCGGTGAAGGCGCCAATCATCTTAGGCGTTGCAGGGTGGAACACGCAGAAACCAAGTGTAAACAGCAGAAGGCTAGCGCAGAATCCAGAGCATCCCATCCACCAACCTCATCAAACATCATCTGTCAAACCTGTGGCAGAGTTTGCCGATCCAGGATTGGACAATTCAGCCACCACAGAACCCACCTCCCCGGGGTGGAAGCAAGTCGCCCTCCACCCTGAGGGACTGCCCAAGAAGGAGAAGGGCGGATGGGAGGCTAAAATTACGAGCCAGAAAGCTGCGAGGCCAGCACCCAGTTCCACGTGGTTCTTCTTTTTACATGCATGTGGGACTCTCAAAGATCTCATCAGGTCTCAAACAGCAATTTCATGTCGTGGCTTGAGTGATGAAGCTCCCATAGCTTTCCCACCAGCCAAAGACAGTGGGAAAAGGAACCAGGGCCAAAGGGGATTCAAACAATTGGGCTTTCTTGTGAGATCAGCTGAAAATTTAGGCATCTCTGCCAAAGACTCTGCTCTCCCCTTCCTGAACCTGGAAACCAGCCACCGCGAAGGCGATCTAATCCTGTCACCTACCTGGTGACAGCAGGCAGCCTCTAATTTTTCCCAGTTAATGCCTCCCATTCCAATCAGCAAGTTAAATTACAGGATTTTTGATGCCTCAGGGGTTAAAATGATCTAGCCTTAATTTCTGGGGTAGCAGATGAGTTTCTTCAGGATGAATTAAATAAATGTGCACATTCGAATGTGGGCCAGTTCCACAAACTTAGAACAATCATAAAACCCCCATGCAACTAACTCTGTTACTCCGCCACATCATTATTTAGTGTATCCCCAGATCAAATTTTAGACTTGCTTCAATTTTGTTGAAAGCAGTGCTACCTCAGGGTAAATTGATTTCCAAGGTGTGAAGGAGGATTGCAATGAGAAACAGTATTACAGACATCCAACATATGAGGTGGAAAATTGTAGAGAAATAATTTGCATGTCAATTCAGCATAAAGAAATTGCATTTTTTTCCCACAGATTTTATATGTAAACCTAACAGAGTGGATATTAGCAAATACATTTCTTGCAACAGAGATTTTTGAGGATGTAATAACCACCAGATAAAGACGAGAGTGGATGTTGAAAAATATGCATTCAATGTAAAGTGCTGACATCCTGTATCTCACGGATTTAGAAGTTACTGTACCTAACCACCCTATTTAAGTTTTCCATCCCAAAGAAGGGCAATACATTTATATATAGAGTTGTATCACCTGCAAGTGGTATGTGTGGAGGTTTGGTCACTCCGCTTTTCTTTCCTGTGGTAAGGGACTGTTAGATATTTTCCGTCTCCATCTGGGGCGTGGCTGAGATTGAGAACCTGCTGAAGGACTAATCATGAAAATAAAAGCTACATATCCCACCATTCTCAGTTTGGTTATGTGAGATTGCCAATTTAGTATAATACCGTCCAATCAAAAAAAACCTCATTTTGATCCATAAAGAATTAAATCCAATTCTAAAGAGCTTCTCCCTACGGTACAGATGTCAGAGATTCAAACAGATGCAAAACGGATGTACTCCACTGACATCTGGCGCGAGGTTCTTGGAACAGTGAGTTGGCTAGCTTCCACTGAGGCATGCATAGCCAGGATACAAACTAATCGGGAGATGTGTTTCCCTTTTTAAACCACCCGATTGAGTCATGCTGAGGTTTCAGCACATAACCAGAAAAACAATGTCGCACACCTTGATAGCCACTGTTAAAGGAAGAAAAAGACAACTCCTAGTCAGTGTGCACACAGATTAACTCGATGGTATGCGGTGTTGTGAAGTATGCATATCAGGACCCTCATGACTGATGCTAGGTAAAGCCCATCTGCTTTATCTCGACATACGCGCGATATGTCCGGCATCCGACGATTCACAGTCGGGATCCTTCGTGGTCGTATGTATGATTTATTTGCAGAAACAAAAGTGTATTTGTAAGTTCAGGTAGCATTGGACATCATGTCCAACTTTGTAATGTGCTGCTGTGACTGTGAAGAATTTGTAAAATTGCACCAGTTATGCAATTGCAGCAATGGTGCAAATGAGCCACATTTACTTGGAAATGACTTAACCGTGGGTAAACTACTATGTTATAGGGCAGGTGATGCCAGTATAGAGGCTTCAAAATTATGTGAGTGAATTTTAGGAACATGTATTTCTTTAACTGGTCCCCTAGCTTCTCCACTATACCAATGATGGAATGCTGTAAAGTGAAAAGCCGCAGCCGCACTCACAACCACAGTTAGCGGAGAAGACTAATTCCACTCACTCCTGGAGAAACTCTTGAGCAAACTCTCATCTCAAGACACGATGACCAACAGAGCAGATATATTGCACCCACTTAATACAAAAAAGGCCCCAGTGTAAAAAGGGCATTTTTATTCCAGACGATTTGGCAGTCTTCGACAAATTTACCATCATCGAGATGATTAAAGATGCTCACTTTGGACGAATTAAACACAGCTTTGCTTAAAGCCAAATCTGGAAAGCTGTGGATACAGACTGTATCTACCCAGAATTTTTAAAAGCACAGGGAGCTAAAGCAAATAGATAGCTGGCCTCCTTTTCAAAGGTGCTGGGAACTCTAATTGAAGCAAGTTAAAATAATTACTGAAGCAGGGGAACAGTGCCTGTGGCTGTGAGGCCCCCCAGCTATTGCCTGATCTCTCAGCTTTGTACTTGTTCCAGAATGCTGGAGAGGTTGGTACTCTATAGATTCCCCCCCAATCGTCAAGTCAACCACCCCAAAGGAGCAAGCTGGCTTCCAGAGCAGCCATCACTGCATCAACCAAGTAGTAATGCTTTTTCTAGTATAAATTTAGAATACCCAATTATTTTTTTTCCAATTAGCATGGCCAATCCACCTAACCTGCACATGCAGACATGGAGAGAATGTGCAAACTCCACACAGACAGTTACCCAGCGCCGGGATTTGAACCCTGGTCCTCAGTGTTGTAGTCCTAATGCTAACCACTGTGCAACTTGCCGCCCCCTCAAGTAGTAATGTTTACAATGTACAACAGGTTTTCAGTTCCAAATGAAGATTGCTCTGGCACTCGTGAACCTAATGGTGGCATATGGAACAGAATGAATGCATGAGCTGTTTTTCACCATTTACCCTTGCTGAACTATGACCCATCCTCATAATTCCACGTTTAGCAACTGATTCTTTCACATGTACACTGACACTAAAGAAATGGAGGTATAGAGCACTGAACACTCCTGAACCCGAATTACTTAAATATTTACACCAGTGATCTTCTCAAAACAGAACCTACAATTTCTTTAATGCTGCTGGCATTGCCTTGGCCACACAAAACAAGAATAAGTCCATCACCGAAGAGGATATGGCCAGTGAGTTACAGAGGATGGGGGTGTACTTTTTATAATAATCTTTAATCTTTATTGTCACAAGTAGGCTTACAATAACACTGCAATAAGTTACTGTGAAAAGCCCCTACCTCTGCTGATAGTGACTTTGGCCTAACCTGCAAATGATCGACCGGCACTTCAGTATTTCACCTCAACAACCATCAAGCAAACCAAACCCAGAAAGTCTTCTTCTGCATCCCAGAGGCAAATCCTTCCAACTCAGGAGACACATTTGATTGTACCCTATTGTGCAGATAGCGTCTCCAGAAGCTGGGGCTGAAATTAAAGAGTAGCGTCTACCTGATCCAGGAACTTGCCACATCCACATGGGAAGCAAATGCTCAAACCCTCTGTACGGCAGCACTCGTCCTGATCTACAGTACAGTGGAGTACTGTTTTCCGGCATAGCTGTGGAGTCCACATGTCAAATCCATTGATCTCCGGCTGAATACTCTGTGAATTATCACCAATACGCTTGATTATGGTGCTTGCAAGCTATCACACCAACATTGCAAATAATCAATAAAATCATAGAAAAATTACTGCACAGAAAAAAAACTAGCTGCTCATCCTAATCCTACCTTCCAGCACCCAGTCCGTAGCCCTGCATGTTACAGCACTTCTGGTGCAGAGTTGAGGATTTCTGCCTCAGCCAACAATCCGGTCAGCAAATTCCAGACACCTCCCAATCCTGTGGATGAAAAAGTGTTTTTCTAATATCCTTTCAAATACTTCAACAATAACCTTAAATCTGTGCCCCCTGGTAATTGTCTCCGTTAGGGGAAACGGGTCTTCCCTGTCCACTATGTAGGTCTCTCATAATTTTGTACACCTCAATTAAATCACCCTTCAGTCTCCTCTGTTCAAAAGAAAACAACCCGAGATTACCTATTCTTTCTTTACAGCTGCAATTTCAAGCCCTGGCAACATTCTCGTAAATCTCCCCTGTACTCTTTCCAGAGCAGTTATGTCCTTCCTGTAATGTGGTGACCAGGACTGTATATGAGCCTAACCAGCATTTTATACAGTTCCAACATTACATCCCTGGTTTTGTATTCTATATCTTGTGCAGTAAAGGAAAAGACTCCATGTATCTTCTATACCAGCTCATCTACCTGCCGTACCACCTTCAAGTACCTGTGGACTCGAAGGTCTCTAACTGCCTCTGTCCCTCTGAATAGCCTCCATTTATTGAGCGCTCCTTTGTTTAATTTGCCTCACTAAAATATGTCAGCTCACAGTTCTCCAGGTTCAATTCTATTTTCTACTTTTCGCCCTTCAACCAAATCTTCACTCTGAAGTCCATGGGCAGCATTCTACGTTTCTGAGACTAAGTGCTGACACCGGGGCAGAATTCTGGACTTTCATAAAAGCAAAACTGGCGCTGAACCTGGACCAACTGAGTGACTGTGGAGGGGCTAGCACCAGCGCCTCGTGGAACATAACCAATTCCACTGAAAAACAGTGCGGGATTCGCCAGGTCAATTGACACTCGGGAGGCTGATAAGCTGCAACCACACATACACATTACAGTCCCCACACATACTCATCCCAGCCAACAAGATGGCACTGGTTGCGCTGGAGCACGCCCATATAGCTGTTGGGAACCCAGCGGGGTGGCCTGGGGGACACCTATATGACATATGGACTTATGTTCAAAGTGGGCTGTTAGTGGTGTGCACAGCTGCATGGCTGTCTTGCCAGCTGCGGCAATGGTGTTCCATGCCCGTCCACCCCGGCCCCCACAGCCCAACTCATGGCTTTCCCTTGCTACTCCCACTTGCCCTAGCAGAACACTCCCAGACAGTCGCATAACTGTCAGCAAACTATGGCGATGTTGGACAATTTCCGTCCCCTCTCTCTCTCCCTCAGCAGCCATAACGCCGGTTTCACGATTTGTAAAAGCACAAGTGAACCGCGCAGTTGGGAACTCTGCTCATTGGAGGTAGAGAATCACGGAGGCCCCAGATAATACTGGGTCGGGCCTACTAATGACATGCAAACAGTGTGTCTTGTATGTGCGTTCCGGACCGCATTGATGCCACTGTCGAGGATGGAGAATTGCGATTTTGCATCAAATCGACGCCTGCTGCGATTATAGCATCGGAACCTGTTCTCCACCCAAACGCGTTTCATGGTTTTTGCATCAGCTAACGGAGAATCCCGCCCCATATCTATCCTCCTCACCACCAACATGAACAATTTGTTTGTGTCAGCTACAAATTTCCCAATCATGCCTCCCAAATTTAAGTCCAAATCATTAAAATATACCACAATAGCAGGGGACCCAACACTGAGTCTGTGGAATGCCATTGGAAACCAATCTCCAGAGAATTCACTTGTTACGTTAGGAAAGACATGCTGATCCAAGCTAACTTGACCAACAATCCATTTCAAATGTAGGACTGTCGTGGAAGCCTTTTAGTGGTCTTTTCCCTCTTGACGAACAATGACATGTTGCTTGGAAGAACTGCGGCATACCGATAGATACCATGCAAAGGACCCAACAGTACAACTTGGAAGCTCAAACCTATTCACAGGAACCACCTCAGAATTGGTCATGATGATGTTGCCAACCACTCGATAGATGACAGATTAACGCATCTGACTGCAGAGTGCCTAAACAGACGACGGAGTGCACATCACTGAACACTGCCGGTAGGGAAAATTTGCAGGCAACCTACAAGATACCGATGCTGATTAATTAGAAGCTTTGGCCTATATATCTGACTTTAAAAATGACATTTGATTTTTTTCTTTGCTGCTGCCATACAGAAGAAGACAGTAGCAGCCCCGGTTACACAAATACCTCTGAACAAGATCCTTCTATGCTTGGGATGTCCTGTTCCGCTCCTAGCTCAGCAACCACAGCTACCTATACAGCAACTCCGGCAGCAGCTGCGTTCTTCACAGCCATGCGGCAGCTCCATGGTACAGAGGGGATACACGTAGGGTTACACCTTCAAGGAGGTGATACCTCCAGCACAGACCAAGAGCAAACTTTCCCAACATGTCCGAGCAACAGTGCCTCAGAAGGCTCAGCCTCCCACAACAGGTAGCGGGAAATATCTGTGGCCTTCAGGAAGCAGACCTCTGCCCAAGAGGAGAGGATGGCATTCCTGGTTCACCACAGCTCCTAATTCATTTACATCAGCTTCTTCAAAGGATATGCTTTTAAAATTCTGAAGCCGCCACTACCTGGTGCACTTAGCTGCATCACCCTGCTTACTGATACCCTATTTGCCAAGGCCGCAAACTATTCACTTTGCCATGCATGAGGTGACTCAAACCCAGAGGATTATGAGCTTTGTATGAATGGGATACCAACCTTATAGGCTATCAACTTTGACTTAGCCAAAAGTGAATATCCTCTACTTGTTAACTTGCATTTCTTCATGCTGTGAGTGTATATGTTTCAATAGTTAGGATGTGTGCTCATCGTTTTTTTAATATTTTAATATCTTTACCTGTGTCTGGTCCATGGCACAATAAAAACTAACCCCTTACTTAAATTCATGACAGCCTATCTGATTGAGTTCTTTGCAATCATTATGTAAACAGTTAAGTACATACACTGAACTGGCATGTTTGTCCTTATAATTTTCAAAAAACCCTGTGGGTGGGGTGGGGGGATTCCTTACACTCTTCCTCACCCAGTTGTAATAATTGTCAATAACATTGTGAAACCACCCACAAGCACACCTCATTTCTACAGTCAACCAGCCAACTATCTAATTCTACACTTTCCTCGTCACCAAGGCTGGTCATTCAATTCAGTGGAATGAAGCTGCGTGGATGAATAGGGGATGCAATAAAGTAGAAGCCATGACAATGAGCAATTTGAATAAACTCATTTTCCATTAAAATAAAGAACCTTGTCACAGAGTTAATGTTTCAATAAGCAAGTGAATCTCTTTGTTCAACTAAGACATTGTCCTCTTACTTTTCTATTGCGTTTATGCAGTGTTATTCCTGTGACTTAAGTAAGAATGTATACTGTTCCTATGTTCAGCTGAGCAAGTGGCAGGCTGTTGTTCCCTTCTTTAAGATGCAAGTAGTGGGTGTCCTCTGAGCTGTGAGCCTGTAAGGGCCTTGCCAAAGACTTCTCTCACCTCTGCAGAGGCAGATTCGGACATTAAAGCAGGTGACAGCTTCTATAGTTCTGTTAGAGAGGAGGAGGGCAAGGCCAAGCAGTGAGGGTGCCTTGAGAAGAGTGCTCAGTGCAATCTGTCCTTTCTCCATCTTCCCTCTCACGGCTCACTTGTACTCCCTGCTAGCCAAGAGTGAGAGAGCTGAATGGCAGTGTGGAATGGCACGATCAAGGTGAAGCTTTGATCGATGTATAAACTGGCAACCTTAAAAATGCATTGCATTGCCTGGCTGTCCATGAGGCTGGCCACTGTTTCCAAAGAGCTGGACATCAACACAAATGCCTGACATATGTCACTCATGATTGAGATGACTCATCCGTTATTTCTGCATTATCTCTGGAAATGCTGACAACAGCACCTACGATTTCTCATAGAATTTGCAGTGCAGAAGGAGGCCATTTAGCCCATCGCATGTACACCGTCCTTGAAAGAGCATCTTACTTTAGCCCACACCTCCACCCTATCCCTGTAACCCAGTATCCTACCAAACCTTTGGACACGAAGCGGCAAGTTAGCATAGCAATCCACCTAACCTGCTCATCTTTGGACTGTGGGAGGAAACTGAGAGCACCCAGAGGAAACCCACGCAGACACAGGGAGAAAGTGCAAACTCCACACAGTCACCCGAGGCCGGAATTGAACTCGGGTCCCTGGAGCTGTAAGGCAGCAGTGCTAACTACTGTGCCACCATGCCGCCCTGATTTCCGTTATTATTCGACAAGTACCTTTATCTTGGATGATCGCAAAGGTTCAGCATCTAGATTCAGTTGAAAAGAACTTAAAGTGACCTGCACCAACAGCCACCACTGGGACAGTGAGTACATTTAAGGAGGAGTTCGACAGATTTTTAATTATTACAGATTGGTTGAAGGGTTATGGAGAACAGGCAGGATTGTGGAGTTAAGGCCAGAATGAGATCAGCCATGATCAAATGGTGGAGAACACTTGATGGGCCAAATGGTCTAATTCTGCTCCTCTATCTTTTGAACTTATGAATTATGAACTCACCCTTGCCCACAATGTTGACTTTCTGCAGCTGGCCCTGTTTCCAGCACCTGCTCACATGTAATGAGTTCACCATCGTGTACTATTTATCTGTGATACAAAAGCCACCAAGATGTGCGTATCAACACTGTTGAGGAAATACACAACAGTCATAATGGTGTAACCTCAGTGTGCTCGTCCACTTTTGAGGACACTTGAATTTCTCCCTCATTCTTTCTGCCAGGACCCATGCAGAACATGCGAGATTAAAGAAAAGGTTTAGTGCTGAAAGTAGGCAAAATCAGATTGGAGCCTAGCACAGTGCAGATAATGAAACTCATATATTGGTGTCATTAATTCAAAATGAGTGACATTTAAGTGGCAGTGCATCATTCAATGCTGTCACCACCTCCCTGGGCCACTCCCCATCACCAATGGCCAGTGCTTGTGTCACCAGCTGAGCTCAAGGCCCTCCATTACAGTCAAGTTGGCCCTGGCTGCAGGTCAACTCCAAGTTCTCTATCACTCCTTAGAGTTTGACCTCTTCCCCTGCAATGAGAAAAGTCAGTGAATTATGAACGTGAGAAGTGAACTGATTGCTGTTTATGGTAAACATTTGAGGAGGATAACTGTGAGGAATTGGTGTGAGAGGGCAATAGGATGAGGGGGTGTTGTCTGCTGAGATGGAAATTTGATAAGGCGAGAAAGAAAGGAATACGTGTAGTAATGTGTGAAGGATAGAGGAGTACTGTGCAGGAGAATGCTAGGGAGATGATGGCTACCAGCTCACTCAACTTACCTGGCCTTGTGATGTCATTGAACCTTTTCTG
The DNA here is from genome assembly GCF_902713615.1 of Scyliorhinus canicula. NCBI lineage: Eukaryota > Metazoa > Chordata > Chondrichthyes > Carcharhiniformes > Scyliorhinidae > Scyliorhinus > Scyliorhinus canicula. Next base: position 255,299,525 of record NC_052146.1, read on the forward strand.
TCACTGTATCCAAGTTCTTGAACCACATTCCTGTTGTTCACTTGATCAGGCTGTCTGTCCTCCTCCTCCCATCCTTAAGGACTTGTCTCCTAGCCCTGACTTAATCCATCGCTATGCTTAGGGATGAGTTCAAGAACTTGGAGTCAGGTGGGGGAGACCTTCTCAAATCTTGCTTCTATTACGTGAGAGCTTCCTCTTTTGTCGTGCTACATCATTGGTGCCAGACTCATGCGGAAGTTCCTCTAGTGAATGATTTGGCGCATCACCTGCCTGCCCTCCCTGATTGGTCATGTAACCTGGAACCAGAATACTAATGTTGTGGACTTGGTTAAAGAATCTAAACAACATCCACTACTTAATCAAACAGATTCTTGCCTCGGTGATGAATCTGCAGGGACTAAGTCTAGAAAGTTCTGCTCAATGGTACTAAGGAGAAGAGAAGACTTGCTGAATGTGGCGCTACATCTCCCAAGATCTCCTTCCCTATATTCTGCATTTTAAAGATCTAATGGGGCTGAATTTTACAAACCACCCATTGGTGGGAAAACAGGTGAAGTAGGGTGTGTGCCATCAGTGGCATACCTGCCACTAGGCAGCTTGTCTCCACCCCACCACAATTATATGGAAGTTTCATGTGGGCCACACTTTCATGGCTCAATTAAGGCCCTTAAGTAGGCACTTAATTCCCAAATAAGAGCTTCTTCCTGCCACTGCTCTGATTTAATAGGCTGCAGAAGAGGAGAGAAGAATCTGGATCAGTGCAGGCTTGGTGGGCTGAAGGGCCTGTTCCTGTGCTGTAATGTTCTTTGTTCTATGTTTGATCTATGCCCAATATGCAGCCTGTCAGGTTTAACCCTACGGGTTGGTGGTCTGTGAAAGGGTGGGTCCCTCCTTGCTTTGCCACCCCCCCCCCCCCCCCCCATGCCAATCCAAGTCCTTTCCCACATTTTTCCTTCCCGCATGATCTCCCTCTGTAGCCTTCCAACCAAGCCCCGGCAAAAATCCCAGAATGACCTCGGTTTCATGACACGCATGGCACCTTTCCCTCCTAGGCCTCCTCCAATGCCAGCAGTAGCCACCAGTCCTGGTTACGACAAACAGCTGCTGGCCTCCGATTGACTAGCAGCTATATGAGGTGGGACATCCTCCATGCGACGGACAGAAGTCATGCCTCATATTAATTAAAGAGTCATCGCTCGAACAATTAAAGTGGGGAAACCGGATGCCCCCAACATTTGCACTGGGGTGCTCGGAGCCCGCCCCTAGTGTATCATCCCGTCTATGGTCTTCTCTTCAAAACATGAAAACCTCCTTTATTTCAGCTGACTTTCACTAGTGTATGTTTGTGTCTGCTCATTTAAATATTTGGGTGATTTTCCGAGTACAACCTGATGACCGAGATGCTGCACATTTGCATGTTAGGGAACCTGTGGACACTTTACCTGTGATTTTACATTCATTGATTTTAACTGAATAAACACAGGCAGAGCATACATGATTTTTCAAATTGTATAATTTTGAGTGAGGTATGCCCGTTAAAATCTCATGCTGAGAGACAACTGATGACACGTCAAAGAAAGAATGAAAAGAAAATGCAGAAAGACATTATTGATGATTGGAACATCTACAGATGTATGACTGGTATACTTGCCTCATGATCTGGTGCAGTTGCATTAAGTCCTTGTCTCAAAACAAGGGAAGTTTATTCCAGTTGAATTTTCTGCATTCTTTACAATTTATCACCAGTATCATGTTTTTGAATTGGGCTGAAAAAGCCATCTCCTCCAGCTCAGATGGTGGTGGAACCAATACTGCACGGAAAATAAAGCAATAAATTGATGGAAACCATATATATATGCAACTATGTACATAGCAAAGCAAATATAAAACACTGAGCAAAACATTTACAATGAGAATGTGCTATCTGTTTCTATACTTTTCTATATATAAATTTAATGCATTTAGATGAGATCAACTAAGAAGTGTTGGTTTAACTCAAATAGGTGCACTCTCATTTGGGGTTATAAGACCTTAAGACACAGGAGCAGAATTAGGCTACTCGGCCCATCGAGTCTGCTCTGCCATTAAATAATGGCTGATATTTTTCTCATCCCCATGCTCCTGCCTTCTTCCCATAACCCCTGATCCCCTTATTAATCAAAAACCTACTTATCTCTGTCTTAAAGACACTCAATGATTTGGCCTCCGCAGCCTTCTGTGGCAAAGAGTTCCACAGATTCACCACCCTCTGGCTGAAGAAATTCCTCCTCATCTCTGTTTTAAAGGATCGTCCCTTTAGTCTGAGATTGTGTTAGGGACTTGAGATTTCAAACAATACACTAGAATTTGTGAGCATAGTTTATATTGATTCTTCCAGCATTACTGGGAAATTGACACATGAAGATTTTTTGTCGTTTTGGATGAGAAATTAAACTAAAGTATTTTTTGCCTGTTTAGGCAGATTGTAAAATACCATAATCTTTCTCAACTAATACTACCACCTATAAGGGGGAAGATGATTACGTCGTGGTCATGTCATTAGATTAGCAATCCAAAGACTCAGGTTAATGTTCTGTGAACACAAGTTCAAATCCCACCATGGCAAATAGTGGAATTAAAATTCAATTGATAAATCTGGAATTATAAAACTGGTCTCAGTAATGGTGATCATGAAACAATCATCAATGGCCATAAGAAATGGTTTACTAATGTCCTTTATTGAAGGAAATCTGCAATCCTTCCTTAGTCCGGCCCACATGTAATTCCAGACTCTCAGTAATGTGTTTGACTCAACTGCCCTCTGAAATGGTGCAGCAAGCCACTCAGTTCAAGGGTAATTAGGGATGGGCAACAAATGCTGGTCTTGTCAGTACACCCACATCCCATGAAAGAATAAAAGGAGAAATTAATTAGCCATTCTCTCCACTGCTGATGTAGTGTGGCTGCTGCTTTTGCTTTGCATGACAATTGATGCAGGGCTCCAAAAAGTAAAATATTGTCAGTGTATTTAAATGTGAGAATGTGTTATATAAACACAAGCAGTAATTAGTCCAAGTGGAACTCAAAACACTGAAGTTTTTAATTCCAAATTCATTCAGTTCTAAATTTAAGAAAGTATAATAAGAATCTTTATTGTCACAAGTAGGCTTACATTAACACTGCAATGCAGTTACTGTGAAAAGCCCCAAGTCACCACACTCCGGTGCCTGTTTGGGTACACGGAGGGAGAAATCAGAATACGTGGAAGGGGAGAGTGTGAATGTGTGTGTGAGAGGAGAGTGTGTGAGTGCTTGTGTGTGAGGGTGATGTGTGTGTGTATATGTGTAAGAGGGAAGAGTGTATGTGTATGTATGCGTGGAGAGTGTGTGAGTGCATGTGAGAGGGGAGAGAGTTGCATGTGTGAAAGAGAGAAGGTACAATGTGTGTGTATGAAAGAGAGAGGGAAGACTGTGTGAAAGAGAGAGGGAAGTGTGCGTGTGTGTGTGAGGGAGAGAGAGGAGAGAATGTGTGTGTGAATTGTGTGAGAGGGGGATGTGTATGAGAGGAGTGAGTATGCATGAGTGTGAGTGGATAGAGTGTGAGGAGGGGAATGTGTACGTGTGTAATGTGTGTGTGTGATACATTTGCAGGATTCTCATCCATCCTCAACCCCACACACCAGCACGTACTCTCACCCACGCTCACAGTGGGTGAGGATGAGTGAATGAACATGGAAGTGGGCCCGTTAGACACACATTTATCTCTCACACTTTAATGATCATCTTCCGAATTATAAAATATAAAATTTCTAAAATCTTTGACTTTTTTTGCTCAGCGAATTGTTTCTTTTCATATGACCACTTTTTTTGCTGAAGTTCATGTTTAAGGTTGTGTCAAACCTTATCTTTCCAAAATTTGTTAATCAGCACTTGAGTGAGAAAAATTGAAATGTGGCCCCTCTATCGTAAATGAAATGAGATATTCTGGTTCTGCTTTATCTGCAAGATCACGGTCCTCTAATTGCCACTGATTCAGCAATCTGAATATTGTTGAGATCCTTGGCCAGAACCCCCCCAACCCCCCCCCCCCACCATTCACCCCCACCCCAATCCCCCCCCCCCCCCCGCCATCCCCATGCTTCAGTTGTTGGTTGCATCAGTCTAGAGAACAATTCCAATTTGTATAAAGTAGTCAACGTTCGAGATTTAATCAAAAATGTTGGAATAAAGCTTGAGGATTCCCTGGGATTTGAACAAACAAAACAAAATTTGCTATAAAAATTCAGCATTATGAAAGAATTTACAAGAATTATCTCACACTATGACATACAGGGTTAGTATAAGGTACTTAAGCCTGCAGAACATTAGACTTCTCCCAGAAACACATGCGACAAGCAATCGCTTGCATTGAGATCAGAGACTTTCAATTAACTGATGAACTGTGGACTGAGACACCACACCACAGAATAAAAGACATATGCAACCAAAACAGATTCCATGGATTTCACAAGAACCCACCCACCCAAACTTTAGTCCCACTGTTAATCAATCTCACTGAAACTTTATCTTTCACATGGAGGTTTCCAATCTCCACCTTTGAGGATCTCTCCTTGAAATTTCTCTTCAAAGGTCACTCCCACTCAGACTACTTCAATTACTGCTCACTTCCCAGGGTTTCAATCTCATCTCCCCTGGATTCTCGAGTCTGCACTCCTGCCTCTACTTATTGACATAATTTAATCTCGCTGCACTGAGCTGACACTGCCTCAGAGTTTCTTTGAATGGTTGGTACCTGGCTGCCAGCCATCTCTGGCTCACACGGCTTCTCCTCGCCACTCACACGTTTCAACTCAGATCCAGTGACCTTTTGCCACCTCCTCAGCTTACCTGGACCTCTCTGAGCCCCAACTGCCTGACACCTGCTAACAGCAGCCCTCTCTTGCCTGGAGCCATTCCGTCTCCTGCTGCACACCCAGTCACATGGGCTTTCTTGAGTTCCCAACTGTTGGCTGCACCAAGTTAACAACAGCTCGCCAGGTTATTTGTAAGCCTGAAATCTCTGTCAGCAGCACCAAACTAGCAAACAGGCCACAGGCCTTAGGCCCAACTGCACAGACAACCAAACAATAGCTTTGAGGAGCTGAGTCGGGGATTAAGGGCAGTACTTTAGCTGCACGGGGTTTCTTGGATTCTGTGGGCTTCTCTTGAGCCCACTTCAGTAACAATCTGCGAACTGCTGCTCTTTTTCACACTGTTTAACTTAGCTGGGACGCGTCCCTGTTCTGTATCTCTGTGACCCTCACAACCTGACTTCCCGAAACTGACTGACTCCAACTCTTGTTCACTGACTCTTGAAATGATTGGTGACCTATTACAACAATCTAAGGTGGCCCCACACTTGTCACTAAGCAGGAACCAATGTAGGAAGCATTGGAACACCCTAAACCGTAAATGTTACCATCTCCGCAGACACCCAGGGACGCAAATGGAATTGATTTCATGACAATATCATTTGCTGGGCTAAGTGGCAGTATAGCTCACAAACTGACAATTAAAATGTAAAGTAGAAGCTAAATGTCCTTCACACTACCCTTTTGGAGATTATGAAGTCATTGGGAAAGCAGTCTATTGGTATGGGACTGGCAGGTGCATTTCCAGGTCGCACCTGCCCCACTTGACTGGAAATTCCCCGCTGGGTGTGGAATGAGTAACTAGGGGCACTCATCCTTACCCAGGACCCCTCAGTTTAGGGAGCCAATATAAATTATTTTACTCATAAAACAGAGCACTAAACTGTTCTTCTGAGGTCCAGGTTGTTCTCCTCACCGAGGCTCCCCCAACATTCCATTTTAAAGTATTTTGTTTGTCTTAACTGGATACCAAACATTTCCCAATTGTTATGGATTTTGAACATGCTTCTGCTTTGTAGAATTGCAGGAGGGACACCAATTATACCATCTTGCTCATTGTTTCAATGGCACAGGAATTCTCCAAAGCATGTTTCGACCATTTAAACCACTCATTTTCAAACTTAGGGTCACGACCTGCAGGTGGGTCAATGAGCGTGTGTCTGGAGAGTCGCGGGGCCATTGGTCACGGCATTCCCGATCACGGGAAGAAGTGCCCAATGGCCTCGACCAGCTTTTGAAAATGCTGGCCGCGAGTGGCTGTTCGGACGCCGGCTGACCTGAGCATGCATGTCCCCTCAGCAGTGTGCAGGCCTGGTGACTAACGAGGCAGACCGCCTCCTCCTGATGACAGTGCGCTGACTCAGGAGAAGATTCTTTTAAAAAATCAATAGAGTTTTCTCTCCGTAAGCGGCAGAAGACAGCAGGTCACACACCCCGTACACCGACGTTATGTGTTGTGGGCACAAGAGAGATTCCTCCATTTTGTAGCTTCCAGCAGTGTTGGTATGAGCCCCAGGGCCTCTGGTGAACAACCCATGAAGAAGAAACTGAAAACAGGAACAAAGTAGTATAAAGATGATTTCTTAAGATATGGGTTTATTAATTTTGTTAATGCAAATCAGGATGCAAAGCCCATGTGTTATATGCAGGGAAGTACTGGCAAATCAAAGATTAAAACCCTCAAAACTTCAAAGGCATTTGAAGACCAAGCATAGCAAGTTCGAGGACAAACCTCTTGATTTTTCTCAAAGGATGCAGCAAGAACGTAAATCATCAGCTGAAGTCCTTAGTAGAAATGTCACATTGAATTACAAAGCCAAGTGAAATCATGAGCACTAGGGGCTGTTTAGCACAGGGCTAAATTGCTGGCTTTGAAAGCAGACTAAGGCAGGCCAGCAGCACGCTTTGATTCCCATAACAGCCTCCCCGAACAGGCGCCGGAATGTGGCGACTAGGGGCTTTTCACAGTAACTTCATTTGAAGTCTACTTGTGACAATAAGCGATTTTCATTTCACCAACCGGGCTTACCTGTCACATTAAAGATAAACGAAAATCGGAGGGATCACAAAGTTTGGCCGGTGTGGGTCGCAAAGGTCGGCCGGTTGGCATGGGTCATGAAGGTGCAACGGTGTGGGCCCCGAAAGATGCCCGGTTAGTAAAAATGGGTCTCAAGCAAAAAAGTTTTTAAAATACTGATTTAAATTATCCATTTTTAAATCAGGTAAATGTTTAAATCAGCCAATAAGCATTAATAATAAACAATTACAAAGATTTTGCTTGAAGGATTTTAAGCCTTCCATGCGTTTTGAGCAGAAACAGGTGTTCACTAGATAGTCTGCATCTTTTTCAGGTATATGGAATGGTATGTATACTCAATCACCTCTAATGGGTGTCAAGTTGCAGCTTGCACAACTCAGCAGCGATTGCAATAACAAATATGTTCAATAAGTAAATAGCCCCTCGTTAAGGTTCAATTATCTTTTGTACTTAATCCCTTCTAAGTGGTGTGGCATTACAGTTTCAATAGTGATTTGCTACTGCCTTGTTCAATAGTCATGATGTGTAGATGCCGGTGTTGGACTGGGGTGGGCACAGTAAGAAATCTCACAGCACCAGGTTAAAGTCAATAGGTTTATTTGAAATCACAAGCTTTCAGAGTGCTACTCCTTCATCAGGCTACCACATCATGGCTACCATCAACATCACAAACCGTTGGCTCAAAGTGGAGAGGATGTCAAGGACGATTGCGCATATCGACACAGACATTACTTCACCTGATGAAGGAGCAACGCTTCGAAAGCTTGTGATTTCAAATAAACCTGTTGTACTTTAACCTGGTGTTGGGTGACTTCTTATTGTTCAATAGTGACAGCGCATGCCCCTTTAAACTATCCAATGTGTAGTTGCACATTGTGGATGTCCGACCTCCAAGACCTGTCGGTCATTCAGAGGGCCGGCAGCTGTCTCGTCCCAACTGCACTACTGGGAGTGAGGACCACTGTTGGGACTGCAGTCAGTACCCCAACAAGGAATGGTGGAGGCTGAATATCACAAAATTGGGGCAGCTTCCCTGGACCAATCAGTCAGGCCCTAGCGAGGAGGGAGGTGGGTGGAAGTTGGGAGGCCAGGGTTGGGGTATGGGGGCGCAAAGCATTGGCTGTTCTTGCCACTGTGAAAGCCCTCCATTGGGCACAGTATAACTGAACAGGTGATGGCACCATCCCTACACCCAAGACAATAGTCAGGCCACCAGGGATTACCTTGCAGTCTCACCATGTGGCCTGGCAATGCCTGTGGCTGGTAAAATAGCAATGGCAGGAGGAAGCCCTTAAGTGACCATTAGTCATTTAATGGTCTCAATTGGTCCAAGAGTGGCTGTACTGCCCTGTTCCTTCCCTGCTACTTGTAAAATCCTAGATGGGTAGGACATAGGCATAGCACCCCTGCCATGCCACATGAGTTTACATACCCAAATGCCAGCCCACTTCTGGGAGCTTGGGGGATGGTTGCGGGGAAGCATCTAAAGTTTTTTACATGTGATTCTCTGATTGTTTAATATCAATAATAATTTTAATATAAGGGGGCCAGTTCAGCTCAGTTGGCTGGGCAGCTGGTTTATGATGCATAACAAGGACTTGCAGGTGACGACGATGTGCTGAGCAGTCACACGTTAGGTGGCACTCCTCCCATGGACCCGCAAAATAGCCACTTTTCAATGATAATTCATCAAAAAGACACAGCAATCCATTCTCCGACTTTAATAGGAGAGAAGAAGGAAGAAAGTGAGGGAAATATAAGTACAAATGCCCGAAGGAAGCCAAACTAGAGGCAGAACAGAGACCAGGGGTAGAAGGGGCCAGGGGTGACCACACTCGGACGAGCCAACTGACGAACGAGGCGGCGGAGCGCAAGTTTCGCTGAAACAAAAAGAGCACGACAGACAGGAACAAATCCCTCCTGCATCAGGTGGGAACGGGAAGGCATGCTTCACCGAGGCACTGAGGGAGCACAAACAGGAGATAAAGACGGATGTAAAAGCGGACATTGAGGCCGTGGTGAAAGCTGTGGTGGCCAAGACGCTGGCTCAAATACAGCTCGCCCTGAGCAGAGCAGAAAAGAAGCCGCTCGAGAAGGTGAAACCTGCGGATTGTGGGCCAACCAGAGGGGATCAGAGGCAGGGACCCCACAGAGATGTGGCCGAGATGCTGGGCAACTTAGTGTGGAGAGAAACTTTCCCCAACCCACCAGAAATGGACAGGGCACACCGGTCGTTGTGCCCGAAACCCAAAGCCGGGGAGCAAACAAGGGCAGTAATAACCAATTGCACCAGTACCAGGACCGGGAAAGAATCTGGGCCAGACAGGCCAAGAACTGTCGCTGGGAAGGAAATAATATTAGTATATATCAGGACATTGGGCGTTCCTGGCCAAGAAGCGAGCTGAGTTCAATAGGGCAAAAGCAGCTCTGAATAAGAACGGCGTGCGCTTAGGTATGCTGTATGCAGCGAAGCTCTGGGTTACATACCGAGGCAAAAAACATTTCTTTACAGCCCCCGCCGAGGCAAGCAAGTTTTTCTTGGAATGTTGGCTGGAGCAGCGACAGCAGGGGAAGCAATAAGGGGCCCCTGGCAAGGAGCAGCAGCACGCCAATGAGCTGACGAGGGGGGGGGGGGGGGGGGGGGGGTGAGGAAACACCTCTCCCTGTCCAACACAAAGCATATCCTGAATGACCAAAGGCAAACCACTACCTGAGGGACCGCTCGCTTCACGTGGGAAATCATAAGCTTGTACGAAAGAACGAGCGCAGCGGAGAGGGGAACGCGAAGTGGCAAGCAAGAGGAGTGCAGGGAAGATGGGGAAAGAATAGGCAATCGGCAGTAACTCCAGAGACTGGGCGAGGGAGAAGTGAGACAGCAACTCCCGTGAGGGGGGCCACCGCACTAGCCGGAAAGCTAGCGGTGGAGGTATGCAGCAGAGCATGGCCGCGGCGTACCTGCAACAGGGGGGCAGCGGCAAGCGGGGAGAAGGGGGGGGGGGGTAGTTGCGATGACACACTACAAGGATGGGGAAGCAAATGGGGATAGGAACTGGGGGAAGGGGGACAAAAGAGTGGAATACGGGAAAGAGGAGACAAGAGGGGGTGAAGGGAGGTATCAGGGGGTGGGGAGGACATGGGGTGGGGGAATAGGACAAGAGTGAGAGCAGCAATAAGGCTACAAAGGGTCGTAATCAGGGGCCCAGACCAACCCAGTATGGTCTCTGGGTGACGGGAGACCCCAGAGTGCTGGGGCCTACCCACGTGGTGGACACACAGTGAGCGGCCATATTAGGTGCCCCCTGGACAAAGGGAGACCCTAGAGTGCAGCGGCAGATCCGCATGGCAGACGCACTGTTGGTAGCCATGTCGGGCACCCCCTGTAGAAAGGGAGACCCCAGATCACAGGGATACGACCACATGGGGAGAGCAGTGACAGCGGCCAATTTGGACGGCCAAAATGCTGGAGGACTGCATTCCAGAGGTGGTCGCAGAGGGCCAGGCGGACTATATCAAAGATAGACAACTAATATCGAACATCAGGTGCCTGCTGAACGTGATAATGACCCCACCCAGGGAGAGAACACCAGAGGTGATCGTCTCCCTGGATGCAGAAAAGGCCTTCAACAGAGTCGAGTGGCAGTACCTCATAGAGGTACTGGAGTGGTTTGGGCTCAGATCAGGGCTCACCTCCTGGGTGAAGCTACTATACAACCCTCCCATGGCGAGTGTACGGACCAACAACACCAAACTCCCGATACTTCCAGCTGCACAGGGGCACCAGACAAGGATGCCCACTGTACCCGCTGCTGTTCGCTCTTGCGATCGAACCGCTAGCAATCACTCTCAGAACAGCAAGAAAATGGATGGGGATCCAAAGCGGAGGCAGAGAGCACAGAGTCTCGCTCTATGCGGATGACCTGCTCCTCTACACCTCGGACCCACAAAGCAGCATGGAAGGAATCATTGCACTCCTGAAAGAGTTTGGTGCCTTCTCAGGCTACAAACTCAATATGTGCAATAGCGAGATCTTCCCGGTGAACCAGAAAGGGGGAGGGGCAGTGCTGAGGGGGCTGCCGTTTAAACAAGCCCGACACAAATTCCACTGCGTGAGGATTCAAATCGCTCATGACTGGCTAGGGGTTCACAAGTGGAACCTGACCAGTCTGACAGAGGAAGTCAAAAAGGACCTGCAAAGATGGAACACACTCCCAATCTCCCTTGCAGGGAGAGTGCAGATGATCAAACTGAATGTGTTGCCAAGGTACCTCTTCATACTTAGACCTATCCCGATCTATATCCCCAAGGCCTTTTTCAACTCACTGGACAAATTAATCATGTTTGTATGGGGGGAAGAATGCTAGGATCCCAAAGAAGGTTCTACAAAAAACAAAGTCCAGGGGAGGGCTAGCCCTCCCAAACCTACAATACTACCACTGGGCGGTGACAGCAGAAAGAGTAAGAGGATGGATTAAGGAGCCAGAAACCGAGTGGGTGCGTGCATTGGATGTCTCCTACAGGGGGACCTCACTTCAGGCTCTCGCCACGGCGACAATCCCAAACACACCCGGAAAACGCTCCAGCAGCCCAGTGATGGTAGCCACCCTCCAGACCTGGAACCAATTACGGCAGCAATTCAGCCAGACACTACTAGAGGAGTTACTGGAAGCAAGCATTCTAGGTAAAGGAAACTATAATGACAAGTACGAAAGACTGGTAGAGAGGACTGACACTGTAATGGACGCAACGAGGGAGAAATGAGATGAAAATCCGGGGCTTGAAATAGGGTGGGGACTCTGGAGTGAAGCACTACATGGGGTCAACTCCACCTCCATGTGCGCAAGACTCAACCTAACGCAACTAAAGGTGGTACACAGAGGACTTAACAAGAACCCATATGAGTAGGTTCTTCCCGGAGGTGGAGGATAGATGTGAATGGTGCCAAGAAGACCCAGCCAACCACGCCCACATGTTCTGATCTTGCCCCAGACTTGCTGGGTATTGGACAGCATTCTTCGAGACAATGGCCAAAGTGGTGGGGGTGAGGGTGGAGTCGTGCCCGAAAGTGGTGGACTTCGGGGTATCAGACCAGACAGATCTTTTCCTGGGGAGGAGGGTGGACGCTCTTGCCTTTGCCTCCCTGATCGGCCACCGTAGAATCCTGTTTGGCTGGCGGTCAGCAGCACCACCCAAAGCTGCAAACTGGCTGTCTGACCTATCGGGGAGAGCGGGGGGGGGAGAGAGACAGTGCATGAGTGGAAAGCTAGACACAATAGGAAAATAAGGGGAGTGTAGTGATCTCTATATGTGCATGTACACAAGGGGTTAATGTGTAATCAGTAGCACCACATTATCATTAGAGGGCCGGACCAACAGGGGTATAACAGGCAACCACATTGGGTCTCTGGCTCTCTCGGGGATGCACTGTGACCAGGGCAATAGCAGAGTAGTTCAGATGGCTAGTGGAGTTACGTATAGTTACTGTGGTTAGATCTTATTAACCTTATCACTAGTATCAAAGTTAAAGTAAAGAACTCATGAAATTATTGTTCTAGTTACTTGTGGTGGTATGATTAACTTAGCTGCCTGCCATTGGTGCAGAACACCGGCTTACCATTGGCCCTGGTCGGTCATGTGCCTCTCGACCGATTGGTTGAGACCAGTCATGTGACGGCTCCCCGATTGGTCGAGAGGCTAAGTTAACCCCGCCTCCAGGGCGAGGTATAAATACCCAGTACGCCCGGCGGTTGTCCATTTACTGTAGTCGACTGCAGGGCTAACATCTAGCTTATTAAAGCCTTACTTTTGTACAGCAATTCGTCTCGCGTTCGATTGATGGTTCATCATTACTCAATAAAACTTTTGTTACTACTAGATGAGTTCGAGTCTTCTTCATCGAGATTCAGAAGACCTCTTCATTAGCCAAGGATTGAGTAGCACATGTGACCTACCACACAGGTAACAAAACAGGGAGCTGCCGGGTTGGGGGGGGGGGGGGGGGGGAGAAGGAAGGACAGGGAGAAAAGATCAATAGAGGGGAGCAAGAGGGGGGGGGGTAAGATGAGGGAACACAAACTGGAAGGAGAGCATGGGAACCGAAAACGACCATGACGAACAGCAGGGAAACAGTGAGTAAAAAAGTACAGGAGGAAAAAACGACGGACAGCTGAAGCAAACGCATAACAGCAAAGACCAACTGGGAGAAGCAAGGAACATCAGGGGCGCCCCCCAGATGCCCCCCACCCCCACCCTATTTTGTACTACTGTTGTTGTACTCTCTTTGTTAAACCCCCACCCCGCCAAGACATGTATAATGTAATTGTCTCTCCAGTGCCTCTCTGTGTATACATTTCCCAATTTTTACTTTCCAACCCCTTGGCTTTTTATTTACGTGATTTTAATAATTATATAGTGTTGTTAATTTATCTGCATGGTAGCATTGTGGATAGCACAAATGCTTCACAGCTCCAGGGTCCCAGGTTCGATTCCGGCTTGGGTCACTGTCTGTGCGGAGTCTGCACATCCTCCCCGTGTGTGCGTGGGTTTCCTCCGGGTGCTCCGGTTTCCTTCCACAGTCCAAAGATGTGCAGGTTAGGTGGATTGGCCATGATAAATTGCCCTCAGTGTCCAAAGTTGCCCTTAGTGTTGGGTGGGGTTGGTGGGTTGTGGGGATGGGGTGGAGGTGTTGGCCTTGGGTGGGGTGCTCTTTCCGGGAGCCGGTGCAGACTCAATGGGCCAAATGACCTCCTTCTGCACTATAAATTCTATGATCTATGATCTTGTTTTTATATCCTTCTCTTTTTTTCTTCTTCTTCTTTGTGTACACCTATAAATATACTGGGCGCGATTCTCCGACCCCCATGCCAGGTGGGAGAATCGTGGGAGTGCCGGGCAAATCACGTTACGCCGCCCTGGCACCCCCACGCGATTCTCACACCCCCTCAAAATGGCATGTCGCGTTTTGCGACAGGCCGCTCGGAGAATCGCCGCTCGCTCAAGCGGCCTACCGAATCCGACCGGTTCACGCCGGCGCCAACCACAGCTGGTCGCTGCCGGCGTGAACATCGTGCGACCGCTGCATGTGGAGCCTGTGGGGGGCAGAGGGAGGATCGAGCACCAGGGGCGTGCTCAGGAGGAGTCTGGCCCGCAATCGGTGCCCACCGATCGTCGGGCCGGCGTCTCTAAACGATGCATTCTTTTTCCTCCGCCGCCCCGCAAGATCAATCCGCCATGTCTTGCGGGGCAGCAGAGGGGAAGACGGCAACCGTACATGCGCGGGTTGGCGCCGGCCAACCTGCGCCTGCGTGGGTGACGTCATTTAGGCGCTGCCGGCCGTGTCATTCAGGCCGCACCGCATTGACGCAAGCGTCAAGGACCTGCGCGTGAAATTGACGCGCCACCGCTCCTAGCCCCCGGGGGGGGGGGGGGAAGAATAGGGGGCGAGGAGCGGCCTCCGACGTCGGAGTGAAACACTCCGGGTTTCACTCCGGCGTCGGCACTTTGTCTCCCTTTGGGAGAATTTTGGCCATTATGTGCGTAAAACCCAATAAAAAACATTTTTTAAAAAATGATGCAGAACAAGGCCAACAGCGAGGGTTCAATTCCCGTACCAGCTGATGTTATTCACGAAGGCCCCGCCTTCTCAACCTTGCCCCTCACCAGAGATATGGTGAGTCTCAGCCTAAATCACCACCAGTCAGCTCTCCTCCTCAAAGGGGGGAAAGCGGCCTATGATCATCTGGGACTGTGGTGATTTTACTTACTAATACTAATGGGGTCTTGATTACTTTATGGTGGCCCACCTTACATATTTGACTTATTAGACATTACAGTTATTTTTCCTGCAAGACCGGAGTACTGCGTCCAATACTGGGTACCATACTTGAGGAAGGATGTGAAGGCATTGAAAAGAGGACAGAAGAGATTCACAAGAATGGTCCTACAGATAAACAACTGTCGCTATGAGGATAGATTGGAGCGGTTGGGTCTGTTTTCCTTGGAGAAATGAAGGCAAAGGAAAAGAAGGCTGAGAGGAGATTTGAAAGAGGTATTCAATATCTTGAGGGGTATGGCCAGGGCAAATAATAAGAAACTGTTCCCATTCAAGATTATATAAAGAACTAGAGAGCACAGATGCAAAATAATGGCAAAAGGAGTAGTAATGATGTGAGAAAAATGACTTTTACCCAAAGAGTGGTTGGAGTCTGAAACAAACTTCCTGAGACAGTGAGAGAGGCAGGTTCAATCGAGGTATTCCAAAAGGAAATTGGATTGCTCTTTGAAGTGTGGAAGATTACAGATATAAGGCAGGGGAGTGGAATTGGGTCGAGTGCTCTTTCGGAGAGCAAGGACAGACTCGCTGGGCCAAATGGCCTCCTTCAATGTAAAGATTCTGTGGGTTTTGTGACCTTATTTACTAATGTACTGGATACTCATACCTGTGATGTTTACCACCAATAATTACATGGTATTGTCCATCTTGATATTGACATACCCATCTGGTAGAGTTCCAGGGATGATAGTTGTCTTCATACTTTCCAACACAACTTTATAATAGTCACAAACTTAGAAATCCTACTTATAATACCTTTGACCAGTCTCCAGGGGACTTCAAGAATCACAGATGGTCAATTGAAAATAGTGCATTACAATTAATAACTGCCTTCTGCTTCCTATTTTCTAGGCAATTAATAAAAAAACTTTAAAAATCATCTTGCATCCCTTGAGCTTCATTTTAGTCATAATTTTCCTGTGAGGGAATCTTATCAAATGCTAAGTGAAAAATCAGGTCAGCACGTTCCATTTTTGCAGAATCCATGCAGAGGAGGTGATCCAGCACAAAGATGCACCTTTGAACCCAGGCCATTTTCTGGTTGTAGAATCATTTGCATTTTTAGTCTTACTCCGAGCTATCATTGGGGACTCCTTTAGGAGAAGGATTGACTTGTCTGTGACAGAGATTGGGAGCTTGTTGCAGAGTGCCATGGCAGCAGACATGCTGTGATAAAATAAAGTAAGAAGTACTAGTAAGGTGGCACATTGGTTAGCACTGCTGCCTTAGAGCGCCAGGGATCCGGGTTCAATTCCAACCCTGGGTGACTGTCTGTGTGCAGTTTGCACATTCTCCCCATGTCTGTGTGGGTTTCCTCCGGGTGCTCCGGTTTCCTCCCACAGTCCAAAGATGTGCAGGTTAGGTGAATTGGCCACGCTAAATTGCCCCTTAAGGTCCAGGGTTGTGCAGGTCAGGTAGAGAGTTATTGGGATCGGGCAGGGAAGTGGGCTTGAGTGGAGTGCTCTGCCAAAGGGTTGGTGCACTCGACCGGCCAAATGGCCTCCTTCTGCTCTGTAGGGATTCTTTGATGTCTAACTAAAGCCTGAAGGTTATAGAAAGGAGACACACTGAAGTTAAAACATTTCAGTGTTGAGGTCTTGTGAAACAATGAGGTAACATTTTTGATTAACAAGGGAGTCAAGAGTGAGAGGGGCTGACAGGAAAATGGAGGTAAGGTGACATTCAGATAAGCCACAGTTTTGTCGTATGGCGGCGAATGGGGACTAAATGACTCATTCCTGCTCCTAGTTCTGGTATTCTTTGAATACAGGTAGAATAGTTCAGAATTGGGCCTACTTTCCAGTTAATAATTTTGATGGTGCAAGAGTGGAACAGGTACTTTGGAAAGTAAAATATGTCTTTGAACCCAAAAAAAATCATATTTATAATGCTTTAACATTGAACATGAGTTCCAAGAGAGCCTTTTAACCAAATTAATGTTGTTTGACAGTAGCATTGTATATTCGACACTGGCGTCCCTTACGAACTACTGAAGCCTGCTCAACACTGGGCACACAAAAAAAGCAAAGTGCTTGTGTATTGTCACCCTTTGCACGTCTGGCACAATAGTTTTACTGAAGGCCAATTATATGTTAATGAGGCTCCAGCTCTGTAATTCGGTGGAATGTCTGACCAACAGTCCAGGTGCTCAGCTTGATACAATGTAAAAATGAGAAATGCTGTATTTAAAAGCTAGTTAGAAAAGCTTAGTTTCATAATCTTTTATTATTTTGTCAGCTCAAAGAAATAGATTAAAATGTTTTAATATCAATATGTCACTGTTCGTTTTATTTGCGTATTTATTATTTAAACAAATCCTCCTGTGATTCCCTCCCATTTACAAAGATTGAAATAGATCTCACATAGGTGTAAGATAATCCTTCTATTTTTAAGTTGAGCATTGAGCTGATCCTTAGCCATAACGCAAGGTCATCGCATCTACACATCATGGGATTCAAAGCAAATGTCATAATATACATCTATGTATATAATGGAGTGCAGACAGGCAGTGATTGACACACAGGATGACCAGTAAGCACACAGAACAGAGCAGCCAATCACCAGACAGGACACTACCATTATAAAGCCAGAGGGCACTAGGTTTCCCGCTCTCTCTGGACCCAGCCACTGAGACAGTCAGAGTTCGTGAGCTAGCCAGTGCAAACACCATGCGGTAGCTAGTAAGTCTGGTCAGGCTAGTACTAGGTCTCCAGTCAATTCAGTATAGTGTCAACCCACAGTTGAACATGTATAGTAGTTAAGATGTTAAATAAAATCGTGTTGCATCTTATCAAGTGTTGGAGGTCTGTCTCTCACTACACTGCATCAAGTGCAGTCCACGTCGACCCAGCCTGCCTAACACATCATGGTGCCAGTGAGTGATAGTGCAATTTGACGGACCTACCTTGAGTGAATCAGCGTTGACGAGCAAACAGCCATTCGGTGACATGGAAAACGTCCACCCTCCTCCGAGCTCCGCATCGCCGGCAACCTCGGTGCAAATTGGAAGATCTCCAAATAAAAGTTCCAATTATATATCGAAGCCACCAACCTCAAGGCCACATTGGACGCCAGGAAGATCGCATTATTCCTCACCACAGCCGGGGACCACGCCATCCACATCTACAACTCCCTTACATTCGCTGAAGGCGAAGACAAGATGAAATTGAAAACAGTCCTGCTGAAGTTCAACAGCCACTGCGACATTGAGGTGAATGAGAGCTTCAAACGGTACGTTTTCCAGCAGCGGCTTCAGGGTAAGGATGAACCTTTTCAGTCCTTTTTGACCCATATCCGCATCCTCACGCAGTCACGTAACTATGACTTGACAGCTGATTCCATGATCCGGGATCAGATCATTTTCGGGGTCCACTCCGAATCCTTTCGCCAGCAGCTCCTGAAAGTCAAGCAGCTCACCCTCACCATTGCCATCGAAACATGCATTGTCCACGAACATGAAAATGAAAATCGCTTATTGTCATGAGTAGACTTCAACAAAGTTACTGTAAAAAGCCTCTAGTCGCCACATTCCGCCGCCTGTTCGGGGAGGCTGGTACGGGAATCGAACTGTGCTGCTGGCCTGCTTGGTCTGCTTTAAAAGCCAGCGATTTAGCCGAGTGAGCTGCTAACAATCGGTACTCCCTCATCAGGGCGGCAGAGAATGCAAAGCTAGCCTCCCATGAGGCGGAACGGGTGCAGGCTTTCGCACAAATGCAGGGCCTCAGCATCGACGAGAGTGGCCATTTTGCGTGCTTTCCCCGGGCCCCTGCGCATGCGCGCCACAATCAAGGGGACGGCGAGACCGAAGACCGATTTATTATCTAAAAAAAAGGGAAGATGTCATAATATACATCTATGTATATAATGGAGTGCAGACAGGCAGTGATTGACACACAGGATGACCAGTAAGCACACAGAACAGAGCAGCCAATCACCAGACAGGACACTACCACTATAAAGCCAGAGGGCACTAGGTTTCCCGCTCTCTCGGGACCCAGCCACTGAGACAGTCAGAGTTCGTGAGCTAGCCAGTGCAAACACCATGCGGTAGCTAGTAAGTCTGGTCAGGCTAGTACTAGTCAAGTCAGTATAGTGTCAACCCACAGTTGAACATCGTAGTTAAGACGTTAAATAAAATCGTGTTGCATCTTATCAAGTGTTGGAAGTCTGTCTCTCGCTACACTGCATCAAGTGCAGTCCACGTCGACCCCAGTCTGCCTAACACATCAGCAAACAAGGTGTGTTTTATGTTTAACTAGGTGCATGACCGAAAATATATTGGGCCATAACTTCCAACTAGCATTGGAAAGCGATGTCGTGCTGGAATTACACATTTTAATCCGCATTTACCTGCTCTTAGAAACCACGTTGGAACCCCTGATGGCCAGAGCTGCTTGGGGCCTGCATTAAAAGAGTTCCCGCTGGCTCCAGCTTGGTCCAGCAGCATAGGGGTCAGGTAGGCGATGCTTAAGTAGTTAAGTTTAAAGGGCCCAGTGAAATTGACAGGCCAGGGAGAAGGTAAGTGTCCAGGGTAAGTGGGTGGTCGGGATGGTCATGGGGGAGGGGCGAGAGATCGGGGGATGGCGAGATCGAAGGTCGGGGGCAGTTCAGAGGTCTGGGGGTGCCGTGGATGTCAGGGGTGGGGACAGTATCGGAGGCTGGGGGTAAGACGAGGGTTGGATATCTGGAGTTAGGCGAGTGGGGTGGCTGGGAGTTTGTGGGGGGTTTCAGAGTGGCGGGAGAGGTTTTGTTTTTGATTCAGCAGTAGTGAAAGTATGGTGATACATTTCCAAGTCAGAATGGTGTGTTAGTTGGAGGGGAATGTGCATGTAAAGGTGTTGCCAAGCAGCTGGTGCCCATGTTCTTCTCGGTGGCAGAGGCCATGGGTTTAGGAAGTGCTGTTGAAAAAGCCTGGCCAAGTTGATGCAGTGCCTCTTTTAGATTATACAAGCTGCAACCACAGTGCATCAGTGGTGAGGGACTGAATGTTTAAGGGGTGGTCATCATGTAGGCTACTATATACAGGCTGGTATTGAGCTCTGAGTGTCATCGGCACTGCATTCGTGCAGCTATGCGGCGGGTATCCATCATACGCCTGACACACCTTGTGGATGCTGGACAGATTTTTGGGAGTCACCAGAAAATGTCCACATTACTTTGCCATTCAGCAGCACTCAACAGGCACCACCTGCGCTCATTTGCAGACATCTGCATTCAAAAGTGATCAGTTAGCCACCATTCGACACTCCAAGATATTACGTAATGATCAACTGACAGCAAATTAATTCAGACATAGCTCAAACAACAAATTCGTAAAAGAGGAGAGGGGGCTGCAAAGTGGGAGAGAGGCTGCAAAAGAGTAGAGGTTGACTGCAAAGTGGGAGGGGGCTGCAAAGTGGGAGGGGGCTGCAAAGTGGGAGGGGGCTGCAAAATGGGAGTAGGGGCTGCAAAGTGGTAGAGGGGGCTGTAAAGGGCTTCAAAGTGGGGGGCTACAAAGAGGGAGGGAGGGCTGCAAAGTGGGAGAGAGCGCGGCTGCAAAATGGGAGGGAGGACTTGAAAAGGAGGGTGCTGCAAAAGAGAGAAAGGCTGCCGAAAAAGTAGGATGGGAGGTCCGATGTCAGGGAGATCGAATATCCGGGGATCATGACGGGTTGGGGGTGAGGGGGGGTGAGAGAATGAGAGTCAGGCACCACGGGTTGTGGGGGAGGGAGGTGGGTTGGGAATACGCTGCGGGGGTGATTAGTCAGGGATGGAGGGTCCGAAGTATGGGGGCTGTCCCAAACAGGACTTGATCTGGGTGTTTAAAATAGTTACGCTTAATTTAAAAGTGCCTTTATTTCTTCTAACTCTTTCAGAGTAACTATTAGCGCAACACTGGCAAAACACTGGGCAGCAGGGTAGCATGGTGGTTAGCATAAATGCTTCACAGCTCCAGGGTCCCAGGTTCGATTCCCGGCTGGGTCACTGTCTGTGTGGAGTCTGCATGTCCTCCCCCTGTGTGCGTGGGTTTCCTCCGGGTGCTCCGGTTTCCTCCCACAGTCCAAAGATGTGCGGGTTAGGTGGATTGGCCATGCTAAATTGCCCGTAGTGTCCTAATAAAAGTAAGGTTAAGGGGGGGTTGTTGGGTTACGGGTATAGGGTGGATACGTGGGTTTGAGTAGGGTGATCATGGCTCGGCACAACATTGAGGGCCGAAGGGCCTGTTCTGTGCTGTACTGTTCTATGTAAAACCATCCGAAGTTAGCGACTTAACTCGCTTTGTCGGATGGTTCCCAGTGCAGTTCAATTGTCAAGGGGAAGTTAGTGCTTCTGGACAATTGGCACATGAATCATTACCTGGGCAGGTAAGCTATCAATTTTGGGGACCCGGGTCGGGGGTGAACAGGAAGATGCAAGATGCCCCTACACATCAAAAGAGTAATGATTCTGATCAACACCTGCTAAAATATGACATTCAGAGTTGCATCACGAAATGGGACTGTTTTACCACACAGTTTTACTGAAGACATTCCTTCCGAACACGCACCCCCCATTCCCCCTGACGGCACCAGTACAGCTTTAGGACATCCAGCTTCCCTCGGAGCCACTGACACCAAATAACTTAGCTCTTTCAGTTTTCTCAATGCAATGTTCGCTTGGAGCACCATAACAATGTGTACATGAGACAATGTTATATTATGGTGCAACATCAATTCAGTGATTTATAGGCTGCAGTACCCATGGAACAGAGATCCCAGTGCCCCTGTACCATGTACCCAGCAGCTTTCAATGGGTCAAAGGCTATTTCTTTTATTTTTTTATTACATCCAGAAATTCTTGAGTACGTTGTTTTTATTTATTTATTTATTTGTTTGTTTATTTATTTTTAATTTTAGAGTACCCAATTAAATTTTTCCAATTAAGGGGCAATTGAAAATGGCTTATTGTCACGAGTAGGCTTCAATGAAGTTACTGTGAAAAGCCCCTAGTCGCCACATTCCGGCGCCTGTCTGGGGAGGCTGGTACAGGAATCGAACCGTGCTGCTGGTCTGCTTTGGTCTGCTTTACAAAGCCAGTGATTTAGCCGAGTGAGCTAAACCAGCCACAATTTAGTGTGGCCAATCTACCTAGCCTGCACATCTTTGGGTTGTGGGGGTGAAACCCACGCAAACACGGGGAGAATGTGCAAACTCCACACGGACAGTGACCCAGAGCCGGGATCAAACCTGGGACCTCGGTGCCGTGAGGCTGCAGGGCGAACTCACTGCACCACCGTGCTGCCCCGAGTAAGTTGTTTTTATGATTAATTTTTATTGCCATTTTAATAAAAATATTTTCCTAAAGTTTTGGAAATGTTAAAGAAAATGTCCAGCGATATTAATTTCTGAAAATGTTTCATTTTCCAAACAGTACATAAAAAATGTGTATGTGGAACGTAAAGCAGCCAAACAAAATCTGCTAATGCATCAGAAACTGACTGTATTCAGAACCTTTCCAAAGCTGGCATAAGAATCATCTGCAATATCATCCAATCCACGGTCATCTCCCCACTGATTAACAGTAGGATAGACGTAGGGAAGATGTTTCCACTTGTAGGCAAAACGAAGACTAGAAGCCATACACATAGGATAGTCACAAATAGTGCAGCTGCATTCAAGGGGGATCAAATTAAATGCATGTGGGAGAATGGAACAGAAGGATATATTGATAGAACTAGATGAAGAAGGAAGGAAGGACGTTCATGTGTAGCATAACCCCTGAACTGCATAGCCTGTTCCTGTGCTGCAAATGCTATGTAATCACATGGGGCTGGACTCTTCCATCCTGCCTGCTGCAAGAACGCTACAGGCGAGACGTGGGCAATGGAGAAGTCCATTGACCTCGGGCGGGATTCTCCGTTTGCCAGGCAGACGTGGCCGGAGAATTCCACCCATGGTTCTTCAGTCTCACCACATTGCTTCATTTCCCGAAGCAAGAGGCTCATGGATTGAGATACAGGTGGAAATCTCCGGTCCCTCAGCCTTGAGTTTCTCGGCGGCGCAACTTTTTCTGGCAGCGGGAGTTCCTCTTTCCGCCGCTTGTCAATGGGATTTCACCCCACGCCACCTGGAAACCCGCAGGCAAAGGTGCACTGCCAGTAGGAAAAGAGAATCCCAGCGGTCGGGGAATTCTGGCCACATTCTTATGCTTTATGACCATGCATCAATAGGTAGGTAGGTGTAACCCCAATGGTGGTCCCGGGATCAGGACAATATGATTTCCCATGACCTCCCTGGAATATGAACTTCCCTTTAAGGGGACGGGACTTCCCCTTCAAGGGGACGGAGCTTTCCCTCAAAAAGGAGAACGCCAGCTGAATAAAAACCTGGCCTCGGTGCACCAAGGCCTGAGAAACCCGGTTATCGAAGAGAAGCTGACAAGGCTCTTCAATGAGAAACTGTTCAAGTCAAAAAGCAAGAATGAGAGTGACCTCTCCGGTCTCTTCAACGAGCGTAAAATTCCACAACCTGTGACTGCTGAAGCCAATCTGGCACGACTGTTTGAAAACCAGCTGTTCCTACCAGAAAACTAGTTTAATAGTAATCGGGAAAGGAGACCCTTAGGGGACTAGAGGAGTATGAGAATTGTATTGAAATAAACCTTGTTTGTAATTTCTACTATTGTCTCTGCGTTCTACCTATCGTGGATATTCAACAGGTGCTGCACAGCTACATTAGTGACCAAACGGCACATTTTCCAGCTTTCACGTTTATTTTGTCTGCCACAGCTTTTGGTGGTTACATTTGTCAGCCTGCAGAATATTTGGATCAGCTTTTTTCCCCCAAATATTTTCGGCCTTTGAAAAGGCTGCAACAATATCTACCATTCTGTGCAGCCACTTGCCTTTATTTGCTGCTGCATGTCTTTGAATTTACTGCACCGCTGTAAGGATAATTTTCCTGCCACGGCTTCCATTTGGTGAGCTCCTTTTGCCAGGCTCAATATGTGTCAGGGCTTCCCATTAATAATTTATTGGGCCAATTCCAGAAATCTTTGGTCCAGGGGGAAATCAACAAGTTTTACATTTGTCATTCTCCGGGCAAAGGAAGTGTACCATACTGAAAATATAAGGAGGAATATACATCTTAGTTTAGGGCATGGAAAATGTCTGTAAACACAGGGAATGGATCAGAAAACATAATCTTGTGGGTGTGCAGTAGAATGCAAGGAAAACAGAAGCTAGAGCAGGACAGCACGTTTGAATCTCTTGAAAGAAAAAGATAGGGATGTTCAGAGCAGCTGTACCCATAGTGGTTTTGATAAGATAGAAGCAGACAAGAAAGGTTATGAGAGAAAGGTTGTAGAAATGAGAAAAGGATTGCCTAAAAGATGACAAGCATTTTTGTACCCTCTCCAGAAGTGTAAAAATTAGACTTAGAAGAGATATTGTGATTCCTCTTGATTCTATTAGCTTTGCAATTTTGCCGCCTTCTTGTCTGCCGACTTTATCATGGCTAGGTTTCTCACCAAAAAAATGTTCCGAATGCATTATCCAGCTTACAGTATTGTAAAATACTGTTACAATCAAGCACTTTGAATAATATGTCCCAGCTGGGACCAATTTTACTCGCAAACCTGTCCAAAGTAATATGATAACAAGCAGAAAAAAAGACAAGTGTCATTGTCGATTTGTGGAAGAAAAGACACTGAATATCTCCACACACAACTGCAAGCAGTTCAGCAGTGTGTTGAGGATTCTACTTACCATTAACTATAGAAATGTATCATTGTTCTAAAAGGTCTCAGCTCCACGTCTTTGATTATTTTATTTTTATTTGACTAAGTACCAAATAGCTAATGGTGCTAATCAATGATGCTAATTATTTTTTGTCACTCACTTTTATTGGTGATGATTTTTCCATAATTGCAAAGAGGTCCTTACAGAGGGCAGATTTAGATTATGAAGGAGAAGAGGTGACAAAGGGGCACATTTTAACCACCAAAGATGATTGAGTTTTCACCTGGTAGGAATTACAAATGTTAAAGATTTCAAACCCAAACCTCTCCAAATCCACCCACTAGCAGATTTAGCAGCGGCATGGCAAGATACTTTGGGATTTGGATACTGTTGAGGGAAGGGACTTTTCAGCGGAAAGCAACAGCAGCTAAATTTATTGCACCACGGTTGGTTCTGTTGTAGAGGGGAGGAATATAAAGTGTGGGAATGGAATAGATATCGTGAATTCAATTATAAGGGGAATAGATAGGCGTTTCTGTGGCCGTAAAGGAGACTCCAGGTTGGTATGTTGCCTTCCTGGTGCTAGGGTCAAGGATGTCTCGGAGCAGTTACAGGACATTCTGGTGGGGGGGCATGAACAGCCAGTGGTCGTGGTACACATCGGTGCCAATGACATACATAAAAAAAGGAATGAAGTCCTAAAAGCAAAATATAGGGAGTTAGGAAAAAATTTGATAAGTCAAACCTTTAAGGTAGTGATCTCAGGATTACTACCAGCGCCAACAGGGGCTGGTTTAGCTCACTGGGCAAAATCACTGGCTTTTAAAGCAGGCCAGCAGCACAGTTCAATTCCCGTACCAGCCTCCCCAGACTGGTGCCGGAATGTGGCGACTAGGGGCTTTTCATAGTAACTTCATTGAAGTCTACTCATGACAATAAGCAATTTGCATTTCATTTCACATGCTAGTCAGAGTAGAAATAGCAGGACATATCAGATAAATGCATGGCTGAAGAGATGGTGTGAGGGGGAGGGTTTCAGATTCCTGGGGCATTGAGACTGGTTCTTGGGAGGTGGGACCAGTACAAACTGGTCGGGTTACACCTGGGCAGGACCAGGACTGATGTCCTAGGGGGAGTATTTGTGAGAGTGGTTGGGAAGGCCTTAAACTAATATGGCAGGGGGATGGGAACCTATGCAAGGAGTCAGAGGAGGAGGAAATAAGGACAAAAATAAAAGACAGAAAGGGGAATAAGAAAAGTGACAGGCAGATAAACCAAACGCCAGATTCAAACAGGGCCACAGTGAAAAATATCAGGAGCAGGACAAGTAATGTTAAAAAGACAAGCTTCAAGGCTTTGTTACTTAACGCGCGGAGCATTCACAATAAAGCGGATGAACTAATCGTGCAAATAGACATGAACGGCTATGATATAGTCGGGATTATGGTGGCATGGCTGTAGGGTGACCAGGGGTGGGAACTGACTGTCCAGGGGTATTCAGTATTTAGAATTCAGAAAGACAGAAAAAAAGAAAAAGGTGGTGGATTGGTGAGCAAGGAAGAAAGTAACACAATAATGAGGGAGGATATTAGTTCTGAAAGTGCGGAATCAGTACGGGTAGAGCTGAGAAACAGCAAGGGGCAAAAAATGTTAGTGGGCATCGTATATAGACCCCCAAACTGCAGTGATATTGTTGGGAATGGCATTGAACACGAAATTAGAGATGTCTGTGATAAAGGAACAACTGTAATTATGGGAGATTTTAATCTGCATATAGATTGGGAAAATCAAATTAGCCACAATGCTGCAGAGGAGGAATTCCTGGAGCGGGATGGTTTTCTGGGTCAATATGTTGAGAAGCCAACTAGCGAACAGGCCATCCTAGGCTGGGAACTGTCTAATGAGAACGGCAATCAAGTGGTGTGAGACCCCTTGGGGATGAGTGACCATAATATGATAGAATTGTCATCAAGACAGAGACTAGGGTCCTGAATCTTAACAAAGGAGATTACGATGAAATGAGGCGTGAGTTGGCTATGATCGATTGGGGAATGTTACTTAAAGGAATGTCACTCGATAGGCAGTGGCAAACATTCAAAGAGTGCATGGAGGAACAGCAACAATTGTTTATTCCTGTCTGGCACAAAAGCATAACAGAAAAGTTGACCAATCCATGGCTTACAGGGGAAATCTGGGATAGTATTCGATCCAAGGAAGTAGCATACAAATTGGCCAAGAAAAACAACAGGTCTGAGGATTGGGAGCTGTTTAGAATTCAATAAAGAAGGACTGAGCGATTGATTAAGAAGGGGAAAATAGAGTACGAAAATAAGCTTGCAGGGAACATAGAAAACTGACTATAAACGTTTCTAAAGTAATGTGAAGTCAGAAACAGGGGGATGTATAATAAGGGACAAAGAAATGGCTGAGCAACTGATACATACTTTGGTTCCGTCTTCACAAATGAGGACACAAATAAGATACCAGAAATGTTGGGGAATGCAGGGTTTAGTGAGAGGGAGGAACTGAAGGTGATGAATATCAGTAGAGAAATGATGTTGGGATTGAAGGCTGATAAATCCCTAGGGTCTGATAATCTACATCCCAGGGTACTGAAGGAGGTGGCTCTAGAAATACTGGATGCATTGGTGGTCATCTTCCAAGATTCTATGGACTGCTGAACAGTTCCTGCAGACTGGAGGGTAGCTAATGAAACTCCAATGTTTTAAAAGGGAGGTAGAGAGAAAGCAAGGAATTATAGACCAGTAAGCCTGACGTCAGTAGTGGGGGAAATTCTAGAATCCGTTATCAAAGATTTTATAGCAGGGCACTGAGAAAACAGTGGCAGAATTGCGCAGAGTCAGCATGGATTTATGAAGGGGAAATTGTGCTTGACCAATCTACTGGAATTTTTCAAGGAGGTAACGCGTAGAATTGATGAAGGGGAGCTAATGGATGTGGTATATTTGGACCTTCAGAAGGCTTTTGGCAAAGTCCCGCATAAAAGATTAGCGTGTAAAATTAAAGTGCATGGTATTGGAGGTAGTGTATTGAGATAGATAGAAAACTGGTTGGCAGGAAGGAAACAAGGAGTAGGAATTAACGGGTCTTTTTCAGATTGGCAGGCAGTGATAGTGGGGTACCGCAGGAATTGGTGCCAGAACCCCAGCTACTCATAATATTCATGAATGATTTAGATGAGGGAATATAATGTCATATCTCCACATTTGCAGATGACACCAAGTTGGGTGGGAGGGTGAGCTGTGAGGAGGTTGCAGAGATCCTTCAGAGTGATTTGGACAAGTTGAGTAAGTGGGCAAATGGATGGCAGATGCAGTATCATTTGAATAAATGCAAGCTTATCAACTTTGGTAACAAAAACAAAAAGGCAGACGATTATCTGAATGGCCATAAATTAGGAGAGGGGAATGTGCAACGAGACCTGAGTGTCCTTGTACACCAGTCACTGAAGGTAACCGTGCAGGTGCAGCAGGCGGTAAAGAAGACAAATAGTAATCTAGCCTTCATTGCGTGAGGATTCGATTACAGGAGCAGGGATTCTTGCTCCAATTATACAGGGCCTTGGTGAGCCATGTCTGGAATATTGTGTGCAGTTTTGGCCTCCTTTGGCCTCAGCAAAGAATGCCTTGCCGAGGCTGCACTTACATCATTTCCTGCACTGGCTGTGATTTTTTTCTGTGCACAGCGTGTCCGTTTACAGCTCAGTGAGTCAGTACAGTGTGGAATTGAATGAAAAGAAAGCATGTGTGGGGACAAAGGGGAAATTCAAACAAAGTGGACTGGTGTAATTATGAATGGAGATTACACATTTGGTTGAAAGTGAATAAAATATGAGACGAGGATAAAGTAAATGCTTTCCTCACCATGATGGGTCCAGATGCCTTTGATGTAGTGACTAACAAGTGTTACCTGAGAAATCCAAGTACTATGGAAATGTACTGAAATTAATAAGATTCTGGACTGCTATTGTGGCACCACCAAGATTGAAATTGCACTGAGAATTATGTTCCGTCAAAGGAAACAGTTGTCAAGTGAGACTGTTGCAGATTACTTTCTTGAGTTAAAGAAACACTCTCCATTGTGGGACTCCATGAATTTAGAAATCATGTCGTGGGTAATGATTAAAACCACTCAAGTGTCAAAAGACGTGCTTGTTAGATGAATTGGACATTCTGAATTATCCCTTAGTGTACCCGGACCGGCGCCGGAGTGTGGCGACTCGGGGATTTTCACAGTAACTTCATTGCAGTGTAATGTATGCCTACTTGTGACATAAAGATTATTATATTATTATTAAGTTGCAGTAACAGAGATTTTGTTCAGAAATATATTTGAGAGACATGGCCTTGCTCCGAAAAACACCATTTCACTATAAATCCTAATAAATAGCCTGACACCCACTACAGCTGTAATTCAACTAAATGAAGTTTGTGTTTCTTTTCACACTTTTGCTCACCAATCCTGTGAAGGTCATTAAATTTGTGATTGTTAGCTACGCAAACCAGTATGCTGAAAAAGGGCTCAGATAAGAGATAACTATTCTCTTAAAGCTGTTACTGCTCATTACTATATTTGCCTCTTTAAAAGCTATTAGTATTTAATGTCAAATTATTTTATTTACCCCACTTCAAACATTAGAGACGCCTTCATATGAGGCGTAAAGAACAATAAAAACCATGCTAAGCTTTTGACGAAAGGCAATAAACTGGCAGAGAAGGAAGCCTGTGATAAGGCCATGGCAATGGAAATGGCAATAAATAAATATTTGTAGATTGCAAGAGAGATCTTTTCTTGAGCTGGCAGGGGAGGTCCACTAATTTCAACAGAATCCAGGCCAAGTTTAGAGTCTTCAAGTCAGAAATTTAGATGTTGACATGGTAGCAACCAACCATCTAAATGCCCCATTTCCAAACTAAGTGCAATGTGTGTGGTAGAGTTGGTCATGTAGGAATCAAGGAAACAGTAATGCTACAGGTTGCAGTCAAACACCAGGTCACAGCAATACAATAGATTGTGTTTGTGATCGATTTACTTAAGGAACCTAGAAGTAATTAAATGTGCACATGACAGATGTGGAAGCAGAGGCTGATGTTATCAACCAGGTAGATTAAAAGTTGTACTCACTCAGAGCAAAATAAAGCACATGATAGAGGAGATAGAGTTGAAGATATAATTTCCACACCCTCAGTAGAAATGAAAGTCGGTGATTCACAATTTACTTTCATCATTGATATAGCTGCAGCAGCGTCTGTTGTCTTGGAAAAGTATAAGAAGCCCTTAAGTCCCATTCCCTTGTGCACAACTGGTGTAAAACCAAGTAGTTAATTCAATAATAGTATTCCAGTGTTCGGAAATATGTGTATTTGGGTGAAAAATTATGATGTATCTATTACTTGCCATTGGTAGTATTGGAGGGATTAGAGTTCCCCGATGGTAAAAAATGGGCTTACGAAGTTAAATTAGACAAAGTTATTTACCGTGGGGTAAGAGTATGTCTGATATTGAGAAAGCACTGGGACAGCACACTGTGGTCTTTGAATCAAGGAGGACCAATTTATAAAATTAGGCAGCTCCAGACTGTAGTCAAAGGAGAAAGTACTGCCCAAATGTTGCAAGGAGTCTTACAACACGAGGTTAAAGTCCAACAGGTTTGTTTCAAATCACTAGCTTTCAGGGCACTGCTCCTTCCTCAGGTGAATGAAGAGGTAGGTTCCTGAAACATTTATATAGACAAAGTCAAAGATGCTCTGTAGAGACTTCATTACCTGCAAATGCTTGCATTCAAAGTATCATCTTGCATCTTTGACTTTGTTTATATAAATGTTTCTGGAACCTACCTCTTCATTCACCTGAGGAAGGAGCAGCGTTCCGAAAGCTAGTGATTTGAAACAAACCTGTTGGACTTTAACCTGGTGTTGTAAGATTTCTTACTGTGCAACTCCGGCATCCCCACATCAAATTTTGCAAGGCTAGGCAAATGCCTCAAGCACAGTTAGAAGCAAAAGAGCTGGATAGATTAGAAAGAACAGGGATAATTAAGAAGGTGAAGAGCAGTGAATGGACTGCACCCATTGTGGTGGTTCATAAAGCACAGGAAGAAGTCTCACACCACCTGGTTAAAGTCCTGCTCCTTCAGGTGACTTTACCTGATGAAGGAGCAGCACTCCAAAAGCTAGTGATTTCAAATAAACCTGTTGGACTTTAACCTGGTGCTGTGAGACTTCATACTGTGCCCACCCCAGTCCAGCACTGCCATCTCCACATCATGTTCATAAAGCAGAGTAATCTGTTCTGATTTGTGGAGATTACAAACAAAAGGTAAATATGGTGAACAAGAATTATACTTACCCACTGCCTACCAGTGAAGATTTGTTGTCTAATTTAGCAAATGGGAAGATGTTCAGTAAGATAGATCTGTCAAATGCATATTTGAAATTGGAGTTAACTGGCAAGAACAAGAAACTGATTCCCATTCAGACACATGAAGGGTTGTACCAGACAAAAAGTTACCACTTGGGGTGTCTACTGCTCCTGCTGTGTTCTGGAGCACCATGTGTAATGTGATAGTACTAAGGGGGATGGAATGAGTTTGCTGCTTCTTGGATGAAATTCTTATGAGCAGTAAATGAGACAGAGAAAGAGTACATTTAAGGTTGAACAAAGTCCTCGATCGATTTCAAGAGTATGGTATCAAAGCTGTGAAGGACAACCTGTGAAGGCTTCATGTTGTTAAATACAACATACCTGGGTCACCAAATAGATGGTTGAGGTATCCAGCCAACACAAGAGAAAATTGAGGGAATTTTGAAAGTAAAGAAATCAGAGAATAAAGAAGAACTTATAACAGTCATAGGGATTGTTGTGTTACATTCTAACTTCATCCACAACTTAGTCAATACATTCACTGTACTGTATCAACTGCTCAAAGAAGGAATAAATTAGGAGTAATATGTGAAGTATAAGAAAGCATTCGAAGAAGTGAAGTAAGTATTGACTAGTAATGCTATTTTGACCCAATATGATCTCAAGAATAAATTGATTTTAGCGTGTGATGCCTCAGCAAAAGAGTTGGTTGTTGTATTAAAGCATACAATGGAAGGCAGGCCATCGAAGCCTGTATGCTACACATACAAAAAATCTGGGGGGAAAATCACTCACAAGCAGAGAAAGAGACACTTATAATCATACATGGTATTTCAAAGTTCCACAAATACCTGTACAGTCGGCAGTTCACTTTTTTTAACTGATCTGTATACCCTTATGATCAAAGATTATTGTGATCTCTCACAATAGCACAGCTTCAGAGGTGGGCATTGATTATTGATGGCTCATCAGTTCAAAATAAATCAGCAGATTATGCTAATCTGGACATTCTTCCAGAATTTCTAGCAAAGACTGATTCATTCTTTACCATTGAATTACTTGTGACTGCTTTACATACTTCATGCCAGACTCTGCCAAAGAAATGAGTGAAAAAACTTCCAAGGAGTGGTGCTCAGTAAAGTGCTCAATTATGCCAAAATGGCTGGTCTAAACAGTGTGATGTTGAGAAACTAAAAGGGTATTTTACACACAGGAGTGTAGGTCAATGCTGTCACCTATGGGGTTTAAGAATCATTATTCCGCCAAGGTTTACAGCGAGGTTGTCAGAGGAACTACATCAAAAGCACACAGGGATAGTCCATTTGAAAGCAGTAACAAGAAGCTATTTTTAGTATCCAAAGATAGATAGAAGGCGAGAACTTCCCAAAAGGGAACAAAGTCCCCGAGCGAGCACATTTAGCCGCATGTTTCCCGGCACTTAACATGCCGAGAAACAGATGGTTATTCAACGTGACTCACTTTGAATAACGGGCTTGAACAGGAATGCACGGCCGAGGCCACATATAGTCCAGTTTTTTAGAATGGGAAGTTCTGCTTGCCGAAACTCCCCATTGTAGCGAGAGATCAGAATGGCATCCCGATCTCCAAGGGCCCCCAAAAATTTCCAAACTCCCCCCAGCCCGAATACAACATGGGAGGGACCCCCACCCTCCAACACCCACACTGGGCAACCCCAACCCAATCGCACATGTGCAGAAAATGCCAGCTTGGCACCCTGGCGGTGCCCCTTCCAGCTGGCAGTACCACCTGGGCACCTTGGCAGTGCCAGACTGGCACCCAGGGTGGCAGTGCCAGGCTGGCAGTGTCAGGGTACCAGACAGCACCAGCAGTGTCACGGCACCACCCTGTCAAAAGAGAATGCAGCTGGGGGCCTCTGATCCACTTGGAGGCCCTGAGTGCCATTCCATCAGTTCCCCATTTGTGGGGACTAGTACCAAAGGTCACTCGTCTGAGGTCCCTGAGGTGAAAGTATTGAATTCCAAAGCCTCAGGTACCTCAGGATTCTGCACATTAGAGTAAGGCTTACTGCCTCGAACTAAAATGCAGATTTTCTAAAATGTGATCCCTCCCATTGTGGGTAGCAATCCCCTTGCAATGTCTTGCAAGATTGCGTTGAAACTTGCGAGGCTTTGCGAGCAGGATAGATCCCGGGAGCAGGGTCTCCCGGCTTTCACTGGCCACGCTGCGCCGTGGCGAGCTGCTTTTCCGGTGCATTGTGACGAGAGGATCATGCCAAGAAATTTTGAAGAATTGATTAAAATTTCTGACGTATATCTCAGATTGAGAAATGATCCAACCAAAGTTCCTTTCATTCCGTGGTCAAACAGAGAGAAACTATAGGAAAAGTACCTGCTGATAACTTTGAAATGGAAGGGAAATAGTACCTTGTTTTGACTAATAGCTAAAGCAAGTGGATAAATGTGGAGACTGTGCCCAATACTACAAGTGCTAAAACTATTGATAATTAGAGAAGTCGGGTTGCAATCTATGGGTTGCCAGAGACATTGGTGTCAGAAACGCTTCACAATTTATGCCAGAAGAGTTTGAAATATTTCTAAGAGTGGAGTCAAACCCACTCCACTACCACCATAACAGCCCAACATGAAGTGGTGCTGCAGAAAGAAATGTGCAGATTGTGAAGATGTCTTTATAAAAGGACTTGTCAGGTTTCAAGCTTGGCAGGAATTCTTCTGGGGTTTTTTTCAATGCAGACGAAACAATTTTCTGTTCTCTGACAGAAGGATCCCAAAATAGTATGCTTACCTTACGAGTTAGTTATCGACATGCTTCTGGGACAAAATGTAATTTGCTTAAGCCTGTTGTCAATAGCAAATGATGAGAAGAGCAAGACAAAGTGAAGATGAGACATGATACACAAGGCATGAAACCAGGAGAGTTCAGTGCTGGTCAAAACATCATGCTGAAAAACCATTGTGCTGATAAGGAGAAGTATAGAACTGGAATTGCTGTAAAGAGACTAGGTGCATTCACCTACCTATTGAAGATTGGTGAGAGACTCCATCATTGTCATGTAGATCACTTGCTAGAAAGACAAAGTCTGATGAAAGGAGAGCATGATGGCCCTTCTATTGTCCAAATTCCTCTTCCAGTGCAAAGTAAAATTCAGAAAGAAAGTGGATCTCACAAAAAAAAAGGAAGTTTGCCAATATTACAGAATGCACCCAGAGAGCAAAGTGAACCAAAGTCTTCGATTAAGACAAACCAATTAATGACACAGTCCCAACCATTAAGTGGAATTGGTCCTGAAATCAAAGTTCAGTGATGACACAATCAGAGATGTTGAAAGAGCAGAGTCAAGATAATAGAAATGGAAAAAGAGACCAAGACAGATAGTGAAAGAAGCCAAATAGGTTAATTGAAAATATGCACGAAGGAAGAAATGTTCTTTTCCTTATTTCTTGTCAAATGGTGATATTTTCAGTAACAACATAGAGGGTTAAGGAAAAACAATTTTTACATCGTATGATTCAGCCAGATATATTGGGGGTGTGATTACAATAAAAACAAGTATGCAATCGAACTTGTGAAATTTCAGATATTATTGATATTAGTTTAGCCATATTGCATTGTGGCAAATTATGTTCACACTTTAATGTACAAGTTTTTTTAAAGTGGGGAGGGACTGTTGTATTGCCCTCTCTGTTGGGGTGGTGTAAATAAAATGCTTCAACTTCCAGTTGAGCATGTGTGGATATTTTCTCAATGCCCTACGCAACACCATTTGTATCTGATATCCACTTTCCAATTTTACTCTTAACAATGGTATGGCCCAGTTAAATAACCAAATTGGTATTTAAGGCACGTTAATATTAATCAAACAACAACGCAAAAAGATTGAAACCTAATTTCCACCCTTCACAGTGTGGATGTTATCAGGCAATCAAAATCCCCATCCTCAGCACCCCAATTTTGATCTTACATCAATGTGATACAATTTAATTCTAAATGAATCCTCCTGGTGAGAATGTTACAAGTACGGGTTGGACAGCTGTTTTGCCCCAGTCCTTCCCATTCCCACCCCAAAATCCTCTGCCACCCAATTGTACTCAATATTGAATTAATGATATGTAGATTTGGGCAGGGTGTAAAATAGCAGTCTACCCAAGCCTAGCCATACCTGCTAGGTTATTTTAACCTGCAATGATACTTCAGGCAGAGGAATATTGAAATGGATGTTTCTTGCACTGTGAATGTAATTTATGTAATACTCAAGGAGATTTGTAACATCAGGCTGTGTGGCAATGTGATGTCTCATGTAATATTGCTCCACAATAATTCTGACGGAGGATTAGAGAATGAATAATGGAAGTTCCACTACACATGTTAATAACAGGACAGCACAGGCTAACATAGGCCAGACCTGGACTATGAATCGCCACATATTATATATTGCAACATTTATATCCCAAATAGAAATAGTAGGGATAAAATGAGTGACTACCAAGATTTATTTTCTTTCATTTTTAATCCCCTGTTCTAAATACAAGAGATGAGGAACTTCTGTTACTTTTTAGGGAAAGTTGGCTTTGTCTCTCAGGTTTTAAGGGATAATCCTACTGAAAGGAGGTTGATGGAGCTTTTTCTTGTGCAACCACCAGATGTGAGATCAGAGCCACATGTACGATGGACCAGGTAATAGTAGCAGATTCTCTTCCATAAAAAGGTTGAGTTTTTATAACAATCCAGTTTCTGTTGTGGTCATTTCATTCCTTGTAGCAGCTCCCAGATTGTCATATTTAATGAATATCATTACACATCGTATTCTGGTGGAATTTGAATCCACAAACCTTTAAGGTGCTAGTCTAGCACCACAACAGTCTTACTACAAGCTATGGGTGAAGCAGTGGTTAGCACTGCTGCCTCACAGTGCCGGAGACCCGGGTTCAATTCTGACCTTGGGTGACTGCCTGTGTGGCATTTTCACATTCTCCCTGTGTCAGCATGGGTTTCCTCCGGGTGCTCCTGTTTCCTCCCACAGCCCAAAGATGTGCAGGTTAGCCATTCTAAATGTCCCCTTAGTGTCCAAATATTAGGTGGAGTTATAGGGATATGATGGGGGAGTGGGCCTAGGTAGACTTCTCTTTCAGAGGGTCGGTGTAGACTTGATGGGCCGAATGGCCGCCTTCTGCACAAAAGGGATTCTATAATTAGCACAGTATTACAAACCTATTTTATTGGAATTGCACTACTAATCTCTCAGATACAATATCACAATTCAAAGTCTTCCTATCCTTAGGAGCACAGGAGGATATCAGCATTGCATGGTGAGCAAGTTTGGGGAAAAAAATTAATACTTACTGGATGGGTAGAAGTAGTACCTACTGTGTTCTCTTGGTATCAGCCAAAGAAAATGACTTCCTCAGCAAGGAATATTTGGACACATTATATTTAAAGAATAAGCTAAGCGCCAAAGGAAATAGTTGCATCTGTATTCCACCAATTAAGTTAATGCTCTTAAAACTAGATTTAAATTGTTTGATAGCTGTTGAGGGCAAATACGCTGAATGCTATGGCATCTTGACATCTGAAGGAGGATCCAAATCTTTTGATGAGGTTTCTCCCAGCTACATTTGCAATTTAGGCAGCAGATCAACAGAAACCTGAGAGAAACTACATAATACACACCATTCGATGGGATATATCGCACAGAAACAGGCCATTCTGCCCCATCAATCCATGCTGGACTCTTCCGTCAATCTTTCACCACAGGGAGATCAAGGAACCATTAATTCCATGCAGACCTCTATGTACTCCTGTCTTTGTTCAGGTTTCTATCTTTGATTTCTTTTATAATTAAGTGTATATTTTTTGTCAATCTGATGATGAGGAGAGATGCAAAAGTCTGTGATATCTCAAAACTGCTATGTATACCTCTACCAACCATCCAGTTCCATAACTCAAACGGCAAGAAATATATCTTTTGACTTCTGTGCGGGGTTCAAATGTTGTTTTTGTATGAAGCAAGGTCTCTATAGCTGCAGATCTCAATGGCAGAGGATCCCCACACACTGGCAATTTTCATGGGCACGCGAAAGGGGCAGATCAAGAACCAGCACACTGCTGTCCTAAAACTGTCGGCACCATTTAGGAAGTGGGCATTTTTGAAATTACACAAATTTGAAGGGGGATGGTGCATTTTGGTTGGTGAAATTAATTACACCAACACAGAGGTGTCATGAACAATGGTTTGGAGGTGGGGAACATATGAAAGGTCAATAGAAAAGGTGTTGCCTACTTCAAATCGTTATTAAATGCTGTACTATAAGTCACACCTATGTTTACTACAGTGAGTGATGATAGTGCTTTGATTTGAAAAGGTAAGTGACTGTTAGATAATGTAGTTGGCAGATTGTTGCTTCTGAAAACTGGCAATCTGTCAAGCGACAAAACACCATTGCAAAAGAGGAAAATGTATTATCAGATGCATTAGAGTGCATGATTTTCTTGATAAACTACCAAACAGTATTGTGCAATTTTGAAAGAATAAGCCAGCTTGAAATTCAGAAACAATTGTTTGGAATTTCCCCTTTCTTTTAATTTTTCCCTTGGAGTTCAGCTCAGCCACCTGTTTGGCTATTTCAAAATTTTGACACATAGATGAGCTTTTACTAAATTCTTGAAGTTCACGAACCATCTGTCTGTTTCAAAGTTACGACATATGGCTGAACTCTGGCTACAATGAAAGGACCTTTACAGGTTTGTTTTTACTGCTGTTAAGTGGGATGTTGTTATGAATGCTAGGCTGCTTTAAAATCACTAATGGATTCTGCTCAGCAGCGGTTGTTAACACAGCTGTCTAAGATAATTTGAATATGTTCATCTGGACAGATTGATGAGGTTCTGAAGAGGAGAAGCTTTTAAGTGGCTATCAAGCCTTGATATTCTGAAAAGGATATTTTTTAGGTTGCTATTCAAGTTTTTTAAAAAATTTAGACAGGTATGACATTTTCAAATACATTCAAGTGTTATCATGGAGGTCATGGGCTTATTGTGGATATTGGGAATTGAAATGGTTGAATGGGATATTTGGGGTAAGGGGGTAAAGAGTTGTGGGTGAAAAAGAGATGGGGTGATGGGATAAAGGAGGGTGGAGGGTGTGATAATAGAGTGGAGGCAATGAGAACTGAGTGTGACAAGCTTATTTGGGAATGTTGCTTAAGTAAGTTTGTCTCAGGTTATAATTTATTATTATTTAGATTAACAGTCAGACTCTGACTAAGAACTTTCAAACTGCAAGCAAGTTAAAAAGTCTAGTCTAACAGAAAATGCCAGACAGTCACAGTTATCTGTCAATCAAGTGAAAGTGGTCACCTGAATAGGTGTTAATTGCTGTTGCAGGAAGCTGATTAAGCAGTTGCAACTTGGGTGTGAGCCACCATCCCAAAAACGGTTGGTTGGCACAGGTTTGGAGGGCCGAAGAGCCTGTTCCTGTGCTGGACTTTTTATTGTTCTTTGTTTAGTGTGGTTTTATGATGGCACCAGGTGGGAGTACAGAATGGAGATGACGATGGATTGAGTGTGATGAGGAGCAAGTGGTAAACTGGGCATTTGGTGCATCTGCTAATTTGGGGAAGTGGGAAGGAGATGCATTTTTATTCCTCTTTTCAGCCTCCAGGAGCAAATAAATGTTCAAAGACATTAATTCAGTAAGCAGGTAGGTGAAACATCGACGATTTTAAGATTTTATCAATCTAAACTAGGACAGTAGTTGAAATTAGTGTTGGGCAGATATTAGTATTTCATTAGATTTATAGCTTAATTAGTTAAATAATTTCTTGTAATGACAGATAACAGTTGAATGATATTTCTAAACTTTAAACCTAACTGGTTAACTGAAACACAATAAAGATGGCAGGCAGGTGATGTGTTTCAGCTGCAGCACGTGGGAACTGGTGGACACCTGTATGAACCCCTATAATCAGTGTCTATGGCTCAAGGAACTTTGGCTTATAGTTGGATGAAAATCCCACCAGCCGGCACTCCCAAGTAGGAGGCAGGATTGTGACATTGGGAAATGTCTTGACTCATGATACCTAACTTAAACATGGAAATCCAGCCTAAAATATAAATGGTCAACTTTGCTTTTGACTTGGAGTTTCAACTATCGGCATATTCACTGAACCACAATTTGAATAAACGGATTACATCATAGTAATTACATTGCAGAAGTTTATGCAAAAATTTTCATTTCATTGTTCCTTGAATGTAAGATCAAGTAATTATAATTAGTTGTGTATTATAGTAATTATGATTTATACACAGTGGTCGGAGACCAAAAGGCGGGTCAGTAAAGACTTTATACTGAAGAGCATGGACATTGGTTGGAATCCTCCGGCCGTTTGCTGGTGGCGGGATTCTCTGGCCCTCCCGGTGGCACATCCCAGTCCACACTTTTCCCCACAGTGTGGGATGGCTTCCATGAGAATTCCCATTGACAGCAGCAGGAGCAGAGAATCCTGCCACCAGTGAATGGCGCACCGCCTCCCACTGCCAAGATACATGCTGCTGGGAGGCGGGAGAATCCCGCCCATTATATCAGAATAAGAGAGATGTTTTAGGATTGCATGGCTACTGGTAACCTGGCTTTGTCTCTCAGGCACTGCTCTATGGGATCAGAATTAAACATTCTCTTGGTCTAAATAAAACAACAGTAACCAGTGCCCATGCGTGAGGCGCACAGGAGTTAAGACCATTGGTGACTTGCAGGGGTCTTTTTTAGGTGGTGCTAGCCGTTGCCTGAAATAAGTGCAGCGAAGGCTGGTCTTCATATTGAGAATACACTCCAACCTGTTGTTTGTCACTAGAACCATGCTATTTGGAATAGATTTCAAACATCCAATGGTGGAGGACAATTAATCAACTCACTGGAGGAAGCTCCTTAAATATCCCCATCAATGATGGGGGAACCTAGCTTATCAGTGCAAAAGATAAGGCTGAAATATTTGCAGCAATCTTTAGCCAGATGTGATGAATGGATGATCCATCTCGATCTCTATTGAGATCCCCGGCATCACAGATGCCAGTCTTCCGCCAATTTGATTCACTCCACGTGATATCAAGAAATGGCTGATGGCACTGGATAGTGCAAAGACAATGAAACCTGTTAATAGTCAGGCAATAGTACTGAAGATCTGTGCTCTAGGACTTGCTGCCTCCCTAGCTGTTCCAGTATAGCTACAACACTGGCTTCTATCCGGCAATGTGGAAAATTCCTGAGACATGTCCTGTACACAAAAAGCAAATCCACCTCAGCTAATCACCACCCTATCAGTCCATTCTTGAGCACCAGTAAGGTGATGGAAGAGCACCAACAATGTAATCAAGCAGCCCTTGCTGAGCAATAACCTGCACTCTGATGCTCTGTTTGGGTTTTACCAGGGTCACTCAGCTCCTGACCTTATTACAGTCTTGGTTCAAACATGGACAAAAGAGCTGAATGCCATAGGTGCGTTCAGGTGACTGCCCTTGACATCAAGGCAGCATTTGACCAAGTATGGCATCAAGGTGCTCCAGCGAAGCTAACGTCAGTAGGAAACAGGGGAATACACTTCACTGGTTGGAGACATACCTGGCACAAAGCAAGATGGTTGGAGTTGCTGGACGTCAGTCATTTCAGCTCCAGGACATCACTGCAGGAATTCCTCAAAGTAGTATCCTGGGTCCAGCCATCTTCAGCTGTTTTATTTTCCATCATAAGGTCAAAATTGGGGATATTGGTTAATGATTTTGCAATGTTCAGCGCCATTTGTGACTCTTTAGACACTGAAACAATCCATGGCCAAATGCAGCAAGATCTAGCCTTGGGCTTACAAGTGGCAAGTAACATTCACGCCACACAAATGCTAGGCAATGACCATCTTCAGCATGAAAGAATCTAATCATCGCCCCTTGACATTCAGTGACATTCCCATCACTAAATCCCCCATTATCAACTTCCTGGGGGTTTCCATTGACCAGAAATGGAAGTGGTCCAGCCACATAAACACTGACTACAACAGCAGGTTAGAGGCTGGGAATTCAGCTTTGAGTAACTCACTTCCTAACTCTCCACAGCCTTTTCACCACCGACATGGCACAAATCAGGGATGTGATGGAATACTCCCCACTTGCCTGAATGAGTGTAGCTCCAAAAACACTGAAGAAACTTGACACCATTAAGGCCAAAGCAGCCTGCTCAATTGGAACCCAATCCAGAAACATTCAGTTCCTCCACCACCAACGCAGTGTGGCAGCAGTGTGCACCATATGCAAGCTGCACAGCAGGAACTCACCAGGCGTCCTCCAGCAGCACCTTCCAAACCCCCAACTGCTACCAACTTGAAGGACAAAGGCAGCAGGCACACGGGAACACCACCATGTGGAGGTTCCCTCAAAGCCACTCAACAGCCTGACTTGAAAATATATTGTTCCTCCACTGTCATTGGTCAGAACCCTGGCACTCCCTCCTGAACAGTATTATGGGTGTACCTTCACCACATAAACTGCAGCGGTTTCGGAAGGCAGTTCACCATCACCTTCTCAAGCACAATCGGGACTGGCAATAAATGCTGGCTTTGCCAGCGATGCCCACATTGCATGAATGATTTTTTAAAAATTGATTTGGAAAGTATAAGACACATTTTCATGATGTCATTAACCTGCCATATTTTGAATACTGTTGTAAAGAAAACCTGACTCTGGTCAGGTTTTCTCTTTTCCGAGGGGAAAGATTTTATTATGGA
Source organism: Scyliorhinus canicula (assembly GCF_902713615.1). Lineage (NCBI taxonomy): Eukaryota > Metazoa > Chordata > Chondrichthyes > Carcharhiniformes > Scyliorhinidae > Scyliorhinus > Scyliorhinus canicula. Next base: position 255,341,123 of record NC_052146.1, read on the forward strand.
TCCTGTGGGGAAACCGTAAACAAGATAACAAATTGACTGAATGACACCCAAATGGAAGAAATTACCAACAAGATTCCAGTTTCCTAACCTCTATTTTAATTTACATGTTTCTGATTTGTGGTAATCATGAATTAACAGCAAATAATACTTCAAATAAAAAAGGTAAATTTCACTTTAAATAGTTGCATCAACAAGATATGTCTTATGCAACCATAATGATTTGCATCACTCTCTGCACAAATGTAGCACTTGTATCGACACAATTCCACACAATCTGGTTGTTTATTCATACCTAATAGGTTAGGAGTCCTATCTCACAAGAGCTCTCACCTTTAAGTTTCATGAGTATGATCAACATCAGCAATGCACACATCTACAAACCCTCTATCCCTTAGGTCATGACAGTCTTGATGGTGTAACATTTCAGAGTTTCTTTTCAAATGAGCATCCAATAACATCCCAGTTCACAGTTTGACCATTTCTGAAATAACACCCAGCTCTTTAGCTTCTCCAAGCTATTCATACAGCTGTGCAGGTTTTAGTCCTTTTTAGCCAGTTCACACAATAGGTCAAAGATCTACTGTCTCCTTTACTGACAAGTAGAACATCTGACCTCTGTCTGTGGGTGATTTGCTTCTTCTCCTCATAAGGATTCTCTGTTTCTCTTTCTCTCTGTCTGCTTTATCTTTGTGTCTCCATCTGTGTGCTCATCAACTTCATCCTCCAGCTCCTCTGCTTATGCCTCTCCTCTGTATCTGCAGCTCCTCTCTGTGTGTCTGCCAATCACATGGCTTCTTTCTTAACTGCCTTTCTGTTGATACCGCTTTCATACTGCGGAAACTCCCAGCTCCCGTGCCGAAAACGGCCGGAGAATAGCCGGGTGCCTGCAGCTGTCGCACCATACAACATGCAGCCAGCCGTGCATGGACCCAACCTGCCATCCGCGACCTCACAAGCCACCCCCCACCAGTCCCCCAGCCATCACAAACCCCCCCCCCCCCCCGGCCAGCAGCACTGATCCCAGCCAAGTGTGGCAGCACTGGACATAGTTGAGCTGCCACGCAAGGTTCCCGACTGCTGAGACCATATGTGTCCCGCGCAGTCAGGAACTCGGCCCATCGGGTCGGAGCATTCTGGGAGCAGTCGGTCGATGCCATGCTAACGCCATTGTAACAGCGCGTGACGCGATGACAGCATTTCGGAGGGGCAGAAACTTGCAAACTGGCATCAAACCGGCGGCGGCCCCGCTTTCAGCGTTGGAAACGATTGTCCGCCCGATCACCAATTACGGTTCGCCATCGGGCTATGGAGAATCCCGCCCGTTGACTTTGTTTATTTAGCAATCCGATAGTTCAGATTATGTGAAATTCCAGGGTTTGGTACTGCAGGGAAGAATTCATTTTTGTGAAAGAGAAGTTACTTTGTCAAAATGACAAAGATAGACTGTGTTAAACACATACAAATACTCTGCCAATCAGTAGTGCTGTGATGACTCTTTCAGCAGGCACTAAGGAAGCCTGGGAATAACATCCTAGTGTTATCCTCCATGTAGCTCTGCCTCCAAAGGGCTGCATCCTTACGATTGCCCATGTCCAAGTCTTTTTGTTATGCAGGGCATGACAGTCTTCAATAATGCAGAACACCAGACAGAGTCACCCATTGAAAGGATAACCTCAAGAATGTAGGTGCCATACTGTGATGTCAAACTGGATACATTTTCCAACTGTCAAGGCAAGTGTGTCAGTTACCTCCTAACTACAACTATGAACAATATCCTAGCTGATATTGCTGTAATCCCCTGTGGCTTCCCTGTGGAATGGCCTACTGGCATAAGTACAAGCATGATCTTTGTAGCCACAGATGGCAATGTGCCGGCAGATCACCATTGCTGCCAGTGTCCATTCAGCAGTCTATTTGATGAAGCATATTTTTGGAATAAGAAATTTCTAAGCTTTAGATAGCACCTGCAAAAACTTTGTGATAATTTTGGTCTGCTGGTGCCACCAAGTCTAATTTTCACTAAGTGGCTCTGAGTATTTGGCAGGCAGAATATAGGAAGGTCCAAACTGCTAGCAGAAGCATAAGTGTATCAGTCTGGGACACAACAGGGTCCTCAATAATTTCTAAGGCAATCTTGCACTAATTGTAAATCTTACAGGGACTAGTTTAGCACAGTGGGCTAAATAGCTGGCTTGTAATGCAGAACACTGCCAGCAGCGCGGGTTTAATTCCCGTACCAGCCTCCCCGAACAGGCGCCGGAATGTGGCAACTCGGGGCTTTTCACAGTAACTTCACTGAATCCAACTTGTGACAATAAGCGATTATTATTATTATTACTATTACATTGTACCCATATTGTGGGTGGCACGGTAGCACAGTGATTAGCACTGTTGCTTCACAGCACCAGGGTCCCAGGATCAATTCCCAGCTTGTCTGTGCAGAGTCTGCACGTTCTCCCTGTGTCTGTGTGGGTTTTCTCCGGGTGCTCCGGTTTACTCCCACAAGTCCCTCAGTGTATCCAACAAAGCGCTGGAATGTGGCAACTCGGAGCTTTTCACGGTAACTTCATTGCAGTATTAATGAAAGCCTACTTGTGACAATAAAGATTAATATTTGGGGCTGTTTCTTCCCTCTCCCTCACTTTCTGCTTCCTCTCCAAAATGACTGAACCAGAATGGTTCCACAGTTATTGGTAATTCTCTGCCAACTTTCCAAATTGGCCATTTGTTTAACATAAAAATAGATAGTGAGGTGTTGGCAGGCAGTTCAGCTACGGAACACACTTTAGCCAAGTGTGATCCTATCCTCACTCAACAACCATCAAGGTGCATTATCTACTAGTGTTATTAGAGTGAGAACTTTGATTTTTAGTCCCCAGCCCAAAGAGATCTCCTGTGATCAAAATGCCACTCCTCCACCAAATATCTGAGATTAGCTAATTCACGAATCAGGGGCCTTTTGGTTTGCATACCAGCTGAACCAAGAGAGTGTTAAAATTAACTTCATTTGTAGAAAATACCTGTATATTCTTCCATTGAAAAGGACAAAAAACATCCATAGCCACGACCTATGTTCAAGATCTAATGCAGGACAATGTCTTGCACAGATGCTACAATAGGTTTGTTCATCTAAATCCCTTTTAGTGGCCTCATTCCAATAACATGCACAGCAGCCATCTGGGATTCTTACCTTTTTATTTTTATGCAATAACATGGAGTGAAGTTAACTGAATCAAAATTGGCCAAATTTAACTTATATGACTATATTTTCAGCTGTTCGTGGATAATAAATCAATAATCTGTATAGTGTAAAATTTACCAGACAAATACATGAATAGGATGGGAATAGTGGGATATGGACCCCGGAAGTGCAGAAGATTTTAGTTTAGACGGGCAGCATGGCAGCTTGGAGGGCCGAAGGGCCTGTTCCTGTGCTGTACTTTTCTTTGTTTTTGTTCTTTGTTCTTTGTTCAAATTTTAAATGGCAAATTTTAAATGGCCCAATGTGCCATTTTGCTGGTGTTGTATTCATGAGGTGTCAATCCACGAGCATTAGTACAAGCAAACCAGATAATGAGGACTTGCGTACACTTAAGTTATATTTACACTTTCTAAGCATATAAGTCATAATTTAATTAGTGTACATAATTCAGTGTAATTTATGGAAAAGTGGAATATATATATCCTAGATAGACCTGAATTTGAATCTGCCGATGGACAATACGCTTGAGAGGCAGATTGCGATTTTCAGTCTGTAGCTGGCACCAGATTAGCAATAGGGTAAACCCAAGATTCATTATCATGCAAACCTAGAAAGGGCGCACAAAACATTCCACAACCTGAAAAAATGTTAAATGTAAATTTCAAGAAGACACGCGGGAATCCAGTCACGGATACGCGATGCGGTGACTGGCAGGGGGCTCATGACATTTAAAATGGTGATTACTTCGCCCGCGAAGGTGGGGGAGTGCCATTCCCTCGACCGGCATTGGCAACTGGCTCAGTGAACTAGTGTGTGCAATGTTGTCCACTGGCTGATGCTTGAATGACTACTCATAAGCGGCCCAGTGCTCGATCCATGCCAATGCAAAAGATGGGATCGCCTTGCCCTCTCTAAAATGAGAAATGAAAATCGCTTATTGTCACGAGTAGACTTCAATGAAGTTACTGTGAAAAGCCCCTAGTCGCCACATTCTGGCGCCTGTCCGGGGAGGCTGGTACGGGAATCGAACCGTGCTGCTGGCCTGCTTGGTCTGCTTTAAAAGCCAGCGATTGAGCTGAATCAGCTAAACCAGCCCCTAAAAAATGAAAATCGCTTATTGTCACAAGTAGGTTTCAAATGAAGTTACTGTGAAAAGCCCCTAGTCGCCACATTCCGGCGCCTGTTAGGGGAGGCTGATAAAAAGACCAAGCAAGGGCTTATAGTCTGTAAAGATGTAGAAATAGAGGCTGTAGCTGTACTGATGGAACGTTTTTACCCCAAATACCACTGCCAGACTCTCCTCGATATGCGCGTATTTATGCTCAGCTCCGGTCCACGTTCGGGATGCATTTGGTCGCTCCTGACCATCCGGCTTCTGGTGAGTTAGAATGGCCCCAATCTCACATGTGAGGGTCAATGGCTTGCCCGGAGTGTGGTGTGACAGCTATCCTGAGGACGATGACCATCTCTGGATACGCCACAAAGCCACCTCAATGGGCTGCACCCCATAGCCAGGTCTGATGCTTCTACAGAAGCAGATGCAGAGGGGTCAGTATGACTGTGAGACACAGGACAAATTGCCTGAAATATTTTGCAAACCCCAGAAATGAGTGGAGTTTCGTCACATCCATTGGAGGCGGGGGCATACTGGATGGCACGCACCACTAGGTACAAACCGCCGCAGTCCCACCCGATAACCCAAGTAGACCACATCTCTTGACTGAAGCATGCACTTCGCCTGATGCAGGCAAACGGCAAACTCGGAGAAGCATTTCAGCACTGCTTCCAGGCTCTTCAAGTGCTCCCAATCAGTAGCCCCCGTGACCAGCACATCATCCAAATACACCACGATGCATGGAAATCTCTGTAGGATATTCTCCATGATATGTTGAGATATCGCACATGTCGATCGAAGGCTGCCGGGTGTACTCATAGAGGACTCTGTGCATATTAAGTGTAACATAATGATGAGAGGACCTGTCGCATTCAAGCTGCACATATGTAATACTCATGTAAATCTTCGTAAATGAGCACCCACCAGCCAGTTCCGCATTCAGGTCCTCGATGTGTGGCGTGTGGTAGCAGTCGAGTCGTAAAGCAGTATTGAGCAGTATTAACTTCTAATCCTGCAGAAGTGCACCATCCCGTCAGTCTTTAGGACAGGTGTCACCCTGTTGGCGAAATAAATAGGTTGAATAATGTCCAAACTCTCTAACCTGTCAATCTGAACTTCCACCTTCTCCAGCAAGGTGTAGATAACCAGACAAGCCAGGAAGTAGCACGGCTGACTGGCCAGGTCAACTTGTATTTTGGCAACCACTACTTTCATGGTCCCCAGGCCAGGCTGGAAAACCTCCGGGATACTTGCTGAGCATCTTGTGGACCCCACCCTCTGAATGCACTGCCAGGACAAGCGCAAATGGTGCAACCAATTGTTCCCCAACAGGCAAGGGCCATCCCCATGTACAGCAATAAGGGGGAAGTAAGCTGACTGCTGGCAATAAACAACAGGGATCAACATTGTCACATGATACGCAGTTGCTCCCCAGAGTACATGGCCAAACAAGCCACAATTTCCGCCAAGGTTAAAGTTTGCATGCCCCTTTTTATTCGGTCAAAGGTTCTCCAAGCCACTATAGAAACCACCACCAATGTGTTCAACTCCGCACTCAGTATGTGGCCATTCATCTACACATGGACCTGACTAGGAGCTACACGCGGCACTAACAGACAATGTAACTGCATTTTGGTCTCATCCTCCGGCTCATCCAAATGAAAATTCTGGTTCCGAGGCAGACATCTACCCCTGCTGGGGTGCCTGAATCATTGAGACCCCATTGCCTGCGGTCGCACCTGGACGAATCGCCCTTGGCAGACTCCAGGGATGGTTCCTGCCGCAATGGTTGGGGCTGTGACCAAAGGCTGGTGTCCCACGGTCTGTGGGGCCAAGTTAGGAGATGGGTCGATGGGAGGGACCACGTCCCAGGGTGTTGACCTCCATGCCCAGTATCTCCTGAACCCTACGCTCCGCACACTCATGGGATAAGGATATCTGCAGTGCCTGCTGGAGGTTCAGGGAACTCGGCTGAGAGCTTTTATTGTGTCTCCGCATTGTTGATGCCGCAGACTAGGCGATTGCGCAACATATCTGACAACACAGGCCCAAATGCACAGAACTCAGAGATTTTCTGCAATCTGGACATAAACTGTGACCGACTCACCCGGGCTCTTTCCGCCATATTTAAGCGATACCGTTGGACTTTAACGGATGGCATCGGGTTGAAGTGTTGACTGACAAGTGCTGTGAACTGGTCAAAGGTGCGGGTATATAGTACCACCAGGTATGTAAGGCTCCAAAGGCCCATACGTTTAAGGCACAGATGGTCAGCAGTATCACCGTTTGGCACTCATCTTCTGCAATATTAATCACGCGAATGAAATAGCACATCCGCTCTGTATATTGGGCCCAATCCTTGACTCCAGCATCAAGGGCACAAGCCGTCCGAAATGGGGCATGGCACAACAACAGGACTCCTACCAGGAAACACAAATGCACGGAGGTGGCAGAACCAGCAGGGCCGAAGGATTGATATTAGAGCAAGTTTACTCCTCATCACCAGTTTTAAGATGACACGGGAAGTCCGCACTGAGTTGAACAAAAGAAACAAGGGTTTATTTACATGGCTTAAGGTACACTGCTCCCGGTGGTACCCAACCAGGTCTGAGCCGGCTGGTCCCAAATCGGCCGACCTTATGTACAATGTCAATTAAGCTTCCCCTGCCCATTAGCAGAGAAGCTCATATTCCACAAAGTACAAGGTGAATATAATCGTTCCCACCCCGTAAATCCTTTGCGGATGCAGGTTATGACATCAAAGTAACTTAATCCCCTTTCCATAAACAGTTTTAAATGATACTTCCACTAAGTTTTATTAATTAAACAGTCACAAATATCTGTAATGAATAATTAATTGTCATGGCTGCTGGTATATCCGTTTTATTGTTTTACAGTTCTTACAATTCAAAATCGAACTTGCATTGAACAACAGAACAAAGGAAATAGGAATACAGGTATAAATATATTGGACAGGAGTAGACCATTTAGAATTAAAGCCTACTGAACAGCACACCTGTAGTGCCAAGAAACATCTGCAATGGCCTTGGAAATCCCTCCACGTTTGTGTGGACCACTACTAAATAGCATCCTGGCGAGGTCTCCCAGGCCTGGCAGGTGAATCTGGGCAGCAGGTGAATCCGGCAAATGCATACTTAAATGAGGCTAAGAACTCATTTTAATATGCAGACCTGAATTTCACCCATTGAGAGCTTGATGTGGCACCGGCAGTGAATAACTACTGGTCTCCACAAACTGAGACCAGGTGCAATGACCACGTCAGGTGCTCTGAGGCCATAGTAGCCCCGAGATGGTCGGGTGCATGGTAGAGTAGTTCCAGGTGGCACTCTAATAGTAGGGGTGGCACTGTTGCTTCACAGCGCCAGGGACCCGGGTTTGATTCCCGGCTTGGGTCTGCTGGAGTCCTGCGGAGTCTGCACGTTCTCCCCGTGGCAGCGTTTGTTTCCTCCGGGTTCTCTGGTTTCCTTTAACAGTCCAAAAATGTGTGGGTTAGCTCCTTAGAGTCCAAATGTTAGGTGGGGTTGCTGGGTTACGGGGTTAGGATGGAGTTGTGGGCTTAGGTAGAGTGCTCTTCCAGGGGACGTTGTAGACTCGATCGGCCGAATGGCCTCCTTCTGCACTCTAAATTCTATGACTAGTACAACTTGTCAGGGTGCTCGGTTGGCACTGCCAGGGTGGCACTGCCAAGGGCAGGTTCTGGAGGGGGTTTAAAGGGGGCAGGGCCTCTGTGATACCATAGAGGAGTGTAGATAAATTGGTGGGAGGGGGGAACTGATGCCGGCGAGAATGGGAGGGGGCAGATGCTGAAGAGGATGGGGCGGCTATTGATGGCAGCAAGGATGGGGGGTTCATCAATATGCCTGTGTGGTTGGAGTGGGTGGGGGGGACGTTGACCCAAAAATCTAATAGTGGGGGGGGGGGGGGGGTTGTCGCTCTGTCGACAAGGGTTGGCGGTGTTCCCCTTGTCTGCAGGGAGGGTTATAGGTCCATTGTGGGGTAGATGATCCTCTTTTCGATGTCAGAGGAGCCTGACCTGCTGCCGTGTTTAGTCCTTGCCCGTCTCAGTGTTGGTGTAAAACACGCACCCCACCAAAAAAATGACCAAGTACTGGAAGATCTCAATCAGATTTGCACCAATTTTCAAACCCAAAATGATGCTTTGTCAGTTTTTGGGATAATTCTGCCCGATGTTTCAAGTCGATAATAGTACTATCTGACCTGCTGAGCATTTATAATATTTTCTGTTCTTATTCCGATTTCCAGCATCTGTAGTGCTTGCAGTATGGATTATAGTACACTAATATTCTGATAAATTAATTCTACAGTACGTTAATGCATAAATGTACAGAATTATAGCCTCAATGTACAAGTGTAATTGGGTGCTAATAATGTCTCAGCTGCTCACTTTACAAAGGATGGCCTACCAAGTGGTCTGAGATTAGCCTGAGAATGGTACCGTTCAACTGAGTATGTAGTGTCATCGCCCACTGTGAGCAATAGCCCAGACATAAACAACTCATGTCCGTTACTTAGTGATGTGAATAAACTAGCACAGGTTAAGACATGGGTCACAAGCGATGAAGATGTTGCAGAACAGGTGGTTGTGAAGGGCCCAGCTCGTCTCAGATGAAAGTCTGGATCCTGCCAGTTCCATGTGAGTTTCTTCAGAGCACTCTGGTATGCTAGCTTTCCAACAATGGATGTTATAATACATGGAATATCTTGAGTAAGCACATTTACAGCAGTGCATAGTTTGGAAGTAACAATAGTGCCACTTGGAGTGACAGCTTTAGTAACAGAGATCACTGATTCAATCAGAACACCATCAAGAATATTCACATTGACACTTTGAATTGCAAAATAAAAATAAAAATTCAAGGCCAGCTTTGACTCGCTTAGAAAATGCTTAAAGGAAGACTATTGAAGATGTCACAGAGGTTTACTACCTTTCTTTCCATTTGACTTCTTTGGCTTCATGATGTCATGGTCTCCAGCAATGGGAATGAACACAAAAGTGGTATAGTTTTAGTGGCCACTCCATTACACCACACTGCTTCCAGAAGTGACTGCAAACATCACCTCAGAAAGCATCAAGGGCGAAATTCTCCGCACCCGCGGAAAGTCGGCAAACGGTCGTAAAAATCGGGACCGTTTTACGACGGTCGCGAAGGCTTCATTTCCCGACCGATTCACTTCCTGGAAATGGGCTAGCAGCGCGGCCGCGTCAATTACGTGCGTGATGACGACGGAACGCGACGACGACACGAACCCGCCCATGTGACGCCGCCCGACGCCGTAAAAAGGCGCGGGCGACCACAGAATCTGTCGGGCAGGATGTCGGAGCCTAGGCGAGCTGCACCTCGCTTTATTGATGCAGACGTCGAGGCGCTGCTCGATGCCGTGGAGCAGAGGAGGGGCATCATCCGCCCGCGGAGAGGGCATCGCCAACCTGCCAGCACGGTACGCCAGGCCTGGCGTGACGTGGCTGCTGCCGTCAGTGCTGTGGGGCAGACCCCTCGCTCAGCAGAGCAGTGCCGAAAGAAGCTACATGACCTCACCAGGTCTGCCAGGGTAAGTGCCATGAGGGTGCCCCCTAGTCACAACCATCCCTCCCCCTTAACTGCCCGGGGGGGGGGGGAGAGGGATTGGGGCAGAGTTATTTGAGGGTGGTTCACAAAGTTGTCACAGACCCAGCGCTCTGGCCCCGAGGAGAGATGCAATCATCTGATGACAACTTGCCCCCCCCCCAAACTGTGCCAGTATCAGAACGGACTTCTGAGACCTACCGTTTTGTAATGATCTACCTATGTTTTCTCCCCCAACAGGCCAAGGCCGGTCATAACCACCGTGAGCGGCACAAGACTGGAGGGGGTTCGCCCAACATGCACCCCCTCAGCACCTTTGAACAGAGGGCACTGGACCTTGTTGGGGGGTCTGCCACCCGCAATATCGCGCAATGCGAGGTTGGCGGAACTGCAGCAAGTGAGACAACCCTCCCTGACAAACACCCTCCCCCCCCCCCCCATCCTCTGTCCCTTCACACACCCTGCCCACTGGGACACCTCCCCATCCTCTGTCCCTTCACACACCCTGCCCACTGGGACCGTCCAGCGGCCTGCCGAGCAAATCGAAATAACCCGTCTCATTCTCTTCCCTAGGACGTGATGCCGAACGACCAGGGCCGTCTGGCTGCAGACGGAGACACGAATCTGCCGCCACCTCACCCGGGGCCTCACAACAGAGGGTGCCCGATCAGCGGGCAGCCCTATCTGCCCCAACCCAATCTGCGGACCAGGACGCACAGAGGGTTCGAGGTCCACCACCACCACCAGAAATGGCCAGGGACAACCCTCCTGTCGCTGAGCGGCCCCACACCCTGGACGAGGACCTAACCATTGAGAGCGTCGGGCTTGCGGCACTGCTTTCTCCCACCACTTCCATCATCCCAGAGATACACACCCCGGCGGGCCTATTTAGTGATGAGTCTCCTGGGGCACAGTCTGGTTGGCACATCACAGATGAGCAGGTACAGCAGGTGGAGGTCGGAGCAACAGAGGGCCCGGACTCGCGGAGGCCAGACCAGGCCCAGGATGCAGCTGGCTCCCAGACGTTTTCGGAGTTCCTGGAGTTTCTCAACCCACCCGCACAGCCGATGCCTCAGGAAACCCAGGGAAACAATGACGGGATGAGGGCTTCCTTCCAGACTCTGCAGACGCTGTTAGAGGAGTCGATCCGCGTCCAAGAGCAGGGAGTGGTGCCGCTCATGGCAGAGACCCAGTCCGACACCGCACGGGTGGCATCCGCGGTGGAGGCAATGGGTCAGGTTATGCAAGACGTTGGGATTAATGTGCACGCGTCATCCTCGGCCCTGGACAGGGTTGCCCTCTCACAGGCAGCAATGTGCCAGAGCCAAACCGACATTGCCGGCGCCCTGCGGGCCATGGCCGAGTCTCAGCAGGTCATTGGCCAGTCGCAGCAGTCAGTCGCCGAGAGCATCAACCGCCTGACACATGTGCTGGATGGCGTCGTGCACAATCAGGTTGAGATCGCACAGTCCCTGGCGGGAATGTCTAACTCCCTGGACTCCGTCTCTGCAAACCTTCGGATCCTGGTGGATACCGTTGCAGGCCTCCAGGACTGGCAGCGCCAGGTGTCGGTGGTGCGACGGGGAACCTCCCCGCTCGCACCTCTGTCCCAAAGTGAGGCCCGGGGGCCACCGGGCTCCCCGAGGGAGGAGGAGGTTTCGGGGCCCGTCCCATTAACTCCATCACGGGACGTCCCGGAATTCTCGGCCTCCCCCCGTCCCATCCCTGGTGCATCGGGTGGGCAGCAGGCAGAGCAGGGTGGCACAATGTCACCCGAGACGCCCGCAGAGCAGCCTGGCCCATCAAGGCCGGGTCGCCCCAGGAAACGCTTGGCCAAGGAGAAACGAGTCGAGGGGGGCGATTCGCAGCAATCCTCCTCCACTCCTGCTGTATCATCTGGGGATTCACTTAGACGTAGTGGTAGGGCCCGTAAGGCAACTAAGATAGACACTGAGTAAGTTGGCACGGGTGAAGGGCACAGTTTAGTTGTAGGGGTAGGGCACCTGTAAATAATTGTTAATATTAAACACACTGTTCCACCTTACTTGTAATACCGTGTGATTGTTCCACAGCCACAGGAATCGTGATGGTGACCGAGTGTCGCTGGGGGTGGCGGGTGGTGAAACCTCGGTGCCGGGTGTGCAGTCCCTGCCCCTACCCCCCTCCCACAGCTAGCCCACGCGGGCACGTGATGGAGTGTCAGTGACGAACTCAGCGGCCACCAAGGTGGATGGTTCAGCTATTGCCATGGGTCAGACTCTCTCTAACGATTCTGAGCTCACAGCTCTTCGCAGAGCGGGCTGTCATCATTCCACATGGCACTGATCACACCCGCTGACACAGCCATCAATGTTGTGCCATTCCGTCTGGACCCAGTGATAAGCGTCATGTCGAAGTGGAGCAGTGTACACTGAGGGGGTGGGGGGGTTTGGTGGTGGCAGTTGTGTGGTGACCCTCTGCATGACTAGCGATGCAGGTGGTGGTTTGGTGTTCATCGGGGACGTCACATGCGATGCGTGAACCGTGCTGCCACCATGGCATCGCGTGCCCGCCGTCCTTGCCGGGTCCGTCGTGCCGCCTCCTGGACATCACCAGCACCTGGGTCGTGTCTGCGTGCTGCGCCCGCCACTCCGCCAGCGTCCTCCTCCTCCTCCTCCTCCTCCTCCTCCTCCTCCTCCTCCTCTGTGCTGGCACCACTGCCACTAGCTTCTCCCTCCGCCTCCTGCAACAGGTCATCTCCCCTCTGCATCGCGATGTTGTGCAGCGCACAGCAGACCACTACAATGCGAGCGACCCTGTCGGCCTGGTACTGCAGGGCCCCTCCGGAGCGGTCCAGGCACCTGAATCTCATCTTCAGGAGGCCAAGGCAGCGCTCCACCACACCCCTGGTTGCTGCATGGGCCTCGTTGTATCGTGTTTCCGCATTGGTCTGAGGCCTCCGTATCGGCGTCATCAGCCAAGACCTCAGCGGATAACCCCTGTCACCTAGCAACCAGCCCCTCAGCCGGGGGGGACGTCCCTCAAACATCGCAGGGATGAACGACTGCGCTAGTATGTAGGAGTCATGCACACTCCCTGGGAACCTTGCACAGACGTTCATGAACCTCATGTGGGGGTCGCATACCACCTGGACATTAATGGAGTATGTCCCCCTCCTGTTTGTGAACACGTCCCTGTCCACAGCAGGCGGGCGCATGGGGACGTGAACACAGTCGATTGACCCCTGAACCCTCGGTATCCCGGCCACACTGGCAAATCCACGGGCTCGTGAGTCTTGACTTGCTCGGTCCTCGGGAAAGGTGATGTAGCGATCGGCGATGGCATAGAGGGCGTCGGTCACATCCCGGATGCACCTGTGCACCGATGACTGGGAGATCCCAGAGACGTCCCCGCTCGGAGACTGGAAGGAGCCGGTAGCATAGAAGTTCAGAGCGACCGTCACCTTGATGGCTACCGGGATCGCGTGTCCTCCCCCCGTTCCACGTGGGGCGAGGTGCGACAGGAGTTCGCAGATATGTATCACCGTCTGCCTACTCAGCCGGAGTCTTCTCCTGCAGGTGATGTCCGGCATTGTTAGGAAAGAGACCCGGACACGGTACACCCTCGGCTTTGGTCGTCGCCTCTGACGCCGTGGCTGCACCCTCACTCTCTCCTCTTCCTCTTCCTCCTCCTCCTCCTCCTCCCCCCCCCCCCCCCATGCTGCTCGACGACTGGCAACTCCTCGGCCCTTCCCTCTGCTGCTGCAGCTGGCCCTGCAGCCACTGCGGGTTGTGGGTGTGGATGCTGCTGCATCTCCAAATCCAGTAGAGCGGCCCCAACCACTGCGCAGAACATAGCCGTTCTGTTCCCATGCATCGTGCTAACCTACAGAAGGGTGGTGGGGGGCGGAGAAACGGGACATGTTAGACGGACGTTAGTCGACACCTCGGCAGCCTCCTGCCACGGGATACCTGTGTGTCCCGGTGGCCTGGTCGCGCTGCTGACACGCGGTCAGCCTAACCCCTGGTCACTTCCTGCATCCAACGGCCAGTAAACTATGTCCTCCTCACGGGTGCGTCAGTGGCCTGTGGCCGGAAGCCACAGGGGAACCAGCGGCCGTGTCCTCGTCACCTGCACACCATGGCATGGTGGCAGACATTTTGTTACGGGGTTGGACGGCTCACTCTCTACCTAAACCCCCCCCCCTCCGTCGCCCCCCACTGCCTCCCCCGTCTCCCCCACTGCCCCCTCCGTCTCCCCCACTGCCCCCTCCGTCTCCCCCACTGCCCCCTCCATCTCCCCCACTGCATCCTCCGTCTCCCCCACTGCCCCCTCCGTCTCCCCCACTGCCCCCTCCGTCTCCCCCACTGCCCCCTCCGTCTCCCCCACTGCCCCCCCCGTCTCCCCCACTGCCCCCTCCGTCTCCCCCACTGCCCCCTCCGTCTCCCCCACTGCCCCCTCCGTCTCCCCCACTGCCCCCTCCGTCCCCCCCACCGCCCCCGTTCTGGACCCCCTCCCGTTCCCAGGGATGCCTTCCCCGTTGTGGCCAGACTCGAGCGGTGCGCTGAGCGGTGCGCTGAGCGGTGCGCAGAGTGGTGCCCTGACCTCCTCCAAGCAGTCGTCAGCCAGGCCGACTGGTTGACGAATTTAAAAAGCAGGTGTGTTTCACGACGTCCAAACAGGGCGCCATGACGTCGGGACTTCGGCCCATCCGGGCCGGTGAATAGCGGGGGGGCTCACAGTGGCGATTCTGGTCGTGTCAGGGGCGGGAAGGAGGCGTTTGTCGGGAAACGCGACTCCGACAATTTGCGGGGTTCGGAGAATAGCGGGAGGGCGTCGGAACAGCGTCGCCGTAAAAATTTCCGACGCCCGCTATTCTCCGACCCGTCGTGAGTCCGGAGAATCTCGCCCCAAGTGTCCAATGACTCCTGTCACAGATACATCAGTTAGTCACACCCACACAGGCAATGCAAGTAAAATAAAAATTGGGAGAGATATAAAAACAGCTGCCAATTCCCTGTCATCTATTTTACAGCATGGGCAACACGGTAGCATGGTGGTTAGCATAAATGCTTCACAGCTCCAGGGTCCCAGGTTCGATTCCCGGCTGGGTCACTGTCTGTGCGGAGTCTGCACGTCCTCCCCGTGTGTGCGTGGGTTTCCTCCGGGTGCTCCGGTTTCCTCCCACAGTCCAAAGATGTGCGGGTTAGGTGGATTGGCCATGATAAATTGTCCGTAGTGTCCTGTAAGGTTAGGGGGGGGGGGGTGTTGTTGAGTTACGGGTATAGGGTGGATATGTGGGTTTGAGTAGGGTGATCAATGCTCGGCACAACATCGAGGGCCGAAGGGCCTGTTCTGTGCTGTACTGTTCTATGTTCTATGTTCTAGTATTGCACAAAGTCAAGATCTACCCGGCATGTCTATTCTTCTGTTAAATTTGGGCTAGTGCAGAAATATAGGCCATGATATCTAAAATAACAATTCTACTGAAATAAGGGGCGGGATTCTGTGATCCTGAGGCCAAGTGTTGACGCCGTCGGAAACGCCGCTGTGTTTCTTGACGGTGTCAACACAGCCTCAGGATCAGCAATTCTGGCCCCTACAGGGGGCCAGCACGGCACTAGAACGGTTCACACCACTCCAGCTGCTGATCCCAGCATGAGCTGGGCGCCATGGGTTCCGTGCATGGGCAGTGGCACCGCCACCAACGCGCACATGTGCAGTGGCACCCTTCAACGCGCCGGCCCCGACGCAACATGCCGCAGGACTACAGGGGCCGGCGGAGAAGAAAGGAGGCCGCCAGCCAGAGAGGCCGGCCCGCCGATTGGTGGGCCCCGATCACGGACCAGGCCACATCAGAGGCCCCCCCCCCCCGGTGTTGAATCCCCCCTCCACCCCCAACAGGCCGCCCCCCCGACCCTTCCACGGCGAGTTCCTGCCGGCTGAGATCAGGTGTGGATGGCGGCGGCGGGACTTTTGTACAATGGCCGCTCAGCCCATCTGCGTAAAGCGGCCCCTGACCGGCGCCGCTCCAACCATGCTGGCGCCAATGGCGCCGATCTCTGTTCTGCGGAAAATCGAGTGCCAGTGAAGTGGCGGCATGCCGCGATTCGCACCAGTCATGGGATTCTCCGGCCCGGCCCCAAGGATTTTCCAGTCCAGCCCCGGGCTGAGAGAATCCCATCCCTTGGTCCAAACCTTTTCCTATCTGTATCATTGAAATCTGGACTTAAGTTGGGGGATCCATATCACAAACCCGCCAGATATCCTGACAAACACATATCCATTGCAATTGCCCGGGAGGTTTAAACTTCTGTTGGGCTGATTTCTGCTGAGTTCAGTATCAGAGACCTGGGCCGGGATTCTCCCCTACCCGGTGGGGTGGGGGGTCCCGGCGTGTTGGAGTGGCGTGAACAAGTTCGGCGTCGGGCCACCCCAAAGTTGCGGAAGGGGCTAGGCCCGCACCGGAGTGATTCCCACTCTGCCGGCTGGCATGAACGGCCTTTGGCTCCACGCCAGAAGGCTCCGAAAGGACTTCGCCGGCCGGCATTAGTGCGCGCATGCGCCGGAGCGTCAGCGAATGCAGATGTCATCCCGGCGCATGCGCGGGGAGGGGGTCTCTTCTGCCTCCGCCATGGTGAAGACCATGGCGAAGGCAGAAGAAAAAGAGTGCCCCCACGGCACAGGCCCGCCCGCCGATTGGTGGGCCCCGATCGCGGGCCAGGCCACCGTGGGGGCACCCCCCGGGGTCAGATCGCCCCACGCCGCCCCCCCCCTCCCCCCCCCCCCCAGGACCCCGTCGCCCGCCTGCACCGCCTGTTTCCACCGGTAAGGTAGGTCGTTTAATCCACGCCGGCAGGAGAGGGTTGACAGCAGCGGGACTTTGGCCCATCGCGGGCTGAAGAATCACCGCGGGAGGCCTGCCGACCAGCGAGGCGCGATTCCCGCCCCCGCCGAATCTCTGGCGGCGGAGAATTCGGCGGGGGGGTCGGAGAATCCCGCCCCTGGACCAAATATGCTGGACTTAACTGGATACTTACCCAGGAAATGTTATGCTTATTAGTATTTTACCAGCGTAACTGAACTGAGGACCACATCCGGCCACTCCAATCAACCTTCCTGACCAGACCTAGCATTCTCCTCCATAACCCTGACCTGACACTGAGTACTTACCCGACTCAACTATTCACCCACCCACCCACCCATCCACCACGCACCCACTCAAAGTCTTGAGAACTTTAAAAACTTACCTGAATACGGCAATTAATATTGTAAGAAAGGGATAACCCCTCTTCACCTTCTACATTTGCCCGTCGTCGACATAGTTGGCTGCGCTAGCCCATTGCGGAAATAACGTAATATGGTTAGCTCACAGAAATCTTTGCAGACTGGAGCAATGCGCATATCATCAACATTGACCAAATGACCTGGGCAATATATCCTTGCAGTCAACTTGAAAAGAACAAGATATTTTAGATTCTATAATTTATATGACCATGTTCATGTTGTCAGTGAATTATTTTTTTTATATATGTTTGAAGTTAGAGAGAAGAAGGATGTTTGATCTGAAACATATATCACTTTTAAATTCTCTGGACTTTTTCTGGCAGGTAGAATCAATGCAACAGGATAGGTGATATTATTAAAGGGAGACTGTTTTACTCAGGCCGGTGAAATCGTCACCAATGCAGTGCCTGTGGGGGCCGAATGTTACCAAGGTTTCCTTAAAGATTTCTCCAATTGCCATTTCCTTACTCTGTTGGTATTCCCAGTTGACTTGTGAAACTAGCTCAGTTTCTGTGAGGTAACTTGTAGTTTTTGGCAACAGTACCATGTAGGATCAGGTGGTAAGTGTGTATGTGTGTTTTCCCCATACAACAAACCTACCATGGTATTTACTTCAGATTTTGTTTTCTTCAAGGTAGCTTTTTGGACAACAAACTAATGTTTTTTCCCCATAATTCTAGTTAATAGAGTTGGACCCAGTGAGAAGTTATATTTTGAACTTATAAAGAGTGCATTATTCACACCTTTACTCTCTAAGGTGGATGACAAATTTCTTAGAAAAAGTAGCCAAGCATGAATCACCAATCATCTCTTTGATGATTAATTATAAGCAGATGTCCTCACAAAGTAGCAGTCTCTGAATGCTAACAATTAGCATTTACTTTCAATTTATTCAAATGGTGCAAAATGTAGTCAGAGCTGATGCTCCATCTTTTTTGCTTTGCTGATGAAAATGTCAAGGGTTGCTATTAATAATAAAGGAAAGCATTTGTTCTGATAAAGGGTATGGATGTAATGGCAGAACGGCATTTGTGCTGACAAGGCAGGGGCAGCTATTTCACCAAATGCATACCAAATTGTATATAAGCTTAACTGAGTATAAATTGCTGATAAAATAGTAGAAGCAAGATTAAGAAATATTTGCCTGAGTACCAGTTGCTTCTGCAACTAACATTACAGAAATATTTTGAACAGAAGTCTCCTCAAGAAGCCTGACAATATTTCTGTGCAGGTCATAACCTTGAAGGGCTATCTTCAAACTTACTTTTTAATTATCATGTTATTATCTTATATCTAAATAAGTTCCTTAATAGATATTCAGATGCTCCTAAAACAAAGTTGTGATGCATTGATCATTTTGTTCAAATGAAATAAATGAGGTGTGTGGGAGAACTGTTTACAATCTGTACATTTTCATATCAGATCTTAGTACGTCTGATTCATAAGGGGATCTTGATTAATAAGGGGATGAGGGGTTATGGGGAGAAGGCAGGAGAATGGGGATGAGAAAATATCAGCCATGATTGAATGGCGGAGCAGACTTGATGGGCAGAGTGGCCTAATTCTGCTCCTATGTCTTATGGCCTTATAAATCACACAGCAAAAAAACCTACTGTATTGTGCAAGACCAAAATGTCTTGCATTCTGCCAAGTCCAATGCCATAAATACTTTGTAATAACTAACAATAACTCATCAATGGGTCAGCTGGCTCAACTGGTACTATGATGGCTTCTGAGACCTCAATTGATGCTTTAGTTCAGCTCTGAGAGAGTGTAACATTGTCAAAAAAGCCATTTTTTGGATATGTTAAATCAAAGGTTTATGCACATAATTCCAGCAGATATAAAGATGTAATTGCATTATTTGGAATTGGTCCTTTTACTCCTCTTAGGATCATCCTTTTTGCAAAATGTTGCCACGTTTGGCAATATAACAAGAGTTACCGCATTTCATAATTTTATAAACATAGGAAGCATTTTAAAAATGTTTCTGAAAAATGTGTTAAGATGCAATAAAAGAACAAGTCTCTTTTTTTCCCCATCTCGTATGTAAAGCCACATCTAAAATATTTAATACAAAAGCAGCCTGGTAAAATAGTTGCTTCCTAGCTGACCTAATAATAAAGTAGTCATGTTGCTTGATTCTTAAAAATATGGACATGTATTTGAGTCACAGAACATTCCTGCTATATCTACAAGCTAAAATTATAATGGACTTTGTCAGTTGGACAGGCTGGAAATCTCCTGATAATAAACCTTTTCAATTTAAGAGGAGAAAAAAAATCTGACAATGCATCTTTCCTTTGCAGCAAAAACTATTGGTCGAAAAATGAATCATTTCTGCCATCACAGGACTATAGGGAGGGCCATTTTTGGTCATATGACTTCTCATACACAACTTCTGCATAGTTGAGGGACTTGAGGGAAAAATCTGACCAAGTCATTCTGTATTTCTCAATGCAACATAAGTAGGCCATTAAAAAAAAAATGCATGTTTGGTACTTGCAGAGCACTAGAAAACATTTGTTAGCTGAACACATTTTTCACTCATTTGCTGCTAAATGAGGCATGGACTAAAGCTCCAGTTCTGTTGAAGGAAAAAGCACAAATTTTCCAGATTTAGTTTTCACTTACCCAGGATATTCTTTGAGGTTTTTGGAAAATCACTTTACAAACTGTGTAATGTGATGATAATTCTTATTCAAATGTCACACTGAAGAAATGTCATGCAGGGACTGATCTGAGCTACTTTGACCATTATAAACTCATGCCTACCTCTCTAAAAGACCTATATACAAGCCCATATCCACGGACAAAATTGTAGGGAACCGGCTCTTAAAAATTGATTCTTGGGAATGCGATGTTGTGCACTGTAATGAAAAGAAAAAAATTCAGTTGATCCCGAAACACCTGCTCTTTTACTGCTCCTCAGGCAGCTAATGAGCTACTTCACAAAAACGTCATTCATCGAACTGTGGATTGCACAACTGGCAGAGGGAATTGCTCAGCACGTGAAAACAAAAAGTTGTAGCAGGTCCAAGGATCACAAATCCTCATGGATTGGGTGAGCAAAGGAAGTAATAAAACAAAAATGGCAAACAAGAATTCAGAAGAGAAGCGTAATGAATTTAAAGAAATCAGTATAAATGCAGAAGAGGGAGCTGGGTGTCCATGTACGTGAACCATAGAAAATTAACATACAAGTACAGACGGTAACAAGGAAGGCAAATAGAATGTCAGTTTTCGTACAAATATACAACATACATACAAGCATATGAATTAGGAGCAGGAGTAGGCCACTCGGCCCTTCGAACCTGCTCTGCCATGGCTGATCTGATTGTAACCTCAGCTCCATGTTCCTGTCCAGATCTAATAATCTTTCACCCCCTTTTTAATCAATAATCTATCTAGCTTGTGACAAAGGGACTGCAGTAAAAGAGTAAAATAGTACTACGACAATTACGCGGGCCATTGGTAAGGCCTTCCCTGGAATACTGTGTGTAACTTTGGTCTCCTTACCTCAGGAAGGATAAACTTGCCTGAGCGTCCGTACAGCTAAAGTTCACTAGACTGGTCACTGGGATGTGGGGGTCGTGGGGATTATCCTCTGAGGAGTGTTTGTAGATTAGGCCTATGTTTCCCGAGAATTTAGGAGAGGAAGAGGTGATTTAATTGAAAGGTAGAAAATTCTTAAGGGGCTTGACAGGGTAGATGCTCAGAAAATGTTTCCACTAGGGAATCTGGAACACAGGGTCATAGTCTCAGAATAAGAGATTGGCCGTTTGGACTGAACTGAGATAAGGAGAGTATATTTCAGTCAAAGGTTCAGGAATCCTTCAAATTTATGGAATTGTGGATGCTCGGTTGATAGACATTTAGGTATTAATGGAATTGAGGGATGTGGAAGGTAGACTTGATAGAAGCTTAGCCATGATCTTTTGAAGCGAGCTCCAAGAGCTAAATGGCTTCTCGCTCTTTTGTTCTTATGCTATTAACTCAACATCAAGAAGAGCACAGACTGAAAGACGACAAAGAACACAAAGAACATGACGATTACAGTTACATGCAAATGGTTTGCAATCAGATCATGCATTTATCAATTTATGTCCAAAATGTCCCAATTACACAGAAAGATATTGATAAGAATTTTCCAAGTTTGGCATTAAAATTAATCTAGTGAGGCAGCTGAATTAAGGCAGAATGTTCTGCAAAATTAATTTGCCTCAATTCCTACAGTCCTATTTTTTAAAGGCAATACTTGCACATTCTCAGAATGAATTGGGTGGAATATGTACTATTCCTGGATGTCATATATGAACTTCCTATTTTAGGAACTTTCTGTGCAGCTTTGTAGCTGGAATAGATTCAAAGGCGTGCAGTTTCTTCCACAGATGGACGAAAAATAAAAAAGCTTCTTGTTTGTTCTATGTTCTTCATGTTTTCTATGTTTCGCACAATTTGAAATATGAATGTGTTCAGGAACATAATACATTATGTAATGACCAAGGTAATGTATATTTAAATAGCTGCATTTTGTACACATAATGTGAGCAAAATGTATATATTTTGTGCAAAGCTGATCGTCCTCCTGTGGATGAAGCACACCCTCTTGAGAAGGGTGCTTGCAAGGCGCCATTCTCAAGCGGGCAGCATAATCAAAGACCCCTTCCACCCAGCTTACTCACTCATCAAACT
This sequence comes from Scyliorhinus canicula, assembly GCF_902713615.1. Classification (NCBI taxonomy): domain Eukaryota; kingdom Metazoa; phylum Chordata; class Chondrichthyes; order Carcharhiniformes; family Scyliorhinidae; genus Scyliorhinus; species Scyliorhinus canicula. The sequence continues at coordinate 255,363,006 of NC_052146.1, forward strand.
TCTTCTATCGGGCAGGAGATACAAATTCTGAGAACATGCACGTACAGACTCAAAAACAGCTTCTTCCCCGCTGTTACCAGACTCCTAAATAACCCTCTTATGGACTGACCTCATTAACACTACACCCCTGTCTGCTTCACCCGATGCCAGTGTTTATGTAGTTACATTGTGTACCTTGTGTTGCCCTACTATATATTTTCTTTTTTTAAATGTTATTTTCATGTACTTAATGATCTGTTGAGCTGTCCGCAGGAAAATACATTGTGCCTCGGTACACGTGACAATTAACAAAATCCAATCCAATCCAATCCAAGGGAGTCTCCTACATGCACAGGAAGCAGCAGAATTGGTGCTAATAACCGTACTATCTTAGTGTTCCATGTAAGTCCATTAAATTAAGCAGTCACCAAAGGCCAAATGTTCAGCTGCAAAAGCTCCTGACATTAGCGTTATTTAAAGAGCAAGGTACCCAAATTGCAGAAAAGGTGAATTTGAAGAACCTCTGTTTTGCAAAGAGTCTGGAAATACTGTAGAATGTTTCTGCAGGTGTTGCAGTGAGTTCCTGGATCTGTCAGAGAACTTGTGAACTGTCGACAGATAGGCTGCAACAGGTATGGGTGTGGCAGTTGCAGCGCCTTACAGCAGTGTTTTTCAAACTTTTTTTCTTCACCCCCAGGTGGGTCTCTTGGAACAGCACCATGTCGGCTTTCAAGCTCTTCAAACGTGAGAAGACTCTTACTCGCCCCCCCAGCCCTCGCACATTCCACGTCACCACCCGGACCGGGGATCTCACAAGCCCCCCCACCTCTCCTTTCCATCATAGCCCCTAATCCTGGCCCACCCTACAGGCAGGATCCAGCCCTACCCCAGCCACCGTCAGTCACCTACCCCTGTCCCCTTCCCAGAACCCCCTACCCACTTCCTCTCGAAACCATCTCCCAAGTATTGTCCCCCTACTATACACACCTCCCAGGCCCAAACAGGTTCCAATGCTGTGGCCCCTCCCCCCTCTCGTTCACTCGCCAACTTACGTTTGCTAGCAAAGTGGCACCTGCCAGAGCCCCTTCATCGAGAAAACCAACACAAAGGCCCCCACACCCAAATATTCCAATGTCCCAACACGGGAAACCCTCAAACCCAAGAGAAACCATATCCAACCGATCACCACACAGCCCCAAACCATCCCTTCCCAAATACAACTTGAGAAGAGAGAAAAAAACTCAAAAAGGAAAAAAAAAAAAGATTTTCACAAGCAAAGTCCAAACTAATTTCACTCCCAGTCCTTTAGCTTTCATGAACGCCTCCGCCCTCTCCAAGTAGAAGTCCTTGGAGTTATGGGTAACTGTCAGCTTCGCGGATAGACCACCCCAAATCTCACGTTACTTTTGTACGACGCCGACTTCGCCCGGTCAAAGACCGCGCTCCTTCTCGCCAGCTCTCCGTGAGATCGTGCTATACACGAATACCAACTCCTTCCCACCTTACCGTTCAGTTCAGCTTTGCCCATCTCAGCAACTTTTCTTTCACCTGATAGCTGTTAAAGCAGACTATCACAGATCTCGGTGGCTCGTTCGCCTTTGGTTTCAACCGGAGCGACCGGTGAGCCCTGTCCAGTTTGTAGAGTGAGGGGTCCTCCTCCTCCACCATCAACATGGCAAATATCTCCGCAAAGTACTCTGATGGCATCCGGTCCTCCAACCCCTCAGGCAGTCCCACAATCCTTAGATTCTGCCTCAGTGACCTGTTCCCCAGGTTATCCACCTTGGCTCTCAGCCATTTGTTACTCTCCACCTCCCTCTGCAGCTCCTCACCCATCGAGGTGAACTGGTCATAATGCTGCAACAATGCCTCCTTTACCCCCTTCAACCCCTCTCCTTGGTCCTGCACCACCATCGACATCTTTGTCAGGGCCTCCTTCATTCGGGCAAGAGTCTCATCCACCCACTCCTTGAACGAGGCCATTATCTCCTTGCAATGCTTGTCAAAGTACTTGGAACACAGTCCATCAAATTCCCCCGCCATCACCTCGGCCGACTTATCCAATGTGATAGGCACGGCCCCACTCGGCGAACCTGTTCCTGCCATCTTTCTTCCCGCTGAACTCCCCACCAAACACGGCGGCAGACCTTTACTCGACCATTTTTTCCCCGGATTCCTTTTCTGTTTTTTCAACATCCTTTGGTTGCCTTAGGCTGTCCAACAAATAATCATGCAAAATTCTCTCCAAAAACAGGGTGCGATGAGGCAAAAATCGAAAGCTCCATCAGGATCCAACCAACGTGCAACCTTCACCGACAAGTCACCAACGGAAGCCCGGTTATTTTGGTTTATGGATCCCCACCTGGATCGCAACACTAGGGTTCAGTCCTATTCTTGGTGTACAGGTCCACAGGTCACTGAAAGGGGCAACACAGGTGGAGAAGGCAGTCAAGAAGGCATACGGCATGCTTGTCTTCATTGGCCGGGGCATTGAGTATAAGAATTGGCAAGTCATGTTGCAGCTGTATAGAACATTAGTTAGGCTACACTTGGAATATAGTGTTCAATTCTGGTTGCCACACTACCAGTAGGATGTGGAGGCTTTAGAGAGGTTGCAGAAGATACTTACCAGGATGTTGCCTGGTGTGGAGGGCATTAGCTATGAGGAGAGGCTGAATAAACCCGGTTTGTTCTCACTGGAACAACGGAGGTTGAGGGGCGACCTGACAGAGGTCTACAAAATCATGAGGGGCATAGACAGAGTGGATAGTCAGAGACTTTTTCCCAGGGTAGAGGGATCAATTACTAGCGGATTTAAGGTGCAAGGGGCAAAGTTTAGAGGAGATGTATGAGGCAAGTTTTTTACGCAGAGGGTAGTGGGTGCCTGGAACTCACTGCCGGAGGAGGTTGTAGAAGCAGGGGCGATAGCGACATTTAAGGGGCGTCTTGATAAATACATGAATAGGATGGGAATAGAGGGATACGGATCCCGGAAGTGTAGATGATTTTAGTTTAGACGGGCAACATGCTCGGCACAGGCTTGCCGGGCTGAAGGGCCTGTTCCTGTCCTGTACTTTTCTTTGTTTTTGTTCTTTGTTCTTGTTCTTTGGAGCAACCACACTACTAAAGTTCGGCACAAATTTCCAGTAAAATCCACTCATGCCAAGAAATCGCATTATTTCCCTTCGTTTCAAGGGTATTGGAAACTCCCCAATAATTTTTTTGTTTTCACATCCCGTGGGGCTATTCGACCCTGTCCGATTGTATTGCCAAGGAAAGTTAGTTGAGACAAGTAGTATGGTCGGCACAGGCTTGAAGGGCCGAAGGGCCTGTTTCTGTGCTGTACTTTTCTTTGTTCTCTTTGTTCTTTGTTCATATCCTGACTATATGGGTTCTAGCACTAAGTTGGCCCGAGTTTAAGTATTGCAAGCAGTCCTAGATATCCCAGTATAGGAATATTAGAATCATGGAAAGACTACAGTGAGGACTCGTTCGAATTATACCAGCAAGTAGAGATTATAATAATTAAAATTTTATAAAGCTGGGACAATAGTTTTCAAAATAATGAAATGTTTTGCATGGGTAAATAGTGAAATATTGTTTTTGCTGAGATAGTATTATCACCAGAAAAATAAAGGGAAAGTTTGAAGAATTCTTTTCCAGCAGTCTATCGGAAAATAGAATGCTCAACCACAAGTAATTGCAATGGCAAAAATCATAATAATATCGTTTAAAATTAAATTGGATAAGTAGTTCAAAAGAGCAAATATAAAAGAATTTGAGGCAAGAGCAAGGGAATGCAATTAGAGTGGATAGATGCAGTTAAAGATCTAGCACAGGCATCAGAACGGCCTCTTTCAATGCTGTATGTAGCATTGGATGGGATAACACAGGAGTCAATGCTTGACCCTCTTTGTTCTCTTTTACACAATATAGATTTTGAAACTTGACTGCATTCTTATCAAGTTTGCAAATGCACCTAAAGCTTTGCAGAAGAATTGGAGAGGGCAGGTGAAAGTGTTGAACATTTGAGCAAAACAACATGCAACATAAATAAAATAAAATGAATTGAACTGGGTTTCCCATAATAGCTATTGTTGCCAATGTCTAGACAGTGGTGACGTAACTAAATAAACTAGCCAAATACTGGGATATAGACCAAGATCGGTGAAATACTAGTTGACTGAAGTTATGTTAAGACTGTATATAGGATGACTATAATTGTGTGCAGCTTGTGCAGCACCCCAGTAAAAGGATGTGTACGTGTTCAAAAAGGTACAGAGGAGAATAACAAGAATGATTCCAGTGTAATTGAGATGACCCACGAGAACATGTTTAAGGATAGGAGCTTATCGATTCTTGTAAAGTATTAAATCTTTTAATCTGTCCTCCCAACCTCATGTTTCTCAGTGTCCAGCGCCGCCACAGTCGGTGGGGGACGAGGGGGGGAGCACCATTCCGCTGGCAGAGGGGGCTTCGGCGGGGACTGGTGGGAGGTGGTCTGGGGGTGGTGAGGGGGGTTACAGGGGGGCAGTATTTGGTAGGCCGAGTCTACGTGCGATCAGTGCCATGTTGTACGGTGCAGTCGCCGCCATGATTATGCGCGGCCATGGACCCAGCCATTCTGCGTCCGTATCGGCAGGTACAGCTGGGGGGGGGGGGGGGGGGCTTTACGTGGCATGGCTGCTAGCCCCCCACCGGGCGAGCATCAGTGCAGGGGCGGCGCCGACTTTTTGGTCATAAGACCAGACTCATCCTCTGGAGAAAGCCACAGAATCGGAGAATCCAGCCCTTAGTCTCAGAAACGGAGAATCCACCAATTGTGAGTGTGCTCCTTGAAGAGAAGAAGGCTATGAGAAGATTTAATTCAGGTGTTCAAAACCATCGATGAAGATGAACATCTTGCCAAGGTCATTCCCTCACCCCCACTACTTGCCTTCAAACAACCGCGCAACCTCAAACAGACCATTATTTGCAGCAAACTACCCAGCCTTCAGAACAGCGACCATGACACCACACAACCCTGCCATGGCAATCTCTGCAAGACGTGCGGATCATCGACATGGATACCACCGTTACACGTGAGAACACCACCCACCAGGTACGCGGTACATACTTGTGCAACTCGGCCAACGTTGTCTACCTCATACGCTGCAGGAAAGGATGTCCCGAAGTGCGGTACATTGGCGAGACCATGCAGATGCTGTGACAATGGATGAACAGACATCCCGTGATAATCGCCAGGCAGGAATGTTCCCTTCCAGTCGGCGAACACTTCAACAGTCAAGAGCATTCAGCCTCTGATCTTCAGATAAGCGTTCTCCAAGGCGGCCTTCAGGACCCGCGACACGGGCAGCACGGTAGCATTGTGGATAGCACAATTGCTTCACAGCTCCATGGTCCCAGGTTCGATTCCGGCTTGGGTCACTGTCTGTGCGGAGTCTGCACATCCTCCCCGTGTGTGCTTGGGTTTCCTCCGGGTGTTCCGGTTTCCTCCCACAGTCCAAAGATGTGCAGGTTAGGTGGATTGGCCATGATAAATTGCCCTTAGCGTCCAATATTGCCCTTAGTGTTGGGTGGGGTTACGGGGATAGGGTGGAGGTGTTGACCCTGGGTAGGGTGCTCTTTCCAGGAGCCAGTGCAGACTCGATGGGCCGAATGGCCTCCTTCTGCACTGTAAATTCTATGATAATCTATGAAACGCAGAATCGCCGAGCAGAAACTTATAGCCAAGCTCCACACACATGAATATGGCCTCAACCGGGACCTTGGATTCATGTCGCATTACATTCACCCCCCACCATCTGGCCTGGATTGAGAAATCCTACCAACTGTCCTGGTTTGAGACAATTCACACCTCTTTAACCTGTGATTATCCCTCTCTCCAGTTGCTCTGTCTGGACCTGAAAAGACTTAGTTACCTGCCAATTCTCGCATTCAAAGTATAATCTTGCATCTTTGACTTTGTCTATATATATATTTCTAGAACCCACCTCTTCCGTCACCTGAGGAAGGAGCTGTGCTCTGAATGCTAGTGATTCAAAACAAACCTGTTGGACTACAAAATGGTGATGTAAGACTTCTTACTGTGCTTACTGGATAGATGGAGAGAAACTGTTCCTGATTATAAAAAGGGCCAAGAACGAGAAGGCCCAGATTTAAAATAATTTTCAAAAGAAGCAATTGTAATATGAGAATTTTTTTTCACAGTTGTAGTTCAATGTACTGACTGAAAGTGTGGTGGCGACATGTTGAATTGAGGCAGTAATAATAATTTTTATTGTCACAAGTAGGCTTACATTAACACTGCAATGAAGTTACTGTAAAAAGCCCCTAGTCACCACATTCTGGCACCTGTTCGGGTACACGGAGTGAGAATTTAGAATGTCCAAATTAACTAACAGCACGTCTTTTGGGACTTGTGGGATGAAAAGGAGCACCCGGAGGAAACTCACGCAGACACGGGGAGAACATGCAGACTCCGCACAGACAGTGACCCAAGCCGCGAATTGATCCTGGGACCCTGCCGTTGTGAAGCAACAGTGCTAACCACTGTGATAGCATGCCACCCATAGAGGATTATTTGATTAGAAATGGTGTGTAAGGTTACCAGAGAAAGGCAGGGGAATGGAACTGAGTTATAATGCCCATTTGGAAAGCTGGTGAAGACATGATGGGCCGAATGACCTCCTTCTCTGCCATAACACTTCTGCAAAGAAGGAGGAGGAGCATGGAGACAACAGCAGGTCGTCTCCACCCAGGGTGTTCAAGGAGCAATTCTCCTATCTGAACCTCAGCAAAGAAGTGCGCCACGTGTCTCCATGTCACTAAGGAGGTCGTCACTGAAATCTGCCACTTGTTGTTACCACAGCTGCAGCCTCAGAATAGGGACAAGGCAGCATTGCAAGTAGCTGTGAAGGGGATCATGGCAATGAATGTTTATGTATCTGGCTCCTCCCAGACTGGAGTAGGTGATATTTGCATCATCTTCCAGTTAGTCATCCACTGTTGGAGGTCACTGTGTTTCTGTGTTCCAAGGCAACTGAAAACATTTCATTTCTCCTGCCAGAGAGAAGCATGTGGAGTGAGCACATGCTTTCACGATGATTAGAGGCTTCCCTATGGTCAGTGTTGCATTGACAGCAAACACATGACTTTATCTCCAAGCAGCATGGATCAGGTCTCCCATTGTAAAGGACAACAGTGTAAAGGGCTTTCTGTGTACAAGGCGTGCTGCTGAGGCCAGTAAATGGAAAGTACTCTCACAGGAGCAGATTTAGGTCCCTAAAGGGCATGAGTGAACCAGATGGCTTTTTACAACAATCAACAATGGTTTCATGGTCATCATTACACTTTTAATTCCAGATTTTTATTGAATTCAAATGTCACCATCGAACTCGTGTTTCCAGAGCATTCCCCAGGTCCTTTTGGTTTACTAGTCCGGTGACAATACCACTCTGCCACCACCTCCCCACAGCTTCGTGGACCTTTCAGATCACTAGTGTCTTTGAAGACTACACTTAACAAGACAGCCGGTTGCTGATTTATGCTGTAGGTTGGCGGGCACCCCTTTCCCATGGTGGTGAAGTTTCACTGCAGGATCATACCAGGGATTGCTGGGGAAATTTTCAGCATCTCACAATCTGTGGCCCGTCATTGCATCAAACAGGTAATGGATGCTTTGTTCACAAGAGCAAGGGAGTACATAGGCTCTGAACAGATATTGCTAGTCAGGCACGAGCGTTTGGCACCATGACAACATTGTGAGACCTCCTGCTTTTCCACTATCCGGGAGTGCCAAACATCCCTTCCACATAAAACAGCAGTTACATTGCTGGGAGTACCGTGAACAGCTTCTGGTTGCCATCATTTTAATTCTCCACCCCACTCTCACTCTGACCTCTCTGCATTTAGCCTCTTACACTTTTCTACTGAAACTTAACGTAAGTTGGGGAGAGCAATATCTCATATTTTGATTAGGCACTTTACAACCTTCCAGATGCAACACTCAGTTCAATAATCTCAGGTTCTAACCTCCGACTCCATTTTTGCAGGTAGTAGCTGTTCGCAATGATTCTGCTATTCCCATTTACACCCCTTCTTGACTCACCTTTTGTATCTTTACTTGGCCCATTCCCATCTAATTTTGCCTTCGATCAGCATCCATTTTGTTATTTAATCTCCCCTTCTTTCCACCGTATCAAAACTTGCTCTTTAATTCTTCCCTACCCCACTATTGCTTTTCCCTCTGTATGAGCTGAAAATTTCTTACGTCTCTTAACTTTTTTCAATTCTAATGAGAGATCATTGACCTGACATATTCAGACCCACTCACAGTAAGGAGGCCTGCAGCAGATCTACAATCTATCAGCTTGTGGCACAGGTATTTCCGTGGCTCTTTAATTGAACCACGGCATTAGCATCCTGCTTTCAAGGTTCCTGGCCAATTCAATTGGGAAGGTGTTGAGGCTTCAGTAATCAAAGGAACCCCAGTGAATGACAGAAGGGTAACCATTCTACACCTGTCAAGTGAGAAATAGCAATTGGAGACCCAAGGTGAGGAAGTTAGCGTGGTGGTTAGCATAAATGCTTCACAGCTCCAGGGTCCCAGGTTCGATTCCCGGCTGGGTCACTGTCTGTGCGGAGTCTGCACGTCCTCCCCGTGTGTGCGTGGGTTTCCTCCGGGTGCTCCGGTTTCCTCCCACAGTCCAAAGATGTGCGGGTTAGGTGGATTGGCCATGCTAAATTGTCCGTAGTGTCCTAAAAAGTAAGGTTAAGGGGGGGGTTATTGGGTTACGGGTATAGGGTGGATACGTGGGTTTGAGTAGGGTGATCATTGCTCGGCACAACATCGAGGGCCGAAGGGCCTGTTCTGTGCTGTACTGTTCTATGTTCTATGCTCTAAGTGGGCACATGGTTCTCTGAGACATGCTTGGAAATCATGCTGCAGCCATAAGGGCCTGTGCAGAGAAAAACAGAGATTTTCAAAGTACAGGAGGAATCTGTTTCAGAAAGCAAGCAGGTGCAGCTGGAAGTGGCTCGGGAGGTGGACATCAGGAATATCGCCCATTGATACAATGACATCATCAGAAATGAAAGGTGAGCGATATACCACAGTCAAGTCCAAACCCCACATTCTGACTTCACCAGAGTTCTCCTGCACAGCACTGCCCAGATCTCAACACACTTTATTTCCATTCCTCTCTGTCACGGTCCTTCCTCACATCGGCATCTGAACAGTCAACACTAATCCTGGCCCTCATCTAAGCTCATCTCACACCTTCCCTCGCTATCATCTTTCACTAATGTCCTTCCATCCTCCATCATGTGGATTCTACCTCTCTTTCCACATTACAACTACAGGTTTGTCAACTACACACAACTTGTCATTTATATTATGCCGCTCTGCTTTATTGAAGCTGGCACTGTACAATATCTAGAAAGCAACATCCAGAAGGCTTGAACCTCATAAGCACTACATACAACAATCTCATGTACACGAACAATGACATTGGTGCACAATTCATGGTTTCACTTCCAAGTTTAAAAATGGCAAACATTTTAAGTTAATTAGCACCAACCAATTCACATGCATAATTAACAGAAGAAAATACACTTTGCATTGACTAATAAATATTTTCTAATTTTAAATTGAAGTTAACCACACTTACAAATGCCCAACACAGAGCACACAAAAAGTGCTCAGTACTTAGCAAGCCAGGCAGCATTTGTAGAGGCAGAAAACCGAGCCAAAGCTTCAGGTCCATGATCTGCACTAGTTAGAACATAGAACATAGAACAGTACAGCACAGAACAGGCCCTTTGGCCCTCAATGTTGTGCCGAGCCATGGTCACCCTACTCAAACCCACGTATCCACCCTATACCCGTAACCCAACAACCTCCCCCCTTAACCTTACTTTTATTAGGACACTACGGGCAATTTAGCATGGCCAATCCACCTAACCCGCACATCTTTGGACTTTGGGAGGAAACCTGAGCACCCGGAGGAAACCCACGCACACAGGGGGAGGATGTGCAGACTCCACACAGACAGTGACCCAGCCGGGAATCGAACCTGGGACCCTGGAGCTGTGAAGCATTTATGCTAACCATGCTACCCTGCTTCCCTAAACAGGGTTCTGACAAAGGTTCACTGACCTCTGTTTTCTCTGCACAGATGCCACATACGAACATATGAACTAGGAACAGGAGTTGGCCACTCGGCATCTCGAGTCTGCTCCACCACTCAATAATATTGTAGTAACCCTTACGAGATCCATGGGGACACCCCATTAATCTCCCCATGAGACTCGTGGAATATGAGCTCCCCCACTAGTGGGCAGAGGCCCCCAGCTGGGGCACATAAAATCACCTTATAAATTCCGGCCCGGAATGGGGGCGGCATCTTCGGTAGTTCCGGTTGGGACCTTTGGACTGTGAGCCATGTTACAGCCTTTGCTTTTGTTGTTAATTTAAACTTCATTTGAACGTGCCTCCTCGGGTACCTGTCATTTTAATAAAGATCATGGTTGATTTGAATGTAACTTCAACCCCACATCCCCGCCTACCCCCGATAACCTTTCACCCCCTTATTAATCAATAATCTATCCAGCTCAGCCGTAAAAATATTTAAAGACTCTGCTTCTACTGCCTCCTAAGGGAGAGAATTTCAGCGAGAAGAAATTTCCCCTAATCTCTGTCTTAAATGAGCCCTTATTTTTAAACAGAGGCCCCTAATTCTGGACGTGCTGAGCATTTCCAACGCTTGCTGTTTCTAATGGAGGAAAATAAGCCCTTTCGCCAGCCCTCCAAAAAGCAATCAGACTTCTTGTGAGCCTCTCATTCCCTTCAGCAAGAAACCCAGCAGCAGGTGCCTGGGGATGGTTTAGCACAGCATTAAACATGAATTCAAAAAATAGTTAAGGTAGGAAGAAATCAAACAACTCGCAGAGAGAAGAAAAATCAATGACAAAGTAATAAATTGGTCATTTAAAAATAAATGAATAATGAATAAAAATGGCCATTAAAAGTGTCAAGCAGCAGAGCTGACTAATATTTTGTCTTTTGCAATTTCACTCAAGAAGCAGAGCTGGAAAAAGGCAGAGTGACCAGAAGAGGCTCAGGAAAGTTCAAAATGTTTAACTTTTTCTCGTGAAACAGGGGGAACAGGGGTCAAGGCCCCATAAGAAACCTTATAAATGACCAACACAGAGCATAGAATAGGACAGCAAAGTTCGGCAGATGCTGGGGGCTGGTTTCTCCGATCCTGCGGCTATGTCCGCGGGATCTGTCTGGTCTTACGACCAGAAAGTCGGTGCCATCCCCACACCGATTCTCCGTCCGGTAGGGGACTAGCAGCTGCGCAGCGTATAGCTTCCGGCTTTGCCTGCGGACATGGCCGGAGAATGGCCGGGTCATTGGCCGCGCATGCAACATGGCGCTGGCGGCACACGGACCCGACCTGCCAAAAACTGCCCCCCTGTAACCCCCCCCCCCCCCTCGCCATCCCTGGACCACCACCCTCAGTCACCCCAGCCTCTGACGAAGCCCCCCTGCAGGTGGAAACTACCCAACCCCCCCCCCCCGACTGTGGCACCGCTGTACTCAGTCTGCAGCTGCCACGACGCGAGGTTCCGGAACGGTGTGACCACACGTGTCCCACGCCGTCGGGGACTCGGCCCATCAGTAGCAGAGCATCGGGAGGGGGCCTCAGTTATGTCCTGAGGCCATCCATACGGCATGCGGCGTTGTGTACACCATTTTTGAGGGGGCAGAGCATCGTGAAAACGGCACCGCCCTCGATTCCAGCGTAAATGGGGATTCTCCAGTGATCACCAAACACGATTTCAGCATCAGTGATCGGAGAATCACGTCCTGGAAATCTGGAACACTCCCCCCCCCCCCTCCCTCCAATGACCGTGCTCAAGTCTGGAAACGTACTTCTGATCACGTACACCGGGGCTCATTCCTGCCCTCCAGCCTCATTGTCATTCATGTCTGGTTCACACAGAGGTCTAAACTGCATGACAATGTTGAGGAGTCACATTAGCTTGAGATTCATGCTGAAACTGTCATAGGCTGTTCCCATTTGTTTGAACCCCCTTATATCATTGCGTCCAGAGTTAGAATTACTAAAGTTCACGCTTGACACTCTGACACAGCTGGGGGCTGGCCAAGACCCGGGAGGGGAGAGTGCACTGGCACTGGTGTACTTTTCAGGTAGATCTACTGGCAGTGGCCAATTAGATGTTGTGACCAAGAGCACCATCGAATTCGGGACCGTGGCTGTGTTTCACTCAGGATGTGTATGGATCTATGGCCATCTGCCACCTGCATATTGAGTTGAACCATTGAGCTGCCTGAGGGAATGGGCTCGGTGTTTTGCACCTTGTGCATCGCTCTTTCCCAGGCCTTGCGTAGAAGTTACAGAAAAAGGAGAAAGACTTTGTAGTTTCACAAGGGAAATTACTTGGGGTGTTAATTACTACTTTCATTGTCAAAATGCGATTGCCAGTCAATTGCGCTAGTATCTGTCACCTTGTGATGAATGACATGACAAGAGCAGGAGATGAATAATGAGCATCAGAGAGGGATAGATTGTTGGCTGTGGGAATGGTTTGTGCTGGAGGCTGGGGGTGTGCACAGTGGGTTCATCATTTGTGGCCAGATGGGTATACTGCTTCAGAACAGCAGAAGCGTGCCTGAATGAGTCTGCTCCATGTATCCCTGTCAGCTAAATGAACAGCTGCAAGTATCCTGTCCAATCAGTCTCCTCCTCTTCTTCCTGCTGCTGTTCCTCCCAAAAATACAGTGTTCACCCCTTCTGCCTCCTGAAGCTCCTGTCCTCTCTGCTGTGTTATGTTATGCCAGGTGCAGCACATCCCTGCCATTCTGAACACCCTCACAGGTGCATATGAAGCGTGCACCAGACCCCCACAGGTTCCAGGATCACTTTTCAGTATTTTTAAAAATTTTTCTTTCATGGCATGTGGACATCGCTGGCTAGGCCCGCATTTATTTATTTATTATTTATATATATTTCCCCTTCCCGCATATCCCCCTTCCCGCATATCACCCTTTCCCGCTATCCCCCTTCCCCGTATCCCTACGGGGGAAGGGGATATGGGGGATGGGGGGATAGGGGGATGGGGGGAGGGGATATGGGGATATGGGGGCAGGGCAATATGGGGATATGGGTGGAGGGGGTATTGGTCAATATGGGGAAGGGGGGATATGGGCAAGGGGATATGGGGGAAGGGGGTTATGGGGAAGGGGATATGGGGAGGGGGATATATGGAAGTGGTATATGGGCGAAGGGCAGATATGGGGAAGGGGATATGGGGGAAGGGGATTTTTGGGGGATATGGGAGAAGGGGAATATGGGGGAAGGGGGATATGGGGAAAGGGGGATATGGGAAAGGGGGGATATTGGGGAAGGGGTATACGGGGAAGGGGATATGGGAGGATATGGCGAAGGGGATCTGGGGGATATGGGGTTATGGGGGGATATGGGGGACAGGGGGATATGGGGGAAGGGGTATACAGGGAAGGGGGATATGGGGGGAGGGGGGATTTGGAGGAAGGGGATATGGGGAAGGGGGATATGGGAGGGCGGTATTTGGGGGAGGCATATGATGGAAGGGGATATGGGGGAAGGGGATTCGGGAGATATGGGGGAAGGGGGATATGGGGAGGTGGGATTTGGGGGGAGGGGGATAAGGGGGGACACCCAGCAACAAGGAGGGCAGCCACGGCAACAGGCCCCCGTCGCAGCCGACCCAGGACACTGACGCCCAGGACACTGACGCCTAGAACATTGACGCACACGACACCCACACACAGGGAATGGATGGACAGGAATCACCACTCCAGAGGACCCCGGATTTCGGGTCAGATGAGGAGCACGCCATTATGCCACTGCTTTCTCCTACACCTGCCACCATCGCAGAGACACTCACCTCGGTTGGGCACTTTAGCGATGAGGCATCTGGGACACTAACTGGTGCGCACAACACAGCTGTCCCGGTGCAGCAGGTGGAGGCAGGAGCGGCCGAGGGGCCGGCGGTCGGAGGGTAGCCTGGTACACACAACCATCTGCCGCCTGGACGGGTCCCGGGTTCCAGGAGTTACCACACCCACCCATAGACCCGATACAGGCACGGACCAAGGGACGAAGGGGGTGACAGCCGGCCTGCGGCGGCTGCAGACGAAGTTGGAGGAGTCCACCCGCGTGCAGGAGCAGGTAGTGGTGCCGGTCATGCGTGCCACCCAGGCTGACACCGCACGGGTGGTGGCCGCGGTGGAGGCAATGGCTGCAATGGTGTAAGACATGGTTCACAGTATGCAAGGTGTGGGGCTTTCCGTGCAGGCGCCGTCCATGGTCCAGGACACGGCTGCCTTCTCACAGGAAGTCATGAGTCAGAGCCAGCAGCCGATCGCAACGGCGCTCAACGCCATGGCCCAGTCTCAGCAGGCCATCGCTGAGGGCATCGGTGCCATTGCCCAGGTGCTGGCCGGCATCGCCCAGTCACAGGCAGGGATGGCCAACTCCCTGAGCTCCATGGCTGCAAACTTGCAGACCCTTGTTGAAACCAGGGTGGGCCTCCAGAACTGACAGCGCCAGGTGTCGGGGGGCGTCGTCAGGTCCTCGGTCCATTCGCATCCCCGACCCATGTAGAGGCTCAGGACCATCGGGCACCCTGAGGGAGGAGGAGGTGCTGAGGCCCGTTCCGGGTCTCCCTGTCGGGGTGGTCCCGGAACACCACAACACCTCGGACTCCCCCCCCCCCCCTTCCATCCCAAGTGCATCTGGTGTGCAACGGGCAGGACAGGCTGGCAGCTCGCTATTCCAGTCACCCGAGCTGCAGCCTGGCCCATCTAGGCCGGGCCGCCCCAGGAAACGGACGCCAAAGGAATCCCTAGTCACAGGGCAGGAATCACAGGAGTCCACCTCCAGTTCTGCTGTACCATCTGGGGAACCACCTGGATGTAGTCATAGGGCCCGTAAGGCCAAAAAATTAGACACTGAGTAAATTGGCACGGGTGCAGGGCACAGATTAGTTCTGGGGCTAGGACACGTGCATGAACTGTTTGTTATTAAAATTATTTTCACACCCACAGAAGCTGCCTTTGTGCTCTGTCTGATGCGTGGGGGGGGGGGGGCTGTGTGAGGTGAGCGCCAGTGGGTGTGTGAGAGTTGATTGAACGTCGGCCTCAGGTGAGTGTGCCCCCTCGAGTCGCCTTCGCCATGCCCCCGGGCAGATGACGGGACCGTGTGCTGCAGTGTCACGGCCGCGTGCAGGGACGGTCCAGGTGGAGGGTGGTACTGTGGCAATGGGTCAGACATTGTCCAACAATGTGGAGCCCAGAGCTCCTCGCAGAGCGGGTTGTCATCCTCCATGGCCTGCAATAAACATGATTCCACCGGCGACCGTGTGAGCCCGGCCCGTTGTGCCGCAGGTGGATGTGCAGGTGGTTGGTGTTGCGTGGGTGGGGTGAAGGTGGTTGGTGCTGGGTGGGTGGGGTGAATGTGGTCGGCTGGTGCGTAGTGTGCAGTCTGTGCCCACACTCGGCAATTCCATGCCCCCCCCCTCTAGTCAGTGAACCGGGCGGCTATCAGCCTGTCCCCTGCCCCCTAGACCAGACGGTAATGGTGGGCAGCCTCCCGTCCATGTCCAGCCCGTCTGGCCTGACTATTGCCCCCATCCTCCTCCATCTGGGGAGGTCTGCGCCTCGTTTTGCTGTTCCTCCCCTTCTCCCTCCTCTGCCTGCAGCACATTGCCCCTCTGCTGGGCTATGTTGTGCAGGACGCAGAGACCACAACGATGCGGCTGACCCTATCTGACGGGTACTGGAGGGCCCCTCCAGAGCGGTCCAGGCACCTGAAGCCCATCTTTACCAGCCCAAAGCACCTCTCTATCACACACCTGGTCGCTGCATGGGCCTTGTTGTAGCGGTTCTCCGCTTCAGTCTGTGGCCTCCTTATAGGCGTCATCAGCCACGGCCGCAACGGGTAACCCCTGTCGCCCAGCAACCAGCCCCTCAGCTGGGGGTGACGCCCCTCGAACATGGTGGGGATGAAAGATTGCGCCAATACGAATGAGTCATGTACACTGCCCGGGTACCGTGTGCAGACGTGCAGGATCATCATGCGGTGGTCGTGAATGTTCATGGAATTGGTCCCCTTCCTATTTGTGAACATGGCCCTGTTATCCGCAGGTGGACGCACAACGACGTGCATCCAATCAATTGCCCCCTGGACCATGGGCATCCTGGCAACAGCAGCGAAGCCCGCTGCCCGGGCATGCTGGCTCGCCCGGTCCACAGGGAACCGGATGTAGCGGTCCGCAATGGCATATCAGGCGTCTGTCACTGCCCGGATGCACCGGTGCACCGATGCCTGCGAGATGCCGGACAGGTCCCCACTCGGCGCCTGGAATGGCCCTGTGGCATAGAAGTTCAGGGCCACCGTAACCTTGACGGCCACGGGGAGAGGGTGTCCTACCCCAGTGCTACGCAGTGCCAGGTGTGCCATCAGGTGGCAGATCTGTGCCACGGTTTCCTGGCTCACCGGAGTCTCCTTCTGCATGCCCGGTCCGTGAGGTCTTGGTACGACGAGCAGGATGGTACACATGGGGCCTCATTGGGCGTCTCCGTTGCGGTGGCACCACCACCATCTCCTCCTTGTCCTGTAGTGCAGGCACCCCTCCAGCCTGGGCGGCTGCCACCTGCCTCCCTGGCACGCTCCTGCTCCAGCTCCTCCAGGGCAACATGTAGAAGTGCGGCTCCCGCCACGGCAGCCAACACTGCTGGGTGATGGCAAAACATAATGGCCTGCAGGGGGTGGGGGGTGGTGGTGGGGGGGACAGATGACATTTCACCATTGCCCATACCCCCCGCCACCCCCGCAGCCAGGTGCCATGGAGAGAAGGCAAGTCGGATGTTGGCACATCAGCTGCGGAAGAGGGAGGTGGCTAGGGAGATTGGGGGAATTAGGGATAGGAGGGGGAACATGGGGCTGCATGGTCGTGACTGTTGCCAGCTGGCACATTCCCCAAACCCCCACCCCCCTCCCCGGCACGCACCCTCTCCATCACTCGCCCCCAAACACCCCACTCTCCTCCCCGACACGCACCCTCCCCAACCCCCCCCCCCCCCCCCCCCCCCCCCCCCACTCTCCTCCCCGGCACACACCCTCTCCATCAAGCACCCTCTTCAACCCCCCCTTCCCCCAGCCCCCTCCGCTCCAGCCTGTCCGTCCCTCCAGCCCCCCCCCTCCAGCCCCTCCCTCCCCCAGCCCCTCCCCCCCTCAGCCCCTTCCTCCCAGCACGCACAGTCAAATGGCTCCTGTGACCCTCCCCACCACCTGCGGCCGTGCCACCACTTCTCCGGCGGCCGCTCCACGCTGACCCCTACCTTCGTGTTGGCCAGCGTCAACCAGCACGACTGGTTGATGCTGTTAAATAGGTGGTTCAATTTATGCCGGCGTGACCCGTGGTCACGTCAACGGGAATTCGGCCCATCTGGCCCGGAGAATTCGGGAGGCCCTTGGGCCCGTTGCGTCGCGCCGGTCCTCGACATTCTCCGAGGCGCGTGGCACGATTCACGACAAGGGGATTTTTGGGGGACCGGAGAATATCGTGGGGCGCCCCCCCCCCCCCCCCCACACCCCCTAATATTGATGTCATCCAACTCTTGACAGTGCATAATAAACAAAGCCCATGAATTGTTCAACTCTTCCATCCTTCCCCTCAACTCAAACTTCACCTTCTCGAGTGTCAAAAACGGCAACAAATCCCCCCCGCCACACCAGTACACAGGGTGGAGAAATTGACCTCCACCCCAACAGGATCTGCCTTCGGGCAATCAGCGAGGCGAAGGCTAAAACATCTGCCTCCACACCCACTTCCAACCCCGATCGATCCGATACCCCAAATGTGGCCTCCAGAGGACCTGGCTCAAGCCTCACATGTATCACCTTTGAAATTACCTTGAAAACCTCCCTCCAATACCTCTCCAGTTTTGGACAGGAGCAACCCCCCCTCCCCTAACAATGCTCACAGACATCCACTACCCCCTCAAAAAGTCGGCTCAGCCTCGTCTTTGTGAGGTGCGCCCTATACACCACCTTCAGCTCCAACCTCGCGCACAAAGTTGAGGAATTCAACCTCCAGAGCACCTCGCACCATAACCCCTCCTCCATGCCTTCTCCCAACTCTTGCTCCCATTTTGTCTTCATCCCCTCCAGCGGTGCCTTCTCTTCTCCCAGAATTGCCCCATAAAAACGGCAACACCACCCCCTTCTCCATTCCTCCTGTTATCAGTATCTCCTCCAACAGTGTGGAGGCTGGCACCAGTGGAAATCCCTGTATCTCCTTCTTAGTGAAATCTGAGACCTGCATATACCTAAACATTTCCCCCTGGCCCAATATATATTATGCCTCCAGCTCCTTCAGTCCTGCAAACCAGCCCCCTAGACACAAATCCTTTAGTGCCCTGACTCCCTTCTCCTCCTATCTCCAAAAACTCCCATCCCACTTCCCTGGCTCAAATCTGTGATTCCCCCGATTCGCCATTTCCCTTGACCCTGCCCCCAGCCTAAAGTGCTGGTGCAACAGCCTCCAGATTTTCAACATCGCTACTACTCCCGGATTCCCAGAGTATTTTCCCGGGGCCATCGGGAGTGGCATTGTTGCTAATGCCCTCAGCCCCAGCTCCCTGCACATACTTTCCTCCATTCTCACCCACTCGGCGCCCCGTCCCCCCCGCTAACCCAGATTCTCACATTCTCCGCATTCGCCGGCCAATAATAATATAGTAAATTTGGGAGACCCAACCCACCTTACTGCCATCCTCTCTACAACAGCACCTTCCTAATCCTGGCCACCTTCCTGCCACCCCCCTCCCCCACCTAAAATTGAGGTAATCATTTTTTCAACCTCCTTGAAAAATGCCTTTGGCAGGAAGATCGGAAGGCTCTGAAAAATAAACAAGGATCGTGGCAACACGTTCATTTTAATTGCCTGTACCCGGCCTGCCTGTGACAGAGGGAGACCATCCCACCTTGTCAGATCTGCTTTCACCCACCTCACAAGACTAATAATGTTATACCTACGGAGACCTCCCCAATCCCATGCCACCTGCACCCCCAGATATCCAAAGTGAGTCCCCGCCCTACGGAATGGTAGCCCCCCTACCCCCCCACCCCCACCCCTGGGCGAGACGCCACAAAATATTCACTTTTCTCGAAATTTAGTTTATACAGTATTCCGAAAAAGACCCAAATACTCTAAACAACTCCAATATGCCCCCCATCAACCCACTCAGTTCCGATACACACAACAGTAAGTCATCTGCATACAAAGATACCCTATGCTCTACCCCCCCAACCCCCCCCCCCCACCCACCCCGCACTATCCCTTGCCACACCTCTGAACTCCTCAACACGATGGCCAATGGCGCAATCGCAAGCGTAAACAACAGGGGGGACATAGGGAGCGGGATTCTCTGATCCTGAGGCTAAGTGTTGACTCCGTCGCATTTCTCGACGGCCCCAGGATCAGCAATTCTGGCCCCTACAGCTCCAGCTGCTGATCCGGCCGTGGAATGGGCACCGGGGGATGTGCGCATGCGCAGTGCTCCAGCGCGAACCCACGCATGCGCAGTCCCACCGGCGCGATTTCCGCGCATGACCGGTGTCTCCCTCGTCTGCGCTGCCCCCGACCCAACATGGCGCAGGAGTACAGGCACCGGCACGGATGAAAGGAGGCAGGGAGACAGCGACGCCGGCCCACCGATCGGTGGGTCCCGATCGCGGGCCAGGCCACATCAGAGGCCCCCCTGGGGTCGATCCCCCCCCACAGGCTGCCACCCGACCCTTCAACGCTGGGTTCCTGCCAGCTGAGAGCACGTGTGGACGGTGCTGGCCGGACTCGGCGTTTTCACGATGGCCACTCAGCCCGGGAATCGGCGGGCCGGCCACGTAGAGCGGCCCGCAACTGGCGCCGCGCCAACCACGCCGGTGCCAATGGTGCTGATTTTCTGCTCTGCCGGCATCGGGGCGGCATGGCGCGATTCGCGCCGGTCACCGGAATTCTCCGGCCCGGCCCCGGGCTGAGAGAATCCCACCCAGGACATCCCTGGTCCCATGGTGCAGTGCAAAATATCCCGAATTTATGTTATTCGTGCGGACACTCGCCCTCGGCTCCCTATGTAATAGCCTTACCAAATCTACAAATCGTGGCCCAGTCCCAAACCGCTCCAGAACTGCCATCAAATAACCCCACTCCACTCGGTCAAATGCCTTCTTGGCAACCAATGCCACAACCACCTCTGTCTCCGTCCCCTCCGCCGGTGCCATAATATTCAGTAACATTCAACACCCTCCTAATGTTCGAAAAGAACTGCCTCCCTTTCACAAACCTAGTCTGATCTTCCCCTATCCCCTTCGGGAGGCACTCCTCCAACCTACCCACCAATACCTTCGCCAACACCTTTGCATCCACATTCAAAAGTGATATGAGTCTATACGACCCCCATTCTGTCGGATCCTTATTCTTCATGAGCAACAGGGGGAACGATGCCTGCCCCAAAGTCTGTGGCAATACCCCCTCCCCTATTGCCTGCTCAAACATCCCCACCATCAGTGGCGTCAACTTAAAATTTAATGTAATACTCCACCAGAAACCCATATGGCCCTGCTACCTTCCCCGACTGAATCCTCCCAATCGCATCTTTTATCTCCTGCTCCGCTATCGCCTTGTCCAATACATCCCTGTCCCCCTCCCCAACCTTGGGTATTCCAAACCATCCAGGAATTCCTGCATCTCCCGATTTTCCCCAGGTAGCTCCGACCTATACAATCTCTCGTAAAACTCTTCACCCTATTAATCTGATCTGGAGACACCACCAACTTCTCTGCCCTATCCCGCACCTGAACAATTTCCCTCACCGCTGCCTCCCTCCGAAGCTGGCCTGTTAAGATGTGCCCTGCCTTCTCTCCATATTCGTAAACCGCCCCCCTTGCCCACCTCAATTGGCGCACCCTCTTCCTTGTGGACAGCCAGTCAAAACTTACCTGTAACACCTTCCTCTTTTCCAACTTCGCTGGATCCCTGTCTTGTGCATAACTCCTATCTACCTCCAACATCTTATGTATTACCATTTGATGCTCCACCCTCTTCTCCTTATCCACCTTTGCCTCAAACAAGATCACCTCACCCCTCACCACCACCTTTAGAGCTTCGCAAACCACCGCCTGCAAAACCTCCCCCGTACAATTGAACCCCACATATTCCTCGATTACTTTCCCAATCTTATCACAAAACCCTCGGTCCCCCAACAGCCCCACATCTAATCTCCACCCCGGCCTCTGCACTGCCCTTCTCTCCAACACCACTAGGCCCGCATTTAATGTCCATCCCTACTTACTCTTGAGAAGGTTGTGGTGAGCTGCCTTCTTGTACCTCTGGTGTCTTGCGTTGAAGGAACACCCAAAGTGCTGTTTGGAAGAGAGTTTCATGAAGCATCCCAATGGCTTGCTCAATGACCGCTCTTGTGTTTGTATGGCTTTGGTTGCAGATTTCCTATGTGTAAGTGATAGGGCTACTCCCAGGCATCATCAGCATTTTCCTCAGAGAGTGGTCTTGTCATCAAGAAGCCACTTACTTACCCTGCTTTGAGGTGTATCTGTGGGAGATTTGGTCTGTTGCATCAGAGTATCGGCATGCATGATACTATTTCAGTGGTTACATGCCAGTTGGGCATTAATGGAATAGAATTCTTTCCGATTGATGAATCCTGCTGGTTGATCTGAGGGTACCTTGAATGCCACATGTGTACAAGCTATGTCTCCCTATCCCAGTGGGAATAAGGCCAGTGCAGCAAATCTATGGGACCTCTCATTCCGACTGGCCTCATCACTGTCAGAATGGCAGCCTTGGTAAACATGGCATCCATACTTAGGGCACACACGTGGGAACAGCGATTGTGAGATCCTGCAGATGTTACGAGCGGATTCCTGTAAAGAGCCAGAGGTGAAAAAATCAAGGGTGTGCTGACCTTGACTGTCATGGACAATACACTTGTGGCCCACATGGAAGTTGTGGCCCAGGCGGTTGTAAATGTAAGTAACAATCTAACATGAGAGTCTGAGACACTGGAGCTCAGCCTCTGAAAGCTATTTCTCTGCCTGGAGGTCAATGTTTACTCCCTCTGTCCCGTGAAATGGGCAAGTGGCTGGAGAGAAGGTGGCTGCTGGTGTTACTGCTGCTGCTCCTCATTCCCCTGAGGATCAGGTTAGACCTGCTTAAGATGTACTCTCAATGCTGAGAAGGCTGACAGCTGGGAAACGAATATCAAAGTCAATAAACTTTGGGGGTAGTGGAAATCATCACCAAAATGTACTGCCAGAACTTGGCAAAGGCCTTTCACTGAGGCAGAGAAGCAGTTGACATGTTTCTGTAAGCTCCCCGGGCTGTCAACCCCTGCTTCCCTTTTGCCTTGCTCAAGCTGATGAGTTGCAGGGAGTTTGAGGAAACCTGTGCACCAGGGGCTGAATTCTCCACTGTCAGGATTCTCCATTGTACCGGCAAGTCCAGGGATTTCCTGTCGGCGTGCGGCTGCCCACAATGGGAAGCCCCATTGGCCGGCTGGCGAGTCAGAGAATCCCGGGGGTGCGTTGCACCAGAAATCTGGGGCGGGATTCTCCACTACCCGGCGTGACGGTGGGTCCCGGCGTAGGGGAGTGGCGCCAACCACTCCGGGGTCGGGCCTCCCCAAAGGTGGGGAATTCTCCGCACCTTTGGGGGCTAGCCCCACGCCGGAGCGGTTGGCACCAGAAGACTGGCGCAAAAAACCGGTGCCAGCGGCCTTTCAGGCCCGCCGCCCGGCAGCGAGGCTGGCCGAAAGGCTTTCGCCGGTCAGTGCATGCGCCGGCGGTGACGTCAGCGGCCAGCTGCCGCTGACGTCACCACCGGCGCATGCGCGATGTGGGTTTCTTTTCCGCTTCCGCCATGGCGGAGGCCGTGGCGGCGGCGGAGGAGAAAGAGTGCACCCAGGGCACTGGCCCGGAGTCTGAGTGGGGGGCCCCGATCGCGGGCCTGGCCACTGTGGGGGCACCTGGGGTCCGATCGCCCCGCGCCCCCCCCCCCCCCCCAGGACCCCGGGGGCCCGGTCGCAGCGCCGATCCCGCCGCCACCAGAGGTGGTTCAAACCTCGGTGGTGGGAGAGGCCTCCCAGCGGCGGGACTTCGGCCCATCCGGGCCGGAGAATCGCCGCAGGGGCCTCGCCGATCGGAGTGGCGTGATTCCCACCCCCGCCAATTCCCAGGTGGGGGAGAGTCTCTGCCACGGCGGGGACGGGATTTACGGCGGCCCCAGGCGATTCTCCGACCCTGCTGGGGGTCGGAGAATTTGGCCCGTTAGTCGTGCACCTAGCCAGCTTATGTGGCTCTCTCACATGTTAATGTGCTCCACTGAGAGGTGAAATCCCACCATGGCAGTTTAAAATCCTACCCCCCTGCAGAGAATGTATTCTTTGCAATAAAGGAGGAACTCCAGGTTGGACTTTGCAGACACCCCACCCACGCAGTTATTTCGCTGGTAGCCCCGATGCAAATTCCCTGGTGAACCAGCGGTGAGCTGGGAGGCTGTTGGTATCCGGGCCAATTCAGGGTGCTGCGCTGTTTGTCTCGTCACACTTACTGTCTGTCTGCTGTGTCTGAACAGGTGCCTCGAACCAAAATAAACTTCAACAGAAAAAACAGTATTTTCTTCTGCTGAGCGATCGCGAGTTGCTGCCCGCCGTCAGGATGGGAGTCACAAGTCTTCTTGTGCCTTCTCCCTCTCGCATCACCAGGGCCGTCAAAGTCAGGATGCCGTGTGGCTTCTCTCACGGTGAAACCTGCATGAAATAACTGGAATTGATGTGTGTTGAGGTGGCTGTTGTCCAGCTTCTGCCTTTCCTGTTGTAATGGTACACATTGCTTTCCTCATTTTACGCTGATACCTATTCAAAAACACGCTGTTATGCCCTGTTTCTAATAAGTATAAAGCTCATGTATTTCAAAAATGTTTCAATCATGGCACAAACATGTTTTCAATTGTCGGTTAAGTTTCTACATACAGGCAGCACGGTGATGCAATGGTTAGCATTGCTGTCTCACCGCGCCAGGGTTCCAGGTTCGAATCCCGGCCCTGGGTCACTGTCCGTGTGGAGTTTGAACATTCTCCCCGTGTTTGCGTGGGTTTCGCCCCCACAACCCAAAGATGTGCAGGGTAGGTGGATTGGCCACGCTAAATTGACCCTTAATTGGAAAAAAAACGAATTGGGTATTTTTAATTTATTTTTTAAACGTTTCTACATACGAGGCTACAGATTTACGTAAGCTGCCACATAACTGTTGGCCGTTCTCTGTTCAGATCTGGCCTGGCCACATCAAACTCTAACAGGCTGCCTTTTCTTTTAAAATGGTTAATTCATCGAATACCATCTCCTCGGCCACTTCCATTCTTCCCTCGTAAGCAGCGTGTGTTTGTCAACATGCTGCCTCTGCTGCTTCCCACTCTTCTTGCCCACCAACCAACCTCCCCTTTTCCTGAGCCCTCATCGCTCCATTTAGTTTCCCTCCCGTCCATCAGTGAGTTCATCTGGTACGTGAAACCCAGTGCCTGCTCCTTCCCCGTGTTCCAACTAAACTGTCACCCCAACCGGTTCCCTTCCTGACTCAAAACGGCCACCATAAATGGTTCCATCTCCTCCAGCACCAACCCCTTTTTGTCAAAACTATCCTCAACTTGTTATGGACAGAACGGGGATGGTGGGATAACTTTTCCTCTTTTCCCCATACCTCTCAGTTGTCCGAAACAAGGTGTGTGTTCAGAGGAAGTGTTTTACATCTCTTGGTAATGTGATCTTTAGTCATGAACATGAAGCAGGCTTTGGGTTAAGTGTAAATCAGAAGAAAAGATGATGATTATTTACACAACACCCCAAAATGTAAATGCAACAAAAACTCTCACTCCCTAATGCTCACAGACGCATACAAACACGTAAGGATGCTTTCTAGAGACAAACATGCATTTAGGTTATTAGCAGAAATACAAGATGCGTTCAAACATCAGTCCTTTAAAATGCATGCATGCCAGACCTTGATCATTATTTGAATGAATGGAAGTTGGAAGCCCTCGGTTTCCAGATAAAGTAAGAAGTCTTACAACACCAGGTTAAAGTCCAACAGGTTTATTTTGAATCACTAGCTTTCGGAGCACAGCTCCTTCCTCAGGTGATTGGACTTTAACCTGGTGTTGTAAGATTTCTTACTGTGCCCACCCCAGTCCAACGCTGGCATTTCCACACCATGGCTTTGCAGACAAAGTCATGGCTGAGTCTATAGAGACAAATCTTTGCAGGTGAAGACAGGTTCAACCCCCCCCCCCCCCCCCCCCCCCCCCTCACTGCTTGGGTTGACTGGTTCCTCAGGCAGGGATATATTTTTCTTGCTGAAGGAATAGATTCATCATCTGTCATGTTGGTTCCCAGACTCCCTTGATTTTGGCTGATTATTGGAGTACTGAGATTTGTTATCTGAAGTCAGTTTTGATTATGTGACCACATGATCAATACTCCTATTGCCTATACAAATGATTCAAAATTAGAAGCTACTGCTACACAGTAAGGGTAAATGATGGCTGCTCACACTTGCTTGTGAGAAACTACTTTCTCCATGACTATTCTTAAGTGTCAAACCTTTGTCAAGATATTGGGCGGGATTCTCCATTCTTGCGACTAAGTTCTGGCTCAAATGGAGAATCCGTGGGAGCTACACATCAAAACAATCGGCGCGAACCCCTCGCCGGTTCAAGTACCGGTGAGGGGCTAGCATCAGCGCCGCATGAAATGCCGGTGGAGTGGGTCGAGAATGGCCGGATAATGGCCAGGTCCTGCGCATGCGCATGGCTGACAACCTGCAGCAGTCGTGCCATACAACAAGGTGCTGGCCATGCGCGGATACAACTCACCATTCGCGACCTCACAGCCCATCTACTGGCCACCCCCCACCAGTGTCCCAGCCCTCGCACAAGCTCCCCGGCCAATGGCACGGATCTCCGCCAAGTTTGGCGGTGCTGGACATAGTCCACAGCCGCCACGCCGGGTTCACGATTCGTGTGACCATACGTGTCCAGCACCATTGGGAACTTGGCCCATCGGGGGCAGAGCATCGTAGGTGGGCCGGCCGATGAGGCACCAACGGCATTGCGACTGCACGCGACGCGCGTGACGATGGCGCCAGTTTGGAGAGGGTGGAGAATTGCAAACCGGCCCCAATTCCGGCATTGGAATCGATTCTCTACCCGATCACCGATTATGATTTTGGCATCGGACAATGGAAAATCCCGCCCATTGTCTTTGGTAGCTATTGATTTTGAGTTTCAGTAAGTACCCAGTCAGTGAAAGATGTAAATTCGCAAGTGGTTTCACATTATGCATGTCCTTTCAAGGGCGGGTCTGCACCCACAGTCATTTACATTTTAAGAACGTTATGAAAGCATCTTCAAACAAGAGTTGGCTGTGCAGAAACTGCAAAAGATCACCTGACCCGTGGTGGCTATCTTTGTAGCACATTGTCAATTTGAATAAAGTCCACACTGCATAAAGGCCGAATCCTGAAAGTTGATATCTAAATTCTATTTAACCACAGTAATATCTCTGTCCTTGCAAAGTGCTGTCACATCAACTATCTCAAATTCTCCTCCAAAGTCTCATATCATGTTGTTGCCTCACAGGTCTCTACACATCTTTCATACAACTGCATCGGAATCCCTTCAAGCCAGTTTCTGCCCCTGCTTTAACATCAGAGTAAATATAGCCAAAGTCCGAAACGACATTAAATAGGGAGAAACTGTTCCCACCTGTAAAAGGAGGGCGGAGATTTAAAGTGATTTTCAAAAGAAGCAAATATGATTTGAGAAAAAACTTTTTCACACAATGAGTGTGGGTCTGGAATGCACTGCCTGGAGGTGTGGTGGGGGAAGGTTCAATCGAGGCATTCAAGAGGGTAATAGATGATTATTTAAATGGAAAAAATGTGTGGGGGTACAAGGGAAATGCAGTGGAATGGCACTAAGTCATGATGCTTATTTGGAGAGCCAGTGCAGACACGATGGGCCAACTGGCCTTTTGCACCTCACCAATTATGTGATTTTGTGATTGTGACCATACTGTGTTATCCCTCCTGAACTTCAGTGCAGCCGCTTATATAGATAACCTCCTGAGGTTTTCCTTCCATTGTTCAGCTCACTGGGACTGTCATTATTTCAAAGGACTCTTTCCTATCTAATTATAGTCAGAGCATCCCCTGCAAAGCCTTCTCTTCCAACTCTATACCACCGCTTTGAGAATTCCCCAAGGGTACTTTCTAATCCAGATTCTGCCTTTTGGTAACAACATTGGTCAATATGGGGGTCAGCGTTTTCAACAACTGCCTTCACCCCTTTCCCTGCCTTTTGCTGCCTGGCTACTTTCTTACCATTCAGTCTTGGAAGAGCTTTGATTTTCTGCGGCTAAACATTGCAAAGACTGAACTATTCATTCCCAGCTCCTGCCACAAATTCCAGTTGCTCAGTACTGAAATCCTCCCTCCCTCCACTGGCTACTGTCTCTGCCCGAATGCAACAACCTCCTTATCAACCCTGTGCTGAGCTTCTGACTCCATATCATCTCGGTCGCAAAGCCGACTTCCATCTACTTAGCTAAAAAGTATGACAGCAGACAGCCAATGGCTAATAATTAAAGGACTAATACATAATTTACTGCAAAAATACATTCCTTTAATGCACAGAAACCCAGCAAGGGAAGTGTTCCAACCGTGGCTAATGAAAGAAATCAAGAATTGTATTAGATCAAAGGAACAGACTTATAAAGTTGCCAAAAAAAAAGATAAGCCTGAGGATTGGGAGCATTTTAGAATTCTGCAAAGGAGGACCAAGGGAAAGATTAAGAAAGGGAAAATAGAGTATGAGAGTAAACTAACAAGAAACATAAAAATGGATTGCAAAAGCTTCTATGGGTATATACAAAAGAAAGTGCTACGGACAGGAGGGGGATTAATTTGAACAGGCCTGGTTTCTCCTCTCACTACTCATCTGTAAACAGAAAAGTGTTTTTGATTTTCCTTCTTTATAATTGGAGATATAGGACAGGATTCTCCAACCTCCCCGCTGGGTCGGAGAATCGCCAGGGGGCGGCGTGGATCCCGTCCCACCACTCGGACGCCGATTGCCGAATTCTCCGGTGCTGGTTTTTTGGTGGTGATCACATCGCGCCGGTCGGGGGCTGTTGGCAGTGGCCCCCTCCGGTGATTCTCCAGGGCCCCGATGGGCCGAGCAGCCGCCAGTTTTCGGGTGGTCCCGCCGGCATGAAATACACAAGGTCCATACCAGCGGGACCTGGCTCTGAGGGCAGCCTGCAGAGTCCTCGGGGGGCGGGGGGGGGGGGGGGGGGGGGCTGTGGGGGGGATCCTGCCTTGGGGGGGCCCCCACGGTGGCCTGGCCCGGCAACTGGGTCCCACCGATCTGCGGGGGGCCTGTGCTGTGAGGGCACTCTTTCCCTCTGCACCGGCTAGTGTAAAGCTCCGCTATGGCCAGCACGGAGAAGAAACCCCCTGCGCATGCATAGAGATCACACCAGCAGTTCTGAGCATGTGCCAGAACACGCTGGCGCTCCTTCGCATTCGCCAACTCCCGCCGGCCGCCGGAGGTCCTTCGGCACCAGTTGGCATGGCGTCAACCACTCCAGCGCCGGCCTAGCCCTCGGAAGTGCAGAGGGTTCCGCAACTTCCGGGCGGCCCGACGCCGGAGTGGTTCACGCCACTCTTTGGTGCCGCTACGGCCCACCCGCCGGTTGGGGGAGAATCCCGGCCACATTTTCCCAACCCTTAAATTTGGAGTTTTCTCAACCCCTATGAATAACTCGCACAGCAAACTAGAGATAAGATAAAATAAAACATGCTGGTTCATTTCACACACGCACAAAATGCAGGAAGGGAATTTAGCAATGTGTGCGGCACATTGGCAAAGTGTTTAACACTGCTGCCTCAGCGCCAGGGACACAGGTTCGATTCCGGCCTTGGCTGACTGTGGAGTTTACACTTCGCCCCATATCCGCGTGGGTTTCCTTCAGATGCTCCAGTTTCCTCCCACAGTCCAAAGATTGCAGATTATATGGGGTTACGGGGATAGAGTGGGTTGAGGTAAGGTGCTCTTTCAGAAGGGCAATGCAGACTTGATGGGCCAAACAGTTTCCTTCTGCACTGTAGCGATTCTACTGTCTGCACCTTTTGCACTCTTACACTAAAAGAGAGATAAGGGAAAGAAAGGGGTACAGGGCCAGACCATAATAGCAATACAAGCTATAGGTTACTGTGAATCCAGAATCAAAAGTCTAATGGAGTATTTCTTGGGAGGACATGTTGGTTGACAGTTGCAGGATGATCTGTCTTTCCAGAAGTGAGACAAGGAGAAAGAATGTAGAGTTGAAATAATTTTGAAGACACCATGTCCAATGTTCCAGTAGTTCACAGCTTAGATGAGGACCCCTGTAATAGGGGGACCCCCACAGGAACTCTTGTAATCTATCTGAGCAAAGCTCCTTCTATTGCTACCTGTCTAATTGTAAGATGTTGCCTGGAGTTCCTGTTTCCTTTGGAGGTCAAACAGTGACTGACTGACTATATCCAACAGCTTATTAATTAAAGGAATTGAGACAGCTCAAGTTTTGGTTAAAACGATTCTCCGTCCAGATTACAATTCCCAATGCGATGGAGAATTGGGTGTCTGGGCAAAATCGGGATCCAAATGCCCTGCTCCGACCCCTCCCTGGCCGTGTGAACAAGTTCCATGCCGCATGCCAGCGGGTGCATGGATATAAATGCAGTAGGTCATAATGAGCCTTTGCATCTATTTAGTGGGCCTAGTGCCTTATGCTCTGCCCTCCCGTTATTCTCCAGTCCCCGTGGCAGGGAATCACGTGAGTGAGGTTCACTTATGGTCTCTACAATCATGGCCCTTGGCCCACCGCGGGGTCCATCACGCAAGGGCCACAATTGTAGATACCATCAGAGGCCACCCCACCCCCTCGAACTGCAAATCAACCTTGACCACCCCCCCCCCCCCCCCCCCCCCTGCACCCCAACCACTGGATTACCTGGGCGCCCAACTATGGGATTACCCAACCCCCCCCGGGACCAGCGTAATAATGGGACCCCCACAGGGACCCCTGTAATAGGGGGACCCCTGCCTAAAGGAAGCCTCTCCCCACAGACTGCGCCCACACACAGCCCCCCCATAAAGACCCCCCCCCCAGAAAAATGGCCCTTGCCTGGAAGCTAAAGAGCAGCCCAGTCAGGTGCTGTGCAATGCATTATAGCTGTGCTGTGCGATGCATTATAACTGTGCTGTGGGATGCATTACGTAATACTTACCTTGCAACTCCACGTGTTCAGTCCTTGAAGGTGAGCAGCTGTATCTACGCCTGGGCTCCCATAGATTCACTGTCTGCAATCCATTCATTGCTTTCAAGTTGTGGTTTGTGATTGATAGCTCGCAAAAAACATCTGCCGCTTTCATCCATTCATATCTCTTCACCTTAAGTGTCCTAAATGGTGAAACCCCAATGTTTGTAAACATTGCCCACAGTAAAGAGATTTAAGTTGCACTCAGTGCATTCCAATCACTCAAGCATGTGCTTTCACTGCACTTACCTTGCCAGGGTGCCATTTCGTACTGGTTTCCACAAATATTACTTACCTACTTTTACTTTAACTCAAACATAGACCAATCGTAATGACACTTGGGAAGGTGTGCCCAGGTGCCCCGTTGACACTGCCAGGCTGGCAGGCAGTGCATGGTTGGCAGTGCCAGGGTGCCCAATTGCCATGTTGGCACTGGCAAGGATCGGAGGGGTGGGGCCCCTGACAGGTGGAGGGGGGACAGGGGTGCTAAAAGGGGGGAGATCAAGGTGGCCAGACTAAATCGTGCCCTAATCTGCAAGGAGCCTTTCCTGCTGGGTTTGCCAGCCGGAAATGATTCTCAGTACGGCCTCAATGGACAGAAACTCCCCGAGGCGAACAAAAAGGCAAAGTGCCGTTGTTTAGCGGGGTGCTTCTTGGCACTGCGGAGGCTAAACATGCCCAAAACTGGACAGATTTTTTTACTGGTAAAATCGTGCCCTAGATTTCTGAGGCTGAAACTCTGCCTTGGAAATGGAAAACGATTGATGTGTTTCTCTGGAATTCAATTGTTAGCATTCGCAGACAACATTAGCAACTCTTTAAAAGTAAAGAGGTTGCTGCTAATTTTCTGAAGTTAGAAATTCTTCGGGTATGAGTCATGGCTAGTCATGGAAAGCCTTGCCCATTAAAAAAAATGATAACTTTTACAGAGTAGTCTGGGTGATAAGTCTTGACAAACGTGACCCTGACATGGTGGAACTCAGAGTGGGCTAATGGGGTAAATCTTTGAGGGATTTGCCTCCAAAGACCATCGGATGGGCCACACTCACAGCCCCCACAATACAAAGCCTGCCCACCCCCACCATCCCCATCGCACCCCATCAAAGACCCCCTAATTAGAGAGACCCTCACCAGAGTTACAATAATTAGAGACCCCACCAAAGATCCCTTAGAGAGACCCCATGAGAGACCCCCCAATTAGAGAGACCCCACCAGAGACCTCCTAATTCGAGACCCCCCAATTAGAGAGACCCCCAACAGAAACCCCCAATTTAGAGAGACCCTCACCAGAAACTCCCTATTTAGAGAGACCCTCACCAGAAATCCCCAATTTTGAGAGACCCCCACCAGAGACCCCAAATTAGAGAGACCCCTACCAGAGACCCCACCAGAGACCCTCCAAGTTGGAGAGATGCACTCCAAAGACCCCTAATTTGAGAGACTCCCACCTGAGACCCCCACTAGAGACCCTAAATTGGAGATATGCCGACCAAAGATCCCCTAATTAGAGTGACCTCCTACCAGTGTCCTCAAATTTTCTGAATGAAACTGCTTTCTCTAGGCTGTGATTGACAACTTCCACACATACCCAGCTGTCTGGACTGCTTCATTCATCTCCCTTCACACTTGAGTGGCTTTGAAGTAGTCAGCTGTAAAACTCACACCAACATTTCTCAACATCAAGCTATGTTCAGTTGTTGAGAATTATCAACACTGAGATCAATAGATTTTTACACATTACACATTAAAAATATCAAGAGATATGGGAATGGTGAAGAAAATGGGGCGCGATTCTCCGGACTCACGACGGTTCGGAGAATAGCGGGCGTCGGAAATTTTTACGGCGACGCTGTTCCGACGCCCTCCCGCTATTCTCCGAACCCCGCAAATTGTCGGAGTCGCGTTTCCCGACAGACGCCTCCTTCCCGCCCCTGACACGACCAGAATCGCCACTGAGAGCCCCCCCGCTATTCACCGGCCCGGATGGGCCGAAGTCCCGACGTCATGGCGCCCTGTTTGGACGTCGTGAAACACACCTGCTTTTTAAATTCGTCAACCAGTCGGCCTGGCTGACGACTGCTTGGAGGAGGTCAGGGCACCACTCTGCGCACCGCTCAGTGCACCGTTCAGCGCACCGCTCGAGTCTGGCCACAACGGGGAAGGCATCCCTGGGAACGGGAGGGGGTCCAGAACGGGGGCAGTGGGGGGGAGACGGGGGGGGGGGCAGTGGGGGCGACGGGGGAGGCAGTGGGGGAGACGGGGGAGGCAGTGGGGGAGACGGAGGGGGCAGTGGGGGAGACGGAGGGGGCAGTGGGGGAGACGGAGGGGGCAGTGGGGGAGACGGAGGGGGCAGTGGGGGAGACGGGGGAGGCAGTGGGGGAGACGGAGGGGGCAGTGGGGGGCGACGGAGGGGGGGGTGGGGTTAGGTAGAGAGTGAGCCGTCCAAGCCCGTAACAAAATGTCTGCCACCATGCCATGGTGTGCAGGTGACGAGGACACGGCCGCTGGTTCCCCTGTGGCTTCCGGACACAGGCCACTGACGCACCCGTGAGGAGGCCATAGTTTACTGGCCGTTGGATGCAGAAAGTGACCAGGGGTTAGGCTGACCGCGTGTCAGCAGCGCGACCAGGCCACCGGGATACACTGGTATCCCATGGCTGGCGGCTGCCGAGGTGTCGACTAACGTCCGTCTAACATGTCCCGTTTCTCTGCCTCCTACCACCCTTCTGTAGGTTAGCACGATGCATGGGAACAGAACGGCTATGTTCTGCGCAGTGGTTGGGGCCGCTCTACTGGATTTGGAGATGCAGCAGCATCCACACCCACAACCCGCAGTGGCTGCAGGGCCAGCTGCAGCAGCAGAGGGAAGGGCCGAGGAGTTGCCAGTCGTCGAGCAGCATGGGGGGGGGGGAGGAGGAGGAGGAGGAGGAGGAGGAGGAGGAAGAGGAAGAGGAGAGAGTGAGGGTGCAGCCACGGCGTCAGAGGCGACGACCAAAGCCGAGGGTGTACCGTGTCCGGGTCTCTTTCCTAACAATGCCGGACATCACCTGCAGGAGAAGACTCCGGCTGAGTAGGCAGACGGTGATACATATCTGCGAACTCCTGTCGCACCTCGCCCCACGTGGAACGGGGGGAGGACACGCGATCCCGGTAGCCATCAAGGTGACGGTCGCTCTGAACTTCTATGCTACCGGCTCCTTCCAGTCTCCGAGAGGGGACGTCTCTGGGATCTCCCAGTCATCGGTGCACAGGTGCATCCGGGATGTGACCGACGCCCTCTATGCCATCGCCGATCGCTACATCACCTTTCCCGAGGACCGAGCAAGTCAAGACTCACGAGCCCGTGGATTTGCCAGTGTGGCCGGGATACCGAGGGTTCAGGGGTCAATCGACTGTGTTCACGTCCCCATGCGCCCGCCTGCTGTGGACAAGGAAGTGTTCACAAACAGGAGGGGGACATACTCCATTAATGTCCAGGTGGTATGCGACCCCCACATGAGGTTCATGAACGTCTGTGCAAGGTTCCCAGGGAGTGTGCATGACTCCTACATACTAGCGCAGTCGTTCATCCCTGCGATGTTTGAGGGACGTCCCCCCCGGCTGAGGGGCTGGTTGCTAGGTGACAGGGGTTATCCGCTGAGGTCTTGGCTGATGACGCCTATACGGAGGCCTCAGACCAATGCGGAAACACGATACAACGAGGCCCATGCAGCAACCAGGGGTGTGGTGGAGCGCTGCCTTGGCCTCCTGAAGATGAGATTCAGGTGCCTGGACCGCTCTGGAGGGGCCCTGCAGTACCAGGCCGACAGGGTCGCTCGCATTGTAGTGGTCTGCTGTGCGCTGCACAACATCGCAATGCAGAGGGGAGATGACCTATTGCAGGAGGCGGAGGGAGAAGCTAGTGGCAGTGGTGCCAGCACAGAGGAGGAGGAGGAGGAGGAAGAGGAGGAGGAGGAGGAGGAGGAGGAGGAGGACGCTGGCGGAGTGGCGGGCGCAGCACGCAGACACGACCCAGGTGCTGGTGATGTCCAGGAGGCGGCACGACGGACCCGGCAAGGACGGCGGGCACGCGACGCCCTGGTGGCAGCACGGTTCACGCATCGCATGTGACGTCCCCGATGAACACCAAACCACCACCTGCATCGCTAGTCATGCAGAGGGTCACCACACAACTGCCACCACCACAACCCCCCCCCCCCCCCCCCCCCCCCCTCAGTGTACACTGCTCCACTTCGACATGACGCTTATCACTGGGTACAGACGGAATGGCACAAAATTGATGGCTGTGTCAGCGGGTGTGATCAGTGCCATGTGGAATGATGACAGCCCGCTCTGCGAAGAGCTGTGAGCTCAGAATCGTTAGAGAGAGTCTGACCCATGGCATTAGCTGAACCATCCACCTTGGTGGCTGCTGAGTTCGTCACTGACACTCCATCACGTGCCCGCGTGGGCTAGCTGTGGGAGGGGGGTAGGGGCAGGGACTGCACACCCGGCACCGAGGTTTCACCACCCGTCACCCCCAGCGACACTCGGTCACCATCACGATTCCTGTGGCTGTGGAACAATCACACGGTATTACAAGTAAGGTGGAACAGTGCGTTTAATATTAACAATTATTTACAGGTGCCCTAGCCCCTACAACTAAACTGTGCCCTTCACCCGTGCCAACTTACTCAGTGTCTATCTTAGTTGCCTTACGGGCCCTACCACTACGTCTAAGTGAATCCCCAGATGATACAGCAGGAGTGGAGGAGGATTGCTGCGAATCGCCCCCCTCGACTCGTTTCTCCTTGGCCAAGCGTTTCCTGGGGCGACCCGGCCTTGATGGGCCAGGCTGCTCTGCGGGCGTCTCGGGTGACATTGTGCCACCCTGCTCTGCCTGCTGCCCACCCGATGCACCAGGGATGGGACGGAGGGAGGCCGAGAATTCCGGGACGTCCCGTGATGGAGTTAATGGGACGGGCCCCGAAACCTCCTCCTCCCTCGGGGAGCCCGGTGGCCCCCGGGCCTCACTTTGGGACAGAGGTGCGAGCGGGGAGGTTCCCCGTCGCACCACCGACACCTGGCGCTGCCAGTCCTGGAGGCCTGCAACGGTATCCACCAGGATCCGAAGGTTTGCAGAGACGGAGTCCAGGGAGTTAGACATTCCCGCCAGGGACTGTGCGATCTCAACCTGTGTGTGCACGACGCCATCCAGCACATGTGTCAGGCGGTTGATGGTCTCCGCGACTGACAGCTGGGACTGTGCCAGCGACTGCTGGGACTGTGCTATCGACTGCTGGGACTGTGCCATGGCGTGCTGCGACTGGCCAATGACCTGCTGAGACTCGGCCATGGCCCGCAGGGCGCCGGCAATGTCGGTTTGGCTCTGGCACATTGCTGCCTGTGAGAGGGCAACCCTGTCCAGGGCCGAGGATGACGCGTGCACATTAACCCCAACGTCTTGCATAACCTGACCCATTGCCTCCACCGCGGATGCCACCCGTGCGGTGTCGGCCTGGGTCTCTGCCATGAGCGGCACCACTCCCTGCTCTTGGACGCGGTTCGACTCCTCTAACAGCGTCTGCAGAGTCTGGAAGGAAGCCCTCATCCCGTCATTGTTTCCCTGGGTTTCCTGAGGCATCGGCTGTGCGGGTGGGTTGATAAAGTCCAGGAACTCCGAAAACGTCTGGGAGCCAGCTGCATCCTGGGCCTGGTCTGGCCTCCGCGAGTCCGGGCCCTCTGTTGCTCCGACCTCCACCTGCTGTACCTGCTCATCTGTGATGTGCCAACCAGACTGTGCCCCAGGAGACTCATCACTAAATAGGCCCGCCGGGGTGTGTATCTCTGGGATGATGGATGTGGTGGGAGAAAGCAGCGCCGCAAGCCCGACGCTCTCAATGCTTAGGTCCTCGTCCATGGTGTGGGGCTGCTCAGCAACAGGAGGGTTGTCCCTGGCCATTTCTGGTGGTGGTGGTGGACTTTGAACCCTCTGTGCGTCCTGGTCCGCAGATTGGGTTGGGGCGGATAGGGCTGCCCGCTGATCGGGAACCCTCTGTTGTGAGGCCCCGGGTGAGGTGGCGGCAGATTCCTGTCTCCGTCTGCAGCCAGACGGCCCTGGTCGTTCGGCATCACGTCCTAGGGAAGAGAATGAGACGGGTTATTTCGATTTGCTCGGCAGGCCGCTGGACGGTCCCAGTGGGCAGGGTGTGCGAAGGGACAGAGGATGGGGGAGGTGTCCCAGTGGGCAGGGTGTGTGAAGGGACAGAGGATGGGGGAGGTGTCCCAGTGGGCAGGGTGTGTGAAGGGACAGAGGATGGGGGAGGTGTCCCAGTGGGCAGGGTGTGTGAAGGGACAGAGGATGGGGGGGGGGGGGGTGTTTGTCAGGGAGGGTTGTCTCACTTGCTGCAGTTCCGCCAACCTCGCATTGCGCGATATCGCGGGTGGCAGACCCCCCAACAAGGTCCAGTGCCCTCTGTTCAAAGGTGCTGAGGGGGTGCATGTTGGGCGAACCCCCTCCAGTCTTGTGCCGCTCACGGTGGTTATGACCGGCCTTGGCCTGTTGGGGGAGGGAACATAGGTAGATCATTACAAAACGGTAGGTATCAGCAGTCCGTTCAGATACTGGCACAGTTTGGAGGGGGCAAGTTGTCATCAGATGATTGCATCTCTCCTCGGGGCCAGAGCGCTGGGTCTGTGACAACTTTGTGAACCACCCTCAAATAACTCTGCCCCAATCCCTCTCCCCCCCCCCCCCCCCCCCCCCCCCCCCCCCCCGGGCAGTTAAGGGGGAGGGATGGTTGTGACTAGGGGGCACCCTCATGGCACTTACCCTGGCAGACCTGGTGAGGTCGTGTAGCTTCTTTCGACATTGCTCTGCTGAGCGAGGGGTCTGCCCCACAGCACTGACGGCAGCAGCCACGTCACGCCAGGCCTGGCGTACCGTGCTGGCAGGTTGGCGATGCCCTCTCCGCGGGCGGATGATGCCCCTCCTCTGCTCCACGGCATCGAGCAGCGCCTCGACGTCTGCATCTACAAAGCGAGGAGCAGCTCTCCTCGGCTCCGACATCCTGCCCGACAGATTCTGTGGTCGCCCGCGCCTTTTTACGGCGTCGGGCGGCGTCACATGGGCGGGTTCGTGTCGTCGTCGCGTTCCGTCGTCATCACGCACGTAATTGACGCGGCCGCACTACTAGCCCATTTCCAGGAAGTGAATCCGTCGGGAAATGAAGCCTTCGCGACCGTCGTAAAACGGTCCCAATTTTTACGACGGTTTGCCGACTTTCCGCGGGTGCGGAGAATTTCGCCCATGGTGTTGAGGTCGAAGATCAGCCATGATGTCATTGCATGCTGGAGCAGGCTCAAAGGCCTACATCTGCTCCTATTTCTTATGTTCTTCTATTTTTATTTATTGTCACCCACCTCCAACACTACCTCAGCTTATATGCAGATAAAATCATTATCTATTTCTTATTGCCTTCACATGTGATTACTTCAACATACTGCTGAACTCCCATTCTATATCTGAAAACTTTAACTTATCCAAAATTCTGCTGTCTTTATCCTGTCCCACACCAGGTTGTTTTTTTGATTATCATTTCTGTCCTCCGCGACCAACACTGAGTGGTGGTACCCTCATGCTTCAAATACAGGGCGAGATTCTCTGTTCCTGAGACAAAGTGTTGCCGCCGGGGCAGGATTTGTGGCGCTGCACCTGGACCGATTCAGCGACTGTTAAGGGGCTAGCACCGGTGCCACGTGGAAGACAATCGATTCCATTGACAAACGGTGCCGGATTCGCCTGATTCGTGATTGACACTCAGGGCACTGACAAGCTGCAGTCACATATACCTACTGCACTCCCACACACACCATCCCAGCCAACAAAATGGCAGCAAGAGCGGCACCCCATTTCACGGATAATGAGCTGGAGGCCCTGCTAGACAAGGTGGAGGAGAAGCGGCCAACCTGTACCCTGGCCCGGCTGGAGGCCGCTAGCTGCCACTGTTTGCCGTGCCTGGGCGAAGGTGGCAGAGGGTGGTCAGTGCCAACAGCAACACCATCCAGACCAGTCTGCAGTGCCGTAAAATACTGCATGACCTCCTCAGGGCGGCCAGGATGAATCAGCAACACTGTCTCCCTGGCACTAACCAGCGGCCCGCACACCTGTAATCCGATAACCCCAGAGGGCAGGTGAACCCCCACATCGCACCACATGCCGTTACCCATACCAGCCACCATGGACGGGTGCCCTGCCACTGAGGTCACCAGCTACCCACCCCCTGGGTTACATGCGTCGGACTGTCTGACACTGTCATTTTATTCTCCCCCTCCCCCCAGTGGTGGAGATCTGCCATGAGAAAGGAAAAGTGAGATCCCGCTGAGTTGCGGTTCCCTGTGACATGTGTGTTAACACCCCCCCCCCCTCCCCCACCCCACCACCAACACCACCCTCACACCATCCTCATCCCCACAAACCCCACCCTCCCCCGGGCCCCCGGTCTAATCATGCGTCTTGTCTTGCAGGACGTGCTGGGGTTGGAATGGATCCATCTGGAGTCCCACGGCCACAGCCACAGCCCACCTCGTGTGCCGACCAATGATGAGGAGAGCAGCACCGACGGGAGCCATATTTCTGTGTCCCAAGTCACTCCGGAGTTCGAATCCAATGATGACACTGATTTCTCGACACAGCTGTCTCCAACACCCTCCACCATCCCAGAGACACTCACCTCGGTTGGTAATTAAAGTGAAAGGCTTCTGGGACACTATCTGGTGCTCACCACACAGCTGATCTGGTACATCAGGTGCAGGCAGGACCGCAGCAACTAGCTGCCGTCCAGACGGATTTCGGCCTTCTGGAACGGACAGTCCCATCGATTGTGGAGATGCAGTCACAGAGCCAGGGGCTGCATGAGGGGTTGTCGGCGAACATCGAGTACCTGCAGACACAGTTGGAGGGGTCCAACCGCATGCAGGAGCAGCAGGTGGTGCTGAACATGCGTGCCACCCGCACGGTGGCATCCCCGGTGGAGGCATTGGGGGCGAGTGTTGCGGCTATCAGCATGTCCAAGGCCAGGGCATTGAGTGCAGTTGCAGACAGGGTTTCCACAGACAGACATGTGCAAGAGCCACCTGGAAATTGCAGTGGTGCTTCTGAACATGACCCAGTCACAGCGGGCAATGGTTGAGAACTTCGGCGGCATTGTCCAGGTGCTGGCGAACCTGGTGCAGACAGAACGGGAGGTGGCCCAGTCCCAGAGGGAGATGGCGCAGTTAGTGGCTGATGTGGTAGATCCAGAAGGTGGTGGCACAGTCAATGGCTGATGTGGCGCTGCAGCAGATGGAAATGGTCCACTCCCTGTGCTCCATGGCTGCGAGCATGCAGATTTTGGTCGAGACCATAGCAGGACTCCAGGACTGGCTGCGCCAGGTAGCGGAGGTGCGTCAGGGGATGGCTCCGTTACACTTGTCCCATGTTGTAGCCCGGGAGCCACCTGTGCACCGAGGTCTATGAGTCTCCACTTGGTGCCTGGAAGGACCTCATGGCATAAAAGTTTAGGGCGACCATCACCTTATCGGTCAACAGGAGCGGATGTCCTCCCCTGCGGTGCCAAGTGCGCCATGATCTGGCAGATATGTTGCACTGTCTCCCTGCTCAGCTAGAGTCTTCAACGGCATGCCCGGTCCAACTGGTCCTCGAATGACAGACACTGCTGGTACACACGAGGCCTCATGCGGTGCTTCCTTTGCACCACCTCCTCGGCCTGTCAGGCTGCACGCTCTCCATCCTGAATGACTGCCTCCTGTTTCTCTGGGGCAGGCTCCGTAACTGCATGCTCCGCTGCTGCACATTCCTCCTCCTCAAACCGTGCCAACTCGTAGAGCCACACGGCATCCCCTGGGCTGCGGCGCTGAGCAGGAACTCCATTGCTGGTTGAATTCCAATATCCATTGTCTGCAGGTGGTAGAAGGCCGACATTTTAGCATGGTGCATACACCTGTGCCCAACCAGGTCCACCAGGCTACATGGTCTGCCCCCGTTGCCCCCCCTCCATCTTCTCACCCCTGGTCCCATGGGTGCCAGGCACCATGGGGAGTCTCTCCCCATGGTGCCCATCCTCGCTGCCAGGGGTACCATTGACTGGTGCTGTCCTTGTCAGCAGTGTACTCCACAGCCCCCACCCGACACCTCCATGGGGGCCACAGTAGCAATTGCCCTGGGTGGATTGCCTGATGCCCCGCCAGCGGGTGATAGCCAGTTGGTTGGTGAGGGAATGGTGGGGGGTAGGGTGTGGGTGTGGGGGCACACATATGCCCAGTGTCAATCTACGGAACTAGGGGCCAAGGTGCGTGGTCAGTGGGGTGTGCAGCAAGTTGGCTGCCTTGCAGGCCGCGGCAATGCCGTTCCATGCCAGGACACCGCCCCAGTCCCGTGGGGAGTCACCCATCCATATGGCCCGTTCCCTAACACCGCCTCCACACCCCCAGCCAGCACAACCTGTGTCCGGCCCGTCAGCCCACAGTCGTGCCTCTCCATGTCCTACCTCCTCTCTCTTCTTAATCATCCACGACACTAGTTTCACAATTTTCAAAAGCACAAGTGAACTGCGCTATCGGGAATACAGTCTTTTGTAGGCGGGGAATCGCGGAGGGCCCGGAGAATAGAAGGTCGGGCCAGCTAATGATATGCAAATGGTGTCTACTGCACGTGCCTTCCGGAATGCATTGACACCACTGTCCAGGTGGTGGAGAATTGTGATTTGGCATCAATTCAGCTCCTGCCGCGATTTTGGCGTCGGAACTAATTCTCCACCCAAACGCGTTTCCCGATTTTGATGTCGGCCAACGGAGAATCCCGCCCATGAAGTTTGAATCTTTAAAATCTCCTTCATGCCTTTGTAACATCTGCCCGTGCTATAATCCCTCCCTGAATCTCCATTCATCTCAAGCTTGCCTCTTAAGCATCTCCCCCTTCCTTCACTCCCACAATGGGGCCATGCCTCAGGCTACCGAGGCCCCACATTATAAACCTTCCTCCTTAAACTTTTCCACCTCTCATCCTTGGATACCTCTGTTAAAAACTACCTTTTGGGGTGAGATTAGGTCACCTGTTCTGATAACTCCTTTGGCTCAGTTTCCATATTGATCTTATTTATCTGTGAAGCGATCTGGAATATTTTTCCATGCAGTTTATCCTTCATTAAAGCAGGTTATTGTCTTTGGGAAAATAAATCAGTTCAGTTGAGTATGTTGGTTAATCAGTTTACTGTTCAAATTCTCCACAGAAAACGTGACAATGTCATCAAACTTTGAATTTTATTCATAAAATCCTTTTTCGGTTTGGTTTGAAAATGGCTGTGTTTGACTGAAAATTGACAATAATAAACCATCCTCCCTGCAGGTGTGCCAGTAGCTATTGTAATTCTTCCACTGAGGCTGAGATTGTGCAGGTCGTTAACATCGTAACGAGCCCAGGACCAACTGGCACCGATATGGAACATTGAACTTCTGATGGGAGAGATTATTTCAAACCTTTCACAGAATGAAAAGGATAAAATACCCCAGGGAGTAAGGAAGGGATCCTTTATTGTTTAAAAAGGCAGCATGTACCAGGAGCATTTTTATTAAAACAAAAGGCTTCTGAAATAACACTTACTTTCCTTTTGAAATAAGGTTTATGTTCTTCTCTGCTGATTACAACACTCTATTTCAATGCAACAATTACTGCAGAACCCCTTATCCCCGGTATTTAAATCAAAATATCAATTGAGGTAAAATCAAAGATAAATAATTTTAATGCATTCTGACATCAGTGTTTCGTTAAGTCAATCGTTTAATTATTCAGCACATAGGCAATTTAATCCACTTAAAGTGCCCGGCAGTCATGAAACAAGAGTTTGATTCTGAAATGGTAAACAAATTGGCCTGGATTTTCTTTTTTGGGGGAGGAGGGCAGAGTTTCAGAGGGACGGTAGGTTGACCCAGCTCCATTTCAGATGCAGTTCCAACCAATTTCTCAGGTCAGGGCTATTTCAAGATGCAAGATAGGATTCCTCCCGTCAAAAGAGATCTCAGTGAGGAAACTCAAGGAATATCTTCACTGCAGCATCTGAAGGTCCAAAGAAGGACTTTAAAGGGAGAAAAACATACTGAAGTTCAGAGTCAAGCTTTCCACTAAAGGTGTGGATCAAGACCCAAGCCTTCAGCAGGTAATTTGTTGGTGTCTTGCAGAGCTTCTACAAGGCTCTCTCCTTCCATGAGTGCATTTACTGCCATTTCCCAGGCTCTACCAACACCTTCCACGTTATGGCCCAGTAAGCAGCAATTGGGTGAAGAACGATGAAATCCATAACCTCTGACCCTGCCCTTCCACAATTGTTTACACATTGCCAGCAGGTGAGGAGTGAACTGACATCTAAGCGGGGCTTTACCTATTTGTTTTGGACCTGCAATTGCATTTGACAAAATTGTCTTCGAAAGATCTGTGGTTCAAACCGACTTTTATATTTCTGCAAATGTATAAGACATGGCAAATTTTAGTGTGCTGGCTAGTGATATATGTAGATTAGTGGTTAAATTGAAGGATTGGAGGTAAAGTTCCAATTAATGTTTTGTCACCCCCTTAAATCCTGAGCCTCTAGTTTGAAAACTTATCCCGAAAGCAATTCACACTGTTTTAAATACACACCCCTAATATTCTCTCTCAGGGCAGACATTTGAATAAAGTGCCTCATTGACAAAAGCTGGCCTTGCGGTCATAGAAGTGTGAACATAGGAGTGGGTACAGAGTGCCTCCAAGCCTGTTTCTCTCTCACTTACAGGAATCCATTGTCCAGGCTTGCTTTTCCACACCACTGCCATCCCAACTGCAAAGTCAAGCAGCAACAAATTAAAATGCAACTGGTCACAAATTAAAATGCAATCAGTCACAATATGAATTTGGGACAGTAAGCAGAGAATAGTGGTGAAAGATTGTTTCATGGACTGTGAGGAAGTATACAGTGCGGCCCTCCAGGGGTCAGTATTAGTACCGCTGTTTTTTTTTACACATACTAATTATCTGGATTTGGGTGTAGAACGCATAAATTCGAAGCTTGAAGATGACTCATAACTCAGAAAAATATAGGAGCAGACTTCAGGAGGAGGTAGACTAATGAAATAGGCAGACACATGACAGTTGAAATTTATGTGAACACAAACATACGAATTAGGAGCAGGAGTAAGCTGCTGAGGCCTTCGCGTCTGCTCCACCATTCAATAAGATCATGGCTGATCAGATTGTAACCTCAGCTCCACACGCCCACCTAACCTTTCACCTCCTTGCTTATCAAGAATCTATCTTGCTCTGCCTTAAAAAATATTCAATGATGCCCTATGGGGAAGAGAGTTTCAAAGACTCACAATCCTCTGAGAGAAAATATTCTCCTGATCTGTCTGTTTTAAATGGGCAACCTCTTATTGTTAAACAGTTCAAATTCTAGATTCTCCACAAGAGGAAACATCCTTTCCACATCCACTCTGTCAAGACACCTCAGGGTCTTGTATGTTTCAAATAAGCCGCCCCTTACTCTTCTAAACTCCGGCGGATATAAGCCTACCCTGTCCAATCTTTCCTCGTAAGGCATTCCTGGTATTAGTCTAGTAAACCTTCCCCAAACTACTTCTAATGCATTTACATCCTTCCTTAAATAAGGATACGAATACTGTGTACAGTCATCCAGATGTGGGCCCACCAATGCCTTGTATAACTGAAGCATAACCTCCCTACTATAAATTCAGTTAACTTCACAATAAATGAGAACATCCACTTAGATTTCATAATTACTTGCAGTACCTGCATGACTCGTGATTTTGTGATTCATCCACAAGGGCACCCAGATTCCCCTGCATCTCAGAACTCTGCAATCTCTCACCATTGGATAATATCCTTTTTTTTGTTATTCCTGCCAAAACAGGCAATTTCACATTTTCCAACATTACACTCCATTTGCCATTTCTTTGCTCTCTCACTGAGCCTATCTGTACCCCTTGCAGCCTCCTTATGTCTTCTTCACAACTTACCTTCCCACCTATCTTTGCATCATCAGCAAGAGAATTGAATTAGCAAGAGAATTGAACACAGAGAATTGAGAAGTGATGCATTTTGAAAGCAAAATGACCAGAAACAAGGCAAGATATTACACAATAAATGATAGGATCCTGAAGAATGAGAAGTGTAGAAGAACAGAGGAATCTTTGAGTGCATTTCCACAGATCCCTAAAGGTAGTAGGACTGATAAATAAGGGTTTGAGA
This sequence comes from Scyliorhinus canicula, assembly GCF_902713615.1. Taxonomy (NCBI): domain Eukaryota; kingdom Metazoa; phylum Chordata; class Chondrichthyes; order Carcharhiniformes; family Scyliorhinidae; genus Scyliorhinus; species Scyliorhinus canicula. The sequence continues at coordinate 255,407,769 of NC_052146.1, forward strand.
AGTCGCATTTTCCCATTTTTATCTGAGTCATAGAATGTAAGTTCAGAGTGGCTGTGCCAGAGCTGCATAAAACACTAGTTAAGCCACAGCTAAACTACTGAACAATGATAATCTTAATTAGTGCCACAAGTAGGCTTACATTAACGCTGCAATGAAGTTACTGTGAAAATCCCCTAGTCGTCACACTCAGGCGCCTGTTTGGGTACACACCTAACAAGCACGTCTATCAGGGCATGTGAGTAGAAACCACAGCACCTGGAGGAAACCCACACAGACACGGGGAGAAGGTGCAGACAGTAATCCAAGTTGGGAATCAAACCTGGGTCCCTGGCACTGTGTAGCAACAGTGCTAACCACTGTGCTACTGTACCACCCAAATACAGTTCCGGTCACTAGATTACAGGAAAAATGTGATCACAGTAGGAAGGGTGCAAAGGAGATTAATGATGCTGTAGCCAGAGCTGAAAAAGTTTAGCAATGAAGAACAATTGGACAGGCTCCCATTGCTTTCTTTGGAATAGAGGATCTGAGAGAGGTGAGATTTAATTGAAGTATGTAAAGTTATGGAAAGTTATGGGGCGTAGATGGAGCGGATAAGAAGGATTTAACTAGTTAGTGCGGAAGTCAATAACCAGGGAACATAGATTTAAAGTAATTGGTAAAAGGGTTGGAGGGGAGTTGAGGAGGATTTTCTCACCCAGTTGGTGGTCGGGTTTGGGACCCCCGAAAGTTTAGTAGAGGCAGAAATAGTCATGATTGGCAGCACGGTGGCACAGTGGTTAGCATTGCTGCCTACGGCGCTGAGGACCCGGGTTCGAATCCCGGCCCTGGGTCACTGTCCGTGAGGAGTTTGCACATTCTCCCCGTGTTTGCGTGGGTTTCACCCCCACAACCCAAAAGATGTGCCCGGTAGGTGGATTGGCCACGCTAAATTGCCCCTTAATTGGAAAAATTAATTGGGTACTCTAAAATTTATTTTATAAAAAGAAATAGTCATGATTGAAAAAGTTCTTGGATGTGCACTTGAAGTGCTGTAACCCATACGGTTATGGACCAAGGTTTGGAAAATGGGGTTCGACTTGATAGTTCTATTTCTACCAGATCATACATAATGGACCAACGACCTCTGTCTGCACTGTAAATTTCCATGATTCTATAAAAATTGGTAAAAATGATAAGTTACTTTGTTTCACAATCCATTCAGAAATATATGTTATCAATGTATACAATGTGGTTTGACAAGCGTCGCATGGGATATGACAAGAAATGTGGTTGGCAAAGATCCCGCTTATAGATTTCTGCAGCTAAAGTGATGTATAATGATGTTGTCATGAACCTCCCATTGCTCGCGTAGACACATCGTTTCCGTGGGGGCTGTCGTGATTTGTGAATCGTGAACAACAGACAGGGCACAGCTCACTTATATCAATGTGAATGCCCCTTTGATTTGTAAGATTAGTAAGCATGCCACATGCTACAGAGAATTTAAAACTTTGAATGGTTTCTACTATAAGGCACCCAAGAGCAGTGCAACTAGCTAAACTGCTGATTTAGCAAACCAAAATGTTGCTTTATAGCAGGCTGCACTGCCCTGTATGTCTCATTGTTTCTATGGTCTGCTGGACTTTGATGGGGATTTAAGCTGTTCCCATAGTCCCCAGAAGCTAGTTGTATGTTTAAATAAACCAGCGCACAAAATTCGTCAAGGATGAAGGACTCATCTGCTGACCCAAAAAATCTAATGTTCAACAGTGTGCAGATCATTTTTGGTCATCGCAGATCAACTTCAAATTAAAGGGAAATAGTTTTTTAACGTTGACATATATTGAATTGAGTGACTGTTCTCAGCCCACATGGAAATGCATAAAAGTTGTAACAAAGGCTACTCAACTCAACCAGCCCATGGTTACATTTTCTCTCCATGAGCAACTAGTTGGAAAATTAAATTTTCCCCATTCACATAGGTATAGTCAGCTCAAACACAATAATAACATTAAAATGTGATGTGGCCAACTGTTTCTTTGTACTCTTGAATAAATAAATTAACTTGTTACTCTTCTGGGACAGTGCATCAGTCACAAAGAACAAAGAACAAAGAAAGGTACTGCACAAGACAGGCCCTTCGGCCCTCCAAGCCTGCGCCGATCATGCTGCCCATCTAAATTAAAATCTTCTACACTTCCTGGGTCCGTATCCCTCTATTCCCATTCTATTCATGTATTTTTCAAGATGCCCCTTAAACGTCACTATCGTCCCTGCTTCCACCACCTCCTCCGGCAGCGAGTTCCAGGCACCCACTACCCTCTGTGTAAAAAACTTGCCTCGCACATCTCCTCTAAACCTCGCCCCTTGCACCTTAAATCAATGCCTCCCTAGTAATTGACCTCACTATTCTGGGAAAAAGTCTCTGACTATCCACTCTGTCTATGCCCCTCATAATTTTGTAGACCTCTATCAGGTCGCCCCTCAACCTCCGTCGTTCCAGTGAGAACAAACCAAGTTTATTCAACCTCTCCTCATAGCTCATGTCCTCCATACCAGTCAACATCTTGGTAAATCTCTTCTGCACCCTTTCTAAAGCCTCCACATCCTTCTGGTAGTGTGGCAACCAGAATTGGCCACACTCCAAGTGTGGCCAAACTAAGGTTCTATACAGCTGCAACATGACTTACCAATTTTTATACTCAAAGCCTCGGCCAATGATGGCAAGCATACCGTATGCCTTCTTGACTACCTTCTCCACCTGTGTTGCCCCTTTCAGTGACCTGTGGACCTGTACACTAAGATCTCTCTCTGATTGTCAATACTCTTGAGGGTTCTACTATTCACTGTGTATTCCCTACCTGTATTAGACCTTCCAAAATGCATCGCGTTACATTTATCCGAATTAAACTCCATCTGCCATCTCGCTGCACAAGTCTCCAAATGATCTAAATCCTGCTGTATCCTCTGACAGTCCTCATTGCTATCCGCAATTCCACCAACCTTTGTGTCGTCCGCAAACTTACTAATCAGACCAGTTACATTTTCTTCCAAATCATTTATTAATACTACGAACAGCAAAGGTCCCAGCACTGATCCCTGCGGAACACCACTAGCCACAGCCCTCCAATCAGAAAAGCACCCTTCCATTGCTACTCTCTGCCATCTATGACCTAGCCAGTTCAATATCCATCTTGCCAGCTCACCTCTGATCCCATGTGACTTCATCTTTGTACCAGTCTGCCATGAGGGACCTTGTCAAAGGCCTTACTGAAGTCCATATAGACAACATCCACTGCCCTACCTGCATCAATCACCTTTATGACATCCTCGAAAAACTCTATCAAGTTAGTGAGACACGACCTCCCCTTCACAAAATCGTGCTGCCTCTCGCTAATATGACCCCTTGTTTCCAAATGGGAGTAGATCCTGTCTCGAAGAATTCTCTCCAGTAATTTCCCTAGCACTGACGTAAAGCTCACCGGCCTGTAGTTCCCTGGATTATCCTTGCTACCCTTATTAAACAAAGGAACACCATTGGCTATTCTCCAGTCCTCCGGCACTTCACCTGAAGACAGTGAGGATCCAAAGATTTCTGTCAAGGCCTCAGCAATTTTCTCTCTTGCCTCCTTCAGTATTCCGGGGTCGATCCCATCAGGCCCTGGGGACTTATCCACCTTAATATTTTTCAAGACGCCCAACACCTCGTCTTTTTGGATCTCAATGTGACCCAGGCTATCTACACACCCTTCTCCAGACTCAACATCCACCAATCACAGTGCTCCTGGTAAACGGCACACAATAACAACACATCAGAATTAAAGACGCTTTAAAGTGGCAATGGTTACCTTTAACACAAGGCTATTGAAGGGGTAAAAAGTAGAGTGGAAATTAATGTCCATCCTGGTGGTGGGTTTGGTGGCAGGGACAATCATTTCGGCAGGAAGGTGGTAAGTGGGATGCTGCCTTCTCCAGCCCAATTAAATCCGTGGCAGTATGGCATGTGGATGGAATTCCTGCTCTACCGCCAACTGAGCCAGCTTTAGTGGGCAATTAACACCCACTTAACGGCTTCTTCCCTCTGCCACTGATATTAACCTAGCATTAGGTAGCGGACTCACCAAGTGTGCAGCACTACAAGCATTCCTGTGGGGGGAGGGTCCCTCCTTCAAAGGCACACAGCGCCTGATTGAGATACCCAACAGCGGGAAATGGGGGTTCGCTGACAGCCACACCCTATCCTTGCTGCCGACATTCCCACTCCCGTAATCTCCATTCACTGACCCCCTATCCGCCCTCATTCACCTGTGGCCCGGGATCCAGCAATGAGCCAATGCCTCTGGGGCCTTCCTAAAAGAGCGATGTGAGGCTCCCACCCATTCTCCAGGCTGCGGGAAAGACCCAATCACCTCCATTAAATGCTGCCCTATGCATCAAACCTGGGCTTATGTGTGGAAGTAATTTTATGCACTCAGTAAGTTGCAATGGTAGACATTTTCCACATGTTATTTCATTTGACAATATTTCTGGAGAAACATCCTAATAGCCAACAGCACTTCATTGTAGGTCTGGACAAGACATATTAATTACTCTGGAAGTGTTCATATACTTTCTGACTGTACAGGCATGCCCACACTGTAAGATATAAATACATAGAAGTTACAATATGGAAACAGGCTATTTGGCCCAACAAGTCCATGTTCACCCTCCACTTGAGCAAGCAGTTCTTATATTTATCCACCCGATGTCAATATCTCTTTTAATTATTTTTTCTTCACTGATTCATTCAGTCTTAATCTTGAATATTGTTTCTGCCTCCGCACCTGAATGAGTTACACAGGCTCACAACTCTCTGTGTAAAGAGTTGTGTAGAACTTACAGTACTGAAACAGGCCACTTCACCCAATAGATCCATGTTGGTGTTTATATGCCACATGAGCTGGCATTCACCTAACTTTGTATTACTCTATCAATATATCTTTCTGTTTCTTTCCCCCTCATATACAGATCTAGCTTCCCTTAAATTAAAGTAATTTGACTCAGACACGCCATGTTATTTCTTCTGAATTCCTTACTAGATATATTAATGATTGTTGTTCCTCATTGTGGACTCCACCCAACAATGGAAACATTTTCTCTGCTGTACTGTCTCTCTACTGCATATAGCAGCATCATAATTTTAAAGATCTCTATGGGGTCTCTTCTCAGTCTTCTCTTTAATAGGATGGCTCTCTTGCTCTCTGTTCCAACTCTTAACATTTTACTTTCTATCTATGGCCCCTTATTCTTGACAACAAAACAAGTGAAAACATTCTGCTCCTATCTTGTCTCATTCTTTCATAGTTTTAAGCATTCTGTCACTTCACTCTAACCTGTGTTGTTCCAATGGGAAAAGCTACAATTTCCTTTTTCCAGCTATATTACTTGTTGATTCTACATTGTACCCTTTCCAAAGCCTTAAAATGCTTCGTAAGAATGGATCCCAATAATGCACATATTACTTGAACTGAAGTTTTGTTAAGGTTTTATGCGGGTTTATCATGCGGTGGCACGGTGGCACAGTGGTCAGCACTGCTGCCTCACATCGCCCGGGACCCGGGTTCAATTCTGGCCTGGGGTGACTGTGTGGAGTTGCACTTCGTCTCCATGTCTGTGTGGGTTTCCTCCGGGTGCTCTGGTTTCCTCCCACAGTCCAAAGCTGTGCAGGTTAGGTGGAATGGCCATGTAGTTGCCCCTTAATGTCCAAAAGATTAAGTTGGCTTACTGGAATAGGATGGGGGTGTGGGCCCAGGTAGGGTGCTCTTTCCAAGGGTCAGTGCAGATTCAGTGGGCCAAATGGCCTCTTTCCACACTGTAGGGATTCTATAATCACCAGCACTTATCTATTATAGTTTATACGTTTTGTGATAAAACCTGGAATTCCATCAGCTATTTTACGGTGATATGAATCTGATGTGCTTACAGATCCCATGAACCTACACCTCCAAACTGCTATTACACAGGGCATAACCTACTTTAGTTCAAAATGTAACCACTACTTCTTATCAAATGTGTCACATCACACTTTGAATTCCAGTTGCCACTTCCGTGCTAATTCTCCCATCTTATCAATAATCTTTTGCAGATTCCTTTGTGCTTGGAATTTCCTCCTGGCGTTTCTTGCTCCTTAGTGGTAGATTAATTAAACAGCAGCTCACTTACTATTTTTCCCCGTCCCATGACTATTTAATTTGCCAGGTGGCTTAAGTGCTACTTCCATTTATGCTAATTACATTCTATTACATGGAGGGGACTCAAAGCAATTTTTGCACCTTGCTGCATACATCCTGGTTACTTCATTTAGTAGAAGCTGTTGAGACAAAGCTGAGGCCCTCTAAAATAAGTGAATATTTCTTTTTTTGTGGGGGAGGATGCAGGAAGGGCAGCAGTAGTCTCTGTATCTCCAAAATAACAGCAAGGCTGCTTCTCGACTGGGCCATCCCCTTCTGTGTTCATGAACCCCTGCACAATGGCTCACCTTGCCACTAGCTGGGCCATCTCCAAGATGCCCTTGACTGCAGTGCCCAACCCTCATGAAATTCTTCTCAATCTTTATTTAGGGTGGCTCTATTTACGTGAGCTCAGGCATTGAAGCAGACTGGCATAAAACAGACTGGTGTAAAAATAGACAGACGTTCTGCTGTACCTCCCATGCAGTCTGCTTGCCTGCGCTGCCAGGCAACCACCCAGAAGTAAAAATTTTCTGTACAACTTTAGTGTGAGTTTGGTGGGAACTCCATTAATGCATGGAAATGTGGGGCGGAATTTTCCCAAATTTTCAGCGAAGTATCGCTTTCGGCATGAAAACCGGTGTGAATCCCTTTAGCTCTGCCAGCGGGATCCAAAGCACAATCGTTAGGCACTTTTAAAACAAAACATTTCCCCATGTGTAAAACGGCACACCTGTGGCACGAGCCATCTGACTCGCCTGCCTTTGGGGGGGTGGGGGGGGGGGAGGGGGAGCAGGGGCATTGGAGCATTTTAACCAAGGGGGCCTTGCATTTAAATGACTTCACAGTACTTGCTCTCATTCATTCCAGGAGGATGGCGGCGAAGAAGCCAGCTCCACGCTTTGTGGAGAGGGCCCTGATCAGAATGTTGGATGCCATGGAGGAGAGAAGGGCAACAAACCACCCTCAGGCATGGAGGAGATCCTCAGGCAAGGTCATGAATCCAGCCTGAGAGGTGGCTGCACAGGTGAGAGCCAGCACCCTTCACGAGAGGATGGGGGGGCGCAATGCTGCAAGAAATTTACAACATACTTCTTTCTGTCAGGGTAAGTATTCCCTGTTATCTTGTCTGCACTCCAGCTTGCCATCACCCCTCGAAATGCCACCTCAACCTCACATGCTGCCACCTAGCAGGGCTCCAGAACCTGACCCCCCACAAGCTTCCTCACACCCCAAGGACTCTTCTCCTCACAACCCCTCCCTGCTCACGCGCCATGCCCACACATGCCAGATTTCTGACATCTGACCCACCAGGTGACCAGCTAACATTATCTCCATTTGCTTTGCTGCAAATTAGGATAAGCTTGCCCATAACTATCGTGAGTGAGTGAAGACGGGCGGTGGGATGTGGATTTGAAGATCCTGACTCCATTTCAGGAGAGGGTCCTGGCGCTCACATGGGAGGACAAGGAGTGGGCCTGTGCTTAAAGCAGAAAAGTGAGAGAAAAGTGAGGAGCCTCCGAATGTTCATCCAGATGATCAATCTTAAATGCGTTCTGTGTATCCCAGACCATTGCCTTGGCCATGTACGAATACCATGTTCCTTCCCTTACAGGAACATCACTCGTTCAGCCTGGCCCGCCCACCATCAACACGACCTCAGAACAGATGTCAACGGAGAACATAGAAGAAGCATCACAGCTATCACCCACACCATTCTACCAGTGCAGAGACACACACCTCAGTGGTCAATGTAACAGGCAAGCTTCTGAGTCACTACCTTGTAAGCACCACACTACTTTTGATGCACATCATATGGAGGCAGGAATGTCCAAGAGATCAAACAGTTAGCGGTCTGTTGGGTCACAGACCGCAGCTGTTCCCTAGCTCCATGCCGTGCCTCTGGAGGCATTCGTCACTCAGTTGCTTGAGATGCAAAGGCAGAGCAGGGAATACCCGTGACATTCCTGCGACTGCAAAACCAAATAGAGGCGTCCCAAGCCTTTCTGTTGCAAGAGACGGTGCCGGCAATGCATAGCACTCAGGCCAACACTGCAAGGATGACATCCACAGTGGAAAGCCTTGGGCTAGAAGTCAGATCCATGCCGGGTGATATTGGAAGCATGGTTTAGCCCCTGAGCACCATGGCTGAGGGCTTTAACTGCACGGTGCAGGCACTGGTGGGCATCCATGAGTGCCTTTGCCAGAGGCCTCTGTATTTCATTCCAGCTGCTCCTCTATCCCATGGAGTGACCCAGGGGTCCACGAGCACCCGGAGGGAGGAGATTCTGCTTGAGCACAGTCCAGGGCTTTCCACCCGGGAGACTCGAGGAATGCCCAATCTGAATGGCCCTTTCCTGAGACTCAGGCACAGCAGGCCAAATTGGTGACGCAACAACATCACTGTCACCTGAAAGTAAATCAGGACACTCTTGGACATGGCGCTCCAGAGGACACCCACCAACTGCATCTCAGGCAACAGGGCATGGAAGACAGCAGGCCACCTCCACTTCAAATGTGCATATGGGAGGTGAAGCAATTGTAGGGCCACAGCATGAGTACGGGTGAAGTTAGGCATCAGTAGGAGGGGAACATTGTCGCCGATCAAATATTGAGGTGTCACTGAATTAAATGATATTGATACTCACCACCTCAACGTCTTCGAATCTTAAACTGCCCCCCCCAGTGGCATCGTGCTTCTCCCCATCAAAACACAGTTGTTCTCCTTGGGCCCCCATACACGCCCGACGATCGTGTCATTCGCAGTGAGAGGACTCAGACATGGTTCAGTGAACCTTAGACCCTCACTCCTAATTGCCGTTTAGAGAAAAAGTACAGAGGAATTCAGCATCAAACCTCACTCAGACATGAACCAGGGATTCAGTTAGGGGTGTGCGTCAGTGTGGGTGGGTGTGTGTGTGTGTGTATATGTCTACTCACTACGAGGACTGCACATTAACAACAATTTCTGACATTTATACAATACTTTCAATGGGGAAAACTGTCTCTGCTTCACAGAGACAAACAAGGTGGACACAGAGACATAGGAAATAAGCAGGAACTTGGTCATAGACATTAAGAATGACCTTAAATGAGCAGAGAGGGAGTTGGAGAGACAGAGGGGATTTAAGAGTAAATTTCGGACTGTGGGATTTGTATTGCCTTCAATAGTCGGATGAAGTGAGGGCAGAATTTGTTTTTCATTCTGGGTATGTTCTCACTGCTGGCAAGCCGAGCACTTCTATCCCACGTATAGGATCCAAAAAAGGCTTCATAGTCAGAATCTGAGTCAGAGGGTGAAATCTGCAATTGACAACGAGGTTCTCAACTGCTGGCAGAAGGGCCAGTGCCTCTGATTTGAAACGCCCATTGTATCGTATGTCAATCAGACAGATCTGGGGACACCAGCAGGTCAACCTCCAAAAACAAGTCCCAGGAGGTAGAAGCTGCCAGCTAATCAGAAGCCGACAACTCCTGTGACTGACAACACCATAGAGGAGGCCATGTAGTTAGAACAGCACCCTCAAAGTCTTCAAACCGATGAAAAAGGTAGTGATGTTTGGAGAGAGGGGATTCTCGGGGTAGAGATTGCAGGGAGAAGGTGGCAGAGTGGTCAGAGGAAAGGACAGGGGGTTGGCTTTCAGCAAGTGGCTCCCTGCCTGATGCCCTTGCCCTCAATTAGACTTTCAGAGCCTTTAGTCGAGGGACCCCTCCCTCCAGCCGCAAGTGCCAAGGGGCCCACACTCTTTTACCAGTTATGCAGGCTACATGTCAGAAGGTCCGCCTGGAGCTGGGTTAATCCCAGCAGTGGCAGAAAGAGGCTCTTAAGTGGTCATTGACTGGCCACATAAGGGTCTTAAATGGTGGTGAGGCAGGGCAATTAAGCACAAGGGGCGAGATTCTCCGGACTCACGACGGGTCGGAGAATAGCGGGCGTCGGAAATTTTTACGGCGACGCTGTTCCGACGCCCTCCCGCTATTCTCCGAACCCCGCAAATTGTCGGAGTCGCGTTTCCCGACAAACGCCTCCTTCCCGCCCCTGACACGACCAGAATCGCCACTGAGAGCCCCCCCGCTATTCACCGGCCCGGATGGGCCGAAGTCCCGACGTCATGGCGCCCTGTTGGACGTCGTGAAACACACCTGCTTTTTAAATTCGTCAACCAGTCGGCCTGGCTGACGACTGCTTGGAGGAGGTCAGGGCACCACTCTGCGCACCACTCTGCGCACCGCTCAGCGCACCGCTCGAGTCTGGCCACAACGGGGAAGGCATCCCTGGGAACGGGAGGGGGTCCAGAACGGGGGCGGTGGGGGGGACGGAGGGGGCAGTGGGGGAGATGGAGGGGCAGTGGGGGAGACGGAGGAGGCAGTGGGGGAGACGGAGGGGGCAGTGGGGGAGACGGGGGAGGCAGTGGGGGGCGACGGAGGGGGGGGGGTTTAGGTAGAGAGTGAGCCGTCCAACCCCGTAACAAAATGTCTGCCACCATGCCATGGTGTGCAGGTGACGAGGACACGGCCGCTGGTTCCCCTGTGGCTTCCGGCCACAGGCCACTGACGCACCCGTGAGGAGGACATAGTTTACTGGCCGTTGGATGCAGGAAGTGACCAGGGGTTAGGCTGACCGCGTGTCAGCAGCGCGACCAGGCCACCGGGACACACTGGTATCCCATGGCTGGCGGCTGCCGAGGTGTCGACTAACGTCCGTCTAACATGTCCCGTTTCTCCGCCCCCCACCACCCTTCTGTAGGTTAGCACGATGCATGGGAACAGAACGGCTATGTTCTGCGCAGTGGTTGGGGCAGCTCTACTGGATTTGGAGATGCAGCAGCATCCACACCCACAACCCGCAGTGGCTGCAGGGCCAGCTGCAGCAGCAGAGGGAAGGGCCGAGGAGTTGCCAGTCGTCGAGCAGCATGGGGGGGGGGGAGGAGGAGGAGGAGGAGGAAGAGGAAGAGGAGAGAGTGAGGGTGCAGCCACGGCGTCAGAGGCGACGACCAAAGCCGAGGGTGTACCGTGTCCGGGTCTCTTTCCTAACAATGCCGGACATCACCTGCAGGAGAAGACTCCGGCTGAGTAGGCAGACGGTGATACATATCTGCGAACTCCTGTCGCACCTCGCCCCACGTGGAACGGGGGGAGGACACGCGATCCCGGTAGCCATCAAGGTGACGGTCGCTCTGAACTTCTATGCTACCGGCTCCTTCCAGTCTCCGAGCGGGGACGTCTCTGGGATCTCCCAGTCATCGGTGCACAGGTGCATCCGGGATGTGACCGACGCCCTCTATGCCATCGCCGATCGCTACATCACCTTTCCCGAGGACCGAGCAAGTCAAGACTCACGAGCCCGTGGATTTGCCAGTGTGGCCGGGATACCGAGGGTTCAGGGGTCAATCGACTGTGTTCACGTCCCCATGCGCCCGCCTGCTGTGGACAGGGACGTGTTCACAAACAGGAGGGGGACATACTCCATTAATGTCCAGGTGGTATGCGACCCCCACATGAGGTTCATGAACGTCTGTGCAAGGTTCCCAGGGAGTGTGCATGACTCCTACATACTAGCGCAGTCGTTCATCCCTGCGATGTTTGAGGGACGTCCCCCCCGGCTGAGGGGCTGGTTGCTAGGTGACAGGGGTTATCCGCTGAGGTCTTGGCTGATGACGCCGATACGGAGGCCTCAGACCAATGCGGAAACACGATACAACGAGGCCCATGCAGCAACCAGGGGTGTGGTGGAGCGCAGCCTTGGCCTCCTGAAGATGAGATTCAGGTGCCTGGACCGCTCCGGAGGGGCCCTGCAGTACCAGGCCGACAGGGTCGCTCGCATTGTAGTGGTCTGCTGTGCGCTGCACAACATCGCGATGCAGAGGGGAGATGACCTGTTGCAGGAGGCGGAAGGAGAAGCTAGTGGCAGTGGTGCCAGCACAGAGGAGGAGGAGGAGGAGGAGGAGGAGGAGGAGGAGGAGGAGGAGGACGCTGGCGGAGTGGCGGGCGCAGCACGCAGACACGACCCAGGTGCTGGTGATGTCCAGGAGGCGGCATGACGGACCCGGCAAGGACGGCGGGCACGCGACGCCATGGTGGCAGCACGGTTCACGCATCGCATGTGACGTCCCCGATGAACACCAAACCACCACCTGCATCGCTAGTCATGCAGAGGGTCACCACACAACTGCCACCACCAAACCCCCCCCCCCCCCCCCCCCCCCTCAGTGTACACTGCTCCACTTCGACATGACGCTTATCACTGGGTCCAGACGGAATGGCACAACATTGATGGCTGTGTCAGCGGGTGTGATCAGTGCCATGTGGAATGATGACAGCCCGCTCTGCGAAGAGCTGTGAGCTCAGAATCGTTAGAGAGAGTCTGACCCATGGCAATAGCTGAACCATCCACCTTGGTGGCCGCTGAGTTCGTCACTGACACTCCATCACGTGCCCGCGTGGGCTAGCTGTGGGAGGGGGGTAGGGGCAGGGACTGCACACCCGGCACCGAGGTTTCACCACCCGCCACCCCCAGCGACACTCGGTCACCATCACGATTCCTGTGGCTGTGGAACAATCACACGGTATTACAAGTAAGGTGGAACAGTGTGTTTAATATTAACAATTATTTACAGGTGCCCTACCCCTACAACTAAACTGTGCCCTTCACCCGTGCCAACTTACTCAGTGTCTATCTTAGTTGCCTTACCACTACGTCTAAGTGAATCCCCAGATGATACAGCAGGAGTGGAGGAGGATTGCTGCGAATCGCCCCCCTCGACTCGTTTCTCCTTGGCCAAGCGTTTCCTGGGGCGACCCGGCCTTGATGGGCCAGGCTGCTCTGCGGGCGTCTCGGGTGACATTGTGCCACCCTGCTCTGCCTGCTGCCCACCCGATGCACCAGGGATGGGACGGGGGGAGGCCGAGAATTCCGGGACGTCCCGTGATGGAGTTAATGGGACGGGCCCCGAAACCTCCTCCTCCCTCGGGGAGCCCGGTGGCCCCCGGGCCTCACTTTGGGACAGAGGTGCGAGCGGGGAGGTTCCCCGTCGCACCACCGACACCTGGCGCTGCCAGTCCTGGAGGCCTGCAACGGTATCCACCAGGATCCGAAGGTTTGCAGAGACGGAGTCCAGGGAGTTAGACATTCCCGCCAGGGACTGTGCGATCTCAACCTGATTGTGCACGACGCCATCCAGCACATGTGTCAGGCGGTTGATGCTCTCGGCGACTGACTGCTGCGACTGGCCAATGACCTGCTGAGACTCGGCCATGGCCCGCAGGGCGCCGGCAATGTCGGTTTGGCTCTGGCACATTGCTGCCTGTGAGAGGGCAACCCTGTCCAGGGCCGAGGATGACGCGTGCACATTAATCCCAACGTCTTGCATAACCTGACCCATTGCCTCCACCGCGGATGCCACCCGTGCGGTGTCGGACTGGGTCTCTGCCATGAGCGGCACCACTCCCTGCTCTTGGACGCGGATCGACTCCTCTAACAGCGTCTGCAGAGTCTGGAAGGAAGCCCTCATCCCGTCATTGTTTCCCTGGGTTTCCTGAGGCATCGGCTGTGCGGGTGGGTTGAGAAACTCCAGGAACTCCGAAAACGTCTGGGAGCCAGCTGCATCCTGGGCCTGGTCTGGCCTCCGCGAGTCCGGGCCCTCTGTTGCTCCGACCTCCACCTGCTGTACCTGCTCATCTGTGATGTGCCAACCAGACTGTGCCCCAGGAGACTCATCACTAAATAGGCCCGCCGGGTGTGTATCTCTGGGATGATGGAAGTGGTGGGAGAAAGCAGTGCCGCAAGCCCGACGCTCTCAATGGTTAGGTCCTCGTCCAGGGTGTGGGGCCGCTCAGCGACAGGAGGGTTGTCCCTGGCCATTTCTGGTGGTGGTGGTGGACCTCGAACCCTCTGTGCGTCCTGGTCCGCAGATTGGGTTGGGGCAGATAGGGCTGCCCGCTGATCGGGCACCCTCTGTTGTGAGGCCCCGGGTGAGGTGGCGGCAGATTCGTGTCTCCGTCTGCAGCCAGACGGCCCTGGTCGTTCGGCATCACGTCCTAGGGAAGAGAATGAGACGGGTTATTTTGATTTGCTCGGCAGGCCGCTGGACGGTCCCAGTGGGCAGGGTGTGTGAAGGGACAGAGGATGGGGAGGTGTCCCAGTGGGCAGGGTGTGTGAAGGGACAGAGGATGGGGGGGGGGGAGGGTGTTTGTCAGGGAGGGTTGTCTCACTTGCTGCAGTTCCGCCAACCTCGCATTGCGCGATATCGCGGGTGGCAGACCCCCCAACAAGGTCCAGTGCCCTCTGTTCAAAGGTGCTGAGGGGGTGCATGTTGGGCGAACCCCCTCCAGTCTTGTGCCGCTCACGGTGGTTATGACCGGCCTTGGCCTGTTGGGGGAGGAAACATAGGTAGATCATTACAAAACGGTAGGTCTCAGAAGTCCGTTCTGATACTGGCACAGTTTGGGGGGGGGGCAAGTTGTCATCAGATGATTGCATCTCTCCTCGGGGCCAGAGCGCTGGGTCTGTGACAACTTTGTGAACCACCCTCAAATAACTCTGCCCCAATCCCTCTCCCCCCCCCACCCCCGGGCAGTTAAGGGGGAGGGATGGTTGTGACTAGGGGGCACCCTCATGGCACTTACCCTGGCAGACCTGGTGAGGTCATGTAGCTTCTTTCGGCACTGCTCTGCTGAGCGAGGGGTCTGCCCCACAGCACTGACGGCAGCAGCCACGTCACGCCAGGCCTGGCGTACCGTGCTGGCAGGTTGGCGATGCCCTCTCCGCGGGCGGATGATGCCCCTCCTCTACTCCACGGCATCGAGCAGCGCCTCGACGTCTGCATCAATAAAGCGAGGTGCAGCTCGCCTAGGCTCCGACATCCTGCCCGACAGATTCTGTAGTCGCCCGCGCCTTTTTACGGCGTCGGGCGGCGTCACATGGGCGGGTTCGTGTCGTCGTCGCGTTCCGTCGTCATCACGCACGTAATTGACGCGGCCGCGCTGCTAGCCCATTTCCAGGAAGTGAATCGGTCGGGAAATGAAGCCTTCGCGACCGTCGTAAAACGGTCCCGATTTTTACGACCGTTTGCCGACTTTCCGCGGGTGCGGAGAATTTCGCCCAAGCTTTCCCACTCAGTACCAAATTCTGGCAGAAGCAGTGGGGTTCAGGAACGCCATCACCCCACCTAATTAAGTACCTTTCCCACCTCTGGGAGCAGAAGATTTTGCCCAAGGAGTGGTGAGTCCATGAGAAGAGTTATTCACAGGATGAGTATTTTAAATTAAAAGCACTGGGTAACAGCAAGGACAGACATGGTAAAGAATTTTTTTTGTGCAGAGGGTGGTTGGGGTCAGGAACAAAATTCCTGAGAGGGTGGCGGAGGCAGGTTCCGTCGAGGTATTCGAAAGTGAATTGGATTGCTCTCTGAAAAGAAGAAATGTGCAAGGTTATGGGGATAAGGCAGTAGAGTGGAACAGTCTTTCAGAGAGCCAGTACAGACTCAATGTGCTGAATGGCCTCATTCTGCACTATAAAGGTTTTGTGACGGACCTTTCGACTCCTTTCCACTCCTTTTAGAATACATCATGAGACCAGATTTCATTGGTACTGCCTCCACAACATAGAAGGACAAGTACAGCAGGTGCATGGAAATGCCCTGAACTCCAAGTCCCTTCTCAAGTCATTCTGACTTGCACACATGAATTACAATTAATTTACTTTCATTAGGTCGAAATCCTAAAGCTCCCTACCCAATGGCATTGCGGGGGCGGAGCACATTCAGCGCACTGCAGTGGTCCAAAAGGAAAGCCCAGCATCGCCTTTTCAGGGAACTGAAAAGTAGGCAATAAATGTCAGCCTTGCAACAATGCTCACAAGAAACAATGAAGTTATAAGTATCTTTTTCAGGGTTTTAATTAGCTTCATGCACAGCAAGTGCACATGCAATCAATGTCACAGTGCTTCCAGATTGCATTTACCAAACCTGATGGATGTGGAGCAATAGTAAAAGAGTACCGCACTTTTGGAGGAAGTGGTGTTAGGATGAGGTGTTAAACTGAGGCTCTGTCTACTTCCTCAAGTGGACATAAACAAATTATATGGCATAATTTTGAAGAAGATCAGGTGAGATGAAGACCCTTTGTGTCTAAGCTCATATTTACCCCCAATCAACTTCAATAAGAAAAATTGTTTACATGGCTATTTGTGTAGTTTGTTGTGTATAAATTAGCTGTTGTGTTTCCCACATTACAACAGGAACTACGACTGAAAAGCATTTAGTTAGCTTTCTGATGTCCTTCAGTTGTGAAAAGCACTGTATAAATGCAGTCTTTCTTTTTTCTTTTTTCTTTTTTTCAATTACTATTTCCCATGTATCTGTTCCCAGCTCATTTCTTGTGTCACATTTGCGGTGATCTTTCGTACCCTTGCTGATGTTAGTTATGTGCAATACGAGATGTGATTCTGTTAAAAATAAGTTTCTTGTTTTCCTGTTATGGTACCATGCCATGTGCGTTAAATAGTAATGAGCCATTTTGGAGCCTTCAATTCTGTTCTGCAATATGAGATCCTGTTTGTTTTTTAAACGGCACTTTGCGGCCGTTTTCACGAACGGTGAGAGCAGGTGTGATCGCGTTCGTGAAAACGGCCGTAAAGGCCTGGGAACTCAGCCCATCGGCCTGGGGAGAATCGCTGTTTGCCGTAAAAAACGGCGAGCAGCGATTCGTGTCGTGGGGAGGCCATGGGGGGGGGGGGGGGAGAGAATAGCGGGAGGGCGTGAAAATTGTCGGGAAGGCCCTCCCGCTATTCTCCGATCGCGCCCATAGACTATAGACCATACAGTGCAGAAGGAGATCATTTGGCCCATCGAGTCTGCACCTAAGCCCTCACTTCCACCCTATCCCTGTAACCCAATAACCCCTCCTATCCTTTTTGGTCACTCAGGGCAATTTATCATAGCCAATCCACCTAACCTGAGCGTCTTTGGACTGTGGGAGGAAACTGGAGCACCTGAAGGAAACCCTCACAGGCACGGGGAGAACGTGCAGACTCCGCACAGACAGTGACCCAGCAGGGAATCGAACCTGGGACCCTGGCGCTGTGAAGCCACAGTGCTAATCACTCGTGCTACCATGCTGCCCACACAAGACCCTTGAGTCAGAGTCCATTAAGGATGAACGAAATGCAGAAACGGAACTCCATTTGCATTGTAGATTAGGAGGCGGAACAGGAGGCTGAGTACATTGGAGAGACTGAGGGGCAGAAGCAGAACATTCCTGAACAACAAGGTGTCCCGAAGTGTGGGAAAGTCAAGGAGCTGAAATTGACTAGCTCCCGATTTTCAGGGTTGGGGAGGAGAGCCTGTGGAAGGTCCTGGAAATAATCTCTGCACTGATCACCTTCAAACAAGCAAAGAAGATCTTAAGTTTCAAAAAAAGCATTAACAAGTTTTAAAAACAATGGCCCCTTGGACCTTGAGCTTGCTCGGTTTCCAAGTTAATGGCAAAAAAACTGGCACATCAAATAAAAAGAACAAGAAAAAAACAGACTCTCGAAACAGCCAGAAAAAATACCTTCAGAGATCACAGAAAGAGGTTTCCTTTAGTAAAAGAGGAAGTTTTAAAGCTTACAAAAAAGAGCAGCCAGGTTGGCACCAAAACTCCTTAAGCACAGGAAAAACAGAGAGAGAGAGCTGATACCTGCTGACAGCTGAGTGAAAAAAAATGACTATCTTAAAGCGGTAATACATTTAAAGTGATGATTTGTTTAAAATTACAATACATTTAAAGCAGCAACCCCAAGAAGTAAAAAATAGCTGAAGGCAAGAAAATTGGAGAAGACTACTGATAGCAGACAGGACTCAAAAAAATGTCCAGAAGCAACAAAGACCTCAAGGAAGAGGCAACGTAAGATCTCAGATGAGCCAATGAAGACATCAAGAAAGAGGCAACAGAAGAACCCAGAAGATGCAATAATGACCCAAAAGATGATGCAACCAAAACCTCAAAGAGGAGGCAATGGAAGACCCCAGAAAGACCCCACAAGATCCACAAGAAGGGCATTAAGAGAATTGGAGAATGGAAGCAAGTCAACACATGGTCAGAGAATAGTCTAGCACAGAACTTGGTAGGCAGCAAACCTGCATGGAATAGCTCCAGGCAAGACCATATTTGGAACTGTACATAGTTAAAGCCTACCAATAAAAGTGTTTGTGTTTAAACACACACATCTCAAGATCTTATCAATGAGCCAACACCACTGCAATTTTAAAAAGCCTATATTAAGTACATAATATGATGTGATATCATAATGTGAAACTTCGGTAGGGAATCAAGTTGGAATTATGGGGCAGGATTTTCTGACCACCCCACCGCATGTTTCTCAGTGGAATCTACCAGTCCCACCATTGCCAACAGGATTTCCCACAGACAGCACCCCTAATCGCCGGGGGACTGTGCCCCAGTGTGGGACCGGAATTTCCTACCGGTATGAACAGTCTCAGAGACCAGACACCTGCGTATCAAGTAGACATGGAGCGATGGATCATTCATAAACACTTGAAGAGTAGAGAGACATTCCAGCAGTTCGTGTTGCCATCAAGAAATGATTTTGAACCCATAAACACCAAAGTATATTGACATAACTAATGTCTCCATGGAAGCAAATACCAATGAACTGCCCATATAGAAGAGGTACCTGTTATTGTAGTTCCTGTTAATGTCAATCCTGTGGCAGCATCTCAGACTACAGAATTATGACACTCTACAAAAAAACAGAAAAAACCCTCAAAGACTATTTATAATTTTCAAACTCATGTAGATGTTTAGTTAGAATTTAGGACTGTGCAATTTAGTTAGTGAAGATTGTAAAAAGGAGTTAAAGGGGGAGTTCACGTTTTGGATTGCCTCAAGTCGCAAAGCCGTTCTTGATTGAGTTAAGCCAAATTATTGTGCCACATTCAGTCTCCCAAGCAATCATTGCTCAGCAAAATAGTCAGTGAGATGGACATAGCAGTTGTGATGGCCACATATTCTGGCGTCCTGCAATGAGTTTTCCCATTATTACTTTCTTAAATGATGAAACCTCATTAATTGTCATCAGCCTCAATCCTTACATATAAAGAAAAGATATACTTGCATTGGAACGGTACAGAGAAGGTTCACTAAATTGGTCCTTGAGACAATGGATTGTCCAATGATGAGAGGCTGAGAAGGTTGGGATTAGATCTTCGAGTTCAGGATAATGAAAGGTGATCGCATTGAAACACACAAGACTACGAATGGACCTTGATATGGTATAAGAGGAGGCGTTGGTGAAGTGGTATTGTCACTGAACTAGTATTGTGGTGATTGTCCCTTTAAGGGCAACACAGCAGAATAAGGGTCACCTGGTTTGGCGCACCAATTTGGACTCAGAGTGGGTAAACAGCCCAAGTGTGGTCCCCTGTTAGACAGGAGGCATGTAGGGAGCTAGGTGCGACCATAAGGCTGATGTTTTCTTGTTAATAAATCTTTTTTGTGTTCACAAATGAAGTCTGTGAAAGCGCATCTTTACAAATACCTCCAGTGGGTTCCAAATCTTGGAAAAAAACTGACACTGTGCCTACTCAAACACAAACAGAGCACTCATTAACTAATTGTGGATAAGCATTGACAGTGGCCACAGAAAAATTCAATTCTTTAGACTGCTCCAAATATTTTATTTGATGCAAGCAGTTTCTGTGAGGAAATCAAAAAAGAAAGCAGCAGGTAAGGATTAAACAAAACCAGCTGTATACAATGCTCAATGTAATCCATTTTCCTTTCTATGGAAAATGTACATTGTATATTTCTTTACCACTTGTCTTTATCAATACTAAATGCTTGGAAAAAAATACTCTATAATGTTTCTAAATGTCACTCTTAATTATTCTCTGGTGTTTTGAAGTGCTAGTACGAGCATTGTCAGTTGTGCAGCTTGGTTAAGCCTCACTGTTTCTGTTCATGTAATGGTCCTGAAGTCACCAGTGTAATCTCTAGAGAACAGCCACTAGCAGCAGCTGCAAATTCAATGTACAAATAAAATTGAGGAATAGCTTCAGGGACCGACAAAAACTCAAAACTACATATTAGCACTCTTGTGATACCTTTGTGGGTGTCTTTCTGAAACACCAGTTGACCTTATACACAGAGGTCCACATCTCTTTTCACACCTGATTGAGGTGAGGATTAAAGTGCAATAGTTGTCACTACTGAGTAGAAGACTTAAACATTAGCTATATCATCTGAAAATTCTGCTCACTTCAAGATTCAATCCTGATCAGTGACCAATGCAAGTGGATTTCAAAATCAGAAAAATGTTTGTGGATAAACATCCTCCCATACAATCCAAATGACATAATTTTCTACTTATTAATGGGTTTATTTTTGGACAAAAAGCTAAATAATTACTTGCACAAAAATATTTCCCTGATGGTTTTGTAAAGACACTTGAGTGTGTGACAGTTCACGTTTAGGATTGCCTCAAGTGGCAAAGCCGTACTTGATTGAGTTCAGCCAAATTATTGTGCCACATTCAGTCTCCCAAGCAATCATTGCTCTGCAAAATATTCAGTGAGATGGACATTAGCTATTATGATGGCCACATATTCAGGAGTCCCAAAATGAGTTTTCCCATTATTACTTTCTTAAATGATGAAACCTTATTAATTGTCGTCAGCCTCTATCCTTATATATAAAGAAAAGATATACTTGCATTGGAGCAGTACAGAGAAGGTTCACTAAATTGGTCCTTGAGACAAGGGATTGTCCAATGATGAGAGGCTGAGTAAATTGGGATTAGATCCTCGAGTTCAGGATAATGAAAGGTGATCGCATTGAAACATACAAGGTTCTGAATGGTACTTGATATGATATAAGGGGTGGCGTTGGTGAAGTGGTATCGTCACTGAACTAGTATTTTGGAGTCCCGCAGGTTCATATACCACCACAGAAGATGAAGGGCGCAATTTAATTGAAATATTTCTAAGTGTTATTCTGGGCACAATTGGCTGGGTGTTTGTCAACGGCCCGTATTTAGCAGCACTTTGTGCCGACAATGAGCCCACACGGGCATCTGTTTCTCCATCTGATTCGCATCTCGTCACCAACAAGGAGTAACTGCTTTTAAACACTCGCTCCCCACTCACTCCCAGTCAACACACAAGCTTGGCAGCGTGAAGTCCTGTTCCTCGCTTTGGGGATGCTGACCACGCCAGGCTACTCAATGACACTGATGTGAGAATGGATACCCTGTTCCACTGAGGGGGTCGGAGGACCAGCAGCAGGGTCACTAATACTGCCTGGGAGGAAATAGCAGCAGTTGTCAGTTCAGGAGGCAGGACCAGGAGGACCAATGTCCAATGTGGGGAGAAGACCAGTGACCTCCACCGAGGTGCAAAGGTAAATAAGCACCTCCCCCCTGGGATCAGTTCTGGCTGCCACTCCTCAAATTCCCAAACACCCCCCCCCCCCCCCCCCCAACCGCACAAATCACTAAATGACACCTTGCACACTCCCCAGATCCGACCTTCATGCTTGTTCCTCAACAATGCCCCCCCCCCCCCCCGCATCCACCAGCGCAACCCCTTCATGTCCAGTTGCATTGCCACATATGCCACCTGCTATAGAGTCCAAGAGTGTAGTTCACAAAGCCCTCTTTTTGTCGCCGCAGGAGAAGATAGCCCATAATAACTGAGAAACGGCCAAGAGGGATGGGGGATGGGGGGCAGTGGACCAGAAATCCGAGTCATCACCCATTATGAGGAACGGGCCCTGGAAATTTTGGGGTTGTCTGAGGAAGGAGCATTCACCAACAGTGAGGTCGACCTGCGCCACAGAGATTAGGATCCACTGCCAGATGACCTGTCTCAAGTGAGTTGTTGATGTCACTGACTACATGTCCCTTCTCTCAAAGGATTTCCATCTGTTGGGGATGGAACATCCTGGCATCTGCATATTCCACTGGTGCTCAAGGTGAAGTTGATGATCCTTGACTTCCATCATGTTTAACCTGCGGTGATGTACCAGTTATATGCAGCACTCACCATACCAGCAACAAAGCATCGGCAATCTGCAAAAGCATTTCTTCAATATCGTGAACAGATGACCCGCAGCTTCAAAATAGATTGCCTTCTAGACTCGTACATCCCCCTGAGCCGGGTGTTCCAGGATCCAGGTACCTTAGAAAAAAATGTTCTCTTTCCAGCTACAGAAAAGGAAGGAAACAGCAACTGCAGCCACTCGGTATCTGCAGCCACCAGCAGCAGCAAGCAGCAAACACAACCTGCAGCTGTGAAGTGCTGTCACAATTAACAGGGCCAATTCCTTATTAGCAGCAGTCTTCAGCTGTGAAGCTGGAGGCTTCTCACAGTCAAAAGGAGTTAAAGCGACTGTCAGCATACAACCAAGAACTGGGCTCTGTCCTGGATGTTTTTGATAGGACAAACAGGCAGCAGCTGTAGTTGCTCCTGTTATGGGTCTCCGCAATATTTAAAGATGGCTTGAAATCCTCACGAACAAAAAGGCCCTCATCGCTCCCCACCCCCCCTCACCCACGGCCCATGGGCAAACCCCGACCTGGAACTCTTCAGTCCCCCTGACCAAGCCCAACCCTCCCTCCCTTAATCACTGGGGCAGCAGCTCCTGTGCCTTTGCGCTGCATGCCCAAAAATGGAAATGGCTTCTCCCCTCCTCAATACCCTCAGCAGCCACTGCGCCTGCTTCATGTTTGTAAAAGAGTGTACTAAACACCACCTGCATGATTTCTCACTTGGGAGCGGTTAATTCCTGGGAGGCCATTGCATTCGGCTTCAATCTCGCTGATGAGATGGAAGCTAATGCAAATTAGGGTTATTATTCTGCTCGCCATATTTGGGTGAGATCTGGAACTCACCATCGGGAGTGGATCGGTTAGATATCAAAGTGATTCGTACCCACCCATGTGGGTGCAATGCGATGGTTAAATCATGCCTGAAATTTGAATTAATTAAAAATATGAAATCAAAAATACGTTGTTAAACACCCATCTGGTTCATTAATGCCATTTAGGGAAGGAAATCTGCCATCCTTCACTGGTCCGGCCTACACATGACTTCAGACTCACAGAAATGTGCCCTCTGAAATGGCCTCACAAGCTGCTCAGCTCAAGGGGTCGGCAATTAAGGGTGGGCAATACTCGTTGGTTCATGCTTGACTATCCACCAACAGCTCCAGCTATCTTTACTCTTTTGAGTCTATACTTAAACCAACCTCATTCACCAAGCCTTTGGTTACTACCCCTCGCATTCCCCTTCTCTGGCTCAGCAATCATATTTCCTTACGTCTCTGTTGAACATGTCGGGACATTGTTCTCCTGAAAAGTGTTGCATAAATAAATGCTGGTGTTCTTTTTGTTGAGTAAATTGAATCCACAAAATTGGAAGAAATCTAATACGGAAAATATGCCCAATAATGCCAATGTAAATTTAAAACAACACCCAAACAAATACAAATGCAGAAAATGGTGCACTGAATAGAGAAAAACAGAGAAAAACAGGACCATAATGAAGAATAAATCAGAAGAAACAAGAACTGAAAATAGTCAGATTGAAGAAGTTAGTGGAACGCGGATTAAGTGGTTTGTATAGTAGGGCGCAATGCATTCAAAATCAACTTGGAGCATTGGAAACTATAATAAATACGGAGGACGTCATAAAGTCACCACAGCAGAGAATTATTGGAGATTTGAACAGTAGTGGAAACTTCATCCTAGGTTCTAACATTTTCAAGGGCGAATGATAGCTGGGTTTCCCAAACAATCAATGATATTCCATGGTCGCCGTTTTACATTCCAGAATTTATTAAATGAATTTCAATCCCATCAGCTACTGTGATGGAGTTACAATAAGATGGAATTCAAGGGCAGCATGGCGGCGCAGTGGTTAGCACGGTTGCTTCACGGCGCCGAGGTCCCAGGTTCGATCCTGGCTCTGGGTCACTGTCCGTGTGGAGTTTTCACATAATAGAGTTAACAAGCAGGAAATAATTATACAGTTCTCGAAGTCTATTGAAAGCCACTAAACGATAGAGGTGAGATAGATGGGGTGATTTGTAGTCAGTTTGGAGAAATCAGAAAAAGCAAAAGATCAATAATATTGGATGATCTTAGACCAATTAAGGAATTAAGCATTTTTCACTGAGTTCGAGAAAACAAAATGAACCAAATAGCTGATGCAAGAGTAGAAAACAGTGGGGCATGGAGCATGCGGTAATCAGATGAAATGTGAAAATAGAGGTCAATAGATAATAGGCTTGAAGGGCTGAATTGCCTACTTCTCCTAATTCCCATAATGAAGAACCAAAAATAAGGCAAAAGGCAAATTTCGCTGAGATAAAAAGGGATGTGTTCCAAATTAACTGGGCAGAAAGTTAGAAAAAAGGTTGACAGATCAACAGTGGGAAATATTCAAAGATAAATGCATCCAACTAACAAAAAATACAGGACTGGATTCTCCATTTGGGGGACTATTCTCCCACCGGAGCTGAATTGCACCAGTTTTAAAATCCCCTTGTGGTAAAGCAGGATGCAATTCAGTGTTTCACGCCATACAAATTTATACGTGGCGTGAAATGCGAGAGGTTCCCAGGGGATCCCGCTATTGGGCCGCCATCTTGAGCAGGCAGCCCGATAGTAAAGTCCCGCGACTGGCCACCCAGCCCCCGCACCATAAATTGGCCCAGACCAGCATGACTACACATCGGCCCCGGACCCCCCACCCACCGCACAATAGCTCCCCACCTCCGGATTTCCTGCATTACTTTGCTGGAGTATTTTTATTGTTGCATGAGAAATAGTGGAGGACGAACAATGTATTTCTAACCATTTTCAGTGGGCATAGACAAAGAACAAAGGAAAGTATAGCACAGGAACAGGCCCTTTGGCCCACCAAGCCTGTGCCGACCATGCTGCCCGTCTAAACTAAAATCTTCGACAAATCCAGGGTCCGTATCCCTCTATTCCCATCCTATTCTTGTATTTGTCAAGATGCCCCTTAAACGTCACTGTCGTCCCTGCTACCCCCGTCTCCTCCAGCAGCGGGTTCCAGGCACCCACTACCCTCTGCGTAAAAAAACTTGCCTCGTACATCTCCTCTAAACCTTGCCCCTTGCACCTTACACCTATGCTCCCTAGTAATTGACCCCCCTACCCTGGGAAAAAGTCTCTGACTATCCACCCTGTCTATGCCCCTCACAATTTTGTAGACCTCTATCAGGTCGCCCCTCAACCTCCGTCGCCCCAGTGAGAACAAACAGAGTTTATTCAACCTCTCCCCATAGCTAATGCCCTCTGTAATGAACTCCAATTGGCTTTATTGGTTGGCCAATTGGAGTATGAGCTCCCTCAATGATAGCTCATTGAGGGGGCCCATATAATCACCTGTGTAGGCTTTGTGAGCCAGTCTTAAATTGACTGGACTGCTAGCAGCACTGTTTGTAGCTGCTCCAGTAATATCGTTATTGTAAATAAGTATTGGCGTGGTGACGGAACGCCTGCCTCCCGTGGTTTACTACACCTTCCATATCAGGAAACATCCTGGTAAATATCTTCTGCACCCTCTCTAAAGCCTCCACATCCTTCTGTTAATGTGGCGACCAGAATTGAACATCATACTACAAGTGTAGCCTAACTAATGTTCTAGCTGCAACATGACTTGCCAATTTTTATACTCAATGCCCCGGCCAATGAAGACAAGCATGCCGTATGCATTCTTGACTACCTTCTCCACCTGTGTTGCCCCTTTCAGTGACCTGTGGACCTGTACACCTCGATCTCTCTGACTGATAATACTCTTGAGGGTTCGACCATTCACAGTATATTCCCTACCTGCATGAGACCTTCCAAAATGCATGACCTCACATTTGTCTGGATTAAACTCCATCTGCCATCTCTCCACCCAAGTCTCCAAACAATCTAAATCCTGCTGTATCCTCTGACAGTCCTCATCACTATCCACAATTTTACCAACCTTTGTGTCGTCTGCAAACGTACTAATCAGACCAGTTACATTTTCCTCCAAATCATTTATATATACTACGAACTGCAAAGGTCCCAGCACTGATCCCTGTGGAACACCACTAGTCACAGCCCTCCAATCAAAAAAGCACCCTTCCATTGCTACCCTCTGCCTCTATGACCTAGCCAGTTCTGTATCCATCTTGCCAGCTCCCTCTGATACCGTATGACTTCACCTTTTGTACCAGTCTGCCATTCGGGACCTTGTCAAATAGATCATAATAAAGAATCAACCCCAAGAACAGGCCAGCAAAGTCCATGTGCACCCATAACCATGATCTTCCTGGTCATTCTCATGGGTGCAAACGTCTGGTTCTGCTGGCACAAGGAGCTCTGCTTCACCAGATTTCCGATGTCTCAATCGAGTCTGGGCAACGAGATCTGGCTCCTTGCGAGCATTTTGATCTTGGATACCTTAGATGTCTATGGCATAATTCTGTCTGGAGAGGGCACTGCCCTGGAGAGGGGATGACTACTCAGACTCCCCCAGGATGATGCCATCTACCACACTCAGTTCTTGCCATTTAGTGAGGAAGGGCTTCATTTCATCATAGAATTTGCAGTGCAGAAGGAGGCCATTCTGCCCATCGAGTCTGCACTGGCCCTTGGAAAGAGCATTCTAAGCCCAGGCTTCCACTCTATCTCCAGTAACCCGACCTAACTAAGGAGCAATTTCAGCATGGTCAATCCACCTAACCTGCACATCTTTGGACATCTGTTCGGTGTCCTTGGATTCCGCCACTGAGGATTATATGGTGCAATTTTGCAATGTGAGGTCCTTCTGGGTCTATGCTTGAATCTTCTTCATGGATACTGGCAGGATATCCAAGAAGTTCAACATCATGATAACTTCTTCCAATGCCGGCAGAGGGCCCAAGCTTGTGGGCAGCGGTCCCATCGAGTCTGCACCGACCCACTTAAGCCCTCACTTCCACCCCATCCCCGGAACCCAATAACACCTCCTAACCCTTTTAGTCACTGAAGGCAATTTATCATGTCCAATCCACCTAACCTGCACGTCTTTGGTCTGTGGGAGGAAACCACAGCACCCAGAGGAAAGCCACGCAGACACGGGGAGAACGTGCAGACTCCGCACAGACAGTGACTCAAGCCGGGAATCGAACCTGGGACCCCGGCGCTGTGAAGCAACCATGCTAACCACTGTGCTACTGTGCTGCCCAAAGAGCAGTTGGAGGTTTTAAACAAGAAGATAGAGAGTTTTCAGAACTAATATATTCTGCTCCAGTAAAGAAAAGAATAAGATACTGGGCTGGATTCTCTGATCCTGGGCCTATGTCCGCAGAATCCGTCTAGTCTTACGACCAGAAAGTCAGCGCACCCCCTCCCCACACCGATCTGCTGTCCGGTGGGGGGGGGGGGGGGCTAGCAGCCACGCAGCGTAAAGTCCCCGGCTTTATCTGCGGATACGGCCGGAGAATGGCTGGGTTCATGGCCACGCATGAGAACGGCGCTGGCCTGCGGCGGTCAAGCCGTGCAACATGGCGCCGGCCACACGTGGATCCGGCCTGCCAAAAACTGCCCCCTGTAACCAGCCTTGCCACCCCCCTGACCACCCGCCATCAGTCCCCCCAGCACCTGCCGAAGCCCCCCCTGCCAGCGGAACGGCTCCCCCCCCCCCCCCCCCCCCCCCACCGACTGTGGAGGCGCTGGACTCAGTGCGCAGCCGCCACACAAGGTCACCGAATGGTGTGAACACACGTGAGTGACTCCGTCGAGGACTCGGCCCATCGGGTGTGGAGCATCGGGTGAGGGCCTCAGGTGATGTCCTGAGGCTGTCCTTACGGCATGTGGTGTACTCCCTGCGTACGCTGTTTTTGAAGGGGTGGTGCATCGCAAAAACAGTACCGCCCCCCATTCTGGTGTAAACGGGGATTCTACGGCCGATTGTCACACCTGATTATGACGTTGACAATCGGAGAATGCAGCCGCCTAAATCTAGAACTCCCATATTCCAAAAGGCATATAAAGCAGAATAAGGCAAATAAAAAGGAAAAGCTTATGTCAAATAAGTTCAATGTTGCAGAACATCTAAAGGGATATGGAAGTGCGGGGGTGAAGCAAAAAGGAAATGAGGAAAGCAAAGAGAGAGCATGAGGAATATTGGCAAGTGAAATAAAGGAAAACACAAAGGGGCGGGATTCTCCAGGGTAAATCCCACCCGGCCACCCCGCGATATTCTCCGGCCCCCAAAAATCCCGTTGTCGTGAATGGCGTCACGCTCCTCAGAGAATGTCGAGGACCGACGCAACGCAACGGGCCCCGGGACCACACCAAATCTCCGACCCGGACCACGGGTCACACCGGCGTAAATCAAACCACCTATAACCAGCCGTGCTGGTTGACGCCGACCAGTGCGGAGGTAGGGGCCAGCGTGGGGCGGCCGCCGGAGAAGTGATGGCACGGCCGCAGGTGGTGACGTGGGGGGGGGGACACAGGAGCCGTTGGAGTGTGCGTGCTGGGGGATGGGCTGGGGGGGAGGAGCTGGGGTTGTGAGGGAGGGGGTTGGGGAGGGTGCGTGATGGAGAGGGTGCGTGCCGGGGAGGAGGGTTGGGGTTTGGGGAGGCCGAGTGATGGAGAGGGTGCGTGCCGGGGAGGAGAGGGGGGGGGGGGCCGGGGAGGCAGAGTGATGGAGAGGGTGCGTGCCGGGGAGGAGGGTTGGGGTTTGGGGAGGGCGAGTGATGGAGAGGGTGCGTGCCAGGGAGGAGGGGGTGGGGGAGGGTTGGGGAGGGCGTCTGATGGACATGGTGCGTGTCAGGGAGGAGGGGGGGTTGGGGAGGGCGAATGATGGAGAGGGTGCGTGCCGGGGAGGAAGGTGGGGGTTTGGGGAGCACGAGTGATGGAGAGGCTGCGTGCCAGGGAGGAGGGGGGGTTGGGGAGGGTGAATGATGGAGAGGGTGCGTGCCGGGGAGGAGGGTGGGGGTTTGGGGAGGGCGAATGATGGAGAGAGTGCGTGCCAGGGAGGAGGGGGGGTTGGGGAGGGCGAATGATGGAGCGGGTGCGTGCCGGGGAGGAGGGTGGGGGTTTGGGGAGGGCGAATGATGGAGAGGGTGCGTGCCGGGGAGGAGGGTGGGGGTTTGGGGAGGGCGAATGATGGAGCGGGTGCGTGCCGGGGAGGAGGGGGGGTTGGGGAGGGCGAATGATGGAGCGGGTGCGTGCCGGGGAGGAGGGTGGGGGTTTGGGGAGGGCGAATGATGGAGAGGGTGCGTGCCGGGGAGGAGGGGGGTGGTTTGGGAACGGTGCGAGCCGGGGAGGGGGCGGGGGGTGTCCGCCTGGCCATGTGCCAGCTGGCAGGCAACAGTCATGACCATGCAGCCCATGGCACCTGGCTGCGGGGGGGGGGGGGGGGGGGGGGGGTTTGGGCAATGGTGACATCTTGTCTATCCCCCCCACTCCCCACCCCCCACAGGCCGTAATGTTTGGTCATCACCCAGCAGTGTTGGCCGCCGTGGCAGGAGCCGCACTTTTACATATTGCCCTGGGGGAGCTGGAGCAGGAGCGTGCCGCAGAGAGGCAGAATGGCAGCCGCCCAAGCTGGAGGGCTGCATGCATAACAGGACAAGGAGGAGGAAGAGGATGTGGTGGTGGTGCCTCTGCGACGGAGACGCTCGATGAGGCCCCGTGTGTACCGGCCTTGCTCGGCGTACTTGGATCTCACATATCGGGCATGCAGGAGGAGATTCTGGATGAGCCGGGAAACCGTGGCAAAAATCTGCCACCTGATGGCACACCTGGCACCTCGTGGCACTGGGGGAGGACTCCCTCTCTGCGTGGCTGTCAAGGTTACGCTGGCCCTGAACTTTTGTGCCATGAGGTCACTCCCGTGGCGCCGAGTGGGGACCTTTCCGGCATCTCGCAGGCATCGGTGCATCCGTGCAGTGACAGACGCCCTATAAGCCATTGAGGTACGCTACATCCAATTCCCTGTGCACCGGGCCAGCCAGGATGCCCAGGCAGTGGGCTTCGCTGCCATGTCCAGGATGCCCGCGGTCCAGGGGGCGATCGATGGGATGCACATCGCCGTGCGGCCACCTGTGGATAACAGTGCCCTGTTCACGAATAGGAAGGGGACCTATTCCATGAATGTGCAGGCGGTCTGTGACCATCGCATGAGGATCCTGCACGTCTGCCCCCCCCCACCCCCCCCCCCCCCCCGGCTTTGGGCTGCTGAAGATGGGCTTCAGGTGCCTGGAATGCTCTGGAGGGGCCCTCCAATACCCGTCAGATAGGGTAGGCTGCAACGTTATTGTCTGCTGCGTCCTGCACAACATAACCCAGCAGAGGGGCGATGTGCTGCAGGCAGAGGAGGGGGAAGGGGAGGAACAGCAAGACGAGGCGCAGACCTCCCCTGATGAGGAGGATGGGGCCAATGGTCAGAACAGACGGGGTGGACATGGTCGGGAGGCTGCCCACCGTTACCGGCTGGGCCAGCGGGCACGGGACAGGCTGATAGCCGCCCGTCGTCTGCCCAGGGGGATGGCGAGGGCGTCTCAGGGGAGGGAGGGGCACACTCGCCTGTGGCCGACATTCTATCACCCCTCACACACCCACTGGCAATCACCTCACACCACACCCCCGCACGCATCGGACAGAGCACAAAGGCAGCTTCTGTAGGTGTAAAAGTGATTTTAATAACAAACAGTTCATACACGTGCCCTAGCCCCAGAACTAATCTGTGCCCTGCACCTGTGCCAATTTACTTAGTGTCTAATTTGGCCTTTCAGGCCGCATGCCTACGTCTAGGTGGTTCCCCAGATGGTACAGCAGAACTGGAGGTGGACTCCTGTGATTCCTGCTCTGTGACTAGGGACCCCTTTGGCGGCCGTTTCCTGGAGTGGCCCGGCCTAGATGGGCCAGGCTGC
The DNA here is from genome assembly GCF_902713615.1 of Scyliorhinus canicula. Lineage (NCBI taxonomy): Eukaryota > Metazoa > Chordata > Chondrichthyes > Carcharhiniformes > Scyliorhinidae > Scyliorhinus > Scyliorhinus canicula. The sequence continues at coordinate 255,438,890 of NC_052146.1, forward strand.
AGCTCGGGTGACTGGGATGGCGAGCAGCCAGACTGTCCTGCCCGTTGTCCACCAGATGCACCTGGGACAGAAGGGGGCGGGAGTCCACGGTGTTGCGGTGTTCCGGGACCTCCCCTACAGGGGGACCCGCAACGGGCCCCAGCACCACCTCCACCCTCCAGATACCCGATGGCCCCTGGGCCTCTACATGTTTCGTGGATGCAAATGAACCAAGGACCCGACAATATGGGGGAAGGGGGATATGGGGGAAGGGGGGATAGGGGGATATTGGGGAAGGGAGGATATGGTAGAAGGGAGGATATGGGGGAATGGGTATATGGGGAAGTGGGAAAGGGGGGCAGGCAGTGGGGAGTCTCACTTGGTGCTGCGCGGCGGGCAGCCATTTTGCCGGTTCTCTGGGGGGGGGGGCGTCTTTTGTGCAGTGACGTCGCACGGCGTCACTGACGCCGCACGCGTCCTTGATGGTGGCCTCACGCCGCTACTAGCTTATTCCCGGACGGAGAATTCGCAACGTTTTGGGGGGCCCGACGCCGGAGTGATTCGCGCCTTTTTTGGTGTCGGACTCACAGAGAATCCCGCCCAAAGACTTTTTATAAAGACAAAAAGGAGAAGAGAATAAGGAAAGAGTCGAGTCAATTAGTGACCAAAAAGATAACTTGTGTGTGGAGGCAGAAGATGTAGTCACGTTTCCTAATGAATAATTTGGATCTCTCTTCACAAAGATGGGGTGATGCAGCATTTGCAGTAAAGGAGGATATATGTGGAAAATTAGATGGTGTAAACATCGAGAAAGAAATTAAATATTAAATGCTTTAGCACCTTAGAAAATGAATAAATCACCAGGCCCAGATGAAACGTATCTTAAGCTACTAAGAGAAGAAAGGGAAGGAATAGTGGAGGCTCTGACCATCATTTTCCTAATCCTTTCTGGCTACAATTGTAGTGTTGAAGGATCAGAGGAGTGGTAACATTGGACTGCTGTTTACAAAGAGAAAAAGTGATAGACCAAGTAAATACAGGCCTTGTAGGCAACACAATGACACAGTGGATAGCTTTGCTGCCTCTCAAGCCAGGGATTCGCGTTCAATTCTGACCTTGGGTGACTGCCTGTATGGAGTTTGCACGTTCTCCCTGTGTCTGCATGGGTATCCTCCGGGTGCTCCGGTTTCCTCCCACCATCCAACCTGATGAAGGTCCGGTCCTGGGCACTGTATCGTCTGCTCCTGGTGGCGATAGGTTTGCAATCCAGGGTGAGGTTTGCAAACAAGGAAGGGGGGTCGACCTTGAGGGACGCGAGGCTGCAGACAGTTAGGGGGGGAATAGGGCCGCCGAATTTGAAGGTTAAGCTCTGCAGGTTGCACTGAAAATCCAGTCCTAGGAGTGCCGGTGCGCAGAGGCGGGGAAGGACGAGGCGTTTATAGTTTTTAAAAACCCTCCCCTGGATCGTGGGTTCCGCCACACAGCAGCCGGTGATTTGGACTGAGTGCGCACCAGTGGCCAGAGCGATTTTGTGTTTTACTGGGTGAACGGGGAGGGTGCAGCGTCTTACCGTGTCGGGGTGGATGAAATTCTCTGTGCTCCCGAAGTCCAGTAGGCAGCTTGTCTCATGACCATTGAGGAGGATCTGTGTGGTCGCCCTGGAAAGCGTGCGGGACCGTGATTGATCCAGCGTCACTGCGGCGAGTCGTGGCAGGAACTCAGAGTCGTCATCCATCATGGAGTATTCACTTGCGGGGTCCTCCAGGCCGATCCAAGATGGCGGCGCCCGCTGGCCGCACATGGTGAGGGGTGAACAAGATGGCAGCGCCCGCTGCTCGCACATGGGGTCGGGGGCCCAAAATGGCAGCGCCCGTGGATCACTCGTGGCGGTGGGAGGTGGAGGCAGCAAGGTCTGCGGGCTGCACGGAGCCCTAGAGGAGCACAGAGGGGGACCCGCGGTCGCTGTTCAGAATGGCAGCGACTGACTTTGACTGGCAGACAGCTGTATAGTGGCCCTTCTTGCCGCAGCTTTTACAAGTTGCGGTGCGGGCCGGGCAGCGCGGGCGGGGGTGCTTGGCCTGACCGCAAAAATAGCAGCGGGGGCCCGTGGGCTTATCGGGGCGACCCGCGGTGCAGGTCTGGGAGGGGGTCAGAATCGGCGGGGGTGAGGGGAGTTGTGTGCCACGCTGCCCAAGGGGCCGCCGCGCGGCTGGGGGCATATGCGCGGGAGTTGTGGTCAGCGACCTCCAAGGAGGATGCTTGGGTCCGGGCCTCCGCGAGGCTTAAAGTGTCCTTTTCCAGAAGCCTCTGGCGTATCTGGGATGATTGCATGCCCGCAACGAAGGCGTCCCTGATCAAGAGTTCGGTGTGCTCCGCTGCAGTGACCTGTGGGCAGGCGCAATTTCTCCCCAAGACAATGAGGGCCCGATAGAATTTGTCGAGGGACTCACTGGGGAACTGTTGCCTCGTAGCCAGGAGGTGCCGCGCGTAGACCTGATTCACTGGCCTGATGAAATGTCCCTTCAGCAGATCCATAGCGGCGTCATAGTCCAGTTCATCCTCTATCAGAGAGTAGATGGCGGTGCCCGCGTATGAGTGGAGAATGTGGAGTTTCTGTTCCCTTGTCGGGCGGTTTTCTGCTGTGGTGAGGTAGCTGTTGAAGCATGCCAGCCAATGTTTAAACGTTGCTGACGCGTTTACAGCATGCGGGCTGATGCGGAGGCAGTCTGGCTTGATCCGTAGCTCCATTTCAAACTTCTAGTGTATTAAATTGATGCACCATCAATTGGAATCGAGTCATGAAGTAGTTCCAAACAACAGGCTTTAATACACTAGATGTGTGCCCGGCAGTAGATGTACAGAGAAAGGCCGACTGCTAACCGGTACGCGTTCTTATACCCCGCCTCGTAGGCGGAGCTACCAACCTCTCAGCCAATCGGTGGGTAGTCACATGACTAGCCTCAGCCAATTGGCAGAGAGGCACATTACTTGCCTGAGCCAATGGACAGCGAGTCTTCTGCACCAATGGCAGCATGGTTCTCAGGTACCGTAATCTCCCTAGTCATACTACCACAAGGAATTGGGTGGAGGAGTGGGCCTATGTAGCGTGCTCTTTCGGAACGTCGGTGCAGACCCGCTAGGCCAAATGGCCTCCTCCTGTACTGTCGGTATTCTATAAATTCTAACTTCAGTGGTGGGCAATTATTGGAAAAGGTTGCGAGGGGAAAAGAGAAATCAAATTTAGAGAGGTGTTAATTAACCAAGGACTGTCGGCATGGATTTGTTAAGAGAAAGCATGACCGTCTCACCTGATTGTACATCTTGAGAGGGGAACAAAGAAGGATTGCATATTTGACATTGTCTGAATAGATTATAACAAAGCTTTTGACAAGGTCTCACAGCAGACTGATCAGGAAAGTAAGACCCCTTGGGATGCAAGAGCAAATGGCAAGTTGGATCCAAACTTACTCAGTGGCAGAAAGCAACGGGCAATGGTCAACAAATATTTTTGTGATTTTAAGGCTGTTTCCAGGAGATGTTCCACAAGAACACAAAAAAGAGGAGCAAGAGTGGATGATATGGCCCTTTGAGTCAGCTCCGCTGTCTTGCCATTCAAACTGATCATGCCTGACTGATCTTCACTTTCACCTCCACTTCCCTGCCCGTTCCTCATATCCCATGATTCCTTGAAGGTCCAAAAATCTGCCTATCCCTGCCTTAAATATATTCAATGATGCAACATCCACAACCCTCTGGGGCAGAGAATTGCAAAGATTCATGGGCGAAATTCTCCGCCCCCCACGACGGGTGGGAGAATAGCGGGAGGGCCTTCCCGACTTTTTTGACGCCCTCCCGCTATTCTCCCACCCCCCCGCCGAAATCCCGACACGAATCGCTGCCGCCGTTTTTTTTACGGCCGGCAGCGATTCACAGCTGTTAGAAGGGCCGAAGTCCCAGCCCTTTACGACCTTTTTACGAACGGCAAACACACCTGGTCCTGCCGTTCGTAAAAACGTCGTGACCACCTGGAAAAAAATAACCATGGCACCGATTGGCACGGCAGTACCACGGCCGTGCCAAGGGTGCCATGGGCCCGCGATCGGTGCCCACCGATCGCGGGCAGCGGGCCCGATGCCCGCGCACTATTTGTCCTTCCGCCGCCCCGCAGTATCAATACGCGGGGCGGCTGAGGGGCAACCCGGACCGCGCATGCACGGGTTTCGCGCAAAAACGCGATGACGTCACCCGCGCATGCGCGGGTGGCATCTTCCCACCTGCGCATGCGCGGCTGACGTCATATGACGCGTCAGCCGGCGCTAAGTCCGACAAGCGGGTTTAACGATTTTCGTTAAGCCCGACTTGTCGGGGCCTCCGACGTCGGGCTGCTAGCCCCGACGGGGGACCAGAATCGGTCCCCCGTCGGGAAGGGGCGCGATGCCGTAAAACCCGCCCGGGTTTTACGGCGGTTTGACGATTTTTCCCGTTTTGGGAGAATTTCGCCCCATATTTCTTTGAGTGAAGTAATTTCCCCTCATCTCAGTCTTAAATTATTAACCCTTATTCTAAGAGTGTACCCAATGTTTTAGATTCCCAGCCTCTATTCTGTCAAGGCCCTTCAGAATCTTTCATGTTTCAATGACATCACCTCTCGATAATTTAAACCCCAGAGAATCTAATCACAATTTACTCAGCCTCTCAACATTGGCCAGCCCCCTCATCCCTAAAACTAATTTAGTGAACCTTCTCTGTGCCACTCCCAATGAAAATACATTTTTTCGTAAATGTGGAGACAAAAACTGCACACAGTATTTCAATGGTGGTCTCGTCAAAACACTATGCAACACGAGCAAGACTTTTTTATTTCTGTACTTTAATCCCTCACAATAAATGCCAATACGCCATTTGCCTTCCTAATTGCTTGCTGTACCTTTATGTAACCTTGCCTGTTCCTTGGAAGAGCACACCTAGGTCATAGTTACATGTTTCCCACCTTTAAAAAATATTCAGCTCTTCTATTCTTTCGACCAATTTGAATGGCTTCACATTTCCTTTTATTATAAGCCATCTGCTATCCTGTTGCCCGCTAACTTTATCTCAAAGCAACAAAAGCACTGGATAAATGCACTGGATAGAAGCCCTGGATAAAAGGGTTATCTGGACTCAAAACGTTAGCTCTTTTCTCTCCCTACAGATGCTGCCAGATCTGCTGCGATTTTCCAGTATTTTCTCTTTTGGTAATCTATCTATATCTCCTTTCAGCCTCTCTGTGTCCTCCCCAAATTTACCAATCCTCAGACTTGGGTCCTTTATTTTTGCAATATTGTATGCCTCTTCTTTTAATCTAATACTATCTCTACCTTCCTGAGTGCCATTGGATTTTGCAATGTTTTTAAAACTGTGTTGTTTAAGAGTCTACCTCATGAAATGTTGATCCTTACAAGCCTCAGTGACTACTTCAAATGCTTTTGCAAAGTTTAATGCCTTCGATGGCTTATGCAAGCCTCCTGTAAGATAATGTGACGTGTGTCTCTGACATGGGTGGCATGGTAGCACAGTGGTTAGCATTGTTGCTTCAAAGCTCCAGGGTCCCAAGTTCAATTCCCAGTTTGGATCACTGTCTGTGCGGAGTCTGCACGTTCTCCCCGTGTCTGCGTGAGTTTCCTCCGGGTGCTCCGTTTTCTTCCCACAGTCCAAAGATGTGCATGTTAGGGTGAATTGGCCATGCTAAATTGCCCTTAGAGTCTAAAAAGGTTAGGTGGGGTTACTGGAAAATGGGGATAGGATGGAGGTGTGGGCTCAAGTAGGAGGCTCTTTCCAAGGGCTGGTGCAGACTCGACGGGCCGAATGGCCTCCTTCTGCACTGTAAATTCTATAATTCTATAAATTCTAGGTATTGCAGAATTCAGTGCAGATTGAAATGAAATGAAAATCGCTTTATTGTCACGAGTAGGCTTCAATGAAGTTACTGTGAAAAGCCCCTAGTCGCTACATTCCGGCGCTTGTCCGGGGAGGCTGGTACAGGAACATCTGGAGTTAGGCTATGTGCCTGCCTGGTGAGTGTACAAGCAAAGGATATCATGAGAAATAATATTGGAGGAGATGTGTGCCTGGAGATAGCACTTCAGCAAGGAAGCAATGGAATGCCTTTGTGAAATTTTGATGGAAGATCTGAAGCCAAATTCTAACTGCTGCACTGCCTTAACAGTGAAGATGAAACTCAGGACAATTGTAGTGTGTTGTGTATTGCACAACGTTGCACTTCAGCATGGACTGAGCATTCACCCGGAAGATGACTTGCCATCGGAAGTGGAGGAGCTGGAGGATGGCCATATGGAGCCTGATGCAGACACATCATCTGGTGCAGGTGTGCAAGCCCAGGCTCCAGGTGACACAAGGGCAGTTCAAGATCATTTGGCAGCTGCAGCTTTCGGACATTAAATCCTCCCTCCTCCCCTAGCTTGCCTTTCTACCTTCCCCTTCTCCTTCCCCACCCCTTCTGTCTCCCCTCCCTCCCTCTCTACCCTCCCCTCCCTTCTCTCCGTCCTCTATTTACAGAAAGACAACAGAACCGTTGTGTTCAAATAAAAACATATATTTTATTGATCATTGTGTTGCAGTGAAAAGATATATTTTATTGCAAGAAATTTGGAGAAGTTGAAGTAATCATTAAACTCTACAGCAGCTGCTAAAGTTAAACATTAAGTTAAATATTAGCGTGGTATAAAGTTTTACATTTGTTACATTGTTTTTGTTAATGAATGTTTTTCATTAAACTTTACAAACTTCTACAAATGTCTTATTGAAACATCAAAACACATTTAATTATGAGATAATTATAAATGAATAAGATAATTGAAGGAAATAGGGTAGAAGTACAATAATGATAAACACACATGAAAAATAAAACTGAAAGTTACTTTAAAAGAATCAATAAAAATAGCATCACCTGTATAAAAAGAAACTGTAAGAAAAGCGTCAACATACCTTTAATACAAAGGTGAACCTGTTGCTTGTTGTCTTCAATACAAACCTGCAGTTGAAATCCCTGACCTGAATGGGCGTTCCCTTAGTTTCCCTGTCACAAGAGGGCTATATTCAAACTACATCGCCCTGGGGCCTGCGCGACATGTCCTGCTGCAGGCCTGAGGCTGCTGCCATAGTCAGAAACTTCACCACGATTTTTGAGTGCAGTTAAATGCACATTTCTCTCACTCAGTATCGACGAGCCATGGCTTCCCATCAATACACAGAAGTTACGGGCCTACCTCTTTGCTCCTGTACTATGTGGACTATAAACTGGATTGCAATGTGTGATTAACCCATGCCCATTGAGTGGAATGCTTAACAACTTTGTGCTGCCTGCTGACTATAATAATTGCTGCATGCAGCCAGCATTTCTTTTGCTATTCATTGGATACGCGTGTCAGTGGGACTCGATATTTTCAGTAACTGCAAATAAGAATATAAGATGTTAAGTGTACTGTGCATCTGCGTTCACTATGGGGAAGGATGTAGATATAGAAATCAGGGAGGAGTACTGTGATGTAATTGAACAAATTAACATTGAGAGAGCGGAGGGATTAATGGTTGCAGTGAGCTTAAAAGTGGACAGATCCCCAGGCCCAGATGAGATGTATCCCAGACTGTTCTGGCAGGATATTTCAGAGGCTCTGACAATAATTTTCAAATCTTCTCTGGCCACAGAGAGGTTCCAGAGGACTGGGGGACAGCTAATGTGGAACCATTATTCAAGAAGGGTGGTAAGGTTAAACCAGGAAACTACAGACCAGAGAGTCTAACTCCAGCGGTAAGGAAACTATTGGGAAAAATTCTGAGGGACAGAATTAATCTCTACTTGGGGAAGCAAGGATTAATCAAGGATAGTCAACATGGATTTGGCATCGGTAGGATTATCCATCGGCTGATGCCGGATTTGGGAAACGCAATTGGGCGGAGGATCGGTTTTGACGGCAAAATTGTGGCGGACACCAGTTTCACGCCAAATCGCAATTGTCCGCTGCCTTGACAGGGGCATCGATGTATTGCACTCCACAAATACAGGAAACATCGTTTGCATATCATGAGCAGGCCTGACCCGGTATTCTCCGCCTTTACTGAGGGGAATCCTCGACAACGTGGTTCACTTGTGCTTTTAAAATTTGTGAAACAGACGCTGTGACTGATGAGGAAGAGAGAGGAGGAAGGACATGAAGAGGCATGACCGTGGGCTGCCGGTCTTGACACTGGCCAGGCTTGCTGGGGGGCGGAAGGGGCCCTGCCAGGGCCCAGGAGGAGTTGACAGGGGGAAGGGCTGTGGGGCTGGGGTGACCCCTCACCCCCCCCCCCCCCCCCCCCATGGGACTGGGTCTGTGCCCAGGCACAAACCACCATTGCCCCGGAGCCTGCAAGGCAGCCCATCCTGCTGCGCACCACGCTGACCAACCAAGCTGACCCCTGGTTCTACAAAATGACACTTGCTGTATGGGTGCCCCCTCCCCACCACCCCTCAGCCCACCCTTCACCATACCATAACCCCACCCAACTGCCTGCACTCATCGGTGGGGCATCACACAGTCCACCCAAGAACAATGCCCACAGTAGCCCCTACAGGGCGGTGCCGGACGGGGGAAGCTTCAGCAGTGCAGCGTGCTCCAGGAGGCAGCCACTGAGGATGGGGAGCCGGCCGCCCAACAGACCGAAGTGGAGTAGGAGGTGCAAAGGAGGTGTCACATGAGGCCTCCTGTGCGCCTGTCATTTGAGGACCTGCCAAACTGGGCATGCCATCAAAGACTACAGCTGAGCAGGGAGGACAGTGCGACATATCTGCCAGACCATAGTGTGGTTGTGTAGAGGATGAGGGACAAGTTAAAATGGAGGATTAGGGGCAGCACGGTGGCCTAGTGGTTAGCACAACCGTCTCACGGCGCTGACGTCCCAGGTTCGATCCCGGCTCTGGGTCACTGTCCGTGTGGAGTTTGCGCATTCTCCCCGTGTCTGCGTGGGTTTCGGCCCCACAACCTAAAAAACGTGCAAGCTTGGTGGATTGGCCACGCTAAATTGCCCCTTAATTGGAAAAATGATTGGGTACACTAAATTTTAAAAAATAAATTAAAAAATGGAAGATTAGGAATTAGATAATAGTTAACCAGTTGTATGTGCTGCATATTTAATTGTAGTTTTTGATTATAAATAAACAGTAATTGTGTTTACACTTACAAACCTGGTGACTGTAATTATTGGACAGCTAACTGCCAAAGGCTTCAGGTATTTTTCTAAGAATTATTGCTTAATTCACTTGTCTTGTGACGCTGGATCAAGTGGGGCTGGAATTGGCCACCCGCTACCCCAGGGTGTCATAACAAGGCCAGCATGCCATTTGCCTTCCTAGTTGCTTAATAATAATAATAATAATAATCATCATCTTTATTAGTGTCACATGCAGGCTTACGTTAACATTGCAATGAAGTTACTGTGAAAATCCCCTGGTCGCCACACCCCTGCGCCTGTTCAGGTACACAGAGGAGAATTCACAATGTCCAATTCACCTAACGAACACGTCTCTCGGGACTTGCAGCTGTATGCTAAATTTCTGTGTTCCTCTAACTAGTGTGAATCCTGACTTCTGTTTTTTTGCATGAGGCAGTCCTGCTACATTAGGCTGTCAGCCAATTGGAGGTTAGCAGCTCTCCACCACAACAAGAGCAGTAGCCACTGCCAGTGTGACAAGAGGCCCAAGTGAAAGAGGAGCCCTTGACACCCCCAATCATAGGTAAGTCTGGGATCTTGCCAGGTTGGCATGCCCCAGTGAGGGAGGCAGGGTCATGTTGGACAATGGCTGAGGGTAGATGCAGGGAGACAAAAAAAGTGTGGGGTCTCTGATTCAGACAAGAGGTCTGGGAAGGAGGTACCACTCCTTTTACTGACCAGAAGCCTGCTGGGTGCAGGCCTCTCCACCACAGGTTCAGTTGGAATCACAGAAGTATCAGGCTCTTAATTGGGCAATAAATGCCACAATGCCCAAATAGATTAAGTTTTTAAATCCTCAAGCACCTCATTACTTTCCAGAGATAGAGTTACATTTGTGATCAACTATAACAGTGATTTTGTGCTGTCACTCTACCTCCCTTATTTCCTTCTCGATCTTTCCTGAATTAATTACAGCTCAGAGTATTAAAAAGTCCATTCCTCCCTTGTTTGAGCCAAGCCTTCTTATTGCCACTGTATCATAATTCCATGTAGTGATTTGTGTCCTCAGCTCACCACCTTATTTACCACTGTCTGGGTATATGTGCACATATATCGTATAGCCATTTTAGTCTGTTTGCATTTTCCCTTCTATTTATGAGCTTGTTTTAATCTAATGATGTTTGTCCTTCCAAATCCTCTGTGGACCTTGCCTTTCCTTTCTAAAGCTTCAGGCTGGCGCCTTGAGCCCTGCAAAATTAGTTCAAACTCTCTCCCATGACTAGATTGGAAATGGTATTTTGAGTTCTAAGAGCAGACCTATCCTTATGATCAGGGAATGGTACTTGGCCTAGGGAAAGTCTGACTAAAATATTGCACAGAAAATAAAGTGAAATTTCAAAATTGAAACAGAAAATAATAGCTTAAAAAAAGTTAATACTGATAGAGGGGAATAATTGACATTGGTTACCTAGTTATTCAATTGCTTTTTCAAGGACAATTACACATGGTGAAGACATGTTGCCCTTTCCAGTGACACCCACATCCTGTGAATAAGACATTGGAAGAAGCAAAGGATTGTTGTCTCAATTGTGGAAAGATGTATCATGCAGGGAGAATTAAGAGCAGAAGAACCCTTTGGGAAAACACTGAATAAAGTAATCAACAAAACCAGAAATTGCTCCAAAGATTTGTTTAATCCTGACTCCAGAGTTCATAATGCACAGTGATGCATAATGGTGGACTATAAATCCCTAGAAATACTTTCTAATCATACTGGGTAATACATGAATTAGCTTTATATGAAGTACCACTAAATTGTGACCAGTTCCACAATTTAGGGGTGTCAATTACTTATTCACATTTGTGCGTTGTTACATTTGATCTTGTTCTTATTTTATAAATTGGTCAACATTAAGATATATGCAAATAATACGTGGGTAAAATGGTTGAGAATATAACAAACCTCTTCATTCAGATGAACCTAACAATTTGTTCTCTTTTTTAATGGTTCAAAGAGGGCAGCACAGTAGCACAGTGATTAGCACAATTGCTTCAAAGGGTCCCAGGTTGGATTCCTGGCTTGGGTCATTCTCTGTGCGGAGTCTGCACATTCTCCCAGTGTCTGTGTGGGTTTCCTCCGGGTGCTCTAGTTTATTCCCACAGTCCAAAGATGTGCAGGTTAGGTGGATTGGCCATGATAAATTGCCCTTAGTGTCCAAAAAAGTGAGGTGGTGTTACTGGGTTATGGGGATAGGGTGGAGGCGTGGGCTTAAGTAGGGTGCTCTTTCCAAGGGCCGGTGCAGACTCGATGGGCGAAATGGCATCCTTCAGCACTGTACGTTCTATGGTCTAATTCTATTCTATGGTCTAAGACACCCTGAAGGCTTTCCTCAAGAAATACAACATTGACATTAAAGCCTGCGAGACCTTTGCTCAAAGGAAACCGATTTGGAGGAATCTTCTGATTGAAGAGACACAATTCTTCGAGGAGGCCGGACAGGAACTGAGCCTAAGAAAGGAATATCAGTGATCTAGTAGAGTCCAAGGGCCAATCCCACCTCCCAGAAACATCGGTCAAAGGTGCAGCTCGAGGATCAGGCTCATCAACCATGCAGGAACCCACAGAACCCATAACCAGTAACACAGAGTTTCTTGGGTCGACAAACATACTCGTTAACAAGTGATACCGAAGAAGATGAAGAATCTTGTAAAATAGCCCAACCATCTGTTTGTTGTCAAACCCACCACTGAAGTTAACTTGAGTACAACAGGAGCACTGGTTGATTAATTGTGAACTTGTGACAGTGCTCCATGCACAGTTCCTCATGAATTTCTTAATTATTCAAGTATCTGTAAGGAGGCATCAAGCAGAGGTTATATTGGGAAACAGCATTTGGAGGGCAGTGGCCCAGAGCTGTCCTGTCATTCCTTCCATGAAATGACCACAGAGCACATTTCAGCCTAACAAAGAACACTGCATAGGGAAAAATAAAATACATTTGTGAAAAGGAATGTTCAAGTGCCTTTGGTCCCTCCCACAAACCGCTAGCTACCATTTCCCTGGCAACTGTTTCAGGTTGAACCACTCTGTTAGCAAATTTGGTTTCATACTTGGCCCGGGATGAGCTCCTGACCATACATCCATGACATCACTAAGTCTGCCTAAATTCACCTCTGTTATATTTCCCAATTCAGCCTCTGTCTCTGCCTCAGCTAATTGCTGTTGAAACCTGAATTCATTTTTACCTTCAGATGTGATTATTCCAATGCACTCATTGCCGGCCTCCCAAGTTCTTCCCTCCTTAAATTGAGCGCATCCAAATGTTTGCTGCTTGTGACCTAACTCACATCAAACCCCGTTCATCCATCACCCCACATGTGGAAAGCATGATTTTGTTGTTCATATAGTCAGGGAAGGTGGCGAGGATCTGAAGAGTGGTCCTACAGAGGTACAGACAGTAAGCGGAGTTTGGTGCGCTGAACCTGTTTTATTTCTATTGGGCAGCGAATACGGAGAAGGTGTTGGGTTGGTAGGGAGATCAGGAGTCAGTTTGGGTAAAGATCGAGACTAGGTTGTGTGAGTGAACGGGATTGCAGGCCTTGGTGACGGCCCTGCTCCTGTTCTCTCTGAAGAAGTTTTCTGAGAACCCAGTGGTGGTGGCTACGCTAAAAATATGGAGGCAATTACAGCATAAGAGGAAAGAGGGTCAAGGGTAATACCGATCAGGGACAACCATGTTTGAGCCGGCTAGGCTGGACGGCAGGTTTAGGGGATGAGAGGGTAAGTGGGTGGCAGTAATGGGGGATTTGTTCCTGGAGGGGCGGTTTGCGAGCTTGGATTAGTGGAGAAGTATGAGCTTGCACAGTCAGAGGCATTCAGATTTTGTGAGGAAGGTTTATTTGAGTTTTTGGATTGCGCCGCCTGTGTCCGTAGTGGACAGGGTAATGTCACTGGCACGGTGGAAGGGGGTAAATCTTCAGGTATCTAGCACAGTGGGCTAAACAGCTGGTTTGTAATGCAGAACAATGCCAGCAGCGCGGGTTCAATTCCCGTACTGGTCGCCCCAAACAGGCGCCGGAATGTGGCGACTAAGGCCTTTTCACAATAACTTCAGTGAAGCCTACTTGTGACAATAAGCGATTATTATTATCTATGGGAGGCTGCTGGTGGAGGATGGAGCCTCGCTGGGGGTTGGAGGGGGGGGGGGATGGGTGTGTGTGTGGATTAAGGTGAAATGAGAGGAGGAGCTAGGGGGTGAGGTGGAGGAGGGGGTGTGGCGTGAGGCCTTATGGAGGGTGAATGCCACGTCGCGTGCAAGGCTCGGATGCTGTAGGTGGTGCTCTGGTACACGCCACTCCGCCCCGCCGGGTAGGGGAGAAAATCCCGGCCCAGATTTTGGCTGCTGGAGTTGCAGGTGGGAGTGGGGGCAGATGTTTTAGCGTTTGCCTCGCTGATTGCTCACAGGAGGGTTCTGCTGGAGTGGGGGTCAGCTTCTCCAACCTCAGTGTGACTGGGGGACCTCCTGGAATCTTTCTTGGTGGCCACAACGCCAAGATTCACCCTGCTACTCACCGGCACTTTGTCAATTTATTGGGCCTTGGGGAGTTTCTCGCACTTTTTCTGCACGGGCAAACTCCTCTCAGATTGGGGCCGGTAGCCCCTCTGTCTGCACCCCCTCCCCTTTCAGCCCACCCCTGCTTTGTGGAACCCCCCCCTCTCAATCTCCCAACCTTCTAGTGGCCTGAGTAACCCACCCTCACCCTACCTCGAATGGGCAAGGAGCCCTGGACCCAACCCCAGTAGTTTCAACCAGACACCTGGGCACTTTGGCACTGCCAGCCTGGTACCCTAGCAGTACCCCAGATACCCTGGCAGTGCCAAGGTGTCCCGGTGTCAGGGGGAGTGCTAGGGTACTACACTGCCCTGTTCCAGACTATCCGGGCATCTCTAATGGTTTCTAGACCCCCGAGATGCCATCACACCTGGCCCATGTTTATGGAAACTAGTGCCAAACACTCCCTTCGATTGAGGTCTCGCAGGCACGGCTGTTGACTCCCAGTGGCCTTCGGGTATTTAAATGAGCGCAATGGATAATTTAAATATGCAGATCTGGAACAATGAGGGTGAGATGCAGATTGCGGCAGGCAGAACGAGTTGGGTGACTCACAATCGGCCCGATACGGAGCCCGATTTGGGGCTATCACGGGATTCACACCTTGCGCTTGGCTCTGCACGGGGCGTAATATGGTGGCTGAATCGCACCCAATGGCTTAATTTTAAATTTGTCATCATTTGTTTACAAATCTCTCTACAACCTGCCCCTCCTGCCTTGTTATCTCCTTCAGCCTGTGATACCTGGGTTCCTCCAATTCGAGCCTTATAGCATTTCCACTTGTAATAATTTCACCATCGACCGTGCCTTCAGTTACCAAGGCCCTAAGCTCTGGAATTCATCTATCAATTTTTTTAAATATTCATTTAGGGGACAGGAGCGTAATGGAATGCTCTCCAGTTGCTTGGATGAGTACAGCCCCAACAACACTCAAGGCGCTTGACACCATCCAGGACAAAGCAGCCCACTTGATTGCTCCCCCCTTCCACAAACATTCAAACCCTCCATCATCGACGCACAGTTACAGCCGTGTGTACCATCTACAAAATGCTCTGCAGTAACTCACCAAGGTTCCTCAGACAGCACCTTCCAAACCCACGACCACTACCATCTAGGAGGACAAGACCAGTAGATACCTGGGAACACCACCACCTGGATGTTCCCCTCCATCTGGTTAGACCAGCATTTATTGTCCTTCAGAAGGTTGTGGTGAGTTGCCTCCTTGAACCGCTGCAGTCCTTGAGGTGTCGGTACACCCACTGTTAAGTGAGGAGTTTCAGGATTTTACCCCAGCGACAGTGAGGTGACATTGATATATTTCCAAGTCAGGGTGGTGAGTGACTTGGAGGGGAACATCCATACTACCAAATGAATACTGTCTTCCTGAGGACAACATAGTTTGTCTGCCCTAGAATCACTGCCACTCCACCAGGGAAGCACCTCAGCAATCCTCGCCATCTGTGGGTGTACAGATTGCTGCGCTGGATTGTCAGCCGGCAAGACCCTTTACAAACTGCAATCCACAGCCAGGATGACAGTAGTCTGAGCTCCCACACCAGCATTTAGACATTAGGTGCCTGTTGCTTGTGCTGCAATGGAAACTGAGACATCGGTTATCAGATGCTGCATCACGATTATATCCTCAAGTGTGTGACTGGTGTTGCCCATTTCTTTTATACTGCAAAGGATGGGCTATAAACTCTTTGCAAAACCATGTGCCCGATTGGTTCCTCCATGTTCTTTTGCATTGACTGCAGGATTTCTGGCAGGCCTGATGATTTCTTGTGCATTCCTATTGGTGGTCTTTTGTGGGTTGCTCCACCAAAGTGGACAACTCAGTCCTCTGCAGCAGAATCTGCATGCGGCCACACTCTCCTGTGAGCTGCTACCTGCACTAACCTTGCACCTTGTTCTGGTTGCAGTGCACAAATGCCTGGTGTCTCATCATGTGTAGTTCCTGCTTTGAATCTATCATCTAGGCTGCACTCAGGCCTGGATCCTCTCTGATGAGACAGGCAGTATGAATCAGGAAAATTCCCAGCATGCCACATCTGCCTCAGGACATACTCCCTCAAAGGGTGCGATCTGTGTTCCAGGAGGGTGAGGGGAGAATACAGTTTGGCCCGCCACCCTCAGGCACAGATTGCAGGTGACCACCGGGACTGTGGGTTGTTGAGGCAGGCTGGTTAAAAGACCTCCTCAATTCTTCATCAAAGTCGCTTCATTAAATTTTAAGCTATCCAGCCCTCAATCCCTCACACCCCAACAACCCCCAACATCTCCTCATGAGACTTTCATGCCCCTAGACCAAAGTAAAGCTAAATTATGCTCCCCAGCCACCTCCATGGACCCTTTTAGCTCCCATGCCATGTTCATGTCAATGCATGCTAAGCCATCAACTAACTTTGGCCCTTGATACTAAGATTGGTGGAGTTGCAGATAGCGAGGAGGACTGTCAGAGAATACAACAAAATATAGATAGATTGGAGAGTTGGGCAGAGAAATGGCAGATGGAGTTCAATCCAGGCAAATGCGAGGTGATGCATTTTGGAAGATCAAATTCAAGAGCGGACTATATGGTCAATGGAAGGGTCCTGGGGAAAATTGATGTACAGAGAGATCAGGGAGTTCAGGTCCATTGTACCCTGAAGGAGGCAACGCAGGTTGATAGAGTGGTCAAGAGGGCATACAGCATGCTTGCCTTCATCGGACGGGGTATTGAGTACAAGAGTAGGCAGGTCATGTTACAGTTGTATAGGACTTTGGTTAGGCCACATTTGGAACACTGCGTGCAGTTCTGGTCGCCACATTACCAGAAGGATATGGATGCTTTGGAGAGGGTGCAGAGGAGGCTCACCAGGATGTTGCCTGGTATGGAGGGTGCTAGCTATGAAGAAAGGTTGAGTAGATTAGGATTGTTTTCATTGGAAAGACGGAGGTTGAGGGGGGACCTGATTGAGGTATACAAAATTATGAGAGGTATGGACAGGGTGGATAGCAACAAGCTTTTTCCAAGAGTGGGGGTGTCAGTTACAAGGGGTCACGATTTCAAGGTGAGAGGGGGAAGGTTTAAGCGAGATGTGCGTGGAAAGTTTTTTACGCAGAGGGTGGTGGGTGGCTGGAACGCTTTACCAGTGGAGGTGGTAGAGGCGGGCACAATAGCATCATTTAAGAGGCATCTAGACAGGTATATGAACGGGTAGCAACAGAGGGAAGTAGACCTTGGAAAATAGGAGACAGGTTTAGATAAATGATCTGGATCGGCGCAGGCTGGGAGGGCCGAAGGGCCTGTTCCTGTGCTGTAATTTTCTTTGTTCTTTGTTCTTACACCCACCATGACAAATCACCAGTATGCCAAATCTTAGGACCCATGTTGAAGTGAAATAAAGATCTAAATACCTATTACAACTTTTAAAAAAAATTAATTTATGGGATATGGGCGTCACTGGTTAGACCAGCATTTATTGCCCATCCCTAGTTGCCCTTCAGAAGGTGGTTGCCTTTGTGAACCGCTGCAGTTCTTCAGGGGCAGGTATACCCATTGTGCTGTTAGGGAGGGAGTTCCAAGATTTTGTCCCAGCGACAGCGAAGGAACGGCGATATATTTCTAAATCAGGGTGATGAGTGACTTTGAGGAGAACCTCCAGTTAGTGGGGTTCCCACTAACCCCACTAACTGCTGCTCTTGTCCTTCTAGATGGTAGTGGTCATGGGTTTGGAAGGTTCTGTCAAATGAAACTTGGTGAGTTACTGTAGTGCATCTTGTAGATAGTCCACAAGGCTGCCACTGTTTGTCAGTGGTGGAGGGCTTGAATGTGTGTGGGAGGAGGAGCAATCAAGTGGGCTGTTTTATCCTGGGTGGTGTTGAGCTTCTTGAGTGTTGTTGGAGCTGCACTCATCCAGACAAGTGGAAAGTATTCCATTACACTCCTGACTTGTGCCTTGTAGATGGTGGACAGGCTTTGAGTGGTCAGGAGATGAGTTACTCGCCGTAGGATTCCTAACCTTTGACCTGTCCTGGTAGCAACAGTATTAATGTGGCTAGTCCAGTTCAGTTTCTGATCAATGGTAATCCCCAGGATGTTGAGTGTGGGGGATTCAGTGATGGTAATGCCTTTGAATGTCAAGGGGCGATGGTTAGATCCTCTCTTGTAGGAGATGGCCATTGCCTGACACTTGTGTGGCGCGAATGTAACATGCCATTTGTCAGCCCAAGCCTGGATATTGTCTAAGTCTTGCTGCATTTGGACACAGACTGCTTCATTATCTGAGGAGTCATGAATGGTGCTGAACATTGTGCAGTCATGTGCAAACATCCCCACTTCTGACCTTATGATGGAAGGCAGGTCCTTGATGAAGCAGATGGTTGGGCCTAGGACACTACCCTGAGAAACTCCTGTAGTGAGTCCTGGACTGAGATGATTGACCTCCAACCACTATAACCATCTTCCTTTGCACCAGGTATGACTCCAACCAGCGGAGAGTTTCCCCCCTGATTCCCATTGACTCCAGTTTAGCTATGGCTCTTTGATGCCATACTCGGTCAAATGCTGCCTTGATGTCACGGGCAGTCACTCTCACCTCACCTCTAGCATTCAGCTCTTTTGTCCATGTTTGAACCAAGGCTGTAATGTGATCAGGAGCTGAGTGACTCTGGCAGGACCCAAACTGAGCCTCTGTGAGCAGGTTATTGCTGAGTAAGTGCTGCTTGATAGCACTCTTGATGACTCCTTCCATCACTTTGCTGATGATGAAGAGTAGACTGATAGGGTGGTAGTTGGTGGGATCAGATTTGTCCTGTTTCTTGTGTAAAGGACACACCTGGGAAGTTCTGCAGCTCTACTGGAACCAAAGAGAAAATGCTGGAGAATCTCAGCAGGTCTGGCAGCATCTGTAGAGAGAGAAAAGAGCTAACGTTTTGAGTCCTGATGACCCTTTATCAAAGCTAAAAGACAGAGAAAGTGGGAAATATTTATACTGTGGAGTGAGAATGAAAAAGCCACAGAAACCCAGGGAAATGGGGTGCTAATGGCCACAGAAACCAAGGGGAGAGAGTGCTGATGGCAGTCCCCAGAGAGAACAAAAGGTGTGAAAGGCCAAACAGCAGAGAAACTAACATCAGAGGGTAAACTGCGACAGATGTAGATGTGGGGGGGGGGGGGGGGGGGGGGGGGTGGAAGGGGGAAGCAAAGGGGGGGATGGGTTAGGAAAGGTGGATAAGTTGGGAAGGGGCGTAAATATATATAAACAAAGACAAGAAAGAAAGAAATGGTAAAAGACAGTTAAAATGAAATGGGATGAAAACAAATGGGTTGAGGTGGGGTAGAGCTTTTCATCTGAAGTTGTTGAATTTGATGTTGAGACGTGTCTAACCGGAAGGCAAGATATTGTTCCTCCAGTTTGCGTTGAGCTTCACTGGAACATTGCAGCAGGTCAAGGACAGACATGTGGGCATGGGAGCAGGGTCCTGTGTTAAAATGACAAGCAATGGGAAGGTCAGGGTCCTGAATGCGCACAGACAGAAGGTGCTCAGCAAAGCGGTCACCAAGTCTGCATTTGGTCTCTCCGATATAGAGGAGACCGCATTGGGTGCAGAGAATACATAGAGCATGCTGTGCAGAAGGAGGCCATTCAGCCCATCGAGTCTGCACCGACCCATTTAAGCCCTCACTTCCACTCTACCCCTTAACCCAATAGCCCCTCCTAACCTTTTTGGATACAAAGCACAATTTAGCATGACCAATCTACCTAACCTGCATGTCTTTGGACTGTGGGAGGAAACCTGAAGCACCCAGAGGAAAGCCACGCAGACACGGGGAGAACGTGCAGACTCCACACAGACAGTGACCCAGCATGGAATCGAACCTGGGACCCTGGCATTGTGAAGCCACAGTGCTAGCCACTGTGCTACGGTGCTTCCCAATGCAATAGATCAAATTGAAGGAGGTACAAGTGAAACGCTGCTTCACCTGGAATTAGTGTTTTGGGCCTGTGATGTTAAGCATTGAAGAGGTAACGGGGCAGGTGTTACACCTTCTGCGATTGCATGGGAAGGTGCCACAGGTGATGGGAGAGGCGTTGGGTATGGTGGAGGAGTGGACTAGATTATGTTGGAGGGAACGGTCTCTGCAGAATGCTGACATAGGGAGTGAAGTGAAGATGTGTTTGGTGGTGGCATCACGCTGCAGTTGGCAAAAATGGTCGAGGATTATGCTTTGCATACGGAGGCTGGTGGGGTGAAATGTGAGGATGAGGGGGACTCTATCCTTCTTTTGGGAGGGAGGGGGGGGCGAGGGTAATGGCGCAGGAGATGGACTGCCCTGTTGAGGGCCCTGTCAACAACTGTAGGTGGGAAATCACGGTTGAGGTAGCTGTATTGGAACAGCTTGGCTAGGGGTGTGGCAAGTTCTGGAGCACAAGTCTTCAGTACTATTGCCGAAATATTATCTGGATCCATAGCCGTTGCAGTATCCAGTGCTTCAGCCATCTCTTGATATCACGTGGATTGAATCGTATTGACGCTGGAGACTTCTGGAGGAGACTGAGATGGATCATTCACTCGGCCCTTCTGGCTGAAGATTGTTGCGAATGCCTCAGCCTTGTCTTTTACACATATGTGCTGGGCTGCTCCATCATTGAGGATGGGGATATTTGTGGAGCCTCCTCCTCCAGTGAGTTGATTAATAGTCGATCACCATTCATGGCTAGATGTGGCAGGACTGCAGAGCTTAGATCTGATGTGTTGGTTGGGGAATCGCTTAGCTCTGTCTATTACTTGCAGGCTTATGCTGTTTGGCACACAAGTAGTCCTATCTTGTAGCTTGACCAAGTTGACACCTCATTTTTCGGTACACCTGGTGTTGCTCCTGGCATGCTCTCCTGCACTCTTCCTTGAACCAGAGTTGGTCCCCTGGTTTGGTGGTAATAGAGTGGGGGATATGCCGGGCCATGAGGTTGCAGATTGTGGTTGAATACAATTCTGCTGCTGCTGATGACCCACAACACCTCATGGATGCCCAGTCTTGAGTTGCTAGATCTGTTTGAAGTCTATCCCATTTAGCACAGTGGTAGTGCCACTCAAGACGATGGAGGGTATCCTCAATGTGAAGACGGGACTGTGCGGTGGTCACTTCTACTGATACTGTCATGGACAGATGCATCTGCAGCAGGCATGTTGGTGAGGATGAGGTCTAGTATGGTTTTCCCTCATGTTGGTTCCCTCACCACCTGCTGCAGTCCCAATCTAGCAGCTATGTTCCTTAGGACCCGGCCAGCTTGGTCTGTGGTGGTACTACTGAGGCACTCTTGGTGATGGACATTGAAGTTCCCCACCCAGAACATATTCTGCATTCTTGCCACCGTCAGTGCTTCCTCCAAGTGGTGTTCAACCTGGAGGAGTACTGATTCGTCAGCTGATGGTGGCCGGTATGTGGTAATCAGCAGGAGGTTTCCTTGCCCATGTTTAGCCTGAAGCCATGAGACTTCTTGGGGTCCAGAGTCGATGGTGAGTTCTACCAGGGCAACTCCCTCCCGACTGCATAACACTGTGCCCCCACCTCTGCTTGGTCTGTTCTGCCAGTGAGACAAGACATACCCAGAAATGGTAATCGTGCTGTCTGGGATATTGTCTGAAAGTTATGATTCTTATTTCTTTATAGAAACAAATTTCTACTCATAACCCTACACCAAAGATTGCTCATCCTTTAATAACCTCTTTGAGCTGTCAAATTGTGAACTTAGGAATTCCTGCTGAGATACCTCGGGCTTGTTGAAAACAGCCAAGTGTAATTATATAATGAGTGTCCTTGGGGAAATGCCACATCCAGATCCCACCCACCTTTTCTAAAGATCTGCAGAGTCTCCACGATCATGTGAAAATCCAGACCTCGGTGTCAGTAAGTGAGCTTTTGAGTATGAGTGTGAAATCAAGAAATGGTGTCCTGTCTTCACAATCAAGTCCCTACTTAGTGTTCCTCCATTGACTGGCCATGTTGCACCTGTTTGGTATCTGAAAGGAAAGGGGGTGCAAGAGTAAAGTTGTAATGTGGGGAGTTGAGCAGTTGGGGGAAGTGGGGTGATGATAGCACAAAATAAGAGGTGCACGTTTACACTATACGCATCTCATAAATCAGAATAGGGTATGGATGAGGGAGAAGTGAGCATTAAGGAGGAGATTAGTTATGAGGATGCCATAATTTTTTCATGGAGTTAACATTTGTTGGCCCCGCCGTCAGCTGTGGCCATCCCAATAATGGCCAGCACCATCTCCTCCACAGAGCTTAGAATATGCCCTCTTGGTGCACTGCATTAGGTCCTCGGAGCTTGACTCCTGGCATTGACCTACACGGCTATCTACTCCCATTTCCTTTTGCACAAATGCCTGGAGATCTGCCTGTTCCCTGTGGATACAGGACATCTCTCTTCCACTTCAACTGCTCCACTGAGCGCTGCATCTGAAAACCATGGAGCCAGATCTCTCTCATAATGTGCCATCCTTCACATTTTCCCAGATCAGATTCGCTTCCTGCACAACTAACAGAAGCTTTTCCAATCATAACACAGCTTCCCTTTAAGAGCCTACTACTACTAGCTTTAAGTGGGATCAGGAGATCACAATTTTGGGTCTCCTGCTGACGCATGCAGGCAATGAATCTTGTGGTTCGTGTTGGTTGCACGGAGGAATCATGCAGCTTAGCAAGCAGCACAAAGTTGGCATGCTACTTGCATGGGCTAATTGCCCATTGCAATCTCCATGCCCAATTTAGCCTCCTGCATGTTTTATTGACGTTGTAATATATAAACATACGTCAGTTTGAAAGTGTAAAATGCCTTTAGAACTGAGAAATTAACAGCAGAATGGGGTAATATAGTTGGATGCAATCAGTAACATTGGATGTGTGACTAATTAGATAATTGATGGGAGCGCAGAGATTCTCCAAGCTTAAAAATGATGCTTAAAACTTGAAGGAGGAACTGGAAAAGAGATGTGTCACTTAACTATATCAAATGGAGCACATTCTTATTCGCACAGTTGTCACTGCTGCTTTGTTTTATTCATTCAGCAGTGTGATACTTAAATTGCAACTTCCCTTCACCACTTCAGTCCCATCCCCTGCTGCTCATTGTATTCAAATTAGAGTTTTTATTACTTAAAACTCAAATTAGGGACTGCTCACACTATTTTATTTCCTTCACAATTACTGTGATACCCCTTAGGTTAAACTTTGAAAGAGGAATCCTTAGTTTGAAGAAATGTCCTTTTCAGACTCTTTGATCCGATTTAAAAAGCCAAGAATAAATTCAAATTTAACATGTACAGTACACATGGCGCAGAATAGCAAATATTTTATCAACATAAAAAAATGAAGTGGGTAATTTCTCAGAGAGAGCAACTGTCATTTGCCTGCATTTTTCTTAGCAAATTAGTGTCAATAGTCGATGAACAGGATTGTGGAATGTATTCAGACACTGGCTTTTTAAAGAAGAAAATTGCTTATGTGCTTCATTTATGGGAACTGGCGAGTTTGTACATTAGAGAGAAACATTGAATTTCACTGTTCATTTTAAACCAGCCCTCCCAGAAAATACATAACCCTATTAATAAAAACAAAATACTCAAAAAGCAACAACTTCAAATAAAATCCTTTAATTTTCTCAAAACCGTCAGTTTTTGTGCAGATGAAACACCCATCAATCACCTTGCATGTTTGATAATTGACACTGAATTATCCCCTACCCTGAACCAATTAACAGATTATAGTCACCCAGGCTTTTGGAACAGCTAAACTTACTTAAAAGTGTAATGTATAAAAACACAAAAAAATCTTTTCAGTTGGTTAAAGGTTCGAATAAAGTGCTTCAAATGAGACTGAACACCACCAGAACTTTTGATACTGAATAATGAAAGCAAGCACAGCTATCATTCACCCATAATAAACCTCTAATGTGCAGTGGTCATAATTGTTATTTTGGGAACAGGTGGAAAATTGGCAGTTATGAATTAACTTCCTATTATACGATCTGCCA
This sequence comes from Scyliorhinus canicula, assembly GCF_902713615.1. Lineage (NCBI taxonomy): Eukaryota > Metazoa > Chordata > Chondrichthyes > Carcharhiniformes > Scyliorhinidae > Scyliorhinus > Scyliorhinus canicula. Next base: position 255,462,693 of record NC_052146.1, read on the forward strand.
ATTGTTTTTTTCAACTGGTTTGAACTGGGCCTCTCCTGCTTCAGATTCCCACCTGACCCCCTGATCGCACACTCCCCAACTTAGTGTTGGAAAATCTCCTTCTGGCCCCTGGAGGCTGATTCTCAATGCCTTGATTTTAATGGTTGGGCAGCTGCTTCTTATTGACTCCTTGGCTGTTTTGATCAGGAAGTCGACAAGCAGCATGCCGATGAGGCCTGGCTGTGAAAATGTTTTACATTCCTTTTTATTTTTCTACTAAAATTAATGAAGAGAAGAAAATGTAAAGTATAATCGTTATGTGGAAGGCGACAGCTATGAATATCCAATCCTTGAAGCCAAGCAAATAAATTAAATTTTACAGCTGGAGGTATGGGAGGGTCATAGCAGGTTTGGCAGTGGGGGAGCGGTGGGGATGCAGAGTAATGCTTACAAAAAGAACAAGGTGATTTTCCAAGCAACTGAATTAAATTAATATTCCCGTTCATTGGAAACAAGGAAAATTCAGGAGCTCTAAAAATCCAAGTTCCCTCCCAAAAAATCCAAGAGTGCTGGACCTTCAAGAATGCCTCAGCAACACCAACCTTAAGTCATCGTTGTTAGCTAGAGCAGTCCAGCAGCACTATCTGGCATTCCACCAGACCCATTAAAATCAAGGAGGGAAATTATTTTTCTCAAATCTTGGGCTCAAAAAGGAGCCATTAAGCTTCCAAACAATTGGAATTGGCTTCTTCCAAGATCAATTACCATAGCCTAGAGGGTTGAGATTTAGAGGGCATCAAAGGGAACCCAACAGCTGACATGACTATTGATGAGATATTTTAGGGGCATTAAGGGTGAAATTTCCTTCATGAAACCTTGGAACTCCCATTAATAAATTCCCTAAGTGTTTAGTAGATGGATGGAGGATTCATCTGTGCTCTCCTCTGTAAAATTTAAATGGTCAGGTTAAAATTGCAAGACGTCCCCACGTGGAAAACAAAAGATTTCCTCCTTCTCCAGCGGAAGAATTGCATAGCCTAAGGGCGGAATTTTGCTTTATTTGCACAGAGTGTTGGCTGAGGTGAGGAAACCAGTGTGTAGCTCAGAGGCTGCACAGCTGGTGTTTCTCACCACATTATACCGCAATCTGTTCCAAAATAATTTTTCAGCATGTCACACATCATCACGCTGCTGGGGTCGAAGACAGTCACCAATGGTGGCTCTACAGAGATCTGTGCACCCTTTGTAAAGGTGCCCCGATCAGAGATAAAAATGAATCCCCTCCCCCCCCACTGATAAGGGGAGCCCCCATGCCCACAGATAAGGAGAACACCACCATCCTACCCCATGGAGCTCCTCAGAGTGGCCTCTGCACTGTCCCCTGTCACTGCCCAGTGGCAGTGCCAGGGTACAGCCTGGCCATGTCTTTATTCCCCCAGGGGCATTAGTTACCGGTGTGCCCCTGGCGGGTTCCCTTTGCTTAGCTCCTATTTTTGAAAAGTAGTTGTAAACCTTACAGACATGGCGTCATGTTGGGAAGGGGGGAATTTCAAATGTGTGTGGACGAAATGCCGTGGAAGCCCTCTAATTATATTAAAATTTATTGAAATGAGGTTCCTGTCTTTCCTTGGTGAGTAGAGCGAAGAATTGGAAAACGAGATCTGGGCGGTGAGATTCTCATTTTCCGAATCTGGTGCAATTTTGCACCCTTGCTACTGTTTGCGCTTGAGGCGGACATGGGTGTAAAATCATGGCATAAGTTTTTTTAAAACTATTTTTTAGGATGAGTGGCTTAAACCTCTCATATCAGACAGAAAGCAGGCAGAAAAGCTTCATCCTTTATGCACTGACAATTTTTGAAGCGGTGACTCCAAATTAGCCGCAATATCATCAGCCAATTTTAAGACCATAAGAATAGGAGCAGAATTAGGCCACTCGGCCCATCGAGCCTGCTCCGCCATTCAATCATGGCTGATATTTTTCTTGTCCCTATTCTCCTGCCTTCTCCTATCTGTCCATCATTTCCCTCCATCTATCACTCTCCTTTTGTGCAATTTCAGATAAGAGTAGAGGTTGGGAGTGTGGAATATTGATGGAACAATAAACTCCAATAAATATCTTTCACAGTGTTCTGAATCGGAGAGATCAAAATAACTGCACATATTAGTCCTCATTCAGTTTGTCTTTGCACCCTGCCTCACACTGCTCCTTTAGAAATCTCTGGTTCTGCCCTGCTAACTACAGCACGCTTTTTCGGTTACAAATTGTGAATACAGAAAGGTAGAGCTGTTTAGAGTAATGAACATGCCATTGCTGCTGTGTGTTTTAATCAGAGGGTACCTGATAGAGTGGAACATTTTAATAAAATATCGCAGTGTTGAAAATGACAAGAGGGTGTTGGTAAGTTAAAATACCAGCTACAACAATAAAAGATCTGGCATTGATTCTCATTTTCTCTACCTCGACCTAGCACCTCTTCTGTGGTTACTTCAGGATGTCAGATCAATTTTCCTTTTTTATTCAACTCAGTCACCTTGGCCCATAATGTTGAGAATGAGAGCTACCTCATCAGCAAGTCTGCCCTGAAAAACACATGCAGCAGTGGCCGAAAAATGATGCCACCCCCTGCCTTATTATTCTTTCCTCTAGTGTGGGTGGCACTTGGCCTGTCAGTAGTTAATGTCAAGTGAGAAGGGAACTCTGAACTCCTCTTCCTGCAACATTAGAGCTCTAAAGTGCAGTGCTGCTATTCCAAAGCGGTTTTGTGGTGATATGTGGACTGCGGTGATAGAAAAGCTATCACCATCAGAGTTTTGAACAAAATCTGGCCGCAATTACTGCAATCTGCATTCGTGCAAATCAGTAATCCCAATATTGGCTGTTTAGAGGTCCCATTGTCACAACAGTATAAAAACAAGACATAAAACTCAATTAGTCCAATTTTGTTGAGCTCCGCGTTTCCAAAAAATACACATTCTACAAACTCAAGCATGTAAAAGTGGAAGCTTGTTTAATATTGCTCTACCATCATCCTGAAAGGCATAATTAGAGTACACATTGGAACTGATTAAAGTTACAGAATCATTGTCTCCTTTTGCATTAACAATATATACAATATAAAATAAATACATTTACACAAATGGACATTTGTCAGAGCACACAGTATGATACACGTCACAAAAATATACAGTTGATTGTTTACAGATGTGAAGCACAAAGCTTGCCTAGACCTACAGACATGGTTTTTCACTACAGGTTAAACTTCAACTCCTGGTATTTGTAGCTTTTTTGAAACTTTTTTTTCTGCTTTTAAACTTTGCATGTAAGACTGCCATAAATTGTTTGTAGGCAGGTAAACACAGATGCATAAATAATTTAAATACAACCACCAACACCCAACATTCTGTTCTATATAAGAAAAATAGCTGTTTATAATTTTTTCACATTATTTTTGAAACTTGTCTTTTTTTTTTTAAATGCAAATAGTGGAATAAATATTTGTTCTGATTGAAATGCAAGTGCAACTGTTGAGGAGTCACACAATCATATTGCCATAATTAAGCAGGAAAAAAGATAATTGTAAAGAAAAAAAAAAGGAAGAAAAATTAGATACAGCTTAAAACATAGAACCTTCATTTTAACTATCTCATTTTGCTGTTCTGAGATTTTGCTGTGGGTTCTAACCATAAGCATGCGCAAAATAAACCTTAAATCCATCCCTTGCACTCCACAGAGCTAAGCTCCTGCTACTCAAAATCAGCACCTTACTCCCAGGAGTTGGATTTTTTTTTAAAGGGTCGTGCCAGTTTCTTAGTTCCCTATTCCAGCTATAAACTTCAAGTTATTGACCACCTGAATGAGCTGCTAATGATGAATAAAGTCTAGAATCACAGTACAGTCAATTCTCTACTGAGAAACCACAATCTACTATATAGTCTTGTACGGCTAATGATACACAGTATTTATAGCACAAGGTTGATGCATGCCATCAACCTTTTTGTCTTTTTCTTTTTTTTTGTTCAAAGCACACAATGTAGCAGTAGTTTGGGAAACTTGTCTGCACCAAAAACTTGTAACGACACAAAGCTGGTTTCAACAACCGTTTGAGATGTTTGAACGTAGCCATATTTACAGCATTTAAAAATTAGACATTTACCTATTGTTTGGAAATATTCAAATTCTTTTCTAAGATATACATTATTATTCTACAATAAACTGTTACACAAAATATCCCTTTTTAAATTAATGATTTAAATGTGTATTGTCGGAAGAGATATTTGTTTTGATTCTTAAACTATTTGTTCTTATTATTAATAGGAGCAATCTTATCACCAGTAAGGAATAGAATACACTATCTCCTGAGGAATTTTACATCCATTACTGTCACTAATTCTACCCTGTGTCTAATGCGTACAATCACAAGAATCTAACACCACAATAAGAACAAGACAACAGTCTTTGAATTCAACTAAAATTAGAAGAACACAGCAAACATGAAACATTGCAAGCTGAACTACAACATTTTTTTTTGTTTCCAATACATGACCTCAGGTTAGGCTCACAATCTTTGATTACATAAGTGTACACAGAAGAGGATGTCACATGGTACAACAGGGAGCAGCTACTAATACTGACATTTTGAGTACTTGGTACAGGTTAGCGCCTTCATTTGTTTTAAACTGTAGCAAATGTAGCCTTTAAGGGGGAGGAAAAACATCTGATTAGTTGCTAAACCAAATTTACACCTTAACAGTCATGTTTTGAATGGTTAATAAATATGCTTGTCACGTACATTATTTTACATTAGTACCATATTTCCAAAGTATGCTGGGGCAAGCTAGTGTATAATCTTGTTGCATTGGATTCAATTGTCAGATCAACTAGCCTATCAATAAAGGTGTAATCTAATTGCAATAATGAACTTGAAGCTATGTATTATTATTACCTTGTGTTAAAGAAGTTGAGGATTTTGACTGAACTGGCACTCAACATAAATTGCATCCATAAAAAGTATGCACCTTCTCATTCGCTATTGCTTAAGATAAATTCACAGATTAATAAAATGGCTGTAGTGGTAAAGCTGGTACAAAAAACCCATAAACAACATCAACAACAAAGGTTTTAAAAAAAGTTTTGTTTGTTCTTCATAACTGTCCATCGTTTTTCCAGCCAGCAAATAAATGCAGTATTTTTCAGTATTGCGTGACTGAGTAAAGCTTACTATTCCCTGAAATAGACATAGTTCCTAACCTAAGAAAGATCTGGAAGACTTGAAAACAATTAAGGAATTAAATGGCTGTAACTGATCTAAGGTGGAAAAAATGCAATGAGAAGAAGCAGCCAATGCAACGCTGCTCCGTTGCCTAATTACAGACTGTTCATATGGAACCTAATACTGCATTCAGTCAATGCGCTGTACTGTTAGGTAAAACAGTTGTCAGTCTGAATCCTTTGTTGATGGGGATATTTCTCTTATTATTAGTTCAGTGGCATCCATAGTCTGGATTCCCATCCTTTGGCAGGGCTGGCTTCTTTCTCTCTCTTCATTTAGAGACCTCATTAAAAAGTTCAACAGCAAAATCTGCATGAAAAAATCCTAGAAGAATGAAAGCTGCTTCACAGTCATACTGCTAAATATCAGTGCAGTTTTTTTTTCAATTAAACACTACAGTTAACTTTTGTCTTGTTCAATTCCTATGCTTCTTCCCTTTGCTGTGGCCTAACCCATTCTGTGTGTTTTCATGGGAAGGCCTAGGTTCTTCTAGTCAGACCTTGGCCTCCAGCATTTCCAAGAATAGTTTGTGCATGGGAACTTTGCCTTCCAGTTTGATGTTGTAGAAATGTTGCACAGCTTTGGTAGAGGTCTGCCGGAGAAGAGGGAGAGTCATCAGTAGCTTACCAGCACGGCGAGGGTCTTCCCCATGCTGCCCAGCCTCATAGTCCTGCAGGGCCTCATGCAAGACATCTTGCAGCTTCTGGACAGCCTCAACATCTTCTATGTGCATTGAATCTACAAGACAACATGAAAGTTCTGTTAACACAACTATAAGTAAAGCAAGAATAGTGTACACATATTTGATGCTATTTTAAAATGTTTAACTTATGGTTGAAGTTTAAGCACGCTTACAATGTTGATCAGCTGAAACTTAAACTCAGCTCCATGTTTAAACAGAACAATTCTAACCTTCAAATAAAGGAACACTTCACTTTAAAAAAATGTCTGATATTTAGATTATGTTTAATGGCTTTTAATTGCCTAATAACTGTATTTGTTGGATTTTCATAAGCAAAGTATTTGCAAATGTGCCTTTGTAATTTACTTTCTGTTACTTGTCCTCTACCTAATTTCTCTATCAATTATATGATGAAACTTACAGGAAAGCTCCAAGTAGACAACTACAGCAGTGAATTTGGCCAACACTTTAATTTATAATCAATGGGCATTTCACAGTAAAAAGTCAAAATAAATTTAACACAATGATTGAAAAGGTGAAAAGAACATTCTAAATGGAACAGCTTTCAGTGAAGTGGTTTAAAACAGGATTTTTAGCTGAATATCAAAGGTCCTTCCATTTGTATGAATGCTTTGCTTTCTTAGTTCTGCAATGGATAATGAAGTTCTGATAGTTCCAATGTTTTAAACATTTTATTTATTTTGGGAAGATAACTTTTTTTCATTTAGTTATACATATATTTCTGCTCGAGAGTGCATTTCACAGCACCATGAATCAGTCGTGTAAATGCAGCAAAAAGATTTGGAGTTGTGAGTTTTATTGTTAATAAAACTAGGGTTGCTTTCTCCAGCTTGTAGTTTGTAAAATATGATGATTGGTCTGCTTAATCTTCCTGCAATATTTTCTTTTTAAGTTGTTGTAGTATTTTTGCAGCATTCCAGGATAGGTCTTAACACTTTTAGCTTTATATTTTCCTGAATTGCTACAATCCAGAGAAACTCAAGTCTTATCTGCTATCGTTCAGCTACAGTGTGATTTTATTCCGAAGCAGCTTAAACTATATTTGACAACACCTAAAAAGCATTTTAGTCCAGCATGCAAACATACATACTCCAAAAATGTGCAGATTAGGTGGATTGGCCATGCTAAATTGCCCTTAGTCTCCAAAATTGCCCTTAGTGTTCGGTGGGGTTACTGGCTTATGGGGATAGGGTGGGGGTGTGGGCTTGGGTAGGGTGCTCTTTCCAAGAGCCAGTGCAGACTCGATAGGCCGAATGGCCTCCTTCTGCACTGTAAATTCTATGAAATCACGTTCAGGCAAAATCAAATCGGAAGCAGGGAGAAAGTTTTCAATCCAATTTAGTAAAGTCCGAAAAGAATAGCGTATTAGTTGTCTGAAATTGCTGAGCTTAGAAATGTCATTGACAGCTGAAGGGCTCCTGACTTCATACGCGCTCCATCGTCAGAGCAGTGAAGTGCCAACAACCGTTGCTGAGACAAATTTAAAAAAAGTGCAACTTTTTGCTGAAACAATTTCCCTCCCATCAATCTGGGAATTTGCGCATCAATATATGAGATGAACTGTTAATTACAAAATCAATTAAAAAATAATTTTCAAAACAGTCACGCTTTGGTTCTCTGGGGTACAATTTGGCAGAAGGTTCATCTCGGACCCACCAAATCAAGAGCTGTCATCCGAAAATAAGCGAAAGCAATCTGGTTTTTCATTTTTCAGCGTGGCTGAGCCCAGCCTGAGATTGATCAGCACATATGGCCTCAGAAAACAAACTGTCAATACCTTGAATGCTGTAGAATTTGAACAAATGGCTGTCCTCCCATTCAGCTACTCATTGCATTCCATTTAACAGATTTTATTGACAGTTTCCTTCTTGTAATTAAAGAGAAAACTACTGGCCGGCAACCAAGATAAAGTTCAAAGATTAGGTCAAAACAAAAGAAGGCAGAGGGAAATAGAGGGACACGGCGTGATTGTCAACAGTACACAACACCAGAGCTGTTATTGACACACAGGTAGCTAACGATCAGCATGTTATTAAAGAGTGATCTATCATGAACTTTATGCAAATGTTAAAGTGCCTAAAGACCACGATAAAGCATTGGGGAGAAGGGAAAGAACAACAAAGCACAAACGATTTTATTCATGATTCATTCCCAATTGCTTCTGCACTTTAAATTCAAATCTGGATAATGTACGTGCTGGAAAAATTAACCTCTTTTGTGCTGGTAAAAAGCACATGCATTCAGGGGAAACAAAATCTGCTTTTCAGATTTTTATGACAATTTAATGAATATGCTGAAAGCTTATTGAAAACAGATTTTAATTTCAAAAGCATATTCTTAAACAAGATTGAAGCAGTGCAGTATGTTTGACTTTACTAAAGGAGCAGCATAATTAAGTTTGCAATTCTAAATGATTTTATGTAGAACTGTAATTGGCAACATCAATTTCTCACACACATTGTCAATTGCTTTTGTCCAACAATGAATACTTCAGTAATAAAAACAGAAAGTGCTGCAAAAGCGCTTCTAGCGACATCGTGGAGAGACAGAGCTGCCGTTTCAATTCGACTATGACTCGTCTTCAGACCTGAAGTTCTTCAGTTATGAAGAAGAATTAGACTCAAAATGTTAATTCTGTTTCTCTCTCCACAGATGCTGCAAGGCCTGATTAATTTTTCCAACAGCTTGTTTTTAATTTCAGATTTCCGGCATCCACAATGTTTTGCTTTTATTTTTTAATTGTTGGGCTTGATACAACGTAGTGACCTTTCATTATAAACTAAGTTTATACTTAAGACCACACAACGTAGGAGCAGAAGTAGGCCATTTGGTCCATCGGGTCTGCTCGGCCATTCAATAAGATTGTGACTGATTTGATATGATAATCCTCAACTCCACTTTTCCGCCATATCCCATCACCCTTGATCCCCTTACCAATTTAAAATCTGTCTGTCGCAGCCTTGAATATATTGAATGACCCAGTCTCTACAGCTCTCCGTGGTCAAGAATTCTACAGATTCACTATATTCTGAGAGAAAAAATTCCTCCTCATCTCTGTCTTAAATGGGTGACCCATTACTCTGGTCATAGACCCTCTCACAAGGGGAAACAACCTCTCAGGATCTATCATGTCAAGCCCCTTGAGAATCCTATATGTCTCAATAAGGCTGCCTCTCATTCTTCTCAACTCCAATAAGTACAAACCCAAACCTACTCAACCTCTCCTCATAAAAAACTCTCTTCATACCCATGATCTACCTCGTGATCCTTCTCTGGACTGCCTCCAATGCCACTATATCTTTCTTTAGACAGGGGACCAAAACTGTTCACAATATTTAAACCAAATCAAAACAAATTTCATAGGAGAATTTGCAACCACAGAAGGGATGAAAACGGTTTGAGTGAGCGAGAAAGATAATAACGTATCGAAATTGTGCCTACAGTCAAGCAACTGTGCCAACCTGAATTAGCAAGTGCTATAGCTTTGAGGGTGACGAACTCTTCTTTCTCCAGCTTCATGCTCTTGTATTTCTTTACCAGCTGCAGTATAGCGTTATTCAGATCAAGAAGCCCAGCTAGCTTCGACTGGTCTTCATCCATGATGTAGTCTTCAGCATACACCAGCTCATCCTCAAAGGACAGTGACCTGTACACAATCCCCAAGATCAGAATCTCCATCCAGGCACTCTGGAGGAGGCTCATCTGATCAGCCAGAGATAATGTGGAGAACCCTGAAAAGAAAAATCAAGAATGTAACAGTGTTACCATGCCACGCACGGTGGAAACATCCAGCTAAGATCACGAGAAATATTAAATTGCTTTCATTTCGGCGTTAATACCTCTTCTCACCCATCAAAATACAACTTGACTCAATTCACAGAAACAATACCTTATTTGCACTCTCAATACTGTGAGGGGTTTTATTTTGTGCATGGGAGGTGGTGAGGGGAAAAATCCTGAGTTCATCAAAGAAGATAAATCAGATGTGTGTGGGGAGAGAAGTTAAATGAGCAGGGATTGCCATTTCTTTGATTAAATGCTATAAATCATGGGTCGGCTCTAAGGAAACTTTATAGGTTTCACTACACTCTCATATTGCAGCATGACAAACATTTCAAATTTATTTTTGTTCTGTCAGTGTTATCACATATTTAATATCATATTAATATCATCGAATTTTAATATATATTGCTCAACTGTACTGCTCTGATTAATAGTTTGATGATGCAAACGTTGTGATAAGGACTACTTATATTCTAGCAAGGCTGTGATTACTACTGGACTGCTCAATACTACTATGGTGAAGTACGAGCATTGCTTTTGGCTGAATCTCATCGCATTTACTCTGTTGCAGACTACGATGGATTGGCTCCTGAGCAGCACTCAGATTATGCAAGAGTCATAAATGAACATGGTGATATCACGGTTTTCCTGAGAAGGATTCAAGTGAAAGTCAGAATTCCAGTGCAATTCAATAATTTAGGTGGGTAACATTGCGACAAAATGGTTTTGCAAGTATCTAAAGTTCAACGTGCTGTGTAAATTAGGTTATATATGATTGAAAACATTTATTTCTTATTTTTCCTGCAACGCTGTCTTGTCCTTCTCAATGGTATTATGTAAGTGAGTGATACTGCTTTTACAATTGGGGAGACAAAAGTAACACAGGTGTGATACGGAATAGCAAATCCGTGCTCGTTTACCAGGGGAGGGGGGCGTTTTAAAACATCTGTTCAGGCAAGGCTGTCACACTGAAGGCTTTGCTACATGAATCAGTTTGCTTTATCCCTGTCTAACTAGAACACTAATGGCAAACAGCTCATTATATGTCTTTCAGGCTATTGTTTATACCAACTACAGTACTAATTTATTATCTCCTCACTGTTAAGATCTACAATCTTATTAACAGGACAAGAATGGTTTACAGCTTTTGAGGTGTTTTTTCTGGCCTGCCAATGACATGCAATGGAATGCCAGTTGGCAGAGCAGACCAAAAGCACTTAATAAAATCATCAAAGGGGATTAACCAAGCTTTCAAAGTGAATGTGTGTGCACACACATTTGAAGGGAGTGGGTAAAGGGAAGGAAGGTAACAAATGATGTAACAACTGTCAACAGCCTAATTAATCATCAGACCATTGAACACACCCGTTCATCTTTTTCAACAATACCATTTCTGAAAAGCTCAAATTACCCTGTTTTGATGGAATCTACTATTGTAGATGGTAGCACATAAGTCGGCCCAGCAAATAAGACAACAGCATTATATCCACCCCCAAAATCATATTTTTATATATACTCAGCACATACATCGCCCGCACCAATCCCCTTTTTCAGCCATGCCATGATACACTCACATTAGTAATCGGCTTCAAAAGTATCATCCCACAAATGGATGCTTCACTTACAGGTACCTTCTAACTGAGGTGCAAGGGATCAAGCAGGTAATGTGGGCTGTGCTGCGAAGATGCTGGGAGTTTAAGCCACACCCTCACAGAGCACACACTGCAGGACAAACAACAAAGACAGCAACTACCGACACCAAGGCCGGTGGTTTGCTTTTATACTGAATGTAAAAGTCAACCTCCATTTTTGGAGGGATGTTTCAAGGCTTCGAAGGTCAACTTATACATCCACATCTATGGTAATTTTACAGTCCTTGAAACGTGCACAGAGATTACGATGTGAATCAACCCAGGCCCACGATGCGGGCAACAAGCCAACTTTGTGTTGCTTCGTGATTTCAGTGACCAGCTAGCACACACCACTGAATACATCAGCAAAGGGGTCAATATTGTGAGTGTTTGGTCTCACTTATAGGTAGCAAGCAATGCTTAAAGATATCCTGCAAAGGAGGTGCAATCTAACTGGAGTAGTTTCTGCCAGATATGCTGGAAGTGAGATTGACCTGTGAAACATTGAATCATGGCACAACATGGGGAGGCAGCAGACTCCACTTGTTTCCGGCACTGTACTGGAGGCCTGAGTGGTGCAGATGGAAGGCAGGAGGGACGTCCTGTTGTCAAGATTGACAGGAGGCCCTTCAGACACGCACTCAGAAGGCAGTGAGAATAGATTACCATGAAGGACATTGCCAGAATTCAGCTCAGACAATCTGGATATAGGGCAGAATTCTCTGGTCCCCCAGTTGCGTGATTCTCGGTGGCGCATCGTTCGTTGGCAGCAGGATTCTCTACTCCCACAGCTTTCCCCATTGGAGCCCCCACATGCCACTGGGAAACCCGCGGGGCTGCGCTGCCAACGGGAAAAGAGAATCCCAACGGCTGGAAATTTCCGGCCATAATCTATAACACGTTCAATGACCTCACGTTAGTGGGGAAGGTCAGTGAATGCATTTCTAAATTGCACATGCCACTCACAAGAATTCGAGCCTCAGACGCTGTTCAATTCACCGCATGCCATCATTCACCTCAAAAAAATCTCTATCAATTAGGACTCAAACTCATGTCTTAAGTTTCACTTCACACATTTAGCACCGCTGCAAACCTCACAGCAACATCTAATAGGCTGACATTCAACTATGACAACCGCATCATCCAAACAGATTGCACAACTCTCTCACTGACATGCTTCCCTCTCTCTTGCAGCAAATAGGTGGTGTACAACCAGAGGCTTAGTGGAGGGGGACAGATGTGTGCATATTTTAACCAAAATGAAAGAGGCAGTTCTCGCTATGATGGGGGAATTGAAACTGTTGAAGATGGCAGGATGACAATACTTAAAGCTCCTTTACAAATCCCATTTCCCCCTCATCCCCCACTCTTCCACTTTATAAACTGTAGATGGTGTAAGCATGCACCCCCTACATGGCCCTCCCCCCATTTCTCATACAGCAATCTTAACCTTTTTGTTTCCTTTACGGCACACAGGAAGTGCAACATAGCAAAACTGTGATGTTGAAAATACAAATTTTACACTTGCAACCAGCAGCTCAGATAGTGGCACTGCCTGTAGATTGGAGGATAACGTAGGGACAGGAACTGCACATGGCCAAAAACCAGGCTTGAGTGGCCTGCAGCTTTGGGAGGGGGTAAGGCTAGCACTTGGAGCCACTCGCTCGAGAGCGAGGTTGCGCTTGGGTTCCTCTACAGAGGACACAGGTAAGCATTTTGATGAGGCTGTGTCCAGGAACCATGCAAACACAAGACTGCTGCAATCATGGTTGTGGACTACAGTGTGTAATAGGGCTTGCAGTCTGTCCTCCAATAGATTGCCCAAATTGTTGAAGTGTTGCTAGGGAGAATTGTCAGGGGTTCCATTGAGCACTGCTGTCCTCTTTCAAGAAGATAACATTTGTCCTCCTAACCCTGCTATTCCAAAGTGGTCATTGCTGTTGCCAGGCAAATATTCAGCCTAGATTTCTGCCATCCATGTTGGGATGGTGCAATCTAAAACAAGGCTTTGTAGGGCCAGAGCCGTTTGAAGTTATCCTCCAAAGCCATCTGCAGTCTCCTCCACTGCAGGTCAGCAACCTTCCATCAACCATGCTGCAGCCACTGGAGTGGTGCTGCACAGGAGCACTAGGCCAGGTAAAGAAAAGTTACAGAACAGAGGCACTAAATTATTACACAAGGCTGATCAACTGACTTTTGACGACAATATGACAGGATTTCATTTGTAAAATGAATCTGGAATGTTTATTTTGCGGTGGCATTTATTTTTTGCATTGTAGTCAAGCAGATGCTGTGATGGTCTGAGAGACAAGAAAGATAAGGAGCGGAATCCTATGCCTTCTCCAGCCAATGGCCTTCCTGCCCCACCATCATTTGAGGATCTTAAGTGGCCAATTAATGGTGTTAAACCAGCAATGGGTAAGAGGTTGCGCCATGTGGGGAACAAGACAAGCAAACCATGGCATGCTAGACTGCCAGCTCCTGGGAGCAGGAGGGGTTCCTTCGCTCAACAACACTCAGAGATTGATCAAGGGACCCAGCATGGGAAAGGAGTCGGTTCACTGAAAGCCACCTTGCTGCCAAACCCCAATGCCCACCCTCTCCATGACCCCTGCCCTGCAACTCCATTTCCACCATCGCTCCCCTGTGCCTATGTCCATCATCAATCCACGGTCTTGAGCTGGTGTAGTGCTGGCAGCAACCACTGCTGAGTACAGAAGGGCTGCTGCCCTCCACTCCTGGTACCCTTGATCCTGTCAAGTGCCTGAATGGCACAAGATGTGACCGGCCTTACTGAAAAGAGACGATGGGGGATTCCCGCTGACCCTCTAGTCTGGTAAGCGGCCGAGACCCCCTCGCCTCCATAACATTCCACCCAAGGTGCGGGAATGTTGGTTCATGGAAAATTGGGTTACAGTTACTCACATCACACTCAGATGAGTGCTCCATGGATAGCCTTGGCAGAACAGAGCTGTCCAAGTTAACTTCTCCCTCCGGCTTCCTCGTGTTACTGCTCCTCAGTTATTCCTTGATATCTGATGGCAAGGCATATTTCCCCCTCATGGTGGGAAGATTCTGCAGCATGCAGTGACCACCATAAACCATAATAACTACTCTGCTGAATAATGTAGAGCTCGTTCAGAGATGTCTATCTTGCAGAAGTGTTGTTTTTGCATTCCAATGATTTGTTCCATCATACCTCATGCGGTAGCCTGACTTTCATGGTATGCATGTTTCCCACGCAAGTGTGGGTTGCCCACCAGAGTCACCACCTACCTCGTTAGCAAGAACCCCTTTTCACCCAGCAGCCACCCTTTGGTTTGCCTACTGACTCAATGCAGATGGTACTCTGGACTTACGCAGCATAAAGACACTAAGCATGTCAAGATACAGGACACTGACCTGCATGTTTTGCTGCCGTTGGTCACATACCAGTCTGATATTGAGGGAATGGAATCCCTTCCAGTTCCATCATATTGTAAGAATTGACATACAACGCATGCAAGACAATGTGTGTGAATCATGGGGAAACCTGTAATGTTAGCAAAGCCATATGCTCGCTCCACCTAATTTGCGATGCCAAATGAGAATGAATATAGTTAGCTTTCATTGAGTTGACAGCCTCAGTAACCTCTCTTGTGCAACAGTGGACAATAAACTGCAGGATATTATAAATATCTCCAGATCCAGCCTGAAAGGAGTCAGGCACATAACATCATTCTCCACAATTATCTCCAGAGCCAATGGCAATGTGGTCTCTGAGGTTTGAAGTGTGGCAGGTGACATATTTCAGTGAGGATATTTTACAGAAATGCAGATTTTTCACACATTGTTTCTCACCGAGGTTCAGGTTGGAGAACTGAATCTCTCAGTAATCTGTCTGTGAATAGGTTTCGCCTGAGAGCCATTCTCCCCATCCTGCTCCCTCTTCCAATGACTTTTCCTGCTTTTTGTAGTTTCGGTACATTCTCCTATTCATGCTATATTAAAAGGGGAACGCCTACTAGTACACCCATTTCTAGGAGTAATCCAACTTGAAGTCTACAAATATTCCCTTAGCACCGATCATACCACTCACTGTCGACTTTTGTAGCTTTAAATAAATTTTAAAAGCACCAAACAAATGGAAGCAACAGCCAAAATAAAGCAACCAGCAACTAACTGGCAAGTAGTTAATGACCTCTTTAATAACGTCAGTGGGAGACCCTTTGTGCAGCTGAATGCAGGTTCAGATTTGTGAGGTTAAGAGAGGGCGTGCGCTGGAGTTTTGATCTCCAAATTGGCAGGACTGGTGGCAAATCAACATCACCTGCTGGTTGATGTCATATAGGGCAGCACGGTAGCATAGTGGTTAGCACAATTGCTTCACAGCTCCAGGGTCCCAGGTTCGATTCCCGGCTTGGGTCACTGTCTGTGCGGAGTCTGCATGTTCTCCCCGTGTGTGCGTGGGTTTCCTCCAGGTGCTCCGGTTTCCTCCCACAATCCAAAGATGTGCAGGTTAGGTGGATTGGCCATGATAAATTGCCCTTAGTGTCCAAAATTGCCCTTCGTGTTGGGTGGGGTTACTGGGTTATGGGGATAGGGTGGGGGTGTGGGCTTGGGTAGGGTGCTCTTTCCAAGAGCCAGTGCAGACTCGATGGGTTGAATGGCCTCCTTCTGCACTGTAAATTCTATGTTTTATGTATGTTCTAGGGTTTTCAGACCACTTCAGTCAAATCACATCTCAGCTTAGTGAAATTGGCGTTTTCCATTATAAAACTTGTAGACTTAATCTGCTTTTGTCCTTTTCCATAACCAACTGAATTATAATCATTACTAACAAAATACTCTTGCAATACCTCTTCTTCCTGTAAATTCTATGATCTATGACCTTCCTGCTCTGCCTTCCGGCAGGCACTCATTGCACTCACGCAATCATCCACACCAATATGGCAGCCAGCATCATTTGCCGCACAGATGCCGTTTTAGAATTCCAAGTGCATTTGAAGTGGCCAAAAGATTGGTACAAATGATTCTGATTTTTCACCCAGTAACTTTTATCTGAAAACTGCACTGTTTAAGGTCTTCAGGGATAACATGACAGAAATATTGCGAGGGTCATGGCTGGTTGCTGTCATGATGTATGCTGCCAAATGGTCGCTTTGTTTGATAATGCCGATGCCATTCCTTTCTCAAATTCTGAAAGATTCCTCAGAAACGTTTTATAATAGTGATATGGCCTGCTAACAAGAACACCACTTCACATCTGATTTATTGAGAAACGGATTCATTCTTTTGTTGTAGTCGCAGAGTACCACCCCCATCCAACACAAATAGCAGATGGTCTGTATGTGTGGCCTGCAGCACCTTTCTGTGATGAAGCTTTTTATTCCCCCTACCTAGACACTGCTGTTGGTAAATAATTAGATTTACACATTCCCAATCTACACACATCTTCAGTCTAATAATTAAAAGCAGGATGATTAGTTTATTGAGTGGAAGGAGGAACTTTTTTTATTGAGGCCTATCAATGATTTTATCAGGACAGCACTTTAACGGTTGTCATGTGGGTGCAGGCATCCAATTTTTCTTATCTGACTGATTAATACAAACGCTGTTTCAGGATGCATTAATTAACAGATACAAATCTACGTTCTCATGAAGGGATCAATAAAGAGAAGAAAAGAGGCATCAAAGTGAATTTAGTGCTGATGATGGAGAAGGCACTGTATTGACATTTACGTGTGTGGAAACTCCAAAGTCTCCCCAGTTCTGCTGCAGGCCGCTGCAGCGAAGCTGAAGCCAGCGGCACTTGTCTAGCACTTTTTGATAGGTGAAGTGATGCACTTCAGTCAGCTAAATAAAGGCAAGCATCTCTGTGTGAAGGGCAAAATATATATGCAAGTGACTATTTAAAAGGCATGCGTATTTAGAAAAAGTAAACAATTGCTTCTTTCCAAAAGTTAACAGATTTATCCCAAGTAAATTAACTCTCAAGTTAGAACAGCATTGCCGTTCAATTAATGATTTGGAAAAATGGCCATGTTTGTCGTTTCATCATCAGGCTGGCTCTTTTCTCATTAGGTCTGTTCACTGGTTGAGTGGAATAGATATGAAACATACTCATTTTCATGATACAAGTTGGTGAAAAGAGTTTGTTAAGCCAGTTGCTGGCAGTCTGCATATATACAGCTTATGGTCTTGCTCAATACAATGGGGGCTAAAATTGGATAGCCCCTGGAAACGGGTATGAGGATTGTGATGTGTGATTAACCCATTCCTGTTAATGGCAATGTAGGCATCATACCAACTTTGTGTTGCCTGCTCATGTGATCAATTTCCACACTTAGCCAACCCAACAGTGCTGTTTATTTGCTGAACATCTCAGTGGGGGGCCAATATCGTGAATGGCTAGAACCGCTTACAGTTAGCCTGCAACTCTTAAAAGATACAATGTGGATGGAGTAGGTGCTGGGAGTCATTGTTGAAGAGAACCTGACCTAGGGCAGAGTGAAGGAAGGCACGGCAGGGGAGAGGATGGGCTCCAAGGATTTCAGATGCTCCACTGGAATGCTTGGTGTAAGAGGTGCAAAGGAAGAAAAATGGCTTGTAGCTAATTTGGGCGAAGAAGGCCCACAAGGCACACAGTCAAAGGACAGTGAGGAAGATAGCTGCGGAGATCAGTTTAGTTCCGAGGACCTGGACTCAGTGCTGCAAGAAATTCAAATGAACTCATAGAACAGAATCAATACAGTGCAGAAGGAGGCCATTCGGCCCATCGAGCCTACACCATCCCTCTAAAAGAGCCCTCACCCTATCCCCATAGGGTGGGAAGGCAATGGCGTAGTGGTATCTTCATTGGACTAGTAATCGAGACCCAGAGTAATGCTCTGGGGTTCCGGGTTTGAATCTCGCCATGGCAGATGATGAAATTTGAATTCAATAAAAATCTGGAAGAGTCCAAATGTGACCATGAACCCATTATCGATTGTTGTCCAAACCCATCTGGTTCACTACTGTCCTTTGGTGAACAAAATCTGTCATCCTTACCTGGTCTGGCTGACATGTGACTCAAGATCCACAGCAATGTGGTTGACTCTTAAATATCCTCAGAGATGGGCAATAAATGCTGGCCCAAACAGCGATGTCCACAACCCATGCAAATAAAAAATATCCTAGTAGCCCCAGTGCTAACCACTGTCCCACCATGCCACCCTCACGCAAGTGGTCAAGGTCAGTGAATGCATCTTCCCAGGCCATATCCTACCAACTGCACTAGTAGCCTTGGTCACTGCTAAAATCATCATACCCCTTTCATTTACCAAGCAACAACCTCTATCAATCAGGTTGCATACCTCACTTTCAAAGGTTTCACTTCACCCTCACGCACATTAATTCATCCTGACACCCATGGAGGAGATTGTTCATGCCATATTGAGGCACTTTGTTTAGGCCACAGCCAACTGCAGGATTGAAACTATTGAAAGTGAAGGCAACCACATGCATAATCCACCTTGTCACATCCCATTTCCTCCTCATCCTTCAATCCCTTCTGATATATAAACTCTACATAACATAAACATGCACCTCTTACTTTCCCCCACCTACCTCTCCCCCTGACTCCCCACACTATAACGTTACCCTTATTCATTTTTCCTTTCCAGACAGTGGAGGTTTACCAAGAGGAGACTTGATGATGAAGCCATAGCACATCATTCAATTTCACACTCACTACCATCAACTCAGAGACTGACTCAGCGCATATACTAGAGGATAGATTAGAGGCAGGACATGCATGCCGTGAGACAGTGGGCATGAATGGGCTACAGCCAGGGCAGAGGGTAAGTATACATAGGTACCAGTGGTGGGTGAAGTCGCAAACAGAGAAACTCAGATGAGGATTTTGATGAGGCAGCATGCAGAAGAATGCTGATGGTTATGCACAACAAAGTGCTTGGTGTATTGGGAAGCCTGCCAGAAAGGCTGCAGTTAATGTCAACGATCTTGGATCAAGGTCAAGGATGTCCAGCACTGACTTGGCACAGATATTTGCACAGAGTTTGGCGGTCGATAACCTTTTGTCAAAAATGGAAAAATTTAGAGATGTAACATGCTTTAAGAAATTACAAAGGCAGAGAATTGGTGAATGGGCAAAGAAGAAAAGGGATGGCCTGTGATAGGGTGAAATGCAGCAAAGACCAAAGGTGGAATTCTCCTAGCCCACCAGCAGTAGGTTTGGTGGTGGCCGGGAGTGGAGAATCTAGCGGGAGCCGAAAAGTCAGAAACCTGCCAAAGTAAAATCAAGTTTCAATTCTCCCAACGGGAGGTTAATGCAGGGTCGATCTTCCCACTGGCTGGTGGCATGAACACCATTTCCATTTGCATATATGAATGCTCATGAAAACAGCTGCCCACCGGCATCCCGTCAGGCCATCCAATCTTGAGTCACGCCAGCGGGAAACCACTTTGGCATCAAACCCAATTGCTGATGAGCGGCGTGCACAAGGCGGCCTGCAGTTCGCCAGAGGCTTCGGGGTGACTGCAACAACCTTCTGCCATAGTGCTGCGCGGTTCACCACACTGCCGGGGCAGACCAGTTCCTGCCCCCATCTCCATGCTGAGCTGCTATTCGTGGACAGCACTGCGCTGCTGGACCCACGTGCACCACCATCTCAGACACCGGGACCTTTGCAACCGGCAGCTGATGAGAGACAGATAAAATCATCTGCCGACCCGACAGGTGACTCAGAGGGGAACTTGCCTGTGCATAATTAATGAAGTTCCAAGCACAGAATCTGGAAGGGATCCCACCATTCTGGCCAGTGGGAAAGCACCGCCAGAGCCCCCCAACACACTTAGTCTCAAAATGGAAAATTCCATGCAAAATGGCCAAAGGGATGATGATGCAAAGCAAAATCAGAGATAATGTGATCATTAAAAAACTAAAGCTGGGTCTAGAGGAGGTGTGAACTCTCAGAAGTATCATCAACAGCCACCTTCTGACGAAATAGGGGCAGAGATTATTTTCTGAAATTGTCCTACTTATGTTGCGTCTAGCTGACTATAAAGTATCCAATTGAAAGCTGGAACAGTGTTCCTTGAGCTTCATTGGTACAGTGTAAGACAGTGCGTGAAACTTTTCAGACTGTCGCTGACCTCAACTCCTATTTAAAAAAAATTTAGAGTACCCAATTTTTTTTTTCCAATTAAAGGGCAATTTAATGCGGCCAATCCACCTAACCTGCACATCTTTGGGTTGTGGGGGTGAAACCAATGCAGACACGGGGAGAATGTGCAAACTCCACACGGACAATGACCCAGGGCCGGGATTCAAACCCGGGTCCTCAGCGCCAAACTCCCAGTGCTAACCACTGCGCCACAAGGTCTTACTTCCACAGGCTCCAAAACTACAGCTCCAACATGACAACTTCAACACTAAAACTTGTTTCTACCTCCATCAACAGGCTGCCTTGGTAAACCCATCATTTTAGCCTGTTTTCATGCCGACCAATACTGAATTCTTCCTATTCTATATATATTCTCCCCTTGTCCAGTCCCTCCCCACCTATAGTTGTATCTCTTTTGATGCCTTCTAGCACTCTAGCCATTTGCAGTTTCTGACCATCTCCTTTTCATCACGAATGTCAAATCCTTCTAAACCTCCATTTGCCAGAAGGATGGTCTGAGGGCTCTCTGTTTCTATGGAGGCCCAACCATTCCCATCCACCACTCTCCTCAACCTTGGTCCCAAATTGAACAACTTCTCCTTTAACTCTACTTACTGCCCCCAAATAGGTGTTGCCATGGGAACCCATTTGGTTCTTAGTCATTTAGTGGGATGCTGCCTGACTGAATGGATATTTATGGCATTTTCGGCTTTGATATTAAAGTGCCTGATAGCCAATGTCACATATGAGTGCTGCAGTAGAAGATCAAACTGCTGTCACACAAGGTCGGCTTTCTGCCATGCAAGCTCAGCCTTCATTGCTGTGGATTACAATGTGGAGAGGGGTTGCAGGTTGCCATAGCAGTCCAGCAATCTGAAATTCAATAGATTACTGGGATTGCAAATGCTCTACCCTTGAGAAAATGGTTCCATGGAGCACAAACCATTCCTCACACAGGAAGAAAGCATTCGCCGCTGTAATCCCCTACCCAACCCCAAGTGCGCCTGCCCACCCCTCCCCATGCCCAGCCACCCACAATACCTGCAACATCTCCAATTCCAGCCTGAAATAAGTCAGATAATTCATAGCTCTGGTCACCTTCACAGCTTCCAACAACATGGTTCTTGCCTTCATTGAGATTGCAGCTGTGGCAGCAGTAAGCGGAACACAGATGTTTCACATTGTTCTTGCTGTGGTTCAGTTATGAGAATTGCTCCTTGAACACTAAATGGATATTGCATTCTGCTATGAATCTTTCTCCACCGCCTCCTTCTTCTGGCAGCTTGTCCTGCTCTGTGACCTCTCTGCTCATTCTCCAAATCATGCTGCATTGCAAGGGGAATGTCAATGAGCATATGCTTGTCGGTACAAAAATCTTGAAGTCAGCAAAAGGTCCTCAGCACCTTCTACATCGCTCCTGTAGATTTCTGCAACTTGAAAGAACTATAGAAAGCACCAAACCCTTGTAGAATCATAGCAAATGGGAAGAAATAAACGAGCAACTGACTGTAACTAGTTGATGATTGCTTTAAATGATACAGGTGGGATGTCCTTCTGTGTGTGTTCAAGTGTGTGAAGTTAACAGATGAAACTGATGAAAAATGTACTTCACAATGGCTCTCTTTGACATGAAATCAGCATTGATGTCAATGCTAATTAACATCATGATCTACCTGTCCCACAAACATCCTGCGGATCACTGCAGGTGTTCACTGTGCACGAGGTAATACCTGCAACCACTGGGCATGTGTTACACAAACATAACTTGGAATTCTAGGGGAGTCTGTTGTGCCCAAAAAATGGTGCCAATGACCTCAATTGCTCATCCAGTGCATTCTTTATTTTAATTTTACCTTGGACAGGGAAAAGAGTTTGGAAGGATGGAAACTATGCTGACATTCTTGTACCTCACTTAGAGTTTCTGGTTATATTCATTCCAAGCACCCTGAATATTTATGTTGCCACCAAAACAAGCTTCACTCCAAATTTAGCTCCCCCCCCCCCCCCCCCCTCCCCCAAAAAAAGCAAACACATAGCTGATTCTGTTTGTAGCCCAGGCAGTCCAGGAAACTAAAATGCAGTATGAACACAAGGAACTGCAAGACCCGAGTACTCCCCATGATCCATCACATGATTGCAGTCTTACTCAGACCATTTAAAAGGCACCAACTGACGGTGAAGTAATGACACCTTCTGGTGGTCAATTATGCAACTGTATAGGAAACCTAAGAGCAGACTGCTTGCCTTCTTGGTCAGGTAATGTATGAGGTGGACCTAAAGAATTGGGACTAAATTGACATGAGGCAGGATACAAAATATGCATTTTTCACTGTTTCAAATCAATACCATCTTCAGAAAAATTAAAGTTTCCAAATATTATTTATGATGTCAATCACGGCAAAACAGAGCAATGCATGTCTTGCTCACCATGAAAATTAGGCCGTGCACTTCTTCCACCCCAGGTAATTTTTCGTGAAGCCTCTGCGAGGCCAAAGTACATGAGTAAAGTAGTTAATATTCTGGAAGTTGCTTTTGCAATATCTTTGTCTCAGAAGTGATCCTATGTTCCCTCACGGGAGAGTTGGCAGTTTTGTTTTGAATCTCAGTTCATCAATTTTGATGGACTTCAACATTGCAGTGGTCCTTCCTGGTTTTGATTTTCCACAGAAAAAAACAAAAATATCTTCAAGCACGAACATGATACAGGCATGACATCAGACTTTGACACTATATATATTTTAAAATTTGATAATGCTATGTTCAGGCAAAGCAGTCTTTCACTTAAACATAGTCCTTTATCGAGAAAAGCTTTAGAGTTAAGAAATGCAGGAACTGTAATGTTGAAGTACTTTTTTATGTATACTGGAATTATTTTTTATTGCAACCTCCCTTAACATCCACTTCATCAAATTGGAACATGTGTAGAGTTAGCGAAGCCAACAAACTACCTCGGACCTTTACAAAACGCATGACAGTAGGTGATTTGGGGAGCGAATAAGAGAAAGGATAGAGGACCTGAAATCTAGATGATCGCCTAGCTGAAAAGTACAGCATCATTAAGTTACCCAGGCAAATAGGGTTTTATTATCATTTTGTTCAATTGTTTGACTAAATGTTGCCTAACTACATGCGAGAAGAATTTGGCTGTAAAATAACATAATACAATAGATAACAGAAGGGAGAGAAAAGTTTCCTAATAAAAATCAAAACTGGAGTTTGGTTACACAACTGGCTGCACTGCTTACAGCCATGGACAGGAGTTTGTCTGCATTAATGGTAATACATACACACAGATTTGGAAAAATCTGTTTGAACCCTTAATCCAAGCATTGCTGAGCATTTAACGAAAAATGCACATAATGTAAATTCCAAAGCAGCATTCATTCAGCCTACATTCAAATATATATCCAATGCTCAATACGTATTGAATAATTCTGTTTGCGAAAAGGCAGTGAATATGATGCAAAATAGACAATTTTAACACCTAATCCCCCTGAGTTTGTGTAACAGAGACATACTGATATGTAGACTGGTGCCACTGAGCAGACTGAAGTGGTTTCAGCTTTTATCAGAGGCTGCTTTCATCTCATTGAAACAAGGGATGAAACTCTATGCGGCAACAATACTGGATGAAAAAAAATGCATTACTACTGCCATGTTTATCACAATCCATTTAGGAGCGTTATCATTTGCTCTCGAGGCAGACATCTCAAAGTCTATACCAGGATGGTAAGCTGCATGATTCTAATACACCTAATTAGGAATGCGCAGACTCTTAATTGCATACATTAAGACAATTCATAGCCAAGATTAATTCTAAATATACCCAAGCAGCTGTTTAAGATGCCTGGATTACAGTATGGACTGTACTTTTCCACTTAATTAGATATCAAAATTAAGCAGGAACAAGCATTTTGACATGACAGGATTGAACTGCTGCTTCATGTCCCAGAGCTGCACTTAAGTGACCACTAAACAGAGCTGCACAGATGGAGCAACATTAAATGCTGTACTGGAAAGTAATTTCAAATAATAAAATATCAATATTTACATTTTAATTACTCCTACTGAGAATCACTCTGTCATTTGACTATTGCGAGGACAGCATGGGGTAGTGAAATGACATTGGGCTTCTTACTGGGAGGACTATTTTGTTTCCATTAAGGAATGACAAGTGATCAGAGCCAACAACACCCGGATTTTTGTAAGAATGATACCATTAGTCCGAAACGGCAGCCAGCTTCCACACATAAATGTGCAGGCCAGAGTGGTAGTGTGGTGAAGTGGGGGGAGGCTCACGGGGGAGGGGGCACCTGTGCACTCTGTCAGTAATGACTTTAATGGAATCAGATAACTCTGTACTAGTGAAATGTTCTAGCTCGTTACCTCAAAACTGTGCGATTTTTCCTGCAGCTCCTGCTGCAAAGCTGTTTCGGAGAGTCTGACTCCTTTCTCATCATTTCTGTGAATTTACTGCGCAGAATGCAAAGACATTACTGCACATTCCTCACCCTCCCACTCTAAAATAAATATTAGTTAATATCAGTTAAGATATTTAATCATCCAAACAAGATCCCTTCTTAATGAACAGGATTTCTATTTTATCGGTGTAACCTTTTTAATTGTAGAATTTATTATCTTATGCTCTTATTAGTGTAAATATTAAAGAATATGATAAAACAAATTGCAAATGCTAAGAACAATCTTTGTATTACAGCATTAGCAACTGAAAATAGAATCGTAGAAGCCCTACAGAGCAGGAGGCCATTCGGCCCATCGGGTCTGCACCGACTCTCTGAAAAAGCACTCCACCCAAGGCCACTCCTCTGCCCTATCCTACTAATCCCCTAACCTAATTTACACATCTTTGGACACTATGGGGCAATTTAGCATGGCCAATCAACCTAACCTGCACATCTTTGAACTGATACATTGCGTTCTAATTTGATAGCAATAGCTCAAAATAATATTAGATTTTTAAAGGGTAAACAATAGGTACCGCTATGATATATGATTTTTTTAAATAATCCAATGCCGAAGTATTGTCTGCTGGATTCCTGCAATGACACACAGGTATTCCTGCATGATTTCAAAATGATATTGATAATTAGGTATATACTTGAAAAGAAAAAAATGCAGGGCTCTTGTTAAACAGCAGAATGACAGGATCGCTCTTTTGAAAGGATGGCACAGGCATGATGGGTAAAATGGCCTCTTTCTGCATGGTTCTATAACATATGAGCATCTGTTAGATAATTCACTATAACCTGCAACTCCATCACCTTTTAATAGCTATCTTGCTTAAATTGATACCTGAATCAACATTGTCCAATTGAACAATGATAGAAGAAATACAGCTAACAAATGCTGACCATTTTATTCACCATCCTAATCTATATTATCCAACCTGATTTTCATAGACCTATAGCCAGCTTTAGGTCTTTACAGCCAGCATTACTTCAGGAATAAGACAATGAATATAAACACACGCAGAAAATCCAATCCTCAACCAGAGTAAATCCAGCCTAAGTGGTAACTGAGTGACAATCTTTAATTTGGTCACTTCCAATTACCTCTTATCTTGTTGATTATTACTTGGAAAAACTGGGCTTCAAATAAAACTCTTTCCAACAGGGCAATATTTTTATTCATTAAACTCTTAATCGTATATTGAAATGTCTTCCAGTGGTTTATAAAAAAAATAATAAAAGCCTGCCACCATTTGTAATATTGCAGAAATGAAAGCAATTAACAGGATAAAGTTTTTTTAAGCAAAGTTCACTGTTCACGCAAAAGCGTTTCTTTTGTATATAGTATGCTCCACACAACAGCAAGGAAAATCAAACACTTTGATGCATTTTTTTGGCATTCCATTTTTGATATTGATAGAAAGAAGCACTAAACAAGGACAGTTTTTTTTTAATGCCTGCATTTTCCAAGTCACTCAATTGCTTATCAGCTATACCAAAAACACTGAATGAAGCAAATAGCGGTGGAAAATGGCAGATGTGACAAGTCTAATCTGGGGTACTATGACACTACATTTTGTACAAAATACTTCATTTATGATTGCTTGAGAGGAATTTTCCTTAGTTCAGTGCATCTTACAAATCTAGGCTCAATATATCAGATTCCCTGAACACTCGTCTCCTTCATGCTTTAAAGGAAAGCCACTTCCCCATTTCACAGACCGAGTACCTTTTAATTTCAAAAAAGCCATGGTTCAAAATCTTAATTAATTGTTTCATACTGCTTCAGGATCATTATGCAATGTAATAAAGGACATGTAATTATGAAATTTTACAGCCATTACTGAGGCTGATGGCTCGTATTTCATCATAAGCTTCACCCAATGGCTTTTAGCTACTCCAGTTTCTTTGATGAAGTACAGACAGATCTATCACCCCCAAACAATAACCAGCCCAGGCATCTATAATAGCTACCTACAGATGAAGCAATAGATAAAGATAAACTATAAATCCCTGCACAAATGCAACCACAATGCTTTGGATTGACAAAAGAAGAGGATGAGCTGTCTATGGGAGGCAGCAGCTGTGCATTAGGGCATCCCTCTCCAGCTATCTGTTAGCTGCTCTGTCGTGTGTCGTGTTATACTGTTTCTTCTTCCCTCAGCAGTCCCCAGTAGATTTCTTCTTGAAGTCTATAGCTCCTTTCAGCTAATTCAGCAATTTTAAAAAAGAACTCTACAGACCCCAAGTGTATGACAGTAACAAATGTGGTGAGAGATGGGGATCCTCACAAAAGCTAACACTGCTACGAAGGAATGGGCCAACTGTGTATATCCTGTTCCTATTTTTTTTCTCTCCTTTTATTAAAATGTGAAACAAATATTCCCTGATGAACCATTTCAATGTATTAATGCAGTAAAACTTTGGACTCTAAAAGGATGAAGGCATCACCGGTAATTAGAAGCATATAACTTATAGAAGGTATTTTATTGTACATTTGTAGAAAACAGGTTCCTAATATGTAAACTGTGAAATATGTTTGCACAAGTGTACAGCAATGGGAAAGAAAATCATTTACATAATATCCCTCAGATATAAGTTCGCAATCTTATCCCACCCAATTAGCTTTGCAGCAATGCCTTAGAGCGGTCAGGAATATGTGATTATTCTATTAACCCATCCCATCACCTCCACAACAAACAGTGAACCAGGAAAGAGAGCAAACAAATGAAGCTAATATTTATCCAATATGTGTAGCTTAAATACTAGAAATGTTGGGTAAGCAGGAAAAGACAATTAAATAACAGTTCTTTCTAAAAAGCCCATTCATAATGGAATCCTTCTTCTAATGTCTGGTCAAATTAACACAGGTTATAAAATATAGATATCCCTCCTTTTTTCTCAGATGAGCCACTTGTTCAGTTCATGTGTTTTGTTCTAACTGGAGTAATAGGGCACTGTAGCACTTTGTGATTTACCAACGGCGTTCAACTAGGGTGGTCATATTATAATCAAATTCTGATTTAAAAATAATACATTTTGGAAAAAGTTGATAGCGAGAGTATGGGATATTTTCAGGAACTAAACAGAAAATATTAATGAGTGGATTTTACTAGGAGCAATAGAGGCAGAAAACATGGGTGAATCTCTTTAGCCAAGATAAAACTGCACTGCTTGGCAAACCTAATCTTACACAGTTGTCTGATGCAGAAGCCTATGGGCTTTTGTAAGAAATGCCAGTTCCTCTTTGCCCTCACCCTGGAATCCCTGCTTAGCCTGATGCATTGCTCCCATCTGCTGATGTGCAGAGGTTATAATACTTTAGTAGACTCAGACAGCTCGTATCCAATTCCATTTCCAAGGCCTGCCAGCCCTGCCTGCTTGTTCTCTGATGGAAAGGATGGCCCATTTGAACAGTTATTGGGGAAAGAAATGGCCATTTCATGCTTGTCTGTGAACTTTGCATGAACTGTGAGGAATAATGTACTGTGATGACAGCCAAGTTATTCCTTACAGTAAATTTGCTGTCTGGAATGAACTGAAATAGTGTTTGGTTTGTGTAATTACGTCCATCTATCTTTATATTCCAGAGGCATATCGCAAATTGAAAATACTAAAAATTGACTGTTCATTCTGATATTTAATGATTGCCAATGACACACCAATGATTTATTGGTTACTTACCGATGTGACACATTTGCATCTTATTAGAAGAAGATTACCATTCCTTGAATTCTGAACACAGCTGATCACGACTGATGGATTGATTTGATTTGCAAATGTAATCAAACTAATAAGAGGGAAAAATGTGCAATAATACCTTGTTTTTCGTCTGGCAATCACTCCCTGCCAACAGGCTGATATCCCTGACTAAGCAGCCTCAGAAAAGCATTTCTTGCCGCTTCGTAGGCAAAATGCTTCTCTAATGAAAATTATTTTTTCACCCGCCACATTCTAACTATCTTGGCAATATACTGTCAAGCCAGCTGTGTTTGTTACCGTTTATAAAGGCCACCATCAGTCGCTAGGCTGCTCTAATTTCAGCGCTGTGTTTTTATAAATAAGAGTCTTGCCTAAAAGCAACATTGAATGGTGTGAAAGAGACAGTATATCATTAGCTCCATCTGCTCAAGCCTATATCCTTATTTTCCTTTAAATGATAAAAATTAATTGCATGTCTTGACATTACACTCTTTTAAAGAGGACGGCCTAAACAGAAATTAACATTTTTGCCAGCACTGAGGATAAGTTCAATGGGCTCCCCATTATCTCCAATTAAAATAAACTGGAAGTCGAGGCAATGCGGATTTTAATGCTGTCATTTTAGTTTATTTGCAGGGGCGAACTACACTACCCTTGGAAAATTATATAAAGACTATGCCTGATGACTACCCGTGTCCTGATTCTAATACCACGAAGATGCAACATTTCCACCAGATATCTTCAGAAGTAACATAGCAGCGGTTTTCTAACTGGGAGAAAATGGCACAGATTCCCTAACAGTCTATCTTTTCTATATTGCTCATGTGTCTTGGGAACAGAAATTTAGAGGCAAAGAATTTTAGGCTGATACTTCAGTACAATGCTGATGGAGCACTGTCAGAGTTCATGAAGGGGGTGGGAATCTCTGGAGACCCCCATGTGACTCCCGACACCCCACAAGCCGCAGCTCACTATGAAGGGGTCCCCGGGCTGACCCACAACCCCCCCCCCCCCCAACACCCACGCCCCGCGAGTGCACTCCCGGCCCGATCACCAACGCGTGAAAAATGCAAGCATGGCACCTTGGCAATGCCAAACTGGTACTCTGGCAGTGCCACCTGGGCATCTTTGCAGTGCAAGGCTGGCACCCATGTGGCACTGCCAGGGTGTCAGGCTGGCACTATTAGCGTACCATGCTTGCAGTGCCAGGGTGGCACCAAAAACCAAAAGTACCAGGGTACTACCCTGCACAAAGGGCATGCACCTGGCGTCACCGATCTCCTGGGAGACCCCCACAAATGCCATTCTGTCGGGTCCCCATTTGTGATGACTAGTACTGAACAGTGCTCACCCAAGGGGCGGTATTCTCCCCTATCCGGCGGGGCAGGAGGTCCCGGCGTAGCGGAGTGGCGCCAACCACTCCGGCGTTGGGCCTCCCCAAAAGGTGTGGAATTCTCCGCAACTTTAGGGGCTAGGCCCACGCCGGAGTGGCTCCCGCTCCGCCAACTGGCGGCAACAGCCTTTGGCGCCACGCCGTCCAGCGCGGGGCTGGCCGGAAGGCCATCGCCGATCGGCGTGAGTCCGCGCATGCGCCGGAGCGTTAGCAGCCGCTGATGTCATCACCGGCGCATGCGCGGTGGAAGGGGTGGAGGCCGTGGCGGCGGAGGAAAAAGAGTGCCCCCATGGCACAGGCCCGTCCGCCGACGGTGGGCCCCGATCGCAGGCTAGGCCACCGTGGGGGCACCACCCGGGGTCCGATCGCCCCGCGTTCCCCCCCTCCCACCCCCCCTGGGGTCCGATCGGCCCACGTCCCCCAACCCTGCCCCCCCCCCCAGGACCCCAGGGCCCGCTCACGCGGCCTGCTCCCGCCGGCACAGAGGTGGGTTAAACCACGTCGGTGGGAGAGGCCCGACAGCGGTGGGACTGTGGCCCATCGCGGGCCAGAGAATCGCCGCGGGGTGCCCGCCGACTACCGGGTGGCGGAGAATTCCAGCCACGGCGGGGGTGGGATTTACGAAGGCCCCGGGCGATTCCCCGACCCTGCGGGGGTCGGAGGATTCCGCCCCTGGTCTCCGAAACAAAGGGGTGACTCGGGAAACTGCATATTAGAGTCAGGCTAGCTGTTTTGCTCTAAAGTGCTGATTTGCCAAAAAGTGATCCCGCCCACAATGGGCAGGATTTACATCGCAACGTCTCACGAGATCGTGTTAGATCTCGCGAGACATTGCGAGCCCGGTAGATCAGTCTCGTTGTGCCGCCGGCGCGCAGCTTTTCAGGGACAACATGGCCACCCTGGGAGTGTTCCTACTGGCTTTGCAGTGCCACACGGGCACCTTGGCAGTGCCTGGACGGCAGTGCCAGCCTGGTAGCGCCAAGGTGCTCTTGTTCCAGGGTGAGGCCGGGGGGCCTCTCTGTCCCAACCCTGATCACCCAGGGGCCTCCTATAGTTCGGGAGACACCCTCCTCCCACCAAAGTGCCGTGACGCCTGGTCCACGTTTGGGTGGACTAGTACTAATCGGTGCACACAAGACCGCTCGCCGGGGAGTCAGCTAGACGATGGGAGGCTGTTAGATAGGGGCTCCTTCCCATTAATGGGATGGAGATTGGCCTTACCTGGAGATTATTGGTTTCTCGCCACAGCATGGCACGATCCGGATCTCACCAACGGGAGCATGGTGGTTAGATCGGAAACTGATCGGCGCCCAGCACATTCCTGATTTCAGACTCTCCCGCAATCTAACCAGCTCGCTCAGATTCACACCAGGCATGGCACCCATTAAATTGTGCCACATATATATATCCTTTTAGTAAACTCTGCTTCTATAGTGGTGCTTGTTTTCCTTGGATTAGGATATAACAGCATTGGACCACACGATGAGTTGGGTCAGATACACAAAATTACAGAGACAAGTTATATAGTACTTTTGGGTGCACCCATCTAAGGGGTGCCAAGCTGGAATGCACAAAGTTCAAGGGAAATAGCATTGAAGTCACTGAAAATAAAACAAACACTTCAACAAGAGTAAATTTTCAGGGACATCGATAAATTATTGCTGGATGAGTAGGTCGGTCATGTGTAATTACCTGGAGTTACTGAATATTATGTGTTTTCACATTTAGTATGTTTGGCTCCATTGTTCATGAGTAACTTTCATGCTGTTTTTGAAACATTCCACATTCGGACAAATAAAAGCTAAAGTAAATATTTAGATCTTCGTTAAGTGGAGTTAAATTTGAGGCACTTTATTTTGAAAACAACAGCAGTGCAATCGAGAAACCGCTTGCAGTATATAGATAATCCCAAATCCATGCTCTTTAGTTTCCTGATATATGCTAATAAAATAATAATAATAATAATCTTATTATTGTCACAAGTAGGCTTACATTAACATGCAATGACGTTACTGTGAAAAGCCCCTAGTTGCCACATTCCGGCACCTGTTCGGGTACACAGGGAGAATTCAGAATGTCCAATTCACCTAACAAAGAAACATTTGATAAACTTGCATTTGTATAGCACCCTTCATGTTCTCAGGATCTCCCAAAGCGAGCTAATTATCTTTCAATATGTAGGAGTAAGATTTCCCAGAATCTTTGGGAGCCCAAAATAGCGACCAAATGGGGGTCTGGAGCCTGCATTTGCCGTCAGGGTGTCTGACAATACAGTCATCCTAGAGGTAGCCTATGTGGAAGGATGTCTCCATGCATGGATATAAATTAAATATTAGGAGGGTTAAGGCTATTTGGCCCCTCAGAGTGGAGGGAAGATTCTGTCCTGCAGATCATTTGGGCCAAGGGTGCGACCTTTCATGCTTAACTGGGGCCATAGCCAAGTGAATTGGCTGATCCCAGCCCACTACAAGTTTCCATCGGCAGGAATGTATTGGAAGCTATCTGGGCATGGCTATAATTCAGATATCCTGTCTCCAAGACCCTCATCAAGGATCTGAGAAAATTCAGCCCACAGCCTCTGTTGTTAAGTAGGCAAATATGGTCGCCAATTTGTACACAGGAATGTTTCACAAACAGCAATGAGATACCAGACAATTTGTTTTGGTGGTGATGGTTGAGTGAGAAGAGATCTTGTGCGGAACTCTAGGAAAACACACCAGCTCTTCCACAAATTGCTGCGGCACTAACCTGGGCAAGCATATGGGTTTAATGCCATATCTAAAAAAACAGCAAATCCAACCAAGCAGGCCTCAGAGCTGCACTAGAAGTGTCAGCCTAGGTTACACACTCAAATCCTGCATTGGCGTTGGATCGTCCAACTTTCTCACTCAGTGACTCGATCAGATAATACGGACTATAAATTCTGCAACGTTAACACCACTATTTTTAAACATTTTTAGATCAGAATGCACATCACCTCATTATAACACATTCACTGGCAACCAGGCATTTGCACAGTAAATGGTCAATGACATAATGTGTCATTAATAACTATAGTCAAAATGTTAAAACATCTTAATATTGTTTCTTTAAAAGCATGTTAACTTTTAATATGCAATGTTAAATGGCAAATTTAGACTTCAATGTCAATATAACTGGAAATATTCGAGCAGAATAATCAAGATCTGTGGATTAAACTGGATTTCAAATTACAACAATTGAATTTCAAATGCAGTTTAAACGAGCATTTACCATTGCCAGTGGGACTACTGTGGAAATGGGCTGGACTGTCCTAACTTTGCAAATGATCTGGTTGTTAAAGGGGAATTAGAGGAAGCTGGTTCAAAACTGCTGACTCCCATATATAGTAAAGCCAACCTTTCCATTAGCACCGTCCTATCCTCACTTACAAGACTCTCTAGCCAGGTCAACATGCGCCTTGCTGCAAATGTGCTGACTCATTTTAACACTGTTTCATACCGGTAATTAATCCTTTCTCATGTAGGTTAAGCAGGTGCAGATCCACCTTAGCTGCGAAAAGTAGTGCATTAAAGACATGTGGAATTATCACATTGTTATTTAGTTAACTTGATCAGGTCATGCACTTGAACTACTGTATTCTACTTGAACCTCACCCTGTTTCATCCACAAGCCTGTAATTGGACCCTGAACTACGAGTTTCTCTCGGAAAAGGCACTTGGCATTTTACACGCAACATTCCCATCATTACAGCTGAGAACAGGAACTCCTTGCTTGGGAGAACAGACTGAACACTCCCATGCTCTCACTTTCTGTCACAGTAGATTATCACAACATAAAGGAACACCGACGTGTGGGGGGGGGGGGGGGGGGGGGGGGGGTTGGTTGCACAGTAAAACTTGGAAATGACCACTCCTGGGCTGGACATGTAACTCCATTAGTGCTGGTGTCAGTAGTATTTTTTTTGACAATTTTGAACGGGTTTTTCCTTCTGGTCTAGAAAGAGGTTTTAGATCTTAGAATCCTTGAAGAATAAACATGTTTTTACACTTGCGTTTGGGATGATTGTACATAATAGCAATCGCAAACTAAATGGTGCTGCTCTAGGTAACTATTATTTTTAAAGAGTGTTTATATGCTTCCTCGATATACAATTATTAGTAGCTCGATCCATATGGTTGATTTCACAGCTTGGTCGCTTGTGAGATCATACACAGAGGTTTTTGCAGATTTAAAGAACAAAAGGACTGCTGGGGAAAAAAAACTATAACCGGTGACAGCTGCTGTGAAATCCTTGAACAATTTAAAGTTTTATTTGTATTGGATAGCCAGATCAATTTGTGCAGAAGAATTTTTAGAAGTCTGTGGGGGTTAAAAGAAATAAATCAATGAACAAATCTGCAGGCTAGAGCAGCCATAGAGCACACAGTAACAATGGAATGTTTTGGAGCTAAAAGGCAGGGAAAGTGATTACTGTGTACGTAGAGGTTTTGACACTTAGCCCGAATATGTTCTATAACTTCTTTTCGCAGTCAATGAAAGACATGCTTTTTCTTTTGAATCTCTGTGTGGTAACACCATTGTTCGATTCGATTCTTCTTTGTGTATTTATGGAAATGGATAATTGATGTCGCCTTGTGCTGTTGATAGCTTCTCGTTAGCTACGTTACTTGTTCATTGTTTGTTCTAAGTTTCAATCAACAATGACAAAAATCCGGCACAAATTAACGGGGCCATCCAGAATCAAGCCGTCTCTGCCTCTGCTTTGATGCTCAACAGGCCAAATAACTGAAGTAGGGGGAGAGACGGTGGAAAAAACAGACAGAGAGAGAATGCGCACTCTGAGTGAATGGAACACGCAAGAGTGCGGCATAATAAACAGAGTAGCAATATCTAGAACACTTGCTAAGGAGATTGGGCTGCTTAAATTGATGAGTAGCTGATTTAGAAAGGTTTGTTTCAGCTCAGGTGATGACAAGCTCTCTGTGGAATTGAATGTGACTTTACCAGGAACACCCCAGCAGCCACAACCCTCTCCGGCAAGCCTCCATCTGCTTCAACCAATATCCAAATGCATCACTGTCTATCAGGGCCTCAGCACTGACACTCTGGATGTATTGATTAATAGTTGCCCTAAGCTCCTTTTAGCAAATCAAATTTTCACTTTTAGCAAGGATTTCGGTTCTGATTTATTCAGCATAGTGAAATGTATTAAATTGACTTTGACATTCCAGAAAAACGGCTGAAAAACAACGCTTTCAAGTGAAGAGGAAATAGATATAAAAAATGCTTGGCAGCTTG
This sequence comes from Scyliorhinus canicula, assembly GCF_902713615.1. Taxonomy (NCBI): domain Eukaryota; kingdom Metazoa; phylum Chordata; class Chondrichthyes; order Carcharhiniformes; family Scyliorhinidae; genus Scyliorhinus; species Scyliorhinus canicula. The sequence goes on from NC_052146.1 coordinate 255,498,051, forward strand.
TTTGTTCAGGCTAAGGAGGCGAGCAATATTCCTCTTTCGTTTAATGGAATTTAGAGCTGTCAAAAATCCAAGCTCTTTTACTTCCCTTTCTAAAGTACAGCTGGTATCTTATAAATATATGGGGCAATATCCATTAAAAAACTTCTTCAACTAATTTCTCTCCTAAAACACTTTTTGTAGCGCAACTATATCAATGATTAAGTAAACTTTTTTTTAACACTTTGACAACTCTAGTGAAATGTTTGTTCCCAAAACCTCCATCGATGTTTACAGATTTCATATATAAATGTCGGTAAATATGAGGAGAGTATTTGAATTTCCAACTTACTTCCATCTACACAAAAATGGCAATTATTCCGAGTTTTACTGAAACCCAGGAAGAAGCAAAGAGAAATGCAAATTTTAGAATGGGAAATTCCTGTAAGAAATTCCAGCACCAAAAGTAGGAACACATTAGAAACACAATTCATTGACTTTAACGCATAGTGCATCCAAAATAAAATGCATTTATGATTCAATTGTACCATTTGCTTATTTACTGAGGCAATATTAACAAGGTTTGTGAAAGAAAATGGAATTCCTCTTCCACGTAAAGAATGCTTGTATGAGCAGAACTTTTGACTGGCTTATCATGGAGGCCAATGATAAAGAAATCGTTTGAGAAATTAATATTCTGAAAAACTGATGGCTGATTTGCGAACCACTCTTAGATTCACAAATAATGCTGAAAAAAGAGACACGTTGAAGCTTTTCATCTTGCACAAATCAGGACACTTCACATGAATACATATATAGGGAGAAGAGAGTGCTGATTGGTTGGCAAGTGGTCTTTAATTGCACCAGCTGATGGTGACTGACAGTCAACCGCCAAGCATTGTTTGAAATTTAAATCAGGGAGCCAGACCCCGATTGTTCAAGGCATTGCCCTGAGGAATGAGTCAGTGAACGCCTGTCTCATTTTTTATTTTAGCTGAAACAGGCACAATGTGTGCACATGTTCTTTCTCTCTGCAAAGAGCAGGGCGTGGGGCATTAATATGTGTAATTTGGTTCACTCCATGTGATATCAGGAAATGGCTGAAGGCACTGGATACTGCAAAGGCTATGGGCACTGACAATATTCTGGCAATAGTATTGAAAACTTGTCCTCCAGAACTTGCCACGCTCCCTATCCAAGCTGCTCCAGTACAGCTACAACACTGGCATCTACCTGGCCATCTGGAAAATTTCCCAGGTATGCCCTGTACACAAAAAGCAGGACAAGACCAACCCAGCCAATTACTACCTTATCAGTCTACTCTCAGTCATTAGTAAAGTTATAGAAGGGGTCATCGGAAGAGCAACCAAGCAGAACTTACTTAGCAATAACCATCTCACTGATGCTCAGTTTGAGTTCTTCGAGGGGCACTCAACTCCTGACCTGATTACAGCCTTGGGTCAAACATGGACAAAAGAGCTGAATTCCAGAGGCAAGGTGAGAGTGACTGCCCTTGACAACAAGGCAGCATTGAGTACAGCATCAAGGAGCCCTAGCAAAACTGGAGTCAATGGGAATCAAGGGGAAACTCTTCATTGGTTTGAGTCATCCCTCGCATAAATGAAGATGGTTGTAGTTGTTGGAGCTCAGTCATCTCAGACCTGGGACATCACTGCAGAAGTTCTTGAGGATAGTCTTAGGCCCAACCATCTTCAGCTGCTTCATCGATGACCTTCCTTCCAACATAAGATCAGGTGTAGGGATGTTCTCTGATGATTGCACAACGTTTAGTATCATTCACGACTCCTCGTTCACTGAAGCAGTCCATCTACAAATGCAGCAAGCCCTGGACAATCTCCAGGATGGGCTGACAGGTGGCAAGTGATATTTGTGTCTTCAGTGCCAGGCAATGACCATTTCCAATGAAAGAGAATCAACCTATTGCCCCCTTAGCACTCAATGGCATTACCATCACTGAATCACCTACTATCAACTTCCTGCAGGTTACCATTGACTAAAAACTGAACTGGACTAGCCATATAAATATTGTGGCCACAAGAGCAGGTCAAAGGCTAGGAATCCTATGGCAAGTAACTCACCTCCTGATTCCCATCACCATCTACAAGGCACAAGTCAGGAGTGTGACGGAATACTCCCCACTTGTCTGGATGAGGCTCCAACAGCACTCAAGAAGCTTGACGTCATCCAGGACAAAGCAGCCCACTTGATTGGCATCCTTTCCACAAACATAAATTCCCTCCGCCAACGATGCACAGTAGCAGCAGTGTGTACCATCTACAAGATGTTCTGTAAGAACTCACCAAAGCTCCTCCCAGACCCACAACCATTTGGAAGGACAAGGGCAGCAGATACATGGGAATGCCACCACTTGGAAGTTCCCCTCCAAGTCACTCACCATCCTGACTTGGAAATATATCACTGTTCCTTCACTGTCATTGGCTGAAAATCCTGGAGCAATTAGGGATGGGTAATAAATGCTGGCCTAGCCAGTGAAGCCCACATCCCTTAAAAATGAATAAATACATTTTCAAAAAATTCTGTCAGCAAAGAACAGGGCCCTGTATATATATTACCACACAGAAACACGTTCTTTGCATGCAAAAAGAACATCTACACATATTGCGCCTGCTTCAGTTAACAAAGTAAGTAACAGCCGTTCGCTGACACATTCCTCAGGACAATGCCTTGACCAATCAGGGTCAGGCTGCCTGGCTTAAATTTCATAGAATTAACAGTGCAGAAGGAAGTCATTCAGCCATTGAGTTACACTGGTCCTTAGAAACAGCACCCTACTTAAGCCCACATCTCCACCCTATCCCCGTTACTCAGTAACCCCACCTACATTTTGGACACTGAGGGGCAATTTAGCATGGCCAATCCACCTAACCTGCACATCTTTGAGCTGTGGGAGGAAACTGGAGCACCCGGAGGAAACCCAAGCAAACACGGGAGACCATACAAACTCCACACGGACAGTAACCTGAGGCTGGAATTGAACCCGGGTCCCTGGAGCAGTGAGGCAGCAGTTTAACCACGCTTGGTGGTTAAACTGTCAGCCATCATCAACTGGTGCATTTCCCATGGCAATGCCTCTACCAATCAGAGTCTACTTGTCAACCAATCAGCACTCTCTTCTCATATAGTATAAGTTCTTGTATTCCCCTAATAATCGCATTCTTGTGAAGTGTCCCGAAGACTGCAAGACAGATACTTCAACATGTTTCTTTTTTTCAGTAGTACTTATTTAATCGTACTGCAGAAAATTCAGCTTTAATGATCAAAATTATATCGTGCAAGAATTAACTGTGAAGACTTATTTATATCTGTGTTCCACAGCTACAATCTGAATTTGATGCTTTTGTCTGGTGATCTTCTCTGTACTAATGCCCAACACTGCAGTGATTTTTGTACTGCTGGCACTGAGCACCAGTTGCAGTTATACTGTGGTTGATGCATATACATGTTTTCAATGATAAAGAGTCTACTAATGAGCTCTTTTCAAAGTTCACTGGCAGCTAGGGTCCAATGAGCAGCCCTCTGTGCATATTAGTATACGTTTGTGATAATTCTGTCATCGCTGCTCAATAGTGGTGTGAACAGAGAGAAGCCATGGATAGGTACTCAAGCTGCAATTAAAGGGGCAACAGTACAGATTTGATGCAATGTATCAGTCTCCACTCCTCACAGCGAAACATCTAAATTTACATTAGTGAACATAAGTTGTGCTTTTACTTGTCAGTATAGACAGCATTTACACCCATCCTGATTAATATTAGCTATCAAAACGTTTAATCAGATGGGTGAAAATTTCTGCTTTATTGTTTTGAAAAATGAAGTGCATTTTGCACTGAATTTAGTCTACAGGGGGACTAATGCATCGGAAGTAAATAATCCATTCCAATTCAATCCAAATGTTTTCAGTTCCATTGCTGGATACTGTATAGCAAAAAGGATAAGCATGTTGTTTGGCAATTATAGGTTCAGCTTCACAGTGCAGTGCTATTCCAAATAGGCTGTGTAATGAAGTGGAACAACATTTTGTAACTTGATTTCTCCAATAACAACTAAGCTATGGAGATTTTTAAAAAACTGTCCTGCTGGGGAGAAGGGGAAATTGGAGGTCAAATCAACCCTGATCAATCCCCCTTCAACCCCTTTGGTTGAGCACAGGCTAACATTGATGGAGGCTGTGCCCAAACTTGAAGACTTGATATGGGAAGGAGAGGGAGATAATGAACCTTGATGTGTTGGAACATTATACAAGGAAGATTCGTACACAAATTGTTTGCATTTAAACTGTTAACCTGGATTTTGCGTAATCATGAAACTAAAACTATCAGCAGTCTCCATCATTACTCCTCTAAAATATGGGAAACCTCTTGAGTTAACACATGCGCAGTTAAATGCAGAAAGCCCAAAGTTTTTCTGCTGTCACTGATTCTACACTTACCAATGGTTGCGCTGTTGAAATCTCTAATCGCTGAACTGACAAGGACTTATTCTTTTACGCTGTAATATCACAGTTAAAATTCTCCGAAAACGTTCTTATTAATGAGAAATTGGGTTTTTTAAGCACGGTACTAAATCATAGCTACATCTGAAAACCTCTCTGGTCCTGGAAAGCTAATTTTTTATTTGCAAAATGTCAAATTGTTCCATTATGATAAAAATTTCATCGCTCTTTAATATACTGAAAAGACTTTTTAAAGTCTGTTTATGATATTATAGCTTCTAATATGCATATCTCAATCTTAATTTCAGGCTTTAAAGTGTATAAAAAGTGAAGGAAAATAAGTGAATTTACTGTTCGAGAATCTCTTCAATATGATGCCTAGAGATTCCCTTCGCTTGGCACCCGATTCAAATTGACACCAGAAAAATCCTTGTGGGCAGCTGACTGCAAAGTCCAGGCCAAATACTGCACAGCTCATGTTAATGCTGCCATTTCTTTGCTTTCCTTCTGTTATTACTGTTCAGATCCTGGAACCTAGAACCCACTAACTGCAATTATCTAACAGGCAAAACAAAAAAAAGCCTCTTCTGACAAAAGGCAACTCAGTCACTTGAGTTTCTTACTGAAGATTTAAAATGAAGTACTATACTTCATGGATAAATACTTGAAGAGGAGAAAATTGTCGGCAAATGGGGACAGAGCAGGGGAGCGAAATAATCAGACAGCTGACACAGAAATGATGGGCTGAATAGCCACTTTGGTGCTGCAAGATAATGTGATTTGGGATGAACAGTGTATATTCTTCCATTCTGCAACAATGACCATCTTTTTCTGAAGGGGAATATATAACCATCATGTAGCTTTTCAAAGAAAAGCGCTCAAGAATGATCTGATAATATCCTTTTGCATTTGTTAAGTTTATGAAAAGGCTTGTTAAAGCATTGAGTGCAGTTATCATTAGGTAAAACTGGCTGGGAAGAATAATTGCGCTTTGCAGTACAAATGAACCAAATTAAAACACACAATTAAAATTATATGATTACTGGAGCACCTTGGTAAACTACTTCATGCACTGATGATAAATGAACTGCTTCATGTGGTTGGGCTCAATAATGTTTCAAAGCCCGTTCTCCTGATGTAATCACATTTTAAACAACAATATTAAACAGAGACAAAGGGTATGAAATAATAGGACATTTACACTCATCACATTTCTGACAAGAGAGAAATTCATCTTGGGTGTGCAAAATGGATGGCTCAATCTAAATGCATGGCCAAAGATGTAAATGTGACATCCAACTGCAATTAGGCCTCAGAATTGGGGGGGGGGGGGGGCGGCGGCGGTGTCAGTTCACTCAGTTAGGTAGCTAGCTAGCGTGTGGTTCAGAGTAACACCATCAGCACGGGTTTGATTTCAATTCCAGCTGAGATACACTTGGGATCTCTGCCTCCTCATTCTGCCCCTGAGAGTAGAAGGCAATGGTAAACCACCATTGGGGTAATATCAAAAATGCCAAGAAAACAATTCAGGATGAAGCACAGCAGACAATAGCCAAGCACCTGCCTGCAGACAGAGCACACAAGAATGAATGAACTTAAATCTAAATGAAACTGGGGACATAATCAGGCAACCCAAAGTAGCACATTGGTCAAGGTCTGGCCAGCTCTAGCATAGAGATGACCTGCAATAAGTTTATAAAGTTTGGAGGAGCACACTTAATCCTCTTGACTCCACAGAAATGAACCTATTGAAACATTTTCGTACCCTTTTTCAATGACTTCCAATGTCCATTTAGAGATCGCTGGTTCAACTAAGCAAGATTGTTTCCTGTAAAACTCAGTGGAACATGTGCAGTTAAACTGGGTGCCTACGAGGACCAATGTGTGAGGAGACAGATTTGTGCACTTAAGCCACTTACTGCATGTTACAGGTGGGCAGCCTAAACTCCGAGAAGTTGTGAGTTTCCAATTTGGCAGTCAGCTCACTACTGGCAACCTAAAATCCATTCTGCAATATTGATTTAACCCCATAAAATGGGTGCAATGTTGTTGAATTTCTCTCCCTGGGCACTGCCCCCCCCCCCCCCCTTAATTAATAGTGAATACAGTGATTTCAATGAAATATTTCTGTGAAATATTTATGTTAAAGACTTTGGAGAGTAATAAATAGTCTGAAAGCAAAAAGCCTTCAAGAACCAAAGGTTTAGAGAACACCCTGAAGAGGATGTCAGGTGGTTTTAGTGTGTCACAATATTTGAATGCAGCTTACACAGAGCAAAGCGAGATGCTGGTTCTTTTAACACGAGGATGAAGTATGGAGTGCTGTTATAGCAAGGCTTGAGTAAGCACCTCCAGTATTTTGTTAATGTGGTAACATGTGAATATTCTAATCCAACACAAAGTGTAACAATACATCTGACTGTGGCATTGATAATCTTTTTATCGTATGTGTGAAACCTAGCTTCAATAGTTGATTCAGCCTATATTACTCTCTGGTCCGTTCTGTGCATCTTACAATAGACTGGATGAAGCGAAGTGTGGAACTACCACGGTATCTACATAAAAGAGATTAAAGCCGACAGAATTTCATTTTACAGCTCAATCATATTGTGTTAGCATGCGCTTATCCAAGCACGTACAAAATTGAAAGAGAGAATAAAGAAGGCAGGCAGATAGGAGTCAGAATAGGAAGCATGAGCAATTTTAGCGAATATAAAAGGACGTTAATGGTGGGGGCCCGGCCATAGTAAAGGGCTATTAGGGCACAGCCTCCGTCTCTTGTACCCACTCATTCCACTCTAACTTGAAACGACTAAAGTCAAGTGCAGTCTAATTTCATTGTGCTCTTTGTCAGATAAGGACTGTTCAAATTTCATAACGCCCCGCTTTCTGTTCAGCTGCTTTATTAGCATGGGTAGTCTAATTCTATTTACTGATGAAGTCGTTTTATTTTTTCTTTAAATATTTGCCTCTGTTGTGGACACAGCTGAGTTAAGCGCTTTGTGATACAGAATTAATCAAAGCAATTTCTTTAGTGCTCTTTCTCCTCACCAGAAGAGCTGATTTTATCATAAGCCAATTTCTTAATTCCCGATCACTGTTAAATAGCATTTCATCAGACGCTATGTGGCTCACATGTTGGTCTATTGCCTTGGAAACATTCAGAATTTAAACCAGACATTTTTTCAGCTGAATCTTCAGCAGCACTTTTCATTTTTAGGTTTATCCAGCACGTGACAAAAGACACCTGATCTATCTCAAAAAATCCTAAATTGCTGGGTCTAAATTTTGTCCAACCCTCACTGTTGAAAGACAATTGGCTATCTTTACTTTTAGGGTAAAGGCCATGTTCGCCACATCAAAAGCTAACATTACCAGACAGTGGAAGAGTTTCCAGTCAAGCACTTCCAATGCAAGGCACAGCAATGGTTAATTCAGGATCAAATTCCCAATTCACTGCTCCATTAAAATGTCTCAAAATAAACCTGAAAAGAGCATAACAGTACAAAAACAAGCAACTTGACTTCAAATGTTCACCAAATGGCAACTTTATTTGTCAGCCATGCAAATGAGTAGAGATTTCTGTTGGAGACACTGCTGAAAAGTCTGATATCTTGTTTATTTTTACTGATGCTTCCAGATTGTGATGGTATTTGCAAAGCAGGATGGCATTAGACCAATCTGTCCACTGATGTAGAAAATGCAGGAACAGCTTACAATACTGACCTTTACATAATGCCATACCTGCTAGGGACCTTAGTGCTCATTTACCAAAGTGGACAAAAAGTAATCAGTCAATCAAAAAACAAGTAGAGATCAAGGGTGGGATTTTACAATCCCGCCCAACCTGAGACTGGAAATTCACACCCAAGGTCAGCAGACCCTTCACTGGTCAATCAAATTGTCTAATCTGCCTGCAGCGATTCCCTTGGTGGGCGGCACTGGAAAATGTACCTCCAAATGTGGTATTACTACATGATCGGTCGATTACTTCAAGTAAAGGTTTTAATCTTTTAAATAACCTTCTGAAGCATATTGCGTTTTTGAGCCCCAACACCACATTTTAAATCAAATTGCTCTGTGATGCCAAGTACAAATTGTCAAATATTGTAGAATGATAGAAGGTTTGTTTGGTTCGAGAGAATCATATATCCAAGAGAACCAAATGGCATCATCTTACCTTTGTTTTGTTATAATAGGAATACATGATGAGAATACCTATTTTCCATCACAATTGAAGCACTTTGCATGAAAAGTACCTTCTAAAATAATTTGAGTTTAATCCAGATTAATTGGATTGACCATGCTAAATTGCCGCATTGCCCCTTAGGGTCCAAAGATGTAGAAGTCAGATGGGGTTGTGGAGTTACAGGGATAGGGCGGGGGAGTGGGCCTAGCCATGTGCTCTTTCAGAGGGCCGTGTAGACTCAATGGACCAAATGGCCTCCTTCTGCACTGTGAAGATTCTATGAAGTTGTATGAGACAATAAACAGCCAATTGCACGTTAATTTTCAGAATGCACTAACCTGATTACTACAAAATAAAAAACATTGACACCCTGTAACCTATTCTCAATCGACAATGTTCTTTAGATAACCATGACATTGTTGATAAGTAATTCATGAAGTGGAAATGTTATTTTACGTACGTTATTTGTACAGAGATGATATTATTGCTTTATTACTCATTGATACCTTGTAATAGCATCTCAGGAGCTTTGCCTAAATGTTGGATCAGGCAAAGGTGCTCAGAGCGCTTATGGAAGACTAAGGTTGGATTATTGGTTCTACCTCTGCAGATTTTTGCACGTTCAGGTGGCAAACATTTTGGGAAATAAGGCTTTGATTGTGGCTCATGTGAAATGAAATGAAATGAAAATCGCTTATTGTCACGAGTAGGCTTCAATGAAGTTACTGTGAAAAGCCGCTAGTCGCCACATTCCGGCGCCTGTCCGGGGAGGCTGGTACGGGAATCGAACCGTGCTGCTGGCCTGCTTTAAAAGCCAGCGATTTAGCCGAGTGAGCTAAACCAGCCATCATAGCGCTATCCCGTTTGCACGGCTATATGAAGAAATTTGTGTTTTGCTGTTTCCCCCAACCCCTCTTACTCTGTTTTTTCCCGCTCTTCTTTTTCCCTCCCTCCATCTTACCTTTCTTTGTGCTTGTCTCACTAAGTCAGTGCTTCTGCTTTTTTAAGTTACTTTAGCGATCTCTACCAACTGTGTCTTTTTCCCAAGGAAGTGGTTGGGACCAGAAGTAAAGGTGATCAGATCAGGAGGGTTAGAGGAAATTTGAGGCTTTTTGTCAATTATTACAGTACTTTTTTTGTGTTCATATATGGCAAGATTATTGTTTTGGAAATTATAGACGCTGCGCATTAGAAATGTTTTTGCTGCAACGTGATTGCATTTGAAGCCTTTTGATAATTGGTGCAGATTCAATAGTCAAAGCAGAATAAATGGTTAAACAAATCAATTGAAGTTGGTGAGTCACCAGGACTAGATGCGGTGCATCCAAGGATACTGAGGGAAGTACGTTGGAAATTGCGAAGGCACTGGCCGTAATCTTCAAATCCTCCCTAATTCAAGGGTGGTACCAGAGGACTGGAGAATTTGAAATGTTCAACATTGTTCAAGGAAGAGTGCAAGGATGAACAGGGCAATAGAGTTAATCTTTTGGAAACGATAATTCAGGACCAAATCAACAGTTACTTGGAAAAAATTAGGATTAATTTACGAAAACCAGCAACGACTTGTTGAAGACAATTTGTATCTAACTAATATGATTAAGATTTCTGATGAGGTAACTGAGGGGAATGATGAGGGTAATGCAGCTGATGTGTCATTTTGTCAAGTGCCACTTGACAGGAGTCCATGGAATAAAAGGGGAAGCAGTAACATGGATATAAAATTAGCTGAGTGACAGGAAAAAGGAAGTACTGGTGAACCGATGTTTTTCAGAATGGAGGAGGATAGTGGACCTCCATGGGTTCAGTGCTTTTCCTGATATATATTAATGAATTAAACCTGGGTGCACTGGACACAATTTTCAAAATTTACAGATGACACAAAACTTGGAAGTATAGTGATGCATGCGGAGGATAGTCATAAATTTCAAGAGATCACAAACAGGCTGGTCAAATGGGTGAGCAAGTTGCAGGTGAAATTTGATGCAGAGAAATGTGAATGATTAATTTATATAGGAATATTGAGGAGAGGGAATATAAAATAAAGGGTAAAATTCCAAAGGAGCAGAGGGGCCGGAATGTATAGTTGCACAAAACATTAAAGTTGGCTGGGAAGGTCGGGAAAACAGATAATAAAGCATAAAGGGGCATAGAATACAGAAACAAGGAAGTTATGTCAAATCTGTAGAGAATATTAGTGCAGCCTCAACTGGAGTATTGTCCAGTTTTGGGCACCGCATTTTCTGAAGGATGTGAAGACGGCAGAGAGAGTGTAGAAAAGAACGAAGAGAATGGGTCCAGTGATGAGGGAGTTAAGTTAGATAGATAGGTTGAAGCAGCTAGGACTGGTCTCGTTGGAGAAAAGAAGATGAAGAACAGATTTGGTAGAGGTGTTCAAAATTATAAGGGGCCTCAACAGAGCATAGAGGAGAAAATTGTTCCTGTTTGCTGAAGGATTGAGAACCATAGGGCACCAAATTAAGGTGATTAGACAAAGAAGAAATGAGGAACATGAGGAAAAATCCTGAGTGGTGAGTAGTTAGGATCTGGAATGCACTGCCTGAGAGTGTGGTGGATGCAGATTTAGTCATGGCTTTCAAAGATTATTGGATAATGTGAAGAAAAAAACAATTGCCATGCAATGGGGAAAAGGTGGAGGATGGGATTAGGCAAGTTGCTCTTTAAGAGAGCCTGCACGGACACAATGGGCCAAATGGTCTCTTTCTGTGCTATAATCATTCAATTGCTGTTTATGCACAAATATTGGCCTGGATGCTCTGTTCTGGAGACGAAGTGCTCCCACCAGCGCAGAATCAGGGCTACTCTCCACTGGCATTGGAAGCAGTGCTCAGCTGTGAGTCTCTCTTTCCGTAACCATGCAAATATATGCATGGGGGAACACTCACCAGTTTCCATTGGAATCCAAGTATTAGGATGCCATTTTGAGCAGGCAGCCTGATCCCAAAATTCGGCAGGGGGGCCGTCCTCCCTCACAACGTAAATCCTAAACCACCCCTCCCCACAAGTAGTTTCACATCCTCTTATTCTAGCAGAAAGCACTTAGCTGCTTTTGCTGTGTTAAGGAGCTGAAAATCATACCGAGTGTTTATTTGTTTTTTAATTTAGAGTACCCAATTCATTTTTTTCCAATTAAGGGGCAATTTAGTATGGCCAATCCACCTACCCTGCACATTTTTGGGTTGTGGGGGCAAAAGCCACGCAAACACGGGGAGAATGTGCAAACTCCACACGGACAGTGACCCAGAGCCGGGATCGAACCTGGGACCTCAGCGCCGTGAAGCCACAGTGCTCACCCACTGCACCACCATGCTGCCCTGGAGTGTTTATAAACATTATGGTTAGCATCAAAGCAGGGAAACAGAGATTCATTCATGTGTGAAGGAAAGGATAGATAAATAATCCACCAAGCACGTGTCTCTGGAGTAATAAAACTGTTAATCGCTGGCTAGTGCAATGTATCACTATGTGAAATTAAATGGGAGTTTTGCATTTCAAAGGCTGTCAGTGGATTTGAAGCCCTTTCAAGTGCACTTGGCGTTCGAGGAAGGCTCCGACACTTGTAACAGCTGCTGCTTGAAATCATTTTGTCAGAGGCAGCCGATGTTAGGGAAGGAAGTGAAAATGCAGTGATCTTTCACTGCACTGCCAGATTGCTCTTCAGTTTTCAGGCAGAGGTGACCAATGGTGGTCTCTGATGGGGAGGGGGTCTGATGTGGATCTCTGATGGGAGCCTCTGACGGGTTGATCTGATGGAGGTGTCTGATGGGGGGGGGGTGGTCTGATGGGGGTTTGGTGGGGGGGGTTATTCGCGTAGTGGAGAGAGGATGTCCCTACTTATCCACAGGGAGTGGGGGGAGCAGGATTGCCATTGTGGAGGAGACTTTTTGGGGGCACCTCAATTATGCACGGACCACCTTGAACCAGCGTTCACCGCGTTAGGGCCACACTTGGACTTTCCTCCTGCTGTGAGAAACGGTATAAAACGGGAGGAGTGGTGGTGGTAGTGAATCAGTCTTCCCGCCCTTTAATACCAATTGAAATGGGTGGAAATCACCGATTTGTGTCCTTTTGCCCGAGTGGAGCCGTCGGCGCTGAGGCCTTTGGTGGGGGATCAGAGCAGTACAACAGGTTTGCCGTCCTTCGAGGAACGCTTCATTCTCTGCCTGATCATGAATCCCGATCGCAGCGTCAGGCAATCCACCCACTGTTGCAAGTCTGCAAAGAGTTAATGAAACTTCTCTTTCTTCATTAAAAAATAATAATGGCGTCCAGTGTAACTCAGTAATGCAGCACTAATCCAGTAATGGTAACCCCCAGGCTTATGTTTACGGACAGAATGCAATAGCAGCAATAATTTTTTCTAACACTTTTTTCCGAAGATTTAATAGCATTGACAACCTGACAGCTCCCTTTGACAATTGCTTCTGACAGCTTTGATAGTGAACTTTGATAAGTCTGCTGACTGTTCCAACCAACTTGACATTATTTAATTTCTGCACTGACTTACGCACATTTATGCGTACTTGTAACAATTCCAACAGGCACCTCACCTCCACCAAAAGTGCCCCTGGAGCAGATTGACGGGGTACTTTACCTTTCCAAAATGATACCCTGGCTACCCAAACTAATCCACAAATTTCAGACCTTCCCTTACCAGGTCTAATCTGCACATTTCGGGCACGATTTTCTGCTCCCCTCTCCATGGCCTGTTTTCCGACAACAGAGGCGGCTCACCATTGATGGCTGACAGGATCTACCAGTTCAGGTGATGACTACGGTGAACTCCAAGACCTGCCCGTCCCATTGCCAGGGATTGCTTTCAGCAGGGCTGGACGATCCCAACAGTGGGATGAGTTGCAAAATCCCACCCTTTGTGTTTCACACACCAGGCCTAGTTAAATTCCACTTAAATGGAGGACGGTAATGGTTTAAATGGCTGACTGCCTCTGTAAACCGCACACACCTTAAGTACGACCCACACCCAATCCTATCCTGCAAAAATGGAAAGTGCCACTTTTGGAGGATGGGGGTGGGGGAGGCTTAGGGGGGGAGATTTTGGAGCGTTTATTCTACTTTTTTCATGATGGAGAGCATGTCCAGCGTGGTGAAACTCTGGGCCATAGTTTTCCTCAGCTCAAAAAGAATACCAAGTCATAGAGATGCCAGATGTATACTACAAATTAACATTGTCAAAATAAATCTTGATTAAATCACAAGTGTATTAAGTAGTCATGCACATTTGTTTGAGTAATTTGATAACAGTGTTAGCTGGTGGAGTTTCACTTGTAAAACTAAGTAGCTATCAAAGTATTTTTTGTGGTATCTGCACTGTGGGAAATTCAGAACCAAACACAAGGGGGAAATTTGTTTCATGACATGCTTAACAACTGTCCTGATGTGGTTTTCTTTTTGTACCTGGAATATGCTTTGCCCATCCGATGATGACCACCAGTTCTCGATCAGCCAAGTCGCACAGTGTAGTGAGGGCTTTGATGTCACTCTCCGGGATGGTGGGATCAGGCATGGCATAGATCTTCTCTGGCTCAGCCACAAGCAAGTGTGAGACAATCTTGTTGACTAGAATAGAAGGCCGAGGCAAAAGAAAGAAGAAACGTTTGCGTCAGTTCAGACAGCCTCATCACTCAGGGAATTGAGTAGCTGCAAGCGGTATCTCTTGGTAAATCTTATTTAATGTTGCCTTAATTAGAATCAATACAACCCAATTTTCATCAGAATGGCTTTGTTATGCACAAATAATCAATCAGGATCCAGAAAATCTCTTAGACTACATCCAAGGTACAAAACATACTGCACTTCCTAACACAAGTTGAAAATTGATCATGCATTTTGTAAATTTCTTCTTAGCAAAAGCTGTTAATTAATTAAACTAAAGAAAATTAACCCAACAGTTCTTCGATAATAAGTAATGATCAGTGAATGGCAAGACTATCTAAAATGAGCACACAGAACAATGCAATCTTATTAACGTTCAGATGTATTGAGGGGCAGAAAGAGTTATATTAATAAAAGAGAAAATCAGAAATATGTAAAGGCAAATATATATAATTTTTAAAGCTGGGTTTTAAACATATTACCTAGCAATTTTAACAAAGAGGGGGAGGGATGATTTTTTTTTGTATGTCTCATATCAAGTTAAATATGGCCATGAATATCCCCAATAGTTCGGTTTGTATGGGTCTTTGTACTTTACAACACTTTGGGATGTTTAGTCAAGTGGTGTGATAGACAAGCATTACAATTAGTGAAAGATAGGAAAATGATCCCAGCTTTTTAAAATACCACAATGGCATAGGGAATATGTGTTCTGCATATTGGCTGCAATATTTATTTATTGTCAGAAAGTATTTTAGAACTTCCTCCGATTATTTTCTGTATATAAAGTCTAGGAAAATCGTAAGGTGATGTCCCATCCAGTGGAGTAAACAGTGAATGTACTATTCACTCATCCATATCTGCTCTGCCCAAAGGCAGGTCCTTGGCCCATTGTCTGTTGATGTTTTACCCTGAGCTATTTTTCTTGGCAGTTTTTGTCGGTGGTGGTTTGCCATCACCTTCCACTCTCAGTGGCATAACAAAAAGGCAGGTTCCAAGTCTACCTCAGCCAGAATGGGAATTAAACCTGTGCTGTTGGCATTATTCAGAACCACATGCTAGCCATCTAGCCAACTGAGCTACACCGGCCCCTGAAATGCACTTCACTTAACTTTTATTACCTTAGTATTGTTTCCCCTGGAGTCCACTAAATTACATCCTTGTACATTTCCACCAGGAAATCTGACAGCTTGACTACATACACATCCTTAACAATTACACATATCTACTTCTTTGGATTTTTAAGTTGAATTAAATAAACTCTATTTTAAGTCAAGGGAAAAACTATAGTGCAGGATTTACAAACCAACCCACCGCATATTTTTTGGTGGTGGAGGTGGCTCGACAGCGGGATTTACTGACCCCGCCGTTGTCAACGGGATATCCCGGTCACTGCGCCCCTCGTCGCCGAGAAACCCATGTCCCGGTGTGGGACCGGAATATCCCGCTAACGTGAACAGCCGGTAGATTGCGCCCTTTGAGTTTGTTAGGATTTATCATTCCAACCATTTAAGCACTTTGGGGAAAAAAGTACTAACCATGTTCTGTTATTTGGATATCTATATCAAAAATTTGATTCTGATAGACAAGACTTCATTGCAAAATATTAATATAATGCAATTCACAGAAATGTAAATGCGACTGCAATGTTTCATCAATATGGTATATTACACATGGTGCCCGCTCTTGTAAAAGTGTGAGCTCTCGCCTGATTAACATCTGAAATTCCATGAATTGCTTTCAGCTATACTTAATTATTTATTATTTAATAGGAGAAATATGCTGGAAAATACAAACAGCCACTGCCTTGACCATGGTGAGGCAAAATCGTGCTTAAAAGGCACACAAAGCCATGCATTAAAATTATCCTATTTTTCTCGTGGCCTAAAGAAGAATTATTAATATGGCCCAATACAATATGTGTGATTTTGAAGTATTTGCCAATAAAAAGAAATGTAGTCAACTCAAAAGAAATGATGGAGTTATTGAATGAGTTTTGCAATGCAACATTGATGATATTTTGCACCATATTTATTCTTTACAGTCTTCCGTAACAGTGTAATAAAAGAGAAAGGGAGAAAGCAACCAAAATCTAACATGCACGGTTTTGATGGCAAAGTCTCATCATAAAAGCTTAAAGATTTAAAAAGACAATATCCAGCTTATGCAGGATTTGTAATCTTCATTCTAGTGTTTTGAGTTTTACACTATGGTTAGCTTAGAGGCTCAGAGAAAAAACACCACAGATGTGTTTAATACTGTCAATGTTCCACATTGTTTAATAATCCTCATTTTAAATCACAGTCATGGGACACAAATATAAACAAAATTACAATTTTAAAGAGATTTTAGAATTTTTGGGAAAGCATAAAATTTTAAAATAATAATCGCTTGCAGCAACACTGCTGTGAGAAGCCTTGTCTCTCGAATTGAGCTGCATAGAACAAAAAAATGGACAAGTCAAAATATTTCCATGTGGCTGTAGATATTTCTTCACATAATACACCATGCCACCCTTGATGAAAAATAAACTCTGGCGATTTATAAAATGGAGACTGGATTAGCTCTGTCTATTATCACTCCCATCTGTTTGCAAACTCTTTAACTGGTTGTGTGTGCAGAGTGAGTATACTGAAATAGATAAGACATGCTAGTGTTTCACTGGATTGTAAATTAATGTGCTGAAGCTTTATATGTTAATGGACATCCTGTACAATATAATATAAATTAATTTGTTGTCCTCACATGGCTTTTTGGCTGGTTGAACCAGCTGAGGGTTCAAGTAAGGGCTGTTCTCTGCATCTATCCTGCGCTTATACTTTTGCCGTCCTCCACGTACTCTATCCAAACGCACGCCTGGAAAAGAAGAAAAATAGCTTTTGCAAATACAATGAAAGTATAAAAGTTCATTACCAAATCATTGGTTCGCCATGATGAATGACCTAAATTAATAACAAATTAAGGGACTGCTGAATTGGCATGCAGTTGAAAATGCAAAAATGATTTTATAGCACTACAACTTGACGACAATCAATAGATGTGTATACATTTGTACCTCTGGTAGGTTAAAACAGATTTTATACCACAATAGCAGTAAAAAGCATCACATTCAATGCACTGCTAGCATAAATGAAACAAATCCAAGAAAACATTTTAACGACAAAATAATGTACATGGTATTACATTTCCATTTGCCTCCTCCTCGACTAGAAAATGCTTCAATTAGTAACCAAAGTCCCAGGTAGCTTGTCAGTTTTATGAAGGGATGTACACTAATGCAGGTTAATGTGATAGCAAGAAGACTTTTGAAAGGATATTCTCATCAAAAATATGGGAAGCACAGTGACAAATCGGAGTTTCTATTGGGAATATTTCGAAGCCAAAACATAATGTTCACAAACTTCAAATAAAATTATTTAAAAATACAAGCCATTAAGACATAAAGAGATTGATAACATTTCTCATTTTAAATTACTTTTAAACAGATGTTCAGTGTAAACAAGTATATCTTGCCAATTTTCAATTACTTTCCCAATAAAGTACAAACTTTTCGATCAATAAACAGTATGATGTCCTTGAATATTTTGGGGAGGTAAACAGAATTATAATTTTAAGTCATTCCTACAACTGCTATAAAGAAACATGAAACTGTGATTTATACTAAATCCAAGTGGGATCATTGCTTTAAGGACAATCTATCCTTTTATTTTATTGACATCAAAAGAAGCCTAATTTAATTATATCAAATTTCTCCTGGGAATATGTGTCACTACGGAAACCAGCTAACAGGAAGTGTCAATGATATTTTGTTGCTTTGAATATAACAGTAACTTTGAAAAATGTTGCATGGTTCAAAACTGTCTAAATTTTGCCAATCACTCACATCACCAGCATGAAATGGGCTGCCTCCAAGAGCCCACAACAGGTCAGAGGTTTTAATTGAACAACATCTCTTTCTGTCGTTCCGACAAAAGGCAAGCAGGAAAAATGACTCTGACAAGATAGCTCAGAGTCTAGCAATGTCCAATTTCTCATTAGGTCTAAGCAGCTATCTAGCTGCTAATGCTGACAAGCCTTGAACCTTTTATTTTTGCTCAGAAATTACTTTGGCAGGAACAGGAATACAGCTTCATCACAGACGCCTGACTGCTGTTGCATTAACCTGAATGAGACCTCATAGACTGGCGTTTCGGTGTGGTGGAAATGTGCCCGAATGCAACATGTACAAGTCTTTTGTTATCCTGGCAGACGCTCGGAGCAAGAGGAAGGCACCACAAAGCTGTGCACATTAATAACCTGATTATTTGTGTCTCTGCACACTTGCATCAATTGTGAGAGGCACAGGAGAAAGCAAACCATTTACTAAGCTGAAAACAAAAGGCAATTACTAAGCAAGTAGGTTAATGCATATGATACTGTATGTGCCAAGGCAGTCACACTCAAGCTTCAAGGGAAGTAATATACTGAAGTGAGAAAAAAAAAACCAAATGGTTCATCCTGATTTATTTGGATCTCATTTCCTCAGTGGTCTGCAACAGAGATCTGTGGTACTGATCGGTTGTGCCTGCAAACAGGAGAATTAAGTATATGCCTAAGAATTTGAAGGTAAATAGAACATGTGGAAAAATTGACATCAGGTGCGACTTACCATGGCACGGACCTTTTCCTGGTGCAACACTCAGTCTTCCACTTGCATCTTTAGCTTCACTTATGTTATTCTTTCATCTGCTGGGCTCTTACTGTGGTCTTACTATGACTACCTTCAATGTTATTGTGAAACTGGGGCAGATGCAAATCACATTGTTCAGCATCCTCGCTCAAAAATACTTAAATAGCCGTCCAGTGAAATTGAATTATGCAAATGTGTGATCTGATTTGGATTCTACTGTCTTATCCCAAAGGCTGTCCTATTCTGCCCACTGTTCAGACTGTAATTATCAGGGTCTTAATGCTTAGCTTCTTCAGCATTATACAGGTCTAGAAATACAATTGTGCCCAAAAACAACTCCATACAAGGTGCCAGGAGAGGAGGTGAATCCTCCAGCACATCTTCTATCCCTCATGGTTGACCCTGTTTTGGCCGTGACAGCTAGCATTGTGGAAGGTTTCTTTCACAGGCCTGAACATCTTTTTTCTCTTAGTAAATTTCACCCTACATGACATTCTATACAAAATGGACTGAATGGTCAGCTGCATTCACAGCTAGATGGTTATGTTGACGGAGCTTCCTGAACACTAAAATTTTCAACCAGAGTCTAGGATCCTTATTTACGCAAGTTATCCATTGCTTTATACATTTCTGGATGTCTTTGGAGAAGCCCAATGCAAAATGAGGATGGTCCACTTTAGAGTTGATATGAGCGCATGCTTCTTGTCCACCTTATTGGTGGCTTGTGTGCCTATTTAGCCACTGCTGTTGAAATTTCTAGGCCACAATGTCCATACAATGCTATCATTAATTATTCCATTCCAAAACACAGCACCACATTTCAGACTCTTATCTCTGCTACACAACAGGATGATTAACTAACTGCAATCGTAATCTTCATTTTTATGTTTTTTTACATACTCAAATGTGGTTTAATGTTTCATGTTAAAGGCTCTAAATTTAATTAGGACCCTTATGTTGCTATTACTGTGGGACCCGAAGAGGCTGGCACGGCCAGATCCTCAAGAGGGTGGGCGCCATATTTTAAAGGGCACCCCAATCTCAGAATAACCTTACAGCACCGTTCCCTTCTTGCTGCAAAATCCCCCCCCGCCCACAGCAAGGTTCCACCCAACAATTTCTGGCAAGGCTCCCCACCACCCCAGCAATCGCTGGCATGAGGCCCACCACCCCCTCCCCTAAGTGAACAACAACCCATGCTTGTCACAGCGCCACTGCGCATGTCCTCGTTGACGCCGCGCCACTCTGCATGCGCGGATCCCGCGGCCACAGTTTGCGCCAGTATGGGAGACTGGAGCAGTGCGAACCGCTCCAGCGCCGTGCTGGCCCCTGTAGGGGCCAGAATCGGTACTCCCAGCGGCCCGTTCACGCTGTCGTGCAACGCAACGGTGTTTCTGATGACGTGGACACTCTGCCGCCGAATGGGAGAATCCCGCTCCTGGTCTTTCTGGGAAGCACTTCAGGAGAATGAAGAAGCTTCTTGAACAAACTGTGGTTAGAAACAACACTTGCTCTTTCTATGAAGCACTTTAGAGGAAAGAAAAAGCCATTGTGAAAGAACTGTGGTTAGAAATAACACCTGTTCAGAGGACAAGGCATTTCAGAGTTAATGGACCGTGAAGAGCTATACAGACACACGAAACAAAACCCTCCTTTGAAATAGCCTGGACTTGTCAATCAAATGGCTTGTAAAATGTAATGGATCATGAAATTGAATGTAAACAATCCAAGTCATAGCTTTTAAGCTTCTCAGCAAGGCCAGAGGCTTGAAAAAGTTAAAGAGGAATGAAATTGAAATGTGAAAAAAGCACTTCAAAAGGTTTTCTACACTTCAGAGGGAAGACTTTTACCTTGACCCGACAGATCTTTGAACTTAACATGCTAGGAGAGACAGCAAAAGTTTCCAACACATCAGAGGGAAGACTACAACTGACAGCTCTTTTGAATTGACATGCTGAAAGAGAGTTTAAAGATTTTCAAAGCAATAGAAGGAAGACTTGCCACATGATCCCCGTCCCTGGAAAGACCCCTAATCTGAATCTCCCCAGCCCAGCCCAAGCCTCTAAACCCCGGCCTACCCTGAAGAAACCCCCGCAGCATCTTGGAGGTAAATGTAGAGAGGGTACTCAGCCGCTTGCTCCCCTTTGGTGTCCATGGCACCTGGTCCCTGCTTTAGGGACCAGTAGTGATTTGCGCTCAATCACGTTCCATTGGAGGGGCATGTGAATACCGGGAGTCTATTGCATTCAACTTTAATCTAACTAATGAGATTAAAATGAAGCCAAACGTGCTGTAATCAGGTTCTCGTCCTTTCTGGGCGAGATCCTGATGATGCCAGCAGGAGCGAGCTGGGAGAATTGGAAACTGATTTGTGCCCGCCACAAATCCTGTTTTGGTGCTCACCCGTTATCCTCCCAACACTGCAGAATTTATGCTGGGTGCAACGGAGCCGGAGAATCGCCCCAAAGAATGTTAACAGAAATAACAATGAGAAAATCCCATTTAACCATGATTCTCAGTTCTTTTATGCATGTAAAGAATTATTTTGTTGAATAAAGTATGTGATTTACTATGTATTGTCAAGCGGGAACAAACAACTTAAGAGGCCAAATCAAGAGGACTGCGACCATTCATTCTTTTTCACACAATCACTTTAAAATCAAGTTTTACCGTACCGTACAAAAAAGTATCTGCATCTCTGAGCAGCCTCAGAATTGAGTGATCCATGGGTTCTTATTTACAGCGAGATCATATTACTAATACTACAGCTGTATTTATGCTATCCAGACTTGTACACACTCTTCCCCTAAAGCATCTACATTACTGTGGATGTCAAGTCTATGTAACATCATGAAACTATAGCTCTGTTCAGTCACTAACCCTCTTGAGGCCTGGGATGGTTATTGTTGGAGCTGCTGGGTGAATTTGGCACTGTGCACAACTTGAGTAGACTGATGATCATTTGAATAAGTCCATGTTAAATCTACTGGACTAAAGAGGTGATTTAATGCTTTGACTGCACTGACCTACTTTTACTACTAACATACTGTACTGTTGTTAAAAGTAATGGTTAACCTTCTGCCCTCAGTGAAAGGCATATCTCTTTTTCCCATCCCTCATCTAAAAAAGTATAAAATGTAATTCACTTAATTTTTAAGATGCTTCCTGATCAGGCCAAATGGTTAGTTTCACATAAAGAATACAGCACAATGTAATTTATATGCAAAGGTTTCAATCATTATTAGTTAGAACATACTCTTGGCAATATTAGTGGAAAATGTTATTCCCTGTTCGCTATCTCGTAAGTTTACACCTCAGGTGAATCTTCAGACAGAAGGACATTATATGAGCACATTAAGTGTTTGTTTACTATTTCCATAACCAGATTTTGAGACATACATTCCATATCGATACAAGTTGGTTTACATCGCTACTGTTTTGAGTACTATTCTCTGGCAGGTTAGAAACTAGGCAAGCAGTCATCCGTTGCTTTAAGAAGTTGTGGAGAAGTTTGTATAATTTGGTATAAACAAATCATAAATCACTGTTGTACGTCATTTACAAGGGTTTGGTCCTTTCCAGCTCCTGTGACCTGAACAGCAAAGCCACTCAGCAGCTTGCAATCTACACCAACATGCCTCCCCTCTTGATCCTCAATCGTGTTTCTTTTCCTCCTCTCCCGCAGTCTACGATACCAAGCGGCATGTTGCAGCTCTTCCCTGACTGAATCCCTGGGATCAACGCGGAAAACAATTCCCTCCCCCCTCCATTTTAATTTCAGCATTCTGCTTTCCTGATGAAATTCAGACCACCAGTTTTGAATTGGTGAAATTAACTGAAGTAAGTCAAAAACCTTTACATGTAAAGAAGTTAAAGAAGGCCATTTAGCATTAGATTTAAGTGGCACATTATTAAAGTAATTAGAAAGATTAAAACAGCTCAGTTCAAGTGCTTTAAGTTAACCATGCCTATCAATACAGCCACTATTCTGTCTGGTCTTGTTCTGTCATTAATAATAATCTCTTGTTGAGATTGCTCAACTTCCATCCATAAATAAGAGACAAGGGGAATAATTTTCAACTTTGACAAGGCTGAAAAAGCCATTTAAGGATTTTTTAGCCAGTTCAAATTGTACTGCTTGAAAGATTAACTTCAGCATTCTAGTAAAATTAGAATCAGTAGAATTCCAGTTCTTAATGTAAAATGAAGTCTGGTTAAGCATGGAAGCTACTTCTAGGTGGATATAATTATTGGATCTTTAACATTCTCCTTGATGTACTGTCTTGCAATGGCAAATCTTGATAAACTGGAGCTAGAATTCACTGCATAATGCAATAAAGCATTTGTAGAAAGCATAAATTCACAAAGTACCTGGAACTAACCTGAAGTAAGAGTTGATGGGTGCGACTGAATGGCCGGTGGCCGGGTCTGGCTTGAGGCGTGAGATGCCTCTCGTGAGATTTAGTCAGCTCGTTAGGCCTCGCAAGATCTAACGAGATCTCTTGAGGTACCACAATCTGGATCTCACCCACAATGGGCGGGACCCTGATTTTCATATTCAAGTGAGTAGTTAGCCTCACTTGAATGTGTCAATGCCAGATCCACCCAGCGCCCAGGATCAAATCCCCTCGCCTTGGCGCCGCTTCGCACTGGTCTCCACAAACATGGACCAGCAGAATTTATTTGCGGGGAGGTGGGTCTCTCAGGTGATCAGAGGTGCCTGAGTGGTCAGCCTCTGGGCAGGGTGATACCCTGGCACTGCAAGGTTGGAAGGGGCACTGCCAGGATGCCCAGGTGGCATCTTGCTTTAGCTGAGAATCAGGCCCAGGGGTGCCCTACCATATGAGGTGGGGTGAGGGGGGCTCGAGGAGACCCTAATTGGTAAATTGGGATTGGGTCAAGGGGTCATGTTGAGAGGGTGAGAGATCGCGACGGCATATTTTCCTGCACTGACAAAGTGAGCTCCTCAGCACAGGAAATGAAGCTAAGTGCGGCCTCGGCGAGACATTCCTTGCTGAGGCCCAAGATAGCTCAGAGAAGACTTGCCCCCTGAGGTCGGCTTTCCGTGGGACCCACAGCTCCACGCCAAAGAGGAGCGGAGAGACACCCTCAGCCAGCGTGGGCCGCAGACCCAAGCCGGCCCTCCTGAACACTGCCTGGGAGGCACTGCCAGTCTCACTGGGAGGAGACAGCTGGTGACCCGGAGGGATGGGGGTCACTGGTGATTCCTCTGCCCTGAGAGGAGCAGAGAACCAGGGAGTGTTGCAAAGGCTGTGGTGCAGGTGTCCACTGGTTGGGGTGAGCTTTGCTAATCCCCTGCTTCCTCGGCAATGGGCAGCGCTTCTGAGGTGTTCCAACACCTGTGGGCCCCTGATTGAACTCAGCCCTTGATGATACAGCTGGGGTAAAGGGATGTCCAGAGGGGCAGCCTGGGTGGGCCCCCAGATGACCAGAGGCTTTCTGACCATTTAAATGACACAGGCGGCACTCAGCAGTGTGAGCAGCCAGGAACCTGTACCACTGAAGGTGTGCATTTAGAAGACTGACTGCAGCAATGTCGGTCTGAGCCAGGCCACCCGATCCCGAGGGGCACACCCCAAATCCACAGACTTGGCACTGTCACTACCCCGTGACTGCCCCCGGCCAGGACAGCCATCCCCCAGCAAGCCCGACAGTTTTCAACAGTTTTTCAGTGTCTTTTTAGCCTTCTGCTTCTCCCCCGTAGCCATGGTGCCCAGTCCACATTTGTAGGTACTTGGGAGTAATTTGTGCCCACGAGACCTCTGCCTGAGAAGGGCGGACCATCGCAGAAGGGCCGAGTATATAGTGTCCAAGTTGCTAATCGCTGGCCGCAAACCTAATTATCACCACCAACGAATGACCGGAGCATGGCACCCAATTCTCCACCCAATCACAGTTCACCTTTGTGGCATTGAGGGGTGGAAAATTTCAGCCTTTGACTCACAACTTTCAATCTGCACTTTTTATGAAGTAGTGATAAACACTGTACTTCACTGTCAGACTACAGTGACAATAAGATTTGTGAAGATCGGGTTTGGAAAGACAGCTTTTTTGCTACTTTGATTAAATACATTGAGATTGTTCACTTCACCTGATATTGCAGTGTTACGTCAGACCTAGTTTATAGTTTGAAATATCCATTTTACAAGAGGCACACAGTTGACAGTAACATTATTACAAGGCTGCTTTTAATTTCATAGGTCACATGGAATCCTGCAAAAAATATCTCCAACAATTTATAATCAACAAGCACCACCAGATTCGAGTCTATGTTCAGCTAATTCCCCACTTTGCGTATAGGTTTTGTTACAGACGGAATTAGGCAACAAAAAACAAATGTGCTTTGCATTTTAATTTTCATATTATTCAAATAGCACAATTTAGCAAACCCAACCTCTTATTTCTCCTTTTTTCTCTTCCCCTCTGTTCCCCAGAGGTTCATCAATTCCCTTTGGTTGAAAATCTATGGATAGCTGAAACAGCTTGCCTCTGTATCCTAGGGCTTAGTGCAACAGCATTAGAACCACCAGATGTCTGCCCAATCCCTGACTTACAAATGACTAGTCCTTATTTTACCCTTTGTACCTGACATATATTCTCAGAGGATTGTGACCACATTCCTGTTTGGCTTCATGTATGTCTCATTTCTTGCTATGTAACAGCATGTACTTTTCTCTGCCTCTATTTTCACTTGCCATTTTACTTTGAATTATATCATTCATCTTTTAAGAACATGGCAGCATAATCAATACATACAGCATCTCCAGAAAATATCCTTCACTCATAAAAATATGTAAAACGTCTTCCAACTTTGTCTATCCAAGTATAGTGGCAGTAAGAGTTGATATTTTCTTTTTAAAATTTAAAGTGCCCAATTCTTTTTTTTTTTCAATTGAGGGGCAATTTAGGTGGCCAATCCACATATCCTGCATATTTTTGGCAATGTGGGGGTGAGATCCACACAGACGCGGGTAGAATGTGTAAAAACACACAGACAGTGACTAGGAGCCGGGATCGAACCTAGCTCCTCGGCGCCGTGAGGCAGCAATGCTAACCATTGCACCACCATGCCCCCCTGTAAAAGTTGACACTTGATAATGTTTTGTGTCATATATTGAAATGTTTCTGATATAAAAAGTGCGTGCTATGTTGAAACACATATAACAATAAAGGCAACTATTTAGTCGAGAAAATAAAACAAACTTTACCATTGCCTCCCACACTGTTGAAGATGAAGCAATTGAAATTGTGTACATGCTCCATTGTAGTTTGTAAGTATTGCATTCTAATTTTACAGAATATCAATTTAATGGTGTCACAGGCTGGAAAGCCAATAGTGATCCAAAGGAAATACAGACTCCAACGTGAAAATATGTAGTGAACAGAAATTGGCCTGTGAAATTAAGTATAAACAATGCAGTTCAAAGCTTTTAGGATTCTCAGCAAACCCAGAGGTTTGAAGAGGTTAATGGGGAATGAAACTGAATGTGAAGCACTTCAAATGTTTCCAACACATAAAAGGGAAGAGTGCACCTTCATGTGACAGATCTTTGAACTTGACATGTCCGGAGAAAGTTTAAAGGTTTTCAAGGCTGCAGAGGAAAGGCCTTTACCATCATCTGACAGATCAGTGATATTAACTTGCTGGGAGAGCGTCAAAGGTTTGAAGGCCAGGGAGAAGACTTTTACCTTCATCTGACAGATCAATGATATTGACATGCTGAAAGAGAGTTTAAAGGTTTTCAAGGTGGATTGGCCATGCTACATTGCCCTGAGTGTCCAAAAAGGTTAAGTGGGGTTACTGGGTTACGGGATTAGGGTGGAGGTATGGGCTTAGGTAGGGTGCTGTTTCCAAGGGTTGGTGCAAACTCGATGGGCTGAATGGCCTCCTTTTGCACTGTAAATTCTCTGATTCTATGAAGGCGACAGAGTGAAGACTTGTCATATTACCCCTATCCCGGGAAAAATTTCAGACCTCCATTAATTTAAACTAGAGATTTCATCTTAAACCAACTGTAGTTACAAATGCTTTCCATATCATTTTTCTATTCAGATATCTTTGAATATGCATCATTGTAATGTCACTGTCCTGTTGTCCTAAACTATTATTACAGCAGACATACCAATACTTTGCTGCCAGTGTTTGAGCAAGGACGTGTACAGGGAGTCAGTTACATAGCCCACTTGAATCACACTGGAGCTTAGGGTGGCAAAACTGTATGCATGGTGGAGGGGGAGCGGGCTGGGGTGGCACTTGGCATATCGTAAATTGCTGAGTCATCCAGTAACTGGAAACATTTGATACAATGCTTCTTTTTCATTCAGTAAAAAATAAAATGTTTGCCTCTTTTATCGTCAAGGTTTTAAAAATTGTACAAAAGTTGGAGATCACACTGCCTGCCATTGTATTGCTACTGGAGCGAAGCATCAAGCTTGTGGATTACCACTGCAACGTTAGCAGTCTCAAAAGTCTCAAAGTGGCACCAATAATAAATATTGTGGTACAAGTATACTATCAGTTGGCTTGTGCCTCTGAAAAGAGAGATGTACTGTGACTGGAGCATGCGCTGGCAGTTGATCTACACTTGACTCTGACCTGGGAAACATTGAAGAATGGCACAACATAGAAGAAAGTGGGGCTTCAAGATTTTCAGACGCTTCCTGACACAGTGTGGTGGAGGCGGTGCAAGGAAAAGGAGATGGGCTGCAGCTGCACTTGCCAGGGGGCTCGAGGCACACACACAAACACAATGGGAGCGGGTAGTAATGGAAGTCAATGCCAGGAGTCAAACACTGAGGACCTGGATGCAGTGTCACAAGAAGTTCAATGTCCTTGCATAAGCGATCAAGTCAGCGAATATATTTTCAAATTACATATCCAATGAACTGCACCACTAACCTCAGCCCTGCTCAATTCATAAGACCTTCATCACTCACTTACCAATAATCTCTGTAAATCAGGTCTCATACCTGACATTTTATATAATTTTAGCACTGCTGAAAGTCTTACACCCACATCTCAGATTTCACATACGGCCAGCTATTCAAACATGGCAGCCCCATCAGTCAAACATATTGCAATGCACTCATTGGCACACTTCCTTCCCTTTTTCAGAACAAGGAGGCATGCAACTATTAACAGCAAGATCCAGATGTAGAGGGGAAAATGTGCCTGAATTGTCCTTATCCTCATGGAGGAGATTGTGCTGGACATTATTGGAACAGCAGCTGGGCTGAAGCCATCAAAAAGGATGGTATCCACACATCTAATGCTCATTCTCACAAATCCCTTCCTCTCTTCCTATTTACAACCTGTGAATAGTAGACTCATAGAATTTACAGTGCGGAACCTGCACCAGCCCTTGGAAAGAGCACCCCACTGAAGTCCACACCCCCACCCTTTCCACGTAACCCAGTCAACCCACCTACCTCTTTGGACAGTACGGGCAATTTAGCATGGCCAATCCACCGAACCTGCACATCTTTGGACGATGGGAGGAAACCGGAGCACCCGGAGGAAACCCACGCACACACGGGGAGAAAGTACAGACACCGCACAGACAGTGACCCAAGCTGGGAATCGATCCTGGGACTCTGGAACTGTGAAGCAACAGTGCTAACCACTGTGCTACTGTGTCGTCTTACATTCCCCATTTCTCTTGCACGTGTATTTTTTTTCTTTTCAGATACCCACGAAGTGCAATGTGGCCAATCGTGGAGAAACACCAAGATGAGAGTGATGATAATGACAATACTCGCCGCCACCAAATCAAAAACTGACATGAAAGCTGCTTTGACAAAGAGCCATCCAGACTCGAAACATTAGCTCCATTCTCTCTCAGATGCGGTCACACCTGCTGAGATTGTCCAGCATTTTCTGTTTTCGTTTCAGGTTCCAGCATTTCCTTTTATCTTGTCACATGGGGACACAACCATTGTGAGCATTTGATGGAATTTACAATGCAGGACAAGCAACTTCCACCTGAAATGGGAGTTCAGCCATCTTGGCTTGCAGGGTGTCACAACAGTCCTGCAGTCTATTCTCCAATTGATTACTAGGATTGCTGAGACACTACCCTGAGCAAATGGCTGTCGATCAAGCACAAACCTACCATATCCTCTCTCAAGAGAACCTCAGCCGGTACGGGAATTGAACCCGTGCTGTTGGCCTCACACTGCATCACGAACCAGCTCTCTGGCTAATTGTTCCTTATTAAGCTTCAGGTAGGAGAATTACTCCTTGAGCACCCAGTCCAGACATGGCCTGCTGCTCAAATCCTTCTCCCCTCTTCCTCCTCCCTCTTCCAGCAACCTGTCTACTCTGCAGACCTTCTGCTTATTCTCGGAGTCATGTAGTAATCCATGGAGAATACCCATTGAGTGCACCCATGTCTGGGAGCACTGGGCTGCGCACAAACCTTGAAGTCAGCAAAGTGTCCCCCAGAATATTCTACAATGTGCCCTGTAGACTCTTGAAGTGTGAAAGAATTATAAAATGGACCAAGCATTTCCAGAATCACAGGTGACAGCCACAAGAAATCAACCGGCAATTAGTCTGCAATCTGGTCATTCGTTGATGATTCCTTTAAATAACATGTTGGGGGAGGCGCTGCCGATGTGGGTCCTTCCTGTTACTGAATGTATATTCAAACATGCATGATTAAGGGCTGTATTACTTTGAGCATTAAGTTCAAAAATAGCAGTGCCTGTGTCTCTCCCTACTCCGTTCCATGGTTCCCAACTGCTTCAAGAAGACCACCATCATACTGGTGCCAAAGAACCACCAGGCGACGTGCCTCAACGACTACCGTCAAGTGGCCTTGACATCGATCATTATGAAGTGCTTCGAGAGGTTGGTCATGAGACATGTCAACTCCATACTCCCAGAATGCCTCGATCCACTGCAATTTGCATACCGCCTCAACCGGTCCACAGCAGATGCCATCTCCCTGGCCCTAAACTCATCTCTGGAGCATCTGGACAACAAGGATTCCTATGTCAGACTCCTATTCATTGACTACAGCTCCACCTTCAACACCATAATCCTAGCCAATCCCATATCAAAGCTCCAAAACCTAGGAC
Source organism: Scyliorhinus canicula (assembly GCF_902713615.1). Lineage (NCBI taxonomy): Eukaryota > Metazoa > Chordata > Chondrichthyes > Carcharhiniformes > Scyliorhinidae > Scyliorhinus > Scyliorhinus canicula. The sequence continues at coordinate 255,528,093 of NC_052146.1, forward strand.
TTGGCTCCTCCCTCTACAACTGGATCCTCAACTTCCAGACTCATAGACCACAATCAATAAGGATAAACAACAACACCTCCTCCACGGTAGATCTCAATACTGGGGCCCTGCAAGGCTGCGTACTTAGTCTCCCACTATACTCCGTTTGCCGATGACACAACCGTAGTGGGTCGGATCTCAAACAACGATGAATCAGAGTACGGGAGGGAGATAGAAAACCAAGTGGAGTAGTAAAACGACAACAATCTCTCCCTTCATGTCAGCAAAACTAAAGAGCTGGTCATTGACTCCAGGATGCAAAGTATTATACACATCAACTGGGCCGAGGCGGAGATGGTGAACAGCTTCAAATTCCTAGATGTGCACATCACCAACAATCTGTCCTGGTCCACCCACATCAATGCTACGACCAAGAAAGTACAACAGCACCTATACTTTCTCAGGACACTAAGGAAATTCGGCATGTCCACATTGACTCTTAGCAATTTTTACTGATGCACCATAGAAAGCATCCTATCTGGCTGCATCACAGCCTGGTATGGCAACTGCTGTGCCCAAGACCGTAAGAAACGACAAGAGAATCGTGAACACAGTGAAGTCCATCACACGAAACTGCCTACCATCCAGTGACTCTGTCTACACCTCCCACTGTCTTGGGAAAGCTGGGCAGCACAATCAAAGACCCCTCCCACCCGGGTTATTCACTCTTCCAACTTCTTCCATCGGCCGGGAGATACAAAAGTCAGGAACACGCACTAACAGGTTCAAAAACAGCTTCTTCCCCGCTGTTACCAGACTCCTGAATGACCCTCGTATGGACTGATCTGATCTCTTCACATATCTTCTCTACTGAGTAGTATTGCACTCTGTACGCTTCACCCGATGCCTGTGTCTGTGTATTTACATTGTGTATTTATGTATGTCCTATGTTTTTTTCTTCTCATGTATGAAATGATCTGTCTGGACTGTACGCAGAACAATACTTTTCACTGTCCCTCGGTACACGTGGCTATACAAAAATTTAATCCAATCAAAATCAGCATTGCACGCTGATTAACATCATGATCTACCTACTCTGCTTAATTTTAGCCCATGTCCATTATACTCATCAATGCCCTCACCAATTTGCCTGCTGGATAACTCATGCATAAGCGTGTGGTGCACCTCATACACTATCTGGGGATTCAAATGGAACCAGTGAGTACCGAAGAGTGTGAGTTACCATTAAAGCAAAACAATACTTGGAATGGAACTTTAAAATTACAAGTCCACATCTAACGTGTTGACTGTAGCAGGATGACTATTCTCATCCAAACACAATGAAACATGGTTCATTAATGAAAGGTAGTTTGGCAAAGGGTTATCTGGACTCGAAACATTAGCTCTTTTCTCTCCCTACAGATGCTGCCAGACCTACTGAGATTTCCCTGCGTTTTCTCTTTGGTTTCAGATTCCAGCATTCTCAGTAATTTGCTTTTATCCAATGATAGGTGGTTGCTGGAGCTGGGCTGTAACTCAAATAAGATTTTATTTTTTGGGGAATCATTTGTATTAGAAGTTAAAACAAAAATCTATTTGAAAAAAAAATAGCTTAGTATATGAGTGCTTAATGGAAGTACTAGAAGATAACACGAGTTGTACATATTATGATAAGAGCTGGATCAAGCCAGGCCTCTTTATATACATAGCCTTGGCCTATATGTAATTCCAAGCATACACTAACATAGCTGACTTTTAGCTCCCCTCTGAAGCAGCCTTGAGAGTCATTCAATTTATACCACTTTCAGTCTTGTTAAGTTCAGATGACCACTGCCAGTCTTGCTAAGTTCAGATGACAGGCTGCTAATATTTAGGTTGTAGGACATTGTTTGCAATTATCAGATAAAAATGGATGGTCCTTGCTCAGCAAATGTTAAGTCATTCTGCACGATCCACCCAGTACACCTCCTCCTATGCTACAGATTTCCAGCTTGACTAGCTTGTGGATCAGCCTCATTTCCTTTCCCTGCTTTGATGAGGAGCTGTCGCCTCATTGAGTGGTTGGCAGCTTCCCCCAAATTATAACTGATGGCGTCCAAACCTGAAATTGGTTCAGGCCTTCTGTAGCCAGCTTTAGGCAGGTGGTGCGGTCGCTCTGCCGAACCCATACCTATTTTGGGTGGGAGTTGATCCCATCCTTTTGTCTGAAAATGATGCCATTGGTCAATTAAACTGTTTTTCCCTTTTCACTCAAGATATGCAAAGTGCCCAATCTTTGGGCATGGAAATCACTGTCTTTACCTTTCACACAGGGTTTCATGAGCAGCTGAATTGTCTTCAAGGTAGAATATGCCATATGCCTGCAATTTTTCTTTAAGTTTGAACTTGACACTTAACCCTCAGAACGTGTGCCAGATTTGTCTCTATTCAGCAGGGTAAGGGTTAACACTTTTCAATACGCATGAAGAGATTCAATTAATACTAACGAAGAGTGCAATTATTTCAATTTATACCACTGATTAATTGTGAAACACAATGAATATCAATAGAATAAACAAACATGACAGCCAAACCTTTAATCAAGTGGATGATCATTAGTCAATTAAATTTGTAATCGATTAATATATAGTCAGTTGATCACCTCTGCCCACCCCAATAAACAACAAGGCTGTTTGAGATTTTAGCTGTAGGGGAATTTTTACCTTTTATTTTACCAGATAAATGACCATCAAAACCCTCATTTAAATAACATTTCACTGCATGGGTTATTTTTGGCTTTTCTCAAACTACATGGACTGAATTTCTTAATTTATTCAATCTGTAATTTTACAAACAAAATGTTAAAGACGCATTAGCAGATCTTCCGCTGCAATACTCACTGTTGGAAACACCATCTCACTTGAGACACAGGTCAGCTGAACGTCCTTAAAACCACAACATTTGTTTGGCCACAGAGCTGGTTTCATCAAAGCAGCCCACCACAACAAGGTGAAAAATACCAATTTGGCAATAAGTCACACGTACTTACACAAGTTAGCAAAAATCTTGTGTGGAATTTAATGTTCTGTGAGATGAATTTGAAGACAGTTGTGGGGAGGGCGGTGGTGGGTGGGGGAAGGGAGGGTTTGGTGTTTGCTCAGGGTGAGGGAGAGTGTGGAGTGGCAATTTCACCACCTTCCCGAGGCCTCCCAACAAAGCCGATTGAGTTGCCAGTGGTTAACCAGGAGGGGCTCCTCAATCACTGGCATTCTGAGCCTGGTTGATGGATCTGCCATAAGGAAGCAGGGCCCCCACAAGATTCAAAACCCCTGCCATTGATGTCAACCTCATTTACCCTACTCTTCCCGCGATCCCTACCCCACTCACATTCACCTCTATCCCGGGATCCCCTCCTGCGGTCCCGAGTGTAGCACCGGCAGTGGCCACCACTCCCAGTGGCTCTGCTGGCAATAGAGAGCAAATGTGAGGTTATCCATTTTGGTAGGAATAACAGCAAACGGGATTATTATTTAAACGATAAAATATTAAAGCATGCCGCTGTGCAGAGAGACTTGGGTGTGTTAGTGCATGAGTCACAGAAGGTTGGTTTACAGGTGCAACAGGTGATTAAGAAGGCAAATGGAATTTTGTCCTTCATTGCTAGAGGGATGGAGTTTAAGACTAGGGAGGTTATGTTGCAATTGTATAAGGTGTTAGTGAGGCCACACCTGGAGTATTGTGTTCAGTTTTTGTCTCCTTACTTGAGAAAGGACGTACTGGCACTGGAGGGTGTGCAGAGGAGATTCACTAGGTTAATCCCAGAGCTGAAGGGGTTGGATTATGAGGAGAGGTTGAGTAGACTGGGACTGTACTCGTTGGAATTTAGAAGGATGAGGGGGGATCTTATAGAAACATTTAAAATTATGACGGGAATAGATAGGATAGATGCGGGCAGGTTGTTTCCATTGGCGGGTGAAAGCAGAACTAGGGGACATAGCCTCAAAATAAGGGGAAGTAGATTTAGGACTGAGTTTAGGAGGAACTTCTTCACCCAAAGGGTTGTGAATCTATGGAATTCCTTGCCCAGTGAAGCAGTTGAGGCTCCTTCATTACATGCTTTTAAGGTAAAGACAGATAGTTTTTTGAAGAATAAAGGGATTAAGGGTTATGGTGTTCGGGCCGGAAAGTGGTGTTCGGGCCGGAAAGTGGAGCCGAGTCCACAAAAGATCAGCCATGATCTCATTGAATGGCGGAGCAGGCTCGAGGGGCCAGATGGCCTACTCCTGCTCCTAGTTCTTATGTTCTTATGTAATTGACTGGCAACTCTCAGGGATCAGAATTTCCACCCAATTAGGGGCTGAATCAATTGGGACACCTGACGCTGTCCAGATAAGTGTCAAGATTATCGCATAATAACGTCCTTTCTGTCTCCGTTTTACAGTTGTTCCCCCCTGATTCTGTACTTCAGATAGGAGCATAGGATTTAGGAGCAAGACTAAGCATTTGGCTCTTCGAGCCTGCTCTGCCATTTGATAGAAGCATGGCTGATCTGTTTGTGATCTCAAATCCACTTTCTTGTCTTTCCCCATAACCCTCAAATCACTTGTCTATCAAAAATCTATCTCACCAAGCCTTAAATTCATTGACCTAGCCTCTACTGCTCTCTGGGGAAGAGAATTCCACATACCAATGACCCTCTGAGGGAAAAGACTTCTCCTCATCTCTGTCACAGAAAAGGCAGAACTCTTATTCTTAGACTGCGTCCCCTAGTTCTCGTCTCTCCTATAAGAGAAAACATTCTCTCAGCATCCAGCCTGTCAAGTCCCCTCGCGAACTTACATGTTTCAATAGGATCCCTTCTCGTTCCTCCAAACTCCAAAAGCTAGAGACACAAACTGTTCAACCTTTTTCCTATGATCCATCCAGTTTTGCCATCAGTTTTGCTGCTTAAATATAAATAATAACACAAAATTCAACCAAAAAAAAGGACCAAACGCATGACTTTAAAATGGGGATGGAATCTCCTTTGGTGCCCCAATCCAATTATCTCCCATTTCCCCCACCACTGCCAACTTTATCCCCCAACTCCCACTATCCCCACTTGAATTCCCAAGGCTATGAAAGATAGACTAATCAAATAATACAAACAGGTTTCTGAGACAGATACAAGCCGGCAGCAGAAATGTTGGGTGGAATTTTCCCGCTCCCCGCTGCATGTTTCTCGGCGATGGAGGTGGCTTGCCATTGGCTGCCGGCGGGACCATTCTGTCCCACCAATATCTAGTGTTTTGCATGGCTCGCCCATTCTGGTGCAGGAGTACCCGCCGTGAGTGGGGTTGCCTTAAGCAGGACCGGAAGATTCCGCAAATGAGAAGAACGGGAAAATCCTGTCCATTCATTGAATCCCTACAGTGCAGAAGGAGACCATTCAGCCCATCTGCTCCTCTGAACGAGCACCCAAACATCAGCCCACTCTCTGCAGTATCCCCATAACTCCACATACCCTACAGGTCAATTTTTTAACATGGCCAATCCACCTAACCTGCACATCTTTGGACTGTGGGAGGAAACCGGAGCAGCCAGAGGAAACCCACGCAGACATCGGGAGAATGTGCAAACTTCACACATCAACCAAGGCCAGAATTGAACCCGCGTCCCTGGTGCTGTGAGGCGGCAGTGCTAACCACTGTGCCACCGTGACATCCCATTTTTTTTTTTTAAGAGACATTTCAGCACACAAGTTTATAACTTTAATGTGCAGTAAATCTGATTTACGTTAATAAATCTATGGCCCCATGGAAAACATAAGATGGTAACTGAAAGGATGGTCAAAAATATTTTGAATTGTTTTGTTGTTTTTAAACTGAACTTTTATCTACTCACTTTATTCATTCTGCTACCCAACTGGAATAAACATATTGAATGAAATGTGCTTTACTTTCAAAAATTGTTCAATATCTGTGTCAAGTTGATTAACTGCTGTAATTCTAGCTGAATATGATATTGGCTTTCATCTCTCCATTAAAGTTCAGGCCTTTCTGAATATTCCCCTCATTGTTGATTACCTCTTTCTACAACAGGAACAAACTAAATGAACATCCTATTTAATCTCACTCACTTCATTGTAAAACAGTAAAAGAAATGGCTGCAAAAGGGCAGATTCGGATAACGTGTGTATTGCCTTTCATTTAAGACAATGTGAAGCTTTCTTTCTAGTTGCCTTGATAGAAACTGACAAAATGCATCACATTCGAGGTTGGCAGAGTCAAGTGTCAGGTGGCCCTTGGGCTCTAACCTGCAACCTCTGAATTCTTATCACTGGACCACTAGGCTGTTGCTGTCATTATTCTCAATACGTCTTCCCTAATCAATACTTGCTAATTTTGTTGCAGCCAGACTGTCCTATTGAAGTATGGATGGTCCAAAATAAAACAGCAATGTACTCACTAGTTATAAATCATCCTACAAAACTCAACATTTCCAATGAAGAAAATTTCATGTTTTCAATGATTTTAGCAATAGTTGCTGAAAAGGTATTCAATATGTCAGCAGCAGCTGCAACTTCTGTTTAACTTTTTGTTTTGGGGAGAAGAATAAATGTTCAGTGTCTGCGTGGACACAGACACCATTAGATCTGAAGTGAATTGGATAAAGAGCTGTACAAAATGATTATCCAAAGCTTATTCTGCTGTCACTCTTCTGTTTAAATAGCACTTTCAGAATTAACATAGAAATAGGCTTTGGAATGTTAATCTTTCAATATGATTCTTTATGAACTCAACATGGATTCAAAATGCTTCTTTTCATTACTTTTGTAGCATCTCGGACAAAACACATTAGTCAATATTTCTTTCCTTGTCCTTACTGGGGTTTTCTAGCCTGCATGAACAATTATTTTCTACGCTGGCACACAGCAAATGGAATTAGAACAGAGAAATTGTGCATTAGAAACAGAACCTAATGTGTATTGCTGCTCCAACTTCAAAATTGGTACAAGACAGGTTGTGGATAAATGCATGTCTAGAGCTCTCTTCTGGACTGAATAACGGAGGTTTCAGCCAGGCAGTTCTCCATGCCCACTGGCGAGCTAAAATCTAGACAGCAGCCACTGATCTGAATTTGGCAGCGGCAGTCTGATCACTGCATTAAAGAGGTATAACCGTTCTGCTCAGGAGGTGATCGGTTGAGCTAACAGTTCCTGCAGATAACAATATCGACAGTATAATCAGCACAGTGAGTTTGTTGTAACCTTTTGCAGAATTTAAACTGTGTGTTTTCAAAAGGAGAGCATACTTTAGGATATGCTGCAACTGCTCCTCTTGAACAGGAAGCTTGGGCGTGTAAGAAATGCCTGCTTTTCAAGCATGCCTTTTAAGAGTGAAATGAATTTGTGCTCTCAGTTACTCGTACATTATTGGTGTCACAGTGCACCGCTGATACATTGATTTCATAAAACCACTTTTTGAATACAGACCAATACACTAATCTGTAATAATCTGCACGGAACATACGGGGCTGGGTTGATTGTTTTCCCTGTGTGGTGCGAGGAGTCTGAGCTCTCCCACTAACTACGAGACTGATACCATGTTTTATATAAAGGTCGGCCAGATAGGAACGGACCGACAGAGAGAGAGGACCTGGTGAGGTTCAACGGGCCCCTTCGTAAATAGCACACATTATAAATAAATGTCTTCTTTGTGTTACTCTTCTGACTCCCCTCGCCTTTATTAAATAATCCACCCCTCTTGGGTTAATAAATAGCTGCCAAATACTGTAAAATATGTTTGATCACGAAATAGGCTAACTCGGTATTCTTACTGAAAACAAAGTTTCGGCAGTATACTCTTTTTCATTACACACTACTGTTGTGATGTCACTCAATATATCCAGTATCCACTGTGCATTACCACAATTACACCATCTGGTGTCTTTCTAGGATGGGTGACTGCAGAGGCAATGATAGAAAATGTTATACTTAGTAGTTTAACAACATGTCTGCCTGTATTTGTGTCAGCTTATTTCCTGCTACTTACACCTCGCTCACAGTAAACTTAATAAAGCCAGCCCGTATTGCTCAGTTTATTTTCCGGAAAATTAACTCCAAACTAATTAATGATTTAATCAAATTGGATCAAATTAAAAATTGTAAATTATATTTCAAAAGCCTGAAAAAATTGACCATTTACAATGAACAAATATTGCTTTCAAACAGTAAAGAATGACCATGAAGTGCTTCTGATGATAATGAAAGCTGTCTAGCCCTCCTGCTTATCAAGGATTCACCAAAGAAAAAGTACACATTGTTAACATTAAATCCCTATAGGGGACCTGAAATAGCTTTCACTTAGCATTCCATTTTAATTGCTCGGCTGAAATAATTCCAATCTGTTTTTTTGGCGTGCTACTAATTAAAACTGCAAGATTACACAGAGAAAAATAAATACATCATCTCTGCTTGAAAATGAAAGTTTTCTTGAATGACAAATATTTTTAATCAGAGCCATATGCACAGGAGCTTGGAGGGCGAGCTTAATCTCAAAACCACTCCAGCAGCATAAAACAATTCAGTGAGTTATAATTAATGTCACAGTCATAACAGCAAGCTCAAGCCACTGTTTTTCTTTCTACTTAAGGAGAAATAACTAGCTGTTATCTCTGTGCCTGCAGAGCCTCCCCATTGTAGATTCAATAATACAAGAGGTTTCTTATCACCATTCGAGGTGAATGATTGTAACTGTGATATGTTTAGACAATGTGTTGTATTTAACCCAATTTACAGGTGCCCCAGCTTGGCCACAGCAGTAAACACTGGGGACTAATAGGGAATTAAACATGTACAATAGACTAACTCCATTTACTCTCAAAACTGAAATGCATTTAGTAAACTCACTTAAAGAGACAGCAGCCTCCTTCAGGGCATGTGCTGTCATTTGTTATTTTCATCACGGGGGAGGGGAAAATCTGCTTTTGGTTGCATTTATCTTATCTGGTGCGGTGACCAAGTTTGTCAGTACAGCACTCCAAGTGCCACAGTTTTTGTTTTGTTGCTCAAATCTGCCAATTTCAGAATGGTATGTTTCTTACTGCACAAGAGTTGTTCATCAGACTTGTCCAAAGAATAAAAAAACACCTACTGTTCAGGAAATTCCTATGCTAAACATTACTTTTATCAGTTAGTGAAGCAATAACTGCAAGACAGATCTAAAGTGTGAGAATCCCAATGGTGCGTCCACTAGGTTTAGATTTTCAGGGGTATTAAAAACTGCCCACATGGGCCTTCAAAAAAAAAATGTGTTTTCTAACACTGCAATATCACAGAAAAAAATATACTGCCAGAGGAATCAAAGGAGACGATTTATGATTTCATTCCGATTGACGGCCGATTAAATTAAAACAGATCAGTGTTGCAATTCTTGGGCAGGTGGCTCTAGCCCGGTGACAGCCTCAGAACTATTAAATTGGTGTGGAGATGGAAAGCCTTCCGCTTGCATTCACGCACTTACTGATCAAACTGTGACAAATGAGATGTTACTGCTCTTGTAAAGCAAGGCTACAATCTGTCAAACCTGAACATAATTTGTGACCCTCTGTGACATCTTTTTTTCTTCTTAGTTTGAATATGAGAACACTTGCCGAATTTCCCAATACAGGGTGTGCTTTAAACACAATCTAATAAGCTGATGCAAAATGCTAACTTTAAACCACTGCACTGTTCAGCAATATTAATAATCTGACCATGTTGAATAAAATGGCATTTACAAACTATTATGAATCTGTATCTTACTCAGTTTGTTTAAATTTCTAATCAATTCTAGTGGGGACGGTCCTAATTTCCATTAACAGCTGTCACCTTGCCACATTTTGAAATAGATTTGATGCACCTTAACTCTATTATAAACAGTTTTTATTTTCTTAACTAATTCCCCCTTTTTCATTAGGCATGATGATATTACCTTGGCAGTATGCAAAAACGGGGTTGCTGGAGTAGCAGTGATTTCAAATTCTAATAGCTGGATTTATCTTGGCAGCTAAAATAACTGTACAGGAAGAAACATCCTTCCAGGTGCAGTTAGCATAGTTTGTATGATGGATAACCTAACATGTATAGAAAGGCTACTAGAATACTGTATCCGTATTTGGCAAATGGTGCTGTAATGTACACTAATCCAGTCTATCACGATGAACTTTTGAGGCAGCTTTTGAAATGCTCAGACATCAGGAGCTGTCATCAGTCTTTTGTTCTTCCCTTTATGCATTAAGGACTCTGGTCAGTGCACTGAGAAGAAGCCTACACCCTGCTAACCTTGCCTATTAAAGGCAGGGTCTTAACAGCTGTCTCGAGTGCCAAGAGGTCACCAATACTGTTTGCTATGCCAACAACTACTACTCATCCCTGGTGAGCATGCCATGAGACTTACGGTCAGGCCGATGTCAAGAGTGCAGTGCAGGCATTTGCAGTTGTTAATGCTTTAAGAGGAAAGGAAGACTATGTTGTACTAACAAGCTATTGTGTGAAGCAATAAAGTATCACATTTTCCTGCAGCCATCAAAATCTTATTAACTCATGACCCATTTGTCTGCTCTTCAGCTTTCTCACTGTTACGCTTCCTAATCCAAGCTTCTTAAAAGGTTACTTGGTAAACTATGTGGGGTATGTTGTGATTGATAACATGTAGAACTGTTGTGTAATAACACATTGTGAGGAACCGTTGGTCTCTACAATTCTCTTGTCTGCATTTCAATTATTTGTACGGGTAAGAAAATATTGAGCTATCTCACAAGAAATTTCTGTCAGGATTGAATAGTAGGTATGAGTGCAGTCCTAGTCAAAACAGTTATTTCCTTTTTAATGAGAAATTTATTTGGAGGCAATCAGAGTATTGACATCAAACTGTCATGTGTTTTAACAGAGCCAATGTTAAGATTACAATTCCGAGATCACCACATTCCATTTGTGTCTTGTGACAACATTTTGACACTCGGAATGCAGAACCAGAGGTCTTAGCCATAGCTTCACTTACTTGTGTACAGTTAATCTTATCTCCATACTTTAGCAACTCCCAAATATAGCCCAAATTAGACATTTAAACAGCTTGTGGAGCTTAAGTGAATATTTTAGGCAGTGATATGACAGCTTTCCTTTCACAAATCAGTTAAAACTTTCTGAGTGGCTTCAATGTTTAAAGTGTGCATGTGTTTATTGTGCTTGTGTATATAAAGGGCACAGTTCAAAACACAAAATATATAAATACTCAACTGTAAAAGTGTAAGATTTGTGATGGCTTGCATTTCAGTTATAGGTGGCATCATTCTGAGATTATATTTATACCTTTAAACATTTCCTTGCTTACATAATGGATTTTAAAACATCACCTAATATTTTATAATTGCCATGTTTGCTATAGTAAATAACAGTTCATATATAACATAGCTGCCTGAGGCACACATCTGGATCTGACTATTTTAAGAAACAAGTCTGCATAGTTAAAGATCAAACTGAATTAATTAATTTAACTTTAAACTGAATTTGCTGAAAGAATTATTAAGAATTGAAGGGGAACATGAATTTGGCTGATACAGATGTAAATTAAGAATCTTAAGGCTATTTAGGATGTACCTTCAATGCTTCTATTGAATTTATTTTCGCATTGTAAATTAATTACTATTAAAGTGGTTTCTTAAAATGGTAAAAATGCTGGAGGATTGATCCATCGGTTATACAAATATTGGAATTATCATTTGGACATTCAAACTTATATGTGTAAACTATACGTTTATAAAAATCCAAACCAATTCATCGTTTTACTTGTTTAAAGTTAATCATGGGGCATTATTCTTAAAAGTTTAAGAAGTTGCTGGCTAATCTGCTTCTGAAAGTAAAAGTTCTGTCTCTTTGGAAATGATCAATATAAAACTGCAACAGATTATGAAAAAACACACACTACACCTTTTCACAAATATAAATGCCAACAACTTAAATATAATGAAAATGAATGAAAATCGCTTATTGTCACGAGTAGGCTTCAATGAAGTTACTGTGAAAAGCCCCTAGTCGCCACATTCCGGCGCCTGTCCGGGGAGGCTGGTACGGGAATCGAACCGTGCTGCTGGCCTGCTTGGTCTGCTTTAAAAGCCAACGATTTAGCTGAGTGAGCTAAACCTTATTGCAACGGGATGAAAGAACTCTTAAGATTACCAGGGAATCAATACAAATGTAATTCTGAGCAGTATTTACAATGCTATTTTGCTCCAGTTTGTCATGGGTTCATGAACCAGAAGTGACGATCTCCATAAATGTAAGCAAACAAGGTGGAATCGAAGAACATTCTGTCCATCTGCAGTTCAGATGCATTTTGGAATCTAATGAACTGTTTCATAATCTGGTGAATGGATGGTGGCTACGGCAATTACAAAGTTCACTTAAAAATATAATTGCTAGGGCGGCACAGTGGTGCAGTGGTTAGCGCTGCTGCCTCACGGCATAGAGGACCCTAGTTCGATCCCGGCCCCCGATCACTGTCCATGTGGAGTCTGCACATCCTCCCAGTGTTCGCGGGGGTCTCACTCCCACAATGCAAAGTTGTGCAGGGTAGGTGGATTGGCCACGCTAAATTGGCCCTTAATTGGAAAAAAGAATTGGTGCATTAAATTTTTAAAAAGTAAAAAATAAATAAAAATATAATAGCTGTTACACATATTCTACTCTACTGATTAATATAGGTGATTTATGTCAGTAAACAAAAAAAACTTGTGGCCAAGGAAACTAGCATTGATACTAACTGCCTGGTAAAATAGGCTTGTTGAGCTACTTTAGTTGTTAACCAACAATAAGATTCTTAAAATCTTGAATCTATACCTGCAAATTTGGATGGATAAAATGGAAAAGGTTTGTTGAGGAAATGTAAGAACTTCAAAGCAATTGATCTATTTCAATAAAAGGCATTAAAGGCAGCAGGTTCCAACCCCGAGCAAGTGCAAAAGTAAAATGTTCTCAGAATATCATCAACCTACTTCACATTTGACACAAAATATAAAAATATCTTTTGGTGGATAAATAGCATGGGAGGATTAATTCTCCATTTCTGAATTTAAATGAGGAAGTTATTTTGGAAGGCAGCCAGTCAGAAACTGCATTGTTTTAAATACTACTTGTGGAGAGTGTGGTGCAGCTGGAAATGACTCGTGTCCCTCGCTAGTTCCTCCCTGGAGACCCTCTAAAGGGTACGAAAATATGCACCAACACTTACCCCTTAATTGTATTCAAGCTCCCAGAAGGCAACACTTGACAAAAATCACCATTAGCTCCTGACAGTACAACATGTTCAGGAAATGCTTACCTGATCAATAGAAAATCTATGGGGACTTACTTTACAACTTTGGAGTGGTTTTTTAAAAATTCCTTTTGTCCAATATGATAAAGTATGTGGGAGCATTTATTATTTTTTTCTCTCTCTTTTGCTTTTATCTACCAGAAATGGAAAAAGGCCAGCAGCTTGTCATTCCAGAAAGCTTCTGTCAAATTAACAAGTAAATGTCAAAGAATGAAAACTAAAAAATTATCATATTAAATAGTTATTTACATTTTCATTTTGGAGTTTCATAAAGGCAAATATAATTAATGGGAACAAAAAATAGATATACACACACGTAAATGGCAATGAACCCATGCATGTGAGCAAGCTTTAACATTTTAGAAAAGACCCTCCTAAAAGGTGAGGTAAAGGTTGACCAGAAATATTACATCAGTTGCTTCTTCTTCAATTTGTAATTGGAATACCTTGATGTATTTTACTAGGCAAATTGGTTTAGTCAGAAGCTGTTCATGGCTGGTGCCTTTTTAAATTAAAATGAGGTTTTAGGGTCTCTGCTTTATAGAAATTTCTAACGTATAGCCCAAAATGTCATTTTAGTGAAATGGAGATTGTGCAATGTTTGGTAATGCACAATGAAAAAGTAATCAAATATAGATGTATAGTTTACAATAAACTAAACTGAGAGCGACATTCGTTCTTTAAAGTATGTTCCATGGGAGACCACATTAGCTGCATTTTCAAATAAAGCATCATTACTGCTCTGCTTCACTAATGCAAGTAACATTGTGCTCCAACTGATTGGAGGATAAAATATTGTCCAAACCTCAGACTCACCTTTCTACGATCACAGATACAAGAGCCCTGATTTTAGCCAGAAGTGGAATTGAATGGGTGGAGTGCCAAAACCTACCATTGTGAGGCCTGTGTGATTTTAATTCCTAGGGTACATTTATGTGTCATCGGTCAGCTGTTCACTTTAAATGGAGGCAGTTGATCGATGACTGGAAATTTGGGTGTCAAGAGGTTGCCTGCACCATGGTAGGTTTCTGGGAAAGGGTTTCGGGAGGGTCCCAAGGGAGGAAAGCAGGGAAGCCCAGGGCAGCTCCTGGACCTGCAGTAGAAGTTTTAAAAAAGTGGACTAATGTTGACTTTGGATCCTTTTCCTGCTGTCTTCGCCTGGTGGGGAAAGCCATAACTGCTACCCCACACAGGCCAAAGTTAAAATTGCAATTGCGGTCTAATAGCATACTCAAAGCCTGACCTGCATGCTAATAAAAGTTTCAGATGAGTGCTCTTGCTACCTGATCAAAAGTGAAGATTAAAATAGGACAGTGGGAATGACGTGGAATGCTGACAGGGAGGTCACCGAGACAATTTTAATTGTTGCCTGCTCGATTTCTGTCAGCTGGATAGGAGGAAAATCGCCATTAAAATATTTTCAGTATGTCAATTCCCTCAAAATATAACCTGCACCAAATAAATATTTGAACAGACAGTTATATTAACAGCCATTGAATAATATAGTCTGGAATCTCAATAGTGTACTAATAGGTGGTAATTACAAATGAATAAATTGGCTCTATTAACTTCAGTAATTCTAATACTGTACCTTATCAGAGGTGATACTGCAAAACAAAAAGTAATAATGTTAAACGCACGATGAGAAACCTTTTCAGGTTAGTCATTATCTATCCTTATATTCCAATGGCTCCATGTGAATTTAGGCATTGCATAATACAAAAACCAAGAGCTGGTGACAAGACGATGATTTATGCCTCCAGCCAGGAAGATTCAGAGGGCCCACGGAGGGTAAAGTGCAAAAGGGGGAGGCTAGACAGCTGCTCTCAGTGGGCTTGCTTTGGCAGTCAGGCTGTAGTTACCTCTTGAGAAACCTGTACCTGCAGAAGAGCTAATCCACAACTACTCTCCACTAGCAGATGGGGTGAGAAAGAAACTGTCGATGAATATTTAAGGAGCAGAACAGTTCTTCCATCAAATAATAGATCCAAATACTGGCAAATGAACTAGCAGCCACTGCAAAAAACAGGTGCTGGCATCAATATGACAAAATGATGCAGATCCTCGTCCACGTTGCTGTAAGACAAAACTAAATCTAAAAATGGTTCACATGGGGGGGGAAAGGGAAAAAAAATAGGAGGAGTAGCCCAGCTGTATGATTGCTCCCAAATGGCAATCATCTCCCCAGAGGGCTACGCCAACTTCAAATACCTTCATGTTCTGCATCCAAATTTGTGCATCATTATGCCACAGAGTTTTCAAGGTTTCCATTGTAGACAGTCTAATTGCCTATTTGAAGCAGTAATTCAAGTGTAAGGAAGGACCCCAATATCAAATTCAACCACATCACAACAAATGGGAGTGCCATATTGATATATGTGTATATGGGTGGCTGGGAGTAGAACAAAAGGCTGCTATTTGTCTGAAGACTCATGGGGAAAGATGCCATATCAAAACCAGCACAACATCCGTCAGGCCTGTCTCTAACTTCCCTTATCAATTACTGAGCTGTCAACTAAACTCTTGCACATAAGCAAATGTTAAAACATTTAAAACAGGCCTGCATAATGGATGCTGCTGTAAGGGCAGAGGTATATCTTGGCAGATGTGAAGAAACAGTAGCTACCGAAGACATTGCTATCCTGCTTTTGTGTGAGACAGAAGCTACTAATTCCATGACTGAAGAGTTTTATTTCTAAAGAAAAGGATGTGCTACATTGTGAATTGATCATATTGCACGAGAACAATTACACTTCTGAAGACAGTGCCACTGGGATAATTCCACACTTGCTGGTACAATACTAATACCACATGTGCAAGTGAAAAGCACCCAATTATACTGCCTGATTACATTTTTTATTCAGGGGTGGGTAAAAGAAAGAGAAGTTGAGGGCTGGGGGGTGGGGACTTGCAAAGATTTGATGAGTGCAAGCCTCACGGTAGCATGGTGGTTAGCATCAATGCTTCACAGCTCCAGGGTCCCAGGTTCGATTCCCGGCTGGGTCACTGTCTGTGTGGAGTCTGCACGTCCTCCCTGTGTGTGCGTAGGTTTCCTCCGGGTGCTCTGGTTTCCTCCCACAGTCCAAAGATGTGCTGGTTAGGTGGATTGGCCATGCTAAATTGCCCGTAGTGAAAGGTTAATGGGGGGGATTGTTGGGTTACGGGTATACGGGTTACGTGGGTTTAAGTAGGGTGATCATTGCTCGGCACAACATCGAGGGCCGAAGGGCCTGTTCTGTGCTGTACTGTTCTAAGTCTAAGTCTAAGTCACCAGCATTCAACATCATATTTTCTACATGCTGAAAAGCACAGATAAAATCAATGGAAAATTGTGGTAAATTATATCTTAAAATGGGGTTTGTCATGACTGCAGTTGGCTGTGGGTACCATAGAATTTACAGTGCAGAAGGAGGCCATTTGGCCCATCGAGTCTGCACCAGCCCTTGGAAACAGCAGCCTACTTAAGCCCACAGTTCCACCCTATCCCCATAACTCAGTAACCCGACTTAACCTTTTTGAACATTAAGGGACAATTTAGCATGGCCAATAATCCACCTAACCTGCACATCTTTGGACTGTGGGTCAAAACTGGAGCACCCGGAGGAAACCCACACAGACACGGGGAGAAAGTGCAAACTCCACACAGAGAGTCAATATGAAGTAAGATGCACAGGTCTCTGTTTTGGAATTAGTCTTACGTATACTGATACTTCTGGAATAAAAGCAAAATACTGCGGATGCGAGCAATCTGAAATAAAAGCAGAAAATACTGCTACTTCGGGGACTGTCCTAGTACTAGATGTTTTACAGTGCTCTTTTGGTGGCTGAACAGAGAGAACCTTGCTGAAGGAATCAGTACAACAATGACATTACAATGACAGTGTCCCTTTAGCTGCGTCAGCATACCACAACATTTTTGTTTTGCAAATTCTTGACATTAAACATTTCAGGATACATTAATAAATTGAATTATGTCGTAAAATGACCCATCTCTTCTGTTCAATGTGGTACCTGAAGTGGATTAGCTCAATTTCTTATTTATTTATTCTGTGAAAGATGGCCACATTTGAAAAGGTAGGTCATACCGATTTGATTTGTGGTGGTTTTAAAATGCAGTCTAGTAGAAGGTGATAAAGGGGATTCTCTCTCTTTCAAGAGCCATTACTATTAACATTTAATTACAAAGTACAGTGAGTGCTCCTCTTGGAGGAGTCAGGTTTACCAGAACTGTACAAAACATTGAAGCATTACCCTTCCAATTTCCACGTACTATTCATTTTAATAATGTATTTTTGATTAAAAGTTCTTCTTCTAGGGCAGCACTGCAGTCTCACGGCGCCGAGGTCCCAGGTTCGATCCCGGCTCTGGGTCATTGTCCGTGTGGAGTTTGCACATTCTCCCCGTGTTTGCGTGGGTTTCGCCCCCACAACCCAAAGATGTGCAAGGTAGGTAGATTGAACACGCTAAATTGCCCCTTAATTGGAAAAAATGAATTGGGTACTCTAAATTTATAAAAAGAAAAAGAAAGTTCTTCTTCTCCAATCACTTTTTTTCTATTTTCTGTCACTTGTTGGCTGCTAAGACCATCCGTTCTCGGATGCTTTGAAAGGTGGGGGTAGTCACAGTTCTAGATGCTTATAACAAACACAGCTTTATGAATGACTGGTTCCGAGATTCGATTCAGGCAGGGGAATCCAACCTATATCAGTTCTCTTCTTTCCCACCTCAAAATCTTTCAACCCCCACGAGCTCAAGATTGAACGTGTCATTTTCATGGGTAATCTTCCATCCAGTGGACTTTGCTAGAAATTGAGAAGCAAGTCAAAATAGAACTTTGGAATTTTAACTCGCCACCATATAACTGGCAGAACAGTTTTTGACGAGGAGCTTCCTTAGTCAGTCTGATTCTTAAATAAATATGCGGGGAACAAAAAAAGTCAAACACACGGTTTTCATAAATTTCTGCTCTTGAAATGATCAACTGGAGTTTGACAAGATCACTGAATCCATTGTAGATTATGAACACAATTATTTATAATTTTTGAATGTTATGTACACCACCTGCATCAAACATTACTCCCAAATAAGTCAATTTAAATACATTGCATGTTATGGAATACATTCTACGGAGGTAAGACTTCTAAATCACTTGGTCATATGCCAACATGCAATAAATATAAAAAGGACTAATGCATTTTATTTAACTTACCTGTGCAGATCTGTATATAATACATATGATATATTTGTGAACATTAAGATGTGTCATGGTTCTGTCATTTCAGTTGCATAAAAATCACTGAAACAATATAGATCACAATGAAATATGACTATTTCTTCAGACTGTACCGTATACTGTGAAAAAAACCAAGAGATTTATCAAAGTTTTTCCTGAATGTATTAGGAATGTGAAATGCAGTGCCTGCAGACGGAAAGGTTTAATGAAACAGTTGGGAGATCAAAAACGCGTCATGTTGCACCTTACCTTCTTTCAGCATGCCTACCTTTAGGCATTTCATGAAACGGCAAGCCTGGCAAGACTTGCGTCGACGCTTTGTGATTTCACATTCATTCGTCGCAGGGCAGCTGTACTCAATGTTACCTGTAGTAAGAGAAAGACAACAATACAAATCAAGAAAAAAAATCTGATTGAGCGTTCCACTTTCAGGGCACAGAGCTGGATATCTTCTCATTTCTTAAACCTTTCCCCCCCCCCCCTCTCTCTCTTTGCTCTCCTCCATACCCTCCTCCACAACCTTCTATGGTCCTCTGTGGTTAAATACATTAGTGTCTTAATGAAAATGCATTTTGTTTATTGTCCTCTGGAGAGGAGGGTCATCACACAGAGTGCATAAATTGCTCGTGCAGACAAGGCAGGTTGGCAGTGAGTGTAATTGTAACCTTGATACTACATGTTAGCAGTACTCAGGGTCCATCACATTCCCCTAGAAACATATGCAACTCCCTGTAATTAGCACCGCATCCACCTGGGACAGCAGCTCTGATGAAATATTTCAGAGTTAATCACACTTTGTAAACACTGATTTATATTGACTACCTTTCTCTGAGCCGATGCTTCCTCATTAAATAACAGATTAGTGGAACACTAAGAGACTAAATCATGAAAACTCCTCATTCAATGCAAAACCTGGTGTAAAACAACGGAACTGGGAAAGAAATCTATTCACATATACATACCACTCACACAACTGCTTCACAAAAAACATGACAATTCAACTTATATCCAGCAGATGAAAATTGGACAATCATTACTGCAGGAAAAAAAATTAATTCTCGAGATGTCTAACTGCTTACATATGCAAAGGAAGAATAATATTCTTTAAAATATGTTCTTTAAGAACAGGAAGGAGCTAGCAGAAAACTGGCATATGGTCCAGAAGTTTTATCTTTTTTTCTTTTAGAATAAAATGCTCTCTCTCATCTATATTTGCCTAATTGAGGATATTAAAAATTAAGAAAACCTACTGGGGTCCATTTATGGATACATTTATGGCTGGATGCAATCTGTAAGTTGCTGTAAAAAGGTCTAGATAGCCACATAAATGGAAACAGCGACTGGTCTGCATAATGTAGCATATGGGGCAATGATTGTGAATCTAACAGGCCAGGATCACTGAGCACAGTAGCCACTGATGCGTCAGGAGATAGGAACTGCTGAGCAACAAACAAAATTAGTGACCAAATGCTGATTCCATTATAACCTAATTACCTGCAGATACTCTGAGAAATTAAATGGGGATGCACTACCACAAATGCAGTAATCTAATAGATTCAGGTATTATTGGAGAGCAGGAGCTTTGCAGCAATGGCTTTTGTGTTATATATTATGCCACCACTTGCACCGCAAGGTCTCAGTGAAGCTTCGAATTACTTGCAAGGATAGAAAATTTCTGTCCTCTTCAGTGTAACCGTACGTTTAGATAAGAAATCACAACTTCAGAAGTCACAATTGAACTGGTATTCTATAGATGATGCAAGCTATACACAAACTATTCAAAACTATGGTCTAGTTCTCATTGTACTTTAAACGAACGCCTTGCACAGAAGTCATACAAATGAAGGCATAAACTGAGCAGGTAATTACTAATAGTGACACTTACCTGTGCAAAAGATTGTTCAAAAAGTATTCTTTCAAAAATTGTTTTCAAGTTTCAATCTCCCATTACCTTCATTACTTACTATATGCATCACTAACTAGTCATTAATTACTGTACACACCATTAACTGCTGATTCTCATAGTGAATAATAGAAAATAAAGCTCACATTTTGCCACAAAAGGAGGATATTTAGTGTAATTTAAATATTTATTCACCGGAAATGAGTGTTAGACACGAGTTAGCGGAAACATGAGCATTTAAATAAAAGGGGAGAAAAGTGTGCTTTTTAAGAACTAGAAAACGTTGGTCGAATTTTAGCTGTAATTTAAATAACTGTACCTTTTTACAAACAGTGGTTAATGAACAATGCCAATGCAGAAGGTCCAGTCAATATCTATGGTCCAGTCAATATCTATCTTTAAAAACATCTTAGATTTTTTTTCCGAAATACAGGGAGGCAGTGACTGGATAAAGCATTTTTTAAAGAATTTAAGTTGTCTTTCTTCCTGCGTGAATCCAATTGAAAACATTCAGCTGGTTGCTGCTAAAATTAGTGGAAATGACTAAAAAGAAGAATAGAGGATAAAGATCTGTGGCATTCCTGAGGAAATATCCAGTTTGACATTGTTTGCTGTGCGCAATATCTGGCCTCTCTACATCAAAAAAACATTTTAAACTAGATTTGATTTTTTTGGGATTTTTTTTTATAAAGGTGCTTGCTCTTTCAATACCTTACTGAACAATCTGTCATTTTGTCAATTGATAGCTACATCTAATTTGTGGTCATCAGTTAACCAATTAGAAACTTAATAAAGCAGCGTTGTTTCAGGAGTACTGAAACTAAAGAATACACAGTGGGGCCCTTATCTACTGTGCTCACTGATAGAGTAATTTTTTATCTTAAAGGCAAAAACTTTGTAAGAATATCTGGTAGAATAGCAAAGAGGTATTACCTTGAATAGTGCGCTTGAAGAATGCTTTGCAGGCCTCACAGGAAGCAACACCATAATGATATCCTGACGCTATGTCACCGCAGACCAAACACAATCTTTTGGGCATGGAGTTCAACATGTACTCGCACTTGGTCTGCGAGTCTTCGGCTATAGTGCTCGAACAGTCGTCGTACCGTTTACGGGAGCTGCCGTTGCTGCCCAAGCTGGTCGTTGTGTAGAGTGGGGGAGAGTCCAGGCCATTCTGGTGTCCATTCATAGTGGAGCTGTAGCTCCCACTGGCGTCCGACGAGCCACCTGGACTGTGGTGATTGATACTATCTGTCAGCGAGGCAGGGCTGGACGGCTCTGTCTTAATGTATGATGAGCAGCTCGAATCAATGTGTCGATCCTTGGCTGACATTCTGCAGAGAAGCCTGTGAAAAGCATTGAATTAAAAACAACATTCTTTAGGGGCTTTCTGATAGGCAAGGGACCAGGCATCATTCATTCGTTAGTCAATACAAGTTGTTCTACATGAACATAATCAGCATAAGGGCATGACAGAGGTTTATCAAAGCTGAAGACAGGTGGTAAACAAAACTTAAAGGTGGGGGTGGGGAAAGAGGAGGTGAGGAAAAGGAAAGAAATCATCCTCAAAACCATTTCTCTCCCCCAGAATAATTTCCCTCACTCAAATTCTGCCTTGGGAACAGGTTCGAACAGTCACTGCCCAACAGGTATTACCTGAATATAATCTGCCCTTACCTTATTGCTAAAAAGACTGACAAGATTTTAAAAGTACAGATATGCTGGGCAAAATAGGCACGGCTCGGCTTGAAGCAATTACTGTGGTTACACTTTGAGATTTAAATGCTAGTTGTCTCGAAATGCTAATGGGAAACTTGTAACAAAAAAAGTACAATGACAAAAATCCCCAAAGATTGATTTAATAATTTTTCAATTGACACAAATTAACCCCCATTTGAAAAACACAACCAAATCTCTGTGCTCAGTGCAGAGTGACATCAAATTTTGCATTGACAGCACAAAATGGAATGAAGTCAATTCTTCACCCACAAAAGGATAAGATCATAACCTCCCAAATAGCTTTTTTCTGACAGAAAAGGTTTTCTTTGTTAAATATAGTTTTTAGAATTCCATTGCTCTTGCTGCTAATGTGAATTTTAGTGCCTCTAATTTTAAATTCAACTGCAGACCAGAATAAAAACCAGCACCTGACAACTGAATTTATAGATAGTTCTGCATGTTCCAATCCCACATTAATAGTGCCATGGAATTTCAAGGGGAGAGTGGGAGAGTGCACTAATAATTTCCAACTGAAGTCTGCGAACATAATGTATTGGAGAGCAGTAATTACAATGTAATAAGTGGAAGAGTAAGTACTCTAAATTAGAGGAATTCACAGAGCTGTTGTAAGTCAATGCACATTCAGCTCTCTCTAATGTTGACTTGGGAAAAATTTAATCCCCACTCTTTGCCCCGAGTGGTAGTCAAGGGATGGGAGAGATATCAATTAATTACTGCTCTCATTAACAGCAGTGGCTGCATGGAAAATTTGTTGCAAGCAAGGTCCTTGACTCATGCAGTCTGGTAAAGAATGTCCCTCTGAATTCACACCAGAGCAGGACAGGCAGAGCTTTGACAATTTAACACCTTTTTTTACATGAACAAAGAGAAATCTATAACAATTATTAGGTTGAAAAAGACAGGCGATAACCTACTGAAGACAAATTCAAAAACATTTTTACAATCCTAGAATTAAATGAATGATCCAATGCAATTAACTAATTGCAAGGTGTATGATGGGACACATTCTAATCAAAAATGATTAGTGGATTCCAAGCTTACATCCATTTTACTGTGAGTTAACTGCCTGCTGTTAAGTGATAGCAAGGTTGACGTATTGGTGATACCAATTATTTTCTTTGTTGTCTGAGTTTGCCCTGTGTGTATTCTTGCTACGAGAATGTATCTACGTCCAGGTAACATTCTGTCTCCAACTATGTTGGATACATTTCCAGAAGGTTTCAAAGCAATATTCTGGAATATAGCGGAATCTTACCAGAATTTGGCAAAGTGTCAGGTTCAGACTGATAATTGGCATGTAGCTCTCCTGTGCACAGACCAGTTTTCTCTCCAGATCTTTAGCCTCTTTTAAACAAAAAAATGAATAGGCAGGGTGTACGCCGTCACTCTGGTACGATTGGGCCTCGGGGCATCATCTTTGAAGGGCATCCTGATCAGAAGTGAAGCTGAACAGCCTCCAGGCCCCACCACTGAGGTATCGGAGGCTCCTCCTACCTCAGACAATCATTGGCGAACCCCAAACTCTGGACAATCATCGTGAGCTCCCAGGGGCTCGCCTTCACCCCGGACAATCATCCCCACACCACCACCACGGGGGCATTGTTGGTATTCCCACCCCTCATGCCTGCTCCCTTCCGTGCCTGTAAGCTCCCTCTCCCTACAGCCTGCTCACCCTACCCCACTACCCAATAATAGAAACCCCACCATGGGGCTCCCACAAAGACCTGCACTGGAACTGCCTCTCACCTGGTACTGGTTGGCACTGCCAGGACGCATTGCCCTTCTCCTCCCCCACGGGATAAAACTACCTTTACGCTCAAGAAGGGATTTCTTTGACTATTTCTCGTTTTACCACATTCATTGATAACGTAGCCAATGTGATGTCACATTGGCGAGGTTTCAACATTTAGTGAGGGGAATCATGTGGTAGGGAGACCCATTATTAATATTGAAAGTTGTTAAAATCCATTTAAACGAGGCTCCTGTCCTTTGTACGGGTGAACCTCATGATGTCGCCAGCAAGGGGCAGGGAAAATTGGAAATTTCTCCAGAGAGAATTATGTTTCCCGATTCTCTCCGGATTTTCCACCTGCATCGCCCTTCTCTCTGAGGGTGATCATGGGCTGAAAATCACCCCCACTGACAAGATTAAAGAAAATCTATGTCCCTTGTTGGTCACACGTATACTTCATTGATGAGTAGAAATTATACATTGGCTGGAATTCTCAATCTGTTCATGCCGGCGGGATTCTCCGATTTTGCTGCATTGGATGGAATTTTGACTGAACACCAAATTCTTCATTATCACTGGCAGTGCTGGCGGTGCGAACCAGGATCGGAGAATCCCTGTCATTATCTACTGCTACCAGATTTTCCATTAAGTTTTATGACAACTAGAAAGATTAGAATCCTTAGTGCAGCAGGAGGCCATTCGATCCATCTAGTCTGCTAAAGAGCACTCTACCCAAGTCCACTCCCCCGTCCATCCCACCCTATCCCATAACCTAACCTACACATCCCTGGACACGGAGGGACAATTTAGCATGGCCAATCCACCTAACCCCGTACATCTTTGGTCTGTGGAAGGAAACCGGTGCACCCAGTGGAAACCCACGCAGACACGGGGACAATATGCAAACTCCACACAGACTGGAATTGAACCCAGGTCACCGGCACTGTGAGGCAGCAGTGCTAACCACTGTGCTGCCCTGAATCTAAAGGTTTTAATAGGTTCAGTAAGGGGCTTGATCAACTTTGGAGCAATAAAAACAAAAAATTGTGACTATAAAAGTTTATTGATAAGCTTTATGTTTGGAGGTTAATCTACAAGCTCAACTAATACAGCATTTTCCCTTTTGACCTGTAGGTCATTAACTGAAGTGATGGCCAATTCTTGGACTTGAATATTCTTGCCTCAGTTGAGTGGGTTTTGTTACTTCTTTGTTGGGCCACGAAGAAGAGAAAATGGCATCACTCAGCTCATCGCACTTCAGTAATTTCCTATGGTCACGCAGAACCCTGTGACACCAACCATGATGCCTTCCAAGGCAGCAAGTCATCCATAATGAAGCAGACAAATGAAAGAAAAAGTTCTCCCTTTTCCCTTTTATCAAATCCTTATAACGCCAAGTAATTGTGGTCATCAAAATATGGCCATTCTGCCTGATAAACTGATGGTCTAAATAAACGAGATAACAGTCTGCTAAATTCTGTTAAAACCGTTAGAAAATGTTTACGTTTACAAATCAAAAAATGTCTGCGTGCAAACAATGCCTGACAAACAATGCGGCACATTCCACATATTTAAGAGTGTATTTCCAAACCGATCGATATAATTTCTATTGTGAAAATTAACATAGCTTCCTCTACTTGTGATTTTTCAACACATTAAAATGTAAGCATGACTTTGCAGTTAGAAATGTCCTGCGAGTAAACCACAAATCCGAGACAATAATGCACCTTTTAAAAATCATGTGGTTTCCTAACCGATCCTCCCAGGATACAGGATAGTAATCAGCTTTCACGCAATACTTTGAATTGAAAAACAATATACAATATTGGCGTAAAATATTTTCAAATAGTGATCTTTACAATAAATTTGGCAAAGCACTGCTTTTCTTCTGACAATCATCAGACTTTGGGCATGCAGCAACTTACATCTAGAAAGTTATTTTCATCTGAACTGAATATTATTTGAAGACATTCTTATGAATCAATTTCCTTTTCCACCTCATTCAAATGCAATTTTTTTTTTCTCTGCTCTGAAAAGATTCTGCAAACTGAGGGAGCAACCTTCTCTGAATTTAGATTAGCGGTCCTGAAAGTAATCACTGTAATTCTTTTGTACTCCCGTGAAAGAATCCAGCTACAATGTTAACATTTATGCTTTGAAGAACGCACTGTAATTCACTTTTCTGCTTGAACTAATTGTACTCTCTTCGCAAGGTGCCAAAATATGGATCAGTCAATAGGAAAATGGCACCAAACTGCATTCAGCTTGGACAGGGGGGGTGGGGAGGTAAAAGCACATCCAGATGATACAGTATGTCAGGAATCAACACTGTAATGTATGATTTGGGAAAACATGACCATTTCAGTGTGACAAGGTGTCATTATGGAATCTAAATGATACAATGGCTTGTCAACTGTCGGAGCAAACATATCATCATTGCATTAAGGCATAGTGTGAGGGGAGAACACTTTATTCTGGCGACAACAGCATTTTACAGCTGTATCTGAGATTTCTATAGGTCAGGATTAAAATCCAGAGCATCGATGAGTGTCAGATGGTCAGAATGGGGATCAAAATGGAGTGTGTTGTTCTAGATATATATTGCGTCCTTTTTAAATTGTGTGCATAATCTTTAAAACATGCATTGTGAATTCGGACAATGAGTGGCAGAAAATAGAATGTTCTACTAATGAACATGATTGCGAGGGTACAAAGAATCTGTTGGAATTCGGAGAGTTAAAAGTGGCAAAGTACAGATATTACAGCGAGAAGAGTTAAAAGGTAAACTAGGAGCTTCACGCTGCAACTACTCATCAGAATTTGACATTATGTCACGCAATCCTCTTAAAAGCGTACTGCAGTCCTTTACTCTCCTGGCAAGAAAGTGGCTATTGAAATACAACAATGAAGCAAACTACATTTTCTACAATGGAGCTGAACATATTGTCTGAAAGGGATAAATTAAAAAGGGTCAAGTGCAGACTGAATGAATCTTGCATGAAGGACAAGGCAAATATTTCCCAATCTGTGCCAGGTGAGATTCTGTAAATTGGGAATGAATGTAATTTTGTGGCAACAATCATCTTTCTTCAATCTACTTTAATCTCTAGTTAAATTTTTATTTCTTACCAAATATTGTTAAAAGTTAAAGGGTGGAATTTACCAGCCACCCCGCCGCGTGTTTTTCGGCGTCAGATGCGGCCTGCCCGCGGGATCCCACCATTGTCTCCAGGATTTTGCAGTGACCAGCACCCCTCGTCGCCAGGAAACCCGTGCGCTGGCGTGGGACCAAAATTTCCCACTGGCTTGAACAGCCAGTATATCCCGCCCAAAATCTTTACGTTCATGTATGCAGTCTGACATTAGTCCTCAACACCAGTCTGTATATACTTGTTGTCAAACCATGCAACATGCCAGAGAAGAACAACTCTTAAAATGTATCTCAATGTTGGATCCAAACTCCTATCATGATGTTAATTTCACTTCTAATTAAACAGTCCAGTGAGACAACAAATATTACCCATGTTAATGTGTAAAGAGCTTGTGATACAACAGCACTAACTTTAATTCAGCAAACTACCACACAAGAACAAATATAACCAATCTGATTCAATTAAATGTTTTACCGCTGTAAAATCCCATTGTTTATAGAACATTATGAATCCTGGCAGATGTATCTCCTTTCCCTGCCCGCTAACTATTCATCCTATTCAATTTTTATTGTACCTCAATTATGCAACATCCTACTGTTGATGGAAAGATATCAAGTGGTCGACCTGCAAAGTTCACAAGCCTTCATTTATTGTACCTGCCAGTTTGCAGAGGGTAGTCATGCTCAATTACATAAATTAGAAGCGTATCCATTTTTATAAATGTAACTTCATTTTGCTTCTTATTCAAACAAAAACAGTGGAGGGGCAGGTCAAGACTGCACTGTGTATTTAAAACAAAAAAAATCAGGATTTCTATTAGGGAATGTTATATTATTATGTTATAAGTTTTCTTTTCCTGTGCATTAATTTACCACTTTATTCCCGTTAATACAGCAATAATCTCTCAGTTCTAATTTTCCTTTTTGTAAATTTGCTGAAAATAGAATTTTACCTGTCGGGAGTAGTTTCAGAATCACAGCATTGAGTAAAGGGGGGCCAAATAAAATAAATCTAACCTACCTATGTTGTTTTTCAAATCGTTTCAAAGAAGGAACTGCGTGCAGGAAATAACTGTTTAAAGACTTGCCCTTTAGTTCTGCAAGCACGTGATTAAATGTGAATAAAAACAGCTTTCAACGATATCATTTACCAATGAAGTTGCTCCATATGCCTGTACCCTTATAGGCTTGTGACCACAGCTCATCAGGGCCAGCGATGCTTAAAAGCAGCCACCTACTATCCAGATTTACTACGATCACTTGCACCAGTGAAAACCGGAAGCAGCTTGGTTGCTTTGCATGTTTTCCAGTTTTGGAACACTTTCCTGGTCATGGTGCAACAGAAGTTGAACAAAGTAAAAGAGGGGGCCTGGTCAATCGTGAAAGAGCAAACTTGAACCTGAAGAGTGCCCGGATTATAATGAGGGAAGGAAGAATGAGGATGATAAGCAACTAAATGCAAAGAAAAGGAGAGCTGACTTTTATGAGAAGGCAGGCTGCAAGAGTAATCAATGCTCAACAGTAGCATTTTCAAAGAAGATCATGCCGTGACACCAGGCTTATTTAGGAACATAGCAATTAATCTTCATATCCATGTCAGCAAAAAAAAGACAGGAAAATGTGCCTTTGCATTGGTAATGATACTTTAACCTCTACTATTGTCTCCGGCTTAAAGATGCAAAAACATAGGTGTTGCCCCAGACTTGAAATCTATTTAAAGGGATACACTAATAAAAGTGAAATTGTCCCTTATATCCAGTTTACTCATCAAAGACAGATTGCTGGCAATCAATGCCGTTTGGGAAAATGGTCCCGAATAAAACCATTTCCCCATTCCCGTTCAATTCAAATATATCTTTCCTCTCAAACTTTTGAAAAAAATGTTTTCCCAATTGCACAGTAGATTTTATTAAATGTTCACACAACTTTCTGCAGTCTGCTGGAGAGTTTCGTTCACACTTCCACTTACCTCAGAAATAAAATGCACAGGTTGTGTTTCACTGTCATAATCCTGCAGCCTGCAACAACAGAAAAGCGGCAGGCTCTCCACCTGTTCGGTTTTTGTGCTAAGCATGGAGTGGCATTTCATCACAATCACTGTTTAACTGAATGTTTAGCCCTAGCATCTTGCACCATGCTGTCAGCTAGCAGCGGGGAGTCGTGGAGTTGTTGGCACATTTGATTTTACTGCCATTAAGAAACCGACTTTATACACTGATTGTCCCAGGTCCCGTTTCAGATACTCCATGGTAACCACCTTCGTTTTTTTTATGATGACACTGTGACAAGGTGATTTTATACACTTGGATTTAGTAATAAAGATGTCAGTCAGACTAAGAACCATCAGGGCTCCTAATGTATTCATGTTGGGGTGGGGGGGGGAAAGAGAGGAAATACTGGGATCTTCTCACACATGTACATTTAAAGGGGTCACAGAGACATGGAACTAAAAACTAAAGTGTAATTAAAGCCTATTTCATTAGGACTGGAAACGGATAGGATATAACAAGACTGTAAAAAAAAAGCCTATTTCCTGTGGCTCGAGTATGAAAGACATGTCTTTAACCAGATCAGATTCTATAAATTGGTTGTCAAGAAAGGATTGTTGAGATTTATACCCATCTATCAACCTACAGAGGTAGCTGTGGCAGAGCAGGCTGCTGCGACTCCCATCTGTAAAGCATCTTAAATCTGAAGAAGGCCATCTGCTAGAACAAATGCCTCAAAAGCAAATTTGAGTTATTGTTTATTTACTTTAAAAAACGCAGTGCTCAAATACTAACTCAGTGAGTCGTGTTGAGAAGATTTCTACGTAGAGCTGTTTAAATTCTACCACAAAAGATCTAAAATCACATTCCTATAAGTGGCAGAACCATTGCATTACTTACAACATGAATCAGTTCAACTGAGTAATTCATAATATAAATTCTGCAACAGTATTTCACTGCAAGCCATGATGAAAATACATAATGCACATATACATCAAATACAATATGCACAGCCTTTAGCACTAGTCCTGATTTTATATAATTTTGCATCAGTTTCAGTACAATGCTAATTGATCCCCTCAATTGGCATTGGTACTCTAACTTCCTATCTTATATATAAGTGACAAATCGCAGGAAGAAATACCTGCCTCCTTGCATCACAGGCAAGACTGGGACTACTTAATTTTTTGATCAACAAATAGTGTTAGTTTAATATACAAGGATCTTTGCTCACAGAATTTGTTTGGTAATTCCATAAAAGTGAATATCTTAATGCATCATTCATTACAGCACATATTCTCATGGGTGACAACTATTACAATATTAGAGTTATAAAGGTACTGGCTGAAAACAAACTGACAAAATATCTCAAAACTTGGATCATCCAAGATGGTGCCCATGAAGGGAGGATTGGGGTGGGGCGGGGCAGGTATGAAGGGTGGGAGGGTGCAGGGCGAGTAAGTACGCATCTTTAGGGAGGGTAAAAGGTGGGGGTCCTGGTTGGGGAGTGCCTGTAAGGAGGCATCGGCCTCCTGAAGAGTGGGCCCCTCAGGGACCCCATGGTGAGGTGTCCTCACTTGGGGGGGAGCGGGGGGGGGGGGGGGTGGGGGGATATGGCCATCTGTATGGGGAGGGTGACATTGCATATGGATTGGGGTGTGGGGGACCCTCGAGCGCACTTCAAAATCAGGGCACCATTTCAAAATGGCACCCTGATCTCTGAGGAGCCGGTCAGGCCAGCAAGTTCAGATCCCCAGTGATGAAAATGTGGCCTAAGCCGGTGAGCAACTCCCAAGGACCCAGAAAAGTGGCAATGGCCGCAATCTACCAGCCATGCTGTGCCTAAGAAGGAGCGCGCCGTGGCTCAATGTGGCCGGCAAATGAAGGGAGACTCCGCTCCTGGGATCTACCCGGCTCGCCACGCCTCGCGAGATCGTTTCAGATGTGAAGCCCGCCCATTATGGGCTGATAGTTTTTTGGCAAATCTGCATATTAGAGCGAGGCAGTGAGCCTCACTCTAATATGCAGTTCCCCGAGGTTACCAAGGCATTGGAATCTAACCCCTTCACTTTGGGGACCTCGGGCGAGCGCCGTTCAGTGCAGAAACAGGGCTATGTGCGGCCTAGTTGGGGAGTTCCCGTCTGAGGCCCTGATCTACCCAGATGGGCGTCAGATAGTTGTTCAGCGCTCCAAGCGCTGGGAAACACCTGGCTAATCTTGCGCTATGGGACTTTGTCCCTACTCGGGTAGATCACGCCTAGAAACATTTCCGTTGGATCATGCCCGTTAATTCTGATGATGCTCAAGCATGTTGGTACTAGATTACATCCTGTAATTCAGTCCAGTTCTAGTGCTAAAAATATGAGCTAGGTGCACTTGATTGAAATAAGCATGAGAAGTGATACATATTGGTGCACAGAAGCAATGTTCAAAATCTTGAGTTTTGGTACAAAATTAGAATTGGCTCTGTCTTTGCGGCTACATGCAATGGCTTCCTCTTTCCAATTATATCCCATCACGTTTGTCATTGCAAGCTATTGCCATACTTTACTTAACTTTAAAAAAAATTAATTTAGAGTACCCAATTCTTCTTTTCCGATTAAGGGACAATAAGGGACAATTTAGCGTGACCAATTCACCTACCCTGCACATCTTTGGGTTGTGGGGGTGAGACCAACGCAGACACGGAGAGAATGTGTAAACTCCACACAGACAGTGACCCGGGGACAAGATCGAACCCGTGGCCTTGGTGCCGTGAGGCAGCAGTGCTAACCACTACGCCACTGTGCTGCCCAGTTTACTTTGAAGAATCCTGCCATCTAATTCCGTTTCAGAAGGTTCACTTCTCATGCTTATTTCAATCAAGTGCACCTGTTGGAAGTGTAAATTCTGAATGGGACTCTTCGAACCTCCATCACTATGTTGCCAAATGTTGGTCAAGATGAAGCACACATGCACAATATTTATGCTAAATACAGGCAACAATTAAAACAATTGCTCTCATAACCTATCTTCCGAGTAGACAACAGTGAAAGAAACTACTTTTAAATCTATGTGTTTGTATAGTTCTGTGCGCCAGTAGGAGTGTAACTTTCGTACCAGTACAAAATGCAGGGGTTCCATTCCTGCAGAGGTCCACTTCCAATAATTATATATACTGGGTTTATATTTAGTTATTCATTCCACACAGAAATAACTGAATAAGTATTATAGATTGACCACTTAATGAAAGAGAGAGAAAAACAAGTTCAGCTTCAATTGCCATGAGCAGCCATTCAGTTTGAAATTCCAGCACCAGCCAATAGGCCAGGATTTTATGGGATGGCAGTCATCCCATCCACTGGCTGGGAAGTCGGGGGGGGGGGGGGGGGGGGGGGGGGGGGGGGTTACGGCGCCTCAGCCGATCATGGAATCCCAGAAAATTGATCCTCAGGCAATTAATTGCCTGGAGTCGGGGCTTCCGCACCATTGAGGGATGGGCTCCCACTCCCTAAAAGGTGCTTGCCAATTGGACAGTTGTCTGCTCTTCAGTCCCAGCAGCAGCAGCAGGTGCAGTGGCCACTGCTGGTACTGCAGTAGGCCTAGACCGTTGGCCCCAGAGTATAAGTAAGTTTGTGAAACTCGCAGGTCCTGGTAAGCGGATGGGGTTGGAGGTCAATCATGGGATTGTTCTGGGGAGAGGGGTACTGCGGCAAATCTTTCAATGAGGATATCCTTGTCACTGCAGGTGGCAGGGGGAAGGTGCCACGTTTCCATGAGCACAGACATTTCCCACATTGGGCACCACTTAGCGGACTCGAGTTGAAGGCTGATGAGCAGCGCTTTTAGCGGGTTTTTTCTCAGTGCCTGCTGCGCCAAGAAAGACCCCGCTACTCAATGGGACTTTGCCGGGTTTCTTTTAGCCTTGGTGAGGAATCCCCGTTGAGACCACTCTAAGTAATTTACTGCACTGATGAAACTCGCAGAAGACTACATTGAGCCTCCGGACCCGCCCCATTTCACCCAACCCAACTCTTTTGGGGTCCTCAAGCTCCCCCTTACCCACCTCTTGTGGGCAAGGTGATACCTGGTTCGACCCCTGACACGGGCAACCTTGCACCGGGGCACCTTGGCACTGCCAACTTGGCAGTGTGGAGGTGTCCAGGTGCCAGGAGGAGTGCCACAACATCACCCTGCCAGTGCCCAATCCCCTGGCGGCCTCTTCCCCCCAATGAGACCCCCTCCAGGTGCCAGCACAGCTTTGCGAACCAGTACAAAATAGAGCCTGGTTGAGGCCTCGCTGGGGAGGTCGGTGAATTCCGGGCCGGGGTGAATCCTGCGAATGCATATTTTAATGAGCCTAATGGCTCATTTACATATAAGCCCTGGATCACGCCCAGCGAGGGCGAGAGCCAGATCGCAACACCTTGTGAGATTTTGAGAAATCTTGCGCGACCTTTCGAGCATTGCGAATCTCAAGTCGGGTGCGACAAGGCGGCTGAATCTTGCCCGTTGTTTTTTGCCGAGGTTGAAGTAAAATAATTGCTCCTGAACAACCGGAAGATATGGCCTTCTCCTTCTCCTCCCTCTTCCAGCAGCATGTACTGCTCTGTGTAACTCTTGTTATTCATCCAAGTTGTGCTTTATTCCTAGGGAAATAACCACTAATGCACCAACGTCTGGGAGAAACTAATTTGTGCATATGTCTTTTAAGTTAGAAAAGGCTAACATCTGCACATTATCAACCACTTCATGTAGGCTTTTGCAACTTGTAACAACTCTAGGAAGCACCAAAACATATGTAATCATGACAGCAATAGAAGAAATCAACCAGAAACTAACCTGTGAGTACTTGGCAACCACTTTAAATAGCAATCCTTCCTGATGCAGAACACACGTTCAGATTTACGGGCATAAGAGCTATTAGTTTTGGTGTTGAGCTCCAAAATGACAGCATTGGCGTCAAATCATCATTGCACTCTACGCACTGTCATGATCTGCCTACTCTACATACTTCTGGCCGACGTTCACTGTGTGCACTCTAATGCCCTCACCGTTATGTGCCAGGCACGATTTGCCCCTCAAGTTATGCTTGTACATGTGCCGCAGACCCATTTTAAGGTTCTACGAGCACTCAGAATACCCAAATATCAGGCACTAACAAATATCAGGCACTAACCATACGATTTCTAACCCACTAACTTTTTGACAAAAATTCAATGCATTTGCTGCAATGGCACACTCTGTTCCCCACCATCCTCACTGATTGTATACCAGATGTACAACACAAAAGGTTAGAAGCAATTTTGCATGACCAATCCTCCTCTTTTGTGGCTAAATGAAGCTTTTACAAATTACAGTAGATTTAACTTAACCTACTTGACAAAATAGTCAGCCACTGCTATATTTTAGAGGCCTTGCTAAAAATGCTAATACATTATTCTATGCTTATCTGAATTAAAAGCAAAAAGTATTTTATTAAATTAAATTATGTGTGATAAGACATTTTGTGAATCTCCATCTCTTCATTAGTCATTGCCTCTTTGTTCCCCATCTGTGTAGCAGCAATACACTTATTACAGTTTCAGTAAATTTACAGTAACAAGACATTCCCTTGACAAATTAATCACTTTCCAAGCATTTTATCATATAAATAAAATATCACCTCTGGAGGGAAATCAGTTGATTTAACCCATCTATCAGTAAAAGCCGAACGTCTTCCTATTTTTTCCAAAACAGATGGACTTTTTTCTGACCGGGGACTATAATAATGAACTTCAGGATTGAAGGAGCTAGGTGTGGATAGCAGAACATGTAAGGAATCGCAGTACATAGGACCTGCAGTTAGTAATGCAGGGAGGGGGGGGAGGGGCTACCTGCTGTCACAAAATATGTAGAATGCTGTACCGACCATGGTGGGGCTTTTCATCTGAATTGATCTTAATAGCTTTGACACAAATAAACCTAAAGGAGAAGCCAATCAAGAACTGCTCCTTTTGCAGCTGGTCCTCACAGCAATAAGGCATCATAACCCTTCGTAGAGCATGAGCTGATGTTATTCCCATACCATGAAAACCAACTGAGATTCCGATCTAACATACAGAAAAAGGGAATCTGGGCCAAAGGTGAAAATATTCCCTTTCGTGTACTTCTGGCAACTGTTGGCTATAAAAAGTAAAAAATTAAAACTAGAAATAGTGGCAGTACAAAATAAAAATGGAAAATGCTGCAAGCTAACAGCAGCTTTGGCCGGTATCAAGAGAGAAAAGGGAACTTCAATTGGAGAAACATGAATGCATGTTTTCCACTTCAGATGCTGATAGTCCTCTAGTGTACTTGCAAGCATTTTCAATTTCTATTGACTGGCTGAAATGGGAACTGCACTCCTAAGATACATTACACTGCATGCCCAATCTTATACTGCGCAGTGACCATCTTAAACAGCTATGTTGCAGATTGGTCTCGAAGAATGTTTGAACCTATCACTTAAACTAATGTTATTTTTATTTGATCAGCTCACACAGAGAACTGCTTTACAAGCAATACTCTTCATTTGAATCCAAGCATGAATATTCAAAACTCTGTTCAAAACTTTAGTGATTACTGGTTAGGAAATCTGCACACAGCAGCATACACTGCATCATAATTTTTAGCTAACGCTTGGTTATTTCCTAAACTACTTGCGCTCGTTGTCTGAAGGTTTAAAGAGGTTCTGCCCCTCTAGCGGGACAGCAGCTGTGATAATACAATTGGCTGCATTACTCCCAAGGTTAAAATGGTGAATATTAACACTAGTCAAGCAGGGGACCCACTTCCCCTTGCAATTCGGTAACTCATTCGAGGAGCTAGGTGTGTATCGGATATTGCTTCATTGTGGTGCCTCCTGTAGTTGAATAGGCCTCCAGCATTCACTGTCCAAGGCTCACACTTGAACCATTTCAACAAGGTTCTGCATGCAGGATGTTGGCCCTTTGGAAATGTGGCCCACAAAATATCTGTCCTGTGGTGAGGATTGAGTGAAAGTATTGCAAGAATAAGTTGCCACATTAATTAAAAGGAGTTAATGTGGGTCGAATAAGCTGACGACACACAAATTTACCAGATTGATTTGCAATAGCACACGGTTCACAACGCAGTATTTTAAAAGATGCCAACTTTGTTATGCCAAACTATCAGTGGGAATGGTGAGGCATTTTCAACGGTGGCCTAAAATGGGCATGAAGTCAGGGGTGCAACCATGGAGCAACCCAAGGCCACAGCCTAGAGTCCAATCTAGTTTCAGGTTTGGGCATCATTTGAATTGTTTTATCAACAAGCTGCGGGCAGTACCATTTAAGTCACGAGTTAGTGACATCAAAATGATCTAGTAGCCTCTAGTGGCTAAACGTGGGTATTAGCACTGCAGCAAAATACATTTGCAGTTGGTCCATCAAACTTTACGCCAAGAAATTCGACTCATACCCTCCAGTGCTGCAAATAGCATTAGACTGCTGTATTTCATATCACATTCTGTTAGGTACGAACAACTTGGGCAATTTTTAATTATCCTGAGCACCTGCCTGAAAAATGGTTCAGGTTGAAGATGTAAATTCGGATCTTGCAAACAAAATTCAAGTTTCCTTTGAAAACTTTATTCCTGGAATTTTCCAGGAAAGTTTCAGCTTCTACTTTTGATGGTCGAGGAGAAGCATAATCCCGGTGCATGTTTTAAAGTGGAAGCTAAATTTCATGGTCATTCGGTAAATTCCAGGTCTGAAAAGAAGTAAATTTCGGATCAAATAGTTAAGAATTTGTGGATTTGGAATCGTTATGGCATCTATTCAATGTACATTAAAATCCATGTAGGCTTGGTCCAAGTTAGATTTCCTGAAAAAGTGACTTACTTTTAAACTAGTCTTCCAAAATAACATTGGGTTTGAGTTGTGACAGGAACTTTTACAACATTAAATCAAAGGAAAATAATTTTGATATTGCCCTGATAATAAGATAATAGCTCATCTTAATGTATAGGCTTTACATAGAAAGAGTCTCACTGAAATGATTTGATTTAAGACAAGCATTGGGAAAACTGGAGTGATTCATGTGGCAGTGAATTGGACACCTATAGATATGCAATAAAAAACGTAGCAAAAGTTTTACTTTGCTATAATGTTCAGATGTAGCACATGTTGCCGTGTGGCAGGGGTTTGTGTCATTATTGACATGAGGAATTTATTGTACTTAAACTCAACGGATTGTTTAAAAATAATTCTATTCTTTTTAAGAGGAACACAGCCGGGTTGAGACATACAAAATGAACCTTTGTACCACGCGCAAAAAATTTCAAGTGTTTTAAACACCCCATTCCAGTCCCATTTCTCTTTGAAATATGTGGAACGCAGACGTATAGACTAGATAGATGTGGTTGTCTTTAAACTCCTCGTTTGATTTATTCCACCTCTTTTGGTTCTATGTTTTCCAATTGTTTCTTTTCCATTTGAAATCCCATATCAGATTTGCAAAGAGTGCTCCAGCAAGTAAATTGGTGACAGGGAATAATAAAATGTGCAGACTTGACATTCTAAAGAGGTTCCAGCAAATTCGCTAACACTTAGTGCTCTGTTAAAGGGCTACTATACTGCAAATAAATCACATCCTTTTAACTTCCTCTTCGCTGCAAAAAAACAAAAACACCATCAAGAAATATTCATGTTGTTACCCAATACAGACAAAAAAAGATGCGCTGTAAGGATCCAGATAAAGATAATTTGGTTGTAATCTCCTCAATGATCTATATACTGTATCTAAATCTATATGCAAATAGAAGCTTTCAAGCATTTAACACAATCCCCAGCATCTAGGGTGAGAGCTTTCAGTTTACATTGGCTGCTTAAATAATTTACTCTGCTTGCTTGCCTATTGGCACTGAAGCTGCTCCGGTAAAACCCACAAAGCACACTCTGAATAACCAGATGGACTAACTATGCAGCAGGTGGGACAGATGGCACACAGCCCTGTCTGACGCTGGATGCTTCAGCACCAACTAGCTTCCTTCCAGGTATATTAGCGTCAATCTTCGTCTGAAAATTCTGCTTCTTTCTTTGCATCCTTCCATTTCATCTTGAAAATTGTGTGTTGGCCAAATACCTCGGATTGCTGTCCATATTTTGTCAAAGGAGGCTAAATAATGGCTGCAACGTTAATAATTCTATTTTCTTTGAAAATGAGATAATAGCTCATCTTAATGTATAGGTTTTACATAGAAAGAGTCCGGCTGAAATTATTTGATTTAAGACAAGCATTGGGAAAACTGGAGTGATTCATGTGGCAGTGAATTGGACACCTATAGATGTGCATAGCTAACAAGAATTGTCAGCTCTTTATCTTCTTAATAATCAAAATGGTGAGCATATTTGTCAATTATATCTCCATAAATTGTTAAACCTGAAAGGTGTAAAATCACCCATGTTTTATAATGACTTGCTTTTCTTTTCTTGAGTGACTTTCCACTATGTTCATTAAAAAAACTTTGTCCTCAAGTCTTAATCAGGTGTTTTCTACCTCTTTAATTAAATCTCTAAAGTTATGCTATTGGGTCTAAAATTAATTGTTATAAAATACAAAGTAAAGTTGACTAAAGTCATATTGCAAACTACAAATCATTTTTTGCATGCTATGATAAAGCTCTGCTCCCTGATGTGTGTACCTTTAAGGGAGCTGGAGCACCTTTAAGGGAGCTGGTACCTTTAAGGGAGCTGGAGCACCTACCTTCTCGCAACATTAAAAAGGCCCAATCTGAGGTTTATAGGTCAGAAAAATCTTTCAACTTTTAAAACCCAGATTCACGTAAGATTGGAGTTATAATGAACTTCGTCCAGAGCCCAATGGTTTGACATTTGGCTTTGGTGAAAGTTTGGAAGTTAGATTGATACCTGACATTCCACCTTTCCTGTTGACATGCCTTGGAAGCTGCTTCACATCAAGGCCAAAGTGCAAGAATATTTGCAATCCAAATTAAATAAGAGCTTGACTAGCATGTTTTAAAAATGCCACCAAAACTCTTTTAGATTCAAGTCAATATTCGTTTGATAAACTGATTTTTTATTTTAGTGGAAAGCTTGATTTGAATGGTTTTAATAAAAATTAAAACAAATGAATTGTTGGACATCTTTTTAAACTGGTGAGGCAGCCACCTTCCTCGGGCACCCTGCCTGCTCCTTGTTTAGAAAACAAACCAAGCCCAGCGGAAGAACGCTTCTCGCTTTGGCTTTGTCTGTTTGGGTTGTCCACATCCTCTGGCACAAGCTTGTTTTTGCATTGCACACACCAGCTGCCGACTAGATTTGGACCAAACTGTTTTGTTTTAGGGACTGGTCTATATCGTGCACACAAAACAACCTGACCAAACCCAACTCCCCGTACACAATCCAGAAGGGAATAAAGGGGGAAGAAAATAAATAATTAAGTAGCCTATGACCTGCTGCCTTCCACGAGGATGAAAGTTGCTGCCATTGGCACAGGGGTGCAATATTCCCGCAATCTGTCAGGGCTAACTATCACCTTCCTTTATCCATGCTTTGTGCAATGCGCTTTGGCTGCATGCTGCTCAATATCAACATTATTTTGTCAAGACAAATTTGAGGCGCATACATGGCACTAAATTGCAATTTATGATATCAATTATAAAGAATGAGGATCACTGCAGTGGATACCGCTCCTTCAAATGTGCTAACAAAATAGAACTGTTTAAAGGTCTAATGTAGCTACAATTGAAGATTGCATTGTCCCACATAAAATTAAAATCTGGCTTCCTACCCATGCTTGAGCTGAGGAATTACAAAGAACTTGACAAAAAGGTCCATATATTAATTACAATATCCACGGGGACCATCCTGGAGTTCAGCAGCAGCAGCAGCCAACTGAAGCATTATTGAATTACTCTAACTTATAAGCCTTTGCATGCAAACCCCATTTCTAAAAACATTATTTAAAAATAAAGCAGATTCAACAATTTGGAATAGCTTTTAAACTTTTCTGGAGATATAGAAATTAAAATGTTTAGAGCTTAAAATTATTCTTTTTTCATATGCCAACTGCAACAAATTGAAAAAGTAACCCTCTGGACTGTATGTCTGCCTAAAGCAGACTGAATGAAAATTAAATAGCTGCACTAAATCGACTTTGGGAAAAGGTAGTCATTTTACGCATGTCTCCTCGGTTGAATTATCCAACACTGTTGCAAGTGGAAAAATAAAATTCAAATATTGAGATGCCACAGCATGGCTTACTGGCTGTTTGAATTGAAATCCAAAGTATGATTCATCGAGTTTCACTGATGTAAAACTTGGTATTTTATTCACACTGGGTAACAAGCTGCCTCCAGAAATGATTGCCCATGCCTATTCAAAATATATCAACATTTCAAATCGAGTGGCTGAGCAGGACAATTATTACAACCTGCACTTTCTATGTTATCTGAGGCACCATCATGAGAAAAAAAAGTATTACAAACAGAATGTAGCCAAATTAGTAATTGTTGGAGCCTTTGCCCAACTAAATTTTAATGCATGTTTGACTTAAATTATTCAAATGAGTATAGGAAAATGCCAGTTAATATTTATTTTCAGAATTTCTACATTTTGAGTTTGAACATCTTGTGCAAAAGTATTTTTTAAATCTCTGTATACATGAAGGTAATTTACATGTTAGACAAAGAGTAATGAATGTACAAGCACGATAACCTAAAAAAGACAAGGTAGAAAGGTGAAACTTTAGCAGCAGTATAAAGGTATAAAGTCAGGGTCATCTGCTGGAGCATTCAAAGACTGGACAACACCAGCACTGGGCCTCAAGTGAAGCTGGACATATACTTGTTCTGAAATGTCTTATCTGTGTAACCTGCTGGGATTAGTTTAACACAGTAAAGCCAATTATAGCACTTGCCATTACGCCAGCTATCTCCAACCCCCCCCCCCCCCCCCCCCCCCCATACATGCACTTTTATGTCTGAGCACTGCCCTTAAGTGTGGAATGAACCTCTCCTCTTGATTTTCAGAAAGAACAATAATACAAATTAAGCCAAGTCTGCGCTGTGATTCAGCAGCATGTTGAAGCAGGCACGACCCATTCCATCTGTGGATCTGTGGCCACATGATTGATTGGACAGGTGTCATTCATACTAATGTTAAAACCTGACAGTGCTGATCTGTAAGGCTCTACTGACTAATACAGTCTGAAGCCAATTACAAAGCTCCATATGGGTACAGTAAAGCGGACGCCGCAACAAACAGTTGCGCCCTGCTCGTCCCACGAAATCTTGAGCGGTCATTGCAGGAAAGGCCATTTTGTCAAGAAAGAGCTAACACTGCCTCGCTGCGCCACCCTTTAATGTGCCTCATATCAATTTACATTTTGCTTACACTTGATGTGGCATTCGCTAATGGCTGAACAGGTATGTCAGCGCAAAAGTGGCAGGGAGAGAAGGAAACATTAGGATTCTGACAAGCAACTTTTTTTTGTCACTTATAAGTCCAGGGAGAGAAAAGCAAAGGAAAGTGCAATAACTGAGCAGCAAGCCAGTGAGATTGTTCATGTCAGAGCCACACTATCAAACACACGTGAAGTATGATTGGGGACACAGGGGGTAAATATTTCACTGCCAGACAGTACTGAAAGCTGCAATTCATTCCTCTCCCGGTTTAGGACAATGACAATTTAATACAAGGCGAGTGAATGTAAAAGAGATAATACAGCACAAACTGCTTCACTGTAATCGCCTATTTCCTCTGGAGAGCTTAACCACAGTGGCACAGGCACACATTGAGCAGATCAAAAATATATTGTTTTTTTTCTCAGGCTTTCCAATTAAAATATTATAGGTAGGCTTCTGTAGCTCTGGTAGGTTTAGTGAACACAAAGACAGGAAATGTACACTTGTTAAAAAAAAGCTTTGGTGAGGAATGAAATCAGGAGCCGCAAAGGTTTTATTTTTACTGCAGGTTAATTACTGTAGCACAGGAGGCTCTGACAACAAAGAGTGCAGCGAAATACATTCAAATAAACACACTAAATAGCCGTACTCCCT
The DNA here is from genome assembly GCF_902713615.1 of Scyliorhinus canicula. Taxonomy (NCBI): domain Eukaryota; kingdom Metazoa; phylum Chordata; class Chondrichthyes; order Carcharhiniformes; family Scyliorhinidae; genus Scyliorhinus; species Scyliorhinus canicula. Next base: position 255,570,171 of record NC_052146.1, read on the forward strand.
GTAAATGCAAGGTTGTCACAGTGAACATCCAGCATCTTTCAAATGGAACATCTGACCTCTTGCAATATTTAAAGCTCTGTGCAAATATGCAAAACCAGCTGAACAGCAGGGGGAAAAAAAGAACTGCATTCAAGGCATTTTGACATGTGAAGGTATTTTCATACAGGTTTGTGACGTTCTCCCCATATCCCGAGCCTGTTGCTGACTTGAACAGGGGCAATCGTTTAAAGAGATGAATGATACAATAAAAAGTGAAATAACTTGTTACAAGTTGTCAGCTAACTGAGATCAAGGCACAGATTGTACCCCCCTCCTCACCCCCTGTCCTTTCTTTTGCTGCAAGCTGCCACAGTAAAAAATCCCCCTTAAATTAAAAAAACAAAGACCATGTGTACAAATTTCATTCGGATGCAACTACGTTAAGCAGATTATAAAGAAAAACAATCGTACAAATTAGCTTTTAAAGCAAGAAATCAAGAAAGCTTTTTAAAAAAAAACTCATCCCCTTAAATTAAGCATTAAAAAATTCTCTATAAAATAGATGCAGGAGGAATATATAGCATTTGACAACATAGTCCTCGTCCATTCCTCTGGCTTTCTCACATCTTTGGCTAAATTACAAATAGCAGCAAAATATGCAGTAACAGTAGACTGCTTCTGGGAATCTGGAGATAATTCAGGGAACATCCGTTGCACTGAAGAGTAGGACGTAATCCTGGCACAAAACATGCAAGCAAGCAGCACAGACATACAGGGACATACAGATATATAGCAAACCCCCTATAGCCCTGCAAAGCAAAAAAAGCCCAGAATGGATTAAAAAAAAGGTACCTACTCTTCGTCGTAGTGGAGAGAAAAAGATTCAGGGAGACAAAGTTCTACCAAATCCATGTGCGCTCAGCACCATTATTCGAGCCCACACTCCTGGCAATAAATCAAAGTTCCCTGACAGAGTGGCGCAATTAACACAAATGTTCTCTGGTGACAGCCTATAGGCAAAGCCAGCTGGGACCAGGCTCGCACTCTCCTAATCAAGGTCTTAAAGTCCCGATTGTAGCTTATTAATATGAAGCAGGTCTTTACATATGCAATCCCCGACCTCACCAGTCATCGCATTGGTGGGTTCGCAGCCACTCAGAGCAAAGCACTGCAGACAGGACAATTCCTACACTGGCTTAGGGAAGCAATGCAGGTACAGTAGGCGGGAAGTCTCTAAACTGGGAGGAGGGAAGCAAAATTCCACAACCATATACAGTACAGCATTTAAAGCACAATTTTCTATCAGTCTTAAAACACTGTACAAAAAAATCTTAAAGGGACAATGTTCACTTGCCTCTTTGCTGAAGTTACTCTAAAAATGACTGAGCTAATAGAATTTATTTTACCACAGGTTTATCACAATTATTTTGCCTGTAGTATTCTCAATAAAAGTCTTATGGAGTAGAATTAAATTCTCATACTATATATTGACTGAATATTTACAGTAGCCCCTTTTTGTGCCTTTCCATACAAAACCCATGAAGGTTTTTTTTATTCTTTTGATAGCTAAACTGTCTTTCCCAAAGCATTTTAAAGGCAAACACCATTCTATCTTGTAAAAATAGATGAAAATCTAAATACAGACTGCACCATATCCTAAACGCTGCTCTTAAAGGGCTCTCTTGTCATTTTTATCTTTTTTTAAATTTAAAGGACTATAATGGTTAATAAGTTTTACATATTGAGCCAGCTGCATTACTTACAATATTTTCCTAATTTTTCAAAGTGGTAGCTTTTTTTCTCTCTTGAAAATTTAGAATAAAACTGAGGGACTCGTGAGGGAAAATTTAACAGGGGAGCTTTTACGCCTTCATATTCAACTTGAAAACTAAGGATCCGTTAGAAGTATGGTGACAAATACTTCCCCTGTGCAAACACCAATATCTTTACTGTGTTGACATGAATTGCTTGCTACAGAGCAATACAACGATGTGGCTTGAAGCAATTGTAGAAAGGCAAACCGGCGTCAAAGCCATTGCAAGAACTGTTCTGAAATACAGCTCCTCCAATCATGGTCTCCTTCAAATGATGCGAGCTCCAACAGCTGGCTGTCTCTCTGCATTCCGTTAACCCAATGTAAACCCTTTTTATCGTCCAAAAGCAAAGCTGCCTCAGAATTGCATCTGATGTTAAATTAACCATTCTACAGGCGCAGTCGTGCTAGTAGTTGCTGTCTTGTAAGTATTTATTAAAGATTTGATAATCATTCAATAAAGTTGAAAATATTTGAACAAAGAAGAATTCTGCCTAATTACGGCATGGATGAGGACCAGATTCAGCTGAGTTTGCAGTTTCATTGTATTAAGATTCCAGAAATGAATTATCTGCATAATGTGCCACAGAATCAAAGATCAGGCACGGGTAATCTTGGCTACCAATTGACAAATTTGTCTCATTTAACACAACAAAAAAATGTACTTGGAAGCTAAACGTCTGCTCTTATATGTCTAGTTTTCATAATTTTTCATCTCATAATTTAAATTCAACTTATCCAACATTCAAGTCAAATGCAGCGAATTAATGATTCCCGTACCAGCCTCCCCGGACAGGCGCAGGAATGTGGTGACTAGGGGCTTTTCACAGTAACTTAATTGAAGCCTACTCGTGACAATAAGCGATTTTCATTTCATTTCATATACCTGTCGGTACTCACATACCAAAAAAATGTCATTCAAATGGCACTTGGAAACTATATTAGGTTGTCACTTTAGAAAGTCCTGGCATTGTATAGGTGGCAGTGAAAGCTTAGTCCTTTCCCAGAGTTTCAAAATCCAGATGCACACGCTCTCTCTCACACTACTTACAGTTCTTTAGATAAAACATCACATGGCTGCACCCAGATCTTTTGACTTTCAAATCACCCAGGAGAACATTTTAAATAGGAACAAGATGTTTATTCTATTTCCAACCCATCCCTTTAAAAAAAACTGTTGCACGTATTCAATGACAAAACATTTTTTTAATCCTTTCTGGTTACAAACAGGAGGCGCAACCATGCACCTAGCTCCATCAATCGCACATGACCAGCCCTTGATATTGTTATATGCTGTACTGACAGTACGTACCTACAATCTATTTCATCTCTGATGTGCTGCTTAGAAAAAATGTTATCATGTGCAATGGCCTGGATCATATGGTATTGACCAGCCCGACACATTTCATATTTATTTGTGTCGGATCCTGCTTTTTGGTGGGATTGTGTCAACTGACCACAGCACGTACCAACAGAACCTGCAAAATCTGCTTCAGCATAGACCCAGCCACTTTGCACTCGTCAAAGTGAGAATTCTGTATCCTTTCCGAACACAAACTTTACATTAACCCAATGTTTGGCAATAAGCACAGAGGAAAGCATAAGCAATCTGCTGTGTATTCGTATACAGAATACGTTTCTTCATAACGTCATTGTTCAATGCAGCTACAATGGAAGTCATGCAATGATCACAGCAATGCCTAACAACTAAAAATACCACACCTCCATGGGGAGGGGACTCACAAAGAATCTCAACAAACATGCAGACTTACAGAAACAATGCACTGTCAAAACTGGTCTTCCCATCATGCTGCATATCTTCCTGTCCCACTGACACGTCCCACTGATACAAGTGCCAATAGGCAAACCCCACTCTCCAAAAAAAATCTATGTCCATACAAGGAAAGAGATGGCATTTTCTGACACTTTTGTTGCTTGAATTATTATCAGTGAAATCTGATCTATCCAATTCTTCCACCTAACCAGGCAAAACACTTGTTTATAATGGGAAATAGATGGGAAATTGTATAAATATGTAACTGCACTTGTGTCATAGAGGTAATCTACAATGCAGAAGGAGGCTATTTGGCCCATCAAGTCTGCACCGATCCTCCGAAAGAGCGCCCTACCTAGACCCATTCCCCCGCCCTGTCCCCATAATCCCAGTTAATCATCACATCTTTAGACACTAAGGGACAATTTGGTATGGCCAATCCACCTAACCTGCACATCTTTAGACTGTTGGAGGAAACCGGAGCACCCGGAGGAAACCCACGCAGACATGGGAAGAATGTGCAAACTCCACGCAGATAGTCACCCAAGGTAGGAATTTAACCGAGGTCCCTTGAGCTGTGAGACAGCATGGCACATATGGTACGCAAGATATTTACTTTAAGTTAATTCAAATTAATAATGGCTGCTCAATTAATGGCCAACACGTCTCTCACTATAGGTATGCTGACCAATAGAGTACTGGTCCCTTTGAAAATATTAATTTTTCGTGCACTACTGTCATGCACTAATGATCTGTAAACTCAAAAACTTAATGTAGAGTGCAACATTAAATAAATGCAATAATGGCCCAATTTTTAAAAATGTATTCCAATGGATGTAAATGCCCTGATTTGATCTGCCTTTTAATTCTGGTGAAGTCATCTTGCCGTGTTATATGGGCTAAGGCATGTTCTTATGTGAACCACAAATAGAACATACAGTATTTAATACAATCCTGAAAAGTACTGCTTTAACAGTGCAATATTGTAAAATGGAACACAGTAACCAAGAAGTAGTGAAGCGATAAATATCGTACAGATGCCTAGTTACAATTAACAGAGCCTTTAATATCTCACAACTTTGCTGTCGAATAACTGACAAGTAAACTATCAACTCTTCAGCTTGTAAAGTGCTAGAAATAATCCAAATTCATTCATTTTGCGTCTGCTATTAAAAACACTGTTGAAAGTATGTAAGAAAATGAAGACCACAAAGATGAATTACACAGATCAATGTGACCCAGACAATTAATAAGCGCCTGGGTACATTCACCTGAAAAGTGAAAAGTGATGAAGTGAGTATGACTTGCGTTTGCCTAATTTTGTTCCTTCCCTTTTGTCTTCATGCGCATCCGAACAGCCGAAGACAGATTGTATTTTGAACAGCCACTTGCTGCCATCATCATCAGGAGTTTTAAGTATTTTGAGGATGGGAAATAACACAAAAAACGTAAACAATATTGACCTGATATCTAAAATAATGCTTTTGAAAAGTGCTTGCTGAGTGTTTTGTAACCAATGGATTAGAGGAATGTTTCTACTGATTACAGAATGTACCCAAAACATACTGTAGCTGGACCTCTGCATCACCTGCAATTTTAGGTTTAGATCCATTTTATGTGCAATGCCTGTGTTGCTATCAGAATTTTAAATCTAACTTCTGTATTTCTAATCTGGTGCGTTAATAAACTATAAATCGTGATCATATTTACCATCAATTAAGTCTCATTTGATGTGGGTAAATATTTCATGTCTCGCACAATAAAAAGTTGTGCTGGTTATTTTGGTCAGGAAGCTTCTGGATATTCTTTATTTTATTTGAGCAATAGCAAAAGACGCTCCAGAAATGTTGTGCCATTAAGCTGTGATCATTCTCTCTAACACTGGTCACTAAAATATCCTGCTATTCCGTTTCTGACAATAGAGGGCAGTGATGACTCTTATGCTTCCTTCCAGGGAGCACAATGAATATCCACAATGTTCTTTTAGTCTGCAACTACAGTCTTTACCAACATGCACTTATTTTCAGAAAGTGCAGGAAATAAAAGGACAACTGCATGCATCAGATACTGAGTTTACCCTCACAAGACACACTGTTGCCCAACTGATATGAACAACTGATAAAATATCTCCATGTGCATCAGGCAATGCAATTGTCACGTTGAAAAAAAGGTGGCAGGTCGCAGGCACCCTACCATTTTGATATGTTAATAGCTCTTTTTGGCCTGTGGGTGGTCTGCTTTTGATGCTATTAACAACTTCAGCACTAAATCAAGTGACGGGTATATTCAGGGGAATCGATTCAAAATCTTCACCCCATTTAAACCCTATGATAATATTCATATGATGGAATTATAATTTACATATGTTTAAGGAAAAAAAATAGCATGCAAGATTCTTTACTTTGGATTAATTTAGAAATACCTCCCTAAATCATGATTGCTTAACGCCCCTGCAACTACAGTACTACAGAAGACATGGAAAAGAAGGGATTTCAGTAATTTACTTGCTACAAGCAATTCAGTCTTATACAGCATGCTAATTCATTTTTAATATTTTCATAAAATAACGTGATTCTTCAAATTGAACCTCTAGTATTCGTAGGGTTAATGCAATGCACACCCAACACTGCATACATACGCACCATATCAGCACACAATACATCAACTTTATCTATGCATCATTTAGCCTTTTTAAGCTCGCAAAATGAATTGTGGTTTTCCATTTCATATCAGCTAATCATGAGGCATAGCTCTTTAACCACTACAATACATTTAATCCCGCACTCCATACACACTCCAAATAATGCATAGCATGCAGGTAATTAAAGATGTCAATTAATTAGGAATCAAGCAGAGCCCCACCACCTTGTCTCCCAGGCCACATTTCACAGATCATTTTATTTGCGTGTCCCTGATCTAAACGTTTGCAGCAGTTGAGGCTTTTGAAAGAGACATTACTTCTGACACATCATAGAAATATGTTTAAAATGAAAAGTGGAAGTGGTAGTTATGGTTTACGGAGCACAGTCATGCCTTGACGTTTCCTGACATCTCCCCTGCTACTTTTCCATGTGGTTTAATTTCACCATTAGCACTAGTAACAACAGAAATGAAAAGCGCTTGCACCTTACTTCACGACCTGAATTTTTTATATAGTATCGTAACAATAGATTAAGCTGCACATATATTTAATACAAACCTCAACAAAAGCGTGCAATTACCACAGAGACATGCTCGCAGATCGCCAACATCTTTTAATACCTTTATGATCACATTCAGAATGACTGTGGTGGGCTCACCCCCAGTGCCAACCCGATGTCTATAGCATTTACATACCACAGTTCTGAATCCTTGAAAGATCAAAATCAACACAATGATATTTCTCCTGTTAGTTATATTTGCATTAATAATGCACCCCCAATCCCATTTGAAACCAATGTTTCCACTTTCCTACCACCCATTCTATACCAGTACAAGTCAGGTACAAAGTGCTTTTTATTTCCAGGTGTATAAACCGTCGTAACAGCGTTTACAATTATAATGTTAATTCCAGAATGGAATGCATATCAGATCGAACCTGATGGATAAAATTTTTCCAGACAATTCAGAGAATGAAGGGGGACAGCAAAAGTATTTTTTCACTGAAACATTAGTGTCACCGAACTTGTGGTATTTTATCAGTTGCTTATATGTGTATTTTCTCCCTGGAGTTGGAGGTGGTGGGGGGGAGGGGGGGGGGGGGGGGGGGGGGGGGAGGTGTTGGGGAGGCGGTGGTAGAGAGGCAATGCCAGGAAGTCAAATAATAATTGGAATTGACCATCAAGCAATATAGTCTACATGATAAATTGGGTTTCCACATCATACCTCACGTTGAAGTCTAGGAACAATCTACTCACAACAAATTGTTTCATGGTCCTAACAAGAACCACAATGCACCTCCTGGCCAGCAGATATTGTGGGCTCACTTAAACAATTGGGTGCTATATTGTGAACCTGGCTGATTTTGAGAAAGTTAGAAATAACACTGCCAATAGACTGGTGACTGTTTAGTAATCTGCAGATTGGGAGGAGGGAAGGGTTGAGGGAATGCAAGGAGCCTCTAAATTCAGGGGAATTCAGCAGTCTGGGAGCCACCGGTGGAACTGCAAAATTTCTGCATAATTCAGAGTTTCCACAGAGCTTGCAGTGCCACCGTCCAAAACCTTAACTGGAGTGATGCTGGCGAGCGGGCTTGTTTAACCCCTATTATCTGAAAGCAGCTACACAGGGGACCACATACAGGAGAGCACACACACACACACACACACACACACAAAACCTGAGAAATCCTGATGCACTACAATATAGCACTTGCAAATAAATGTGGTCTACTGAGATATGGTCCTTCTAATCCTTATCTAAATTGCAATTAACACTTCACAGCTACAGATATCTGCGCAAAACCCAAGCTGTGTTCTGTTATTTTTTTGTTATTGGACGAAAATCAAATCAATCTTCAAATAGGATTGGAATGAAAGAGGCTGATCTCTAATTGCACGAACAGATAACAATTTCATACTTTCTGCCCAAGTACAGCCATCAGGCTGCAGGAGGAGCAAATAAAGAAATTAGCCAGGAAACAGTGCCACTGTATAACATTTCATTATATTCCCCATCATATGCCAGATAACACAGGGCAAATATTTGAAAAATAAACAAACAATCGTAATGTTCAAAGAAACGGAGCATTGTGTTTTATGTTCAGGTCTGCTTTCTTCAAATAATTTGTCACCCTTGATAGTCACAAAATGAAGTCATGAGGCTTCATAAGGGAGTGTTTATGAATTTCTTATCAAAATCTCATGTGGCGCCATCCCAATTATCAGGGAAGAACAATCATATTAGAAAACACATCGGCTGTTTAATGTAATTTGCAATTGTTAAAAAAACAAACAGACGTACAGTAATTCCATTGCAATTAATCTCCAATCTAAACATGGCAGCGCATAGAGAGAGAATAAAATACAGACTGTGTTAACTGATGCAGGCCTCTTAATCTACCATGACTGAATGCGCTTATCATCTCTGCTACACTTAGCTAAGTTATTTCTTTGTCCAAACATTAAGGGGAAAAAAAATCAATTCAGCTCAGGTTTTCCCACATCTTCATATCACTTCTCATCTGAACTCTATGGAGGTAGAATTTCAATTACCTTGGAGAACTCCCAGCGAGCCAGGATGAACACGGTCCTCCTGGTCACAGCCAGTAATTGTAGAGGGGTCTGCATCTTACATTTGATGATATGGCTTACAAAAATAGATATTCCAGTTATTTGATAAAGGTATAAAAGTCTTCTTGGGAACATTGCCACTATTTCTCTGCTCTGTCAAGCAGCACATGAACAACTAATTCTGTTACTTTGTAAATGTAATAATTAACATATTTACAATGCGCAAAAAATGCTGACTATAATTGTAGCTGCAACAAGGTTCCCGGGGGAGGATAAATGAACTTTGAATATTCACTATTTGGTTGAAAAAAATAATTAGCTTCCCATCTCATTCTCTTCTTTCCCATCAGATCACTCTTTTTAAAAGCACTCCCTTCAGCACAAAACATGGAAACAACATTGATGTCGCTTAAAAATCATTTCCAGGTCGTTAGTGAGGATATTAAGTAGCTTCCTGCCGATATGGAACAAACCGTATTGGCAGACACTGAGCACATTTTGCAGTAAGTTGTTAATAAGTTGGGGCATACTGTTGCTCTGTTGTTCAAGTCATAACTGGTTATACCCTGCTTGTGAGTTGTTCAGATCAGCTGCAAGATGGAAAGAATCCACTTTATATAGATTTAACCTCATGCCTCAACCAAGTTACAGCCCGACTAGCCAACAGCAGCTCCACAACTTAGCCATGGTAGTATACCACCGGCACTTTCTGGTAAAAGTGTTCCTTGGCTACCAAATATTTGCTACTGATTCAATTTTCATAATCATGAATATTCATATTGTAAGTATCAAACCCCCAAGATGGAAAAATTGGATGGAAAATTTTCAGACTGGAGACCAGTTACCAGCGGTGTACCACAGGGATCAGTGCTGGGTCCTCTGCTAATGTGATTTTTTTCAATGACTTGGAGGAGGGGGCTGATGGCTGGGTCAGTAAATTTGCTGATGACACCAAGATTGGTGGAGTAGTGGATGAGGTGGAGGGCTGTTGTAGGCTGCAAAGAGACATTGATACGATGCAGAGCTGGGCCAAAAAATGGCAGATGGAGTTTAACCCCAATAAGTGCGAGGTGATTCATTTTGGTAGAAAAAATTTGAATGTGGATTACAGGGTCAACGGCAGGGTTCTGAGGAATTTGGAGGAACAGAACGATTTTGGGGTTCATATAACACAGATCTCTGAAGGTTGCCACTCAAGTGGATAGAGCCGTGAAGAAGGCCTATAGTGTGTTAGCATTTATTAACACGGGGCTTGAGTTTAAGAGCCACGGGGTTATGCTGCAACTGTACATGACCCTGGTGAGACCACATTTGGAGTATTGTGTGCAGTTCTGGTCACCGCACTATAGGAAGGATGTGGAAGCATTGGAAATGGTGCAAAGGAGATTTACCACGATGCTGCCTGGTTTGCAGGTCTTATGATGAAAGCTTGAGGGAGCTAAGGCTTTTCTTTTTGGAGCGGAGGAGGATGAGAGGCGACTTAATAGAGGTTTATAAGATGATGAGGGGGATAGATAGAGTGGACGTTCAGAGACTATTTCCTTGGGTGGATGTAGCTGTTACAAGGGGCATAAATATAAGATTCAGGGTTGGAGATATAGAAGGGATGTTCGAGGTAGGTTCTTTACTCAGAGAGTGGTTAGGGTGTGGAATGGACTGCCAGCTGTGATAGTGGAGTCGGACACTTAGGAACTTTCAAGCGGTTATTAGATAGGCACATCGAGCACACCAGAATGACAGGGATTGGGATAGCTTGGTCTTGGTTTCGGACAATGCTCGGCACAACATCGAGGGCCGAAGGGCCTGTTCTGTGCTGTACTGTTCTATGGTGTTTGCAGACCTCAACGAGTTAAGCAGCATCAGTTCCAGAATGTCAGAGGTGAACCTGTAGCATTGTTGGTCCACATCCTTGTTTGGATGAGCATCAATTAAACCAGAAGTGACACTGGGTTTGAGACTGTTCTAAGTTTACTCTTCTATTTGTTTTTGCAATGTGATCCTAAAGTTAGGTGTTGGTTGAATTGGACGTTCTGAATTCTAATATTAATAATAATCTTTATTGCCACAAGTAGGCTAACATTGCAATGATGTTACTGTGAAAAGCCCCTAGTTGCCACATTCCGGCGTCTGTTCGGGTACACAGAGGGAGAATTTAGAATGTCCAAAATACCTAACAGTACATCTTTCAGGACTAGTGGTAGGAAACCGGAGCAAACCCACGCAGACATGAGGAGAAGCTGCAGACGGCGAACAGATAGTGACCCAGCCAGGAATTGAACCAGGGACCCTGGCACTGTGAAGCCACAGTGCCAACCACTGTGCTACCATGCTGCCCTCTGTGATCTCCCTCTGTGTTCCCGAACAGGCGCCGGAATGTGTCGACGAGGGGCTTTTCACAGTAAATTCATTGCAGTGTTAATGCAAGCCTACTTGTAACAATAAAGATGATTAGAATTAAAGTACCAAAGTCAGTCCTAAAGTGCCATTTTCACTTCCATTCTTTTATAAATATTAGTTTAAATGTCCTAAAGTATTCAATACATTCATGAAGAACTTCACACTTTCTATTTTTAAAATACACACAACAGGAGATAATTAATGAACAGCACTAATCTTGAGCAAATCGTTAAGTATGCAAAAAGCATATCGCCTTTAATATCGTGAAAAGAAAATTGCACAATACTCATAACAAATTGGAGAAGATGTTCCAAATCAATCTATGGTTTTAGTTACAGTGATTTGATACAAAGGCATCATACTGCCATCCACTGGGATTACGTGTCTCCTCTTTGCTGTTATATATTGTGGGCTGAAATCTATGATGGTGCACATTTTGTGCAATTTTAACTTGAAATTCAGAAATTATAGAAATAAACTGAAACCCAATCAACATTCTCCAATTGTGCGTCGCAATCTGATTAATACATCATTTCAGAGCATCAAACCCACTCACTAAGGATAGTATTTCAAACTGATTTATTCTTTTTTTTCTTTATAGAAAGGTCTCATCAAATGTCAGTATACACTAGCTGTGACTTAAAAACCTCAAGACACAAACACGCTAAACCCTTTCTCGCTTCTGGTCGACAGAAAGTGTGAACTGCCCTATCGTTAACGCCATGAATATGTTAGCAAGTGAATAGCCTTGACCCTGGAGTTAATCCTTTAATCCCTTTGCATCTGTTTGCAACATTTCTGCAACCTTCTTTTATGACAACTTATTTTTTTTACATTGTTAACAGTGAACCGGGTCTTACGTTTTTAGTTTGTTTTATAGAATTCATTTAATGTCACATTCCACTTAACATGTTACCAGCAAATCTTGTGTAACACAATAACTACAATACTTGCTGTCAATCCAATACTGCTGCGTTCAAATAGCAACAAGGCACACAAACAGACGCTAAGGATGAAATGTCTAAAAGCAGTAGCAGTAATGGGTTAATTACAATAACTCTTCCCTATCTTTCCACAATAAAGGGTTGCTTTATCCTGCCAGTTTGAAACTGCCAGATTTATGGAAGCACTTTATGATGATTTATTCATCCTATGTTGCACTTTCAGTCTCAAAATATATTTATAATTCAGATTGAAAATACATATACTGTAGAATAAATAATATCACAATACATTTACTATCTAATAAAATTTCTGTTTTGTGGGATAAAGAGAAATAGAAAAACTACTAGGTTAGTGAAAATGGCAAGTATTTATTCCAAAGTAACAAGATCCCTTTGCTGGAAGCTGAATTCTGCACTACACTCTGGTTTGAAGGTTAGAAAGATGAAATAATTCAAATGGTCTCAAGAAAAACATTGAAAGAAACAGTCCCTGAACTATTTTTTTCCCATTTTACACCAGTTAAAATATTTGTGCAGCACTTTCAAACATGTCACAACAAATCTAACTATGTTGAGAAATGTCCGATTAACTTAATTCTTTCAAAATTACACACAAACACTGCAATTGTATCAGAATGTAATCAGCTTCTGGCACTAGCGCATATAAATAGTACGCACAAGGAGGATTACACTTTGGAAGGAGGAGAAATAAGATGCCGAGAACAAAGATTTAGTGCTAAGGGAGCGATTGATGAGTTGCATCAATAGTTGGGAAGTGAATTGAAAGATAGTTTATACTCATAGTTTAAATTTTTATACAGAATATATATGTGAAGACTATTATTTAGACTGTGCGTGTCCTTTTCGTAAGTGTTTTAAACATGATGACTGATAGTCCTTTGGTTTTCTTAACGTTACGTCCTCTATTTCACCAATGTTAAAGTAAATTCAATCTTGATATAAAGTATCTACAAAAAAAGCTTAGGCGCAGATTGTTCCCACCACAAAAAGGCTCTCCAGCATGGTGAAAATGGCAGAGGTAGCCAAAGATCTTGAGTCCAGCCATCCCCCAAAACACGGCACTTCCCATTTTGGAGGGGGTGAGCATGGGCTGGGGTGTGTTCCCCATATTCATGGTTTGCGGAGCCAGTTGGCCATTTAAATCAACAGCTGCCTTCCCTGAAGTAGGATTTTAGACCTCGTAAGAGCAGGCCTGAACTTTGTGGATTTGTTTGGATCGTCAGGGTGCCCCTTGGGAGAGATAAGGTACCTCTTTAGATCTGGCCCGGGGACATCTTTGGGGGAGGTGAGGTGCCCTTTGGAATTGTTAAAAGTCAACATAAATGTGTGTTCAAAGAGCATAAATTTATTAGATCATTGGAATTGTCAACAGACATTCCAAAATTAACTGTCAAAACTGTCAGAAGCACCAGTCAAAGGGATTGATTTATGGGAGCTGTCCAGCTTGTCAAACCATTGAAAATTCCTGCTCTTTAAATCTGTATAAAACAACATCAGGAGCTTAAAAAATGATTGCTTGCTATTTCACCCTGTCCACTGAAATAAGCTTCCATTAATGGATTAGTGCTGCATGACTAATTTCACCACCATCCATTATCACAATAGGGTGCATGCCATTTCAATTTGATTGACAGTTACCAACGGTTATTGACTCTTTGTTATGGGACTATAAATTTCAATGTTGTTGTTATAAGGGATTGTGCACTTGAATGAAAAGTTTGTTGTCATAAGCTTCAAGTTATTTATATGCAGGTATTATATAGTAAATGGGTTTCAATAAATGAGAGTTTTTAAAAAATATAATGAAGTTTACAATGGACATTTAGAAGTTTACTTTATAGTAGAGTTGGGTTTGTTTATTGTTATGCTGATTTAGTGTTTATGCAAAAAACTTGAAAAAGGTGAATAAAAATACTTTTAAAAATGTTATCGAGTACAAAATAAAAATCAATTTTTAGGTCACATTAATATAGTCACTGATATTCTAACTGGTTTCAAATGGCTACTTATTTCAGCCTGTGTTTCCTTCATCGGTCCCGTATCCATTATTACATATTCACAGGAGTCAGTGCCTATCAGTGCAAATCTTGTAAGGAGACATTAACTACTGAAAACAGCCAACCATTTCCCAACTGTACTTCTTCAAGCCAGAAAATCTAAATAATGTGCAAAATTAATTCTGGAGATCCACCAATGAACTTCAACTTTCAGCACTTAACAACAGAGCTGTAATTGTGAACATTTAAAAATATGCTCGAGAAATGTTATAATATATTATTCACACATGTATATAGCACTGACATTTCTCACTTATTAATATGGTTCAGTTTATTAAGTTTAAGGTAGTCATTTATAGATCAATGTGACTTATACCATGTACTTAGTAGCGTCGCAACCTGTCAACTAGATTCTAAATAGCAAGTGCGTGCACAGATACCTTTGAGAAGACTCGGTCTCATGATACCTTTTGAACTTTGAGCCCTAGATTTAACAGAATGAAAGTCTCCTGTTTTAGATGGCTGTACACTAAGTATTTTTTAAAAATTAAGAGTACCCAATTACTTTTCTTTCCAATTAAGGAGCAATTTAGCTTGGCCAATCCACCTAATCTGCACATTTTTGAGTTGTGGGGGATGAAACCCACACAGACACGGGGAGAATGTGCAATCTCCAAACAGACAGTGACTTGGAGCCAGGATCGAACCCAGGTCCTCAGTGCAGTAAGCAGCAATGCTAACCATTGCGCCATCATGCCGTCCTGTAAGTAAAGAGACAGTTTGAATACATTTCCTGGTATCCACAAGTCAACAGCCAAAATTGCACATAATTCAGCATAAATTGCCACAACTACCAGCTGAGATAACGCATGGCTGGGAGTGAAAAGGAAAAAAATCACACATACTGATGAAGATGAATTTTCGAAGAATGGGTGAGGTTAAGGCAAATTGCTCACCTCAAAGTGAATAGACTGTTATTCAGCATCTGACCCCATATTTTCATGTCAGGAGGTGGGACTAACTCTGCCGTCGCAATCCCACCACTGTCACAGGCTGCCGCAAAATGCAGTTTTCCCAGATTAAGGCCCCATTTTGTGCCAGAGACAGCCTGACAGCAGGCCTGCCTGGAATGACTCATCTCAATAGTAAGGATAAAATATTTGGAGTGCACACATAATCAGTCTATACAGACGGCCTAGGACTAAAGCTTTAAAAGAGAAGGATGGAAGAAATGAAATGAAAATCGCTTATTGTCACGAGTAGGCTTCAGTGAAGTTACTGTGAAAAGCCCCTAGTCGCCACATTCCGGCGCCTGTTCGGGGAGGCTTGTAAGGGAATTGAACCGTGCTTCTGGCCTGCCTTGGTCTGCTTTAAAAGCCAGCGATTTAACCCAGTGTGCTAAACCAGCCCCTCGTAGTGATAGAAACTGTTATGGGCTATGCTCAACATTTTACTGTAATGTGAGCACAAAATATTCTACTTAGCAGTTGGATGGCCGGCACCCAATCTGCGTTGGGTTGGGTCCACTGCAAGATGAGTAGAACCCATATTTTAGGAGACTCAAGCTTGTACCGAGTACAGGCTGGCATTTTCAGCTGTCACTTAATTCGAGAATGTCATGTACTCAGAGTAGCTGGTTTCTGCCAGGTAATTTTGTGTGGCTGAACAGGCCAATTCACAGCCCATAGATCATTGAGTACAAGGAGCAGGATGTCCCCGCGAGGTAGTAGATTTGGAATGCTAGATTTGCTTCAGTTTTTTTCCAGCTCTTTCGCCACTTTGTCCCATCATTAAAAGGTTGTGGGTCAAAATGTGATGCAGCTTGGACAAGTAGTCACCATTCTGGCCGATTGATAGCAATTCAAGGGGGGGGGGGGTTTCAGTGTGTCTTTTTGGTGTTTCTTTGTCCTCCCCCAGCATCTTGGCCATTTGAAAGTTGAGAAACCGGACTTAGCAGGGACATTCATTTTGGCCACACTGTCCAGTCGACAAGGTTAATTTTGCAGGATATTTGCCTGAATGCTTATGGAACTGGCCCCAAGAAGGACTAGCATTTGTTCGACAGTCCCGCCCATTGAATCCTAAGGATGCAGTTGAGACATCGCAAATGGAATTTCTCTAGCGCTCTTATATGTCACTGAAATACAGTCAAGGTGTTACTGCAGCAGTTCAGGACTGTGCTGATGAGAACTGCTTTGTACAATATGACTTCTGTTGACTTGGGAAGGGCTTTGCTGTCAAACACTGACTGCTTTAGTTCGTAGCTGGCACAGCTAATGAGTGTTGGATCTCTTGGTCAAAGGTGTCTTTTGGCAGGGATGGCTCGCAAAGTATGAGACGTGCTCAACATATTCCAGAGTCTCTCTTTCAACATATATGAGAGGTGGTGTATTTAGCTGACCAGGTGTGCGTCGATATATAAGTTTTGCTTTGGTGACATTCAGGGACATGCCGAGTAGAATTGAAGCATTGAAGAGGAACTGGCTTTATTTAATCCAACCTCAAAAAGTATGTCAATTCGAGGGCTGCCATAAATTAAGTCACCCCTTTGACAAACTGGTCCAATGTTTTAACCTATTAGGATTCGTTAGTAACCTTAATGACCGCCGACCAAATATATGTGTTCGAAATTTGTTTTTCACCTTTCTACGGAGGCAGTAGGAGCAACTTTCCCATCTGCCACTTCTCTCCACTTCCCCCAACCATAGCTCACTTCAAACCCCTGCAGGGCTGTTGGTGCAAAATTGGCCTCCCACAATGAGATTGTTGCCCTGTGGTAGTGCAACTGCAAGTATACAGAATAGGTGGAAGACCAATTTCTGTGCATCCTCAGATCTTTCAGTTTGGGTCACGTTGGGTCCACCACACCAAGTCTGTGCATCACAACTAATATTTACCCATGACGTCCAACTAGAAAACAGTGATGACTGCTTACTGATATTGGAGGCCCACGGTCTGCCTACGGCAATTGAAAAGGTTTCTCATGTGGAAAATAAACGTACCTTGAGGGCACAATAGATTACATCGGCTGCAAATCGTTGGCTGCATTTGGTAAATGATTCCCTTTGGTTTATGGAAGTGACCACAAGTGTGCAGTAATGCTCTGACTCTTCAGCACTTCTTGTAATCTTATCGTCAATAGCCTCTCAAACTGCAGCCAATATGTGTAACGTCAGTAAAGATTTAGGCTGGGCCAAAGAAAATTTAAACATGTTTAGAAAGTGCACAAAGCACTTGAAACATAGCAGGAATCAAGCATTCCTTCATTTGTCATTAATGTTTAACCCGATGGGTCATATGTCAAAAAGAGAATTATGTCATCCCATCCCAAACTTTGACTTTAAGTAAATTGCAACATTCAATTATTTCTGAGTTCATTAGTTAACTCTCGGTTGCCAATTGAATGGAACAGAATATTCCCTCTATAGTTTATTTTTAAGTATAAATACTCCAAACAATTTGCTATTTCAAAGCAGGAGCTACTTGATCAAACGTTAAATTATTTGTATAACCAATAGGGTTTTTCTAGATCAGTACTCCCAGAGAAAGACTTGCAATTCCAGAGAAAGAAAGGGAGCTTAGCGCTAAAAGGGGGGAATGTAGCCTGTGTAGAATGTGTAAAGATGAGTTAAGCCAGAGGTGCCCACAACCTCGAACATGGTAGAACGGCCCTTCGGGAACTCACTTCCAGTCGGCAGCACTTTCTGCGTACCACACGGTACATGCACAATGTGTGTTTTCTTTATATGCTTAAAAAAGGTAAAACTTTACATGATGGGGCGGTAGGTGGCACAGTGGTTACCATTGCTGCCTCACAGTGCCAGGGACCCAGGTTCAATTCCTGCCTTGGGTGACTGTGTGGAGTTTGTACCTTATCTCCGTGTCTGCATTGGTTTCCTCTGGGTGCTCTGATTTCTTCCCACAATGCAAAGATGTGTGGGTTAGGTGGATTGGTCATACTAAATGCCCCTTAATGTCTATGGATGTGGAGGTTAGGTGATAGGATTACGGGGATAGGGCGAGGTGGACACTCGTAAATAGGCAGAGTGCTCATTCGAAGGGTGGGTGCTGACTCCATGGGCCGAATGGCCTCCTTCTGCACTGTAGGGATTCTATGATACAATAGAAACTAAATTAATGACTCACTACTTTGCCCAAGCTGATGTAATATAACTCCTACTTACCCACTGCTGACTGCAATACAAATTGCCTTTTCTGCAGTATTGTAAGATTTTATCCTTAGATTTCAACCCAATTCCTTGTGGATAAGGATCAACAGCACAAAACCATCCTCACTTGTTTGCATTCATGTTAAAAATAAAAAACATCTTGTATCCAAAAAAATGTAATCAAAACCACCATAGTTCCTGAGTGCCATAGGCTGCTCTCTCTTTTTGAGGCAGAGCTGACTGGTGGTCATTTAACCTGAGGGTCACCACACCTCGAGCGAGGGGCAAGGTTGAGGAGGCGGGCTTTCATGGATAACGTCAGCCAGGAATTGAACCCATGCTGTTGGCATTGCTCACCATCACAAACCAACCACAGCCCCCCCAAAGAATAAATGCTGACTGAATATTACACATCAAACCGTTGCTAATTAAGGTACAGACAGCAATGCTAGTAATCCAAAGGCCTGGAGTAATGATTTGGAGGACAAGAGTTTAAAACCCAACATGCAGTTGGAGAATTTAAAGTCAATTAATTAAACTAGGTTAAAATTCTGGAACCGTTGACCACAAAAGTGCCAGCTGGTTGTAAAAACTCACAGGCCGCGCTGGTAGATTGTCTGAGGATGACTGTTGAAAAGGTGGATCTCAGTCATTAAAGTCTGGGCACTTCTGAGTTAAGGAGATCACTTCAGTTAACAGAACAGCTCCAATTGTTTCCCTTCCTAGGTCAAGCTGCTGACATGGTTTTGCCACAATTGCTCAAACTAAGTTAGGAAAAAATAGACAACAACACAACTTTGAGAAAACAAACACAAACCTTGATGGGTTGAGAGTAAGACTCCAATTTATTTTTTATTGTGCATTGCACTACATATAGAAAGGATGCTGCATAAATGGGCGCAAGCAGTTCCAATGGCCCAGAATTAAATGTCTAAGTGCAGAATATCAAGTTGCAGGTTTAGCAGCAAGTTAGAAAATTCAGAATAGTTCTGATTCGAAGCCTATTTGTTGCAACTCGGCTTGTAATACTAAATAGGCATTTATCTGTACACCACAGGACTTACTTGCGTCACATAACAATATGCATCGAATGGGCCAATGTAGCAGTTTGAATGTAGCAGAATGAAGCAGTTTGGCAACACACTGACTGCCGTATTAAGAATGAGAACACTCTGGAAAAAGATCAAGCAGATCCAAAGTAGCCCTAATTCCCCAGAACAATAAAGATTATTGCATTTGATGCTTTCTCAATGAAAACAACACTCAAATTCTAAATTTCTCTGTTAATCCCACTGAAAGGTTGTCAATTCATCACTTGCAACTGAACAATGCAAAGCACTCAAGCAGTTACCCACGACCCACCCACTGAATAAGTGTTCTCCAAGAAAATACCATTAAAGTTTCTTGCTTGGTGTTCCAGCTCGAACTTTGTATGCTTCAAATCACTTGTAGAGGTCTACTTCATGCAAAGAAGCATGGAGAGGGTCCCACATTGCAGCCAAAGAAAGCAGTTTGTGAAAAGACTTTTGAACAATAATCATATTTAAAAGTATTGCAGTAAATCGATATTCCAAATATTACTAAACTTCACAACGTTGAATTTTTCATGAAATTCAACATCAGTACAAAGACTCTGTTATGATTCTTTCAATAACTTTCTCCTAATTACAGCAAGCATTATCGTTACATATAATGCAGTATTGTTAAATGCTCAGATCAAAAGAAATAACTTGCATTAATATCAAAAACAAATCTCTCTGGAAAATAAGAGGCTAGAGAGTACAAGTTCTTCCAGAAAATTTGGGATCCAGCACTGAAATAAGCACTCTTAATTGGAATTGTCACTGTTGACAAGTCGCTGCGTAGGTGAGTACTTTCATTTTGTAACTGGCAGTTTTTTAAATGGGTCTTTCTGTCATTTTAGCTCATTCCGTCCTGAAGGTGCTGATTCATACCAAGCCACAAGCTACCCTGCGGTATCTCAAACAAGTGCCTTTCTCTGCATGCAAAGTAGGCCAACAATTGCCACTAAGCCATTCCTTCATGCTTGGCATCACAACCACGTCCAATCTTGTCCTCACCCACCATTCAAAAATGTGAACTTTGCAGTTATCAGATCAAGAACTGGTACTCTGCAAGACTGTTCTGTTTTTACTGGGTCTTCAGAGTCACTGGGTTTTCATGAGTCCCACAGTTTTACATTTGGCTTTCAACTGGCCATGCAACACCAGCCCTGAGGCAGCACAGCATCACAAACACAAGTTAACAGCTTCTGCTGAATAGTGCATGTCTTCACTGAGCTATTGAGGGCAAGAAGAGACGGTCCTTAATTTTGTGTGCTTTTAATTCCTAGTTATAAAATAAATCTGATGCACTATCGATTACCACAAAGATGAGAGTAGTGGAAAAATCAAGGCTTTATTGAGCAAGGTTGTTGTGCCTCCTGTAGCTGGAACCAGAATGACTGCAGCACCGGCGAGCACAGACATTTATACGCCGCTTACTGGGCGGAGCCAGCAGTCAGGGATTTACCCATGTACCTCTAGTATATGTGACTTATCGTAATACATATAATACAGCTAGTGGTGACTACCACAAAATCTAAGCAATTTTGTTTACAATTAATTGCAGTCATAGTCAGATTGCCACTCCGCTCCTGTTTACTTCCCCTGGAGGCAGCCGTACCTTTCTCGCCCGACAATGCGACTCAGGCCCAGTGAGGAAAGTGCAGTGCAGCTGCCCAGGAATCCTCTCAGTTGAGGGCAGTGGAGCCGAGGGAAATGGGGCCACCTCCCCCCCTTTGTTGTGGCACCAGCTGCCGTAAAGCAGGTAAGTTTAAAGGTCTAGCCACTTTGAGAAGCCAGGGAGAAGGCAAGTGTGTAAGGTAAGTGGGAGGTGGGTCGGGAAGTGGTCAGTTGGTCAGTGGGCGAGGCGGGGGGAATCGGGTGGTCAATGGGAGATGTCATGTTCTATAAGCAGGTGGGTGGCAGGTGTGGGGGTGCTGTCGGAGGTCAGGAAGGTAGTCGGGTCAGGTGGGGAGGGTAGTCAGGAGTGTAGTTGGGGGACTTCCGGTGGCAGCAATGAATGAGTGAGCCGCACATTCGGGAGCTCTCACTCCGGCAGGATTTGAGGACCTGGTTCCCCGGTTTTGCGGGACTGTGGAGCGCTGAAAGGACGGCCACGGAGGTGCTGAGGAGCGAGCAGAGCTGTATGGAACCGCGGGAGAGCAGAAAGCAGCAAAAATGGGAGAGGAAGGGACAAAGGCAAGGTGCTGGGGAAGCTGACCCGGGAGCAAAGATGCCAGACCTACGGACCTCGGACCCGGCGATCCAGCAAACGCTGGAAAACATGCTGCAGGTGATTAAAAGCAGTTTTGAGTTGAAGCGGGATAACTTGGACCCACTGCAGAAGGCAGTGGATCATTTGAACCAGAGACTGGATGCCCAGGATGAAAAAGTTAAGGAGCTGGGAGAGGCGGTGAAGGAGCTGGCGGATGCGCAGACGATTGCTGCGCTAGAAGTCGATGGGTTGAAGGAGAGACAGGGAAGACTGCTGGACAGAGTAGAGGAGCTGGAAAATAGAGCCCCTGAACAAAATCTGAGGATCATCAGCCTCCCGGAGGGGGGCTGAAGGAGCCGATGCCACAGCGTTTGTGGCGGACCTGTTGATGCAGCTGACGGGGGCTGAAGCCTTTCCGCGACCGCCGGAGCTTGAGGGGACACACAGAATGCAGGCGAGACAGATGCGTCCGGGGGGTTTATCCCCCCCCCCCCCCTCCCCCCCCCCACCCCCTCCCCTCCGATGGTGATTAGGTTCCACAGGTTTGTGGAGAAGGAACGGGTGCTGCAGTGGGCAAAGAGCGCTAAGAGCAGCATGTGGAATAACAGTGTTCTTCGCATTTACCAGGACCTATGCCAGGAGGTGGCCAGGCGGCGAGCAGCCTTTAAACAAGTTAAGGAGGTGTTATTCAAAAAGCACATGAAGTTTGGTCTGATCTTCCGGCCCGCCTTTGGGTTATGCGTCAGGGCCAACACCACTACTTCTCCAAGCCCGAAGAAGCGATGGGCTTCGCAAGGGATCAGGGGCTGGTCTCGAAAAAAGGACCCACGGACCCAAGTTAGGGTCCGCGAATTACCGTTTGAGGGGATGCCTACTGTGCCTGGACTGCTGGTGAACGATAGGGGGGAGGTTTCAGCAGTGACCCTGTGGGAGGCACTGAAGGCAGTAGTGAGGGGGGAGCTGATCTCAATTCGGGCTCACAGGGTCAGGGCGGACAGAGCAGAAATGGACAGATTGGTTAGGGAGATTTACCGGATAGACGAGGAGCATGCGGGGTCCCCGGGGGAGGACATACTCAGGGAGAGACGGAGATTGCAGGCGAAACTGGGGGTGCTATCCACGAGTAGGGTCATGGAACAACTTAGGAAGGCAAGGGGAGTGGTGTATGAGCATGGGAGAAGGCCAGCAGATTGCTAGCGCAGCAACTCAGGAAGAGAGAGGCGGCCAGGAAATAAGTAGAGTGGTTGATGGGGAGGGGAGCAGAGTGGAGGACCCGGCATGACTGAATAAGGTATTTTGTGACTTCTATAGTAAGCTGTACACTTCAGAACTCCCGGAAGAGCCAGAGGAGATGAAAAGGTTCCTGGACGGACTAACCTTCCCAAAAGTAGGCGGGGGAATAGTGGATGGGCTGGGTGCCCCGATTAGAGTGGAGGAGGTATTGGGGGGCCTAAAGGCCATGCAGTTGGGGAAAGCCCCTGGGCCGGATGGATAACCAGTAGAGCTTCACAAGACGTTCTCGGAGATAATGGGACCGGTCCTGACTAGGGTTTTCAATGAGGCAAGGGACAGAGGGACCCTGCCGCCGACAATGACACAAGCCACCATCTCGCTGATATTGAAGCGGGACAAGGACCCGGAATCCTGCGGGTCATACAGGCCAATCTCCCTGATCAATTTGTATGCCAAGCTCCTGGCAAAGGTCTTGACGATTAGAATTGAGGACTGCGTACCGGAGGTGATTGGGGACGATCAGACAGGGTTTGTGAAAGGCAGGCAACTGACAGCTAATTTGAGAAGATTGCTTAATGTGATCATGATGCCCCCGACGGGCAAGGAGGTGGAGGTAGTGGTGGCAATGGACGCTGAGAAGGCCTTCGACCAGGTGGAGTGGGGCTATTTGTGGGAGGTGCTTGGACGGTTTGGGTTCGGGGAGGGACTGGTTAATTGGTTCAGACTATTGTACCAGGCCCCAAAAGCTAGCGTTAGGACGAACAGGATAATGTCAGATTATTTTAGACTACATCGCGGGACCAGACAGGGATGCCCACTCTCCCCTTTGCTGCAAAGGGGTGGAAGGGAATGACTGGGGGTGGGGGTGGGGGGTTGGGGGGTGAAACACAGGGTCTCCCTCTATGCGGACGGCCTGCTCCTGTACATGTCGGACCCACAGGCCGGGATGGAAAATATACTGGAAACATTGAGGAAGTTCGGCCGGTTCTCAGGGTACAAATTAAATATGGCCAAGAGTGAGATGTTTGTGGTGCAGGCAAGGGGCCAGGAGAATAGACTAAAGGAGCTGCAATTTAGGCTGGTTGAGGAAAGTTTACAGGTGGCATGCGACTGGGGCAGGTTGCATAAGTTAAATTTGACTAGAGTGGTGGAATAAATTAAGAGGGAGTTTCGGAGATGGGATGCACTCCCGCTGTTACTGGCGGGGAGGGTGCAGACTGTAAAGATGACAATCCTCCCTAGATTCCTGTTCATCTTCCAGTGCCTCCCGATCTTTATCCCATGGTCCTTCTTCAAAAGGACTGGCAAAATCATCATGAGCTTTGTTTGGGCGGGAAAATCCCCGCGGGTGAAGAAGGCAATGCTTGAAAGGAGCCGCAGCGAGGGAGGACTGGCATTGCCGAGTCTGATCAACTACTACTGGGTGGCTAACATAGCCATGATAAGGAAGTGGATGGTGGGTACGGGTCTATCTGGGAGCGAGTGGAGGCGGCTTCGTGCAGGGGCACCAGTTTGGCAGCCCTGGTCACGGCTCCCCTACCGCTGTCGCTGGCCACATACTCCACCAGCCCGGTAGTGGGGGCGGCCCTGCGGATATGGGGCCAGTGGAGGAGGCATGTAGGAGAGGTGGGTGCGTCTGTCTGGGCTCCAATATGTGATAACCATCAATTTGCCCCCGGGAACATGGATGGAGGGTTTCGAACATGGCGGTGGGCGGGGTTGAGGAGGGTGGGCGATATGTTCCTGGAGGGGAGTTTTGCGAGTCTGAGGGGCTTGGAGGAGAAATTTGGGCTGGTAAGGGGAAATTACCTTAGGTACCTACAGATGTGGGACTTTGTCCGCAGACAGGTCCCATTCTTCCCACGCCTCCCGCCAATAGGGATCCAGGACAGAATAGTCTCTAGGGGAGACGGAGGAGAGGGTAGAGTCTCGGATATTTACAAGGTGCTCATGAAGGGGTAAGAGTCCCAGACGGAGGAACTGAAACTCAAATGGGAGGAGGAGCTTGGCGGGGAGATGGAGGACAGGCTGTGGGCGGAAGCCCTGAGTAGGGTAAACTCAACCGCAACATGTGCCAGGCTCAGCCTGATTCAATTTAAGGTCGTTCACCGGGCCCACATGACAGTAGCTCGGATGAGCAAATGGGGATGCGCGAGAGGACCAGCGAACCACGTTCACATGTTTTGGGCATGTCCTAAGCTTAGGGGGTACTGGGAGGGATTTCCGGGGGTCATTTCCCGGGTGCTGAAAACAAAGATGGTGATGAGTCCAGGGGTGGCAATTTTCGGGGTTTCGGAAGACCCGGGAGTCCAGGGGGAGAAAGAGGACGATGTTTTGGCCTTTGCTCCCCTAATAGCCCGGCAGCGAATACTGCTGGCATGGAGGGACTCAAAACACCTGAAGACTGAACTATGGCTTTCGGACATGTCAAGTTTTCTGGGTATGGAAAAAATTAAGTTAGCCTTAATGGGATCTGTACAGGGGTTCGCCCGAAAGGTGGGAACCATCCATCGACTTCTTCGCGGGAGATTGAACGTCAGCATGTGGGGTGGGGGTGGGGGGGGGGGGGGGAGATTAGAGTAGAGTAGGAGGGATAAATAGGCGGATACTGTCTATGGGAGAGGAGTGGGTATGTGCATTATGGTTTGATTGAAGTATTGGTTTTACTTTGATGTTTGCATATTTCTGTTGTCTGTAACTTTTTACAATGCCAAAAAAGACCTCAATAAAATTTTTGTTAAAAAAAAAGGAGTGTAGTTGGGGGAGTTGGAGGGTGTAGTGGGGAGGTCCAGTGGAGGGGTCGGTTAGTGGCGGCGGGGGGAGGGGGGGGGGGGGGGGGGGGGGTGGGGTGCGGGGTGATGCTCAGCACTATCATTACCCAGGAATTGGAAGCAATTTTAATTGTTCTAACCTTTCATGGGTAAGTATTCCTGTAAGACAGTCGGAATCACCTGAAGACTGCGATTCAAATCCGAGTTTCAGGTGGTTCCCAGTGATCGCTTAATGCCCGACAGAACCTTGACCTTACCAGGCAATTGCTGTGCAGTCCTTACATAGGGATTTCTGAGGGCCCCCCCTGGCGCTTCTTCGGAGTACCCCCTGGGAACTTCGCCCCAGAGATCGGAAATTATGAGCCATTACGGGAATTCTGGTGATGATCTTCAAATTTACCAATAAATTTATAGTCAGCTGTTTGGTTATATTTACCTGTCCTATAGAGAATCAAAAGCTGCTAAAATTGACAGCCAGTTGGTAAATATGTCTGTGAATACCCACGCAACCAATTACTGTTTGTAAGGCTCAGATTAATTTGTCTCTTATTGTCTCCATTACAAGATCTATCTCTCTTGAAAATAAAAGCAAAACCTTTAATAGTCTACACGATTTGTGTGTGTGTGGGCATATATACGTCTGTTTTGACATATGTATGCAAATATTACACAAAAACCTGTTACTCTTTTCAGATAGATTCTACCACTGCTTCATAATTAGTAAACCACAATTAACTCGAGAACCTATTAGGAAGAATTAACAGAATTTCGAAGGTTAAAGCTGCAGTTACACTGCCATTCGTATATTATCACGAAGCAGCTTCAGGTACACATCAGCACCTGACTGCAGCTCATTGCAGCAAAGGATGTGAAGCCATGCCCCTTAAGTCGCCAAACATTATTTGGATTTTGCATCAGCCCATGAATAGCCCCAGCTACCAGAAAAGCCATATTTTAAATATATGGCCCACTTGACCTTTCATCATCATACCAGTTTGTGTTTCATTGTTTTTAATGTCAGGAGAAAATAGACATATCTGCATGCGTTCCACTGACATGGAAAACTATTTTCCTATGAAGAATGCAGTCAGTGCATGGCGCATTTAGCAATCTAATTTGTGGCTTCCAGTTGCTCAATAATAACACCTTTAACATAGCAAAATGTCGCAAGGCACTTCATATGAGCATCATAAATCAAATATGACACTGAGGCACCTGTGGTGATATTAGGGAAGATGACCAAATGCTTAGCAAAATAATTAGGTTTTAAGGAGCATCTAAAAGGAGGGAAATTGAGTGGGCAGTTGAGTGGTTTAGGAAGGGAATTCCAGGCAAGAGGGCCCAGGCAGCTGAAGACATGGCCACCAATGGTAGAGCAATTACAATTTGAGATGTTCAAGATGCCAGAATCAAAGAACTGCAGATACCTCAGGGGGCTCTGGGGCTGGAGGAGATACAGAGATAGGAAGGGGTATGAAGCCGCCTTGGCTGCAGTATTAAATGGAGAATACACGAGGTGACAAGAAGGGGAACATTGGGGAACAAAGGCTCTTAGTACAAGGCCGTATCCACCAAGGGTGGCCTGAGAGCAATTCTTCACTCTCAACCTCAGGGAGGATCAGCATGTCATATGCCTGTACGTCAAACGGATACACATTGAAACATGTTACCTCTTATTGCCTCAACTGCAATCATAGTGCCGGATGAGGACAGCATTATCAGTGACTGTGAAGGTGACCATGGCAATGAACCTTTATGCATTAAGCTACAGCAAAGGATATTTAACAACATCACCCAGAATCCACTGTAGTGTCAGAGGGATCACTCAGAGAAGGAGCAGAGCAAGCATGTGGCTTCACCTGCACCCATGCTGCAGTGTGCCATTGATTGTACGCTCGTCATTTTGCGGGCGCTGCATGTCGGCAATTAAGATGTACCATACCCGGAAGGAAATGAATTTAATCAAAGTCCAGTGAATGTGCACATTGCTCAGTGCATCGTGCAGGTCATTGCCTGGTATCCTGGTGATGATGCTTTCAATCTATGTCAGCTCACTGTATCCATCAGCATTTTAGCCACCACAACAAATCAGAGGGTGACGAGCATTATCCATTGACCGGGCTCGTGACTCCAATGTGCAACCCCATCACATGTCAGCAATATGCATATAGCAAGATCTATGCTGCTACACACAATGCCATCAAGCAGAACATTAGGGTGCTGAGGGAATTGGCTCACTGGACTTCTCTTAAGGAGCCTTGCTGTATGCAATGTCACAATTCGTCATGGTCCACTGCTTGCTGCACAACCACACCATCATAAGGGCACAGCCCTTGTCACCAGCAATACGGCAACCAATTAAGGAGGAACAGCAGGGAAAAGAATGAAGGAGGCAACAAACACAGCTCCTTTCTGGTGGCCCTTTTATGCATCCGACTGTGATATCAATAAACACAACCACAATTTTCCATTCTACAACAGACCAATCACTATGCTTCCCTTCGCGACTGACATTCACTGTGTCCTCTTAGCCACACGTTGAAATACAAGACACTACAAAACAAACATGCAAATCCTACCTTAATCAATCAAACTATTCAATATTCAACTGAACACTTGTGCATTCCCTTAATGCCAGTTATCCATGAGACTTTGCCTGTTCTAGTGCTCCTGTGCAGTTCTTTTTTTGAAAAAAAAATTATACTGAAGACGTTTTAAAATATTTTCAAACACAAAACGGCAAAACCAAAAGGACAATGGAAATACAAGCCCCAACCACCATACCAAGCCACCAAACACCCTCCCTTCCCTCCCAAACCACCCATTCACTCGCCCACCACCCCGGCATCCGCCAGAGACTACAATCCAAACCAAACAAAACCCAAACCCACCACCTCCCACAAAACTCCCCACCTCCCCGCCCCCAACCGGCTGACAACTTAATCCTCCTTAAAGGAGTCAAAAAACTGCTTCCACTTTGAGATGAACCCCTCATCCACCCCACAAATCGTGAACTAGATCTTTTCTAACTGCAGAAATTCTGCCAAGTCGCTCACCCAAATCCCAGCCTTGAGCTGCTCCAAGTCCCACCAGAATCCCCTCAACTTTGGGCAAGCCCAGAATATACGGACATGGTTCACCGGCCCCCCTGCACATTGCGCACACCTATCCTCCACTCCCAAAAAGAACGGACTCATCCTCGACACCGTCATGTGGGCCCTGGGCACCATCTTAAACTGGAGAAGGCTTAGCCTTGCATATGATGAGGATGCATTCATCCTCCATAAAGCTTTCCTCCACACTCCATCTCCCAATTCTCCTCCCAGCTCCTCCTCCCATTTACGCCTAATCTCCTCCACAGGGACTCTCTCCCTCTCCATCAACTCCCCATACATGTCCACCACTATGTCCTCCCAATTCCATCCCAGGATAGAACTTATTCTGCAGCACCGGGGGCAGCAGCCTCAGAAACAACAGACCTCCTTCCGAACAAAGTTCCTAACCTGCAGATACCTGAATCCATTCCCCTTTGGTAACTGATACGTCCTCTTTAGCTCCTCCAGGTCTGCAAACTTTTCCCCAATGAATAAATCCCTGAAACAATCTATCCCTACCTGCCTCCACCTTCGGAAACTTGCATCCAGCCCTGCCGGAGAGCAAATGAGTACACCACAGAATCACTGCTATTCCCGAGGGTGATGCCTCAAACAGTCCTAACAATTTGTTGGAGGATGCATTGCTGAACTGTGGAGACATCCTGCAAGCCTTTGTGAAAACTGGTATCCATAGCTCGTATGGCAGTATTTCAGTTCACATGGCAGAAAGATGACCTTGTAAGATCTCAGTCTGACCTTCCTCTGCACCAGCCAAAGGTTGGTCAGTTTCTGTTTGTGTTGCAATGGAAGGTGAGACTATCAAATGCTATATCTTGGTTGGGTCCCAAAGCATTCAAATGAAGTGAGATACCACTGCTGTACTGGAAGATAACCTCCAAGTACAGAAAGGTCCCATGCCAAGTTGGCACTTCTTGACAGTCATCACAGGCTTACAGACAGGCCTGCCAATGCACCAAGCATTAGTCTTTATCTGTAGGCCACACCATCAATGGCTTCACCTGAGTCCTCTGTAGCAGTCTTCTGTGGGCAGCACGGTAGCACAGTGGTTAACATAGCTGCTTCACAGCTCCATGGTCCCAGGTTCGATTCCCAGCTTGGGTCACTGTCTGTGTGGAGTTTTCACTTTCTCCCTGTGTCTGCGTGGATTTCCTCCGGGTGCTCCGTTTCTCCCCACAGTCCAAAGATGTGTGGGTTAGGTGGATTGGCCATGATAAATTGCCCTTAGTGTCCAAAGCAGTTGGGTGGGGTGACTGGGTTACGGGTTTAGGGTGGAGATGTGGGCTTAAGTGGGGTGCCCTTTCCAAGGGCCAGTGCAGACCCAATGGGCCGAATGGCCTCCTTCTGCACTGTAAATTCTATGATAAATTGTATAAACTCGTGTGTAATTTTGTTTCCTGCTGATCTGGTACCTGCACTACCCTTGTCCGCTGACTTGGCTGTAGGTCACTTGTGTCTTGTGTTGCACTGTACGCAGGTCCTGACTCCAAGCTAACTACGAAACCAGGCACCGTGTCAGTATTTGAGCTTGCAATACGACTGTGAGATTTAGTGGTGGTATTTCTTTATCATCTGTGGCTTTCTAATTTTCCACCTCTTTCTCTGCCTGACCTGGTTTTAGCTCTGGGATATAATGGCACAAAGCTAGGCGGGAGATGGGGAAAAAACAAGACCTGCATGCTTACCCCATCGGCAGGTTGTGAATCAGAAGAGAATGTAGGGTGAGGTGACAGTGCGATGTGAGGAGGAGGATTAGGTATGATGAACATACTGTCAAAGTTTTCAGCACAGCAACTGGTCACACTCTATAGTTTCTCCAATGATGGCCAGTACTATCACCGCTTTAGAGGTAAAGGCAGGCAGACGTGCCGGTCCCCTTGTCGATTAGCTCCAGCTGTCTCCTGTTATGTGCCAACTTGTCCTGCATGAGAGTGAAGTGTATCAGTGAGTTTGGTGCAATTGTTTGCGTGTGGTGATAGTCATGGTTGAAAAGCAGGCAGTGTATGCCATCGGTATGAGCCCTGGCTCACAAAGATTTTTGGTAGCAGAGTGGTCGCGTTGCGGTGCATTGCATAGTGTGTGAGACCAGTGGGACAGCTGATGCAATATGGCATTTGGACATGCATGTACTGACCTTGACCACTCTTGTGAGGTCACTGAATTTGCAGCATTGTATGCACGCCCTCAGGGCTACACACCTGCCACTGACATCAACAGATAGTTTCTCCCACTGTCAACTGCAAGTTTGTCTGCAGGGCCTTGGGGCCCACTTTGTGCATAGATGACATCTCACATCCTCTGCACCTCCTTCCCCAAGGCCTCCAGCACAGTGATGGAAAATCTTGGAGCGTGCTCTCCACCATGTCATAATTCCATGTTCATCTTGCTCACACTCTATTGCAACTAGCTCCAGAACCTTCTTCATTCAGAATGCACCTAAGTGCGAAACTCTCGTGATCTCTTCAGTTGGCCAGCCACTTAGCAGCATACTTTGCTGCACAATGTTTAGGTGCTGCCTGCGTCAGAAGCAATTGGGGCACAGTGATTACACACCTAGGTGTTTTTTGTTCCAGGCGACAGATGCCTCAAGTGTCTAAAGAGCCGACGAGAGCCCTTTGTCACCTCCTTGGGGGAAGGCCTGCTATATTAAGTGCCAATCACTCAAATTTCTTTTTATAAATTTCGAGTACCCAATTCATTTTTTCCAATTAAGGGGCAATTTAGCATGACCAATCCACCTAGCCTGCACATCTTTGGGTTGTGGGAGCGAAACCCACGCAAACATGGGAAGAATGTGCAAACTCCACACGGACAGCGACCCAGGGCCAGGATCGAACCTGGGACCTCGGCGCCGTGAGGCAGGAGGACGAACCATCAGACACTAAAGTGACCAGCAGTGAGCCTTCCATTGGATCAAGGAACCTCGGATAGAAATCCTTCTCCCAGAGCTGAGAGCCAATAAGAGGCTAGCAGCTTTCCATTACATACAGGCAACAGTACCTTCAGCAGTGGCAGCTGTGGGCAATACACCCAACAGAGGCCCAGGATCAGTGAAGGACCTAAGGCCACAGGGTGGAAGGTATGGGAAGGGCAGAGGGAAGTCTGCATCAAAAGCAGGCAAGTGGGCCTTCAGTTACCTACTCCATCCCAATGCAGGGTCCCTTGATGAGGCACTAAGTGCCTGACAATGAGGGGTGATGCCCCTCCCAAGACTTTCAATAGTGAGCCCACAAGCAAACATGACAGGTTTTGGCATTTGTGCTCCTCGCCTGGCCATTACCCTACCTGCAGCGGCAGCATAATCAATCCCTTAAGAGAGCCTTCTCACCCTGGAGTTAATCAGGGCAGAGGTGGGAAGGCGGCAGGATCCCCATCGAGCACCCTCCTGTCCGACTAAATGGCCACCACTCCTCCCACAGATCCAAACCTTCCACGGGAAAGGACTTAAATTCTTCCCCTGATTATGGGTCTCTTGAATTTTGCAGCCTTTAAATGAGAGCTCCACCTGTTTCTGACTGGGATGGCAACTAACTTGTATGGGCAGTGGCTAGTCTGAAACATAAGTAAGGTTCAATGAAATCTCCTGGGCTAGCTTGACCAAGTGAAGGGATCAGAAAATATATTTTTCAGATTCTTCATCCAAATTGGCCTATATTTCATGTGTTTGTTGAAGCTTCTCCCAGGACAGTTTGTTACTGGTCTCTGTATCGTGACGCATAGTCTGTCAGAACCGTATATGGTCAGCAAGATGGACCAATGGATCTTTTCCCACCTTTAATTTTTATACGTTTGCATGTTTATTTCCACTGAAGCAGAGAAGGCTAAGAGAAAATTGAGTAGCAATTTTTAAAATTAGGAGTGGGAAGACTATTTCCTCAGGTTGTGGAGTCAGTAATAAGGGGGTCAACAAATTAGAGTAATCAGTAAGAAAGTGATAGAATAGATCAGGGGTAGGTTCTTTACAGTTAGACTTGCAGCAATGTGCTTTGCCCTAGGGAATGCTTGAGCAGAGTATTGCATCTTTTAAGGTAAAGTTGGATAAATATTCAAAGTGGAAGATTATGCAGGGTTATGGAAAGAGAGCAAGGGTCATACAATTGGTTTGGCATTGCTGAAGCCGTCACATGGGGTGAAATTCCTTTGGGTCACGCTGTTTTAGCAGCACCACGCAAACCTTTATTGATTTTCCTGAGCAAACAGCGCCACGGGTCACTACCTGTGCGGCCCACCCTTCATCCTTCATTGATATCATTGACGCAGCGCTACCTGAACTAATTTCACCCCATCCTTTTGTCGAAGTTCACACACAAATAAGATATTCCTTTTCAGGGAATATATAGAAAACTTTGGATTTTTTCACTGATTACTGTTTTCATCAATTTGCTCTTTTAATTGGCTTGAAAATGTTCATGGGGACATTTAATTTTGGAGATTTTTTAATTTCAAAGATGAAAACTAGGGCAAATATAAGGAGTGACTGCATAATCTCGCCCTAATCATAACTGAAAATGACCTCTGAGCATGGACTGTTAAATTATAACCTGCACCACGCACTGTATCAAAGTGCAGCACAATGTTAATTTATTGGCCTAGAAAGTACCATCTGCCAAATTTAATCATACTGACAAGATGGAGGTAGGCAGGGCACAGTAGAAACAACACAAAAGACAAACTGTCAAAATAACTGGGGTGGATTGATGGAGCTTCAGCCTTGTCAATGATTACTGACCTCAACAGTAGAACATGGCTACTGCACCTGATAGACTGTGAAGAAGCAGATCTGAAATAGCCCGTTTTGAAGAACGGAAAAATGGTGTCATCGCTTTGCTTTTTAAAATAATTGAAGTCAAATCACACTGACTAGTACATTCAAAGTTGCCATGGGTTCTCAGAGGCTTTAGTTGATTTTAAAATTCAGTTTCACAGCTTTATTTGAACTCATAATTTTTTTCTATTTCTCCACAGAGGTCACGTGTCACTCAAGCATTTTCCATCTGGGTTGGGGACCTTATGGTTGCAGAGATGGGGAAGTATTCCCCCAGCATCATTCATAAAAGTTTTGTCATTGTTTCTATTACGATCTTTAGTCTAGCTTCAAAATTCTATTGACTATTTAATGTATCCTCCCTCTACATCAATACATGAATAAGCCATTGATTGAGCAGTTTTGCATATGGGCAAAATATATGCTATGTTTGCAAGAGAAGATGGATGCGATCTACCAGCCACCTCAAAGTGAGCTGGGCTTGTAGTGGAGTACGTCGGGAGCTCCAGAGATCGGGTCACCATTTTGCTACACTGAGGTGAGTGGAGCTTCTCAATGCAGAAAATGGGGCTATGTGCGGCCTCGGCCTCACATTCCCCACTGAGGCTCCCTACCTTCATGATGCTTGATAGCGTTGTGCTCCCAGCTACAAGCGCCAGGAAATACGCGGCTAAACGCGCTCACTATGAAACTTTGTTCCCATTTAGTTCAATTGTACCCTCTAAGTGTGGGCTTGACTGGGGAGAAACTTCCCAGGACCCAGAAACATGACTAATGGCAGGATTTAACTAAATAGGAAAGAAGTCCATTAGCGAGCATGTTTAGACGTGTGTTTCCCGGCGCTCGCAGTGCTGAGAAACACAATACTAAAAAAACATTTTTAAAATGGCGTCCCAATCTCTGGAGCCCCCGAAGCGGTCCCTGACCGCCCCTTCCCAGCTCACTTTGCACCCCCCAACATCCACACAGGATACCCCCAATCACCACTGTGCACAAAATGAAAGTTTGGCACCTTGGCAGTGCCAGCATGCCCCCTGCCCCAAGGGCATGCACCCAGGGGCCTCCGATCCCCTGGGAGACACCCACAAGTGCCGTCCTATCTGGTCCCAGTTTGTAGAGACCAGTCCTGAATGGCTCTCGGCCAAGGTCTCTGAGGCAAAGGGGCTAGATTCCAATGCCTTGGGTACCTTGGGAAACTGCACAATAAAGTGAGACTAGCTGTCTCGTTTTAATATGCAGATTTGCCAAGAAGTGATCATGCCCTGGGCCTCCTAGCTTCTATCAGCCACGATGTGTCATGGCAAGGTGCTATTCGGCCGCAGCGTGGCTGTTCGATCGTGCCCTAAATGTGGTTAGATAGCGGTGAAGAACTCACTGACAGAGCCAGGGTGAAACTCCCATGCAAGACCTGCCACAAATTACACTCAGATGGCAGGATTCTCCATCCAGCGATGCCAGAATCTTGAAGCGTGATTAGGCGGAGCATTGCACCAGGCAAGTGCCGGGCACCTAACGGAATGCCATGCTCCGGTTCCTCGACAGTGCCATGATTGTGTTCCACACCGCACACCAGCGTGGCATGCAAATAATACAGTAAACATCATTGGCAGATCATTAACGTGCTGAACCTGGCTATTTTGGGACCCCGCAATGCTCCGCCTTCACCTGGAGGGGTTAACTTGTATTTAAAATCAAGAAACGGTGGTGTAGCTGCTGAGGAAGAGAGAGGGGGACGGAAAGTGTCCAATATCGCCATAGTATGCTGACATTTGTGCCGCTGGCCGGGAAGGGGCGGGGAGAGTAGCTCGGGTGGCCAGGAAGTGGGCCGTGTGGTCAGGGTGGACGGGCATGGAGCACCATTTCCGCAGCCAGCAAGACAGCCATGCAGCTGCACACACCGCTGACTTCACACTATGAACTTAGTGCCAATGGTCGTATGGGTGCCTCCCCAGGCCACTCCCCAGGTACGCTCTGGCCCCAGCCAACTCATCAGCAGGATGGGCATGCTCCAGCGCACCCAGTGCCATCTTCTAGGCTGGGATGAGGGTGTGTGGGCATTGGAGTGCCTATATTCAGCTCCTGTTTGTCAGGGTCTCGAGTGCCGATGCTAAACCTGGGGAATATCACGTAAGCGTTCTCTGGAATTTCAGTAGTTCCACGTGGCGCCATTGCTCGCCCATTAGGACGTCCTGAATCGCTCTGGGACCAGTGCCACTTTCAGGGCTGTGGAACTCATGCGATTCAGTCCTGACGTCAGCACTTAGTCTCTGAAACTGAGAATTCTGGGCAGAAACCTTTCCATTAGATCACGCCCGATATACTTATAGGAAGCTCTCCTGTAATAATACAACGCTGTAAAATCTGGTGTAATATATATTCTCGGCATAAGATGGAGTAAATTCAAACAGATGTGGAAGATTTACCAAGCAACTGGGAACTTATTATAGTCACTCAATTCTACAGCACTGAATTCCTAATTCAGAATGAGTTTGCGTCTACCCACTGAAGAGGTTTTGTCAGATAGGTCAAACACTTGTACAACAATAGGATATACAAAGCTTTATAGAAATACTTTTGTATGGGTTTTCTCCCACACCTCTCGAGGAGGACAAACTTAAGATGAGGTTCCTGTTCAAAGTACTTTCAAACACAAGATCAGAGCTCAATTTCTCAGTTTCGAGGACTGGGTACTGACCTGTACTCAGCTTTACCATACTTGTGAGGTGTTGCCATTTCTGATCATGTAGGCTGAATCTTAACAGTGTCAAATCTTCGTCACAGTGATCAAAAGCGAATCCCACTTTCTCCGAAGCATGTTATCTACCTTTGCACCAAAAGTTTAAAAGTTGGTTTCCCTCCCTAAAAAATAATTTTAACCTAACCTGTCCAATGAGACAATCCACCTGATTCTACTTTCTATTGAAAGCTGATCTGACTTAAGCAGGTTAGATTTAAATTACGCCAGGTACATTCCCTGGTAGATGAACCAAAGAATGATGTTGATGGGGTAATGGGGAAGATGGTCTCAATTTTTTTCCCTCCAACCCAATAAAACTATTGAGAATAGAGGGTAACGAGTGGAGAACAAAAAAACGAAAAGTAAACAAAAAAGTGTAAGAAAAGAAAATCAAAATTTACATTGGCACAGCTCACGTCATTCAACAGACATTCTATGATGTTAATGCACGATTAAAGGAGCATTTAGTGAGGGACAAACTCATTCCCCGCATATTCTGGTATTCAGTCAACAAAGATGATTTGATAAGAGGAAACACTTTCTTTGCTACAATAGCTTGCCATTAAATTTGTTCCTGATATGAAGCAATGCCTGAACGCGGTGGATAATACATTTAGTGCATTAATACTGTCATGTTTCTGACTGCTTCTATTGTAAAGTTAGACACCAAATGCAACTTTTAAAAGAATGTCATTACATCTAACAGCACCTTTCTTACAGGGTATTTAAAGGCATGGACAGTGCATCAAAGGCAGAGCCAGTTATTATTACACAGTTGTTTTGGAAGGTGAGATGCTTGAGATTCTCCTCATTCTTTTTATTTAGTTGTGACTTCAGTTGGCAAATGTGTTATCATGGATCAGGCTGCAAGAATAAGCACCTCTGAAGAAATGCAGCACATGCTGTGCACTGACCTTTCAAACCACAATAAAGTTGCAGTAACCCAATCCTTGAGGCCAGGTGCACCAGATATATAGGGTTACTGCTTGGCTCTCAGCTGTTCTGAATTTAGAAAGGGGGGCAGGAAAATGGTACGGCGCCCACAAGGGAATTGTTTTCTGCTAATCAACACAGCGACGCTTCACAGGATACAGTGTCAGGCTGCAAACACCACTTTAGAATTTAAAAAAAAAAGAGGGTCCCCTATGCAATGAATAAAGTCATCACTCTGGTGACATCTTTGGACAAAGAAGCAAAATTAAATAAATCTTGAGAAAAATGCAAAAAGAATTGGAATGCAGGGCTTGAAGGACAGCGTCTGCACAACCAAATTTCAATCAAAAACAATCTTAGATGCACAATCCCACTGGAGGCTATAAGCTTTGAAATCACACTGCCATTCTATGACAATTTAATCATCAAATCTTCTCTCAGCGTTATTTGGAGATGTTCAGGTAACAAAGCCCAGTCAATATCTCATTCAGGTGAAGCTTCAAAACGCCTAACAAACCTGGGCTGTTGGCCAAGCCTTTTGAAAGTGCAACAGTGACTGAGGCTCACTTAACTGAGCAAAGATTTGCTCTGCTCAGAGCAGGAACTTGACTACAGCAGAACCAGTACTGACAGCGAGGGTGCAGACCTGAATTCTAACAACGCTGTATCCAGTCTGTGTGCAGGCAACTGGAACTGGCACTCACACTGCATGCAAAGGGCCATAGCCTTGCTCCTCTTCAGGCTCAGCTTGTTCTGAAGGCTAACATCAAGCAATTAGTATAATTAATCTGAGACAATGAGATGTGTTACCACTTATCAAATTGATTGTTCTTCCATCAAAACAAACTGAAGAAGCTTCTTCCTGTAAGGTACTGTATAATTTCACCAGATGATTCAAAATGTCATGTTGCTGCAAGCCAATTAGAAACACAATCACTATCTGCGGAATACATGATTTAGATTGGCTTAGCCATTCTGCTCAGTGCGTTAATACAAGTAGCTTTATGTCTTACAGCATTAAAGAAAACGACAAATCTGAGGCTACAATATGTTCACGTAGTGCAGTTTTTCAGACTTTTTAAAAACGGGACCAGTAACCAAATTCTTATGTCAGATCTAAATGGTTCAACATGCTCACAACATTCAGCATGGACTCAACGGGCCGAATGGCCTCCTTGTGTGCTGTAACCATTCAATGACTCTAACACTGAAGAAGTGTGCACATTTTACTGCTCTGCCTCACGGCCCACTTCCTATATACAATCCAAACAGAAATGTTCATATATTCCTTATTACAATTGATGGTGATTTATTCTCCCAATTCCCTAAAATAATAGCCTAACATAACAGTTAACTTCTGTTAAAATGGGCTTAAAACAACCTCAATCCAAAGGCACAAAGAAAATTACTAAGTTGCTCCCAGTTATATTTTCATAACTTATTCATTTAGATTCAATATGCTCAATCTACATCATATAAACTCTGAAGAGCAATGGCATCTTGATTTCACCCTCCGGAAAAAAAAATTATTGAAATAATTTCAAGCCTCACGAGTGGCTTGAAATGGATTTCTGCACATACACCAAATAAGGAAACACACTCTTAAAACAAGACTAGTATGCGAAGCGTACTCGCCAACACTGTGGCCAAAAGGCTGTGCATGATCCACTACTTGAAATGTTTGCCTCGAACATACTCTTAATTTTCTACTGTAAAGTAGGAGTGAGAAAGCGACACCGTAATTCAGCCTGACTTTAATCCAAATCTCCATGTGACTGATGTTTAGAAACTGATGAAAAGTCGGTGCTTTCCATGTTACCAGTAAAGCACGGACACTGAGTTTTCCTGCTGCGTTCTCAGTTCATGCCATGGGACTGCGAGGTGTTAAGTTCCAGGGACTTTTCCTCTCGAAAATCCAAGGGTCTGTTGATATTTAGCCGCAGAGATCAAATACCACTCATGCAGGACATAGAGAGAATATGAAAGGACATGAAGTGAACAACGCCGGCAGACACACTGTTCAGTTGTCAGTCAGACATAGCCCACCGCCACTGCCACCACCTTTCACAAAGCTAAACATCTCTTTATGTCAGAACAAATTGGGCATTCTTCAAATCATTTTTTTTTCTCCCGATGACAGAGAGGGATTCAAAGCAGGGAAGAGAGTGTGGAAGTGACTGTGAAAAGACAGGTCACTTCACGGGAAGCACGGGACTGTTCATTACACTGCAGCGATATCCTGAACTGGCAATAATCAAAACTCAGCTACAGTACGAGGCAGTATATTCTATGGGCATGACTGGTCACTTCACTGCCTAAAGGGATCACCATTTCATATGTGTAAATCAAAAATAACTCTTGAATGTGAAACATTTAAGTGCCAGTAGCAGCACGCTATACTGTCAAATTCAAAAGGAAAAAAACTTACATCTTCAGAAGGACCAGTGTACCCACAGAATAAAAAGACTCTCTCACTAGGAAAGAGGGAGGGTGGGAATCCCAGGGGGTTCTTCCACTTGCACAGCATACTGTCAGAACTCACATGTAACTGCAGCACCGATGAAAGAGCAGGCACTGTCACCAGCACTGGTAAAATACCCACTTGTTTTAACAGACACATTTGCACCTGTGCTTAAACCACAGATGTCCAGTTGGTTTTCAAAGATCCAAGTTGTTGTTTTTTCAATAATGTTGCATGTTGTGACAATATTTCTGGAAAGCATTTCATATCTTATACTTAATTCAGTAAGAATATAATTTTTTACAATGATTTGTATATATAGCACTTCCAATGCAATGATCATGGTAGAAGAAAGGCAGCACGGTAGCAGTGGGCAGCATGGCAACACAGTGGTTAGCACAGTTGCTTCACAGCTCCAGGGTCCCAGGTTCGATTCCTAGCTTGGGTCACTGTCTGTGTGGAGTCTGCATGTTCTCCCCGTGTCTGCGTGGGTTTCCTCCGGGTGCTCCGGTTTCCTCCCACAATCCAAAGATGTGGGGCGGAATTCTCCGCTCCCCACGTGGCGTGGGAGAATCGTGGGAGGGCCTCCCGATATTTTTTACGCCCCACCTGGTGCCCCCGCGATTCTCCCCCCCCCTCGGAAAAATCGCCGCTCGCCGTTTTTCACGGCGAACGGCGATTCTGCGACCCCGATGGGCTGAGCGGCCGGCCCTTCACGCCCGTTTCACCATGGCAGCAACCACACCTGGTCGCTGCATTCGTGAAACGGGCGCCGGATGCCCGTTTGGGGCATCCAGGGGCCCGATTGGGATGGGAGCACCGCGACTGTGCTCCGGAGGGGACAGGCCCGCGATCGGTGCCCACCGATCGTCGGGCCTGCGCCCAAAACGGACGCACTCCTTCCCCTCCGCCGCCCGGCAAGATCAAGCCGCCACGTCTTGCCGGGCGGCGGTGGAGAAAGGCGGCACCGCGGGTTCGCATCGTCTGTGCGCTGATGTCATCCGCTGGTTCCTGCGCATGCGCGGATGACATCCGCGAAGCGCTGTTCGGGCGTCATTTCCGCCGGCCGGGAACGACGGGGGCCCGCTCCTAGCCCCCCCGGGTGGGGGTGAATTAGGTGCGGGGAGCGGGCCCCGAGGCCGCGTGAACCTCGGCAGAGTTCACGACGGCCTCCACGATTTTGGCCACCAGCGGAGAATTCCGCCCGTGCAGTTTAGGTAGACTGGCCATGGTAATTTGCCCTTAGTGTCCAAGAAGGTCGAGTGGGGTGATAGGGTTATGGGGATAGGATGTGGGCTTGGGTAGAGTGCTCGTTCCAAGTGCTGGTGCAGACTCGATGAGCTGAATGGCCTCCTTCTGCACTGTAAATGCTATGATTCTACGAAATATCCCAAGGTGCTTCACAAGAGCATTCTAAAACAAAGTATGGCACTGAGGCACATGCAAAAGCCTGGTCAGACATTTTGAGAAGTGTCTGCAAGGAGGAACGTGAAGTAATGGCCTCCTTCCCCACTGTATGTTCTAAACACAGAAACATAGAAAACAAGAGCAGGAGTAGATCATTGGTCCCTTCAAGTCTGCTCCGCCATTCGACACGATTGAAGCTAATCCTCTATCTCAACACCTTACTCCAGCGCTCTCCCTGTCCCCCTTGACAACTTTGTCTTGAAATCTATTTCCTTCTTAAACTCCACAGCCTTCTGTTGCAAAATAGAGGCAGATAGGTGAAGGGAGGGAATGTCAGATATTGGGGCCTAGGCAACTGAAGGCATGGCCACCAATGATGGAGCAATTATGATTAGGAATGCACACAAGGTCAGAATTACAGGAGCACAGATATCTCAGAGGTTCTGTGGTTGGAGAAGATTACAGAAAATGGGAGGGGCAAGGCCTTGCAGGGATTTTAAAACATGGATGGGAACTTAAAAATCAAGGTGTTGCTTGACCAGTAGAAAATGTAGGTTAACGAGCACTGTAGTGATAGGGGAATGGAACTGGCTACGAGTTACGACATGGGCAGCAGAGCTTTTATGTCGCTTCATTTTTAGGCTGAGTTCTCACTCACAAAATCTAGTTCAGAGTATAGATTATTTGTGCAAAAACTGGCAGGAAATTAGAGAACTTCTGTTGTCAGATGGGAAAGAAATATGGGTTTGATACTGTGGCAACAGTATCAAGCAACAAAATATTAATGTATCAAATTATTTAGCATGTCCTTTTTTAACAGTAATTACAATTTTCACTGATATTCAAAATTGTGCCAAATACATGTGCTATCCATCAGGCTGAAAATATATCCTGAACAACAAAAATAATACTGCACTTGTCTTTATTCATTGATTCCCAAGGCTCACATCCGCCGGTTCCATCAGGTTTCATCAGCTCTTGGCCGTGCCATCGAATGAAGTGTTGCATGAATATCATTAGGCATTCCACACTGGGCTAGGGAAAAGCCAGGAGAGGAGGAAAGAGAAAGGATCAAAGAGGATTGGGGTGGGATGGAGGAAAAGAGAAGGGCGGGGAGAGAAAAAGCTAGGGGCCATGATTTTCACAGTAACTTCATTTCAATGTTAATGTAAGTCTACTTGTGACACCAACAAAGATTCTTCTTATTATTATTGGATGGGGGGGGGGGGGGGGAAAAAGGAGAAATGTTGAGACCAGGTATAGAGAAAAGTAGAAAGGAAGAGAGACAAACAAAAATGTGGATGAAGGGGCAGCGCGGTGGCCTAGTGGTTAGCACAGCTGCCTCACGGCGCTGAGGTCCCAGGTTCGATCCCGGCTCTGAGTCACTGTCCGTGTGGAGTTTGCACATTCTCCCCGTGTCTGCGTGGGTTTCGCCCCCACAACCCAAAAATGTACGAGTAGGTGGATTGGCCACGCTAAATTGCCCCTTAATTGGAAAAAATAATTGGGTTATCTAAATTTATTTTTTAAAAATTAAAAAAATTAAAAATAAAATAAAATATGTGGATGAAGAGAAAGAAGAAGAGTGAGAGATATCTACTCACATGCATGGGGTGGGACACATACTCACATACAGACATTCATAAACACTCACATACATAGCAAATGATTGTGAGAGATTGGCAGCAGCCTGGAATGTTTGCAGCCAGGTTTTCTTGTCCTTTATGAAGAGGCATGAAGGTGAAGTATCATTCAAAGCAAAGGGATCACAGAGGAAACAATATTTTTCAAAACTGTCAAACTATTCAAACTTAAGACATATTTCCAGGTGGATGAAGGTGGCACCGGGGGTTGGGGAGAGGCGAGGGAACCATATACTTGAGGACTGGCACTTAATATGGCCATTGTCTGGATTTTCAAATTATCTTTCTCTTCTTAGGCCATTTAGATTTATCTCCTAGTTCAGACCAGCTCAAGTCCCACGAGCCACAAGGACCTTTGGGATACGATCATAATATTTTACATTATTTCTGACCTGTTTAATATCGAGCAAAAACCACTAAATCAATAACTGTGAGTTAACTTCCATTACCTACGCAGAGGTAAGTAGTCAACCAAATCTTCTACTTGTAATGCCCAAAAACGTTATTTGAAACAAACACAGACACAAACAAGAGCATTTAATGGGAGTGAGCCCTCTTCCACCTCACTAATAACCCTTAAAGTAATTCAATCCAATTCATTCCAATAATTCATTACTTGTATAAATTAGATTGTTGTCTCCCCAATTCGTTCAGTTGACAAGTGCACTGACCAGTGTGGATCTGAGCCACAGGCTCAGAGGCTAAGAAGCTCCGAGTTCAACAGATTCAGTCGGCAATGGTTCAAAACTTTAGCATCCCTGGGCTTGGAAGTGGGAAAGCTCACTTAGAGTGCCCCACATCTGTAGCCAGTGGAAAATGCCCCCGTGCAACTTCCCCATGTTCCAACAGTGTGCTGACATTCACTGTCCCAGCTCACATGCTAAGAATAGCCACTTTAGCAAGACGTTATATGTGAAACTGAATCATAACATAATTTATGCCTTCAGAAATTTTGCTCAATTATAAACCCCATCAAAAGGTATCCAACAGATTGATCTGAATATTTTTCTCCCCTTAAAGCTAATCAATCTAGATTGGTTTGTTATTGTGGCTGCTGGAAGGTGCGTGGTAACAAACAGGCGGACTCTCATATTGGGTACAAGGCTCGAATGCCAACTTTGAATGAAATTTAGACTCTGCTACCCAGGCCACATAAATCCAACTGGCTTTGAGGCAGGCCAGTAGCTACGATGCTCAGAAACTCCATCTTCTTTTTAAACAAATTGATAGAGGGTTCCATTCAACACCACAAAGTTCAGTTCTTGTTAGCCAATGCAGAATGACAAATGCAGCTGCCACAGAGGTGGCAGCAAAGATAGGAATAAGATAGGAGAAATATATGGTGAGAAGAATTTCCATTCAAAGCAGCTCGATTGGCCGACAGTCTCACAATACACAACTACTTACAATTAAGTCAGTTCCACCTGATTATTTTGGTGTTTGAACTCTGTCAATTACTATGATCATAAAAGATTCACCACATAATTTCTCAGAAAAATGGCACAACTCATTACATTTTCTCCCTTTTGCACACAGAAGCAATATATTAGTAGTTCAACGGAATAAACCCAAGTGCTAATCTTAACCCAAGTTTATTTACATTATTGACATCCTTTGTTCAACCCATAAACAAAAGACGAAAAAATATATGTATTTTGTGTTTTATTCCAACAATCCCAACATTCTTTTGAAGAATAAGATCAGAACAGCCAGATCAAA
This sequence comes from Scyliorhinus canicula, assembly GCF_902713615.1. Taxonomy (NCBI): domain Eukaryota; kingdom Metazoa; phylum Chordata; class Chondrichthyes; order Carcharhiniformes; family Scyliorhinidae; genus Scyliorhinus; species Scyliorhinus canicula. The sequence goes on from NC_052146.1 coordinate 255,614,536, forward strand.
TCAGTAGACTGTACTGGACTACGTCTGTGCCAGCTTGCTCGACAACAAGTCAATTAATTGATTAAATTTCTGTTGATTAAAATGTTTCAATCAATTATAATCAATTAATCGTCACAGACCTACTCAAGATAACCTATGGATCATGAACGCATAATAAACATGTAGAACACACATGTGCATGAAATACAAATAAAGATATTTCAACCCATGCTCACGCACAGAGTCTGAAAGCAAATAAGATTAACTATTTTTTTTCTAAACCACAGACAAATGGGTTTAAGGGCTATATAAAAATCAGGAATGTGAAACCTACACAATACTTAATCATCTTTTGTGATTACTCAATAAGGATTAGCACTAAAGAAATGTTCAATATTACATTTCCTTCTCGTATGCATTTTTATTTACTTTTGGTAATAACTGATATCTTTAATATCCAGAAATATTGAAGTAGTGTTTTAAAGAAAGTTAACAAGTGCAAATTTAAGCAAAATAAAATGCCTCAGCACGCAAATAATACAATATCAAGTGCTTTACATACAGTCAAAATTACTGTCGAAGATGGAAAGGCTGAATTCCTTGCAGGTTTTTTTGAACATAAAGTCCCAATAAGAAGATCAGCACAATATACTGAAATAATGGAATATTCATCCTCCTAATCCATATGCAATTCTTCAGGAGCAATGAATGTGAGGCATGCCTGTATTCCGGATTTAAATAAGATGTCTTTCTAAAACATACAGTTATCATTTCTGCACCATCACACTCAATATGACAAGGTTAGCATTTTCTTCAGCCGAAATAAAGGGACCACAATGCAGTGTTGTTTTAAACCAAAAAAAAATTAAGAAACGTTATGTTTGTCAGTGAATTGAAGATCTAAAATAACACTTGGCCCCCATCCATTTCTATTACAGGGAAAAACATATATTGAATATCAATATCAGGTACAGATGTTTGCCAGGATATTCTATGCTATTGAGCTACATCATTTGCTGTACTATTGCACCGTTAATCCTTCTGGATGAATCAGGTCACAATCAGCTCAACAGCCCCTGCAGAAAATAATGGGGAATTCTGAAGTTCTTTGCGACTAAAATGGATCAAACAATGATCACAATATTGCATTAAAGCTATATACAGTACTAACACAAAATTAACCCGTCAAGTTTGAATGACTGGTACTCCCATTTACTTTACTTACAGGTAAAGGTTAAATGTCCAAGGGGTATTCATCATCATTACATATGAACCAACCCAGCAGGTGTCTGTGGGAATGTCACACTTAAAATTCTTGTTCAGTTATGCCTAGTTAGTACATTGCATGATAACTCTGGCAGTTTGGGCAATGTACATCCTTCAGGAAACAGCCATTTGTGCATTGAAGCCCTTTCAAATGCAAGACCAGACAAACACTAATCACTTTCGCTCCTCCAGAACAAATTCTGTCTGTACCCTCAAAGTTTTTGATCAGTTGCCCAGCTGTCCTCTGCATGTTTCAGTGTAGGCCGTTTTAAGCTCACCCACAGTGGAACAATTAATGAAACATACCAGGGCTTCTGAACATTTCTCCTCCAAAATGGCTACAATTGAATGTGTGTAAGAATTAGTAAACACAAAAAAATCAGCATTTTAAGTGGGCACAAGTAATATGCCCCTGACACCCACTAGGTAATGTAAGCTAAGTCACAATATTTCAGAAACCACCATCCATGGAGACACAAAATTAATAGTCAATATGTTGGATGGTAATTTAGACGATCTATTCTTGTTTTGCATATTTTAAGTTTTTTAAAAGCAAATGTTCCAAATTATACAATAAAGACTATGTGCTGCTGATGAGGAATTCAGTCATGAAATGCCGAAGTATCATTTGTTTTTTGAAAAATGGGAAATGGTTTCCTATTACACTGCGGCTGCTATTGTGACTGTATGAATTCAAAGTGGTTTTGATCAGGGAAATACTTATCTGCTGAAGAAAAAAATGCTAATTCTATAATGACTGAAACAAAAGAAAACAAGGATGCATGCCTGAGAGATAGCCAAAGAAAATGCATCACTTAGACAAATGAACCATCAGCATTATCGATCTGCCTGCGTTAGCCCTCGTCTACATGATAAAAATTACTAACTGAAAAACTACATGTGAACAAATAGATCAAGTGCACTGGCAAGAAAATGCAAAGAATATTAGCTAAGAATAATGACTTGTACATAATAATATAGTTAATATAAATTGTTTAGAGCCCTTTGGTGCTGACAAATATAGCTGTGCTGAATTTCTGAACCATTGAAGCCACTGAGGAACAATTTTGTAGATTTCATCAACAGCTCTAATTATGTTCCTGTCAAGTCTAGAACAAAGTAATCCATAACTGGGGAGCCCATTCAGAGACAGTAACGCGCAGAGGTAATTTATGCCCAAGACACAAGGCGCTTTTGTATTTAGTGTACACAACACTTTGCTAACAAGAGGATGTACAGAATTTATGAGGAAAACCACAAACAGGCAGCTCTTGATGATTTTAGCAAATTAAAGAGAGTGGAAAAGCTCTAGAGTGAAAAGCAACTGTTCAACAACTGCTTCAGTCAGCTCTTGAACCATAACAACTGCAATAAATGATTCTGGTAGCTAAGGCATTAATCGGAATTAATTTAACCCTATGATGTACGGTATTTTTTTTCCATAATTGTAATATTGACACCATGTGAAACTGGAATTAACAAAAGGATAGGGCATGTTCTTTTACAAATAAGATAAACAATATTCATGGTTCTGGCATCGACACACCACTTACATTTAACACAGCAAAATCTGTATAAAGGTAGTTTAGGGCGGTTGACCAAAAGCTTGGTCAATGACGTAGGTTTTTATAGAGTCAAGGTTTAATGGTTATGTTAATTAGGCAATGACATTAATGATGATGTAAACATGACATCAGGGTCAAATTACCAAAAGACTCCAATTAAGGGAGCATGACACAGAACAGTCTGTGTCCAGAGAATAACGTACTTACCATGAGGTCTTGGATATAACATTTCTAAATAAATAGTTTTGAGAAAAACTGAATAATGACCATCTTTAATTCACTCCTACCCAAGTAATTTTTTCCAATTAAGGGGCAATTTAGTGTGTCCAATCCACCTACCCTGCACATCTTTGGGTTGTGGGGACGAAACCCACGCAAACACGGGGAGAATGTGCAAACTCCACACGGAGAGCGACCCAGAGCCGGGATCGAACCTGGGACCTCAGCGCTGTGAGGCTGCAGTGCTAACCCACTGCCCCACCGTGCTGCCCTTCAATTCACTTCTCGAGTAAGTGAAAGCTCAGGAGCCAGAAGACCATACAAGTAAAGGGCAAAGAGCCAAATCATGATGGCAGTGCTGGAAACTACAGCTTAAGATAACTGAAACCACAGATTGGTAATTCACGACCTAGGAACTGCTCGACATCACAAAGCAGAAGACTAAAAATAGGGCATACCTTGATACGGGACAGCAAATAAACCGCTAATGATGCCAGCAGCCACTGAAGAGCCACTACCCCATTCACAGCCCATCAAACACATCGAGAGTCTACAGCAAGGAGAACTCTAGAGGCAACAGTTTGAAATGTACCGAACAGCTTCAAGCTTATGGGAGCAGACACAAAAATACCAGGTCAATATGTTCTGATATACGATTGGGGCCATAGCTGATGACCTGGTGAGACAAGGAGTTGAGAAGACTTTGGCATCCTACAAGAAGGTTTTGAGGTCTTTGAATAATTACTTCAGTCCTAAAAAGAATCTGGTTGTTGAATGGGCGAGATTCAACCAAAAAAGCCAAAGGCTGGATGAATCCATTGATTTAATTAATAATGTCTTGTATCACCTGAAAAATAGTTGTGGTTGCACAGCTTTAAAACATGAGTTATTTCACAACTGCATTGTAGTCAGCGTGCTTGACAAGACTCTACTGGACTTCTTGGAAACCAAAGGGAATTTAACATCAAAGAAGGCTTTGCAAGGCAGGCAGAGCTGCAAAAGCAGAATAAGGGTAAACGTCGAGGGGGCGTTGAAGCTCGGGAGGGGTTGATCCAGTATGCAGGCCCTAAGGCAGGGCCCTGCATACCCAAAAGCCTGCCAAAATCTCCAAGGGGTGGGAGGAACCCTTCCAACTATTTTAAAATGTTCCAGATATGGTGCCAAAACGCAGCATCGCCACGAAAATTGCCCAGTAGGGGGAGTTAACTAGTTTCTCCAGGACAAGACCAGACATTTTAAACAATTCTATAGATCTAAAGCACAATTTAAAGAAATAAAGCTAGAACAAGCTTCGAACGATTATGAGGTCTGATAAATTGAAAATACAGCATTTCAACCTGACATTTTCTTGGGAGAAATCAAAGATCCTGATAAGCAGGTCTGGTATGTAGAGCTGGAAGATCAAGGATACAGAACAGAATTTAAACTGGATACTGGAGCTTGGGTCTCAGTCTTATCGAACAAATGGAACTGGCTTCAGGGCTGGCTTAAGGAAGTAGAAATCCAGCCATTTAAAATAAAGCTATAGGGATTGGCAGAAGCGGGGGAAGGGGGCGCACAGGCGTCAAAGTGAAGAGTAAGTTCACTACAACCCTCAGGCATGAAGATAACAAAAAAATTTTTTAATGTCTTTATCTCTTATAGAACAAACACATTTCTCTGCTCAGCAGGTCAGCGTGTGCAGGATTTACAAACGGTCAACAAGGTAACAATAGGTGACAGCAGAGCAATATTCAGGAATGAATTTCCAAAGTTGTTCTGAGGTCTGGGAAAGCTCAAAACTGCAGCCGAAATTGAAGTCAACTCATTACATAGTGAGCCAGTCTTTATTGAAGAAACACCATCCACTGGACCACAGGAAGAGATTGTGGATCTCTCACTCCTCTTTGGGACAGCTGGAAGAAACGGACATGGAATGCACGACAAAAACAGTCGACATTTACTGGAGGAGCTTCCAGTCCTTGGCTAGTTCTTTCAGGACAGAGTTCAAGAGGATGAAGCCATTGCAGAGCCAGATGATCTGTTGGAAGAAGAGATCCTAAATCTTACTACGCTCTTTGACTCCGCTGCCCATGATTGTGAAATCTGTGCTGTCTCTTTTGAGGAGAATTATCCTTTTGTTGAAGAAGGTAATAAAGAGGTAAATTATCCCACTTATTTCACTGATCCCACTGGTAACTTGTATCAACCATTGCAAACACCCAGCCAAAAGCTATCCATGGAGTATGAGATGCTTAACTTCAAATTGTATCAAATGGATAATAAAGTGCAGAGCCAGTTAATTTTCACAAATGTAAGCTGGATCTGACACTTGGATCTCACCAGCAAGCCATGGACACACTCAAGCTTCCTTTCAGCAAATAAACAGAGGCCCAAACTACACAGCTTCTACAACTGAAGAGTATTATGCAGAAACGTCCTACACATCCCGCTCAAAGGTTTATTCCATTGTCGATGATAATACAATCCTACTTTTTCTTGCTGACTCCCGAGATTGAGCGATGCAGCCTAATGTTGAAGCAAGCATGAAAATGACACCACTGAAATCCTTGCACGAAGAGCAGTAGGGAAGTCTTCCTTTCCTTGTGTCGTGTCTTCAGGATGCTCTTTGTTCTTCATTTCATCTACCAGATTCATTCATGACTCGGTGTGCATCACAGAAGAAGATGACAGAGGCTTTCAGTTCATTGTCTTCCTTTTTAACCGATTATGATCGTCAAAGCGCTGGAGGGTTCTCTCTTCAATCAGTTTTTCCTTGATTAGTTTTTACTGCTTTTACATTCAGGTTATTATACAAGTTGCAGGCCTGGAGCGAGCTGTCATGGCAAGCTGCTATCCCACTCCACCAAGGTTTTTGCCTTCCAAAGAGAAGATAAGGAAACACAATGTCCTACACGCCCTCCAGGAGAGCCAGGAACACTGGGGGATTAACATCTTTGGCGATAGTGAATTTCGGGGGCGGGAAGGGTGGTGGTGGGGGGGGGGGGGGTTGGTGAGGGAGGGGGTAAGGAGTTAGATGAAAACTGCAAGCAGTACATGAGGTTTGCAGATAGTGGGAATGTTATGTAAATACTTCAATACATTTTTGAGATTACACTTAGGAGATGTAGAGTAATGGATTCATGGTACTGTTAGTTAGACGATGACGTTAAAGAAATACAAGCTTGATATCATGTTGAGATGGCCAAGACACTACAAGGGAGCAAGACATAGAACAGTCCCTGTCCAGAGAACAATGTACTTACCATGAGGTTTTGGACGCAAATAGTTAAAAATAAATAGTTTTTACTGACTATTTTCAAGTCACTCCAAGTGTAATTTAAACCTCTTTGAGCCAGAGGAGCATACAAACTAAACCATGATTAGAGCATAGACCATGGTGGCAGTGCATAACTGGGATCTAAAATGTTAATGTGCAGTATACATGTTTTGTAGCATTAATCTGAATAGAATTTCTTTAAGGTATGACCAATTTTGTTAGGTGTATGGAGTCAGGTGTATGGAGTTAGGTGTATGGAGTTAGGTATATGAAGAAGGCGCTTGATAAATTGTACAGTGCTATAAATAACAATGAAACAGAATACCCGGAGGCATTGTTCATCATGACCGGGGACTTCAACCAGGCCAACCTCAAGAGTGTACTGCCAAAATTCCAACAACACATCTCCTGTCCCACCAGGGGCCCTAACATCCTTGAGCACTGCTACACAAACATCAAGGGCACCTACCAATCCATCCCCCGACTGCACTTCATAAAATCGGACCACAAGACCATGCTCCTTGTCCCGGCATACAAGCCGAAACTGAAGGGGGAGAAATCGGTTAAGCAATGCTGGTCTGAGGCAATAGAAGAGCTCCTACGCATCTGCTTGGAGTCAGTGGACTGGTGCATCTTCAAGAATTCAGTGGCAAATCTAAACGAGTATGCCACCACCGTCACAGACTTCATCAGTAAGTGTGTAGAAGATTGCGTGCCAAAGAAGGCGGTACGTGCATTCCCCAACCAAAAACCATGGTTTGACTGGGAGATTCATTCCCTACTGAAGGCCAGGTCTGAGGCGTTGAAGACAGGCGACCCTGACCTATACAAGAAATCTAGGTACGGCCTTCAAAAAGCCATCAGGGATACCAAGAGGCAATATCAGACTAAGCTAAAGTCACAGATTAATGTCATGGACTCTCGTTGGTTGTGGCAAGGCTTAAACAATGTAACGGGCTGCAAAGCAAAGCCGAGGAGAATCTCCAGCAACAGTGCACTCCTCCTCGATTAACTCAATGCATTCTATGCTTGATTCGAGCAGGAAACCAACAAACCACAGTCAACTGCCCCAGCAGCCACGGACACACCCATACCTACCGTCACAGCCTCCAAAGTCAGATCGACCTTCTTGGAAGTGAAACCACGGATAGCAATGATTCCTGGCCAAGTCCCTGTTTGTGCACTCAGATCCTGCGCAGACTAACTGCCGGGTGTGTTTGCAGCCACTTCCAACCTCTCGCTACTCCGTTCCAAGGCTCCCACCTGCTTCAAGAACACCACCATCATACCGGTGTCAAAGAAGAACCAGGAAAATTGCCTCAACGGTGACCATCCGATGGCCTTGACATTGATCATTATGAAGTGCTTCGAGAGGTTGGTCATGAGACACACCAACTTCATACTCCCAGAATTCCTTAATCCACTGCAATCCGCATATCACCACAACCGGTCCACAGCAGACGCTATCTCCCTGGCCCCACTCTCATGCCTGGAGCATCGCGACAACAAGGATTCCTACATCAGATCCCTATTCATTGGCTACAGCTCCACCTTCAACACCATAATCCCAGCCAAGCTGATATCAAACCTCCAAAACCTCCCTCTGCAACTCGACCCTGACCCATAGGCCACAATCAGTAAGGATAAACCACAACACCTGCTCCACGATAGTCCTCAATACTCAGGCCCCGCAAGGTTGTGTGCTTAGTCCCCCTACTGTACTCCCTATACAACTGTGTGGCAAAATTTGGCTCCAATCCATCTACAAGTTTGCTGATGAAACAACCGTAGTGGGTTGGATCTTGAACAACGATGAGTCAGAGTACAGAAGGGATATAGAGTGGGTGTAACGAAAACAATCTCTCCCTCAATATCAGCAAAACTAAGAAGCTGGTCATTGACTACAGGAAGCGAAGTATCGTATACACACCCTGTCTGCATCAATGGGGCCGAGGTGGAGATGGTTGATAGCTTCAAATTCCTAGAGGTGCACATCACCAACAATCTGTCCTTGTCCACCCAAGTTGACGCTACAACCAAGAAAGCACAGTAGCGCCTATACTTCCTCAGGAAACACTGACTCTTACCAATTTTTACAGATGCACTATAGAAAGCATCCTATCTGCCTGCATCACAGCCTGGTATTGCAACTGCTCGGCCCAGGACAGGAAGAAACTACAGAGAGTCATGAACACAGCCCAGTCCATCACAGGAAACCGCCTTGCATCCATTGACTCTGTCTACACCTCCCGCTGCCTTGGGAAAGTAGGCAGCATAATCAAAGACCCCTCCCACCCAGGTTATTCTCTCTTCCAACCTCTCCCATCAGGCAGGAGATACAAAAGTCTGAGAACACGCACTAACAGGTTCAAAAAAAGCTTCTTCCCCACTGTTACCAGACTGTTGAATTACCTTCTTATTGACTAATTGATCTCTCCACGCATCTTCACTCCGTATGCTTCACCCAATGTCTATGTATTTACATTGTATATCTATCGTATGTCCCATGTTTTTCAAGTATGGATGCATCTGCCTGGACTGTACGCAGACCAATACTTTTCACTCTACCTCGGTCCACATGACAATAAACCCAATTCCAAATACTATTTTTTTAAAATAATTTTTATTCAAATTTTTACAAAATATTAATAACAAATTATATATTAACAACTGAGAAAAAACCAAAGAGAACAACCCCCCCTCCCCCCCCCCCCTAAATACAAAATAGAAAAAATAGATTAACGCCCGTCGTAAACAAAGAACATATGTATACGTCCCTTCAACCATAACCACCGAGACGACCCCCCCCCCCCCCCCCCCCACACCCCCGGCGGCTGCTGCTTCTGGCCTCTTTCCCTACCGTTCTGCTAGGAAATCTAGAAGGCTGCCACCGCCTGAAAAACCCCTGAACTGATCCCCTTAGGGCAAATTTCATCCTTTCCAATTTGATAAACCCCGCCATATCATTGATCCAGGCCTCCACGCTTGGGGGCCTCGCATGCTTCCACTGAAGAAGAATCCTCCGCCGGGCTACTAGGGACGCAAAGGCCAGAACACTGGCCTCTTTCGCCTCCTGCACACCCGGCTCCCCTGCAACGCCGAATATCGCGAGCCCCCAGCCTGGATTGACCCTGGATCCTACCACCCTCGACACCGTGCTCGCTACCCCCTTCCAAAATTCCCTCAGCGCTGGGCATGCCCAGAACATATGGGCATGATTCGCTGGGCTCCCTGAGCACCTATCGCACCTGTCCTCGCCTCCAAAGAACCGACTCATCCTCGTCCCGGTCATATGAGTCCTATGCAGTACCTTAAACTGTATGAGGCTGAGCCTCGCACAAGAAGAGGAGTTCACCCTTCCTAGAGCATCCACCCACGTCCCCTCCTCATTCTCCTCACCCAGCCCCTCCTCCCATTTACCCTTTAGCTCCTCCACCAAGGCCTCATCCATCTCCTGCATCATTTGGTATATTTCCAAAATCTTCCCCTCTCCAACCCACACCCCCGAGAGCACCCTGTCCTGGACCCCACGTGAGGGCAACAGCGGGAACCCCGTCACCTGCCGCCTGGCAAACGCCCTCACCTGCATGTATCTGAAAATGTTCCCCGGGGGAGCCCGAACTTCCCCTATAGCTCATCCAGGCTAGCAAACCTCCCATCTAAAAACAGGTCCCCCAACCTCCTAATACCCGCCCTGTGCCAACCCAGGAACCCACCGTCAATATTCCCCGGGACAAACCGATGGTACCCTTGGCGGCTCATTCAGCTTGGGCCTTCTTGCCAGAATTCTGTGGGCCCCCTCCAGCTCCAGGGGCCCCTGGAAGGACCCAGCTCCCATCAGCGAGTTCAGCATGATGACCACGTAGGCCCCCAAGTCTGACCCCTCCAGCCCCTCCGGGAGGCACAAGATCCACAACTTTTTTCGCCTCGACCGGTTCTCCAGCTCCTCGAATCGCTCCTGCCACTTTTTATGGAGTGCCTCATGCATCTCCACCTTTGCCACGAGGGCTGAAGCCTCATCCTCTCTTTCACCCCCTGGGCAGTCTGAGTCTCCATCAACTTGTCGATGGAAGCCTTCAACGGCTCTAGCAGCTCCGCTTTGAGCTCCCGGAAGCACCGCTGGAGAGTCTCCTGCTGCTCCTGCGCCCACTGCCTCCAGGTCTCCGCCAGCCGCCATCTGACGGGGGCACCCTCTTGGCACTTACCCTGGCAGCCCTGGTGAGGTCGTGCATCTTCTTTCGACATTGGTCTGCAGAGCGAGGGGTCTGCCCCACAGCACAGACGGCAGCAGCCACCTCACGCCAGGCCTGGCACACCGTGCTGGCAGGGTGGCAATGCCCTCTACGCGGGCAGATGATACCCCTCCTCTGCTCGATTAATTCGAGCAGCGTTTCCACGTCAGCCTCAACGAATCGCGGGGCTGCTCTCCTGAGCTCCGACATCCTGGCCTAGTTTCTGTGGTCGCCCGCGCCTTTTTACGGCTTTGGGCGGCGTCACGTGGGCGTGTTCGTATCGTCGCCGCGTTCTGGCGTCATTGCGCACGTGATTGACGCGCCACCGTTCCGAGCCCATTTCCTGGACGTGAATACGTCGGGAAATGGGCCGTGTCGGGCCGTCGTAAAAGTCGGCCGTTTTCACGGTTTAGCTCCGCATAGCCGCAACCGGAAGTCCCCAATTCCAAATACTATTATGTTAATATACATCGTATTCTAGGACTGGGCAGGTATGTTTACTGAAACATTGCAATATTTACGGTCAATTAGGATATCTCTTGCACATGGGAATATTCTACTAGTTCAATCTGAAAGTCATTAATAAAAAGCGGTTCACTTACTGCCCCAATGAACAAGAGTTCAAGTAATGCAGAGCCCACGATAGGAGAGATTACCAATGAGTGGTGCACTGAGTCCAGATGTAATGTAAAATGTAGAACTCCGGCTGTGGTGAAGTGGAAGCTGTGAATGAGTAGGGGTTGTTGTGTGATCAGGAAAGGAGGTAAGCATGTGAAGCAAATGCAGTCTAATCTGTGTTCAGGGGAGAATTTGATATGCTGTGCAACCTGTGCTGACAAGGGATCTGCGAATGTTGGAATGTCGCACAGCCTTAGCACATCAATCTTTGAAATGAGAAAGTGATTCAGTTTTCAAATTTTGTTCATTGAGCCAACCTGTGCAGCAACCGATTCTCGTCTGACAATTTCATAACCCAACTAAACTATCATCACCTTTCTCAAAATGTAACATTGCATCTCATCCAAAAAAATGTTATTCAGTTCCTTTTTTGAAAACTCCCATCAATTAATCGGAGATGAAAGACCTCCTTTAATCTCTTGACAAATAAACAATTTGCAAACCCAAAACTGCTTGTGCTAGAATGTCAATCAAGTTTTCTTTTATTTACCAGCAGTCATTTTATCTCTACATAAAAACACAATGGGCACGATTCTCCGCACCCGCGGAAAATCGCGAAGTCGGCCGACTTTTGCGACGGCCCGACACGGCCCATTTTCCGACGTATTCACGACCGGGAAATGGGCTAGGAACGGGGCGCGTCAATCACGTGCGCAATGACGCCGGAACGCGGCGACGATACGAACACGCCCACGTGACGCCGCCCAAAGCCGTAAAAAGGCGCGGGCGAGCACAGAAACTAGGCCAGGATGTCGGAGCTCAGGAGAGCAGCCCCGCGATTCGTTGAGGCTGACGTGGAGACGCTGCTCGAATCAATCGAGCAGAGGAGGGGTATCATCTGCCCGCGTAGAGGGCATCGCCACCCTGCCAGCACGGTGTGCCAGGCCTGGCGTGAGGTGGCTGCTGCCGTCAGTGCTGTGGGGCAGACCCCTCGCTCTGCAGACCAATGTCGGAAGAAGATGCACGATCTCACCAGGGCTGCCAGGGTAAGTGCCAAGAGGGTGCCCCCGTCAGATGGCGGCCGGCGGAGACCTGGAGGCAGTGGGCGCAGGAGCAGCAGGAGACTCTCCAGCGCTGCTTCCGGGAGCTCAAAGCGGAGCTGCTAGAGCCGTTGAAGGCTTCCATCGACAAGCTGATGGAGACTCAGACTGCCCAGGGGGTGAAAGAGAGGATGAGGCTTCAGCCCTCGTGGCAAAGGTGGAGATGCATGAGGCACTCCATAAAAAGTGGCAGGAGCGATTCGAGGAGCTGGAGAACCGGTTGAGGCGAAAAAAGTTGTGGATCTTGGGCCTCCCGGAGGGGCTGGAGGGGTCAGACTTGGGGGCCTACGTGGTCATCATGCTGAACTCGCTGATGGGAGCTGGGTCCTTCCAGGGGCCCCTGGAGCTGGAGGGGGCCCACAGAATTCTGGCAAGAAGGCCCAAGCTGAATGAGCCGCCAAGGGTACCATCGGTTTGTCCCGGGCATCACCAGCACCTGGGTCGTGTCTGCGTGCTGCGCCTGCCAGTCCGCCAGCCTCCTCCTCCTCCTCCTCCTCCCTCTCCTCCTCCTCCTCCCTCTCCTCCTCCTCCTCCTCCTCTGTGCTGGCACCACTGCCACTGGCTTCTCCCTCCGCCTTCTGCAGCAGGTCATCTCGCATAACCTCTGCATTGCGATGTTGTGCAGCGCACAGCAGACCACAACAATGCGAGTGACCCTGTCGGGTTGGTACTGCAGGGCCCCTCCGGAGCGGTCCAGGCACCTGAATCTCATCTTCAGGAGGCCAAGGCAGCGCTCCACCACACCCCTGGTTGCTGCATGGGCCTCGTTGTATCGCGTTTCCGCATTGGTCTGAGGCCTCCGTATAGGCGGCATCAGCCAAGACCTCAGCGGATAACCCGTGTCGCCTGGCAACCAGCCCCTCAGCCGGGGGGGGGGGGACGTCCCTCAAACATCGCAGGGATGTACGACTGCGCCAGTATGTAGGAGTCATGCACACTCCCTGGGAACCTTACACAGACGTTCATGAACGTCATGTGGGGGTCGCATACCACCTGGATATTCATGGAGTATGTCCCCCTCCTGTTTGTGAACACCTCCCTGTCCCCTGCAGGGGGGCACATGGGGACGTGAACACAATCGATCGCCCCCTGCACCATCGGTATCCCGGCCACGCTGGCAAATCCACGAGCTTGTGAGTCTTGAGTTGCTCGGTCCTCGGGATAGGTGATGTAGCGGTCCGCGATGGCATAGATGGCGTAGGTCACATCCCGGATGCACCTGTGGACCGATGACTGGGAGATCCCGGGGAGGTCCCCGCTCGGAGACTGGAAGGAGCCGGTCGCATAGAAGTTAAGAGCGACCGTCACCTTGATGGCAACCGGGATCACGTGTTCTCCCCCCGTTCCACGTGGGGCGAGGTGCGCCACGAGGTGACAGATATGTATCACCGTCCGCCCACTCAGCCGGAGTCTCCTCCTGCAGGTGATGTCCGTCATTGTTTGGAAAGAGATCCGGGCACGGTACACCCTCGGCCTTGGTCGTCGCCTCTGGCGCCGTGGCTGCACCCTCACTCTCTCCTCCTCCCCCTCCTCCTCCTCCCCCCCATGCTGCTCGACGACTGGCAACTTCTCGGCCCTTCCCTCTGCTGCTGCAGCTGGCCCTGCATCCACTGCGGGTTGTGGCTGTGGATGTTGCTCCATCTCCAACTGCAGTGCAGCGGCCCCAACCACTGCGCAGAACATAGCCATTCTGTTTGCATACGTTGTGCTAACCTACAGAAGGGTGGTGGGGGGCAGAGAAACGACATGTTAGACGGAGGTTATTGAACACCTCGGCAGCCGCCTGCCACGGGATACCTGTGTGTCCCGGTGGCCTGGTCGTGCTGCTGACACGCGGGCAGCCTAACCCCTGGTCACTTTCTGCATCCAACGGGCAGTTAACTACGTCCTCTTCACCGTTGCGTCAGTGGCCAGTGGCCGTAAGCCACAGGGCAACCAGCGGCCGTGTCCTCGTGACCGGCACACCATGGCATGGTGGCAGACATTTTGTAACGGGGTTGGACGGGTCACTCGCTCACTCTCTCCCTACCCCCCCACTCCCACTCCCCCCCTCAGTCTCCCCCACTCCCCCCTCAGTCTCCCCCAATCCCCCCTCAGTCTCCCACACTCCCCCCTCAGTCTCCCACACTCCCCCCTCAGTCTCCCACACTCCCCCCTCAGTCTCCCACACTCCCCCCTCAGTCTCCCACACTCCCCCCTCAATCTCCCACACTCCCCCCCTCAGTCTCCCACACTCCCCCCCTCCCCCCTCAGTCTCCCACACTCCCCCCCTCCCCCCTCAGTCTCCCACACTCCCCCCTCCGTCTCCCCCACTCCCCCCTCCGTCTCCCCCACTCCCCCCTCCGTCTCCCCCACTCCCCCCTCCGTCTCCCCCACTCCCCCTTCCGTCTCCCCCACTCCCCCCTCCGTCTCCCCCACTCCCCCCTCTGTCTCCCCCACTCCCCCCTCTGTCTCCCCCACTCCCCCCTCAGTCTCCCCCACTCCCTCCTCAGTCTCCCCCACTCCCCACTCCGTCTCCCCCACTCCCTTCCGCTCTGGACCCCCCTCCCGTTCTCGGGGATGCCTTCCCCGTTGTGGCCAGACTCCAGCAGTGCGCTGAGCAGTGCGCTCACCTACTCGATGCTCTCGTCAGCCAGCACGACTGGTTGATGAACTTGAAAAGCAGGTGTGTTGGCCGGCGTGAAAACATTGCGTGATGACGTCGGGACTTCGGCCCATCCGGGCCGGAGAATAGCGGGGGGGCCAATAAGTTGCGATTCTGGTCGTGTCGGGGGGGCTTTCGAGGCCTTTGCCGGGAATGCCGACGTGTAGTTTGTGCGGGGTTCGGAGAATAGCGGGAGGGCGTCGGACCGGCGTCGCCGTGAAAATATGCGCGGCCCGCTATTCTCCGAACCGGCATGAGTGCGGAGAATCGCGCCCAATGGATTTACATCCAATTTGCTCCCCTTTATTTTTCCCAAAAGAACATTTCCCAATTCATACTTGTAAACTCCATGTAACAAGATAGTGGGAATGTATCCTAGTTGTTGGGTTCATTTGTTAACTGCCCCTATTTTCACAGGTTCTCACTCTTAGGGTGGAACCTTGTTTTGCAGTGATGAGTGACCCGAATTGGGGGGGGGGGTGTTGACCAGGTGCAATCCCGCAGTAATCAGCTTTATTTAGTTTGCACAATAACTGAGCCCAGCCAATAGTGCAGCAGGAGTGGGCAGGAAGTCGCTGTTACCTCATGGGATCAAAGGTCCATGAACCATATTTAAAGAGGCTCGGGAAGGTATCTCATTCCTTGTAAATCAGCAGAATTCTTCCTGTCCCGGGAGGGGAATTTCGAACCAGCGCCACTGACACGTCTTGTCCACCTGTCACACTTAGATCCCTGGAGCTGCTGCCATTCTCCTTTCCTCAAAAAAGCCATACCCGACCTCCATGGACACCTGCCACCCAACATCAATGCAACAGTTCAGCCTCCTCTCTCCTAGTCTAATTAAGCTCCCCAAGCAAGGAAAGCTCCTTCTCACTCCGAATCCACCAGGAAGCTTACCATGCCTGCTGCATGCCAACGTTGACCAGCTATGAATCTGAGGGGGTATGCTTCTCGTTTGCTGCTGACTTAATCACAAAGGTACAATTTAATCTGGTTAGCATGGTCCAGATTTTCACTCCAGGGTCAGGTACGCAGAGAATTCCCAGTTCCGCAAATCCAACCTTTAAAAATGGCTGCCAGGACATTGGTTTTATGAGGGGTTGGGCCAACCCCGAAGAAGTGAGGAGGCTGGCAAGCATGAAGGCAGGCTGAATGGAAGGTCTGCCTCGGGGCTCCATCACTACCACTCAAAAATAAAGAGAATACAACATAAAACCCCTCATTCCCTTCACCCCGTATACAAACACCATGTCCCATCCATGCCAACCCATGTGACCTCATGCCCACATACCAAGGTGTGTCCCATCAAAAAAACCTGTCGACTCGCATGCACCCAGGACCAGATATGCTCACCCACACACCCTCTATGGACAGTCATCACCTCCAAGGCAACTTATGCCCCTCCACCCACCACACATACATGGCCCTTTATAGCCCCTATGCCACTCCAACCATCCCCATGACCCTTTATAGCCCCATATGATAACCTAATACTAAATCATGCCAACACATGCCCCCATCCACTATCCTTTTCCCTTACACCTACCATGCCAACTCACTCAGTATCCAGCATGGACATACCTCCGGACCCATGCAGAGAACAGATAAAGTACAGTTACACCAAAAATTTCTAACAGTCTATTAGAGACTTCACTAAAACCTGTCATACATAAAACCCAATTAATCCTTTTATATTCCTTCAACTAAATAAGGCTATATAAAAAACAAAAATGTCATTCAAGGGCACAATCTCTTACAGCAACAAGCCCTGGAATTCATTGTCCCAAGTCAAATAATCTATAGTCACATGTACCTGAAACGGCAGGCACCCTAATGTGATAATGGATAGTTGTGAGATCAGTTATGCAGCACTAATCCAGTTACGGGAGCGATCCTGTTTATGCCAACAGCGTAAATTAGCAAGCAAATCATGTTTTAAAACTCCAGATTTTTTGGGAAATATTTAAAGGACAGAACTTTTAAATTCCTCGACATCTCCCTTTGATGAATCCTCATGACAGGTCCTCTTCACTTCACTTTTGACAGGTTCTCTTGAAGCTCCCTTTGACAGGTCCTCTGGACAGGTTCTCTTGACCGCTCCCTTTGAACCGTTCTTGTGATACTTCTGTTCGGTCTTCTTGACAAGTGCTTCTGACAATTTTGTCATGTGTGCTGACAGTTCCAGTGAGTTTGACAATAATGGGTTTTTGCACTTTTTATGCACATTTGTCCTACTTTTAACAATTCTAAAAGCACCTTACCACTCCCAAAGGGCACATGGCCTACTTCAAGGGGCACCTGACCACTACCAAAGTTACCCTTGAATCAGATCCAAGGGGATAATTTATCTCATGCTGGCTGTCCAAAAAAGTCCGCAAAGTTCACCAGATTACACCTGCTCTTACCAGGTGTTTTCTGCACACTTCGAGTTTCGCATTTAAAGGCTACCAAAATCACACTTCAGTGGAGGCAGTTTGTGATTTAAATGTCCAGCGCTGTAAACAGTGCACCCGCGAAAATGGGAAGTGCCATGTTCAAGGTCGGGACTTGCAATTTTGGGGCAATTCTAGTTTCGTTATGGTCGAGGGGGTCATGCGATTTAATGAATATGCATGATATGCTAATACAAAAGTGTTCCCTTCCACCTGCCGTTGGAACCCACAATCCTCCGCCAAATTACTTCCCTACTTTCATCCAGCCTTCGGGAAGCTGATATTTTACTTCCATTGACATTTAAGTCCCTCCTGTTCATTTCATTTCCCAGTTCAGGAAGCTTCACTAAATTCCACCTGCTATTAAGCTACAGTAAGATGCTTTTCAAAATGCCCTTTGAAAGGCAACATTTACCTTTTGATTACCTCAATAAAATCCAGTAAATTTATGTAGTAAACAGCTCCAAATGTAATTCTTCATAATATTTAATCACTTTAATGTATTAAACATGTCAAAGTACACAAATGAGTGTGTAATTTCTTGAGTAACAGCACTGCCACATTTTTTATAATACTTCGTGAGCAACTTTTCTTTCAGATTTTCTCAGTTATCAACGAGTTCAGCCAGTGTCTCTTTACTTTCTCTTATCTCTTTAAAATCCCCTATTGTATATCTCATGTTTGTGTCTTCTTACAGTGCATCCAGCTTTTGTCATACCCCCTTTCCACTCGTCTCTCCCTTTCCGGCATATTCGCTTGAAGTGTCTGGAGAACATACATTTAGATCTCAGTTGTAGGATAACTCACTCATCGATATCTGTTATAAAATCCCTACAGTGTAGAAGGAAGCCATTTGGCCCATCAAGTCTGCACCAACCATCTGAAAGAGCATCCTGCCTAGGCCCACTTCCCCAACCTATCCCGGTAACCCCGGTTGCATATCTCTGGATACCAAGTGCCAATTTTTGCATGGCCAATTAACTTAACCTGCACATCCTGAACTGTGGGAGGAAACCGGAGCAACCAGAGAAACCCACGCAGACATGGGGAAAAAGTGAAAACTCCACACAGATAGTCACCCAAGGTCGGAATTGAACCCGTGTCCCTGGCACTGTGAGGCAGCAGGATGGATAGATATGCATGCATCTGAAGTAAGACAAACAAAAGCCAAATTATTTCTTTAAAAATGCAAAATGGACTTGTTACTGCAAGTGGTTCTCATAAAAGGTCTCGAAAGATACCCTCTTACCAGAAATGAATACTCAGAGTCGGCAAAATACATTGGCAGATGAGGTTTGAGAGTTAACAAAAAAAGAAATCAGGGCCATTTAAAAATTCATGAAATTACTAACAGTGGGATACAGGCAGATTATGGATAGGAATACTTGACCCTTGCTTGGCTATCCTGAGAAAAATGAATGACTAATTAATGAGTAGGGAAAATAAATCTACCACACTTAAATCAGAGCTCCTGTTACTGAATTGCAATCTCGAATGTATTTGGGGATTTTTTTTTAGTTCGTCTGTATAATAAAATAAAATTACGTCAGTTGTGAAACATATATATATTTTATATTACTGGATGTTTGGGAACTAGTAAATGGTTAATCTATGTTGTTTTTCAACTGAGAAACTAGAGTGAATGATCAGGACTCATTGTGCAGGACACTGCCAGTGCTGTAAATAATGATAAGATAAATCGGGAATGAACAATCAGTTGAGACCAACTTTGATTATAAAAGCCTGAGATTATAGGAGCAAAAAAAAAGAGAATGAAGGAGCTACTGAGTGCCAGACTTGTATGCACCTGCGAAAGAATAAGTAAGAGTAGCTGACACTGCTACATATTAAATATTGATTTTGACATATTGGGGCATCTATGTAACAGGAAAAGTATGATGGCAAATGTTTAGCTTGGAAGGAACAAGAAAAGAAAATTCAGAGAAGCGCTGACTATAGCACTACTAATAAAATAAAATAAAAATGACAGAATCCTGGGGGGGTGGATATAGGACTTAATGGGAAAACAGAGGAGAACCATCAACCACGCCACAGATGGGATGATTTGAAGAAAACATTTGTGGGGACCCCTTATGATGGCCACTTATTCAGAAGTGCATTGTGTTAACGTTGGCGAAGGTTTTGGAGATACTCAAAATATTGACAAATGGTTCAGCAGACAATTCAAAGGCTTGCAAAAAGGCAATCACGGGAGGCCAGCAGTCCACACCACCCCAGATCACAGTTCTTGAAGCCATGTAGTTTCAATCAGTTGGGTGGCACCAAGTAGTCATGCTCCATCCATTTCGGCATTAAGGGGGGAACAAAGAACATGCTGCAAGAACACTTTGACTAAAGCGTATTGTTTTGTCAACAGCTCGGAAATGACTGAGAGCCAATTCCATCCCACCCCCTAGAGTAATAAATGATTTCCACAGGGATTAACTCAATTATGATCAGGGAGAAAACACATCAGGAAAAAATCCTGCACATTCTAAAATTGAATATCACACAAAATAACTGTGTTGCCAATTTTAAAAACTATTGTCAAGCTACTTTAATTGGCAAGATGGTCTGATTGACACCATTTTGAGATGTGTTCTAACATTGAAGGCCAGTCAGTATTTATAGTGAGGCTGTCACGGTGCAATGCTCAAATCGTCTGCAGGCTGGATTCCACTTGCCCTGTATCTTTCTTTAAAGAATTATATCTCACATGCATTAATATCGGAAATGCTCGGCTGTTGTTATGTTGGGCTGAAACATCTAATGGAGTATTATGTACCGTTCTGGGCGCCAGACTATAGGAAGTATGTGAATGTATTGGAAAGAGTGCAGAAGAGGTTTACAGGAATGGTTCCAGGGATGAGAAACTTTAGTTAAGGAGGATAGAGCGGAGATTTGGGACTGCTCTCATAGATAGATAGAACAGTACAGCACAGAACAGGCCCTTCGGCCCTCGATGTTGTGCCGAGCAATGATCACCCTACTCAAACCCACGTATCCACCCTATACCCGTAACCCAACAACCCCCCTTAACCTTACTTATTTAGGACACTACGGGCAATTTAGCGTGCCCAATCCACCTAACCTGCACATCTTTGGACTGTGGGAGGAAACCGGAGCACCCGGAGGAAACCCACGCACACACGGGGAGGACGTGCAGACTCCACACAGACAGTGACCCAACCGGGAATCGAACCTGGGACCCTGGAGCTGTGAAGCATTTATGCTAACCACCATGCTACCGAGCTGCTCCTTGCAGAGAAGGAGGCTAAGAGGAAATTTGATGGAGGTGAGGGGGCAGGTCAGGATACACAAGGAGAAACTGCTCCTGCTTGTAAAAGGATCAAGAACAAGAGGGCATAGATTTAAAGTATTCTGCAAAAGAAGCAAATGTGATGTGAGAAAAAACGTTTTCACAGAGTGAGTGGTTCGGGCCTGGAATACAAGGCCTGCAAGTGTGGTGGGGGCAGGTTCAATTAAAGCATTCAAGGAGCAGTAGATGATTATTTTAATAGAAACAATGTGCAGGGGTGCGGGGAAAAGGCAAGGGAATGGCACTAAGTCATGGTGCTCATTTAGAAAGCCAGTGCAGTCATGATTGGCCAAATAGCCTCCTTCTGCGCTGTAACAATTCTGTGATTCTGTGGAGTGACAAATGAATACAATTGCCACTCTGTGCGAAATTGTATTTCTCTGTACTTCCCTTGCAGTCCAGGTGATCCTATCTCGCCAGACCTTCTAATTCAGGCTGACAGATCTGGATGGTGGAGCCTAGTGCCAAGGGTTGTAGTGTCACTTTTGTTTACTTCTGTAAGTCAGGTAAGTTTAAAGGTCCAGCCAACTTTTATGCTCCTTGACAAGCCAGGGAGGAGGTAAGTGGGTAGAATTCAGAAGGGTGTTGGGAGGCTGTGAGTGTCGGGTCAGGCCCTGGAGCTGTGGGGAAGGAGTGTTCAGTCGGACCTTGAGGGGGATGGGGGTGGAGGTCACAGATCGGGGCTTTGGGGGTGTATCAGATCAAACCTTTCAGAGGAGCGTGAGAGCATCAAGTCGGGCCTTGGGGTGGAGGGGTATATGGAAAAGAGTGACGAGTCTGACCTTCTGTTGTACAGGGCACTGGTGAGATCACATCTGGGGTACTATGAGGGTGTCAGGTCAGGCCTTGGCTGGAGAGTCGGATTGGGCCTTACGGGTGGGGGGGGGGGGGGGGGGAATGTCTGGACTAGCCTTGCCAGGAGGTGGTCCCAGGTCAGAGCAAGGCTTCGGGAAGTTTTGGGGTACGGCCTTTTGGAGGTGTCGTGTCAGGCCTTGGGGGATGGGTTAACTGGTGGCCTTGGGGGGGACGAGGGTATGTTGAGCGTGTTCAGGCCATGTGTGGATGGTGGGATGGCAGGCGTCGGGTTTGATGATTGCAGGGAGGTGCGTTAGGGAGTTGGGCCTAGCAGTGGTGAGTCCTGTGGTAGTGTGAGAAAATCCTGCAGGTTGGAGTTCCCGTTAGGAGGATGCAGTCCCTTGGGATGGATGAGGGTGTCCCTTCAGGGTTCAGGAGCATGGATAGAGTCCTATTTGGGGTTCAGTGTTGGCATGTAAATAGTTACCCAGGAGCTGGAAATTATTTTAATTGTTCTGAACTTTTCTGGGTAACTATTAATGTAAGACAGTCAAAACCATCCAAAGTTTTCGATTTAAACCACATTTTCAGATGGTTCCCAGTACAGGGCAATTGCCCATGGGGAGTGTACACTTCCCAGGCAATTATTGTACAAATCTTGCCCGGGGAGCTGCCAGGTGTGATTCCCTAATGCATCAAATATGATGGCCTGAAGCTCGGAAGTTATGACCCGTTTTCTTTGCTGGGTTCCACGATTGCAGAGATGGAGGGTTAGACATAAAAAATCTGGCAGTTTGCTCCGATAAGAAAATTGAGGCCTACTATCTCATGGGGAAAAGAATTTGTAAAAAAAAAACCAGTGGGTCAGGCGACTGACCTAACTAAATGCCTGTGTCCTTGCAGGGCTGGTTGAAGGATAATGACACAGAGCAAAGGAAGATATTATTTCAATTACTTGTCTTTATTATTTTGTACAAGAAAGGTACTGTTCAAAGGAGGCTTGAACAAATTATCGGCCAGTTGGCTTTCAGGGGGGGGGATTCTCTGTTCCAGAAACTAAGTGCTCCCGCCAGTGGAAAACCGTGTCTCGCTGGCACCGAGGTGAAATTCTCAGACCATCGCTATGCAAAATATTGCATAGTGGTGAACACACTGGTTTCCCAGCACCTACTGATGTTGGGCCGCCATTTGAATGGGTACCCCAATCCCAGCGTCAAGAGACAGACTGCTCACAATGCAAATGTTGACCGTCCCCCAACCGTTAGGAAATGGAGCACCCCAACCCCTCATCAAGGAGGGGCATTCACTTCCCCATCATGAAAATAACGTGTCACACCCCACACCATGCACGCATGAGGGTGACCCGACCTCCCCACCTGAACCGCCCAGCACCCCCTTTCAGACCCCCTCCCCAGACAACTGCCCTCATCCAGACCCTGCTCCCTGGCATTAAAAATGGTGCATTGCCCTCTGGCACCATGGCACTGACACCCTAGCAGTGACACCTTAGCCTGGCGTGCTGGACCCCGAGAGGGTGAAAGGGGTTACTCCATTGCTCATGTCCCCCTCTGCCACTGCCAGGCTGCAGAAGGTGGGTCTCCCAAGGGTCCGGGGATTGGGTGGGCTCCACCTGTTGATAATGGATGGGGGTCCCTTTTCTGGACTGGCCCTTCCAGCTCTGGGAAACCTGAAGAACACTCTTGGCACTGTGATGTAAGGCAGCCCTCTGGTCAAAATCATCACCCTGGTCTGAACTGTTTAAGCTCATCGGGGTGGCATAGTGGTTCGCACTGCTTCCTCACAGCTCCAGGATCCCTGGTTCAATGCCAGCCTCCGCTGACTATGTGGAATTTGCACCTTCTCCCCTGTCTACGCGGGTTTCCTCTGGGTACTCTGGTTTTCTCCCACAGTTCAAAGATATGCAGGTTAAGTGGATTGGATATGCAAAATTGCCCCTTAGTGGCCAAAAAAGGTTAGGTGGAGTTAGTGGGACAGGGTGCAGGCACGGGCTCAAGTAGGGTGTTCTTTCCAAGGTCCAGTGCAGACTCGATGGGCTGAATGGCCTCCTTGTGCACTGTAAATGCGATGATTAAGTGGCCTTCTCACTCTGATGAGTAAATCAGACAGTTCATTGAAGATTCCAGGAAGATGACTTTCATTCTCCTCAAATCTGCTCCCTCAGCCCTATACTTTTAGGACTGTTGCTGTATGAAATGCCAGAAATTCTTAGAAAGCCCACAACACTTGAAAAGCCTTGAAGTCCCCTGAGGTCCTTTGAAATGGGCAGCATTCATCCAATTCATGGTGCAGTACCTTTAACTAGCCTTTGATTGACAGCTTAATAGTTTAAACCTAGCTGCCAGGAGGTTTGTTTGTTTATCTTTCCCTTCATACTTGAACACATCTGAAGTATCCTCCATTGATCACAATGTTTATGAAAATTCTTCCTCTGTTTGACAGCTGCTGACAACTTCAACAATGGTAAGTAGTTTCTGCTGTTAGAAAGAGGAAGTGAAATCACTTAGCTGTTTTTAAATGGCCAGCAGCTGGTTCCATTGCATAAGGGGAGGTGGAGTTTCAGGCTTCCAGCCTGTAAATCCAATTCTAATGAATGCATACAGATATTTGCATGTTCGCACTGGAGCGGGATGTGAAGCCCTCTATGGTTGACGGGGCAGGACCGGAGAAGGGGAATGGGGCTGCCGCTCACCGCCAATCCTGTTTTTGGGCCAAAGTTGGGATTCTCTGCCCGATCGGAATTCCCAATCTTAGTGGCGGGCAACGGAAACTTCTGGCCCAAGTTCCAATTAAATGAACTGTCATGAATGTGGGTGGCACAGTGGCACAATGATTAGCAGTACTGCCTCACAGCTTCCTGGACGAGGGTTCATTTCCAGCCTCAGGTGACTCTCTGTATGGAGTTTGCACTTTTTCTCTGTGTCTGCATAGGTTTCCTCCAGGTGCTTTGGTTTCCTCCCACAGTCCAAAAAAGTGAAGGTTAGGTGGATTGGCCATACTAAGTTGCCCCTTAGTGTCCTAAAGGTTAGGTGGGGTTAGTGGGTTACGGGGATAGGGTGGAGGTGTGGGCTTAAGTAGGGTGCTCTTTCCAAGGGCTGGTGTAGACTCAATGGGTCGAATGGCCTCCTTCTGCACTGTAGGGATTCTATGATTCTAATATGCTGCTGATTTTTTTTATCTTTCCTTAGCTTTTACTACTTTAAATGCAGTAGTATAATCCATTAATATAGTCCATATTTACCAATTATTTACTGATGCATTAGAAATCTTTGAATTACTGTCAATAAGTTTTTTTTACGATGGCAACCGTTGATTGCAATGCATTTCCCTTACTTATCATAAGAGAAGTTTTACATCTTTTCCGATGGAGCAGACTTTCCCCACAAACATACCTATATTAGTCTTTTTTTAAATAAATTTACTGTACCCAATTATTTTCTTTTCCAATTAAGGGGCAATTTAGCCTGGCCAATCCACCTAGCCTGCACATCTTTTGCGTTGTGGGGGTGAAACCCACGCAGACGGGGGGTGAATGTACAAACTCCACATGGACAGTGACCCAGGGCCGGGATTCAAACCCGGGTCCTCAGCACCGTAGAACCAATGTTAGCCATGATAAATGGTCTGTTTCCTGGAAACAGTGGTGCAAGTTATTGAAATTTGTAGCACGTTTGTAAAGCCATTTGATTCAGAATTTGCAGGAACTACCCAATGTAGCCAGGCTGTAATCACACGGCAGGAAGCTGGCACAACACAACAGGACTATCAGCAAGGCTGCACAAAGTGAAGGGAAATCTCCTGGTTTTTTAAATGGGCGAGCCTGAATGAATAAAGGTGTCTGCCGCTAGCAATTTCTTATTCTTTCAGTGTAATCATCAATTTGTACTTCAAGTGGTTCAGCAGATCTACAGCTATCTGTGGCAGCACAGGAAGCTCAGCATGGTAACGTCTCAGCTAATTTAAAGCCCTTGTGTTGTTGAATCAAACTTGACAAGACACCGGCAAAACAGAAACTATCATGCCACGTGAGAATTGGCATAGGAATGGGTTCAGTAACTGAGGCAAAGGGATTGCAAAAAACAGAAGACATCAAAAGTGGTGTTTACAAATATGAGGAAAGAGGCTTGCATTAAAGAAAAATATTTATAACATTACATCCAAGTCATTTTCTTCGAACTACTTCAGCTTGCCAGATCGACTGCAGCTTTCTAAATCAGCACCCATTCCCCACAATGCGTGGAGACCAAAACATTTGGCTCCTCTTCGGTTCCTCGTCCTTCTGCAACTGCTCGACCGTTTTTTTTTAAAGAATAGATTTCTGTTTGGAGCCAAATTAAAAGGATATTTTTCATTCCCACTTACCAAAGCAACAAACATGAAAAATATATTTACAATATATATAATTTGCCTGCATGGGGTTTTGAAATGATGATACAATTGATTTCACCTTCGCATGAAGCGACAAATTAACCTCCAGCACAACAATAATTTAAATGTGAAAATTTATATTTTTTTAAATTAGAGAGTCAAAACATTTTTTCTCTGAATCATCCAGTTATTTGAGTACAGATAAAGGGACAAAAGACAATCTTGTTTCTATGCAAATTCACTTACTGCAGTCAGTAATTGTAAATGTATAAGTTAATAATTTTAAAGTTTTATTTCTGTAGTGCACCCTGACAAATAAATTTACATTTCTCCACCTGTACCTAGAATGACTGCAAAATATTTATAGGATTTTCTCTGAGAATTGTAATGTTTCAAGGAAACAAGATTTCCCATCCTGAATTAAAATGGCCACTTCTCTGGTTACCATTAAATTAGTTCCCAAAGGTGATCACATTGAGGAGTTTCTAATATGTAGAACTATTGGCAATGCAAGACCATAATGTGGCAAACACGGTCACCAAGCTTCAGTGCCTTCACCTTACAGATAGAGAAGTAGCAGCAGCTGCTGTTTATCCTGCGACTTTAACTTTTACTTGCTTCAAATATATTAAATATATATACATATAATCTGGAAAAGAATTAAAAGCAAAAACTGGATTCAGATGGCTGACATTGTCCACCCTCCCCACGGCATGTTTCTCACGGCAGGAGGTGACCTGCTGTTGGCTGGTGGTGATATTTTCTGTTCCTGCCACTGTCAATGGGATTTCCCATTGAATCCACCCCACACTGCCCAGAAACCCGCAGTGGGGGATGGGACACAGCAGAGTGACTGGAAGATCCCGCTCACGTGAACAGCTAGGTGATCTCGTCTGGTATGTGGGGTTTGCTCACACATGACGACACCTGAAACTTACAATGGATTTAGACATCCCGCACCTGTCCTAACACACTGTAGCATTACATTTGCACCATTACAGCTTGCTCATAAGGTGTTAAATTTTTGTTAATTGTTGTGCTAATAAAGAAAGAAAGACTTGCATTTACGTCGTGCTTTGCGTGACCACTGGACATTTCAAAGTGCTTGACAGCCAATTAAGCACTTTTGAAGGGTGGTCACTCTTATAATGCAGGAAACACAGCAGCCAGTGTGTGCGCACCAAGTTCCCACAAAGAGCAACTTTATTAATGACCAGCTAATCTCTTTTTGTGATGTTGGTTCGAATATAAGCTCTGGCCAGGACACTGAGGATGCACAAGGGGATATCTTGCTCTTCAAAAAAGTGCCAATGGGATCTTTTACATCTACCAGAGCAGATAGATGGGGTCCACAGTTTAACTTCTCAAACTGAAGATTCAAAGTAAATATGATGCTCATTTTATCATAATACTGTGCTTCTTTTTAATTGTAAGATTATTTGAAGAGCTGGATCAAATCGCTATTGGCTGGCTTAATGACGGGTAGATTAATTGATTTAAAATCATTAGTTGATGGAAAATGAATCAACTATAATTAATCAATTAAAACACCAGTACATTTCTGCAACAAGTAGTGCTTTAGGAGATAAATTGTACAAAATGACAGGACAAAATAAAACCATGAATATTAGTAAAATCCTAATGTGAGCCCAGGAAGCACAGTAAAGCTTTTATACATATGGGAAGTTACAAGATCTTAAAACAGCAAAGCCATATCTTTTCTGTAAGTGAACAAACTGGTGATAATTCTCTCCAATACTATCAAGAACTTGCACGTCCTTCCATGCAGAAAAAGGTGAGCTGATTCTTAAACCCAAGGGCATCCCATTCATCGTGTCCTGTTATCACATTTGCCATAAGGGGATCCCATTAAGAGGAAAAGGTGGCCTAAAATCTTAAAGATAAGACCTTCAGACACCAAGTTGCATGTGCATTTTACACCATGCAGGAATTTCACCTAGTATGTTGATAGACTAAAATATCACGCAACAAAATCCAATACAAATATCCTACCTTTCCAACACGTGTGCTGCCACAGACCTGAGGCAGTGCTTTGCACAGCTTGTAACTTATTAGTATTTGCTGGAAACATTTTGCAACATCCAGCAAAAACTGTTTTTTTCCCTCAATCATCAGCCTTATATCAAATAATAGTAAATCATACCATCCTATGATTATCCTGATGACAAGTTGATTTCTTCATCTCTGTTTTTACCTTTTGCTGTGACTATGCCCTTAATATTACAACAGGTCTTAGCTACGCCTGGGGTAGTATGAGGGAAGGGTAGTAAATGAACCCCACATCCATCATTTTGGACACACCAAAGGTGTCCTTAGAACACAATTTGCAATCCCATGTGACTAAATGTACACTGCCCTTGATGCTGGTTCATTGTACATACAGCAAGCCCGGTATTGTGGAAGTTTGTTCAACCTTCACCAACGTGTTATTTTATCACATCACAATAACAGTGGCTAATTTCAAGGGTAAAGAGTCAAATTATATCAATTTTTTAAGCGTGTACATATTACAAGGGAAAGAAACCTGATAATGATGATAGAGCTTACAGTAAGAACAAAAGGACTAGGAGCAGGAGTAGGCCATATGGCCTTCAAGCCTGTTCTACCATTCAGTAAGATCATGTTTGATTTGATTTTGGTTTTAACACCACTTTCCTGCCTGTTCGCCATAACCTCTGAACCCCTGCAGTTCCAGAGTCTAACTCAGCCTTGCATATCTTCAGTGACCCAGCTTTCCGAGCTACCTGGGGTTGAGAAATGTAACACCCAGAGAGAAGAGATTTCCCCCCTCATCCTCGTCTTAAATGGGTGACCCCTTATCCTGAAACTATGGCCCCTTCTTTTAGATTCCCCCACAAAGGGCTTCTGTCAGCATCTACCCTGTCAAGCCACTTCAGAATCATTTATATTTCAATAAAACCACCTCTTTTCCGTAACAGCCTCCCCGGACAGGCGCCGGAATGTGGCGACTAGGGACTTTGCACAGTAACTTCATTGAAGCCTACTCGTGACAATAAGCGATTTTCATTTTTCATTTTCTTTTTCTTCTAAACTCCAATAAGCCGAACGGGCTCTAAATTTTTCCTCGTAAAGCAATCCCTTCATCCCAGGAATCGACCTAGTGATTCACCTCGTGCAAGGACGTAGTTAATTAACCATGGTCTCTCTCTATTAAGAGTGCTAAGTTGCTATATAACTTGCGGGGCACCATTTCGCATCAAGTGTAGGACAGACAAGAAGGCAGATCCCAAGTCTACCTCAGCTGGAACAGGAACAGAACCCATGCTGTTGGTATTATTCTAAACCACATGCTAGCCACTTAGCCAAGTGAACCAGTCCTAATACAAGTATACCCCTCTTTAAATCAGAAGACCAATATTATATAACTAAATCGATTGGTGTATTGGGCACAGTATGATTAAAGTGGTCTTAAAATAAGAATATGTTCATGATATCATAACAATTTGACTGGACATGTTGACAAGGAGGGCTTGGACAAAGAATACTCAATTTAATCACATATTCCTTTCAATTCGGTATTCAACAAGTTAAAAGGTTGCAGGCTCTATTCAGAACTTCTCAGAATTACATATCACTAATTCTGACATATCTTTAGTTCATGCATTTCATATGACCAAAATCTCCAACTGTGCCTTCAAATTCTACAAGAAATTCCAATTGCTACATTGAATTACTGTGCAATACTGTGCAACAAAAGCTATTCCTATTACGCAGGCCACATGTCAAATCATTATTGCTGTTCAGTAATCAAACTCCCATTAAGATAATACATTCACACTTTTAATATATCCAGTTACATTTCCTGCTTTAGCTCTCAAAATTAATTTTTGGAAGCAAGTAGTACATTTTGGTTTTAGACTCTGGAATATCGGCCAATACAGGAATGTGAAACTGTGAAGACAAATATCTGGGCAGGATTATCCCCACAGGTTTCAGAACACCGCTGTCATGGGCAACTGGGGATTAGACATTAATACTGTCGGGGAAACAGTCACTGGGCTATGATTTTCCCCTGAATTAACCAATTTGTGGCCAGAGGCAGGTTCACTATCCATTTGGACAATGGGCAGGCTCTCGAAGCAAGCTACCAAAGTCCTGAAGCTCAGAAAAAGCAGCAATTTGCTAGCACAGGGACTTGAGAGAAGAGGATGCCTCCATTTTGAGGTGGCCTCTCTCTATCTTTTCCAAATTAATCAAAAATGGATAAGCAGCTGGGCTACGCCTGTGGAGGCAGAGCCCCTCCATGGGTTGGATTCTAATCTGGGAGTATTGCAGACTCAGCCAACCCCCATTACATTCTGCTATCATGAGGCTGCACCCTGGCAACTGTTCCATCTCTTTATGCTTCCGGAAACCGACAGGAAATCCTGCAGTGAGCCTTAATAGGCCCAAATTGGCTACCTGTCTGCAAGCGGGTAGCCCTGGTGCAAGCATCCAATCCCTCCCACCCACCCTTCACCCCCACCCCCCACATCCCTTCTCCAGGAAAACAGCCCCAGGGCAGAATAGAGCCAGGGAACTGGCACATTAGCTCGCATCATGACATTCCGAGCCCTCCCCCCTCTCTACGTATACCCATCAGTGCCTGAAAATTCAATTTAAGTAAGAAGTGTCAATCAAAGCTAACTGGAGTAACATCCATGTACTTTATGACTAGTTTTGGTTATGGGGTTATATTAAACAATAACAGGAAATATGTTGTCCTTTAGGGTTCGATGACTTACAAAATCAATATGACTTAACCAAATACCACATGCAATACCATAAATATGTCATTGCTATAAATCCACTTTCAGTACAATTTAAAAATGGATTAATAAACAATTCATCTCAAGAACTGTTGGGCTGATCTATGGCAGTTGTGTAGCTATGGTATTAAATTAAAGAAATGAAAATTAAGTTAAAGTTCCTACCCAAGATGGACACTGTCTTTTTTAATGCAGTTTTTCCAAGGATCTATGTGGACAGATTTGCAAATACCACTTATCTACATTAAGGGTCAGAATATCCATCAATTCAGCATCTGTTTTAGGCTGTCACAACAAAGTCACAGTCTTACATAATCTTAAAACCAAAATACAGATCACATTGCAGTGATCCAATTAAGATAGAAATGCTTGCAATCAGGCAGGAAGCAAGTCCTGCAACAGATTGTGGGGCTGTAACATCAATTTCTTAAGTGCATTTAAAGGATTACAATTGTTTCTTCTGGCTTGGTATAGAAACACCTATCGAGGTACTGCATACCACATTACTATAATTGGGTACCTGAACAAATGCCTCTATTGCAGTGGGAGGTATAGGAGAAATGCATTGGCAATTTTTTTACATTTGAACTCCATGCCCTTCTACTTCAGTTGCTTCCACATTTTTTGCTGTTTAGTCTTTCACTGGCAGCAGCATGCTGTGTAGCTGTAATGTGCACAATTGGTGGACAATAATTTCAGCTAATAAAGAACAGCTTGGGAAATAAGCCTCTTAAGTTCAGTTTACATGGAACTTAGATCCAATTCAAATCATTTCATTCTGAATAACTTAAGAGTTGCAGTGTTTCACCCTGTCAAAATGCCTAAAAGCTGTTGTGGTATTTACATGAGGAGTACCTGATTTATTTTGAGGTCTGATGCTCCCATGGAGTGCACATTACAGCACTTGCTATGGCAAGTTGAGGCATGCATCACAATGTACGTGTGGTAACAAGGGTTTTTATGAATCAAAGTCCTGGAGAATCTATGAGAAAAAGAAGCCTGTTGAAAAGGGAGCGCAGTCTGATCAAAAACACTCTAAACGTTCAGTTGAGTACCATGCTACCTATTCTTCTTTGGGGTGAGACTTCAATGTAGCCGACTTTATTGAGAAAACTTTTCTCCCTCTGCTCAGTATGTCGATTTGGCCTGAACTAAATTTAAGCAGTCTCAACTCAGTTATTAGCTTGTGTGAGTCCGCAGCACAAGAGGTGCCCGTAATTGCCACTAAACTGACAAAAATAGGTGATTGGGAGGTCACAAGGATCACTGCTGATGTTAAGTATGCAAAATTCAGATTGCTGTAGAGGGAGGATGTTGTTCTGAGCAGCATTCCCTGCAATGTTTTTTTGAGTGCTTGTTCAGTTTATTTAATGTGGAGATGCCGGCGTTGGACTGGGGTGAGCACAGTGAGAAGTCTTACAACACCAGGTTAAAGTCCAACAGGTTTGTTTCAAACACTAGCTTTCGGAGCACTGCTCCTTCCTCAGGTGAATCCTCACTGCTAGTGTTTGAAACCAACCTGTTGGACTTTAACCTGGTGTTGTAAGACTTCTCACAGTTTCTTTAAGTGTGGGGCCCCTTCAATCTTTTGTGCTGCTCTGCACACACACCAGTTTAAGGGGTGTGACATGCTTGCAGCTGTCATGAGGACTTATGGGTTGCTGCACAGTCATGCAGCTTAAAGAGAATATTGGTTCTGAGGCATATCAGAAAAACAGAAAGAGCTTTAATCTTCATCCAATCATTCCATAATGACTTGGAGATGCTTGCTACAAACATTGGATGTCCTAGTTTTGGACTTGCACTCCTTTGGGAATCAAAATAAACAAAAATGGAAGATCCAAGTATACATGATACAGTTTGTCTCATTATTTAATCGCCCCCCTCCCCCTTAAACTACATTTGTATCATTGTTGTTGAACAGGAAATGTAGGCAAGGTTAAATTGTCCCACAAGATATTTAATAGTCTATTCATATGTGTTTGGCAATTGCATAACAGTACTAGATTAATAAAGGTTATGGAGAAAGGGTAGGAATTTGGAATTAAAAAGATAGATTTGCTGTGGTTTGCAAATTAATTCCTTATTTTTTAAAACTTATTTTTCCTGAATTACTTTTAGGTTCTCCTGCTCCGCACCCTATTCCTTCGCCTTTATCAATGCTGCTCTTTCATTCTCTTCCCTGTTCCACATTTCTTTCCAGTCTGGGGACAGACCCATTCCCCAATCATTTCCAGGCCTTCGTTATGCCTAGAACCATCTTCATTGCCTTTCTGCTGAAGGTGAGTTTCTCTCTAGTTTTGTGTTTCTCTCATTAATGCACTCCTGTGCTCGCTCAGCACTGAGGACTTTGTTCTTGTGTAAAGCTTCCTTAAATGATACTTTAAATTCAGAAGCTTGCTGATGGCATGAGGGTGAATTTTGAACGAAGTGGCATTCCCTCATTACTAATTTGCCCAAATTCTTAGCAGAGAAAACGGGCTTTTGCTACCTTTTCATACATTTCAGCTGGTTCATAGTAAACTTGTTTGAATGCTTTTTAGATGAGGTAGACCAGTAGAGGAACACCAGAAGCAATGTTTAGCTGTTTTAGTAATCAGATGTATCTCCGTTCAAGGATAGATGCCTCATTAATATAACCCTATTTTTCACAATAAAGACATCATCACATAAGTGACAAAACCAAATGAATTTTAAAGAAAAGTATGTTGCTCTGTATTTTTCTGACTGTGGTATATATTATATTATCAATAATTCCTGGGGGGTTAAATTGGCTTTTGCCAAGTGGACAATTGTGAATCAACAGCTGATGTTACACCCCATCTGCTGACATCAGTAAGAAATAGAATGTATAATAATCTTTATTGTCACAAGTAGGCTTACATTAACACTGCAATGAAGTTACTGTGAAAAGCCCCTAGTCGCCACATTCCGGCGCCTGTTCGGGTACACAGAGGGGGAATTCAGAATGTCCAAATTACCTAATAACCTGTAAAGGGAATGGGAAGCATGCTGTTAATTCATTATTGCCCATTCTGCACAATAGCGAAAGACCAATTCCTCCTTCCCTCACCCAGTTCCTGTGTGAAGTTACTGCTTGGGCCTAATTTGCAAAGTGGTGTCAGGAACTCAACACCCATATGAGTCTCAGGACCCAGCCCAGGGGCCTCAACTGCATTATCCACACAATACTATTCTGTAAAGTTAACTGGGCAGGAGGCAAGCTCAATTAGTGGCACTGAACACCATCAGGAGTTGCTGGCAAAGGAAGACAGCAACAATAATGGGGCCTACCACTGCCTTGCTGAAAATAGCAGCAGCTCCTCAAAAGGCCAACAGCATTGTCATGGAGGAAAGGGGCCATGTGCACAAAGACATGGACAATTAGACTGGATTATCAATGGGCAAGTCACATATTTTCAATAGTCTGATGCTCGCCCAAGCACCAGTTAATTTTGCATTTATACAACAGAATTCTAAGCAGCAACCTGCCTTGGAGAGTATACCTCAGATGAATAAGCAAGGCGTAGAAAGCTTTGTTCACGATATTGATTGTGGAAATTATTAATACAAAACTTTGAAGTGCAACTACAGCAATTCTTTTGCTCCTGGTGTCAATGGAGATCTTTGATTTAAACATTCATCTGTCTGGTACTGCTCCAGTCAATGCTTTCTGACAGTCTTCTATCCACTGCAGTCCAGGGTGGAATCTCTTGAAGTAGGCAAACTTCAACAAGCCCACGGACCTGCATTCAATCAATGCTTATTGTTCATTCACCTAATTGCTCACAATCCCTTTGAATATCAATTTTCTCTTATTTGCTTCCTGTCATCAACAAATTTTATACTGTTGTTATTACAACTATTGACTGTTGTTTACTAAAAGCTTCACTATCTGCTGATTATTTATTTGTATCAACTCAGATTTCCAATATAAAATATTAAGCAAGCTACAGTGGTCTCAAATGATAGGAACATCTGGAGAAAATGCACCTTATAGAAACTTAAAAACCCAGGAGCAATCATTGCAAATAATCACCATGAATAAAGCATACACAGAGGATAGAAATCTGACTTTAGTATTTCTGTTAAAAGAGACATGCTGTGAAAGCTTTTTGTCTTGGACCCATCAGAACAAATGCAAGAGTACTAATCTTCAATGAAAACACAACCAATTTATATTGCATGAGAAAATGGTCCTGATTGATTGGCAAGGGGGCTGTGATTGATCGAGATGTTACCATGAGGAATGCACTGGGGAACAACTATCCCCAAAGCTTTGTTTAAATTCAAAAAAGGCAAGTTACCTCTGACTGATCAAGGTGTCATTGATATTACAAAATCAGCAACTTGCGCAGTTGAGTTCAGTTTTAATGATATCACGTACACCCAAATAGATGGGATTCCAATGGGATCCCCTCTAGGCCAAGCTCTCACTCACATTTCTGTCAGTTTGCATGAGAAATGCATTTTCAATGGAATGATCCCTAACCTCCTACTCCTTGCATATTTCCAATAGGTAGATGATACTTTTTCTATATTTGAATGTGAAGTTGCATACCCTTAATGAGATTCTCCGGCCCACGATGGGCCAAGTGGCTGCCCGTTTTTTTTTGCCAGTCCCGCCGGCATAAATTGGAATAGGTCCTTACCGGCGGGACATGGCGGTGCGGGCGGCCTCCGGGGTTCTTGGGAGGGGGGGAGAGGGGGCGCCGGGGGGGATCTGGCCCCGGGAGGTGCCCCCACAGTGGCCTGGCCCACGATCGGGGCCCACCAATCCGCGGGCGGGCCTGGGCCGTGGGGGCACTTTATTCTTCCGCCCTGGCGGCTGTCGCAGTCCGCCATTGCCAGTGCGGAAACTAAGCCCTCTGCACATGCACGGGGGTGACGCCAGCACACGCTTGACAAATTTGCTGGGGTTCTTTGAGGTTGTAACTCGTAGAGTTGATTCGGGGGAGCCTGTGGACGTGGTTTATTTGGGCTTTCAACAGAGTCCTACGTAAGAGAGTAGCGTGTACAACTAAAGTGCATGGGCTTAGTTGTAGTGTATTGAGATGGATAGAAAACGGGATGGCAGGCAGGAAATAAAGAGTAGGAATAAACGGGTCTTTTTTTGAACGGCAGGCAGTGACAAGTGGGGTGCCGCACAATTCAGTCTGGGACCCCAGCTATTCACAATATATGTTCATGCTTTAGATGTGGAAACTAACTGTAATATCTCCAAATTTGCAGATGACGCTTAGCTGAGTGAGAGGGTGAGCTATGAGGAGGATGCACAGATGATTCAGTGTGATTTGGACAAGCTGTGGGAGTGAGCAAATGCAAGACAGATGCAGTATAATGTGGATAAATGTGAGATTATCCATTTTGGTAGCAAAAACAGGAAGGCAGATTATCTGAATGGCTATGAATTGAGAAAGGGGAATGTGCAACAAGACCTGTTTGTCCTTGTATACCAGCCGCCGAAGGTAAGCACGCAGGGGCAGCAGGAGGTAAAGAAGGCAAATGGTATGTTGGCTTTCATAGCAAGAGGATTCGAGTACAGGAGCAGGTATGTCTAGTTGCAATTATACAGGGCCTTGGTGAGACCACACCTGGAATATTGTGTGCAGTTTTGATCTCCTTATCTGAGGAAGGATGCTCTTGCTCTAGAGCAGGGGTGGGCAAACTTTTCCGTGCAAGGGCCACATTCAGAAATTCGCAATTTTAAAGGGCCGCATAGTATATTAAGTAAAATAATTAATATTTAAAATAGCCAAAATAAAAG
This sequence comes from Scyliorhinus canicula, assembly GCF_902713615.1. Taxonomy (NCBI): domain Eukaryota; kingdom Metazoa; phylum Chordata; class Chondrichthyes; order Carcharhiniformes; family Scyliorhinidae; genus Scyliorhinus; species Scyliorhinus canicula. Next base: position 255,650,907 of record NC_052146.1, read on the forward strand.
GTTTTTAAAGAAAAAAAAGCAATTAATTTTTATTAATTAATATTTTAAAGTAGAAACTTTACATGAAACACATTTATTTGAAAAACAAAGTAACTCAGTTTAAAGAAAAAAAAGCAATTAATTTTTATTAATTAGTATTTTAAAGTAGAAACTTCACATGAAACACATGTTGTACCGAGCAATGATCACCCTACTCAAGTCAACGTATCCACCCTATACCAGTAACCCAACAGCCCCCCCCCCCCCCCCCCCATTAACCTTAAAATTAAAAAAACAAAATGTTTTTTTTTTTTAATTTTTTTATTTTTTTATTTTTTTAATGACTTGATCTTGGTGGGCCGCATAAAGACCTTTGGCGGGCCGCATGCGGCCCGCGGGCCGTAGTTTGCCCACCCCTGCTCTAGAGGGAGTGCAGCAAAGGTTTACCAGACTGATTCCTGCGATGGCAGGACTGACACGTGAGGAGAGATTGACTCGGTTAGGATTATATTCACTGGAATTCAGAAGAATGTGGGAGATCTCATAGAAACCTATAAAATTTGAACAGCACTAGACAGGGTAGATGCAGGAAGGATATTCCCGATGGTGGGGGTGTACAGAACGAGAGGTCACAGTCTGAGGATATAGGGTAGACTGTTTGGGACTAAGATGAAGAGAAGTTTATTCACCCAGAGAGTGGTAAGCCTTGGGGAATTAATAACCACAGAAAGCAGTTGAGGCTAAAACAGTGTGGTGTAATTTACTGGCTGTTCACGCTGGCAGGATAGTCCGGTCCCACCAATGGCGCACAGGTTTCCTGGCAACGATGGGTACAGTCAATGGGAAATTCCAAAAACCGTGGCATGATGCCCTGTATATTTTCAAGAAGGAGTTAGATATAGCTCTTGGGGGGAAAGAGATCAAAGGATATGTGGAAGAAGGCAGGAATAGGGGGCGGGATTCTCCGACCCCCCCCCCCGGGTCGGAGAATCGGCGGGAGATAGCGTGAATCCCGCCCCACCTCTCCGACGCTGGCTGCCGAATTCTCCAGCACCCTTTTTTTGGAAGGGGCGGGGATCACATTGCGCCAGTCGGGTGCCGTTGGTAGTGGCCCCACTGCCGATTCTCTGGGCCCTGATGGGCCGAGCTGCCGCCTGCTTTCGGCCGTTCCCGCCGTCATGAAATATACAAGGCCCATACCGGCGGGACCTAGCTTTGAGGGTGGCCTGCGGAGTCCTCGGAGGGTGGGGTGGGGGGTGGGGGCGCGGGGGGAATCTGGTTCCGGGCGGGACCCCACGGTGGACTGGCCCACGATCAGGGCCCACCAATCTGCGGGCGGGCCTGCGCCATGGGGGCATTGTTTCCCTCCGCGCTGGCCTCCGTGCGGAGAAGAAACCCCCTGCGCATACGCAGGGATCACGTCAGCGGTTCTGCGCATGCGCCAGAATGCTCTAGCTCTCCCACGCATGCGTCAACTCATGCCGGCCAGCGGAGGCCCTTCGGCGCCAACCACTCCAGCGCCGGCCTAGTCCCCGAATGTGCGGAGGATTCCGTAACTTCCAGGTGGCCCAACGCCAGAGTGGTTCACACCACTCTTTGGCGCCAGTACAGCCCGCCCGCCAGTTGGGGGAGAATCCCGACCAGGGTATTGAGTTGCATGATTATCCATAATCATAATGAATGGCGGAATATGCTCAAAGGGCCACTGGCCTACTCCTGCTCCTATTTTCTATGTTTCTATGTTTTTCCCTTTGAAATTTGATATTCTTATATCTATCCTATTGAATGCATGATGCAAAGCTTCAGTAGCATGTCCCATTTTTTCAGCAGTACTCCAATTCTGTTCTCCCAAGCGAGTATCTGCCGATAGCATTGAAAGATGGATAAATGCAAGTAATGGAATGTAATAATAACTTAAATTTTCTTTCCAGCATTAATTTACAAAACAGGAAATTCTAGTAAAATATTCCTGGTACACAATTAAAGATTTCTATAGCTTTGTTGTCAACTCAGAATCTGCCTTGCAAAATGTGGCAGCAGTAATCAGAATAGAGAATAATTTACTAGCAAGTTTTGATATTGTGCAGAAATATTAACAGCCTTCAAAATGAATTATTTAAACGTCCAACAAGCTACTGAATTAAAAGTATTGGGGTATCTATCCAAATACCATGTACAAAGAAAATAATTTGCTTTGGCAGGCTTAAATACACACGCTCACCTGTAACGTTTATTGAAATTACATCTAAGTAGCAAGATACTTCCATATCAACATGGTACAGCATTCACTGCTATTTTTTTTATTTAACTTTGTGAAAAAAACACAGACAACTGACTCCAAAGTCTTTGGTCTTATCAAGTGTAACTGATCATGTGCGCCTAGTAGCAAAACATGCGCATTATGACACACATAGTCAAAAACGTTATCACCAAATATTGAATAATTATTTTCCAAGATCTGATAGGCAAAGCATACTGATAGTATTCATAACCTTAGTGCAATTAAAACACTTATCAAATATATAAATAATTTTTCCTATGTACTTATCTAAAATAAACTGTTTCAAAATACACCTCGAGAACAGATCAAAGGAATGCACTTAGTTACTCACCAACTATTGTTATCACTGGAATGTAACTTTATAAATTAAATATCAAAAGGTTCTCCAATGGATAAAGGAAAAAGAATGATTAAAACCAAAGTTTAGATTATACTGAAAAATCAAAAGACTAATAAACACGAAGGAATGACTAGTGAAATGTTTTGAGATAGAACCCAAGCTTGACTTATATCTTTACATTTTGGAGGAATATTTTCTTCCATGAGTGAAATATTCCAGCAATCATAATTGTACAATCCTAAATTTGGAATCTCTTGATAAGATACTAAATGCAACAGAAATATATTATCATACATCCGCTAAACAAAAGGAATCGGTTACTTTCTCTCTTGTCATGTAACAGGTACATTCACGGAAAACGGACCACCTTTTTTGATACAGTAGCTGAAGAATATAAATGATGTGCCTGACCAGAAGTCTTCAGGGAGAAACCAATCTACTTAATTCGAACCTTACAGGTTTTATTTGCATATGTGTTTTACAACCAGCTCTTCACTTCTTTGGAGTGCAAGAGACGGTAGTTACACCATAATTTTCAGTTAAAATAATTCCTCAGTCTGTACTAAGCTTTGAGGAAGATAGTTAGGTTAAACTCCATGGACAGTAAACCACAAACTAACAAAGAAGAAATATTCAGGAGTCTGGGAACAAGATCTAAGCCCTCCCCCCACCACCACCCCCACCCCGCATTCGCCTACCACCTGATCCTGCATAAATAGTACATGAGTAGGCTTAAAATTTAAAACATTGAACTCTGACACCAGCGCATAGCGTTTCCAACCACGATGATTTTTAAGGTGACAGTTCAGGACACTAATGAGGATCACACTAAAATTAGTTGGGGGGCCCACTTGAATTCAAAAGTCACAGCCCCCCCTGGACATGTAGCAAATCTGGAATTTATTTAAATGAGACCCTGCCACTACGGCTGACCGGGCCACCAAGTCACCAAATAGTTTGGGTGCGCTACCATTCACTGGGTTCACGCATCATTCACATCACCCGTTCAAATCACGGCCTCCACGTTGAGATAAGATGAATCCAGTGTGACATTTTGTTATTTTCAATATTTTGAGGAGGGGTGGTTAGGCCTGTATCTGCTGCATTCAACAATGTGCCATTGCTTTTTACCGGCTAGTTCTTCAATACATCTGTGGTACATGAGAAGTCGAGTTACAGCCTAACGGGGCATTCTGACGTGAAAAATAGGTGAAAAGGGTTAAAGAGAATTTTAACCTGGGGAGGGCAACAAATACAGGAGGGAGATAGAGAACCAAGTGGAGTGGTGTAACAGCAACAATCCCTCCCTCAATGCCAGCAAAACTAAAGAGCTGGTCATCGACTTCAGGAAGCAAAGTATCATACACACCCCTGTCAGCATCAATGGGGCCGAGGTGGAGATGGTTGACAGCTTCAAATTCCTAGGTGTGCACATCACCAAAAATCTGTGTCGGTCCATCCACGTCGACGCTACGACCAAGAAAGCACAACAGCGCCTATACTTTCTCAAGAAACTTAGGAAATCTGGCATGTCCACATTAACTGTTACTAACTTTTACAGATGCAACATAGAAAGCTGCATCGCAGCCTGGAATGGCAACTGCTCGGCCCAAGACTGTAAGAAACTACAGAGAGTCGTGAACATCACCCAGTCCATCACACGAACCCACCTCCCATCCATTGACTCTGTCTACACCTCCTGCTGCCTTGGGAAAGCGATCAGCACAATCAAAGACCCTTCCCACTCGGGTTATTCACTCTTTTAACTTCTTCCATCGGGCAGGAGATACAAATGTCTGAGAACACGCACCAACAGATTCAAAAACAGCTTCTTTCCAGCTGTTAACAGACTCCTAAATGACCTGTTATGGACTGATCTGATCTCTTCACATATCTTCTCTACTGAGTATTACTACACTCCTGTATGCTTCACCGGATGCCTGTGTCTATGTATTTACATTGTGTATTTTAAGGTTGTCCTATGTATTTTCTTTTCATGTACGGAGTTATCTCTCTGAACTGTATGCAGCACAATACTTTTCACTGTACCTCAGTACACGTGACAATAAACAATGCGGAGGTGGAAGAACCGTGACTGACAGAGACCTGCATTGTTTATTTGGAGCTCGGAGGTAGGTAGGACCACCAGATAAGCTGTTCGATGCATACTGTCCACATGATCCTGAAGATTGTAACTGGCATTCGAACAATGGCGTAGGATCCTAATTTACATAATCAAGAGGCTTACCACCAGAAACAGATGGGTGCTTCAGCCATCTGAGGACTGCCCTTTTAAAAATGGTGTTTCCATGGTGTCCATTTTGTGACCATTATAGTGTGAACAGGGAATAGCATGGAGCAACCTCACATTAAACTTCTGCAGACCTGATTCTTCCCCATAATCCTACAATAAGTCATCCCATCTCAGCCAAGTCAACTGAAGGAGGCATCCCTCGAGATAGAACACAGAAAAGCAAATTAAAACGAGGGCAAGTTCGTACAACTATTTTGATTAGCATAAATAAGCAAGTAAACTAAATCAAGTGAACTGAGGGACAAATTAAAGGGACAGTCCCTTAAAGGGAAACTGTCTTCAACAAAAAGCAAATCATAAATTAGACTTAAAATATTAAACCAAAATGTGATGAACAGGCACCCAACCCCTGCGGTGCCCACCAGCACAGAAGGTCTCAAGGATGCCTGTTTCTCATGCTTCCTCCCCAGAGCCACCCAGCTGGGAATATGGCTGCGACACAGGGGCACCAGTTGGCTCCTGCTGTGCTTGTGTACCATTATGGCCAGTTTAACAATGGCCAGATCAACAATAACTACAGAGTTGAGAATACATCTCTTGGTCAGGAATTAATTTTTTTAGGACATTGGCTGGGATGGGGATTAATAATGGTGGAAAGAATCAATGTGTGTGTGTGTGTGTCCGAAAGAGAGAGAGAGAGAGAGAAAATGGGGCAGAATTTTCCCTTCTGGGTAGGAAACAGGAGGCGTGACTGCTCCCTGCTCCCAATCACTTTTAGATTCTCTTGTATCCATGCTGGCAATCTCAAAACTAAACCTAGGTCCAGCCGTCAACTTGCAGTTCAATAAACAAATTAAGCTCCAAGATGGTAAATTGAACTGATAGCTGGAAAGATGTTTATAAATCTGTGTTCTTATTTGAGATCTAGGGTTGTGTGGACATTTGCAATGCTTTGATTTCAAGTTAAAATAATGGATTGCCATTGAGTTGGGGGCACCTGCAACTTTGAATCAACTAGTCTAAATTTGGTTCTGTAGAAGGTAGTTTTGATATTATTTTGGTGACAAAACAAAACTAACACCAATACGTTCAGTTAATGTTGGTGCAGGCTTGATAGGCCGAGGACCTCTTTTGCACTGTAGTATTCTGTGATTCTAATTCTGCAGCATTTAGCAAGGCAATTGAACTAGTTTTAAATGTTAGTTGAACAAAATGAGTTCAGCTGCAAAAGTGCACAAGACGTGACACTGGATACAGCTTCTCACCAAATCCTCAATCAATTACCGATACCAAAACAATCAATTGGCACAGCCTTAAAATATCGGGAAATAATCTTCACATTCCGTTCAACACAAAATATTCATCATGAACAAAATTAAAGCTCAATAATTGACTACTTCCACTTGAATCCATAAGATTACATCCTCAAAATCAGCATGAATCAGGAGATACACATATCTATATATTATTAAAAGTCTTGAGTCCGCACAGTTTAATTATTCTCCAGCCTCTAACCTCAAGACTCCACACTTTGCTTTTGTGCAATGCATTAGGCAAGTGTTTTGAAGCACATGCTGTGCACAAACATAGGACTGAATAGGGGCGGCACAGTGGTTAGCACTGCTGCCTCACAGTGCCAGGGACCCGGGTTCAATTCTGGTCTTGGGTGACTGTCTGTGTGGAGTTTGCATTTTCTCCCCATGTCTGCGTGGATTTCCTCCACGTGCTCCGGTTTCCTCCCATAGTCCAAAAATATGCAGATTAGGTGGATTGGCCTTGCTAAATTGCCCCTTAGTGTGCAAAGTTGTAGAGGTTTGGTGGGGTTACAGGGATGCTCTTTCACAGGGTCAGTGCAGACTCAATGGGTTGAATGGCCTCCTTCTGCACTATAGGAATTCTATGGTTCTAATTTTCCAGCCCTGCCAATGTCAGGTCGACAGCAGACCGAACTCTAAGCATACTGACATCAGACAGTGTCAGTTTCCTGACCCCGTTCCCAGTATGACCAGTTTTGTTGAGATGGTTTGTGGTGACACACCCCCCCCCCCCTCCCACCCCACCCCCCTCCCCAAACATACATACCCCTCCATGAGGCGGACTGTGAATTAGGCTAGTTAAGAGACTTATGAAGGGCACTTTTAAGGAGGCTAACTGGTATTTCACAGTCAGTCTCTAGTTTCCCAATGCAATGACGGAGGGTATAGCTGCCTGGAGGCATGGACTTCATGCCAGGCCTAGGAGCCAGTGCTCTAGACAAGTCTATGGGGGCTCCCTGTTTGCTCAGGTGTGGGCACAGCCAAAAGCCACCCTGTAAAATTAATTAAAAAGGAAGACTTGCATTTATATAGCGCTTTTCACAACCACCGAACATTACAAAGTGCTTTATGGCCAATGAAATACTTAATTATGAAGTTTAGTCACTGTTGTAATGCAGGAAACACAGCAGCCAATTTGCATGCAGCAAACTCACACAGACAGCAATGTGATAATGACCAGATAATGCGCTTTATTTTGTGATGTTGATTGAGAGAGAAATATTGACCAGGACATCATGGATAACTCCATTCCTCTTCTTTAAAATAGTGCTACTGGATGTTTTACATCCACACGAGCAGGCAGAGTGCCTCAATCTAACACCTCATCAGAAAGGAAAGAAGACTCTGACACTGTAGCTGGCACAGCACTGCAGTAGAACATCAGCCTTGATATTTGTGCTCAGTCCTTGAAGTGCGAATTGAACTTGGAAACTTGCACCTTGGAGGCGAGAGCTGCTACTTACTGAGCAATGCATTTTATCGGCAAAGTCCTAAGTGATTGGGAACAGGGAGCAGTCACGCCTCCTGTTTCCTACCCCGAAGGGAAAATTCTGCCCCATTTCCTCTCTCTCTCTTTCGGACACACACACACATTGATTCTTTATTTGTGAGCCGCAGCTTGCACAGAGGCAAGAGACAATGACGTAGATTTTGACCTTCCTGCCATCGATCTTGTGCTTCTGTTTGCGTGGCCCCAGCAAGCTGCACATCCCAAACAGAGATCATGCTCCAGCCCACCAGTTGGCCAGTAGCGGAGAGCTGATCCAGCCAATAGGCATGGAGATCTTGGGATGGAGGGAGGGAGGATATAGGATTTGGCAGCAGTAGCCCACTGTACTCCCTTGGAGTCTGAACTTGCATTTTTACTCCTCCTAGTTCCGCAAGAAGAAAATCAGCAAATATTTGAGACTATTCTTTGAAGTTGCTGTCTGGTCCACATGAACAGAGCATGTGCAATAACACCAAAGGACTCAATTGCATATTAAAAGGGCCTATCGTAACTAACAAGCGGATGCTTTGGCCAATCCTCTTCCAAGATGTTGGCACACGACCACCATAAAGGAGACATAAGTGATCTGATACCATTTCTGGACCATTACCACCTTATTTACACCAGTGGGCGGCCTTAAAAGTGGTCACAGTCAGCACATTCTCTGCACTGATACTCAATGATGGAATGATAATTCTCACATAATTGTTGCAGATTTGTTCATTCACTTGGTTAATGGAAAATAACAATATGTATTTAGCGCAGTGGAAAAATGTTGTTTCTTTTTAGTGAAGTTAGGATTCCTCCAGCTTACTTCAGTTACCTCCTTCCCCTCTTTGATCTCCCTGGCCTGGGCCCCAGCTACAACACAGGGATTGGTCAAAATCTGATCCTGCAGCACAGATAATGCTGTTCTGAACTGTCCACCAGGGGGTGCAAAAGTGTTCTGGGCTGGCTCTCTCCGGCTTTTCCTATCTACCTACAGGTATGTATGTGCCTGGCGGCCAACTAACGTTTCAGTGTCAAGGAATTGTCAATGCAATCCCAACTGCCACCAGTCTGTGGCACAATGCACTGCCAGTGAAAATCTGCCATTTAGTTCCGAAGTGGGGGGAGAAACAATTAGTGGCAAGTAACTCATTCCAGTTCAATTCTCTTCCCACGCCTACTGGTGCACTAAGGCAGACTTTTGTCTGTTTCCATAGCTAGTAATTCCCAGAACAGGTCATTAGACGGTCCCAATGGCTTATAGCATGAGGGGCACCACTGAACATTGAGCATGGTTGACCAGGAGTTTCTCCTGCTCTTACTGCCAGCTATTGACGTGTTTGGAAGAATTTGCAGGTTGACACATTCAACCTGTTTGACCGCATTATGAACGCACCTTACTTGGCCATCAAGTCCTGGGGTGGGACTCAAACCTGTAAATTCTGGCTCAGAGGCAGAAACGCTACCCACTGCACCACCAGACCTAAGTGACTCATTGGCCTTTTACAAGGGACTTCTATTTCATATTGTCGAAGTGAGTTCATTTAAAAAAAGACATACATGGATTTCAATTTTGCCCTCTTCAACGAAAGAAAGGTTTTTTTTTTCCTGGGGGCGTTGATTCATTTACCGGCTTCACTTCCATTTTCCTGCTGTACTGATCCTCCTTCTGATTGCTTGGCCAATATTCAGGTCTTGGAAGGGAGGCTAAGAGCATGGGGTGGGGGTGGGAGGAGGAGTGGCTCGGAGATAAATCACAAGTGCCAACCTCAAGTAATGCACAACCCCATCGTAAAAAAGAAGAAAAGATTTTTATCATCACCATCCAAGACAGTTTGAATTGTTATACAAATTAATCACACACAAGTAGCCACAGAAAACTGAAAAGAATTGATGAAAAGACGCATTAACAATTATATGCTACTGGAGGCAGCATTTTAATAGCACACATTTCACTGCAGTTCAGCACACTCGGAAAACTTTCATAAGCCTTGCGAACCTCATCAATAAACTATGGAGAGAATAGAATTTAAATGTTTTGTACAATTCAGTGGATTTGCATAGACAAAAAAGTTGGACTCATTGCCTGCCTCCAATTCCTCAAATGATGGTGGAGGGGGGGGGACTTTTTGATTGAAGCTTAAAATTTATGCAAAATGGATGAGGCATCGTTGGGGGCCAACCAATGACACGAGACAAAGTGCAATCCATTATCAGGCTTCTGTCTCCGTTCTGTATGATGGGAGACCTGTCAGTGCTAATCCAGCTGGTTACTGGCAACTCACCTATTGACAGGGAGGCATTTCAGGGATTTAGTTGCAGCCTGCACCTCTTAAAGGGGATGTTTCCTTTGTCTGTACGATATGCCACAATGCTTGAATGTGGGGAACGCAGTCCAAAAGAGTGCTGAAAACATTTCCAGCCAGCACTGTGGAGCTTCCTGTGGAAAAGGACAACAGGAGGAAGGGGGTCCTAATACTGGATGATGGGAGAAGGTGGCAAAATAAATAGCCAGGCAACAGTGGTCAAATGTGGCTGAGAAGATGAATGCATCACAACAAAGGCGACGTAGCAGTAATGGAATTTCTGTCAACTTCCATTGAAGCTCGGACTGCTGCCTTTCAGTCTGTGGGTTCCAAAAATCTCCTGCACCTTGCTTAAGCATTAAGAAAAGAACAGATAGGGATTTTTAAACTCTCACAACACGTCAACACTTTGCATGCTTGTCTTGTGTCCCTGTAAAGTGCTACACCAGTGGCTACAAGATAGAAGGCCGCTCTGTAGCCGGCGAGAGTGTTTGGGGTGGCCATCATGAGTGATCTCGAGGAACTCGGACATGAGGAGGTTCATAGCACATCCCAAAAGAGTGGCAAGGATACCAGCGCCTCTGGAGGGGGTACTCACTGTAGTCTCTCTAGACAAATGCAGGACTGCTTCCCTGCTATACCATCAAAGAGTGCTCATGCTGGTGTCAAAATGCAGCTGGGCCAAACTCCTCTGACAGTAGCCAAGATGCTGCATTCTGCAGTTGAGTTTTCTCAGATCAAAATTCCTTGAGGTCATTCACGAAGGCCATCTCAAGTATTCCCATCCTGTAGCCATTGGGTTAGCAATTTGCTGAGCCTGAAGAGCACCCAAGGCCAATACACAGGGTGACACTCTGATTTTATATGTCCTTTCTGTCAAATTGGCATTAACATTTTTCACTGAACTTCCTGTTGTGCAGAGTTTCATTGTTTATTGACAATGCTATGTGATGTGTAGAAATACCAATGGTGATGTTTAAGTTGAGTTCATTCATCTGGAGAATGCAAGGACTGGGTCTGATGGTAGAAAGGACTGTTGGTGTGGATGGGGGCAGGGTGGAGACTGGGATGATTGTATTCTTTAATAAACTGCTGGTAGATAGATCTGGTGCTGGCAGGGTCAATGCCCTTACACTTGCTGAGAATCCTATGGTACTTCTTGCTGCACTGCCTCTCCCTCTTCATCCCGAGGTGGCATCAATGCTTGCTCCTTTTGCAGTGCCGATTTATGCAATGTACATCCTTCTGCAGCAAGTCTGAAGACTCTCTCAAAACGTATACTGCAGGATGCTCTCATATTGACCATCCTGCGACAGGATGAGTTGTGCAGGCCTGTAATAGAGGCATGGCTCTGATTATATTGCATCTTGGTGTCTGTGCATGGGTTCCTGACAGATGGCAAGAACGATGGATTCCCAGGACATCACTTTTTCCAAAAAAGCCTACCTATTACCCAATGGTGCAGCTGGGAGTGATCCACAATGAGTGCTTATGGAAGATAAAAGCACCATGGCAACTGCCAGGAAACGGCGAACAGACCAACATTATGTATTGCACAGCCAGCGAAGGCATCCTACTTGCACACGTATTCTCCAGGCATATGACATGGAGTCAGCTGGGCAAGAAAGGCCTGTACCTGGTGGAAGCCTGCAATTGCGGTGAACCCAGAACCCGGTCATTCTATTTTGCTGTCTCCATAGGGTAGGAGTTGAACTAGTCTGCTTTGGTGAAGAGTGTGTTTGTCCTAGAAAGCTAGAATGAGGTGTAAAAATGTCATCTTGTGAGTCACAGGTAATGAAATTTGTGACCTGGTACTGGGCTCTAGTTGGTGTTGTAACTGGAGGGAAGGTGCTTTGGTCCGGTGAACTCATGTGGGATAAGGACTGCCGCAAACTCTTCTTCCTCACTTTTGTTCTCTGTAGCTACAGGTCCTTCCACAATTGATTGCTGTCCCTCAACCACATGGTCCTCCAGCCATAACGGCAGACTAAGTAGCAAGCCCTTATTGCCAGTGGATATTTATGCAAGAACCCCAGAACCTTTCTCCAAGCTCCAAAGACAATTACAGCCAAAAGTAGGTATAAAAAGCACACTTGGAATTTCAATCAACACTGGTACAAGTGCCCAAGGATTTATAATGGATAAATTCAACATCGAGGAAGTTGAAAACGGCAGCAATGTTCTGATATAAATCATTATTCATTGGCATTCATCTATTTCAGACAGGCAGCTTGGACTACTAAAATGCATTTGACTCAAAATGATGCTAACGGGTGGGATTTTAATGCCTCCAGCCACATCGAAACGGGGGGGGGGGGGGGGGGGGGGTGGATTTAACAATGGCGGGCGGGATTCAATTCTGTGATTCACATTCTCATTCCTTGTGTGTGATATTTCTATGACCCTGGAATTAGAATGTAGGTAGTGAGCCCTTTCCCACTGCATCACAGGGGTAGGCATTTTAGTCCCTCAGCTATCTTTATGAAGTTGGGCCAGTTTTATTAGGAGACGTAGTTCACAGCACCTCAGAAGAGCCATGAACCTCGGGAGAGCATGTTGTGGAGTTGGGAAACTTTTGACTGGTAAGTCTAAAAAGTCTTGCTAACACCAATGGTAGTAGTTGGATGTTACGTGATAAGTTATATATGTACCAGCCTCCCCGGACAGGCGCCGGAATGTGGCGACTAGGGGCTTTTCACAGTAACTTCATTGAAGCCTACTCGTGACAATAAGCGATTTTCATTTCATTTCATTTCATATGTTTTTAATAAAGCAATTGATCATAAGGCTCTGTCCTTAAATGCTAAATTACCATTAAATTGACCAGCATTATACAAGTGTTTGCATTCATTCAAATACTTTCTCCAGTGGGGAAAAGGTTCTTATGCATTCAACATGATAGAAAATTAAAAATTAATTTGCCAACTGGTCACTGTGCTTTCATCTTTACATCTGTTGAGCCTTTGAAGCATTCTTCCAATATTCACTGTGGCCCAAACTCAAAATTCCTACAACACTGGGAAGCTTGAAACTGCCAGAATTAAAAAGAAAATCCATTCAGACATTTAAATGCTCACAAAACTGTCAAAATAAACAGACATTCAAAAATCATCTCAGAGAAATATAATTGTCTCAGTAGCTCTTTGAACTGCCAATTAACGCACAAAGTTTACAGTCTCCTTGACAGGTGTATAATCAACCCCTATGGAGCTTAATCTATTAATGGAGTTCGGAACACAAATAAAATGCGATTCTATTGTACAAATGTGGCAACTAAGTGTCGAAAGCTGATACACTGAAATCTTTAAAGCAGGTTGAACAGATGTCCATTGGTTGGACTGCTTCAGATGTTGACCTGTCAAACAAAGAAGTCAGCCATCTGTTGAGTTGAATGGGAGGCACAGGAAGGGGTGAAGGCTGTGGATGGAGTTTGAGAGGGCTGAGAGCTAGGGGAGCTAAAAGTCATCTACAGAACTGAGATGATGTCCCAGTGAACACAGGTATGCTTTGAAATCTGCCAGGCTTGGCACCTATGCACCTCCATTCCCACCCTGGACCCTGGCTATGACTCCAGCCATCCCCACTACCTCACAATGAAAATAACATGGAAGGGCACTACCAGACAGGAGGGAAGATCTCAAGGTCGGGATATGGCCCGACTTGTGACTTTCCTCTTGATAAAAATCCAGGCCTTAGCATCTATTTTCCCTGGAAAAGATAGGCAGCAATAGTTTGAAAATGGCCCTAAGTGAGATCCTAATCGCAGACGTGCATGCCGTTTGGTCCAAGGTACAGAGACATGTCAGCAGAACTAAATTGTGCACTTCTCTCTGTATTAGGCTCAAGAAATTCTCCGGGCACAGTGTAGATATGTCCATACAAAACAAAGGGTGGGACTGCCAAATCTAGAGCCCCTGGTTATCCAGAAACATACAGAGTAATATAAAGCAGAAAAAGAAAGCTTATGACATTAACAAAAAAAGATACAGTGGAAAGCCTAGAGGAGGACAGAATGTACAGAGGTGAAGTAAAAAAAGAAAATTAGGAAAGCAAAGAGAGGAAACAAAAAAAATCTAGGCACGTAAAATCGAAGACAACCTTGAGATGTTTCACCAATAAATTAAGAGCAAAAGAATAACTAAGGAAAAGTTAAGGCCTATCAGAGATGCACATGGTAACTTGTACATTGATGCAGGAGATGTGGACAGGGTTCTCAATGAGTACTTTGTCTCTGCCTTCATTAAAGAGAAGGATGTGCAGACATTCTAGTTAAAGAGGCAGAGTATGATGTATTAGATACAATGAGCATTATGAGAGGACAAGTATTGGAGGGACCAACATCCTTAAAAGTGGATAAATCACCAGGTCTAGATGGATTAAAGCTGTTAAAGGAAACCAGGGAGGAAATAACTGATGCTCTGAGGAGCATTTTCCAATCCTGACTAGATGCAATGGAGAAACCAGAGGATTGGAGGTCTGTGACTGTTGTACCATTATTTAAAACAGAACTTGCCAGAAAATTAGAGGCCAGTCGGTATGACTTTGCTGGTGGGCAAATTATTGGCATCAATTCTGAGACAGGATAAACTGGCACATAGAAAGGTACAGATTGACCGGGGCTAGTCTGCATGGTTGTGGTAGAGGACGTTTGTGTCTTACTAACTGAAGCAGATTTTCTGAGGAAGTAACAGGAAGGATTGATGAAGGTAGTGCAGTGGATTTGGTCTACATAAATTTTAGTCATGTATTTGTCAAGGTCCCACATGGCAGACTGATCAGAAAAGTGACATTCCATGGGCTACAGGGGAAGGTGGTAAGTTGGATTCAAAATTAACTCAGCAACAAGAAACAAAGGGTAATAGTCGATGGATGTTTTTGCAAATGAAGAGCTGTTTCTAGTGGCATTCCACAGGGCTCAGTGTTGAGGCCCTTGCTGTTTATTGTACATATTAATGATTTGTACTTAAATGTGGGCGGCATGGTTCGGAAATTTGCAGATGAGGCAAAATTTGGCCATTGATAGTGAAAAGGATCGCTGTTGTCTCCTGAATTATATCAACAGTTTGGTTGAGTGGGCAGAAAAGTGGCAAATGGAATTCAATCCGGAGAATGTGAGGTACCACATTTGGGGAAGGCAAACAAAGTTCGGGATTACACGGATATTGAGAGGGGTAGAGGAAGTGAGAGACCTTGGTGCACATGTCCACACATCCCTGAAAATGGTAGGGCAAGTCAGTCAGGTAATAAAAAGAAAAAGCAAAACCATGCTTTCCATTATTGGACAGAAAATTGAATACAAAATCATGGATGTAATGCTGGAACCGAATAAAATGTTGATGAGGGCACAGCTTGATTTTTGTGTACAGTTCTGGTCACCACATTACAGGAGGGACATAATTGCTCGAGAGAGAGAGAGAGCGAGTACAGAGGAAATTTACAAGAATATTGCCTGGGCTTGAAAATCGCAGCTAAATGGAAAGAAAGAGTGGATGGGCTGGGTTTGTTTTCCTGAAAACAGAGAAGGCTGAGGGGTGACCTAATTGAGGTGTATAAAATGATGAGGGGCCGAGATACGGTAGACAAGAAGGACCTGTTTCCTGTAGCCGAGGGGTCAATTACCAGGGGGCATAGATTAAGGTGATTGTTCGAAGAATTAGAGGGGTACGTGAGGACAATCTTTTTCACCCAGTGAATTCATGTGGAATTCACTGCCCTTGGGCGGCATTCTCCCCTACCCGGCGTGACGGAGGGTCCCGGAGTAGAGGAGTGGCGCCAACCACTCAGGGGTCACGCCTCCCCAAAGGTGGGGAATTCTCCCCACCTTTGGGGGCCAGCCCCGCGCCGGAGAGGGTGCCACCAGAAGACCGGCGCAAAAAACCGGCACCCCCGGCAGCGGGGCAGGCCGAAAGGCTTTCGGCGGTCCGCGCATGCGCCGGCAGCTGACGTCTCTGCCGGCGCATGCGCGATGTGGGGTTCTCTTCCGCTTCCGCCATGGCAGAGGCAGTGGCGGCCGCGGAAGAAACTAGTGCAGCCAAGGCACTGGCCCGGAGTCTGAGCCGGGGGCCCCGCCCCCCCAGGACCCCGGGGGCCTGCTCGCGCCGCTGAGCCCGCCATTCCAGAGGTGGTTTAAACCTCGGGGCCGGGAGAAGGCCTCCCAGCGGCGGGACTTCGGCCCATCCGGGCCAGAGAATCGCCGCAGGGGCCTTTCCGTTCGGAGTGGCGAGATTCCGCCGCCGCCACTTCCCGGGTGGCGGAGAATCTCTGCCACGGCGGGGGCGGGATTTTAGGCGCCCCCAGGTGATTCTCCGACCCTGCTGGGGGTCGGAGAATTTCACCCCATATTGGTGGTTGAGGCAGAAACACACAATTCATTTAAAAAGGTGCTTGGATCTGCATTTGAAGTGCTGTAACCTGTAAGGTTATGGACCAGGTACTGGGAAGTGAGATTCAAATGAGCAGCTAGTTTCTTTTTTTTCTATATTTCATTCGGCTGGCAGGGACACAGTGGGCTGAATGGCCTCTTTCTCTGCCGTAGCTTTTCTACGGTTCTAGGCATATTATTCAGTGAAACCTCAAATTGGCTGCTTTTCTTTCTTTTTTTAAATAAATTTAGAGTACCCAATTCCATTTTTTCCCAATTAAGGAGCAATTTAGCATGTCCAATCCACCTATCTTGCATATCTTTGTGTTGTGGAGGCAAAACCCACGCAAACAAGGGGAGGATGTGCAAACTCCACACGGACAGTGACCCAGAGCTGGGATCGATCCTGGGACTTCGGCGCCGTGAGACTGCAGTGCTAACCACTGCACCACCGTGCTGCCCCCAAATAGGCTGCTTTTCTGGAGTGGCAAGGAGCAAGTGTTCTAGCGTAGGCTGAGATAAAAGAAATAAATATTTTGAAATGAGCATAAAATACATGAAGAGTTTATGCAGCTGCAATAAACTGACCTCAACTGTATGAATATCACGGGGCGTGGGGGTGAGTTTGGGGCAGGGTGAAAGAGACATCATACATTTTAAATTTAGAAACTGCAAACATACTACGTCAGCATGGTAATACGGCAGAGTGCATGCTGAAGCTGAAAATTTAATTGACAGCCTGACTTAACACAAATACAATCCCATGGATTGGTACCAAAGCTGAAAATAAACAAGGAAAACAATACTATTTCACAAATGAAGGCACAAGGCAAGTGATGCCTAACTCAAACACCCTACATGATCGGTATTTTAAGCTCCGCAGTAAATTTCCTCACCAGTCAATGTGGGGCACAAACTACAATCATGTCCAAAAAGTACCTGGAGTGAGGGGCACTGGATACTGGCTGCAGCCATCATTAAAAGTGTTTTGTCAAGGCTTATCTTAAAGAATCATTATTGAGAGGACTCGGTGCTTTAATAAGATGAACCCTTGATTAATGTGAACTGAATCAGTCAGTCTCGGAAAGGTTCCTTTGTGTGGTGCCTCACAAAATGTGGGGCAGCTGATAAGTTTACTACCGCTGAGCAATAAAATGCTTCTTTACTCATCCAATACTTTCACAATCAGTAAATACCTGCTTAACTTGCATGTTTTAGGTGCCTGCAGAACATCAAAATAACTTTACCCAGCAACTTTAGGAATAACCGTGTAACTGTCAAGTAAATATAAAACACTGTTACACTGTTTATCATTGGTAGAAGGTATACATGTATGTGCAGGCTTTCAAAAGCAAAACTAGGGGAAACAATGTGAGCTTCTCTGGAGAGTTGCATGTGAGAAAATGCTTGTGCGATCAAAAACAAAGCTTTAAATGCGACTGGAGAAAGTACACAGTTAAAAATAAAATCAGGAAGGTTTACTCGGCAAACCAAATGCATATTCTGTTGGGAAGCATTTTTGAACAAGCGACAAGAGGGCAGCTGTTAACAATGTCTGGCACATTTGTCTTTCATGCCATTTTTGTTCGCATACTACATGATAGTTGTTTGTTTACTGTACATTAAATTTCTCGGACAAAGACTAGTGATGCGAGATGGCCTTGCGACAATTTAGAGCAAATCTTATAAAAAATGCTGCAATGCCCACTTTTTTTTCAAACTAAAACAAAGAGCCATAACTTGGATCTGTGTTAAAATTCCTCTTTAACATTCAGCATTGATATTCCATATATTTTTGAGCAAAACTATCAAACATGCAAACAAAATGCTTCTATTATACTGCACAGCATTTAGAAATTTGAATATGTCATTTAATCGTCTTCATGAAATATATAAAACATACACAATATTCATAAAGGTATCTTGCTCAGGTCTTTGTTCATTTCAGAATGATGGAATTGCTCGGGGCACTGTATAGTTTTACTGGAGAATGGCAACACTATGACACCCTCCCAGTTTCCCTGTTGTGCTTTTAATGTATAGTCTCTATATGATATGGCAGACACAAAGGCTGGCTGCGCAGAAGAGACCACTTTGCAGTTAAACACTGTAGATAGTCACAAAGATGTTAATTTCATGCAACTCACAACCAGCACTCCATTTAAAGCACAACTGATCCTTACTCTGGGTTGAATATATGAAGCAAATGCAAGTAAAACTAATTTAACCTTTGAAAACTTATCTCCAGGGGGGAAAACAGTCAAAATCCCTTTATAAGATTTTTAAGCACTGCAATTATTGATGAGTACTATATTACTTCAATTTTCTCTGATCAGAAAAGCAAAACCACCAGAGACTGGAGCAGCTGTCAAGTCATTTTCCGACTGGAATGAAGTAGTTTACAGTGGGTTTGTGTTGGTCTCCGAAGACCCAGTTAAGAAGCCTTTTTAAACTGCCTTAAAAAAGCCAACTCATACATTAATCAACTTCAGCCTCTGCCCATACTTGCTGCAATACATCAATTACTACACTTTTCTAATAAATTCCCGTTGACGGTGACTGCCTTATTAAAGCCTACTAAAACGATACAATATAAGTAAAAGGCTATTAATAGTACCTATCGGTGCAGCTATCGCCTTACGAAGAATTACTGCACAATCTGCTAACGGAATTCATACTGCATTACAATTAACATCAGTAAAGCTAATTCTAACAACATCCAGCTTGCTAATTTTATACACTAATAATAAAAGACATTGCTATGCAAGATCAGCCTCTTTTATCATGCTTCCATGGCTCACCAGAGATCTCCTGCCATTGTTCACATGAAAGACAATTATACCAAAGAACATCAAACCCAAAAATGACAATCTGCTAACCAGCTCTGGGTATTGCTAGATTCATTTCTCCATTTTCTGAACCAATAGACAACAATTCTCGGTGGACACGAGAGGGAGGAGTGGGGGGGGGGGGGGGGGGGGGGGGGGAGTAACGGAAAGAAGTGCCCTGCACTGATTTATGCTTCTCTCTTCTGCATTCATCAACTGACTGCTGCCATTTTCCGATCAACATTTTTATAGCCTGAGGTTCAAATGCTGGACACGTTTGAAGAAATGCACCAATAATGACGGCCATATATTTCCATATTTAAAAACAATGCTGCATGTTTGGAAAACGAGCTGCAGCGTGCCACAGGGGAGTCAGTGCCACAACAGGTTGCATACTAAAGCTCAGCCCTGACGGCTGCAGCAATGCAGGTTTCCCCTTACCCCAAAAAGAAATGAATGGCTATGTTTACACAACAGTAAAGGACCTTCGTGTGCCTGGTTAAGAGAGCACATGCTGACCAGTTTGCTTTCAGCTCAGCAAATAGACTTAAGTTTATTATGTGACGATGAATAGGACACAAAAAGTTAAATTGCACTAAATATTTGCAAGCAGAGAGCATTGCATTTCATTGGCCATTACTCT
Source organism: Scyliorhinus canicula (assembly GCF_902713615.1). NCBI lineage: Eukaryota > Metazoa > Chordata > Chondrichthyes > Carcharhiniformes > Scyliorhinidae > Scyliorhinus > Scyliorhinus canicula. The sequence goes on from NC_052146.1 coordinate 255,670,692, forward strand.
CCTGTTTCTATCAATGTATCGTACTGGAAACAAAAGATAGTTGGATCAGAAGGAGTTTTGGCAAAGTTCATGCTTTCAAAAAAGGTTCCACAACTATGTGCCTTGTTTTTATGCTACAGGATAATAAAAACAGCCTCCAGGTCTTCCATCTTTTTTAGTGCATTCCCATATGCTTTGCAAATGTACCCATGTTGTCCAACTGTATCTTTTCGTCTTTAATGCCCTTTGTCAGAATTTCTTGATGAGAAACTGGAGATTAACTTTGCTTGGCACAAATGACATTTTGTCTGCTTTACATTATCTTACAAATCATCAGGCACTCAATCCTTTCTCTCGTCTGGTTACGGTACCTGGGGTATGCAACTGTGTTACAGTGACAAGTGACAATGGTAGCGTTTCTCAGGAAGTTGTATTGTGCATTGTAACATGGACACAACATGAGCAGACCTTATATTGCTATCTGGATGACTGGTTTTGATTTTTTAAAATTATAACTTTTGGAACATTTCAGAATTTAGAAAACTCAAAAAGCCTATTTTCAGCATTTTGCTAAACTACAGAGTAATTACTATAATTCCAGCTGCCTGACCCATTCTACTTCCAGCAACCCAGAAACAGACAGAAATAAATGCTGCAGAAGAGCTTTAAAATAGGTCCACAACTATACGATAACATTAATCTATAGCAAATGTTTTTGTTGACACAATCTATCTTCATTTTGATGCTTTCAGTAAGACTTCATTTAATCTTCATTACTAGTGCTAGGAAACTGCGTTAAATTTCAGAGGTTGTAAATTTAAAAAGTCAATCGTTGAAACGGCTCAGAGAATGAAACCCAATCATTTTGCAATATCTTCCAGCTTACAATATGTTAACATAGCCAGGAACTCTCAGATATCCATGTGGCTAAGATTTTTGTTTGGTTCTTAAACTGATGCAGGTGGCATTAAGTACTGGCACTGGTTTCTGGGATTGGGTGGGTGGGAGAGGAATCAAAGAAAGGGTGCCTTTCCATAATCTTCAATTGTGCAACCATATAAAATTGAACAAGGAGTGACACAGACAAATCTGCAGACTGCATTACACTGTCTTTTTAAAGAATTGCTTTATGCACAATAGCGATTTGCACAATAAGATAATTATGTATGGCAACAGGGAAGAACTGCAAAAAAATTTCCTTTGTACCAACCCAGAGTTTTCAATGACCAGACATGTCGTACAAATGATAAAGAATATGAGAATAACCTATGCTGCCAAAATGTCTAGTGATATTTTGTAAAAATAAAGGCACATGGTATGAATTAAAAAATATATAGAGAAAGTTGTGCAGAATCTTTGCAGATTGAGGGCGTAGTCTATCGGCCTTATCACACCTGACTCAGGGCCGACGAGGCCGATAAATATCGCAAGAGGCTTCTCATGAGATTTACCAGCCTCATCACACCTCGTGAGATCTCACGAGGTGTCGTGATCTGGATACTGCCCTTTGAGGTCGGTGCCCAGATTTGCATATTTAAGTGAGCAGTTACTCTCACTTGAATATGTCTATACTGCACCTAGCCAGCACCTGGGTCCTGATGACCTTGCCTTGGAGATCCCGAGCGGGTGTCGTCAACATTAGATTCTCACAGGCGATTGGGGGCCCCTGGATGGTCAGGCTCTGGGCAGGGTGTTACCCTGGCATTCCTGATGTCACATGGGCATGGTGGAATTGCCAGCCTAGAACCCTGGCAGTGCCAACTGGGGGCTACCCTGGCAGTGCCAGGATGAACAGATGCCATTCTGCCTATGCCAGGGATGTCCTATCCTTATGAGGAGCAGGGGGCTTGAAGACCTCTTGGTGAGTTGGGACGTTGGTGGGGTCTGGAACCCACAGTGGGTGGTCTAGAGATTGGGGCACCACGATCTCCTCCTGCACTGGCAAGCAGAGCTCGTTCGTGCAGGAAAGTGGACTAAGTGCAGCCTCAGCAGGGCATCCCTCGGCAAGGCCTAGAAATGAAGCAGTGTCCCGTTTAATAGCAGGATCGCTCTCGGCGCTGCCAGCGCTGGGAAACACCTGGCTCAATGTATTCGACACGGGATGCTAATTCATTTCCATCAAATCGAGTTGTGTGTCTGATCAATTGTGTGGATACATTTTGACAGCTCTGATATACAGCAGAGAAACAATCCTCTAATATTCTGAAAAAGTTCATTTTACCTATTATACATCACTATCTTTAACAGAACATGAAACCCAATACTGATGCTGAATATGTGCATGCTGGAAGCTGCATCTTATGTGCTACTTACAATCTACCGAAGAACCAGCGAGCTCTTTATTTTGGCTCCTTTCCGTGCTGCATTAAATGTTTCCTCTTCCCTAAAGCAAATGCTTAGGAACCTCTGGGGAATCTCAATTTCATTTTTCGAAATATGAACCAGCAGTATTCTAATTTCTCTCCTTGCTATGGTCATGGCCTTTACTTTAATACAAAAATAACCTTTACAGTAAAAACATACAATTTAACATTTTTGTGGACAAATCCTGATTTGCATTAGACTCGGTTCTGGATCTTAAACAACTAATATGTTGAAAGCAGGGCTTTTGAAGACTTTTACTTTCACCCCAATAATCCACGCCCGAAAGAAAGGAAAAGTACACGGCTCTTGATTTATCAAACGACCTGCTATCAAATTAAATTTGTTCTGCCCAAGCCTAACTGTATTACTTTTTTTATACAAGCCAAAGCAATCTTCGGGATATGTTTGTGCACAAAATTAGGTTGTGCGGATTTCAGTTAATTACAGTACCACAGAAAGGATAATGAAATCCATCACCATTTAGTACTGTGTAACACACAGGAAAAATGGAAACTGGAATGACAAGATGAAATGACTAATACATTCTTTTGAATGTAATTAAAATGAAAAAAACATCCAAATGACCATAGTCGGCTTTCAGGATTCTGCGACTTTGAATCTACACAGTGAGCATACGTTTTTCTTTCCCTGATGTACAATGTTCGAATTTGATAGCACAGTTATGTTTCTTTTAATTTTTAATGCCATTTTTCTTCTGGTAAATTAATCTGTATCTTCTGTCTTCCTGGTCTCAACAATTTTCCTGCTGGAAGGGAGAAAGGCCAACTTCCACTTGGAGTCGACGGTCCTTGTAAATGGCCACCAGAAGACATCAGGGGATCAACAGCCATGACTTTTAATTTGTTCAAAGAGTATCGGCAATGTTGGCAAGGCAGCATTTATTGCCGCTCTTTTAGCTGCCCTGAAAGGATGGGTAGCGAGCATTCTCCTTGAAGTACTTCTTCTTCTCCTTCTTGGGCAGCCCCTCAGGGTCGAGGATGACGTGCTCCCACTCTGGGGAGGTGGGTTCTGCAGTGGCTGAACAGTCCAATCCTGGATCCGCAGACTCTGCCACATGTTTGGCGGGTGGTGCTTGATGAACGGAGTGGGTGGGTGGGGCGGTCTGGATTATTCTGCACTCTCTGCTGTTTATGCTTGGCCTCCGCGTGGTCCACCCTACGACACTGGAGGTGATTGGCATCCTCGCGGATGCTTTTTCTCCAGTTTGTGTGTTCTAAGGCAAGCGATTCCCACGTGTCGATGGGGATGTTGCATTTATTTAGAGAGGCTTTCGGGTGTCTTTGTATTCTTTCCTCTGCCCTCCTAGTGATCGAAGTACTGTAATTTTTGGGGCTATCATTCGACGCATAGGATGTGAGACAGGGAATTCCAGGTCACTGCCACGCCGACAATGAACAATGAGGTATGTCCAAATCAGGAAATGTGAGATTTAGAAGAGAACTTGGAGGTGGCAGTGTTTTCAAAACACTGCCGCTTTGTCCTTCTCAGTGGTAGAGGTCACAGGGGAAGGAAGTGCTGTTGAAATTTCTCTTCTAATTTCCACTCTGCCCCTACATGTCTCCCAGTGGGACAACTCTACTGTCTGCACTCTGAGCTGCTGAAATTGGGAAATCAGCATACAGCAGACAGAATGAGCACTCCCTGGCTCTGAGCATGAGCACTTGTCTATCAGTGCCAATATCCCACCCACAAACATATATTTCTATCCATTTCACAACTGAAAGCCAGAATAAAACCAAACTGATGATTAGAATTCAAACTTTCTGACTGGGGTTCCCTTGTTTTGATGTATTTGGTTAGCTTGCATTTACAGAACCAAGAAATGGTCTTGAGTTGTCATCCAATATTGCCTTATATCAACAATGAACAGCTGCTTACTACACACTGCTATTTAACTTGCTATTTTATATTATAAACTTCCGAGCAAATAAATTACTTACTAAAAAGATCCGAGCAAAGTCTTCATATATTTTGGGGCATTTTCGCAGTGTAAATTGAGTGGGATTCATAATGGGAAGGTGACCACTTCCCTCAATTACCACCCTGGCAGTGAAGGCAAAATTCTTCCCGGCCAAATCACAAAGCTAAATAGCTGAATGCCAAGGCAGCCATTTGAGAAAGAAATGTATGCAGACATAACTTTGGGTTAAGGGTTTTGTTAAGTTTGGGGAATTGGATTATTCAGATCCCCAAAAATCCTTGGACCCTGTGGTGTACTCCTGTCATAAGTTAATTATGGATGTACTGAAAGGGGCTCAAAATCTAAGGAAGAATCAAGGAAGCAGGAAAAGGAAGGGAGAATCTGGAAACGCAGAGGAAATCTCAGCAGCCAAGGAGCAGGTTCTGTAAAAGCTATCTCAGCTTTCAGAGTTATGTAGCCCAGGGAGACCAGAAAGGAAAGAGAGAAAAATCAAATATTCCCACCCCAAAGAGAAACACATTAAAAGAAATAACGTGTGCTTCTATAGCATCATTCATGACCTCAGGACATCCCAAAGCACTTCATAACCAATGATGTTCTTTTGAAGTATAGACCTTGTTGTATGTGCAAACACAAGCTTTTATTTCCAAATTTTGGCAGTAGCAGGTGATGGATTTAAAACTGGAAATATATCTTTAAACTCAAGAAAGATGTACTTCTCTTTCTGATTTAAAATTGTCGATGAGCCAATTAATTTGTTCCCCCTCAAATATTTCCCCGTTTTTTGGAGCTATCTGTAGTTTTAAAAGTTCAGTTTTATTGTTACGACCTCGATGTTTAGGTTTGCTGTCCCTCGGTCTAAAGATTTAAGAAAACTGTCATTTTGATATTTGTGCTCCTCACATTGCCAGGTCTGTAACCCTGCTATGAAAACCATAACTGCTGTACACAGGGAAAGCCATAAAAGGGGAAAACCTTCAGTTAATAAAATGACGCGACAAGTACTGTGAATAAACAAAGAGAATGAGCACAGAAAGCACAACAGCTATCTCTTCTTACTTGATTCTTAAGCTTTTCCATTAACTTTTTCATTCTTACAACTCCAGAATCTCTCATGAGTTCCTCTGTTCTGCATATTTAATCCCTCTGTTTCTCTTCCATCTTAGATGCTACTATCTTAAATAATGGTCCATTCACAAACATTTTACCCAATTCCTTGCTACTTTTCCAGTTCCCGAAAGATTAACATACATCTGAGGGAATTTTGAATATTGTTTCACTCTCCAACTGTAATAATACATGGAGGGGGGGGGGGGGGGGGGGGGGGGGGGGGCGGGAGAGAGAGAGAGAGAGAGAAATAATAATGAAGAGAACTCAAAAAACAGGGCCGAGATTCTCCCCTACCAGGCGGGGCGGGGGTCCCGGCGGGATGGAGTGGCGTGAACAACTCCGGCGTCAGGCCGCCCCAAAGGTGCGAACGTCTCCGCACCTTTAGGGGCCAAGCCCTAACCTTGAGGGGCTAGGCCTGCGCCGGAGTGGTTGGCGCCCCGCCGGCCGGCGGGAACGGCCTTTGGCGCCACGCCAGCTGGAGCTGAAGGGACTTCGCCAGCTGGCGGAAGTCCGCGCATGCGCCGGAGCATCAGCGGCTGCTGACGTCATCCCCGCGCATGCGCAGGGGAGGGGGTCACTTCCGCTATCGTGAAGACTATGGAGAACGCGGAAGGAAAAGAGTGCCCCCATGGCACAGGCCCGCCCGCCGATCGGTGGGCCCTGATCGCGGGCCAGGCCACCGTGGGGGCACCCCCCCCTTTCCAGATCGCCCCGCGCCCCCCCAGGACCCCAGAGCCTTCCCGCGCCATCTGGTCCCGCCGGTAAGGTAGGTGGTTTAATTCCCGCCGGCGGGACCGGCATGCCAGCGGCGGGATTTCGGCCCATCACGGGCCGGAGAATCACCGGGTGGGGGAGGGGGGGCCCGCCAACAGGCGCGGCGCGATTCCCGCCCCCGCCGAATCTCTGGTGCCAGAGACTTCAGGAGACGCAGGGGGCGGGATTCATGCCGGCCCCCGGCGATTCTCCGACCTGGCGGGGGGTCGGAGAATCCCACCTCAGGAAAGAATGGAAAAATAGAAATACAAAGGATTCACACACAGGGAAAGAGAAGCAGGTGAAAAGATTTCCAAATTGAAAGAAGAAATAAATAGAAATGATGAAATTGCGTTATGTGCTGGGACTTTAAGATGTACCTTTTAAAAGCTATTAGATATGAAGAAATATTAAGAAATTGGATTTTTGTACACCAATGGCGCGAGTAAACGGTTATGTGTAGTTTTTTTAGAAGCCATTTGAAATCAGGTTATTCACAGGTGTAGGACAGACAGTCTGATATGAAGGCGCAGATGTTCATGGAGTTGGGCAATATCATGGATTTTCCAAAATGTTGGGTATGGCCTAGATCCTGATGCCCCACCCTCAATTCAGACATATTCTATTTTTGCCAGTAGGGGAAATGGAGCAAGGCATGAATCACAAAGGCTCTGGAAGGGCCATTACAATTCAGTACAGAGTTCAAACAGACCACATTTTCACTGTAGCAAGGGCCTTAACTTACAATGTGCGAGTTACAAATTTTGCCTTTGCAGTATCCAGTGCCTTCAGCCGTTTCTTGACATCACATGGAGTGAATCGAATTGGCTGAAGACTGACATCTGTGATGCTGGGGACCTCCGGATGAGGTCAAGCTGGATCACCCACTTGGCACTTCTGGCTGAAGATTATTGAGGATAGGGACCCTCCTCCAGTGAGTTGTTTAATTGTGCACTATCATTCATGGCTAGATGTGGCAGGACTGCAGAGCTAAATCTGATCCATTGTTTGTGGGATCGCATAGCCCTGTCTATTGATTGCTGCTTATGGGGTTTGGCATGCAGGTAGTCCTAGTCTGGCTGGCAGAATACAGAGAGCAGGCTTAAATGGATCTTTTTCTGATTGGCAGGATGTGATGAGTGGAGTCCCACAGGGGCCTGTGCTGGGGAAGGTGGGGTGGGGGGGGGGGGGGGGGGGGGGGTCTCAATTTACAATTTATATCAATGACTCAGATGAGGGAGAACAGTCATGGTAGCTAAATTTTCAGATGACACAAAGACAGGTAGGAAAGTACGTTGTGAGGTTACAGATGGATATCGATAGGTTGAGTGAATGGTCAAACATCCAGCAGGTGAGGTATAATGTGAGAAAATGTGAAGTTGTTCACTTTGGCAGCAAGAAAAAAGAGCAGAGCAATGGAGAACAACTGCAGAATTCTGAGGTGCAGAGGGATCTAGGTGTTCTGTGCATGAGTCACATCAGGTAAGTATGCAGGTACAACTAGTAATTAAGAAGGCTAATGGAATGCTATCCTCTATCATGAGGGGAATTGAACATAAACGTAAGGATGTTATGCTTCAGGAACACAGGACAGTGGTGATACCACATCTCAAATATTGTGCGCAGTTCTGGTCTACTTATTTAAGGAAGGATGTAAATACATTAGAGGTGGCTCAGAAGATGTTTACTCGATTGATACTTGGAATGAGCAAGTTGCCTTCAGAGAAAAGGTTAGACAGACTGGGCTTGTTCCCATTGGAGTTTAGCGAGGGTGACTTGATTGAAGTATGTAAGATCCTGAACGGTATTAACAACGTGGAAGTGGGGAAAGGATGTTTCTTCTTGTGGGTGAGGCCAGAACTAGTGGGCACTTTTAGGACAGAGATGAGGAGAATTTGTTTCTCTCAGAGGGTTGGGAGACTTTGGATCTCTCTGCATCAGAAGGTGGTGGAGGCGGGTCATTAAATATTTATTATGCGGAGGTAGATGGATTCTTGCTAGGCAAGGGAATTAAAGGTTATCGGGGTAGATGGAAACGTGGAATTCAAAACATAAACGGATCAGCAATCATCTCATTGAATGGTGAAGCAGGCTTGTTCGGCCGAATGGCCTACTTCTGCTGCTATTTCTGGGGCCCATTTAGCAGGGTGTTTCTTAGTGGCTACACTGCTGAAAAACATCCCGCTACCCAATGGCACTTTGCCATTTTTTTTTGGCCTTGAGGAGCTTCTCCCCACCAAGGCCACACTTAAGAGGGATTTCTTGCTGGTGAACTTTAAAGGCTCCTCGCAGATCGGGATGCCATTTTGTCTGGCAGTCCCCCCCACCCACCCCTTCAGCTTCCCGCACCCTGCTTTACTCACCAACCTGAAGCCTGGGGACGCTCCCGGGAACTCATCTTCACACTCCCTCTTCCTGGCACAACCCCCTCCCGGTACCCGAACTCTGGAAGTGCCAAACTGGGCATTCTGGCAGTGCTAAGGTAGCAGTGCCAGGATGCTACATTGTCGGGGGAGTGCCGGGTTGCCACTCTGCCCTGTCTACGGCCCACCCCCGTCCCCAGGTGCCATTACAACTGGTCTATGTTTGTATGGACCAGTACTAAACGGCACCCTGGTGAGTTCTCCCAGGCATGGCCGGTAAGTCCCTTGCGTCGGGTGAATCCAGCGTCCAGGTATATAAATGAAACATAGGACTCATATAAATATTCAGATCTGGATCTCGCCCAGTGAGGTTGCATCCAGACCTAGGCGGGCGAAGCAGGTTGGGTGACTCGTGTTCGGCCTGACTTCCAGCATGGAGCCCGATTTGGGGTTCAGATGCGATTCACCCATGAGGCCGCCGAATCGCGCACCTTGGGCGGGATTCTCTGAACCCCCGCCAGGTCGGAGAATCACCGGGGGGGGGCGGCGTGAATCCCGGCACCGCCGTCCTTCAAATTCTCCGGCCCCCCCCAAAAATTGGCCCGGCGTGAATCGCGCCGCCCGCCTCGGAGAATGACGGGGACCAGCGAGACTCAATGGGCCCCGGGACTGCCCGAATTCTCCAGCCGGCAATGGGCCAAAGTCCCACCCGTTTTTTGCCAGTCCCGCCGGCGTACATTGGAGTAGGTCCCTCACCACCGGTACCTGGCGGCGCGGGCGGCCTCCGGGGCTCTTGGGGGGGCACGGGGTGGGGGGGGGATCTGGCCCCGGGAGGTGCCCCCACGGTGGCCTGGCCCGCGATCGGGGCCCACCGATCCGCTGGCAGGCCTGTGCCGTGGGGGCACTCTATTGTTCCACACCGGCGGCTGTAGCAGTCCGCCATTGCGGAAACGAATCCCTCTGCGCATGCACGGGGATGACGCCAGCACACGCTGGCGCTCCCGCGCATGCGCCAACTCGCACCAGCTGGCGGAGGCCCTTCAGCGTCGGTTGGCGTGGCGCCAAGCCCCTTTCCCGCTGGCCGGCGGGGCGCAAACCACTCCGGGAGGGGGTCTAGCCCCTGAAGGTGTGGAGGATTCCGCATCTTTGGGGAGGCCCGATGCCAGAGTGGTTCACGTCACTCCGTCCCGCCGGAGTTGCCCGCCCCGCCGATTACGGCAGAATCCCGTCCCTTATGTTTTTGTTCGGGTGAGTTTGACCTGAGGTGAGCATGGTGGCCTGAAGATTTCCCAACTATTGCTACCCATTCAGGACCAAATATATGGGCCAAAATATTTTAGATGCCGGAATTAAATCATGGACATGGGAATCATGAAATACAATTAACCCATGTCGGTTGTTTCTGAAGCAGACAGCTTGCAAACTTTGCACTGCCTATTCATTGGTATGATTGTCATATTCAGCTTCAGGAGGTGCAAAATTGATAGAGGCTCACACCACTTAAAACTAGACTGTAATACATAAAGACAGCCTGCATCTCTTAAAGGTGAGGTGAATTCCTGCTGCAGAAGGCAATGGAAGTGGCTAGGGATGTGTTTCTAAATAGGAAGAACATTGAAAAATGGTGCAACAGGGCAGAAAGTGTACTCAAGGTTGTGCTGCAGGAACAAGTGGAACAGGAAGAAGAGACTGATGAAGAAACACTGTCAATTGCGTTCGCACTTGCACAAGAATTAGGAGAAGTCGGCCCCTCGAGCCTGCTCCTCTATTCGATAAGATCATGGCTGATCTGATTATGGCGTCAACTCTACTTTGCCTGATCAAAAATCTATCTGACTCTGCCTTGAACATAGTCAATGACCCAACCTCCGCTGCTCTCTGGGGAAGAGATAACAACAGACAAATGAGGCTCTGAGAGAAGAAAATGCTCCATACCACAGTCTTAAATGAGAGAGCTCCAATTTTTAAACTGACTCCTTCGAGACACCCTTACAAGGGGAACATCTCAGTATCCACCCTGTCAACTTCTATGATTCAGTAAGATCACCTCTCAACTCCAACGGGTGTAGGTCCAAACTGCTAAACCTTTCCTGCTCATCCCAAGAATTAGTCGAGTGAAACCTCTCTGAACTGCTTCAAATCCAATTATGGGACCCCAAAACTTACACAGCACTTCAGACGCAGTCTCACCAAAACCCTGTTCAAGTGTGGCAAAACGTTCCTACTTTTATACTAAAATCTTCTTGCAATAAACACGAGCATTCCATTTGCTTTCCTAATCACTTACTGTACAGTGGCACACTGGTTAGCACTGCTATCTTGCCGTGTCAGGGACCTGGGTTCAATCCGACCTCGCGTTGCTGTCTATGTGGAGTTTGCACTTTCTCCCTGTGTCTGCATGAGTTCCCTCCAGTTTCCTCCCAAAGTCCAAAGATGTGCAAGTTTAGGTGTGGCACGTAGTACAGTGGTTACCACTGTTGCTTCACGGTGCCAGTGTCCCAGGTTCGATTCCCGCTTGAGAAAGGGTAGCATGGGTGTCAGTTCGCTGGAGGGCAAGGTCATGCATGAGTACTGCTTTTGAGGGCTCAAATGAAGCATTTGATTGTGCAGCTACAGAAAAAGGCCGATGTATATGCACAATTAAATGATTGGAAGGCCATTGGCTATTGTCAAGGAGAACAGCACTAACTCAGCAAAAGGGTTTTGTGCCGATCTCGTAGGCCATTCTTTCCAGCATGTTAGTGGTAGCCAACATCATTCACACACTTGTGGACTCAACCATGATGACCAATGTCTCAACTTCTGAACAAGCAGAAGCCATTCAAAGGTAGGGGTGCCTCAATGGAAGCTCAAACCAGTGTTCAAAGGGGCTTGCAGCATCTTTGCATGCAGAGCATCTTACACAACAGTGGACTATGAGCTGCGAAAGTTGGAGATGTAACTTGTTCGAGATTGAAAAGAGCCCATTGGTCACAGTTATCGGAACAACTATTCACACGCCGTCCTCACCATGCTCTGAAGCGACAGGTCTTCTTGCAATAAGTAGCAAATGTCAGATGGCACCTCCATTATGAAACAAAAATATTACATAGTGTTTCTCACGTATGTTGAGAATAGGAAAACGTCACCCTGAAGACTCTGGATAGATATGACCCCCTGTTGTTAGCCCTTCTCCTTATTCCACCTTTGAGCAGCTTTTCCTCCACTGTATCCCTACTGCTCATTATCCTTGTGATGAAGCCTAAGGGGTATAGAAAATACAGCAACCTCATGACTGGAAGCGAGTGGTCTGAGCAGAACTCTTGACGTCAGAACCAAGGCGTTCAACACATGCCATATCACTCCCTGTAAATTTCACCCGCTAGAAGTAATAATAATAATAATCTTCATTAGTGTTACAAGTAGGCTTACATTAACACTGCAATGAAGTTACTGTGAAAATCCCCCAGGCGCCACCCTCCGCCGCCTGTTCGGGTACACTGAGGGAGAATTCCGAATGCCCAATTCACCTAACAGCACGCCTTTCAGGACATGTGGGAGGAAACCAGCAGTGTAACTTTCAAACACTTCTACGAACTCTGAAACATCTAGTAGAAATTAAACAGCAGCTCACCTGAAAGTGGTTGATGGTCCCTTTAAACAACACTGGTGGGGTGTCATTCCTGCTATTGGACACACACTCAGCCACGCAAGGTGAAAGAAGGACAGGAGCTAGAGTGCTTAGGTTGAAAATGGCACCACTAAAGTTAAATCAGCATTACACGCTAACTGATGTCATGATCTGCTTCCTTTGTTTAGTTCTAGGGCACACACCCAGCACCCACACCAACAATTTATCCAGAATGGCATTCAGTGTGGCCTACAACAATACGGGTACCATGCAACCAAATTTCGTGAAGCGTTATTTGTGATAACCCCATTTTCACTTGTTTTAATATAACTGCACCAGTGAATCACTCAAAAATATCAAGGGATACTTTCAATGCAATTAGAAAAATTGCATTCTTAAACACTGCCCAATTGCTCTTGTTCATGATTTTACATTCGCCAACAAGAGTAAGTAGAAACTTGAGGAAAGTTTTCAATTCAGAAATTTGGAACAATTTTGATTGCAACTTGTGCCCATGTTGTCAATTGCATCCGAAACAGGGCTGCTACCCCATTAACATTAACAGAAACTAAACTGTTAAAAAGTGAAAAGCAAATGAAAAACACACTTGTAAAAAAGTGGAAGAGAAAGAAGTTTAGTGGAAGGCAGAGGAGTCGGGGGGATAAAAGGCAAGGAAGCACATGGATGCGATCACAGTGGCAACAAGGTAACCCAGGTAGCACCAAACTCGCCCTTTGTATGTTTTGATGCCAGAAGGCAACATGTATAAAGTTAATACGGCCCAATTGTGGCAACTGGGGTCCCAAAGTTAGGGTCCCCACATCTGTACACACATCATCTTTGTATACATACATACCTGTTTATATTCCTGATTTTTCTTTTCTTTCTGCCTCATATACCCATTCTGTAAATATCTTGCAATTACTGTGTGATGTTCCTTGCAATGTTATTAGATTATAAAACCAACTAAAAATACTTTAAAAAAATGTTGCATCAAATGTGCCTCGAGGAAAAGCACCAGGCCTCCAATGCCTTCGCCTCCCAGTTTGGAGAAGATCCTGGAAATTAAGGTACTTTGATTCATTGTTAATGTGCTATAACACACTGCACCATGGCACAAGGACACTCATTGAATCCTTGGATAACATTCCATTGTATGTAGAACCGATTGCTTGGAATTTCCACAGAGCTAGTCCAACTCCAGCACCATAACTTCACCAAAAGTGCAGCAGAAATCCCATTGAGAAAGAGACTGAAAAGTTCTAAGTTATTGCTCAAACAGTTGCTGCTAAAAGTCCTACCATTTACAATTTTTGGTTACTGGTAGTTTGGAAAGCCAATACAATGTGCACAAGCGTCCCTGAAGTAACGGTCAAGAACCAACATAGTGAGAGCAGGACAAATCAATGGGTATTCCAGTCCATTACCACAAGTAGTCAACTGACGAGATCCGAATCTCAGATTGCTCATTGGGAATTAAGCAAAGACTATGGTGCTTCTCCAAAAATAATACAAAAATATCCAAGTAGAAGTCATGTCTCCCTGAGCTGCCCTTATGCAGCTGTGGTAGACCATGCTCTTCTATGACCAGACACCAACTGTAAGAGGTAAGATACACAATGTGTTCTCAAACCTCCGCTGCAGTTGAAACAGTTGCTAGGCATGCAAAATGTAGTACTTGACTATTACCTTCCCATTTCCCTGTCAAGATACACCTAACATTCACTTAGTACTTCTCGTTAGCAGCATAAGTAGCAGTCAACAGCTCATGACCCAGTTAGGGTTAATGCAGCATTATATCAGAATCAAGATGACTGTTGCCACGAAGTAGTTATATGAAAGATGACCATCTTCTAAAGAAACAAATTTACATTCATACCTAGTACCTGCTGAACTCAAAAAGATCTGTTACTGACATGTAACCGAATAGAGCAAAATTCTTTTTAACATAAAATTCCTCACTGCATTTGTTGAAAATCCATCCAGATGCCTGTTGTGAACTCTATATCCAAAAAGGTGGATTGGGCTAGTGATATCAATGAGAAGTAGCACCTCCAGTGATAATGTACAGAGTTTCTGTCTGAACACTAACCAAGTCTCATCAATTACAGTTTTTAAAACATCTGTTCCTTTTCAGCTACAAAAGATAGACAGTCTAACGGTACATTCATGCTGCCACTTCCACATTTTTGGTTTTGCAGCAATATGAAATGGCAGCAAAATTAGATGAAGCAATAAATGGGGCGGTGTCTTACCAAACAATGGCAAAGTGTCAGTCCGGGGAAGAAAAACCAGTCTTGCCAACGGAATTGAGGGGATTTCTCATGGAAACTTGAGATTCTTAAAAAATAAAAAGTGAGTGGGTGTAGGTAACGGTATCATTCTGGTGAGGCAGGGACTCGTAGAGTCGGGATACGACTTCAAATAGGTCGGGGCGCCATATTTAAAGAGTACCCCAATCAGTGTTACAGTTGAACGGCTCCCAGGCCACATTTCGGAGTTCTCGGGAATTCCCCCCCACCTGCCGACAGTCATCACCAACAGATTCCACCGCCCCTTCCCATTCCCAGACAGTTATTGTCAGATTAACCGCACTCACCCCCACCTCAATGGCCGAGCTCCCACCCCCCCCCCCCCCCGCCCCCCCAGCCCACCACACATATACGCCCCCCTCCCGTGGAACTGCCCCCGGCACAGTTTGATACTGCCAGGTTGGCAGTGCCAACCTGACAGTGCCAACCTTGCCGGGCAGTGCCAGGACAGTGCCATGACACTGCCTGCGCCTGTCCCTCTGCACCCATCACCCCCCCACCCCCAGGGGTTATACTAATCTCTGTACCACTGGAAGGATCCCCTCAACTGTCTCATGCCTGGCCAGACTTGGTGTAAATGGCGGCAGCTTCGGTTAAAGATTCCGTGAGGGGTGGAGGTCTAGAAAGACTGCTTGCTAATGACATGCAAATGCATTAAAATGAGGTTCCCGGGCTCGCGCTGCGTGATCCACACTACTCCCCTGGTGAGGGTAGGTGTTTTGAGCCCGCACCGACTTTCCCACGGACGGACTTTGCTCAAAATCGTCTCCTGCCAGCTTAATCTCCTCCAGGTAGCCATCTCACACCAGTTTGAGCTTGTATACAGTACAATGCCAGACATTATGATCACATCCTCTTTGGGAATTTTGGAAGTTTCAAGGAATTTCCCAAATCTAAAGCAACAGATAGGGAACATCGTTTTGAGCCACATGCCCTTGAATTCCTTTTTGAACCAAACAGATTCAAACAGAATAACCAAAGCTATGAAGAACATGGCCAATACCACTTCTGAATTTATCCCAAACAAACTGTACTATCAGAACTAGACATGACAATTGATCGTGTTCAAACCGGCGTTCTAATTTTCTTCCATACCACCCATCCAAACAACAACTTATATTTATATCGCAACTTTAACCAAACAAAACACCCCAAGGCGCATCACTGAGCATTACAAAGCAAAATTTGACACCAATCCACTTCAGTAGGGCAGATGACCAAAACGTTAGGTTTTACAAACCTCTGAGCTCTCTGAGCTCACCATGTCCATAAGAGGTTCCCCCTTGGCCCCATTCACAATTAATTTCCATTTCTGATTCATGATGTCTGATAATGGAAATAGTTCCCTTTCCTCAGGTAGTCCGTTCTTCCAATTTGAAAATCGAAATGAAAATCGCTTAATGTCACGAGTAGGCTTCAATGAAGTTACTGTGAAAAGCCCCTAGTCGCCACATTGCGGCGCCTGTTCGGGGAGGCTGGTACGGGAATTGAACCCACGCTGCTGGCCCTGCCTGGGTCTGCCTGGGTCTGCTTTCAAAGCCCGCGATTTAGCCATGTGTGCTAAACCAGCCCCATTTAAGGCTGCCGACATAATTTCTTTCCTCAAAATGCTCTATTCTTAAAAGTTATATCACTACCTCCAACTTCCCTTTCCTCTCCAAAGTCTATACACATGTTGGGCTGGATTCTCTGCCCCATGACGCCTGCAATGCAGATCACGATCGGGGGGAGAATCGGGCGCCCGGCCAAAATCGAGGTTTGCGGCAGGTACCAAACCGACTGCTATGCTTCAGCTCCCCGCTGGCGGCGCGATCGGGGTATGCGCCTGGGCGTGATTTGCCACGTGACCCATTTGCATCCACTTAGCGGGCCCTGCACCAGATTCTCCGGGCCTGCGTAATTCTCCGGTCCACTGGACCAGGATTCACATGGCCGGGATTCACTACAGGTATCACCAAGTGTGAATCTAATGTGGTGGCCCTCATCGTGGGCCAAGGGGGCAACACCTTAAAGGAGTTTCCCACATATTCCATTTGAGGACTGCCCTATCCCCTCCACAATGCACTACCTGCCCACCCCTCCCCTACCAGACCTCCCCCCACAGCCCCCTTAGAGAGCTCCTAACACAAGAGACCCCCCCCCCCCCGACTCCCCCAGGGACCCCATAACTAATGGGACAACCCTAGTGATCCCCGAACTAAAGGGACCCCCCCCAGAAACCCCATAACTAAAAGGACACCCCCCCACCAGAGACCCCTTATCTAAAGGGATCCCCACAAGGACCCCCCTCTCCCCCCCTCGAGACTGTCGAACTAAAAGGACCTCCACTCGAGACCTCCTAACTAAAGGGACCTCTCTCCCTTCTGCCCTACCCCACCCACAGATCCCCTCCAGAAATGAGACCCCTGTCTGGAAGCTAGCTAGCAGTCCAAAAGGAGCAGTTCAAACAGGGGTAGCGAAAAAAATTACAGATGTAACACTCACCTGGGGAGTCACTCGGAGTTCTCCCTATATAGGGGGTCCCTGAGGGGGTCTCCCTATTTAGAGAATCTCTGGGGTTGGTTCTCTTTATTTAGGGGCTCCCTGGGTTGGGGGGGGAGAGGGGGTCAGTTCCAGTCACCGCTGTACTTGGGAGAAGGGGGAAGCACCCATAAAATCAGGGTTGGAGGGGCTGCTTTACAATGTGGGAGGGGTGGGGCGGCCTGATTTATGGTGCGGGCTGGAGACTACGCTATCGGGCCATCCCTACTCAAAATGGCGGCCTGATGTGGCATTCCCTCGGGAATCCCTTGTATTCCTTCCCATACATACATTTGCATGGTGAGATATACTGAATTGCTTCCAGTAGCAATTCTCTTCTGGCGGGCAAACGTAGTATCCCAAACGGAGAATCCTGGCCGTTGTCTCCCAGATCTGTACTTAGCTCTCCTGAAATCTAGTTTCAATTTCTCCAATCAGTTTTCCAACACTCACACAGCTGTGAAGTGTTTGCACCGACCTGAACTCACTTGTACCTGATATTCTCGTCAAAACCTTTGTCACCTCCAACTTTAACTCTTCTAAAGCGCTCGTTGCTCGTCTCCCATCTTCCACCCTTTGAAAACTTCGGTTCATCAAAAATTCTGTTGCCACTATTGCATCCTGCACCAAGCTCCATTTATAAATCATCTTTATTTTCCTTACTGACCTACAACGGTTTCCGGTTATCCCAAGCCACAACATGATTATTTGTCCAAAATAATTTCTTTAAATATTGAAAACAACAAGAGCTACTGTGTGGAAGGGCTGTAAAATAAAACAATGTCAATTTGGGTAATGAAGGCAGATGGTGGAAATAATTCTCTTTGCTTGACCTCTGTAAACCTCTCATGGTCAATAACTGAAATTGAACTGTACCTGGTTTGAAACAAATTCATCACACAATACACATTCTGACCTAAAATGTTCTTATTAGGATGGGCAACCTCTGTGCCATTGCATCTAATTTCAAACATTGTCATCAGATACTATGTAGAGGGTGCTTTTTTCTATCTCGCTAAAGCAGCACATAAATTGTTATGCTATTCAGCCAAAACTCAAGTACAATTTTAACACTCTCAGCAAAGTAAAAATGAATAATAACTTCCCAAAAAATATAATTTTCAGGGATTTGAAGTAAACTTTGGACCTGAACAGATGCAGACTATACAACATAACAATAGCAACAAAATCTGTTGAAGACAGCATTAAAACAACAGTTGATGGCGGGGAGGGCATAAAACAGGACATCCAGTTTTTTATTTAAATCTTCCCTCCCCAGTGAGGAAGAAAAAAACTCTGAGCAAAAGCTCTGACTGAATGGAAAACCAGAAATAGAGCTGATCAATACTTTTGACTGTGAAAGCAATTGTGTTCTCAGGGATAGTGCGCATTGTATTTCTAAGTGCCTATGTGATATGATCCTTGGCCACTGTGAATGGAATGGAAACAGAATGCCATCTGAGGGAGATGCAAGTGCTAATGTGGTGAGGTAATGTGGTAAAGAATAGAATCCAACAAGGAAAGCAATACTGCAGAGCTCAAAATAAGATACTGGTCCCTCTAAAATCTTAAAATATATATTTAGCTTACTACCTTCACCAAATGAAGTAATAGTTTGGCTACCAGTTTCTTAAAGGAGAAAAAAAAATGTCATATTAGAAGATAGGTCTTGACCTTTAATCACTGAATGAGCATGAAGAATCACATAGTTAGAAGGGGAAAAAGAACAAATGCTTTACAGGTTAAAAGATGGCACTGTTTATCTATTTTAGGCCTTTCAACTATTCATTTTACGATTTGTTTATTTAATTGGCCTGGAACTATTCCTAAACATATTCCTGGCACAAGTTTCATGGTTGCTCACAGAAATGTAGCATCATCATCATTCTGGAGTGCATTATGGCCACATCGCTCAAGCTGCTAATGAGCACCTTAGGGATGGAAATGGCTATAATGCCCAAGCAAAACAACATTTTCACTATTATCAACTTGATCATTTTAATCTGTATAAGGGGAACATTTTTTTGAACGTTTAGTGCTTGCACATTCTCAGTTGTTATTCTTGGAAGTACAATGCTGCAATTTCTGAAGTCATCTGCACTGACTGTGCCATTCCTTTATAATGGAGTAGAGTCACTGGACTTCATGTACCATGGGCCAATGGGTATGGTTGAAGACTGAAATGTTTGATGAAATAATTAGTTGATTCCCATTAGCTATGTAATTGGTCCTCAAAACTTGTGTATTTAGGCAGGTCTAAATCTAGCCCCAAAA
Source organism: Scyliorhinus canicula (assembly GCF_902713615.1). Taxonomy (NCBI): domain Eukaryota; kingdom Metazoa; phylum Chordata; class Chondrichthyes; order Carcharhiniformes; family Scyliorhinidae; genus Scyliorhinus; species Scyliorhinus canicula. Next base: position 255,689,919 of record NC_052146.1, read on the forward strand.
CTTTCAAATGGCAACTGGATATGGACTCAAAAAAGAAGCATTTGGAAAAAGCAAGGGAGTGAGACTTATTAGTAGCTCTTTCAAAGAGCTAGCACAGAAATGATGGGTTGAATGGCCTCCACTTGTATTGTATGGTCCTACAAAATACTTATACAGTGGGAACCAATATAAAAAGTAGGTCATGTACTCTTTCCACATTTTCAAATCCAATGTCATTAAATTGCTATAATAGTTTTATGCGTTCAAAATACTTTCTTTCCATCGGATTCCCAAATAGAGATTTACTAGTTTAACATTAACATTTATGTACAATTATGAACATGCATTAAGACAATACAAGTAGAAATATTAACTATAGGTAAAATTATACAATTAAACCAGTAAGGTACAGATCTCATCAGTCCCAGATTTTATTGGCATTGTTGGCTTTAAGATGATAGAATGAATAAAACACATTAAACAATCTGGTCACACACACATTGGCTTTGTTACATTAGCTACAATCAATTGTCCTCTCCATTTGTATGTACTTTAGCGCAGCTAACTGGGACTTTTATGTTTAAGGGGAAAACATGTGCGTCCCGTTTCACATAGTCATGCACATACAGTCTGCATAAACACTTGGCACTACCTAGCTAAAAACATTGATCAGACTCATGCCACTAGATAGCAAAATTTCAAATACATATCATGAACATGTGTTAGCTCCAGCTGTTATACTACAATTATCACAGTTCTATGCCATCACTAAGGTTCCCACTGTTAACAACATGGAAGTTCTGCCCGTGACGGAAAAGCATGCGGAATTTTCATCCGGTCATTCCATATCACCAATTTCATACCAACTTTACAACACTACACGCATTGAATTTGCTTAAAATTTGTATTGCAACAGGGGCATTTATCAGTTTTATATAATTTGTCGATTGTAAGCATGCAAGTGATGCAACACCAGTATTGACAGTCTGACAATTCATGTTTCTATAGGAGAACAAACCTATCCGGCAAAATCAGTTCCTGAGTCTGCAAGAGTCTGCAGTAGCACTTGGCAAGTGACGCAAAAACCTTGCTGGTAGACTCTTCCATCCCAGTGGTTTAGCTTCTATTGCCGACCAGTGCTAAAGTGCGGACATCAGGAGTGTGCAGAATCAGGATCAGCAATCATTTCACTGCACCCCATACTCATATTCACAATCTAGATTCATATGTGAAAAATGGCCAATGATTGCACAAGGTACGGGAAGTCACAATGGAGCGCAGACAGGAATGAACACCATCAGGGGAGCAGGGGAGGACTGAAAATTAGCGATAGGAGGGGAGTGGAAAAGACAGGTTAGTAGGTTTTTACAAGTACCTTCCCCTTTGAAAATGAAGATCCTCAATAATCATTTAAATGCGAGGATTGATGTTTTTCTTACCCACAAAATCCGTCTCTTTCTATGTGCAAATGAATATAAATCATATTTTCAGGACTCCGGATAATGTGTACTGCTAAACGACACCCATCAAAAATGAACTTTAAATAAGTAAAATAGACAAATACAGTATATACAATGCAGTCCACAAACATACTTCTTCAGCTTTTAATAGATTCCTACAAAGAATTTTTAAATAAAATATCCTTTGACTCTCAGTATTAAAATTCTCAAGTGGCTGTGCAGAATTTTCTTTCGTAGTCAGATTATACTTGCCATATCCAGTCCATATAAATTCACACATGCTCAGAGATCTTGAAACTAGTCAACCAGTCAGAAAGGAACTGACGTTAATTAGTTATGAAGTGAGGAATGAACAGGCATTAGTACTGAGACTAATCAATGGGAAAATCAGTCCAAGCAGGCAGGCTAATGAACTGCTATGCATCTGTTTATTTTTAGATGGTTTGAGCACTTTTTACATTAAAAATAAATACAATTTCCTTGCTGCTAACCATTCTAGTATTGGATTTGTTTCAGAACTTCCACAAAGGAAAACAAGTCACGTTTATTTCAGTATAATATGCTGTGGCGCAGCATTTCAAAATCTCGACCAATTTTACAGAAATTTGAATATCAAATTAAACTCAGGGTATGGACAGGCCTACCACACCACAAAGAGTTACGCGCTTCTGTCAAGAATATATATTCAAATGACCAGCTTCTCGCTGTAGCTCTTAGAGATTCCTGATATGAAAAAATATTATATGCAATACGCAGAAACGCCAGTTCATTCAAGGTCCAGTTAAACTATAATGGCTATTAATTTATTCCTCTATACAGGCTACTTTTGCTAACTGAAAAGAGTGCCTTAATTTTGAATGTGCTGAAAAATAAGTTCCCAGGTGTTTAAAGCCTAAACTGCGGAAGTACTCTGCACCGTCAAAACCAAATGAAGAAACATAATCAAAATGTTTTAAACAGGATTGTCAAACTAAGAATTTCTCTCAATGAATAATGGCGTTTTTTGGAAACGAAAGGCTAGATTTAACCATCAGGTTGGATAACAGTCCATTTTTCGCTATGCTAAGTGCAATGGAATATTTTTCAGAATAGAAATGTAATTATCATAGCTGAGATTAAAAGAAATAAAAAGCTCATATGCAAGAAAGTCAAAACTAATATTTATTTCTTTGGAAATATCCCTTGAATTCACTGAAGTAAAACATGCTTATTTTATTGTGTTTATTTGCTCATTATAGAAATGCCACTTTGGGACTCTGAAGGCCAATCCTGCCAATTTTTCCAAGTCCTACATTTTCATGGTTGCTTAGAGCCGTTAAATGTGAAAGCATTTGCAATAAGAAATTTCATGGCCCTAAATTGCACTAAGTTATGAGCAAATCAAAATAAAAAGATTTACAGTAATCAACCATACAATTTGGTTCTTAACAGAGCTCTGTGTATACCTCAACAGCCCCTGGTCCTCTGACTGTTTTTTAAATAAACAATCGCTGCCTACAGCTATCTTGACATACATGCCATATACATTCTCATACATTCACTGTTATTCTCTTTGTTACAAAAGCAGTTATAACTGTATTTGATTAAAAATATGAACCTAATTTTTCCCTTTATATTGCATTGTCCCCACCTCAATCCCTTACCCTCTTCTGCAAACCCTGAAAAAATTAACTTTAAACAGTTCTCTGGCAACATTGGTGCATTTAAAGCTGTCAAGAGTGTCATTGAGACCAGCGTGAAGTGGACAATTTACTCTAAGTTTTGCATGACAATCATTGGAAGATGAATGAAGATGTGGCTTTATGTCACAAAATATAAAACATGAGATTTTTTGGGCAGTTCTAAATAAACCCATGAAACAAGACCCTGGTTCAATAAAAACTCCAGCAACACATTTTCCTGTCACATCCTGCGCTCAGGTATTTGTAGAAAAAATAACTCCTGGCTTGTCACTTTACAAAAAACTTTCGATATTATTGGCTGATGGCTGGTCAAATTATTAGAATAATTAATTTCAACATGCTTACAAGGCTGGGATCAGAATACTTTTCTTAGTTCACCCCTGCCTCCTTGCATCTCTCTTCCTCATTTCTTTTAGATAAGCAGTAGAGGATAGTTAGAATTCAGGACAGATTGAAAACCCCAAGTGTCTTTGGTCCAAGATGGTAGACTTTGGTACTGACCCTGACAAAGTTCATGGGATTAAGAGGAACCCACTTCAACTTATGTAGTACACATGGGCACTTGCACCACTGGGAGCACACCTGGGGTAAAATACGGCAGAGGGTGCATAGTCTTGGTAGGGAGAGAGCAAAAGAGGCTGGAACAATTTTAATATCCTTCAAACTTCCTCTGAAACTTAGGTCTGGATTTTCATCCAGACGGGTTGGGAGAATCTCCACTTGCCCATTCACCTTGGGAGAAATTGCTTGCTAAGATGGGATTTTCATTGTGGCAAGCTGGATACAGGGGGTAGTCGAGCCAGGCTTCCCAGGAAAAATTTCAGAGGCAGCCACAGGAGCTGCTGTGTGCATGACTGGCTGTTTAAGAGTCCCTCCTTGGTGCTGTGGGACTTGGTCCCAGTTACAAGCAAAAGAGAAAAGCTCTGTTGCCTTCAATCCCCTGACACACACCCTATTGCCTCTCATGCCTCCCATGCCAAGTTATGCCCCAGGCTGGGGCTCAGGTGATTCAGTAGACTAATAAATGTCTAGGCTCTGAGCCAAGCCTCAATACGTATCCTAGGCTGAGAGCCCAGACATCCATTTGTGTACTAAAACACCTGAACCCAGAGAAAACATTGCTTGGTTGACAGCTGTTGTTCCCTGACCTATGCTGCCCAATTTCACAATTTTTATTTACACAAAATAAAAATGTGTTCAGGTGCTTGCAGTTTCATCTATTGGAACTTTAAAGTATCTGGATGATTGATAGTTTTATCAGGCTGCAGTAAAAATGATTTTTTTAAGGGAGTGGAACATTATCAACAAATAGCTGTTTTTTTTAAAAGCTTTTCTTTACACAACCTACTGTCAGTATGGGATTCATTGGTTCTATACAGGGTATAGTGGCTGAATGGCCATGGAAATGAAATAGCTTGGCATGGGAGGCATGGAGTGAGAGGGGGCATACCTTGGCATGATGGGAATGAGGAGGATCTGTTGAACTTATTTTAAAAGGTCCCCTCATGCAGGCTATGGTCCATGAGACCTCTGAGGTGCCGCGAAGCTGTTTGAAATTCTGTCCCAACGCCATGAATATTGCAAAGGACTTGGACATACCTATCACTGCAATGGAGCCAGTCAAGTCAGGAGTGCAGGGTGTGGGCTTACAACCAGAATCATGTCCCAACCTTAAAAGACATTCCTGAAAATCAGAAACCCAGGGAATGGGTTTGAGTGTCCTAGAATTGGGTATCAACCACAATTTTTAAAGGTCTCCTGACTCAGTGAAAATCCAGACTTTGGAGTGCCATTATATACTGAAGCACATAATTCAGACCACTTGCACCAGGCAGGTAAATGCAGCATAATTTGCTTCATATGAAATTCGTTTCTCTGCATTTCTGTATAAATGCAGTTTCCCATTCTTACTACTTCCTCACCCAATCACCATTACTTTGCACTGTCCACAACTAAGAATCACTGATCCACAGAGGCAAACCTATCAACTCGATATCTGAGACTCCAATGTTACCATATATAGAATCCAAACCACTGCATTTTGACTATGCTCAAAATAACTAGGAATTATAGCATGGTTACAACACAGAAGAAAGTCAATCAGCCCATCAGATGCATGCCAGCTGTCAGCAGGAGCAATCCAGCTAGTCCTACTCCCGCCCCTTTCCCTGTAGACCTGCAATAATTTATTGTTAGGTACTTGGACGTTTTCTCTTTAGGAAGCCCCAATGGAATCTGTTTCCACTACATTGTCAAACAGCTCATTCCAACTCCTAACCACTCCCTGCGAAAAAAGATTTTTATCATGTCACAATTCTTTTGCCAACCAGTTTAAATCGCTGTCCTCTGGTTCTCGACCTTTCCACCAATGGGAAGAATTTCTCTCTTGTTTGGCTATATTCCTCATGATTTGAAGTACCACTCGTAATTCTGCTCTCAAGCTTCCTTTTCTAAGAAGGCAAACTCCCAGATTCTCCACCCTATCCATGCAACTGAAGTTTCTCATTCTTGGAACTATTCTGGCAAATCTTTTCTGCAGACTCTCTCTAAAGCCTTCACATCCTTCCTAAAGTACGGTGCCCCAGAAGTGACCACAACACTCCAATTGAGGCTAAAATAGAGTTTTATAATTTTCATCATAAACTCCCTCCTTTTGTTCGTTCCGTTTTTATTTATACAGCCCATGCTCTCAAATGGCCCTGCCTCTTCAATAATTGGCAGACATGCAATCTCAGGTCGCGTGAACAAATCCAGGCAGTAGTCGATCAAGACTGACCTGACTGCCTGCCCCTCTACTACCCTTACATTCAAGGCCAGTTGGCCTTAGATAGAGAGAAGAGGTGGTGTCCGCAGGGATGTTTCAGGCCTTCTGCAACCGGTGGGCACGCGGGGACATCGTTACCTTCCGGAATGATATTTTGGTTTAGTTAGTGAAGTCCCTGAATGTTACTTTGCTTGAGTTACAGTGCCCCACCAAGGTCTTTAATTTGTAGACCTCTTTAATTTGTTAAATTTCTGGATCATTTGTTTAATGAAATAGAGTATAACCCCCAGGTCCCATTAGCAGGCCCAGGCAGCAGGTGGATTAGGGGGTTGTCCACCCCAGCCATCTGCCCCTCTGCCGGAGCTCCATTTGGGGCAAAGTGATCTTATAGACGGGGGCACATGGTGTGCTGGCACTGGCAAGCTTCAAAGCCTTCGATGACTGGTGGGCATGGCAGGGGCCGGGGCACATCATCCCTCCTTGGGAACAATATTTTGGTTTAGTTAGTTAAGATTCCTTTTGATGTTGTGTTTTAGTTACAATGCCCCACCAGGGGGCTGTCACCCCTCTTTCATTTCTTTAGTTCATTGATTTTTGTTTTTTCAATTGAGAATAACGCCAGGCCTTGCAGCTGTGGATCAATTAGTAGCATTCTTATCTCTCCAAGTCTAAAAGTTGTGGATTCGAGTCCCACTTGAGCATAAGAATCTCGCCTGATTTCCAATGCACCATTGAGGGAGTGCTGCAGTGTTGGGGAGTGCTGCAGTGTTGGCGATGTTGCCTTGACAGGGGCCAGAGTATATCAGTTCCCCCCAAAATGTTGTTGTAATTTAATTTTGATAAGTTTTCTTTAAAGTTTCCTTTTGTTAGTGTCCCTTTAAGGGGCTGTCAATTAGTTAATTTATTTATTTGTCACTCAAAAGAGTATAACCCTAGGTCTCTTCACTCCTGTGTCCTGTTTAGGGGTATATCAATGGTTTTATGTTGCCTCTCCTCGGTCTTCTGAGCAAAATCACTTCACTCCTTTCTGCATCCTATTTTATCTGTTGCTTGTTCTCCCATTTCACAAACTTGTTTATGCCTAAATCTATTTTTAATGCTTTCAATATAATTAGGAAACAAAAAAATATGTTTCACAGAACTACAATTTCAAATCAACACTTTATTTATTTTAAATTTGATAAGAATGCAGCTTCAGCACAACAAATAGACGTAGAGTCACCCTGTTCATCCCATTCTTTTGAGAAAAGCCACATAATGAACTTTTGCATTTGAGTAATATTTTAAAAGGCTCTATGATTTTTAAGGGCGGGATTCTCCCCCCTGGGTTGCCCAGATCGCCTTCCCCCATGGGACGGAGAATCGGGCATCGGGGCAAAATCAGGATCGATACCAGGCGCCCATCCGATCGCGATGCTCCCACCCCCCACTGGTGGTCCATGACCACTCATCGGGGAGGGGGGACATAAATGAATGCAAATGGGTCTCAGTGACCCATTTGCATTCATTTAGCAGTCCCAGGACCCAATGCTCTGGCCCTCCGTGAGTGTCCGCTCCCCGAGACCGGGAATCACGTGGCCTCGGATCAGTTGTGCCCTCTACTAGCGTGGCCCTAGCCTGCTGGACGTCGCGGGGGGGCCAAGGAAGTAAACCCCCCCATCACGGAATTACCCCCTTGACCCACCGCGAGGTCCACCACGCCAGGGACACGCTTGCAGAGAGCATCCGAGCGCAACCGAGGACCACCTCCCCCTCACAATGCACTACCTGCCCAACCCCACAAGCAGCCCCCACCCCCACACAAACACACCCGGAGACCCCGTAATATGGGATCCGCTCCACCACAGGGCCCCTGTAATAGGGAGACCCCCTCCACAGGGACCCCTGTAACAGGGAGACCCCCCACAGGGACCCCTGCAATAGGGAGGCTCTCCACAGGGACCTCTGTAATTAGGAGACCCCACACTGGGATCCCTGTAATAGGGAGATCCCACACTGGGACCCCCTACCTCTCCACAGAGATCCCCCCCCCCCCCCCACCCCAGCCGGGTCCTAAAAAAGAGACCCTTGTCTGAAAGCTAGGGAGCAGTGCAGACAGGGGAAGTGAAAGGAATTACAGCTGTAAAAGTTATCTTGCAGCTCCACTTGTCCATTTCTGTGTCTAGTCCCACAGATCCATTAGCTGCAAGACATTCATAGCTTTCTGGTAGAGGTCCATCATTGACATAAAAGAAAGGTAAGTACAGTCCAATCGCACGCTTGAGTGATTGGAATGTACTTACCCCTCTTTTATGTGGTCAATATTTGTAAGAATTGTGGTTTCACCAGTTAGGCCACTGAACTGCCATGGGAGATGAATGAATCAAAGCTCCAGGTGGTTTGTAGAAGCTGTCAATCACAGACTACAGACTAGAAAGTTATGAATGGCTTGCAGCTCATGGATCAGAGATACTTCTTCAATGAAGTATTCAATGAAGGGGCAGCACGGTAGCATGGTGGTTAGCATAAATGCTTCACAGCTCCAGGGTCCCAGGTTCGATTCCCGGCTGGGTCACTGTCTGTACGGAGTCTGTGGATACGTGGGTTTGAGTAGGGTGATCATGGCTCGGCACAACATCGAGGCCGAAGGACCTGTTCTGTGCTGTACTGTTCTATGTTCTATGTTCTATGAATGGACATGTGGAGGTTCAAGGTAAGTGTTCAACTGTAATTCTTCTCACTGCCCCTGTCTGGGCTGCGCTCTAGCTTCCAGACAGAGGTTTATTTTCTGTGTGGTCATCCGAGTGGGGAGAGTGTTCTCTTTATACAGGGCGTCCTTGTGGGGGGACCTTTGGTCAGGGTTTGCCTGTGGGGGTCCCCCTATTACATTGGTCAGAGGGTCCCGGGGGTCTCCATATTACAGGGGTCCCTATGGAGGTCCTCATATTACAAAGGTCTCTGTGTGGTTCTCGCTATCACAGGGGTTCCTGAAGAGGGTCTGCCAATACTGGGTTCCCTTGGGAGGAGGGTCCCGCTATTATAGGGCTCCCTGGTGTTGGGGGGGGGGGGGGGGGGGGGGGGAGGTCGGTCAGGTTACTCCCCTACTTGGGGGTAGAGGGGGCAACAAGGTAATCTGTGGGTGGGGGACTGCTGTGCAGTGCGGATTGGGGGGGGACAGGGCTGCTTTGCAGTGACCACCTGCGGGACTTTGCTATCGGGCTGCCTGCTCAAAATGGCGGCCCAATAGCGGGATTCCCTCGCTAATCCCTCGCATTCCACACCATGCATAAATTTGCTTCGCAAGGAATACTGAATTTCTTGCCGGTTTGCACTCCTGGGGGACCGCAAACTGGTTGCAATTCATCTCCGGCGGGAGAAAATACTCCATCATATATATATATTTTGCTAATATCTCTCTTGAAGCTACCGTTTGAATTTTAAAAATTAGATTTTAAATATTACACTGTCTTGATCTTTCTGATGAAAGGTCATTGACCTGAAACATTAATTCTATTTCTCTTCATAGATGCTGCCTGACCTGCTGACCTATTTCCAGCATCTTTGTTTCTCCTAGCTGGTGGAATTTGAATTAAATTATTCAATCGGAAATTCATTTGAAAGAAAGCTGGTCCCAGTAATGGTTACCATGAAATAACGGTCGCAAAGCCAATCTGATTCACTAATGACCTTTCGGGATGAAAATCGACTATCCTTACCTGATCGGACCTTCGTGTAACTCCGGATCAACAACAATGTGTTTGACTCTTATATAACCCCTGAAATGGCCGATCAAGTTACTCAGTTCAAGGGCAATTAGGGATGGACAACAAATGCTGGCCTTGCCAATGATAACCACATTCCATTACAAGGTGCAATGCAGTAACTCACCAAAGTTCTTTCGACAGCAACTTCCAAACTCATGACCACTACCACCTAGAAGGACAAGGGGAGCAGACATATGGGAGCACCACCCCCTGCAAGTTTCGCTCCAGGTCACAGACCATCCTGACTTGGAACTATGAGCGCAATTCTCCGATCACGGGACAGAGTGTCCACGCCGACGTGAACGCCGTCGCGTTTCACGACGGCGCAAAACGGGTGCAGGCACTAGTGATGTGGGGGCCAGCATGGCGCTGGAGCGGTTCACGTTGCTCCAGCCTCATTTCCTGGTGCGCACTGGGGGCGCGGTGGCTTTAGCTGGGTCAAAATCCTGGAACTCCTTCCCAAACAGCACTGTTTGCTACAACACATAGACTGCTGGTTCAAGAAGGCAGCTTACCACCAGCTTCTCAAGGAAAATTAAAGCTCTGTGTCATATGAATGAATAAAAAAAAATAAAGTACTCCCTTTATCCTATTTATTAAAAAAAGGACAAGTAGATTTATATTTTGTTCAAAAAATTTCCATTGATTTAATGTTTTATAATTTCTAAGAACATCCAATGAACTTTGCATCCAATGCAACACCTTTTGAAGTACAATCAGTGTTGTTACATATTTCCTATATATTAAAAGTGCTTAATTGGCTGTAAAACACTTTAGGATGCCCTTATGCTGTGATATAAAATGGAAATCATAACATTTATTATTATTTATTTATTTGCAGGTAAATATAGCAGCCGATGCGCAGAGAGCAAGATTGTACAAATGGGAAATGATATGCACATCTTCTTAGACTATTTTTTAAGGGGTGATTGTTGGTCAGGACACCAGGAGAACAACCTGCTCTTCTGCAAATAGTGCCAAAACATCCTTCACATCCACCCACACCATCAGTTGGGCAGACAGGATTAATTTTATGGATTCATAGAAATCAATATACCTCTGACAATGAAGCATGCCCTCATACATAGAAACATATGAAATAGAAGCAGGGCAGGCCATTCAGCCCCTCGACACTGCTTCGCCAATGTACTAGATCATGGCAGGTCTGCCACCTCAATGCCATTTTCCTGCTCTATCCTCATATCCCTTGATGTTTTAAATGTGTAGCTATCGGTTGACCTCTGTCTTGAACAAAGCCAATGATTGAGCCGACTGAGAATTCCAAAGGTTCATGACCCTCTGAGTGAAAACATTCCTCTTCATCTCAATCCTAAATGGCCTACACCTTATTCTGACATTGTTTCCTCTGTTCCTATACCCCCCACCCCACACCAGCCAGGGGAAACATCCTTCCTCCATTTACCCTGAAAGAGCTTTGTATGTTTCAATGCAAGCACCTCTCATTCTTCTGAATTCTAGATAATGCAGGCCCAGTCTCCTCAATCTCTCCTCATAGGACGATCCCGCTATCCAAGGAATCAGTCTGGTGAACCTTTATTGCATTCTCGCTATGGCAAGTATATGCTTCCTTTGGTAAGGAGACAAAATCTGTGCATAATACTCCAGATGCTGTCTCACTAAGGCTCTACAGAATTGCACCAAATTGGCCCCCATCCAATTCATTGGCCTGAATTTTCAGGATGGCAAGTGCTCAGTGTCCCCAACAGGCCCTCTGTCATGTTGAGCATTGATTGGCAGCAGACGGGACTCCCCCCTGCCCTTGGACAAAGGTCCCACCTTAGAGGACTGTCAGCCAATCAAATTAGTCGACTGCTCTCCAGCCCCTCCACGCACAGCACTGCAGTGGCCAGAAGCGGTACTGCAATGCTGTGCCTCAGCCTAAATCCCATGACCGCACTTCTGGCAAGTACTGAGGGTTCTGGGGGTGGGAGGGAAGGGGATACCCTGGAGACCGGGAGGTGGGGGGGTACAATCTTAGTGGGGGGTACAATCTTAGTGGGGGGGGGGGTTAACGCAGAGGGAAGAAGGACCAGAGCTCTCAGGTCCCAGAGGGAAGGCAGAGGGGCTCCCGAAACCCACTTCCCACTGCGATGGAGATTTCTAACTTTTTCAATTTCCTACCCTGCTGGCACTTGGCAACCTAAAAATTGAGGCTGGGTGGGAAAAGTGCCTTAAGTGGCCATTAAGTGGCTATTTATGTGCTTTAATAGTGGAAAGGGTTGATTTCCCACCCGAGACCCTGTCTGCCCACGTGGAATTGTGTGTGGGTAGGGGCAGGCAGGCTCCTGGAGGGGATCCTAACCATATTATTTAACGCTCCTACTCTGCCTTGGAACCCACCCGGGGCAAATGTAAAATTATGGCCACTGATACAAGCAATGACCCTTGCATTACCCCACTCGCTACAGACTGCTACAGAAAGACCTATTTATTTCTACTCTCTATTTTCTGTCCATTAATTTTGGATGATGACCACCAATGCATCCACAAACTCTACAGCTATCTCTTCCAACACTCCAGAGTGTAAACCATCAAATTTCATCCCACTAATTTCTTCAGTCCTAATTTTTTACTGATATTAATTTATTTCAGTTCCTCATTCTCACTGGTCCCTTGCCTCGCCAGTATTTCCGGGAGGTTTTTCGTACCTTCCTCCAGGAATACCATGGGGCCTAAATTCTGACTCAGATGAATGCTACAAACTGAGGCAAGCTGAAGAATGTAAAAAGGGAGGAGGAATGGTTGACGGTCTCCCGCTATGAAGACTTACAGTGACTATGAAGTTAACATTTACGCTCGACTGACTTAAGGCCTGTGTTCTACCCGCTTTTTTTAAATAATGGTGCACTAAGTATAGCTAAAACATTCCATCAGTATAAGTTTCCATTCCGTTTAGGGCTTTGCTTTTTCCAACTCCCCTGTTGAGCAATGTTGGAAATAAGGACGGGCTAAACATTGCTTTACGAATAACAGTGACTCTCACAGATATGTTGTCCCAGACAAGGGTGAAAGAGTTTACTGATCTTACAGCAGCACCCTATTTTCTCCCTTTTGCCCCCACCCTTCCCTTTTCGTCCTTGGCAGACGCTCCGTGGAAATTTTCCACTCTCAAATGAAATGTGGGCACTGTGTTGACGCTAACACGTAGAAGCAATAACTTAAGACTTTGCCTCGAACGTTTGTGTAATAAAAGCCAGACTCTGCTGGATTTGAGCTTTTTATATCCCTAAAGGAGAAAATCTGCACTGTTATTTAGATGAACCTTGCATGCAACAGCAAGAACTAAACATGTTCAGCTGCTGACTGCAGTCAGCAGCTTGCCAGCAGATGCAGAAACAGATTTCCATTTGCCGACTGGTGCCCAAATGTTTATGTTACATTAAACATAGTTGCACAACAAAATATAACATATTTCACTTAATAGTACTGCTCAAGGTGGAACATCTGCGTAAAGAAGTTACTTAAATACAAATTCGATCACCACACTATTCACACACGTGTAATTAATGTATACGAAAAGGTTGTTGCCTTACTCTATTTTTGTGCATTACCAGAATGTGAGCAAAACTGCCATGAAAAATGTAAAAATGTTTGAGCAGAAGACTAATGGAAAGCCAGGAAAGAAATTACAAGGTTACAACTGAATTGGGGGTTCAGGTGACACTAACCACAGTGGGGAACCTTGACTGCTTTATAATAGTCACCTGAACGTCAAGATTACATTACAGTTTTGAGCTCAGTCTTGGGATTTATTATTTTTTACAACATATACCATTTCATTTCTTTGTGTGTGGACTTCTACAGTTCACTTTTCAGCAATGTTTTATGAATAGCATCTAATATCTTGAATTTCTGGCCTGGATGCAGTATAATATTCATAAATGTATCTCACTGTCCTGCAATGTCAACAAAAGGTCATTACGTTTTCAACCCGTTATAGGTTGTAAAACAATTGGTATGGACTACCCAGCTCACTGAAAATCATGGACAACACTGACGTTAAATGTATTTTGAGTCATGTAAGAATCTGGCTCCAAAATACTTTAAAATGTCAACTTGTTCACAATACTGCAAATGCGTATTAAACACTTTGGCTTATGCTGGTGGCTGAATTTTGCAGCATAAGCCAAAAGTTCAGCATGTAACTGTACTTACTTGCAGTCTCAAAAATACGTCGCAATAGTGCAAATTATCAGCATCACAGGTTCCCCCTCTACAATCAGCAACGCAGTCGTTAACACAGACTGCATCAGCGATCTTGCCATTATAACTGCGTAGGTTAATCCAGCCTCCTCATCCTAACAGCCGCAGTAAGTCACCAAGCCAGTTTATTAGGTTAGGTTCTCAGCACTCATCTCCCCGAAACAAATATTTTGTTGTTTAGTTTAAATCAGAAGAAATAAACATTTGTTCACCCCCCTCCGCCGGAAAAAAATATCAAAGTTACTGATGAATCTTTCGAAATGTTTTTTTTTTTTTGCTTCTGCATTGTTTCTCAAGTGGTCTTTCACTTTTAGACGGCCCACTAAACCCCAAGCTTAACCATTTCTGCAAATCTATATAGTTCTGGTAATCGACTAAAGCCCCACAAAGAACAGTCAATAGATATTTTCCAACCTCCACATTTTTCATCATGCATGACATTTGGAAAATATTCCCACATGAAATTAACTCTTGCATCAATCGAAGCATGGTGCATTTGTGAATACACTGGCATTATTTCCCAAACTTTTATTCCATCAGAGGGCATTTGATGAAGGGCATTGACCAAAGCTTTCTTTCCTCTTGTATCTCACTGGCAAATCTTTGCGCACTACATATCTCCAACACCAAAAGAGCACGTGGATCAAATTCTCTCACTGCCCCACCAATGGCCTCTTTAATAAGCAACAAGGAGGTGCAAGTCAGCAGTCCGGTGAGCTCACTGATTTCACTATCCCCTCTTTCATGCAGAGAAAAATAATTTTCCTACTTAAAGTCAGGAGGGTGAAACTGAATCTGCCTGGTTCCACTTGATGGTGCTATATGCTGGTATTCCAAAGTACAAAACCATCAAGATTTAATTGTTTCTCCAAACAGGAAAAGACCTTCAGACTCTGACATCACAAGCTGGTATTTCAAACCAGCAAAACAACAGCCACAATTTTCCATTTGGCAAATATAGTGAATTCCCAGACACCAAATAATGCACAGAAAACATAGAATTTACAGTGCAGAAGGAGCCCATTCGGCCCATCGAGTCTGCACCGGCCCTTAAGCTCACACCTACACCCTATCCCTGTAACCCAGTAACCCCACCTAACCTTTTTGGACACCAAGAGCAATTTAGCATGGGCAATCCACCTAACCTGCACATCTTTGGACCATGGGAGGAAATCAGAGCACACGGAGGAAACCCACCCAGACACGGGGGGAACGTGCAGACTCCACACCGACAATCACCCAAGCCGAGAATCAAATCTGGAACCCTGGAGCTGTGAAGCAACAGTGCTAACCACTATGCTACATTGCCACCCCTTCAGTTCCTTCTTCTGGCTTTCTGGGCGCTTTTAATTTGTACCTAATGTTAATGGGCAAGAATGGATATAAATAGGGTTGAGAGCCTTCTGATTCTCGACTCACACTGTTGCAGCCAGTGCCATGTGAAAGGGGACTGGTGCTCGGTGCCAAAATTGCTTGTCTGTTTTAGACGGTATACTCCTTTGATGTGCAAACTGGGATTCTAAGTTTTGGGGTTAAAGTTACAGCTGATCAAAGTTTACACTGTACATGCTCAAATCAGATCCACGGGAAATAGAGCTATGTAAGGCCCAACAAGAGGTAAGTTTAAAATAGTTTCTTTTTGAAGCACGATTGGTCCTCCGGGTCCTGCAAAACTAACCTGGGCCACTGACACCGAGCACCACTCCCCCCTCCCTCTGTAACTGCAATCAACTCTCACACTTACCTTGGGACTGGTAGGGACGACCCAATGTTATCCTGCCTTAATTTAGCGAGCTACCCCAATTGGCACCCCTACCACTTGACAGCTAGATACAAATGAAGCCAGAGCCCTAGATTCTTGGCCGCCTCATTGTCGTGGATGGGCGACCAGCCAACTCGCTCTGTTGGTTGAGCGTCCAGAAGTCAAATTCGACCTCCTCTCGCTCTCTTCTCAGTGGAGAAAGGGAAAATTATTATTCAAGTAATCAGAAAGAAGCCAGTTCACTCTCATTCATCCCTGAGTATGACATTGACAGAAGCCTGGCAATGGATCACCTTCAAACTCTTTCAGCCAGAGGACTGGCTGCTGTTTGGGGCCGGGTGGGGGAGGGGAGGAACAAAGTCAAAGGACGAGGAAAGCAATCGTTTTAAAAGATGAGAGGATAAAAGTTTACGTGAAATAAACAACATTTTCATGTTTGTATTGAAGTAGCTGTCGCTGACACAGGTTCGTCAAAGCATGATTTGTTTCCCTGCTACAGAAAAGTAGAAATGTGCAAAACAGAGCAAAGTCGATCCATTCTGGCAAATAATTAAAAGCCTCCCATTCAGTGACATGAAGGAGAATTCCACCTTGATTTGGCTCAGTGCCATGGAAAATTTCACACAGGCGACAACAGGGATGGCAGAACCCAGAGCAAGCTCAGAACAGCTTACAGACTATATTAAGCTTATACGGCAAACCAATTTGTGCACGGTGCATGCAGTATTCTGACTGTCTTTATCAATAACTATTCCAGCAGCACCTCACAGAGACAGGGAGGCTCCTGTTTCCTGCTGGATGGTATTGTATCTCCTGAAGTAAATTGAAAAAGCAGCAGCTACGCACCTGTTCACCTGCTGGTGAAAAGGAAAACCCATTACAAGATGACAAAAGCTGAAACTAAAATGCAGTTCAGCAAATCACTCCAGCATCAGCAATTAATCTAAACACACCCACTGTCTGATGTACATTAGCTCTATAATTAATAACTTCTTAGGGGATGCTAGCTTGGCAGGAGTCGGAGGCAAGCTGCGAACATGCATTCTTTGTGATCCAAACTACGATCATATATTGTAAATGGTTAAAAGCAATTGGAAGCGGGAGCGAAGATTTTTCCAAGCTCTTTTAAAAAAATATTTGCGGTCCCTCCTTTTCTTTTTCGCTTATTTTTCCCCCAACTGTTCCACGTTCCCTTTCTCCAACATGCCATACATCATTTAGCTGCCAAGAAAGCAGGCAATTTAATCAAAAACCTTTCCCATTGCAGCTTTTGTGCGGTGGCAGAGAAGGTGAACAGGAGTGTTCTTGAATTGTATAGTAGCAAAAGAACATTCTCCTCATCTGGGAAAAGCCTTTAGTCACTGATCCAAAATGGACCAAGAAAAATTGAGAGTTTGTCAGGTGAGGAAGCAGCAACATCACTCCTTAGCCCAATGCATTAGAGAACCAATATACTTTGGCACAACATTTCAGTGCCTGTTTTATATCTGAAACAGTACATTGATAGATCGGTTGAGAAAAGAGCATTAAAACATAATTTACTACAGGGTCTCAGAGCACTAACTCTAGCTGTTTGCTAGTATGTTTCTGCAAAGGTTGGCATTTTCATTTTCCATAAAACGCACAGCAAATCAATATATCAGTATCAATATCATCAAAGCAGAGGCGGTTGAGTCCAGAGAACAGTTTAGACCAGCTCAGGTGAGCTGATACGCAACTAAATGGATGGTTTCAGGGATTGGTCCTATTCCTCATAACTCAAGAGATCAGCCAAAGTTAATTATTATCAGAGACATTCCAGGCCATTCCTGGACTTGAGGGAGAAAGTGGACAAAGTCATTAAACCAAATTTTGAGACAAAGATTTCCATGAGTAGAATCCACATGGCTTATGGTGGATGAGCATGCAATATACAATGGGTGAGACTTTATTGGACCCCAGATAGTAGGCTAAGAGGCACAGTCCCACAACCAAGGAAGTTTCCCAGTGGCAAGAACTATAGCAGCTCAGTTGCCTACTAACCAGTGGCAGGAAGCTCATTTTGCCAATTAAAGACCAATTAATGGCCAGCATTCTTTGGGCTACTGAGATTTTGGCGACGTCAGAGCTGCCATACGCTCCATGAAAAGACTGCCAGTTGCATGGAAGCAGCCTCCTGGGTGAAACCACAGGAGCCAGAGGGTGCAAGGCCTAAAGGGGAGGGGATTGGCAGCAATGGCTGCCCTCACGTTCCTGAAGGTGTTTCACCTCCAAACACTGTGGCCTGCCTGGCCTCAGCATTGCAACAATGTTTTTACCTCCAAGAAACAAACGACTTAGGAACAGAAGTAGACCATTTGGGTTTTCAAGCCTGCTCCACCATTCAATAAGATCAGGGCTGATCTGGTTGTGGTCTCAGCTCCACTTTCCTGTCTGCCCTCCATAACGTTTGAGTCTTGCCCAACAAAAATCTCTAAACATCAGTCTGAGTAAATTTAAAGACCCATCCTGCACCTTCTGTGGAAGCGAATTTCACACCCTAATGACCCTCTGGGAGAAAAGAATTCTCCTCATCTCTTTCTTCAAATGGATGCCTCTCATTCTTAAACTTTGTAGCCGAATTCTAGTTTCCCCCACCAGAGGAAATTTCCTCTCTGTATCCACCCTATCAAGTCCCCTCAAGATCATTCTTCTAAACTCCAATGGGTATGGCCTGAAACTGTCAAACTTTCTTCAAAAGATAAGCACTTCATCTCGGGAATGAGTTGCGTGAACCTTCTCTGAACTGCTACTGCGTGATTCACCCAAAAAATGTGCAGATGTTTTTGGTGAGATCCAGACCAGTGTTTCCCACACTTCATTTTTTTGGAGCTTGGGGAGTTTCTCACCGGTAAGTCCCACATGAAAGAGGGATTTGGTCCCACAGCCCCGTGTTTGTTGGAAGCGCGCCGTTTGCTGACACTGGGATTCTCTACTCCTGCCGCTTGTCAATGGGATTTCCAATTGAAGCCACCCCACGCTGCAGGGAAACCCACGGATGGTAGTGCGCCGCCGGCATGCGGGTGATTCAGATTGCGCCAGGCATATCGAGTCAGGTGACTCGCCATCGACTCGGCTCCCTGCACGAAGCCCTCTCCCGCGATGCACCTTGCGCAACAGGATCGGCACTGGGCGCAACACGGTGGGAATTTCACAACCTATGGGCGGAATTCTCCGCTCCCGTGGAAAATCGAGAAGGCCGCTGTGAACTCGGCCGAGTTTCACGATGGCCTCGGAGGCCGATCCTCTCACCTTATTCACCCCCACCCGGGGGGCTAGAAGCGGGGCTCCGTTATTCTCGGCCGCCAGGCCTTGTTGCTGGCGTCAAGGCCCAGCGTGCCGAGAATGACGCGGCCGGCGCGCATGCGTGGTTGCCGTCTTCAAAACGTGGTGGCTTGATCTTGTGGGGCGGCGGAGGGGAAAGAGTGCGTCCCTTTGAGACGCCGGCCCGACGATCGGTGGGCACCGATCGCAGGCCAGTCCCCTCCCGAGCATGGCCGTGGTGCTCACTCCCCTCTCCGCCCCCCTCAAGCGTCAAACCAGCGTTTGGCGCCATGTTCACGACGGCAGCGACCAGGTGTGGTTGCCGCCGTCGTGAACCGGTCACGAACGGCAGGCCGTTCGGCCCATCCGGGTCGGAGAATCGCCGGTCGCCATGAAAAACGGCAAGCGGCGATTCTTCCGAGCGGGGGGTGGGAGAATCGCGGGGGGCATGTCGTGAGTCACCCGGCCCTCCCGCGATGCTCCCACCTGGCGTGGGGAGCGGAGAATCGCGCCCTATATCATTCTTTCAAATAAAGTGACCAAAGGCGGGATTTTCCGGCCGCGTTTTGTGGTGTTCTCGTGGAGGGCGGGGCAGAAGAATCCAGCCCAAAATTGTACACAATACACCAAGTCCTGTACAGCCGTGGTAAAACTTGCCCACTATTATATTCCATTCCTCTTCTAATAGATGCCAACATGTCATTTGCCTCCCTAAACACTTGCTTTACCTGCACTGCTACACTTGCAGAAGTGCAGTCTGTCTGGGCTGGAAGCATGGAGAGCCAGCCTGCCATTCTTAATTAGAATTTTAGAAATGCCATCAGACAGACTGCTGCTGTGGTCCGGCTAACCTCCAATGCAGGCTTGGGGCCCACATATGGTCCCAATGTCAGGGCTTAACCCATGCCCAGAAATTCCCAATAATCAGTCACTTATTTTGTTTGGAAAATAATGCAACAAGAGGGTGCTTCATTTTCACACGGAAAATATTTCTATATTCTACATCATAATTTCCTTAAAACTATTCATTAATTCTAAAAACAATCCTTTTTGCTGAACTTGAAGAGAAAATGTAAGATAGGATGGAAGAGAAAAAGATTCTTTGATTCATCAAACAAACTCTTTCAATGTCCTGCTAAAATCTCACCATGGATTTAACTTTGGCTCCATTCTATCCAAAAGCATGGCCCCGAGTTTTAAAATGGAAGCCTCATTCTTAAATTTACTGCCATTCTGACTTATCTATCCTCAGCCTCCTGCACTGTTCCAATGAAGCTCATCATCTTTCAGTTCGGCACCTTACAGCCTTCTGGAGTCAGCACGAAGTTCAACAATTTCAGATCACGGGTGGAATTTTCCACTCGTGGGATTTACCACCCGCGCAAAAGTGAATGGATCTTTGAATGGCTCACTGCATTTTCCAACCCCAACCCCTCCGTGACAGGGCCAGAAAATGCCCATAACCTCTGTCCCCTTTTTTAGTGGCAGCTGTTAGTCATGATTCTGCTTTTTGTGTGTTAACTTGCCCCATTACCATCTCCTTTTGGTTTGCACCGGCCTATACTTTGTCGTTTAATTCCTTCTGTCCTCCACCCTATCCTCGGTCTTATTTTTTCTTCTCACTGCCCTTGCCCCAATCCTCCTTCCCCTGCCTCGTTCTATGCCTGCTGAAAACCCATTGCATCTCATAGAATCCGTACAGTGCAGAAGGAGGCCATCTGGCCCATCGAGTCTGCGCCTTCGAAAGACCACCCTACCAAGGCCCAATCCCCCACCCTATTCCCGCAATTACACCCCGGAACAATTTGGCATGACAAATCCACCTAACCTACACATCTTTGGAGTGTGGGAGGAAACTAGAGCACCCTGAAGAAACCCACGCAGACATAGGGAGAATGTGCAAACTCCGCACAGGGAGTTACCCGAGCTTGGAATTGAACCCAGGTCCCTGGTGCTGTGAGACAGCAGTGTTAACCACTGTGCCACCTTGCCACCCCTCTTACATTTTTCCAGTTAGATTAAGCGTCATCCACTGGTTAAATCTCTTTCTCGCTTCACAGATGCTGCCTGAGTGTTTTCAGCATTTTCTGGTCCTATTTCAGATTTCCAGCTTCAGAGTATTTTTCCCTTTGGTTTTCCGGCTTTTTCTCTATCAATGAAAATAGAACGGTCGGAAGAGGAGCAGGTCGTTCAGCCACTGGCTCTGTTCCACACACCTCAGCCCCATTTGCCCGCCTTAATTTCATATTTTTTTCAGAACTATGCCAAACAGAAATTGATCTTTCAGTCTTGAATGTTTCAGCTGACCAAGCACCCATAGCGTTTTGCGGAGAGATGCAGGTATCCTCGACCCTTTGTGTGAAAAAAGGCTTCCAGATTTCACCCTGGAATAGCTTAACTAATTTAAAGGTTATGCCTCCTTGTTTTAGAGATTGTTTCATCCTTGGAGCTGCAATGTTTGAGAGGGGACCTGATAAGAGGTGTATAACTTTATGAGGGGCAAAGATAGGGTGGGTAGGAAGTCACTTTCTCCATTAGTAGAGGGGTCAATACCTGAGGGCATAGGTTTACGATAAGAGATGGAAGGCTAAGAGGGGAGTTACAAGGTGGTGGGAGTCTGGAACACGCTGCCTGATAGGCTGGTTGAGTCAGAAACCGTTGTAGCATTTAAGAAGTATTTAGATATTCACTTGCGCTGCCGTAACCTGCAGGCCCATGGGCAAAGCACTGTGAAATTGGATTAATGCAGTCAGATCTTCATTGACCGGCATGGACACGATAGACCAAATGGCCTCCTGTTCTATAAACGTCTATGAATCTATAAATGCTTTTATCATTTTAAAGAAGCTCCAAGCATTGGCACAAAGTCTTGGTCGTGAAAATCTAATGGATGGGTAATACATTAAATGCAGGGCAAAATACAATGCCACATTATTTAAACAAAGAAGGTTCGCGTTGGCACCCAATCTGAATGATTACGTAATTTGTATTCAGCCCTACTCCAACCATAGTCCAGTTTATTTGAACTATTCAGCAGTGGACATTAAGCCCTCATTGAGTTTTCCAGAGGTAATTTTATTAAGGCGCTCTCAGGATATATCCGAGGACTCTGCAGAACACACGCTTTGAGGATGCCTAAGTTTTAATATACATGAAATTAACCAACATCGACAATGAATATTTAGTTAGTCTTCATTTTTACTATAATTGGGTAAAATTAGTTACAGGGGTGGGATTTTCTGCTCCCGCCGAAATCAATGGACTTTTGAATGGCTCGTCGCATGTTATTTCACCCGTTACCTGTTTTTATTTTATTTTTATTTCTCCTGAAGCATCCTGCATCCTCTTACACTGGGACCATGGGACAGCTCACTTTACTGATGCTTCCACAAATATAATTGATTCTATACTTCATTCATTCCATTAGGGAAGTGATACAATACCCCTGTGCTCACAGTTTCATTGCAGTACTTAAAAAAGAACAATTTAATAGAACTCAGTCATTACCTGTGAGCTGGTTCACACAAACATCATTCAACCATAACTTCTAATGAGAAGAAAGATTTTGTGACAAACTAAAACGGTTTAGTTAACTAATAATAGTTATAATAATCTTTATTTGTGTCACAAGTAGGCTTAACACGACAATGATGTTACTGTGAAAATCCCCTAGTTGCCACACTCCGGCGCCTGTTCGGGTACACAGAGGGAAAATTCAGAATGTCCAATTCAGCTAACAAACATGTCTTTCGGGACTTGTGGAAGGAAACCGGAGCACCCGCAGGAAACTCATGCAGACACGGGGATAACTTGTAGACTCCTCACCGACAGTGACCCAAACTGGAAATCGAACCCGGGACCCTAGCGCTGTGAAGAAACAGTGCTAACCACTGTGCTACCGTTAACTATCAAACATTTAGGCAAAAAAAAAATGAAACTCTGAAGAAACATTTACAAGAAATAAATGCAGGATAAACAACCTCACAGGGTTATGGTTATCATTTAATATGTAGATTCGATTTTCCATGTCAGCTGGGTAAGGTTATAAGTTTAAAAATATGACACGCACAATTGAAGATGAAATAATGACTGTTGAAATGTACCAGGTGCCATAATATTTAACTGATAATGGCTGGATTATCAATTGTCACTCAAAGGCAATCAAATCACCAATCTACTGGTCTCTGTTTCACTATTCTTTATTTACTGTTGAAAAGTAAAACCAGATGTGTAAATTAATCCAACAGAAGCAGGAAATATTAAATCTATTTACAAAGGATGGCAATGTATTTAACAAATCAGCAAATCTCTCATTTGTCCCCTACTGATGTCCTTAAAAGACAAGAGTGTGAAGTTTAAGTTGTGTATGTCATTGTAAATGTAGCTAATGAACATGGCTCTAGTTCATTCTAGGAATATGAGTATCAGCTGTCGGGTTCCGCTGTTGCTGCACAGCACACAACTAAATTTTCCATTCCTGCACGGTTGAATCATTCAATCCCATTGCAGCATTCGTATGGGGGTGGGGGTGGAGGGCAATTTCATTTTAGAAATGGGTCGGTTTAGGTCAGGTGGATGTAAAAATGTAAAAACTCGCCAACTGCCCACTTCTAGTAACAAAGGTGGGAAGGGCGGTTGTTTTGCAAGGTGAATCAAGCATTTAAACGCATGCTTCGGACCTTTGTTCCCTATTCCAGTTTTCACAGGAGGAAAGGACTGCTACATGATACACCTCCCCAGTGATACCACCCCCAACTACCTGTCCTCACAATCAGATATTCTTCCAATGTTCCAATGTCCTCCAATGGCAGCACTACACGCCCCCCCCCCCCCCCACCCCCGGATGGCCACTGTGGTCACTGCCACAATCTTCTGCCCTTCCTGTTCAACACAATCTTCTTGTCCTCTGGGCCCTTCCCCATTCTCTCCCTCCTTCTGTAGTTTCCGGTTGTGGCCTGGGTTTCAAAACTGATAATCGGGGCCTGCCGTTATATTCAATAAAATCAGAGGGAAATCCATTCTTCCACATTTCTATAGGTCGAACAATTCGGTGGAACCTCTGTAGGTCGAACAGTTCGGATGGGGCAGGTTTTGTGCAGTGTGTGCAGGAGGGTTTCCTGACACAATATGTGGATAGGCCGACAAGAGGGGGGCCACATTGGATTTGGTACTGGGTAATGAACCGGGCCAAGTGTTAGATTTGTTTGTGGGAGAGCACTTTGGAGATGGTGACCACAATTCGGTGTCTTTCACTATTGCAATGGAGAGGGATAGGGCCATACGGCAGGGCAAGGTTTATAATAAGGGGAGGGGTAATTATGGTGCGATTAGGCAAGAATTAGGGAGCATAAGATGGGAACAAACACTGTCAGGGAAAGGCACAAATGAAAAGTGGAGCTTGTTCAAGGAACAAACATTGCATGTCCTTGATAGGCATGTCACAAAAGAGGTTGAATGTCTTGTCAAGAGGAAAAAGGAAGAGTATGTAAGGATGACAAAGCCAGGTTCAGTTGGGTCGCTTGAGGGTTACAAGGTAGCAAGGAATGAGCTAAAAAAAAAGGGCTTAGGAGAGCTCGGAGGGGGCATGAGAAGTCCTTGGCTGGTCGGATCAAGGAAAACCCCAAGGCTTTTCACTCTTATGTGAGAAATAAAAGAATGACCAGGGTGAGGGTAGGGCCGGTCAAGGACAGTAGTGGGAACTTGTGCATGGAGTCAGAAGGAATAGGAGAGGTGTTGAATGAGTACTTTTCTTCAGTGTTCACCAAGGAGAGGGGCCATGTTTTTGAGGATGAGTGTGAGATACAGGCTGGAGGAGGTAGATGTTCTGAGGAAGGATGTATTTGCAATTTTGAAAAACCGGATGGTCGACAAGTACCCTGGACCAGATGGGATATATCCAAGGATTCTTTGGGAGGCAAGGGATGAGATTGCAGAGCCTTTGACTTTGATCTTTGGGTCCTCACTGTCCACGGGGATAGTGCCAGAGGACTGGAGAGTGGCGAATGTTGTTTCTCTGTTCAAGAAAGGGAATAAGAATGACCCTGGTAATTATAGGCCAGTTAGTCTTACTTCGGTGGTCGGTAAGTTAATGAAAAATGTCCTGAAGGATAGGATTTATGACCATTTGGAAAGATGCAGCTTACTCCGGGATAGCCAACACGGATTTGTGAAGGGTAAGTCTTGCCTCACAAATTTGATTGAATTCTTTGAGGAGGTAACTAAGTGTGTAGATTAAGGTAGAGCAGTTGATGTCATATACATGGATTTTAGAAAGGCGTTTGATAAGGTTCCCCATGGTCGGCTCATGGAGAAAGTAAGGAGGTGTGGGATAGAGGGAAATTTGGCCAATTGGATAAGTAACTGGCTATCACATAGAAGACAGAGAGTGGTGGTGGATGGAAAATGTTCAGACTGGAGACCAGTTACCAACGGTGTACCACAGGGATCAGTGCTGGGTCCTCTGCTATTTGTGATTTTTATCAATGACTTGGAGGAGGGGGCTGAAGGGTGGGTCAGTAAATTTGCTGATGACACCAAGATTGGTGGAGTAGTGGATGAGTTGGAGGGCTGTTGTAGGTTGCAAAGAGACATTGATAGGATGCAGAGCTGGGCAGAAAAATGGCAGATGTGGTTTAACCCTGATAAGTGCGAGGTGATTCATTTTTGTCAAAAAAATTTGAATGCGGATTACAGGGTCAACGGCAGGGTTCTGAGGAATGTGGAGGAACAGAGAGATCTGGGATTCATGTCCACATATCTCTGAATCCTGCCACTCAAGTGGATAGAGCCGTGAAGAAGGCTTATAGTGTATTAGCGTTTATTAACAGGGGGCTTGAGTTTAAGAGCCGCGGGGTTATGCTGCAACTGTATATGACCCTGGTGAGATCACATTTGGAGTATTGTGTGCAATTCTGGTCACCTCATTATCGTAAGGATACGGAAGAATTAGAAAGGGTGCAAAGGAGATTTACCAGGATGCTGCCTGGTTTGCAGGATAGGTCTTATGAGGAAAGGTTGAGGGAGCTAGGGCTTTTCTCTTTGGAGCGGAGGAGGATGAGAGGCGACTTACAGCGCCGGCCCTAGGGTTGCTGGCGCCCCGGGCAAGCTGAACTTCGGCGCCCTTTGGGGGGGGGGGTGGGGGGGGGGGGGGGGCGAGAGGGGGGCGGGGCCGAGGGGGGGGGGCCGAGAGGGGGGCGGACCCGGGGGGAGGGCGGGGGGAGCGGACCCGAGGGGGGGGCGGGGCGGGGGGAGCAGACCCGAGGGGGGGGCGGGGCGGGGCGGGGCGGACCCGAGGGGGGGGGCGGGGGGACGGACCCGAGGCGGGGGGGGGGGAGCGGACCGAGCGGGGGGGCGGGCCGAGGGGGCGGACCGGGGGGGGGGGGCGCCCTGGGGGAGTGCGGCCACACTGGGGGAGTGCGGCCACCGTGCATGCGCTGGTTGGCGCCGGCCCAACTGCGCATGCGCGGGACCCGAGTCTGGCGCCCCCTAGCACATGGCGCCCCGGGCGACAGCCCGAGTTGCCGGTGCCTTGAGCCGGCCCTGGCGACTTAATAGAGGTTTATAAGATGATGAGGAGGATAGATAGAGTGGACGTTCAGAGACTATTTCCTCGGGTGGATGTAGCCGTTACAAGGTGGCTTAACTATAAGGTTCAGGGTGGGAGATATAGGAAGGATATCCGAGGTAGGTTCTTTACTCAGAGAGTGGTTAGGGTGTGGACTGGACTGCCTGCTGTGATAGTGGAGTCAGACACTTTAGGAACTTTCAAGCAGTTATTGGATAGGCACATGGAGCACACCAGAATGACAGGGAGTGGGATAGCTTGATCTTGGTTTCGGACAATGCTCAGCACCGCATTGAGGGCCGAAGGGCCTGTTCTGTGCTGTACTGTTCTATGTTCTATGACTATAAAGTTGTAACCACCTCCACTCCTTCATTAATAACAGGGCCATAGTGTCTGCATCAAGAGGTGACAAAAATCTATACTACAACGTGGTACTGCCAGATAGATACTTGCGGGAAAAAGTCCGTGGCAAAATGTTGCCTGAACCACTGTAGACTGCAGAATGAATTAATAAAACATGTTGGGAAATGGCAGCAATGGAAATCCTCCTCTCTTGTCACAGTTTGTTTAATAAAGTCAAAATAGAAAAAACACAATAATCTAAGCAATGCCATAATAATGATTTTTTTCTCTTCTTGTCATGTGCCTGGATATCATTCCTCCTGAACTCCACAGCAGCTTGGCCCAATAGAATCCCTATAGTGCAGAAGGAGGCCTTTCGGCCCATCGAGTCTGCACCCACCCTCCAAAAGAGCACTCTACCTAACCTTTTTGGACACTAAGGGGCAATTTAGCATGGCCAATCCACCGAATCTGCACATCTTTGGACTGTGGGAGGAAACTGGGGTATCCAGAAGAAACCCACACAGACACGTTGAGAATGTAAAAACTCCACACAGTCACCCAAGGCCAGGATTGAACCCGGGTCCCTGGCGCTGTGAGGCAGCAATGCTAACCACTTTGCTACCATGCCGAACTTTGTCTGGTAGCATAGAGAATAGTAACATTTTCTCCCAGGTCATAAAGATGTGGGAACAGATTTTTGCAAGCTGGGAGGGTTGAGATGCTGGAGCAGTCGCAATTTAAAGATCACAGTGTCGGAGGTCCTCTCAAGCTCCTGGCCGTATCAAAGTTCTGTTGAAGGGTGAGGGAGGGTGAACCCACTTACCTCCCACTTAAGAGGTTGGCACTGTAATTTTTAAATGCCGATTTTGGCAAACCCAAATAGTCTGGTGCAGTAGCAGGGCAAAAGAAAAACTTTTCATTTAACATTGATAATTATCAAGCCCGGCCTCTGGTAATCTACAGCAGAATGTGGTACATTGGTTCTGTTTGGCCCGGTCACCCTCAAAAGCTCATACACTTATCCTGCTGTCCCTTTAAGGAGCTGCCTGCTCTTTTTGGCAAGAGATCAGCAGGCCCCATCTTCACCGGTGCCTTTGCCGCTGGCACTAGGCAGGCAGCTCCCGCCTCCTGGAGACACGCCTGCTTAATTAGGGCACTGACATTTAAAAATAGCATCACAGGAACAATGCACTTAAGGCATGGGATTGGGACCTGGAATTCATTTGAGCTTCGGGTTCCAATCCTGCTTCGGAAATCTGGCTTGTGGAATCAAGTCCCATTAAGGGACTTGAGCATATAACCTCGGCTTAAATCTCAGTGCAGTACTGAGGGAGTGCTGTCCTGTTGCAAATGCTGACTTTTTAGCAAAAATGTTAAACTGAAGACGTATCTGCATTGCCAAGTGGATCTAAAAGATCTTGGGACACTATTTGTAGTAGAGGAGGGTGTATCTTCGTGAATTAGTTATCCCTAACAGACTAACTGGTCATTTACTTCATTACTGTGTGTGGAGCATGACTGTGGACAAACTGGCAGCTCCATTTACCTGAAAAAAGAGCACTTCAAATGCAATTTATTGCTTCTGAAGTGCTTTGGGAGACTCTGAAGATGTCAAATGTAAGTTCTTTCTACAACAGTAAATTCTCCAGACCATGCAGCTTTCAAAAGTGCTTCAAATCATAGCATCATAGGTTTATGAACCCAACATTCACATTTTGAAACATACAGCATCAAAAAGCCAAATACATTTCTGCAAAAGTCCTTGTTGTTGGCAAAGCACTTCGAAATGGCATTTTGAGGATGTTACTTTAATTAAGCCAATAAACTAGATTTTGTCATTTTCAATACAAATTACGACAATTCTTAGTCATTTTAATATTTTATCACAAATCCAGTGGACAAAGAAGGCACAAAGAAACATAAAATAGCTTTGCTTATATACGGTCAACGTGATAAAGATTAATATATTATAAGAATATATCAGGTTAATTTGCATACTGCAATCGAGAATAGAGGTCTATTCAACCCAATTACTGTAAACGTAAAATGCCAGCTAACTTCGTTTAAAAAAATCTAATCCCCTTCACCTGCTCAGTTTTATTTTTGAAATCTCACATCGAAAGGATAGAGTTTAAAAGCAGGCTGGAGGTTTCACCTGATCTGCATTAAACAGGACTGCATCATTTACATTTTTTTTAGTTTTGAAATTTAAATACAGTGCCATCTTCAGCCCATTTAAATCAGAATATACAATTGTTGAGCTTCACTGGCTTTTAAATTCCAAATCACAGGAGATAAGAGGTATCATCTGTCGTGGAGCGCTAGCACACAACACGGATATTCATTCATGCAGGACAAGACTATTGTGCCCATTAAACTATAAACAGCAAAAAGTAAACACTTCAGGATTCAGCTGAAAACCAGTATTATTTCCCAATCATACTCAACATCTGACTCATGGCAAGATAAGCAAGAGGAGAAACAATATGGGATAAAAGATTAAGGGGAAAAGCATTGGATATTTTCAAAATTATAAAAAGGTTTTGAGAAGGTAAACAGTGAAGGATTGTTTCCACGAGCTAGTGAATTGGTAACAAAGGGTCACAGACTGAGGATTAACACCAGAGGAGTGAGGGAGGAAGTTTATCAGGCTTTTGCTCCCGAGAATATCATGAGGACATTTAGCTCCTTACCACAAGCAGTTATTAAAACAGTAACACTTAAATGGAATTGGGTAAGTATTTGAAAAGGAATATAAAATGATATGGGGAAGAGGAGGGAATAGGATTGAAACAGATAACTCCAGTTAAAGAGCGAGCATCAATACCGGAATGATGGGTCAAATGGCCTCTTGCTGTGCTGTGATTTTTATAATTCCAAATGTGTTACCTCCTCTGAAATGCTGCTCAACAGCTCAAGGAAATGTCTACCACAAACCTGTTGGACGCGAGCTATTTTATTTATTTTGCCACCTGTACTGTGCATTAATTGCAATCCTTCTATTTGTCCGTAAATTCATTCATTGCTTCAAGGAAGGGAAGATAGCAGCCTAATCTTCCCCTTCTCTAAATTCAATTATTATTTGTATAATAATCACTATGAAAATGCAAGAGCAGAGCTGGTCAATAATCAAATTAGTCATTTTTATTGATGGCCCTAAACAAATTCCAAGCTAAGAAGGTAATCTACTGCTCTGTCAGTGTATCCTATTAGGATTAGATTTGTTGCTGTACATTCATTTAGGAAGCAGCAATTACTTCCCCCCCACCCCCCCTCCCGCCCTAAAAGTATGACAGGAGCTGTGGTAAAGAAATTTATGACAAGTCCAATTATGACAGGGCATTAACAAAATAGAGAACATTGTACAGCCAACGCATAATATATACTAGCTAGACTCGAGAACTTTACTCAACAATTGCAAAATGTAAAAATACCGCAGAAACTGGAAATCGGAAATAAAATCAGAAAATGCTGAAAACAAATGGTAATTCGGTCAGCACCTGTAGAGAGGACATGCTGGTTTCGCTTTCAAGTATGGCCGCTTCTTCAGACCCCAGTTCATAGAATCCTTACAGTGCAGAAGGAGGCCATTCGGCCCATTGAGTCTGCAAGACCATCTGAAAGAGCACCCTACTTAGGCGCATTCCTCCGCCTTATTCCTGTAACCCCACCTAACCTGCACATTTTTGGATTGTGGGAGGAAACCGGAGCACCTGGAAGAAACGCACGCAGACATAGGGAGAACGTGCAAACTCCACACTGTCAGTCACCCAAGGCCGGAATTGAACCAGGGTCCCTGGCTGCGCACAGCGGTGCTAACCACTGTGCCACCATTCCAATGAACGGTCTGCATCTGAAACATCAGCTTGTTTCCTCTCCCCAAATGCTAACTGGTCTGCTGTGCGTTTGCTGCGGTCATCATTGACAGAACTCTTGTTAGCAGGCGCGTGGTACTGTGGCATGACAAAGTAATGTTTTTGAGCACAGAAAATCACTCCAAACCTCCTTTCGCTTTCCTTACGGTAATTCTGAAGCTAACTGTCCAAAGTCACCTTTGTTCAAAGAAGTTGACCCAATCTTTTGTCAAAACCTGCCATGTCTTTCTGCTCTAACATGACCATTGATAGCCTTTACCAAAAATGCATCACTTTCAGACTACATTTTTAAAAACGGTGTCTAAATTTCCCATTTACTGTTGTCATCGTTACCATTAAACATAGAACATAGAACATAGAACGATACAGCGCAGTACAGGCCCTTCGGCCCTCGATGTTGCACCAACATGGTAAAAAACTAAAGGCCATCTAACCTACACTATGCCCTTATCATCCATATGCTTATCCAATAAACTTTTAAATGCCCTCAATGTTGGCGAGTTCACTACTGTTGCAGGTAAGGCATTCCACGGCCTCACCACTCTTTGCGTAAAAAACCCACCTCTGACCTCTGTCCTATATCTATTACCCCTCAATTTAAGGCTATGTCCCCTCGTGCTAGCCACCTCCATCCGCGGGAGAAGGCTCTCGCTGTCCACCCTATCTAACCCTCTGATCATTTTGTATGCCTCTATTAAGTCACCTCTTAACCTTCTTCTCTCTAACGAAAACAACCTCAAGTCCATCAGCCTTTCCTCATAAGATTTTCCCTCCATACCAGGCAACATCCTGGTAAATCTCCTCTGCACCCGTTCCAAAGCTTCCACGTCCTTCCTATAATGAGGCGACCAGAACTGTACGCAATACTCCAAATGCGGCCGTACTAGAGTTTTGTACAACTGCAACATGACCTCATGGCTCCGGAACTCAATCCCTCTACCAATAAAGGCCAACACACCATAGGCCTTCTTCACAACCCTATCAACCTGGGTGTCAACTTTCAGGGATCTATGTACATGGACACCGAGATCCCTCTGCTCATCCACACTACCAAGAATTTTACCATTAGCCAAATATTTCGCATTCCTGTTATTCTTTCCAAAGTGAATCACCTCACACTTCTCCACATTAAACTCCATTTGCCACCTCTCAGCCCAGCTCTGCAGCTTATCTATGTCCCTCTGTAACCTGCAACTTCCTTCCGCACTGTCTACAACTCCACCGACTTTAGTGTTGTCTGCAAATTTACTCACCCATCCTTCTGCGCCCTCCTCTAGGTCATTTATAAAAATGACAAACAGCAACAGCCCCAGAACAGATCCTTGTGGTACGCCACTCGTAACTGAACTTCATTCTGAACATTTCCCATCAACTACCACTCTCTGTCTTCTTTCAACTAGCCAATTTCTGATCCACATCTCTAAATTACCCTCAATCCCCAGCCTCCGTATTTTCTGCAATAGCCGACCATGGGGAACCTTATCAAACGCTTTACTGAAATCCATATACACCACATCAACTGCTCTACCCTCGTCTACCTGTTCAGTCACCTTCTCAAAGAACTCGATAAGGTTTGTGAGGCATGACCTACCCTTCACAAAACCATGCTGACTATCCCTAATCATATTATTCCTATCTAGATGATTATAAATCATATCTTTTATAATGCTCTCCAAGACTTTACCCACCACAGACGTTAGGCTCACCGGCCTATAGTTACCGGGGTTATCTCTACTCCCCTTCTTGAACAAAGGGACCACATTTGCTATCCTCTAGTCCTCTGGCACTATTCCTGTAGACAATGATGACCTAAAAATCAAAGCCAAAGGCTCAGCAATCTCTTCCCTGGCTTCCCAGAGAATCCTTGGATAAATCCCATCAGGGCCCGGGGACTTACCTATTTTCACCTTGTCCAGAATTGCCAACACTTCTTCCCTACGCACCTCAATGCCATCTATTCTAATAGCCTGGGTCTCAGCATTCTCCTCCACAATATTATCTTTTTCCTGAGTGAATACTGACGAAAAGTATTCATTTAGTAAAATTAATACTCCTTAAATTTTTTATCTGACCAAAAAACTTTCCTGAATCCAAATTCTCCAGGCACCGATTTCTCTCTCAAGTGACCCTCATTGTTCTCTTTTCCTGAGAGCAAGGTATAAGACAAAGCAATCTTTCCTCGTAACTGAACCCTCTGCAAACAGGGGTTAGTCTTTTAGTCCTCCTCTGGACACCCATCAATAATTCATCATCAGCTTCACCAAGGCCACAAACAACTTCATCATTACCTCTTTACACTTTTAGGTCACACATCTTGCTATACATTTTAACTTTTTGTTTGCTTTCTTCAGCACTTGTAAAATTAGATCTATTCTCAGTTTTGTGAATTTCCACCTACTATCTAATTAAAGCTTTCCGACTTCATCTTTAGAAGGAGGTGTGATGAATTCCATCTGCTAGATCTCTGCCCATTGGCTTCACCATTGGATCCCTTTGAATTCCCACATGGGAACACCACCACCTGGAAGTTCCCCTCCAAGAGTCAAGCTGTCCTCACTTGGAAATACATCGCCGTTCCTTCACTGTCACTGGGTGAAAATCTTGGAACTCCCTCCCTAATAGCACTGTGGGTGTACCTACACTACATGGATTTTAGCGGTTCAAGAAGGCAGCTCACCACCACCTTCTCAGGGGCAATTAGGGATGGGCAATTAGGGACGGGCCGAGTCAGCGACACCCACATCCTATGAGTGATTTATTTTTAAATAGTTAATACCATTGACCAGTGTCGCCTGAAAAATTAGGAAGCCTTGGAGAATATTCTGTTTGAAATGCTTATCAAATTTACTTTTTAAATTGTAGCGGCGAGCGGGAATTTCCAGCCCTTCCCGCCAGTGGGATCTCCTGGTCCTGCCGAAGTTGAATCCCCACGTTGGGTTCCTGTGGTTACTGTGAGCCATGCAAACATTCAGCGGGACCGGAAGATTCCGCTGGTGGGCAATAGTGCGCCGCCTCCAGCATAGGAAAACCCACCGTGGGGTGGCCCGGGGGGGGGGGTGTATTGTTGAGGACAATTCCGACCAACAGCTGCGAACCTCAATTGGCAACTTGGTTACACTGACAACCTCCCCATGTGCTGTCTTTTTCTCGTCGACCTTTCTGCCAGTTATGACTGCAGGACATATGAATGCAGGGCATACAGAAACATTTGGTAACTTTCTTTCCTATTATCCTGGCAATTGTATCTGATAATGTCTCAAGATATTTTTCCAATTTCATCCTTTTTTATACTTATTTATGCAACATAGACCATTATGTATCTCTAATTCTCCTTGAGAAGGTAGTGGTGAGTCACCTTCTTGAACCGCTGCAGTCCATGTGCACTCTACTGGAATGGCAGAGAGTTCCTTGATGAGCTAAACTACTTACTCTTATAACTATCCATGATAAGCTGATCCAAAAACTGTCCATCTTCTTCATAAAATGCTATTTCCTCTTCTCTCCCTGGCTCTAGCACGATATAAATCTCCTCACTCTGTTGCCTCATTCCAACGCTAATAGCTCCTGCAATTGAAATTCAGGAAGGCAATATACCCCCTAGTTTGATAACCTCTTCAAATTACTCTAGAAAACTGGTGAGACATGACCCGCTCCTCATGATTCCACATGGAATCTCTCTCGTCAGACTTTTCAAATGATTGCAATGCTAACCCCTCTCAACCAGAGCTAAAGCTCAGAGACTAGTTTTTGAGGGAATTTTGGCACTTTTGTAACAAAAAAAATCTGTGGTGCAATTTTTAAAAAACCTATGGGTCCTAAAGCTGCAAGCTTAGTTGCATGCATTTGCAGCTATACTGATACTGAATAAAAATGTAGAGATTGCAACGTTAAGTACAAGAATCATACAGAGGGTTGTAAAGAACAGTCATTTAATTCAGTTAAAAGCAAATTACTGTAGATGCTGGAATCTGAAACAAAAACAGAAAAATATCAGACAGTCTCAGCAGGTCTGATAGCATCTGTGGAGAGAGAAGGGAGCGAACGTTTTGAGTCTGGATGACTCTTTGTCAAAGCTGGAGAGAACTGGAAATAGAGTCAGATTTATACTGTTGTGGGGATGGGGGGGGGGGGTTGCAGCATTGGGACTGGATAGAGGGCCAGCGATAAGTGATATTGACAAAGATGTTTTGGACAGAAAGGCAAAAGAAATGTAAATGAAGGTGATCAAGGCTACGAAGGATGCTGATAGTGGCACATTAAAAGGTTAGAATGTATTAATGGCAGAACAAAGGTAAGCATTGTGTCAGAGAACAACTAGGAACAGGGATCAGATGGTCCAAGTGGGGTGGGGTGGGGGGAGAGGGGACTATGGTCTGGGAAAAACAGATCTGTGGAACAAACAAAAATAAACTGATAGAAATAAAAAGGAGGTGACGGTGGAGGAAAAAGTTCACAGTCTGAAGTTGTTGAACTCAATGTTACGTCCGGAAAGTTGTAATGAATGGCACAGTAGCACAATGGTGAGCATTGTTGCTTCACAGCACCAGGGATCTGGGTTTGATTCCTGGCTTGGGTCACTGTCTGTGCGGTGTCTGCGCGTTCTCCCGGTATTTGCGTGGGTTTCCTCTGGATGCTCCGGTTTCCTCCCACAAGTCCCGAGAAACATGCTGGTTAGGTGAATTGGACATTTTGAATTCTCTCTCTGTGTACCCGAAACGGCGCTGGAGCACGAAAACAGTGGGGGGGGGATATTCACAGTAACTTCATTGCAGCGTTAATGTAAGCCTACCTGTGACACTAATAAAGATTATTATTACTATTATTATTACGTGCCTAATTGGAGATGAGGTGCTGTTGCTTCAGTTTATACTGGGCTTCACTGGAACATTGCAACAGGCCAAGGACGGGCAAGTGGACATGTCAGCAGGACGGTAAGTTTATTTCAGTTACCCTGAGACTTCTATCTCTAGTTTTAATATCCGGTATTTAACACTGCTGTCATAACCTTTACTGATTGAACGAAGTGTGGACGTTGACGTTTTAGGCCGAGGATTTCTTTTTTAAGTTATACTGCATTTCAAGATCAGTCTCATCAAAAATGTAAGACATTTATGCTGCACATTTTTCAACACTGAAAAAATAGTAAAAAAATATTAATGCCCAAATTGTATTTATTTCTCAACACAATATATAAATTATGCTGAGAACTGCCTTATGCTTTTGATGTCTTTTTCTCCATCACAAAAGCCCTTAAACTATACTTGGAAATTTATTCTTAGCTCCGTTATACAACCAAGGCTTAAGTCCAGGCTTTGTGGTTATAATGATGACAGGTGTCATTACTCTCTGAACCTGACAGCAACTTCTGTCAATCTGCACATGTGCGGTT
Source organism: Scyliorhinus canicula (assembly GCF_902713615.1). Lineage (NCBI taxonomy): Eukaryota > Metazoa > Chordata > Chondrichthyes > Carcharhiniformes > Scyliorhinidae > Scyliorhinus > Scyliorhinus canicula. The sequence goes on from NC_052146.1 coordinate 255,725,988, forward strand.
AAACATGGAAATCCAGAAGCTGCCTTTGGAGATATCGTGCTCCTCCATAAGGTGCACTATTGCAATCCTTGCAGATGCAAACAAGACAGAGATCAGCGGTTTGATGTGAACTTCAACTTTTTATGCAATACTTTGTTGAATGAAAATGAAAAATGAAAAATGAAAATGAAAAATCGCTTATTGTCACGAGTAGGCTTCAAATGAAGTTACTGTGAAAAGCCCCTAGTCGCCACATTCCAGCGCCTGTTCGGGGAGGCTGGTACGGGAATGAGGTGTAACTGAGTTTTTAATGGTCTCCAAAGTCACAACTGCTACTGAACAACATTTGGCTTTGAAAAATGAACATTAGAAGTCTGGAGTGTCAATTCCTCCATTCAATATTTTTGAAAAATCCATAGATATTTAAAATAATGGGAGCAAATGATTTTCTTTACAAGTTTATGATATTTCAGCTTCTACCTTAAACCCAGATGCCTGCCCCAATCTTCATCTTGCTCTCTGTAAAGATTAAAAAGTGAATAACAGCCAGTGCTATTTACTTCCTTATATTCTGTCTGTCAAAACATTCTTCAATCTGATTGGGTGTTTAGCCTACTTAATTACTTAATTGTTCCTGGAACCCAGAGATCCCCTATACCTCGCACTGGAGTGAAATTGACGTCATAACCAGGAAATCGGGCTTGCTAGATCTTTGTGGGCAACTTTTGTGGTGGTTAGTGGAAAGCACCATCCATTCACCACTGATCGCAAAATTCAAGCCATGATATTCCCCAGTGAATGGATGGAACTGAATTGTTATATATAAAATCCATTAGAACTAAAAATGGAGTATTGTAGTCAACCACAAATGATAACTGCTGAGCCTGAATATAACTGTATCCAGAAGTAAGCTTCATGTCAAATATCTGTCCAACATGGCCCTTCCCATACTATAGTCATATTATAGTCAAAAGGGTGGACTTGATGATGCAAGTCAAGGAGTTCAGAGTCTAAATGTAATCTTTAAAATCAAATTAGAAATTAAATTAAATTTAAGATATGCTTCCAAATTACCAGAGTATCGTTTTTCTGTGTTTGAGATCTTAGTTATGAAGAAATCTTTCCTTTAATGAGTTTTGTAATTCTGTAATTGAAGTGCAAATCTGCTCATAATTTCAATTTTGTGCTTGAAATATGACTACCATTGGGATTTTTTGTACAGTTTAGTAATTCATGACAACAAGTGCTTTCGGTCTCGAATCAGTTAGCAATTTATGTGTACTATCAATGGTTAGAAATGCTGAATGTCAAATTGTTCAGGTGAGGGACAGGGCAGGAAAGTTGGTGGCGGCTCCGGATCTGATTAACAAGGTCTTTGAGGAATTTTATGAGAGGTTGTACAGGTCAGAGCCACCTGTGAGAGACCGGGAGATGCAGGAATTTCTAGATGGGCTGGAGTACCCGAGGTGAGGGGAGGGGGACAGGGCTACATTAGAAGAAATGATAGTGGAGCAGGGAGATAAATGATGCGATTGAGAGGATGCAGTCAGGGAAGGTGGCAGGGCCGGATGAGTTTCCGGTGGAATATTATAAAAAATTCAAGGATAAGCTGGCACCCCTGATGGTGGGGATGTTTGAAGAGGTGATAGGGAAGGGGGTGTTGCCACAAACATTGGGGCAGGCATCAATTTACCTGTTGCTAAAAAAAGATAAGGACCCGATGAAGTGTGGGTCAAAGAGGCCCATATCACTTCTGAATGTGGATGCAAAAGTATTGGCGAAAGTACTGGCGGCTAGGCTGGAGGAGTGCCTCCCGAAGGTGATAGGTGAAGATCAGACAGGGTTCGTGAGAGGGAGGAAGCTCTTTTCAAACATTAGAAGGGTATTGAACGTGGTTATGGCACTGCAGAGGGGAAGGAAACAGATGTGGTTGTGGCATTGGACGCTGAGAAGGCGTGTGACCGGGTAGAATGGGGGCACTTGATGACAGTTCTGGAGCGATTTGGGATTGAACCAAGATTTGTGAACAGGGTAAAGCTACTATATAAGGAGCCGAGGGCGAGTGTCCGCACAAACAACATCAGCTCAAGATACTTTTCTCTCCACCATGGGACTAGGCAGGGATGTCCTATGTCCCTCCTGCTGTTTGCACTCGCGAGTGAGCCATTGGCCATTGCATTAAGAAGTTCGGGGGTATGGAAAGGAATAATTCGGGGGGGAATAGAGCATAGGGTGTCTTTATATGCCAATGACTTGCTGTTATACGTGTTGGAACTGAGTGTGTCGATAGGTGGAATACTGGAGCTGCTTCAAGGTTTGGGTCTTTCTCGGGGTACAAACTAAATCTAGACAGGAGTGAGTATTTTGTGGTGTCTCGGCTAGGGGTGGGGGCAGGGGTGGGGGGGCTGCCATTCCGTAGGGCAGGGATTCACTTTAGGTACCTGGGGGTGCAGGTTGCCCAGGAGTGGGGTGGGGGGGGGGGGGGGGGGGGGGGGCACCGCAGGTACAACATTTCTAGTTTGGTGCGGAGAGTGAAAGCTGATCTGGCAAGGTGGGATAGTCTCCCTCTGTCACTGGCGGGTCGGGTACAGGCGGTTAAAATGAACGTGTTGCCGCGATTTCTTTTTATTTTTCAAATTATTTTTCAATGCCTGCTGATTTTCCTGCCAGCGGCTTTTTTCAGAGAGATTGATGGAAGGATTACTTTGTTCATATGGGGAGAGAAGGTGGCCAGAGTTAGAAAGGTGCTGCTACAGAGGGGAAGGCAGGCAAAGGGTTTGAGTCTTCCGAACCTGATCATAGAATTTACAGTGCAGAAGGAGGCCATTCGGCCCATCAAGTCTGCACCGGCTCTTGGAAAGAGCACCCTACCCAAGTTCAACACCTCCATCCTATCCCAATATCCCAGTAACCCCACCCAACACTAAGGGCAATTTTGGACACTAAGGGCAATTTATCATGGCCAATCCACCTAACCTGCACATCTTTGGACTGTGGGAGGAAACCGGAGCACCCGGAGGAAACCCACGCACACACGGGGAGGATGTGCAGACTCCGCACAGACAGTAACCCAAGCCGGAATCGAACCTGGGACACTGGAGCTGTGAAGCCATTGTGCTATCCACAATGCTACTGTGCTGCCCAGCATTACTACTGTGCGGCGAATGTGGAGAAGGTGTAGAGCTGGGTCAGAGGGGTTGATTCCCATTGGGTCAGAATGGAGGAGAGTTTGTGCAGGGGGTCAGGATTAAAAGCACCAGCAACAGCACCTCTCCCGATAGCCCCGGGGAAATACTCAGGGAGTCCGGTAATAATAGCTTCATTGACAATTTGGAGGCTGATTCGCCAACACTTCGGGTTGGGGGCAGAGTCAAGGGAAATGCCGATTCCAGGGAACCACAGATTTCAGTCAGGGAAGTGGGATGGAAATTTTTGGAAATGGGAGTAGAAGATTAAAAAAGATTTGTTTCTTTGGGGTCGGTTTACATGATTGAAGGAGCTGGAAGCGAAGTATGGGCTGGAGCAGGGGAAATTGGTTAGATACATGCAGGTTCGATATTTTGCCAGACAGGATATACAGAGCTTCCCGGTGGAGCCGGCCTTCACATTGCTGGAGGAAGTGCTGACGACAGTGGGGCTAGAAGGGGGTAGAGTCGGGGGTTTACGGAGCTATTTTGGAAGAGGACAAGGCACCACTGGAAGGGATCAAAGCAAAATGGGAGGAAGAGTTGGGAGAGGATATGGAGGAGGGGTTCTGGTGTGAGGTTCTCCAGTGAGTGAATGCCTCCACCTCGTGCGCGAGGTTGGGGCTGACACAGCTGAAGGTGGTATACAGAGCACACCTTACGAGAGCGAGGATGAGCCGATTCTTTGAAGGAGTAGAAGATGTGTGTGAACGTTGCGGGGGGGGGGGGGACGCAAATCATGTTCATATGTTTTGGTCCTGTCCAAAGGGGCCTTGTCGCTGGCATCAAGGTCCAGCGCGCAGAGAATGATGCGGCCGATGCACCTAATGACGTCAGCCACGCCGCATGCACGGGTTGGCCAGCGCCAACGCGCGCATGCGCGGCTGATGTCATGACGGATGACGGAAAACCCGCGCATGCGCGGTTGCCGTCTTCCCCTCCGCCGCCCCACAAGACGTGGCGGCTTGATCTTGCGGGGCAGCGGAGGGGAAAGAGTGCGTCCCATTGAGACGCCTGCCCGACGATCGCTGGGCACCGATCGCGGGCCTGTCCCCTCCCGAGCACGGTCGTGGTGCTCAGTCCCCTGTACGCCCCCCACAAGCCCCAAACGGGCATCTCACACCATGTTCACAACGGCAGCGACCATGTGTGGTTGCCGCCGTCGTGAACCGGTCGCAAACGGCAGGCCGCTCGGCTCATCCGGGTCGGAGAATCGCCGTTCGCCGTGAAAAAAGGCGGCCCGCGATTCTCCGAGCGGCATGTCGCAAAACGCGACACGCCATTTTGGGGGGGGGGGGTGGGAGAATCACGGGAGGTGCGAGAGCGGACCTCCCGCGATGCTCCCACCCGGCATGGGGAGCGGAGAATTCCGCCCGAGGTATTTAGGGTCATTTCTAAAGTGGTGCACGTGAAACTGGACCCGGGCCCCCGGGAGGCCATATTCGGGGTGTCGGACCAGCCAGGGTTGGATACGGGTGCGGAGGCAGACGTTGTAGCCTTCGCCCAAAGGCGGATCCTAATAGGTTGGAGAGCAACCTCTCCACCCTGTGCCCTGGCGTGGCGGGGGGAACTGTTGGAATTCTTGACTCTTGAGAAGGTTAAGTTTGAACTGAGGGGAAGGATGGAGGGGTTCTACAATTCATGGGCATTATTCATTATGCACTTTCAAGAACTGGATAACATTGAACATTAGTTGGGGCGGGTGGGTGGGAGGGTTGGCGGGAGGGGGGCTCTGTGTGTTAATGGTGACTATGGGTGATCCCTGATTAATTTTTGTCATTTGTTTGTGTGAACATGCGAGCTAATGTTTGGGGTTTGGTGGGAGGATGGGATCGTTGTTATTGATATGGGGATTGACATATTTGTTACTGATTATTGTTTATTGTTGGTGGGTGTACATTTGGGAGAAAATGTGAAAAAGGAGGAGAATAAAAAATATTTAAAAAAAAGAAATGCTGAATGTCATCTTTGGTAGAAAGTACAAAATAATTTGGAATACTGCATTATTGCATGAAGAACGTGGTTTATCTTACCTAATAATTTAGTTGGTAAGGCTAGGTTGAAATAGATGGCCACTTTTCTGACCAGTGTAATCATTTTAATAAATTTAGAAACTGTTAATTGTATGGGTTGTTGGAAAACCAGCGTTGGTTAGTTTGTGATTATGGATTCTATATTGTAACATGTCCTATAGTATTCCTAATCAAGAACATAAATATTAAGATTAGTTATTTAAACTAAATTCTATAGAATTAGTATGTAGGATGTATAATTAATTTTGAACAGCTCAGTGGTTAGCACTGTTGCCTCACGGCACCGAGGTCCCAGGTTCAATCCGGCTCTGGGTCACTGTCTGTATAGTGTTTGCACATTCACCCCGTGTTTGCGTGGGTTTCGCTCCCACAGCCCAAAGATGTGCAGGGTAGGTGGATTTGACACGCTAAATTGCTCCTTAATTAGAAAAAATGAATTGGGTACTCTAAATTTATTTATTTTTTAAGTTTTGAACAGCTGGCATGAAGGAATGTCTTGTGACTCTGGGGCTGCCATTACATTAAATTTTCCCTGTTATTATCCCTATTTGGTAACTTATTTTCTCCCCCATGCAATTGCCCCTTTTTGCATGTACAAGTATTTTTTGAAAGACAGGCCAGCAAATGTGGACAATGATTTCCCAAGTCTCTGCTCATAACACTGGGATAGTTTCCACGAGGTGCACTAGAATGGTGTAGGGTGCCTTCTCCTGTGATTCCACCAAACCACCCTCCCCCCACCCCCCTCCTACCTCCTCAACTCCATCACAGAATTGTATCTTAACTCCACACTGAATATCCTCAGACAGCAACCTGGATTTCAGGTACTAATGAGGGAGATCTTTTACCTTGGTGCTCTGATCAGTGAGTTCATGCACTAATGTTTCCTTGCATCATTATTAAGATGTTAATTTTTGTTCTTTATTGGATTATTTTTGCAAAAGCAGCTGGGAGCAAAAAAGTTTTTGCTGTTTTATTTTCCATTAACGCATTGCCTGACCTGACAACAAAAGCACCCCTATTAACTATTATGATGCACTCATTACTTTGAGCAGTTAAGACTAGCATTCAGGCCTGTATATTGTTCAGTTCTTCTTCAGAGAATTGTAATTGTTCATACTTATCATAAAACTATTGCTTCCTTGATGGATCGATTCAAAGTTCAAAGGGACTTTGTTGGAAACAAATGAGGCTTCTTAATATCTTCCATAATTTAAAAAAACTCAGGTTTTTACTCTAATATTTGATTCAGAATATACAGTTTGTGCGCTCATCTCACTGACCTTGGCTGTTCAACCATGTGTGCTGGTTTTATACTTGGCAGGAGTCCAGCTAAAAGAACAAAAGTCAGTCACATAGATACACAAGCCATGTAGCTTTGACCACAATGCCAAGTATCACAAAGAATAATTTAGCACTTTTACGCACAAACAAAAAATTACTTCAGCTCTTTGAGTGGAGGAATATTAAAGCTAACTGCACAATAAAAGTTTAATAAAGGATTACTCAAAAAAAACGTATGTAAAAGATAATTTAAAAATCTGCTGATTGTGTATACCACTCTAGAAGGTGCGATGACCGAAGTAATCCCAGGTTCACCACTGCCATGCCCTGAGTTATTGGTCTTGCTAGAGTCAGTGGTGAGGCAAATGCAGTCTGCCTTCAGTCTCCCAGTGTAAGTTAAGGGAAACATGCTTTCTGCTAGAAAGCGCACTTTGTGAATTCAAATAATCAAGCAAAATGTTTGGTGTGATACTTCTCATTGTCGAGCAGCCACATAACAAGTATCATGCCCTCCACCACCCCTTTCCCCACCCCAAAGCCTTCCAATGAAGAGGAGTCGCATCAGGCAATAACTAAACTATCATATTAAATCCCAACTCTCAAGCACTCTTACACAGACTCCAATATGTTAAGTGATAGCATTTTCTTATAGTCAAGCAAAAGATCAAACGGTTTTATTTTAATTATTATTTTTTCAAATCACGAATTAGTCTAAAAGGGATAAGATTCAAAATAATGGACGGCTAGCAACAATCACAACCTACATTGGACCGTGAACCGAGACAACCAAATTGAAGCAATTTATATCAACAGAAGAGAAACTGAACTTTGACCTTAACTCACTAGCAACTGTGGCTATTCTTTACAATATGTAGTGCAGTGTTCATTGCAATTACAAAGGTGAAAGGATAATAAACTTGGTAACAATATTAGGCTCAATGTTAAAAGGGCATCACATGGCTGGCACTGCAGCATTATAAGTTTGTTTTCCGAATAGACTACTAGAAAATAAGCAATGCCCTATGTATTGGGAGCATAATGGTTACCAAAGAGTGATTACAAAGCAGTAATTTAATAGAGGGGTTCAGGTGATGTCATGAGCCACAAGAACAAACTTGGAGTGGTTTATAACTCTGAGATTAGATTACTGCCTTGTAATCACTACTAGGGTATCTGTTATTTTTAATAATACATACAGTAAATTGTATGGGTTGGTTTTTATCCATTTTGGGTTTGTTTTTCTGCTGATGCTGGCTTTCAATGTGGATGCCAACCCGCCACAGCACTCGGGATCATTGATTTGTGATGACGATCAAACTGAAACATTAACAATTACGAAGTCAATGACTGCGTGTTTCATTGAAAGAAAATCACATTTTTCAGAAAATTCTACTGTCAGTATGCAGTGGACGTGGTCATGTCGAAGTGCTTTGTAATAGTAACAGAAACCTGCCTACGTAGGCAAAGCTAAAAGGACAACAGTCTCCTTAAAAGCAGTTTTGGTAGTAATGACAATCTGTCAAATGTACATCCTCGGAAATGGAAAGTGTGACACAAAGATCCAATGACAGCAATCCCACCCACATATCTGGAATGCAAAAGCTACATATTTACTTAATCAGTCACTATTTTCAGATTTTCTTCTGAGCTGGCTTAGGCCGAGAGACATCAATTATTTAAAGGAAGTAACATGATGCTTCCTCTGTTAAGTCAAGTCTGCAAGCAGACCCCGAGAGAGAATAAAAAATGAATTAGCTGGAATTTATTATTGAGCTTGATGCAAACAGAAATTCAGCCATCATATGTGCACCAGTTTTCCACACACCTTCAAGCACCCTGTTGGCTTTCCCAACAAAATAATACTGCTGCAGCAGGTACCTTTCAGCATGAGAGGTGGTCTCTTTGAAAACTGATTCACAGACGAGAGTGTGTCCAGTGGCTGTCCTGATTCACACACACACACACAAACACACACTGTATTCAACACACGTAACAATTATTCATCCACCTCGTTCTCACTAAAGGCATGGCAATGCAATTTTATCGTTATAATCAAGACCATATGACAAAAGCAGAGGCCATTAGGGACCAATTTCAAGTGTTCTTTGCAAGACAATGATTTTCAGATAGCACTTACATATGCTGAACAGTTAAGTTTGCTTCATTGCACCTGCACTGATATATGCGGCTTTCTGCTGTGCTCACCCTCTGCTTGCCCCCTCCCCTTCCCAAAAGATTTTTTTTTCTGGCCAAGCGAAGAAAAGTTTCAAAGGCTGACTGAATGTTAATATTTTTTTTCTCTTCATTTAATTGAAATCTGCTTTAAATCTTGTTCAGCACTTACCCCCCTTCAACCTCCAGGTGCCAGAGGGCTTGTTACTTGTGAATTATTTAACAATCATATTTGCGGTAGGAAATTGATTTTTGAGTAAATCCATATTGATTGAGTTATGCGAGACTAATGATTTGAAGTAAAATGTTGCTGTTAACTTCTAGGGATGGAGGAAGAGAATGTTTTCTGCATCACATTTTCACTTGAAAGGGACCCTGGCACCCTGCTTTCACCCTGTCATAGCATGTGATGACTAACTGTCTGCCAACCATGACCAAGCGATTAAAGCAGACAGCATCTGTGTATCTTTGCGGTAATAGGAGCCTGCTTTCTATTTTCCATGCATTGAAACTTGAGCAGTCTATTAGCTCCTGCATTTTTAGTTTGATGAATTTATTACTCTCCAATTTTTTTTATCAAAAGCAGTGCAAAAGCAGATTCCTCATAATTTTATTTTTCCTTCCCCAGATTGGTTGCAAATCTTTCAGCTGAATCCTCATCAATTCTGAGACGTGCCTCACTTGTGCTCAAAATATCTTTTTCTGCCTGCAATAAACGTTACAAATACTGTCATGTCCCTTCAACGAGCCATTTTTTTTGTATCTTGTATTGAAGTTCCCCATCTTATTGTACGCGATTCCCCCGCTGAGACAGCAGACACGCGACCTGTTGCCAAGTGTCAAGCACTGGCACTCAAACTGATGAGTTCTCACCCTTCACCTCCATTTGATACATTGTTTTGTCTCCCTCCAGCCCCTCCTCCCAATGGTTCAGTCACTCAACAGGTGGGAAGTGTGAATGTAAACCCATATTATAGTCCTCCAGAATGCAGTGCATAGACACAACATGCTGTCACTAGACTGCTTTCTAATCTCTAAATACGCTTATTTGCTTCCCAGAGTTGCAGTTACAGTTCATCAAGTATTCGGAATCACTGGTACGTGGAGTTTCAGATCAGAAATGTCCAATATTATTGGAGGATAATGCAACCTACATGCGAAACATTATCTTCACTGAACAATCTTGAGTTTTGAGGGAAAGAGGACAAGGCCAAATATGAAAATAAGGCTAGTAAAAAAACCTGAAATGATTACAATTAGCCTTCCTTGATTGGTTAATGAGGTAAATGCATCGGTGAATGGGATACTAAGCCCATGCAGGACTGTAGCCTCCCAAGTTCAGTCACTGATCTGTGCGGAGTTCATTGATCTCAGTTGGAATGGTGATAGGGTGCCGCAATATACCTCAGTGTCTCCAGACTAGGGACAAGGAAAGGAGAGAAGGAAGGAAAATAGCCAGGGTTCCAGCTCCCGGCCACTATCCAGTGACCGCTGCTGGAAATTATATCTGCAGACTATCGAGAGAAGAGTGGCTCTCTGCCCTTCAGAGCGAGACAACCTGCCGATACTCACGGTTTAAGCTTCCACATGTAGAATGGGCTCTTGGGCGAAGTTAGGGAGGGCTGCCGACACTTGTGGAACTGCACCCCAGCGTCTTCAATGAGGGAAGAAAGGGGGAAAAAAGATCACGTTTTAATTGGACAATTTTTGTGCCTAGATAAATAGTTAACAGGTGTTTGCCATTCTTTAACAGAAAGGAGCTAAACTCAAACTGTGTCACCCTTCCTCTCCCTGGATTTTAATGGATTGAAATCAAAAGGAGTCAGATTGACTCCGATGCTTTTCCTTGCAGGTCGAAAAAATACAAATCCATACGTTCCTCCATTTTCCATCCCTCCTACAGTCGGATACTGTTCAATATTATGAGCCTCACCAAATCTCTCAAGATAAGACGCTGCTGATCTATCAGATGGAGAAAATAATAAGGGGAAATCAATCTAAACATCTCCGTGTGGCTGATTAGAGTCACCTCCAGCTATCAACTACTGCCTACTCTTTCAACAAGATTGCAGGGGGATCGGAAAATGTTTGGATGGGGTAAAGAAAAAATACTTTCAAAATTAGATGGGGAAACTGGTATAAATAGAGGAAATTGTAAACAATATCAACAAAGGAAAACTGGTGACAGTTAATAATATATAAGTTTCAATTGAAGTTTCACGTTCATCGGTCCCATTTCGGCTGTTCCAAATATGGCTCCAATACATTGCACAAAACTTCCAAGCCACCATTTACGAACAGCTGTATTAGACAAATACACCAAATTAAGGTTGGTCAATTGGATTTTCTCTGAGGATTTGACTGAAATTATGCTGTGCATCTAAATTTGGAATAATGTTAGGCTAAATTATTATATTGAAGACATTCTCGTCTTGCCTTAGAGTTCATTGTGCTGGAACAGAAATTGGGTACTTCCTCCTATGCCTCCACTAATGCCTTTGATCTAGGTGATAGAAGTGTGACTGAATGCCCTTGAGTTAATTCAGTGGAAATAAGGGAAGCACCTACCTTGAGTTGACCCCACACCCAAAACAAGTGAACAGAAATCAGCAATTCAGTGGAGCCTCAGTCCTCTACCAATTCACTGTGCCCACCACAGCAGCATCCTGAACTGTTGAAGGTTGTCCCAAATATTCTTTTATATATTATGTGTCAAAGAACGTAATGACTGCAGTAGGATTAAGGTGATAATTAAATCGGGCAGGGGGGAGGGGGTTGTGGGGGTGGGGGGTGTCTGCTAATGTTCAGAAGCCACTTAGTACTCTCAATTTATGACATCATCAGAGCCACTCGATTGAATTACTGCCTTGTAATTCACTGCCAGCCATCTATTATCCTATATTAATGCCCTTAAGGGTAATTTGAATACTCTGATGGAATATTTATCAAGACCTGGGGCTTGATTCTAATCATGGCACAAGTAAAAAGATTGGGTGCATCTCATTAAAGTCCATCCAATATAAATTAGCTGTACGTAGATTAGTAAGCAATTTGTATCTCCACACATCTGACATTGAATCTTGTAGCTGCAAAACACGTACACAATGGGGGGAGCAATTCTAACCACACTATTATTACACAACTGTGTTTTTGTTTTGCTCTTGCCAAACACAACAACATGGGTTTATCACAGGCAAAATATCAAAATATATATTGTATAAACATTTTCACTACAAATTGGTGCAAAGCTCTCTGAAAGGAATAAATTCAATGAAATGTTCTCTGGGCATCAGTAAACAGCTTTGTTTTTTAAACTCCATCAATGCAAGTTCTGTAATCTCTTCCTCTCCTGTGCAATATAATTCCAAGCCTACATAAAGATGTTTGCAGTTTTTTATTACTGAGTTGGTCTGTCAGCTTTGAGAATCCGAAAATAAATTCTTATTTTGTAACTCTAAGCAGGATGCATGGAACTCCAATGTTTGATATGAGCAGAGGTTATATCTGCTCAGTTCTATAAATACTACAAAACACAACACTATGCATTCTTAGTGTGCTGAACCAAAGCTAATCTTATCAAAGTCCAGAAAACATCCATGGAAATATTTTAAATGGGGAAAACAAAAGGAATTAGGTAAATGCTCGCTTACAAAAAAAGATCATAAGCTAAATTCCAAGTCAGATATCACCACTTTTAAGTGCAAATCACTTGTAACCAGGGAGCCGGACCTGCTGCCCAGGAACAAGCAACTATTTAACTCACATCTGGGACTGGACCAGTAAAATTGTGGATCTCTGACAGTACATGTTCTGAACATGCAGAACTAGCTGGAAAACATAAGAGAAATTGCATATGGCGGGTTTGCGTATGCCCATCTATTTTTAAGATTAAATTAGAATTAGTCATAAAAGGGCAGCACTGTGGCGTAGTGGTTCGCACAGCTGCCTCACGACGCTGAAGTCCCAGGTTCTATCCCGGCTCTGGGTCACTGTCGTGTGGAGTTTGCACATTCTCCCCCTGTTTGCGTGGGTTTCGTCCCCACAATCCAAAGATGTGCAGGGTAGGTGGATTGGCCACGCCAGATTGCCCCTTAATTGGAAAAAATGAATTGGGTACTCTAAATTTATTTTTAATAGAAGAATTAGACATAATATATGCAAAAAAGGTTTCTTCTTTCAACTCGGGGAGGTAGATCTGTAACCCAGCCTTCAGCATGAGTAGAATCAGTCTGCCTTCTTCTTGCATTGCTCAAACAATAGGTTGGTGCATTAGGGAAAGAAAGAAGAGCTTGATTCAGAGAGGTGGTTGAAGATATTCTGGGCGGGGTTCTCCGATCCTACGCCGGTTCGGAGAATCGCCGGGGGCCGTGCGAATCACGCCACACCGCCCAACGCCAGGACACGATTCTGCCCATTGGGGCTGGCGTGGTCGGCACGGCGCCGCTCCAGCCCGGAAGGGCCGAGCGGCCGTGACAAAAATCCCGAGTTCCGTCGGCGCCGTTCTAACATGCTCTGAGCCGGCGGGACCTCGGCATTGAAGGGTTTCGCGAGCGGCCTGTGGGGGGTGGGGGGGGTTCCGACCCCAGGAGGGGCCTTCGTTGTGGCCCACCGATTGGCGGTCAGGCCTTTCGGGCTGGGGGCTTTCTTTCTTCGGCGCCGGCCCCTGTAGCCCTACGCCATGTTGCGCGGGGCCAGTGTGGAGAAGGGAGCACTGCGCATGTGCGCGTTGGCGCCAGTGCCACTGCGCATGCGCGGACCCGGCGGCGCCCAGTTGACACCTGGGTCAGCAGCTGGAGCGCCGTTTTCCTGTTGACGCCGGAGTAATACACTCCCATTTTTACGCAGGTGTCAACACTTAGCCACGTGATGGGAGAATCCCGCCGTCTATTCTTTCCACATTATAGTATTTTGATTTTGGTACCATTCAACTTCTTTATGGCACATGAATGCCACAGATAAGAGATTATGTAATTCCTTCACCTATATTTATTAACGGTATATATTTAAACAGAAAGGAAATAAAACCACCAGAAAGCATCAGTGTAAATGATGCTTGATATATGAGGCTGAATGGAAGGCTAGCTCGAAAATGTTTTAAATTCCTTTTTCTATTAATCTCTATTAAAAAGTAGTTTGACAGTTACATGGGCAGTTATATCTAGAGGGATATGGTCCAAATGCGGGCAAGTGGGCCTAGCTTAGTGATAGAAACTGGGCGGATGGACAAGCTGGGCTGAAGGGCCTGTTTCCATGCTGTAAACGTCTGTGACTCTATCTATGACTCAAAAATATTGTTAGATTAGTTGCTTTTCTCAGATGTTAATACAGATAAACACAGCAACATGAAACTTTGGGTAGAAATTGCTTTGGGTAGGAGGGTGTAGGAGGGTGGGCGATATGTTCCTGGAGGTGAACTTTGCGCGTTTGAGGGGCTTGGAGGAGAAATTTGGGCTGGTAAGGGGAAATTATTTCAGGTACTTACAGATGCGGGACTTTGTCCGCAGACAGGTCCCATCCTCCCACGCCTCCCGCCAATAGGGATCCAAGACAGAATAGTCTCTAGAGGAGAAGGAGGAGAGGGTAGAGTCTCAGATATTTATAGGGTGCTCATGAAGGGGGAAGAGTCCCAGACGGGGGAACTGAAACTCAAATGGGAGGAGGAGCTTGGCGGCGAGATGGAGGACGGGCTGTGGGCAGAAGCCATGAGTAGGGTAAACTCAACCGCAACATGTGCCAGGCTCGGCCTGATTCAATTTAAGGTCATTCACCGGGCCCACATGACGGTAGCTCGGATGAGCAAATTCTTTGGGGTAGAGGATAAGTGCGCTAGATGCGGGGGAGGACCAGCAAACCACATTCACATGTTTTGGGCATGTCCTAAGCTTTGGGGGTACTGGGAGGGATTTGCGGGGATCATGGCCCGGGTGCTAAAAACAAGGATGCTGATGAGTCCAGGGGTGGCAATTTTTGGGGTTTCGGAAGACCCGGGAGTCCAGGGCGAGAAAGAGGCCGATGTTCTGGCCTTTGCTTCCCTGATAGCCCGGCGATAAATACTGCTGGCATGGAGGGACTGAAAACCCCCGAAGACCGAGCTATGGCTTTCGGACATGTCAAGTTTTCTGGGTATGGAAAAAATTAAGTTCGCCTTGAGGGGATCTGTACTGGGGTTCGCCCGAAGGTGGCAACCATTCATCGACTTCTTCGTGGGAGAGTGAACGTCAGCAGGGGGGGGGGGGGGGGGGAGAGGGGTTGAAGTATTGATTTTACGTTGATGTTTGCACATTTTTACCTTTTTTTTGTTGTTATCTGTAACTGTCTACAATGCTGAAAAATACCTCAATAAAATTGTTTGATAAAAAAAAAGAAATTGCTTTGGGTGTGTTTTTGAGGGCAGTACAGGCATTGCCTATGGAGCGCAGGCGGATCACAAGCCCACAAAATCTCAAACATGTGGAACTCGTCAATTAAAATAAGTTGGCTGCCAGTACAAATCTTGCTGTTGACAGGAAGCTCGCCTGATCGGGGCACCAATTTTGCATACACCTGATGAAACTTAAAGGCAGCCTCCACCTCTGAAAGGGAAGGTGCATTTTGGCTGCAGCCAACTATCTGTGGGAAATGTCAGGTGCAGGAGACGCTGCCTGACCCTTGTCTTGCTTTCCAACCCTTGTTTTGAGGTTTTGGTGGGAGAAGTCAGCAGGAGAAAGATTTTTACGTCAGCTGCCTGACACAAGTGGGTAAAAGTGGCATAGGGCAAAGAGTAGAGTAAGGCATAGATTGAATAGAGGAAGGAACCCAGTGACCTCAGAAGGATAGCTAGGCTAAGCTCATATCTATTGCCTTGCACCAGCTATCGTAGCAGCATTCACTACCCATCCCTCCTGCAACTGCTATTACTCTCCTAAAATCGCTGCAGCACACTTTACTTTGCTGCCTTCAGCTCCTACTGCAACACATTGGAGCTGCCACTATCCTCATTATTACTTCTTTCACCTCCTCACTTCTCCACCATCTTTCACTCACTAGCAACACTCCTTGATACTCACTTGCCTCAAACTGTGCTCAAAACTTCTCATTACTCTAACACGGATACACTTTTCTTCTATCTTGTAGGGCAATGTTACACCCAAAAATAGAGAGCCGGCAGTCACAGGAAGAGGAGCATGCTTCATCCATGTGCTGTCCCCATTGGTAGACATTGTGGGAAGATGGCATGTCAGGAGGTTGGCATCTGGTGATGCTGGAAAACATGTCTTGCTCTTCTCTTCTCACTTATACCCCACTCTTCCAGAGGCCAACATCCGTCTCTGCAAACACACAGCCTTCAGGAGGAAAAGGAAGAATAAGGGAGCAGCACTGCAGAACACAAAGCAAACCTCAACCTTACGCCCATTGTATCATCTCGTAGCCCATTGCTGAGCACAGCTCAGTGGTGTCTGCAGGCAGCGATCCACCCAGCTAAACGGGCAAGGACAGGGCGACAGAATGCCCAAGAAACAGATCATTTGAACTCACATCCCAGCCTTTCTTGCGAAGGGACGCAGATGGAGACATGGTTCCTACCATCAATAAAAAGGCCGAGAGCAGTTTACAAAGACCTTTTGAAAGACCAGGATGCTTGACAGAGAGCTCATACACAGCATCAGAGAATGCACCCAGACCCTGCAGCCAAACAGAGTGAGTAATCAGCTCTATGAACATTGCAGAATCCCAACTCTGCAATCAGCTCCAACCCATTTGACAGAAGCTCAATTATCTACCATTTTAGTTTTGAGTCCAACATCTCCTCTGGCTTACAATGAAAAAATGATGAGCGTGAGTGGAGTCTTACAGAGGCTCACCGCATGCCTGCAGAACTCTGCTCCTGCGCAGAACAAAAGGAGAGCTGAGGCTCCTGAGAGTGTCTATGACTCCATGAAGCAGGCATCTGCTGGCTCCCCAGTTAGCCTCACAAACAGTGTTGCTGTTAGCACCAGACAGCCATCTGGATCAGACTGCCCCACCGACAGTCCATAACCAGCTCCACAACATTCGGATCTCCTTGAAGGTGTTCAGCGTTGTCATCTCAAATGGAATCAGCGAAACTTGAGTTCCAAGCTGTAGTTACTAGAGAACAACATCGCAGGGGCAATAGAATTGGTCATGCATGCACCAGACAGACACTGAATTGTACAAAGTTGATTTACAGATCGATGTAAAGATTTGTCACATTGAGAAAGGAATCTGCAGTAGTAATGAAGTTAAATATTTGCTTTTGGTATACCTATTGGTCTTCATAATCTTATTGTTGCAAGAGGAACACCAAAGTTGTGCAATTTGAGGGCAATAATATGATGAATGCAAGGAATGGGTCAAATGGAAGGAAGTGCTGTTGATGTTGGGGAGAAGGGGACAGACCGTTTAAGAGAATCACTTCTCAATAATTTGCTGCATAGCAGTTTAGGTAACTTTTGTTGGGCCATACCCGTCTGCTTTCTTCAGTCCCTTCTTCATTTTCCTGTTCCACTACTTCCTCCTCAAGAATCTTCAAACTAACTTGCCTTTGAACAGCTAGATTGAGAAGCAAGCAGCATCAAGAACCTTGAGACACACACTCTGGACTGGTGAACCTCTTCCAATTCATCCAGAAAGTAAAACTGTTTCTTCAGGATGTCAATGGGCTACTTGGTGACAATCCTTTTGCTGCATCAGCCCCATTATATCGGAGTTCCGTGTATCTGCTGGAGCTCCTGAGAGGGGTCATGAACCAGTTGGTGAAAAGATAGCGTAAGATTGTATGAGACTAGAGTAGCATAGTGGCTACATTACTGGGGTAATGATCCAGAGACATGAGTTCAAACCCCATCACAATATCTGAAGAAATTTCAATTAAATTAAATAACTCTGGAAAAGAAAAGCTGACATCAATTTTGGTCACCATGAAAACTACCAGCATGATTTAAAAATTCTATGTCCTTCAGAGAAGGAAGTCCTGATCCAGACCCACAGTATTGATGTTTCAACTCTTCCATGCCCTCTGAAATAGCTTAGCATTCAAGAAAGAGGTTCGCCTTTACCTTCTGACGGGCAATCCCATGAATGGATTCTTTTAAAAAGCCCTTGTGCCCCAGGACAGCTCCCTACCTATGGTCCAGTTCTTCAGAGTGGGTATTGGGAACTGACATAATATGAAAGCATTATGACTACTGCCAGGATACCAGTGTCAGGCCTTCATATAGTCACAAACAAGGGAGCCGTTGCTATTCAGAAACAGATTTGCTTCAAGAAGGGGGAGCATGCAGGACTCCATGCATCTGTTAACGATGCCCTCCAACTGCAGGAATCTGGAAACGTGAGCAAATTTCAATGCTGTTACTTCTCAATTGTCAGCCTCCATACACAGTGCATCAGTGGCGTGCCAAATCACTGTGTGGATAGCAAACTAACTGAAGTAGCTGATGTTCCCATAAGCAGTTTTGGAAGGAGCCAGAGGCATCAAAATTCACAGCTACTGTGACAGTCACTGCCACAGGCAACGCAGTGCATGTCCGATATTAAGCTCAATTTTTCACAAGAGGAGACATAGGCACGTAACTGTCTCCATGTGGAAACACAGCCACCTTCTGAACCAATTCCATGCTTTTCTTCTGTATATTAATTCAAACTGTTTCAAGTAATTGAAGAAAGATGCTTTATTATGGTGCATTCTTGTGCCTTTCTTTTCAGGTTAGAAGGCTACAACACTGAGGTAGACATTAAGCTATCTACTGAACTACACTACACAATGAAACAGTCATCTTTCCATGATCCTAAAACAATCATCTGCTCCTTTTCCCTTGAAGGATGTGCACATTTGGACTGTGCACTGCCCAGTAAGTGGCCTAGCATCACAGGGCGTTTAAATGGGGTTAAACAGGTACCAGCATGACTAAAACCAGAATAAGCTGGTGCACTATGGCAAACTCAGCAACTTGACACTCTTGCTTCCTGACAAGTATTTTAATTGAAGCAGGCCAATCTGAAATCAAGTTCGCATTAATTCCACTTCTATTTGGAAATTATACTTTTGTCATCATTTTATTCCTTACAATAAGTCTATATATTTAGCTTTTGCAATACCATTTCACGATTGTTTAAGCTGAGCATTTATTTTTTATAACAATGTTATTAGATGCAGCACAGTTTAGCCTTTGGAACACATCTGTATTTTGGGTTTGTTGCACATTGAATGGCTCAATAAATCTAGACTTTGTTTTTCAAAAAATTGTTAATGCATTCAGCTAAAAATATTAAATAATTTTGCTCTCTAATAATCTGTAGCTTCAGAACAGAGAATCACTACTTCAACCACTAACAGTTCTCAAAATATCAATATTCAATGATTGAAGTTCCACAAAGGAGTTTGCATATGTGGTCACTTTTATAAATTGTCTACCTGTTTTTCATGGCCATACTTTCCTGGCCTCGCCAACAGCGAGTGCAAGTGAGCGCAGATTATACACTGTTCACAGTCACCTTTATCGTACAAATTCCAGCCAATGGGTTCTAACTATTTCCCAAATATCAAAGATTTTTTTTCTTTCACAATGACCAGAGTGTTATATTAGAGGCAAGATCTGTATTTAATTACAGACAGAGTGAACAACATAGGCAGTTTGAGAGGATGGAGGAGGGAGGGGGTGGGGGCAGTGGAGGGAAGGTGGATCGAGGGTAACATCAGTGTCAGAATGGACCCTGATTTTCTGGAGATACCATGGAATGCCCTAAAGGGCATTTGTGAACCAGATATGTTTTTATCACAATTGACAACGGTCAGCTTTTCGACTTTTAATTCCGGGTTTCTATTGAATTCAAATTTCACCATCTGCCATTGGCAGGATTCGAACCCCAGTCCCCTGAGCATGACTCTGGGTCTCTAGATTACTAGTCCAGCAATAATACCACAATGCAATTTCCTCCTTCTTGCTTGGTAGCACAGCACTTGAATATTGTTGAAAAGAGAGACACGTTGCTGAGGCTTTTCATCCTGCACTAAACAGGACAAGCAGAAGAATGCCAAATTTCAAACCATCACAGCAATTCATACTAAAGGAGTAAAGGATGCTGATTGGTTGGCAGGCCAACTCTAAAAGGCTGAGGCATTGCCACGGGGAAACAATGGGGAACAATCACCTCCTTGGCTCCCAGGTAATTCAAAAAAGGGACAAGGTGTAAACATATTTCTTTTGTTTGCAGAGACCACAGGCCGGCATGATGGCATGGTGGTTAGCATTGCTGACTCACAGTGCCAGGGACCTGGGTTCAATCCCGGCCACTGTCTGTGTGGACTTTGTACATTCTTCACATGTCTGCATGGGATTTCTCCGGGTGCTCCGTTTTCTTCCCACAGTCCAAAGATGTGCAGGTTAGGTGGATTGGTCATTCTAAATTGCCCCTTAATGCCCAGGTTCTGGGTTATGGGTATAGGGTGGGGTGGATGAGGGAGTGTAAATGGGTAGAGCGCTCAATCAAAGAATAGGTGCAGACTCAGTGGGCCGAATGACCTCCTTCTGCATTATAGGAATTCTATGATTCCTTGTATATAAATATATGTCACTTCTAACTACAATAAATGAGTCAAGTTACAAGCTTGGCTGATTATCTTAAATTGGTTGTTAGTGTTACTATTGGCATCCCCACGATTTTTCAGCAAATGCTTCGCAATTTCGGAGTCATATCTAATAGTAGACATTTTGTTCTGGGTTTTGGAAAAACAGGTTCATTGAGTACATTACAAGCAATCTGAAGAATATGCTGTTTGATCAGTCCATCATTCGGATGAATGGTATACGTATTTGGCATCACACTGAAAATCATACACATGTTTCTCAATTTTGTGGTAGGCACAATGCCTTTTTGGACAGGATGCTTCCATCTGTACAAAACCAAACAGTGGCAACACTTCAGTCAGAGTCGATTTGCCAAGCAATCAGCACTCTTTTTGTCCCTCGCATAAATGGTACCGATGGTTTGAAATTTGGCTTTCTTGCATTTGTCCTGACGCATGCAAGGTAAAAAGCTTCAACAGGTCTTTCTTTTCAGCAATATTCAAACTCTGCTGTGTGCTTCATACCTCCTACTATGTAGTGTAAGGTCCACTATATTGAAAAGGTAGAGCCTCAACAAGGTGATTTAGAAATGACCACAGAGATCTTACAGCAAAGGCCTTTAACCATGGTGTGATAAGGCACAAGCTTAAAGTTGTGTGTTGGAATATCACCATGTGGTGAGATTCCAACCTCAGAGAAGATGTCTGGACAAACGTTCGGCAGAGATAAGACTCAGAAGAGAGGGGAAGAAAAGCAAAGGAAAGCTGGAGAGTCAAAACTCATGCAATTTCCTAGAAGATTGTTTATTCTTCAAGGCAGATAATTATATGCTAAGGAGGGAATGACGAAACAATCCACTTAACAACAAGAGCAGAAAAATTATTTTAGAAATCCCTTACAATCTTTAGGAGAAAATGTCAGAATCCTTCATTTCTGAGGTAACCATACGCACTTTCCAAATAATGTTGTACATGGTGTATTATTTCTATCAGCACAATCGGTGCTGCATAGTTCTACTGCATAGTTCAGGCAGCCTGCCTAAAAATATTGCTTTATTTTACAACCATAACCTGGGTGACAAGCATATACCGTGCAAAATGAAATAAGCAGGGCGATTGCCAAAAATGTATCAGAAAAGGTCAGGGAAACGAAAACGTATCTGAAAACAACGCACAAACCCAGAGATATGCATCTTAAATCATGCTAAATTACATGCTTCATGCTGGTGACTCGGTCATGGGAAATTATTGAGCTACGTGATGTCTCATTTGTTTTAAAACACATCATGGTAAATTGCTGAAGGAAAACTCAAATGTTTTTGTTTCATCGAAGTATCTTACTAGGCTTTATATTTTTTGTTTCAATATATGTGAAAAAGTGCTCCACGCGTCATTTTTGTAATGTAATTGCGTTACATAAATACGCCATATAGCAATATGCAATGCATTCATTGCAGTCTGATTTGGATTACTATAAATATGTTTGCCCTTTACACTGAGCCTGCCTGAGGGATTAGCAAACCCCCAAAAGTTCAGTTGAATATTATCCAAATGTACATCTCTGCTTGAATAAAGTAGTTTAGCAGCCTGCAGTGTTGTTTGATTGCTTCTGGTCTATTGATAATTTCCCCCAAAATTCATTTCTAATTCTAGGAATATAAATCCAGTTATTAAATTCTGAGACAAACTGGTTGGGCCAAAAGGCCTGCTTCCACGCTGTAACTTCAATTTAGTTCAATATATTTTAACAAATATTAGTTTCCATGGGGTCACTTCAGTTGCACCTAACATGGTACCACTGACTTAAACAACATTGATGAAATGGCATTGTTTTCTTAAACTATTAATATAAAACGGTGAAAATTAATTCTCACTAAATTAACTTCCTCACATGCTCAAGTCTTCTACTTAAGAAAGCACATAAAATAATGCAAGATGTCAATGGATGGATTCAGTCTGTCTTGATTTTTTTTGGCGGTGCCTGTCACTTCTGTTTGAATGCACTCGTTCCAAATATCACATAAACCAAAGGCACAACTTGAGCACCTAAAGTGCAAGATTCAGCTTTACAAGGCCAGCACTGGACTGGAATCACCTTAAATAAATGTCTATCCGAGTTGACTGCCAGCCTTCACCAAAACTACTTAGTGTTTATATTAACTTCAAACTATCTTTGTTGATTAGTTATCTTTACTTCGGTGACAGCAGGGCTGCAAAACATTTTGATTGTACTCGCAACATTTTACCATTTAATTTTGTTTGTCTCCTAGTAACCAAAGTTCAAGATCCTTCACTGTCGCTGGGTCAAATTCCAGGAGCTCCCTTCCTAAAAGCACAGTGTAACTACACCACATGGACTGCAGTGGTTCAAGATGGCAGCCCACCACCACCTTCTCAAGGACAATTAGTGATGACCAATAAAATGCTCATCGAGCCAGTGTCACCCGTATCCCATAAAAGAACAAAAAAGTCTGTTTTCTGATTGGGAATGTAGCGGAGATTGGGAAAACACAATCAGTGCCACTCCTTAGTTTTCCTAACATAATAGTGAACAACTGATCCCAGTATGGCCACTTCCCTTCCATTTTGGGAAAGTGGTGGCAGAGTGATAATATCATTAAATTAGTAACCAAGAAACCCAGACAGCAGTGACCATTACTAAGGAGAAGGTTCTGAGGAAATTGAAAGGTCTGAAGGTGGATAAGTCACCTGGACCGGATGGATTACACCCCACGGTCCTAAAAGAGATAGATGAGGAAATGTCTTCAGCCTGAAGGTGGTGAATCTGTGGAATCTTTGCCGCAGAAGGTTGTGGAGGCCAAATGAGGATGAGAAAATATTAGCCATGATTGAATGGCGGAGCAGACTCGATGGGCCGAGTGGCCTAATTCTGCTCCTATGTCTTATGGATTTATGGAGTCATTGGTGATGGTCTTTCAGGAATCACTGGAGGCAGGAAGGGTCCCAGAGGATTGGAAAGTGGTTAATGTAATACCACTGTTTAAGAAGGGAGACAGAAGATGGGAAATTATAGGCTGGTTAGCCTGACTTCGGTCATTGGTAAGATTTTAGAGTCTGTTATTAAAGATGAGATTGTGAAGTACTTGGAAGTGCATGGTAAAATAGGACTGAGTCAGAATGGCTTTGTCAAAGAGAGGTCGTGTCTGACAAATCTGTTAGAGTTCTTTGAGGCGGTAACAAGGAAGTTAGACAAAGGAGAACCAGTGGACGTGATTTATTTAGATTTACAGAAGGTCTTTGAGACTGTTAAATAAGTTAAAAGCCCATGCTGTTAGGAGTAAGATTATGGCATTGATAGAGGATTGGCTGACTGGCAGAAGACAGAGAGTGGAGATAAAGGGGTCTTTTTCAGGATGGCAGCTGGTGACTAGTGGTGTGTCTCAGGGGTCTGTGCTGGGACCACAACTTTGCACAATACACATTAATGATTTGGAAGAAGGAACTGAAGGCACTGTTGCTAAGTTTGCAGATAATGCAAATATCTGTAGAGGGATAGGTAGTATTGAGGAAGCAAGGGGGCTGCAGAAGGATTTGGACAAGCTAGGAGAATGGGCAATGAAGAGGCAAATGAATACAATGTGGAAAAGTGTGAGGTTATGCACTTTGGAAGGAGGAATTTAGGCATAGACTATTTTCTAAATGGGGAAATGCTTAGGAAATCAGAAGCACAAAGGGACTTGGGAATCCTTGTTCATGATTCGCTTAAGGTTAACGTGCAGGTTCAGTCGGTAGTTAAGAAGGCAAATGCAATTTGCGCATTCATGTCAAGAGGGCTAGAATACAAGACCAGGGATGTACTTCTGAGGCTGTATAAGGCTCTGGTCAGACCCCATTTGGAGTATTGTGAGCAGTTTTGGGCCCCGTATCTAAGGAAGCCTTGGAAAGGGTCCAGAGGGGTTTCACAGGAATGATCCCTGGAATGAAGAACTTGTCGTATGCGAAACGGTTGAGGACTCTAGGTCTATACTCGTTGGAGTTTAGAAAGATGAGGGGGGATCTTATTCAAACTTACAGGATACTGCGAGGCCTGGATAGAGTGGACGTGGAGAGGATGTTTCTACTTGTAGGAGAAACTAGAACCAGAGGACACCATCTCAGACCAAAGGGACAACCCTTTAAAACAGATGAGGAGGAATTTCTTCAGCCAGAGGGTGGTGAATCCGTGGAACTCTTTGCCGCAGAAGGCTGTGGAGGCCAAATCACTGAGTGTCTTTAAGACAGAGATAGATAGCTTCTTGATTAATAAGGGGATCAGGGGTTATGGGGAGAAGGCAGGAGAATGGGGATGAGAAAATATCAGCCATGATTGAATGGTGTAGCAGACTCGATGGGCCGTGGCCTAATTCTGCTCCTATATCTTATGGTCTTTGGGGACCTAGTTCAAATCGTGCCTTGGTAACTGGTGGAATTTAAATTCAATTAACAGATCTGGAATTAGAAGTTTGTCTCAGTCACGATGACAATGAACATATTGTTGATTGTTGTAAAAACCCATCTGCTTCACTACTATTCTTTAGGGAAGGAAATGTACTGTCCTTACCTGGTGTGGCCTACCTGTGAACTCCAGGCCCACATCAATGTGGTTGGCTCTTAGTTGCCCTCTAAAATGTCCTAGCAAACCACTCTAGGCACCAGAAATGACAAAAACACACCCAGCACTGTCGACCTTGCAAAGTCCTCCGTACTAAGATCTGGGTGTTTGTGCCAAAATTGGGAGAACTGTCCCATATACTAATCAAACAATGTGGCTAATCAAACAGCCTGGCTCAGTCATGCTCATCAAATCATACCTTGCAGACAATGTCCCAAGCACCAACATCACCATCGCTGTGTATGTCCTTTCCCAACAGCAGGACAGATCCAACAGCGGTGATGGAACAGTCTTGTTCATTCAGGAGGGTGTTGCCATGAGAGCTCCCAGCATTTACTGCAGAAACCATAAAGTCTCATGGCATCAAGTAAAACATTGGCAAGGAAACCTACTGCTGATTATCACCTATCAAACCCCACCCTGGCAGTTGATGAATCATTACTTCTCCATGTTGATCTGCATCTTCCAAACATGCAACCTCTACCACCTAGGGGGACATGGTAGCAGATGCATGGGAACAGCACCACCTACAAGTTCCCCTCCAAATCACAAACCATCCTGACATGGAACTATATTGCCATTTCTTCACTGTCACTGAGTCAAAGTTCTGGTCCTCCATTTGAACAACACATGGGCTACAGCAATTCAAGAAGAAGCACACCACCACCTTCTCAATGGCAATTAGGGGTGGGAAATAAATGTTGGTCTAGCCATTGACGGCCACATCCCATGAACAAATAAAAGAAAACTTGGGAGGAAGCACTAAGAGTGGCAGGGGCACAGAATATACTCTGGGTGGAGGATTTCAATGTCTATCACCAAGAATGGCTTGGTAGCAGCATTACTTTTTAAAAAATAAATTTGGAGTACCCAATTCATTTTTTTCCAATTAAGGGGCAATTTAGCATGTTCAATCCACCTACCCTGCACATCTTTAGTTTGTGGGGGCGAAACCCACGCAAACATGGGGAGAATGTGCAAACGCCACACAGACAGTGACCCAGAGCTAGGATCGAACCTGGGACCTCGGCGCCGTGAGACAGCAGTGCTACCACTGCGCCACCATGCTGCCCGAGGTAGCAGCACTGACCAAGCTGGCCAATATAGCTGTTGGACTACATCTTCAGCTGGTCTTGAAGCAACCAACAAGAGGGAGAAGCCACCTTGACAACATTCTCATCAATCTACCTATTACAGATTCATCTGTCTATAACAGTATTGGTCGGAGTGAACACTGGACTGTCCTTGTGCAGATAAAGTCCCATCTCCACGCTAAGGATATGGTCCATCACAATGCTAAAAGGGATACATGATGTGGAGATGCCGGCGTTGGACTGGGGTGAGCACAGTAAGAAGTCTTACAACACCAGGTTAAAGTCCAACAGGTTTGTTTCAAACACGAGCTTTCGGAGCACGGCTCCTTCTTCAGGTGAAGAAGGAGCCGTGCTCCGAAAGCTCGTGTTTGAAACAAACCTGTTGGACTTTAACCTGGTGTTGTAAGACTTCTTACTAAAAGGGATAGATCTCAAACAAATCTAAGAACTCAAAACTGGGCATCAATGAGGCACTGTGAGCCATCAGCAGCAGCAGAATTGTATACAGCCACAATCTGTAACCTCATAGTTCCCACTCTATCATTACCATCACACTGGGGGATCAACCCTGGTTCAGTGAAGAGTGTAGGAAGACATGCTAGGAGCATATACCAAAAAATGAAACTTGGAGTGGCAACTCCTGTGGGGAAGCTACAACACATGCCATATACAGCAGAAGCAGCATGTGATAGACAGGGTAAAGTAAACTCACAACCAACGGATCAAATCTAAGCTCCGCAGTTCCGCCACATTCAGTTGTGAATTATGGTGGACAGTTAAACAACTAACTAGAGGAGGAGGCTCCACAAATATCCCCATCCGTAGTGATGGGGGAGATGAACACATCAGTCAAAAGATAAGACTGAAGCATTTGAAACAATCTTCAGCCAGAAGTGCCACGTGGATGACCAATGTCAGTCTCCTCCTGAGGTCCCCAGTATCACAGATGCTCGTTTTCAGCCAATTCGATTCACTCCACATGATATCAAGAAATGGCTCGACGCACTGGATACTGCAAAGGCTATGGGCCTTGACAATATTCCAGCAATAGTACTGAAAGACTTGTGCTCCAGAACTAGACACGCCCCTTGGCAAACTGTTCCAGTACAACTACAACACTGGCAACTACCCGGCAATTTGGAACATTGCCAAGGTATGTCCTGTACATAAAAAGCAGGACAAATCCAGCTCAAGCAATTGTTACACCATCAGTCTACTCTCAATCAACAGCAAAGGAATGGGAGGCATCATCGATAGTGCTATCAAATGGGACTTGCTCAACAGTAACCTGCTCACTGATGCTCAATTTGGATTCCGTCAGGGTCACTCAGCTGAACCTGAGGGTGGCATCAAGGACCCCTAGCAAAACTGAAGTCAATGGGAATCGGGAAAAAACTCTCCACTGGTTGGAGTCATACCTGGGTACCACTGCAGGAGGTCCTAGGTCTAACCATCTTCAGCTGCTTCATCAATAATTTTCCTTCCACCATAAGGTCAAGAGTGGGGATGTGTGTGGATGATTGCACAATGCTCAGCACAGTTTATGACTCTTCAGATACTGAAGTAGTCCGTTTCCATATGCTGCAAGACCTGGACAACCTTCAGGCTTGGACTGACAAGTGGAAAGTAACATTTGCGTCTCACAAGTTCCAGGCAATGACCATCTCCAACAAAACAAACTCTAACCATCTCCCCTTGACATTCAATGGCATTATCATCACTGAATCCCTCAGTGTCAACATCCTGGGTGTTACCATTGACCAGAAGCTGAACTGCACCAATCATATAAATACTGTGGCTACAAGATCAGGTCAGAGGCTAGGAATTCTGTGGCGAATAACTCACCTCCTGGCTCCCCAAAGCCTGTCCACCATCTACAAGGCACAAGTCAGGAGTGTAATGGAATACTGTCAACTTGCCAGACTCAAGAAGTCTGATCCATCCAGAACAAAGCAATCTGCTTGATTGGCACCCCATCCACAAATATTCACTCCCTCGACCACTGATGTACATTGGCAGCAGTGTGTACCATCTGCAAGATGTTGTG
Source organism: Scyliorhinus canicula (assembly GCF_902713615.1). NCBI lineage: Eukaryota > Metazoa > Chordata > Chondrichthyes > Carcharhiniformes > Scyliorhinidae > Scyliorhinus > Scyliorhinus canicula. Next base: position 255,753,960 of record NC_052146.1, read on the forward strand.
CAGCAACTCACCAAGGCTCCTTCAACAGCGCCTGTAACACCAGTGACCCCTCCACCTAGAAGAACAAGGGCAGCAGATGCATGAGAACACCAACACATGCAAGTTCCCCTCAAAGCTGCTCATCATCCTGACTTGGAAGTATATCACTGTTCCTTCATTGTCGCAGTGTAAAAATCCTGGAACTCCCTTCCTAATAGCACTGTGGTGTGCTTACGGACAATAAATGTCCGCCTAGCCAGTGACACCCACATCCCATAAAAGATTTAATTTTTTTTTTTAATTCCCAGCTGATTTAACCAAGGTGTAAAACTCACTATCTAGTCAGAACTAAGTATTATCGTCATTCTGCATTGAAATCCAACATTATTCACTTGCGGAGGATTGTTGCGCTGCAGAATAGTAACCGCAATCCCAATATGCAGGTTCAGTGAGTATTGAAATAAGCAGAATTTCAAACATCACCGCATATGTATTTTTAAAAATTTAGTGTACCCAATTCATTTTTTCCAATTAAGGGGCAATTTAGCTTGACCAATCCACTACCCTGCACATCTTTGGGTTGTGGGGGCGAAACCCATGCAAACATGGGGAGAATGCGCAAACTCCACATGGACAGTGTCCCAGAGTCGGGATCGAACCTGGGACCTCGGTGCCGTGAGGCAGTAATGCTAACCACTGTGCTACTGTGCTGCCTGTCACCGCATATGTAACCAATGTGCACAACATTAGTCTGTATTGATGACGTTTCTAGAATATTATTGTATGAATATGCCAAACTGCATTCAAGCAATTTGTTTCAATAAAGTCCACTGACATTTCTAACATAACTAGTGTAAAGATTTGGCACAATCATTGGTATTTTTAAGGGGGAAAATGTGAGTTCCGCTCGACACTGCCATTGATGGAAGGATCTATTACAGATGATTGGATACATCAACAGGTTAAGAACACCATTCTTTTGTGGGCATGAATTAAAACTAGTCCAAAGAGGTGAGACGTGTCCTACAAAATCAGAAAGACTTATCCCAAAAGCACAACATAGAGTCAGCCATTTTAATTGATAGATTTCTCCAGAGTAGAGAGTGTAACAACTGTAGTACAAGAACTGGAATGTCAAATAATACAACATTACCTTACTAGACCTGGACAAAGCTTCAAAGAGGAATAAGTAGGTGTTATTGAACTATTCTTACCATGGGCTGTATAATCTAGAAATTCAGCATCTGACTATTGGTCACTTGACAGTGCATCTTAACTTTTTATTACAACACCTTTCAGATTTGATCACATTTGGCAAAAGCTTCACATGCATAACAAATAAACCAAGTTATCCTGTGGAGTTTAACAAGAGGAGCCATTTCAGAAACAATCCTTGGAAAAACTGTAACCAGGAATAACAGAAGTTGAGCCGGCAGCCAATACATTTAACTATACATTTGTTTCCTGGAGGCTGAAGATAACAGCCCATCAAAATCTTTGTTATCCAAAAACCTGATATAGTCATCATTCAGGCTAAGTCCTACAAAATCAGAAAGAGTTACCCCAAAAGCACAACATAGGGTCGGCCATTTTAATTGTTGACTTGCACTAGAGTGTAACAACTGCAGTACAATGTTTATGACACAAAATTTTCTGGTAAAACTAAATGCAATAACAATAAAATGATATCATGACAAAGGAAATGCCACACAGCCCATCTAGTCCAGATAGAGGTACTTGGCTAGATACTTTTCATGAAGATTGAAGCTTTTAATATCTATTCTCTTTCCTGATGTGTTTGTCAATTTCATCTTTTTCTCTAAAATTATATTCTGCGGCTTGAAAGACCTGAAGTATCAAACTGATAAAAAGCTTATAATTCAATTCCAAACCATAACCCCCAGAAGAGTAACCAGAACATTTGGTAGAGGAATGTGATCCTTAAAAACAACGCACTGACCCCAGTTTGTAGCCTCACATTTAATCATAAACCTAAAATTTAACTAGAGCATCTAACCATAAAACCTAAAATAACAATTCAACCCCTTAAAATCTAACCTGAGTTACAACTCAATTACTTCAAAAAGCCTGAGGCAAACATGTTCAGTCTAATGAAGTCAAGGTTTCCCAGCTGCTAGGGTGGAGTGGGGGAAAATTAGAAATGCATTACCTGATGTGTGAATGCAAAATGTTCACCTGCAATGGGTGCAATTTGTAAGCAATTTTATTTTTTTCCAAGTAGAACAATATTTCTCTGAAACCCCCCCTTGGTTACAAAGCATCATCATTTGCCGATGAATTGGCTTCACCTGGAAAGCATCAGCAGCACAGTCAAGTGAGCAAGGTGTGCCCTAGCATTGAAGAGATAATGCATGCTGGTGTCTAAACTTCACGTCAAACCACCTAACTCAGCAGCTAAACTAAGGAACAGCAAATGATTTTGCATATTCAATCATTCCTAACATTTTTGTTCAAAACGTCTTGCGACATAGTTTGCAAAAATGCCATGAAATTTATCTTATGTTTGAACAAATCATATTTAGCACATCTTACACTATGTCATGGTACCATGAGCTCAATAGTAGTAACTAACGGAGAGTAGTGCTATCAATATTCAAGCAAGAAGTCAGAAGAAACATCTAGAAATCAGAATATTGAGAAATTAAGGAATTGATGAGTTTGCATTTTAATCTGCTACAGTCACCATATCTAAAATTGGCATCTTTCTGCTAGCAGTGCCACACTTACAATACTTGAATTTCCCAAATAGTCATTTATGTTTTGAATGATTTGTTGTGTGATTGATTTTGGGAATGAGAAATAATGCAGGAAGCACTGTGACGGGTCATTGTGTTTCATAATTCTGGGGATATTGGTTTAGAATTTGCACAAACCATCCAATGTGGCAACACTTACGGTGCCACCATAAACACTTCAAACATTATTTTGCACCCAACAATGTTTGACTGTTCTGTGTGCCTTTTCCATTGAAAGGTTCAAACAAAAAAAATAAATTCAATAGTTTTTTTGTTTTAAGCTCTTGGAAGCTATGGTTACCATTTTCACATTCACCAGTTAAACCGTGTGCAGTTATTGGAACCAATGCCAGAATTTCTCAGTAAGCGCAACGGATCCACCAACCTGCGTTGCCAAGGAGAGGGCATTTGATCAGCTGACTGCAAGCATTGTACGTTATTAATTATAGGCCAAGCTTAAGATGTGTACTGAGATTTGTTTGCCAATGTTTTAACCCTCCATGTAGACGCTGCTCTACGCATAGTATATTGAAAAGATGCATGTCACTCGGCAAAAAGCAAGTAGGTGATCCACTAATAAATGAAAACAATGAGATGAACATTAAACACGTCATGGCAATATTACCAAACTCTATTTCAGTGAAACTGCTAGGTAGAATGAATATATATTCTAATGCAGGTAAATTGTTATATTATTCCCATAAATGCAAAAAAGCATAAAAGTAGTGACAAAACGACGCAAACATAACACTGCGACACCTTGACAACACTATCCATTCACTCTTATTTCAATAGACAAATGATTCAGATTTGTTACATGATATTACAGTATGAAGATATCTCATATGACTGAAAACGATTTTGTTTATTTGAAGTGTTCTATCGTGAAACTTACCAATGCTGGATTCTCTCAGTGACGGGATTATTAGCGAGAGTGTTGGCGATGCCTTTGAATGAAAGAGCGATTGAGCTACCCCTAACCAAAAATGTCCTGCTTTTGAACTTTTTAAACAGCGAGGTACCAGAGAGGGCACATATGTGAGGACGGGCGAAAATGAGAAAAGGACGGGACTCAAAAGGCGAAGCAGGACCTTGGTTTTAAATAGGGAAGAAGTGTACCATAGTAGCATAACGTGGCTCAGCCAGAGTCCTTGATTTGCAGGATCTGACTGTCAGGGCCTCTGCGTCACTATAAACACTAAAAAGCAATGATATCAAATTTCAAGAGTGCCACTACGAGGGGTTTAAGTGGAGGGCGAGTTCAACAACTTGCATGTGATCGTAGCATAGCAAGAAAGTGTTTCAACGTAAACATGAAACCAGCCCCTATTTGTCGTGTGCTTTTTAACTTAGAGCTTTAGAATTGTATCATGCAGATAGTTTACATGTTGATAGGCCTGCAGAGCTTTCAGCTCCACGTACCCCAGATCTGTGTTCCTAAAAGGTGTGTTTATGAATAATAAAACAATCTGGCGATGGCATGCATCGCAGTGTGATTATTGCAGTAAATCATTCAGTCTGGGTTCAACCGAGATTCTTGTACGTTTGCACTGCACTAGGAGCTTGTATTGTGTACTGTTTGCGGCAATGTCCTGGAAAGCAGTGGGCCTCCAGTATAACAGGAACGTATTCTCCTCACTGACAACCAATTTTGCTAAACCCACTCGAAATCTACACTGGTTGGAAGGTAGCTCTGGCTACGGCTTACAAGTTATACATTGCCGGTTTAGGGCCGTCCCTTTAACCTGCCACGGCTTGCTTTCCTCGCCGGCCGCCGCTTTATTGCCACTAAATGTCTCGGAATACAGTAAGATATCGTGTTGTTTCTCGCCGAGATACTGCGGCACGCCGGCCCAGCATTCAATGTGACTTTCTCCCCCTCTCTCTCTCTCTCTCTCTCTCACACTCTCTCTCCCTCTCGCACACATCAGACACACACACTTGTCTTTTCCCCCCTAGTACACATCTCCCTAACACACACGCACATAACCGGCTCTTTCTCACACACACACAAACTGTATATGGTCAGGAACTAGCTATCTCCCGCACGTAACGTGCTTCCTACCACCAACCCCATGTGGTCACAACAAAACTGAACCAAGCAAGCAAAAAAAATGTAACTGACGCGCCACGATCTCCAGGCCTACAATGGATCAGCTGTCAAAACTATCATCTATTTTCAGGACAGGACCTGCAAATGATCATTATACATCATCGCCCTCCTCTTGTTGCAGCCACCGAGGCTGCTTCAGGAAAGAACGGCAGGAACTTTAGAACCTGGGGTTGCTGCACAGTTGCAACCTTCTGCAAGGGTAACCTCAGCTCAACATCAGCCGCCTCACGGGCGCTTTAATAAATCGCAATCAGAGAATGTCAGAAAACGCTGCACGCTTTTTTTCTCCTCCCTCAAAGCAAATGTGTGATTGATTCACGATTTACCTTTGGACAACCTCACTATCAGCTGGTGCCGGGGTTTATGTGGTAGTTTAAAGTAAATGGAAGCCGGCTACTTTCGCTCTTAATGTCCACGGGGTTCGGAAACGCTGCAACCCTCTCTTTTTTTACAACACACAACACCGCCTTCCCTTTCCTGGGAACCGGTAACTCGAAAAAAATCTAGGGGGTGTCGGCACGGCCAGCCGCCCCCGGGGAACCGGAGGCAGCCGGGGCCGACGTGGCTCGGGGTCTCCGGCGAGCACTAGAGCGCCGGCTGCCTTCGCCGGCAGGCAGCTTTGAGCTTTGTGGTGGAGGGAGCCGAGCTGTTTGAGCGGCCATGTGATCGGCACACACCCGCTCGGCAATGCGCCCGTCCGTACTCAGCGTGACCCAGCGCGTCATTCCCCCTGCTTATTTTATCAATGACAAGTTGCAACAGACGGGGACGAAATTCACAATCTTACGGCACTGGCGGTGCTCCAGATTGATAACAAAAAATGTGCACTTGAAGCGATTTCGGTTTCTTTACCAAAAAAAAAAGAATCATTAAAAAAAATATATAGAAGCGGTGCGGCGATTGATATGTCAATTTATTTTTAGGTTTTAAAAAAGAACACCCCCCCCCCCAAAAAAAACTCACCTACATAAAGATTGACAAGAGTTCTCTCACTTCATCTGCTATCTAATGTCCAGGTACAGTCCGACACTGGCAGCTTCAGATCGACTATTTTTTTTTTTGCGGAAGCAATTCCCGATCTTGCGATAGAAAGTGTGTGTGTGTGTGTGTGTGCTTAAATCGGGAATGCCATTGCGTTAACAATGATAGATTTTGGGTATCAGAAAGCTGATCTTAAGAAGAAAGTGATGTTATCAGAATAATTTTAGATGGGTGTCAATCCGCCATACGTTGTTTAGCAAAGTTATCGCTCTTATCTATTGCTGATGGAGGTGGGGGGGGGGGGGGGGGGGGGGGGGGTCCAATTTTTACTTGCATGTTCGCGTTTCTTTTGCATTAACCGGGACCCCCGCGTCAGAAATGATGGCAATCTCCGATTAAAGCACCCTGAAGGGGAAGGGATGATTTCCCCCGCACGTTGACAACCCGTGCAATCGCTGGAGTCAGGACTGAAACTAAAGTTTGAACGCATTAGCTATTGTTTGCCTCCTCTGCCAGGAATGGGCTGGTGCACAGTCTTACGATCCTAAGAGTGGTTTCCGACCAGTTTACCGTTCCAACTTTCTGGGATTTAAAAAAAAATGATTGCTGGGGGGGCGGGGTGTGGTGGAATAAGCTATTCATCTCTAAAGGACCGTCATATATTTTTGATCGCGCGACCATTAATGACTCGTCTTTAACTTGTCCCGCAGATCTAACCCCACGTAGCTCGCTCTGTATAACTTGGAACTTGAAAAAATACAATCGCCTGGCTCAGTTTGGAATTTGGAACATGGAGCGGGCGATAAACCGCGCGAATTGAATTAAATTCCCCAGTCAAGCAGGGGTCGTGTTGAAACAGCAAAGAATGTCGTGTTCAGTATTCGATAGGACCCGCGCTCAAGTTGTCATTTCTGCACTTGATTTCAGTACATCGAAATCAGCTTTAGCAGAAAAGCCGGGTTTAAATGTAAGATAGCAATCTGGGTAACCCACCCTCCGCGGGATAGATACATCTCACTGTGGGGGCTCGAGTGGCGACAAAATATTAATTCATAAAACCGCACATTTCCCATCTCATCCCGTTTGGTTGTAAATTTAATCTGAAGGTTGGCTTCTCTCGCAATACACACAACAGTTTTACTGCCTTCAGTGACGAGGAATAAAAAAAATCGAATATTGAGTAATTCAACTGCAATTTCACATAACAACAACCTTCATCATATCCTATCTGGAGAGCACGGCGGATACTACAGAGACATTTAACATGCATTCCATCTATAAAAGATGCATTATCTTGCTTCCTTCAAGTGAAAAATTGCTAGATGACACATTTATCAAAGCAGTAAGACGCAGGAATTGCTTCGCTATATTTTGAGCTGTACATTAAGGCGTACCGACAAAGAAAATGCAAGAAAATATCCATAATGTGAAAGGTACATGGAACAATATGATATTTGGTGTCCAAATATAATTATTTAGGTACTCACATGGTTCGTAGCTGCAGTAAGATTTGAGTTAATCACAGCTTGGGACCTTCCTCCTGCACTCAGCAATAGCAAATGGCCAAATAGCTGCACTCAACCTGACCACTTAACAACTTCAGAACAGACAGAGGGGGAGATCAGTATTACCATCCCATGTTCTGTAGCCTATAAATAGCCAACTTTTTGATTGATACAAGGAACAAATGAGAGAAGAATGCGTAATTTTGCGCATGAGCCCCCCTTCAAGTAGAAGAGAGAGAAACAGAATGTGCGAAGATAGATAGGAGTGTGTGTCGGTAAGGGGAGGGGGGGGGGGGGGGTAGAAAGAGAGAGGCAGAGAGAGAGAGAGAGAGCCCCAGGCAGATCCACACAGCAAACCTGTAGGGTGAAGGATTTGCTATTTATCTCAGAGCGCCAGCCTGATACACCTGAGGAGAGAGTATCCCCAACTGTAATGTTAGGAAAATTGGCAGAAATCTGTGCATGTTTTCCGCATTAAAACTTACGGTAGGAACGTGCACATTGCTATATTTTGTTCTGTTACAGAGAGAGAGAGAAAAATTACATTCATCTCCTATTCTGGGATAGGTGTTGTCAAAAAAAAAATGAATCTGACTCCGGTGTATTTTCTCTGTTTTCCCTCCCGCAAGATTAAGGTTTAAGATCAATTGCCTATTATATTGCAATCCCGCAGTTTGTTTATTTAAATAGTTTGCATCTGTGTTAGCCTCAGCACTAATTAATTTAACTTTGAAATAAACGTTCTTGGGTTTTTTTGCGGATTAGTTTAGACTTTTTTGGTGTGCTAATTACTACAACAGTTTAGATTATGTGCTGCCCCTCGTATACCTTTGCGTGGCGACTACTCATGCATTAGCGATGTGGTTTGAATGCTGGAGTTATGAAAAGATCAATTCCTGTGCTCTGGCGTGAAGCTCTTTGCTCTCGCCCGCATTTAATCGCCCTCCCTGTTTTACACTTAAATTGTGCGGGTTTTGTTTTTAATGCGATTTGTGACATCAATGCTTCATTACCAGAGGACTTGGACATTCATCTGAAGCATGTGCCTGTTTCTATATGTAGAATTACAGGTCATATTCTTTCCTTTTCGACTCCAAAGGCTTTCCAGGCGTTTTAAAGGGGGTGATGTGACTAGGAAACAGCCTTTGATTTATGCCCATCAGTCTGTTTCTGCACTGCATACATTTTCAATCTCATGCCCCATAAAATAATAACAAAGGATCCACATTAATCCGTCTGCAAGGCTGGCTTTGAAAACTCATGTATATGACTTAAAAGTTGAAGACCAATTCATCAACTTCCCACTCTCCCCTTGAACATTCTCATTTCTGCTAACTTTTAACTATTTTACTGACGAGAATACTCACCTTTACCTGAACGGGACAACTGGAAATAAAATCAATACTCCAGCGTCCCACACGTTCCCAATACCGTCCGACGACTAAACCATCTTTTAGCTGACATTAGACTTCACATTCTGCAGCATTCACAACACCTGATACCAAACTGGGAAGCTAGGACAAGAGGCGATTATTTCTAAATAGCTATCGCTAAATATCCTCGGCATATCAGGATGATTTACAGAATTGTATGCAGGATTGTATCCTGCATTATTTTCTTTTAATGTAGACTTTTGCGACACCCATTTTATGTGAGTCAATCAGTGAGGTAAACTTGAATTTTAAAGCATCTCGGTCTCGTCAGATTTGAGAATTTAAATACTGCCCAGCGCCAGGCAACATCAGGATTGTCCAAAATGTCAAGAAGAGAATCTTCGCCTGGAATCGCGCGCATTATTCCCTAACTCTCCTATGTGGCGCATAAGCGCGCACTCTGTAATGACTCTCAGTTAGAAGGATATACAAATAAATAGGGATTTCCTTCTGGAAAAAGTACATAATCTACAGTTTTATGTGTTGGGCAAATAAAAAATGTTCACATTCTTGGAGGAAATCTAACGTTTTTAGTCAGATGTTTGGTTACGTTTACATTATTAAGCGCCATTTATTGTAACACGTTTATCTTTGACTAACTTAAAACGACTATTTATTATGTTGTCACCAGATTCTTGCATCAACAGTATAGCTAAGTAAAACCCGCTTTTACAGCATATGATGCACGCACTGTCTTTGGCCATTAACTCTTCGCTGACACACGTTAGTAAGATACTGCTTCTGAAAGTACAATAGGGTATGCTACTGAGAGGCCAGCACGATATTCAAGCAAACAAGCGCACTGAAAAAGACTTATCTGCAGGTATGGGAATGATTAGATGATCAGAGTGTGGTTTTAATCCTCATTGGCTTCAATTGTGGGAGTTCACCGCCAGATGTAATAGCGATGCAGAAAACAATGCACACTGTTTCAAAGAAAGAGCGGTAACAGTGTTCACGAACCATCTTCCTAATAGTACGGATCATTGAGAAATGGCACAACTATAGGATCACGACGTGCCTTTTGAATTTTGCAAAAAAAAAGGATTGCTGAACACATCTATAACACCGATAAGTGACCTTACAATGAAATTTGGACAGAGTGTTGTGTTGATGCTGATTTAGGGATGCTGTACCCTTCAGCGGGCATTTGATTCAAATAAGATATTAATTAAGACAGATAAAATATTGATGTGAAGTACCTAGCTTGTTTGAACCATTAACCTTGCGATAAACGCGTCTCAGAGAGAAAGAAATCGAAGAAAAAAACTGTACCTTCGCTACAGGCGCCAATGGTAATCCAATCATTTTACCAGTGACCATTTCGAACAACATTCGTGATTTAGAAATCGCGTTTATAAAACTTGTAGTAACTTGAAGATATTGAGTCAGAGAAAATTTATCATTACCCTGCTCCAGTGGGGTAAAATAAAATCGTGTGCATTGAAAGAAACCGGAAACAGATTTGTTCAAATTATACAAGGGTTGGGAAAGAGAAGAACTATTGATATCAGAGACGAAATTTGCAGCGTGTGTCTGGAGAAGGAGCGTTAGGCAAAGTTAAAAAAATGCAATCTGAGACCTTTTGAAATATGGACAGAGGTAGTCAAGAGGTACGGTATTGAACATCAGTGCCAGCAAGGAACAGCTATCTGGATACGGAGAAAGGGAAGCTACTGAGATGAAAACTTGATGCATGAAGTTGCAAATTACGATTTCCAAAAACATTTCTCTTATGGTACTTAGCAGTAATGCAATGGGAGTGTGGATGCTAAAGGAGGCAGTATGAGATTAATTATGATATATATTAGTAATAATATACTTGATGCAAAACTAGGCGAATATTTCTGCCTGGGGACACGGTGGAAACTTTTTTTTGGCAATCCTCGTCGATACAATTCAATCTGCGTGGCAGAACATTTGAGAACAGCGTTTGCCAGATTTGTTTCTCTGTGCATGAGTTAATGGATTTGAGGAATTTAAGTACATATGGTATATGGGACCATAGAGAAACGGTGATAGTTTCATTCCCAATGTTTAAATTTAAAACATATCGTTCGTTAAAGATGTATTAAAACCTAAAGTTTAGCCGTAAGTTCGCTTTGGTACATTACAACACTGTCCAAACACTGTCCAACTTTAAGACCACGCGTTTAGTTCTTCACAGAGGCGCATACAATTAACTTTCAATCATTGCCATCTTTTGATTTTAGCTATAGGCATTTCTGTTCCTTTCTATATGGCTAGCGTAAGATGGGATATGTTTGAAACATTGTACTCAAACTTTAAATCAACAACTTGCAAGTGGTTGTTCGCAGAAGCTGGGGCGGTTCTTGGACCACCGCGAGTTAAATAGACAATCAGCCATTCATTTTTAGATGCCTTTCCATGCACAGTAACACTCAGATAACCTTCGCTCAAAACCAAAGGTGGGGCAAATCGTGACGCGAAACTACCCTCTGCAATAAATGCAACACACCGGATCAGAAATGGTGCGTAGCCTGCCAACCCCACAACGTTCATGAACCATTTGCATTTTGTAGATTTGTAAAAAGTTGCTGAGTATCATTTAACTCGTGCAGTGCAAAATCCACAGAAATGCATTAATCGGAAGGACTGAGTTATCACTCGAATCGACAAGTTCACTCCAAGCAGCAAAAAAATACAAGAAACCTTGTAGTGCGAGGTTTGGCGAAGTAACTTGCAACTTCTAAATAAAACGAACGCGGCTGAAAGTAATCCAATACTTTGGGGGCAAACATTTGATTTTGAAGATACGGAAGTTCATTCAAACGATGTAAGGTGCGTGTGTGTTAGGGATGCAGGACTCTCTCCCAGTGATTCCACAATATTTCAAAAGTCAAAGAATAACAGTGACCTTCAATTTCCCCGTATTCAAGTTCAGAGACTGTAACAGTCTGCCAGTTTATTACATGCATTCAATAAGTTTCTAAAGTTTTTTTTTGTCTAATCAATAAAGTGCTTGTCAGCCTTGTCCTGCCAAAGGGTCTACAATGACAGGAGCTAGCGGTATTGGCATTGATGCTATACATGGCGCCGCTGAGACAAAGTTAGAAACTGGGGCTCGTAACTTAGAATGAGGTTGATTTGAGTGAGTCGGACAATCTAAGATAAGCACCGCTAGCGACGGAGCTACAGTCTCGGCATCCTGTTAACATTGTGAAATACGGTCTTAAAGAATATTCATTGTGCATTTGCAACATTGCTCTTAACAATATTCGGTGCTGCGCCGCGATTCAAAGGTATCAAAATTATAATGAAAGATATCTGGCAATATATCTAAGCAGCGGCGGACTATCAGACACACAGAGATGGAGATAAACGCGGACCGAGATTGATAGCTGATAGCAGGGACTGCGATAGAAAGGTAAATAGCCCGATGGATAGATACATGGCAACTCTAGCTCAGTGTGAGAAAAATTGATATACATAATATCATCACTTTCCATTAAGTGTGAAAGTGCAACTAGAACTGGAATCAGGGCCACTCCAGGAGGAGATGTCTTATGGCATGTGTGTGCCGTGGTCAGGCACCGCGTTCTTCAAACCCAAAGGCAACTCTCATCTTCACTGTGTGACAGGACGGTCATGCTAATTGTCCCCATGTTGTGTTTTGTTGCACCGCACCCGAATGGTCGCTTGAATCTTCACTGCGAACATTATTTTCTGGTGTTGTTTGACATATCACATCAATGCTTCGATGCACCGGCAGTGGGTCAAAGAACCAAAATACACAAATTATTTCCAGAGAGCACAATAAAGTCTGTATCTTATCTCGTCGGAGGGCTGCACAGGTCTTGATCTCATTGGGGTTTCACTGCGCGTTACGTACTCTGGTGTTTATTTAATGAATGTTTTTGTTTGATAACGTGGGTATATGTTTCAATTATTTTGTGTCTGATGAGCGATCTGAGCTTTACCACGGTTACCAAGGTAACAGAGGCGAGAGGTTAAAAGTTGAAGTGGGAATGAAAATGCACGAAGGAGTCTGATGTCAGATTGCAGTCACACTGCCACAAGAATGTGTTAACAAGTTGGAAGTTTTTTTTTATCTCCAAAGAATAATAATATTCGATCTAATTGTCAAGCAGAGAATTGTGACCATGTCAGTAGCAACCACTGTGCTCGGTCTGCCTGTTGGCCACACAGTGATTGCAAGACGCTCAGATAGTATCTAGAATAGTTTGCATTGGAAAATAATATTCCTGTGTTATTGCTACGAGGGTCAGAAACAGAAATGAACAGAAAGAAATAGGATCAAACTACGCGCCAAATAAATAATCGGGCAAAGCCTGTAGAGCTGGTATTGTGATGACGATGACAAAAAAAAGTTAAGTTATAAGGTAGTCACATAAAAGAATGGTGCGAAACATTCCCTTTCAGGTGCCTAGATTCATGTACAAGTCCCAATCAGTCACTCCAGTTAAAGACAATTCGCTGTCAGCAAAATGATTCAAGTTGGTCTAGGTTGGCATTAACCTCAGTTGTGGAGCTGCACATTCAATCGTGTTATGTTCATTCCAGGTGTTGTGGGGACGATATATTAAGGGGCCGCTTTGTTTCTGTACCTTGATAGAAAATATATTGGTGCAAATGAAAATAAAGTCTCACTTCACCCATGGAGCAATTATGTCCCGTTTGGTTAGTTATCTCTGAAATATCTAGGTTGTAAATGTTGAGAAGGTCAATGTAGCAATGGATGCAATTTGGCTGTGTTTTCAATTGTTCTACTAAGGCTAAATAGAAGAGCAAGCTCTCATATTAGGTTTCTGAATATTTAAAGAGACGTTACGTTGAGCACAAAATGGCATGAAATGAAAATACCTGTCCGTTTTTTAGTTACTTGCAGTTTGCCATCAGTATTTAACATTATTTCAGAAGGTCATATATCAACTGAGGATTAGACAGCCCACATGCTTGACCTTTCCTCCTCCTCCCTATAAGCAGATGCTCCACTTTCAGAACTTTTACATCGAATAGTTTGACACAGAACAGGCACAAATAAATCTGGGCCAAAACGTTAATAATAATAATCTTTATTTGTGTCACAAGTAGGCTTACAGTAACACTGTGATGGAGTGCCTGTGAAAATTCCCTCGTCGCCACACTCCGGCTCTTATTCGTGAACAGTGAGAGAGAATTCAGAATGTCCAATTCACCTAACAAGCATATCTTTTGGGACTGTGGGAGGAAACCGGAGAAAACCCACACAATCACAGGGAGAACATGCAGGCTCCGCACAGACAGTGACCCAAGCCAGGAAACTTTGTGTAAGCCAAGGGAGACTTTAAACCTTTAGTAGTACTCTTCACAGTCACCTCTGAATAAAATGACAGAAATGGAAAGATTTGTCCAAGAAGGCAGGTGGACATTGGTATCTCATCAGGCCAGGCAGCTGAGGGGCTACCTCAGCAAGAAATATCACAGACTTCTCAACATCGTGTTTGTCTGAAGTGAGAGATTGGATATGTTTGTGAGTTTGGTGGGGAATAGGATGAATGCTTCTGCTGGCCCCATTACATCAATCTCCAAAACTAAATTGACCTCTGCTCTTCTTGTAGTTATATCAGAAACTGGTTGATCTAGGAAACAGGTCGGGGTGCATTCTAGAAAGTATTGTTCGCTTTGACAATGTGTATCATTTTATTTCAGTCCTTCTTGGGATAACTTAACTCACCCAATATTATCACTTTGTTGTTCTTGCATATCTCTCTGCAAGTCCTTACCTCTCATTCAGACGCTTGCCTTCTCATTTCATTATTCTTTCAAGATGGATTCTATCTTAATGCAACCTCAGAGCATCCTTACGATCTAGTGCTTTCATCTCACTTGCTGTTTTTCATCCCAACTCACCTGAAAAGTCAGGAGTATTATACTCAAACCTGCTCGCACTTAGTCCGTGTCTCCATCAGCTAGCTTCAAAATATTGGAGCAACAGCAGAATATTTTAAACTATGTTGGTGGAATGCACAGTCTGATAGTTCAAAGGACAGGTATTAATAGTTTCCTTGCTCGATTGCATCATCAACTTTGTCCTCCCAACCAGTCGCAAACTTAATCCGGTGATATTAATTCCCTCCAGGTAATCCCAAACTCTTTATCAGCCTCAAAAACATTTTCTTCAACTTGCTTACAAACAGGAATAAAAAATACAATTCGTGTGTGAGAAGGAAAGAGAGAGAAATAGGAAAGAAGAAAGTTGGACTAATAAAAAGAGACAACAAGGATAGACACATGTACAATATACACTTTTTAAATTGTTTAATTGAACAAATTCTGGATGCTATTAGGGTAAGAAAGCTTCCTTTTTTTGAGGAAGTAGTTTTATCTATAATGTTTTCAAGGCCACAGTGGGTGATCAACTTGATCCAGGATGATAGGTGTTTTCCAGAGACTGGCACCAGGTTAAAGGTTAGCTTTAACACCACCTTTTAAAACTATTCAGATATTTCCTACCGTTCTCTGTATTTCAAACAACTTTAGAGGCATGTTTGTTTTTCCAACAATGATTGGCCAGGCCTTTCAATGCCCCTCTGTTGTAGGGAAAGGCACTTGTCCTCCAAAAAAAATATTTGGATTTGGTACATTCATTGAGTAAAAATAACAATTATGACTGAAGTAAATATGGCTTCCCATGTGCTTTCCTTACCATCAAGTTTTCTAATGTTTATTACCAATTTGCATGATTCATGGTCATTTGTGTCGATCGGTTGCGTCATTTCTTGCTTTTACTGCCGTAAATTTGAATGATTTTTATTTATAATTCATAACTATTTTTTAGAATACTGCTTGTGATAATACAGCATGCATTTTTTCTCCAGTTTCACAGGATGTAGGTATTGCTGAAAATGTCCTTGACGAGCCCCTGTGAATGTGATGGCGGGCCATCTTTTTGAACCACTACTGCCTACTTCACTTGCAGTGAAGGTGCTTCCACGATGCTGTTAGGTAGCGATATATAATAATTTTGATCCAGCAATGATGAAGGAATGTTGATATATATCCAAATCAGGATGATGTGTCACTTGGAGATCTTAGAGGTACTGCTTTAGCCATTAACCTGTTGGCTCTGTTCATCGAGAGGGCAGGTTTGAGAGGTGTGCTGAAGAACTCTTGTCTGGTTGCTGCTCTGCATTCTGTGTTTAGTACCTACTGTAGCCATAGTTGCTGATAGCGGAGAGACCCATATATTCAGATTGATGCATGAAACTCTGATCAAGTGGACAGGTGGCATTGAACATCTTGAATGTTGTTGTAGCTGCACCTATTCAAGTCATTGGAGGTTATTCTATTACTTTCTTTTCTTGCTTTTTCCAGTTGAAGTGAATGATTTGAAAAGTCAAGACATGATACAGAACATCCAACTATTAACTTGCTTTGGCAGCTTTTGGCAGGAATTTGAATTCAGGTTCTAGTTAATTGTAGCTCACAATGTGTTGATGATGGAGGATTTGAGGATTGTAAGTCTGTAAAAATGTCAGGTGAAGTGTTTAGACTCTGTTCAACATTACCTGGCACTTGTGCGGTGGAAATGCGACTTGGCAATTATTCGGCAAGTCTTGCTGCTTGTGAGTATACACCTGAGGAATTATGACTGGAGCAGTTCAGTGGTCAGTGAACAGCATCACCCCTGACCTTATTTTGGAGCAAAGTCATTGATGAAATAGCTGAAGTTAGTTGGGCCTAGGTTGTTCCGTTGTACAATCCTATGACAATGCCCAGATACTGAGGTGATTAGCTTCCAACTCCCACAAACATATTGCTTTGACTCCAGGCCATTGGAAACATTTCTCATGAATCCCATTGACTTCTGATTTAATAAGGTGCCTGGTCAAATGTTACCTTGCTGTCAGGGCTTGCCATTCTCAGAAAACCTGTGAAATTCAGATCTTGCTGGATCTGTTTTCCATTGTCCTGGCGAGGTAACAGCGATGAAGCTGTACTGGTACAGCTTTGGCTAGGAGCATAATCATTGGAGTACATTTGTTGATAAGTCCAAAACATGAAGACACACACATAAGATAGCAACTAACAAACCAAATAAATAGTTCAGCCAGAATTTCTTGGCACAGAGACTGGTGAGAGTGTAGAACTGACTTTGCACATCATGTGCTGATAGCAGATTTCATCGCTGCTTTTAAAAAAGAAACATTTACGGGATGTGGGCATCACTGGTTAGGCCAGCATACATTGCCCATCTATAGCTGCCCTTCAGAAGGTGGTGGTGAGTTCCCTTCTTGACCCACTGCAGTCCCTGAGGTGTAGGTAGACCCACAGTGCTGCTGGGGAGGGAGTTCCAGCATTTTGACGCAGCGACCGTGAAGGAACGGCGATATATTTCCAAGTTGGGGTTATGAGTGACTTCGAGTGGAACCTCCAGTTGATTGGGATTCCCAGGAATCTGCTGCTCTTGTCCTTCTAGATGGTTGCGGTCATGGATTTGGAAAATGCTGTTTAAGGAATCTTGCTGATTTCCAGCAGTATATCTTGCATATGGTACAAACAGCTGCCACAGTTTGTCGGTGGTGGAACGATTGAATGTTTGTGGAAAGGATAGGAAATCAAGCAGCTGCTTTGTCCTGGATGGTGTCGAGCCCCTTGAGTGTTGTTGGATCTGCACTCATCCAGGCAAGTAGAGAGTATTCTGTTACATTCTTGACTTGTGCCTTATAGATGGTGGACAGACTTTGGGAGGTGAGTTACTGTTACTTGCCGTAGGATTCCTAGCCTTTTGCCCGCTCTGGTAGCCACAGTGTTAATATGGCCAACCCAGTTCAGTTTCTGATCAATGGTAACCCCCAGGATTTTGTTTGTGAGGGATTCAGCGATAGTAATGCCATTGAATCTCAAGGGGTGATGGTAGGAGATGGTCATTGCCTGACACTTGTGTGGCGCAAATGTAACTTGCCACTTGTCAGCACAAGCCTGGATATTGTCCAGGTCTTGCTGCATTTGGACATGGGCTGTTTCATTATCTGAGGAGTCGCGAATGGTGCTGAACATTGTGCAGTCATCTTCGAACATCCCGACTTTTGACTTTATGATGGAAGGGAGGTCATTGATGAAGCAGCTGAAGATTGTTGGGCCTCGGACACTACCCTGAGGAACTCCTGCAGTGATGTCTGGAGCTGAGATGATTGACCTCCAATGACCACAACTATCTTCTCTGTGCCATGTATGACTCCAACCAGTTTTCCCTCTGATTCCCATTGATTCCAGTTTTGCCAAGGCTCCTTGATGCCATCCTTGATAAAATATTGCCTTGATGTCAAGGGCAGTCACTCTCACTTCACCTCTGGCATTCAGCTCTTTTGTCCATGTTTGAACCAAGGCTGTAATGAGGACAGGAGCTGAGTGACCCTGGCGGAACCCAAACTGAGCCTCTGTGAGCAGGTTATTGCTGAGTAAGTGCCGCTTGATAGCACTGTTGTTTGCTCCTTCCATCACTTTACTGATGATGGAGAGTAGACTGATAGGGTGATAATTGGCTGGGTTGGATTTGTCCTGTTTCTTGTGTCCAGGGCACACCTGAAGTTTCCACATTGTCAGGTAATTGCCAGTGCTGTAGCTGTACTGGAACAGCTTGGCTCGGGATGCCGCACGTTCTGGAGTACATGTCTTCAGTAGCATTGCCAGAATGTTGCAGTATCCAGTGCCTACAGCCGTTTCCTGATATCACGTGGAGTGAATCGTATTATGAAGCTGGGGACTTCCAGTGGAGACTGAGATGGATCATCCACTTGGCACTTCTGGCTGAAGATTGTCGTGAATGTGTCAGCCTTATAATTTGCACAGATGTACTGGGCTCCTCCGACATTGGGGATGGGAATATTTGTGGAGCCTCCTTCTCCAGTGAGTTGTTTAATTGTCCGCCACCATTCACGGCTGGTTGTGGCAGGACTCAGATCTTAGATTGTAGATTTGTGTAGCACTGTCTATTACTTGCCGTTTATGCTGTTTGGCACACAAGTAGTCCTGTGCTGTAATTTCACCAGGTTGATGCCTAATTATTCTGTATGTCTGGTGATGTTCCTGGCATGCTCTCCTGCACTCTTCATTGAACCAGAGTTGATCCCCTGGCTTGGTGGTAATGGTAGAGGGGGAATATGCCAGGCCATGAGGTTGCAGATTGTGGTTGAGTACAATTCTGCTGCTGCTGATGGCCCACAGCACCTCACGAATGCCCAGTCTTGAGTTGCTAGATCTGTTTGAAATCTACCCCATTTAGCACAGTGGTAGTGCCACACAACACGATGGAGGGTAATCTCAATGTGAGGATGGACTTTGTCTCCACAAGGACTATGCAATGGCCACTTCTACCAATAATGTCTTGGACAGATGCATCTGCAACAGGCAGGTTGGTGAGGATGAGGTCATGTATTTTTTCCCTCTTGTTGGTTCCCTTACCACCTGCTGCAGCCCCAGTTTAGCAGCTATGACCCGGCCAGCTCGGTATGTCGTGGTCCTACCGAGCTACTCTTGGTGATAGATATTGAGTGTATTCTGTGCCCTTGCCACCCTGTATGTTTCCTCCAACTGGTTCAACATGGAGGAGTACTGATTCATCAGCTGATGGTGAATGGTACATGACAATCAGCCTTGCCCATGTTTACCCCAAAGCTATGAGACTTCATGTTGAGGACTCCCAGGACAACTCCCTCCTTACTGTATACCACTGTGCCGGCACCTCTGCTGGGTCTGTCCTGCCGGTGAGACAGGACAGGAATGGTGACAACGGCGTGTGTAAGGTATGATTCTGTGAGTATGTCAGGTTTTTGCTTAACTGCAACATTGGAGATGCAACGGTTGCTTAACTGTTCTCCCAACTTTGGCTCCCAACTTTGGCACAAGTCCCCCGATTTTAGTGAGGAGCACTTGGCAGGGCCGACAGGGCTGGGTTTGCCTTAGTTGTTTCCCTGGATCAATGCCCGATGGTCCACCCGGTTTCATGCCTTTCCTGTGTTTTTGTAGCTAGGCCATTTAGAGTCAACCACATTGCTGTGAGTTTGGAGTCACATGTAGGCCACACCAGGTGAGGATGGTAGATTTCCTTCCCTAAAGGACATTAGTTTTACAACAATCTGCAATGGTTTCATGGTCCTCATTAGACTTTTAATTCCAGATATTTAATTGAGTTTAAATTCCACCATCTGGTGGGATTCGATCCCGGGGCCCCAGATCATTACCCTGGGTCTCTGGATTACTAGTCCAGTGATAATACCACTGTGCCACCGCTTTCCCGAAGGAAATGCTAGCAGCAGTTATTTCATTTAGAAGTATTTATTTTCATAGCTACACTCATGGAGGTGCCATCTTTTGAATGCGACATACTGTCAGGTGGATACAAAAGAACGTTAGTTGTGATATTATCAAGACCCATATCCTTTGCAGTACATTGGAATTTCCAACATGGTTAACTGGTAAATTATGCTACAATTGGCCTACAGAAGTATGAAAATAATTTTATTTCAGAATTTGAAATATCCAACAACAGTCACTTGTTTCATTGTTTACAACAAAGAAAATTAATAATGGTAAGCTGGGACACAGCGTAACATTTATTAATAATGACTCAATTGTTGTGCACGATAAAGGTGGCACTTATATCAATCACTGGAATCCTGGATATACTTGTGCTTGTGAAGAAGAATCCAGATATTTCCTGAAATATTCCTTGTTAAGCTCTATAAATCAGAATCAGAGAAAGCTACCGGTAAAAACATGTTCCTCTTGCCAGTATTTATCTAGGCTTTCACTGCCAAAATCAGTAATGTATGGCATGGCCATTGATATTAATGGCTGCTGTAGAAGGTTGACTCTGTTTTAGCCATTGACATGAGAAACAAATACTTTTCAGAAGGAGGAACATCCAGGGACGGAATGGGCCGGTTAAAAGGTCACGGGTGTTCGCGCACCTCAGGAGCTTGAAAGAGGAGGTTGTCTTTTTGCAGGAGACACACTTCAGTGTGAAAGACCAGATTAGGTTAAGGAAGGGTTGGGTCGGGCAGGTTTTCACTCGGGGTTTGATTTGAAATCGAGGGATATGGCAATTTTAATGAGCAAGAAAATGGGATTTGTGAGTGCGAAGGAGGTGAGGGATCCAGGTGGGAGATATGTGATTGTGAGTTGGGTATTGGAAGGGGCACTGGTAGTGTTGGTAAATGTGTATGCCCCAAATTGGGATGGGCTTTTATGAGGAGGTTGCTAGCAGCAATCCCGGATTTGGCCACGTACCAGTTGATCATGGGAGGAGATTTTAACTGCTTCCTGGAGCTGTGGGTGGATAGATTGAGCCGCAGGTCGATGGGTAGGGTACGAATGGCAAGGAAGCTGAGGGGGTTTATGGAGAGGATGGGTATGGTGGATCCATGGTACTTTCAGAACCCAGGGGGAAGGGAATATTCCTTCTTTTCACACGTCTATAAGGTGTATTCGAGGATTGATTACTTTGTAGTGAGTCGGGAGATTTTGGTTGGGGTGGAGGGGGCAGAGTATGCGGGGATAGTTATATTGGACCATGCACCCCACTGGCTGGATATTCGGTTCAGTACGGGATGAGAGCAGAGGCCGGGGTGGAGGTTTGACTCGGGGTTGTTGGCGGATGGAGGTTTTTGTGATAAGGTGCGGTTGGCGATTCGGGATTATGTGGAGTTCAATCAGAATGGGGAGGTGTCGGTGGGCATATTTTGGGAAGCACTGAAGGCAGTGGTCTGGGGAGAAATTATCTCATTTACGGTTTGTGCGAATAAGGAAAGAAGGGCGGAACATGACCGTCTAGTGAGCGAGATACTGAAGGTGGAGAGGGAATATTCGAGGGTGCCCACCGTGGAGGCATTGGCGAGAAGGAAAAGGTTGCAGGGGCAATTTGACAGGCTGACAATTGGGAGGGCGGTAGGGCAACTGCGTAGGGCAAGAGGGGTGCAATAGGAGTATGGGGAGAAGGCGAGCCGCATGCTGAAGCACCAGCTGCGGAGGCAGGCTGCGTCCAGGGAAATATTGAAAATCCGGACTGGGGCTGGGGATGTGGTGTCAGAGCCAGGGAAGATAAATGAGGCATTTAGAGAGTATGAGGCAGACCCAGGAGGAGAGGAGGGGGACATGGGGTGGTTTCTGGACGAGCTGAAATTTCCCCAGGTAGAGGAAGAAAAGAGGCAGGCGTTGGAGGAGCCCCTGGGGCTGAGGGAAATGCTGGATAGTATCAGGGGTATGAAGTCGGGTAAGTCCCCTGGGCCGGATGGGTACACGGCAGAATTTTATGAGGAATTTGCGGCGGACCTGGCACCCCATCTGTTGTGGGC
The DNA here is from genome assembly GCF_902713615.1 of Scyliorhinus canicula. Lineage (NCBI taxonomy): Eukaryota > Metazoa > Chordata > Chondrichthyes > Carcharhiniformes > Scyliorhinidae > Scyliorhinus > Scyliorhinus canicula. The sequence continues at coordinate 255,776,046 of NC_052146.1, forward strand.
ATTTAATGAAGCACGAGTTGCCGGAGATGATGAAGCAGGTAGTAATCACACTAATCCCCAAAAAAGGGAAGGATCCGGTGGAATGTAAGTCGTATAGACCCATATCACTATTGAACACGGATGTGAAAGTATTGGCTAAGTTGTTGGTGGGGAGGACGGAGGATTGTGTCCCGGGAGTGGTTGGTGAAGATCAAACAGGCTTCATGAAGGGCAGGCAGCTCGCGAGTAATATAAGACGGCTGTTGAAAGTGGTGATGAATCCTTCGAGAGCTCTGGTACCGGAGGTAGTGATGTCCATGGACGCGGAGAAAGCATTTGATCGGGTGGAGTGGCGGAACTTGTTAAAAGTTTTGTGAAGGTTTAGGTTTGGGACGAGATTTGTGGCATGGGTGCAGTTGGTGTATGTGGCGCCAAGAGCGAGGGTGAGGACGAATTATATGAGCTCACAAAGCTTTGACTTACACAGGGGTACGAGGCAGGGGTGCCCGCTGTTGCCGCTGCTGTTTGTGCTGGCCATAGAGCCATTGGCGATTGCTCTCAGGGGGTCGGCAGCGTGGCAGGGGATAATGAGGGGACAGAGGGAGCATCGGGTGTCACTCTATGCCGATGACCTCTTGCTGTATGTTTCGGATCCATTGGAGAGTATGGGAAGGATTATGGGCCCGTTGGGAAGGTTTGGAAGGTTCTCGGGATACAAGCTGAATGTAGGGAAAAGCGAGGTATTCCCGGTGAATGAGCTGGCACAGCGGGCTAATTTAGGGGGGATGCCATTTACGGTAGTGAGGGATAGGTTTAGGTACTTGGGGTTTCAGGTAGCGGGCCTCTATAAGTGGAACTTAACGAAGCTGGTGGAGGAGGCCAGGGAGGATCTTAAGAGGTGGGATACACTGCACTTAACGTTGGCGGGGAGGATCCAAGTGGTGAAAATGAATATTCTGCCGAGGTTCTTGTTTATCTTTCAGGCTCTCCCGATCTTTTTACCAAAGGCTTTTTTTCGGAAAGTGGACACAATCATCTCTGACTTTGTATTGGTGGGGAAGGTGCTGAGGTTGGGAGGACTCTGCTACAGAGGCAGAGGCAGCAGGGGGGTTGGCATTGCCAAACTTGCTTCATTATTATTGGGCGGCAAATGTGGACAATATGTGACGGTGGTGGGACGGAGACGGGGTAGAATGGGTTAGGATGGAGGAGGAATCTTGTAAGGGGTCTAGTTTGAGGGCTATGGTGACGGCAGCATTGCCAATGGCTCCGAGTAGGTATTCAGGGAGCCCAGTGGTGCAGTCCACAGTGAAGATATGGAATCAGCTGAGGAGGCATTTTAGGATGGAAGGGATGATGGTACTAATGCCGCTGTGCAAGAATTTGAGCCGGGGGGGGGGGGAGTGGATAGTGTACACAGGAGGTGGAGGGAAGTGGGGCTGGTCAAAGTGAGGCATTTGTATTTAGAGGAAGGGTTCGCCAGTCTAGAGGAGCTAAGGGAGAGAGTAGAGCTACCGAGGGGTAGTGAGTTCAGGTATCTACAGGTTAGGGACTTTGCACAAAAGGTCTGGAAGGGGTTCCCTACATTGCGGGATACACCCTGCTGGAGCGACTGCTGCTTCCAGATGTGGGAGGGGAGGGAAGAATTGGGGATATATATAAGTGGCTCGGGGAGCAGGGAGGTGAGCGGTTGGTGAAGGTCAAGGAGAAATGGGAAGCGGAGTTGGGAATGGAGATCAATTGGGGAGTATGGAGTGAGGCACTGAAGGGTAAACGGAACCTCCTCTTGTGCAAGGATGAGCCTGATAAAGTGATATACAGGGTGCATATGACTCGGGCGAGAATGAGTGGGTTCTTTCAGGGGGTAGCAGGTGAGTGTGAGAGGTGTGGCCAAGGGCCAGCGAATCATGCGCACATGTTTTGGGATTGTGAAAAATTGGGACGATTCTGGGCGGGAGTGTTAGCGGTCTTAGCCAGGATAGTGGAGGAGGGAGTGGACCCCGGACCCTTTGGTGGTGATATTTTGGGTTTCAGAGAAGCCGGAACTCCTGGAGAGGAGGAAGGCCGATGTCTTGGCCTTCGCCTCTGATTGCATGGCGACAAATTTTGCTGGAGTAGCGGTCAGCATCGCCACCGGGGGATAGCAGCATGGTTGGGTGACCTGTATGACTTCTTGCGGTTAGAGAAGATAAAGTATGAGTTAAGGGGCTCAGCAGGGGAGTTTGAGAAAAGGTGGGGATGTTTGTGACCATATTTGAGGAGCTGTTCGTCGCAGGCGGGTGGGGGTTGGGTGATGGGGAGGGGGGGTGAAAAAGCAGAAAAATCTGTACCAGCTGTGTAGTTGATTGTTGGGAAGAATGTTTCCCGGGGTGTTTATTTGCTGTAACCTGTTTTGATACAAGTTTGAATAAAATGCGTTTAAAAAAAAACTTTTCAGAAGGAGGATTTTTGAGCCCCTGGCTCTGTCGATTCATATTATTTCATAAGCTCGATCTACAATGAGTTATCTCGAGTGTACAGTATAGGAATGGGCCATTCTGGTCAGTTGCCATATGTTGGTCTGCTTCCGTGTATCGTCTTGTGCATCTGAATGGGTGCCAGGTGAAATTTTGATAAGCCAGAAATTGCCAATGTCCAACACTTTGGAACAACATCATAGTGAATGGACAAAGGAACATGAAAGTAAACGAAAGCTTGCAGGCAAAAAACCCATTCGATTCTTAGCACATTTAAAAATCGGCATATCATGGATTTCAACCAATACAATTATGTTCTTAAAAGGCATAGATGAAACATCAATGAAAATAAAACTTAGTCAAATTCCTTCTTAACTTTTAAGGTAATTGGCAAAATTAGAGATCAGTCCTGTTCTCCAGCCCTACATTTTTAGCAGCCGCATTTTATAGATAGCACTTCCCCATGACTACAACAGGAAAGTAACTATTCTAATTCATGTAGTATTGAAATGCTGTATTATTCATTACATTCTTGAATTCCATTCTTACACAGGTTATAAATTCCTTTATACATCCACAACAATGTGGGAATTCTCTTTTAAATCTCACTGAGGGTTGTTAACTTTGTTCGTGTGTTCTTCTGTCCTATGGGGATAACCTGTTAAATAAAATCCAGATTATGCATTCTCTAAATCTACTGAAAATAATTTTATTTCTGCAGGTCTCTGTTCATAATTTACAGAACTAAGCAGAAGGTTGTGGGTTCAAGTCCCACTCCAGAGACTTGAGCACACAACCCAGGTTGACACTTCACTGCAGCATTGAGGGAGTGTTGCGCTGTCGAATGTGATGAGGCGTTAAACTGAGGTTCAGCCATGTGCTTAAGGTAGTAAAAAACCCCATGGCACTATTCATTGCAGAGCAAGGCAATCCTCTCAATGTCCCAGCTGACATTTATCCCTCAATCAATGCCACTGAAACAAATTCTCTGGCCATTTATCTCATTGCTGTTTGCGAGAATTCATTGTGTCCAACTCAGCTGTTTTGTTTCCCCTACATTACAGCAGTAACTATATTTCAAAAAGTATGTCTTTGGCAATGAAGTATGTTGGGAAGTCCTGAGGACATGACAAGTCCTGCACAAATGCCATTTCTTTCTTCTTTCTGTCTAGATCCAGAATCATTCCTGGTGTTCTTCTCTGAACTTTCAGCAAGTCATTAATAACATTTTAAAGGTAGGATGCCTAAAACTCCATGGAATATTAGAAACATATTCTCATCAATGAATGATGCAGGCTTGAAATCACTTCATACATCTCAACTTCAGCATTTGCTTCATCTTGTTGATCGTAGCTTCTCACTAACTAGATACATTCAATCACTGATCATTAATCACACAAGGGACCTTTTGCCCACATATTTTTTCTCACCAATTCATTATGTGCATATATTTTATATACGTATTTGCTGATGTATGTTTTACATTTTCTACTTTGACCTGCATTATATTTAGCATGTTACAATCTCTGAAATTCTTACCCCCTCCGAAGATCAATTTAACTACTGTCAGTTTATCTTATTCCTATTAACGAATGGGAACCATAGCACTTCAGAAGGAGGCCATTTGACCCTACACCTGTGTGACTCACCTCTGCTAGAGAAATTCAAAGCTGACTCCATTGCCCTGCTCTTTCCTCATATTACCAAACCCTTCTGTCTTACAAATATTTATCCATTATTCCTTTAACGGTCTAACAATTTCGGCCTCAACCACTTCTTCTGTCAAAGAACTCAAGTTGCCGCAACTCCCTACATCTGTCTCCTACATCTCTCCTCAGTTTTTTAAAGACTGTTTTAGACAGAAGAAATAGTATTTTTTTATTTTCTCTATTCAGTACTGCATAGTTTAAAAAAAATATTAAATCTTCTCTTGGTGTTCTCTGCTTCTGTGGAAATAAATTTCTCATCTCATGCGATCATCCTTATGAATTTATGTTCTCTGCTCTATATATTTAATTTCTGTGACTAGGTCATTTAGTGTTAACAGCAAAGTTTATATTTTACTGAAACACTTCTGGAGATGCATTTTGGAGAAAAGGTGGATTGGTGTCCATTAAATTTAGAGTTATAATTATTGGAGATTTTAATTATCCAAAATAGTCTGGATTTTGGGAAAATATTACTGTGAGAAAAGAAAGCATTTTTGTAGTACATCTCAGTCAATATGTTGCTACTCCAACAACGTATCTGTTTGGAGTTTGTATGTTCTTCCTTTGCCTGAGTGAGTTTCCTCCAGATACTCCGGTTTCCTCCCACAGTCCAAAGATGTGCAGTTAGGTGGATTGGCCATGCTAAATTGCCCCTTGGCCATGCTAAATTGCCCCTTAGTTCCAAAGGTTATGCAAGGTTACGGGGATAGGGCAGTCGTGGGCCTGTGTAGGGCACTCTTCCGGAGGGTTGGTGTGCTCAATAGGCCGAATGGCCTCCTCCTGCATTTTAGGGTTTCTAGGAATCAAATGAAAATTTTTTGGTTGACAGGCTGAAACCAGTGGGGTAATACAATGATCAGTCCTTGGGCTTCAGCTATTTACAGTATTTATTAATTACTTAAATGATGGGATTAATTCTAAAGTATCTGAGTTAGTTGATGATACAAAGCTAGCTGGGAAAGTAAGCGTGGAAGAGGACATAAAAGAGGCTGCAGAGGGATATGGGCAAATTTGGTGAGTAAGCAAGAAAACTATAGATAAAATACAATATTGTGTAGTGACTCACTTTGGTGGGAAAAATAAAGAATCAGAATATTTTTTGAATGGTGAGAGACTGATGAATGTTTGCATTCAGAGGGACCTGGATGTCCTTGTACGTGAATCACAGAAAGTTGACTTTCAGTTAGAGGAAGTAATGAGGAAGTCAGATGGATATTAGATTTTATTATAAAGGGATTGGATTGGCACATAAGAAACAAATAAATCTTAATGGAATTATTCAGTGCATTGGTGAGGCCATACCTGAGTTTTTTGTGCTTTTGGTCTACTTAACAAAAGAAGGACATACATGTCCTAAAGGGAGTTCACTACACTGGTTCCTAGGATGAGGGGATTGTCCGATGAGACCTATATTCCCCAGAAAGATTGAGAAGCGATTTAATTGAAACATATACAATTCTTAAGGGCCTTAAAGGGTAGGTGCTGAGAAAATGCTCAGCCAAGCTGGGAAATTAAAACATGGGGGGTCACAATCTCAGAATAAGGGCATCAGCCATTTAGGCCTGAGATGAGAGGTTTCTTCACTCAACAGGCTCAAGTGTGTCTGATATTTACAAGCCAGTTAGTGTCTTATGTGCCCCTTGCTCACCCCCGAGATTTGGATTGTGCCTTCTTTGGGGCTCTTCCCTCCCCTCCCCTCCCCCCTGTGCCCCCGTCTCTTGTGCTTGCCCTCCCTTGTCTTTCTCTCTTTCCCCACCCCCTTCCTTGTCGCTATTTGCCTTGAACAGGTCTTGGAATAGGCTGATGAATGGCCCCCATGCTTTGTGGAAGCCCACGTCGGACCCTTGGATGGTGTACTTGATCTTCTCCAGATGGAGAAATTCCGACAGGTCTGCCAGCCAGTCTGCAGCTGTGGGTGGTGCTGCCGATCGCCAGCTGAGTAGGATTCTCTGCCGTGCGATTAGGGATGCAAAAGCCGGGGGGTCGGCTCTCTTCCCCATATGAAGGTCTGGCTGGTCCGATACCCCGAAGACTGCTACTCTCAGGCACGGCTCCACCCTCACCCCTACGACCTTGGACATCGCCTCGAAGAAGGCTGTCCAGAACCTGACAAGTCTGGGGTAGGCCAGAACATGTGGGCGTGGTTATCCGGGCCTCCCTGGCACTGTTCATATTTGTCCTCCACCTCTGGGAAGGACCTGCTCATTCGGGTTCTGGTTAGGTGGACTCTGAGCTTCACTTTAAACTGCATAAGGCTTAGCCTTGCACAGAAGGAGGTGGAATTGGCCCTGCTCAGTGCTTCGCTCCAGAGTCCCCAACCCACTTCCGCCCCCAATTCGTCCTCCCAGTTCCTTTTAGTTTCATCCAGTGGTGGTCTTGCCCTGCCGAGCCATATATGTTTCCACAGTCCTCCCTCCCCCACTCCTTATTGTCCATGTTGATTAGTTCCTCTCGGAGACTGTCTCTCAGAGCCAAGGGGTACTTTGCCGTCTCCTTCCAGAGAAAGTGTTTAATTTGGAGGTGCCTGAGCTCCTGTCCCGTCGGTAGGTCCAAGTCCTCCTTTAAGATGTCTACGGTCGCGGGTCTCTCCCCTGTGCAGAGGTCCCTAAGCGTTAACATCTCCCCATCCTGTCTCCATTTTTTAAAGGTGGCGTCGAGCATGGCTGGTGGGAATTTGCCGTTGTGGCAGATGGGGGACATGGGGGACATGTCAGTTAAACAAAAATGTTGCCTCATTTGATTCCACATCTTCAATTTGGCTACCACCATGGGGCTGGATATGTGCCTTGATGGCGGGGTGGGAGCGTTGCTGTGACAAGTGCACCTCGGGTCATTCCCTTGTAGGAGGACTCCTCCAGCCTCACCCATTCCATGTTTGGCTCTCATATCCATCCCCTCAGCCTCTCAGCTGTGGTCACCCAGTGATAGTACTGTAGATTTGGCAAGGCTAGACCGTTATTCCTCTTTTGCAGTGTTGACTTGGGATCCTCTGGCTCTTACAGCCTCCCCCCCCCCCCCCCCCCCCCCCCCCCACACACACACACACACACATACGCCATAATCATTTTGTCTACTTTGTGGAAATAGGCCTTGGGGATGAATATCGGTATGGATCTCAACAGGAAGAGGAACCTTGGCAGTACGTTCATTTTGGTTGTTTGCACTCTCCCCGCCAGGGAAAGCGGGGTGCATCCCATTTCTGTAGGTCCTTTTTCACTTCCTCTGCCAGACTGATGTGGTTCCATTTGCGGTTCTGAGTCCAGTCATGGGCTATCTGGATCTCCAGGTAGCGGAATTTGTTTTGGGCTAGTTTAAATGGTAGCCCCTGCAGCTCTGTCTCCGCCCCCCCCACCCCCCCGCCCCACTGTTCAGGTTCACCTGGAATGCCTCGCTCTTGCACAGGTTGAGGTTGTAGCCCAAGAAGGCTCCGAACTCTCTCAGAAGCTGCATGGTTGCTTTCAGGCTATTCTGTGGGTCCGAGGAGTAGAGGAGAACAAAGCGACACTCTGTACGTTCTGCCCCCTCTTTCTATACCCTTCCAGCTTTTTGTGCCTCGCACAGCAATCGCCAGTGGTTCAATTGCCAGTGTGAACAAGGGCGGGGACAGTGGGCATCCCTGCCTTGTTCCCTGTGCAGCGGGAAGTATTCAGAGATGGTGGTGTTCATCTGAACACTCACCTTGGGGGCGTTTTACAAAAGTTTCACCCAGGAGGTGAATCCTGTCCCGAGCCCAAACCTCTCCAGCCTTTTCTGCGTCCAGCGAGACGATCACATCTGGTGTTCTCTCCCTGGAAGGGGTCATTATTACATTCACCAGCCACTTGATATTCACAGTTAGCTGCCTACCCTTGACAAAGCCCGTCTGGTCCTCTGTGACCACCTCTGGTATGCAGTTTTCCTCAACAAACGTATCAGATCCAGCCGTGAATGGTGGTGTACAAGTAGACAACTCACTGGAGGAGGAGGCTCCACAAATATCCCCATCCTCAATGATGGAGGAGCCATATGTGCAAAAGTAAAGGTTGAGCCAATCGCAACAATCTTCAGCCAGAAGTCCCGAGTGGATGATCCATCTCGGTCTCCTCCAGAGGTCACCAGCATCACAGATGTCAGTCATCAGCCAATACGATTCACTCCACGTGATAGCAAGAAATGGCTCAAGGCACTGGATACTGCAAAGGCTATGGGTCCTGACAATAGCCTGAGAATAGTACTGAAGACTTGTGCTCCAGAACTTGCCCACCACTAGCCAAGCTGTTTCAGTACAGGGCCAACACTAGTATCTACCCGGCAATGTGGAAAATAGTACTGAAGACTTGTTTTCCAGAACTTGCCGCACCACTAGCCAAGCTGTTTCAGTACAGGGACAACACTAGTATCTACCCGGCAATGTGGAAAATTGCCCAGGTGTGACCTGCACAGCAGAAACAGGACAAATCCAACCTGGTCAATTACTGCCCTATCAGTTTACTCTCCAGCATCAGCAAAGGGATTAAAAGGAGTCATCAACGGTGCTATCAAGCGGCACTTACTCAGCAATAACCTGTTCACAGAGGCTCAGTTTGGGTTCCGCCAGGGTCACTGAGCTCCTGACCTCATAACAGCCTTGGTTCAAATATGGACAAAAGAGCTGAATGTCAGAGGTGAGATGAGAGTGACTGCCCTTGATATCAAGACAATATTGTACCAAGGATGGCATCAAGGAGCCTTGGAAAAACTGGAATCAATGGGAATCAGGGGGAAAACTCTCCACTGGTTGGCATCATACCTGGCACAAAGGAAGATGGTTGTGGTGGTTGGAGGTCAATCATCTCAATTCCAGGACATCACTGCAAGAGTAGTGTCCTAGGCCCAAACATCTTCAGCTGCTTCATCAATGACCTCCAGGTGAGACTTCCGTGTTCTGGTTATTTGTAACATACTCACCTGTGGCTTGTGATATTTTTTGGCAGAATACCTTATCGGCCAGTCGATCTGTGTCCAACCACCACATGGGGCGCTGGGCACAGTCTGTCGCCAACCTCACATTGTGTAATGTGGAGGGTGGTCGGAGATAACTATCGCGGCATATTCCATTCTTACTATTCCTGGAAGAACCGCTTTCCCCACTGCAAAGAAGTAAATCCTTGAGTATGCTTTGTGAACCAGGGAAAAGAACAAGAATCCCTTCTCACCAGGGTGTAGGAACCGCCATGGGTCCACCGCCCCCATTTGCTCCATGGTTGTTGCCAGCTCCCTGGCTATGCCTGTCCATTTCCCTGACCTGGGATTCGATCGGTCTCTCAGTGGGCTGTGTACACAGTTGAAGTCACCCCCATGATCAATCGGTGCACGTCAATGCCGGAGATTTCCACCATGATCTTTTTTATGAAGCCTGTGTCGTCCCAATTGGGCGCTTATACATTAAACAGGACTACTGGTGCCCCGTCTAGCATACCACTGAACATGACATACCGTCCCCCTTGGTCCGTAACCATCCTTGTCACAGTGAACCTCGTCCTCTTACTGATCAATATGGCTACTTGCCTCGCCCTCACCCCTTAGCATGAAAAGTCTGTCTGACCCACACAGCCCTTTCTTACCTGCGGTTGGTCCTTCTTCCTCAGGTGTATTTCTTGCTGGAAGACTATGTCGACATTCAGGCTTCTCAGACAGGCAAAGACTCTGGATCTTTTCACTGGGCCGTTGACATTCCAGGTGATAAACCTGGTCAGGGGTTTTTATCCCCTGCTCTTGAGGGATCAACCATACTTACCTGTTGGACATGTTCCTGCACTCCGGGGATTCCCTTTGTTCGGATGCCATCCAAAATGGCCGGTGTCACCGTTCTCCCTGCGGTTGGCCCCTGCTTGCCACAATTTCCCTTTGTCCAGGGGGCATCCAACATGGCCACCAACTGTGTGTCTGCCACGTGAATGCGCCCCTGCATTCTGGGGTTTCCCTTTACCCAGGGACCCTCCAAAGTGGCTGCTGATGGCGGCCTTGTTTCCTCAGTCCGTTTTTCCCATGCCGAGGACTGTACGATACTCAGCTAATTTTTCTTTCTCTGTCTCTTTTGTGTCTCTTTTCACCTCCCTGTGTTGTCCTTTCCCCATCTCCCCTTGTGCTTTCCCCTTCCCTGTCCCTGTGCTCCCCTCCCCCCTCACCCTTACCAGACGCTTCCTCCTTGCCGGGAGGTGAGCAGCGGTCCCCTTGCTTTCTGTCTTCCCGTGCCAGCTATTTCTGCTAGTGTGATGGCCCTCCTCCCCGGGCTGGTCTAACCCCTTCCTTATGTCTGCTGACTGCTCATTCTCCCTGTTTAAACAATCACCTGCCTTCCCCAGTCTCCGCTCCTTTCTAAGACCCTGTCTTCCCTTTATGTTCAGAACGAGGCAGCACAGTCCCGCGCAAACATGCTCACTGCCTAATCAGTCTTTTGTTCTTTCAGAGTCTTTCTCTGCACAACTCTCATCATTGCCATGCCTGTCCCTTGTCCCAGCCGTTGGTTCTGACAAACTCATTCGCTTCCACTGGGGAATTGAAGTAATGCTCCTTTTTTGATATGTGACCTAGAGCCTGGCCGGGAACAGCACACTGAAACGTACCTCGTACTTGTATAGGGCCGATTTTGCTTGATTGAACTCGGCCCTGTTTTGCTAGTTCTGCCCCAATGTCTTGGTAAATTCTGATTCTATGTCCTTCCCAGCTGCTTGCTTTGGTTTGCCGTGCCCACCGCAGGATCCTCTCACGGTCCTGGTATCGGTGGAGCTTTGCAATAACCGCCCTCGGCTACTCCCCGGCCTTGGGTTTCAGCCTAAGCGACCTGTGCTCCCTGTAGAGCTCTGGGGTTTGGGGAAGCTGTCTGTCCTGACTAAGCTGCCCAGCATTTGGGCGACATAGTCAGTTGGATCATTGCCCTCAATGCCTTCCAGCAGCCCCAAAATCCTGATGTTTTGTCATCGGGACCTGTTCTCCTGGTCCTCGAGTTTTCCCTTAATGTCTCCTGGGCTGTCACCAATCTTTTTACCTCCACCTTCAGGATAATGATTCTGTCGCTCCAGTCCATGGTGGCCTTTTCCAGGTCAAGGATCGTCCTCTCCTATGGTGCCATTTTTTTCCCCAGCCTGTCGATTGCCTTCTGCACGGTGGCCTGCTGCTCCGTTGCTGCCACCTTGACCGCCACCTGGGTCTCTATCCTCATCTCCTCATTGTCTCCTTCATGGCAGTCAACTCCTTCATCAGGAAGCTCTTCCTTCAATCTCCAGGTGGTGGTGGTGGTGGGTGGGGGGTGGGCCTGATACTTGGGTCGTTGGCCGCCCTCTCTCCTGGGTGGTTGGGGCCCCTTCGCTTTCGTGGCTCTATCGTCTCGTCTGTCTGCTGGCTGTGACTCTTTTCGCCGCTTCCGCTATCTCTATGGACCCTTGAGCCCCCGTTCGTTGGCATCTTTTCTTGGTTACCCCCTTTAGATTTTGAGGGATTTTTCTCTTTGAAATTTGGACTAAATTCAATTAAAAGTGCCTTTTTTTGACCTGGTTCGGAGGAGAGCAACCTGATGTGCGTCCGCTCAGCACATCACCGTAACCGTAAGAAGGGAGAGCATTTTCACTGTTATCAGAGAATGTGGAGTACATGACTACATAAAATAATATTTTTACCAAACACTTTAGAAACTCAGTTTATGTATTCATATGGTATGTTAATCTACAACTGGGGAACTTTGATAATCCAAAATGTTACTGCTTTTATTTTGTTTTTGCTGGTGTATGGGGCCATGCTAATGTTCAAGTGTTAAAATTGGATCACATTGAAAAGTAATTTGGGAAGCATTACACCAAGAGAATTAAAGGACATGGGGAGATGGAGTTGGGGTACAAGATCAGATATGATCTTGTTAAATGTGGGAAGAGTCCTGAAGGGCCAAAAAGCTTACACCAGCTGCTATTTCTTATCTTCCTATGTAAAGTGAAATATCTTGAGCAGAAAGATATACTGAGTGCTGTCCAATAAGGTCTTGTTCTGGAACCATGGGCTGGATTCTCTGACCCCCTGCCGGGTCGGAGAATCGGCGGGGGCCGGCGTGAATCCTGCCCCCATCGGCCGCCAAATTCTCCGGCACCGGATATTCGGCGGGGGCGGGAATCGCGCCGTGCCTGACGGCGCCCCCCCCCCCCCCGGCGATTCTCCAGCCCGTGGTGGGCCCGCTGCTGTTATGCCGGTCACGCCGGCGTGAATTAGACAAGGTATTTACCGGCGGGACTAGGCGGCACGGGTGGGCTCCGGGGTCCTGAGGGGGAGGGGTGCCCCCACGGTGGCTTGGCCCGCGATCGGGGCCCACCGATCCACGGGCGGGCCTGTGCCGTGGGGGCACTCTTTCCCCTCCGCGTAGGGCATCAGCCTCCGCGATGGCCGACGCGGAGGTGACCCCCCCCCTGCACATGCGCGGAGATGACGTCAGCAGCCGCTGGCGCTCCCGCGCATGCGTGGACTTCCGCCGGCTGGCTGAGTCCCTTCGGCCCCAGCTGGTGTGGCGCCAAAGGCCTTTCCCGCCGGCCGCCGGCGCGCCAACCACTCCGGTGCGGGCCTAGCCCCTAAAGGTGAGGGCTTGGCCCCTAAAGGTGCGGCCCGACGCCGGAGTGGTTCACGTCACTGCATCCCGCCGGGACCCCTCGCCCCGCCGGGTAGGGGAGAATCCAGCCCCATGTTTAGTTGCTATAGACGTAAATGACTTGGGACCTAACGTTATTCATCATATTAATAACAAAATCTGGTGGGTGAAACCCAAATAGAACACTGGGATGAAGAATGTGAACAATTGCAGGATAAGTTAGCTAGATAAGCAGATAGGTGGCAGATGTACATCAGTGTAGAAAAATATGAAGCAACACCTTTTGGATGTAAGAACAGGAAAAGGATATGGACCTTAAATAGTAAGATTTTAAATCTTAGTATAGAAACAGCAGAGTATTGATATGTAGACATGTGGGTCATCAATGGTGAAAACACAAGTGGATAAGCCTATTCAAAAACATATTGAAGGACAGTGTTGAACCACAGTTTCAACCATTGTTGGCGTATTATGTGCAATTTTAAGCACCCAATTATAGAATGAATATAAAATTAATAGAACAGGACAACATAGATTGACCAGGTTCTTAGGAGGGACAAGAGGTTACATCGATAAAGAGAGAATTGAAAAGTTAGGGTTGTTTTCACCAGATAATCAAAATGTTGACCTGATTGAAATTTTAAAGATTCTGAAGAGCTACAATAGGATAAATAGTTAAAAATTGTTTCCACTGGTCAGCCAGTAGCTAATCTGAGGATGTAAAAATTAAGACGATCATGAAAAGAGTTAAAGTGAAGGTTAGAAAAAAATCTTTATGTAAATGGTGGTGAGAACGTAGAATTCCTGCCATTAGTTATAATTGAAGCAGAATCTAGAAATTATTTTATAAGGCAGTTAGTTGCCTGAGAAACGAGAATTATTAAAAGCTGGGATAGTAAATAGAAGAGTGAGATGAGAATGGTCAGCTGTGTGGAAATAAAATACCAGCACAGATTGGATAGACCAAATGGCATTTTCGATATGGAATCTTATCATATTTTTTCAAAGTGTCTGGCTCAGTCTGAAAACAGGCGTGTAGCACTCCAGCTGCACAGACCAGTCTCCTTTCCAGATCTCGAGCCACTCTCATAGAATAGAATAGAATTCCTATGAGTAATAAAAATTAGTGGGCGTGGTTTACAACATCACTCTGATGGGGCGGAGCCTGGTAGATTCCACAGAGTTAGGAGTCATCATTAAAGGGCGCCCTGATGAGAACTAAAATGGAACTCTCCCCCATGGCCCTACCACAGAGGTGTGAGGGGCTCCCCCACCCCGGGCAATCATCGGAGGCTACCCCCACAACCATGGAAACATTTCAAGCTGTCCTTGCTCGCCCCACCACACATAAATTCATACCCCCATTGGGAGTCCCATGAGAACCTGCCCCTGCACCCTGGAACTGCCCATTGGAACAGGCTTGCTCTGCCAGGTTGACACTGTGAGGTCCACAGTGGGAATTAGGACATGAGTTGTAAAACTTGCTGATGTGGTTTGAATATTCAGTGAGGTGGGATCATGGGGTAGCAGGCTGGCTAATGACATAAAAATTTGTTGAAATCCATTAAAATGAGGTTCTCACCCTTTGCGGGCATGAACATCATGATGTCACAGGTGAAGGGCGTGGAAAATTGGGAAATGCCATCTCTGGTCTGGGGCCAAGTAGTCAGGGTGCGAGATTGAAGTCAGTCCTGGAGTTTAGTGCACTTCATTGTCAGGGTGGGAGAGTCAAGTCAGGCCTGGGGCTTTGTGGGCCATACTACAGGGCTATGCATGGCACACACACCGTAGTCTCACTCCAGAGAGGGGCAAGGGCTCTGTGCTCAACTGGCATGAGGCACAGTTTAGTGTGCAGGGCGTGGTCACGGTCTCAATGTTAATGGTCATGTTCTTGTCTGACTTGGTACTGGGCTGCAAATGGGACGGGCAGGGTTAAGGAAGGCATCTGCAACCTGTTAAGGATGAAAACGTAATGCCTGTGCACACAACCTCAAAATGGGAAGAGGTGAGGTCCACAGTGGGCATTGGGACATCTACAGTTATGGGTTCAGATGGGAGGGTGGGAATATCAATCACAATTACTATGGGATACAGGATTACTGGGGGAGGCTGGAGAATAATGGGGGAAGCTCTATCTGCACAGTGTGGGTTTCCAGGAAGATTGGAGACCGAAATACTCATGGAGGGAGGGTCAAAATTGATCTCATAGTAGAATCTGAGCACCATCATCTTAGCAGTCTAAGTAATGGCGCAATTACAAATCGAGAGTGTGAGAGTGAACAAGACGCTGGATGGGAGGGGTCAGAGTCAGTGTGGGAGGAACTGGGGACTGCACTTGAGGGTCCATTTCATGTGGCAACCTCAACCTCCTTATTCAAAACAGTGAAATTGAGTCAGCCGAGCGAAAAGTGGAAGATTTCCATGAGAAGCTTCTGTTGGAACATCAGACAGAACATGGGCAGACCCCTCCATCCTTCATTCGGGTTTACTGCCGCTCACAACTTTACCTGACTTTTCACTGCCTGTCATCACAACTCCAGCCTGTTTGACATGGTCATTTTCAGAGCTGCATCAAACTCAGACTCAATGGGTGTCTGTCCAGCAGTTCTGCGACTGTCAGAGGCCTGGGCTGTCGCCGCCTCCAACTGCTGCGGAGAAATGTCTGAGAGGTATTCTGCAGAGTGTTAGCCTGAGCCCAGTCGATAACTAGGGCCCACTGAGTTGTGTGTCTCTGAGCTGGTGGAGGGTGCGGATGAATGCAGTGGCGAGTCTTCGCCTCAACTTGCCCATCTGAAGTGGACAAGGGTTTATGTTGAGTCTCAGTGTGTGCCTGGAACCTCGGAAGCCTATAAGAGAGAGCAGATAGATTTAGTTCATGACAGACTGAATACTACATTGCTTGCCACTCTCCGAGAATGTCAGAATGTGATGAACTCATGGAAGAATCATCTGTACTTGGTTGCTGGGAGAGGCCAATTTTGGTTTCCCCACAGGGTTGGTTCCTGTCCTCCCCTGCCAACTCAGTGACATCCTCCTTGAATTTTGTGAGCTTCGCTACATCTGCCCTACCTCCTTCTGACTGGGATCTCGCCCTGTTTTTGTGAGCAGCTTGGCCTGGATGAAGGCAAGTAGATGGAATGTGCTGAGCAGAGGTGGAGGGGAGGTTGGGAAGCCTGCATTCCCCCTGTGTGTGCTGACCTCTCCCCAGTAAGGCAAGAGGATGGAGTTTGTGCAGCTTGATAGGTGAGACGCTGGTGGTGTTAAAGTGCCTGTGACACAATCAGTGGTGATGTACCCCTTGTTAATATTCTGGGAGACCCCTGAGCAGTGTAACCCTTTGGGTACTTGATACATTATAGTGAGACTGGAGTAAGAAGAAGGTTGGCTTAGTCTGGTGGACAGGATGGGATCATTCATCCTGTTCCTGCACTGGATTGCATTTCTGGAGCAGCTACCCCATGCGCTGACCACACTTGCATTGGTCTCCCAGCTGACAAGGTGCGATTGCTGGGCTTCCTGGAGCCATTACTGGGCACAGAATATCCGAGTATTGCAGCACACCATTCATGAGTGCCTCCAGGGAGTAATTGCTGAACTTCAGAAGCTCTTATCTTTGCTGCAGCCATTCCCAGACCTGTTACTCAAAAAGCTGGGCTGGAGAGAGTACGGGTGGTGTTTAAATATGGTGCCCGGACCTTTGAGTCAATTAGGTAATAGTGGGGCAGACAAATCAGTCCCTGACTTACCACCTGATTTGGAGAGAAATCCACTGATACCTGAACTTATGAACATGAAATTGGGTGTAATTTCCCACCACGCTGCTCAGCGGGAATTGGGCCGTGAAACCTGTCTGCCACTGCACTTTGTTTCCATCAGAAAAACTCCATTGTTTCCATATTCTGACATGGGTTTAACATAATGGGAAACGTTCACCCTTAGTGGAGTTCACAACAGTTTGACCACATTGCAAATTGCAATCAGTTACATTACGCACTTCATTGCCAGTTACAAATTATACTTATCGAAGGCCTACAGGCACAAACTAACAATGGGCAGAATTTAATGTCCACCCTGAGGTGAGGTTGGAGGTGGGGAGGTGCTTTAATCGTGTGGGAGCGTATTGGTTGGGGATCCCTCCATTCACATCTCTGCCCGATTAAGTCTAGGGTAGAAGGCTCGTGGACAGCATTTTCACCCTGCCATCAATTGAAGCCCTTAAGTGGGCAATCAAATGGACTCAACCAATGTCCCTTGTTTCTGGGGAAAACCCACTGTTGTCCATTTAAGTGGATGGACACTTACGTTGGTGGGCCTTCCCGAAAGAAAGTGACATGGGCTCTCGTTGGGTCTCCAGCCAATGGACGAGTTCCCCCATTGTCTGCATTATATACCGTCCAATAATTCAAAAGACAGTTGTATTTTAATATCTGCTGTATTCCGTGACTTGAACAACCATAGTTCCTTATATGTCAACATTTCAAAATGTAACATAATGTTAAATATAAACCAGAAGTGACTCAGTAGTTTAGTCCAAACGTGCTAACAGTTAATTTTAATCTGATCTAATTTCTTCATAATGCTACAATGAAAACAATGGACCTGGTGAAGTCATCTTATAGATTTAGTGCAAAGTTATTTGGGAGTGGCTAAAAAGCAAGCAACGTGGATATAATTCATTTCAGATAATGATGTCCTAATCCCCAATAAATAGTCATTTGGAAATACAGGAAAATCCTGAATTTACATTAAACCAACATACCGGAAATGCTGGTTTTACAGACAGGCTTGCCTGTTTGGGGTGTGTTATTTTGCTTTATGTTTTCGATCAATTAGATTGAAGCATTCTTTTGTGGAAATTATTTGATTGATCACTTGCTGATTCCTCTTGGTTTTTTTCTATGGTCCTGCACTGTGAAATAAATCATCTTTTTGTGTGACCGTATCTGACTGTTCTCTGATTATTTTACTACAGATTGCAATAATGTAATCTGGCTGCATTCGCCCGGCGTCCGGAGAATCCTGCCCAGGGTCAATGGATTTTTCCATTGTCGGCATCTCGCCTGTGGCTTCCTTGCGGCGGGCAAGGAGGAGAATCTAGCCCTACAATTCTAAGGGTGAACTGCACAATATTACTTTTATTGAAAATGGTGTTTTACATAATAAACTTGGTCCTGACATGTTTCATAAAAATGGGGTTTACCTGTACATATTTATAATTTCAAGGCACACTGCTTATTTTATTTGTTCCTACAAGTTTAAAAGTGTTTTTCTCTGTGAGTGCAGACCCATGTGTTCTGTGCAGTTGTATACCAATGCAGAATCCTAGATTGATATTTCTGGAAGGGCTGCCCATCAAGCAGTGTATGACAACCCCCCAGTATATTTATATTGTTTTACATGCCTATTTTAAGACAAGATGGTTTTCAAACTTTTTTTGTGTGGGATACTGCCTGCAAATATTAATATGCTCCCAAGGACCATCTTCAAATGCAAACACGTTCCTGGGACCCTTTGTACTAACTTCTATCAGAAAATATCAACTGCCCAAAGGAATATGGTGTTACCATTACAGATGATCTTTTTGCTAATTAACAGCAACAGTAATCATATTCCAGCAGATCAAAAACACCACGCATATTAGAATACAGAATTCTTGAGATAGTGTGCTCATGGTGTATGATATGCCGAGCCCTGGACGGACAGAAAAATGATGACCTCATGCACCCTCTGGAATTCTAACACAGATTTATATTGGACATCAAAGTATTGCAATACATGAGTGGAAAAAAAAATTACACTGGACCAAGTAAGCACTGAAATTGTCCTTTAAGTATTGTTCAGTAATTTATTCAGTAAACTATTCATTTAGGCTCTGGATGAAGATTATTTATTGACAAGTGAGTTTTGGCAAGCTGAAACTTTTGCTTGCATAGCCACAAATATATTTTTAAAAGCAGAATAAAGCATTGGAGCTACAGGTCAGTGACTCGGTGCCAAATAGGAACACTGTGAACTGTACTGTGTCAAATCCTCAAATCATCGACAAGCATTCCTGAAACACAGTGCTTTGATTCAGACTAATCTCCTAAGCATTCATGATTACAATACAAACCAAAATGGACAACACCTCTCTGGTGCCTAATTCACTTAAAGTAATTCTGGTATCCATTCCCCATTTTGTGCATCCCTGCAACGTAATTTGCTCTTTTAGCTGATTGGCATGTGTATGAGGATGAACCGTTACAGCTAATAATATGTAAATCATTGTACAAATTAGTTCAAAACACAAGTCCTTAACAGTACAGTTAAGAGAATCCGTTGACACAATGCACTTATAATTATAAACTTGTTACCTGTCTGTTAATTGCTTAGATCCATTAATATCTACATAATACTGGATAGAAACTTGAACATTGTCACCTGTTTCTCTCCTCATAGCCATGTTATTCTCATCAGCTAAGAGGTCGAGCCAGTTCAGCAAATAAACAAACACCACAAATGTTGTCAATGGCACTCCTTAGTTTAATTTGACAACACACGATTGGACAATGTGAGGGTTGACTCATTCCTAACCCACTTTTTCCTGCCTTTCACAGGTGACTTAGCTGACATGTCCTTAAGAGAATCTGAAGAGAGGCTGATTGGATTTTAAAACTTGGGACTCATGGTTAACGGCCCAGTGGTCTAATAGTTTTGCTACCAGGCAGAATTTAAGTTGCAAATCAAATTGCACCATCTACTTCTCTGATATTGGATTACTGCTTATTGTTCTCATCTTCCACTTTGAGCAGTTAATCTGTCATTTGCTATCCCCCCCATGCTATCGGAAACTCTCTCCTGAGATTGCTATTCCCTCGATACCCATTCTTACTTCAAAATCTCTGAACCAGGCATTTTGAACCAAACTTTCCTGTCAGCTCCTCGGCATCTATCCTTGCTCTTTTTAACATCCTTTGAGGTGTTCTTCAGCAAGAGGGGTGCAATAGAAATATAACTTATTGTTACCTCTTGACATTTTAAAATAAAAGAGATCTCAATTTCCATGGAAATTGCTAACTGTTTACCTGTGAATCATGAATTCTAGTACTTCTACTTTGCATATAATTTTTAAGAACACCTTTTGCTTGTTCTCATTAAGTCTTCTTATGAGGTTTCAATAAAACACATTGTATGGTGACAGATCAATTAGCAGCTTTTAAAATACTTCAGAGAAACCTTAACTAATGTCAACCCTGACATAATGAAAAGTTTCTATCATCCATAAAATTTAATTAAATTAATAAAATATAAAAGAGAGACTAAAATTAATAAATAATGTGATGTGCATGAGAAACCATATAACTTGTGGAAATGAATAATGATTTTTTAATGTTGTCACAGCACTCAGATGAAGCGATTGCCGCAGTCACTGCTATAAGTAATCTAACTGAGTTTCGATGAATATTCTTAATTGAATTGTATCCAGTTAAGAATGCATATTGTGCATAAGCTTCCATAACCAACGCGAGAGACAGAGTGTGTGCATGTGAGAGAGGGAGAGAGAGAGAGAACAGGAGTAAGGGTGGAGAGATGTTTGGAAGCTGCATCATAGAATGGATGGTTCTGTGTAATCAATGGATAATAATTTAATTGGGGTGGCAGAAAGAAGCTATATCTCAAGCCTAAAGTCGTTGATGGACAATATTTAAATAAAAATGTTAGATTAGAGCTTTCTACTCACTCTCCTGCATGTAACATTTGTTAGTGATCGTGGGCAGAATTTAGTGCCCTGCCCTGTGGCAAGATTGGTGATGGTGGGACATTTAATCAGGAGGGAGGATGGCAGGTGGGGATCCTGCCACCTTCCCGCTTTCACCCCGATTAAGTTCATGGTGGGAAGGAAATTAAAGTCCATTTCAGGACCTCATTTATGTGAGTGGCGGGTGGCGTCCTCACCATTTTGGAAGCACGACACTCAAACCCGTGTTTCCTTATGGGCTCCTGAGTGGTTCCTTGTTCAAAGGCACTCACTGCCTGATCAATGAGGTGACTCAGAATTGGGAAGGAGAGTGTCTGCTGAGAGTCACTTCCCTCCCTTGCCCGTATTTGCTGCTGACACCCTTCCCTTGCCTCACCTGTGACCCAAACGCGTGACCCCACTCCCAACATCACTGACATGTGGCCTGGTAGCGGGATTAAGCTATTGAGTTGGATGATCAGAACAAATAGTGGAGCGGGCTTGCAGGCCGAATAACCTCCTCCTGCTCCTATTTTTTCAATATTTCTATGCTTTCTAAGCAACCATACTAGTCCTCAAGCATGTGTCATACAGGCAGCAGCCAGTTCCTCCTTGGGGCACTGACATACAATGTTGACCAACAGCTCTCACTGGACTTCCTCACAGGGTCCTTGATCCTTCCCTTTTAGCTCAGTGGGCTAGACAGCTGGCTTGTATTGCAGAACAAGGCCAGCAGCACGGGTTCAATTCCCGTACCAGCTGAGAATTCTGAACCACCCCTCTGTGTACCCGAACAGGCGCCGGAATGTGGCGACTAGGGGCTTTCACAGTAACTTCATTGCAGTGTTAATGTAAGTCTACTTGTGATAACAAAAACGATTATGATTATTAAATGAGGCATTGCAGGTCTCCAGCTGGCTCTCCAATCAGCAGGCAAGACCCCACTACCTCCAGTTTCAGCACACAAGTGGGAATCCATTTTATAATATTTCCAATTAAGGGGAAATCTAGCATTGCCAATCCACCTACCCTGCATATCTTTTGGGTTGTGGGGGTGAGACCTGTGCAGACACGGGGAGAATGTGTAAACTCCACATGGACAGAGATCCGGGATCGGGATCGAACCCGAGCCCTCGGCGCTATGAGGAAGCAGGGCTAACGACAGCCTTCCACCCTATAAGTGGGAATCCTGACCAACCTTTCTCATCCACAACACAAGAGGACTGAAGACGCTTGTAACACCTAGCCAGCCTCTTCAGGCTGTTTCCTGTTAACTCAGTACAGCCCAGGAGTTGAATCTGGTTTGTTTGAGCCAGTACCTCACCTGTAGCACAGACGGCATGGTAGCACACTGGTTAGCACTGTTGCTTCACAGCTTCAGGGCCCCAGTTTCGCTTCCCGGCATGGGTCACTGTCTGTACGGAGACTGCATGTTCACCCTGTGTCTGCGTGGGTTTCCTCCGGGTGCTCCGGTTTCCTCCCACAAGTCCTGAAAGATGTGCTGTTAGGTAATTTGAACATTCTGAATTCTCCCTCTGTGTACCCAAACAGGCGCCGGAATGTGGCGACCTGGGGCTTTTCACAATAACTTCATTGCAGTGTTAATGTAAGCCTACTTGCGACAATAAAGATTATTATTATTAGTGCTTTTACCTAATATCAAAGGATCTGAATTTATAATCTTGAAACAAAATAGATTGGACATGAAACTCAACTTTAGCAAGGGGATAAAATGGGTGATGGTGGGATTGACTGCCTGTTATGCAACATACTTAATTTTGTTTTACACTGAAGTTACACTTCACAATGCTATGCCTTAATAAAATTAAAATGTTCACAAAGATAGATAAAGGTAAAGTCAATGCGACATCAACGAAGAATGTGCAGTGGTATCACTATAGAATAATCCTGTGACATGATTCATAGGATGTATAATGAGGAAATTATTCTGTAGTACTGGAGGAAACTGGCAAGTTGCTTACGAATCTAATGTATATTTAGTTGCTTAATTCTTTAACAGCAACCATCACCACACAATTCAGAACCAAGTTTGTTATTACCACATTTTGCAAACACTGTTAGCATAAGCTATTAAAAGAAGGGCTGACTCTAGTTAGAACAGACTTTCCTATATCCTGACACTATTTCTGTTATGTACAGTATTATTAGCATTTATATTACCTATATTTAGCTTCTTAGCTAGAGCTGCACTGTTGCTGTTATGCTAGTGTAGAATGTACACAGTTGAAGAAATGATCTTGCCGAAGTTCTTTTTAATTTAACTATATTTTCTGAGGGGTTTATGGGAGTTTGGAGAACTAGCAACCATAACTAGGCAAGCATTTTTCTATATATTGGCCATTATGCAAGAAAGTAAAATGAATACTTTGCCTCAGTATTCACGAAAGAGAAGGACTTGGTGGATGAGGAGTATAGGGTAGAATGTGTAAATATTCTGAATCATGTTGATATTAATAAAGAGGAAGTGTTGGGCATCTTAAAAAGTATTAAAGTAGATAAGTCCCCAAGGCCTGATAGGATCTACCCCGGGAGGCAAGGGAATAAATTGCTGGGGCCTTGACAGTAAGCTTTGTATCCATATTGGCTACAGGTGAAGTTCCAGAGGACTGGAGAGTAGCCAATGTTGTTCCATTGTTTAAGAAAGGCAGCAGGGATAATCCAGGAAATTATAGGCCAGTGAGCCTCATGTCATTGGGAGGGAAATTATTGGAAAAGATTCTTAGAGATAGGATTTGCTCACATTTGGAACAATGGACTTATTAGTGATGGACAACATGGTTTTGTGAAGGGGAGGTCGTGCCTCACTAATTTGATCAAGTTTTTCGACAAAGTGACAAAGATGATAGAGGAGGCAAAGGCAGTAAATGTTGTATACGTGGACTTCAGTAAAGCCTTTAACAAAGTACCTCATGGTAGACTGGTACAAAAGGTGAAGTCACATGGGATCAGAGGAGAGCTGTCAAGTTGGATACAGAACTAGCACAGAAGACAGAGGGTAGCAGTAGAAGGGTGCTTTTCTGAATGGAAGGCTGTGACTAGCGGAGTTCCACAGGGATCATTTCTGGGGCCTTTGTTGTTCGTGGTGTATATAAATGATTTTAAAGAAAATGTAGCTGGTCTGATTAGTAAGTTTGCAGAAGACACAAAAATTGGTGGAGTTGCAGATAGTGAAGAGGATTGTCAGAGGATACAGCAGGGTATAAACTGGTTGGAGTCTTGGGCGGAGAAATGGCAGATGCAGTTTAATCCAGACAAGTGTGAGGTAATGCACTTTGGAAGGTCCAATGCATATAGGAATTACACAATAAATGGTAGAACTCTTGTGAGTGCTGACAGGCAGAGAGATCTGGGCGTGCATGTCCACCGGTCACGGGAAGTGTCAACGCATGTGGATAAGGTTGTGAAGAAGGCATATGGCATGCTGGCCTTCATCGGTCGGGGCATTAAAAATAAAAATTGGCAAGTCATATTGCAGCTGTACAGGACCTTAATTAGGCTTCATCTAGAATATTGTGTACAATTCTGGTCGGCACGCTACCAGAAGAGGTTAGATAAACTTGGTCTGTTCTCACTGGAATGACGGCGGTTGAGAGGCGACCTGATAGAAGTCTACAAGATTATGAGTGGCATGGACAGAGTGCACAGTCAGATTCTCTTTCCTCCGGTAGGAGAGTCAAGTACTAGGGGACATAGGTTTAAAGTGCATGGGGAAAAGTTTAGAACAGATGTGCGAGGCACAGTTCTTACACAGAGGGTGGTAAATGTATGGAACACGTTGCTTGAGGAGGTGGTGGCAGCAGGTACGATAGCGGCATTTAAGGGGCATCTAGACAAATATATATAGAGGGCGGGAGTCTCTGAAATGGAGGCAGAGTGTCCGCATCGTTGTGAAATCTGTTGCGTTACACGACAGTGTGAAACGGGCGCGGGCACTACCGATTCTGGCCCCCATAGGGGGCCAGCACGGCACTGGAATGGTTCATGCTGCTCCAGCCTCCCTTCCCAGCGGCAACTGGGCACCGCGCCAATGCGCGCATGCGCCGGGGACTTCCTCAACGTGGTGGCCCCGACGCAACATGGCGCTGGGGTTCAGGGGCCGGCTGCATAACAAAATAGGGTCGGGGCTGGAGAGGCCGGCCCGCCGATCGGTGGGCCCTAATTGTGGGCAAGACTCCATCGGAGGCGCCCCCTGGTGAAGGAGCTTCCCCCCCCCCCCCCACCAAGCAGCCCCCCGATCCTGCGCGCAGAGTTCCCGCCGTCTGTGAGCAGATGTGGACGGCGCCGGCGGGACTCTACCATTTCAGAGCGGCTGCTCGGCCCATCTGGGCACGAAGAATCGGCGGCCCAGCCGTGGACAGCGGCCCGCAACCGGCGCTGCGCCAAACGCGTCAACACAAATGGCGCCGATTCTCTGCTCCTCGAAGAATCACGTGCCGGCATCGGGGCGGCCTGGCGTGGTTGTGGCGATTCTCTGGCCCGGCGTGGGGCTCGGAGAATCCCGCCCATCGGGTGGGAATGCAAGGATTATGGACTCCGTAATTGCTGACCATTTTAGTTTAGGCAGGTACCATGGTCGGCGCATGCTTGGAGGGCCGAAGGACCCTTTCCTGTGCTGTATAGAACATACAGTGCAGAAGGAGGCCATTCGGCACATCGAGTCTGCACCGACCCACTTAAGCCCTCACTTCCACCCTATCCCCGTAACCCAATAACCCCTCCTAACCTTTTTAGTTACTAAGGGCAATTTATCTTAGCACGTCTTTGGACGGTGGGAGGAAACCGAAGCAGCCGGAGAAAACCCACACAGTCGTGGGGAGAACGTGCAGACTCTGCACAGACAGTGACCCAGCAGAGAATCGAACCTGGGACCCTGGCGCTGTGAAGCCACAGTGCTATCCACTTGTGCTACCGTGCCACTCTTGTTCTTTGTTTTTTGTTACAGAAAATCCTTTCTTTCCTAAGTTATGCTGCAGTCTGCCTCACTTATGTATGTTGGTCAGAAGATGTTTAATGACTTCCTGAATTTGACATGTCAATACGGAGGTTTGCTATACTATTTTTGCAGCTTGATGTGGAAAGGGATATTCTTCATTGAGTATTACTAATATCCCAATGTGGAGGCAATAATAAAAAGGGGACAATGTGTCTCGTCTTTAAAACCAATGTCCTTCAACCAGTCCTAGAATCGTTTGGCATTTAAGCTGCTATATTAATTGTTATACTTTCCTTACTCCTTGAAGTGATTGTCTTATTTTCAATATCCAGTCTTTACCTCATCCAAGGTGGATGTTTTGCAGCTGATAAAAGCTTGCACAAGTCTCTATCTTCCCTTAAGGAAGCTGTGCGTATTTTCTCTTTAATGCCATTGTGATAACAGAGTGAGAGAACTGATGAGGTGGTGAATCCCTCTGCTATAGAACAAATGAAATCATTTATTTACACCATAAATTGTACCTGGCATTGGCAGGAAGAATTAATTGAGTTGACAAGGTTCTGCATCAGCATTGTAGAAAATAAATTTACAGTTTTCATAAAACTTCCATTTACTGTTTATTGCATGTGGCAAAGCTACGAAAAGTGTCAAATAAAGGGATATGGATTTCTCTTTTCATGAATATAAAGATAATAGGACTTTTTGGTAGAATTTAACAACCAACATCAAAATGCTATGTGTGTATGTGCGTGTGTCATTTTGCTTCAAAAAGCCATTAATTAACGAAAGCTGAGCTGACTTGAACTATATCGCCTGGAACTATTGTGCCATTCCTTCACTTCAGCTGTGTCAAAGTCCTGGAACGCCCTTCCTGGTCGCGTTCTAGGTATACTTACACCAAGTGAACTGCATTAGTTCAAGAATGCAGCTCACCAACACTTTCTTAAGCGTAGTTAGGGATGTGCAACAAATGCAGGCCTTGCCATTGACACTCACATCCCACAAAAGAATTAGAGAAAAAAGAGATTTCCCTGGTGTAGCATATTTTTTTAAAAAAAAAATAATTTTTATTGAAATTTTTACAAAATATAAACATCACAACAATATTAGCAAAACAACCGCGGTAAAAACCCAAGAACAACACCCACCCAACTTCAAAAGCAACTACAAACAAAAGAAAAAACAAAAGAACACCCAAACAACAAAAGGGAAAGAGATAACACCCGCCACATCCCACAAACCCATGTACTCAGTTCTCCCTCCCACCGAACCAAACCCCCCCCCCCCCCCCCCCCCCCCCCCCGGGGTTGCTGCTGCTGCCGGCCTATTTCCCTTCCGTTCTGCCAGGAAGTCCAGGAAAGTCTGCCACCGCCTAAAGAACCCTTGTACTGATCCCCTCAGGGCAAATTTCACCTTGTCCAATTTAATGAACCCCGCCATATCATTGATCCAGGCCTCCACGCTTGGGGGCCTCGCATCCTTCCATTGGAGCAAGATCCTCCGCCGGGCTACTAGGGACGCAAAGGCCAGAACACCGACCTCTTTCGCCTCCTGCACTCCCGGCTCCACGGCAACCCCAAAAATTGCGAGTCCCCAGCCTGGCGTGACCCTGGATCCCACCACCCTCAACACCGTCCTTGCTACCCCCTTCCAAAACTCCCCCAGCGCTGGGCACGCCCAAAACATATGGGCGTGGTTCGCTGGGCCCCCCCGAGCACCTAGCACACCTGTCCTCGCCCCCGAAAAACCTACTTATCCTCGTCCCAGTCATGTGGGCCCTATGCAGCACCTTGAACTGTATGAGGCTAAGCCTCGCACAGGAAGAGGAGGAATTCACTCTCTCCAGGGCATCCGCACACGTCCCCTCCTCAATCTCCTCACCCAGCTCCTCTTCCCATTTACCCTTCAGTTCCTCCACCGAGGCCTCGTCTACCACCTGTATCACCCGGTATATGTCCGAAATCCTCCCTCCTCCAACCCACACCCCCGAGAGCAACCGATCCCGCACCCCTCGTGGGGGCAGCAAGGGGAACCCCTCCACCTGCCGCCTGGCAAACGCCCTCACCTGCATGTACCTAAACATGTTCCCCGGGGGGAGCCCAAACTTCCCCTCTAACTCCCCCAAGCTCGTGAACCTCCCCTCCACAAACAGGTCCCTCAACCTCCTAACCCCTACCCTGTGCCAGCCCAGAAATCCGCCATCAATGCTCCCTGGGACAAACCGATGGTTCCCCCATATCGGGGCCTCCATCGAGCCTCCCACCTCTCCCCTATGCCGTTTCCATTGCCCCCAAATTTTGAGGGTAGCCGCCACAACCGGGCTCGTGGTATACCTTGTTGGAGGGAGCGGCAACGGTGCCGTTTCCAGCGCCTCCAGGCTCGTGCCCACACATGACGCCACCTCCATCCTCTTCCATGCTGCCCCTTCCTCGTCCATTACCCACTTACGCACCATCGTTGCATTGGCAGCCCAATAGTATCCACAGAGGTTGGGCAATGCCAGCCCCCCCCCTATCCCTGCCCCATTCCAGGAACACTCTTCTCATCCTCGGAGTCCCATGCGCCCACACAAATCCCGTAATACTCCTGTTGACCCTCCTAAAAAAGGCCTTCAGGATAAGGATGGGGAGGCACTGGAACAGGAACAAAAACCTCGGGAGCACCGTCATCTTAACGGACTGCACCCTCTTGACAGCGGTAACATATCCCACCTCTTGAACTCCTCCTCCATCTGCTCCACCAACCTTGTGAGGTTGAGCTTGTGCAGGGCCCCTCAACTCCCAGCCACCTGGACACCTAGGTACCTGAAGCTCTTCCCTGCCTGCTTCAGTGGGAGCCTACCAATCCCCTCTTCCTGATCCCCCGGGTGCACCACGAACAACTCGCTCTTGCCCAGGTTAAACTTATACCCAGAGAAACCCTCGAATTCACTAAGAATCCTCATCACCTCCGGCATCCCCCCCACCGGGTCCGCCACATACAGCATCAGGTTGTCCGCATAAAGCGATACTCGATGCTCCTCCCCACCCCGCACCAGGCCTCTCCAGTTCCCTAACTCCCTCAACGCCATGGCCAGGGGCTCAATCGCCAACGCGAAGAGCAAGGGGGACAGGGGGCACCCCTGTCTCGTCCCCCGGTACAGCCGAAAGTACTCCGACCTCCTCCTACTTGTGGCTACACTTGCCATCGGGGCCTCGTAGAGCAGCCTCACCCAACGGATCAACTCCTCCCCAAACCCAAACCTCTCCAACACCTCCTACAGATACTCCCACTCAACCCTATCAAAGGCCTTCTCCGCATCAAATGCCACCACTATCTCCGCCTCCCCTTCCACAACCGGCATCATAATAAAGTTGAGGAGCCTTCGTACGTTCGTATTCAACTGCCTTCCCTTCACAAACCCCGTCTGGTCCTCATGAATGACCCCCGGCACGCAATCGTCTATTCTTGTGGCTAGGATCTTTGCCAGCAGCTTGGTGTTGACATTTAGCAGCGAAATCGGCCTATATGACCCGCACTGCAGAGGTTCCTTGTCCCGCTTCAGGATCAAGGAAATCAGTGCCCGTGACATAGTTGGGGGCAAAGCCCCCCCCCCCCCCCTTGCCTCGTTAAAGGTCCAGACCAACAGGGGGCCCAACAGGTCCACATACCTTTTATAAAATTCCGCCGGAAACCCATCCAGCCCCGGCGCCTTCCCCGACTGCATGCTCCCTATCCCTTTAACCACCTCCTCCAGCACGATCGGCGCCCCCAGTCCTTCCACCTGCTCCTCCTCCACCCTCGGAAATCGCAGCTTGTCCAAGAAGCGCCCCATTCCACCCCCCTCCACCGGGGGTTCCGACCGGTACAGTTCCCCATTGAAGTCCCTGAAGACCCCATTAACATCTAGCCCCCTCCGCACCACCTTCCCAGCTCTATCCGTCACTCCCCCAATCTCCCTGGCCGCGTCCCGCTTTCGGAGCTGGTGTGCCAGCATCCTGCTCGCCTTCTCCCCATACTCATACACCGCCCCCTGTGCTTTCCTCCACTGAGCTTCCGCCTTTCTGGTAGTCAATAGGTCGAACCTGGCCTGAAGGCTGTGCCTCTCCCCCAGCAATCCCTCCTCCGGAGCCTCCGCATATCTCCTATCCACCCGCACCATCTCCCCTATCAGTCTCTCCCTCTCCCTCTGCTCCCCGCTCTCCCTATGGGTTCGGATGGAGATCAATTCCCCTCTAGTCACCGCCTTCAATGCCTCCCAGACCGTCCCCACTCGGACCTCCCCGTTGTCGTTGGCCTCAAGGTACCTCTCGATACACCCCCAAACCCTCTCGGCCACCTCCTCGTCTGCCAGCAGCCCCACCTCCAAGCGCCAGAGCGGACGCTGGTCCCTCTCTTCCCCCAGCCCGAGGTCCACCCAGTGTGGGGCATGATCTGAAATGGTAATGGCGGAGTATTCCACATCCTCCACCCTCGAAACCAGCCCCCTGCTCAGGACAAAAAAATCAATCATGAATAGGCCTTATGCACGTGGGAGAAAAACGAGTACTCCCTGGCCCTTGGCCTCGCAAACCTCCAGGGATCCACCCCCCCCTATCTGGTCCATAAATCCCCTCAACACCTTAGCCGCCGCCGGCCTCCTACCCGTCCGGGACTTGGACCGATCCAATGGGGGATCCAGTACCGTGTTGAAGTCCCCCCCCCCATGATCAGGCCCCCCACCTCCAGGTCCGGAATGCGGCCCAACATACGCCGCATAAACCCCGCATCGTCCCAATTTGGGGCGTAAACATTCACCAACACCACCCGCTCCCCCTGCAGGTTACCACTCACCATCACATACCTCCCGGCACTGTCAGCCACCACATTTAACGCCTCAAATGTCACATTCTTCCCCACCAGGATCGCCACCCCCCGACTCTTCTCATCCAGCCCTGAGTGAAATACTTGGCCCACCCAACCCTTCCTCAGCCGAACCTGGTCCGCCACTTTCAGGTGTGTCTCTTGGAGCATGGCCACATCCGCCTTCAGCCCCTTCAGGTGCGCAAACACCCGGGCCCGTTTGACTGGACCATTCAGCCCCCTCACATTCCAGGTTATCAGCCGGATCAAAGGACTCCCTGCCCCCCTCCCCTGCCGATTAGCCATACCCCATCCCTTGCCCACCATCGGCCAGCGTCCCCCGCTCTGCCAGTTTCCCACGGCGGCAACTCCCCCTCCCCCCCCCCCCCCAGGCTAGGACCCCTCCCATCCGCGCCTCTCGCTCCAGAGCACTCGCGTGAGCCAGCTAACTTCTGCTGACCCCGGCGACTCCCGCCCTACCTCCGACTCCTCCCCACGTGGGACTACCCCTCCTCCATCGTGCCCATCAGCGGGTCCTCCCCACCCCCACCCCCCCGCTCCTGCGCGGGAAAAGAAAACAGCCAGCAACGGCCCGCGCTTCTCAGCCCCGACTCCGCCCCCACCATCTCCCAGCGCGGGAAACCCGAGAAAAGCCCGCGCTTTCGCCCTGCCCAGCCCCGCCTCCTCTAGGGCAACTTCCATTGTCAGTCCCCCCTACCAGCTCCCCAAACTCCCCGTTTACCCCCCTGCCCGAACCGGTCCACCAGACCCATACAGAAAAACCCATACAAAAAAGACATAACGACATCACCCCATCCACATCTTACATTAAACAGAGCAAATACAAGTACAGTATTATACAACATCCCCCATCTTAGACCCTCAGTTTGAGTCCAGTTTCTCGGCCTGCACAAAGGCCCACGCCACCTCCGGGGACTCAAAATAATGGTGCCGATCCTTATAGGTGACCCACAGACGTGCCGACTGCAACATGCCAAACTTCACGCTCCGTCTGTGGAGCACCGCCTTCGTCCGGTTAAACCCGGCCCTCCGCTTCGCCACCTCCGCACTCCAGTCCTGGAAGATCCGAACCTCCGTGTTCTCCCACTTGCTGCTCCGCTCCTTCTTGGCCCACCGGAGCACACACTCACGATCCACGAACCGATGAAACCGCACCAACACCGCCCGCGGCGGGTCGTTCGGCTTGGGCCTCCTAGCCAGAATTCTGTGGGCCCCCTCTAACTCCAGGGGCCCCTGGAAGGACCCAGCCCCCATCAGCGCGTTCAACATAACAACCACATAGGCCGCCAGGTCCGACCCCTCCAGTCCCTCTGTAAGGCCCAGGATCCGCAAATTCGTCCGCCTCGACCGGTTGTCCAGCTCCTCGAACCGCTCCTGCCACCTTTTATGGAGCGCCTCGTACATCTCCACCTTCCCCGCGATGGCCACGGCCTCATCCTCCCTTTCTGAGGCCTGCTTCTGCAGCTCCCGGATCGCGGCCCCCTGGACTGTCTGAGCCTCCATCAGCTCTCTGGTGGTAACCTTCAACGATTCCAGCAGCTCCACCTTAAGCTCCTGGAAGCAGTGCAGCAGAGTCGCCTGCTGCTCCTGCGCCCACTGCCTCCACTCCTTTGGGCCTCCGCCGGCCGCCATTTTGTTTTTCTTCCCCCGCTTTTCCAGGGGTGCTTCCACCGTTTTTCTTCTTACCCCACTCCTGGTCCAGACCATAGAACCATAGGGGTCGACTCCAGTCCTCTTCCCACGTCGGGATTTGCCGACAAAGTTCCGTTGGGGGCCCTGAAAAGAGCACCAAAGTCCGTTTTCAGCGGGAGCTGCCGAACGTGCGGCTTAGCTCCGCATTGCCGCCACCGGAAGTCCCTCCCTGGTGTAGCATTGATTTTGACATATCTCAAGCATCAAAATAGCATAGAAATGGTGAAAATCTTTTGCCCGTCTACTGGTGGACTACATAACATTTCATTGAAATCGCCTGTCAATGATTTCACAAAGTCCATTTTGTATTGCTGGACTTCAAGTTCGTGTTAGATAATTGAAAAATATTCTCTAGCTATTGGGCGAGGAGAGGAGGTCCAGGGTAGGATTTTGACTTGTGAATCAAGACCCTGACACTGAGGTCAGATGGAGGTCACTAACCCTGTACGGTATGGGAAACATTCACCCGGTGGAGATTTTCCTCATTTGGCCATTTATTGGCCTGAGGGCGTTACACCAGTAATGGAACATACAGTGCAGAAGGAGGCCGTTTGGCCCATTGAGTCTGCACTGACCCTCTTAAGCCCTCACTTCCACCCTATCCCCTTAACCCAATAACCACTCCTAACCTTTTTGGATACTAAGGGCAATTTAGCATGGCTAATCCACCTAACCTGCATGACTTCGGACTGTGAGAGGAAACCGGAGCACCTGGAGGAAACCCACTTAGACACGGGGAGAACGTGCAGACACCGCACAGACAGTGACCCAGCGGGGAATCGAACCTGGGACCCTGACGCTGTGAAGATGCCCTCCAGCTGAGAAGAAGATGAAACCTGCCTCAGATGATTCGGAGGTTGACTGGAAACTTTGAGTCAACCTTTGACAATGGGTTTTACATGGTAATTTAACCCCCTCAGTAGGATGCGTGTAGCTTGTGGGCGGATAACCATGTCAACACCTATCCGGCCCATGTGAAAATTGATCGGGGGCAGGATGGTGCTGACATGTTGGCCGGTGGTATGATTTTTCGGCCCACCTGCCTCCTTACCCACCCCCATCAGGGGCTGAAAATCCTATGCCCATTCTAAGTGGTAGGAAAAATGTGAGTATGCTGCTAAATCCAATTAGTAAACCAATTCTTGTTTGGATCCTTGGCCTGTTCTGCACTAAATCTGAAGCCTATTAGGGTAACTTCTACAAATATAACAATTACAATTCACACATGAATGCTTCGTAAATGAAAAAAGCCGGGAGTCCAAATTGTAAAAATTTCTCTGCTACCGCTGGTGAATATTTAGGCTGCAGTGAAACTGTTCCCAACCTTTCAAAGTGCAACAGCTTAAATATTTCCTTGAAGCTTCTATTTAGAAACTGTCAGAGAAGAGTTTCACTTGTCTCACTGAACAGAAGTGGGGAGATAACTCCTGGAAAAGTGTGGGGAAAGATTTCTCATACTACCTGGGATCCCGCTTCAGGCAACACTATCATGAAAGAGATTTTCCACTTTAGGGGAAGTGTGCCCTTTTATTATGGGTGGTCGACCCTGCTAATTACAAATCGAGGTCCTATAACAGACACAACCATTTTGATTGCTCGTTTTGAGTGTTGGGCCTCAATATCATTTTTCTGCTGGGCTCTGGATGCCAAACATGTGCATCAGTGAAACCTGTTGACTCGAATCTGTCCAGCAGCATGTTCCTGGGTTATAGTGGAGCACAGACTACCAGTGGCATGGGGTGGGTGCGGGGGAGCAGGGGGGTGTTGCAACACACCATTCTTGTGGAGCTTCTGAGTGCACTTCTGCTCTTCCTGGCTCCACAATATTATGTTTGGGCTTCCTGGGCAGGATTTAATGAGGGCACTGGGGAGTCCCTAATGTCTACCACAAGATTGGTGACATCCCGACTGGCCCAATCTCCTGGAGACTCCAGGGAATTAAGTCACTAGTTGTTGGCAGGAATCCTGCTGCCAGGTCTCCCAAATTCAAGGGAAACATTTAATTGCTTCACCCTACACCCACCCCGACCTTCCCCAGCACTTCAGAAATTCTGGCCCCAAGAACTGTTGGCCTATTAGAGGTTGGCAAATCTGCATTGTCATCAATGCCTCTGGGACTGGTGGCTGCCACTGGAAATATACTTGGGTCTTCATCAGGGACCATTATTAGATTCTTGGAGAAAGGGAAATGAGGGCAGAATGGAAGCCGCGGGGAGGAGGGTGCTGGAGAGGATTATCAGAGGAGTGGGCAGGTGGTGGGCTCTTTGCAAGCACCCCCTCATCCTTCCCGATGCTGGATGAATACCAGTAGCAGCGGGATGAACTCTCCAGTGGCCCTTAGTTGCCCACTTAAGGGTCTCAATTGATGGTGGAGGCGGTGGAGGTGTTTGTGAAGGCCTGGAGTCAAAATGAGAAATTTGGCTCTGGGTTTGGCTTTGGACTGAGGTAAAGAGGCTGAAATGCTTTTTTTAGTTTCATTTCTTGTCTGCTGTTTTTGGATGTTAATTTGTTTTGTATGAGGAATGGGAATGTTTGTGAGGTTTTTTTTCAGTTGGTTGGTGCGGAAGGGTAGTGTACCTTACGGTATAAGTTCATAAGTTCATAATATATAGGAGCAGAATTAGGCCATTCGGCCCATTGAGTCTGCTCTTCTATTCTATCCGGGCTGATATGTTCCTCATCTGCTACGTACAATGTTACATACCATTGCTTGATTGCGAAATCAGCCAGAGCATCTCGTCCCTCAAACAAATGACCGAGGAGCGGGAGTAGGCAATTTAGTCTCCCAAGCCTCACACCCTCAATGTGATCATGGCTGATCTCATCCTGGCCTCAACTCCACCGTCCTACCCATTCTTGACAACCCTTCAACCCATCACCAATTAAAAATCTGTGGCATGGGTTCAGCGGGTAGGAGCTTAGTGAACTTTGGGACTACGGAGGTTTACTGGAGCATGGTTTTTTGCACTGGTTTTGTTTGTCTTTTGTTTTCAGGGACTGGGCATGGGGAGGGGAGTGAGAAGAGGGTATTGAGGGATACGGCGCAAGGAAGTGCTGAGGGTTTTGGCAAAGGATGGTATCATGACTGGTACAGCCTTGGAGGGCTGAAGGGCCTGTTCCTGAGCTATTTTGTTCTTTGAGGGGGGAGGCCTAGCAGGGGCCTCCACACTAGCAAGTGTAGGCTGGCTATTGAATGGGAGTGTAGTGGGGAGAGGGGCCGTAATCATTGGAACCTGGTCGAACAGGTTTTGGTGGGCCTGGGAAGAGGTGGGGGGATGGAATCGATACTGGGAGAGGTATTTTCAAGAGGAAGTGGATAGGGGAATTTTGAGGGGGGGGGGGGCTTGACAGCAACAAAGGGATGGGGCGGGTGAGGCCCAGTGGGCAAGGCCTGGAGTTATGAAGATGGCAGATAGGAGGGGCGGGGAGGGGTGGAGAGAACCCTAGTCATAATAGTCATAATGGAACGTGAGGGGCTTGGGGAGACCAGTGAAGAGGTCGAGGGGAGCAGTCTACGAACATGGGGAGACGTGGGGGGGACTGTCATATTGTAAGGCGGAAACCCACTTTAGATACTTGGGGGTGTAGGTGGCACAGGATTGGGGGGAGGTTCCAAAGATATAATTCTACTAGTTTGGTGGAGAGGTGAAGGCTGATTTGGCAAGGTGGGACAACCTCCCTCTGACTTTGGCCGGCCGGGTGGAGGCAGTTAAAATGAATGTGCTACCGCAATCCTTTTTCCTATCTCAGTCCCTGCCGATCTTTCTACCCAAATCGTTTTTCAAG
The DNA here is from genome assembly GCF_902713615.1 of Scyliorhinus canicula. Classification (NCBI taxonomy): domain Eukaryota; kingdom Metazoa; phylum Chordata; class Chondrichthyes; order Carcharhiniformes; family Scyliorhinidae; genus Scyliorhinus; species Scyliorhinus canicula. The sequence goes on from NC_052146.1 coordinate 255,811,765, forward strand.
GAGGTGGATAAGTTGGGGGAGGTGACCAGAGTTAGGAGGGCGGTCTTGCAGAGAGGGCGGGGGACAGGACCTCGCAAACCTATTGTACTATAACTGAGTGGCAAACGCTGAGAAGGTGTGGAGCTTGGTCGAGGGTTAAGTCCCGGTGGGTTACGATGGAGGAGGGTTCGTGCAGGGGGTTGGAACTGAAGGTGTCGGCAACGGCGGTGTCCGGATGGCCCCGGGCAAGTATTCGGGAGCCCGGTAGTGGTGGCAACTTTAAAGATGTGGAGACATTTTAGACAGCACTTTAAGCTGGGGGCTGGGTTGGGAGGGATGCCAATTCGGGGGAATCATAGGTTCGAGCTGGGGAGGCTGAATGCGAGGTTTCAGAGATGGAGGAGAGGGGTATAAGGGCAGTGAAGGATCTGTTCCTGGGGGGGACAAATCATGAGGTTGGAGGAGATGGGAGAGAAGTACAGGTTGGCGCAGGCAGAAGAGTTTAGGTACCTACAGGTCTGGGATTTTGTGAGGAAGGAGCTATCGACCCTCCCTCACCGCTGCTGGAGGCGGTGCTGTCGGTTGGGGGGGAGGGGGGTGTCAGACAGTGGGGTGGTATCGGCGATCGATGGGAGGATTTTGGAGGAAGACATGGTGTCCATAGAGGGGATTAAGGCTAATTGGGTGGAAGAGCTAGGGGAGGCGATGGAAGAGGGTCTGTGGTGTGAGGTACTGTGAAGGGTGAATGCCTCAACCTCATGCGCGCAGTTGGGGCTGATACAATTGAAGGTCGTGTAGAGGGCGCACCTCACGAAAGCAAGGATGAGCTGGCTCTTCGAAGCGGCGGAGGATGTCTGTGAGTGGTGTGGGAGGCAAATCATGTGCATATGTTTTGGTTCTGTCCGAAGCTGCAGAGTATTGGAGGGAGGTATTTAACATCATGGGGGTGCTGCATATGGACTTGGAGCCGGGGGCCCTCAAGGCTATTTTCGAGATGTCGGACCGGCCCGAGTTGCAGGCGGGTGAGGGGTCAGACGATTTAGCCTTCGCCTCGCTGATTGCTTGCAGGCGGATCCTGTTGTGCTGGAGGTCAGATTCTCTGACCTGTGCCTCGGCGTGGCGGGGGGGGGGGGGGGGGGGGGGGGTGGGGGGGGGGGTGGGGGGGGGGTGGAGGGGGGGGGGGGGTGACCCGCTGGAATTTTTGACCCTGGAGAAGGTAAAGTTTCAGTTAAGGGGGCGAAGGAGGGGTTCTACAATTCATGGGGTTTGTTTATCATACATTTTCGGGGATTGGTTGCCGTTGAACATTAAGGGTGAGGGGGGGGGGGGGGGGGGGGGGGGGGAGGGAGGGAATGGGGTGTGTTTGTTATTTGCTTTTTATTTTTAACTTGTGAGCCGGTGTTTTAGTTTGCATATTGGTGGGGTTGCTTTGTTGGTGTTTCTCTGGAGTGTTTTTCTGTTTGCATGGTGAAAATTACAAAAATGATGAATAAAATTTTTTAAAACAATCATGCTCACTGTTTTTCCATTGGTTGTGTTACTGGTGAAACCAGATGGAATGTGCTCTGTCCCTTTGTCTTAGAAAATGGTCAAAGAGGAGCTTATGTTAACCGTATGACCTTGATTTGCACATTAAAAGATTGAGCATTATAAATTGGAACAGGACAGTAAGACGTTGCCTGATACTTTTAAGGTACGACTGTCTGGGTCTGCCCATTGAAAATTCCCCTGGAAACGTAATCCAGAATTTGCAATATTTGAAGAGATTATTCTTATTTGTTTAACTTTAAATAAGCAAACGATCGGCTGAAATTTGCAGATGGCGTAGATAGACATCAACATATTTGTTGCACTTCAGGTTCAGTGGAAGCCAGGTAGGGTTAATTTGTGGCTGCCAGCAGAACTTCAATCTAGGCAATCGGTAGACCATAGAACATACAGTGCAGAAGGAGGCCATTCAGCCCATCGAGTCTGCACTGACCCATTTAAGCCCTCACTTCCACCCTACCCCTGTAACCCAATAACCCCTCCTAACCGTTTTTGGTTACTAAGGGCAATTTATCATGGCCTAACCACCTAACCTGCACGTCTTTGACTGTGGGAGGAAACCGGAGCACCCGGAGGAAACCCACGCAGACACGGGGAGAACGTGCAAACTCCGCACAGACAGTGACCCAGCGGGGAATCGAACCTGGGACCCTGGCGCTGTGAAGCCACAGTGCTATCCACTTGTACTACCGTGCTGTCCCCCGGTAGTTGTGCTAATAATTAGGATGTATTCCTATAACCCCCATTGTTTGTTTCTATCAGTGCTGTTTTGAAATTGGGACGAAAGATATTGATCTTTCTTTATACACCTGATAGACTTGAATATGAGAAATGAACTCAAGTTTTATATTCCCCACTCTCAACCGCAGCAAAAGTGTATGTTTTTTCTTGACTGCTTTTTCGGGATGGAGTTAACTTTTCACAAACATATTTTAGCATGGAAACAGCAGTAAAAATGCAAGGACTTTGCAATGATTTTGCTTTCATAGAGGCTTGATTGTTCTGTCTCAAGTTTGTTCAGGTAAAAAACATTATTTTGATGCTTTTTAATTAAAGTAAACAGAAAGAAGACAACGCATCTCTGAATTGTCATTCACAGAGCTCTTTGTTACCTCCTCTCTGATTTTCAGAAAGCTCATGGGTAACTTTTCACCTTCTTCCCTTGAGTGGGCATTGCTAGGGCAGGATGCGGATCTGGCAGGAAGATCTGCACAGAACCTTCTGGATTGTTCCTCCATTGAAATCAATGGGAGGACGATCCGACGGGTTCTGTAAGGAGTGTGTGAACCACCCTTGCCAAATTTTCCCTTTTGCGCCACCCCCACATGGTGCTTATGCCCAATTGCTGAAGAAGGAAAGGCAGCACCCTTTTTACAGATGATTTCCATAATCGGGGAGAAGTGGCTTTAATTCATCCCATGCTCAGCCAACAGGACATGTACCTGCTGTGTCATGATGCAGCCCATGTTTTTATTTTCTTTGCCCGAGTTGTAGCCAAGAGCTGACAACAGTCATCAGAAGTGGGACTGACAGATTTGACTTGAACCCATGACCGGAGGGCTGAACATCTAAAAACTCGGCAGACTTGGCCAGCTGCATTTCTGTATTCTTTAATTATGTCAAAAGCGAGGGAAAAGTATATTTTCCTGATAGACAGTAATTACAGACAGTGTGGACATTGGCTTGCACATCTCTCTGCCTGTGCAAAAAATGTTTTATTCTGAATATATATCAAAGAGCGAATTCAAGATTTTCCTTTCAATGATGGTTGAGTGAAACATCCTTTAGAAAGCAATGACAACTGTGTAACGGATCTCATCAATTTTTTTCGGTATCCTTTACATTTGCAAGGGGGTATTTATAACTGGCCTTGTGAAAAATGAAGTCAAAATTAATGATTATGTCATAATATTCCCCAGTCCTTGGATCGATAAAGAATGCTAAAAACATATTTTGTTTGGCTTAATTTTTAAAACATCCATGAGTCTTTTCCCCTTGTTACTTGAAAATAAAGGGACACAGGGAACAAAATAAGATCTTCAATGCGTTAGATATGAAGAGTACAACAGACATGATAAAGGAAGGCCTGTATTTATACAAACACCTTTCTTAACTCAGAACTTCCCCAAAGTGTTTTACAGCGAACTAAGAACATCGATAGCGTCGTCACTGTTGTCATCTGAAAAACGCAGCAGGCAATTTTCACACAGCAGGCTCCCACAAATGACAATATGATAATGACCAGATAATCTGTTTTTGTGATGTTGATTGAGGGATAAATATTAGCTGGGAAGCTAGGGATAACTCCCCCGCTTTTCTTCAAAAACAGTGCAACATGATCCTTTGCATCCTCTTGATAGGGCAGGCAGCGCTTCAGATTAACATCTCAATCGAAGGACTGCACGTTTAACAGTGCAACACTCCCATAATACTTCACTGGATGAGTGTCAACCTTGATTTTTACCTTGGAGTGGTCTCAAACCCACATCTTCTAACTCATAAACAAGAGTGATACCAAGCCAGCCGCTGCCAGCACTACAAGCTTTGCTATCTTGGACAAGGAGATTGAATTGTAGATTTGGAAAATTTTGTTTCCATATCGTTGCATATATAACAAGTATAATACTTAATTAGCCCTGAGAGTTTTTAAAAAATGATTCTTCCCATACTGGCCTTTATGGTCTTATGGTCTTACGCCTACGTTTCTTTTGAAATCGAGATTACTTAAAATGATCACATTTTCATCAAAACTAGTTTTGCAATAAAAATTAATATGGTTTTGCGCATAGGGTTTGACAATGAAAGTGCTTTTAGGTAGACTGGTGGCATTATCCTTCTTGCTCCTTTTTGCATTGAACTGCTATGCATGCTTACTGAACTTTAGTTTTCACACAATATGCTGGTCACCAGAGAGTTCACAGCATGTTGGATATTCTGCAATGTCAATTTATGTAATATAGTTTTATCTTTGTTAGTTTTTATGAATTAAAGGTAATAGACGCAATCAGCACTGCAAAATATGTCAATGGACAACCTTTAGCTCACAGACCTTGTAAATTATCTTGCTTGCAAATTAATTTACCAAATGGCAAGGCCCCTGAGAATGTCCTCTACTGATGATTGCTGGTTTCACATGGTGCAGATATCACTGATTTGGCCAGCATTTACTGCCCATCCCTAAAAGGGCTGGTGTAGCACAGGGCTAAATCGCTGGCTTTGAAAGCAGACCAAGGCAGGCCAGCAGCACGGTTCAATTCCCGTACCAGCCTCCCTGAACAGGCGCCAGAATGTGGCGACTAGGGACTTTTCAAAGTAACTTCATTTGAAGCCTACTTGTGACAATAAGCGATTTTCATTTTCATTTTTTCATTTCTAATTGCGCTTGAGAAGATTGTGGTGAGTCATCTGAACTGCAGCAGTACATCTGGTGTAGGAACACCCATAGTGCTGTTAGGAGGCGAGTTCCAGGATTTTGACACCGCAACAGTGAAAGAACGACAATATAGTTTCAAGTCAGGGTGACATGTGGCTTGGAGGGGAACTTGCAGATAGTGGTGTTCCCGTACATCTGTTGCCCTTGTCCTTCTGGATGGGAGAGGTCACAGGTCTGGAAGGTGCTGTCAAAGGATCCTTGGTGAGTTGTTGTTGTGCATCTTGCAGATGAGGCATGCTGTTGCCACTGTGCACCAATAGTGGAGGGAGTGAATGTTGAAGGCTGGGATTCGGTGTACACAGTTTTTAGTTTCTTTCGTGTCTTATGGACATGTGACATACAAAAGTCAGGTTGCACCCTTATATTTGCAGCTTATTGTCAGTGGCTGTAAAGGGGTAAATTTTTGAAAGATTTTTGTAGGTAGCATTTTTTAGTAACTTCTTGATAGCCCAGTGGAAGTTGTTTTGTTGTTCAACAAAAGATGTAGAGGATGTGTCGACATTCTCCATGGTCCAGTGGCAGGGGTGTATCTGAATTCCCAGATTGTGCAGTGATGGGAAGGTATCTGTTTCCTGATGGTCCAATGGTGGTAATGTGTCTATTTTCCCTCATAGCCCAATGGTGGCGATATATTTACATTCCTTGCAATAAAATATTGAGGGATTGTTCTACATTCCACACGGTCCAGTAGTGGGTGGTGTGTCATGTTCCTCGGTCTAATGGTGAGAAGTGTTTCTAAGTCAGGTTATATCCTTTTTACATAGTTCCCCAAGGATGGCAATAATTGAGGTGGGAGTGGAGCTACTTTGTCCCTTTTCCCATGACAATTGTGAGGGAAGAGGATGCATTCCCCCCCCCCCCCCCCCCCCCCCCCCCCCCCCCCCCACCACTTTTTTAGTAATCCAGGAAGGTTGTGTCTGCTGCCAGGCCAGAAAAATCTGATTCAACTTCATTAAGCATTTTTCATAAAGTAAAATATTAATGCCCGTTGAATTGGAAAGTAAATGGCTATTTACGTTTTCTATACACGCTCAACCAATTTAATTCCAGCAATATTCATATTCCTTGATAGCTAATAAAAAGTACGAAATACAAACCACTTTTTAGTTGCATTCATCATCTCATTGACTCCAGTTAAATACAAAATTTTTTCCCTTCCCGACCCAAGATTCAGCCCAGCGTGTACACAAACACCTTGTAGGCATCATTTGTGTCCTTTCAATAATCTGTCAAATGAAACTCAGCTAAAGATCTTAACAATGAATAGTATAATGGGTCGGTGGTAAACCACAAGATGATTGGATGCTGGCTCGTACCTGCAATTTTTCACTCAACAAGTTTGTTTTGTTCAATTTTCTGGTCAGGGAGGGGAGAACAGTTCCACGGAGGAAATGAAGGAGAAATAAAAGAGTCACCCTTCATTACTCCCACGTACTTCAGAGGTACCACCTTAAAATGGGGAGGTCCTGAAACAGATTACTGGACACAGCAGTTGACATTAAAACAGTGTTTATGTTGGTGCGAGTGTCAAAAATCGTGAGGAAAATTATTTTATATAGATTGAAAAGAAAGTTAATAACAACATGATGTGCTTTACATTTGGAACACTCTTCCATTGTGACTTTATAATAAACTTGCGCCAAATAGTACACTAAATAGTTCACTGTGCATTCATGGTAAACAGAATTCAATTTTGAAGAGAGTGGGTTATTCAGTTAACAGGAACTGATAGTACATTCTGTTGGTAACTTCATTACAGTGTTAATGTAAGCCTACTTCTGACACTAATAATGATGATTATTATTATTCACATTATCAGCTGCAGTCATATAATTCTGGGTGTTATTTTCCTCACAAATATGTACAAGTACTTATTGTGATCTTTCCCATTAATCTTTGCTTTATGAGCTAATTCAGCTGGCCATTCCTTATCTGTTCTACATCATTCAACTATTTTGAGGGGATCCATAATTATCTTGAAGTGAAAGAAAAAAGGAGGGGGAAATCATGTAATTTGATCACCATTAAATAATCATCAATCAAAAATTAAAATGTGTTTATCAAATGACATGCAAATGTTATTTGGAGTGAGGATTTAAGATGTCATTGTATTTTGGTACTTTGTAATATACGGTGGCAGTAACCTTTCTTTATGATTGTAAACATGGGAGTACAAACAGCTGTTCTAAAGCAGGCATTTTAATGGAGCTGCCAGTCAGCATGTGAGCTGCTCTGTGGAGCCATTCCAAACCACTCAATCCCTAAATTAATTGCCCTGTTTGGAATCCAGTGTGTTTAATGTGGGAACACAATGTTGTATGTTACAACAGAATGATCAAAACTGGTGTTTGATTTAGGTGTGAGTGGGTTCAACCAATTTAGGTTTCTCCGAAACCTGGTTTCAGAAGTCTAGCGTCGACGGGCTACAAATAGCACATTTGCATGCTCGTTCTTGTGATTACGGTGTTGGAACAAAGAGGTGTGCATTGAAAATGCTTCATCCCCTTTTCTGAGAAAGTCCTTAATCTGACATCTATCGCTGATATCTGTCACATACTCTAAAATTAAGACACCAATGACATCCTGAAAACCACCCCTTTTAAAGTAATATTCCTTAAATCTCCGCTCTTGACAGTCCCACCATTTGCACAGTTACTGTAATAGGCTTATTTTTCAGAAAATAATGGATAAAATGTGACAAGCTATCCAGTGAATCTGAATGCATAATTGATTTAAAGGCATAAATTAATACAATAATGCCTTTATTGTGTGCCATTGCTGCCAAACCTACAAAAGAGCTGTGGAATAAAACATGGTTACATTTTTTGTGCTGAGAGCCATCAATATGTAATGCAGATTATCCCAATTCTTCTCATGTTTCCAGTATATGACTGCACTCAACTTAATTTGAATTTTCATCTCTCTGTTGCATGCAGGCAACCTTCACTGTTTAAACGGATGAATTAAAACGGTGAACATTTGAATAAGTATGTATGAAAATGATTCCGCAAAGATTTTTTTTGTTATAATTTAACATTCTTCATTGTTTGAAGAATTACAGAACAGAAAGGCTAAACATATTGAACAGACTGTGGCATATATGGAAGCACAAATGCAGAGGATTTGTTGGGAGATGGGTAAATAGTCATGGAACTGCATTTAATGTGGGTTTTAAATAGGACAAAGTCATCAAGGTACCAATGATGCTAATTGCACAAAAATGTCCAAAGCCCTGAGTAAAAAGCTGCTGAAATATTGTCCTTTAAATACTTCCCAATATAATCGATAAAACACAATATTATCCTATTCATGTGATGATGATACTCATCGGCTATGAAACAAAATCAGGCTGACACACTGAGTACAACTACGCAGACACTTGTTACAGGACAAATTGTACAGAAAAAACAAAAGCCAAAAAAAGAAATGCTGCTTTTAAGTACAGTCAATTCCAGTTCAGTGCATACCCGATCCAAGCATGGAATCCCAGCGTACCAAATCACTTCCAATTCATTCTCATTATTTAGAATTCCTGATCCAAGCATAACACTTAAATCGTAATCCTGATTGAGGCATAAAACTTTCCCAATTATTTATGTTTTCACTGACAAGCACACTGCATATTGTCAATCCATTGCCTAATTTCACATAAAGGCAGCAGTGCGTATTAGAATTCTAATCTTTTTTCACATTAACACCTTCTTGTAAAAGACAATTTGTGCTTTTTGGTGTTTAAATTTATACCCCATTTACACAGCCTTGTAGGGATCATATTTGTAGTCTGCTAATGCAAACTCAGCCCTTTTACTGCGATTTACAATGTACTGATGTGCAGTGTGTGGACAACTATAACATGACATAGGAGAGAAAATTAATGGGGACGTCTTCAAATGTACAGCGCAGAGTTCAGTGAGGGCAAATCTTGCCACTGGCACCTGAGGTGGGAGGAGGGAATGGGCTCTGTGCCCAGATCTCTTCCTCGTGTTGTTTACTCAGACAAACAACCTCATTTTAAAAAAAGGACATTTAGAAAAAAGACCTGCTGCATTTCGAAGCTCACTACACAAGATGATAATGGATGATTTGATTCCTCTATTCAGAGAAATCATAGAATCCCTACAGTGCAGAAGGAGGCCACTCGGCCCATCGAGTCTGCACTGATCGTCTGGAAGAGCACTTGACGTAAGCCAACTCCCCTGCCCTATCCCCGTAACCGTATAACCCCACCTAACCTTTTTGGACACTGGAGAAATTTAGCATGGCTAATCCACCTTAGCTGCACAACTTTGGACTGTGGGTGGAAACCGGAGCACCCGGAGGAAACCCCCGGAGACACAGGGAGAATGTGCAAACTCCACACAGACAGTCACCCAAGGCCAAATTGAACCACTGTGCCACTGCACTGCCCATAATGCCCCCCTCTCCTCCTTCAATTGATTCATAAATTATCTGAAGGTTTTTACCAGAACAACTTCTCCTGAAAGCTTATTCCACAGGTTATTCACTCTTTTCATGAAGAAATGCACAGCTATCCTAAAGGTACTCAATTTTAGTTTGAATTTGATTTTCCTGGTTCTGCTCATGCAGTTTAATTCAAAGTAATATTCCATGTTAACTTTTTCCGAATCTATTAACAATCTTATATAAGACCATCCTTTACACTTCTCCTTTCCAGAATGAAAAGCCTAATTTTCCCCAGTTGTTTTCTAAAACTCATGGGTGTGATTCAGTGACCGGATCCGGGTGATAGTGGGAGAGGGCAAAATTGTGATTCGTGCCAGGCGCAAAGCTTTTTGTGATTCACCAGGCTCCCTCCTGATGGCCATACCTGGATCTCGCCCAGAATTGGCGAGGAAATCATTAGCCCTAATTTGCATGCATTTCAAACTCATGAATGAGATTGAAGACGAATGCAATGGCCTCCTGGGAATTACCTGACTCCCCAGTGGGAAGTCAATTGGGAGTCGTTTAGTATTCCTTTTCAACAATGTGAAGCTGGCGGAATGGCTTCTGAGGGGAAGTGAGTAGTGAGTAGCCCTTTCAAGACCCACAGCAGGGGCAACCACAGCTCCAGTCCCTCTGTCCAACCAAACAGTTCCAGGACTGAGCCATGCTGAAGCTTCTCTCCTGGAAGTCAATTTCACTCCCTTTGACTGTGAGCAGCCTCTAGCTTCACAGCTGAAGGTTATTTCAAATGAGGAATTAGCCTTGTTAGTTGCGAGAGCACTTCACACACCTCAACGCGCAAGTGCCTCTTCGAAGGCCCAGGTGCCAGATCTCAGAGGGTGATTAATGCACTGCATGCCCAGCAAACAGTGTGCCTGAACTCGAGGAGCACCAGCACCATGGAAGCAGCTGGCAACAATCAAACAGCAAAGAGCAGGGCTTCACCACTGAGGACCCTCTCGTGGTCAAAGTATAAGTGTGTGGATGAGCAGAGGGCAGCTGAGCACGGCCTCCCTAATGTAGCCAACCGATGTCTGGGGTCTAGGGGCTCCTGATCTGGCTTGGGATGAGTATGCAGGACTGTACTCGTTGGAATATAGAAGGATGAGGGGGGATCTTATAGAAACATTTAAAATTATGAAGGGAATAGATAGGATAGATGCGGGCAGGTTGTTTCCACTGGCGGGTGACAGCAGAACTAGGGGGAATAGCCTCAAAATAAGGGGAAGTAGATTTAGGACTGAGTTTAGGAGGAACTTCTTCACCCAAAGGGTTGTGAATCTATGGAATTCCTTGCCCAGTGAAGCAGTTGAGGCTCCTTCATTACATGTTTTTAAGGTAAAGATAGATAGTTTTTTGAAGAATAAAGGGATTAAGGGTTATGGTGTTCGGGCCGGAAAGTGGAGCTGAGTCCACAAAAGATCAGCCATGATCTAATTGAATGGCGGAGCAGGCTCGAGGGGCCAGATGGCCTACTCCTGCTCCTAGTTCTTATGTTCTTATGTTGTTATGTTCTTATGAATACTGCCAGCACAACTGGCTCGCTAGATGCTGACTGATACCCATCCTCTGAATGGTGTCTGGTTTGGGGGCTTTTGATCTTGGACCACTGCTGGGGGGGGGGGGGAACAGGGGGTAGGGGTGCAGGCAGGCCCATTGTGAAGATTAACATGACAGAGGCATCACATGTATGAGGTGTGACATGTTTTAATAATGAACATTTTACTGTAACAGCTTTCCATTCCACCTAGCAACAATCAATAACCCCACTAGAGCCCACTCAGTGCTCCTCACTCTTCTTGATTTTTCATGGTCTAGTGCTATGTCTAGTTGTGTCCCCAGGATGCATATCAGAGGTAGAGGCAGCCTGCTGCTTTCCGCGCCCTGTACCCATTGATGCCCTTGCCGAATGATCTCTGAAGGGCTTGGAACCAGAGGGCCCCGACTGACGTACCAGTGTCAGTGCCGTCGTCGTGCCACTCTGTTCTGCCTGCTGCCCTGAGATGCACCGGTGTTAGGAGGCGGGGATTCGGAAGAAATGCAGACCACCGTAGTCTTGTTGGTGTCACGCCCTGGGTTGACCTCCAGCACTTCTTCCTCACTGATGGTGCCCTTAGGGACCTGGGAGATTCCATGGGACAGAGGGGCAGCTGGAGTGAGATCCAGATGCCCCTGAGTCATCTGGCTCTGCCACTCCTGAAGGGTCCCCATTGTCTGCATCATGATGTCGATGTCCTTAGTGATGGTCCTCAGTGCCTCAGCCACGCTCTGCAGTGCCTCGGCTATGTCCACTTCCATCCGTGACAGATCTCTAAGTGACTTGGGCATGATGTCGAGGCCCTCAGCCATGGTCATCACAGACTGAGTCATACATTACAAACCACCACTCAAGATACTGACGTTGTGCTCCAGGTTTTCCATTGCGGACGTCACCCTAGCAGTGTTGGCCTCAGTGGATCCTCACCTCTCTGGCGCAGGTCAACCTCGTTCTTTCCTCGGGCAGCCCCATGATTTCCAGGGTCCGTTCCTCATAGTGAGTGAGGACTCGAATCTCTGGAATTCCACCACCCATTTTGGCTCTTTCCTATTTATTTGGGGCTATCTTCTCCTGCGGGACAAAGAGAGGGAATTGTGAGATGCACGCTTGATGGATTGGGGGATCTATAACAGATGGCATGTGTAGGCACCGCATGTGGACATGCGGTTGTGCTGGTGGATGCCAGGGGGCATTGATGAATAAACCTGAAGATCAGATGTGGGGAGGGTGCGAGGAGTCAGCCAATGGATTGGGGAGGGTTAGTTTGGGAATTTGAGGGGTAGGAGGCAGCCTTGCAGCTTGTTGGAGGTCATTGTCCTTCTTTTGACATTGGATGGCGGTACTCCTGGTCATGCTGCCCACACTGATAGCCGCTGCCACAGCATTTCTGACTCTGCTGCGACCGGTCCTCCGACCCCTTCAGAGGAACAGCGCTGCCCAACTCTCATCCACAGCGTTGATAAACCTTGTGAGGTCAGCATCCCCAAAGTGAGGAGCAGGTCTGCGTGTTGCCTGGGAGTGAGTGATTTAAAAGCAGCCCCCCCTTGTTAGTGGCAAACAGCTGAGGCGCAAGTTGGACGAATCGGATGGCAAGGGAGCCAATAATGGCGAGAGGCTTGTGGGGCTCATTGTTGGCACTAAATGCCGTTGAATATAGGCTACGATCTCATCAACACGACCGTCGCAAAACTACCCTCCAAACGCGCCCAAAATTGGATTTTAACTTTAGGCTACTGAATCGCGTCCCCTAAGTGGGATTCTCCCGAATCCCCGCGATAGCCTGATGCCGCTGTAAAAGGTGGCGCGAACCACTCCGCATTGGGCCGACCAGAAGTTGTGGAATCCTCCGCACTTCCGGGGGCTAGGCCGGCGGAGGATGGGTTGGCGCCGCACCAACTGGCGCTGAAGGGCCGGCAACGAGTCAGTGCATGCGCAGAACCGCCGGCGTGGTTCCACGCATGCGCAGACCGGCCGGCATATTCTAGTGCATGCGCCGGGGGGTGTCGTCTCCGTGCCAGCCATGGCGGAGCCCTACAGTGGCTGGCGCGGAAGGAAGGAGTGCCCCCATGGTACAGGCTGCCGGCAGATCGGTGGGCCCTGATCGTGGGCCAGGCCACCGTGGGGGCCCCCACCTGGGGCTGGATCCCCCCCCCCCCCCTCTCCCCCCGAGGGCCGCACCAGCCAGCCTACCAGCCAGGTCCTGCCGTGTAGGACCATGCCCAATTCACGCCGTCAGGACTCGGCAGTAACCGCCGAGAATTGCCGGGTGGGGCGCTCCCAACGGCGCCCAACCGGCGCACCGTGATCCCCCCCCGCCCGAAAAACGGCGCCGGAGAATATGGCCGTCGCCGTCTGACTGGCAGGGGAGGGATTCACGCCGCCCCCCCTGGGATTCTCCGACCCGGCGACGGAGTCGGTGAATCGCGCCCCCTACCTCTGATGTTAAGCCTGATTAGAAGGGATGGGACTTCCAAATCATTCACAGCAAAGTATATGAATGTTAACAACTAAAAATGGATGAGTTAGGGTCAGGTCAGATTTTACAATTTTAAAAATCTGCTCACTTCTGCGTTCAACAGAGGGTCTCTGGCAAGGGTCCCTCCCAAGAGGCGGGGGATATTTACATATTTTAATGATGCTGGCAGTGAGGCAGCCAGGTTTCTGAGGCCTTAGGAAAGCCGACAGCTGATGTTGAGGACAACTTTAGAGAAGCTGACTGCTTTTGCAGCACTGTCTGAGGGCCAGGGACAGCACACCGATTTGTTCCTCAGTGCCTCCTGGCACCCACCCCCTTCATTCCCAGGTACATGCCACCTGCGATAGACCGCCCTGACCAAGCAAGCGTGTATCTCATAATTCCCTCTTTTTCTCCCCAGCACACTGAGATTCTACCTGTCAAGCCACCTCCTTGACAAGAGTCCCAGGATCACAGAAACTTCTCACCCCGCATCTTAGAACCGGATCCTCCTGGGTCTTGATTTGGGTGTAACTGCTCTTGGGGCCTGTATCGGAATCCTCTTGCCCGACTGGACTCCAGGCCTGTCAAACAGGGTGATTTCTGGTCGAGGATCCTGTCAAGCACAAAAGGCGCACGCAACAGAATTCCAACTCTTCAGCATATGGGGACAATCTGACTTCTGTGCAAAGCTGTGCTGCACCTGTCCTCCCAACACTCCCCGCATAAGAATCACAACCCTGTTAATATCAAGGCCGCTGATTCTACTTGGGATATCTTTGTTTGGAGTGGGCATGTTGCTCACACTTACCTACATGAATTCTTGGAGGCGATCTTTTTTTTTAACAAACAATTTTATTGAGGTATTTTAGGAATATAGAAAAAGTGACATTGTACAGTACCAACAAAAAAGAAGTCAAGACACAAATTACAAATTAAATATAGTGCAAACCACGGCTCTGTTCACGCATGGACCTGCCTCAATATCCCTCTACTCTACTCTACCCTACACATGCACACACACACACACACACACTACCCCCCCCCCCACCCCACCCCTCTGCTGTCGCCTACTCCTCTGCGAAGAAGTCAATAAATAGCTGCTACCTTCGGGCGAACCCGAGTAGCGAACCTCTCAAGGCGAACCTGACTTTTTCTAGGCCAAGAAAGCTCGCCATGTCCGATAGCCATACCTCAGCCCTCGGGTGCTTTGAGTCCCTCCATGCTAACAGTATTCGTCGCCGGGCTACCATGTAAGCAAAGGCCAGAACGTCGGCCTCTCTCTCTTTCTGGACGCCGGGGTCCTCCGAAACCCCAAAAATTGCCACGTCTGGGCTCATTACTACCCCAGTTTTCAATACCCAGGACATGACATCTGCGAATCCCTGCCAATACCCCTTGAGTTTAAGGCACGACCAGAAAATGTGTACATGGTTAGCTGGCCCTCCGGCACATCTAGCACGCTTGTCCTCCAGCCCGAAGAATCTGCTAATCCGGGCCACCGTCATGTGGGCCCGGTGCACAACATTAAACTGGATCAGGCTGAGCCTGGCGCATGTTGCAGTCGTGTTTACTCTGCTCAGGGCTTCTGCCCAAATACCGTCCTCCAGTTCCCCCCCGGGCTCCTCCTCCCACTTAAGCTTCAGGTCCTCGGTCTGCGTACCTTCAGCTCCCATTAGTTCCTTGCAGACGTCTGAAACTTTACCCTCTCCCACCTCTCCCCTAGAAACTACCCTGTCCTGCCTCCCCTTCGGCGGAAGACGTGGGAAGGACGGCACCAGTCTGCGTACAAAATCCCTCACCTGCAAGTATCTAAAGTCGTTCCCGCTCACCAGCCCAAACTTCTCCTCCAGCCCCTCATGCTCGGAGAGCTCCCTTCCAGGAACAGATCCCCCATCTTCACAATCCCCGCCCTCCTCCACAGTCGATACCCCCCGTCCACGTTCCCCGCGGCAAATCTGTGGTTGCTGCAGATTGGGGTCCACACCGATGTTCCTACCTCCCCTACACTGGCCCCAGATCTGAAGAGCCGCCACCACTATCGGGCTGGTGGAGTATCATGCCGGCGGAAACGGCAGAGGCGCCATGACCAGGACTGCTAAACTAGTGCCCCTGCACGAAGCAGCCTCCATCTGCTCCCAAACTGACCCCGCACCCACCATCCATTTCCTTGTCATCGCTGTGTTGGCTGCCCAGTAATAGTTGCTGAAGTTCGTCAACGCCAGCCTCCCTTCTCCTCTGCTCCTTTCAAGCATCACCCCCTTCACCCGTGGGGACTTCCCTGCCCGTACAAATCCCAGAATAATTTTATTCAGTCCGTCCACCAACTCCCTCCCCATTCTTACGAAGGTCAGTCCGTCCAGGAATCGCCTCATTCCCCCCCCCCCCCGGTCCCCCGGGTGGTTCCGAAGTGTACAGCTTCCTATAAAAGTTCCTAAAGACCTTGTTCAGCCCTGCCGGGTCAACCACTAGATCACCTTCCTCATCCACTATCCCTCCCTATTTCCCTAGCTGCTTCCCTCTTCCTCAGTTGCTGCGCAAGCATTCTACTGGCCTCCTCCCCATGCTCATAAATTGCGCCTTTTACCTTTCTAAGCTGCTCTACAGCCTTGCCTGTAGTCAGCACCCCAAATTCAGGCTGCAGCCTCTGTAGTTTCCTGAGTAACTCTGGCCTCGGGGATTCCGCGTAACTCTTGTCCGTCCGTAGAATTTCCTTAATCAGTCTCTGCCCTATCTGTCCTGTCCCTGTACGCCCGGATTGAAATCAGCTCCCCTCTCACCACTGCTTTCAGTGCCTCCCAGAGCGCCGCTGCCGAGACTTCTCCTGTATCATTCACCTGCAGGTAATTCTGCATGCATTCCCTCAGCCTCTCACACACCGCCTCGTCCGCGAGTAGTCCAACTTCCAGCCTCCATGGTGGGTGCTGAAACCTGTCCTTACAAAACTGCAGGTCCAGTGCGGAGCATGGTCCGATATGGCAATTGTCGAATATTCTGGCCCCACCATTCCGGCCAGCAGGTCCCTACTCACCACAAAGTAATCAATTAGGGAATACACCTTGTGGACTTGGGAGTAATACGAGAACTCCCTCGCCATCGGCCGGCTGAATCTCCACGGATCTGCTCCCCCCATTTGCTCCATGAACCCTCTCAGTTCCTTTGCCATTGCTGACAACCTGCCTGTTCTTGAGCATGACAGGTCCAGGCTCGGGTCCAGGACTGTATTAAAGTCCCCACCCATGATCAACTTACGTGAGTCCAAGTTGGGGATCTTCCCTCGCATCCTCCTAATAAAACCCACATCGTCCCAATTAGGGGCATACACACTGACCAGGACTACTTTCACCCCTTCGAGCTTACCCCTCACCATAACGAACCTGCCACCCCCATCCATGACTGTGCCCTCCATATCAAATTGTACCCTTTTATTAATCAGGCTGGCAACCCCCCTCGTCTTAGAATCAAGCCCCGAATGAAAGACCTGACTGACCCAGCCCTTCCTTAACCTAACCTGGTCTGCCACTTTCAGGTGCGCCTCCTGCAACAAGACTATGTCCGCCTTCAGAACCCGCAGATGCACAAACACACACGCCCTCTTCACTGGCCCGTTTAACCCTCTAACATTCCAGGTGATCAGTCTGGTTGAGGGGCACTTCCCCCCCCCCCAGGCCGATCAGCCATCCCCTTTCCTTGGCCAGCCCCCCCAGCAATGTGTCGTGCTTCCTCTGGCCCGCCTCCTGGCCAAGTCCACCCATGACCTCCTCACTGTTACCATGCCCAATTTCCATCCCCGTCAGCAGAGCAACTCCCCCCCCACCCCTCTCCCCCTAGCAACACCATCCTATCACCTAACCCCTGCTCTAATCTAACTATATGGACACCCCATCACCTCGGCTCCCATTGACTAGCTGCACTCAGCTAGCCTGGGGCTCCCAGCCTCGGCACCAGCCTGTCTCCCACCCATTGTTCCTAGTCACTCCCCCCCCCCCCCCCCCCGACCCCTCCACTTCCCCAGATCAGCCCTACTTAAGCAAACACTCTATAGAAGCTATAAACAACCCCCACAATAGCACAATTCAAGTTAAACAAGAAAAATGGAGATTAGAAATAACAGGCACTCTTCAGTCCTATCCATACAGACATAGAAAAAGATTGCATAAAGTTCCCCTGAAGTATCCATTTTAACCCAACCCTTTTAACTGTTTTCTTTATTAATTCCCCCCAGCCAAACTCCAACTAAGCAAAGAGCCCAATCAGGAAACATTCAGGAAAACCACGCAAAAAGGACGCAAAAACAAGAAAACAAAGATACATCCCAAAACGGGAGAGACACCACATATACTTAAAAGCTCTAACATGAGTCCAAACGTCCTCAGCTCAGAGCCAGCCCTTGCTTCTTAACGAAGTCCATCACACCTTCGGGTTCCTCGCCAGAAAAAGCAGCCCGAATTTCACCTTGTTTTTATACAGTATCTCCTTCACCTGCCTGTAGCCTCCACTCCTCCTGGCCACCTCCGCGCTCAAATCTTGGTACACACGCAGGGTGATATTGTCCCAAATACAGCTTTGTGTGCTCTTCACCCATTGCAGCACCCGCTCCTTGTCCAGGTACCTGTGAAAGCGTACCACCATCGCTCGTGGGGGACCCCCTTGTCACGGCTGCCTCACCTGCACTCTGTGTACCCTGTCCACCACCGGCGGGCGCGAGAACACCTCGTTCCCCAGCAACTTCTGAAACATTCCCTCCACATATGGGGCAGCGTCTAGCCCCTCTGCCCCCTCCGGGAGGCCCACAATTCTCATGTTCTGCCAGCGAGATCTGTTGTCCAGGTCCTCTAGCCTTTCCAGAAGCACTTTTTGCTGGTCCCTCAGCCTCCGAATTTCCACATTCCCCACAGTTTGAAAGTCAGCCTGTTCCTCCACTGACTTCTCCAACTGCTGGAGCTTCTCAGCCTGATCATCCAGCCTTTTTCCCATCCGATCAATCGACTTCTGAAGCAGCTCCAAGTTGTCACGCTTCAAAGCCAAAAAGCCCTCCTGCATATTCTGCAGCAGCTGCTCCATTGTGGGCTGGGCTGTCGGCTCCTTGCTCTGAACACCAGCCATGCTGGTCTCTCTCACAGCCTCCACTGTGCCCTTACTCGACCACTTCTTCTGCTGTTTACGGTCCCTCCGGCTTCTTAGGTCCATACAATTCTGTATGGGTCCTGTGCCTGAGTACTATTGCTTTCCAGTTCCGTGCTCAAAAGCGCAAAAAAGTCAGGGGAAAAGGTCCGAAAGTCCAACTGAAATGGGAGCCACCAAATGTGCGACCTACTCCCTCATAGCCGCCACCGGAAGTGTGATTTTTTTACTGCTTTGTGCTCCAGCTTAGTTTCAAGAATCTTTTATTGCTTTCACCTCTTCTCTGACTGTACTCCTACAGTAATGGTACTAAAATAATGTTTCATTATTGCTATAGAATCCCTACAATGCCGAAGGAGGTTGCGTTTGCGCTGACCCTCTGAAAGAGCACTCTACCCAGGCTCACTCCCCCACCCCCCCCTTCCCCGTAACCCCACCTAACCTACACATCTTTGGACATGATGGGGCAGTTTAGCATGGCCAATCTACTTAACCTGCACATCTTTGGACTGTGGGAGGAAACCGGAGCACCTGGAGGGAACCCATGCAGACATGGGAGAAAGTGCAAACCCCACACAGACAGTCACTCAAGGCCAGAATTGAACCCTGGTCCCTGTGAGGCTACAGTGCTAACCACTGTGCTACCATATCGCCCAATCTTTACCTTCGTTTTTTTCTAGATCTCGCTTTCCTTTAATCATTTTTTTTTCTTCCTTTTTATAAATTTAGAGTACCCAATTCATTTTTTCCAATTAAGGGGGAATTTAGCGAGGCCAATCCACCTAGTCTGCACTCCTTTGGATTGTGGGGGCGAAACCCTCACAAACACGGGGAGAATGTGCAAACTCCACATGGACAGTGACCCAGAGCTGGGATCGAACCTGGAACCTCGGCGCCATGAGGCAGATATGCTAACCACTGCGCCACCGTGCTGCCCTTTAATAAATTTTTTAACATGTTTCTGAAATTACTTGTATTTTTATCTTTTCACAATTTGTATGTTATTTTTCCTTTTTAGCTCACTTTTATTTATTTGTTGATGCATGCTAGACTTCCTTTTTTAGCTTGAGCTTGGAAATGTATTTACCCCTGAGTGTCCAGCATTGTACCTTCAAAGTTGCTCCATTTGCCGTCTATGGAACTGTTGTTAAACAATCTTTCCATTGTATTTGTTTTAGCTGTTCCCTCATTCCATTAAATTTAGATATTTTAAACTGATGTATCTGGCACCCGGTCCGATGCATTTTTGCTCCCAGAACATACTAAACTTTACCATTCTATGGTGGTTGTCATTCAAGAGAGCTATGCCTGGCATTACCATTGCATTTTCTGGGTCATTTACAAATGCCAGATCAAGAATAACATTGCCTCTTGGCTTCTTTGACTCACTAGATCAAGAAGCAGTCATGCATCTACCAGCTCCGATTCAAAATAGCTAGAGTTTATCTGGTTTAAACGATTTTCCATTGTTGACTCAACATTCTCAGCAAGTTTTTTTTGTTCCTACTTGGATAATGATCTTATCACGCAATTGTTCCACAATAAATTATTCAAATTATATGATCTGTAGTTCATATTCACTTTGGCCAGTCGACAGAACATGACATGGACCGTCATTGCCGTGGCTTGCGAGGCAGCCATCTTGCTGCGCACCCCACTGACCGCCTACCATGGCCCATGGTGACGCAGAGTGACACCGGCTGTATGGGTGTTCCCACCCCACTACTCCCGCACTCTACACTCCCTCCACCCCACAGACCACACAACCCCCCCCCCCCCCCCCCCCCAACAACCGGTTGCCACCCGGCATCAAGGATTTGTTTTTGTGTCATGTGTACTGAGGTACAGTTAAAAGCATTGTTCTGCATAAAACTGAGACAGATCATTCCGTACATGAAAAAAACATAGGACATACATAAATATACAATGTATATACATAGACTCAGGCATCGTGTGAAGCATACAGAAATGCAGTACTGATGTTTGAACAGATCAGATCAGTCCATACGAGGGTCATTCAGGAGTCTGGCAACAGCGGGGAAGAAGCTGTTTTTGAATCTGTTAGTGCGTGTTCTCAGGCCGTTGTATATTGTGCCTAATGGAAGTAGTTGTAAGAGTGAATACTGTGGGGATAGACAGAGTCAATGGATGGGAGGCAGGTTTGTGTGATGGACTGGGCTGTGTTCACGATTCTCGATAGTTTCTTATGGTCTTGGGCCGAGCGGTTGCCATACTAGACTGTGATTCAGCCTGATAGGATGCTTTCTGTGGTGTATCTGTAAAAATTGGTAAGAGAATTGGGAATACTCACAGTAGACCCTATAGGAGGGCGCTGGACAGGGACTGCAAAGTGTACCTCTGGCATGGGTAGGGCCAGCCACCGGTACCCCTGCTGGCAGGAATGAATGCCGAGGCCAGAGGCCCCCGTTTTGCCTGTCACTGATGTGACCAGGGGTGCGGTGTGGAGGCCAGAGTGCCAGGGTCAATGACCAGGGGTCAGTGTGGGATGGAGGGTGGGTGGGAGGGAGGCAGAAAAGGGGGGGCAGTGGGTGCAGTGCTGGCCAGAGCCATGATGTAGCCCATTGGACCTGGTTGAGCCAAGAGTACGCACCATGCTAACATGTTTGTCTTTCACCCCCTGCAGACAATGGACTTCGGACTCCAAGCAGGAATGGTGACCTTCATCCTAGCCGCCACAGCCCTGGGGATGCACTGAGGCGGTATGTGCAGGAGCTGCTCGGGAGGGCCCTGCAGCAGCAGAGCTTGCCCCATATCTGCCGGATCATGGAGCACCTGGAACCCAGGGGTATTGGGGGGGGGGGGGGGCGGGGGGACACACACCCAAACCTGGTGATGGTCGCCCTGAACTTTTAGGCAACGGGGTCCTTTCAAGCGCCGAGTGCGAACCTGTCCGGAATCTCACAGATCTCGGTGCAGAAATGCATCTGTGCTGTCATGGAGGCCCTACATGCCCGGTTGGCACAATATATCAAATTCAATGTGGACCGAGCACACCAGGATGCCCAGGCAGCAGGGTTCGCCGACATAGCCGGGAGGCCCCAGATCAAAGGGTTGATCGACAGGATGCATGTCGTGCAGGAGCACCAGCCCATGACAGGCCGATCTTCACAAACCGAAAGGGGTTCCACTCAATGAACGTGCAGCTGGTGTGTGACAATGAGCTGCACATCATGCAAGACTGCGCCCGATACCCGGGCAGTGTTCACGACGCCTTCATCCTGGCACACGTGACGGATCCTGACACTGTTGAGGCCCACCACCAGGCGACATGGGTCACCATTGTAGTCGTGGCTGATGATGCCTATCCAGAGTGATGCGACCATCAATTCACTCAAGGACACGAGTAGAAATAAACTGTGGCTTTAATCGACTTACAACAGAGCCTGCCTGTGACTAGCTGAACTGAAGACAGGCTCGCAAGACCGCAGCACTTTATACTTCCGGTTGTGGGAGAAGCCATGGGCGGAGCCATGGGCGGAGCCAAGGGTGGAGCCCTGTACATGCCCCTCATCACCCCCTGTGGGCAGAGCCGCACAACGGCTCACAGATGGAGCCCACAGGGACACAGTGATACACAGTGTGAATTTATCTTATACATTCACCACACAGAGGCCACAGACCGATGTGGAGACCCGCTACAACAACACCCATGCTGTGACCAGGGACATGATTGATGTCCTGAAGATGCTCAGGTGCCTGGACCGCTCTGGAGGAGCTTTCCAGTACAGCCCTCGGAGAGTCTCCCACAACATGGTAGCCTGCTGTGTCCTCCATAACATCATGCAGCAGAGGGGTGATGTGCTGGAGGACAGGGATGAATGCCAGGGCCTCGACTGATGGGGAAGATGCGGAGGTGGGCCAGGGCGTGCAGGACATGGGCTCTGGCAGGCCCAGGAGGCTGCACAACATGCGCGGCAGGGCAAACGCGCACAGGACGCTCTAATCGCCTTCAGCTTCACTGACTAGGGGGCCTGGCCAACGGCACAAACATCCTATTCCCCCTCCCCCCAACCCCAATCCCATAACCCTCTCCATAATTCCTACCTGCCTCACTATGGAGTGCAGGCCCTGGGTTGGCAGTAAAAGCGAGTCTGGACCATGGCATGGAGGATGATGACTACCCGCTCTGCGATGAGCTGTGGTGTGCCGCATTGTTAGACAAAGTCTGACTTCTGCCCTCGGTAGCACTTTCCACTGTCCACCTCCATGATCCCTGTATGTGAGCTGGCCTTTCCCCATTCCATCACATGGTTCCACCAAACCATTAGGATTAAGAGGGCGGGAGAGGGGCAGTGTACCAGAGTGATGTGTGGTATCCGATCTTGGGTCCCCATCTCATGTCCCCATCCAATGTCCACCAACGCCCCCCTCCCCCCACCCCCCCCCCCACCCAAACCCCCCATCACCCTCGCCCAGCCAGCCCAGCCCAGACCATCCCTCACATCCGTCTGATAAAGCACTGTGGCAGTTTGGAGCTTTTGTGCACAGGTGTTTATTTTGAACGTCACGGGTGAACATCTCCACAACGGTTTGTGCCTTAGCCCCTAACGCTATCCTGTGTCCTGCATATGTGCCACCCTAACTGGTATCTACCTTTCTGGCTTTATGGGCCTAATGCTACATCTAGGTGGATCCCCAGGCACTACATCTGGAGTGGAGGTGGCCTGCTGCGATTTCCGCCTTTTGACATGGGTCCCTTTTGGCAGCCGTTCTCTGGAGTGATCGGGCATGGATGGGCCCGGCAGTCGCTTGTGTGTCCCAAGTGGCATGGTGCCACCCTACACTGCCTGCTACTCATTGGATGCGCCAGGAACAGGAGGGGAGAGTCTGAGGTGCTGTGGTGTTCCAGCACTTCCCCTGCGGGAGTCATTGGTATGGGCCCCATCATCGCCTCCTCCTTGGGAGTGCACGGTGGCCTCTGGGCTACTCCTTAGGATGGGGTGCAAACGGAACGAACCCCTGGGGCTCCCCCGCCACCTGGCATTGCCAGTCCTCGGGGCCCGCTCTCTCTCAACCAGGGTCTCCATGCTCGTGGCCATGGAGCACAGTGACTGGGCCACCCCTCTCTGGGACTGTGCCATATCGCTCAGTGACTGTGCCACCTCCCTCCGGGACTTGCCCAGTTCAGCTCGCGCCTGGACAATGCCGTCAATGTCCTCAGTCATAACCCATTGCCAAGCTCTTGAGCGCAGCTGAAATGTCCACGTGGCCCTGGTACATAGCTGCCTGTGAGGGGCAGCCCTGTCCTGTGCCTTGGCAACCGTCTGCACAGAGTGCCCCACGCTGGCATCCTGAACCATGGCCGATACATTCACCCCCAAGGCATGCACCGCAGATGCCACCTCGGCAACATGCATGGTTGGTACCGCTTCCTTGCACTGTATGCGGTTGGAGTCCTCCAACTGCACTTATAGATGCTGGGTTGTTGCTGACAGCCTTCATTTGGCCCCGGCTCTGCATCTCCATTATTAATAGGACCACCCTTTCCAGAAACATGGACGGCAGTTAGTTCCTGTGGTCGCACTGCCCTCCAACTGTCCGCCCCTTTGGAATTCCTACCTCCGCCTGATATTATAATAATAATCACTTATTGTCACAAGTGGGCTTCAATTAAGTTACTGTGAAAAGCCCCTAGTTGCCACATTCCGGTGCCTGTGCGGGGAGGCTGGTACGGGAATTGAACCTGCGCTGCTGTTCTTGTTCTGCTTTACAAGCCAGCTGTTTAGCCCACTATGTTAAACCAGCCCCTATACCGCTGCATGTGTGTGGTGTGCACCAGATGGTGCCCCAGGAGACTCTTCACTAACATGCCCAAGAGGCGAGTGTAGTTGGGATCAGTAAGAAGTCTTACAACACCAGGTTAAAGTCCAACAGGTTTGGTCCACAACATTGTAGTTGGGATGGTGGAGCGTCTTAGTGACAGCTGTGATGGGAAGTCAGTGCCGCTCCCGGACTGGTGCCCCAGATATCTCGGGCTGGCGTATCGGGGCACGCGTCACAGTCCATTGCCTCCTTGTTGCTGGATTCTGCTTGGAGTCGGGGCGGGGGACACCAGAAGGGCCCGCTTCGTCGCCAGGTGATCCGGCAACACACAAGACATGACACGTGATTGGATTCGGGGATTGGAGTCATGTGGGGGTGGGTGGTGAGGGGGTGATGAGGAAGTGGTGTGGGGGCAGTGAGGATGTGGTGAGGGGATGGTGGGGGGGTGGTGAGTGGGGGGGTGGTGAGTGGGGGGTAAGTTGGGAGTGGGGTGGGAGTCGTGCCACGCATGCAAAGGGATCCGCAATGCAGCGGGGTCTCACTTGGTTTCCCAATGACGACATCCGCCTTGGGGACTGCCCTCTCTCTGGACGCAGCGTCCAAGTCCAGTGCCTGCTGCTCTGTGGCGCTAAGGACCCACAGGTCCGGCAGTACCCCTTCGGTCTTGATTTCCTCTCCTGTTATGCGCCATCGTCTCGGGGGGGGGGGGGGGGGGGGGGGGGGGGGGAACAGAAAGCACACTGTGTTAGACTGTCAGATCTGGACAGCACAAGACGGGGGGGGGGGGCAACTGGTGGCCTGGTCATGGTGGCCAGTATGGGTATTGACATGTGGTGCAGAGTGGGCATTGTGCACATTGCCGGCGGGTGAGTTTTGGTTGCCCTCCAAGTGGGGAGGGAGGGAATATGGGTGTTTGTGACGGGGATTGGTGCCAGAGGCACAGTTCACCTTGGCTGTCTGTGGTGAATCACAGTAGCGTAATTCACACGGTATTACACATGTTGTACTATGTCTCTGTAAGCTCGGCACACGAGCAGTTGCGCTGCTCTGCCACTAGGGGAGATGCACTGGGAGTGTACGGGAGTTTGTACTGGGCTCCACCCTTGGCTCCACCCACGGCTCCTCCCCCTAACCGGAAGTATAAAGGTTGATGCTGAGAGCCTGCCTGCCAGTTCATCTGGAGTTCATCGTGTCACAGGCAGGCTCTGTTGTAAGACGATTAAAACCACTGTTCACTTCTAACCACGTGTCACGTGAATTGATGGTCTCATTAATTTAATCGTCTTGAGAAACAGTAAGGAACGACTATGGAATCAGCCCTCAAGCCTGATCGACTGGAACTCGACCCACAAGATGCAGAGGTGAAATAGATCTTTTCACATTGGCTCCGATGTTTTAAGGCCTACCTGGCTGAAGCAAGCACCCCAGAAACGACGGAGGAGCAGAAACTCAGCCTACTGCACGCAAGGGTGAGCCATTGTATATCTACTCAGTTAAATTGTACCGGCTCATATACAGAGGCCCTGGCCCTACTCGACAAAATGTACGTGAGGCCCGCCAATGAGCTCTACACGCGCCACGTTTTTACTACCCACCGCCAGCACCCCACAGAATCGCTAGAAGAATTTCTAAGAGACTTAAAAGTCTTATCCCGGGACTGTAATTACCAGGCAGTAAATGCTGCTGAACATAGAGAACTTGCTGTCCGCGATGTCTTTGTTCCAGGCCTTAGATCAAATTACGTGCGCCAGCGACTGCTGGAGAAAGGGGCTCAAAATTTAGAAGAAACTGTTGAACTCGCTACAACTATGGAGGTCTCGTTTCGTAGCCTCACCTCGTTTCCTGCGGACTCCGCGACCCCGTCAGTCCCTGACCAGCGACTGCCCCAGGCCTGCACCGCGCGGCCGCCCAGCAACCATGCTGCCCCAGCCTACCATTTCTGTGGCCAGTCCCAGCACCCGCAGCTGCGGGCGAAAAAGTCACTACGCCAGAGTGTGCCTGGCAAGGAAGGCCCCAGCCCTTAACCCTCCCACGGCACAAAGCAACCGCTCGCCGCACTCGCAGGCCCGCAGGCCCCGGAACGCTGCGGCCTATACCCCGACTCCGCCCTGCCCGCCACGTGCGATCCATGGGGCCACCATCTTGGTGGACCCCCACCATGCTGCTGACCACATGCGACTCATGGGGGCCGCCACCTTGGACACCACCTTCCTCGCCGCCCACCACGTGCGATCCACGGGGGCGGCCATCTTGGGCTCCATCCTCTCCAAACTCAGAAAATTTGATTGACGACTGCGACCTCAGCGGGCACCAAGCGCAGCCGACCGAGCCACCGACGACCCGCAACTCAACGCAGTCATACTGGACCAATCACGCCCAAAACATCTCCACAACTCGATGACGACGGTCCAAATCAACGGGTACAGTACATCGTGCCTTTTCGACTCCGGGAGCACTGAGAGCTTCGTACACCCAGATCTGGTAAGATGCTGTTCACTCCCTGTTTTCCCTGCACGGCAAACTATCTCCCTCGCTTCGGGTTCCCACTCTGTCCATATCCAAGGGCGCACTGTCGCAACTCTAACAATCCAAGGCGCTAGCTACTCTACTTTCCAACTATACATCCTGCCCGAACTCTTATTGGGACTCGACTTTCAATGCAATCTCAAGAGTCTCACCCTCAGCTTCGGCGGACCCCTACCCCCACTCACTATCTGCAGCCTAGCCACGCTGCGAATCTCCCCCCCCCCCTCCCCCTCCTCCTCTCTTTGCCAACCTCACTCCGGACTGTAAACTCGTAGCCACTTGCAGCAGGCGGTACAGCCTACAGGACAGGGTGTTCATTCGATCCGAGGTCCGGAGGCTCTTACGTGAGGGGATCATAGAGGCCAGTAACAGTCCCTGGAGAGCTCAGGTGGTGGTCGTCAAGACCGGGGAAAAATTCTGCATGGTCATAGACTATAGTCAGACTATTAATCGGTTTATGCTCCTTGACGCGTACCCCCTCCCCAGGATTGCAGACATGGTGAATCAGATCGCCCAGTATCGGATTTTTTCCACTGTGGATCTGAAGTCTGCATACCACCAACTCTCAATCCGCCCGGAGGACCGCCACTTCACGGCGTTTGAGGCTGATGACCGCCTCTTCCACTTCCTCCGGGTCCTCTTTGGCGTCACGAATGGGGTTTCGGTGTTCCAACGAGCAATGGACCGAATGATGGACCAGTACGGGCTGCGGGCCACGTTTCCGTACTTGGATAACGTCACCATCTGCGGCTATGACCAGCAGGACCACGATGCCAACCTCAACCGATTTCTCCAGACGGCTCAGAAGCTTAACCTCACATACAACAAGGAGAAATGCGTTTTCCGCACAACCAGACTAGCCATCCTCGGCTATGTCTTGGAAAACGGAGTCCTGGGTCCCGACCCGGACCGTATGCGCCCCCTCTTAGAACTCCCCCTCCCTCATTGTCCCAAGGCCCTCAAACAGTGCCTGGGATTCTTTTCGTATTACGCCTGGTGGGTCCCTCAATATGCGGATAAAGCCCGCCCACTCTTTAAGGCCACACCTTTTTCTCCTGTCAGCTGAGGCTCGCCAGGCCTTCAACTGCATCAAGGAGGACATCGCCAAGGCTGCCATGTGGGCGGTGGATGAATCCGTCCCTTTCCAGGTTGAGAGTGTTGCCTCAGAGGTAGCTCTTGCAGCCACACTAAATCAGGCAGGGAGACCAGTCGCATTTTTCTCCCGAACCCTCTCTGCTTCGGAACTTCGACACTCCTCAGTCGAAAAGGAAGCACAAGCCATTGTGGAGGCTATTCATCACTGGAGGCACTACCTCGCAGGTAGAAGGTTCACCCTCATCACCGACCAAAGATCGGTTGCCTTCATGTTTGACAACTCGCAAAGGGGCAAAATTAAAAATAACAAAATTCTGAGGTGGAGGATCGAACTCTCCACCTACAAATACGATATTATGTATCGACCGGGGAAGCTCAACGAGCCCCCAGATGCCCTGTCCCGCGGGACGTGTGCCAGCGCACAGAGCGACCGCTTAAGCCATCCACAATGACCTCTGCCACCCGGGGGTCACCCGGCTCACCCACTACATTAAAGCCCAAAATCTGCCTTTCTCCACCGAGGAGGTAAAAGCCATCACCAGGGATTTGCCCGATCTGCGCGGAGTGCAAACTGCACTTCTACAGACCAGACAGGGCCCACCTGGTCAAGGCTTCTAGGCCCTTTGAACGCCTCGCTATCGATTTCAAAGGGCCACTCCCCTTGACTAACAGGAATGTGTACTTCCTGAACGTCATAGACGAGTTCTCATGTTTTCCCTTTGCTATCCCGTGCCCCGATATGACCTCCCACACAGTCATTAGGGCCCTGCATAGTATCTTCACCCTGTTTGGTTTCCCCAGCTATGTACACAACGACCGGGGTTTGTCCTTTATGAGCGACGAGCTGCATCAGTACCTGCTCGGCAAGGGCATCGCCTCGAGTAGGACTACCAGCTATAACCCCAGGGGGAACGGGCAGGTGGAGAGGGAGAATGCGACGGTCTGGAAGACCATCCTACTGACCCTCCGGTCCAGGAATCTCCCGATCTCCCATTGGCAAGAAGTCCTCCCCGACGCGCTCCACACTATTAGGTCCCTCTTATGTACCGCTACCAACCAGACCCCTCACGAGCGGCTCTTTATTTTCTCCAGGGGCACTACCACAGGGGTTTCGCTTCCGGAGGAGTACCGGGCCAAGTACTACTCCTGAAGCACGTCAGGGCAGACAAAACTGACCCACCCGTAGAGAAAGTGCTCCTACTGCATTCGAACCCCCAGTACGCCTTCGTAGAGTTCCCGTCAGGACACTGTATCCCTCCGGGACCTAGCACCTGCAGGATCCAACCCCCAACTACCACCGCCAAGGTACCCCTCACACTACATCCCACCCAACTTGCCCCCCACGCCCCCGCACCTACCAGTTCGCTACATTTGTTTCGCGCACCTGCGCATGCTAGCTCCCAGCGCCCCCAGTCCCCAGTCGAACCAGACGGGTACGAAGCTCGGGCGGAATCGTCCCCGGAGTCCGCCATCGTACCCCAACTGACGGTGCTCATCCAGCCACCAGAAGGAGCTGCGCCGCCGATCACAGCGGACAACTCGGCCACCGGACAGACTCAATCTGTAAGCCACCACCCCGACGGACTTGATTTTTTACAGGGGGTGAATGTGGTGAATCACAGTAGCGTAATTCACACGGTATTACACATGTTGTACTATGTCTCTGTAAGCTCGGCACACGAGCAGTTGCGCTGCTCTGCCACTAGGGAGAGAGGCACTGGGAGTGTACGGGAGTTTGCACTGGGCTCCACCCTTGGCTCCACCCACGGCTCCTCCCCCTAACCGGAAGTATAAAGGTTGATGCTGAGAGCCTGCCTGCCAGTTCATCTGGACTTCATCTTGTCACAGGCAGGCTCTGTTGTAAGACGATTAAAACCACTGTTCACTTCTAACCACGTGTCGCGTGAATTGATGGTCTCATCACCGTCTTGAGGAGGTAATGCAACATTTCCGGCACTGCTGTCCTGGTGGTAGGATCCAGAGTGCTCAGGCCTCTGCCACTTGCACCCAGCCCCAGAGTACAGCAGATGGTGGCAGCCTCCTTCCCACCCTGGGGAACAGGTAGTATGACTCTCCTCCAAGGCATCCAGCAGGGCCTGCGGTCGATTACATCTGCAACCCATGGGCATCACGACACCCGCACCCCCCCCCCCCCCCCCCCCCCCCCCCCCACCCGACCACACCACAAACTCTCGGCCCCAGAGGGGTGACCTATTCCCCCATCACTAAATGTTCTCACGACATCTCAACACACCACCCGGGCATGAGAGTGCCCCAGCCCCACCCTATCCATCCTTATTGGCATCGGGACATCATCCCCCCCTCACCCCCAAGTCAACATATCCCACAATGGGGGTCACTGAGGGTCACCCAGCTGTAAGGACCCCATCCCTTTCAGATTCCCCCCACTTCAGGCTCCCCCCCCTTCACAACCTCCCTTTATGCATCCCCTTCATGCCCCTCTTGATTCCTCATTTCATGGGCATGACCCCCCTCAGGCCACATCCCATGGCACTACCCCTGGCTCCCAAGCACTGCCCTGGCACTTGAAATGAAATGAAAATCGCTTATTGTCACGAGTAGCTTCAATTAAGTTACTGTGAAAAGCCCCTAGTCGCCACATTCCGGCACCTGTCCGGGGAGGCTGGTATGGGAATCGAACCGTGCTGCTGGCCTGCTTGGTCTGCTTCCCCGGCACCCGGGCAGTGCTAACTCGGTACGCCTGCAGTGCTAACATGGCACCCCTGCAATGCCACCCGGAACTGCCAGGGTGGCATGTTAGCACATCCCAGGTGCTAGGGTCAGTGCCAGGGCATTTTCTTGCTCTGTCTCTGACTATCCAAGGGCTCTACTGGCCTCCAAGCCACCTTGGCGTGATCAACGTTTCCATTTTGGAGACCAATACTAAGTGGTGCCAGCCTCAGGCTGCGCCAGTGGAACCGGTGAATCCCATGAGCTGGGAGATTCCGGCCTCGAATGGCTGTACATATTTAAATGAGTCGGGTACAGTGGGTTGGGTGCATCGCGGCGGCTCAGCGCCTGGCACGAAACCTACTTTTCCTCTTCCACTCATCACTGGGAATAGCGGGATTGGCCCATGGTGCAACACGGCCAGAAAACCCCACCCAATGTTGTGTATTTAAACTTTCAAAAGTGTTTGTTATATCACATAATAGACTTGTTGTAAGAATGAAGCCGAATTTGATGTAAAGAGGAAGTAGTGGCTTCTTATTTGCTTTTCAGCTTTTCCCATTTTACTTGGGTCACCACAATACTGGATGATTCTTCTCCATTTCCTCCTCTCAGTCACCCAGCCCCCTCCCAATCCCATTGTGTTTAGTCTCTCGGCAATGTAACTTTCTCCTTCTTCCTGGTAGCCCCATCACCGTCTCTCGCCTCACCGCCTTTCCCCTTTCTCTACAACAGAAGACCATACAATCTCAGTCTCTTAGCTACTTTCTTCAATGCTCCGACAATATTCACATAGCCCCTGCTGTGCTGGTTCCTGATTCTGCCCGTCCTCATTAATCCACACATCCATCTCAGTATCTGCATCTCATTATCCAGTCATTATTCCTCTCTTTTTGATGTCACCCAAGTCTCTGCATTTCACAACTGCCTTGTAGATTCTTCCATTCAGTTTCAGCAATTCTTTTCTGTCAGGTAACACTCTGTTACTTCCAATTACCCCAATCAGAGGTCATCTGTTGTTTCATTTCCATTTCCATACTTCCACCGTCTGCCTCCATTGACAGGAGGTAGTTGAAACTCCTCACTTTCTCCGAGTCTTCACACATAGGGCGAAATTCACCGAAGTCCATTGTGACGCCCTTGACCGGCGGGCAAAAACGGCGCTGGTGACTCAGGCGTCGGGGCCCGCTTATCAGCCCGAAATCTCCCGTCCCGAAAGGGCCAGCAGTGGAGTGACACTGTACGCGTCAGTTTCACCCGCTGCGGAAGTGGCGCGTCGATTGACATCGGGCGACATCATCAACGCCGCCCGGCATTGGGGGGGGGGTAGGTAGGGGGGGGATAGGTGGGTGGGTAGGTAGGGGGTGGTAGGTAGGGAGGGGTAGGTAGGGGAGGGGTAGGTGGGGGGGTAGGTAGGGGGGTAGGTAGGGGGTAGGTAGGTGGGGGGTAGTGTGGGGGGGGTAGGTGTAGGGGGGTAGGTACGGGGGTAGGTTAGGGGGGTAGGTGGGGGGGTAGGGGGTAGGTGGGGGTAGGTAGGGGGGTAGGGAGGGGGGGGTAGGTAGGTAGGGGGTAGGTAGGGGGGAGGGGGGGGTAGGTAGGGGGGGAGGAGGGGGGGTAGGTAGGGGGTAGGTAGGGGGGTAGGTGGGGGTAGGTAGGGGGGTAGGTAGGGGGGGTAGGTAGGGGGTAGGGGGGTAGGGGGGGGTAGGTGGGGGGTAGATGGGGTAGGTGGGGGGTAGGTAGGGGGTGTAGGGGGTAGGTGGGGGGGTGGGGGGTGGGGGGTAGGGGGGGGAGGGTGGGGGTGGTGGGGGTGGTGGGGGGGTGGTGGGGGGTGGGGGGTGTTGGGGGTGGGGGTGGGGGGGGGGGGGGGGGTGGGGGGGGGGGGCGATGGGGGGTGTGGGGGGTAGGGGTGTGGGGGGGGTGTGTGGGTGGGGTGTGGTGGGGTGGGGGGTAGGGGTGTGTGTGTGTGGGGGGGGTAGGGGAGTAGGGGTGGCAGAGTCCCGCAGCCAACACGGCTGGAATAGATGTGAATGCCTTGTTTTTTTTAAAATGGCGATTATATTGTGCTGCGTGCCTATCTGAGAGAGAGAAAAAATTTGCTGCACTCTTGGTGATACCTCATTATTTAGTACTCCAAATGTTGTGAAACTTAATTATGCCATCTTGCAGAACCTTGAGTTCCCCACCCCCCAACCCACCCCCCAACCCCCACCTACCCCGCCCACCCACCCCTACCCCTACCACCCCTAGCCCCTACTCCCCTCCACCCACCCCTCCCCTACCCCGCCACCCACCCCTACCCCGACCCCCCGGCACGCGATTTAAGTGATTTCACTCTCTCTCTTCACAAACCCCCCCCCCCCCCCCAACCCACCGCACCTCGAGGTAAGTGATTTATCTCTCTCTCGTTCCCACACCCCCCCCACCCCCCACATCCCACACACCCCCCACCCCTACCCCCCCTACCCCCCAACCCCACCCCTACCCCCTCCTACCCCTACCCCCCCCACCCCTACTCCCCCTACCACCAACCCCCCCTAACCCCCTACCCCCCTACCCCTTGCCCCCTACCCCTACCCCCCTACCCCCCACCCCACCCCCCTACCTCCCCAACCCCCCTACCCCTAACCCCCCCCTACCCCCCTACCCCCCCTACCCCCTACCCCTACCCTCTGGCACGCGATGTAAGTGATTTCACTCTCTCTTCACAACCCCCCCCCCCCGGGCACTCGATGTAGGTAACTGAACGGCGTCAACCATCATCAATGGTTGATGCCGTTATAAACCAACTTTGATTTTCGCCGACGTGACCCATGGACACGTCGGCGGGACTTCGGTCCGTTCGGGCCGGAGAATAATTAAGCCTAAAAAAACAATGGCATCCCGCCGGCGCCAGCCGTTCTCCGAGGCGGGCGGCGGGATTTGAAGAACGCCGTTTTATGGCGGGTGGGAGAATTTTGAACATGGCGGGAGCGGGAATATCGGCGCCCCCGGACGATTCTCCGACCCTGCGTGGGGTTGGAGAATTTCGCCCATAGAGTGGGATTTTCTGCTCCCCCATGGCATATTTTCCAGTATTGGAGGCAGCTCGCCATTGGCTGCTGGCAGGACCTTCCGGCCTCACTGATATCTACGGCGTTTTGTGCGGCTCGTCTGTCCTCCACCAGCGAACCCGCCATGAGGGGAAGGGGGAGTGGTGGGGGGAGGGACACCATTGGTAGGATTGGAACATCAGTGGGAAGGGCTGGGAAACCCGTCCACAATCTTTACACTTCTGCTCTGATCCTCTTCCCTAGGCCCTTAAAGGGGAAGTAGCAGCATGGGTACAAAATTGGCAAAGGGGTTGGCAATAAGAGAGTTGTCGTGACAGTTGTTTTTCAGGCTAGACCATTGCTATTCTCCTTAAACAAAGGAGGTTAAGCACAGTAGACCCACAAACCCCATCGTTCCCCTCCCCTCCCATTACAGTATATATCCGGCCCCATTTCCAGGCATCTAGCTTTGGTAAAGAGTCAACCAGACTCGAAACATCAGCTCCCTTTTCTCTCCACAGATGCTGTCAGATCTGTTGAGATTGTCCAGTATTTTCTGTTTCTGTTTGAGGCTAAACACAGAGTTGATAGTGGTGTTGGGAGTCATGAAAGGATTAGATAGAATAAATAAAGAGAAGACATTTTCAATGGCTGAAGGATTGATAAACAGAAGGCATAAATTTAAGACAAGAAAAAACAGAGGAAACATGAAAGTAAAACATTCTTATGCTGTGAGAGATTAGGAATTGGAATGCACTGACTGGTAATGTGGTGGATACAGATTCTACAGTAAATATCAGAAGTGAGTTAATTAAGTACTAGAAGGAAAAGAAAAATGTTTGGTTGAGAACCCAGACTCCCATGAAGGTTTTACTTTGTTGACAACTGAGGAGAGAGGAAATCTTTCCCTGATTGACGTATAATAAGCTACTTTTTCTGTGATCTGTTTTGTCAATGACTCAATGTTTATTTGTACAAGATAAAGAGGTGTCAAGTACTTACATCTTCTCCCATTGATATTTTGAAAGTCTAGTTGGCACTTCTAAAGGTCTGCAGTTTACTTTGAAAGAAAATTGTTTAGATAAAGGATCTGGATCGGCGCAGGCTGGGAGGGCCGAAGGGCCTGTTCCTGTGCTGTAATTTTCTTTGTTCTTTGTTCTTTGTTCTTGTTCTTCTCCACATGCAATTGTTACTATGGGGGTCATTGGTTCTATACAGTGTATATGCTGGGTGAATGGGCATGGAAGTGCCATGAGTTGGCAAGGAAGTGGCTTGGGAGGTGGGTAGAAGTCTTAGGGGTTATGAGGGATGAAGGCCATAGGGACAAAAATCTGAGCAAATAACTGGGACAAAGTCTCAGAGAACTGAGGTGGGCCTTTTAAACAGTCACTTTGGAACTCGTTCATCCCTGTGGCTGCCTCTGATATGCTTCTTGTGGGGGGGGGGGGGGGGGGGGTGGGCTGGACTCCATCCTGAACAAACCCCCCCCACCCCCGGTTGCCACAGAGTGAAAATTGGGTCTGATGGGGGCCCATGTAATTTTCTACCGAGACGGGTCAGCTGTGTCAGGAAATTTCCCGAAAAACCTGGGCCCAGCTTTTTTCTATTCACAGATGAAAAACAGTGATACGTCCACTTCAATAGTACAGCCTAAATATGCTCTCTAACTATTTCATACTATTATAACCAAACACTCAAATGTGATACCATTCATTGGCAGAATGATTCATTTGAAAACATTTTGTAAAAGAGCTATCAAATACATTTTATTTTAAATGAACAATAAACATTACAGTTATGAGCAACTTTACATGTGTTGGTGTACATATTTAAGCAACATTTTGTTTGCAGCCCAAGTATATGGCCTTTTGGAGCGTCAGCACATAACTGTTGTGGAAAGAGAGGAAGCAGTTTTGCACCCGTGACCCCAATTTAAGACCAAGCATTGCGGAGAAGCATTAACACTTCTGTGCAGGAAGAAAGAAAATCAAGGAATGCATCATCCTGAGGCTGCTCCCAGCCATTTGCTAGCAGCTGGTTTGAAATCTAAGCAATGGAGGTAGGGATCAGGTCCATGTCACTTAGTCATGTGGTTGTGGGAAAGACTAAGAAACATGGTGCAAACGGAGGCAATTTTTCTTTCCAAAATATACATATTTTCAATGATGACAGCCATTTTATTTCATTAAAATCTGTGCATGATGACCGTGGGGAGAAACAACCAATATGGCCTGTTTTTTCCCTTATTTTTAAAATAGAATTCATTGCTCGCTAATACATTACTGAGTTATTTATTGAACTGCCAATGATTTATGCCTAAGGCTTAATGGCTGTAATAGAATAAACCTTTTAAATTCCTTGAGACAGACTGGCAGTGCTGCCCCTTCAATAGTTGCACCTGAAGTGGGGAAGCCTTTGGGTAACCATAACATTTTCTTTTAACTGTTTCTTTCTTTGATACATTTGCTGTGCATTTAAAGTGTGTAATTTCTTGTCTACTAGACCTTGAATGATTTTGCACAAAGAATCAATAAAATTTCTAAGACTTTCATCATTGCAGTTACAAAAACATTGGTGCAGTTTGGTCACTCAGTCCAATATTAATCAGTAACCAGATACAATGGCTAATTTGATTATTGCTGCAAGACACATGGTGAAAACAAAGTTAAAAGTAAAGAAGAGGAAAAGGGTTGTCATGGGACAATTGAGAAAAATTGGGAACAAGTATAAATTGTTGTTTCAAATGGTGCAGTGTTCATATTTTCCTTTGCTTCACATTGTCAACGTCTTATATTTATGTAGCATTTTTAATATAGAAATGTATCCCCGCGCAGTTTGGGGCTGAAGGTAGGGCCCAGCAAGTGTTGAAGAGAGATTAGGCCATGTGGTCAAGAGGATGGTTAAAAAGTTAGGTTTAAAGGTTCAATGTCAGGAGAGATTTTGCAAGGCAAAAGAGTTTAGGATGAGTTCCAAACTGATGGAGAAGATAACTGAAGGCAGATGGTAATATGAAGACAGAAGAATTGATATTAGTCTGAATATGGCTGTATGAGTTTCTCAGCTAAAAGAAAATGTTATGTTATCCAAAGGCTGTGTGAGTTTCACAATTAAGGTTGTGCACCACCATGGTAAGATTTATAGATGAGGAGGAGGAATTTGAAGTCTGTGGAATAGGTCTTGGCCCTTTTCTGGGCCTAGAAGTGGTGCTGTGCAACCAGTATGTGTCTCAATCAGAAGGCTTGGGACCGCAGCTAACACATTTACCCATAGGTGTTCAGAATGATTGCCTTGCCGGCAGTGGCAAACTAGTTAAGTCCAGTGAGGGAGGTATGAGGGAGGGGTTGGAGGGAGTTTGAACTGACAGCTGGGGTGCTGGGAGTGGCAACACCACTCTCAAAGCCTGGAGTAAGGGTGTGCATTGTACAAGCTCCACCTATTAGTAGTTGAAAGCTGCAAGCGGAGTCCAATAACAGATATGGGACCTTGATTTACATGTCAAAACACTCTCTCTCCTAGGATCAAGGGAAATGTAGCAGGCAGGAAAAGGAAGAGGCAC
Source organism: Scyliorhinus canicula (assembly GCF_902713615.1). Classification (NCBI taxonomy): domain Eukaryota; kingdom Metazoa; phylum Chordata; class Chondrichthyes; order Carcharhiniformes; family Scyliorhinidae; genus Scyliorhinus; species Scyliorhinus canicula. The sequence goes on from NC_052146.1 coordinate 255,848,968, forward strand.
ACAACCAGCCAGAATCATACTGATGGCAGAACCGGTTCAAAGGGCTGTGTAATCCTTCTATTTGTTAAGTTCAGGGAAATGGGTGAACATCTCCATCAAATTTTCACCTCCTGACCCCACCAAACAGATAATATAGCTGAGGGTAATGTTTGGATGAGAAACATGATTGGGTCAAGAAATTAACATTAGGCACGTTGGAGGTGATCTTGTGGCCAAAGAAATAGAAATAATTTTAGGAACTCTAATGGTAGTATTCAGTGGACCTATGAAGACAGTGCCAAGGGACAAAAACACGAAGGAGGGGCAGTGATGGAAGGTGGCATAGCTGATTTGGTTGGAAGGCACAAAGGGGCTTTGGACAATGAAAAGGGATCATGCACTGACAGTCACATAGAATGTGTTTGGCACCTGACTTGATCAATCTGATGACAGTGGGTAAGCAGGGCCGGCTCAAGGCACCGGCAACTCGGGCAGTCGCCCGGGGCGCCATGTGCTGGGGGGCGCCAGAGACTCGGGTCCCGCGCATGCGCAGTTGGGCCGGTGCCAACCAGCGCATGCGCGGTGGCCGCCCTCCCCCAGGGCTGCCCCCCCCGGTCCGCCCCCCCGCTCTGTCTGCTCCCCCCGCCCCCCCCCACTCGGTCCGCTCCCCCCGCCCCCCCCCCGCTCGGTCCGCTCCCCCCCGCCCCCCCCGCTTGGTCCGCTCCCCCCGCCCCCCCCTCGGTCCCCCCCCGCCACCCCCCCCTCGGTCCCCCCCCTCGGGTCCGCCCCCCCCTCGGGTCCGCTCCCCCCGCCCCCCCCTCGGGTCCGCCCCCCCCTCGGGTCCGCCCCCCCGCCCCCCCCTCGGGTCCGTCCCCCCGCCCCCCCCCTCGGGTCCGCCCCCCCCTCGGGTCCGCCCCCCCCGCCCCCGCCCCCGCCCCCCGCCCCACCCTGGCCTCGGCCCCGCCCCGCCCCCCCCTCGGCCCCGCCCCCGCCCCCCTCGGCCCCGCCCCCCTCGGCCCCGCCCCCTCCTCGGCCCCGGACCCGCCCCCCGCCCGCCCCCCCCCAAGGGCGCCGAAGTTCAGCTTGCCCGGGGTGCCAGCAACCCTAGGGCCGGCGCTGTGGGTGAGGCAGACACTCAGAATGAAAGAATACTAGTAGAAAGCGGTGCGAGGAGTTGGCATGAAGATGGGCAGAGAAAAAAAATGCTCCAAGATTTTAGAAAGGAAGAGAGACTGGAGTTTTAATTTAATGATTTTTATTGTCACAAGTAGGCTTACATTAACACTGCAATGAAGTTACTGTGAAAAGCCCCTAGTCGCCACATTCTGGCGCCTGTTCGGGTACACAGAGGGAGAATTCAGAATGTCTAAATTATTTAATAGCACACCTTCCCGGACTTGTGGGGGGAAATTGGAGCACCCGGAGGAAACTCACGCAGACACTGGGAGAAGAACGTGCAAACTCCGCACAGACAGTGACCCAAGCAGGAATCGAATCTGGGACGCGGGCGCTGTGAAGCCACAGTGCTAACCACTGTGCTACCATGCTGCCCACATGGTGGTATTGGTGGAGGTCATGCTGTCAGCTCACTGTATGAAAAGGAGTGTAAAGATGGGGTTGCATCAGAAGGGCATAGTTAAGGCTATGGCATGTATAGCGTGCTTTCATAATGAAAAGGGATATACCTAAATAAGTCCTTTGCTCTATTCTATGAGGGGATCGGAGAAATTGTAGACGTTGAGGGCAGGCTTAATTTTGAATAATGTTTGAGAAAAGACAGCAGTTGACCATGCTGGTGAGTAATGGCTTTCATGAGAACTTTGTGTGTATGGAACTGCACACGAGTACACACAAAACAAAGGATCATTCATTTTATAATCCATTCTGACAATCTGTGATTGTCTTTGATGTATACCTATGTTATATTCTGAATCTGCTTTATGGGTTTCCTTATATTAAGGCTGTGAATTAGAGAGGGTCACAGTTTTCAAAAACATGGATTCAGTGGGGAGGAATCTTGCACTATAGTTCCAATATCAGGAATAAACAAAGATTCAGATACAAATCAAAGCTAAATTTCAGCCTCATCTAAACCCTGAAGGTAACTTTCACCAGGTCTTGTCCGGCAAGGTACCTCTTAATTGGGTTTCAGAGCTCACACCCTCTCTCCCAAGCCATGGCTGAACCTCTTCCCCATCTTTATTGTCACAAGTAGGTTTACATTAACACGCCAATGAAGTTACAGGGAAAAGCCCTGAGTCACCACATTCCGGCATCTATTCGGCTATACTGAGGAAGAATTCAGAATGTCCAAATTACCTAACAGCACGTCTTTCGGGACTTGTGGGAGGAAACCGGAGCACCCGGAGGAAACCCACGCAGACATAGGGAGAACATGCAGACTCCACACAGACAGTGACCCAAGCCGGAAATCGAACCTGGGACCCTGGAGCTGTGAAGCAACAGTGTTGCTGTGCTACAGTGCCACCCACTTTGCTACCGTGCATTTTGCATACAACTTGTATGGAACACTAAGCATAGTGGACATGGTGAGAAAATACATTTATTGCAGCAAAACAATAAACGTTTGTATATTACTTGGCTAGACATCTGCTTCAGAGTATTCTTTCAAATTCTGGGCATTACATTTTAGAAAGGACAAGGCTTTAGACAGGGTACAAAGGAGATTTACTAGAATGATACAGCGGGACTCTCTGTTGGCTGAAGCCAAAATTGCAAAACATGATTGGGCGAAGAATAGGTTCTGACACTAAAATCGCAGCGGGCGCCGATTTGACGTTCAATCGCTATTCTCTGTCACCTTGACAGCGGCGTCAATGCGGTCCGGAATGCACGTACAGTAAACACAGTTTACATGTCATTAGTGGGCCTGATCCAGAATTCTCTGGGGCCTTTGCGATGTTCTGCCTCCGATGTGCCGAGTTCCCGATGACGCCATTCACTTGTGCTTCTGAAAATCGTGAAACCGCCGTCATGGCTGCAGAGGGAGAGGGGGCGGGGGCAGAAAGTGTCCAACATCGCCATCGTTTGCTGACAGTTGTTCCGCTGGTCGGGGGTCTTCTGCCAAGGCTGGGGGGTGGCCAGGAGGTGGGCTGTGCAGTCGGGGTGGACGGGCACGGAACACCATTGCCGCAGCCAGCAAGGCAACCATGCAGCTGCACACGCCGCTAACAGCCCACTGTAAACACGGGGCATATAGGTGTCCAAGCCGGCCACCCCCCTAGGTGCCCTCTAGCCCCAGCCGAGCCATCAGCTGTACAGGCGTGTCCAGCACAACCAGTGCCATCTTATTGGCTGGGATGATTGTGTGTGGGATTGTAATGTGTATATGCGGCTGCAGCTTGTCAACTTCCTGAGTGTCAATCATGGACCCAGCGAATCCCGCACCCCTTTTCATTGGAATCGATTGTGTTCAACGTGGTGCTGGTGCTAGCCTCTCCACAGTGGCTGAATCGATCCAGGTTCGGCGCCAGTTTTGCCGTCATGAAAGTCAAGAAATTCTGCCCTGGCATCAACATTCATCTCAGAAATGCAGAAACCCACCCAAATAGTGAGGAGAGGCTGGAGAAACTGATATTGCTCTCCCTAGAGCAGGGAAGGAGAAAGAGAGATATAATACAAGTGTTCAACGTTATGGAGGGTTTTGATCAAGTATATAAGGGGAATGCTTTCCACTGGCATTGGGGCTGGTAAACTATGGGCATTGTTTTGAAATAATTGTCAAAAAATGCCAAGAGTGAGATGAGGAGAATTGCTTTTACTTTGATCTGGAATTCATTACATTAAAACTGTGGAAGAAGATTCAATATTAGCTTTAATGGAGGAGGCATATATATACTTAAGAACAGCAGAGCTGCACCAAATAAAAGGCCTGAAAGATACCATGCAGACTTTGTGCCAAGCAAACTGTGTGTTCTATGAGAAGGAACATATGCACGGGATTATGCAAAATCATTTAAAGGGATGGTGCAATCAAATGAACTGGCCGCAGGCAACAACTAGCCCGAAAATAAGAGGGAGTTCCTGTTGGTAGGTCCGATGTGTAAGGGAGAGAGAGATAAATGCATGATTGCAGTTCTGCTTTGCAAATGCACGAAAGATTTTCAAATAACAACTGTGGCATGAATTTTCATTTTTACCGCAGAGTGTGAAATAGGCTCCCGCAGGATCACATTAAGGATCTCATCAGCGATTTACCAAGCAGGATTCTTCAGTGTCCTTTTGGGATCATTAACTTCAGGTGAGTGATTTTTAAAAAGTGTTTTAAAAATTCCATGGAGCCAGCAGGAACACTTGTTCTTAAAAAAATATATTTGATTCCAAACCATGCAGAAAGCTCCAAATTCATAAAAACAAAATCAAATTACAGCTTGTCATTTTTTGTCTCTTCTCCAAAGTTAACTAACTTTGTCCCCCAACCCCACTCCCCTCCACCCCCTCCCTCCTCACCCCCATCTCCAGGAGGAGTACTTCTGCACAGAACTCTCACAGATTCCACAGGAGTCATGATTGCCTCACCTCCACCCCCTGGATCATATAGCCTGTTATGATATGCCTTTAAGAGATTGTAAAATAGCATCACTAGAAAGGAAATGTGTCAGGCCATCCCGTCTCCGTTTCACTTTTGCTTTAAGCAGAGAATAGGCACACAGCTTTGACATCTTCAAGCTTTATGCCTATGTGTAACTGTTCTCATGTGCCTAGTCTTAATAAATAAACCCCCAATCTGTTTACCCAATTCCCTATGAGAGATTAGTGCCTTGCCACTTATGTAGCAAATTAACTCAAGGGCTTATATCATTATATTAACACAGCCACGAAGCTCCCATGGCCCACTCAAATTCCCCCTTCACTGAGCTTAGTTGAGTGTCATGCCTGCAAGGTTAGCAGTCTGATACCTGTGTCTTCCCTTGAGTGAGCATCCATTGATTTCCATTGTTCCTCAAATCTCAGAGTTTAGACGTAAGCGGATCCAGCAGTGTTGAGTCTGGGACTGAAAACAAAGCCAGACTAATTTCTTGGCTATGATACATTTACCTTGTCAGTAATGTACTATGTTTCCTAGGTAAATTTACTGCATTATTGATATAGGTGAGCTATTGCCAATTGTACATTGCAACAGGGCTGCATTGAACATCAGAACAGTGCTCAAGTTCCAAACTACACAAGCAACACCATGGGAAACCTATTAGCTGTAATCACTGAAATAAATATATGTAGAGCAGTAAAGGTTTATATTGAACCTATAAGATATTTACAATTTGTATTTCTAAATGAAAAAGGATATATGTAATGTACAATAATTTCTACTAAACTGGGAAATTAAGGACGGATAAGTCAATTGAAAGCAAAGAACTTTTGGTTATGGTGCTATATGCAATTCTGCAGTGCAGATTAGACTGAGTCCATTATTGCTTTTCAATTACAATTTTAGTTAGTATTGTATCTTTAGCTTTAGGATTTGTCATCCACTTTCATAACTTGTTGTTCCAGCTCAGACATTGATTGATTGAGTAAGTGGTCAATAGCGCAAGATTCTCCACTTCCGTTGATGACATGTTGAAAGGAGACATCGGCTGATGACCCATGTTGTGCTAAAGTGTTCCAAGAGACATCCTCAATTATACCTGATTGTCTCTAATCGACTATGACAGCACATTGTCCAGTCAATCAGTCTGTTGTATTTCCCAAGAATGTACAGGCTCACAAAGAAACACAATGGGCAATATTTCTAGACTATGGGTGGGATTCTCCATTTGAGTGACTAATAATAATAATCTTTATTAGTATCACAGGGACGCTTACATTAACACTGCAATGAAGTTATTGTGCAAATCCCTGAGTCGCCACATTCCGGGTACACTGAGGGAGAATTCAGAATGTCCAATTCACCTAACAAGCACGTCTTTCGGGACTGGAGGAAGGAAACCAGAGTGCCTGGAAGAAACCCATGCAGACACAGGGAGAATGTGCACACTCCGCACAGACAGTGACCCAAGCTGGAAATCGAAACCGGGGGCGGGATTCTCCCCTACCCGGCGTGACGGAGGGTGCCGGCGTAGGGGAGTGGCGCCAACCACTCAGGGGTCGCGCCTCCTCCAAAGGTGGGGAATTCTCCCCACCTTTGGGGGCCAGCCCCGCGCCGGAGCAGTTTGCACCGGTAGACTGGCGCAAACACCCGGCGCAGTCGGCAGCGGGGCTGGCCGAAAGGCTTTCGGCGGTCGGCGCATGCGCCGGCAGTGACGTCAGCGGCAGCTGGCCGCTGACCTCACTGCCGGCGCATGCGCGATGCGGGGTTCTCCTCCGCGTCCGCCATGGCGGAGGCCGTGGCGGAGCGGAAGGAGAAAGAGTGCCCCCACGGCACTGCCCCGCGGAGTGAGCGGGGGGCCCTGATCGCGGGCCAGGCTTCCGTGGGGCACCCCCCTGGGTCCGATCGCCCCCCGCCCCCCCCAGGACCCCGGGGGCCCGCTCGCGCCGCTGAGTCCGCCGTTTCTGAGGTGGTGTACACCTCGGCGGCGGGAGAAGGCCTCCCAGCGGCGGGACTTCGGCCCATCCGGGCCGGAGATTTAAAGGTGAGTTTAAAAAAAATGAAATCCCGCCGGCGCCAGCTGTTTTCACAGGCTGCCGGCGGGATTTGCACAACGCCGGTTTTTTACCGGCGGGAGAATTAGGAGACCTGCGGGAGCGGAAATCACGCCGCTTCCCGCCAATTCTCCGACCCTGCGTGGGGTCGGAGAATCCCGCCCCGGGTCTCTGGCACTGTGAAGCAACAGAGCTAACCACTGTGCTACCATGCCGCCCGACACGGTAGTACACCCATTCAAGTTGCTCCCCCACTGTAGGGGGAGCAGGGGAAGAGCAGAGCGCACCACGAACAGTGGACGCATACATTCACCCTGGCAAACTGCACCTCTCAGGGTGCATGCCCCACCAGTAGCACTCTCAGCTAGCCCACTCTGCAGGACCATCGGCTGTCACCAAGCCCCACCTTTACACTGCCCTCCTGCTCCCATTCATCCAGGAAGCAGACAGACAGGCACAACCTGAATGTCACACACAGGACCCAAGCACACAGCAGCTATGGTCCCAATGGGTGCTCAGACTCCTCAACCAGCCCCATCCATTGGCGCTACCTGCATGCATGCCACCAAGCATGGCGCTGGTCGGTGATGCACGCTGCCCCCCCCCCTCAACCTCACCCCACAACCGGGTGCCACCGGGCGACTACAGTTGAACAGAGAGATTGTGCAACATCTCTGCCAGATTATGGCGCACCTGGAATCGTGGGGGTATGGGGGAGGTGACAGCTACCCTGAACCTTTATGCCATGGTGTCCTCCCAGGTGTTGAGTGAGGACCTGTCTGGGATCTTGTACATGTCTGTTCACAGGTGCATCCATGCCATCACTGATGTCTTATATCCCCGGCAGCACAACATATTAACTTCAATGTAAACTGAGCCCACCCGATTGCCTAGGCAGCGGCATGCCCCAGATCCAGGGGGTGATCAATGGGTCACATGTTCCCCTACGGGCAGTGCTTGAAGGGGTGCTATTCATTAACTGGAAATAGGGCGACCTCCCACAGAGACCTCCTAAATAGGAGGACCATAAAGAAACCTCCTAAATAGGGGGACCCTCACAGAGAAGAGAGAAACCTGTCAGGAAGTCCCCCAGAAAATAATCCCTTGTCTGGAAGCTAGAAAGCAGTCCAGACAAGGACAGTGAAAACAACTACTGTAGCAACACTCACCTAGTCATACACCTGCTGTCTCAGAAAGAGGAAGCACCACGTGTAAATTTGTGCAAAGTGAAAGCAGCAACCTGTGTTTAAACCCCTCAGATACTTGAGCTGCAATCCATTCATTCATTTCTCTCACTGGGCTGCAATTGACAGCTTCCACACACACGGCTGTCAGCCTTGCTTCATTCATCTTCCTTCATGCAAAGGGGCTGGTTTAGCTCACAAGGCTAAATCGCTGGCTTATAAAGCAGGCCAGCAGCACGGTTCGATTCCCGTACCAGCCTCCCCAGACAGGCGCCAGAATGTGGCGACTAGGGGCTTTTCACAGTAACTTCATTGAAGCCTACTCGTGACAATAAGCGATTTTCATTTCATTTCATTTTATTTTCATGGTGAGTAATGCTGAAGTCCTCTAGCCACAATATTTACAAATATCAACCACTTCAAAGAGTTAAGTGCTGTTAATTTCCAGCTGAGCATCACAAAATAATTCAAGGATGGAGGGGGAAGTGATTGGAATGCACTTAACTCTGAGTTTAGACGGGTACCTCTAGGGTGTCTCCCGATTACAGGGGTCCCTGTGGGCACCTGCTTATTACAGCGGTCCCTGGGGTTTCAGGTCAGGTCACCCCCCATACTTGGGGGTGGGGGGGCACCCAGGCAATCTGGCAGTTGGTGCTGCTGTGCGGTGTGGTGGTGGTGGTGGTGGGGGGGGGGAGAAGTTTGGGCCTGATTTGCAGTGAAGGGGGGGATAGTCTGGGATGGTTCTACCATCATGACCCTGGCGTGGTGGAACTTGTGGTGGGCCAAGAGTGAAATGGTTGACCCCTTGGCCGTGTGGTCCACCACATCAGTTTCACGATTGCTGAAACCACAAGTGAACCACAAGTGAACCTCGCCCACATGATTCTCGGCCATGGGGACCGGAGAATCATGAGAGGGCAGAACATAGGATGCCGGTCCCGCTAAATAGATGCAAATTGGTCATTACCACAAATTCGCATTTATTTCCATGCCCTCATTGACATGGGGCGTGGAACTCAGTCGGTGGGGTCGATCCGATTTTACACCGACGCACGATTCTCCGTCCCATCGGGGAGCGCATTCTGGGCAACCCAGGAACGGCGAATCCTGGTTCTTGTAAACAACCATGTGAGCAAATGGCATGGGAAGTATTTTCGGGCTTTCTGTCCTCATGCAAAATGGCTCAGTGAATGGTACTCAGAAAATAGTGACCATAATCCCATATTACTGGTAAAATATCATCTGTTACCTTCATTGGGGGAAATTCTCTGTCGCCCGCTGCTGGTAGTGAGATTCCTGATGCGGCGGATAATCGGGCATCAAGGAACAAAGAATATTAGCACCCGATGCTCCAGCCACCGCTGATGGCAGGATCGAGGTCCACCATTAAGGTAAAGAAGGTGATAGCCCACTGGCCCCATTATTGAACCACATTAATCCAATCATTCCCGTGGAGGGGTTTCAGGGCTGCACGCATTCCTTATGTTTCATTCTCCAGCAGTGTTCCGAGGGTGCCTCTATCTTGAGGCACCCTCCTACTCATCTACCCGCCCATAATGTAATCGGCAACAGTTAAAATGGTGCAAAATTGGAGACGTCAGTCATGTGCTTAGCGGATTTAAGTGAAGAATATGAGAAAAACAAATTCATGAACTCATGCCAAAAGTCATGACAGTTGAAATCAGCCCATAAACTCTGTGGAATTTTGTATAAACAGAATTTCAGATCTTCACATTGTCACATGTATATAATGAGAATGAATAGCAATGCCATTTCCTTTTCATGCCAAATTTATTTCTTCATTTTATGCCGCTTCTAACTGAACCAAATGTGCAAGTGTACATTAGTGCAGCAGTCCATGTGGCAGGATTAGGGATTTTGTTTTCATTAGGAATACCAGGATATGCACTGTTACTTTGTGACTTAAAGCTTCACTAGGCACTTTTGACCCACACAAAGCTTTTTAGTGTTTGGTTAAACATATAATAACTTTAAATTGAAAAACAATACAAATACAATTTAAAAAGGGGAGCCAGATCTGTGTTGATTATTTAAAGAGCCAATTCTTTAAAGCATAGGAAAAGAATGTGACCTGAATATTTTTCCAGGTGTTCCAAACTTCTTTCAACAATGCACATTTTGATTCCATAAATTAAGCAATATTACTTAAAGTCACTTCAAAATATGGATTCATCTGAATTGACCCAGGTTGGCTTCATACAATTCTTTCTCCGATTTAGTCTCGTTTTCCTTTCAATATGGCTGGAATATTCAAATCTGCAGATCATACCAAATTGGAAGGCAAGGGGAACTGAGAAATTAGTAGTTACCAACAAAATATTTAAATAAATCTATAATTGGGCAGAATAATGGCAACATTCAGTGCAGACATGTGCAAGTGGGTGTCATAAACATAATACAGACAGTGGAAAAATAGTTAAAGATTAAAGGAACTGTGATTTGGATCAGTTAGTCAATTTGACAATTAGAGGTGGATTGCTTGGGGAGTGACAAACGTAGCTGTCGAGGCCTGGTGAGATCGAATTCTAAGTCTCATTTGCATGTTTAGGATTAGATTTCTGTTCAAAGTAGACTTCTATTGTGATATGATGTGTATACACCTGTAAGATGCCTGGATGGGCCTGCAGTTGCTCGAGTGTCCCAAGTAGCATGGTGCCACCCTGTTCTGCCTGTGGACCATTGGTTGCACCATGGCCAGGAGGGGTGTCCGAGGCCCTGTGGCGTTCTGGCACCTTCCCTGCTGGAATCACCGGCATGGGTCCTATCACCTCCTCCTCCCTCGGGGAGCCTGATGGTCACCCCACCACCTGGCATTGCCTGTCCTGAAGGCCCGCTCTGGTCTTGATCAGGGTCTCAATGCTCATGGCCATGGAGCACAAGAACTGGGCAACCTCCCTCTGGGACTCTGCCACATCACTCAGTGAATGTGCCACCTCCCTCCATGACTGGCGCAGGTCAGCCAGCGTCCGAGCAATGCCGCCGACGCTCTCAGACATAAACCGTTGTGACTGGACCAATCTCTGGAGCGCCACTACAATGTCAAGGTGGCCCTGTTACATAGTTGCCTGTGGCAGGGCAGCCCTGTCCTGTATCTAGGCCACCGCCCGATCAGAATGCTCCAGGCCTTCGTCATCCTGACCCTTGGCTGATATCTTCACCCCCAAGGCCTTCACCGCAGATGCTACCCATGTGGTGTTGTCCTCGGCCATCGCCCAAATAGATTGCCCCAGGCCTTGGACATCTTGACCCATGGCTGAAACCTTCACCCCAAAGCCTCCAGCGTGGACGCCACCCGTTCAGTGTTAGCCTGGGTAGCTCCACCTCCCTGCGATGGGGCCTCCGACAGTCTGTCCCCTCGGGAACCACCACCTTTACTGCAGCATGTGTGTGGTGCACACCAGATAGTGCCTCAGGAGCCTCTTCGCTAAAGTGCCCAATCAAGGTGTCTGGGATGGTGGAGGGCTTTGTGACATCTGTGATGTGAAGTCAGTATCGTCCCCAGACTGGTGCATTGGGTGTCTCAGGCTGGTGTTTGGGGGCCCGCATCATTGCCTGTTGTCTCATCGTCGGTGATCCTGCAACAAACAAGACATGACGCATGATTCGAGTGTGGGTGGTGTGGGAATGGTGTGGGTTCCTGCCACGCATTCAAAGGGGAACCAAAGAACAAAGAACAAAGAAAGGTACAGCACAGGGCCGAAGGGCCTGTTCCTGTGCTGTACTTTTCTTTGTTCTTTGTTCTTTGTTCTTTGAAACCGCAGTGCAGAAGGGTCTCAATTGGATACCCGATGCTGACTTCCACCGAGGCAACTGCCTTCTCTCTGGGCCCAACGACCAGGTCCAGTGCCCGCCGCTTGGTGTCAACTGCATCGTTTCTGAAACTGAGAATCCTTGGGCAGGATTCTCTGGTGCCGTTTTTCGGACGGGGGCAGGATTCCTGCCACGCCAGTCGGAGGCTGTTGGCAGCAGCCCCCGGAGATTCTCCGGGCCCCGATGGGCTGAGCGGCTGTCCATTTTTGGCGGCGTGGGTTACGTATGAGACCTGGTAGGTAAGAAGGCGGGCCGGGGTGCGCGGGGGGATCTGACACGGGGGGGGCCTCATGGGGACCTGGCTCGCGATCGGGGCCCACCGATCTACGGTGGGCTTGTTCCCTGTAGGGCTCCGCCATGGCCGGCGCGGAGAGGAGGACCCCCCCCCCCCCCCCCCCCCCCCGTGCATATGCCAAAATACGCTGGCCGGTCTGAAAATGCACGTAATCATGTTGCCGGTTCCACGCATGCACGGGATCACAGATCACGTCGGGCGTCCCGTGCATGTGCAAAGTCATGCTGTCTCTAGGCCGCCGGCTGGACCGGCACCAACCCCTCCAGTGTCCACCTAGCCCCCGAGACAGGTGAGAATTCCTCACCTTGGGGCCCTATTGACGCCAGAGTCGTTGGCGCTGGTTTGACCCTGGGCGGGATTCTCCAGACGCTGGGCGAATGCAGCCAGAGAATCCCGCCAGGCGTAAAATAATCAGAGAACAGTTAGATACGGTCACACAAAAAGATGATTTATTTCACAGTGCAGGACCATAGACAAAAACCAAGAGGAATCAGCAAATGATCAATTAAATAATTTCCACAGAAGAATGCTTCAACCTAATTGATCGAAAAAATAAAACAAATTAACACTCACCCCAAACAGGCAAGCCTGTCTGTAAAACCAGCATTTCCGGTATATTGGTATTATGTCTATTTAGGATTTTCTTGTATTTCCAAATGACACTTTAATGGGGATTAGGTCATCATTATCTGAAATGAATTATTTGCTTGCTTTTTAGCCACCCCCAAATAACTTTGCACTAAATCTATAAGATGACTTCACCAGGTCCATGGTTTTCATTGTAGCATTATGAAGAAATTAGATCAGATAAAATTAACTGTTAGCACAGGGGTGGGCAAACTTTTCCATGCAAGGGCCACATTCAGAAATTCACAATTTTAAAGCGTATATTAATTAATTAATAGTCCCGGTTGTAACCAATTAGCGTGCGGCATATACCTCAGCGCTTCCCCCGGCGGCATCCTGCCTTTAGCCCTCTTTTTCTCTACTTTTCAAAAATGGCGCTTCACCCGGTTATGATTCTGGGCGCCTCATATAGAACATAGAACAGGACAGCACAGAACAGGCCCTTCGGCCCTCGATGTTGTGCCGAGCAATGATCACCCTACTCAAGTCAACGTATCCACCCTATACCAGTAACCCAACAGCCCCCCCCCCCCCCCCCCCCATTAACCTTATTAAAAAAAAAAAAATTTTAAATAAAAAAATTTTTTTTTTTAATGACTTGACCTTGGTGGGCCGCATAAAGACCTTTGGCCCGCGGGCCGTAGTTTGCCCACCCCTGTGTTAGCATGTTTGGACTAAACTACTGAGTCACTTCTGGTTTATATTTAAAATTATGTTACATTTTGAAATGTTGATATATAAGGAACTATGGTTGTTCAGCTCCTTCCCCTCCGTCGCATTTGTTCCTATGATGCTACTTTCCAAAATGGTGCTTCAAAAATGTGTTCCTTCTTCCGCAACCGTGATTTCCCACCTACAGTTGTTGACAGAGCCCTCAACAGTGGGCGGTCTATCTCCCGCGCAACCACACTCGACCCTCCCCTCCCTCCCAGAACACGGATAGAGTCCCACTCGTCCTCACATTTCATCCCACCAGCCTCCGCATGCAAAGCATAATCCTCCGCCATTTTTGACAACTTCAGCGTGATGCCACCACCAAACACATCTTCCCTTCACTCCCTTTGTCAGCATTCCGCAGAGACCGTTCCCTCTGGGATAACCTAATCCACTCTTCCGCCATACCCACTACCTCTCCCATCACCCATGGCACCTTCCCATGCAATCACAGAAGGTGTAACACCTGCCCCTTTACCTCTTCCATGCTTAACATCGCAGGCCCAAAACACTCATTCCAGGTTAAGCAGCGTTTCACTTGCACCTCTTCCAATCTGGTCTATTGCATTCGCTGCTCCCAATGTGGTTTCCTCTATATCGGAGAGACCAATCGCAGACTGGGTGAGCGCTTTGCTGAGCACCTTCAGTCTGTGCGCATTCAGGACTCTGACCTTCCCATTGCTTGCCATTTTAACAAAAGACCCTGCTCCCATGCCCACATGTCTGTCCTTGGCCTGCTGCAATGTTCCATTGAAGCTTAGCACAAACTGAAGGAACAACATCTCATCTTCCAGTTAGGCACGCTACAGCCTTCTGGTCTCAACATCGAACTCAACAACTTCAGATGATTAGCTCTACCCTACCTCGACCCATTTGTTTTCATCCCATTTCATTTTAACTGTCTTTTACCATTTCTTTCTTCCTTGCCTTTCTTAATATATATTTAATCCCCCCCCCCCCCCCCACCCCCGTCTTAGCCACCTTTCCTTACCCTTTCTTCCCTTTGCTTCCCCCTTTCCCTCCTTCCACATCTACATCTGTCACAGTTTACCCTCTGATGTTAGTTTCTCTGCTGTTTGGCCTTTCACACGTTTTCTTCTCTCTGGGGACTGCCATTAGCACTCTTTCCCCTTGGTTTCTGTGGCTATCAGCACCCCGTTTCCCTGGGTTTCTGTGGCTATGACTCATTTTTCATTCTCACTCCACAGTATAAATATTTCCCACTTTCTCTGTTTGTTAGCTTTGACAAAGAGTCATTGGACTTGAAACGTTAGCTCTTTTCTCTCCCTACAGATGCTGCCAGACCCGCTGAGATTTTCCAGCATTTTCTCTTTTATTTTAGTGTCCATGGATTTCTCCTCAGAATCCCCCCATAATATGATCACATGAGAGTCTCCAAACTCCACTCTCAAAAACACACTTTAAAATCTTCTCTCATAGCAAGGCTTTCCCTTTTTTGATTTGCATTCGAAACCGAGACCAGGGGCGGAATTCTCCGACCACCCCGCAGGGTCGGGGAATCGCCCGGGGCCGGCGTAAATCCCGCCCCCGCCGTGGCCGGAATTCTCCGCCAGCCGGGAATCGGCGGGAGTGGGAATCACGCCCCGTCGATCGGCGTGCCCCCTGCGCCGATCGACGTGCCCCCTGGGGTGATTCTCTGGCCCGCGATGGGCCGAAGTCCAGCCGCTGACAGGCCAATCCCACCGAAGGTGGTTTAAACCACCTCTGTGCCAACGGGACTGGCGGCGCGAGCGGGCCTCCGGGGTCCTGGTGGGGGGGCGGGGCGATTGGACCCCGGGGGTGCCCCCATGGTGGCCTGACCCGCGATCGGGGCCCACTGATCAGCAGGAGGGCCAGTGCCATGGGGGTACACTTTTTCTTCCGTCGCCGCCACAGCCTCCACCATGGCGGAGGCGGAAGAGTCCCCCTCCACCACGCATGCGCCGGTGGTGTCATCAGCGGCCGCTGACGCTCCGGTGCATGCGCGTACCGGCGAAGGCCTTTCGGCCAGCCCCGACGCTTGGCGTCATAGCGCCAAAGGCCGTTGCCGCCAGTTTTGGTGCCATCGACGGAGCGGGAGCCACTCCGCGGGCCTAGCCCCTAAAGGTGCGGAGAATTCTCCCCGCCCGCCGGGTAGGGGAGAATTTCGCCCCAGATTTTCCAAATGACACTTTTAAACAAAGTTTCCACTCGATCTTTTGCAATGGATCCAGTCCAGGATTTTACACAAACCCCATTTAGAATTTCTTTGTCTTGATTGCTGTGAAAACTGCTGCAATTGCTTTAACGTTCAATTCCCAAGTGGTATTAATATAGCATCAGAATTTTGTTTTAACTTTGAAGGCTGCTGTCCAATTTAAAATCTGGGCTGGGATTCTCTCCCACCCGGCGGGGCGGGGGGTCCCGGCGTAGCGGAGTGGCGCCAGTCACTCCGGCGTCGGGCCTCCCAAAAGGTGCGGAATTCTCCGCACCTTTAGAGACTAGGCTCGCGCTGGAGTGGTTTCTGCTCCGCCGGCCGGCGCAAAAACTGGCGGCAACGGCATTTGGCGCTACGCCGCCCGGCGTTGGGGCTGGCCAAAAGGCCTTCGCCGGTACGCGCATCTGCCGGAGCGTCAGCGGCCGCTGACGACACCACCGGCGTATGCCTCCGCCATTGTGGAGGCTGTGGCGGCGGCGGAAGTAAAAGAGTGCAGTGGGCGCCGATCACGGGCTAGGCCACCGTGGGGGCACCCCCTGGGGTCCGATCACCCCCCCAGGACCCCGGGGGCCCGCTCGTGCCGCCAATCCCGCCGACACTAGAGGTGCTCCAATTCCCGCCAGTGGGAGAGGCCTGTCAGCGGTGGGACTTCGGCCCATCGCGGGCTGGAGAATCGCCGTGGGGAGCACGCCGATCGGCGCGGGGGGCACGCCGACAGGTGGTGCGTGATTCCGGCTCCTGACGATTCCCGGCAGGCGGAGAATTCCGGGAACGGCGGGCGCGGGATTTACGACGGCCCCGGGCGATTCCCCGACCCTGAGGGTGGTCGGAGAATTCCACCCCTGGTTACTGTGATGGCTTCTTGAGCTCAGAATACTTTGTTTACTCTTCCTTGAATTCTTCTCAACCATACTTTGATCTCTGTGCGCTTAACTCCAGACTTCTTGGAGACTTCTGTTCATTTCTCTCGTTTTCTTAATGAGCTGCACTTTAAATTTATTGTTTTCTTAACTATTACTCCATCGTATGTTTTTTCTTCAAGCAATGCTGAGGGAGTTGTCCCCTCTCTAGCCTTCTGAACCAACTGCTTCTAGCAGAGTTGGGAGAGCTGCCTTCTCTCTCACTACATATCTCCAAATGTCCACACAGTTGCAATACCCACAGTTTATGCCTTTTATTTAATCTTCATGCCGTAGCCCTCTCTAAGCACAATAGTAACACAGTTGGACCTTAACCATCCCCCACACTTACAAACCCCTTTGTCCAACATGAATCTAATTATAGGTTTTAATCTTCTAGGCACCGTTTACAGTGGGGAAAGATTGGCGAACTGAAACGCAGATCATCAGCTAATAGGCTACACGACACTGTTTGAACCGAATACCTATACCCATTCTGAACTTGCAAACTTCATCCCACCGCGGAACCAATGTGGATTTGCTGTTCAGCAGGCAAATGCAAACAAACCTCGCCTGTCATCACTCGTCGATAGTCCCAGGAATTTATGATGCGCTACTTGAAAAACAGGAGAGGATGAAAGATGCCCGTGACCAGCATGCAGGTAATGAATTATCCAACCTGAACATTGGACAGAAAGTTCGAGTACAGCACCCAACTGATGACACATTGTATCTCGCACAAATGATCAGCATATGTGGAGAAGCAAGATTGTATCAGGTACAAACAACAAATAGCATGACAGTACAACAAAACTGATGCCAAATTAGGACAATACTATAACAAGAAATACTGAGTAACCCTATAATGATTACAACATGGTCGAAGAGGCCACTCAAGCAAACACCCCGAAGCAGCGTTCTCAAAATGGTTAAATATATTTCAGAGACTCATATTTATTGCTCTATGTTAAAGTACATCAGACACAATGTTATTTTCTTTTGCTGTCATGCAAATAGTTTGATTCTTTAAAGGTAAAACATTAATTTCAAAAAAAGGGGGATGTTATTATAAAATAGCATAGTGGTTAGCAGTGCTGCTTCACAGCGCCAGGGTCCCAGGTTCGATTCCCGGCTTGGGTCACTGTGCGGAATCTGCACGCTCTCCCTGTGTCTGCGTGGGTTTCCTCTGGGTGCTCCAGTCTCCTCCCACAAGTCTCGAAAGACATGCTGTGAAGTAATTTGGACATTCTGAATTCTCCCTCCGTGTACCCAAACAGGCACCGGAATGTGGCGACTAGGGGCTTTTCACAGTAAATTCATTGCAGTGTTAATGTAAGCCTACTTGTGACAATAAATATATTATTTCTATTAGTTGTTTTTTGGATTGGTGAAAAGTACAAAGTGGGGCATCCCAGGGCTTGGTATTGGAACCATCGTTTCTCTTGAATTATATTAATGACTTAGATTTGGGTGGCCAATTTCTAAATTGGCAGACAACACGAAGCATGGAAGATTGTGAATGATGAGGAAGATGGTGATAGACTCCAAGTAGACATAGATAAGCTGGTGGAATGGGCAGACACACAGCAGATGCAATTTAGTGCAGAGAAGTGTGAAGTGATAAATCTTTGGTAGGAAGAACAAGAAGATGCAATATAAAATAAAATATACAATTCTAAAGGGGGTGCAGGATCAGGGAGACCTGGGAATATATGTAGATAATTCAATTTGGGTGGCAGATTGAGAATGTTGATAAGAAAGGCACGTGGAAACTTGAGCTTAATAAATACAGGCCTGAATTTTACACCTGTCAGGCTCCCGCATTCAGCGAAAAGCATGTCCGGCTTCAATCGCCTATAGAGTGTGATTTCACATCAGCTTGCCAATTAACAGCCAACCAGCATGAAACACGCGCTGTGAAATGCTGAGCTGTGTCAGGGAGGACAGGCACTGAGAGAAGTGACGATGCAGGTGGGTATTTCCAATGAATCCCCTGAAGGTTGACAGCTGCCTCGGGGAGCTGCAGTATTGTTCCTATGACAGGAAATTGCTGAAAACTCTCTATATTACAGGAACTGTACTTTAGGAAGGATATGAAGACATTAGAAAGAGTGGAGAACAGGTTGGTGGGAATGATCCCAAGGTCGAGGGACTGCAGTTGTGAGGATGCACTGGAGAAGCTGAGGTTGTCCTGAAGTTAAGAGAAGATTGAGAAGAGATTAGATAGAAATATTCAAAATCATGAGCGGTTTAGACTGCTGTCATGTTCTGTAGACTTGCTGAAGTAAATGATAAACTACAGAACATCTAATTTAAATAATTTATTATTTAACAACTATGTGATTGAGATAACTAAGATAAATAAAATAATGAACTACCAACACTAATGAACTATTGTAGAGCTCCTGCAATATACATCTGTCTCCTAGCACGACCTACTCCCAACTCCCAGAACCAGTGCAACGTGGCGAGTTGACACTGCCACCAAGTGGTCGGAGGTCATGCATAACATTATGTACATAACTGCTTAATGCGTATCATCACACGTTGTTTGAGGGTAAACTGTTCCATTGGCAGAAATTTCAAGAGCTAAAGGACACCATGATGAATGGCAGAAGAATAAACATTGACATGATAGAAAAGGTTTTTTTACACAACGCGTGGTTAGGATCTGAAATACATTGCTTGAGAGTGTGCTGGAGGCATACTCAATCATGTAATTTAAAAGGGAATTGAATAAACATCTAAAGAAAAGAAATGCAAGGGAAGAGCAGGGGGAGTGGGGCGAGCTGAATTGTTCTTGCATAGAGCCAACACCGACATGATGGCTGAATGGTCTTCTTTGCTGTGCTGAATTTTGCAATTATTTTTTATGATTCTCCATATTATAAAAATGGGCATAGATGCATGAGAGAGGATGCCAAAAAGACTTAGAAGAACTGCAATGTTGTACCTGTCACAAAAATGAATAGATTGGGTATATTTTCTCTTGAAAAGATACGAATCATCGAATCATTGAATCTCCAGACAGGCCCTTCAGCCTAAACTGGTCCATGCGTACCAAAAAAACTCATCACAGCTGACTCCATTTGCCTGCATTTGGCCCATATCCCTCTAAACCTTTCCTCACCATGTACCTGTCCAAATGCCTTTTAATTGTTGTCAATGTCCCTGCCTCAACCACTTCCTCCGGCAGCTCATTCTACATACGCACCACCCTCTGTGTAAAAAAGTTACTCCTCAGATTCCCATTAATTCTTTCCCCTCTTAACTTAAACCTATGCTCTCTAGTTCTCAATTCCCCAAACCTGGGAAAAAGTCTATGTGCATTCACCCTATCCATGTCTCTTATGATCTTATTCACTCTATAAGATCACTCCTCAGTCTCCTACACTCCAAAGGAAAAAGTCTTAGCCTGTCCAATCTCTCCCTTGAGTCATGGCAACATCCTTGTAAATCTCGTCTGCACTCTCTCCAGTTTAATAACATCTTTCCTCACAAGGCAACCAAAACTGAACACAATACTCCAGGTGCGGCCTCACTAATGTCCTGTACAACTGCAACATAACTTCCCAATTTCTATACTCAATGCCCTGACTGATAAAGGCCAGCATGTCAAAAACCTATTTCACTGCCCTATCTGTGACTCCCCCTTTAGAGAACCATCCACCTGAACTCCAAGGTCCCTCTGTTCCATGATACAACCTAAGGTCCTACCATTCACCGTGAAAGTCCTACCTTGATTTGACTTTCCAAAATTCAACACCTCACACTTATCTGTATTGAACTCCATTTGCCACTTCTTGGCCCACTTCCCCAGCTGATCAAGATCCTGCTGCAATTTTTGATAACCTACCTAACTGTCTACAATACCACCTATAAGGTTGGGTAATGAGCAAATAAAGGCCCTTAAAATTACAAAGTTTGATTGGGTAGACATAGGAAAGATGGTTCCATTTGTAGAATTGAATATGACTTGATCACTAATAAATCTAACAATGAATTCAGGAGAAACTTTTTAACCAGTGGGTGGTTAGAATGTGGAATTTGCTACCACGTGGAACAGTTGAGACAAACACTGTTGATGCCTTTAGGGGGAATCTTGGGTGAGAGAAAGGAACACAAGGATATACAGATAGGGTTAGATAAAGTAGGGTGGGAGGAAGTTTGTTTGTGCTGGTGCAGACCAGTTGGGTCAAATGATCTGTTTCTTTGCTGCATGTTCTATGTCAAAAATCTGCCATTGCTTTTAATTTCCCTCTTTCCGCCTCTTTGCCAAATGCTGTTTAGTAAAGAAAAGAGTAAGGATCTCTTCTCATACATTTGCAAACTCTGCTCTGTAATTAGCTACCAGGAAGTTTGTGAAAGGTTGACCTGCCCTGTTTTGGGATACATCAAAGTAATGTTTAGTATTCTGCACATTGCTTAGACACAGGTTTGGCACAACTAAGCACAATTCAAGCATTTCTAAATAAACTGAAAAGGACGTCATAGAATCAACCTCTGACTTCCAAATAAAAATAGAAAATAGAATAGATCTGTATTTTGAGTGGGATCCTTCACCAGAACTGTTTTTGTTACCTATCCACAACTGTTCTTATCATGATTTTACTTCCATTTCATTGTGAATCTCCCATTTCTTGTTGGTTAAAGTTTTCAACCAAAAACGGCCCAGGTTACAGCATTAAACATGAATAATGCCTCTCAAAGGAACAAAGAAATCATAAACTCAAAGAGGAGTAAAAATTAAAATTGTGAAAAAACACAATTCTTAATAAAACAGAATCAATGTAAACATCTCAAATTACTTTCAGCCAAAATGTAATTATTTATGAAGTATATAGGACTGGATTCTCCGCTGGCGGGATTCTCCATTGCACATGGGGCTGCCCACAATGGGGAACTCAGACCGCAGAGCTGGACCCCGTAAATAGTGCCACTGATCGGCCGCGTGCCCGATCTGGACTGCCCGCCCAAATATATCCCGATCCCGTATGAGGCCTCCCCCACTGCCGTCCGATCAGCCCATCCCCAATCATGGCGGCCGCAGCCTGTGTCCGCAGCGGCCACGCGAGTATACCGAACGTCTGGGACCATGTTAGATCCACGCCGTCGGGAATTTGTCCGGCCGAGGTTGGGGAATAGCGGGGCGGGCCTCTGGAAATGGCCGCAGGAAGGGGATACGCGGCACACAATACTCTCCGAGTACGGTGCTTTTCGGGGGCCACACCAATGCCAGTCCTAATTCCATGCGTGGAAATGGATTCTCCGCCTTGGTGCCAGACGCGATTTTGGCATTGGGGTGTGGTGTATCCAGCTCCAGAAAACTGGTGCGGTGGGACAGAGAATCCCACCCATAGTACTTTCCTTTTTTAGCTGTAAATGCATTTTTAGCTTGAAATAGTAGGCAAAATTAATTTGTACAACTTTACCAAAAGGTATTAATATTTCTGCATTTGAGGCTTAATAATTAACAAGGATTATATTCATCACAAAAAATTCAACACTACAGGTAATCTCGGTGAGTATAGAAAGTACAGGGATCAAGTAAAAATGGAAATAGTGAAATCAAAGAGAGGGCATGAAAAAAGATTAGCAAGCAAGATTAAGGAAAACCCCCCAAATATTTTACCTGTATATAAAGAGCAAAAGGGTCATTAAGGAAAAAGTTTGACCAATCAGAGATGAAGAATGGAACTTGTGTGTTGATGTGGAGCATATGGAAAGAGTTTTAAACACATTTTTGTCCCCATATTCACAAAGGAAAGGGATGATGCAGATAGGGCAGCATGGTAGCATTGTGGATAGCACAATCGCTTCACAGCTCCAGGGTCCCAGGTTCGAATCCGACTTGGGTCACTGTCTGTGCGGAGTCTGCACATCCTCCCCGTGTGTGCGTGGGTTTCCTCCGGGTGCTTCGGTTTCCTCCCACAGTCCAAAGATGTGCAGGTTAGGTGGATTGGCCATGATAAATTACCCTTAGTGTCCAAAATTGCCCTTAGTGTTGGGTGGGGTTACTGGGTTATGGGGATAGGGTGGAGTTATTGACCTTGGGTAAGGTGCTCTTTCCAAGAGCCGGTGCAGACTCGATGGGCTGAATGGCCTCCTTCTGCACTGTAAATTCTATGATTCTATGATTCTATACAGAAGTTCAAGAAGAGCAGTGTGAAATATTGGATAAAATAATCATCATGAGAGACTGTGAGAGAGTTGGAATCCTTGAAAGTGGATAAGTCGCCGGATGGATTGTTTCCTAGGATATTGGAGGAGGTTCAAGAGTAAATAGCAAATACTCTGAGGATTATTTTCCAAACTTGGCTTGACACAGGGGAGGTGCCGGATGGCATAGTGGTTAGTACTGCTGCCTCACAGTGCCAGGGAGCCGGGTTCAATTCTGGCCTTGGGTCACTGTCTGTGTGGAGTTTGCATGTTCTCCCCGTGCCTGCGTGGGTTTCCTTCAGCAGCTCGGGTTTCCTCCCACAGTCCAAAGATGTGCAGGTTAGGTGTGGTTATGGGGTTATGGAGCTGGGAAAGGGAGTGGGTCGAGGAGGGGTGCTCTCTCAGAGGGTCGTTTCAGGCTTGATGTGCCGAATGGCCTCCTTTTATACTGTAGCAATTCTATGGTTCTGAGAGATCGGATAAACTATCACTTAAAAAGGCATGCACTAGTCAGGGATAAACGACATGGCTTTGTTATGGGAAGATTAAGCCGTAGAAATTTGATTGAATTCTTTGACAAGGAGGATCGATGAGCATAGTGCAGTGGATGTTGTCTACATGGATTTTAGTCACACATTTGACAAGGTCCCACATGGCAGACTGGTCAAAAATGTAAAAGCCCATAGGATACAGGGAAATGTTACAAATTGGATCCAAAGTTGGCTTAATAATAGGAATAAAAGGATAATGATCGTTGCCTGTCCTTGCAAATGGAAAGCTGATTCAAGTGATGTTCTGCAAGGTTCGGTGTTGAGACCCCTAGTGTTTGTTTTATATATTAACGATTTGGACTGAACGTTTGGGAAATTTGCAGATGACACAAAAATTGGCCTTATAATGCATAGTGTAGAGGAGAGCTGTGAGTTCCAAAATGATATAGATTTGATGGAAATGGGGCTACATCTGTTGGGCATGTTTCACGATTTGGTTTCTCAAGGGGTACTGTCACATTGGCGCAAACCTCCTTTTCCATAATCTTGAAGAAGGATAAAGATCCCGCGGAATGTGGTCATATCAACCCATCTCTCTGTTGAATGTAGACGCAAAGACGTTGGCAAAGGTGTCAGCAACTTGTTTGGAAAGGTACATGCCAGAATCATCTCCGATGATTAGACGAGATTTGCTAAGGGCCGGCAATTGTTGGCAAACATTAGGAGACTCCTGAATGTGGTGCTTGCGTCCTCTTCGGGAGCCAAGCCAGAGCTAATCATTTCCATGGACGCGGTGAAAGCGTTAACTAGGTGGAGCACCTTTTTTGTGGTATTGGCCTGACTTGGCTTTGGGCCAAGATTAATTTCATGGATTAGATTGGTGTACAGAGTCCCCACTTGAGCGTTCGCACCAATGCATTAAGTTTGGGATACATTCTGTTGTACAGGGGTACAACGCATGGATGTCCACTTTCCTCATTACTTTTTGCTTTGATGATTGAGCCAATGGGTGTTGTACTTAAGTTGTCGACTGAGTGGAAGGGCATAGAGAAGGTGAGGTAGGGAGCTGCCCGAAGTTGGTTGAGTTCTGGGTTTCCTTCTTTGAGACTATCTTAGAGGTTTTGGGAGTTACAGTGGAGCCGAGCCCATGGGTAGCGATCTTTGTGGTATCGGATGATCCGGAGCGATAGGAGGGAAAGAAGGCTGATATCCTGGCTCTTGCCTTTTTGATAGCCCGGAGGCAGGTTCTGCTTGGGTGGAGGGCATTGGAACCGCCGAGAACAATGGCATGGCCACAGGGCTTGTCAAAGTTTTTGCACTTTGAAAAAATCAAATATACCATCAGAGGGGAGGGGAGGAGATGTTCTATTCAAGGTGGATGCTGTTTATTTCATTCTTTAAGAGTCTGGCTGGTGTCAGCAAATAAGGGGGATGTGGGTAGGTGAGGGAGAGAAGGGGGAGGGTGTGTTTTGGATAAATGAGGAAAATATGGGATTGGTTGTTGGGGCTTACATTATCAAAGTTGAATGAAGTTGATTGCATTTTTGTATGTTGTAAAATTGAAAATTTCCTGAGTAATAATTTCTTTTTAAAACAGCACCTGGGGGCAGCACAGTGACACAGTGGGTTAGCTCTGCTGCCTCATGGCGCTGAGGTCCCAGGTTCAATCCCGGCTCTGGGTCACTGTCCGTGTGGAATTTGCACATTCTCCCCGTGTTTGCGTGGGTTTCGCCCCCACAACCCAAAGATGTGCAGGTTAGGTGGATTGGCCACGCTAAATTGCCCATTAATTGGAAAAAATGAATTGTGTACACTAAGTTTATTAAAAAAAGCACCTGGATCGGCACCTTAAATACTACATAATGCAGGACGATTAGAAAGGCCACCTGGGTGTCTTTGGGTCAGTATGGAGAAGATGGGCCAAATGGCCCTCTTTGCTGCTGCATCTTTTCTATGATTCTTTTTTTAACATCTTCGCGTTTATAAAGTGCAGCATAAAGTGTGTCCCTTTTTTGCACATGTTATGACCAGGTTAGGCTGAATGGCTCCCCTCTTTCCCTTTCCTCGTTTGAGTGAAACGGATTTTTAAAAAAAAGGTATACTTGCCAAGTCAATGCGTGTTTAACCATTTAAGCATCGTGGCTAAAAAAAA
The DNA here is from genome assembly GCF_902713615.1 of Scyliorhinus canicula. Taxonomy (NCBI): domain Eukaryota; kingdom Metazoa; phylum Chordata; class Chondrichthyes; order Carcharhiniformes; family Scyliorhinidae; genus Scyliorhinus; species Scyliorhinus canicula. Next base: position 255,874,099 of record NC_052146.1, read on the forward strand.
CCAACAAATCAGTTTTCTTGGGTTTAACGAAGAAAAACCTTGGGCGGGATTTTCCCTCAGCTGACACTGGAATCACGAAACGCAATTGGGCGGAGAATCGGTCGTGACACCAGAATTGTTGTGGGCACCTAGTGTACTCTAGAGTGCCGTGCTCTGGTGCCTCGGCAATGCGTCGATGCGTTCTACTCCATACGTACAGTAAGCACAGTTCGCATATCATTAGTGAGCCTAACCCGGTATTTCCTGGGGCTTCCGCGATGTTCTGCCTCCGCTGGGGGGAATTCTCGACGGTGAGGTTCGCTTGTGCTTTTCAAAATCAGGAAACAGGCGCCATGGCTGATGAGGGGTGCAGGACATGCAGAGGTGTGACCGTAGGCTTCCGGTGTTCCTGCTGTGCTGATGCGGGCCGTGGAATGTACCGCTGGCATGGGTAGCGCCAGCCAACGGTTACCCTGGCAGCAAGGACGGGCGCCAGGACTGGGCACCATTGGGGCCAGGGGTGCGGTGGACCGAGTGCTAAGTGTGGGGTGTAGGGATGGGGTAGGAGGGACCTGCTAGGGCAGTGCAGACCGGGGCCACCGTGTAACCCATTGGACCTGGCTGGGCACAGGGTATGCACCATTCTAACACGTCTGATTGGCACCCCCTTACAGACTTCGCAATTCAACCAGGAATTCTGGCCTTCATCCTGGTCGCCACAGCCCTCAGGGATGCAGTGAGGCGGGACGAGCTGGAGCTGCTCAAGGGTGATGTGTCGGGTGCTCTGGATCCGTGGAACACATACAGGCCACCAACACTTAAAATAGTACAACACTATTTTATTAAACTATAAACTGTTGAACATTCTTTTACTGAGGGTTAACACGTTGTTAGATTAAACTAAAGACCTGTGCCTATCCTAACCAGTCTATTCACTCAGCACATGGTGAGGATCTGTGCTGTAAGCTGTAAGCTCTGTACTTCTGAAAGGCTGCATCCAGAATGAGCAGGAATACTGATGCCCTCTGTCTTTATAGTGAGTGTGCTCTAACTGGTGATTGGCTGCGGTGTTATGCATGTTGATTGGTCCCACTGTATGCCTATCAGTGTGTGTGTCTGCACCATGATATACTGGTGTATATTATGACATCCCTCCCTTTTTAAAAACAAATGCATGTTTGTGGCAATAAATAATGTGTGGTGATGATGTTCCTAACTACGTGTGGGGTGCGAAGACTTATTTACAGGACTATGTACAAAAGAACTAAGCTATTTACATGGGAAGGTGCCTGGTGCAGAGAAACAGTATGCAACAAAAGAGTAACTAGATCAACATTATATACAAACCAGGGAAACGATCAAACAAAGCAACAAAACAATTCAGAGAGTCCATAAATTTGAAAAGTTCATAAATTTAGTCTCTGAGGTGAGCGACGAATTCTGGTTGACCGCCTCAAGGGTGGGTCGAGAGCCGCCGGTTCAGGAGCGGGCTGGACTGCATCACAGTCAGGGGGAGGCAGAGTGACAGGAAGCTCTGCATAGTTATGTGGCGAGCGTGGAACGAGGCGAAGGGCACGTCGATTGCGGCGCAGAAAAGAGCCATCTGGTAGCCGAACCAGGAACCAGCGGGGGGGCCACTTGCCGAAGGACAACAGCGGTTGCAGACCAGCCACCATCCGGGAGATGGACGCGAACATTGTCATCTGGAGCGAGAGCCGGGAGATCAGCAGCACAGGAGTCATGAGCCGCCTTGTGCTGTGCACGAGACAGCTGCATCCGGCGAAGAACCGGAACGTGGTCGAGGTCTGGAACATGGATGGACGGCACCATCGGCCGCAGGGTGCGAACCATGAGTAGTTGGGCTGGCGACAGGCCAGTGGACAGTGGGGCGGAGTGATAGGCCAGCAAGGCAAGGTAGAAATCAGACCCAGCATCGGCAGCCTTGCATAGGAGCCTCTTGACGATGTGTACTCCCTACTCTGCTTTGCCATTAGATTGGGGGTGCAGGGGACTGGACGTCACATGGACAAAATTGTACTGCCTGGCAAAGCTGGACCATTCCTGGCTGGTGAAGCAGGTGCCATTGTCTGACATTATTGTGAGTGGGATAACGTGTCGAGCAGAGGTTTCTTTACATGCACGAATGACTGCGGACGAAGTGAGGTCGTGCAACCGTATCACCTCCGGGTAATTTGAAAAGTAGTCTACGATCAGGACATAGTCTCTATCCAGCACGTGGAACAGATCGATGCCCACCTTGGTCCAAGGTGACGTGACCCACTCATGGGGCTGCAGTGTCTCTCATGGTTGGGCCGGCTGGAAGCGCTGACAGGTGGGGCAGTTGAGCACTGTGTTGGCTATCTCTTCATTAATGCCGGCCAGTACACTGCCTCTCGGGCCTGTCGGCGGCACTTCTCCACGGCCAGGTGGCCCTCGTGTAACTGTTCCAGGACAAGCTGGCGCATGTTATGCGGGATGACAATGCGGTCCAGTTTTAGAAGAACCCCATCTACTACTGCCAGATCGTCTCTGACGTTATAGAATTGAGGGCATTGGCCCTTGAGCCACCCGTCCGTCAAGTGTCGCATGACACGCTGTAGCAGGGGGTCAGCCGCCGTTTCGCGGCGAATTTGGACAAGGCATCCATCTGAGGCAGGTAGATTGGAGGCCGCGAATGCCACATGGGTGTCAATCAGGCAGACAAATCCCGCTGGGTCATATGGAGTATTGACTGACCTGGAGAGAGCGTCAGCAACGATGAGGTCTTTGCCTGGGGTATACACCAGCTGGAAGTTGTCTCGCCGGAGCTTGAGAAGAATACGCTGGAGGCGAGGCGTCATATCGTTCAAGTCTTTCTGTATTATATTGACCAGCGAGCAATGGTCGGTCTCAATGGTGAATTGAGGAAGCCCGTAGACATAATAGTGAAATTTAATAACACCGGTCAGAAGGCCCAGGCACTCCTTTTCTATCTGCGCGTAGTGCTGCTCCGTGGGGGTCATCGCACGCGACGCATATGTAACGGGGGCCCATGACGAGGCCTCATCACGTTGAAGGAGCACTGCTCCAATGCCGGACTGATTGGCATCTGTCGAAATTGTGGTCTCCTTTGCTGGATCAAAGAAAGCTAAGACCGGGACCGTGGTTAGTTTAGCCTTGAGTTCCCTCCATTCACGCTCGTGGTCAGGGAGCCATTGGAAGTCTGTCGTCTTCCTGACCAGGTTCCTGAGAGCCGTGGTATGAGAGGCGAGGTTAGGGATGAATTTCCCTAAAAAATGTACCATACCCAAAAACCGGAGGACCGCCTTCTTATCTTCTGGTGTTTTCATAGCTGTGATGGCAGCTACCTTGTTCGCATCCGGCTGCACACCCAATTGGGCGATGTGGTCCCCTAGAAACTTGATATCTGTCTGACCAAAAGAGCACTTGGCTCTGTTGAGGCGGAGGCCATGCTCATGTATACGTCTGAATACACGCTGGAGGCGATTAACATGCTCCTGCGGGGTGGTGGACCAGATGATTATGTCATTGACATAGACACGAACATCTTCAATCCCTTCCATCCTTTGTTCCATGATCCTATGGAACACTTCTGACGCAGAGATGATCCCAAAAGGCATCCTGTTGTAGAAATATCTTCCAAAAGGGATATTGAACATGCAGAGTTTCCTGCTAGATTCATCAAGCTGGATTTGCCAGAATCTTTTTGAGGCGTCGAGTTTGGTAAAAAGCTTGGAGTGAGCCATCTCACATGTGAGCTCTTCGCGCGTGGGAATTGGACAGTGCTCTCTCATAATATTGCGATTGAGATCCTTGGGAATGATGCAAATTCTCAATTCGCCGGAAGGTTTTTTTACACATACCATAGAACTGACCCAGTCGGTTGGTTCCGAGACCCTGGAAATCACTCCTTGGTCCTGGAGGTCTTGCAGCTGCTGCTTGAGGCGGTCCTTAAGGGGCGCTGGGACCCTGCGAGGTGTGTGTACCACAGGCGTGGCATTCGGCTTTAATAAAATCTTGTAAGTGTACGGGAGCGTGCCCATGCCCTCGAAATCGTCGTGGTACTGGTTGATAATGGCGCGAGTTGCGCTCTGAAGTCAGTGTCCGGAAAGGCAGACGTATCAGCAGGAGAGAGAGAGTGAACTCTCTGAACTAGGTTCAACAGCTTGCATGCCTGCGCGCCAAGCAGGCTTTCGAGGAGCCCACGATTTCAAACAGCAAGATGGCTTTGCATGACCTGTGCGTCACTTCAAGTTGGCATGAGCCGCTGGCAGCAATGGCATTGCCATTGTAATCTAATAGTTGGCAGGCTGATGGCAGGATGGCTGGTTTGACACAAAGGCTTTGGAGGTCAGACCGCGCAATGAGATTGGCGGAGGCACCGGTGTCCAGGCGGAATCGGATTTGGGACCGGTTGACCGTGAGGGTGGCACACCACTCATCGTCCGGATCGATGCTGTACTGGGAGAGGCTGGATTTTGTGCTTCGGGGACACCCTGTTTTTTGTTATGATACCGACTCGAAAAGGCGCCTTCAGGTCCTCGGTGTCAATATCGGGTAGCAGGTCCGAATCGGGCTCGGTGACCGTGGGTTGAATGGCCCGTACATCCCTGCGAGGCTGGCTGGAACGACGAAAGTTGGCAGGTTGAGCTGATCTGCATAAGGCAGCATAGTGGCCACGTTTGCCACATTGCAGGCATCGTCGGGATTTGGCAGGACACTGCCGCTTTAAATGGGCGGAGCCACAGTTGCCGCATGTTGTAGCGTCAGTGCGCTCGCTGCACGGTGCGATCGTAGGTGGTGCGCACCTGCACAGTACGTTCGTCGACGTCGCCGTCCCCTCGTTCGGTGCGCCCAAGCGCGGGAGTCCGCGAAAAGCGCGCAAAATGGCCGCCCTCATCTAGGCTGAGGCCCTGGAGTTGTTTGATTGCTTGGTCTCGTTCTGCCTCGTGGGGATCTTGCCGTGCCGTTTCAGCCGCTTGGATGTGGGAATACCGACTAGTGGCGTGTTCATGAAGCACGCAGGTCTCGATGGCAATCGCGAGGGTGAGCTGCTTTACCTTGAGGAGCTGCTGGCGAAGGGGGTCCGACTTTAGGGCAACACGGTAGCATTGTGGATAGCACAATTGCTTCACAGCTCCAGGGTCCCAGGTTCGATTCCGGCTTGGGTCACTGTCTGTGTGGAGTCTGCACACCCTCTCCGTGTGTGCGTGGGTTTCCTCCGGGTGCTCTGGTTTCCTAGCACAGTCCAAAGATGTGCAGGTTAGGTGGATTGGCCATGATAAATTGCCCTTAGTGTCCAAAATTGCGCTTAGTGTTGGGTGGGGTTACTGAGTTATAGGCATAGGGTGGAGGTGTTGGCCTTGGGTAGGGTGCTCTTTCCAAGAGCCGGCCCAGACTCGATGGGCCGAATGGCCTCCTTCTGCACTGTAAATTCTATGATGACTGAACACCGAAAAAGATCTAGTCGCGTATCATGGAGTCGGAGGTGGACCCGTAGTTACAGGACCGCGCAAGGATGCGGAGGTGGGTGAGAAAGGACTGGAAAGGTTCATCCTTACCCTGCAAGCACTGTTGGAAGACATAGCACTTGAAACTTTCATTCACCTCAATGTTGCAGTGACTGTCAAACTTGAGGAGGACCGTCTTGAATTTTGATTTATCTTCACCATCAGCAAAGGTGAGAGAATTGAAGATGTGGATGGCATGGTGCCCGGCCGTGGAGAGGAAGAGAGCGATCTTCCTGGCATCTGAGGCAGCGTCCAGGTCTGTGGCTTCAAGGTAGAGCTGGAAGCGTTGTTTGAAGATCTTCCAGTTGGCCCCTAGGTTACCGGTGATGCGGAGCGGCGGAGGGGGGCAGACGCTGTCCATGTTGCAGGACGACTGTTTGCTGGTGGAAGGCAGATCACCTGCAGGTAGGTCTACGAAGTTCTAACATCCCTCAACTACTGGTACCATGATGTGTTGGGTGCTCTGGATCCGTGGAACACATACAGGCCACCAACACTTAAAATAGTACAACACTATTTTGTTAAACTATAAACTGTTGAACATACTTTTACTGTGGGTTAACACGATGCTAGATTGAACTAAAGACCTGTGCCTATCCTAACCAGTCTATTCACTCAGCACATGGTGAGGATCTGTGCTGTAAGCTGTAAGCTCTGTACTTCTAAGAGGCTGCATCCCGAATGAGCGGGAAAACTGATGCCTTCTGTCTTTATAGTGAGTGTGCTCTAACTGTTGATTGGCTGCGGTGTTGTGAGTGTTGATTGGTCTTGCTGTGTGTCAATCAGTGTGTGTGTCTGCACCATGATATACTGGTGTATATTATGACAAAGAGGACCCTGCAGCATCGGAGTGTGATCCGAAGTAACAGGAGGCAGCTGGTGAGGATGGAGAGCCGGCCGCCCAATAGGCCGAGGAGAAGGTGGGAAGGAGGCACCGCATGAAGCCTTGTGTATACTGACAGCGTCTGTCATTCGAGGACCTGCTGGACTGGGCATGTTGTCGAAGTTTCTGGCTGAGCAGGGGGACAGCGTGAGATATCTGCCAGACCATGGCGCACCTGGCACTGCAGGGGAATGGGGAGGACACCCGTTCCCAGTGGCTGTCAAATTGACAGTCGCCCTGAATATTTTCGCCACGGGGTCCTTCTAGGTGTCGAGTGCGGAATTGACCATGATCTCACAGACCTCAGTGCACAGATGCATCTGTTCCGCCATGGAGACCCTATATGCCTGTTCGGCACAATACATTCATTTCAATGTGGACTGAGCCAACCAGGATGCCCTACAGCGGGGTTTCCAATCATTGCGAGATGCTCCGGGTCCAGGGGTGATCGATGGGATGCATGTTGCCCTACGAGCACCAGCCCATAACAGGCCAGTCCTCACAAACCGAAAGGTGTTCCACTCGTGCAGCTGGTGTGTGACCTTGAGCTGCACATCATGCAGTCTGTGCCCAATGCCCAGGCAGTGCGCGCAATGCCTTCATCCTGCCACAATAGTCGGATCCTGACCTCTTCGAGGCACACCCCCAGCTGAGGGTTGGCTCCTGGGCAACAGGGGTTATCCATTCTGATCGAGGCTGATGATGCCTGTCCGGAGGCCAAAGATTGACGCGGAGATCCGCTACAATGACGCCCATACAGCGACAAGCGATGTGGATCGAGCAGTACTTCGGCATCTCGAAGATGTGCTTCCGGGGGCTGGACCGCTATGGGGGGACCCTCCAGTATAGCGCTAGGAGAGTATCCCACATCATGGTGGCCTGCTATTCCCTCCACAACATTGTGTAACAGATGGAGGAGGAGGATGAATGTCAGACCTCGTCCGACAAGAAGGATGTAGGGAGAGATGCGGGTGGGACACCGGAGCGGTTGGCGCTGGCTAAACTGGGGTCCCTGGGCCAAACCCACCCCCAACGTCTTCCCATCCCCCCTCCCCCCCAGTGTCCATGGTAAGGGCGGGCATCTCAGCCATCCCTCCCCTTGTCAGGGTTCACTCTCGTTTGTTGTGCGCCAGCTAGGTCTGTATGAAGATGAAAAAAATGCATGTGATTAGAGAGTTTGGGGCAGAGGTTGGGTAAAATGCATGTCCTCTGTGTGTGGTGAGCCCTCCCCAGAAGGGCCAGAGGATGGAATGTGAGCAATGGGACAGATGGGATGGTGGTGATGGGAAAGTGTCCGTGAGAGAATACGTGTTGATATGTGTCTCCTGCTAATGGATGTGTGAGATCTGTGAAGTTGGTCGTCGCTTGAGTACATGATGCCATGATGAGAATTTAATAGTGGAGGGAGATGAAAGATGACTTCCCCTGGCAGTGTGGATTAGAACATTCATCCACTTCCTGCACTGCGTGGCACATCAGATGCAGTTGCCAGTAGTGCTGACTTCCTGTGTGACAACATCCCAGGCCGGAGAGGTGACATTTGGGTGTTTCTTCGAGCAATCCCAAGGTTGAGGCATGCCTCTGCTCTCGCACTCCACAGATCAAGGCCCCTAGGACCTGGTGGCTGAAGCAAGGTGCTGCTTCTTCTTCCAGGTTGGTAACATAGAACATAGAACAGTACAGCACAGAACAGGCCCTTCGGCCTTCGATGTTGTGTCGAGCAATGATCACCCTACTCAAAGCCACGTATCCACCCTATACCTGTAACCCAACAACCCCCCCCCCTTAACCTTAACCTTACTTTTTAGCACACTACGGGCAATTTAGCATGGCCAATCCACCTAACCCGCACATCTTTGGACCCGGAGCACCCGGAGGAAACCCACGCACACACGGGGAGGACGTGCAGACTCCGCACAGACAGTGACCCAGCCAGGAATCGAACCTGGGACCCTGGAGCTGTGAAGCATTGATGCTAACCACCATGCTACCGTGCTGCCCAACCTTTTGCTTCTTCATGGGTGCCCTCTTTAACAGTCTCCTGTAGACAGGTGGGCTGGAGAGAGTGAGATGTGTATGTCGCCCCGACGTTTAAATATGCGCCGGTACATTCAAACCGGCCAGCTGATGATGGGTAGACGAATCAGTTCCTGACCTGCCAAGCGACTCACAGACATACTCGCCTGTGCATGATTAATGAGATTCCAGTCACAGAATCTGGCACGAGTTCCCGCCATTCTGGCTAACGAAAATGGTGCTACCATATCTGCCAACCACTGCACTTAGACAAATAAATGGAGAAGGGGACTCTGCGCTAGCCGTCAGCGAGAACGGTGATGCAGGCGCAAAATCAAGCGAGAGTTGGGAAATGCAATTCTTGTCGTGAAGATCCTATTTTGCGATTTTCCACATCCCTTGCTGGTGACAAAATGGGGTTCCTGCCCAGGAAGGTCGTGAACCTTATTTTAATACATTATGATATTATTAGCGAGCCCTCCTGCCAAGGCTTCCCTTGTCTGCGAATTTTGATTGCCTGCCAACGTGACGTCAAGCCGGCATGATTTGCAACAGCTCTATAAAACTGAGAACCTGCCGATCTCACCTCCGAAGGGAATATTCTCAAAGGTGAGTTCTCAGCTCGCCATCGTCCTTCAAGGTGTCAAAAGGAGAGGGGGCACAGGAGAGGACGCGGGAACCAAGATTAGTTGAACCCAGGGCTGGGGCGATGGCACAGGCCTTACTTGTCCTTCATTGTTGTGGGCCTCTGGTCTCAAGGGCTCTGGCAGCTGGAGTGAATGTGGAACTTATTGGGTCCCTTTCCTGGGCTCGTGGCGATATCTCTATTGAGGAATTACCCTCTGGCATGGCAGCTGGAATTTAGTGGTAGCGGGTAAAACCACTGGGTCAACACAGGCAGTGACGTTGAGGTTCCCTGGGTGGGCGTCCGTCAATTGCCAGGCTGCATGGGCAGAGTGGGAAATTCTGATAAGGGGTGCTCACTAGCTACATAAAGGCAGAAGACCCTCGCACAAGGGGGGACGGAGAGCTGGACAAGAGCAGTCAGAATGAACCCTGACTCTCAGGCTACACTTTGCAGACTGAGGGTATGAGCTGTCTGGAAGTGCAAAGCCACTGTTTATGGAGGTCAGGCTGTCAGGGATTAAAATATGGCTGGCTGGCTGTTCAAGCTGGGAGGCTTGTTTAATCCACAGCCCATAAGAGCTGGGGGAATGGGGTCTGTCGTCTAAAGATGAAGCTGACTGCAAATTGCAGTGATGACATGAATCTCACCTGCCACATGGGAAAGCCAGTTACCTTATCAGATCCCTGACCCTTCCATGATGAGTCAAGTATGACAATCTAGTCAGTATTGCAATGCAAGAATGTGCCACTGATTGACGCCCAAAGGTTAACCCCTTGGTAGCTGAGCCCAAAGCATTGAACTCCAAGGCTTACATTCACCCCTCCATAACAGAGAGATGGCACAGATGGTCAGCCCGTTCAGGATTTAATGGGTGCTCTGCACAACCTGGCATTGTAATTGGGAAGTTATAGAAACTGTAATCATGTCTGGTCAAGGCAGAGTCACATATTCGAAGGACCAGATATGCCCTAATTTCAATGGACAGAAAACTATGAACAGTATGGGCACAGTGCCCTGAACATTGTCACACCTACTGAACCACAAATGAGGGAAACTAGGAGTAACAATCCCCACAAACTGACCTCAGATCAACAGGATTCTCATGTACCTCAGAAGGAGCTCCGCACTTGCTCAGGAATACTAGAGAAACTACCAAAAATACTTTACCTTTAGGAGAAGGCTCTGTGGGGTGGAGTAGGAGAATGTGTGTATAATAGTATGGAGATAATGGGTGAAAGATGTAGAGTAATGATTAACCCCAACGATAACTATTGAGCATGTACATAAGGAACTATTTCGCAGAGACCTCAGTCATGGGGAAAAGATGAGTGTGAAATATCTCAGAGCGTAGCTCCAGCTTTGCCTTAGTCTTACCTAACCTTTGTAAATAGTCAATATGTAAATACATGTGTTTAAACAAAGGCCATTGCCTCCAGCGAGATCTCTTCTTGAGTAAGAAGCCAATGAACCCCGATGTAAACCCACGATAAGTGGGTATCCATGAATGAGGGGACCACATTTGCATTGATCATCTCCTCAGTTACTTCCAGCCACGCTGCTTCCGAGGCAGCCTTCGTTCTCCCATCTGCCGGGAACAAAGTTTCTCAGTGGACCTTTATGGCCACTGTATGATCTGCAAAGATTGCTCAGAGAACGGTGGGGCAGACCTTTCACACTGAAACTCTATTACACGTATTGCTATCTCTCATTTGCCATTTGTAGAATGGTTATATTCTACCCTGTATTTAAGTACTGAAGCTAAAAGAGTAAGGAGCAGAGTGAGGGGGCAGCAGGTTGGCACAGTGGTTAGCACTGCTGCCCCACAGCGCCAGGGACCCGGGTCGATTCTGACCTCGGGTGACTGTCTGTGTGGAGTTTGCACTTTTTCCCTCCGTGTCTGTGTGGGTTTCCTCCGGGTGCTCCAGTTTCCTCCCCCAGTCCAAAGATGTGCAGGTTAGGTAGATTGGCCACGCTAAATTGCCCCTTAGTGTTCAAAGGTTAGGTGGGGTTACGGCAATGGGGCGGGTGATTGGGCCTAGGTTGCACTTTCGGAGGGTTGGTGCAGTATCGATGGGCCAAATGGCCTCCCTCTGCATTGTAGCGATTTTATGAACGTGGTCACTAATTTTCGTTCCTACTTGTTGGGAACCCTGGAAGTGGTATGCTTGCACTGTGGTTCAGTTAGAGTGACAGAAATACCTATTCAACAAACTTGTCTGTTCCTGACCCACGACCAGCTTGCTCTGCTCTGATTGGGTCAAAAGATTTAAATTCAGCCTAGTGATTATCTTGCTTTTATATGAAATTTTCAAAATGTCAACAGGAAGTGCGTAGCTGGGATTCAAAAAGCAGCTTATTAATCCCATCATGATATGTATTTGGAGAATGGCACTCAGGAACACATGGGGCACGATTCTCCGCTGCCCACGACGGGTCGGAGAATAGCGGGAGGGCCTTCCCGACATTTTTCCCACCCTCCCGCTATTCTCCCCCCCCCCACGGCCGCCCCACGACACGAATCGCTGCTCGCCGGTTTTTACGGCGAACAGCGATTCTCCCCAGGCCGATGGGCCGAGTTCCCAGGCCTTTACGGCCGTTTTCACGAACGCAATCACACCTGCTCTCACCGTTCGTGAAAACGGCTGCAAAGTGCCGTCCCGGACAACCATGGTACCGATTGGCACGGCCGTGCCAAGGGTGGCATGGGCCTGCGATCGGTGGGCACCGATCGCGGGCAGTGGGTCCAATACCTGCGCACTATTTGTTCCTCCGCCGCCACCCGCAGGATCAGTCCGCGGGGCGGCTGAGGGGCATGACGGCCCGCGCATGCGCGGATTTGACGCATCTGCGTGATGACGTCATCCGCGCATGCGCGAGTTGGAGCCGTCCAACCCGCGCATGTACGGCTGACGTCATCGTGCGCGTCAGCCGCTGTGGCGCTTGGCGCGCGGATTTAGCGACGGTCGCTAAGCCTGTGATGCCGTGCTTCACAGGGCCGCGCTGCTAGCCCCGCCCGGGGGGGGAGAATCGGGTCCTGGGAGGGGGCGCGGAGGCTGCCGTGAAACACGGCCAGTTTCACGGCAGCCTTTACGACTCGCCGCATTTGCGGAGAATCGCACCCATGATAAACGAAAGTAACTTTATTGTGGTGAGTTCTCTCATACCTGCTTTGGCGGCACGGTGGCACAGTGGTTAGCACTGTTGCCTCACAGCTCCAGGGGCCCGGGTTCAATTCCTGCCTTGGGGGACTATCTGTGTGGAGTTTGCACTTTCTCCCCATGTCTGCGTGGGTTTCCTCCGCATGCTCTGATAGTCCAAAGCTGTGCAGGTTAGGTGGATTGGTCATGATAAATTGCCTCTTGTCCAAAAGGTTTCTTCTGGTTACTGGGTTACAGCGATGGGGTGGAGGTATGGGTTTAAGTAGGGTGCTCTTTTAAAGGGCCGGTGCAGACTCAATGGGCTGATTGGCCTCCTTCTGTACAGTAAATTCTATGGTTCTCTGTTTCCTGCTCTACAAGACATTAAATAATTTCCTGCATACATTATACAACAGGGCTCAATGGTAAACCAAAAGGGACAAATATATAACACACACTATCCTTCATTCCACCTGAAAGCCTACAGTTCCAGCAACACTGGTATTCTGACATTCATAGTAAAGCATTGCCCAGGACTGGGCAGTATTGCATTTTCTATCTTCTGAGTTCCTTTCTTACTCTTATGGCTTGGCGTCATATTGTGGTGATTAAGATATTGGAAAATCTGACTCCTTTAAGAATAAAAATAAAGCATGGGGCGGGATTCTCCAGCCGCGTCTGCCGGCGACTGAGAATTCCGCCTGAAATCAATGGACTTCTCCATTGCCGGCTTCTTGCCCGTGGCGTTCTCGCGACAGGTGAGGAAGAAGAATCCAGCCCATGGTCTAGGATTTCATAGTCCCACCATGGTGTGTTTCCCCCCCCCCGCTAAACTGACCCGGTTGTAAAATAGTTCTACCTAATATTTACTCTTGCGTGCCTATAACTCCTGAGGAAACAAAATAAATTCAGCATCTCCACATTGACTCTTACCTATTTTGACAGGTGCAACATAGAAAGCATCCTATCTGGCTGCATCACAGTTTGGTATGGCAACTGCTCGGCCCAATACTGTAAGAAATGACAGAGAATCATGAACGCAGCCCAATCCATCACGTGAAACCGCCACCCATCCATTGAATCTGTCTACACCCCCTTGTGCCTTGGGAAAGTGGGCAGTATAATCAAAGGCCCCTCCCACTCAGGTTATACTCTCTTCCAACCTCTTCCATCGGGCAGGAAATACAAAAGTCTGAGATCATGCACTAACAGATTCAAAAGCAGCTTCTTCCCCGGGCATCACGGTAGCAGAGTGGTTAGCACTGGCTTCACAGCGCCAGGGTCCCTGGTTCAATTCCCTGTTGGGTCACTGTGCGGAGTCTGTACGTTCTCCCCGTGTCTGCGTGGGTTTCCTCCGGGTGCTCCGGTTTGCTCCCACAGTCCAAAGATGTGCAGATTAGGTGGATTGGCCATGCTAAATTGCTCTTAGTGTCCAAAAAGATTAGATGGGGTTATTAGGTTTGGGGGACAGAGTGGAAGTGAGGGCTTACGTGGGTCATTGCAGACTCGATGGGCCGAATGGCTTCTTTCTGCACTGTCTGTTCTATGTTCTATGTTACCAGACACCTGAATGTCCCTCTTATGGACTGAACTGATCTCTTCACACATCTTCACTGCTGAGCAGCACTACAGTCAGTATGCTTCACCCGACACCTGTGTCTATGTGTTTACATTGTGTATCTATCATATGTCCTATGTTTTTTTCATGTATGGAACAATCTGTCTGGACTGTATGGAGAACAATCCTTTTCACTGTACCTTGGAACATGTGACAATAAATCAAATCAAATCAGTTTCCACTTCCATCGACTGGGACAGAGTACAGATATTTTAGAATCAATATTACCTCTTCCTGTGAGAACCTGCATAGACTTTCCAGTGATTTGGCTGGTGATGGGTTTTGGGGAGAAAGTTCTGCATCTCATATCTGACCCGAAAGAAGTGAGACTGTATCTGGTGTCAGTTATTATAATGTGGGAGAGGAAATTAGTCAGTCTCGTGGCTGGTGGGATTGTATTTGGCTTTCCAAATCAACTGGTTTTGTTTTGAACTTCTGAAACTTTCTTGAATTATAATTCTGAGTCAGCCATGATCCAGAATGCCTGCTCGTTGGCTGTTGGCCTGATTTTAGCTTGATATTTTTTTATCCCTTCCAGAACTTTACACATCATTCAGTCCCCTTCACCTGCTCTAACTGAAGTTGTTATAATTCATGTCCTCTGATAATGTATTTTGCCTTCCAATATAAAAGTGGAAACTAGAGTAAAGCATGATTGTGATCTGCACAGCTATCGCCCAGATATGATTTCATTCTCTCATAATCTGTTAAAACTGGCACAGTGTGCTCTTCTGATCTGAGAAGCCTGATATATACAAATGTCAGGCACAAGCAATTCCTTCCGAGAGAGCTTTTGACACACCTGCTTTGCATCTTTCCATGAAAGTGATTGGAGACATGCCTTAATCCTCAAATCATGACATGAGAAAGCAATACGGTATTCAAAGCAGGATGCACATGCTAAATAAGTAATCCGAGTGCGATTCTCCAGTAATGAAAATGCACATGCAGCTCTTCAAAAGCATTTAGTTGCAAAACCTGTAAAATATATAATTTGGAAACTATAGAATGTAAGTGCACAATAATATATATAGTTTTTATTTTACAGTCGATTGTAATAAAATGAATGCTTGTAAATGTATAAAAGTATCCTATATTTTATTATAAGTGTGATGAAATATAATAAAATTACCAGTGTGAAATTGTTATCATGTAACCTTTATCTGCTGTTGAACAAAAATGGTACTGTTAATTGTACAAACCTTTAATTATGCAAAATGTTAAATCTGCTGCGCCCTGCTTTTATAGTGTTCTTCTGGGTTACTTATTACCCACTGACCAAAAGTTGTGCTGTCTGTTCCCAGACCTCTTTTAATATCAAAAGGGAGGATTTTAACTGCTAACTTCAATTCTTTGCTGTTAGCTCAGAGGAGGAGGTTAAAATTGAGGATGGCAGGATCCAGGAGAGATATTGGCGCTAGTTAACAGTCGATCTTAATTGCCTAACCACATGGTTTCTGCTGAATGGGTGGGTTTAAAATGAGCTCCTCTTTTGTTGTGCTCATCACACTGCAGATCTTAGTCATGGAGAATAGACTATTTTTCAATCCTAGTGTCAATGTCCCAAGCACACAACGGTACGGTTGAGTGGGGAGAACATAGCTCCGGCACTGTACTATGTGCTTACACATTCTGAACTGAAAGTTCACTACCTGCCGGAATGGTAAAGGCAGAAAAATGGCCGCTCAAGGCCTCTGCCTCAAAAAGGCATTAGGCTATACATATGTGTAAATAAGGAACTTGATGCCTGCCTGGAGTTTGCTGCAATACTGGGTTCCCCAGAGGCAGCCATGCGTGGATGCCAACTGCATTCTGGAAAACAGCTTTTAAAATATATTTACCTGAAGGTTGAGCCAAGAGGGACAGGAGTTCTCCTTCTAGCTCCACATTAAGACCATAAGACATAGGAGCAGAATTAGGCTCTTTGGCTCATTGAGGCTGCTCCACCATTCAATCATGGCTGATATGTTCCTCATCTCCATTCTCCTGCCTTTTCCCATTACCCCAATCCCCTTAAAATCACATGATTTACAACTGGCCGACAAAACCCCCAACCATGGAGACTTTGTTAAACCTGAACACTTCTCCATCGACCACAATTACCATCACCAAAATCTCCGGCCACACACATGCTCTCTGATCATCCTCATCCACCCAGATCTCTGTTACCACCCATCCCAATTATCCTCATCCTGATCACTCACACCCTCCCCAATCTCCGTCATCACCTTCCCTGGTCTCTGGTACCATGCACCTTGCCAATCCCTCCTGATGCCCTTCTCCTGATCTGTATTAGATTGGAGATCATAGATTGCTGCTTACCTTTCAATTTCAGCCATTTTGATGACAATGAGGTTCTGGGCACAATATTTCCCATATCTCAAACAGATAGATTCAGGTACGAGAATCAAGTCCTGTGCCCATGTTTTTCTACCATATTTGAATCGCTAGTTTCATTAGTTTGATTTACCCCCCCTTCATTAGTTTGATTTAGACCCCCCTCGCCCCTGTCCCCCCCCCCCCCCCCCCCCCCCCTCAGTGGCAGGCGGAGAGCAAAGACTTTCTGTGACTGTGGGCTGAAGTTGAACTAAAGTACTAGAGGTTGGAGGCTAGTCTGTTTTAATTGACAAACAATCCATTCTGCTGTCAATGAAACTCTTGAACTATCTGTTAGAAAGCCTGAGTACAATGCAGATTATCCCTCGTGCTAATTTTCCAATAGGGTCTAACTGTGCGAGAAGGCAGAGACGAAAGATGCGATTTACCGGCCATGTTGCACAGGGCGTGAAAAAGTATATGCTGGTTAGATTGCGAGAGAGGCTGAAATTGGGAACCACACACGGCACCAATTGGTTTCTGATCTAACAGACCCGTTCCCCTTGGCAAGATCCGGATCCGGCCATGGATCTATATGTAAATGCACCTATTTAAAATCGTGAAGGCAGTGCAATGGCTGCTGTGGGGATCTGAGGAGGTGGGTAGCCATCCTCTAACCCGAGCAACCAGCCCGGGACAGTGCATGGGAGGAGTGGGGGTTCCCCGCTGGGGGAACGGCTCATTAGAGGGTGGTGGGCCACTATCGGTTTGAGGGGGGGGGTTTAGTCCCAGCATACCACCCCCGGATTGTGTGTACCCATAACGCCATCATATTGGCCGCACAGCTGAAGGCTATCACTAATAGGGAATTGGCAATTCTAGCAATGTGAGCACTTCACAGCTCTCAAGTGGATCTCCGTGGGTGCACGTGCCATGATGCAGGCAGTTGTCACTGTCTAGCATCTCAATCAGACTGTGCGGCATGGACACTTTGCCTGAACTCCAGCAATATCAACACCACAGAGGCAGAAGTCAACATTCTAATACCCAAACACTGGACCACAGCACTGGGGACATCCCCGCGACAGAGGATGGGTGTGTGGATCGGTGGGGGGAACCAGTGCCTGGTCCATGTAACGTTCCCATTGGGTGTCTGGGGTACAGGATCTCTTGCCCAGGGGCCTTTGCTGCGCATGGAGGTGTGTATGCAGAGTATGTTGGATGGCACCCTGAGGGGTGGCAGGGGATATGAGGGTGGGGAAGGCCTGGGGAGTCCATGGTGGAAGCCATAGCTGATTGTCAGTCTCTCACCCTCTCCAAACCTTACAGACATAACATTATGGATGCTATTGTGAACCTCGTAGAAGCTATCCTCGCAGTGCTGTTGGCAGGTCAGATGGCCAGATGCTGGATCAGGTGGCGGCAGCAGCATCAACAGAGGCCCGAGGCGGTGGCCCATGTGCAGGGCCCACACCCTCAGGACTCGACGCTCATTAAAGCAGGGAAGAGCCCAGAGGGGGAGGCAGGCAACAGCCCAAGGTGTACAGGCATCGCTAGTCTTTTGAATTGTTGATGGCCAGCATGTGCCGCAGGAGGCTCCTCCTCAACAAGGAGACAGTGCGGCACCTGTAACTGTAATAACATAGAACATAGAATATACAGTGCAGGAGGAGACCATTCGGCCCATCGAGTCTGCACCAACCCACTTAAGCCCTCACTTCCACCCTATCCCTTAACCCAATAACCCCTCCTAATCGTTTTGGTTACTAAGGGCAATTTATCATGGCCAATCCGTCTAACCTGCACGTCTTTGGACAATGGGAGGAAACTGGAGCACCTGGAGGAAACCAACACAGACATGGGGAGAACGTGCAGACTCCGTCCAGACAGTGACCCAGCAGGGAATCAAATCTGGGACCCTGGTGCTGTGAAGCCACAGTGCTATCCACTTGTGCTACCATGCTACCCTTGCAGACCTGTCACCACGTGGAACAGAAGGATAGTCACTTCCGATGGCCGTCAAGGTCACCGCAGCCCTGAAACACTTCGGGATCATTCCTGGGCTCGACCAGGACTTACGTGGCAACTCCCAGCCAAAGCCCCACAAGTGCATCCATGAAGTCACAGAAGCCCTGTTTGCCCGGGCAGTTGACTGTATAAACTTAGACCTGGACCAAGCCCAATAAGATGCCCGGGCAGCATGATTCTCCGCCATTGCCAGGATGCCCCAGCTCCAGGGGTAATAGATTGCATATGTGTTGCCTTGTTTGCACCAGGCTGTTCATGAACAGGATAGGGTTCCACTCCCTGAACGTTCAACTTGTATGCGACTACCGCCTCAAGATAATGCACGTGTGTGCATTCTTCTCACGGAATGTGCATGACAGCTGCATCCTGGGGTAGTCGAAGATCCCCGGCATGTTCGAAAGACACCCCAGGGTGACTGGCTTGCACTTGTGGTATAAGGGGTACCCGCGGTCCTGGCTAATGACGCCAGTATGGAGGCTGGAGACCGAGGCAGAGACCCAATATAATGAGGCCCATGTTGCCTCCCGGGCTGTCATTGAGCAGTGCATTGGACTGCTCTAAATGTGGTTTTGATGTCTCAACCACTCTGGTGGTGCACTGCAGTACATCCTCCGGACATTGTCTGCTTTGTGGTGATCTGCTGTGCCCTCCACACCATGGTACAGCAAAGGGGCAACATGCTGGAGGTGGAGGAGGAGGAACATGTGGCCACATGGGGCTGGTTTAGCACAGGGCTAAATCACTGGCTTTTAAAGCAGACCAAGGCAGGCCAGCAGCACGGTTCAATTCACATACCAGCCTCCCCGGACAGGCGTCAGAATGTGGCGACTAGGGGCTTTTCACAGTAACTTCATTTGAATCCCACTTGTGACAATAAGTGCATTTCATTTCATTTTTTCATTTCACCTCCAAAGAGAAGGACGAGGAGGAGCTGGACTTGGAAGGCTGGAGGGGAGCTCAGGGAGAATCTGCAGGAGCAGCTGGAGGTAGGAGGACAGGCAGCAGTGAGGTTTCTGTCATGTTAGGTACACTGGTATAACACTGGCTGCAACTGGATGCAGTTTAGATTGAAAAGATACTCCAAATCTTGAGGTTAGTTCAATCAGGTTTATTGAACAAATAGCACAGTTAGCACAGTTCTCTGTGAGTTCGACTCTCTGCTAACTTGTGTGGTTGCTCTGTCTGACTGAACCAGACTAGCTCTTGGCCACCTGGTGGAGGTGTGAGATTGTAACAACACCCTTGACTGACTCTCTAGATGTTCATCAGTGGAAAGAGGTGGAGTGTGAGTGCCTCGTGTCTTTTATAGTCAGATCCCACCCCTAAGTGTCCTGCCTGCTTATTGGTCATGTCCTGTTCTCTGTGTCCATTAGCTGCTTGTCTATGCCTGCCTGTATATCATCAAGTGTGTGTATACATAGCATGACAGGTTCAGCATGCCCAGAAGAACAGGGAGGCCCTCATCCTCACCTGCTTCTCATAGGACGTGGCTTCACCCATCATTACACCGCCTCTCCCTGTCTCACCCACCGGCCCCACACAACCGTGTTCTCCCCTTCCCCCCAACTCCCTTCTCCCCACCGCCTCCTTTCTTCCATACCCCCTCTCATCGAAATCTTGCACCCTCCGTGGTCTATGTCCATCACTCCAAGCACTGTCAGCAGGTCAATATCCAAGACAGTGCAGAATATCATGGCAGAGGCTTCACACGTCTTGGGTATAATGTGTTTTAATGGTGTACAAGAACAATAGTAACCCCCAACTGTCCCTAGCGTCTGATGGTGCCACACATTATCCTTCCCTGTACCTTCCTAGTGATTCTCAATGTACTTAGCCCTCCGTGCTCTCCCGTTGTGGAAAGGAGTGTCCCCAGGAGACACATCGGAGTTGGAGGCAACCTGCTGCTTACTGCATCCTGTGGCCTTTGATGCCCCTAGTGGGCCTGGGGCTGGAGATCCCCTGCCGACTTGGTGGTGACATATTCATTGCCGTGCCACTCGAGACCCTGAGACACACCACTATTGGGGGGGTTGGGTGAGCTATAGTGGGTGACCGCCGTCATCTCCCTGTAGGGGGGCTCCGGTTTGGCCTCCAGCATGCCCTCCTCCCGATCAGTGCCCGTAGGGCCCTTGGTGTGTCACCTCTCCTCAGGATGGAGGGTCAGCTGGATTGAGCTCAGGATGCCCCTGCCTCATTTGGCTCTGCCAGTTCTGGGGGCTCCCAATGTCTGCACTATGGTGTCGATGCCCTCAGCGATGCGCCTCAACGACCGGGACATGCTCTGGAGCACCTCGCCAATGCCCACCTGAGACTGGGACATATCTCCCAGTGACACGGACATGCTGTCGAGGTGCTCAGCCATGGCCGTCACTGACTGAGCTACGCCTTGGAAACCACTGTTCATGCTGCTGACATTGTGCTCCAGGTCGCCATCCTAGCAGCGTTGGCTTCGGTGCCACACATTGATGCTTCTATCTCCTGCGCCCTTAGCCTCTGGAACCCACTGGAGTGTCGTTGATATTCCCCCCTGAATCTCATGGTATCACCTTATCGATTGCATCAACTCTGGGATAACTTGGTCCAGAGGCTCAGCATCTGACTGGACCTCAGTTGGGTCTCAGGATCCAGGAGACCTTTGACTACCTCCCCTGGATGGGCTAGCACCATCAGCTGCAGATCCATGTTTTTTTATAATCATCTTTATTGTCACAAATAGGCTTATATTAACACTGCAATTAATTTACTGTGAAAATCCCCAAGTCGCCTCAGTCCGGTGTATATTCGGTTTCGCAGGGGGAGAATTCAGATTGTCCAATTCACCTATCTGGACTTGTAGGAGGAAACCCACACAGACACAGGGAAAACGTGCAGACTCCGCACAGACAGTGACCAAGTCGGGTATCGAACCTGGGACCCTGGTGCTGTGAAGCAACAGTACTAACCACTATGCTACCGATCTGCCTGGTGGAGATCATTGATCTTCTTGCAGCACTGGGTAGTGGTCTTCCTGGTCACAGTTCCCACGCTAACGGCTGCTGCCACCACCTTCCAAGCGACAAAGGATGCCTTGTGGCTCTAACCCCCTCAGGGCAACAGGGCATCCCTCCTTGACCGCATCCAGAGGGTAATTCCAGGCTTGGGTCACTCTCTGTGCAGAATCTTCACGTTCTCCCCGTGTCTGCATTGGTTTCCTCTGGGAACTCCAGTTTCCTCCCACAAGTCCCAAAAGATGTGCTTGTTCGGTGAATTGGACATTCTGACTTCTCCCTCTGTGTACCCGAACAGGCGCCGGAGTGTGGCGACTAGGGGATTTTCACAGTAACTTCATTGCAGTGTTAATGACACTAATAAAGATTATTATTATGAGCCTGGCCAGGTCGGCATCCCTGTATCACGAAGCTGGAACTGGGGTGGCATGTCTGTGTGCCATCTAGGGTTTGTGCTATTGGATTGGTTTAAGTGCTGCTCCCCCTCGTTAGTTTCATTAAGTGGCCTAATTAACGTTAGATACCAGTGATGGCTTTGCCGGGTTGGCCCTCAGGAAAACCCTGGCCGGGATTCTCCCCTACCCGGCGGGGTGTCCCGGCGTAGCGGAGTGGCACCATCCACTCCGGCGTCGAGCCTCCCCAAAGGTGCGGAATTCTCCAAAACCGGCCCCAACGGCCTTTAACGTCCGCCGGCCCGTGTCGGGGCTGGCTGAAAGGCCTTCGCCGGTTCGCGCATGCGCCGGTGCGTCAGCGGCCGCTGACGTCACCACCGGCGCATGCGCGGTAGGGTGGGTCTCTTCTGCCTCCGCCATGGTGGAGGCGGCAGAAGAAAAAGAGTGCCCCCACGGCACTGGCCCGCCCACCGATCGGTGGGCCCCGATCGCGGGTCAGGCCACCGTGGGGGCACCCCCTGGGGTCTGATCGCCCCGCGCACCCCCCAGGATCTTGGGGGCCCGCTCGCACCGCCAATCCCGCCACCACCAGAAGTGGTTGAAACCACGTCGGCAGGACAGGCCTGTCAGCGGCGGGACTACGGGCCATCGCGGGCCGGAGAATCGCCGCGGGGGGCACGCTGATCGGTGCGGCGTGATTCCCGCTCCTGCCGATTCCCGGGTGGCGGAGAATTCCGGCCACGGCGGGGGCGGGAATTACGCCGGCCCCGGGCGATTCTCCAACCTTACGGG
Organism: Scyliorhinus canicula; assembly: GCF_902713615.1. Classification (NCBI taxonomy): domain Eukaryota; kingdom Metazoa; phylum Chordata; class Chondrichthyes; order Carcharhiniformes; family Scyliorhinidae; genus Scyliorhinus; species Scyliorhinus canicula. The sequence goes on from NC_052146.1 coordinate 255,896,385, forward strand.
GAGTCGGAGAATTCCGCCCCCTGTCGCTGCCAAAAGTAGAACAAATTTGGTTAGAGCGCGTCCAGAGAATGAATATTCTACCTGTCCCAGAATATAACAAAGGTTTGCAAATAAATTATATACAATATTGTCATATTATGTCCAGCATCACATTTTCCAAATGTGTAATACAGACTAAATCAATACTTGTGGTTGTTATTATTGAGCAATGCTATTGGACGTTGTGTATCAGAATACAGCAAAAATGTCAAATTTGCTATACTAGTGACCTGTGGAAAAATATTGGATTTATGGCATATGGATTTTTTTTTATTTTGAGCTGAGTTTTCATTTACAAATCATGTTGCCATTTTGCAAGCTGGAGATCAGTGCAAATATCTGCCATGTAAAGTAAAACAGAGCTCCACTTTTTCAAAGACAAATAACTCCTAGCCTTTTCTTAACGATAGTGAAAAGTTTGGCTGGAAAATAATTTTCTTGAAACAGGGAAGTCGATCAGTATTAGAACAAGCTTGAAAGACTGATGAACAACATATGTATGCGATCTGAAGGGAGGGCAGGCCCTGTTATACAGGCTTCATGCAGTCACTGAAACCATCAGTCACATTCTAGTTAGACCACCGCAGAGATAGAGGGTCAGATTTATGAAGCAAGGAATGCCAAGTTGTCTACTGGCTCCAAAATTCATCTCTTCAGTGATGGATTGGAAGGGGATGTCCAAACTCATCCTGCGGCCCATGGTGATAGATATGGGGGTTGGTCTGGGCTGGGTAATTTTCTTTGTAGCACTGACATAAAAATTAAAAACAAAGCGGCGTACAAATAGTTCTTGCATTACCAGGGAAAAACTCATGCTTTACCAATTAAATGGTTCAGATTTTCATTGGATTCCCAGAATTTGTGCTGGGAGTGAAATGTGATGCACTTGTTGGCTATGCTTCCCCAGAGGGAATAGCGAGACAGACTTACTCAAGCTTCACTTGAACACAGAAATGAAAATCAATAAACAATTTGAACTTCTCAGAAAAGATTTTTTTTCTCCTCTAATGAATATACAAGCTTGGTTACAGCTTAATTCAAAGATTGAATTTACTGTTTTTTTTTCTCTCTGTGCAGAGAGAGCTCATGACAAACACAAGCGCAAAGTGACATGTCCCGAAGGGAGATTATGGACTGTGCAGAAAAAACATACAGATGGCAACTGGAAGGGCAACCATTGAAACAAAAATGTTCTCCAGGCTTGCTTATCTTTGGAGTAGCAATGCAGCTTTCCAGAGAAACCCTAATTAAAAATGTAAATGTAAACTGGCTGCCAGTCATAACTAAAACTGGCCCCATATTTGTTTTTTCTTAAAATAAACCAAGAAACTGGGTAGAAATTTGCCTCAGACGGTCACACAAAATTGGCAGTAACGCTCTTTACATGCCCTGCCGAATGCCCAGACCAATGATCGAAAAGTGACATTCGGTCAGAATCCCAACATGTGGGTTTAACACAGATCTATTACGGAAGCTGTGTGGAATTTGCCATCGTCAGCCAAAGCAGGAGTAGAGCATGGAATCATTGATAAATGAAACAAGATCACAAAGGTGGCGGACACTCAACTCAGGGTCCATAGGAATATGATTAGCTCTCTTGATATGGGTGAGTGCCTAATGAGGGCCTGACTTCCATCACAGTTAAGAGCCAGGGATCTGGGTGGCCTTCCCAGGCCTCCTATCCATTCTTGTTGCAGCCTCAGGAATCTATGCCCAGTTCAGTCATTGTCACCCTACCAGGCCTCTTTAAGTATAAAAATCCTTCCTTTGATAGAGGTGGTGCATTAATCAGCAAGCCCACTCGTGCCACTGGTCAGGGAATTGCGATGCAGTAAGTTTACATTTCAGTGAGTTAAGCAGTCACAGCAAAAGCCGTTTTATTTCCAAAACAGGTTCCTGATCTGTTGCCACACCCCCATCCCCTTCATGCTGCGTATGGATCTGTCATGTTATGATTCTACCTTATATTTCAGTTGACAGTCCAAGGTTTTATTTTGTCATCTAGTTGGAGGCACTTATTTACATTCTTCGCATGATTATTTAGTAGACCATAATTTTTCATTTAAAAAAAGTACCGAGAACCTCAGAACGCTGCTTCTGCGGCACCAGCTAATATTCCAATTCACTTTTCAAAATAAATCTTTAATGGAAACTATTATAAATTTGATCAATTACGAAATTTCATTTTCCACTTGCTTCTTTTCACAGATTTAAGACTTTAGTAAATTGTGACCATCCTCATAATGACATTTATCGTAATGAGTTATATCAGGCATGAATTAAAATGCTGTAAATGTGCTGGCACCAGCAATGAGTGGCACTCGGAAATATAATTAACAACACATGGTTATACATGGCAAAGGAAAGCTGGCCAACTTTATGAGTACAGTTATCTGTCAACTCATATTCTTGACGTATGTTGAAAATTCAGATTGTGAAAGAGTATCAAAAATGATGCCAGTAATTTTTTGTGGAGATTGTCTTCGGAAGCCATAATTCGTTTTAGACAGGCCTTTCTCTGGATCTCCATGAGATAGTGGTCTGCCTATAGCAGTGTTTCAGTTAAATCAGAGGTTGTAGTGCATCAGTGTACTCTATACTGAAGTGGTCTGTGCATTCTAAACAATGGTTACAAAGTCTTTTCCACTGTTGTTTGGTGGTGACAATTTGTATAGCAGAAAATCTGGAGAGAACTTCAGAGATCGCTGTTTTGTTCTTCCTGCACCCTTCAAAACAAAGAGAGTGAGTTTAGTGATCACTTTTAAAAAGCTACTATTGCTAGCTAAAGTTTGTGAGGGTCTTGTCACTGAGCTTTGAAACGAAGATTACCTCTGGGGAAAATGCTAATGCCTGGATAGAGTGAGCGAGGAGAGGATGTTTTCACTAGTAGGAGAAACTAGAATCCAAGGGCACAGCCTCAGACTGAGGGGACGATCCTTTAAAACTGTGATGAGGAGGAATTTCTTCAGCCACAGGGTGGTGAATCTGTGCAATTCATTGCTGCAGAAGGCTGTGGAGGCCAAGTCGCTGAGTGCCTTTAAGACAGAGATAGATAGGTTCTTGATTAATAAGGGGAGAAGGCAGGAGAATGGGAATGAGAAACATATCAGCCATGATTGAATGGCGGAGCAGACCCGATGGGCCGAATGGCCTAATTCTGCTCCTCTATCTTATGGTCTTATGGACTAGGTAACTTACTGAGTTCGAATTGATTCAACCATTAGGAAGCAAAATCCTTTGCAAAAATGTATTCAATATGAGTTTTATTGCCATTCGTCCTTTACCTGGGTTTAATGTGACCATTCATGGGAGTGCCTATAGTTTGTGCGGGATGCGTGGATGGTCGTGGTAAGGTGCATGGGGTTCAATGAAGATGAAATCATGGCAGAGTACTGACTGGGGCAGCAGAAAATGGTGCAGAAACTGTTTTTTTAGGAATCCATCTTATACAGAAAGCCCAACAATATCCTGGTGGGGGGAAGGTAGGAAAACATCTCCCTGACCTCCTATGTCAATAGGAAATCTGGGGTATTTGCCAAGTTCTCTCAGGAATTCCATTTCGTGCACCTTCAGCAGCCTCAGGAGAATTCAAAGCAGGTCAGAGCTTCCACAAATCCTACTAAGATACCGAGAGAGGACACAATCCATAACACCTGAGGTTAATTGATCTCAGAGACAGTTGATGATTTTAAACGGAATTCCAAATAGCTTCAGCTATTGGGCCCTTTCTAAACCGCTCTTCTGCCCTCAGAGCCTCTGTTAGGGTGAGGGCTGTTGATGTGTCCTTGAAGGCTTAGATTGTCCACTTTGAGTATGCAAATGGTCCACCTCCAGGGTTCTTTTTCATTGTCGAGGTTTTGGTCTCACTGGCATGGCATGCATTTATTGTCCATCGCTAGTTCTCCATGCAAAATTGGTGGTGGACCTCCTTCATTAAATATTGTAGTCTGTATAATGAAGATACTCCGACAGTGCTATTGGGTGAGGAGTTACAGGATTTATACCTCGTGACATTGAACGAATAGTGGTGATATGTCCAAATCAGGATGTTGTGTGAGTTGAAGGGGACTTGGAGGTGGTGATATTCACATGTTCCTGCTTCATTCGCCATTCTAGATTTTGGAGGTGTTGCCAATGTTCATTAGACAGCAGCTTCCAAACACACAACCGCTACCATATAGAAGGACATGAGCAGGAAATACCTGCCACCTTCTGAAGGGCAATTAGGGATGGGCAATAAATGCTGGCTGAACCAGCTATGCTCACATCCCATAAATAAATTTTAAAAAGATTAAAACATTTTCTTATTCAATTAAGTATTTAAACCTCATCTTATTTTATCATTTTTAATGGAAGGAGTGATTCTACTTCTTTTGTTCACAAATTTGTTTAATATTAGGATTAGGACTAGAGAGCTGGATTCAGGCCTATACACACTCTCTCTCACCTACGCACACTGTCTCTCACCTACACACACTCTCACCTACACACACTCTCTCTCTCACACACACATTCTGTCTCACCTACACACACTCTCTCTCTCACACACACTCTCATTTCTCTCTTTCTCATCATGCCCCCGGTGTCAAGATGCGCCTCCCACCCAGCTCCTAAGACCCTCATGCCTTCCTTGCTAAACTATGACCCCCTACCCACTTCCTATGGCCCCTCATTCTCTCCATGCCAAGCCATGTGTAAGAAAAGATCTTTAAAAGGTCCTTCGGTGATAACTTTCTACTTTCTTTGAAAAAAACTCCTTTTTTACTACTAGGAAATAAAAATTAAATCAAACAGACCCTTTAAAGTATCAATTGTTGAATGTGAAAGCACTTGAAACGTCTTTACTTTCTTTAAATAAACATTGTGCAGCAAAGATCAGAGAGCCAGAGCTGTCAATCAAGTAATGTTTCCCTGGGATTCTGGTGTTTAAATTGGCTAATAGATTTCTCTCTCAGCCTAGCATAATTCTGCATTCTTGGCTGAGAGTCCAGACATCCATTAAATACTATGACCCACAGAAAACATTGCATAATTGACAGGTCTGGCTCTCTTATAGTTTATGTCAATTGCGCAATGTTTATTTATCTGAGATAAAGAGGTTTCAAGTGCTTATAGTTTCTGCAATTGATACTTGAAAGGTCTTGTTAATGGACACTTCTTAGACCTGCAGTAAAAAGGAGATTTCTTAAGAAAGTGAAAAATTATCAATGCATGCTGGTTTGCTTTAAAAAATTTTTACACATCCTACTGTCACCATAGTACTCCTTGGTTCTATACAGTGCGCAGTTGGTGAATTATATGCAAGTGCCAAAGCTTGGCATGAAGTGCCATAGGACGTGTGGGGGGGGGGGGGGGTGTCATGGTTTAGCATGGAAGGCATGTGAGGCCTTAGGAGTTGGTTGTGAGGTTCATCTTGACACTGGGGCCACGATGAAGACCTTTTGAACTTATCTTTCAAAAGGTTCCGTCATAAGCTGGCCGAGCGCCATGAAAACCGTAGAGGATGAGGCCGTGCCTATTCCCACCCAGGTTGGGAATGCAAGGCATGGGCTCATGACCTCAACCAGCCCACACCACTAAAAGGCCCAGTTAAAAATCAAAAACCCTGCGAGTGGGGCCAAAAATCCCAGAATTGAGTCCTGGCCACCATTTTTAAAGGTCCACAGAGTCATCCCAACTCTGTGAAAATCCAGCCCTGTGTCTCCATCATTCGAGGCATTGGCATGTCTGCAGTAATGCTTCAACTGACGTTTCTAACACAAAGGACTGAATAATTTACCTCTGCTGTAACTCAATTTGTTTCCCATTTAGAAAATTCTAAGAGGTAGCTTGCACAATTCATCCTTCTTTAGCCATTTGGCCAATTTCTCAATATAAAAAAGACACACCCTCTACCTTCAACCTTAAGTTTCTGGATTCCGGATTTTGTTTATTGTCACGTGTACCGAGGTTCAGTGAAAAGTATTTTTCTGCGTGCTGCTCAACAGATCATTAAGTACATGAAAATAAAATAAAAGAAAAGAAATACATAATAGGGCAACAGAAGGTACACAATGTAACTACATAAACACTGGCATCGGGTGAAGCATACTGTGTTAATGAGGTCAGTCCATAAGAGGGTTGTTTAGGAGTCTGGTAACAGCGGGGAAGAAGCTGTTTTTGAGTCTATTGGTGCGTGTTCTTTTGTATCTCCTGCCCCATGGAAGAAGTTGGAACAGTGAATAAGTCGGGTGGGAGGGGTCTTTGATTATGTTGCCCACTTTCTCTAGGCAGCGGGAGGTGTAGATGGAGTCAACGATGGGAGGCAGGTTCGTATGATGGACTGGACTATGTTCACGACTCTCTGAAGTTTCTCACGGTCTTGGGTCGAGCAGTTGCCAGGCTGTGATGCAGCCAGAGAGGATGCTTCCTATGGTGCATCTGTAAACGTTGGTAAGAATTAATGTGGATATGCCGCATTTCCTTAGTTTCCTGAGGAAGTATAGCTGCTGTTGAGCTTTCTTGGTGGTAGCGCCGACGTGGGTGGCCCAGGACAGATTTTTGGTGATGTGCACCCCTAGGAATTTGAAGCTGCTAACCATCTCCACCTCGGCCCCGTTGATGCTGACAGGGGTGTGTACAGTACTTTGCTTCCTGAAGTCAATGACCAGCTCTTTAGTTTTGCTGGCATTGAGGGATAGATTGTTGTCGCTACACCACTCCACTAGGTTCTCTATCGCCCTCCTGTATTCTGACTCGTCGTCATTTGAGATCCGGCCCACTATGCTCATATCGTCAGCAAACTTGTAGATGGAGTTGGAACCAAATTTTGCCATGCAGTTGTTTGTGTGCAGGGAGTACAGTAGGGGGTTAAGTATGCAGCCTTGCGGGGCCCCAAAAAGTGCCTTTCAAAGTGCCTTTGAAGAGAGCGTTCTTCTTTAGGTGTGATGTGGAGATGCCGGCGTTGGACTGGGGTGAGCACAGTAAGAAGTCTTACAACACCAGGTTAAAGTCCAACAGGTTTGTTTCAAACACGAGCTTTCGGAGCACTGCTCCTTCCTCAGGTGAATGACCTCATGTGATTCACCTGAGGAAGGAGCAGTGCTCCTAAAGCTCGTGTTTGAAACAAACCTGCTGGACTTTAATCTGGTGTTGTAAGACTTCTTACTGTTCTTTAGGTGTGTCACTGAATGTGCCCTTTTCAATTGATGGCAATTTCAGGCAGACTCAATGCATTACCTTTCGAAGCACCACAATGTTGTAGGCTTATTGTGAGGGAGGATCTAGATTCCCAGCATTTCCAGATAAAGCCTTCCCTGATTAACACTCTAGGCTTACCCCAAAGAATGCTCCAGGCATTCAGAGTTCTCCCAACAGGCCTGTCAAGTTTCCAGATGGAGCAGACTTATTCCAGACTTATTGTGACTTTAATTGTAATAGAGCAGTTTCTTGGATGGATGCTTAAGTTCATGATAGACTACCTGCACTTTGCTTTATGCCACAAGACAACTAAAATGTAATTACTTTTAGGCAGGAAGTGGAAAATCTCAAATGATTAATACTCAAAAGGCTGCATTGTGTTTTTAAAAACAAGGCTAACAGCAGAAAAAAATAGATTTGTATTCCTTTGGAAGTGGAAATCATGGAATATCACAGATCTTTCAAATAATACTTTGCTAACTTAAAAATTAATATTGAATTAGCTATATCTTTGCAAAAATTACACTACAGACGTGCACCTTTTATATAATTGTTTCTTAGTGCAAAGGTATAAGTGATCTTGAAATCCAAAATAGTCAGCAATTTGTATGAGATTTGTAAAGGATCAGACAAGTTGCAAACAATATATGCGTACAAAGTTGATGCATTGGTAAGACCTATCCCATTCCATAATGGCAGCAGAATTATATAGGATTACGTAGGATTTACAGCAAGGAGTTAGGCCATTTGGCCCAACCAGTCCATGCTACTATTTATGCTGCACCCAAACTTCCTTGTATCATTTCTCCTATTGATTATTGTAACCCTTAATTCCCTGTTAAAAGTCCGATAGTTTGCAACTGACTTTTGCGGGGGAAGGTGAGCAGTATGCTCCCTATAAAATCCACCCCAAGAAGTATTGGGAATGGGAGGAGGTGGCCCAAAACCTTATACATTTTGTTGGTAGCCATTACTTAGGTCCAGTGAGCAAGTAAATAGCAAGTATAATATAATTCGAAGCTTGAAGTACAGTACAATGCAATGCTATTAAAATATTTATTTTTTCTGACCAGGACTATGACCCAGAAACATAGAATACTACATTGTCGCGACATACTTCCACTGCTATCAGCAAAAATAGAGTTAGATAGCTTTATACGTGTTGTCTATTTTGATATTCTCTAATAATAGTCCAACGAGTTATACACAGACACTGAGTAATATCTGTGTGACTTATCTGCAATGCTTAAGATTATGTGACGTACACTCAGCTATCATTTGAACACTAGGTTTTAAGCAGCACTGTGCTGTCCTCCAAATTTTAAATTCAATTCTGTTTGATACGCGCTGTTCCCCAGAGAAAAGCAGGGTTAATAATTTTCAAGTGCAGTAATTAAGTAATAATGGGCAAGCAGGAGTGTAATAGGTTATAAGTGAGAATAGCTAGCTTGATTGACTCAAGCTGCTGATTCCCAATTACAACTGTTGCATTCTCTGACTACATGTCCATCACTACTATGTAATATACATTTGTAAAGCTGAACTAAAATCTGGTACAGCAGAATACATATTGTTTAGTTAAGGCTGACATTTTGGCAGAAGACAGTAATGCAAAGGTTAGGCCTAATTTAATAATGAGAGTTAAGAGTGTTCTTTTGTCCTAAATGTTTGCTTGTATCAAAAATATTTGCTTTTCCAGCAGTCAATACTACTGCAATTACCTTAAGCCAAGGAACTCACAAATTAAGAGCTTTATACTTAAAGCAAGATGCACATTATATTAATAACAGAGGCATTTTGAGTTTCTAATCTGTAATATAACCTCACAAACTGGTCAAACAACCCTTATGGTTTATGATGTTACTTGAATGTGTCAATTTGGTTTAATCCTTTTAACATTGGGAAATATTTCTTTATTCAATCATATCTATTTGTCACCTATTAGGTATTTTCACTGTGAATACAATATCAAGTCTAGACTTAGCCCTCTCATTAATGTAAAACACTTCCTATTGTTGGATCTAATACAGATTGTGGAATCATCAGGTAACCTCAGCCATATTGTGTACCCTTCAATCAAAAATTGGAGGATAGCAATCAGGTCAAAACTTAAATGAAGTGTGATTAAATTAATCAACAGCAGACAGCCGGCAATAGAGCATGATAGGTGACGAAGAAACAAGAAGTTGCGTTTTTCAGTCTATCATGCTTTCCTTAAGCCCATGCTATTGTTTTTTAGGTGTATTCCCAAGTATCCATTATTGCCATCTGATTACACCTTTTTCTGCTTGAGTCACACACAGAGGCTCTTTGATTGAAACCTCCAGTCATTTCTTCCCTTTGTTGGCTGGAGTTGTCAAATTCTACAATGTTGACTTTGTGAAGCAAAGTAGTGAAACATTTTTCTGAAAGTTATTGTACAGGAAGGATTTGGTTGCTACATTTTAGTTGTGTCTATAAATCTCTTATTAGCTGATGCTGTCCCATGACTACATTTTAACAGTAACAGAATCTGAAAGTAGGCGGAAGAAAGGTTAATTTTTGCATAGGCACTGTTTAAGTTGTGACGATAATAAAATTTATCACTTTCTGTGCAAACAGCAGGTTTGAAAACTGAAGGCCATTAAAGTCAGCCTTTTATGTTTTTGTGGAAGTTGGAGGAGTGAGCCACCCGTAGCTTAAATAAAAGTACAAAGGACCTTTCGTGTTGCTGTTGTGCATTGGAGAGGCGGATGGAGAGAGGAGAGGATAGAAACATAGAAGATAGGAGCAGCAGGAGGTCATTCGGCCCTTCCTCAGCATGGCATCACCTTAGCCATGCTTTGGGGGGGGAGGAACACTGTCAGCTCTGTAACACAAGGGTTTAAGTACTATTCTGCAGACTTGAATGCATCATCTAGGCTCACGCTCCAGTGCGACGCTGGGAGAGTGCTGCACTGTTGGGAGTACTGTCTTTCTTTTCACCATCTGTGCTCATGGGTCGGTGTGAAAGATCTATTTTGAGGGAGAGTCGGGGAGATTCCCCAAGGTATCATGGCCAATATTTATCACTCAACCAGCATCACTGAAGCAAATGACCTGGCCATTATCTCATTTATATTGCAGGACATTTCTCTGCACAAATTGTCTGCCACCCATCCTATATTACAACAGTGACCATACTTCACCCATATTTATTTGACTATAAAGTATCTTGGAATATCCTAAGGTCATGAAAGGCACTATATAAATGCAAGTCTTTTTTCATTTTTGATAGAGGAGAAGCAACAGCAGTGCGGAGAGGCTGTTGTTTCGCGTTGGGGCCTTCATGAAACAGCGGGGCCTCAGAAAAGAAGCGGGGGTTTTGGGCCTCGGAGAGTCATGAGTACGTGTGTGTGTGAGAATGAGTATGTGTGTGTGTGTAAGAGAGAGAGATGAGCGTGTGTTTGAGGGAGAGAGTGAGTGTGTGAGAGAGCGATGTGAGAGAGAGGTGTGTATGTGTATTTGCGAATGAGAGAGATACGGGAGTGTGTGAAAGAGGGATGTGAGTATGTGTGAGAGAGAGGGGTGTGTGAGAAAGAGAGGTCTGTGTATGAGAGAGAGAGAGAGGTAATTGTGTGCGAGAGGAAGATAAGTGAGCATGGGAGAGAGAGTGGTGAGCATATGAGAGGGAGAGGTGAGTGTATGTGAGAAAGGTAAGTGCATGAGTGAGAGAGCGGTCAGTGTGTGTTAAAGACACACACTGTGGACAAGCCCTCCGTATACACAGGATCTGCTCAGACAAGGAGGAGCGCAACAGACACCTACAGTTGCTGAAAGATGCCCTCGTACGAACGGGATATGGCGCTCGACTCATTGATCGACAGTTCCACCGCGCCACAGCAAAAAACCGCACCGACCTCCTCAGAAGACAAACACGGGACACCACTGACAGAGTACCCTTCGTCGTCCAGTACTTTCCTGGGGCGGAGAAACTACGACATCTTCTTCGCAGCCTCCAACACATCATCAGCGAGGATGGACATCTTGCCAAGGTCATCCCCACACCCCCACTACTGGCCTTCAAACAACCGCGCAACCTCAAACAAACCATTGTTTGCAGCAAATTACCCAGCCTTCAGAACAGCAACCACAACACCACAAAACCCTGCCAGGGTAATCTCTGCAAGACATGCCAGATCATCGACATGGACACCACCATTACACGTGGAAACACCACCCACCAGGTACGCGGCGCATACTCGTGCGACTCGACCAATGTAGTCTACCTCATACGCTGCAGGAAAGGATGTCCCGAAGCGTGGTACATTGGCGAGACCATGCAGACACTGCGACAACGAATAAACGGGCATCGTGCGACTATCAACAGGCAGGACTGTTCCCTTCCAGTTGGGGAACACTTCAGCAGTCAAGGACATTCAGCCTCTGATCTCCGGGTCAGCATTCTACAAGGAGGCCTTCAGGAGACGCGACAACGCAAAATTGCTGAGCAAAAACTTATAGCTAAGTTCCGCACGCATGAATGCGGACTCAACCGGGATCTGGGATTCATGTCGCATTACATTTGGCCCCCACCAACAAGCCTGGACTTGCAGAGGCCTACCGACTGAACTGGCTTGGGACAATTCACACCTCTTTAACCTGGAGTTACCTCTCTCTCTGCATCTTTGATGATTTGATTGCCTGCAGGTGCTCGCATTCCGGGCATCTCTGACTGTGTCTATATAAACATTTCTGGAACAAGCCTTTCCATTCACCTGAAGAAGGAGCCGTGCTCCGAAAGCTCGTGTTTGAAACAAACCTGTTGGACTTTAACCTGGTGTTGTAAGACTTCTTACTGTGCTCACCCCAGTCCAACGCCGGCATCTCCACATCATGTGTTAAAGAGGTAAGTGTGTGGGAGAGAGGTGAGTGCATGTGAGAGGGAGAGGTGTATGTGTGTGAGAGGGAGAGGCGAGTGCATGTGAGAGAGAGAGGTGAGTGTGTGAGAGGGAGAGGTAATTGTGTGTGAGAGAAAGGGAAGTGAGCATGGGAGAGTGGTGAGCATATGTGAGGGAGAGGTGAGTGTATGTGAGAAAGGTAAGTGTGTGAGTGAGATAGAGAGGTGAGTGTGTGTGGGAAAGGTAAATGTGTGAGCGAGAGAGGTGAGTGTGTGTGTGGGAGAGAGAGGTGAGTAAGGGTGAGAGAGAGGTGAATGAGTGTGGGAGAGAGAGAGGTGAGCATATGTGTGTGAGGGCGAGAGAGGTGTGTGTCCAATATGACGATCGACTTTCCAGTATTATTCCTCCCATTAAAAATGACCAAAGGTAAGACTTAAGTACCTTTTTTAATAAAATAGCTTTTTAATTATTACCTGATTGTCCACACCTAAGGTGGATACTACATCCAGGAGCTAATGTTAAGAGGCTATGGGAAAGTAGCTTGGCCAGTGGTCAATGTGAGGGGGCCAAATGGCTGATGAATGTTTTGTGACTGCGTGCCTCTTCCTAATTCCTAATATGCACATAGATATAGATATTTTGATTTCTGTGTTCGCTCCTATTTTGTGGTGAAATAGGGCCGTCAATATTATGAGAATGTTTGGGGTTCCCCAGTGCTCTTGGAAGGTCACTAGGGGTTTGCAGCTTTAGAAACTTTGGAAGCCTTTCCTTATGCCTTTTAATTGGATGAAGGCTGATTTGTATATGTTAACTCGATCCACCTTGGGTTTAAAGTTCTTAATACCTCAGCCGAACAAAATTCATCAATTTCAATTTTGAAATTTTCAATTAACCAAGTCTGAACAGCTTTTTGGTTGAGATAGTTCCAGATTTTCAGAACCCTAAACAAACCTCTCATTCCTACTTGGATGGAGATGAAAGGACATTTTTATTCCCACCGAAATCAGAGTCCAAGGAAATGTTTTGTCTGCATATTCTCCACTGAGAGGAAATTCAGACATGGGTGGAAATCGCATATCCATAACTTCCCAATTTGGACAGGCAATTGTGCGAGTTCTGTCATAGGTGTGCAACTCCCCTCATTTCAATTCAGGACTTGTCCCTTGCATTACATTACACCTAGATGGTATCAACAAAAATCTGTCTTCAGGGATTTTCAATGAGGAGTTGGAAAGAAAACTCTAAGTCACCGACTTTCTGTGATGCAAATAATGTTCAAATGTTTATCTTTTAAGCGTCAGACATGTTTGGAATGTTGAATAGTGCCTGCCTGTGGAATACGGCAGTTTGGACATCAAAGTGTGAGCAACCCAAACAAATGTCAGGTATTATTTTTAACCTACCAATCCATTACAGCAACAGTTCGAGTTCCCCCACAGTGGATATTTGTTCTGTCATCTGGAGAAGTAACTCTTTTAAAATCAGCCCCTACTTAGCATATCTCATTTCTGCTTCACTAAAACCACCTTCAAAATGTAAGCAAAAATCAGGAAAGCAGAAAATTTCACTCTTCTGCTCCCGAGTGAATGGCAAGCAGAAGATAGGTTTACATAGAATCATAGAATTTAAAGTGCAGAAGGAGGCCTTTCGGCCCATCGAGTCTGTACCGGCCCTTGGAAAGAGCACCCCACCTCAGCCCACGCCTCCACGCTGTCCCCGTAAAACCAGCTAACCTTTTGGACATTAAGGGCAATTTTGTTTAGCATGGCCAACCCACTAAACCTACACATCTTTAGACTGTGGGACGAAGTTGGAACACTCAGAGGAAACTCACGCAGACATGGGGAGAATGTCCAAACTCCACAGACAGTCACCTGCACTTGGAATTGAACCCAGGACCCTGGAGCTGTGAGGCAACAGTGCGAACCACTGTGCCGCCGTGCCGCCCCGGGTTAGAAGGCAGGTAAACATATTGCAAAATAGAACAATTACCCCACTACCCATCAAACGCACCAATCACATGATTAAAATGTAACATCTAGTAATCCAGAGACCCAGGGTAATGCTCTGGGAATCTGGATTCGAACCCCACCATGACAGATGGTGGAATTTGAATTCAGTCAAAACATCTGGAATTCTGAAAGTCCAATGATGTTGAGTGTCATACGAACCTGCTGTCCTTACCTGGTCTGACCTACATGTGATTCCAGATCCACAGCAATGTGGTTGAGTCTTAAATGCCCTCTGAAATGGTCTAGCAAGCTACTCAGTTATATACAACCTCTACGAAGAAAAAAAAAGGAATTCCCTTACTCACAGCACTGTGAGTGTACCTACACCTCAGGGACTACAGCAGTTCAAGAAGGCAACTCACCACCATCTTCTTTAGGGATGGGCACTAAATATTGGCGTAGCCCACATCCCATAAATTATTTTTTAAAAATGGGATATAGATTTTAAAAAAGTGATCTAAAAATCTGGCCTTCTGTCTGAAACCAAGGCCCAGAATTTCCTTGGAAATTCTGCCAAACACCCACTAGACCCCCATTTCTGGGGACTTCCAGTCACCTTTGTAAGGAACAAAATTTCCATTCTATCCTTTTTAACGAGGCTGCAGATGATAGGGGCTGGCCCCAGCACCAAGACCTTGCTATGCCTGCTCATCTGGGGCCCAGTACCCAATTAGAAACCAGGACGCTGAGAAAAGGTCACTGGGCAGCACGATAGCACAGTTGCTTCACAGCTCCAGGGTCCCAGGTTCGATTCCCAGCTTGGGTCACTGTCTGTGCGGAGTCTGCACATTCCAAGGGCCGGTACAGACACGATGGGCCGAATCGCCTCCTTCTGCTCTGTAAATTCTATGAAAAGAGGTGTAGCTACTTCAAAATGGGTGCAAAGTGAGTCCCAGCAGCAGGATCTGGGCCAGAAGAATAGACTGTTCCCCTGAAGTCTTAGATGTATTGATAAATCAGCCTCCTGCAGAGGAGGCCAAGAAAATGTTCAGGCAAGTCTTGGGAAGTCTAGTCAACCTCTCCTGTTGCCTGGATGGGGGGTTTGGCACCAGCTTTTTTGACTGCATGGAGCGGCAAATCCCAAATATGTGCCCTTACAACTTAGATGTCATCCTGGTGGGGTCAGTTTGCACTGGCGAGCATGATCCCATGATCGCGCCCCACTGACTTTCTGGGCCCTTATACCACAATAAAAAGCAGCATATACTAAATAATTGGCATTTTATTATTCTCTTTCTGTCACTGTAATAAATCAAGGAAATAATTATGTAAAATAAAGTGCAAAGTATTTTACTTCTTAAGTTATAGATTCTGGAATTATTGAAGCATTTTATTTAAATAGCAGTGCAAAATTGGTTTGAGATAATAAAAAAAAACTATGAAGGCCTCAGGCAACATTCCTCTTACACAAAAGCACATGACTAGACATAGCTGGTGTAATATTAACAAGAACAGTGAATTCACGAAAGCACATGTCCCAATCATGAATATTCATGCAACCCTCTAGCTTTAATGACATATAAAGAATAGTCATGATGCTAAAGCTGCAATATATTACATTTACAGTTTCTAATGATCTACAATTTACATATATCAGTATAATAAATTTACAGGAGCTTTCTCCTGAGCTGAAGATATAGTAAGACGTTGGACAAGAAGAGAAATCGTTTCAAAAGCCTAATAATTCCATGTACCTTTAGCTGTTTTTTTTGCTGCACCACTGGATGTTTTAATTGGTAGCAATCAGTAGGGATTACTGTGGACTTGAGCCAGAAATCTGAACTGGCTTAAACAGGATCAATTTGGACTAACCGTGCTAAAACAGAACTTTTGATTTAAAATTGGATTCATTAGCAGAGAATTGTGCGAGACACCATTATTTTTGTTTCATTTCCCCTCACAGTATATTACTGCTGCCACTGAAATGTTTGAAGCAAATTTCACTTCCTACGTTAAAGGTTGGGAATTTGAAGACTGTGCAAAAGCAGGCAACAGCACAGTTTAGTTAGATGGAACAGTGCAATATGTCCAGGGAGCAAAGTGCAGAGGGTGCCCAAAAAGCATAGTATAAGATTATCCTCCTTCTTCTGAGGCAGGCCCTCGGGATTGAGGATGACTTGCTTCCACTCCACTTTAATGGGTTCTGAAATAGTTGATGAGTCCAATGCACGATCTGCAGTCTCTGCCACATGTGGGGCAAATAGTGCTTGAAGGGTTCGGCATAATCAGTTGTCTGGAGGTTTGTGCACTCCCACTAATGCTTTGACTTCACCTTTGTGTGTTGTCAACAAAGTCTCTCAACGTGTTTGGTGCTTTCCTGAATGAACCCTTGTCCATTTTGGTTGGTTACAATCCAGAGACTTGGCAGAGTTGCTTGATCTTTTTAGGGATGTGTTGCGGGCATCCCTAAAGCATTTCCACTGACTCTTTGGGAATTTTGTTCCCAAACTGAGTTCTGAATGGAACGGTTGTTTTGGGATGCTATTGTCCGGCATATGAACGACATGTTCCTAAACACAAGGTCATGTCAGTGCTCACTCAAAGTCAGCTCCGCTTGTCGAAACCTGTAATTTGTATAAGAATGTATCTGTGCTGAGAGTGCCAGAGTCAATGGTTACAATGCTGTCATAAATCAGAGTGGACTATGGCAAGACGCACTGCAGGAACTCACAGGGTTCCTTAGACAGCAGCTTCCAAACCCATGACCACGACAATCTAGAAGGACAAGAGCAGCAGATACCTGGGAACCCTACCACCTGCAACTTCCCTTCCAAGTCACTCACCATCCTGACTTGGATATATATCGCAGTTTCCTTCACTGTCACCGGGGATACATCTTGGAACTCTCTCCCTCACAGCACAGTGGGTGTACCTACACCTCAAATACTGCAGCGGTTCAAACAGGCAGCAGACCACCACCTTCTGAATGGCAACTAGGGATGGGCAATAAATACTGGCCAAACCAAACCATCCCGCAAAATAAATTTTTAAAAGTCAGGAAGTCAACTGAGGCATAATCTGAGAGAATTATGTGGACAAGCAGCAGAACCTTATTTGAAAGTGTGAGGCCCTCCACTTTGAATCTAACTAAGTATTAGGCTAAGAGTATTGTCTAAAATGGTGACAAGCTAGGAAGTATGTTGGGCCATTGAGATTCTGGGGTTAAAGTACAAAACTCACTAAAAACTAGTGAACAAGTGCAAAAAATAATTTACAAACTAAAGTCATGCTTGGCCTTTATTCAAGAGAGTTGGAAAACAAAGGCATGAAAGTTATGTTGCCGTTGTATAGGGTTACATTACGAGAGCAGGTCACAAAGACTAAGGGCGGGATTCTCCCTTCTGGTTCACTGTTATTTCAGCATAGAAATCTGTCGTCTTTACCTGGTCTAGCATACATGTGACTCCAGACCCACAGCAATATGGTTGACTCTTTGTACACACTCGCCATAAAACGGGCGAGAATCACTGCGGACTTTTTCCTCGAAAGTCCGGGGTGATTCTCCGTTTTCAAGGGGGCTAGCAGGGCCCCAGCGTGTGTCCTGCAGCTCCGGTTGCCGGCGGGGCCCTGCAGTTACGCCCGCGCTGCCACGCATGCGCACAGTGGCCGGCGTGGAGGAACATAGGACCTCCTCAGAATGAGCACAGCCGCTGTTTGGTAGCCCCCGATTGCGGGCCTGGCCACCGTGGAGGCCTCTCCCGGAGTCGGATCCCCCCCCCCCCCACCCCCCACCCACCAGGACAGCCCCTGCAGCCAGAACGCCGAGGTCCCACCGGGTGTGACGACATGTGAACCATGCCGGATTGTCTCGGAGATTTACAGGTTTCTAATTGAAATGTTTAAGGCGATTAATGGTTTAATTGGCTGGATTGAGATAGAAGAGTCCAGAAGGAATGAGAACAACCCTAAAGTTACAGATAGGCCATTCGGGGGTGATGTCAGAAAGCATTCCTTCACTCAAACGGAAATGGATGACTGGAATTCTCTCTCCCAAAAAGCTGCTCAATTGGACATTTTTCAAAACGAGATTTATTTGCTTGCAAGGACAGTAAGGGTTACAAAACCAAGGTGTGCCAGCAATGTTAAGCAATAGATCAGCCATGATCTAATTGAATAGTGGAACAGGCTTGAGGGGCAGAGTACCCTTCACTGGTTCATATGTCCTAAAAGAATAGAAAACATATTCTTGTCACCACAAGAATGGTGGATGTAAGATGGGTGAGGGTGGACGTAAACCAAAGAATAATCTTAAGGAAGCTGATCAAAGTCACAAAGCAATTAAGTATGAGAAAGTCCATTTTGCCCACCTTAGAGTATTTTTAAAAATTGTTCACGGGGATGTGGACATCGCTAGCATTTATTGCCCATCCCTGAGGACGTTTAAGAGTCAACCATATTGCTGTGGGTCTGGAGTCACATGTATGCTAGACCAGGTAAGGATGACAGATTTCCATGCCGAAATAACATTAGTGAACAAGATGGGTTTTTAACGACAATCGACAATGGTCATCATTAGCCTTTTAACTCCAGATTTTTATCGAATTCAAATTTCACCATCTGTCGTGGTGGGATTCAAACCCGGTCCCCAGAGCAGTACACTGGGTCTCTGGGTTACTAGTCCAACGACAATACCACTACGCCACTCCCTCTCAAAAAAGGCCTCCCCTATAGTGGGTAGAATCTTGTGGAGGAGATGGGGGCTTCTGTTGGCAGCAGCCGTGTAGTCCTCTTGCTGGGAAGGGCTGTTGCATCCTGTGCCAACCACCAGTATCAAGGACCACAGGTCTTCCCACTCCAGACTTAGCGGCATGGGGACGGGAAGGTGCGGAGTCCCCTTATGCCTACCACCAAACCTAATGTGTAGGAAGGCACATGATTCTGCACACAGATACTACATCAGCCTATTCAGGCTACCAGTTGAACCAAGCTGAGATTATTTTCTGCTGTATGATGAATTGGAGCCAAACAGGAATCTTGGGTGCGGTCGAATGGCCTCGTCGTGCCCGACCTGGTAACTCAACAAGGTCGTTAGATTTCAAGAGCGGCCTTTCACAGGATTTGCGATGCTCGGAATCCCTCGCAAGATCTAACAAGATCTTGTGAGATGTCGCCCCAGTAAGGGCGGGATCCAAATTTGCATATTTAAATGAGCAGTTAGGCTCACTTAAATATGTCAGTGCCACGCTGGCAGTGCCCAGGTGCTAGGTTACCCATGCCAGGGATCGGGCCTGGGGTGCCCTTACGAGGTGGGGTCAAGCGGGCCCGAGGATCCCCAACATGTAATTTGGGGTGTTGGCGGGGGGGAGGGGGATCTGGAAGCCGTGGTAGGGGGTCGGGATTTCAGCGCGGCATTTAAAAATGGCCATCAGTGCAGAAAATGAAGTTAAGTGTGACCTTGGAGGCACATTCCTCACCGAGGCTAAAATTAAGTCCCATTTGATAGCGGGGTCATTTTTGGCACTGCGAGAAACACCCTGCTATTTGCACCCAAAATGGCAATTCTCCCCCCCGTTAAATCGCGCCCCTTATCTATGGCAGATGTAGTGATAATTTCCGCTTTCAAATATAAGTAATCTATATGCAAACACTTGCAAGATGTACGTTCAATCCATTTGGGAAATGTTCAGCTGTGAATAATCTGAGAAATGAGCAACCTAACAGGAAATTCTGATGGGCATCTTGCACACCTAGTTAGCTGCCTAATTCAATTTGCAGACTGACCTTTAAATGGACATCTAACATTCCCATCTAAAACAGATGGGAGGTGTCTAAATGTGCAAGTTGAACACCTACGTTAGTTTTAGGATTACAATATTAAAGCATAAATGGATACAGCATCTACCTTGTTTCTCAGTCCCAGCTATAGAGGCCGCCCAGCAGTCCTAAAAGGAGTAGAGCTCAGGGCGATATGTTTTGGGTTCTGGTTAAGATTGTTCAGTCTATTCACACCGTCTGAGATGAATTTCTTCCATAATTGGCCAAATTCCCATCACCCAAAGCCAGCGAGCAGCAGAGCTCCAGTCTGATGCATTAAGTTCAGTAGCAACATTGAAATAAAGTCCAAACTTGAAGGGATTTGGCCCCTCTGACTGTAGCCTTGGGTGGATCCAGCAGGTGCTGAATTTGCTCCTGTTTTGGACCACAATTAAAAATTCCTCTCAAGTAACTTAGAATACAAAAATGGCCTACATAGCGAAAAAAAAAGTGATGATGAAAATTCACAACGTAAGCATCTGAAAAAAAAATTAAGATAAATAAAAAATGAAGGATCAACGCTTTGGTGACAGATCCTTCTTACAGCAAAAATATAAGCACTTTATGCACAGATATGATTTACATACTGAGATAAGTATGATTTGATCCTTATAATTCATTCTGAACATCAATCTTTTGTCTTTTCAAACCCTGCTGCATATTTCCGGAATTGCTTTCAATTTATATTCCAAATTTCCAACAATCCCAGTTCTTTTGCCCTTTTGATTGAAGAAGTGCCTTCCCTGCACTTTCCTTTTACAGGCTATGTATTTATCTAAAATACCTATACTAAAATAAATAAAATAATTATTCACTTTTTAAAAAATGATCTTTGAAGGAAGTAAAAAATGGCAATTTTAATTTGCAGGATGTATTCACTAAACTTTAGTGTACAAAGAGTCAAAATTTCTGACCTTTTAAATCATGTTTCTAAAATTATTTTTTTCTGTATTTTTCCCCCAAGTTTGGCACCGCTGTCTACCACATCTAAGTGTGAAACGTGTTTGGTTAATTCACAAAGTTTGGAATGTGCAATTGTTTGTGCCTCAGTGAGTACAGCAGGTGTAGCTCTGCATTATTTAATTGGACTGTATAACGTACAGAACTGTTTTATTTTCTCATCACATAGTTTTTCTTCTGCGTGTGTGACACTATTGAACAGTCTGCAGAAAACAAACATTGTTAAGTGGAAAGAAGACCAGGGCTAGTCTAATTCCCCACTGCAACATTTTCAAATGACGAACGCTTGGTAAATGGATTTAGCTTTGAAAGAAAGTCACACAGAAATTTGATGTGGCCCCCTGACCCTGGGTAAGCACATGTATCTTCAGCTGTCACATAACACACTACTGCTTGCTTACTTTTTCAGCAAAGACTATTGATTTTGCTCATTGGCTGCAGGCTAGTCCATAAAGAACAAATTACAAAGTCAGAGGTCTATTGCTACTGATAGCTTGCATGATAACAGGGGACCCATTTCCCCATTCCTTCTTGCAGTGCTTCAACTCATTTATACTCATGGTAAAGGGAAAAATAACATTAACAGTATAGCCAATGGAACTGTGTTTATCACATCAGTTAAAAGAAGCATTTTTGCAGTGGGGAGCGAGAAACATTTAATTAGTGATTGTTTCAGTAATGTAGAATCCTGGAATAAAGCATCCTGCTGCCAACAACACCAAACGCTCTGAATCCCTGGGTTAGATCCCAATCTTAACTGACATTTCCACTCAGGATTGCCCCAGAAGGTGTGTTTGTTAATCTTAAACTAGGTAGCCTGCAAAAAAAGAAAGAACTGTCTGAGAGCTGCTCAAGCGTTCCTCTTGGCAGAATATAGATATTTATCTTCTGTTACCCCACTCATAATTTAATAGTAACCACTACAGAATTCCTGGAAGATTGAAGCATAAACTTATCTCTGACTACTGTAAGAGCCAGTTTATGATCCCGCCCACAGGAGATTTTCTGCAATAGCTGTCAGTTTTTCATACTCGCCGCATGATGCGCCACCTAGTGCCTGGCTGAGAACAAGACAATGCTTCCCGACAGTAGCAGGTGAGCTTGATTGACAAGAATCTCTGTGGCTCAAATCCATGCACAGGAGTAGAGGCTCAATTGCCTGTACAGCTTGGCTTCCAAAAGGTTTGAATATGCTGATCTGCATGCCTTGCCTATGAAAGCACATTAATTTAACTGCCACCAACATTGAGATACTTTGTAGGACTACAAAGAAGAATGGTTGAGTTTTTGTGTGTACTAATTTGCTGAATCCATAACGACTGCAAATTAGAAATGCTATTTATAAACGTGCAGACTTCAGTGATGTTCCACCATTATGTAACTCGACTAGGCTGATGGAATACTATACATTTCAGCGGAAAATCAGCAGAGTCTGAATATTTATAACAGGAATTTCTGGCTTTTAACCATGTACCAATGTAGTTCCAATTTTCTAAATGTCTCGCTGGCAGTTTAACTATCACATCTGGAGTGAAGCATCATGGTTGTGATTGAATATTTAAAGCTTTAAGTTAATTCATATGAAGCCAGGTTAATAAATCGCAACATATAGGCCTGTTGAGTAGCTGTACCACAATAGCTTGTGTTACAGAAATGAAGGGCGGAATTGTCCATTTCACAGATTAAGTGCTGACGCCGGGACTGAATCGGTAGACTTCCACGACAACTTAATTGGTGCTGGTCCCGTACCAATTCATCAACCGTTAATGGGCTAGCACCGGCGCCATGTGGAACACGAACGATTCTAATAAAAAATGGTGTCGGATACGCCAGGGTTAGGATTGGCACTCGAGAGGCTGACAAGCTGCAGCCGCATATTAGCACTCTACTCCCAATGTACACTCACCCACAGGCAACAAGATGGCACTGGTTATGGTGGAGTGCAGCCATCCCATTGATAGGCTGGCTGGGGTCAGAGGTTAGCTAGGGGTGGCTTGAGGGGACACCCAAATGACCCACCATGGCACTAAGTTTACAGTAGGCAGTCAGCGGCGTTTGCAGCTTCATGGCTGCCTTTCAGACAGTGGCAATGTTGTTCTATGCCCGTCCACCCCGATCCCATGGCCCATCTCCTGCCCCCCCCCCCCCCCACTTCTCCCCCCGGCTCTGGCAGAAGCCCCCAGGCCAGCCACACAACGGACAGCATACTGTTGTGATGTTTTCATAACCCCCTCTCTCCCTCGGCAGCCATGGTGCCTGTTTCCAAATTTAAAAAACACAAGTCAAACTCACCATGGGTAATTCCTCCTGGTGGAGGCAGAGCATCACGGGAGCCCTGGAGAATGCCAGGTCAGGCCCATTAATGAAATGCCAACGGCATTTACTGTATATGCGGAGTAGAATGCATTGACTCTGATGTTGAGTTATTGGTGTATGGCATTCTGTCTGGTGCTCCCCGTAGGCCACGATTTTTGCCTCACGTACGATTCTCCGCCCAATTACCTTTCGCGATTCCGGCGTCGCTGGATGGAGAATCCCACCCGAAATCTTTGGACCTGAGGAGATCTGGGATCCAAGAGGGATTCTTGAAATCTTTTTTCTTTGTTTCTTTTACTAGATTTTGAATTTCTTTTCCTTTGTTAGTTTTATTGTGTGTTATTTCTATTTTAGTATCTGAAGAAATGACTCTTTCTATGATCTCGTAGCATTTTCTCTTGGGTGGCCTGTTTGCCACTGTCTTTTGAAAATTAAAATAGTGGGAGGGAGGATGTCCCTTTTGGAAAGATTGAAACCAATGTCCTTCAGTAAAATATAGCTAAAAGATTAGAAGCTGATTTCCTCCCACCCTTGAAATTAATTTGTAGGGCTGTGCAACCTCCACACTGTCCGTGTGGAGGTTGCACATTCTCCCTGTGTCTGCTTGGGTCTCACCCCCACACCCCAAAAAGATGTGCAGGGTAGGTGGATTGTCTATGCTAAATTGCCCCTTGAATAAAAAAAAAGAAAATTTTAAAAAGGAAATAATTTGTACACAAATTCATACATGTGAGCTACAGGATTCCCCCTTGGCGACATCTTCCGCTTCACCGGCAGCACATCCACGCCCGCGGATTTCCGAATGGCATGCGGGTGGCCACAATGGGAAACCCAATTGATCGTCTGCAGGAATGGAGAATCCCACTGCCGGCGGGGGAGCGCCACGCCGGAAAATGGGGCTGGCGCGACGGAGAATCCCACCCAAGTACTTTTGTGTAGTTAGGTGTGGTTTGTAGATGAGGTTAAAATGGCACACTTAGCATAATTGGAGGCTGTTGACTCATTTGGATTGTTCACTAATGGAAAAACAAAGTACATATTGGAATTGACAGCAACAAAGTAAAACAGTCACAGGTTTTACATCTGAGTTCTGGGAATTAATACATTACAAACTTGCTAATATAATTGAAATGTGCTTTTTACTCTTACATTTGTTTTCTTCTCCAGGTTCTCTGACACTTCAATCACCTTAATGCTTTATGCGGATTTTGTTTAATCCTTTTCAAGCTGCTGAAAATAACTCTTGGGAAAGTTTTGCTTTTCTTCTGCTTGTTTCTGGTACTGAAAACCAGGGCAAATACATCATATTCCTGACAGATGCATTTCAGAAGCACAATCCTTTGATAAACACAAGCTTGGGAAACAATTTGAAATTGGGACCTAAATTGCAATGATAGGACAGTCCTGATTTGGTGAAGGTATGCATCATAATAATTGCATAAAAATTAAATATATGCCAATAGCTACATTACAAAACTGTTTCTGAATACTTATTGCTGTTTCAGTAAAATGTTAGCCCTGTTATATAACATTACAAACCCATTTTAGTACCAAATGCAAGTAATGAAATGGTCATTAGCTCACATAATACAATTGGTACTCAGTGCATTCTCACTCTGAACACTGCATAGATACAATCTTCCTCTACACTTCATTAATAGCTGTGCACAATATAACTGTGCAGAAATGATGGCGAGTCAAGATTAGGAACTTGTGTTATGCTGCGTCTGTTGGTTATGACGCAAAACAGGTTGGTAGATTGCCACTTGTTTATATTGAAATACCTTTGTGTATTTGCCATGTTTTTAAAAGTGTCTGACTAAAGTTGATGCTTCAATGCACACAACCAAGGGGTGGTGGGACATTGGTTGGTGCATGAAATTTCACACACATTAAGCTGCAGATTCCAGTCACACCACCCAATGAGATGTAGAGTGGAGATTAAGAGCTTTCCCCAACAAAAAGGCTGACCTACTCTTGATTTTTCTCAAGCATCTTGTAGTATACGCTAGTTAAGAGGGGGAAGACAGATGCGTGCATGAAGGAGAAATGAAAGGCTAGGAGGAGGCGTATGTGGAACCTAAATACCAGAATAGACCAGTTGGGTTTTTGGCCTATTTCTTAGCTGCAAATTGTATGTAATGCACAAGAATAATGGACGTGGGAATGATACATTTGAGGTCATCCAAAACTCTGTTGCCTGTGGCCTTCCTGACACAAAGCCCCTTTCACCTATCATCCTTGTATTCACAGACTGGTGAAAAGTACCTCAATTTTAAAGTTCTGATCCATGTTTATAAATCCCTCTGTGGCCAATGCTCATCCTATCTCTGTAATCTCTTCCACCCAACAACTATCTGTGCTATCTAATTCTGACCACTTGAGGATCCCTGATTTGAATTATTGCACCATCGGTGGCCATCTTGTTGGTTTCCAAGGCCCCATGCCTTTAATTCCCTCCCAATTAGCTCCACCTTTCTACTTCTCTTTCCTTCTTAGAAACAATCCTTAAAACCTACCGACACTTTGCTGACCAAGCTTTGGCCTTCTGCCCTAATTTGACTTAGCGTCAAATTTTGCTTTATAATTTTTGAATGAAGCATCCGTTGTGTTGTTTAAACAAATTTTTCAGGGCAGCACAGTGGCGCAGTGGGTTAGCCCTGTTGCCTCATGGCACCAAGGTCCCAGGCCCGGTTCTGGGTCACTGTTCGTGTGGAGTTTGCACATTCTCCCTGTGTTTGCATGAGTTTCGCCCCCACAATGCAAAAGATGTGCAGGTTAGATGGATTGGCCATGATAAATTGCCCCTTAATTGGAAAAAATGAATTGGGTACTCTAAATTTATTTTAAAAACCATATTTTTCTGATAAGGGATTGTATAAACACATTGTGGGCTCATTCACCAAGACAGAGCACATGTGAACATTTATACATAAGTAGGAAGCTTGAAGATGTCAGCAGCTGAGTTTTGTGTGTGCTTCCTTTTGTTACCCAAATAAGCTAAATCAATAGGGTGTGGGTAAATTTAAAATGCTGTTCTTTAAAGGGATGCTGCATCAAAGTAAACAGAATGTCAAAAGGAACTTTAAACATGAAAATGAAATGTGATTAAAGGGATTGATAATGCACCCCAGTCCCTGTGGTGCCCATCAGGCATGGAAGACCTCAATGGTGCTGGCAGACATTGCGTGCTCCCCTTACAGGGAGGTGTGCTCTGTTCAAAAACAAAAGTGAAACTAAGGCTGGATCACATGACACACTTGACTTCTACTGTTATCATGCTGCTATCCCTTAAAGGCATATTGTAGCAGCATCTTTGTATGTTTCATTACATTAAAGGTGCTATATATATACAGATTGGCGCTATATTAGATCAAGGAGGTCAGAAGGTAAGTGCAGTAAAAAGAACAAATTAAAAGAATGGAACGATTTATAGAAAATTTTTTAAAACATTCATTTCGATTCACTTCAATTTTGAACAACATGAGTTCAAAAATAAGGAGGCATTCCAGCACAAAATTACTGGTTGCTTTGAAAAGAGAAACCAGAACACATATTGTGCCAAAATGCCTTAAGGTGTATTTGAGGTGGCAAAAATAAGGTATAACCCATACTAAAAAAAGTCAACTTACCATCTTCATGCCAAAAAGTACAGTATGAAGCCCATGAGGTACATTTCTATAGCAGCTGAAGTCGTCAGGATTTACATCATTAGTTTTACATAGTAGAGGAATCCATAGTGTGTCCATACTGGTCCTAAAATAGTCATGAAAATGGGACTGTACTGTTGAAAGTACTTAGATGGATAAATAAAATGTCTCCATTCTAGAAAATGGATGGTGTCTATGGCCTGCTATCTTTAAATAATACTGTTTCCATGTTTGCAAACTGAGCAAACTCTCAGCTGTGTGGGGGAGGCCATGTCAATGAAACTTCAATGGCCACAGATCACACGAACAAATCCACTCCAGAAACTATTGGGTGTGAAATGGCTGGAAAAAATTGGTCACCCCGCAGAGCTGTTGCAGTCAAGTCCAAGATTTTTTTTTTACACGGATCATGAGTTAAGAGATCCACTGTAAGAATGCTATGCAGCAGCTGTGGAGGGAATATAATCAAATATGGCCAGAAGAGCGCGCAGACTGTGGTTCAGCTTGTGATGTCAAAGCATTTTCCAGCTACAGGCTAGTTGTAGGTGCAGATCATATGACCGAAGCCACTGCCAAGCCTCATCACTTTTCATAGGGGGGAAAAAAAACGCTGGTGATGGTAATGCGATTTATGTTGATGACACATTGATAAGGAAGATAAATACATGTATAAGCAAACTATCCATCTGAGTAACGCACAAGAACGAAATGACACTCTCATAGCCGACAGACGTTTTTAGTATTTTCTCAGGAAATGTCCTGGTGTTCGGGATCATCGCCACTGCTTTGTGGCAGATATAGCAGCAGACAATGAAATGTTTGTTTGGATATTATGCTCTAAGGCAATGCCGGTTTGTTGAGAATCACTGAGAGCACCCAAACCAAAGGAAATTCAAAGTGGGGAATGTGACAGGTGAGGAGGCACTCCAGTATCCCCTCCCATATAAACAAAGATCATTATCTTCTGAGTATTTGAGTGATCAATTTTACATCTGAGTGATCAATTGAAATTTTGACCAGGCGGCATTGATTTGTTATCAGGTCTGCGAGTAAATGCAGTTATTAACTGATACAGAGCAGTGAGAATAGAATTAATTTGTGCAAGTTGTTATGTACCTTTAGTAATAACAGAAAATGCTTCAAATGCACAGGAGGTTGGTAAGCATCAGAAATAAAAATAAATAACAGGGTTCGATTGTATGAATCGCAAATCTAATTTTCTCTTTCTGATGCTGATTGATATTTTTTTGCATTTCCTGCCATTATTTCTGAGGGTGAATTTTACAGCCCCCACTGGGCATTTATGAAGGTGAAGGAGCAGGTCAAATAAAGCTAGCCTCGCCGCCTTCCTACCTCCCCTGACCTGTTCCCCATATTTAAGGGGTGGAAGGTGGGTAAGGTATCAGGCAACCCTATTGAAGCTGTCAACTGAACAATTAACTGCTCCTTAAGGACCTCATTCCCCCTCCCCGGCAATTCAGTATGCAGAGGAAGACAGCATGGCAAACAGCCCAATAGCTTTCGCTCATGGTCTGCTGGTGGAGAGGAAGAAGAATACCTCCTTTTGCGAGGCCCCTGTTCCCATTTGGAGCAAGGGGGTTGGCGGGGAAACCTTTCAAAGATGTTACTGCTCTTTGACTGGCGCTGCTGGTCTCTCTAACCCGATCACCGTACACCCCCTCGTTGAGATCTCCCAGCTGTGTCCTGGACTTATGCAAGTCCAGTAACCATGATGAGAATATTTCGGTCCCCCACCCCCCGTGGGTTTATTGGCAGCTGGGGGGGTACAATGCTGCGGTGGGCGAGCTTAAAAATCAGCTCCTTGCCAATGTCAAATGGCGGCGGGATCTTGCGCTCTCTTCTGCCATAGCGGGTTTCAATTCCAGTCAGAACCCTGCACCGCCAGCAGGAAATCACACCATCTAGAACACATTTTTCCCATGTCGGCATTAACCTGAAGAAGGCCTGGGGTAGCTCACAGAGATCAGGAGAGAAGATAGAAGCCTCCAGCAATCAGGCCTCGGAACGCCACATGCAGCAGTGGGTCGGTGGAGCATCAACCACATTGATCCCCTCTGTACAAAACATCCCGTATGTGGTTGTTATTGATGCAGCAGCTTCTTCCAGCAGGTGACTCTTCAAGCTGCAGGTAGACGGCTGCAGGAAGTATTGTTGGGTTGTAAGGGTCTATGCTGGAAGGGGGTTAGTTGGGGAAGAGAGGAATAAAGAGGTAGGGTTGGCATAGAGGCCTGTAAGGGGGGGATGGGAAGGTAGTTGGTGGGATAGAAAAAAAGAGAGATGCTGCAGGAATCATGGAATAGGTGAGCTGGTTTGGAGTGGGACAGTGAGAGGGGCCATGGTGGAGTACGGACATGGTGGGGGTGGGTGTAGCTCAGGATGGTGACAGTTAAAGGGGGTAATGGGAGCCAGTAATGTGGGCGAGTGAGGGAGCCATGTCAATTGGAGGGCTGCAAAGAGTTACTGGAGGGGATGCAGAAATTGATGTGGAATTGATGTGGGGGTGGGTGGTATTGCTATCCTTAATGGGGTGGGCTGCTCGGAAAGGTTGGAGTATTCAACACTGACCAAATTAAAAGGGAAGATGATGGGGGCGGGTTGAAAGATGAAGACTGTAGGGAGGTCAAAAGGGATACGTCGGGGGTCAATAGTTATGGGGGGAGGAGGGAAAAGATATTAAACTCTACCTTGAAGGTGACAACGATCATGGTTTCTCACTACTATGCAGAGCCTCATGGCTGACATCTTAAGATGCAGTGTGAAAGTCATTGGCGGTGGCCGAGATAGATCATCAACTCAGCACTTCAGGCTGCAGATTGCTGTGAAGAAGTTGAGGGTTCATTTACTCCTTGTTCGGCATTACAGAATAGTTGGAGGTCCTAGGCATTGACTGCCCTTGAGACTTCTTCCCGTGCTGTGTTCATCTCCCTGCTCAACCTCCTCCTCCCATCCTTCCTGGTCTCCACTCAGTTGAGCATGATGCCCACGGAGGCTTTGCAGAATGTGGGCACTAGAGTTCTCTGTATCTTTTGGCCATCTCCTCCCTCAAAGTTGTGTAGGTTGCTAGGAGTATAGGAGGGGGTGTAGAGGCCATGTAGGGCCGCGGGCGCTGTTCGGTGTAGGTTGGGGGGGGGGAGTAGGTTGGGGTGGTGGTAGGAGATCCTGCGGGTGCCAGGTCCCGGAGGGAGACCGTATCCTTTCGGCCGTCGGGGTGCTCTACGTATGTGTACTGGGGGTTGGTGTGAAGGAGCTGGACCCTCTTTACCAGGGGGTCGGACTTATGGCTCCTTACGTGTTTGCGGATGGGCACCGGTGTCTTCAGCCAGGACGTAAGTGGGGAAACCGAACAAGGTGAATGTACTATGTAGGGCCTTAATGACGGTGGCCTTGGTCATGTCGGGGCAGGGGATTGCAAAGGGGAAGCGGGAGAACTCGTTACCGACATTGAGGAAATACGTGTTGCGGTTGGTAGAGGGGAGGGGCCCTTTGAAGTCGATACTGAGGTGCTCAAAGGGACGGGATGCCTGCACCAGGTGGGCCTTGTCCGGTCGATAGAAGTGCGGCTTACACTCCGCGCAGATTTGGCAGTCCCTGGTCATGGCACTGACCTCGGTGGAGTAGGGCATGTTGCGGGCCTCGATGTAGTGGAGAAGCCGGGTAACCCCCGGGTGGCAGAGGTCATCGTGGATGGCCCAGAGTCGGTCATCCTGCGCGCTGGCAAATGTGCCGCGGGACAGGGCATCTGGGAGCTTGTTGCGCTTCCCAGGATGAAAAACTATATCGTAATTATAGGTGGTGAGTTTGATCCTCCACCTCAAGATCTCATCCTCCTGGATCTTGCCCCACTGTGTGTTGTCGAACATGACGGCTACCGACCGTTGGTCGGTGACGAGGGTAACCCTCATACCAGCGAGGTAGTGCCTCCAGTGCCGTACAGCTTCCACGATGGCTTGGGCTTCTTTTTCGACTGAGGAGTGTCGAATTTCGGAGGCGTTGAGGGTACAGGAGAAAAATGCTACTGGCCTGCCCGCCTGATTGAGGGTGGCGGTGAGGGCGACCTCTGAAGCGTCGCTCTCCACCTGGAAGGGGACGGACTTGTCCAAGGCGTGCATCGCAGCTGTGGCAATATCTGCCTTGATGTGGCTGAAGGCCTGGTGGGCCTCAGCTGCCAGTGGGACGATGGTAGCTTTGATCAGTGGGCGGGCTTTGTCCGCATAGTTGGGGACCTACTGGGCGTAATAGAAAAACAACCCGAGGCACCTTTTAAGGGCCTTGGCGCAGTGGGGGAGGGGGAGTTGCAGGAAGGGGCGCATATGGTCGGGGTCGGGCCCTAGAACTCCGTTTTCCACAACATAGCCGAGGATGGCTGGTCTGGTTGTGTGGTAAACACATTTCTCCTTGTTATAAGTGAGGTTGAGGGCTTGGGCGGTTTGGAGAAATTTCTGGATATTGGCGTCGTGGTCCTGCTGGTCGTGGCCGCAGATGGCCCAGGAACGGAAATGTGGCCCGCAGCCCGTACTGGTCCACCATTCGGTCCATCGTTCTTTGAAGACCGAGACCCCATTGGTGACGCCAAAGGGGACCAAGTGGGAGAGGCGGCCGTCTGCCTCAAAGGCCGTGTAGTGGCGGTCCTCCAGGCGGATTGGGAGCTGTTGGTATGCGGACTTTAGATCCACCGTAGAGAAAACTCGGTAGTGTGCGATCTGATTAACCATGTCCGCTATCCGGTGGAGGGAGTACGCATTGCGATCCGTGTACCGGTTCGTGGTTTATCTGAAGTCATTAACCATCCGGTTCTTTTCCCCGGTCTTGACGACCACCACCAGAGCTCTCCAGGGGCTATTACTGGCCTCGATGGTCCCTTCCTGCAAGAGTCGCTGGACCTCGGACCTGATAAAAGTCCTGTCCTGGATGCTGTACCGCTTGCTTCTGGTGGTGACTGGTTTACAGTCGGCGGTGAGATTTGCGAAGAGCGGGGAAGGATTGACCTTCAGGGTCACGAGGCTACATACAGTGAGAGGGGCTAGGGGCCCGACGAACTTCAGGGTCAGGCTCCTGAGGTTGCACTGGAAGTCCAGTCCCAACAGAAGAGGAGTGCAGAGATCAGGGAGTACGTATAGCTAGAATGTTTGTGTATTCGACTCCTTGTATCGCGTGGTTCACAACAGTGTACCCCCGGATCTGCACTGAGTGCGATCCGGAAGCGAGGGAGATTATTTGAAGTGCGGGGGAATTTGGAGTGAACAGCGCCTTACCGCATCTGGGTGAATGAAGCTCTCCGTGCTCCCAGAGTCAAACAGGCAAGACGTTTCTTGTCCATTGACCCAGACGGTCATCATAGAGTTCCGGAGGTTCTTTGGGGGTGACTGGTCGAGGGTAACCGCGCCGGGTTGCGGGTAGCCGGCATGGTCAGAGATGGTGGGGTGGTCCCAAGAAGGCTGCCCCCATCGGTCGTACGTGTCAGGTGGCATTGCAGATGGCGGCCAAGCTGACAGCCCCCGTCGGTCACACATGGAGGGCGACGAGGAAGATGGCATCCAAGATGGCAGCCGCCATGAGTCGCACATGACGGGCCGCGTGGGAGATGGTGGCCAAGATTGCAGCCCCCGTGAGTCGCACATGTTGTGCGGAGTTGACGATGGCTACCCCCACGGACAACACGAGGCAGACTACACGTCCGGAGGGCGTGGAGCCGGCAGGAACGCAGCCACACTGCGGGGTCTGCGGGGCTGTGAGTCCGAGAGTCGGGCCTACGATTTGGAGGACTTGGACCTGGCCAGGCAAACTTTGGCAAAGTGTCCTTTCTTGCCACAGTCGCTGCAGTTCGTGTTCCGAGCCGGGCAGCGTTGCCTGGGGTGCTGCTGCTGGCCGCAGAAATAGCAGGGTAGCCCCCCGGGTTGGACGGGTAGCCGCGTGGCACAGGCCGGGTGTTCTCTCTGGTTGGGGGTCCACAAAGGGGTTGCGTGATCGGACGGGAAAGCGTTGAGGTTTGGGAACGCTACTTCTAGGGAGGTGGCTAGTTTTACCATCTCTTCTAGGTTGAGGGCGCCCTTCTCGAGCAGGCGATTTCTGACGTAGTTCGACCAGACTCCAGCCACGTAGGCGTCCCAGATGGCGAGTTCCATGTTTTGGGAGGCCATGACGGCCTGGTAGTTGCAGCTTCATGCGAGGACTTTGAGGTCACATAGGTACTCCTCCAGCGATTCCCTGGGGCGTTGGTGGTGAGTGGTGAGGAGATGCCGCGCGTACACTTCGTTCACCGGCCTCACGTCTAGGTGTTTCAGCATCGCGAGGGCGTCTGCGTAAGTGGTCACTTCCTCGAGTTGTACAGAGATTCAATGGCTCACCCGGGCGTGGAGGAGGCTCAGCTTCTGATCGTCGGTGACAGAGGGTGAGGAGGAGGTGGCGAGGTTGGCTTCAAAACATCAGAGGCAGTGTGAAAAAATCCCTTTGGCTTCCGCGGCCTGTGGGTTGAGTTCCAGTTGGTCAGGTTTGAAAAATGAAAATGAAATGAAAATCGCTTATTGTCACCTGTAGGCTTCAATGACGTTACTGTGAAAAGCCCCTAGTCGCCACATTCCAGCGCCTGTCCGGGGAGGCTGGTACGGGAATCGAACCGTGCTGCTGGCCTGCTTGGTCTGCTTTAAAAGCCAGCGATTTAGCCCAGTGAGCTAAACCGGCCCCTAAGGGGCTGATTCCATTGTGGTGTTGTAGTTGATTAAATTGATGCGACCATCAATTCACTCGAGACAGAGAATAGAAGTGAACAGAGGCTTTAATCAACTAGGATGTGGAGATGCCGGTGTTGGATGGGGTGAGCACTGTAAGATGTGTTACAACACCAGGTTAAAGTCCAACAGGTTTGTTTCAAACACGAGCTTTCGGAGCGCAGCTCCTTCCTCAGGTGAATGGCGAGGTATGTTCCAGAAACATTTATATAGACAAAGTCAGAGATGCTGGACAATGCTTGGAATGCGAGCATTTGCAGGTAATCAAATCATTACAGCAAACATTACATCAAACGCTCCTCAGTGGAGCGTTGCCACACACCGTCATCCATTGGTTCCAGAAGCAGAATACTGCGGATTGGACAACAGCTCAACGCCCGTCTGGAGGTCAAAGTGTTTTCCCATCAACTAGAACAGTGCCTGCCTGCGACTGCTCTGGAATGAGAGCCGCCTACAGGGCAGCTTCTCTTTATGTCTCTCCTCAAGGGGGCGGAACCAGGGGCGGAGCCCACAAGGGCAAAGACATGATACAATCAGTGTAGTACAGTACAATGGTCCATAGGTGGAGCCCACATGGGCAACAGCGTGATACAATGTAGTCGTGGTGACTGGTTACTATAATACGTTCACCACAGTCGAATTGCTTCTAGTCTGCGCTGGCGCTAGGAACGGTGTCCAGGAGCGATTCCCTCTCCCTTGCCATGCAAAAATTGTGCATGGCAGGAGCTCGCGGAATTTAGTCAGAATCCCAATATTGGGAAGCCATTTTGAGAGGGCAGCCCGATACCGAGATCTGGCAGCAGGCCTCCCTCTCCTCCACAGCGCAAAACCTGATCCCCGCTCCTCACTGGTAACTAAGGCAGAAACCTCCTCCCACTCCCATCATGGGTATTACTGGTCCCCCCCACCCGCACAGCGTGCACTTATGAGGGTGACCTGACCGCCTGCACCAACCCCCCATCAGAGACCTCATCAGATCCCCCCATCAGATCCCCAATAGAGAACCCCATCAGAGACCCCCTGATCAGAGATCCCCCCACCCCCGATCAGAGACCCCCCAGTTCCGAGACTCCTAGGTCAGAGAACCCCCATCAGACACTCCAAAATATAGACTCCCATATTAGTGACCTCCATATCGGAGACCCCCATATCAGAGATGCCACCCCCCCCCCCCATCAAAGACCCCGATATCAGGGCCCCCCCTCAATGTTTTTAAACATATAGGCAATATGTGCTTTCACTTCCTCTTTTTCTCAGCAGAAGGCATTTAACTTCTTTTGATATGGTCAGGAGCTGTCAATCATAGTTGGGGGGCTCTGATATGGGGGGCTCTGATATGTGGGTCTGATGGGGGTCTCTGTTGGGTGTCTCTGATAGGAGGGTCTCTGATCTGGAGGTCTTTTTTGGTGGTCTCCGTTGGAAGTCTGATTGGCAGGGAGTCTCTGTTGGGGGTCTGATGGGGGGTCTGATGGCAGAGCTGTGGTGTGGGGTGGGCAGAATTTGTGTTGTGGGGAGCCAGGAACCCAGGTGATTTTTAGGACACCTATGCTACACACCTACCCCCTTGACCCACGGCGGGGCCCACCACATCAGGGCCACACCTGAAAATACTTGCACCAATCCAGGCCCGCGTAAATCAATAGAATCCATTGCAGCTCTACAGTGCAAAAGGAGGCCATTCGGCCCAGCAAGTGTGCACTGACCCTCTGAAAGAGCACACTACCTAGGCCCACTAACCCCACCTAATCTGCTCATCTTTGGACACAAAGGGCAATTTTTAGCGTGGCCAATCCACCTAACCTGCATATCTTTGGACTGTGAGTGGAAACTGGAGCACCCAGAGGAAACCCACGCAGACACAGGGGGATGTGCAAACTCCACACAGAGTCACCCAAGTCTGGAATTGAACCCGAGTCTCTGGCGCTGTGAGGCAGCATTTCTAACCACTATAACACCATATCATCCTGGCTGAGAGGGCAAGTGCATCATGGGGCATGTAGAATTGGGCTTCCAGGGCAGCACGGTAGCGCAGTGGTAGCACAGCAGTCTCACAGTGCCGAGGTCCCAGGTTCGATCCCGGCTCTGGGTCACTGCCTGTGTGGAGATTGCACATTCTCCCCGTGTTTGCATGGGTTTCGCCCCACAACCCACGCTAAAATGCCCCTTAATTGGAAAAAATGAATTGGGTACTCTAAATTTTAAAAAAAGAATTGGGCATCCAGCCCATTAATCGGATGCAAATGAAATGAAAAATGAAATGAAAATCGCTTATTGTCACGAGTAGGCTTCAATGAAGTTACTGTGAAAAGCCCCTAGTCGCCACATTCCGGTGCCTGTCCGGGGAGGCTGGTACGGGAATCGAACCGTGCTGCTGGCCTGCTTGGTCTGCTTCAAAAGCCAGCGATTTAGCCAAGTGAGCTAAACCAGCCCCTGGGTTTAAATGACTACTTGCATCCTCGCGCCGGCACGGGTAGTGTAGCCCGCTGATGCCATTGGTGGGGGACTGGAACATCGGAACAGGACCTGCGTCCAACGCTGTTCACTTTTTAACCGGCACTCGATTCTCCGCTGTATCAGAAACACAGCTACGGGAGGCGATTGGCGGGGGAATCCACCCCAATGTCTTCCTGAAAATCATACTGCAAAATGTACATTTTGTACAGACACAGAAACCGATTGTCCATCTCTCCGGAATATTTAACAGTAACTGTAGCTGTATTTTCTGACTCTGGACATCACGTGTGTGAAGGGACTGTTTTCTTTTTAATAATCCATTGGTCCTTTAAGGTGATCTGAGATCAAAGAATTAGAAAAGCCTTTTCTGTTGCAAAGGAAAGAAAGCACGCCAGCATTTCCACCAGCTATCCAATTTTTGATGACATGCTACAATAACTGTAAACAAAAAGAATTATTACCATCTATAAAACTTAGCCAGAGCAGCCAGTTTGCATGTTTGAATAATGGAGACAAAAGGGAACATTTTGAGAGGCATTTTATTTTGCTTTCAGTACTCTACAAGATTCCTCCTGGATTTAATCAGCTCTAAAAAGCTTGCCAAACAATCATATGGTAACTACAATGACCTGGCTGATTTGTGACTGAATCTACTTTCATTGGTTCGACTGGTTGATTTTTAAAACAGTCTAATCTTCCAGAAACAATGGCAAAATGCAAAGTTCAATTTACATTTTCCGTGCCATCCCAGCAGGTAAGACACTTTCATACATTGCGATTCACAAAATTAAGCCAATTCCCTGCAAACGCCTGTGATTTTAAAGCAAGTTGATTATCTTCCTATTTTGAAGGGTAGATCAACAGCTAAAGCGGTGTCAAAGGCTTGGCTTTAAGCGAGGTGGTGGCAAAGTTCCCTCCGATTCCTGCTTGCCTCAGTTAGATGAGTTTTGTCAGATCTCAGTTAGAGAGAGCACGACATGAGTCTGAGCTGCGGAGCAGGCAAGCAGACATTGAGTAATGTGGACTGCTTGAACTGCACTTGCCGCTGACCATTCGAGGCATGGCGACGATAATGGCTTTCGATATACGATCCAGAGAGACTACCCCGACTGCAAGAAGGTGTGCGATGACAAGTCGCGGCAGCAGGAGAAAAAAAGTGGGCCAGGAGATGCTCTGCTTGCTTCCCCCTGTCCCCCCACCAAGTTTTTTCCCTCACGCCTCTTTCTTGGTTCGATGAAGCTTGCTCGCTTCTTTGCATCTGTTACGAATTGCTTTCTGTGATTAATCGACATGAGGGATACTTTTGTGATGGGATAAGAAATCAGGGCAGCTGTTCATCCTTCCTTCTGATGTGGAGCACAGACTGCTGTCACAAAGCTGTCCACCTGACAGCTTGAGCAAGAACAGATTACTTTTGACAACTGGTAATTGCAAATCTGAATGTTATGTTAGTTGTGGGGCTGTACATTGAGGCCGGTACATGACCAGCCAATCTTGTAGTTGTCTCCAGTAAATTTGTGTTCAACCAGGTGAGGGAGATTGGTGCTTCTTTCTTCCCCAATTTCCAGCACCCATTGGCAGCATTAAGTTCTGCCAGAGTAATGACAGCAGCACTTCTCAGACTACTTTCCAATATTTTAGCACCTGAAACTGAATGCGAGCCCAGCCACAAGCAAAGCAAAACAGCAACAAAGCGGCATAGTATCATTACAGTAATTATTAAAGTTTCCATTTCATCAATCAGCATATGAGACACCATGGACTGGATTCACCGTTTGGGAGACTGAAGGTGCAATTCAGCGGCCTTGTCAAGCCCGGCTTGATGTGGGGACGAGGCCGCTGAGTCTCGCGAGAGGCCTTCATCGGGAATCGTGATGCTCAAAACGTCTCGCCAGATTTCACGGAATCTTCTGGCGTGATCTGGAACTCGCTCTCGCTAGGCGAGATCCAGGTGCACATATTTAAATGAGCCATCGGTGGGCCAGTGATTGAGCTTGGCCACGCCCATTCCCTTGATGATATCGAGGGGGTACGAGGGTTTCCAAAGGGGCGGCCTGGGTGGGCTCCACTTCACCAAAGGCTCTCTGAATATTTACAGGATACAGTGAGCAGTCAGAAGTGTGAACAGCCAGGAGCACCAAAGGGGTGCATTTAAATCATGTACTGCAGCAATGGTGGTCTGAGCCAGACCACCCCCCATCCCAAGAGGGACACCCTGTGTCCACGGACTTGCCACCAAGTCATTCCTCGCAACTTTGGCCGGCCAAGGCAGCCATCTCCCAGCAAACCTGACAATATTTGAGAGTTTCATGAGTTGTCTTTTCCTCTCACTCCCCCTCAACAGCATGGTGCCCAATCCCAGCTTGTAAATACTTGCACCAATTCCCGCCTGCATGACTTCCGCCTGAGAGGGGTGGAGCATGAAGTTTCCAACCCACTAATGAGATTAAAACCTACAAATGGGCAGCACGGTAGCATTGTGGATAGCACAACTGCTTCACAGCTCCAGGGTCCCAGGTTTGATTCCGGCTTGGGTCACTGTCTGTGCGGAGTCTGCACATCCTCCCCGTGTGTGTGTGGGTTTCCTCCGGGTGCTCCGGTTTCCTCCCACAGTCCAAAGATGTGCAGGTTAGGTGGATTGGCCCTGATTAATTGCCCTTAGTGTTCAAAATTGCCCTTAGTGTTGGGTGGGGTTACTGGGTTATGGGGATAGGGTGGCGGTGTTGACCTTGGGTAGGGTGCTCTTTCCAAGAGCCGGTGCAGACTCAATGGGCCGAATGGCCTCCTTCTGCACTGCAAATTCTATGAGAAATTATGGTTTTGCGTGGACCCACTGGCATGGGGCACAAACATTTCTAATGCAGCTAGTGATCAGCTGCTGCACTTTCGAACAAGTTCGATCAGGCATACGCGTTTTGGCGTTACGAGATATCGACGCTCAGCTGGCAATGTACACAGGGGAGCCAATAGAGATCACAGGCACCTCAGATGTCCCCGTGGAATAAGGGCTCAGTCGGCGAACCTACCACTGGTAGCGGTGAATGGTTTGGGCCCAAGTTTACTGGGGCGTGATTGGTCGAAGCGTCTCCTGCTGGACTGGCAGAAAGTATGCGGGATGTTCCCCGATGGGCATGACACGGTATTGGGACATTTCCCGGGGGTATTCCAAGAAGGTGGCACAGTGATCAGCACTGCTGCCTCACAGCTCCAGGGTCCCGGGTTCAATTCTGGCTTCGGGTGACTATCTGTGCGGAGTTTGCACTTTCTCCCTGTGTCTGCCTGGGTTTCCTCCGGGTGCTCTAGTTTCTTCCCACAGTCCAAAGATATGCAGGTTAGGGGGATTGGCCATGCTAAATTGCCCCTCAGTGTTCAAAAGGATAGGTGGTGGTACTGATTTATAGGGACAGGGTGGAGGTGTGGGCTCAAGTAGGGTGTTCTTTCCGAGGGCCGGTGCAGACTCAGTGAGGTGATTGGCCTCCTTCTGCACTGTACATTCAATGGTTCCATGATTTTAAGGTCTCGGTACATCTGGGGGGCCTCCACCAAGATATCAGTAGACCCAGAGGTCTGGCCGCACTATTTCTGGGCCCACCTTGTTCCCTATGCTCTGAAACCGAAGGTCGATGCCGAATTGGACCGTATGGAGAAATTGGGAATCATCCACCCGGTGCAATTTGCAGATTGGGCTGCGCCGGTTGTACTGGTAATGAAACCCGATGATTATGTCCACCTCTGCTGAGCCTTGGTTATAGGCCCTCAATCTATCTGTGATTGCGGCATAGACGTGGATATCGTGAAGTTGGCAAAACAGTGTACACAGTGCCAGGAGCACCAAAAGCTCCCCCGGCAGCACCACTTCACCCGTGGGAATGGCCGAGCCAGTCATAGTCCCGCCTCCATGTAGAGTTTGCGGGGCCTTTTCAAGGGGAGATGTACCTGATTAAAGTAGATGTGCATTCCAAATGCGCGGATGTGCACCTGATGATGACGACTAGATCGCGTGCCACCACCGAGCGGCTCGGGCAACCTTTAATGTTCACGGACTCCCCGAGGTACTTGTATCGGACAATGGCACCACCTTTACAAGTTCGAAGTTCGCGGATTTTCCAAAACAAAATGGGGTCCTTCAGGGCCTTATCACCTATCCTCAAATGGGTTGGCAGAATGTGCCGTGCATTCAAACTCGGGGTGCAGAAACAGACTTTGGGTTCCCCAGAAAGCTGCCTCGTCCATTTTCTTTTCTTATAGAACCACACCGCATGCTACCACCGGGGTACCGCATGCAGAACTTTTGATGGGACGTCGCTTGCGAACACGGTTGAGCCTCGTTTCAGCGGACATCGGGGATAGGATCAGCAAACAGCAGGAACAAGTCGAAATGAAGCAGGCCAGACCCATTCGGGAATTCATTGCGGGAGATGCTGTTTACGTCCGGAATTTTGCAGACGTGGCATTGTGGATCCCGGGAACGATAATAAAATGGCTCGGTACGGCCTGGACTCGTATGCGGTGTGGGACAAGGCAACGACCTCAACCGGCACATGGACCTTCTCCAAAGCTAGGTGGAACAGGTACCCGAGAACCGACCAAGGCCACCGAGACCAGTGGTGCCCCTCCTCCGGAATAACCGGCGGTGATGCTCAGCGAGGGAGCTGAGCTTTGCGACTTAGAAATGTGGGAGGTTGACCCATCCGACCAGGAGTCAGACATGGGGTTTTTACCCATGGAAGTCAAGACAGGTCCATGGGTGACCGCCAGGCAAAGGGCAGCAGAACCGCCCAGACGTTCGACCAGAAATCGGCGCTCCTCAGTCAGTTATACCCCTCCGGTCCCGGGACAGTGGAGACCTCGGTAGACCACCCCAGGCGAAGAGGGCAAAAGAGTTCCCCTCTCCTGTTGAAATGGACTACATATCAGACTTGTGGGGGGGGCGAGGGGGGGGGGGTTGTTATAACCGTACAGGAGGCCCAGGGACCTGCACCCTCATAATCCCGGTGGCCTCACCTGAGTATGATCTACACAGATGGGGGGGGGGGGGGGGGGGGGGGGAGAGGAGGAGGGGGGGGGGGTGGTGGCGGCGGAGCCTTTCCCTTAATCCTAGGACTGCTGGGACATAAATACCACGGCCTAGGTGTGGGCCGGGTGAGGGAGACCCTTCGGGGAGCAGGAGGTGTAAATAGTAAGGAGAATAAATTGAAACATTTCCACAGTCAGCGTTTCTGAGTGGTCTCTTGCCTGAGACTTTGCAGGTTCCACAGGTGCAGAGAGTTGTGTCTGAAATGGAGTATGCAAGTCAAACAGTACTCTATGGGGAGAGGATGTTTAGCAAATATGAAATCAGCATCATATCAGCCTTCAGGCAGGTTTGATTTTTATTTAGTGCTGCATTGGAATGCAAATTTATAGCAGCAAAGAGAACTCAAATTTTATCTAGCTTTGGAGAGGTGATGCCAGTGAAATGAAACTTTAGAACTCTTTCTCACAATGATATTTTAAAATAAACAAAGACGATTGACGTCAGACAATGTGACGCATTATTGGTTTTGTGTTCTGTAAACTAACGTAGCATTGTTCAACCTCATCTTGTAAAAAAAAACAAAACGGTGGAGAATTAATGTAGCGTGGAATGCTTGAATAGGGGTTTGCACTTATGATTCCCCACAAGATAAGTTTACTGAAGCCAGATGTATCATTATGGGACACATACAGTCCAATGCTGATATGATTTTACAGGGGCTGGAGAGGAGAAAGGGAGCAAAAGTAAAGAGAGAAATTATGGGCCACACTTGTTGATTTGTGAGTTTGACATCAAAGAATAGGTTTGCTACTGTCTCAGCCCAAGGCCTGAATTATTAGGATGGTGGGGGCCATTCTCCCCCCCCCCTCCCCCCCCCCACCTCCGACCCCAGCAGTCCTGCTGCCATTGTATGCTCTAATGGGCCTCAATAGGCAAAAGGGGGGCTTATGCCCCTCAATCGGGAGAAGCCCGCCTTGGAGAGCTGCCGGCCAATCGGAGTGGCTCGCCGCTCTCCAATCCTTCCAGCAACAGTGCTGCAGTGGCCAAAAGTGGCATGGCATGAGCTGTCAGAGTCTAAGACGGGGAACTGGAGGCCCAGATAAGTGTCAGGAGTCCCAGGATGGGAAGGGTAGGGAAGGCTTGGGTCATCGCAAGGGAGGGGTGATTGGGGTCTCGAGGGATAAGCCAGTTGGTGGTAGTGGGGTGCAGGGTGGTAGGTTGAGAGGTCACTGGGGCTCAAGAACAGGGTGCTCCCAGTCAGAAGGGGCATCTGGTGGAGGTGCTCCTTTACCACCTTGTGTCCTGAGGTCGACCTCCCTTCGTTTCCAGGTTTCCTGCACGATCTATCATCAACCTAAAAATTGAGACTGTGCGGTAAACAATCCTTGAGTGGCAATTGAGGCAAGGGCAAACTTCCCTCTCCAGGGTCTTGTCCGCCCCAGCGTAAAATCACTGCAAGGTTTGGGGCAGGTGGGAATCCAGAGGGAATCGCCTCCATGCCATTTCATGCTCCCTCTTTCCTCCCGACCTCTGCCTCAGAACCCACTTGTGGGGGCGGAAAGGGAGAAAAGTAAGACTGCGGGGGCATTGGGACCAGTTCTGGGGCAAAAGATCTGTTCTAAAGCCATGGGCTGCACCTCAAGAGGATAGGGTCGAATATCCTCACAGTTCACGGGGGGATGGGCAGCAGAATATAAAAGTAGCAAAGAGGAATAAGCTGCATAAAATTGGAATACCAGACAATGCTGGAGAAGGAAATAATTTCCGTTAGATGGGAGCAGACTAAGTGGAAATATATTTGTTCAGTGGATTCAGAGTCCAGGAGAAAGTAATTATGTCTAAATCAGGGTTACTGTGCCTGTACGTGAATTCACAGAGTGTGGTAAAGAAGATTGGGAAGTTACAGGCTCATATTGACATGCAGAAGTATGATGTTGTGTCTATAACAGAGACCTGGCTCAAAGAAGGGCAGGCCTGGGCACTAAATATTCCTAGATACAAGGTGTTCAGGAAAGATAGGAAAGAAAAGAAAGGGAGAGAATGGCAATATTGATTAAGGAGAAAATTGTAATGCTGGAGTGAAGGTTTCCCAGAGGGGTCAAGGACAGAATCTATTTGCCTAGAGCTAAAGAATAAAAAAGATGCAATTATATTACCTGGTATAGTCTATATGCCACCAATTAGTGGGAAAGAGGAACAAATTTACAAGGAAATTACAAAGAGGTGCTAGAATTATAGCATAGATATAATGGGAGACTTTAATTATTTATATAGATTAGGGTAAGGTAAGGGTAAAAGGTAAAGTCGCCATAATCCCAGATGGCCAGAGACTTTTTTCCCTTTTGAGGGGGAGAGCTGAATGGGGATGATTTAACCTGAGGGTCACCACACCTCAGGCGAGAGGCAGGGTTGAGAAGGCAGGCTTTCATGAATGATAGACTGGGGTAGTAGTAGTGTGAAGGGCAGAGAGGAGCAAGAATCCCTGGGTATGTTCAGGAAAATTTCCTACATATACATATATATTTCTAGTCCAGTGAGAAAGGAGGCACTGCTAGACCTGATTCTTAGAAATAAGTTGAGTCAAGTGAATCAAGTGTCAGTAGGAGAACATTTAGGGGACAGTGATCAATGTAACATAAGGTTTAGGCTGGCTATAGAAAAGGGCAAGAAACAATCGAGAGTAAGAATAAGTAACTGGAGGAAAGCCACCTTCAATAGGATGAGAATGGATCTGCGCTAGATCAACTGGAATCAAAGCTTAGCAGATAAATGGGAACTGAACAATGGCTGCGCTTATCGAAGAGATGGTTCAGGCACAAGCGAGGCGTATTCCCACAAAGTGGAAAGGTATGGCAAACAAATACGGAACTTCCTCGATGACAAAAGAGGTAGAGATAGGGCAGCACGGTGGTTCGGTGGTTGGCACTGCTGCCTCATGGCGCCGAGGACCCGAGTTCGACCCGGCCTCGGGTCACTGTCCGTGTGGAGTTCGCACATTCTCCCCGTGCCTGCGTGGGTCTCGCCCCCAGAACCCTAAAAGATGTGCAGGGTAGGTGAATTGACCCCACTAAATTGCCCCTTAATTAAAAAAAAAGAATTGGGTACTCTAAATTTAAAAAAAAGGAAAAGATTAAGATGAAGAAGAAAAAGTGTACTTGTGACAGATGTCAGGAAGGCAAGACAACCAAGAACCAGGCTGAGTATAGAAGATACAGTTGGGAAGTGAAAAATAAATAATAGAAGCAAAGAGAAAGCATGAAAAGATTCCAGCTGCTAATAAAAAACGGATTTGGTGGATATACCAGAGGGTTTGCATGCTCTCGTCTAGACTGTGGAGGTGTACATCCAGGCCATGTGCATTCTGATCACCCACTCTTCGGATGGCCAAGTTTCTTCTATGGTGGGGGCAGCACAGTAGCATAGTGGTTAGCACAATTGCTTCACAGCTCCAGGGTCCCAGGTTCGATTCCCGGCTTGGGTCACTGCCTGTGCGGAGTCTGCA
The DNA here is from genome assembly GCF_902713615.1 of Scyliorhinus canicula. Lineage (NCBI taxonomy): Eukaryota > Metazoa > Chordata > Chondrichthyes > Carcharhiniformes > Scyliorhinidae > Scyliorhinus > Scyliorhinus canicula. The sequence continues at coordinate 255,940,873 of NC_052146.1, forward strand.
CATTCTCCCCATGTCTGCGTGGGTTTCCTCCGGGTGCTCCGGTTTCCTCCCACAGTCCAAAGATGTGCAGGTTAGGTGGATTGGCCATGCTAAATTGCCCTTAGTGTCCAAAATTGCCCTTTGTGTTGGGCGGGGTTACTGGGTTATGGGGATAGGGTGCAGGGCCGGCTCAAGGCACCGGCAACTCGGGCAGTCGCCCGGGGCGCCATGTGCTAGGGGGCGCCAGAGACTCGGATCCCGCGCATGCGCAGTTGGGCCGGCGCCAACCAGCGCATGCGCGGTGGCCGCCCTCCCCCATGGCGGCCCCCCCCGGTCCGCCCCCACCCCCCCGCTCAGTCCTCTCCCCCGCCCACCCCCCTCAGTCCCCCCCCGCCCCCCCCCCTCGGGTCCGCCCCCCCACCCCCCCCCCCTCGGGTCCGCCCCCCCCTCGCGTCCGCCCCCCCCCCTCGGGTCCGCCCCCCCCTCGGGTCCGCCCCCCCCCCCTCGGGTCCAACCCCCCCCTCGGGTCCGCCCCCCCCTCGGCCCCGCTGCCCCGCCCCGCCCCCTCGGCCCCGCCCCTCCCCCCTTGGCCCCGCCCCCCAAGGGCGCCGAAGTTCATCTTGCCCGGGGCGCCAGCAACCCTAGGGCCGGCGCTGATAGGGTGGGGGTGTTGGCTTGGGTAGGGTGCTCTTTCCAAGAGCCGGTGCAGACTCGATGGGCCGAATGGCCTCCTTCTGCACTGTAAATTCTATGATTCTATGAAAGACTGGCAATTGTGCTGGAGGGGCAAACCAAGCATATTGCAGACACTGCGGTGGGTATGCACTCCTACCTGCACACCAGCACCCTGGTTCTGAGCTCAGAACCAGGGCGGCGGGGGACTGGGAGCCTGGGCAACGTGCCAGTCCTGGAAACTCATGGGAAGACAAGGTGCACCAAACCGATCTCGTGGTGGAAGAGTGGCAGCTGCTGCTGCTCTCTGGAAGTGCAACTCAGAAGCACAACGTCTGATGGGGATAGCATGTGCTCAGTCCATTCGCCATTGTCACAGTCCTAGTCCAGTGCCATGGTGACAGAAGCTCGCTCTGCCACTCAGCAGGAGTCTTCTAATGTAACGGGGCCCTCGAGATATCAGCCGCACAGAGGATGCATGCCAAAGTCATCCATTGCAAGGGGAGGAGCAAATCAGGATCCTCTCTCCAGTGCAGTTATTTTAATATGTTATTGTTGCTGAATTTCTTTTGGGAGATAGACATTAACTTTAATAGTTTCAGGCGGAGCAGGATGCATCGAATGTCAATAACTGGTCACAGTGAGTGTGTTGACGGGATGCTGACATGATTCTCACATTCCACATGGAATGACGTTTGAACGCACTCCTTGCACGCATCTCTGAGGCTAGGAGTTCATAACCTATTGGAATCTTTGCCTTATCAAGGCATTCCTTATGTCCAAGCCATCCATTCAATCATGCCCAGGCCCTTCTACCTGAACATCAGGATACTCCCTCAACTCATCTTTGCCTTCAGCCTCAGATGAATGGCCCCTGTCTGGTGTCCCCACTTCCTCAACGGCATCCCCTCTCTCAATAGTGAGGTTATGGAGGGCGCAGCAGACTATGACCATGAGGAATACACATGATGGAGCATACTGCAAGGCCCCTCCTGATCTGTCAAGGCATCTATACCTCATTTTCGACAGTCTGTTCAACGATGGCCCTTTTGCTTACCTGGCTGTCACTGTAGCTCCTGCCTGCCTCTGTCCTGGGTGCCCTCACGGGAGTCAATTTTTTCAATGGTAACCCTTGTCACCCAGAAGCTCTCTATCCAGGGCATCAGGAACGCTGAACAGTTCTGGCATCTGTGAGTTACACAGACTGAACAAGTTGTGGCTGTTGTCTGGGTATCTTGCGCACAGCTACATTACCCACTCTGCTTCTTATATGAAGCACTTCCAGCAGTTACAGAACCATACACTGCTAAGTTGAACACAGGGCTCAGCTAGAGACTTTAAACTGGTCCTAACAGGCTGTTTCAGTGAAGCCCAGCGCAAACTGGAGGAACAGCATCTCATCTTCCGTTAAGGCATGTTACCGCCGTCTTCTGGGCTTAACATTGTGTTCAACAACCTGTCTTTGATCTCTCTCCTCTCCCTTCATCCCATTTTGATTTCTACCAATTTATCTTAATTTCTTCCATAGATCTGTTTTTCCCTCAACATTGCCCTGCTCCTCCTATCCCACTTGGGCTATCTGTTCCCTGTTCCGTGTTGCCCTTTGACACACTGCTCACCATTGTTTGCCATTCACACATTCTAATCTCTTAATGTGCCACGATCAGCACGCTTCTGAGGCCACGATCCACACCCCCGTCTGAGCCTAAGTCACCACCATGTATATTCCTTTTATCTTTCTGTCCACAACATCTTTGTCAATCTCCACCTATCGCTGGGCCCATATATAGCCCCATCGCTCCACTATCCCCCCACAACAGTATAAATCCGACCCCATTTCCAGCTATCTCCAGCTTTGACAAAGAGTCATCCAGACTCGAAACGTTAGCTCCCTTCTCTCTCTCCACAGATGCTGTCAGACCTGCTGAGAATGTCCAGTATTTTCTGTTTTTGTTTCAGATTCCAACATCCGCAGTAATTTGCTTTTATATTATTATGCCTTTAATAGAGTTAACCCTTTACTCTACAATAACATGTTAGGTTTACAAATTGAAGAGAAAATTAGAAGCGAATGCAACAGTCGTTTTTCAGAAGTACATAAGAAATAGGTGCAGGAGTAGACCATAGGGCTCCTCAAGCCTGATCTGTCATTTAGCATGATCACGGCTGTCTTTCTGTTTCCTTTTCACTTTCCCGCCCATACCCCTTGATTCCCTGAGAGACCAAACAAAACCCGTGATCCTCCATGTGGGCGGCACGGTAGCACAGTGGTTAGTACTGCCGCTTCACAGCTTCAGGGTCCCAGGTTCAATTCCTGGCTTGGCTACTGTCTATGTGTAGTCTGCACGTTCTCCCCGTGTCTGCGTGGGTTTCGTCCGGGTGCTCCGGTTTCCTCCCACATCCAAAGATGGGCAGGTTCGGTGGATTGGCCATGCTAAATTGCCCCTTAGTGGCCAAAAAAAGGGTAGGAGGGGTTACTGGGTTGCAGGGATAGGGTCAAGGTGTGGGCTTAAGTGGGGTACTCTTTTCAAGGGCCAGTGCAGACCCGATGGGCCAAATGGCCTCCCTCTCCACTGTAAATTCTACGATTTCCCCTAAATCTCATGGCCATTCTGCGTGTGATGGCTAAGAAACCTTGATAATCTGCAGTTACATGGTATCTCACATACAATTCTCAAAATTATCCCCCCGACAAACATACAGCAAACACAGTGCAAAAGGAAACAAAGGAACGCCAGAGACCTGCACGGCTCCCATAATGGGAGCAGCAGATGGCTACTGGACATAAAAAGTCACTAGTAGTCCATGAAAGTGTCCCAGCCCAACCTCTGGGCTGCATAATCAAGCCAGGGCCGCCACCCCTCCTCTCTTGCCATATCGGCGCCTGATCTTCCATCACCAGCCTGTCCAAGGACCAGGCCACAGGAACACAGGGGGCATTAACAGGCGACCCACAGGTCCAGAACAGGATACATAGTCAACCCAGAAACAGTCCTTTAAAAACATCCACAGACTGCTTTAGCAAGCCCTCCTGCATCCTCAACCCGATAGTAGGCCCGCCAAAATTCACCCCTCGCCGCACTCTGGGTAAAAGAGACTGAAAGGCAACAACCTTCTTTCTTCCTTCCATTCATCCTGAAAGCAGCAAGTCAGTCCAAGGGGAAGAGGCAACAGACAAGCAGAAAGACAGCAGCAAGCAGCAAACAAACCCAGCTACAGCAGCCTCCCAGCATTCGTAAGTCACCAACAGGAGCAAGCAGCAAACAAATTCTCAGCTACATCAGCCTCCAGGCATTCGCAAGTCACCAACAGGAGCAAACAACAAACAAATTCTCAGTTACAGCAGCCTCCAGGCATTTGCAGTCACCAGCAGGAGTAAACAGCAAACACAACCTGCAGCTGGGAAGTGCTCTCACAACTACCAAAGTCAATTCCTCATTAGCAATATCTTATAATCAAAGGGAGTTAAAGTGACCTTCAGCATATAATCAAGAATTGAAAAATTTCTCCTCGTCTCTGTCCTAAATGGATTACCTCTTATTTTTAAACAGCAGCTCCTAGTACTGGATTCTCCCACAAGAAGAAACATCTTCTCCACACCAACCCTGCCAAGGTACCTCAGGATCTTATACGTTTCAAGCCTCTTACTTTTCTAAAGTCCAATGGATACAAGCCTAGCCTGTCCAACCTTTCCTCATAAGACAACTCATCCATTCCAGGTATTTGTTTAGTAAACCTTCTTTGAACTGCTTCCAAGGCATTTGCATCCTTCCTTAAATAAGGTAAAGGTAAAGTTGCCATAGTCTCAGATAACCATAGGCTGCTTTCCCCCTTTGAGAGGGAGAGCTGACTGGTGGTGATTTAACTTGAAGATCACCACACCTGAGGTGAGGGCAAAGGTTGCAAAATTCGGGCCTTCATGAATAACCTCAGCCAGTATGGGAATTGAGACCACAATGGTGGCCTTGCTCTGTATCACAAACCAGCTGTCCAGCCAATTGAGCTAAACTGGTCCTTAAACAAGGAGACCAATATTGTATACAGTACTCCAGATGTGGTCTTACTGATGCCCTAAATAACTGAAGCATTATCTTCCTACTTTTACATTCAATTCCCTTTGCAATAAATAATGACATTGTATTAACTTTTAAATGACATGCTGTACCTGCATACTAACCTTTTGTGATTCATGCACTAGGACATCTAGATCTCCATACATCTCAGAGTTCAACAATCTCTCACTTTTAGATAGTGTGCGTCTTTTTTATTTTTCCTGCCAAAATGGACAATTTCACACTTTCACAAATGTTACTTCATTTGCAAGGTTTTTTCCAACTCCCTCAAACTACCGATATCCCGCTGCAGCCTTCTTGTGTCCTCTTCACATCTTACTATCCTACCTATTTTTGTGTCAACAGCAAATTTAGCAACCAAAGCTCCAGTCCCCCTTCAGCCAAGTCATTTATAGAAATTGTAAAAAGTTGAGGTCCCAATAGTGATCCCTGTGGCACACCATTCGATACATCTTGCCAACCAGAAAAATACCCATTTATGCCTACTCTCTGCTTTCTGTTAGCGAGCCAAGCTTCTATCCATGCCAATATATTATCCCTACACCATGAACTTTCATTTTTCGCAAAAGCCTTTGATGTGGCACCTTATCAAATACCGTCTAGAAATCTAAATACAGTCCATCCATCAGCTCCCCTTTGTTACTGCTTCAAAGAACTCCAATAAATCAACATGATATCCCATTCAAATAACCATGCTCACTCTGCTTCATCACACTGAAATTTTCCAAGTGCCTAGCTATAACATCTTTAATATAGCTTCTAACATTTTCGCTATGGCAGATGGTAAGTTAACTGTCCTGTAGTTTCCTGCTTTCTGTCTCCCTCCATTTTTGAATAGAAGGATTAAATTTGCTACTTTACAACCTAATGTAACCTTACATTAATCCAGGAAATTTTGGAAAATTAATCTCACTAGCCACTTCTTTTAAGACCCTAGGATGCAGTCTATCAGGACCCGAGTGCTAGTCAGCCTGCAGCTCCAACAATTTTCTCAGTACCATTTCTCTAGTGATAGTAATTTTCCAAAGTTACATCCTCCCTTCTATTTCCTGATTTACAGCTATTTCTGGAATGTTACTTCTATGCTAAATATCAAATCAATTAATCTGCCAGCTTCTTATTTTCCATTCTTAATTCTCCAACTCACTTTGTATAAGGCGAACGTTCACTTTGTTAACTCCTATTTTTTAAATGTCGATAGAAGCTCTTACTCTCTATCTTTATACTTCTAGCTAGCTTTCCCTCATACTGTAACTTTTCCTTCCTCATCAATATTTTATAATTCTTTGCTGCTATTTATATTTTCTGATCTTCTGACTTGCCACCCATCTTTGCACAATTATATGCTTTTTCTTTCAGTTTGAAACCATCTTTAACTTTTTTAGTTAACTATGGACGGTGGAATTTCCTCCCCTTGGAATTTTTCTTTCTCTTTGAAATGTTTCAATTCTGTGTATTCTGAAATATCCCAATACATCCCCATTGTGCTGGGGGTCAGTTAGCTGGTTGTGACGTGGGCCAACACCAACAGCACTGGTTCAATTTCTGTACCAGCTGAGGTTATTTATGAAGGTCCCTCCTTCTCAACCTTGCCCTTCACCTGAGGTGTGGTAACCCTCAGGTTATATCATTACCAGTCATCTCTCTCAAAAGGGGAAAGCAGCCTATGTCCCCTGGGGATAAAAGTGACTTCCACTCTCATTGTCCTATCCCCTATGCAGTTCATTTTAGCTTGGTCAACTTTCACATCCTCATCATTTCCCATATTTAAGTTTAGAATACTAGTCTTGGACCTCTTCTTCTCTCCCTCCAACTGAATCTGAAATTAATTTATATTATGATGGCTAATACCTAGGGGTGCCATCACTATGAGGTCATTAATTAATCCAATCTTGTCCACAATAGCAGGTCCAGTATGGCCTGCTCCCCTGTTGGTGCTAGATCATATTGTTCTCAGAAATTATCCTGAAAATATTCTATAAATTCCTCATCTAAGCTCCTGTTATGGACAGGAGAGGGTTTTACTTAAAACAACCCTGATTTATCCCCTGACCATTGTGCAGGGATACAAGGGTGTTTTTGATTTTTGACTTGGATTTGGGTTTATTGTCACGTGTACCGAGGTACAGGGAAAAGTATTGTTCTGCGTACAGTTCAGTAGACAGATCATTCAATACATGAAAAAACTTACCCTTTTGTAAGGGGCCGCATATTTTCGCCAACCCTTCAGTCTCGGAGTGATCAATTCCTCCATTAATAAAACAATGGCAAACCTGAGATAGGGTAAAGATGGTTGGTTTATTTTACGGACACTCAAAATGCAAGAAGAGTGTTTGCATTCCTACAATAAAAGAGGGACAAAGGAAAGGAGAAGCTCCAGGCAAAGATCAATAAGAATGATTATTTTATGTAAGTCCAGAGTCCGGAATCAAAAGTCCAATGGTATATTCCTGCAGAGAGATTAGCAGGCTAAAGCTGATGCAGGATAATCCACTTTTCCAGTAGCATTGACTTTCACGATGGGAGCAGCACTTGGAAATTGGTCTTGTAGTAGGCACTGGTATAGAGGTTCAGAAGTTCCAGTAGGAATAGTGCAGATGAGGGCTCGGCAATTTAAACTTGGCCAGAGCTCTAGTTCTGCTGCTGTTTTGTTGATGGAAGTTGACAGGTTGTCTATTTTTGCTTCACAAGGCAATATTACAGGTTCTAACAGATTTGGAGGGAGGTCATGTGTCGTAACTCTCATTTCCTCCCCTTGGTTTGGACAAAATTCATGAGTTGGTTAACTTTTCAAACATTAATAAATTTACCAAAGGTTTCCGTGTCCTTTGCCCCTGCAGATGTTTCATCTCTGTTGTCCAGGGCTTTGTCTCAGAAACGTATAGGGGCCTTTGTGCATTTCTTTGGAATTTGTCTTCTACAGTCACAGAGGGCATTAGTGCACCTTTGGAGATAACAAGGTTGCTGTGGTTTTCTGAAGGCTAGAATTATTATTGTGAGTTATAGCCAGTCATGGCTTCAGTAAGTGTAAAGACTTTCTCCATTATATTTTAAAAAATAAGCTTATAGAGTAGCCAGCATAATATAGAAATCATGGACGGAATTCTCCGACCCCCTGCAGGGTCGGGGAATCGCCCGGGGCCGGCGTAAATCCCGCCCCCACCGTGGCCGGAATTCTCCACCACCCGGGAATCAGCGAGGGTGCGAATCGCGGCGATTCTCCAGTCCGCGATGGGCCGAAGTCCCGCCGCTGTCAGGCCTCTCCCGCGGACGTGGTTTAAACCACCTCTGTGTCGGCGGGAGCAGGTGGCGCGAGCGGGCCCCGGGGTCCTGGGGGAGGGGCGCGGGGTGATCGGACCCCGGGGGGTGCCCCCACGGTGGCTTGGCCCGTGATCGGGGCCCACCGATTGGCGGGCGGGACTGTGCCGTGGGGGCTCTCTTTTTCTTCCGCCGCCGCCACGGCCTCCACCATGGCGGAGGGGGAAGAGACCCCCTCCACCGCGCAATCCGGCGCATGCGCGGACTCATGCCGACCGGCGAGGGCCTTTCGGCCAGCCCCGACGCTGGGCGGCGTGGCGCCAAAGGCCGTTGGCACCAGTCGGCAGAGCGGGAGCCACTCCGGCGCGGGCCTAGCCTCTAAAGGTGCGGAGAATTCCACACCTTTGGGGAGGCCCGACGCCGGAGTGATTGGCGCCACTCCGCTATGCCGGGACCCCCCGCCCCGCCGGGTAGGGGATAATTTCGCCCATTTTCCCTTTCATGTCTTCGTAGCATGATACTACCTTTGCCCATCTGATTTTCCTAGCCTGTATGCATATTAAAATTCCCCATGATTATTCTCGTACCTTTCTGACATTCCTTCATGCTGCAATTAGTTCTTCCTTTATACTCATTGTACCATATTGTTACTGTTAACAGGCCTGTGCATCACTCCCAAAAATGACTTTGTACCTTTATAATTTACCGTGGACCATAAATGCAGGAGCAGAAGTAGGTAATTTGGCCCATTGAGTCTTCTCCACCATGGCTGATCATGAACTGGAACCCATTTCACCCACACTTTGAAGCATGCATTCATCTCCTTAATTTATATGTATCCTGTACCAATTTTCACTTGGCCCAGGTAACAATCCAGAGATTACTACCTTTGATGTTCTGCTTTCTAAGTTAGTGCCTAGCTCCTCATGCTCTCTGTGCAGAACCTCTTTCCTAGTTTACCTATGTTGTTGGTACCTACATGGACAATGACAGCTGGATCCTTCCCCTTCCACTGCACGTTCCCCTCCAGCGCTGTGAAAATGTCCTGAACCCTGGCACCAGGCAGGCAACACAACCATCTTGACTCTCACTCTTTGCTGCAGAGAAGAATATCAATTCCCTCATTATATTCTCTCCTACTACCATTACATTCTTTTTCACTCTCCTCCCTCTCCCTTGACTGGTTGCCATGGTCAGTTTGTGCATCCACCCTGCAGCCTCCACTCTGCTGCAAACAAGATGAGAGAGTCTCAATCCCCTTGGAGAATGGCAAAGGCTGAAGCTTCTGAATTAATGCTCTCTGGGTCCCCTTACCTGCCTCATTCACAGTCATACCATCCTGTCCCTGACCACGACCAAATCAGAAAACCCTATCCTAAGTGGGTGTGACTGCCTCTGGTACAAAGCATGCAGGTAGCATTCCCCCGCCCTGATCTGTCACGGTGCTTGCAACTCGGCCTCTAGCTCACTGACCCTGAGCTGAAGTACCTAAACTAAAAATACCGACTGGATCACACTGACATCCAGGTGCGCCCATATGCTAAGCCTTGACACAAAACCTGCCTTGCCATCCTTAATGTGTTTTAATTAAGTAGTTAATATAATTCAGTTATTTATTTCCTTTTTTACATATATTTTATTGACCTTACCACCAGTCTGTGTACTATTTAAACCTTAGGACTGCAATGGATCTGAGCCACTTACCAGATGCTCATCAAACAACTCTCTCCTTTCCCTGTGGTAGAGTAAGAACCAAATCTCACACAGGGAAAAAGGTAGAACACACAAAAGGAAAAGGAACACCTCCTTCCCCATCTCAATTAAAATCCCCCATCCACCAAACTGCCAAGTATGGACTTGTGTTCCTTGCATGAAGTTTGGTTGCCTTTTAAAAAAATTTTGCTTTTCCATACTTACTATCAAAGTGAGTAGTCTCATGCTTCCCCACATTATATTGCATTCTGACACCTTGTCGCCCACTCACATAACCTGTCTATATCTCTTTGCAGCCTCTTCATGTCCTCCTCACAGCTTACATTCCACAGATCAATCCACAATGAACCATTTCAAGTTTGAATTTTCTAATTTGTCTAATTCATTTTAAACTTGACTTTGTATGTTTTCTGTAATGTTCAGAGGATTGCAGTTTCATGCTTTAGAGCCCCAGCACTGCAGCAATCCCTGTGGATGCCAGACAAATTGCAGCATGAAGGAATTATAGTTTGAAAGCATAGGCCTGATAACCCCTACGCCTGATATGAAGAATATGGTGGGTTACCAAAACAGTTCCTCACACATGGTGTGTGCCATTTTTGCAGGCATTTTTACAGGAAGCCCCAGGGCAACCCCAGATAAGAGAGAGTCCCATCAACTTTCAGAAATTGGCAACCAATGATGTCAATTATATCCCATCACTATTTTAGCCAGTGGCTGCAAAGTTGGCCCTGCTGCTGGACTCAATAGAGAAACTCAAGATGGTGGATCAGCAGGCCGAAAGGAGACTTGCAAAAGTGAAATTATTTATTTTTAAACATTTTCTTGGTGGGGGTGGGGGGGGGGGGGGGCGTCAGGAGGAGCAGGAGTGCTCCACCAAACCCATGGAAATCCTTGAGCTTTTCTGGAAACAACCATGCCAGGGGTCTGTTCCCTCAGTTATCTGGCCATGGCACTTGATGTCTGTCCACCAGCCTGACTTCATTGATGCTGTATTTGGTCAGGAGTCGAGCTGTGGCTATTCACATGAAGTGCAGGAGTCAGAATGGGTTAGGCCTTCATATTGTCAAGCTGGTTTGAGCTTGGTGCTTGCCTCAATATCGCCACACTATCCACCTGCACATTCAGTCTCAATCAAAGGCTCAGTCAAAAAAGTAGCTTTTAAGGAGACCCCCTGGAGAATCAAACATTATATCAGATGTCACTCATTTAATAAAATGCAATACTGTTCAAGTCTAGTGGAATTGAATAGTAATAATAATAATAATAATCTTTATTGTCACAAGTAGGCTTACATTAACACTGCAGTGAAGTTACTGTGAATAGCCCCTAGTCGCCACATTCCGGCACCTGTTCAGGTACACAGAAGGAGAATTCAAAATGTCCAATTCACCTAACAACACGTCTTTCGGACTTGTGGTAGGAAACCAGAGCACCCGGAGGAAACCCACGTAGACACAAAGAGAATGTGCAGACTCCACGCAGACAGTGACCCAAGCTGGAATCGAACCTGGGACCCTGGAGCTGTGAAGCAACAGTGCTAACCACTGTGCTACTAGCCAGTAGTGCATTTGACAACCAACATTTATGTAGCGCCTCTAACATACTAAAACAATCTTGAGGTGCTTCACAACCACATTATCGGACAAAACTTGACAGAACCATATAAAGTGACACCAGCACAAATGACTAAAAGCTCAATATAGCTTTTAAGGAGTAACTTAAAGAAGCAGAGGGTGAGAATTAATACCCTTAATTTGTATGTGGTAAAGTGGTCAATTGCTTTGAGAATACAAATCATAAAACTGGCTTCGAACTCTTTCATTTTTATTTCAGCAGTAAACATTAGAAAAGCTTATAAACATGGCTAAGATAAATAATATGCAAAGTTGTGCAAAGTCCGTTGACTTTTTATGACGTCTGACTGTCAGCTGGCTTTTACATAGTGTTCTGGACTTGAGGTTCAGCTGTAAAATTGGCGTAATGAACTCAATGACACTACAGAAAGTTTCCTTTCTCTGCAACTGTTTGTGGGTTAAGATGCATTCAATAGGGCGTCAATGGGTTAGATTAACGCTGTGCATCAGTTGTAACTCATCCCATTCAATGTTATCAATGCCAATTATTACATCAATTAGGGTCTGTTGCTGTCAGTCGTGCTGAACAAAGTATTTTAGTCTCAGCCATCCTGTGCTAATCCCTGGATGCAGCTGGTCTCAATAATGCCAAAGTCATATAAAAGAACATAAGGAACTTCAACAAGCACATATATCACTGCAATAGGAGAATATAATTTGATTCATATGGCAGATGTTGGCAGTCGAAAAAGACAAAACAGCTTTAACATGCAGATATTTCCTGGCATTCCCGCACTTAAATCCGGAATTTACCTTTCCGACGGGACATAAGGTAGGGGTGTCAGCTCTGTGGATGGTAGTTAACATATAAAACATTTCTGCGTTAAGTACTCTAGTGACTTTCACCAGGGAAAAAAAGACATATTAGAATATCAAATACTCTCTCCATTTATCTCCCCTTTGTTTTGAGAATAGCAGATCAGTAAAATAGTTTCTTCTGAAGATGAGTGTTGACATAGAAATTCTACTTGGATTTTCAAGGGCAATTAGACAACTGTCCAATGACTGCTGAGTGGAAGGTTCCAGTGACAGAATTTTTTTATAATGCCTTTTAAGAGATGCTTGACGAACTCCAACAGCAGAATTGTCAGTTCTGTGATATGGTGCTGCCCGAGTCAAGAAATGAAACAAGCTCGTGACAGGCTCACTTAAACATAACTGCTCAGTTCATAGACTCCAGTGCCTCTGCTAAGTTTTGAAAGTGTTGTCTTTCAAACTAGCTTAGCTAAAGCCCCACAGACGCTCAAGGATTAGGAACATAGGAATATGCTAGATGACGAAAGGCCAAGGTCTATCCAGTTCACCTTCTACCTTCCTGATAATCACATGATACAATGATAATGGTGCTGTTGATGAATCATGGCAATCAATTGTGATCAATTAGTCAACAACAGACACATATATGACACAGGGAAACCTCCAGTGGTGCAGAGCTTTGGGATTTATAGATATAAAGTCAATTGTTTCCTCCCGAGCAAGTTACTTAATGTGACAGAATTCTGGCTTCCCATCAAAGGCAGGAAGACTTTGAAGAGCGACATGCTGGAACGGCTGCGTACTCCCATTTCTGGGTCACTTTCTTTCCAGGGGGGCATGGGAAGTTGAAAGATACCTGCCTGAAAGTGACAGGTAACCTATTAGACAATTTAGCTGGCCTACAAGACCACTTGTTACAGGGTTACGGGGATAAGGTGGGGAGTGGGCCTAAGTAGGGTGTTCTTTCAGAGGGTAGGTGCAGACACAATGGGCCAAGTGGCCTCCTCCTGCACTGTATTCTATGGAGTCTATGACTCAGCAGCAACCCACTGGAATTTTCCAATTGGCTTGTGAGCCCCCCCACCCCAACTGAGGTTGAAACATGGTTAGGGTACAGAGACTGCCTTCCAGTTGCAGAATGGGGAGGGCCAGGACTCCATCCTGCTAGAAATATCCCCATTCTGCACACAGTATGACCACTGGGCTGCAGCTGTGGGCAGCAGGCCATAGAGTGGAGGGGTTGCATCTGCACAATGTTGGCCTGGCAGCTGCAGCCTTATTAAATTAATTATTTTTACGTTGTCTTCAGAGATCACCTCTCTATCTATCTTACATGCAGTGGTACATTCCATCTGTCATGACCCGCTGGGCTAGTGCGTTGTAAATTCCAGCCCCACTTGACCGGGAGTCACAACACAAGTGAAATTAGATGTTAATTTAAATTACCTGAGGACCTTGGCTGAGCCCAATAAACTGCAGTCACCAGCTTGGTGGAACTGACATAATTTTTTAATTTTAAGAATGTTTTTTATTGGATTTTATACATGGTATATTTACAGATGTACACACCGAGAATTTAAAAAGAAGTAACAAAAACACTGCAGAACTAAAAGACCAACCAAGGGGTGGTAAAAATAAAAACAGGGGGTGTATATACAGGGAAGCAATGAAGGGAAAATGTCATTATGCATGCCATTGCCTGCGGTGGGGGGGGGAGGTTTTCATTAAAAAAACTACATACAGAACAGGCAAGATAAAACTGGGTGGGAAGGGAGCCTGGGTGGTGCCCCTGATGCTACGTGCTCCTCCCGATCAGTTTTCTTTTTTGTCTTTCTGGTTTGCCACTGCATTGGCCGTCTGCCATTCCTTCCTCCTGTAGTTTCTTACTCTCTTTTGCTCTGCTGTCTTCGTCATGGTTGTTGCCGTTTCTCGTGCTCTCCTTCCAGTTTGTTTTCCCTCCTCTTTCCTCTCCTCTGGCTCCCCTATATTATTCTCCTCCCCTTGTCCTTCTTCCTTTCCTGACCCCCGTACCCACCCTTCTGTGCCCCCCCCCCCACTCCCCTCCCTCTCCGTAGCTCCCCTTTCTTTTCAGCTGTGTTTGGCTACCCCCTCCATCACTCATCCCTCCCTTCCTTTTTTTTTCTCATGTCTCGGCTACTTTCCCCTGGCTCTTGGCTACTTGATTATTTATTTGTTTGTTCGTTGGCCACAAACTGGTCCCGGAACAGTTGGGTGAATGATTCCCATGTTCTGAGGAAGCCATCTTCCGACCCGGATGGAGAATTGGATTTTCTCCATTTGGAGAAATTTCGATAGGTCGGACAGCCAGTCTGCAGCTTTAGGTGGTGCTGCTGACTGTCAGCCGAGCGTTCTACGGCGGGCGAATAGGGAGGCAAACGCAAGGGCATCCGCCCTCATCCCCATGAAGAGATCTAGCTGGTCTGATATCCTGAAGACTGCCACTTTCGGGCACGTCTCCACCCTCACCCCACCAATTTGGACATTGCCTCAAAGAAGGCTGTCCAATCCAATACCCAGCAAGTCTGGGTGAAGACCAGAACATGTGAGCGTGGTTGATCGGGCCTCCATGGCACCGTTCTCATCTGTCCTCCACCTCCGGGAAGAACCTACTCATTCGGGTTCTTGTTAAGTGGGCTCTATGTATCACCTTTAGTTGTGTTAGGTTGACTCTTGCGCACGTGGCGGTGGAGTTGACCCTATGTAGTGCTTCTCTCCAGAGTCCCCACCCTATTTCGAGCCCCAAGTCTTCCTCCCATTTCCTCCTCGTCACGTCCAGTACAGTGTCGGCCGTCTCTATCAGTCATTCATACGTGTCGCTACAGTTTCCTCTACCTAGAATGCTTGCGTCCAGCAATTGCTCTGTAGCGTCTGTCACGGTGGTTGCGGGTACATCCTTGTCTCCTTCCGTAGCAAGATTATTAAGCTGCAGGTATCTGAGCTTGTTGCCCTTAGCTATCTGGAATCTCTCCGTCAGTTCGCCCAGTGTTGTGACTCTGCAATCGGTGTATAGGTCCCAGTGTCCGCCCGTCCTGCCTCTACCTTTTAAAGGTGGTATCAGTGAGTGCTGGCATGAACCTATGGTTGTTGCAGATGGGGGCTTTGTCCCACATTTCGGTCAGACTGAATTGCTGCCGTAGGAGGCCTCCTCTGCGCTCACCCACTTGGCTTCTGGCTCCTTAATCCATCCCATTACTCCTTCTGCTTTCGCCGCCCAGTGGTAGTACTGTAGGTTTGGGAGGGCTAGCCCTCCCCTGGACTTTGTTTTCTGTAGGATCTTCTTTGGGATCCTAGCATTCTTCCCCCCATACAAATGCCATGATAAATTTGTCCAGTGAGTTGAAAAAGGCCTTGGGGATATAGATTGGGGTGGATCTAAGCAGGAAGAGGTACCTGGGCAGAACGATCATTTTGATCATCTGCACTCTTCCCGCAAGGGAAAGTGGGAGTGTGTTCCATCTTTGTAGGTCCTTTTTGACTTCCTCTGTCAGACAGGTCAGGTTCCACTTGTGAACCCCAGCCCAGTCATGAGCGATCTGAATCCCCAGGTAGTGGAATTTGTGGCGCGTGGTGTTCGATGTTAGCTGTCTTAGGGTGTTCAGGGCTGAAAGGATTGATGTGTGGGACTGGAGAAACTGTACTGTGTACATGAAGATGTAAGAGATAGACACACGACCAAGAGCCTGAGGTGATAGCTCATGACTTAGATTGAATACCACCTGTAGTCTGGTGTAAATATAAATAATTATGTTCATACTATAGACCAATTATTGTTCAGACATATCTATATCTGCAATTGCTCCTTAGCCAGTCACAACCATCATATAACTGTATTCACAATCATGAGGGTCTAAAAGAGCAGATGGGGAAACACTGTTCCCGTTGGTGGAACAATCGAGAAGCAAATACAATGAATGAAAAGAGGACCAATAGCAACATGAGGAAAATCTTGTTTACATTTCAAGTGGTTAGGAACTGGAATGCATGGCCTGAGAGTATGGTGGAGGCACATTTAATCATGACTTTCAAAAAGGGATTGGATGAGCACCTAAAGAGAAGTTAGTCAAAGAGCAGGGGAGTGGCTATAGCTGAGTTGTTCTTTCAGACAATCAGCATGGACACAAGGGGCGGGATTCTCTGTCGGCCAACGCTGGAATCATGAAGCGCGATTGGATGGAGAATCGGTTTTGACGCCAAAATTGTGGCGAGCGCTGGTTTCACGCCGAATCGTAATTCTGACCGGGCTGCATGAAAAGCGCACAAATAAGGGGCTGGAAGGGGGTGGATGAAGACTCCAGAGGCGGTGGGTAGAGACCCAAGAGGGGCATTGGTGCCTCACATGTGATAGACTTGTAGGGAGGGTGGTTGATTCGAGGAACAGACAACGTCTTGAGGGCGCCAGCCTTTTTCCTCCGGGTTGCTGACATCCTGCACTGTCTGGTGAAGACAGGTGGACTGTAGAGAATGATATCTGGGTGCTGGACTGATGTTTAAATATGGCACTGGGACCTTTGAACCCACCAGTTGATGGCGGGCAGATGAATCAGCTGGCAGCCCACCAGGAGAGTTGGAGGGGAACTCACTTGTGTATCATTAAAGAGCTTCCAAACAGAATCTGCCACGGGATCCTGCCATTGTAGTTGGCAGAACAGATGCTGCCAGAGCCACCCACCACCGGAATTAAAACTGGAGAATTCCGCCCATACAAGAATTATGTTCAAACTTGTCTTTGTATTTTTGTCTTTTTTTTGGAGAATATATTCCTTGTGGCAAACAATCAGGCTCTTCATTATCATGAGCTCTATCAAACAACACCCAGAACCTTCTTCATAATCAGCAAAAAAAATCAACTCAGCAACCAGAGGAAATCTCAGTAAGTGACTAACCTCTGGTGCATAAACTTTAGCCTATGCAATGGTAAAAGAAACTGGATGTGAAGCAATTTTGAACAACAATATCAAGGGTATATATTTGGAACTTAGTAGATGCATTTTCATTGAAAATTATATTAAGCACAGTGGATGAAAATGCAATTCTGTAAAAGTCCATTCCATGATATGGAAATCTCACACACATGCATTACACACACATGCACAGCAGTTGTTTCTGTGAGGAGCAGTGTGGGGAGGCTCTGGTTTACCAGGGAGGCTGACAGATTTCAGTCACCTGCTGCAACACCAACTGCAGTTCGGCCCCATTCACGTTCATCCTCTCCTGTGGTTCTGAAAGTAACTATGGCCTTGAATTTTTATGCCTCAGGATCATTCCAGGTGACAACTGCACCATCCTCTATTCAACTGTACACACCTGTTTTAGGCAGCCAAAGGCAATGATTTAGTTGTCTGCTTCTCCAGAGAGATTATGAAGCTGGAAGACAGGAAGAGGGCAGCAGAGCGGAGCTACTGATTGGTTGTTACGGGGAGATTTGCATACGTGCAGTGCAGTCAGCCTAATTTGGAGGTGTACCTGCGATAGAGACCTGAGGAGTTCGAGTGCAAGCAAGCATCCAGCAGAGGGCAGCAGAGCGGAGCTACTGATTGGTTGTTCCGGGGAGATTTGCATACGTGCAGTGTGGTCAGCCTAATTTGAAGGTGGTTTGTGAAGGGGCTGGTGTCAAGTGACAATTTATGTGTGGGAAGTGTGTCCAGCTGCAGCTCCTGTTAGACTGCATGACGGCTCTGGAGCTGCGGATGGACTCACTTTGGAGCATCTGCGATGCTGAGGAGTCGTGGATAGCACGTTCAGTGAGTTGGTCACACCGCAGATTAGGATTGGTGACGGAGACAGGGAATGGGTGACCAAAAGGCAGAGAAAGAGCAGGAAGGCAGTGCAGGTGTCCCCTGCGGTCATCTCCCTCCAAATCAGGTATACCGTTTTGGATACTGTTGGGGGAGATGACTCACCAGGGGAAGGCAGTAGGAGCCAGGCTAATGGCACCGTGGCTAGCTCTGCTGCACAGAAGGGCGGGGAAAAAGACTGGCAGGGCTATAGTCATAGGGGATTCAATTGTAAGGGGAGCAGACAGACGTTTCTGTGGTCGAAAATGAGACTCCCGAATGGTATGTTGCCTCCCGGGTGTTCGGGTCAGGGATGTCTCCGATCGGCTGCAGGACATACTGAAGGGGGAGGGTGAACAGCCAGTTGTCATGGTGCATATAGGCATCAACGATATAGGTAAAAAAAAAGGGATGAGGTCGTACAATCAGAATTTAGGGAGTTAGGAGATGAGTTAAAAAGTAGTACCTCAAAGGTAGTAATCTCAGGATTGCTACCAGTGCCACGGGACAGTCAGAGTAGAAATTCAAGAATAGTCAGAATGAATACGTGGCTTGAGAGATGGTGCAGGAGGGAGGGGTTCAGATTTTTGGGGCATTGGAACCGGTTCTGGGGGCGGTGGGACCATTACAAACCGGATGGTCTACACCTGGGCAGGACTGGAACCAATGTCCTAGGGGTGCTTTTGCTAACACTGTTGGGGAGGTTTTAAACTAATGTGGCAGGGGGATGGGAACCAGATTAGGAAGTTAGAGGTCAGTAAAGAAGCAGCAACTAAAGCCAGTAAGGTACGAGACAATAAACTCAATGTGACTAAGGGGAAGAGTAGACAGGGAAGAGATGATGAACGCAAAGGTGGTCTGAGGTGCATTTGTTTTAATGCGAGAAGTGTAGCAGGTAAGGCAAATGAACTTAGGGTTTGGATCAGTACCTGGGAATATGATGCTATTGGTATTACTGAGACTTGGTTGAGGGAAGGGCAGGACTGGCAACTGAATATCCCAGGGTATAGATGCTTCAGGAGAGATAGAGAGGGAGGTAGAAGAGGTGGAGGAGTTGCATTACTCATCAGAGATGATATCACAGCTGTGATTAAGGAGGGCATGATGGAGGATTCGAGCACTGAGGCAATATGGGTGGAGCTGAGAAATAGGAAGGGTGCAGTAACATTGTTGGGACTTTACTACAGGCCTCCCAAAAGCGAGCATGAAGTAGAGGTACAAATATGCAGACAGATTATAGAAAAATGTAGGAGCAATAGGGTGGTTGTGATGGGAGATTTTAACTTCCCCAACATTGAAAGGGATTCGTGTAGTGTTGGAGGCGTAGATGGAGCAGAGTTTGTAAGGAGCATCCAGGAGAATTTTTTAGAGCAGTATGTAAATAGTCCAACTCGGGAAGGGGCCATACTGGACCTGGTATTGGGGAATGATCCCGGCCAGGTGGTTGATGTTTCAGTCGGTGATTACTTTGGGAATAGCGATCACAATTCCGTAAGTTTTAGAATACTCATGGACAAGGACAAGAGGGGTCCGAAAGAAAGAGTACTAAATTGGGGAAAGGCAGAGTATAACAAAATTCGGCAGGAGCTAGGGAATGTGGATTGGGAGCAGCTGTTTAAGGGTAAATCCACATTTGAAATGTGGAAATCTTTTAAGGAAAGGTTGATTAGAGTGCAGGACAGACATGTTCCTGTGAAAATGAAAGATAGAAATGGCAAGATTAGGGAACCATGGCTGACGGGTGAAATTGTGAGACTAGCTAAGATGAAAAAGGAAGCATACATAGGATCGAGGCAACTCAAAACTGATGAAGCTTTGGAGGAATATCGGGAAAGTAGGACGAATCTCAAACGCGCAATAAAGAGGGCTAAAAGGGGTCATGAAATATCTTTGGCTAACAGGGTTAAGGAAAATCCCAAAGCATTTTATTCGTATGTAAGGAGCAAGAGGGTAACTAGAGAAAGGATTGGTCCACTTAAAGACAAAAGAGGGAATTTATGCGTGGACTCAGAGGAAATGGGTGAGATTCTTAATGAGTACTTTGCATCGGTATTCACAAAGGAGAGGGACAAGACGGATGTTGAGGCTAGTGATGGATGTTTAAATACTCTCGGTCAAGTTGTCATACGGAAGGGGGAAGTTTTGGGTATTCTAAAAGACATTAAGGTAGACAAGTCCCCAGGACCGGATGGGATCTATCCCAGGTTACTGAGGGAAGCGAGGGTCGAAATAGCTGGGGCCTTAACAAATATCTTTGCAGCATCCTTGAGCACGGGTGAGGTCCCGGAGGACTGGAGAATTGCTAATGTTGTCCCTTTGTTTAAGAAGGGTAGCAGGGTTAATCCAGGGAATTATAGACCTGTGAGCTTGACGTCAGTGGTAGGCAAATTGTTGGAGAAGATACTGAGGGATAGGATCTATTCACATCTGGAAGAAAATAGACTTATCAGTGATAGGCAGCATGGTTTTGTGCAGGGAAGGTCATGTCTTACAAACCTAATAGAATTCTTTGAGGAAGTGACAAAGTTAATTGATGAGGGAAGGGCTGTAGATGTCGTATACATGGACTTAAGTAAGGCGTTTGATAATGTTTCCCATGGCAGGTTGATGGAAAAAGTGAAGTCGTATGGGGTTCAGGGTGTACTAGCTAGATGGATAAAGAACTGGCTGGGCAACAGGAGACAGAGAGTAGTGGTGGAAGGGAGTGTCTCAAAATGGAGAAGGGTGACTACTGGTGTTCCACAGGGATCCGTGCTCGGACCACTGTTGTTTGTGATCTACATAAATGACCTGGAGGAAGTTATAGGTGGTCTGATTAGCAAGTTTGCAGATGATACTAAGATTGATGGAGTTGCAGATAGCGAGGAGGACTGTCAGAGAATACAACAAAATATAGATAGATTGGAGAGTTGGGCAGAGAAATGGCAGATGGAGTTCAATCCAGGCAAATGCGAGGTGATGCATTTTGGAAGATCAAATTCAAGAGCGGACTATATGGTCAATGGAAGGGTCTTGGGGAAAATTGATGTGCAGAGAGATCTGGGAGTTCAGGTCCATTCTACCCTAAAGGTGGCAATGCAGGTTGATAGAGTGGTCAAGAAGGCATACAGCATGCTTGCTTTCATCGGACGGGGTATTGAGTACAAGAGTTGGTAGGTCATGTTACAGTTGTATAGGACTTTGGTTCGGCCACATTTGGAATACTGCGTGCAGTTGTGGTCGCCACATTACCAGAAGGATGTGGATGCCTTGGAGAGGGTGCAGAGGAGGTTCACCAGGGTGTTGCCTGGTATGGAGGGTGCTAGCTATGAAGAAAGGTTGAGTAGATTAGGATTTTTTTCGTTGGAAAGACGGAGGTTGAGGGGGGACCTGATTGAGGTCTACAAAATTATGAGAGGTATGGACAGGGTGGACAGCAACAAGCTTTTCCCAAGAGTGGGGGTGTCAGTTACAAGGGGTCACGATTTCAAGGTGAGAGGGGGAAAGTTTAAGGGAGATGTGCGTGGAAAGTTTTTTACGCAGAGGGTGGTGGATGCCTGGAACGTTTTACCAGCGGAGGTGGTAGAGGCGGGCACGATAGCATAATTTAAGAAGCATCTAGACAGGTATATGAATGGGCGGGAACAGAGGGAAGTAGGCCTTGGAAAATAGGAGACAGGTTTAGATAAAGGATCTGGATCGGCGCAGGCTGGGAGGGCCGAAGGGCCTGTTTCTGTGCTGTAATTTTTTTTGTTCTTTGTTCTTTGAACAAGAGTTGCTGCTTTCCTCCAGTTAAAGGGCATCAATGAGTTCATTAATATAATTGTGCAGCTAGCACTGGTGTCCAGTGTGAATATGAGCATGAAGGTATTCCACTCTCCCAGTGATATGTGATGACAGACAGCATACAGAGTTCTTGGTAGCTGTTATGATACAATTATACTGTACCAGTCCTCTATTCTCCTTCCATTTCATCCAGGTCGTTGGGTCAGACATGGCACAGAGTCACAGAGCACGATCCGACGGCAAATGCTGCACCGGAAAAGCAGCAAGCGAAGGCGCAGCTTGGCCAAGAGAAGTCGGGAGACCCCGCTCCCAGGATCCACCTGGCTCGCAACGCCTCGCGAGATCCAACGCAATCTAGTGAGACGTTGCGATGTAAATCCTGCCCATTGTGGGCAGGATCACTTTTTGGAAAATCTGCATATTAGAGCGAGACACTAAGCCTCACTCTAATGTGCAAATTCCCAAGGCGCCTGAGGCTATGAGATTCATCCACTTTTCCTTGGAGACCTCGGGCGAGCGTCGTTCAGCACTGGTCCCCACAGACAGCACTCGTAGGGGACTCCCAGAGGTTCAGAGGCCTTCAGTTACATGCCCTTTGGGCAGGGTGGTGCTCTGGCATTGCTGGTGCCACCCAGGCACTTTGGAAGTGCAGCCTGCCACCCTGTCAGTGCCACCTAGATGCCAGCCTGGCACTGCCAAGGTGCCCAGGTGGCATTACCAGCCCCTTATACAATGTGAGTCGTGTTGAATATGTGTTTCTCAGCACTGAGCGCCGGGAAACACGTGGCTAAACACGCTTGCAATGTGACTTTGTTCCCATTTGGGTGAATCGCACCTTGTCTTCCCAACGTGGCTCATGACACCCATCAGGAACTTGAGCACAGGAGCAGAAATGAGTGATCATCAGGCCCATGTCTCCACCACTGCTCTGAAAAAGCAAAACATCCATCTCTTGAAGATCTGAGACAGCTTCTTCTGGAGACAGCCTGCAGTATTTCCTCCAGAGAATATCATTGCCTACTGCATTTTACACAACTTTGCCAAATAGATGGACCGAGCTGCAGAATTAATGGAAGCGGAGCCCCATGAACAAACAGAGGATGATGGGGAGGAAAGCACTTCAACAACAACTCATTGAGGAGTTCCTGTTCCCCTCTTATGGTCTTCCCATGCATAATTTTCAGTTCTTATGATTGTAACCCAGGCACCAGCATAGGCTTTACACTAAAATGTATCTTTTTAATCAACAATTATTCACCAAACACACTCAAAAGTCCAAGAATTCCAGAAAAGCTTTGAAGGTTTCATTAATTGTGAATGATCCTGCTTCAAACCTCTCGTGCCTACTTCAAGTATTCTCCTATTTTCAGGATCCTGTGATGTGTTTCCCAGTCACTTCAGCTTGGAAATCAGAAGGCTCCTGTGTCTCCGATATGGACATTGTGGATGGCCAGTCCCACCTCTGGAGTACAGGGTTAACTCTAATAATAGCTACTGAGCATGTGCATTAGGAGCTGGGTCTTAGTGATGTCACTCACTGAGAGAAGGTGAGTGAGAAACACCTTAAAGAGGAGCTGCAGCTACGTCCTAATGTTCTATGCCTCCAGCAAGGCCTCTTCATCTAATCCTGAGACAAACCCAAAATAACAGATGGTGGCAGCAGAAGCTACAGACATGGAGAAGCAGGAGAAAAAGGGGGTGGGGGAAGCCTGAAGAGAATCCTAGCAGTCCAGTGCAATGGGTGAAGGACCTTGAGGCCAAAGCAACAACCACACTGGAAAGAAACAACACGAATACAGCCCAGTGATTAGCTGGAGAAGCAGTGTTGAAAAGGGAAAGCTCAACCCAGGGTGTGTAATGACTAATACGTTACCTCTTGCAGAATCGTTCCAAAACATAGAACGCCCTAGACAGGCTGGACAATGGCAAAATTGGCAAAGGCGTTTCACCCGGCACCACTTTAGGTCTTGCGAGTAAAAATAACAAAGACCAAGTTAGCACTTTGTTACATCGCAGCATCACGAATGATGTGCTAGCTAGACAGTGGTTGAAAGAAGAAGCAGCCTCCTACGAGGATATCATCGTCTCTGTAGAAATATTGGGACAAAATGCAGAAGTTAATCAGTGCAGTCAAAAACAGGGTAAAGGGATTGACTCATTCATCAACAAATTGCACCGTCTTGCTGATAATTGTGAATACGGAACATTAAAAGGCAATCTGATCAGAGGTATAATAGTCCTAGGTATTTCAGGTGAAAACCTTTCTGACTTTATAAATTCTCAGGAAGACTTCACTTAAAGCTGCACAACTGTCCAGACATGCCGAATACAAGTGGCAGTATAGAGTCTTTGTATGGTGTGTGACAAACAGCCCGATAACGTTCAGTTTGTGGGCTGTGAAACCGAAAGTATAGCAAGTCAGCAACCAGGAAGTACCCTGAAAAGCCACCAACCACCATTTCCCAATGTCTCTGCTGTAGCAGGAAGAAGGTCCACATGTCCAAATTGTGCAATCTCATGGGTGTGGCAAGATAGGCTATTTCAAAGTTGTTTGCCATTCCAGGAAATCAGTGTTTACAAGACAGAAGGAGAAATCTGCTAAAGGAACCTCCATTCAAGAAATACAATATCCCGACAACCAGGAAATCGCCTTGCTAGGAGAAACAAAGGAAAATAAAAGCAGTCCTAACATTGAAGTCAATGAACATCCTACTGAATTCAAATTAGATACGGGAGTGGAGTCTCAGTATTATCTGATAGAGTCATGGCAGAACAAAACAATTCTGCAATCTTCTATTCGACTCCAAGGTCCAGGAGTAATCAAACTAAATGTTAAAGGTCAACTTGATGCAACATTGAAGTACAAAGGTAGGAAAAATTCTGAATCACTGCATGTTATTCCGAATCAAGAATACTCTTTGTTGAGCAGAAAAAAACAGGCAGAACTCTGAAGCTGCTCAGTAAAGTTATAGAATCATAGAATTCCTACAGTGCAGAAGGAGGCTATTCGGTCCATCGAGTCTGCACCATCGCTCCAAAAGAGTACCCGATCTAGGCCCACACCCCAAGCCTATCCAAATAACCCAGTAACCCCACCAAACCTTTTGGACACTAAGGACAATTTAGCATGGTCAATCCACCTGCACATCTTTGGTCTGTGATGGGAAACCGAAGCACCCGGAGGAAACCCACGCAGGCACAGAGAGAACGTGCAAACTCCATGCAGACAGTCACCCAAGGTCAGAATGAAACCCAGGTCCCTGATGCTGTGAAGCAGCAGCACTAACCACTGTGCCACAATGCCATTGGTGAAATCACTGAAGTCAATGAACAAGATAGTGAATTTAGAAGGGAATGTCCCCAAATCTTCAGAAGTTTAGGTAAATTGAAGAATGTGAACCACATCATGCTCAAGACAGATGAAAAATCCATCCATCTACTTAAACCCAGAAAGGTCCCACACCCACTTCTAAAAAGAGTCAGGGAATTGAGATGATGCTTCAACAAGCGGTTATTTCACAAGCCACTAAACTAACCAGGTGGTGCTCCGGTATTGTGCCATTCACAAAATCAGAGCCTGGATTCTCTGTTTCAGTGGCTAAATGCCGGCGCGAACGGAGAATTCGCAGGTGGTTTCCGATTAAAACATCGGTGCCGACCCTTACCGATTCCGGGACTGGTTAAGGGGCTAGCAGCGGCGCCAGGTGTAACTCCCGGATCCCACGCCCAAAATGGCCGGAGAATGGCCATTCCCTGGCCACGCATGTGCACGGCTGATGACCTGCAGCGGTCGCGCCGTTCAACATGGCGCCGGCCATGCACGGTCTCGACCCTCCATCTGCGGCCCTACAGGCCACCGCCTGGCCACCCCCACTAGTCTCCCCAGCCCTCGCGGAAGCCCCCCTGGCCAGCAGTAAGGATCCTGGCCGAGTGTGGTGGTGCTGGACACAGTCCGCAGCCGCCAAGCCGGGCTCCCGACTGCTAAGACCACTCTTGTCCCACGTCATCGGGAACTCAACCCACTGGGGGCCAAGCATTTTGGGAGGACCGGCCAATGAAGCGCCAATGCAGTTACAATGGCAATGACGCGCGGTGCACGACGCAATTACCCCATTTCCGAGTGTGTGAGGTATGGCTTACCGGTGTCAAACCAGTGCCAGCCCCGATTTGACGCCTGAGTCGATTCTCCGCTCGATCGCCGATTACGATATCAGTAACGGAGAATCCAGCCCCAAATGACTTCATCTGTATTGACCTGACATCTGAACAAGGTGGGGGAATGAGAAATACATCGAAAGGCATCAGTAGTTAAAAACCTGGCCAAACTCGCAAAAAGCACAGTCGTTACCAAACCCGACGCCAACAGTGGATTCTGGCAGTTACCATTTGATCAAGAGTCAAAACCCCTACCTACTTTCATAACCCCCATTTGGACGGCACTGTTTCAACTGTCTGCCACTTGGCACCATGTGACCCCAGAAATTCTCCAAAGGTTAATGTTAAAAATACAGAGGACATGGATGAAGTATTGCAATACGGACGTCAATTTGATCCATGGCTCAATGAGGGAAGAACATGACAAATGGGTCAGAGAAGTCTTACTAGTGCTGTAAGATGCTGGTTTGACACTCAATGGCCCACATTAATGTTTCTAGGTTATATTATACAGGCAACTGGAATCACCGCAGGAAGCAAGCTATAAAGAAACTCCCGCCACTGAGGAATGTCACCAAAGTGCAAAGGTTTATGGTTAACAAACTGTGAAAATTCTTACCTCAATTAGCCCAGACAACTCTTGTGACAGGGTGAGCGTAGTGCGGGCCTGAGCATCAGCAGCAGTCATTCAAACAAATTAAAATGGTGTAAACATCCTCAGAAGTCCTAGCCCACTATTAGCCTGATCTTCCAACAATTAAAGCTGCAGATGCATCTGCACAAGGGCTGGGATCAGTGCTATTCCAGGTCCAAAAAGATGGAACAACCTCATTCCAAAAACAATATCATTAACCAAAATTAAAAAACACTATGCTGGCATTGTAAAAGAAGCTCTTGCAGAAACTTGGGCACGTAAGAAATTCTCTGATGTCCTACAGTTTACTGACCATAAGCACAAGTTGAGCACAAAAGAAATTGTGAAGGTGCCACCCAGGATGCAACTTTAACTATTCAATATTTGCTCGCAACAAAGCAGAGGTTACAAGAATTCCTTGAGGCAAGATGAAGAGTGCATCCAGGTTTGTACATACTGCCTGGATAGATGGCCACAGTACCTTCCAAGCAATCCAGCTTGAGGCAATACTTTGAACACTATCACCAGATTAGTGCCGCAGATAACCTCTTGGTCTATAATGAGTGATTGGTGGTACAATGAGCGCTACACCAGGAAGTCCTCCAAATGACACACCAAGGACATTTTGGTATTACCAAGTATCGGATCAGGGCACAACAGGTATGCTGGCCAGGTATCTCACGCTCTATTGAAAACATGGGAGGGATTTTCTGGTCCCATTGACAGTGAACCCCCACCACAGGTTTCCCAATGTTGGGGGTTGGATTCAATGGGAAACCCAACTATGTCATCTGCACTATTCACAGAGAGGGGCAGAAAGAGCCATTACGCTCTCCTCCTTCCCATCAAGGCCTTGGAAATGCCTTGACATGGTCTTGTTTGAATTCAAATGGAAATGATTTCTCATGGTGTTAGACTATCATTCCCACTCGATACAGATGCAAAAGGCCTCTGAAGCTGTTATTATCTCCTTGATGAGGGATCAACTCCGCACACAGTATGTTGGATGTTGTCATCTCTGACAATGGGCTGCAATTCTCCAACAAGTGTTTCCAATCCCTGCAGCAGTTAATGAATTTGTCCACGTCATTAGTCTGACGAAGTACCTTCAGCCTCAGAGATGTTGAGTGAGGAGTACTATAAAAGACCTACTAAGGAGGAACGATGACGATGAGCTTGCTCTGCCCTGTTATTACTCTATTCTGTTCAAGATTGGTTTTGACCCATGTGAGCTTCTGATGGGCCAAGGGTCAAGAACCCATCTTCCCAGCTCTGGGTCACTGTCCGTGTGGAGTTTGCACATTCTCCCCGAATTTGCATGGGTTTCATCCCCAGAACCCAAAGATGTGCAGGGTAGGTGGATTGGCCATACTAAATTAACCCTTAATTGTAAAAAATGAATTGGGTACACTAAAATTTATTTTTTTAAAACCATCTTCCTTTCTATCCTCACACATTGAAATCAAATGTCATGGTAGAAAACAATGGTTAGGCTAATAAAAAGGAAGAAACTCATAGAGCATGTCATACCCGTATTTTTAAAAAAACATACAGGAATTATGACCTTCCCCAACTCGAAAGGGGTGAGATTGTATGGATTAGAGATAAGCAAAAAGAAGATACTGCAACTGAGAAGCTACAGCAACTGAGACTATATCTGGTCCAGTCAGGCATCATCTGAAGGAACAGAACTATCCTAATTTCAATGAACAGAAAATGATTTGCAGAATGGGTTGCATACATTGATCCTCAAGAGAACGTCACAACTACAAAACAACAAATGAGGAAAATCAGGCATGACAACCCACAGGAACTGACTTTGGTATGAAGAGATTCCCAAATAACATAGAAGGCGCTCTGTATTCATTTGGGGAGACTGGTGAACCAAGAAGACTACCCTTTTAGTGCAAAGACTTTGAGGGGAACTTTAGGACAATGTGTACATGATAATACGTGGATAAAGACTTGGGTAAGATGTAAGTAAAGGGATAGCTCTAATAATAGCCACTAAGCATGTGTATTAGATGTACAGCCCCAGTGGCCTAATAGATAAGGCAGTGGCCTCCTAAGCCAGAGGTGGTGGGTTCAAGTCCCATCTGGGGTGAAGCAGCTTTTATGGGCAGCACGATAGCACAGTGGTTAGCACTGTTGCTTCACATCGCCAGGGTCCCAGGATCGATTTCTGGCTTGGGTCACTTTCTGTGCGGGGTCTGCACGGTCTCCCTGTGTCTGCGTGGGTTTTCTCCGGGTGCTCTGGCACAAGTCCCGAAAGACATGCTGTTAGGTAATTTGGACATTCTGAATTCTCCCTCAGTGGAACAGAACAGTCGCCGGAATGTGGCAACTAGGGGCTTTTCACAGTAACTTCACTGCAGTGCTAATGTAAGCCTACTTGTAACAGTAAGGATTATTATTATTAGATATTATGTCATTGCGATGTCACTCACTGAGAGAAGATGAGTGGAAAGCACCTCAGAGAGGAGTTGTAGCTTAATACTGATGTTCCTTAACCTTGTAAATAGTGATGTAAATAAAGGTACTTTGAATGAAAGACCTTTGCCTCCAGCAAGATCACTTCAGGTAATCTTTTTTAAAAATATATTCAAAGTACCCAATTGTTTTTTTTCCAATTAAGGGGCAGTAAGCATATCCAATCCAACTAATCTGTACATCTTTGGGCTATGGGAGTGAGACTCAAGCAGACACTGGGAGAATGTGCAAACTCCACATGGACAGTGATCTGGGGCTGGGATTGATCTCCGAGTCCTCAGCAGCTTGAGGTAGCAGTGTTAACCACTGCGCCACCTTGCTGACCCAACGTCTGGTAATCCTGAGACAAACCCATTATAACAGGCAAATGGCAATAAGGAGCTCAGGTTTGAGAAAGCTCAGCTGTAGATTGTGCCACCTCAGTTGTTGCCGGCGTTGAGCTGACCTTTTAGAACCATTTTCTTTTTTAAATTTAGAGTACCCAATTATTTTTTCCAATTAAGGGGCAATTTAGGGTGGCCAATCCACCTATCCTACACACCTTTTGGGTTGTGGGGGCGAAACCCACGCAAACACTGGGGGAATGTGCAAACTCCACATGGACAGTGACCCAGGGCCGGGATTCGAACCCAGGTCCTCAGCGCCACAGGCAACAATGCTAACCACTGTGCCACCATGCTGCCCTACCTTTTAGAACCATGAGATGAGAGAATATTGTGGGAGTGGGTGTGCTGACATCAGAGCGGACATCTGTGCCTCTCATAGTGCTTCCAAAATGTCAAAGCATTCCCACTGCTCTGGAGGAGAGAAAACTATGGGAATGCTTTGGCACCTTGGAAGCCCCTATCTGTGTTTTCCTTCAAACAGGAATCTGGGAGAAACAGTGGCACTCACGGTCTCTAAAACCTTGGAAGGTGCACCCCGGAGAGATGCTACCGCTGGTGTCTGAGAAGCCTGGATAGACATTCCCCTGACTTGAAAACTTACTCAAACTTACTTTCACAGCCCTTGTTACATTTGTTACCGCTCTCCTTATCCTGTATTAAATAACAGCCCGCTTCTATACCAGTGATGTGCTGGCAATGCACTCAGAAGCTGCTATAAAAAGGCACTGCAAATTCAAGTGTCAAATAAAAGATGATGGATTTAATTACCAATAACATAATTGCCTACCATTCATTTTTCATCCAAGTACTGGCCCTTTTTTCCTACTTTATAAGAAAGTTTCCACACTCTACAATTCCTCAGGTACCCATTGACGAAGCTGGTGGAAGATTGCCGTTTCTCATATGGAATTGCTTGAGCTGCTCTTAATTGACAGTTTCATGGATCTTGAGCCTGTGAGGTCCCAGCTGCTGACTGCTACAACTTGCCTGTGGTCTTGGCAGCCTGGCCCAGCTGACTAGCTGGCACCATGGCAGGTATTGTTTGTGGCAGCATCGACACAGACATGCTGGACTTCTGAGATGATAGCATACTGTTTCTATTACACTACTGCCACGGTGTTTGAGCCGACTTCTTCCACTGATCAGCAGTAGAAGAGAAGCTCTTTGAAAGCCCCTAGTCATTCGGTTCACAATCTCTCCAAGTTGAACATCTCCCACACAATACGGGGGGCTGTCCCAAGGAAGATCTCAGGTTTGAGCTCAGCATCTTGATGGTGACTGTCTAAGCATTCAGTAAAGTTGGTTGCCCTGACATCTTCTGTAAGGACCTGGTTACAGTGTCTCTGGGGATGACCATCTCTCCAGGTTTTGTAGATGCCATATAAAATGACAGCACACGGGCTGTAAGCTGACTCCTTTATACCTTCAGCCATGATGCTGAAGCCATTTGGTGAGTTTTCCAATACTGGGTACAGATGCTTGTGCAAGCTCAAAGGTTTTATTTTTATGGCTGCACTCCTGAAATCCTCATCCCTAACCCAATCAGCAGAACTTGTCTTTCTAATGACCCCTCTCTTGGGCAGTCCTTGCCACCAGTGTGCTCATTTGTGCTGGCTGTTTCACCATGTGGAGACCCCTCTGGCTCCCAAGCAGAGTGCCTCCTCAGTAGGATTGTCCTGTTCACGGAGCTCAGTGCTAAAGAGGAACTAGAGGTAATAGAAAAGAAACAAGATTTAAGGAGGTGAAAGGGAAAATGCTGGAAAATCTCAGCAAGTCTAGCAGCATCTGTAGGGAGAGAAAAGAGCTAACATTTCGAGTCCGATGACTCTTTGTCAAAGCTAACAGACAGAGAGAGTGGGAAATATTTATACTGTGGAGTGAGAATGAAAGATGAGTCATAGCCACAGAAACCCAGGGAAACTTGGTGCTAATGGCCACAGAAACCAAGGGAAAGAGTGCTAATGGCAGTTCCCAGAGAGGACAAAAGATTTTATTTAAGGAGGTGTGGTGATATGCATCACTGTAGATACACAAGGGGTTAATGTAAGCACATGTAGACTAGCTAGACACTAGAGGGAGCACTAGAGATATGACACACAAACACTCAACCAATAGGTCAGTAAGATAGGACACGACCAATGGGCATTCACGATACACATAGAGGTGACACTAACACAGGGGGGCATTACACCAACCTATATATCAGGGACACAGCACACATGATCTTCCTCTTTCCAGTGGAGACACTCAGTGAGAACAGACACAGGTTTGATTCAATATCACACCCACCACGTGGATTGCAGCAGACTGGTTTGTCAGTCTGAGTAGCTATAGAAGGATCAACAGTAGTGGCGAACCTGAGTAGGAGAATTGTAAATAGTTCAATAAACGTGTTGAAGTTATCTCCACGTCTGAACCTTCCTTTGTCAGAGTGCACATCAAGGAAGCCGCTTATGCTAAGTCAAGAGCATAACAAGACATGGTACCAGTGAGTCACTGTCTCAATCCATATAGCTACGACTCAGCGAACAGTGACAACCAGCAACAACACCCAGGCAAGATGTTTGGAATTCTGGTTCCGCAGCAGCACAGGTACCAAGGCAATCTCAGTGAAAACTGGCGTTGGTTCAGGCAGAGATTTGAGATCTACCTGGTAGCATCCGACCTAGATGGCGTGGTGGATGCAGAGAAAATAAAGCTTCTACTTACCATCGCATGTCCAGAAGCAGCTGAAATCTTCCAGACCTTCAAATACTCAAAGGGGCAAAACAAGAGTGATTTCCAGGCAGTCCTGGAGAAATTCCAAGAATTCTGTGAGGGACATACAAGAAAAAACGGTAAAAGAAGCACCAAAACTCACCACGAGGTAGGCTTGCAGCAGAAATCTGCAGTTTTGAATTGCAGCCATCTTGGTAAAGGTGCTGCACATGCGCAGTGGAGAAAAATGCCCCAAGTAAAGGAACAGTGATCTGAGCATGCTCAGTCGTTTCCTACGCCCTATGTCATATGTGTCATGACATCCCACTTGACACCCCAGACCACGCCAACTTAAAGGGGAAATGTCCCAAAATATGAAAAAAAATTCTTAAAGCCGTAAAACAAGATTCTTTCACCTGGAACGACAGCACAATGCCTGAAATTCAACCAGTAGCTGAAAGTAACCTCCACAGACCCCTGCAACAAGCAGTTAGCACTGCTCAAAGAGATGATACAGTCCTTGAATACTACGACACCGACCTTTATTTCTTCTCTGGACGTCACAAGCCCAATGCCAGCTCCGATAGGAAAAGTGATAATATGGTCCTAGAAGACAGCCACTCAGACGAAGCTTTCACCTTGGGAGGCAACCCCAGTACCAAATCCGAACCACAACTAGACGTGTTGTACATTCAAGACCCCGATGACGAGTTCTTCGGATTTGAGGATCTTCGGCCCAGCGTATACGACATCCCGACTCGTGAGTGCAGGACAATGCTGTGGCCTGACACCAAGACACAGAGAGTGGTACAAGCCTCCACAACGAGCTCGTGGACAGACTCCACGATAGAAGACACGCAAGCCTCCACACCGCAGTCCTTGCATGAACAAGGAGTGACTCGAGTGACACAAGCCTCCACAGCGAGCTCGTTGACAGCCTCCATGGTGGAAGCAACGCAAGACTCCAAAGTGCAGTCCTTGCCTGAACAAGACCATGAGGGTCTAGCAACCTCCTCTGAGCAACCAGCAGCAGACGATGCAAGTCTGCCATGCTTGAGTGAACAACAGAAAGACTATGACAGTCTGCCACGCTCAAGTGCACAGCAAGAAGTCTATGACAGTCTACCAAGCTCCAGTGAACAGCAAGACATCTGTGACAGTCTACCACGCTCAAGTGAACAACAAAGCGACTATGACAGTCCACCCGCATTGTTTGAGCCACCAGAAGAAGACTCTGACAGTCTACCCAGCCCAAGTGAACAACCAGAAGCTACTGAGGCTCTACCCACTGTATGTGAGACAAGTGACGATAGCATCCCACTTCCCATACAAGATGTTCAATGTGACAGACCTCAGCTAGTGTGTACAGAGGCACTCGATGATCACAGTGAGACCACTGGTGACTGCGGTGACACCACGTTACTTCAAACCTCATTCGCTCGAGCCACTCCACAAGCAAATGCATTCCTGAGTGTTTTGACTCCAAGCGTGGAGCATCAAGAAATCTCATCTGATTCCAGTGAACCTGCTATGACTCCGGACGGGAAGCAACGACAACCCAAAATTGACTCAGGTGACACAGACCAGACTCCAGACAGGGAGCATCGA
This sequence comes from Scyliorhinus canicula, assembly GCF_902713615.1. Classification (NCBI taxonomy): domain Eukaryota; kingdom Metazoa; phylum Chordata; class Chondrichthyes; order Carcharhiniformes; family Scyliorhinidae; genus Scyliorhinus; species Scyliorhinus canicula. Next base: position 255,974,491 of record NC_052146.1, read on the forward strand.
CAAAACAACACTGACTCAGGTGAAACAGACCAGACTCCAGATGGGGAGCAACCAAACGACAAAGCTGATTCAAGTAAGCCAGACATGACTCCAGATGGGGAGTGCCGCACACTCAGTGACGGCACTCTCAAGAAAACAGCAGGTGCCACAAAGCACGCTGACACGAGTAACTGTGTGAAGGACTCGTATTGTCCACAGAGTGTGGTCCTTGAGCGCAGCAAACACGGCAACAAAACCGACCAACATCACATCACAACCTATGAACACCATATCAAAGACAACGACACGACATGTACCAAAGGCAACATCGTCGTCAGCAAGCACGACAAAGACTACACCAATGGAACTACGACTGGTACAACTCTGCCCCTGAGGGACACTGTTACTGCTCAGCTCAGTACAATGACATACCATGGCAGGATGATGCATCTTCCCAATTCACATCTGCTGCACTACAAACAGGCAACCTGGCTTTCAGGACAGATACCATCCAACATCGCTATCACAAGAATCGGAAGAAAAAAATACTCCAAATCAGACAATGAAGTGATTTGACCACTTCTTATGCACAGGGACACTGATGGCGTTCACAAGGACATGCCACCATCAAAATCACCAACTCACCAACCCAACAAGAAAGACATTTGACAATGATAATTGATGGGTTTTGGACTCACACGAATGATTTAGACTTATTGTTTAGTGATCACTGTTATCGTGACTTGTACAGAGCATCGCTTATCTACCTGTTTTTTGTTCAATTTTCTTTAAGTGTATAGAAAATATGTAACACGAAAAAAGGGGGAATGTGGTGATACGCATCACTGAAGATACACAAGGGGTTAATGTAAGTACATGTAGACTAACTAGACACTAGAGAGAGCACCAGAGACATGTCACACAGACACTCAACCAATAGGTCAGTAAGATAGGACACAACCAATGGGCATTCACGATACACACGGAGGTGACACTACCACAGGGGGGCATTACACCAACCCATATATAAGGGACACAGCACACATGATCTTCCTCTTTCCAGTGGAGACACTCAAGTGAGAATAGACACAGGGTTGATTCAATATCACACCCACCATGCGGATTGTAGCAGACTGGCTTGTCAGTCTGAGTAGCTATAGAAGGATCAACAGTAGTGGCGAACCCGAGTAGGAGAATTGAAAATAGTTCAATAAACGTGTTGAAGTTATCTCCATGTCTGAACCTTCGTTTGTCAGAGTGCACATCAAGGAAGCTGTTTATGCTAAGTCAAGAGCATAACAAGACAGGAGGCACTGAGAGACAGGGCACTGGCAGATGAGAGACTGGAAAATAAAGCTTGAAGTTGTGAAGCTTGCTGAATATTTGCCGGGGATGAATGAGAGACTAATAGAAATAGGTAGATAATCTGCTCAGATCAACTGCCAATCTCATCTTCCTCAATGCTCACATTTCCGCCCAGGCCATTCATCTCCAGAGCTTGCAACTCCATTTTGGTAAATTCGGGTAAATTATGTTAGGTGCTGCTCTCTTGAAGCTTGTTGCTCCACTTTTCAGGATGTGCTGGGATGGGGTGGGGGAGAGGTAGTTAATGGTTGTACCAGTGAGAAAAGAACAGTGTTGAGACTGTGGTGTGAAGATAATGTGGAAGACATGCTTTTGCTTGGAATGCAGAATGCTCCTGGTGTTTTCTTGCTGAAAGATGTAATGGAGGAGGGAATGTTGAGCGTGCTGGAACTGGGGGTGAATTGAACATTGGCAGGACGCACTGTGAGATGGAACTGCGTGAGGGGCTGGTTTAGCACACTGGGCTAAATCGCTGGCTTTTAAAGCAGACCAAGCAGGCCAGCAGCGTGGTTCGATTCCCATACCAGCCTCCCCGGACAGGTGGCGGAATGTGGCGACTAGGGGCTTTTCACAGTAACTTCATTGAAGCCTACTCGTGACAATAAGCGATTTTCATTTCATTTTCAAAAGTGTAACTCACTGCTTTTGTGAGCTAACCAAATCTCTTCCTGCATTGAAGCTTGCACTGACCCTAACAGCCACCTCTATCCATGCCCACTGACTTTGGGACGCTCCCGCATATGGTGGCAAACAGTGACCTGGATTCTCCATTCTGGAGAATCACTACAGGTCTCCGCTGTCACTAGGAACGGGGCCTGGTATGTGAGTCTCTTTCCTTTATCATACTAATTTATGCATGGGGTCAGCTTCCTAGATTCCGTCGGAATACCGGTATCGGGTCACCATTTTGAGCTGGTGGCCCAATACTGAGGTCCAGCGGCAGCAGCCCAACCCCCCCCCCCTTCCACACACACATATACACATGCACCACGCAAATCCTGTCCCCCCACTTCTGACAAGTAGGAGCATCCATGCCCCACAATGGGAATAATGGGTTTTGCCCCCCCCTCCACAGCACGCATGCATGAGGGTATCCCAACCCCCCCCCCCCCCCACCAACCCACCCCCTTCAGATCACTCATCAGGGACCCCAAAAGAGACCACAACAGAGACCCCCAACATAAATCCCCAGCAGAAACTCCCTCTTCAGAACCCCCATCAAAGACCTACCCCATCAGAGACCCCGATCAGTGACCCTCAGCAATCACCCCGCCTGAAAGCTGAAGATCAGTAGAATGAAAAATTACTGTATTTTCACTTACCCTACCCTAACATTAGCTGCCTCAGCCAAATGTGTTTAAATCAGCAGCTGGTACAAGTGTCAGAGGCTTCCTTGAAAACCAAATACATTTCAAAGAGCCTCAAACACCTAGACAAATTTCCATTCAATTTCACACAGCAACATATTGCACCAGCCACTAATTGACAGTTTTATTGGTCCAGGCACAGCTCTTAGGGGGTTTGTTTATTTATCTTTCCCGTCACGCTTGAATACATATCGGTTTGAGGTTTACCACAATATTATAAGCACGCTTGCTACGATTGACAGCTCCTCACCACATCAAAAGGAGACAAGTACTTTCTGCTGAGAAAAAAGGGCAATGGAGAATCCACTACAGTACATCCTTCCCTCAGTACCTCTTACCTCAATCAACATCTATCCCAATGCAATAAACAATTGAAAAAAAACAAGAGGAATCTTGAAGAAATTGATTGATTGAGTTGGCCTAGTTTTAAGGATGAAGATATGTCTCTCTATGTTGTCTTCGCAAAATTCAAACAAGCTTGAGACCGAGTACAAAAGCATTCTTTAAGATTTCTTGATTACTATGTCTCCCTGAAGCTGGTTTCGGAAACATTGGACGCTGAAAAAAAATCTTCAACCATCCGCAGCCAGAATTAAATTCAAATATCATCCTTGTATCTGAGTCCCGTTCGAGAAAATTCTCTATTTTACCTATTATGCACTTGCGAGAAAACTTAACAATTCTGTGCATTTATGGCTATGTGGTTTGGCAGCTAATGCGCCAAATTGTTAATCATGCCATTATATCTAGCTCTGGGCTTCTGATTGACACTGCTGGAAGAAGCTGAAAAGTTAAGTGCCTTCTTAATTTTATCTTAATCCCCTGTACTGGAAAAAAAAATACATAGAGTTTTTTCATTATGTCCCGGTAATTCGGAATTGGCTGATCCAAACCTCGACCATCTGAATCGCGACTAAAATACAAACCCTCACCGTTTATTATGATTTGTAGTTAGATACTGTGTTATGCGCTATCTTATGTATATTGTGATGGAAATATAACAAGTGGAGATGCACGAGACATATTATTATTCTTAATAAAAATTTGATGCTGACCTCTTGAAGCTGTTCAGCTGTGGACAGATTTAAAAAAAAAAAATCCATACTGACCTCATCTCCATCCAGTTTATATCGGCAGTTGTCACTCAAGCTGTGATATCACGTTAACATTTCTGATTCCTATCATAGGTTTCCATAGCACAGGAAAATCCTGTTAACGTCTGACATTGTCACCTCCATAGCACCCTTCCTCCAGCTTATGAACATTGGCTGAACTCACCATTGCAGTGACTTGAAGTGTTGTCATAAAATTACAGTGATAAATTTACCTTCCATCAAAAACAGCCTGAGAAAAAAAACCTGACAATTTAAAAAATGTTCATGTTGAAATTGCATTAAACGTTTTGTTTTTCAGAGGCGAGGGTTGAAGGTAACAGATTAAAAAATTAAATAGTATTTTTCCCTGCCATGTTTGCAAACCCAGCTTAATTTTTTTAAAAATCAGAATTTGTTGCAATATTTTTCTACGTTTCGTATATTTAAAATAAAACAAAGCAATTGTGCATCTTTGTTAGCTTAGAGGGGCATCAATGAAATAGAACTTTATAACAAGCAACGCTCTCCCTACCATACGAACTACATTAGTGTAATCACGAGAAACTGATGAAAGGGCTGAGTACCCTGTGAGATTTAGTGGAACAATTAACCTTTAAGACTTTACTGAGATGTAATAGAAAGTTTGGGATTTAACAATAGTCTGAGGAAAGTAAATGCAGACATATCTTGAAATAACAAAATAACACTGTGAGTTCTACCTGGAGTCACTTACTTTGATGGAAAACATGGTACGTGATTTAGGGAACAAAACTGGCCCAATTCATACCAGAGTTTGTTGTGTGAGATCCTGAAACCAATCCACACCAATGGCACAACCCTACACCCATTTGCTCCAAGTTGTTTTTGGTTGTTCCGTGCAGGCACCTGAAATCAAACTTGACCCAATGTAAATATGTCAAAAAAGTGCCCTCCACCTGTTTCAGGAACCTGCTGTAAAACTTTGAAAAACTAGACAGAACATGTACCAGGCATTCATCACATAGTTTTTTGAATTCTGCAGTCTAGTGGTCCTTCAACAGATTGCCGGGACGAGCTAGGGAAATGATAGGGAAAGACGGACTTGCATTTCTACGCTACTTTTCACAACTGACAGATGTTTCAAAGTACTTTACTGCTGACTGTGCTTGGCCCTTCCCCACGTTCATTTGACCCTCCCCCTCAAGTCAGGCCGCTACCAGCAAGGCAAGCTGTCTGCCTTGGTGCCTGGGCAAGTGCTGATAGGAGTTATTAAAATGAGGCAGAGAGCCCAATTTTGGGTGATCCTCAGGCCGCCAACTCTTGGCACAAACTTCCAGCAGCCCACCTACTTTGGGCCCTAAAATGGGCTGGAACAAATTATTTGCAAAAGTTCAAACGCTCGAGTCAATGAAAATAATATTTTAGGAATTTTAAAGAAATATGTTTTTTTCATTCATAGGAATGTTTATAGGCCAACATTTATTGTCCACTTTTAATCACACTTGAGAAAGTGGCAGTGAGCTGCCTCCTTGAATCATTACAGTCTATGTGGTGGAGGTACTCCCACAGTGCAGTCATGGAGGAGGAAGTTCCAGGATTTTGGCCCAGCAACAATAAGGAATAGTGATCTATTTCAAAGTCAGGATGATGTGTGCCTTGGAGTGGTGGCAATGTTCCATGCGCCTCCTGCTCTTGTTCTTCTGGGTGGTCGAGGTCATGGATTTGGGAGTTATTGAAGAAGCTTTGGCGAGTTGCTCTTGCCTATGATACACGTTGCAGCCACGGTGCGCTGGTAGCTGTGGGAGTAAATGGTTAAACTGGTGAAGGGGCTGCCAATCAAGTTGGCTGATTTGTCTTGTATCATGTCGAGCTACTTTGGAGTGTTGGAGCTGCACTCATTCAGGCAAGTGAGAGCATTCCATCACTCTTCTGCCTCATGCCTCGTAGATAGTAGACAGGCTTTGGAAAGTCAGGAGGTGCAGGATCCCTGAGTCATTGACCTGCTCATGTAGCCCCAGTATTTATATGGTGGGTCTCATGATATTTTTGGTCATTAGTTAGCTCCCTCGACATTGATTGTGAGGGATTCAATTATGGTAATGCCATTGAATGTTAAAGGGAGATGGTTAGATTCGCTTTTGCCGGAGATGGTCATTGCCTGGCACTTGTGTGGTAAGAGTATTATTTGCCATTTTTCAGGCCAAACTTGAATGTTGTCCAAGTCTTGCTCAGTTCAGGCATAAACTGATTTATTTCTGAGGAATTGTGAATAGTACTGAACATTACAGTGATCAGCAAACATCCCCACCTTTGATCTTATGCTGGAGGGAAGATCATTGATGAAGCAATTTAAGATGGTTTGGTCTAGAACATTGTCCTGAGGAAATGCTGCAGTGCTATCCTGGGCCTGAGATGATTGACATCCAAAAGCCACAACCACGCTACTTAATGCCAGGTAGGACTCCAGCAAAGGAGAGTTTTCCCTTGCATCCAACTGACTTGAGTTTTACGAGGGTTCTTTAGTGCCACACCCAGTCAAATACTATTTTAATGTCAAGGGCAGTCACTCTTATCTCTGGAATTCATTTTGTTTCCCTTGATAGCACTGTCACTTGATAACACTGTTGAATCCTTCCCATACTTTGTTTATGATTGAGGATAGGATGATGGGCCAGGAGTTGGCCAGGTTAGAATTCTATGGGAAGGATCTACCTGAACATTTTTCCACTTTGTTGGATAGATGCCAGCATTGTTGCTACATTGGAACAGCTTAACCTGAGGTATGGCTAGTTCTGGAGCATGAGTTTTCATCACTACAGTCAGACTTTGTAAGGGTCAAAGCCTTTGCTATATCAAGTGCACTTGATTATTCCTTGAAACCATGTGGAATGAATCAGATTGACTGAAGACTGAGGTAAGACCCTCAGGACAGAGCTGAGATGGATTATCCACTCATATCTTCTGACTGAATATGGTTGTGTGTGCACAGCCTTGTCTTTTGCACTAACGTACTGAACTTCTCTCTCATTGTGGATGGACATGTTCATGAAGCAACACCTCCAGTTAGTTTGTCCACTTCAATTCATGATAGTATGTTGCTTGGCTGCAGGGCTTTAACCTCATGTATCTGTTGTGGGATTACTTAGCTCCAACTATAGAATGTTGTTCTGCTGTTTGACATCTATATAGATTTACGTTGTAATTCCAGCAGGTTGACACCTCTCATTTTTAAGTGTGGCTGATTCTGCTCCTGGCAAGTTCTTCCACACTCCTCAATGGACCAGGGTTGGTCACTTGGCTTGATAGCAATAATACTGAGAGATATGCTCGGTCATGGGGCTACAGATTGTAATAGAATAAAATCCTGCTGCTGCTGATGGCCCACAGCAGTTCATGGAAGCCCTGTTTTGAGCTGCCAGATCTGTTCTAAATCTATCCCAGTCTGAAGACTGAATACAAAGTGCATATCGTGCTCCGTGTGAATACAAAGCTTTCCTTAACATTCTACGTGTGCAAATGCTTCACTCTCCTTGTTGCTAGTTTACCTGCTTTTCAAGTCATTTCATTGCTCCAAAGATTCAATGATGGGAACTGCAAAACTGAGATACACAATGATATAAACCCAGGAACATATATTCCCTTTCCTTCTGTCATGTGAGAGTACCTTTAAGAAATGGGTGTTTATAAATGGGTGTGTTTTAGTTTCATTTTCAGAGCTGGATAGCTGCAGTCACAGCCAGAAGGTGTATGAATGCCGTAATCTAAAGACTGTAAATTGATCCTGATGATTTAAAACTAGTAACAGTAGTGAATTTAACCTGATGTGCTTCTGGTAAAAGGTGTTTTAAGTCTTATGGATGTTAAAAGGAAAGCTTAAAGGATTACTTAGTGTCGTATTCTTTGGGGGTTGTATTTGAATTAATGGTTGCTCAGATGTTCACTGTATCTTTTAAAAAGGTTAACTTGAGTTCATAGAATAAACATTGATTTGCTTTTAAAAAAGTACTTTTCAATTTCTGCTGTACCACACCTGTAGAGTGGGCCGTGTGTTCCCCATGCCACAATCTATTAAAAGTTGTGGGTCAGGTGAACTCCATAATACACTTTGGGGTTCTCTAATCCTGGCCAATAACAAATTGGGGTGGGGTTCTCTAATCCCTGACCCATAACACTTCCTACTGCTTCAAAGATCTGTGACGAGGAAAAAAAGCCTTATTTTCTCCCCCTTAAAATTTGTTTTATCATAATGCATCTTCAGGTAATCAAGTTCCAGATCTTTTCCTCTTACCCCTCTGCGGTAGTCAATATAATACTGTTGTATTATATTGTATATACTACACTGCATCCGAAGGTATTACGGTAAGACCCCTGTACTACAGGTACGGGAGAGATCCCTGCCTGCTGGCTACGCCCAGTAGGCGGAGTATAAATGTGTGTGCTCTCCGAACTGCAGCCATTTCAGCAGCAGCTGCCTTGCTACTCGGTCTGGACTTCCAGTGCAACCTCCAGAGCCTAACCCTGAAATTTGACGGGCCTCTACCACCCCTTACTGTATGCGGCCTGACGACCCTTGAGGTCGATCTGCCTTCTCTGTTTGCAAACCTCACTCCGGATTGCAAACCCGTCGCCACCAGGAGCAGACGGTACAGCGCCCAGGACAGGACCTTCATCAGGTCTGAGGTCCAGCGGCTGCTGTGGGAAGGTATCATCGAGGCCAGCAACAGCCCTGGAGCACCCAAGTGATAGTGGTGAAAACGGGGGAGAAAAACAGGATGGTCGTTGACTACAGTCAGACCATCAATCGGTACACGCAGCTCGACGCGTACCCTCTCCCATACATATCTGATACGGTCAATCAGATTGCACAGTACCAGGTCTTCTCGACAGTGGACCTGAAATCTGCCTACCACCAGCTCCCCATACACCGCGTTTGAAGCGGACGGCCGCCTTTACCATTTCCTTTGGGTTCCCTTCGGCGGCGTCACTAACGGGGTCTCGGTCTTCCAACGGGAGATGGACCAAATGGTTGACCGGTACGGACTGCGGGCCACTTTCCCATACCTGGATAACGTCACCATCTGCGGTCACGACCAGCAGGACCACAACGCTAACATTTCCAAATTCCTCCACATCGCCAAAGTCCTCAACCTAACCTACAACAAGGAGAGGTGTGTGTTCAGCACGAACCGATTAGCCATCCTCGGCTTTGTGGTTCAGAACAGAGTTCTAGGGCCCGACCCCGATCGCATGTGCCCCATCATGGATCTCCGCCTTCCCCACTGCCCCAAGGCCCTCAAATGATGCCTGAGGTTCTTTTCGTACTACGCCCAGTGGGTACGTAACTATGCGGCCAAGGCCTGCCCACTCATCCACTCCACCGGTTTCCCACTGACGGCCGAGGCTCACCAGGCCTTCAGCCTTATCAAGGCCGACATCGCGAGACACTCCCCTTCCAAGTCGAGAGCGATGCATCTGAAGTCGCTCTGGCCGCCACCCTCAACCAGGCAGGCAGGTCCATGGCATTCTTTTCCCGCACCCTCCATGCCTCCAAAATTCGGCTCTCCCAGGTTGAAAAGGAGGCCCAAGCCATCATTGAAGCTGTGCTACACTGGAGGCATTACCTGGCCGGCAGGAGATTCACTCTCCTCACTGACCAATGGTCGGTTGCCTTCATGTTTAACAACACACAGCGGGGTAAGATCAAAAATGATAAGATCTTGCGGTTGAGGGTTACGAGATTTTGTATCGCCCCGGTAAACTCAACGAGCCCCCAGATGCCCTGTCCCGCAAAAGTGGACCGACTCTGGACCCTGCATAACGATCTCTGTCACCCAGGGTCACCTGCTTTTATCACTTTATTAAGGCCCGCAACCTGCCCTATTCCATCGAGGAAATCAGGGCTGTCACCAGAGACTGCCAGGTCTGCGCGGAGTGTAAACCGCACTTCTACCTATCAGACCGTGCACGCCTGGTGAAGGCCTCCCGTCCCTTTGAAGGCCTCAGCGTGGACTTCAAAGGGCCCCTCCCCTCCACCAACTGCAACACATATTTTCTCAATGTGGTCGACGAATATTCCAGATGCCCCTTCACCATCCCATGCCCCGATATGACGTCTACCACAATTATCAAAGCCCTCAACACCATCTTCGCTCTGTTCGGTTTCCCCGCCTATGTCCACAGTGACCGGGGATCCTCATTTATAAGCGATGAGCTGCGCCAGTACCTGCTCAACAGGGGCATTGCCTCGAGCAGGACGACCAGCTACAACCCCGGGGTAACGGTCAGGTGGAGCGGGAGAATGGGACGGTCTGGAAGGCCGTCCAGCTGGCCCTACGGTCCAGAAATCTCCCGGCCTCCCGCTGGCAGGAGGTCCTCCCCGACGCGCTTCACTCCATTCGGTCGCTCCTGTGCACTGTGACTAACAAAACCCCCCAAGAACATCTCTTTGCCTTCCCCAGGAAGTCCACCTCCGGGGTTTCGCTCCCAACGTGGCTGGCAGCTCCAGGACCCATCCTCCTCCGCAAGCACGTGCGGCTTCACAAGGCGGACCCGTTGGTTGAGAGGGTACAGCTGTTCCATGCTAACCCACAGTACGCCTACATAGTGTACCCCGATGGCTGCCAAGACACAGTCTCCCTCAGGGACCTGGTACCAGCTGGGTCCCCACACACACCCCCCTCTGCCCCGGCACCACCCTCCCTCCCCCCCAGCGCAACCCACCAATTTGTAAACTTCTCTAAAATTTTAATGACAACCTGTATGTAAATAGTTTTCCACCACCCCCGCTGGACTAATTTTTAACAGGGGGTGAATGTGGTAATCACCACTGTTGTATTATATTGTATATACTGCACTGCATACAAGCATATTACGGTAATGCCCTGTACTACAGGGCCATCCCTGCCTGCTGGCTCCGCCCAATAGGCGGAGTATAAATGTGTGTGCTCACCGAGCTGCAGCCATTTCGGCAGCAGCTGTAGGAGACCACACATCTCTGTGTAATAAAGACTCGATTACTCTCTACTCTCATCTCGTCGTAATTGGTAGTGCATCACCCTTGTAATCAGAGGGCATCTGAAGTCAGATATAGTGACAACCCTTATGAATCAAACACATCTGACATGTAACCTATCATATTACTGACATGGAGTTTTCTACAATTTCGTGTCACAGCAAGACCTGTTTCGGCTTTGTAAAAATAACTATCCTGGGAGAGAAGTAATGATATCTTTTATTTAATGGGAAAACAAAAAATAAGTTCATTATCATTATTTAAATATGGGTTTAATCTGACACAGTAGGTCACACAATGCATTACCAGTCTGAGAAGCGAAGATGGAATATTTCTCAGCATTTTGTGTCGGTGTGTCAATGCATGGACATCTTTGCTGCTGGTTTACCTCATTTTATAGTCACTTAATTGCTACTAAAATTAAGTTAAAGTAATGAATAATGTAGAAACAAACCTTTGATATAACACTGTTTTTGTTCTCCGGGATACAGTATTGTCTATGGATCAGCTTGCTAAATTTAGCTTAAGACTGAAGATTCACGAGTTGAATTTTCCCAAGGACTCTAGAGGGAAAGGGGAATTTTCAGACTTTCAGGCATAAAAATAATTTAGCCAGTACAGTTTATGCATTAAGCTCCCTCCAATTCCATTGTATACCCATCCCATTTTGATGTGGAGATGCCGGTGTTGGACTGGGGTGAGCACAGTAAGAAGTCTTATAACACCAGGTTAAAGTCCAGCAGGTTTATTTGGAATCACGAGCTTTCGGAGCATAGCTGGACATTAACCTGGTGTTGTAAGACTTCTTACTGAATCCAATTTTCAACCATCGGACTTTTTAGAAATTTAATGGGCTAAAGGTTGTCGTGTGTCACAGCCAGAGATTTATACTGTGTATGGGATAGAGTCATGATAAGTTTTACACCTTTAGATTTTTGAAGAATAAAGGTATTAAGGATTATGGTGTTCGGGCCGGAAAGTGGAGCTGAGTCCACAAAAGTCAGCCATGATCTCATTGAATGAGGAAGCAGGCTCGAAGATGGCCTACTCCTGCTCTTAGTTCTTATGTTCTTATATAAGTGTGCCTCCATTTCTCAAGCTCTGGACAGTACAGCCAGTGAGATCCCCCAGAATGTCAAAGAGCTCAATATCTCCATTTGTGGCGGTGCTTGAGATGGTGAGGGGATTGCGATTATCTTGGACCCAATCAAGGTGATGCAGGTAGCACATAAGCTTCATGCTGCCTGTTTGTCTCTATAGCTATGGTGTGCAGTGCCGTGCTAAACATGTTGCTAAGTGGCAAGGCCAGCAAGGCGCCCTGCCACAAGTTAAAGCCAGCCCACACTTTTTAAAGGGGAGATGCATTGTCATGACAGCAGATGTTGAAATTGTTTCTGAAGATGTATCTCTCAAAGAGCGCCAGGAGAGCAACAGGCCAGTGAGAGGTCTTTTGGATCCTCTGATGCAGTGCGAGAAACCTTATCCAGGAGGTGTAAAGGAGAAGAGATGCCGTGTTTCTGCAGGAGGCCTTCCAGGCACAGGCTGCAAAGGGAATTGGAGCAGATATCAGAGTTTAGTCATAAGCAGCTGGCTGTGGTGGCACAAAATGTTCAATGACCTCGCACGAGTGGTCAAAGTCAGTGAATGCATCTTCAAATGTCATCATCCACCCAGCACACCATGCCTCCGTTATTCACCGACTTGCTATCTCTACCTAATGTTCATATGGTTAACTTCATCCTTGCATACTTAACATTGCTGTCAGCCTCACAGCCACATCTCACTGCTTCCACACACTTTGAGCTATTCAGCTATGATAGGCACATTATCCAAACACTCATTGACACTCTGTCCTGTTTCTTTCAGAACAAGGTTGTGCACGTCAGGAGGAAACAATAGAAAATCAGCAAGGGTTGCACTTCCTAAGCCCTTTGGAGGCAACAGTGCCCCAAATAATTACACAGCAGTGACTGAGGCTAATACAACCCATGTCACTGTCGCGACCCAGAAAGACATGTGTTTCTGTCTAATGCATCGTTCTGAAATCACACTTCATGCTCATCCAGCAATCTGCTATGAAGTACAAGCTACAGATAGTACAACAATGAGCCTCCAGTTTTCTATACATTCCCCTTTCCTCAGGCCTATCCTGACCTTCTGCAATGATGCATACCTTCAGATACCCATGAACTGATATCTGACCAGCCAGTCCATCCTGACATTGAAAGGCAAGACAAGCAGACGACTGATGTGAGGTACTGTTCTCTTGATCTGACTCACACAGCCACCAGCTAAGCCATTGACCTTATACATATTTTTGGGGTTATATTGAGGCAGAATCAGCAGTCACTGGGCACGAGCGACCTACAACAAAGTTGGCCAAAGGAGGGTGCATGTGACAGCTCATTGAAGGATCATGTCGCAGATGAGTTCTTGAGTTCTGCTGCAGAGGTCACAGGTGAGGACTTGGATGGGGTGACATACAGGAAGAGGCTGATTGTTAAGAAGAATTGTTTTCAATAAGGACATGGGGAGTCCACACCAAGTAAAATAACAAACTTAGATTTATTTATGAAAATGATATGTACACTACCCGGTAAATCCCTACCAGGTTTCTTCTCTGGTCTGTGCCTTACTGGCCTACCTTTTATACAATGGCTAATGGTGTTCCCCTGCCCCTCAGGGGGGAGCTCGTACTCCGCGTGGGCCATGGGAAAGATACTCATTCCCACCCCCAAGTCCTGTGCGGGTTATGACAGTATTATCTCATGGAACCTGGGCATCGCTGGCAACACCAGCATGTTACCCATTCCTAATTGCCCTGGAACTGAGTGTCATGCTAGGAGGGCAGTTAAGAGTCAACCACCTTGCTGTGGATGTGGACTTACATGTAGGCCAGACCAGGTAAGGTTGGCAGATTTTCTTCCCTAAAGGACATTAGTGAACCAGATGGGCTTTTACAACAATTGGTGATAATTTCACGGTCACCTTTACTGAAACTAGCTTTAAATTCCAGATTTAGTAATTTAGTTTAAATTCCACCAGCTGCTGCCTTCTTCAACCGCTGCAGTACATGTGGTGTAAGTACCCCCACAGTGCTGTGAGGGAGGGACTTCCAAGATTTGACCCAGTAGATTAAAAGTGATACAGTTCCAAGTCAGGGTGCTGTGTGGCTTGGAGCAGAACTTGCAGGTGATGGTGTTTTGATGCATTGATATCCTCGTCTTTCGAGGTGGTAGAGGTCCCACTTGGAAGGTGTTGTCGAAGGGGCATTGGAGAGTTGCTGCAGTGCATCTTGTATATGGTATACACTGCTGATACTGTGCATTGGTGGTAGAGGGGGTGAATGCTTACGTTGGTGGCTGGGATGCCAATCAGGTGGGCTGATTTGTCCTGGTTAGTGTTGAGGTTCCTGAGTGTCTTTGGAGCTGCACTCATCCAGGAAAGTGGATAGTATTACATTACAGCCCCGCTTGTAGATGGTGGACAGGATGTGGGGAGTCAGAAGGTGAGTTACTGGCTACAGAATTCCCAGCCTCTGACCTGCTTTTGTAGCCACAGTAGATATGGCATGTCTAGTTCAATTCTGGTTAATGGTAACCATCAGAATTTTAAAAAAAATTGTTTATGGGATGTGGGTGTCACTGGTTAGGCCAGCATTTATTGCCCATCCCTAGTTGCCCTTCAGAAGATGGTGGTGCGTTGCCTTCTTGAACCGCTGCAGGTGTAGGTATACCCACTGTGCTGTTAGGAAGAGAGTTCAAGGATGCGACTGCAGTGACAGTGAAGGAACAACAAAATAGTTCCAAGTCAGGATGGTGAGTGAATTGGAGGAGAACCTCCAAGTGGTGGGGTCCCAGGTATCTGCTGCTCTTGACCTTCTACATGGCAGCTGTTGTGGGTTTGGGAGCTGCTGTCTGAAGAACATTGGTGAGTTACTGCAGTGCATCGTGTAGATGGTACATAGGGCTGCTACTGTTCATCGGTGATGGAGGGTTTGAATGTTTGTGGAAGGAGGAGCAATTAAGCGGATTGCTTTCTCCTGGATAGTGATGACCTTCTTCAGTGTTGTTGGAGCTGCACCCATCCAGGCAAGTGGAGAGTATTCCATTACACTCCTGACATGTGCCTTGTAGATGGTGGACAGGCTTTGGGGGGTCAGGAGGTGAGTTAGTCACCGTAGGATTCCTAGTCTTTGACCTGCCCTGGTAGTCACAGTATTAATATGGCTAGTCCAGTTCAGTTTCTAGTCAATGGTAACAGGGGATGTTGAGTGTGGGGGATTCAATGATGGTAATGCCATTGAATGTCAAGGGGCTGTGGTTAGATCCTCTCTTGTAGGAGATGGTCATTGCCTGGCACTTGTGTGGCGTGAATGTAACTTGCCACTTGTCAGCCCAAGCCTGGATATTGTTCAGGTCTTGCTGCATTTGGACGTGAACTGCTTCATGAACTCTGTGCTCACACGTTAAAATAGCACTCATCGGGTCTTCAGGGTTCCCTTGTGCAGCTGAGTGAATGGCCACTCAGACCCTTGAGGAGAGGACAGTAACAGGTACTACGAGTTCCAAAATGGGAGGTCAGGTGGAGCATTTGAGACGGACTAACATGATGATCTGCCTCCTCTGCACGCTACTTACTCATGCTTGGCACACATGTGCTATCACCTTTCCTCAGAACGGGATTAGCACAGGTTGCGGGTGTTTGTCATGTGATGAATGTAAGCATTTGTATTTTATTTTATATCTGTTGGAAGGTTTTAAAAGCCTGGGTTAACGTATATATTTCTTACAGTAATAATATTAAAAAATTTAGGTAAAGGTATCCAGATTGTGTGTCTGCTAAAGCTGTAATTAAGGACTCATAAAAGATGGTGTCATGATTGTTTCCAACTGCTTACTTGGGTAAAGATAAAAGGAGCTAATGGAATTGTGTTTTCGTTGCTAGATATTACCTGGAGAGTAGATAATTTGTGAGGGATTGTATATAGTCCCAGCTAAGCAGGTGACGGAACATTATAGTGGAATTCAGATTATGTAATTGATAGGAGGAGCCAGGTCTGTCTGCAGTTTTGCAGTTTGCTAGGAGCTTTTAAGTTGCTTTGCCAAATGCTGTCAGGATGAGCAGAGTTTGATAAGACAGAAGGATTTTCAGTTTGTTTCTGAAAGACTATATAGGGCGGGATTCTCCATCGACCAACGGCAACATCGGGAAAGGCGATTGGGCGGAGAATCGGTTTTGACTCTGAAATCGTGGCCTGCGCCGGTATCATGCAAAATCACAATTCTCCGGTGTCTCAACAGTGGCGTCAATGCGTTCCACTCCGCATGTCCAGTAAACCCTGTTGGCATATCATTAGTGGGCCTGAGCTGGTATTCTCCTGGATTTCCGCGATTCTCTGCCTCCACTGGGTGGAACTCTTGGTGGCGAAGCTCACTTGTACTTTTAAAAATTATGAACAGGTGCCGTGACTGCTGAGGGAGAGAGAGAGGGTACAGAAAGTGTCCAACATCGCTAAAGATTGCTGACAGTTGCGCCACTATCCGGGGGGCCTCTGCCTGGGCGAGTAGCGGAGGGTGGCCAGGAGGTGGGCTGTGGGGTCAGAGAACACCATTGTCGCAGCCAGCGAGGCAGCCATGCAGCTGCGCATGAAATTGACTGCCCACCGTGAATTTAGGGTTACGGATCATATGGGTGTCTCCCCAGGTCACCCCCTAGGTGCTGTCCAGCTGGCCCATCAGCGGGATGGGTGCATTTCAGTGCAACCAGTGCCATCTTGTTAGCTGGAATGGTGTGTGTGGGGAGTGAAGTGTGGATATGTGGTTGCAGCTTGTCAGCCTCCTGAGTGTCAATCGCGAATATAGCGAAACCTACACCTTTTCTCTTTGGAATTGATTGTGGCACCAGTGCTCGTCCCTCAACGGTCACTGAATCGGCCCTGGTGCGACAGGTTTGCTGTCGTGGAAGTCCACGAATCCTGCTCCAGCATCAACACTTAGAATCCCCGATTCGGAGTGCGGAGGATCGGTGGAGTTTTACGTGGAAAAAGTTGGCAGCGCCTCCTCACCAATCCTGCGACTGGTGAGGGGCTAGCAGCCGCACCTTGTAAAGCGCCCGGCCTCCACAAAATAAATGGGCGATGAAATGCGGGTCCGTGGCCTCGCATGCGCGCGGCAATGACCTGCAGCAGTCACGCTGTACAACATGGTGCCGACCATGGGCGGACCCGACCAGCCAGATAGTGCCCCCTGGCCACCCCTGGCCACCCCCTGGCCAACCCCACCAGTTCCCCCAGCCCTCGCCGAAGGTTGCCCCGGCCAGCAGCATGACTCCCGCCCGACTGTGGCGGCACTGGACACAGTCCGCAGCCACCATGCTGGGTGCCCGCTCGGCTAGGACCACACATCCCCCGGAGCATCGGGGAAGGGCTTCAGGTGATGCGCTGAGGCCACCCCAACAGCATGTGGTGCACATGTGATGATGCCATTTCAGAGGTGGCGGAGCATGCGAAGCCTGGGTGAAACAAGTGCCGCCCCCTGATTCCGTGTTTTCCGCCGCTCGCCGATTACGAAATCAGCGTCGGGAAATGAAGAATCTCGCCCTTCGTCTCAGAAACGGAGAATCCAGCCCTGTATCTCTCCAAATATCTGCACAGATAAACAAGAAACCTGGAGCAGGATTCGCCGTTTATGAGACTAACGGTGGGATTCTCCGTTTCCCCCCACCCCCACGCTAATTTCTAAATCAGTGATCGGGCGGAGAATCCCTTTTGGCGCCGAAATTGGGGGCGGCGCCTGTTTGACGCAGTTTTTGTATGTTCCGCGTCTTCCGAAACAGCGTCATCGTGTCGCGTGCTGCACGCCGTTTGGACGGCTTCAGCACGTCATCTGAAGGCCTTCCCCGATGGGCCGAGCTCCCGACCGCGAGGTTGACGTGTGATCTGAGCAGTCGGGAACCTGTCGTGTCCACTACGGACTGTGTCCACCGCCGCCGCAGTTGGGCAAGAGCCGTGCTGCTGGCCAAGGAGCGCTTCCGCACGGACTAGAGGGACTGATTTGGGGTTGCCAGGGGGTGGCCAGGGGATGGCCAAGGTGGGCTATCTAGTAGGTCGGGTCTACGCACGTCCAACGCCGTGTTTTACGGCGCAGCTGCTGCAGATTGTTGCCGTGCGCATTCCGGCCATGTACCCAGCCATTTTCTGGCCGTTTATATTGGGGGAGCCAGGAGTTTTACACGGTGCGTCTGTGGCTGTGGCGCAGGATTAGTGAGGGGGTGGCGCCAATTTGTTTCACTTAAAACGGCACAGATCTTCCATAATAAGCCTCAGACACGGAGAATCCAGCCGTAAGTATTGATGCCAATGCAGAATGAGAAAAGGTGCCAGATTCAATCCAGCTGGTTTCGCAATTGACACTCAGAAGGCTGACAAGCTACAGCCACAAATACACTCTTCACTCCATACACATACTATCCCAGCCAACAGGATGGCAGCAAGATGTGCGGCCCTACGTTTCGCGGACACAGAGCTCAAAACCCTCCTGGATGCCGTGGAGGAGAGGCGGGTGACCCTGTACTCTGACCCGAGAAGGAGGCTGCCAGCAGCCGCCATTCGCCCCACCTGGGCGCAGGTGGCAGAAGCAGTTAGCGCTGTGAGCAACAGTGTCCAGACTGGCCAACAGTGCCAAAGAAAATGCACAAACTCCTCAGGGGAGCCAGGGTAAGTAGGTCACAGTGTGCCCCTTCCACCAACCCCTGTCCCATGCACCCGTAACTCTGCACTACATGCCGCACCCATACCCACCGCCTTGGCCAGATGCCCTGACCACTGAAGCCACCAGCTACCCACCCCCTGGGCTAGATGCATCACACTGTCGTTTTCTGTTGTTTCTCCCCCCCTCAAGGAGAAGGCCGGCCACAACCTCCGGGAGCGGGAAAGACAGGGGACGGGGACCACCGGACCTGCGGCCTCTAACCATGGCAGAGCAGATGGCGCTGGAAGTAGACAGCAGCCGGGAAAGGGAGGTTGCCAAGTTGGAGTTCAGCTGCGGGTGAGGAAGTGAGACCCTGCTTAATTGCGGTTTCCCATGGCGCATGTGTCAACCCACCCCATCCTCCCCCACAAGACCACCACCCTCACCTCTACACCACACTCATCAACCCCCACCCCCACCCATGCTCACCCCCACCATCATCCCGGCCCTCTTGTGCCGTGCAGGAGCCGCTGGAAATGGAGCAGCTGCTGCAAGACACAAGATGTCCCCCGCCTCCAGCCAGTGCCACAGCCGGAGCCCCTCCCCCCCAAGAGCCGAGCAGTGACAAGAGCAGCTCGGACGGCAGCCCGAGTCTCAGGACACCCTGGAGCTTGAGCCGGAGGATGACACTAACTTCCCATCACAGCTGTCTCCAACACCCTCCACCATCCCAGAGACCCGTTAGTGGAGGCTCCCGGGGCACTCTCTGGTGCGCAGCACACAGCTGATTGTGGAGATGCAGTCGCAGAACCAGGCGCCACATGAGTGGTTGTCGGCAAGTATCCAGTACCTGCAGGTGCAGTTGCAGGAGTCCAACTACGTTCAGAACAGGAGGCGGTGTCAACAATGGGTGCCACCCAGGCCAACACTCCGCAGCTGGCATCCGCGGTGACGACCTTGGGGGTGGCGGTTTTGGCTACGAGTCAGTATGTCCAAGGCCTGGGCATTCTGTGCGGGCACTGGCCGTGCCCAGGACAGGATTTCCGCCTCACAGGCAACCATGTGCCAGAGCCACCTGGAAATTGCAGCTGTGCGCCTGAGCGTAGCCCAGTTCCAGCGGGCCATGGCTGTGAATGTCGGCAGCATTGCACAGGCACTGGCTGACATAGCACAGACGCAGAGGGAGGAGGCCCAGAGCCAGAGGGAGATGTCGCAGT
Source organism: Scyliorhinus canicula (assembly GCF_902713615.1). NCBI lineage: Eukaryota > Metazoa > Chordata > Chondrichthyes > Carcharhiniformes > Scyliorhinidae > Scyliorhinus > Scyliorhinus canicula. Next base: position 255,994,195 of record NC_052146.1, read on the forward strand.
CACTGGCTGATGTGATACAAACCTAGAAAGTGTTGGCACAGTTACAGTGTGATGCAGCGCAGTCCCTGACGAGATGGTCCAGTCCCTGTGCTGCGTGGCCGCACGCATGCAGACCCTGGTGGAGACCTGAGCGGGCCTCCAGAATTGGCAACGCCAGATGGCAGGGAAGCCTCAGAATAACTCAGCTCGCACCCCCATCCCATAGAGTAGCCCGGGAACCATCGGGCACCTTGAGGGAGGAGAGGTGATGCGTCCACTGCCGGTGACTCCTGCAGGAGAGGTGGCGGATATCGGACTCCCCCTCCTGTCCCTGGTGGACAGCGGGCGGAACAGGGTGGCCTCACACCAGCCAGGGCACCCGAGCAGCAGCCGGACCACCCATGCCCAGTCTCCGCAGAAGATGCCCAGCAACGGGGACCCAGGTCACAGGGCGGGACTCACAGCATGCCACCTCCATTCCTGCTGTACCACCTGGGGATTCACCAAGACGTAGCGTTAGGGCACATGAAGCCAAAACGTTAGACACCAGTTAAGTTGGCATGGATGCAGGGCACAGTTTAGTTACAGGGGCTAGGACACAATCCTGTAAATATTTGTTCACGTTAAACACATGTTACCACTGTTACAACCTGCCTCGGTGCTCTGTCTGATGAGGGGTGGGCTGGTCTGGGCTGGCCAGAGAGAGGGCAGGGGAAGGGGAAATGGGTAGGCGTTGTGGGTGGGCTGGGCTCCCCATCCCCCCCCCCCCCCCCCCCGACTGTTTCAACCACCGTCACCCTGGGATTCGATGGGGCCGTGTGATGGAATGGCCAGCTCATATCACCCAGGTGGATGGTGGAAAGTGCTACCAAGGGCAGGAGTCAGATGTTGGCCTCCCGTGCCTGCCTGGATCCCATGTCCTGCCCATCCTCACCATCCCCCGCATCCCCCTTATTGGACGAGGCCTGGTATTCATCCTCCTCCGCTAGAACGCCACCCATCTGCTGCGTGTTTATGTGGAGGGCGCTGCAGGCCACCATGATGTGGACAACCCTCCCAGTGTCAGAGCGGTCCAAGCACCTGAACTGCATCTTCAGGAGGTCGAAGCAGCGCTCAATCATGCTCCTGCTTGCTGTATGGGTTATAGCGGGCCTCCGCCTTCGTCTGTGGCCTCCGGACGGATAGGTGTCATCAACCACGACTGCAGTGGGTAACCCCTGTCACCCAGGAACCAACCCCTCAGCCAGGGGGGTGTCTCGACCATGTCAGGAATCGTCGAGTGTGCCAGAATGAAGGCATCGTGCACACTGCCCTGGTATCGGGCGCAGAGGTGAATGATCCGCAGCTGATGGTCACATATCAGCTGCACGTTCATCGAGTGGAACACTTCAGTTTGTGTAGAGCGGCCTGTCATCTGCAGGTGCCCGTAGGGGGACACGCATCCCGTCGATCACACCCTGGACCTGGGCATCCCGGTGATGGTGGCGAACCCCACTGCCCGGGCAGCCTGGTGGGCACAGTCCTCATTGAAATGGATGTATTGAGTCACCTGAACATATAGAACCTCCATGACGGTGCGGATGCAGCTGTGCACCAAGGTCTGTGAGATCCCGACAAGTCCCCACTCGGCACCTGGAAGGAGCCCGTCACGTAAAAGTTCAAGGCAGCCGTCACCTTGACGGCCACCGGGAACGGGTGTCCTCCCCCATACCCCCGCCATGCCAGGTGTGGCATCATCTGGTAGGTATGTTGCACTGTCTCTCTGCTCAGCCGGAGTCTTTGACGGCATTCCCGGTCCGGCTGGTCCTCGAATGACAGGCGGTGCCGGTACACACGAGGCCTCATGTGGCACCTCCTAGTCACCTCCTCCTCCTTGACCTGTTGGGCTTGTACTCAAGTGAGCATGGGATCTAACTTACCTCGTATGAATCTAAATATGGGGGCTGGTTTAGCTCAGTTGCTGGACAGCTGGTTCGTGGTGAAGAGCGAGGACAAGAGTTCAGGTTAAATTTCCCTACTGGCTGAGGTTATTTATGAAGGCCCCACTTTCTCAATCCTGCCCCTCGCCTGAGGTGTGGTGACCCTCAGGTTGTATCACCACCAGTCAGCTCTCCCCCTCAAAGGGGAAAGCAACCGATGGTCATCTGGGACTATGGATACTTTACTTTACAAAACTAATCTTACCTGAAATAAAACAAATTTGATCTTAATATTTGTCATGTCCTTCATGCTGGGTCAATACTGAATTCTTATACCAGTGTTTCCATTATTTCTCATCTTCGTCCATTGCAGTTGCTTTCTCTAGTGACCACTTAGGTTTTGCAATCTCTCGATTGCCCTGTCTGACCATTTTCTTCTCTGTTGTCCCAGTTGTCTCTTTCCTTCTGTTTGCAATATTGGATCTTTCAGAAGAGACATCTGTCTGACATTATGAGAGCACAACCCAACCAGCTGCATCTTTAACAAAGTTTGCCAGTTCCATAGCTTGTAACCTTTTTAAATTGATTTTTAAGATCATAATTCCAATTCCCAGATAGGTTCTTTTTCTCATTTAATAAAAAATGTTTTGCGTCCTGATCTGAGTTCAGTCTTTATCCGCTGCATTCAAATTCATATATGAACTGAGCGAGATGAATCACACAGTTGGTTTGCAAGCGACACTACGCTCGTGAAATCTAGGTTTGAACACTGCACACACTGAAGGAATAAAATTCTCGTTGCTCTACGAAGGGTTTCTGAAAGAGAACTTCAGTGAGTCTCAGCCCACAACATGGATCACAGCCCAAAAATCTCCATAATGCTACTCAAATTGACACGAAAATTTCAGCCGAACATTTAAAAAAAAACTTTAAAACAAAATTTAGATTACCCAATTATTTTTTCCAATTAAGGGGTAATTTAGCGTGGCCAATCCACCTACCATGCACATCTTTTGCGTTGTGGGGGTGAAACCCACACAGACACGGGGAGAATGTGAAAACTCCACACGGACAGTGACCCAGGGCTGGGATTTGAACCCAGGTCCTCAGCGCCGTAGGCAGCAATGCTAACCACCGTGCCATCGTGCTGCCCCAGTTTCAGCCGAACATAAGCAGATCATAAGGTTAGTTGATGTAAGAAATGGAAGATCTCCTGATGGTAGTTGGTTCTGACCATTTGAGATCGGGGTTTGTGATGACCAATGTATAATTTTTCAGTTTGTGTTTGTATATATATATATTTTTTTGTATTAGGGAAGGTGGGGTCGTTTCAGTTTCAGGTCAGTTTCCGGTATGAGCTTTGATGCCTAGAAGTCTGAATGGACCTGTGGCTGCAAGGCCACACACATATATATTTTAATGAGGTTTTACAACCTCTTGAGGTTCAAGAGATGGACTGAGGGTGTTGTGCGTTCAAGGATTCGAAAGCAAGGTAAAAAAGCCGCACTGTTGCCTCGTGATAGTGATTAAGTGGCACGGAGACAGAGAAAGACAGGAACTGAGAGGCAGTTTGGTGTATCAGAGAGGGAAGAAAGGGTTTCTCAATTCTCTAACAATAAAAATTGCAAGACTAATGCGACAGTAGTTAACTAAACAGTCAATTGTAGGACTCAGAAATGTGATGTGTTTAGTGATGTTACACCTGAAACAGTGCGATTAATGTGCAGTTATTTTTGGCTTTCTCGATAAAAGTTGGGTGAGAAGCATCAAGTGAATGCTCAAGAGTTCATGGGAAGAAAACTGTTTGCATGTATGTAAGTCCCAAGCAGAAAACCTTTGCATCAAGCTTCACTGGTTTATATGTCTGTAAAAAGTTTGCTGGGTAAAGAAATATTGGAAAATTGAACCATCCTGCGCTTATATTGCGATCTTTCCAACCTTTTTGTGGTGTAATATAGTTAATTTTTCTTGTTTTAATAAATATTTAATTCTTTGTATTAAAAGTTCATCAGCAGACTCCTGTGAATTTGTTCAGTACTTTCCCCCCACGGCTTCTAAAAAGAAGTTAGTCCATTAAGCCAGGTTTCACTCGAGGATCTGACTTGTCCAGGATTAACATCAACTGGGATCATAACTGGTTTTAGGAACAATTTCGGGATGGTGTATATTGGCTTCAGACACATGCCGATTTGACTTGAGATGCTTGATGTAGATGCTAATAACAAATTCACCATCGCTGCCATTCACATTCCTCATGTTAAAAAGTGCAGAGGGTCACCAAAAGAAAACCTAAAGCCAGTCACACAGACCCATGCTTAACAATGACCGCACACCCCAGTGCAGGGGCAAAAATGCTCAGTGTTATTATTTTCAATATTCTCTCCCACGCCGTTGCCTTATCGACCCTGACACCAGAGGTTTAAAAAAAAACAATGATGAATATTATTAATTCAAAAAATATGAGAAATGGTTTATTGAACAATTAACGGACTGAACTGCTGGGATTCTCCGTTGACGGGATTCGCCGCTCCGCCGGCAGCGCCCTCACGGCAGTGGTTTTCCCGACGGCTTGGGGGTGCCCACAATGGGAAAACCCACTGGCTGGCTGGCGGGATGGAGGTTCCCGCTGCTGGCGGGGGTGCGCCGCACCAGAAAACGGACCAGTGATCTTCTGTGTAGATTATCGTTTGAATGTCACTGTGCATTTTATATTAAAAACAAGCTAGTTAGAGACATGAAAATACCCTGAAAACTCCCGATTAGTTACTTCCAGTGGTAATAATGTTTGCAGAAAGAATACTGATTCTTTTTTCAGCCAAGTAAAGGAAGCAGCTGTGTTTCTTTTTGAAGGTCTTCTTGTTTGTTGTGTATTTGTATTGATTGCCATGCCTTGCCCATTAGTTATTTATTTCCTCTGCAGTTGTCAAAGAGTTAAAAATATGTGCAAGTATAGCAAGAATAGGATTCATAAAAAGTAGCATAAGCTATTCAGCTTCTTTCAATATTCAGCTGGAATCTTAATTTTTAATATCTAGTCTTAATGCCAAACATTTTATGGAGCAATAAAAATGACTGTGGCTGATATTTGCAGTATGCCCTACATTTTCATATGCCCTATTGCAGTAATGGACCCATATTCTACCATATTCCAGAGTACACTAATAATTGCTGCATTTTGTAGCCAGTGGAACTTAATTTGTTGCTTTTAATGCTAGAATTGCTGATCCTCAATATTTTAGCATCAATAAGTAACTAAAAAACAAAGTTTTTAAGTTAATTACTAGTAGACGCACATACCCACTACCTAATCAAACTGCCATTTTGGATGCTTATAGACCGGGCTAGATTACAGCTGCATGTTCCATCTCATTTGTAGCTTGACCCATAGACAGGCCACATGAATATGGGACTACCTGGATTGGTGAACTGAAACCTTCATCATTTAAAGAGGAAATTGCTTTCTGAGATGGTGAAAAAAGCAGCATTTTCATTCCCTAATTAGCATGTATCATCATCCCCTGCAGCAGACATGGTGCAATCCTTAGCTGACACCGTTTACTTTTCCGTCTTATGGCAGAGATGTGATGATTACCTTTGGAGGGTAATAGGGAAATAGAGGTCGTGATCTAACCAAATAAAAATAATCCGTTCTGGGCTGGACTCGTGGGGTCGTTCCTGGCACTACAAGCGTTGGAATGACCATGCTATCTAATGGCATTCTGATTTTCTTTTGGGTGGCCCAGCGGAGAAGGCACCCAAACCCACCCCACACACCCCCACCCCACTGGCATTGCCTGCCTGCTAGTGCCCCTGCCAGACTAGCAGTGCCATTTGGGAACCCTGGCAGTGTCAGGCTACCACCCAGGAAGCACTGCCACGATGGCTGGCTGGCATTGCCAGGATAGCAGTGCCAAAGTTCCTGAGTGGCACCAACAGTGCCAGGGTGCCACCCATTCCAGAGGCCAACCACCTGAGGGCCTCCGATAATTGCCAGATCGGAGAATCGCCCGCTGCCGGCGTTAATCCCGCCCCCGCCTTGTCCCGAATTCTCTGCCACCCGAGATTCGGCGGGGGGGGGGGGGAATCGCGCTGCGCCGGGCGACGGGCCCCACGCGGCATTTCTCCGGCCCGCAATGGGCCAAAGTCCCGCCGCTGGCAAGCCTCTCCCGCCGGCGTGGATTAAACCACCTACCTTACCGGCGGGAGCAGACGGCGCGGGCAGGCGCTGGGGTCCGGGGGGGGGGGAGGGGGGCGTGGGCGATCTGACCCTGGGGGGGTGCCCCCACGGTAGCCTGGCCCGCGATCGGGGACCACCGATTAGTGGGCAGGACTGTGCCGTGGGGGCACTCTTTTTCTTCCACCTTCGCCATGGTCTTCACCATGGCGGAGGCGGAAGAGACCCCCTCCCCACGCATGCGCTAGGATGATGTCAGCAGCCGCTGATGCTCCGGCGCATGCACGGACTTACGCCGGCCGGTGAAGTCCTTTTGGACCCGGCTGGTGTGGCGCCAAAGGCTGTTCACGCCAGCCGGCGGAGCGGGAACCACTCCGGCGCGGGCCTAGCCCCTCAATGTGAGGGCTTGTCCCCTAAAGGTGCGGAGACTTCTGGACCTTTGGGGCGGCCCGACGCCGGAGTGGTTCACGCCACTCCAACACGCCGGGACCCCCCGCCCCGCCAGGTAGGGGAGAATCCCGGCACTGTTCAGGGGTCAATTCCTTAATTTCTAGACTGGGAGTAACTGAGTGATAATGTGATCCAGTTTCCAATTGCCACTTGATCAATCCCTAAATGGTAGAAATAGCTTTTTGAATACATTGGCACACCGGGCCTGAAGATAATGCATGATCTTACTCCCACGTCTGGTTAGGTTATTAAAAAAGTGGCTGTGGACAATACAAAATAAGGAAGGAAAAATGGCATTGTGAATTTAATCTTCTGGTGGCGGATTCACCAATTCAACATGGATTAGTGCAAATTAGCATAATTTTGGATGAAACACAAGGAAAGAGGTTGTACATTCAATGGGAAAGTGCTGAATCATGAGAAGATGAACAGAAATTCAGGAGTTCAAACACACATGGCACGATCTACCAGCTGTATTGCGCCTCCATGCATAGAACATAGAACAGTACAGCACAGAACAGGCCCTTCGGCCCTCGATGTCTTGCTGAGCTTTGTCCGAAACCAGGCTCCATGTGCCTATCCAATAACCGCTTGAAAGTTCCGAAAGTGTCCGACTCCACTATCGCAGCAGGCAGTCCATTCCATACCCTCACCACTCTCTGAGTAAAGAACCTACCTCGGACACCCCTCCTATATGTCCCACCCTGAACCTTATAGTTATATAAGGTTCCATGTGCAGCATGTCCATGTGCAGCATGTCCATGTGCAGTATGTCCATGTGCAACATGTCCATGTTCAGCATGTCCATGTGCTCCATGTCCATGTGCAGCATGTCCATATGCGTTTGCTGTTACTGTGAAACAGCTGTAACAGTTACTTGTAACAGCTACATCCACCCGAGCATGAAAAAAAATCGGACATATGATAAATACACGATGTAAATACATAGACATAGATATTGGGTGAAGTATACAGAGTATAGTGCTACAATTGTAGAGAAGATGCGGAGAGAGATCGGTTCAGTCCATAAGAGGGTCATTCAGGAGTCTGGTAAGAGTGGGAAGGAAACGCTGCTTTAGAATAGAGTGCGTGTACTCAGACTTTTGTATCTCCTGCCCGATAGAAGAGGTTGGAAGAATGAATAACCTGAGTGGAAGGGGTCTTTGATTATGCTGCCCTTGTTCCAAAGACAGCGGGAGGTGTAGATAGAGTCAATGGATGGGAGGTGGGTTTGCATGATGGACTGGGCTGTGTTCACAATTCACTGTTTTGACCCAAGCCTGAAAGGTCTTGCTGCACCTGGACATGCTGCACCTGGACATGTTGCACCTGGACATGCTGCCCCTGGACATGATGCACCTGGACATGCTGCACCTGGACATGTTGCACCTGGACATGCTGCACCTGGACAAGCTGCACGTGGACATGCTGCACGTTGACATGTTGCAAGTGGGCATGCTGCACCTGGACATGCTGCACCTGGACATGCTGCACATGGACATGTTGCACATGGACATGTTGCACCTGGACATGTTGCACCTGGACATGCTGCACCTGGACAAGCTGCACGTGGACATGCTGCACGTGGACATGTTGCAAGTGGGCATGCTGCACCTGGACATGCTGCACCTGGACATGCTGCACATGGACATGTTGCACATGGACATGTTGCACCTGGACATGCTGCACCTGGACAAGCTGCACATGGACATGCTGCACGTGGACATGTTGCACGTGGGCATGCTGCACCTGGACATGCTGCACCTGGACATGCTGCACATGGACATGCTGCACCTGGACATGCTGCACCTGGACATGCTGCACATGGACATGTTGCACATGGACATGTTGCACCTGGACATGCTGCACCTGGACAAGCTGCACATGGACATGTTGCACATGGATATGCTGCACATGGACATGCTGCACATGGACATGCTGCACATGGACATGTTGAACATGGATGTGTTGCACATGGATATGCTGCACATGGACATGCTGCACATGGACATGCTGCACATGTTCATGCTGCATATGGACATGTTGCATATGGACATGCTGCACATGGACATGGACAGCTTCAGTATCTGAAGGGTCATGAATGGTGCAGAACATTTCACAGTAACAGCAAACGCATATGGACAAGCTGCACATGGACATGTTGCACATGGACATGCTGCACCTGGACAAGCTGCACATGGACATGCTGCACCTGGACAAGCTGCACATGGACATGTTGCACATGGACATGCTGCACATGGACATGATGTACATGGATATGCTGCACATGGACAAGCTGCACATGGACATGTTGTACATGGATATGCTGCACATGGACATGCTGCACATGGACATGTTGCATATGGACATACTGCACATGGACATGTTGCATATGTACATGTTGCACATGGACATGCTGCACATGGACATGGACAGCTTCAGTATCTGAAGGGTCATGAATGGTGCATAACATTTCACAGTAACAGCAAACGCATATGGACATGCTGCACATGGACATGTTGCACATGGACATGCTGCACCTGGACAAGCTGCACATGGACATGTTGCACATGGACATGCTGCACATGGACATGCTGCACATGGACAAGCTGCATATGGACATGTTGCACATGGACATGCTGGGCATGCTGCACATGGACATGCTGCACCTGGACATGTTGCACCTGGACATGCTGCACCTGGACAAGCTGCACGTGGACATGCTGCACGTGGACATGTTGCAAGTGGGCATGCTGCACCTGGACATGCTGCACCTGGACATGCTGCACATGGACATGTTGCACATGGACATGTTGCACCTGGACATGTTGCACCTGGACATGCTGCACCTGGACAAGCTGCACGTGGACATGCTGCACGTGGACATGTTGCAAGTGGGCATGCTGCACCTGGACATGCTGCACCTGGACATGCTGCACCTGGACAGGCTGCACATGGACATGTTGCACATGGACATGTTGCACCTGGACATGCTGCACCTGGACAAGCTGCACGTGGACATGCTGCACGTGGACATGTTGCAAGTGGGCATGCTGCACCTGGACATGCTGCACCTGGACATGCTGCACCTGGACATGCTGCACCTGGACAAGCTGCACATGGACATGTTGCACCTGGACATGTTGCACCTGGACATGCTGCACCTGGACAAGCTGCACATGGACATGTTGCACATGGATATGCTGCACATGGACATGCTGCACATGGACATGCTGCACATGGACATGTTGAACATGGATGTGTTGCACATGGATATGCTGCACATGGACATGCTGCACATGGACATGCTGCACATGTTCATGCTGCATATGGACATGTTGCATATGGACATGCTGCACATGGACATGGACAGCTTCAGTATCTGAAGGGTCATGAATGGTGCAGAACATTTCACAGTAACAGCAAACGCATATGGACAAGCTGCACATGGACATGTTGCACATGGACATGCTGCACCTGGACAAGCTGCACATGGACATGCTGCACCTGGACAAGCTGCACATGGACATGTTGCACATGGACATGCTGCACATGGACATGTTGTACATGGATATGCTGCACATGGACAAGCTGCACATGGACATGTTGTACATGGATATGCTGCACATGGTCATGCTGCACATGGACATGTTGCACATGGACATGCTGCACATGGACATGCTGCACATGGACAAGCTGCATATGGACATGTTGCACATGGACATGCTGGGCATGCTGCACATGGACATGCTGCACCTGGACAAGCTGCACATGGACATGTTGCACATGGACATGCTGCACCTGGACAAGCTGCACATGGACATGTTGCACATGGACATGCTGCACATGGACATGCTGCACATGGACATGCTGCACATGGACATGCTGCACCTGGACAAGCTGCACATGGACATGTTGCACATGGATATGCTGCACATGGACATGCTGCACATGGACATGCTGCATATGGACATGCTGCACATGGACATGGACAGCTTCATTATCTGAAGGGTCATGAACTGTGCAGAACATTTCACAGTAACAGCAAACGCATATTGACATGCTGCACATGGACATGTTGCACACGGACATGCTGCACCTGGACAAGCTGCACATGGACATGTTGCACATGGACATGCTGCACACGGACATGCTGCACATGGACATGCTGCACATGGGCATGCTGCATATGGGCATGCTGCACATGGACATGTTACATATGGAGATGATGCATATGGACATGCTGCACATGGACATTGAGCACATGGAGATGCTGCACATGGACATGCTGCACATGGACATACTGCATATGGACATGCTGCAAATGGACATGTTGCACATGGAGATGCTGCACATGGACATGCTGCACATGGACATGCTGCATATGGACTTGCAGCGCATGGACATGGACAGCTTCAGTATCTGAAGGGTCATGAATGGTGCATAACATTTCACAGTAACAGCAAACGCATATGGACATGCTGCACATGGACATGTTGCACATGGACATGCTGCACCTGGACAAGCTGCACATGGACATATTGCACATGGACATGCTGCACATGGACATGCTGCATATGGACATGGACAGCTTCAGTATCTGAAGGGTCATGAATGGTGCAGAACATTTCACAGTAACAGCAAACACATATGGACATGCTGCACATGGACATGTTGCACATGGACATGTTGCACATGGACATGCTGCACATGGACATGCTGCACCTGGATAAGCTGCACATGGACATGTTGCACATGGATATGCTGCACATGGACATGCTGCATATGGACATGTTGCACATGGACATACTGGACATGCTGCACATGGACATGCTGCACATGGAGATGCTGCACATGGACATGCTGCACATGGACATGCTGCATATGGACTTGCAGCGCATGGACATGGACAGCTTCAGTATCTGAAGGGTCATGAATGGTGCAGAACATTTCACAGTAACAGCAAACTCCGCTACTTCTGTTCTTATGAAGGAGGAAGGCCACTGATGAAACAACTGAAAATGGTCAGACGAGAATAAAACATAAAATCAGCAGGATGGGTGGTGATAGGAATGGGAAACCAGTGATAGAAATAGATACTGAAATTAGCAACACAGGACACTATCGACCGTGTGCAGCGGAGCAGGGCTGATAAATACCAGGTGAGGCCTCCCCCAGGATGCCTGATGACCGTTATGACTAGTGAGATCTAACCAAATCTTGGGAGACTTTCACAATCAGTTTTGTACGGTTAAATGGGTTTAAGGACTCATTTAACTGTGCTGGAACTGGATCTAATTGGCTCCTGGTAACTATCAGCTTCCTCAAGGATACCCCAGCCGGGCGCCGATTAATACTGGTCCACACAAACGTGGACAATTTGGAATGGCACTGGGGAGGTCTCCCAGGCTATTGAAGGTCCCTGAGTGGTCAGGGACAGGGATAGGTGACATCCTGGCTCTTCTGACACCCGGGCAACTTGCCACTATCAGGCTGGCACCTTGGCACTGCCACCCTGGCACTGCCAAGGTGCTGAAGTGGCACTGCCATGCTGGCAGTAGCACTGTCAGTGTGCCATGGTAGTATTGAGAGTGCCCTGGCACCACGGTAGCACTGCCAAGGGTAAGGACCATGCCCATGAAAGGAGGCATGAGGGGGATATGAAGGTTGGGGGTGGGGGGGGGGGGGGGGGGGGAGTGAAAGGCGTTGAGGGGGTCTCCGAAAGTTTGGGGGTTGAAGGGCAGTGGTCCTGAAAGTGTGGGCCAAAAGTGGGTATTGGAAGGCCTGAAAAGGAGGGATCCTCAGCAACCCCATAACGGGCTGTCCTCACTTGGGAGGGTTTGGAGTAATGCCCATGTGTGTGGGGGCAACATTGTCCATGAGTGGAGAGTGTGGGGGACTCTCAAGCTCATTTAAAGATCTGGGCGCCCTTTCAAAATGGTGGCCTGATCTCTGAGGAGCCGATCTGGCCAGCATGTTCAGCTACCCACTGATGATAAGAATTCTGAGGGCGTGAATTTACAGCTGCGTTGTACTTGAGCAAGAGCACAACACAGCCTTCACATTGTGGGAGAGGCCAAAATCGGAAACCGCGCTGGCGACGATTGATTTGCGATCTAACCGGCTTGCTCCCATTGGCAAAATCAGGATCCTGCCGTGATCTGGTAAGAAACCAATAATCGCCACTTAAATCCAATCTCCATACAAGTCACAGGAACGGCCCCCTATCTAACCAACTCCCGTGATCTAACCACCACCCCAGCAAGTGGTCACGCGGGCGCTGATTAGTACTCCTTTTTAAAAAGGCGAAGCTGGCAGAATGGTTGCTGTGGGGATCCGAGGAGGTGAGTAGCTATCTTCACTCCCGCGCAATGAGCCCAGGGGCATTCGGGTTGCTGCCCTGGTGCCCGGGGAGAGCGGGGGTTGACGGGGGTGCCCCATTGGGGTTGGATTCGATTGGAGGGGGCCGCCATCAGTGGGGAGGTTGCCCCTGGGCTGGAGGCGGGGTGTGTGTCTCAGCAGCCGCGGGTCTGCCATGCCACCTCCTAGATCATGTCTACCCATAACGGGGGGAACCCAAGCCCCTGCCTGACTGTGCCAATGGCCACCCATAACTCCCACTGACTGCAGAGGCCTCTGACCATGCGGAGGAAGGCTATTGCAAAAAAGGAATTGGCAATTTAAGTTAGGTGAGCACTTCTCACCTCCCATGTGGATTCCCGTGAGTAGGCGTGCCATGTAGCATGTGGGAGTTATTGCTTAGCATCCCTATCAGACCGTGATGCCTGGACACTGTGGCTGAGCATTGTAGGAAGCAACACCACGGATGCAGCAGCCAATATCCGAACATCCAGGGACTGGGTCATAGCACCAGGAACATTTCCGTGACAAGAGTGTGGATGTGTGAATCGGGGAGGGGGCCAGCACCCAGACCAGCAAACATTACATGCGGGTGTCTGGGGTACAGTGTCTGGGGTCCGGTGACCAGGAGCCCCCGCTGCGGCCAGGGTGTGTGGTCAGGGCGTGTTGGATGGCAGGGCATGTGGTGGGGGTGGGGGAGGGGCGGGGGAGGCGGTGGGCAGGAAGAGCAATGAGAAAATGGATGGTCCGGGGTGGAAGACACCGCTGGATTGTCAGTATCTCACCCTCCCCAATTCCTTAAAGATATACAGTACAGCACAGGTGTCGCTGGTCTTTCAAACAGATGACAGACAGTGTATGCTGCAGGAGGCTCCGCCTCAACAAGGGGATGGTGCGGCACCTGTGCCATGTCCTAACCATGCCACTCTGTTCTGGGAGCTGACTCCGAGGCATGTTGTTGTCAAGGCAGGGTAACCCGGGGGAGCTGGTGACCGCAGTCACCACTCTGTCAGATGGGTCTGGGTAGGCACTCTCTACCCCCTCATCGCGGTCGGTGTCCATAGAGCCTAGAGGGTCACCCCGGTATGGAGGGGCAGCCGACTGAGTCCAGCTGTCCCTGCATCATATAACTCTGCCAGTCCTGGCAGCTCCCTAATGTCTGCGGCATGGTGTTGGCGCCCTTGGCGATGCTCCTCAGTGACTGGGACATGGTGCGCAGCGCCTTGGCGATGCCCACCTGGGACTGGGACATGTCCCGCAGTGCATCATAAATGCCCACCTGGGACTGGGACATGTCCCGCAGTGACATGCTGTCGAGGCGCTCAGCCGTGGACAATACTGACTAAGCCACGCCTTGGACACCTCCACTCATGCTGCTGACTTTGTGCACCAGGTTCTCCACTGTGGTCACCACCTTACAGTGTGCCACGCGTTGCTGCCGCCATTTCCTGTGTCCGTACCTTTGAGACTCCTCCAATCAGCTTTGGACTTGCTGAAGTGTTGCTGACATCAGCCTCTGAATATCACAGCCACACCCTGTTCCAGAGACTCAGCTGGGAGCCAGCTGGGTCCAGGGATCCAGCAGATGCTCTTCAGTGACTGGGACATGCTCTGGAGCACCACGGCAATGCCAACCTGAGACTGGGACATGCTCCGCAGTGTCACACAAAGGTCTGCCTGGGACTGGGACATGTCCCCCATCGACTGGGACACGCTGTTGAGGTACTCAGCCATGGCCGACACTGACTGAGCCACAACTTGGACACCTACCCTTATGCTGCCGACTTCGTTCACCAGGCTCTCCACTGTGGTTGCCACCTTAGCAGTATGCCACGCATAGCCGGAGCCATCTCCGGCGTCCATAGCCTCTGGGACTCTAATCGGTTATGGACCTGCTGGAGTGTCGCTGACATCTCCCTCTGAATATCACGGCCTTACCCTAGCACCGACATCAGCTCTGGTTAAACCTGTTCCAGAGGCTCAGCTGGGACCCAGCTTTGTCCTGGGATCCAGCAGACCTCCAACTACTATCTCGCCTGAGCGTTATTGCTTTCAGCTGATGATGCACCAGCAACTGTGTGCTGCTCACCAGGGTGTACCCCAGAAGCCCGACCACTACTGTCGCCCACGAAGGTGATTGTCTCTGTGCTGGTGGGGGGTGGGGATGACAGCTGTGCCATGAATATGGTGGTCCCGGAACTCTCCTCCCAGGTGTTATCATGGGAAGTGGGGGGGGAACCATCCTGTATAGGCCGGCACAGTCAGTTGGTGATCCTGTGGGATAATGGACATGTGGTCAGTCGGAGGGATGGATCATTCTGCCTGGTATTAACAGCTGACATGTGACATCTGTTTGGTGGCCAGTGGATGTTCACCTTTGCGCTATATGCCAACCTCTACGCCAATGACCGAACTTTCCTCAGCCACTCCTGCGACCTCCAGGCCCTGTTCCTCCTGTCTGTATGGGTCAACTTCTCCTACGGAGACACAGAGGGGGCATCGTGAGCCACACGCTTCATTCATCGCGGAGGGAGGGAGGAAACAGGAGGGATGGGAGGGGGAATGGGGCAGGGATGGGGTGAATAGGAGTGCAGTCATTGTCAAAACTGCTGGACATGGGTGGGCTGGGCATGGTATGGTGCTGGGGGGGTGCCAGGTGCATGGTCGTCAGGTGGATGGCGGCGGTGATGGACATGGTGGTGTCAGGGGACCAGTACCAACCCACCCGTGCAGCCCGATGGAGGGTGTTGATCTTCTTATGGCACTGGCTGCCGGTCTTCCTAGTGACATTCCCCGAACGGACAGCCACTGCCGCCTCCTTCTAGGTGACACTAGCTGCCCTGTGGCTGAGCCTCTGAGCCCCTTGGGGAACAGCGCATCCCCTCTGGACTCGACCGCGTCCTGCAATCTGGCCAGATCGTAGGTGGCATGGTTGTGGGCAGTGTGGGGTTTGCTCTGCGGGATCTGTTTAAATGCTGCTCTCCCTTGTTGCTGGTCCTGGCGAATCAGCCGGCGGGACCATCATTTGTGGTGTGAAGCCTATGGGGCCTTGTTAAGTGGACCAATTAACATTTGATACCAGTGATGGATTCGCTGGGTCGAGCGTCGAGAAGCTCGTGGCAGTTCTGCTCGCTCCAACATTCAGAAACCTTTCCATTAAATTGCGCCCAGAGGGTGGACTTGTCCAGGGAGAAACTCCCCAGGGCCTGAAAAAGTGACACTGTGGTTAAATAGTGGTGGGGAACCCGTTGATAGAGCCAGGAAGAAACTCCCAGCCAAACCCACCTGAAATGAGACTTCAAAACTTTTCCGTTAAATCGCGTCCCACAGTGTCATCAATTTAAAAGTATCAATAAAGCCGCAGTTTTAACCAACCCCGTAGTGGCAATGGAACTCCAAAGGAAACTGTCTTTGACAGTTTATTTACATCTATGCAAGTTATTCTTGTATCTCACTCCCAATGTAGACCCTGCTGGGAGGATAGATCTGACCAGGCCCTGACTGGGGCCTCCTTTTATCCTCTAGTCTGACGAGCCCAGGTGGTGGGTCTCCGCCCCCTACCTGGGTGCTCATATTCCATAAGCCCCATTGGAAGATCAGTAATTAATGTCTCATGATCCTCGTGGGGATTATAACAGGAATGGTTCAGATCGGATGCTTGTTTTACACCCCATTTGATTTTATGCTCCATTGACTTCCTTTCATTTCTTTACACCCAGTGAGTGCACAGAGTCCTGATGCAAGATCTAAAACGTTAACTCTGTTTCTGTCTCTTCAGAGACTGCCAGACTTGGGTGTTTCCAGCATTTTCTGTTTTGTCAGTTTAGTGCTCAAGTCTCTGTCCTGGGCTTGAGGCTTCCGGCTCAGAAGTGAGAGAACCACCAGTGAGCTTAGGCTGATCACAGTTGTATGCGAGCTCAACAGTGAGTTATGAAAGTCCTTGGTGAGTACAATAAAGTAACTTCCCCAATGTTTCACCTTTGAAACTTCGGCAACTTCAAAAACGACTCCTTGAATTAATTTTCATGTTGGCTTACAGAATAGTCACACTTGGCTGCATTTTGTGAAACACTTAGCCACTATATTGGACCTTTGTTCTCCTGATTCACAACTGAAAGGCAAGTGCAGTCAAATTTCATGTCCCATTAGGAATCCAGGATTGTAGGGAACATGAGCCAGAGATTGTGCGACAACATTGGCACCAAGTTTTTAGCTTAAACCTCATTTGCTTGCAATGCTTTGTACGAATATATGGGATCCATGAACTTAGCTGACCATGCACAGTTGTGTAGACTGGTGCTAGACTGTTCTATTCTCCATGTGAAACAGATTTTTCGCAGCCATGGATAGTCTGGTGAGTCTGCCCATTAAAGCAGGAGGAAGAGTTGAAGGAGAGAAGATGTCAGGATCAGCTGCCAGAAGAGGAAGGGGGGGGGGGGGGCACTGCAAGGAGTGCATAATCACAGAGTGTTCAGGTAGCACTTCACATACCTTAACTTCACCAAGGAGCAATGTCTGAGCTGCCTGCACTTCACCAAGGAGCAATGTCTGAGCTGCCTGCACTTCACCAAGGAGCAATGGCTGATGTGCCTGCACTTCACCAAGGAGCAATGTCTGAGGTGCCTGCACTTCACCAAGGAGCAATGTCTGAGCTGCCTGCACTTCACCAAGGAGCAATGGCTGATGTGCCTGCACTTCACCAAGGAGCAATGTCTGAGGTGCCTGCACTTCACCAAGGAACAATGTCTGAGCTGCCTGCACTTCACCAAGGAACAATGTCTGAGCTGCCTGCACTTCACCAAGGAGCAATGTCTGAGGTGCCTGCACTTCACCAAGGAGCAATGTCTGAGCTGCCTGCACTTCACCAAGGAGCAATGTCTGAGCTGCCTGCACTTCACCAAGGAACAATGTCTGAGCTGCCTGCACTTCACCAAGGGGCAATGTCTGAGCTGCCTGCATTTCACCAAGGAGCAATGCCTGAGGTGCCTGCACTTCACCAAGGAGCAATGCCTGAGGTGCCTGCACTTCACCAAGGAGCAATGTCTGAGGTGCCTGCACTTCACCAAGGGGCAATGCCTGAGGGGCCTGCACTTCACCAAGGAGCAATGCCTGATGTGCCTGCACTTCACCAAGGAGCAATGCCTGATGTGCCTGAACTTCACCAAGGAGCAATGCCTGAGGTGCCTGCACTTCACCAAGGAGCAATGCCTGAGGTGCCTGCACTTCACCAAGGAGCAATGTCTGAGCTGCCTGCACTTCACCAAGGAACAATGTCTGAGCTGCCTGCACTTCACCAAGGAACAATGTCTGAGCTGCCTGCACTTCACCAAGGAGCAATGTCTGAGCTGCCTGCACTCCACCAAGGAACAATGTCTGAGCTGCCTGCACTTCACCAAGGAGCAATGTCTGAGCTGCCTGCACTTCACCAAGGAGCAATATCTGAGCTGCCTGCACTTCACCAAGGAGCAATGTCTGAGGTGCCTGCACTTCACCAAGGAACAATGTCTGAGCTGCCTGCACTTCACCAAGGGGCAATGTCTGAGCTGCCTGCACTTCACCAAGGAACAATGTCTGAGGTGCCTGCACTTCACCAAGGAGCAATGTCTGAGGTGCCTGCACTCCACCAAGGAACAATGTCTGAGGTGCCTGCACTTCACCAAGGAGCAATGCCTGAGGTGCCTGCACTTCACCAAGGAGCAATGTCTGAGGTGCCTGCACTTCACCAAGGAGCAATGTCTGAGGTGCCTGCACTCCACCAAGGAGGGTCAACCAGCACATCATATTCAGACAACGTAGAGAGTCAGGCTGAGAACTAGAGATTTCCAGCTGCAAGCTCTCACAGACAGCATGCATGTGGCCCTCAAGGCTCTCAGAACCCAGTGAACAGCCTTCATTAACTGGAAGGGATTAAGTTCCCTCAACCTCCACCTCATCTATGACCATCGTCAGCGTGCGTGCTTGATACGTTGGGAGCAGCCATGATGCTTACCTTCTCTGACATACCCAGGTACCACTTAGTTCTCCTTACGGACCTTCAAGGATGGATATGCGTGACAAAGGATATCCAATGTTGACACCAGTGAGGAACCCTAGGATGGAGGGTTGGCAAGATGTATCAAGTGGAGTGCTGCAGAGCAGTGCCTAAACTATTTATACTCCATTTTATTATGATCCTGGACCAGACCCCAACAGTAGCTAGGATACTGGACAGAAACCACAATATTTTATTTTAATTTTGTTAGACTGTGAGAATAGGATACCTCGCTCCAGGAGTGAATTTGTGCAAAATAAGGGTATGGTTTATTAAAACAAACTTTATTACGAACACAGTATTAATATATCTTTAACATCACACAAAATAATAGTTTCCAATTACCCCTTAAACAATGCTAATAAATACAGTGAGACAACCCTCAACTGCTATCTTTATTTTCAATCAAACAACAAAACCATCTGAGATCCCAATCCACTTTTAAATACAGTTAGGACTAGCAATACTTGCTGTAAAGAGATGTTTTGAACACTCCACTTGGAGAAAGAGTGACCTTTTGAAACTGCTTTAAAGAAAGAGACCTGTCAGAATAGTGCACCATGTCTGGCTGTATTTCATCAAAAAACCTTCTCAGCTTGCCTTCGAGCCACAAACTAAAACTGAACTTCAACACCTGACTGCTTCAAACCCTGCTCCTCCCATTAACTACATCATCTCACTGAACTGAATACAATCTCTAATTAACTACTCTGCATGGAATCCTCTCAATATTAATAAAAATTAATTAACACAAACTTTTACAACGCTTTAATTGTACCCCTGGCTCTCAAAACGTCTAGCTGTCTTGCAATCCAGGATTTTTAGAAACATTACTGCAGCAATCATACACATACTAACCCAAGCTTTTAACCCTTACTGCACCAAATACATATAACACATTGGGTGCGAGTTAATGACCTTGTTGTGCGCGACTTGGTGTTGGGATGAGGCCATTGAATCTCGAGAGATTTGCAATGCTCGAAACACTTTGGGAGATTTAACAGAGTCTCGCAAGATATCACAATCTGGATATCACCCTCACTGGACGTGATCCAGATCAGCATATGTAAATGAGCCATTAGGATCATTTACATATGCATTGACAGGATTGTTCCGGTGCCTGGGACCTAACTGCCACACCTGGGAAATCTCGCCAGGGCGCCATTTGGTACTTGTTTCCAGAAACATAGACCAGTCACAATGGCCCCTGGGAGTCTCTCCCAGGTTATTAGGGACATCTAAGTGGTCAGCGACAGGGCAGGATGGCAGCCTGGAACCTCTTCTGGCACCTGGGCACCTTGGCACTGCCACCCAAGCACTCTGGCACTGCCAGGGTGTCTGGGTAGCATTGCTAGGCCGGTAGGTACACTACCTGAGTGCCAGAGTGGCTGTGGCAGGTTTACACTGCCAGGGATTGGGCCCGGGGTGTGGCCTTACCAGGTGGAGGAGGGTGAAGGGTGTTGCAAGGGGCCTCTGGGATATCACACTTCACTCCAGCCAGCAGGCACAGGGTCTCAGTAAGGTGGCTTATATCTGGAAGTGCTTAATTAGTATAAGTTTACCTGCTATGAAGTTCGTGCAGGGACAGAGATTAAAAAGCCAACTCAGAGACTCAACAGGACTCTATAGAGAAAATAATTTAATACTACTGCTTACTCTCCCTTCGGAAGGTCAGGAACAGAGGGTGGATTGGGCTGATCGAACACTGGAGACTGGGCCTAGAATAAAGAGTCCAATCGATAACAGCTCCAAACAGTACCCTAACAGCTAGAAGGTGGCTGGAAAAAGTCTATCTTCTCTGTTAAACGTTCTCCTTGACTTCTACAGTCCATATTCAGACCAAAAATCACAGTTTTCTGGGTGGAGCTTCATTAAGCCCAGGAAAGCCAGAAAGAGCTCAACAGCACCACCATTGCAGTCAAGCAACCACCTATGACCAGGTAAGGATGTGGCCTCCTAAGGTACTGCATTTCAGAGAGCCAAACTAAATTCTGAAGGGTTGGATCGGATTGGATTTGTTTATTGTCGCATGTACCGAGGTACAATGAAAAGTAATTTTCTGCAAGCAGCTCAACAGATCATTAAGTACTTTCAAGAAAAGGGAATAAAAGAAAGTACATAATAAGGCAACACAAGGTATACAATGTAACTACATAAGCACGGCATCGGATGAAGCATACAGGGTGGAGTGTTAATGAGGTCAGTCCATGAGAGGGTCATTTCGGAGTCTGGTAACAGCGGGGAAGAAGCTGTTTTTTAGTCTGTTTGTGTGTATTCTCAAACTTCTGTATCTCAGATGGAAAAAGTTGGAAGAGTGAGTGAGCCGAGTGGGAGGGATCCTTGATTATGCTGCCCGCTTTCCCCAGGCAGCGGGAGAAGTAAGTGGATGGGAGGCAGGGTCATGTGATGGACTGGGTGGTGTTCACGACTCTCTGAAGTTTCTTGCGGTCCTGGGCCGAGCAGTTGCCAAACCAGGCTGTAATGCAGCCAGATAGGATGCTTTCTGTGATGCATCTGTAAAAGTTGGTAAGGATTATTGTGGACATGCCAAATTTCCTTAGTTTCCTGAGGAAGTATAGGTGCTGTTGTGCTTTCTTGGTGGTAGTGTTGACGTGGACACAAGGACAGATTCTTGGAGATGTGCACCCCCTAGGAATTTGAAACTGCTAACCATTTCCACCTCGGCCCTGTTGATGCTGACAGGGGTGTGTACAGTACTTTGCTTCCTGAAGTAAATGACCAGCTCTTTAGTTTTGCTGTCATTGAAGGAGAGATTGTTGTCGTTACACCACTCCACTAGATTCTCTATCGCCCTCCTGTATTCTGACTCGTCGTTATTCGAGATCCGGCCCACTATGGTCATATCGTCAGCAAATCTGTAGATGGAGTTGTGAAAAGCCTGAACAATTGTTCCTATCCTAGAGATTCCGAATAATCCTGCAAGATGGCCAGAACATTTCAGACACTCAATTGGGAGACCAATCTCCCAATTGGGAGACTGAATTTACTTTTTTCTGACAATGTAAACTGCTCTGTATTTAGGACATCAACATCTCGAAACCGGACAAATAAGCCATAAAAAGTAAAGGCCTCCACCGAATGATAATGATGGCTTTGAAAATCCGGATAAAATATGGTCAACACTCGAAAGATCAATTATGAGTGAAGCTCATCTTCTGAATACACTCTCTGGAATTCATGTTTTTTAGGTGGTAACCAACAGAGACCATTGACCAGTTCATAAGTAGATGCAGAGATAAGGGGCGTGATTGTGACTTTGCAGCATCAGAGCTAGTCGGCAGAATAATCATTCTGTCTGGAGCATCTACTCCAATGAAAGCATTCCAAAAAGATAACCTGGACCAACTCAAATGTTACAGCATGGAAACACCATGAGAAAGCGGACACAAGTATGAAACCATACTACCGGGTAGACAGAATCTATAGGCTATGCATAAATCATCCACTATTGGCATGATAGCCAATACAGACAAGCCCAGAAGGCAATGTGGTTAGTGCGGCCTTATACATGCACCCAGAAATTTCCCAGCTTTTAATGCTATATGCAAGGAATGTGTTGCCAGAGGACACTGAAAATGTCAGGGTAGAAAGCAAAGGCTGGAAGAAGTTGTTCACTGCATGAGAAAGCAGAACTCGAGGCCAGACTGAGGCACAGCATTCCAAACAACCAAGAGCTCATAACAGACAGCATCCAAATAAGATCCGTGAAATGTTTAGCCAAAGTCAGATAATGTTGATAACCAGATCATCGATACACAAAGTGACCGGACTTTCCACACTGTAAATATCAAAGAAAAAGATTGGCACGCTGGTACCAACAAATAACATTTACCACCATCCAGATTACATTCCCATAGATGCAGGGCCAGCACAAATTGTATTGAAAACTGGATACTGGGCAGTTGCAAACATCCTTCTACTTTGCACACTGAAATGTATACACTCACAGAAGTGGCAAGTGATGGTTCAACTAACCACTGCCAAACTCACCGCGCACAATAACTTGGAGATTCCATCCCTGGGTTCCATTACACTCATGTTTTGCTAAAATAACTCATGCTGGTCACCCAAGATATTTCATATTGTGGACACCACAGATCCAGTATTCGCAAGCCTTTTAGTGTGCAAGGACCTGTTCTTCGCCATCATCAGTTGTACTATTAAGACAATGACGAGGTCACACGCAACAAGGACAACATCAGAAACCCTGGGAGAAAATTGCCTAAGTCTGAATCACAGCTCATCAGCCAAAAGGCTACATGATACTGTTTGAACCAATTATGTATACCCATTCCAAACTTGCAAACTTCAAACTGCAGAAGAATTTCTATTTGGCAGACAAGTGTGGACAAACCTCCATAGTCATCACTTGTTAATATTCCCAAAAGTACAAGACGCATTAATCAAAAACGAGGATGTAAGATGCCCATGACTGGCATATGGGTAAGCTGAATGCTGTATAAAAAATCTGAGTACCACATCCAACTGATGGCACATGGAATTCAGCCGAAATTGTCATCATATGCCAAAAACCAAGATCGTATCAAGTATGAATACCAAATGGCATGACAGTGCAACAAAACTGATGCCAAATCAGAATGATACCTCAACCAGGACAGAACACATCTAAGACACAACACAAACACTGCACCCCTAACCAGCATTCTGAAACTGTACAGCAGCCTCTAGCAAAGATCCCATAATTAAGTCTGGATAGATAAGAATATATTTCAGATACTTGTATATCTATTTCTTTGCTTAAGGATATATTCAGAAACATTAATGTCATTTTATTTTGCTGTTACGTAAATAATTTGATACTCTAAGGGGAGACCTCTATTTTAGAAAAAAAGGGGATGATGTGACATCCTGTTCATGTCCCTTCATCCAAATTAACTGCTGTGAATCACAAGCAATGGGACATTTTGTGCTGTTGTAGCCCCATGAATCTATACTCAGAATATAGCAGCAAATGTAGGAGTCAAACATAGCCTCCTAGTTAACATTGCATGTATATAATATTATCTTCCAATAAAGAACCCGCATTATTTTTTCCAAATCCTGATGTTACGTTTAGACAAACATAACAGGGAGTGAGCAAAACTTTGGCCGATGGAGCATAATTTTTAAAAATGTGAGATTGTAGGCAGCACGGTGGCGCAGTGGAACTATGGTGCTGAGGATCTGGATTCGAAACCCGGCCCTGCGTCACTGTCCGTGCGGAGTTTACATATTCTCCCCTTGTCTGCATGGGTTTCACTCCCACAACCCAAAAGATGTGAGGGTTAGGTGGATTGGCCACGTTAAATTGCCCCGTAATTGGAAAAAAATAATAATTGGGTACTCTAAATTTATATTAAAAAATGTGAGATTGTCCACATTGGCAGGAAGAATAGAAAAGCTGAGTATTATTTAAATTGAGAGAGACCACTGAATGTTGCTGTATAGAAGGATCTGAGTGTTCTTGTACATAAATCACAAAAGGCTAGGATGCAGAGACAGCGAGTAATTAAGAAGACAAATGGAATATGGGTCTTTAGTGCATGGGGGTGGAGTATACAAATAAGGAAGTCTTACTACAGCTGTACAAGAAATTGGTGAGACAACACCTGGAATATTGTGTACCTTTGTGGTCTCTATACTTAAGGAAAAACATATTTGCCTTGGAAACAGCTCAGAGGAGGTTCACTTAGGTTGACCCTGAGAAGAAGGGGTTGTCTTATGAGGAAAGGTTGAGCAGGTTAGATCTTTTCTCATTTGAGTTTAGAAGTATGAAAGGTAATCTTATTGAAACTTAAAAGATTTTGAGGAGGCTTGACCGGGTAGATGTTGGGAGGATGTTTCATTTTGTGTGGAAATTTCGAACCAGGCACAGGTGAAAAATAAAGGGGCCTGCCATTTAATATCAGATGAGGAGGAATTTCTTCTCTCAGAGGATCATTAGTCTTTTGATTTCTTTTCCACGAAGAGCTTTGGAGGTTGGGTGATTGTATATATTCAAGGCTGAGTTAGATCACGTTTTAATCGACAAGGGAGTTAAGAGTTAGGAGTTGTAGGCGACAGGTTGGAAAATTAAGCTAAGGCCACAACCTCAGCCATGATCTTAGCGAATAGTGGATCAGGCTCAATGGGCTGAATGGCCTCCTCCTATTCCTTGTGATTTTGTGACCTTATGACTGCCTTGACTTGAAGGACTAAGCTCTGGAATTCCCTTCCTAAACCATTCGACCTGTTTCCCTCTCTCTTCTCGTTCAAATCTATTTCATTGACAAGATTTTGATCACCTAGTCTAATGTCGTCTTACGTAGTTCAGGGTCAAAAATTGTTTGATAATGCGCCTTTGATGTTTACTATGTTAATTAAAGATGTTCTTTAGTTATTGTTACGGTATATTTGCAGTAATATTTTAGATCACCAGCATTCAAGGCTTTCTGTTTATCTCTGTAGCCTACATGGTGCCAGTACATTTGCTCCATCATTTGCAGAATCGGTTTGGTAAATTTTCATTTATTTTTCTTCTATTACTTCCTCACATCACATCCCTGAGAGGGTGAAAAGGAGACGTATGCCAAGATTCCAGCAATGTGCTGCTCTACAACTGACTGCTAGAAGGCATATGAAAGCTGTCCAGGTTGGCTAACCCTGCAACTTACTCTTCCATCTTCTTTAAAAGTGTCTGGCAGTGCACATTGTCTCCCGCTAATGATGCAGCTTAGATCAAGAACTCACAGTGTGGTGAGATATATGGCCAAAACCATGTCCTTCCACCCGAGGCCAACACAAATCATCTCAACACACCACCAAAAACCAGCAAGCTTAGAAAAAACAAATGCCAGAAATTGATAGATGCACTGCCAGATGTAGTACTGATGGAATCAGGAAAATACCAGTTTAATCCTCACCTCATTCTCCATTTGGGTGGGCAGACATTAAGGTGCTGCAATTAGTTTCCTTGCCCTAGGATAGATAGAAATAAACTGCTCGGAGGTTCTGCTTATAATTTGTCTTATGGTTTATGCTGGAAAAGTGTGTGCCTATCGAGTGAGGGCAGGATTGGATTCAGTTGTGATGCCCACCATAGTTAATCAGCCTGCCTCTATTCTAGGTCCACACATGAATAGGTTGCTTTTGCAAATTAGCGAGGCACCACTGGCCCCTAACAGAACTGTACCTCAGCAGGGAGAAGGAGACTAAATTATTTTAACTACTTTTGAGCGCTATGTTTATTTCTTGTTAACTTTCAGAAGAAGAGTCCAAGTGATCAGACACATTTTTCCATTTTCAAACCTGGCAGTGTTTCACAAAATATTTTAGCTGACAATATTCCTGTAACTATACTGAATAAAATTATAATTTTTAGAACATAAGATTATGATAATTTATCTTCCTCAGAATATATTTTCTTTTGTTTGGTTCTTTTTGATTGTGTAATATTTACAAAAAATGAGTCTTTGTGGAGTGAAAATGAAAAAAAGTATTCATCGTCATGGATGAAAAGGTAACTTGGTTCTCAAAACGATTAATTTGGAGGTGAAAGCTGCAACATACTTCTTCAAAATGTACATCTCGTTCATTCATTTTTGAGCATGCGGCTGCCAAACCTGCTGTAGCGTTAAACAAAGTACTCCAAATAGCTGCAAGTTTTGCTTCAGTTGGGCTCTACGGCAGCATTGTCACACAACCAAATTTGGTGAAAGATACAAAACGGGGCTTTTAGCAAGCAATCCCCCTTAATCCAATTCTGGCATGCTGCAAGGGATTTCTGAGGTTTGAGAATAGTGACATTTGAAAAGAACAATCCTGTTGAGACGGCTAAGATGCTTCTGTCCCTGCCAAGGCTTGTGGAACCCTATTTTCCATTACCTTGTCAGAACTCATCTCCTGCTGTCACGATGAAGAGATAAGTGTGAAGTGATGGAAAGTGTTGATCAGCTGGTCAGAGAAAGAAGACAGCGGTAAATGGATCAAGGCCTTTTCAAGAAGGATACAGTTGTTCTCAAGCTCTTAATCCCAACTAGTGTGCTTTGGCAGCACGAAGGTTTTACTGGTGCGCTGAGAATACTACAATGTTTTTTTCTGAATTTTTAAAAGCGCTATCATTACGGTATTAGTTTGTAACTCCATAAAATGCAATTCCTTCTAGATTGCCTTTAATCGCTATATGAAATGTTACACAAATACAAAAATTAGGAGAAATAATCTGTTTAGTGCGTATTGACTGAGCATGGTTGCACAAAATGTGTGCAGGGTAGATTTAGTAAACTTTGTTTGGAACAGCACCAATTCAATATGCTTTATTTCGTTGCAATATAGTACATTGCACAGATCTTGATTTGGGACAGCTCTGACCTTCACAACATTGCATAAACATAGGCACAATAGTTTCAATCTGAGTTAACAATGAAAGCTCAGTTGATAGCCATATCTCTAGTATTTTTTGACCTACCCCTTATGTTTAGTCTTCTTTTCCCTTATGCTGTACATTCTATGCATCCCAGGAATGTGAGTTTTTGCTGAGTAGTTTCCTGCAATACAAGTGTGCCTAAACTTCAAAAGTTCTTGTTCAGCTGTAAGGTGTTTTAAGACATTCTGAGGTTGTGGCGAGCACTATAGAAATGCAAGCTCTTTTTTCTATCTTTTATTTCACTTGCACAGACACTGAAGAGCTCAGGCATGTGCTTCAGCACATAATTAATTCCAAATCTCATCCTTAGAGATTAAGGAAGGTGCTAAGCAGAGATCCAGGCATTTGAGGAGGTGGGGGGGGGGGGGGGGGGGGGGAAGTTCCACAAGCATTTTCCTCCAAATTATGCAAGGCTATATATTTCTCCAACTTACTGAAACTAAATGAATGATGCGTCATATGAAACATGATTGCTCCCCCCTCTATGGATGTGGCTAAACTTACCCTTTTTTCATGGGCAGATGTTCCTTTTAAATTTTGAAGAAAATTTTGAAGGGCTAAATCCAAGAATAAGTTAATGATTAGAACCAAGAAAGAAACACGGCACCAGTGAGTTGTCATACATGCCATTAACAAACAGGTTGTCATACACGCCAATTTAAAATACATGCTTGTCCCACAATACTTCACAGTCGAGATGGTGTCTTAAGGACTTTCTCTGTCACATGCATGGTTAGCATATTAATTATTCTCTTCATCCTTTTAGGTATTTTTTTTTGAGGGGGGGGAATCACTTCAGTAACTTAGGCAAAAGTCCTGTTAGTTGTCCTCTCCCTTCCTGTGGAAGAATTCCATCTCCTACCGAGTGCCACTCCCTAACTGCAAGAGTATGATTAGAGATTCAACATCTGGTGAATCACAAGCATGAGCTCTATGGGAGATTCCTTAAATCTGTGCAGATGTTCTCATCTGAGGTGAATGACCATGAAGAACAACACAATTATTTCCCTTGCCATGCTGCCTATGACATGACCACACTGCTATGCTGCTCTTAAAGGGGTTGCATTCCTTTGATTGTTTTTCCCAGTGTTGTATTTTTAAGTTGTGTTTCACTGTGCTGTCTGTAGCATAATCTCACTGTGTACTGCTTTTCGAATTATATGTTTTACTTCACAGTACTGTACACCTATGTAGAATTACATGTATTTACAGAACAGAAACAGGCCATCAGCCCAATCAATCTGAGCCGATGCTTATGTTCAGTTGAACCATACTCCCATCCTTTTTTTAATCTAACAGGATCAGCATTACCTTCTATTCCCCAGCCCCTCATCTGTTTCTCAAGCTCCATCCCACCATTACCCCACAGCGCAAAAATGCATCTATACTATTTGCCTGTGATTTCTTTTTAGGAAACTGTTCATCTTCTGCTCTTCACACTATTATTTTGCTGTTTAACATTTACAACAACGAAACAGCATGAGCGCACTTGAAAACAATTGGATTGTTGCACCTCTACTAACCTCCATTGTCAGCCTGACAGTTATATCACCCTCAGTCGCTGGGCTGATTATTATACTAATACCAATATTATTGGCATATTCATTGAAAGCAGTGAGATTTGGCCTGAACTCAAATCTCCATTTGCCACTAAATTCTAAATCAACACTGGCATAACTACACCTCAGGCTTTGGTCTTACGGTAGAGTCAGTTTGAATAGATGCAGATGCATTGGTGGTGTAAGGTCGCAGTGAATTTGTCACCTGAATTTACACACAGTGCAAAGCATTCTTCCTTTTCCACGTTGGCAAGATAACTCATTATTTCATCCTTCCATGACCACCCACTAGCGTTTCACTCCACTGAATTTATTTATTAATAATTATGCCATGCATCCACATGCTGAATTACAGTGACAGTGTTAAAGTGTAGGCATCTTTTTAAAGAGGCTTATTATAAGCATGTAGTGGAATTGGACAACATACAAACAGATCCACTAATCTGCCCATGGATTACAAGACTAGGTCTCAGCATAAATGAGGTATTATGGATCAGTACCAAATCAGATTTATAACCAGCAATGACCCAATTGGATAATTTCTGGATTGGACCCAATTGGATCATTTGTTTCCATTTTGGACCAGTTTGGCCTGTCTGCAAACTGAGAGTGAAAGTCCAAACATGATATGTTGAAATATAATTTGTTACAGCCCAACTCAGATCCGCTCCTTCATCTCTTTTTCCAGTACATTGATGATGGTATAGATGCAGTTTCCTGTTCTCACCCTGAACTGGAAGATTTTATCAACTTTGTTTGCAATTTTCACCCTCTCGTGACCTTCACCTGGTCCATTTCCAACTCTCCCCTTCCCGTTCTCAGCTTCTCTACCTTCATTTCCGGGTTACTATCTCTCACAGCTGCCTTTACTATGCATCCTCACACCCTGCTTCCTGCATTCCATTATCCAGTTTCTCCATCATCATCACATCTATTCAGATGATGAAATCTTACATAAAAGTACTTCTGATATCTTTTTTCTTCAACCACACTTTGGTTGACAGTACCCTTGATATATCATCAATTCACTGCGAGACTGTGAGAATGAGTGAACATAAGGCTTTATTATCCAGGAACTTGCCTGCCAGTGTCTGCTGTACAAATGAGTGCCGCCCACAGGTGGCCAGTCTATATATCACCCCGGGGAGGGCGGAGCCAGAGGTGGAGCCCTCCGGGGTTCCAGTACAGTCCCTGGAAGTAGATCTTATTATCATTTCCTGGTCATAGGTCGCAGTACTATACAGACAGTTCATATTCAGGTTAATACATTCACCACATTCACCCCCTGTTAAAAAAATCAAGTCCAGCGGGGGTGACGTGGGGGGTCATCAAATATTCAATCTGTCTGGAGGCCGGATCGTTCTTTTAGACCACCTCAGCTCTGGCGGGGCGGCGGGCACGGTTGTTGCAGATGGTGACTCCCGGGGCGTGTTGTCTAGAGCTTCAGTCCGGCGTGTCGGAGACGGTTGAGAGGTGGGGGTAGGCAGGGGGATGGTGGGTGGTGGCAGTGCAGGTGCGGGACAATACAGGAGACCCAGGGGGGTGTAAGGGGCGTGGGGGCTGGCGGTAGGCTGTGGGGGGGGCACGTTGGAAGGGGAACCAGCTGGCGCCAGGTCCCTTAGGGAGACCGCATCTTGCCGTCCGTCCTGGCGCGCGACGAAGGCGTACTGGGGGTTGCCGTGCAGCAGCTGGACCCATTCGACCAGGGGGTCAGTCTTATGGCTCCTCGTATGCTTCCAGAGAAGGACAGGTCCCGGGGTTGCCAGCCAGAATGGAAGCGAGATCCCGGAGATGGACTTCCTAGGGAAGACAAACAAATGGTCATGAGGGGTCTCGCTTGTGACTGTGCAGAGGAGTGATCTAATGGAGTAGAGACGTTGGGGAGGACCTTCTGCCAGCGGGGGATCGGGAGACTTCTAGACTGGAGGGCCAGAAGAATGGCCTTCCATACCGTTGCGTTCTCCCTCTCCACCTGCCCATTTCCCTGCGGGTTATAGCTCGTAGTCCTGCTCGAGGAGACGCCTTTACTAAGCAGGTACTGATGCAGCTCATCACTCATAAATGATGTGCCCCGGTCACTGTGGACGTACGCAGGGAAACCAAACAGTGTGAAGATGCTGTGCATGACCAGTGGCCGAGGTCATGTCGGGGCAGGAGACAGCGAAGGGGAAGCGGGAGTACTTGTCAATGACGGTGAGGAAGTATATATTACGGTTGGTGGAGGGGAGGGGCCCTTTAAAGTCAATACTGAGGCGCTCAAAGGGCCGGGAGGCCTTTACCAGATGGCCTTGTCTGGCCGGTAGAAGTGCGGTTTGCACTCTGCGCAGACTTGGCAGTCCCTGGTCATGGCCCTGACCTGCTCGGTGGAGTAGGGCAAATTGCGGGCCTTAATAAAGTGGGTAAGCCGGGTGACCCCCCCCGGGTGACCGAGGTCATCGTGGATAGCCCGAAGTCGGTCATCTTGTGCGCTGGCGCATGTGCTGCGGGACAGGGCATCTGGGGGTTCGTTGAGCTCCCAGGACGATACTTGATATCGTAATTGTAGGTGGAGAGTTTGATCCTCCACCTCAAGATTTTGTCATTTTAAATTTTGCCCCGTTGTGTGTTGTCAAACATAAAGGCAACCGACCGCTGGTCGGTGACTAGGGTGAACCTCCTACCGGCTAGGTAGTGCCTCCAGTGCCGCACAGCTTCCACTATGGCTTGTGCTTCCTTCTCGACCGATGAGTGTCGGATTATGGAAAGCAGTGGAGTGGCGATCTTCCGGGCGGATTTGGAGCTGGTGGTAGGCAGACTTCAGATCCACCATGGAGAAAACCGTGTATTGTGCAATCTAGTTGACCATCTCTGCAATGCAGGAGAGGGGGTATGCATCCAGTTGTGTGAACCGGTTTATGGTTTGGCTGTAGTCCACTAACATCTGGTTCTTTTCCCCGGTCCTGACAAGTACCACTTGTGCCCTCCAGGGGCTGTTGCTGGCCTCGATGACCCCCTCCCTCAAGAGTCGCTGGACCTCTGACTTGATAAAAATCATGTCTTGTGCGCTGCACCGCCTGCTCCTGGTGGCGACAGGCTTACAGTGGGGGGTGAGGTTCGCGAAGAGCGAGGGGGGGCAACCATAAGGTTCGCAAGGCTACATACCATGAGGGGGGTTAAGGGTCCGCCGAACTGTAGGCTCAGGCTTCGGTGACAGCAAAGGAAGTCTAATCCAAGCAGTAGGGGGGGACAGAGGTGAGGGTGGACGTATAGTTTAAAATGGACGTACTCAGAGCCCTGCATCGTGAGGTTCGTGATACAGTACCCCCGGATCTGTACCGAATGGGTTCCGGAGGCAAGGGAGATTGTTTGGGATGCGGGGTAGATGTGAAGGAAGCAGCGCCTTACTGTGTCAGGGTGAACGGAGCTCTCCATGCTCCCGGACTCGAAAAGACAGGGGGTCTCGTGCCCGTTGACCATCATAGAACTTTTCAGGTGCTTTGGCCGCGACTGGTCAAGGGTGACTGCGCCAAGCTGCGGGTAGCCTGTGTGGTCGGAGATATCAGGGTCACAAAATGGCGGCTCCCATGAGTCGCACGTGTCGGGTTGAGTTGAAGATGGTGACCAGGATGGCCGCCCCATCGGTCGCACGTGTCGGTCGGTGTTGAAGCCGGCGGCCAAGATGGCCACCTCCACGAGTCGCACGAGGCTGATGACACGTCTGGAGAGGCAGGCATGCAGGCACATTGTGGCGTCTGCGGGCCTGTGAGTCCATGGGTCGGGCCTGGTAAGTTTTCACCTTCTGGGCTTTAGGTCGGCCCAGACAGACTCTGGCGAAGTGTCCCTTTTTGCCACAGTCGCTGCACGTCACTGTGCAGGCTGGACAATGCTGCTGGGGGTGTTGACCCTGGCCGCAGATGTAGTACGGTGGTTCCCTGGTCTGGACGGGCAGCTGTGTGGCACAGGCCTGTGACGTAGTCGGGTCTGGTGGAGGCCGCGTCGATGGTGCCCATGAGGGTTCGCTGGGTCTGCGGGGAATGCGCTGAGGCTCTGGTAGGCCACCTCTAACTAGGTGGCTAGTTTTACCGTGTCCTGCAGGTCAGTGGCCCCGTTTTCCAGCAGGCGCTGCCTGACGTAGTTAGACCGGACCTCAGCCACGTAGGTGTCCCGGATCTGCAGCTTCATGTGCTCCTCGGCCTTCACATCCTGATAGTTGCAGTTCCTTGCGAGTAGGGTCAGGTTCTCTAGCTACTCATCCAGCAAATCCCCGGCGCATTGACGGCAAATATGAGGAGGTGCCGCGTGAACACCTCATTTACGGGCTTCACAAAATGTGCCTTCAGAGTCGCGACCGCCGCCTCATACGTGGCAGCTTTCTCTATCATTACGGAGATTCGATGGCTCACCCATGCGTGGAGGAGGCACAACTTGAGGGTTTCGGAGGGAGGCGTTGCAGAGGAGTCGAGAGAGGCCTCAAAACAGCGAAGCCAGTGGGAGAAGATCTCCTTAGCTTCTGTTGCTCGTGCGTCGAGTTCGAGTTTATCTGGCTTTAGAGCAGCTTCCATGGTGATGTCGCTGGATAATGAATTGATAAACGTCAATTCGCTGTGAGCTGTGAGAATGAGTGAACATAAGGCTTTATTATCTAGGAACTTGCCTGCCAGTGTCTGCTGTATAAATGAGTGCCGCCCACAGGTGGCTGGTGTATATATCGCCCTGGGG
Source organism: Scyliorhinus canicula (assembly GCF_902713615.1). NCBI lineage: Eukaryota > Metazoa > Chordata > Chondrichthyes > Carcharhiniformes > Scyliorhinidae > Scyliorhinus > Scyliorhinus canicula. Next base: position 256,027,790 of record NC_052146.1, read on the forward strand.
AGGGTGGAGCCAGAGGCGGAGCCCACCGGGGTTCCAGTACAGTACCTGGAAGTAGATCGTATTGTCATTTCCTGGTCATAGGTCACAGTACTATACAGACAGTTCATGTTCAGGTGAATACATTCACCGCAACCCTCGAACCTATTAGTCCAATTTCACATACTTCCGTTCTCACCCATTGTCCTCCTTCTCAAGACTCTGTTGGTGTTCCGCTTGCTTTCACCTTTAACCTGATCAGCCACAATATTTGACAAATCATCCTCCACCATTTCTGCCACCTCTAATGTAATGCCACCAGAAAGCGTACCTCCTCCTCCCCTCCTCTTTCAGCATTCCCTCCATGACCTCCTGGTCTATTCTTTAATCACCCCCAATACCCCATCCCTTTCCACAGTACCTTGCCATGCAATTGCAGAAGATGCAACATCAGCCTTTTCACCTCCTCCTTCCTCACTGTCCAAAGCCCTAAATTTTCCTTCCAGCTGAAACAGTGATTTATGTGGCCCTCTTTTAAATTTAGTATACTACAGTGCAGTCTGCCCTACATTGTTTTTGCTTTTGGATGCCAGCTTTTAATATCCTGCCATTCACACCTCTTCTAGACACATATTTTGTTTCTTTACCTATACGCGATTTAACGGGGTAAAAATAGGGTCCTGCTTTGGGCACATTTAGCAGGTGTTTCTTGGTGCCTTTAGCGACTCGGGTTTTTTTTGCCCTTAGTGAGGAACGGCACGCCTAGACCACACTTAGTTCATTTCTAGTCAGTGCAGGAGGAGATCAGGGCTCCATATTTAAACGCCGCCCTGATCTCTGGAACCCCTCAGACTCCCCACTGCAGCCTCCGCAACCCCCTCCCAATACCCCAACTTACCTGTTAGGGTAAGGTTAGGTCCACGAGCTCCCCTCAACCCAATTCATAAGGGCAGGGCACCCCCAGGCTCGATCCCAGGCATGGGCTATCACCTAGGCACTGCCAGCCTGGTACCCTGGAAGCACCCCTGCCAGCCTGGCTTTGCCACCCAGGAACCCTGGCAGTGCCACCCAGGAACCCTGGCAATGCCAAAGTGCATGTGTGTCAGCAGGTGTGCCAGGGTACCATTCTTCCCAGAGTCCAAACACCCAGGGGCGTCTAGTGACCTCCCCCCACCCTTCTCAAGGTTCCATTACACCTAGTCAATGTTTGTGTGGACCAGTGCTAAACAGCGCCATGGCGAGGTCTCCCAGGCACAGTCATTCGTTCTCTGGCTTTAGGAGCATGGGTGCAACCTGTTTAAATAAGCTTAATTGCTCATTTAATTATGTACATCTGGATCTCAGCCAGCCGAAGTCTCGCAAGATCTTGTTGGATCTCGCAAGGCATTCTGAACGGGCAAATCCCGCGAGAGGCCTCTTGCTCGATTTACCGGCCTTGTCGCATCACCAAGTGGGGCACGACAAGGCCGTTCGATCGTGCCTATGACTCACTTTGACTTTGCACCACCAACTTTTTCGCCATTTAATCACTCCAGTCTTGCACCCTATCTCTTTTGTTCTCTATCCACTTTACACTTGCTTAAAACGTGTTACATTTCTAACTTTCCCAGTTCTAATGAATGGTCATCAATGTAAAACTGTGGGCACAATCTTGTTGTGGTATCGGGGATCTCGCCTACTGAGTCAGTGAGAATTCCATGCTGCCTCTTTTTGGGAAGGCCCACTGAACCACAAGCCAATCAAGCAGTGGTGAGGCCAGCAACGGGTCTTCCACTGGAAACAAGACCGCAGGGGCAAAGAATTCTCATCTATTGAGAGCTGCCGGCTAATCAGTGGCCGACTGTTTTTGTACTAATCAGTGCCGCCACACCTCCCAGAATCGTAGAGTGACACAGGCCACAGATAAGTAATGTGGGGAGGGGGTGCTTTGCAGAGTGAGGGTTGCTGAGAGGGGTGGTTGGAGTGGATGGGCATTGGCAAAATCTCCCCACACCATTCCACCCCCCCCCCCAACTTCCTGATGTCAGGTCCTTTGATCAGGCACAGTGTCTTTTTTTGCATGCCACATGTCAAAGGGCCCACCACGCACTTGTGTAACACCAGGGGCTGTGGTAAGTGGTCATTAATTAGTCACATAAGGGCCTCAATAGTTGGTGGGGCAAGAAGGTTGACCATGGGCCTTCCTAACCAGAAATTATCTCAGGCTGAGGCAGAGTTCTGGTACGCCACAAACCTGGCATGCCACAGCCTCAGAAATCAGTGGAGGCTGGGTTGTTGAATATATTTAAGGCTGAGTTAGACAGATTCTTGACCTACATGGGAATCCAAAGCTATAGGAGCAGGCAGGAAAGTGAAGGCCACAATCAGATCAGCCATAATCTTACTGAACGGTGGAGCAGGCCTAAGGGGCGGAATGGTCTTCCCGTGCTCCTGTTTCTTATGTTCTTATGGGGCACCTTCTTAACCACCATTCATCAACCTCCCATGCCCCTGCAATCCAATACTATATAACCAACAAAATACATGAAGAAATGAGCCATTACAAAGTTTACACATTGCATTAATAATAAAGCACATCATATAATAATATATTATGCTTGAATAAAATAGCTTATTTGCACAGGGCTCTTGGCTCAGCATTGAATCCAAGAGGCATGCATTAATCCACTTTGATTTCTCGTGCACACAACATGACAGAATAGGAGCAACTGGAGTTGTGTGCTGTTTTTCTGACATAAGTGTGAGAAATCAAGAAATCACTCCTCATCTTGTTTTTGTTTTTCTTTATATATCACTTTGTTGGTTCAACATTCTGTGTTTGATGTGCAATTGGTTGCAGATATATCTTCTGTTCGCTTTTTCTCTTAAAAGTCAATCCACAGCCAAACACCCTATAGAGACAATGGACCAGCCTGCTCAGGAGCTGGAGGTACTGTGCTCGGAATTAGCCATCTTACTTCAACCTATACTTCTTCACGTGTCTCCTGGTCTGTCTTTTATTTTAGGTGACGATGATACATCATCAGCTTTCCCAACTCCCTCTCCCAAGGCAGGCGCAACATCAACAAACTGTTAAAAGGCTGCTCGTCATCCTTAAAACTTTCTTGTGACTGAGGAGGGGGACAATGACTGGAGCCATGGTCCTTGTGAGAACTGCTTCATTCAGTGAAGGAGCTTTGGATGTCCTCTATAAAGTTAAGGACTCCTATTAATTATAGGTCAGTGTCAGTACAGCCTGAATGGAGGTGGTAGAATGAGTTACTGCAATCTCCTGTACTTTGTAGTGGGGAGCAGGGGAAGAAGAAATGCTCTTGTCTCAGAAAGTTGCCACAGTAAATGTACTTGTAGTTTCTGTGTTTTATGATGTTACCTTAAATTTATCTTCGCTCACTGCAATCCTGTGCTGTATTGCACACAGAGAATCATAATGCTCTGGTAGCAGTGTATGTGTTTTCTAAATGCACAGCCATGCCGGCATTTACTGGGACATTTTGCACGCACCCTGCATCTCATGGGGTAGGGATGATCCACTACCCCATGGAACTTACAGAATATGAGCTCCCCCGATAAGGGGCTGGGGGACCCTTAACACTGTCCATGTGCTTTAGTATAAATAGAGTCGGCCAGTCAGGCGCCAACTAGAGATGAACCAGTAGGGAATTACTGGAGCTGTACATAATTGTCAAAGTATTAAATAAAATAAGTTTTGTTTTCTCTACAACTTGATGTGGACTTCTTTCGTTGTCCCTTACAAAACTGGCGATGAGGATGAAGACTTATTCGCTATCGGCGCTGTTCAGCCACCTCCCCATATTTCTTATATATAGGTTGGAAATGTTTTTTCATCATGTGTCTTTCAGATGTTTGGACATGTTTGATGCCGGACAGGAAGATTGGAATTAGAATGCGCACTGGATGAGGTACTTTTTCGGGGCCAATAATATCACGGAGAACAACCGCCAGTTACTCATTTTGTTTACTGCCTGTGGTGCACATAGGTTCGGAATGATATGTCGCCAACAAGCTCAACTTCACCATCAATTCCTCCAAGCGGGCAAACCGTCCCTCTACAAACAAATTCCCGAACCTTTCAAGTCCTTACTCTTCCCACACCCCAAACATGGCGTCAATCTCGACAGCTCAAATATGTGATCGGCACAGATAGGGGCCAACTTCGACATAGTGCCAAGCTTAAAATGCTCCCTGAATTGTCTCCACATCCGTAAAGTGGACACGACCTCCAGTTTTACTGCCAACAACTTAGCCAGCATCTTGGCATCCACATTTAACAGTGAGGTAGGCCAGTATGACCTACACTCAGTTGGGTCCTTATCCTTCTTCAACAGTAGTGAAATAGAGGCCTGTGAAAATGTAGCAGGCAGGGACCCCATGACAGAAAGACGTTAAACATATCTACCAGCAACAGGACCAACCTATCTGCAAACTTTTTATAGAATTCCACTGGAAACACTTCAAGCTCAGGCGTTTTACCCGTATGTATTCGCCCAATACTGATAAAAATCTCCTTGGAGCCTAACAAGGCCTCCATTCCTTCCCATCTCTTATCCCCCAACACTGGAAACTCCAACCCATCTAAAAATGCCGACATGTCCGCCGCCGCCCCCCCCCCCCCCCCCCCCCCCCCCAACGAGGGTTCCGACTGACAGAGATTCTTGTAAAAAGCTTCAAATGCAGCGTTAACTTTATCAGATAGGTTTGGTGGAAACCAAACTATCACTCGCGTCTCTAACCTGAATAATCTCCCAGGAGGCCATCTGGCTGATGGCTGTCCTCCACATATTCATCAAAGACCCCCCTCGAGTGCCATAACTGTTTCACCAACAGGTGAAACTGTGTCTGCGGCTTTTTCCTGCCCACCAGAAGCTCCAGGGTAGGGTCACACAGGTACCTGCGGTCCACCTCCAAGATATCATCTACCAACCTTTGCCAATCCACCCTCACCTCCCTCTCCATATGCATCTTGTACAATAATCTCTCCTCTAATTATCGCTGTCAAAGATTCCCAAAGCATGAAGGGCGATACAGAATCACTCCTGTCGAATTCTACATATTCACCAATGGCCTTGGACATGCGCCCGCCAAACCCCAAATCCACCAACAACCCTACATCTATGGTGGGCGCTGTGTGTGGCCAACTTCAAAACCAAATCTATTAGATGTGTGGTATGATCCCAGATAACAATGGTCACGTATTCTGCCTTCCACACCCAAGGGAGAAGGGACCTACCCACCAGAACAAAGTCAATCCTGGAATACATCTTATGTACTGGGGAGAAGAACGAGAATTCCTTGCCCACTCCCAGGTGCATAAACCACCACTGATCTGCCCCAACCTCGCCTGTTCCATAAACGCTAACGGAGCCTTCCCCACCCCCAAGAGCGCCAACGATTTTGGCCGAGTACAGTCCATATTCGTATCCAGCAGGCATATCAGTTGGTGTGTATCCAAATCCGGAATGGAAACCAACAGCTTCCTAATTAATGCTGTATCATCCCAGTTTGAGGCATATACATTACCTAATCCTACCAACCTACCCGCCAAAGACCCTGTGACCATCACATACCTACCGTATGGGTCCGCCACAAGCTTGTCTGCCGATAACGGGACCTGTTTGCTGATTAAAACTGTAACCCCCCACCGAGTCCTACCGTCGAAGCCCAAGTGAAAGACATTGGTCACCCACCCCTTCCGCAACCTGGTCTGGTCCCTCACCCACAGATGTGACTCCTGCAAAAATACCGCATCAAACCTCAGAATCTTTATGTGTGAGAAAACTCTTGACTTTTTCACTGGGCCCCCCAATCCCCTTACGTTCCAAGTGAATAACTGAACTGGGGTCTCCTACCTCCCTCCCACAAACCAGAGTCAGCCATTTCCACTGCAAAGGATTATCAGGAGCCTGTCCAGAGGACGTAGTCCCAAGACCCACCCAAGATGGCCACCAAACTAACCAAAAAAATTAAACAAAAAAAAACACAGTCACCGTTAGAAAACGAACACCCCTCCCCTACACAAACCCCACACAAACATCCATATTGATTACATTCCCAAGAACAATACCTCCTCCTAACCATCCCCAAACCCCAACCATACAAAAACACTAGCTCATTAAAATCACAAAAACAGGTTCAACAGGCCACAGCCCCTCCCCCACCTTGCTCCCGTTCGCTAGCTAATGATTTACTGCTAGTGAGGTAGCCCCTGCCCAGGACTGAAAAAAGAGAAAGAAACACCCCTACCCGCCCCGATTACAAAAATACAACAACATTTAACACCTCTACCAAGAGCAAGATTCCACCGAGAGCCATAAGAATAGAGAAAAACTGCCTTAAACCAAACAGTTAGCCACCCACCTCCCAACATACGACATATCAATAACAACCCAATTGAAACCTAAAAATAAAGAAATAACAACAACGATATACAAAATACCTCAAAACCCTATAATAAGTTCGCACAGAGCCCATTTAACTCGATCTCAGTCCATGCTCTTTAACAAAAGCTTCAGTCTCCTCCGTAGTATTGAAGTAATGGGCCCTTGATCCAAAGGTAACATGCAGCCTCACAGGGGACACCAGTCTAAACCTCACCCCACCCTTGTACAAAGTTGTTTGAGTTTTGTTAAAGGCTACCTGCATCTCCGCAGGTTCTGCACCGACATCCTGGTCTATTCGAATGTGGTTTCCTTCCCAGCTCAGATCACAATTTTCCTTGGCCCACTTCAAGACCTGCTCCTTCTCCTGGACGTTGTGAAATCTTACCATAACCACTTGTGGTGGCTCATTCGCCTGAGGCTTCGGGCGGAGTTTTCAATGGTCCCTATCCAATTCTGGAAGGGAGGCTACTACCACCCTCCCCAATCATCTTACCAAACATCTTCAAAATTTACGCAACTGGATTTGGGCCCTCCAAACCCTGCAGAAATCCCACAGCTCTGAGGTTTTGTCGCCTTGATCAATTTTCCAGGTCATCCACCTTCACCCTCAGGTTTTTATTCTTCTCTCCCACCACGAAGATCTCAGCCTCCAGTGAGGCAATTTGGTCACTGTGCTTCAACCTAGCCACCTCCACCCCCTTCAACACCCCGCCATGCTCCTTCACAGCTTCTGAAGTCTTCTCCAACTTTTTGTGGACATGGCCCAACGCCTCTTCAATCGATTTACGGAGAGTATCAAACATCACTCCCCATTGCCTCTCAAAGTGTACTTCATATTGCTTCTCAGATTCAGTAGCCAGTACTCCAGCTAACATGTCTGCCGTGATTGGGGTGGTCACACCTGCCGGAGCCGCCGTAACTTCATTGCAGTGTTAATGTAAGCTTACATGTGACACTAAAAGATTATTATTATTATCTTCCTGGCTGATGCTCAACGCAAAGCATCTGAGTCAGTTGAAGAATTTCCACCCGCAGACTTCTTAGATAGATAGATAGAGAAATACAGCACAGAACAGGCCCTTCGGCCCACGATGTTGCGCCGAACCTTTGTCCTAGGTTAATCATAGAATTTTGGACAATTTGTCATGGCCAATCCACCCAACCTGCACATCTTTGGACTGTGGGAGGAAACCGGAGTACCCGGAGGAAACCCACGCAGTCACGGGGAGGATGTGCAGACTCCACACAGACAGTGACCCAAGTCGAAATCGAACTTGGGACCCTGGAGCTGTGAAGCAATTGTGCTATCCACAATGCTACCGTGCTGCCCTTAAGAAGTTAACCTACACTCCCTTATTCTACCCGAATCCAAGTACCTATCCAATAGCCGCTTGAAGGTCCATAAATTTTCCGACTCAACTACTACCACAGGCAGTGCATTCCATGCCCCCACTACTCTCTGGGTAAAGAACCTACCTCTGACATCCCCTCTATATCTTCCACCATTTATCTTAAATTTATGTCCCCTTGTAATGGTGTGTTCCACCCGGGGAAAAAGTCTCTGACTGTCTACTCTATCTATTCCCCTGATCATCTTATAAACCTCTATCAAGTCGCCCCTCATCCTTCTCCGTTCTAATGAGAAAAGGCCTAGCACCCTCAATCTTTCCTCGTATGACCTACTCTCCATTCCAGGCAACATCCTGGTAAATCTCCTTTGCACCTTTTCCAAAGCTTCCACATCCTTCCTAAAATGAGGTGACCAGAACTGCACACAGTACTCCAAATGTGGCCTGACCAAGGTTTTGTACAGCTGCATCATCACCTCACGGCTCTTAAATTCAATCCCTCTGCTAATGAACTCTAGCACACCATAGGCCTTCTTCACAGCTCTATCCACTTGAGTGGCAACTTTCAAAGAACAATGAACATAGACCCCAAGATCTCTCTGCTCCTCCACATTGCCAAGAACCCTACCATTAACCCTGTATTCCGCATTCAGATTTGTCCTTCCAAAATGGACAACCTCACACTTGTCAGGGTTAAACTCCATCTGCCACTTCTCAGCCCAGCTCTGCATTCTATCTATGTCTCTTTGAAGCCGACAACAGCCCTCCTCACTATCCACAACTCCACCAATCTTCGTATCATCTGCAAATTTACTGACCCACCCTTCAACTCCCTCATCCAAGTCGTTAATGAAAATCACAAACAGCAGAGGACCCAGAACTGATCCCTGCGGTACGCCACTGATAACTGGGCTCCAGGCTGAATATTTGCCATCCACCACAACTCTCTGTCTTCTATCGGTTAGCCAGTTTGTTATCCAACTGGCCAAATTTCCCACTATCCCATGCCTCCTTACTTTCTGCATAAGCCTACCATGGGGAACCTTATCAAATGCCTTACTAAAATCCATGTACACTACATCCACTGCTTTACCTTCATCCACATGCTTGGTCACCTCCTCAAAGAATTCAATAAGACTTGTAAGGCAAGACCTACCCCTCACAAATCCGTGCTGACTATCCCTAATCAAGCAATGCCTTTCCAGATGCTCAGAAATCCTATCCCTCAGTACCCTTTCCATTACTTTGCCTACCACCGAAGTAAGACTAACTGGCCTGTAATTCCCAGGGTTATCCCTATTCCCTTTTTTGAACAGGGGCACGACATTTGCCACTCTCCAATCCTCTGGTACCACCCCTGTTGACAGCGAGGACGAAAAGGTCATTGCCAACGGCTCTGCAATTTCATTTCTTGCTTCCCATAGAATCCTTGGATATATCCCGTCAGGCCCGGGGGACTTGTCTATCCTCAAGTTTTTCAAAACGCGCAACACATCTTCCTTCCTGACAAGTATCTCCTCAAGCTTATCAGTCTGCTTCACGCTGTCCTCTCCAACAATATGGCCCCTCTCATTTGTAAATACTGAAGAAAAATACTTGTTCAAGACCTCTCCTATCTCTTCAGACTCAATACACAATCTCCCGCTACTGTCCTTAATCGGACCTACTCTCACTCTAGTCATTCTCATATTTCTCATAGTTGTAGACTTTTTTGACATACCTCCACACAGGAAGAGTTTGTCCACCAAAACACCCTGGGAATTGGGCAAAAAGGGCCAAAAAAGAATTACCCTGGCGGGGGCTACCTAATACACAACCTTCTCCTACCGGATGTCCCTGAACCAAAAATACATATTGAGGCTTGGCTGAGTGCCCAGAAATCGATCAGCCTGTTGAAACACCTGATCCTCAGGGAAAACATTGTTGATTGACAGCTCTGTTTGTCTGATCTCAGCTGTCAAATTTAACAATGTCTATTTTCACACGACAAAGAGATTTCAATTGCTTGCAGTTCCAGCTGTTGAAACGTGAAATTGCCTGGATGATTGATACTTTTATTAGGCTGCAGTAAAAATTATTTTTTTTAAAGAAAATGTGAAATTATCAATGATTGACTTAATTTTAGAGGTTTCATTTACATACTCTATTTTCAGTATAGGGTTATACACAATGCATAGTGGGTCAATGGGCATGGAAGTTGGCATGGGGGCATAAGAGGCCAAAGGGGTTGTTTGGGGAGCGGGAATTTTGAACCAAAAACTGATCCAAAAGAGAAGACTGAAGAGAATTGATCTTCTGACCCTTTGGAATCAGAAGAGGAGAACTCAGAGCATTCTGAGGAACTTGTTGCCCCCTTGAAGGATTCTGAGAAGAAGCTTCTGAAGAGCAATTATTTTTAACTTCAGGAAAGTCGGTCAGAGCTGTATCATCCACTGCTGTATCAGAGATTGTGGTGGGATTCTCCCTCCGTCCCACCAGCCGGCCAATGGGGTTTTCCATTATGGGCAGCCCCACACGTGGGTGCGCTGCCGGCTCAATGGAGAATCCCAACAGCGGAGAATCCAGCCCCCGAGATTTCAATTAGATGACAAAGGAAAAAAATGACCAACTTCCTGTAAGACTGTCAGGAGAGGAAGAGAGGTGATTTCCCTATGATACCTCAGGGAAACTGTTTACTTTCTGTCGGCAGTGCTAAGAGAGCCACACCTCTCTCTCTATAGGAGGTTGCTGCACTATGGGCAATATGAAGAATTGCTGATAATATCGAGACAAGACAGCCTTCTATAATGAGAGGAATTTCTATAGATTACTAACTTTGGACAAGATTGCTGGACTGGATACTGCCATGTGCGCTGACCGTCAGCTCTGAAGGAAAGAAGACGTTCAACTAGGACTGAAGTATGGGTGCCAATTGGCTTTCACCCTGGGAAGGTACCAGCCCTTGAGCCTTGTAATCCTCTATGGACACTAATCTGGACTCCGGCAAAGCAGCCTCTGTGAAAGATTTTTCATGGACAACAGGAGAGCAAGTGAATAATACATCGGTAGATTCAATGGAACTAAGATCTGAATGCTGCTCAGCCACTAAAAGCACAGATGATTCTTCTGAAGAGACTTTAGAAGGTGCATCCATCAAGTAGAAAGATTAATCATTCCCCAGGAACTCAACCTCCAAGAGATCACACAGTACTGCAAGAGGTTTTTCCAAATCACTCTTTAGCAAGAGCCAATTCAAATGCAGCAGATCTTCATGGAGACGATCATCATTTGCTGCAGTACCTTCTGCGGCTGCCATCTCTGACCTTACTTTATGAAGAACGGAGAAATTCATAACTTTCAGGTCTCTCCTGGGTTGAGTGGATAGTGTATTTGTGAAAGAAATGAACTTACTGCTGAGTATATAAACTTCCTCAGCTTCTAAAGACTGAATTTCCATTGTATCTTAATAAAATGTTAAAGAGTGTTGCACGACAGTGAGTCATTGAAATGATGAACATGATTTGGTTTCTCTAAGATTCCTAGAAGTATGCCAACATCACTACTCAACGAGGATGTACATTGATTGTGAAGAACATGGAGTGAATCAACGATCTGCCTCCCTACGTAGCTAAGAGGAAATTATTTTGTTTTGTGTTGCTTGTAACTGCCTTTGATTAGAAAGCCAATGCTGCCTGAACTTTGTAATTTGATTTTTTTTTAATTCATTCACAGAATGTGGGCTTCACTGGCTCGGCCAGCATTCATTGCTCAGCCTACCTTTGATAGATGAAGGGTCATTGGCTAAAACCAATCAAGGAAAACTGCTCATACGTTAACAGGAGATCCAGTACTGATTTTAAAAGTAGTACTGAAGACTTGAACTTGGACTGTTACTGACCAGTAGTTTGGAATAAGACTATTTTTTTCATGAAGGCCTTCTCAACCTCACCCCTTGCCTGAGGTGTTATGATCCTCAGGTTAAATCATCACTATTCAGCTCTCCCCCTCAAAGGGGAAAGTAGCCTATGGTCATCTGGGATGTTGGCGATATTACCTTTATCTTTTTTTACTTACCCTAGGAACTCTCAAGAGCCATTATTTTCTGGACTTTCCATTTCTTGGAAGGAATGTGTTTCATGTGTTTGCTGGTCTGTGAGTTGGATTAAAATTACTGGATTTGCAGAAGTGCTTAAAATGCCCAGTTTTGCCACACTGAAAGCATTCCGTGCTGGGCAGTTTGGCATCTATGCAGGATTTTCACTTCAAAACACAGACATCACAAAATGGCTGCTGGTGTCAAGATTCCCGTCCTTTCAATTTGTTTGGCAGTCTTTCATATGGGTGGGACTGCTGCCTGGTGTCTATCTATGGATTCATATGAGTCTCAGTGTTGGCACAAATTATCACCTGATTAAATGCTCAAAGCTCAGCTTTCCTCCCATTCTGGACTGCTTGATCCAGTGTAAGATCATCTTTGGTCTGCAGAAAGTTGGAGAGTTATTTATTCCAAACTCCCAGGACTTTATGATTATAGATCAGGGGTGGGCAAACTACGGCCCGCGGGCCGCATGCGGCCCGCCAAAGGTATTTCTGCGGCCCACCAAGTCATTAAAAAAAAAAAAAAAATTTTTTTTTTTCATTTTTTTTTTTTCATTTTTTTTTTAAGGTTAATGGGGGGGGGGGGGCTGTTGAGTTACTTACTGGTATAGGGTGGATACGTTGACTTGAGTAGGGTGATCATTGCTCGGCACAACGTCGAGGGCCGAAGGGCCTGTTCTGTGCTGTACTGTTCTATGTTCTATATGAGGTGCCCAGAATCATAACCGGGTGAAGTAATTATTTTACTTAATATACTATGCGGCCCTTTGTGAATTGTGAATTTCTGAATGTGGCCCTTGCACGGAAAAGTTTGCCCACCCCTGTTATAGATTAACTTGTCTTTCAACACCTTGTATCCACAAGAACTAGCTAGATGACACAGGTCGGTTAGGAATAATTCAATTGAGTCCACAGGTTGTTGTGAGCGCTGGTTAACAAATGCTCTTTAATTACAAAATTTTGCTTTGGGCTAAATTGGTGTCATAGGTTTTAATAATGGGATCAGAATCCGCAGTGGACTCCTGTACACCTGCCTTTAGAGAACATTGTCTGCTATTGGACTAACTACATAAAGAAAGGAACTAACTTGAAGCTTTGGCTCTGTTTCATGAAGATCTGACTGGTACCAGAGAAAATGGTGTCTCCATAATTCCCACTGCTGGTCTCCCTGCGGACCCTTAAGGCAGTCAAATGGAGGCACCCTCGATGGCCTGCACACCAGTCATCGGATCAGTGGGATTTAGTCCAGTAGGTCAATCAAAATGGAGGGGAAATCCCCTCCGCTGAATCAGTTTTGACCACAGTTGTGAACACAGACCCTCTTCGTAGCCTGGAACCCCTGGCCTGCCACAGGAGACTACTTCAATTGAGATGGTGGCTGCCAAATCTAGCAGGGTGCCACTCTGCGAGTGGTAAAATGTCAGTGACAAAATGGCGGCAATGCCACAGCATTGCTCCTAATTGAGGCCTTTATTGGCTGGACACCTCAGGGCAAACAAACCTATTCCCAGCACACACCAGGGGAGGTTCCCTGGTGGCACAACAGCATTGGGAAGCCATCTTGATGCAGTATTCGCCCCAAAAAGGAGTGGGAAAAAAAATTACAAGTTCAGTAAATAGAAGTTCTTCCCATAGAAATTGGGTCTTACTCAATGAGGTGTCTGCAATTAGTAATTCTATAGCCTGGATCTTTCAACAACAGCAACAAATTTTCATATGTTCATTGCTGTTGTTCATTGAGTTTCTGAGGAAATTCCAAGGGTATCTTCAATTAAGAGTGCAGGAGAGCAAGTCAGAAAAACATTGGGAATACAGAAAAATGAGGTGTCAACCTGGTGAAGTTACAACACAGGACTCCTTGTGTGCTAAACAGCATACGCAGCAAGGAATAGACACAGCTAAGCTATTCACAATAAACACATCAGACCTAAGGAAAGGCAGTGGTGTCGTGGTATCATCACTAGACTTGCAATCCAAAGTCATTCTCTGGGGACCTGTGTTCGAATCGCATCACAGCAGATTGTGAAATTTGAATTCAATTTAAAAAATCTGGAATTAAAATTCTAAAGATGACCATGGAACCATTGCTGATTGTCAAAAAATCTTTAGGGAAGGGAAATCTGTCATCCTTACATGGTCTGGCCTACATGTGACTCCAGACCCTCTCTGGTTTACTAGTCTAGTGACAAGACCACCATGCGACTGCCTCCCCTACTCTACACTGATGGCTATACACACACAGGGCGCGATTCTCCGCAAATGCGGCGAGTTGTAAAGGCTGCCGTGAAACTGGCCGTGTTTCACGGCAGCCTCCGCACCCCCTCCCGGGACCCGAATCTGCCCCCCCCCCGGGCGGGGCTAGGAGCGGGGCCCCGTGAACCACGGCATCGCGGCCTTAGCGACCGTCGCTAAGTCCGCGCGCCAAGCGTCACGCCGACTGACGCGCACGATGACGTCAGCCACGCATGCGCGGATTGGACGGCTCCAACGCGGACTGATCCTGCGGGGCAGCGGAGGGAGAAAGAGTGCGTCCGTTACGGACGCACTGCCCGCGATCAGTGCCCACCGATCGCGGGCCCATGCCACCCTTGGCACGGCCGTGGTACTGCCGTGCCAATCGGGGCCCTCGATGCCCAGAACGGGCATGTTGCAGGTGTGTTTGCTGCCGTACAAACGGCCGTAAAGGCCTGGAAACTCGGCCCATCGGCCTGGGGAGAATCGCTGTTCGCCGTAAAAAATGGCGAGCAGCGATTCGTGTCGTGGGGCGGCCGTGGGGGGTGGAGAATAGCGGGAGGGCGGGAAAAATGTCGGGGACACCCTCCCGCTATTCTCCGACCCATCGTGGACAGCGGAGAATCGCGCCCACGGTGTTTCATGAAGTTACCTTTTTTTCTATTCCTTCATGGGACATAGGTGTTGCATTTATTGCCCTTCACGGGGCATTGTTAAGAGTCAACCATATTGCTGTGGGTCTGGAGTCACATGTAGGCCAGACCAGGTAAGGATTGTTTCCTCCAGTCACCATTGAACTTTCGGTGAACTGGCCGGCTGACCATGTGGCACTGATCTTTTATACAGCAGCTTCCGGGGGAGGAGTCCTGGAAGAGCCAAGGGAGAATCCCCGTACAACTCGAGCATTCCCAGAGCTACTACCCCTGGAGGACAGGTAGTGCAACTGCACTTACGATACAGACACATGTATATACAGATTATAATCCGGTGTGAATCACATTCACCACATTCACCCCCTGTGAAAAAAATCGAGTCCAGCGGGGGTGGTGGCTCACAGAGTTAGTCTGTCCGGTGGATGAATTGTTCTATTCGATCTGCGGAGCACCGGGGTTGCAGCCTCTTGCGGTGGCTGTGTGGGTGTTGAGAGCTGGGGTACGATGGCAGACTCCGGGGCGGGACTCGTCCAAACTTTATACACCTCTGGCTCGACTGGGGGAGCTGGGAGCGCTGGGGGCGGGCTGGTTCTGGCGCGTGGAACCGGTGGGGTGAGCTTGCAGAATCGGGGGCGCGAGGGGGCGGCAGCACAGGGAACGGGGTAAGGGGTTCCTCAGCGGGGGTAGGGGGGGGCTGGATCCAGCGGGTGCCCGGTCCCGAAGGGATACTGTGTCCTGGCGACCGTCCGGGAACTCCACGAATGCGTACTGGGGGTTGGAATGGAGGAGGTGCACCTTTTCAACAAGGGGGTCAGTTTTGTGCCCCCCGACGTGCTTCCTCAGGAGGACCGGGCCTGGTGTCCTCAGCCACGCCGGATGTGAGACTCCCGTGGTAGTGCCCCTAGAAAAAATGAAGAGTCGCTCGTGAGGGGTTTGATTTGTAGCTGTACAGAGGAGGGATCTGATTGCGTGGAGCGCGTCTGAGAGAACTTCTTGCCATTGGGAGACTTGGAGTTTTCTAGACCGGAGTGTCAGTAGGACGGTCTTCCAGACCGTTGCGTTCTCCCTCTCCATCTGCCCGTTCCCCCTGGGGTTGTAACTGGTAGTCCTGCTCGAGGCGATGCCCTTGTCGAGCAGGTACTGACGCAGCTCGTCGCTCATAAAGGACGAACCCCGGTCACTGTGCACGTAGCTGGGGAAACCGAACAGGATGAAGACACTGTGCAGGGCCCTAATGATTGTGTGGGAGGTCATATCAGGGCATGGAATGGCAAAAGGGAATCGGGAGAACTCGTCGATGATGTTGAGGAAATAAATGTTCTTGTTAGTGGAGGGGAGTGGCCCTTTGAAATCGATCGCAAGGCGTTCAAAGGGCCCTGTCTGGTCTATAGAAGTGCGGTTTGCACTCTGCACAGATCGGGCAGTCCCTGGTGACCGCTGTTACCTCCTCGTTGGAGAAAGGCAGGTTTCGGGCTCTGATGTAGTGGGCGAGCCGGGTGACCCCTGGATGGCAGAGGTCAACGTGGATGGCTTTCAGACAGCTGATCTGCGCGCTGGCGCATGTCCCACGGGATAGGGCATCCGAGGGCTTGTTGAGCTTCCCCGGTCGATATTTAATATCGTAACTATAGGTGGAGAGTTCGATCCTCCACCAAAGATTTTATCATTTTTTATTTTGCCCCTTTGCGAGTTGTCAAACATAAAGGCAACCGATCGTTGGTCGGTGATGAGGGTGAACCTCCTACCTGCGAGGTAGTGCCTCCAGTGACGAACAGCCTCCACGATGGCTTGTGCTTCCTTCTCGACTGAGGAGTGTCGGAGTTCTGAAGCGGATAGGGTACGGGAGAAATATGCAACGGGCCTCCCTGCCTGATTTAAAGTGGCTGCTAGAGCTACCTCTGAGGCGTCGCTCTCAACCTGAAAGGGAGTGGATTCATCCACCGCCCGCATGGCTACTTTGGTGATGTCCTCCTTGATGCCGTCGAAGGCCTGGCGAGCCTCGGCTGACAGGGGAAATCGTGTGGCCTTAAAGAGTGGGCGGGCTTTGTCCACATATTGAGGGACCCACTGGACGTAGTATGAGAAGAACCCCAAGCACCGTTTGAGGGCCTTGGGGCAATGAGGGAGGGGGAGTTCTAAGAGTTCTAAGCATGCAGTCCGGGGTGGGCCCAGGATTCCGTTCTCCACGACATAGCCGAGGATGACCAGTCTGTTTGTGCGGAAAACGCATTTCTCCTTGTTATAAGTGAGATTTAATTTCTGTGCCGTTTGGAGAAAACGGTGGAGGTTGGCGTCATGGTCCTGCTGGTCATAGCCGCAGATGGTAACATTGTCCAGATACGGAAACGTGGCCCACAGCCCGTACTGGTCTACCATTCGGTCCATTGCTCGTTGGAACGCCGAAAGGGACCCGGAGGAAATGGAAGAGGCGGCCATCGGCCTCGAATGCCGTGTAGTGGCGGTCCTCCGGGCGGATTGGGAGCTGGTGGTATGCAGACTTCAGATCCACCGTGGAAAATAGCCTATATTGGGCGATCTCGATTAACCATGTCTGCAATTCTGGGGAGGGGATACGCGTCTAGGAGCGTAAAGCGATTTATGGTCTGGCTATAGTCGACGACCATGCAAAATTTTCCCCGGTCTTGACGACCACCACCTGAGCTCTCCAGGGCCTATTACTGGCCTGTATGATCCCCTCACTGAGCAGCCGTCGGACCTCCGATCGGATAAAGACCCTATCCTGTAGACTGTATCGCCTGCTGCGAGTAGCTACTGGCTTGCAATCTGGAGTGAGATTGGCGAAGAGCGGAGGGGGGGGGGGGGGGGGGGGGGAGATGCGCAGCGTGGTTAGTCTGCAGATAGTGAGTGGGGGCAGGGGCTCGCCGAAGCTGAGGGTGAGGCTCTTGAGGTTGCACTGGAAATCCAGGCCTAATAAGAGTGGCGCGCAGAGGTCGGGCAGGACATAAAGTTTAAATTTAGAATAACTAGCGCCTCGAATTGTGAGCGTAGCAACGGTGCGTCCTTGGATTTGGACTGAGTGGGAGCCCGAAGCGAGGGCGATAGTTTGGCTCACCGGAAAAATAGAAAGCGAACAGCGTCTTACCAGCTCTGGATGTATAAAGCTCTCGGTGCTCCCGGAGTCAAAGAGGCATGGCGTGCTGTACCCGTTGATCTGGACCTCCGCCATCGAACTTCGTAGGTGCTTGGGGCGGGATTGATCCAGGGTGACTGCGCTGAGTTGCGGGTAGTCGGCAGCTCGATCAGCTGTGCTGGAGTGGCCCCGTGATGACTGCCCTCTGAGTTCGTAGTCGTCGAGGTGAGTTTCAGAGTTTGAAGGGGATGGATCCCAAGATGGCCGCCCCCATGAGTCGCACATGGCCGGCCGCATGGAGGAGGATTGCCAAGATGGCTGCCCCCATGAGTCGCACATGGCCGGCCGCATGGAGGAGGATTGCCAAGATGGCCGCCCCCATGAGTCGCACATGTCGGGTGGGGGGCGGAGTCGGCATACAAGCTGCAGCATTTCGGGGCCTGCAGGCCTGTGAATTCAGGGAACGAGTGCTTTGAGCCGTGGGAGGGTTAGAGGCTGGGGCTTTCTTCGCCAGACACACTCTGGCATAGTGTCCTTTTCGCCCGCAGCTGCTGCAGGTCGCGTTACGGGCCGGGCAGTGCTGCCGCGGGTGCTCGCTTTGGCCACAGAAATGGCAGGCTGAAGCAGCCGAGTAGCTGGCTGGGGCAGCAGAGTAACTGGCTTTGGCAGCGCGGTAGCTGGGGGGCCGTGCGGCACAGGCTTGGGGGGACTTTTGGTCGGGGGTCCACGATGAGGTGGAGGTCCGCGGAAAACGAGGTGAGGCTGCGGAAGGAAACTTTCATAGTGGTAGCAGCCTCCTCAGTAGTGTCTAAGTCCTGGGCCCCCTTTTCTAGCAGTCTTTGGCGCGCATAGTTAGACCTAAGGCCCGCCACGAAAAAGTCCCGCACAGCAAGCTCCCTATGTTCAGCCGCGGTAACGGCTTGATAATTACAGTCATTGGAAAGATTGTTCAATTCCCTTAGAAACTCGGCTAGCGTTTCTGTAGGCATTTGACGGCGGGTCATAAACACGTGGCATGCATAAACCTCGTTAATGGGCCTAACATACATTTTGTCCAAAATTGCCAGCGCTGCGGTGTAAGAACCGGCCGGATCTAGCTGTGTGGAGATTCTGTGACTTACCCTCGCGTGCAGTAGGCTGAGTTTTTGTTCCTCCATTGTTCCGGCGGTGCTGACTTCTGCCAGGTAGGCTTTAAAACATCTCAGCCAGTGGGAAAAAATGTCCTTATCCTCTGCATCCTCTGGGTCGAGTTCTAGGCGTCCGGGCTTGAGGGCTGCTTCCATGATTTCTTCAACTGTTTCCTGAGTATATTAAATTGTTGGAACCAACAATTCTACGGACACGTGCTTGTAGGATTAGAATAGTGGTTTTAATATACTCACAACAGAGCCAGCCTATTAGCCATTGAACATTCGGTGAACTGGCCGGCTGACCATGTGGCACTGATCTTTTATACAGCAGCTTCCGGGGGAGGAGTCCTGGGCAGAGCCAAGGGAGAAGCCCCGTACAACTCGAGCATTCCCAGAGCTACTCCCCCTGGAGGACAGGTAGTGCAACTGCACTTACAATACAGACACATGTATATACAGATTATAATCCAGTGTGAATCACATTCACCACACATAGGTAAACACTTACTTTTCTCATGGGTATGCTAATTCGCATATCAAAACACTCCTTCAGACAGCTGCCCTTATCATTTCCCCTTTTTATTTTATTGTATCCCAATTGCATTTTGTAATCAGAAGTTTTCCAGGCACCCCGATCTTTCGAACCCCCGGCGCAACCCCTGGAATCCCCCAAAGCCCAACTCACCTGTTGGGGGCTCCTCGGGCCCCTCCCACACCCACCTCATATGGGCAGGGCACCCCCTGGCCAGATCCCTGTCACAAGCACAATGCAACTTGGTATCTTGGCAATGCCAGCCTGGCAGTGCCACCATGGCATCCTTGCAGTGCCAGGCTGGTGCCCAGATGGCATTGCCAATGTGCCCAGGTGACACTAAGATCCAGGTCCTGATGTCCCACAAGATTCGGTTCAATCTCATATGAAGCTGCAAGTTCCATGAATTTCGCTAGAGGCTTCTCGCGAGATTCAAATGGTCTCGTTTCGACATGAAGACGGCACGACAAGGCCATTAAATCGCACCCCGGTATAGTTTTTGGTGGGTTTAATTTAATGTTTCTGTGCTGGGAAGAGACCTAAAGCTGGATTCATGCTGGACAAAGGTGCTTGTACGTGCAAGGGTTGGTTTCAATTCCAACTAGGATTCCATCGTTTTCCAAATGAAACATCATAATTTGAAAGACAATCTCATTTCTCAACCGTTTATTATCAGTTCTACCTTATCTAACATTGCAAAGATTTCATATTGCAAAGGGTTAAAAACATGCATTAACAAAATATGCCCAAAATATATGCACACAAGGTTCCCAATAGTCTCCTTCACAATTGTGACAAGGCATCAGCAATGATGTTACCCTCCCAGCAACGTAAATGATCTTTAAATTAAATAGTAAAAACTTACATATAAATAACCCGGTGTTCCAATTTTGAAACCTCTCCAGATATTTTAGAGGATTACGGTCTGTATATATGATTGTTACTGTTGAATTACTGGGAACATAAATCTCAAAATGTTGCAATGCTAATACCCAATTTAACTTATGAAAGAAGTTGTTAAAGCATGGTTTTGGAATTTGAGTTTGGAAACTCACATATGACAATCATTCTGAGGGGATTCGCAGACATTGGCCTGGGTTCAGAGTGGAGTGTGTGTTTGACCACAGCCAATCTTTGTGCTTTAAAAAAACAATAAGCTTCAAATGTGCTTTGTCATCTGTGTTAGTCATAAAACCTCTGTGTATTTGTTAAGCTAAGGAGGGAATAAAGGAGTATTGTATTATAATCCAATTTTTCCATGTCTAATAAATGTTTTTTCTCATTATCAAAACTAATTACCGGTCCTGTGATTCTGTTCCTCCAAGTTTTATAAAAAGCATGATGTGGAGATGCCGGCGTTGGACTGGTAAGAAGTCTTACAACACCAGGTTAAAGTGGTGTGAATTATCGACAGAGTACCCTTCGTCGTCCAGTACTTTCCCGGAGTGGAGAAACTATGACATCTTCTTCGCAGCCTTCAACACGTCATCGATGAAGATGAACATCTTGCCAAGGTCATCCCCACACCCCCACTACTTGCCTTCAAACAACCGCGCAACTTCAAACAAAACATTGTTTGCAGCAAACTACCGAGCCTTCAGAACAGTGACCACAACACCACACAACCCTGCCATGGCAATCTCTGCAAGACGTGCCAGATCATCGACATGGATACCATCATTACACGAGAGAACACCACCCACCAGGTACACGGTACATACTCGTGCGACTCGGCCAGCGTTGTCTACCTCATGCGCTGCAGGAAAGGATGTCCCGAAGCGTGGTACATTGGCGAGACCATGCAGACGCTGCAACAACAAATGAACGGGCATCGCGCGACAGTCACCAGGCAGGAATGTTCCCTTCCAGTGGGGGAACACTTCAGCAGTCAAGGGCATTCAGCCTCTGATCTCCAGGTAAGCATTCTCCAAGGCGGCCTTCAGGACGCGCAACAACACAGAATTGCCGAGCAGAAAATTATAGCCAAGCTCCGCACACATGAGTGCGGCCTCAACTGGGACCTGGGATTCATGTCGCATTACATTCATCCCCCACCATCTGGCCTGGGCTTGCAAAATCCCACCAACTGTCCTGGCTTGAGACAATTCACACCTCTTTAACCTGAGGTTACCCCAATCTCTGGATCTGTACAGACTTAATTACCTGCAAATGCTCGCATTCACCTGAGGAAGGAGCAGTGCTCCGAAAGCTAGTGTTTGAAACAAACATGTTGGGCTTTAACCTGGTGTTGTAAGACTTCTTATTATAAAAAACAGTAAAAGGTACGGTCTTTTGAGTGAGGCTCCATTCTTTAGCACCAACTGGGATCTAATACCTGCAGCAACACAGCTCCTACACCAATAACACTGGCACTGTTGTCAACACAGGTTTTAAATGTTGGAATGTAGTTTGAAAGTCCTCCGCCCAGTTAAATTTCTTGTTCCCATTCAAGAGTTCTGTTAGTTGTGCGACCAGACTGCTAAAGTTCGGCACAAACATAGGATAAAATCCATTCATTCCCAGAAATCCTAAAATCTCTTCTTCTGTTGCAGGTTCTGGAAAATCCCAAATGGCCTGTATTTTCACAAATATGAAATTTGAACTTTAGCAAATTCACTTTCTTGCCAAATTCATGACTAGATTAGCTTCTTTTAAGCATTCAAATTGTTGTTTTAGGTTTTGCAGATGTCCATCCCATCTTCGACAAAACACCACCAAATCGTCAATATACACTGCACAGTGATTCATAAGACCATAAGACAAAGGAGCAGAATTAGGCCAGTTGGCCCATTGAGTCTGCTCCGCCATTCAATCATGGCTGATATTTTTCTCATTCCCATTCTCCTGCCTTCTCCCCATAATGCCTTATTAATCAAGAACCTATCTATAAGATTTAACCAAATTACTGCAAATGCTGGAATCTGAAATGAAAGAGAAAATGCTGGAAAATCTCAGCAAGTCTGGCAGCATCTGTAGGGAGAGAAAAGAGCTAACATTTCGAGTCTGATGACTCTTTGTCAAAGCTCGAAATATGGTTGTGGATGCGAGTCTTGGTAAATACCTTGTCCAACACTAAGAGAGAAATGGAAAGCAGTGAAGTTGGATAGTGAGGGAGGGACACTGAGGAAGTATTGCTCTTCTCTCCTGTCGGAGAGAAGAGCAATACTTCTTCAGGGTAGGCATTCCTGGAAGAGAGGTGGCAGTGAGTTAAACACTGGATAAAAGCAAATTACTGCGGATACTGGAATCTGAAACGTGAGAGAAAATGCTGTAAAATCTCGGCAAGTCCAGCAGCATCTGTGGGGAGAGAAAAGAGCTAACGTTTTGAGTCCGATGACTCTTTGTCAAAGCTGTAAGATTCTATCCTTGAACAATTTTATTAATTAGTCTCTGAAATTTTGCAGGTGTATTCTTCAACCTGAACGGCAAACTTTAAATTGATAAAGTCCATTTGGCATCACAAATGCTGAGATTTCCTTTGCCCTCTCGGACAAATCAATTTCAATATCACTTTAGCAAGTTTACCTTTGAGATGAATTTAGACTGTCCAACACTTTCAATGCAATCCCCAGACTGTTATATTGGAACCGACTCCCTCTTGGTGAGGACATTCACTTTACTGTAGTCCACACAAAGTCATTGGGTGGAATTCTCCCGGGGGGTTGGAGAATCGCCCGGGGCCGCGTCAATCCCGCCCCCACCGTGTCCCGAATTCTCCGCCCCCCCCCCGAGATTTGGCGGGGGCGGGAATCACGCCGCGCCGGTCGGTGGGCCCCCGCCACGATTCGCCGGCCCATGATGGGCCGAAGTCCCGCCGCTGACAGGCCTTTCCCTCCGCCGTGGTTTAAACCACCTCTGGTACCGGCGGGATTGGCGGCGCGGGCGGGCTCAGGGGTCCTGGGGGGGGGGGGGGGGGGGGGGGGGGGGGGCCGATCTGACCCCGGGGCGGTGCCCCCACGGTGGCCTGGCCCGCGATTGGGGCCCACCGATCGGCAGACAGGCCTGTGCCCTGGGGGGCACTCTTTTTCTTCCGCCTCCGCCATGGCCTTCACCATGGCGGAGGCGGAAGAGACCCCCTCCCCGGCGCATGCGCCAGTATGATGTCAGCAGCCGCTGACGACCGGCGCATGCGCGGGCTTAGGCAGGCCAGAGAAGTCCTTTCGGCCCCGGCTGGCTTGGCGACAAAGGCCGTTCACGCCAGCCGGCGGAGTAGGAACCACTCCGGCGTGGGCCTAGCCCCTAAAGTGCGGAGAATTCCGCACCTTTGGGGCGACCCAATGCTGGAGTGGTTCACGCCACTCCGACACGCCGGGACCCTCCGCCCCGCCGGGTAGGGGAGAATCCCGGCCATTGTGTTCAATCTAGCTTCGGCACCATTACTCAATTCAATAATGACACTTTGGAGCATATATTCAATTTCCTTCTGTAACTAGAAACATAGAAAATAGGAACAAGAATAGGCCATTCCCACCCTATCCCTGCAAACTCATAACCTAACCTACACATCCCTGGACACTAAGGGTAATTTAGTATGGCTAATCCACCCACCCCGTACATCTTTGGACTGTGGGAGAAAACCGGAGGAAACCCATGCAGACACGGGGAGAACGTACATACTCCAGACAGCGAACCGAGGCTGGAATTGAAGCCGGGTCCCTGGCTCTGTGAAGCAGCAGTGCGAACCACTGTGTTGCCGTGCCATCCCTGATGATCCCTTTTGTCCCAAGAGCTACATCTAACTCCTACTGCCAAGATACACTTGGCTGGGAGGCCGGAGAATCCGACAACGTTTTGGCCTCAATTACTGTCTGTGGTAGCGAATTCCACAGGCTCACCACTCTCTGGGTGAAGAAATTTCTCCTCATCTCAGTCCTTAATGGTCTACCCCGTACCCTCAGACGGTGACTCCTTGTTCTGGACACACCCACCATCGGAAACATCCTTCTTGCATCTGCCCTGTCTCATCCTGTCAAAGTTTTATAGGTTTCTATGAGAATGTCCCCTCATTCTTCTAATGCCAGCGAATGTAATCCTAACCGATTCAATCTTCCTCATGTGTCAGTCCCACCATCTCTGGAATCAGCCTGATAAACCTACTCTGCACTCCCTCGACAGCAAGAACTAGCGTCACAGACTAGTGTTACAGACTCCCGGCGGTTGTGGCAAGAACTAAACAACATAACAGGCTACAAAGTGAAGCTGAGCAGTATCTCCAGCAGCAGCACATCCCTCCCTAATGAACTCAATGCATTTTATGCACGGTTCGAGTAGGATACCAACGATCTGTTGTCGAGTGCCCCAGGACCCCATAACACACCCATACGCACCATCACAGCTTCCGAAGTCAGATCGGCCTTCCTCAAAGTGAACCCTCAGAAGGCGACGGGTCCGGATGGGATCCCTGGTCATGTACTCTGAGCTTGCGCGGACCAGCTGGCAGATATGTTCGCGGACATCTTTAACCATTCCCTACTCTGCTCCGAGGTCCCCATCTGCTTTAAGAAGACCACCATCATATCCGTGCCAAAGAAGAACCAGACAACGTGCCTCAATGACTGCCGTCCGGAGGCCCTGACTTCAGTCGTAATGACGTGTTTCGAGAGCTTGGTCATGAAGTGCATCACCTCCATACTCCCAGGAAGCCTTGACCCACTGCAATTTGCATACCGCTGCAACTGGTTCACAGCAGAGGCCATCTCCCTGGCCCTACACTCATCCCCAGAGCATCTCGACAAGAAGGACTCCTACATCAGACTCCTATTTATTGACTGCAGCCCCACCTTCAACTCCATAATCCCAGCCAAGCTCATATCAAAGCTCCAAAACTTAGGACTTGGCTCCCCACTCTGCAACTGGATCCTCAACCTTCTGACCCACAGACCACAATCAGTAAGAATAAATTTTAACACCTCCTCCACAATAGTCCTCAATACAGGGGCCCCGCAAGGCTGCGTACTTAGCCCCCTACTACTCCCTGTACACACATGACAGCGTGGCAAAATTAGGTTCCAACTCCATCTTCAAGTTTGCCGACAATACGACGATAGTGGGTCGGATCTCAAATAATGACGAGTCAGAATACAGGAGGGAGATAGAGAACCTAGTGGAGTGGTGCAGCGACAACAATCTCTCCCTCAATGCCAGCAAAACTAAAGAGCTGGTCATTGACTTCAGGAAGCAAAGTACTGAACACACCCCTGTTAACATCAACGGGGCCGAGGTGGAGATGGTTAGCAGTTTCAAATTCCTAGGGGTACACATTTCCAAAAATTTGTCCTGGTACACCCACGTCGATGCTACCACCAAGAAAGCACAACAGCGCCAGTACATCCTCAGGACACTAAGGAAATTTGGCATGTCCACTTTAACTCTTACCAGCATTTACAGATGCACCAGAGAAAGCATTCTATCTGGCTGCATCACAGCCTGGTATGGCAACTGCTCGGCCCAAGACCGCAAGAAACTTCAGAGAGTCCTGAACACAACCCAGTCCATCACACAAACCTGCCCCCCATCCATTGACTCCATCTACACCTCCCGCTGCCTGGGGAAAGCAGGCAGCATAATCAAAAATCCCTCCCACCCGGCTTACTCACTCTTCCAACTTCTTCCATCGGGCAGGAGATACAAATGTCTGAGAACACGCACGAACAGACTCAAAAACAGCTTCTTCCCAGCTGTTAACAGACTCCTAAACGAGCCTCTTATGGACTGACCTCATTAACACTACACCCCTGGATGCTTCATCCGATGCCGGTGTCTATGTAGTTACATTGTGTACCTTGTGTTGTGCTATTTTGTATTTTCTTTTATTTCCTTTTCTTTTCATGTACTGAATGATCTGTTGAGCTGCTCGCTGTAAAATACTTTTCACTGAACCTCGGTACACATGACAATAAACAAATCCAAATCCAGAACATCATTCCTCAGGTAAGGAAACCGATATTGCACATAATATCCCAGGTGTGGCCACACCAAGGCCCTGTCTGTATAATTGAATCAAAACATCCTTGCACCTGTGCTTGAATCCTGTCACTGTGAAGGCCAATATCCATTTTCCTTCTTTACCGCCTGCTTCACCTGCATGCTTATCTTCAGCGACTGGTGTATGAGGACACCCAGGTCTCATTGCACATACCCCTCTCCCAATCTATAGCCATTCAGGTAATAATTTGCCATCCAGAATTTGCTACCAAAGTGGATAATCTGTCATGCATGTACCCACTCACTCAGCTTGTCCAAATCACACTGAAGCACCTCTGCATCCTCCCCACAGCTCACCCTCTCACCCAGCTTTATGTCCCCCATCTATATCATTTATATATATTGTGATTAGCTGGGGTCCCAGCATCGATCCCTCCGGTACCCCAATAGTCGCTGCCTGCCATTCAGAGAAATACCTGTTTGTTTGTCCTTTTATGGTTCCTTTCTGCCATCCAGTTTTCTATCTATCTCAAAACACTACCCCTAATCACATGTGCTTAATTTTACATGCTAATCTCTTAATCGGGACTTTGTCAAAAGCCTTCTGAAAGTCCAAATAAACCACATCTCCTGACTACCTCTCATCAACTCGACTAGTTACATCATTGATAAATTCCAGTAGATTTGTCAGCATGATTTCCCTTTGTTAATCCAGGCTGATTCTTCAATTCTGTCACTGTTTTCCAAGTGCTCTGCTATTAAATCTTTTATAATGGACTCTAGAATTTTCCCCACCACCGACGTCAGGCTTTCTCTATCTCATTTTCTCTTTATCTCCCTTTTTAAATAGCAAGGATACAGCAGCTACCATCCAATCTGGAGGAACTGTTCCAGAGTCTATAGAATCTCGGAAAATGACCAACCAATGCATCCACTATTTCTAGGACCACTTCCCGAAATACTCTGGGATGTCGATCAACAGGCACCATGGATTTATCAGCCTTCTTTCCCATCAATTTCCCCAACACCATTTCCTTACTAATACTGATTTTTTTCAGTTCCTTCCTCACTTGTGGTAACTTTTCTTAATTTAATCCATATGGATGTTGCTTTATGAAACGAAAATGAAAAATGAAAATCGCTTATTGTCACGAGTAGGCTTCAATGAAGTTACTGTGAAAAGCCCCTAGTCGCCACATTCCGGCGCCTGTCCGGGGAGGCTGGTACGGGAATCGAACCGTGCTGCTGGCCTGCTTGAAAAGCCAGCGTTTAGCCGAGTGAGCTAAACCAGCCCCAAACCAGCAAATATTGGAATTGTTTCATAAGAACATAAGAACTGGGAACAGGAGTAGGTCATCTGGCCCCTCGAGCCTGCTCCACCATTCAATGAGATCATGGCTGATCTTTTGTGGACTCAGCTCCACTTTCCAGCCCGAACACCATAACCCTTAATACTTTTATTCTTCAAAAAACTATCTATCTTTATCTTAAAAACATTTAATGAAGGAGCCTCAACTGCTTCACTGGGCAAGGAATTCCATAGATTAACAAGCCTTTGGGTGAAGAAGTTCCTCATGAGCTCATTCCTAAATCTACTTCCTCTTATTTTGAGACTATGTCCCCTAGTTCTGCTTTCACCCACCAGTGGAAACAACCTGCCTGCATCTATCCTATCTATTCCTTTCATAATTTTATATGTTTCTATAAGATCCCCCCACATCCTTCTAAATTTCAACGAGTACAGTCCCAGTCCACTCAACCTCTCCTTGTAATCCAACCTCTTCAGCTCTGGGATTAACCTAGTGAATCTCCTTTGCACACCCTCCAGCGCCAGTACATCCTTTCTCAGGTAAGGAGACCGAAACTGAACACAATACTCCAGGTGTGGCCTCACTAACACCTTGTACAATTGCAGCATAACCTCCCTAGTCTTAAACTCCATCCCTCCAGCAATGAAGGACAAAACTCCATTTGCCTTCTTAATCACCTGTTGCACCTGTAAACCAACTTTTTGCGAATCATGCACTAGCACACCCAGGTCTCTCTGCACAGCAGCATGTTTCAATATTTTATCATTTAAATAATAATTCCTTTTGCTGTTATTCCTACCAAAATGGATAACCTCACATTTGTCAACATTGTATTCCATCTGCCAGACCCTAGCCCATTCACTTAACCTATCCAAATCCCTCTGCAGACTTCCAGTATCCTCTGCACTTTTTGCTTTACCACTCATCTTAGTGTCACCTGCAAACTTGGACACATTGCCCTTGGTCCCCAACTCCAAATCATCTATGTAAATTGTGAATAATTGTGGGCCCAACACGGATCCCTGAGCTACTGATTGCCAACCAGAGAAACACCCATTTATCCCAACTCTTTGCTTTCTATTAATTAACCAATCCTCTATCCATGCTACTACTTTACCCTTAATGCCATATCTTTATGAGGTTTTCCCCATCTCACCTGCATCGCAATCTCTGTTCTACGAAATTTAGTGCCACAAATACATTTATAAGACTGCAGTAACTATTCCGATTGGCCGCAGCTGTTATTTGGTAGATAACCTGTTGTTTAAATTTCCCAGTACTTCCTCATTACCCAAATGAAATAGCGCAAAGTCACTCAGACTTTAAGGCTTCCTCTTCTCCCTACTTCATTACTACCAAGACATCATGCTTGTCTTCATCTTCTCTATCCCAATACCTCTTAAGCATGTTAATATGACATACTTCATACTCTGAGATTTATGTCTATGTGGTGTGAGTACCAGATAATTTACTTCACTCAGTTTTCTTTCAATCTGACATGGTTGACTAAATCTATCTTTCAATGGTTCGCACAACACAGGTAATAACACACTCACTCTCTCCCCTGCCACACTATAAGTCTGTGCTCTCCTATCAGCCATTGCTTTCATTCCCCACTGTGCTATATTTAAATGCTTCCTTGCCACCTCACAAGCCCCTTTCAGTCTTTCTCTGAAATTTGGTACAGAGTCCAAAAGTTCTGATATCTTACTTGACAAGTAAGTTTTCTTCGATTCATTTCAGTAGTCCTCTAACTTCATGTCCACAAACAAATTCAAAAGAACTAATAGTTGTAGAATCATTTGGCGCATTGCTAATCGCACATAATAATAAAAATTATTTTCATGAGGGTAATCTTGACTATACGCTCTTATCAGCATTTCAATGTTTATGCCACCTCTCCAATGCTCACTGTGAATCTGGATGAAATGCCAATGATTTATACTGTTTTATTTCCTGGCTATTCATGACCTTTTAAAATAATCTTGACAGTAAATTTGACCCTTGATCCGATTGCACCTCTTTCAATGAGCCATATATAGTAAAGAACTTGGTAATTCCTCTATCACCCTCCTGGCCGTCATGTTCCTTAATGATATGACTTCAGGAAATCTAGAAGATATATCCATAATAGTTAACAAGTATTGATTTTCACTGCGTTTTTGAAAGTGGTCCAACACAGTTGACTAGAACTCTTGTAAAAGGTTCTTGAAAGCTGGAATAGGGACAAAGGTGATTGCTTTATTGCAGATTGTGGTTTTTCTATTACTTGACATGTGTGACATGTTTGACAAAATGTAACTATATCTTGGACTGGATTCTCCGTTTCTGCGGCTAAGTGCCAGCTCGAACGGAAAATCCGGGGGAGGTTTACCTGAAAAAAATTGGCGGGAGCCCTTCACCAATTCCAGTACCAGTGAGGGGCTAGCACCGATGCTGACTGAAGCTCCCGCCTCCCGTGCTGAAAACGGCCGGAGAATGGCCGGGTCCCGGGCTGTGCATTCGCACGGCTGATGACCTGCAGTGGTCGCACCGTACAACATGGCGCTGGCTGCATGCGGACCCAACCCACCATTCATGACACCATAGCCCACCCCCTGGCCACCCCCTGCTCACCCCACCACCAGTCCTCCCAGCCCTCGCAGAAGCCTCGCCAGCCAGTGGCACGTATCCCGGCCAAGTGAGGCGGCGCTGGACACAGTCCACAGCTGCTATGCCGAGGTCATGACTTGTGTGACTACAGGTGTCCCGCGCCGTCGGGAACTCAGCCCATCGGGGCGGTGCATCTTGGATGGGCCAGCCAATGAGGCGCCAGCGGCATTGCGACTGAACGCAGTGTGCATCACGATGATGCCATTATGGAGGGGGTGGAGCATGGCTGACCGGCATCAAACCAGCGCTGGCCCCAATTTTGGCATTGGAGCCCATTCTCCGCCCGATCGCCGAACACAATTTTGGCGTCGGGCAACGGAGAATCCCGCCCCTTTTATCTAGCCCAGTCCAGTACAACCGTTTCTGTATTTTTGCTTGTGCTTTCTTTATTCCTAGGTGCCCTCCTAATGAAATCTCATGATCTATCCTTAGAATTTCGTTAGTGTACTCAGGCAGTAAGACATTTTGAAATTTCTACCCCTTTGTCATCCGCACTAATATGCGTCGAGTGGTATTTTCTCATTAATATGCAATTGTTTACATAATAACATTAAGGAATGCACTGAGCTTCCAAATCAGAGTCGCCATTTGATAAATTTGTTTTCATTTGGAATCGCTCTGTAATTCTATCAATCTCTTTGAGCTAAACACATCTGTTTCTTTCCTTTCGTCTTGAGTGGATGATCTGGGCCTATATCTTTAATTACATTGTTTCCTGTTTTAAAATATTCATTATCACAATGCAATTATCATTAATATACTCATCTGACATGCTGATTGTTAATGCCTCCTACTGGTAAGTACAGGCCTCACTCTACTGTGATTTAAATGTTTTTGGCCCACAAACCCTGCTTTGGAGCCTTGATTTCAATGCTTGGTTCCATGAAATTACCCTGTAATCCATGGGAGAATACCACACACAGTATAAAAGCAAAACTGAGCACTCACATTAAAAGGCTGCTTTAAATCGGCTGTTGGTTACAGAACCTTTTGTGTGCATTCTACTGACTATCGACCAGTTGTTGTTAACCTCAGTGACTACACTTTGAAACACTTCAAAGACTTTACAGGGAAAAAGAAAGCGAATGAATAAAAAGAAGCTGTTATTGACCACAGGGAAGCAATGCAAAATCTAATCACAGCAGTGCCAGGAAACCTGAACCTGTCTAAAGATATCTGGAGCTCTCAATATTTAATTGCTGATGATGGCTGCAGGTCAGTCATGCATGACAATGCGAGTGTCGCACTGCTGTCTGCCCCTTCTTCTTCCTGTCAGCTTTCACTCCAGGTGATAGTACTAGAGTCTCAGTTCTCTTTGAATCTGTGTCCTCTTGAAAGCATAAAATCCACATGCTAGGAAATGAGTTGAACCCAGGAAAAATTGATGCCATTTACTCTTCTATCAATAAACATTGGAAGCAAAAGGGAGCAAATCTCTGCTTATAAGCCAAACATTGTGCATATATACACAGCAATTCTATGTGAATAATATATATTTTGTCAGCCTTTTGTCAGGCAAGTATAAACATGTTTAAATTATCAATCCATTACGTTATTTCCTATTTTCCAAACACCTTCTCAATCATTACTCCAGCAATGTGATCTCACAGGAGTTTCTGAGCAATGCCTTCAGAAATTGATAGCAATAAATAGGAGCAAAATAGAAGCAACTCATCAGGGGTATAGAGAAAGCACTTTCTTCCCTACCTTAATTTACAAATACTTAACCTACATTGATTCGGTTCATCTATTGATGGGTTATTTTTTTGGCTAAGACTCTCTATTCCAATAAAAAGATAATCTTTTGTGTGTGCCTGTCGTCCTTCGAGAAGCTTATTGAATCTGCTGTAAGTCGGAATATGAGGTTGTGGGATTCAGGATGCAACCAAAGTTATTACAGAATTCACAGATCTGAAAGATGAAACTCACATTTCAGGTTTCTCTGCAAAAGTGACTGATTACTGCACAGAAGCGGATCAGCAGAAATCATATATCCTGGTGCTAAGTATATGGCTTATTGTCCATGGCTGCCTTCTACTGGTTTACGTTCTTGCTAAGGCTGCACGCCAAACTCCCTGAGGCAGCCTTACACCTAAACACCTTTCTATGATTTTATACCATTAACTTTATCCAGAAAATACAGATCTTTGTCACAATTTCATTTTCCTTGCAAACTCTGCGCACAACTCCTGATTTTTCGTGAATTTTCATAAGAATGTCTAAACTTTCAATAATACAAGAACCACAAGGGGCGCAGTCTGAAGGCCACGCGCGAAATGGAGTGAGCGAGCTAGACCGCGGGAGAGTCTGAAATCCGGAACCGCGACAGATGCTGATCGGTTTCCGATCTAACCGGCCCCCTCCCGTTGGAGAGATCCGGATTCTGCTGCAGCATGGTGAGAAACCAACAATCATCAATTAAGATCATTCTCCTTCCATTAACGGGAATGACCCGCTATCTAACGACCTCCCGTGATCTAACCAGCTCCCTAGCAAGTGGTCATGCGGGCACCATTTAGCACACCTATTTTGCTAGGCGAATGTAGTGAAGTGGCTGCTGCGTGGATCGGGGGAGGTGGGGGGAGGGGTTGACCCTGGGCTGGGGGAGCAGAACAGGGGCTTCGCACCCATGGGTCCGACATGCCACCCCCCAGATTGTGTATACCCATACCAGGAACTTCAGCTTCGGCCTGTCCGTCCTACCGAAGGTGCCCAGGACAGAGCCCCGCCCATGGTAATATGGTCACTTTAACCCCCACTGACCTTGCTGCCCTCTGGCCGCACAGCTGAAGGGTATCATTCATGGGGAATTGGCAATGTTAGGAATGAGAGCACTTCACAGCTCGCAAGTGGTTTCCCGTGGATAGACAGGCCAGGTTGCAGGCGGGTGTTACTGTCTAGCATCCCATTCAGCCTGTGAGGCCTGGAGACAGGAGGCTTTAAAACTGCAGGAGCAGCAGGCAACATTCGAACACACAAGGGCACGGCCGCAGCACTGGGGATAACCCCACGACCAGAGAGTAGGTTCTGTGGACCCGGGGAGAAGAGGTGAAGGTGGATGGATTGGGGGGGGTGTGGGAGGGGGTATCTGAGCCAGGTACCATCTGCATCAGCCCCAGAATGACCCAGTCCAGAGGCCCAGCCTCTGACTCGGACCCAGCTGGGTCCTGGGATCCAGCAGACCTCTGACTGATGACTCCCTTGGACCTTCCTGCCTCCGCATTATGTGTATAAGCAACTGTGCGGTGTTCACCAGATTGTGCCCTAGAAGCGACCCTCATGAACTCCAGGGCCCGTTCCTCGTAGGGAGTGATGACTCTGATGTAAAGCACTCCACCACCCATCTGAGTCCTCTCCTGTCTTTTGTACGACAGCTTCTCCTGTGGGGACAGAGAGAGGGCAACATGAGCCGCATGTTTCATGCATCGTGGGGGAGGGACATGGTGGGGGAAAGGTGTGGGCACCGGCACTGGGCGTGGATGGGGTGTGCAGGTGGGTACCAGGGTGTGCTGGGGCACAGGCGCAATACTATGCTGGGGTGGGAAGTGGCAGTCGGGATCGGTGCCAGGAGACTGATGCCAACTCACCCGTGCAGACCGGGGAGGTGGTTGAGCTTGCGGTATTGGGTGGTCATCCTCCTGGTGACACTCCCCGTGCTGATGGCGGCTGCCACTACCACCTAGGTGGCACTGACTGCCCTGTGGCTGACCCTTTGACCCCCTCCGGTGAACAGGGTAGTCCATCTGGACTCCACGCAGCATGCTGGCCAGGTGGGCATCTCTGAATCGTGGGGCTGGTCAGCACGGGGGCATCGCTGCATGTTGTCTGGAGCTTGCTCGAGACGATTGTTTTAAGAGCTGCTCCCACTCGTTCTGCTCCCACTCATTAGCGGGGAGCTGCCTAACACGGTCCAGGCGAATCAGCCGGCAGGACAGTCTTTTCCAGTATGAAGCCCATGCAGCATCATTAAGTGCTATAATTAACATTAGATACCAGTTACGGCCTCGTCGGGTCGGCTGTCGGGAAACACCCAGCTGGCGGGTGAAAGCAGAACCAAGTGCGTAGCCTCAAAATAAGGGGAAGTAGGTTTAGGACTGAGCTTAGGAGGAACCTCTTCATCCAAAGGGTTGTGAATCTATGGAATTCCCTGCCCAGTGAAGCAGTTGAGGCTCCTTCATTACATGTTTTCAAAATAAAGATAGATAGTTTTTTGAAGAATAAGGTGTTCGGGTGGCAAAGTGGAGCTAAGTCTACAAAAGATCAGCCATGATCTCATTGAATGGCGGAGCAGGCTCGAGGGGCCAGATGGCCTACTCCTGCTCCTAGTTCTTGTGTTCTTATGTTCCCGCTCGCTATAATACCGAGAAACATTTTCATTAGATCCTCATACCTGTATTTACATTCCCTCTGTCAAATTAATCTCATTTATTCTCAAATTATTGTCAATAATAACTTTACAAAAACATAGGGATTAATAAAAACAAACTAACACACGCACACCTAAATTGCTTATCTAAGTATAAATCAGCTGAAACACTCGGATAATTTGAAGTGGATTATAACAATGTTCCACGAAAGATACAGATGTTCCTTACCAGCTGGAAAGACCATCAGAGCTTATTTGTGCGTTCAGGCACTTTCACGTTTGGGAGAGCAAGGGTAACACTGTCACTTGTGCAGTATTTTGCATGCTTTTCAAAGCAGATTCATACAGTTGATCTTTTCAATTTCAGATGGTCAGAGGCTGAGGTCCCTTAAGCTACCAAACAGAAGACATCCTCTCCATATGTTCAATCCACACCAGCAGATGCTGAACCTGGAGGCCAAGGAAACCCCTCAAAGGGAACCACTGCAGCAGATAAGTCCAAAGGGTTTGGCAGAGCAACCTGTTCACTATAGGTCAATAGCTTTGTGCTCGGCTGTAACTCATTCAATATTGACCCACTTAAAAAAAAGGTTTTATGCAAAAGTCTTAAGTACTTCAAAGTACCGGTGGGCTCAGATTTTTTAAAAAATATATGCCACGTTACGTATGGAGAATTTAATTTTGATTGCATCATCATTCGTGCTGCACAAAGTATTTTTGTTTTTCCTGCGTTCAAAATCAAATTACCTGGGACTTAAGATTCACCTCAGCCGTTCACAGGTGGCTTTGATAGTCCAGAATTTTATCAACTCCTTGAGGCTGATGTTAACCAAACTCATTGGGTAGGAAACCCCTCAGGTCAGGTGGAACGCTGATTTTATATCCCA
Organism: Scyliorhinus canicula; assembly: GCF_902713615.1. Lineage (NCBI taxonomy): Eukaryota > Metazoa > Chordata > Chondrichthyes > Carcharhiniformes > Scyliorhinidae > Scyliorhinus > Scyliorhinus canicula. Next base: position 256,063,367 of record NC_052146.1, read on the forward strand.
CTTGATGGGGTTTTAACCTATTCTACCATTTGGTAAATTGATGGGATTGAGAGCAATTTTGTTTTATTTTTATATAGAAGCAATTTTGGTGTTCCACCCTACCTGATTTTACTCTCCCTTGAAGTCAGTGAGTAATTATTGGACGGGATATAAAATCAGTCTTCCACCTGATCCCTTTGGGTTAAAGTTACAATTGGGTCCCCCATGTATCAGGATTATAAATCAATGAGAGTTTCACAGATGATACAGATAGGCTGATGGTTTTGTCCCAAGAAATTATTAGTATATTCAGAGACGGTTTATGTACTACTACTTAACTCAAAAAGATCTAGAAGGCTTAATTTCAGTTCCTTGATTGAATCATTGATGGTTAATGAAAAAAACAACAACATTAAAGTCAGAAGTGGGATTGTTTTCTGATAATTGCAGTTTCGATTCCATTCCTCAGACAATGAAACAGTCGGTGCCCAATTTCCACAAGACGTGAGCAACATTCAGGTTTGGCTGACAGGGGGTAACCTCCATTTGCACCATGCCAGTGCCAGGAAATGACCACCTCCAAAAAGCGAGAGTTGACATCCAACGATAATACCATCACTGACATTAACATTGCGGTGCATGGCTATTGACCAGAACCACAACTTATCAAGCCACAAAAATGGGACAGTTTCTAGAGCAGACCCGAGGCTGGGTATTCTGTGTTGAACATAGAATTTACAGTGCAGAAGGAGGCCATTCGGCCCAGTGAGTCTGCATCGGCTCTTGGAAAGAGCACCCTACTTACGCCCGCGCCGCCACCCTATCCCCCTAACCCAATAACCCCATCAACCCTTTTTTTGGGCACTAATGGCAATTTATCATGGCCAATCCACCTAACCTGCACATCTTTGGACTGTGGGAGGAAACCGGAGCACCCGGAGGAAACCCACGCACACACGGGGAGAACGTGCAGACTCCACACAAACAGTTTCTAGCCGAGGATCGAACTTGGGACCCTGGAGCTGTGAAGCAACTGTGCTAACCACTGTGCTACCATACTGCCCCCTTCCTTGAGTGGCTCACCTGCTGACTCCACAGTGCCTCTCCATCATTTGCAAGGCACAAGCCAAGGGTGAATGAAGCCACAACAACCTCCAAGTATTTCAACACTATCCAGGACAAAAGCGTTAGCTTAATTGTCTGCCCATTCACCACCTGAATCATTCATGCCCCCCGACCATGATTGATGTGTGTAATGTCTATCCAATGCACTGCACCAAAACACAATGACATCTTTGGCAGCACCTCTCGAGCCCATAGTATATACAAGTTGGAAGGTGTGTGACAATGCCATCAGCTCAAAATTACACTCACCTTTCTGACATTGAAATATTTCGTGCTTCTTTCATTGTTGTTGGATCAAAATCCTGGAACTCCTGACCATGCAGTACTGTGGGAGTATCTCCGCCACATGAACTGTAACATTTCAGAAAAACCTTAAGGGCAACTAAGGATGGGCAATAAATAGTGGTCTGTTCAGCATCATCAGTGTCTCAAGAATGAATTAACCTCCCTCCCCGTCCCAACCCAACACCTTTAAAGTGTCCGATATATTCAATCTAATTCACAATTACAGAGAACAAATGACAGCCACTTCTTCTTGGGCAGTCCCTCAGGGTCGAGGATGACTTGCTCCCACTCCGGGGAGATGGGTTCTGCGGTGGCTGAACAGCCCAATCCTGGATCCGCAGACTCTGCCACGGGTTTGGCAGATGGTGTTTGGTGAGGTGGTCGGTGGGTGGGACGCTCTGGATTCTGTGCTGTCTTTCCGTTGTTTACGTTTGTCTTCCACATGAGCCACACTGTGATGCTAGAGATGATTGACGGGGCGGGAATTGTGCCACGCCGGTCGGCGGGCTCCCCCCCCCCCCCCCCCCCCCCCGGTGATTCTCCAGCCCGCGATGTGCCAAAGTCCTGCCTGTTCTATGCAGGTCCCTTCCGGCGTAAATTGGAGTTGGTCTCTTACCGGCGGGACCTGGCAGCGTGGGGAGGCTCCGGGGTCCTCGAGTGGGGGGCGCGGGGCGATCTGGCCCCGGGGGGGGGGGGCCCACGGTGTCCTGGCCCGTGATCGGGGCCCACCGATCCGTGGGCGGGCCTGTGCAGTGGGGGCACTCTATTCCTATGCGCCAGCCGTATAGGCCTTCGCGATGGCCGGCGCAAAGGTGAACTCCCCCTGCGCATGCATGGGGATGACGTCAGCAGCCGCTGACGCTCCCGCGCATGCGCGGACCCGCACCGGCCGGCGGAGTCCCTTCGGCCCTGGCTGGCGTGGTGCCAAAGGCCTTCCACGCCGGCCGGCGGGCGCAAATCACTCCGGCGCTGGCTTAGCCCCTGAAGGAGTGGAGGATTCCGCACCTTTGGGGCAGCCCGATGCCAAAGTGGTTCCAGCCACTCCGTCCCGCCGGGACCCCCCGTGCTGCCGGGTAGTTGAGAATCCCACCACTTGTGTCGGCCATACGGGCAATGGGGCCCATCCATCGCAGTTGGTCAAAAGTGACCAGTGCCTCTATATTGGGGATATCGGCTTGGGAGAGGACGTTCACATTGGTATGCCTATCCTACCAGTGGATTTGCAGGATATTGTAGAGGCAACATTGGTGATATCTCTCCAGGGTAGTTCTGCCCATCACCAATGTGACATCACATTGACATGGTTTACAATTGAATTTGCAAAACATGAACCTGACAAAGGGAACTCACCAGGAGTGCACTGGTAAATAGAGCACCCCAGAGGAGTGGGGTGGGGGGCGGGACATGCCCAGGCAGTACCCTGGCACTAGTCCAGGGGTTAGTGACAGGGGCCTCTCTCAGGGGGGGGTTCCCCTTATTCTGGCATGTTGGGGGATTCTCCCTTGTGCGTGTTGGGGGGTGTGGGGGTTACCCTTAGCTGTGCAGGGGGCGATGTATTTATTTAATGGCAAATCAAGAAACCCTTTTTAAAGGGCCCCCCGATCTCTGTGGGGTTGCTGTTGTTTGTTCACTTGTGCCCCTCCCCACATGGGCCATGCTGGAAGATTTCTTCTGCACAAAGTGCTGCAAAATGTGGCGAGGGGGTTACGGCGTTGAGTTGAGAGGAGGGGGGGGGAGAGGGTTACGGCATTGAGGTGAGAGGAGAGGAGAGGAGAGGGGGGGGTTACCTGCGTTGAGAGGAGAGAGGGGGTACCGACGTTGAAGATGGGGGGGCGGCTTTGGAGGGGGTAGGGGTGGTGAGGGGGGGTTGGGGTAGGGGGCAGCGGCGTGCAGAGGGGGGGGCGACGGATGGCTGGGGCCAACGCACCGTCGCCCCCTCTGCACGCCGCTGCCCCCTACCCCAAACCCCCCCCACCCCCTCCAACGCCGCCCCCCCCTCACTCAACGCCGGGACCCCCCCTCTCAATGCCGCAACCCCCCCTCAACGCCGGACCCCCCCTCCTAACGCCGCACCCCCCCCCAATGCCGCACCCCCCCCAACGCCGCACCCCCCCACCCAACGCCGCATCCCCCCCCCAACGCCGCACCCCCCCCCAACGCCGCAACCCCCCCCCCCCCCCCATTGCCCTCGGACACAGAACGGCGTCAACCATCATCAATGGTTGATGCCGTTTTAAAGCTACTCTGTTTTTCGCCGACGTGACCCGTGGACACGTCGGCGGGACTTCGGCCCATCCGGGCCGGAGATTTGTTCAAAGTAAAAAATCAATGACATCCCGCCGGCGCCAGCTGTTTTCAGAGGCTGCCGGCGGGATTTGCACAACGCCGGTTTTTGGCCGCTGGGAGAATAAAAAACCCGGCGGGAGCGGGATTAACGCTGCAGCCGGCCGATTCTCCGACCCTGCGTGGGGTCGGAGAATTTCACCCAAGGACACCAAAGCTGCATACAATACTCTTGGTATGGCCTTGTTGGTTCCTCAACATACCAGTCCTGAAAACCATCCCGTTTACACGCCTCTATTGTACTGTGACTAATTTGATTCACCCAATCTATATTCAGATTAAAGTTGCCCATAATCACAGATGTTCCTTTATCACATACATCTCTGATTTCCTGTCTAATGCGATCCCCAACATTACCATTGCAGTTTGGAGGTCTGTATACCACCCCTACAAATGTTTTTTTGCCTCTTGATGTTTCTTAACTCGACCCAGACAGATTCCACATCATCTGTACGAATATTTTTCCTCAATATTGTATCAATATCTTCTTTAATCACCAATGCAACTCCAACACATTTTTCTTTCTGCCTGTCCTTCCTAAAAACTGAATAACCCTCAATGTTTAGTTCCTACCCTTGGTCAACTTGGAGCCATGTCTCCGTAATCCCAACTCTATCATATCCCTTTATCTCTTTCTACACACCTATTCATACATTTTATTTTGAATGCTCTGTGTGTTCAGGTACAGAACCTTAAGGCTAGTCCTCTTTAACGTTCCTTGTCCCATCCCTACTATTTTTTATAGTGTCATTATCTGATATCGGCCCTTGATTTCTCTTTTCTTATTTTCCTTTCTGTCTTCTTCTCTGAACAATCTGGCATGGGTTGTCAAGCTGAGTGAGTTCATCTTAAACTGGCATTTCCTATCAACTGTACTCTTACGCACAGCTCAACTTACTGCATAACCATCTCTATCAACCAGGGCTGAACGCTAACATTCATGCACTTTTCCTCACCCTCACTGATTTTTGCCACCCACAAATCAAAGCATATTGAGTCACACCATAGTTTGCCTTCTCTGCATGTTGCTCGTGATCTTCAAGTGTGCATGCAAACCCCTTTACCAAGATGTGCTCTCACAATCAGGGCTGTGTGCATACGTTTGCACCCCATTTTCGAGAATTAGGCAGCGGCACAAAATGAATGATTACACAGGCCAATTTAACCGCCATCATATCTTAAATATGCAAATGGTAGCTCACAAGTGGTTTTGTGCATAAATCTATGAGCCCTAAATCTACTGAATTACCTCATGTTTTCCCCTATTCTTTTCAGCCTTGTTCATGTCCTACCTTAAGGACCCTGATTCTTCAACTTGACTTCTCTATAAGAAATATTTGACTCTGAGGTTAAGACAGGATCCCATGTTTGTAAGCCATGTAGTGGTTTCATTATAGGAAAAGATTTTTCAGACAGCACTGAAACAAGATGCAAACAATGCAAAAATATATGACTGAAGCATACAGCTTTGAAATTTTGTTTTATATCTGCTGATATCCATAGCCCTGTAATTCCTCTAATTTGCATTAAAATTCATTTCAGGCATGTAATAATCTCAAGGTAAGTACTTTTCTATCTTCAGTCTTTCTAAAGGAATCCATTCTTGCTGAGCAGTATAAAAAGCTTTCAAACATGAGCATTCTCTTGTCCGTCCTGTCATGAATCAACAATATTGGTGATGTGGGATGTCTGAACTCACCGTAGTTATAGTAAATGTTGGCTGCAAAAATTGAGAGTTACTACTGCACAGGTCCTTCCTGATGATTCGCTTATTTTCCCTTGCTTTATTTTTTTGTTGTTATCATTTTTGATTAATAGATGCTTAATGGACATGTATCTTTAAGTCAAGCAGCAGAGTGCTGTTGGCATTCTAAGAGGACAATTCAGACTTCTCGGCATCCAAGAAATGGGGTGGGGCTCGCTTCTATTTATTGGTTGGCGGCCAATGAATTGGCCAAAAGGTCGTATTCTGCCCATAACAGGTGGTGATTGGGTCCTACTCGAGTGATATGATTTTCAGTGATCCAAGGAGCTCAGTTTGAATCTTCGACACTCAGGGGAAAGACCTGCTCACTTCTCTCTCTCTCTCTCTCTCTCTCTCTCTCTCTCTCTCACGCTCTCTCCAGCAAGGCTGTGAGTTGCAGTATTTCTGAAACTGCAGAGACCTGAATGAATCTACAGTGAAAACCATTACAGATTGGAAAGCAGAAATCTTGACCTAAAAGCTTCGTTTGAAGGACACTGTGCCAAAGACAACCATCTGAAACAAAGATTCTTTTTTCTTTTTACTTATTGCTATTCACTCCTCTCTTCCCCTCTGTTTGTGTGTTGTGTGTGTATATATAGAGGGTGGATTACAAGTTAAAGTGGGGAATTAGGAATTAGATGACAGTTAACCAATTGCATATGCTGCATATTTCATTATTGTTCTTGTTATAAATAAAAAGTAATTGCGTTTAAATTTATAAAACCGGTGACTAATTGTTGGGTAGCCAAGGACCAAAGACTTTGGGTGTTTTTTCTGGGAATTATTGGTTAATTCACTTGTGTTGCAACACCGGATCAAGGGGGGCTGGAATTGGCCACTCCCTAGCTCAAGAGTTCTGTGGTTCCATGTTTCTAGGGTGTTTTAACACTATCAGAAAGTGATCAAACTATGTGGACTTGAAGATCTGCATATCTTAACGTGGTAGTTATTAATTCACTTCTATCTGAAAAATATACTTATTACAACATTCTCTGTGGATACATATGCTACACAGATATTATGTATTGGTTACGTGCTTTTATTTTTTAAAATAAATTTAGATTACCCAATTATTTTTTCCAATTAAGGGGCAATTTAGCGTGGCCAATTCACCTACTCTGCACATTTTAGGGTTGTGGGGGCGAAACCCACGCAGACACGGGGAGAATGTGCAAACTCCACACGGACAGTGACCCAGAGCCGGGATCGAACCTGGGACCTCAGCGCCGTGAGGCAGTTGTGCTAACCACTAGGCCATCGTGCTGCCCGGTTACGTGCTTTTATAATATGCGGTTTCTATGATAGCATCAAGGTGATGTCTTCCATTAAAGTAACTCATTTTATAGTAAACACGAGATTCCCAAAACCCCAACTTCTGTTCTTTAGGTGATAAAGTGGTTAAGATAGCTTCTATTTCATGCATCACTGCTTCACGATCTCTCATATGAATTACACCACACACTTTACTAAAGTTCAGTTCCCTCCTGCTAAAACAACACAAAAAGCTATGATTTGTGTGTTGGGGGCCACAGTGAATGACAATCAATAAAAAGGGGTTACTGGTAATTAAGTAGAGTCAGTGGTCAAGGAGGGAATTCAGCACAAACTAAACTCAAGCAAAGAATATACTGCTGCAGCTCTCTGTGCTGTGAGCAGCTTATAAATATTAATTTAAAGACTACGAACAAGGACAGTAAACGGATTTGGGCATAAAACTTCTAACCAAGAGTGATTTACGTCCAATAAAAGTGATAGCAGGATGGAGATACTTTCTACTGCCAAGTTTATGACAACCACTGAAGCATTGCTATCAAATAGATTGGCTAGAAAAAGGAAAATAAAGATTTTCTTATACCCTGTCTGCTTGTTGCTGTATGAGTTGATTTTTCAATCTTTCCACATAATTTATTATTAACTTTAAACTATTTTATTTATAAAATTACAGTACATATGAATAAAATGATACATCTGTGCCCTCCAGTTTTGATTAAAACTCTACTTGATTTGAATGCTTGTGACCACACCTGTAATATTTTACAAAATTGTTTTTGGTTAAAATTTAGTCATCAGAATATCTTCCAATGACAAACAACAGATTTGTTTTTAGAGAAACTAAATACATTATATGAGATCTATAGGGCACGTAGAAGATACTTCTTTCAGCAGTACTGTCAATCCCCACTGAATTATCTGTTCTGACTAAAGGAATACAAATTATTTTCATCTTTGATAGTTCCCTGGTGAAACTCATCTGCAGAAGGTAACTGGGTTTGAAGGAAAATCAAAGCTGAGCTCTTGAATCTGACGTCCCTGAAAGCTTTTCAAAACAAATTCATGTTCTATTTCTCCCAGATTTACCTCTTATTTCCTTGGTGCTGACTCACGCTGTGGCATAATTCCATAATCTCAGGTGAGATCAGTTAATTAGCACAAACCAGGGATCAAACCCAGCCACCTCCTGGTACATCACCCAAGTGACTATTCTTCATGTATTAGAGTAGACAAAGAATTTAATATATTAGCGGTAAGGAACACAGCTGAATCCAGTCCTTATCTCACCTGATATCCATACACCTCGGCCAGACCTGCAAGAATGCCCCAGACCTTGGGTGTGCTGATCCATAGCCAAAACCATTGCCCCCAATGCCTCCACCATGGACGCCACCCATGGTGTTGGCTTTGGTGGCACACATGATCGGCAGCACCTCCTGCTCGCTGGTGGACTCCTCCAACTGTACCTGCAGGTACTGGATGGTCGCCGGCAACCCCTCATGTAGCCTCTGTCTCTGCAACTGCATCTTCACTATCGATGAGACTGTCCATTCCAAAAGCTCGGGACCTGTCTGGATGGCAGCTTGTTCCTCGAGTCGGCCTGTCCTCCGACCATCAGTCCCCTCGGCCCCCTCGGATGTTCCTACCTCCGCCTGCTGTGCCGGATCGGCTGTGTGGTGCGCGCGAGAGAGTGTCCCAGGAGCCTCTTCACTAAAGTGCCCAACCGTGGTGCGTTTTTCTGGGATGGTGAAGGGTGTTGGAGACAGCTGTGATGAAAAGTCATTGTCATCCTCCGACACGAGCTCTGGGGTGTCCTCAGTCTCGGGCGGAGGGCTGGTGCCTGAGCTGCTGCCATCACTGCTCAGCTAATGGGATGGCTCTGGCTGTGACACTGGGTGGGGGATGCCAGATTGACCCGCCCCAGTTCCAGCAGGTCCTGCAAGACACAAGACCCAGAGGGGCAGCAGGGTAGCATGGTGGTTAGCATAAATGCTTCACAGCTCCAGGGTCCCAGGTTCGATTCCCGGCTGGGTCACTGTCTGTGTGGAGTCTGCACGTCCTCCCCCTGTGTGCGTGGGTTTCCTCCCGGTGCTCCGGTTTCCTCCCACAGTCCAAAGATGTGCGGGTTAGGTGGATTGGCCATGCTAAATTGCCCGTAGTGTCCTAATAAAAAAGTAAGGTTAAGGGGGGGTTGTTGGGTTACGGGTATAGGGTGGATATGTGGGTTTGAGTAGGGTGATCATGGCTCGGCACAACATTGAGGGCCGAAGGGCCTGTTCTGTGCTGTACTGTTCTATTCTATACAAGACCCATGATTAGGCCGCGGGCCAAGGATGGTGGTGGTGGGCCTGTGGTGGGGGGTGATGGCGTGGGGATGGCGTAGGGTGAGGGTGTGAGTGGGGGAGAGGGTGGTGTGGGGGATCAGAGTGGTGTTGGCATGACAGTGTTGTGGGGGTGAGGATGGTGTGGGGGTGAGGGTGGTGTGGGGGTGAGACTGGTGTTGGTGTGATGGTGGTGTGGGGGTGAGGATGGTGTGGGGGTGATGGTGGTGTGGGGGTGAGGATGTTGTTGACGTGATGATGGTGTTGGGGTGAAGGTAGTGTTGGCGTGATGGTGGTGTGGGGGTGAGGATGGTGTGGGGGTGAGGGTGGTGTGGGGGTGAGACTGGTGTTGTCGTGATGGTAGTGTGGGGGTGAGGATGGTGTGGGGGTGATGGTGGTGTGGGGGTGAGAATGGTGTGGGGGTGAGGGTGGTGTGGGGGTGAGGATGGTGTTGAAGTGATGATGGTGTTGGGGTGAAGGTAGTGTTGGCGTGATGGTGGTGGGGGGGGTGAGGGTGGTGTGGGGGTTGTGTTGGTGGTGGGTGTTGGCACACGTGTCACAGGGAACCCCAACTCAGCGGGGTCTCATTTCCTTGCCCAGGGCCAAGGTCCCCCTCGGCGACCTCTCTTTCTTCTGGGCCTCCAATCACATCCAGGGCCTTCTGCTTTGCCATGGTGAGTGACCGCAGGTCCAAAGGCCCACCTCCTGTCTTCTCCCGCTCCCGCCGATTGTTAATGGCCATCTCCCGGGAGGGAGTGGGGGAGGGCACATAAAACAACCGTGTTAGATAATCCGACGCATGCAGCCCAGGGGTTGGGTAGGTGATGGCCTCAATGGCCAGGGCACCCGGCCATGGCGGCCGGTACGGGTACTGCATGTGGTACAGGGTGTGGGTTCGGCCTTTCTATATGGCAGTGAGTGTTAGGGTACAGTGTGCGGGATGGGGTTAGTGGCAGGGTAACACTGCCAACTACTCACGCTGGCCACCCTGAGGAGGTCATGCAGTTTTTTTCGGCACTGCTGATAGTTTTGCTCACACTGCTCACGGCCTCTGCCACCTGCGCCCAGGCACAACGAATGGCAGCAGCTGGCAGCCTTCTTCCCGGGTGGGGCACAGGGTCATCCACTACTCCTCCTCCGGGTCCAAGAGGGTCTCCAGTTTGGCGTCTGAATCTTGGGGCTGCTCTCCTCGCTGCCATCTTATTGGCTGGGATGTGTCTGTGAGGGGAGAATTGTTTATATGCAGCTTGTCAGCCTTTGGGTGTCAATTATGATACCGGTGAATCCGGCAACGTTTCCCATTAGAATTAATTATGTTACACTTGGCGCCGGTGCTAGCCCCTTAACAGTAGCGGTGCCAGTTTTCCTGTCATGAAAGTCCATGAATACTGCGTTGGCATCAACACTTAGACTCAAACAGAGAATCCTGCCCGGTGTATTTGGATTTCCAGAAAGCTTTCGATTAAGTCCTACCTAAGAGGTTGGCGTGGAAAATGTCCTCTGTCCACCAGCTACTCTCACGAGTCCTTCCTAGGCTCAGCTCCAGCCCTTTCTGGTCCAGCTCCACTTCCTCTTCAGCCCAGGCCACATATTCCTCTGCCTCCACCTCCAGCACGTGCCAGATGGACGGCACAGCAGGTCATGACGAAGTGGGCAGCACTCGGGGGGGGGGGGGGGGGGGGGGGGGGGGATGTCTTGCAGTGCACACCAGAGCAGTGGAGGCATCTGAACTGCATTTTCAGCAATCCGATATACCACACAATGACAGCCCGGGTGGCCACGTGGGCCTCGTTAAAATGGATCTCCACCTCGGTCTCTGGCCTCTGTATTGGTGTCATTAGCCAGGACCTCAATGGTTACTCCTTATCCCCCTAGAGCCAACCCGTCATCCTGGGATGTCCCTCAAATACAGCGGGGAACTCCGACTGCCTCAGGATGTAGCTGTCGTGCACACCCCTGGGGAAGTGTGAACACCCATGCATCATCTTGAGGTGGTGGTTGCACACAGGTTGAATAGTCAGGGAGTGGAACCCATTTCTGTTCATAGAATTTACAGTGCAGAAGGAGGCCTTTCGGCCCATCGAGTTTGCACCGGCCCTTGGAAAGAGCATCCTAGTCAAGCCCAGCCTCCATCCTATCCCCGTAACCCTGTAACCCCACTTAACCTTTTTGGACACTAAGGGCAATTTAGCATGGCCAATTCATCTAACCTGCACAACTTTGGACTGTGGGAGAAAACCGGAGCACCCGGAGGAAACCCACGCAGACACGGGGAGAACGTGCAGAATCCGCAGAGACAGTGACCCAAGCTGGGAATTCGAACCTGGGACCCTGGATCTGTGAAGCAACAGTGCTAACCAATGTGTTACCATTAATAGAGGGTGTTCCAAGACCGCCCTTTGCACTAAGGCGACATACGGGCCGTCTACGGGCGGTAGGTTAGCGCAGTGGTTAGTACTATTGCTTCACAGTGCCAGGACACCATGTTCGATTCCCAGCTTGGGTCACTGTCTGTGCGGAGTCTGCACATTCTCCCCGTGTCTGCGTGGGTTTCCTCCACGGGCTCCGGTTTTATCTCAGATGTCCCGAAAGACGGCTGTTAGGTAATTTGCACTTTCTGAATTCTCCATCTGTGTACCCGAACAGGCGATGGAATGTGGCGACTAGGGGCTTTTCATAGCAACTTAATTGCAGTGCTAATATAAGCCTACTTGTGACAATAAAGATTATTATTATTGCCCTCTGGACCTGGGGTATCCCGGTGATGTGTGCAGTTTTTGTCTCCTCATCTAAGAACAGATATACTTACCATAGAAGGTTCACCAGACTAATTCCTGGGATGGCAGGATTGTTTAATGAGGAGAGGTTAGGTCAATTTGGCCTGTATTGACTGGAATTTAGAAGAATGAGAGGGGATCTAATTGAAATGTTTGAAATTCTGACAGGGCTGGACAGACTGGATGTAGGAATGTTGTTTCCTCTGGCTCGACGGTGCAGGACAAGAGGGTCACAGTCCCAAGCTATGGGATAGGCCATTTAGAACTGAGAGGGTAGTGAACCTCTGGAATTCTCGACCACAGAAGGTTGTGAAGTCTAAGTCACTGAATATATTTAAGAAGAAAATAGATAGATTTCTAAACTCTAAAGGTTTCAAAGGGTATGGGGATTGTGTGTGAATAAGGTATTGAGATAGAGGATCATATTGTATGGCGGAGGAGGCTCTAAGGGCCAAATAGCCAGCTCCTGCTACTATTTGCTGTTTCTATGTTTTCCTATTGCAAGAGAAGCAGAAACCACCCAACATCTGTGTTTTAGTGGAAGCTCAGGCAGAAGTCGTGAAATCCTTACTTGTTGCCATGCTAGCCCAGTTTGGTGCCATGCAAACTCAGACTACTACCATCAGGCTGTGGACACCAGTGCTGTAAGGGTCTTCAAACGGTCCAGCCACCTGAATTGCTGAGTCACTGCTTTAGGAAGTGACTGTGGCTTCATGCAGAATGAACCTGCTGCCCCCTCTCAAGCTGACGGCATGTGTACTCTAACCACTGCACTCCATAAGTATCCTTGTTGTTGCTTATCAGCAGTCAAACCAAATCCACTACCCATTCCGAGGTGGTGCAGCCCAATGCGCTGTCAAAGCTCAGAGCTGCTGGAGGGTGTCGTGCAGTCTGAAGATTTTGAAGAAGAAGATGCTGTGCTGGTCTGTAACAGAAGGATGGCTGTTGGGGAATGATCTTAGCAGAACAGTAACCTGATTAACCTCTCAAGGATCACTCATCAGATGATGGTGTGATGATGTTCCAGATGCTTCCTCCCTTTCTCCTCCTTTTCCTTCTCCCGAGGGTCCTCACCAAAGGCCTGGGGGTAAGGCTTCACATCCATTTCAGCCAGGAGTGTAGCATTCAGCAAACTAGGACTCCTCCATGCTCGCCCCTGTGCTCCAATAGTTTCTGTTAGATCCTATCATTTCTCCCAAAAATAGCACTCTGTTGTCCTTTTCACCTTCAATTGCTTGAATTCAATATTTTTTAATTGGTTTTACTAAACATTTCTGAGTTTGGAGCTTGTTGCTGTGGCAAACAGATTTCAAATGTCCTCTCACCTTACAGAAATGGCACTCTGCATTTTTGGCAAGATATTCTTGGATGCCATTGCAGCCTTTTCCTGCCAGAGCAAGAACACTGAGTAACGGCAGCTATCGCGCCTTCTTCACTCTTTCCCAGTTTTTGATTCTGCCTGCTGCTACTTCTGTGTCCAACAAACATTGACTGCGTCAGTCGATATTCTCCACGAGATTTTTTGTTGCCTCAAATAAATACCCAATTTTGTTTTCTCACTTTTTCCACCTTGTTAATTGTCTTCAATGGCATTAAATCCTCCCGCGGCTGTAGAAAATCTGATTCTGACTCCACTAAGACTCCAACATTAGTGCGATCCTGAATTACTTTGTCTTTCAAGGCTCCAGATTCGCAATTCTCAGCCAGTCGATCTAAATCATGATGACTGAATCTATGTTCTCTCAGGTCTTTTGGTATGTCTATTGAATTTCATCCTTTCTATGACAGTGTTGCCTCTAAGGCTGAACTGTATATCAAAGGATTTTATAACCTCCTTGTACGTCACTGTCTCTTCATTTATGCCCTGTCTGACATCTACACTAATGCCTATGGCATAGTGAAGTGTAGTGATCTGTTCCTTGCTAGATTTCTCTGCTAGTCTCAAAGTGTTTCCGTACCTGGCAAACCTAAGGTGTCAGTTCTGCCACTTCTTGGCTTGATCCAGGACTTCTACATGGTCAAAGCACTCTGGTATGGATCACATTTTCTCTTTGGCTTTTCTACATCCTGACTTTTCTTTGAGTTCTGATGGCATTTTTCTCAGGCTGTACTTTTTCTGCAATTGTTTCTCCAGCTGCTTTTTTCCAGTTTCTAGAGCTCTTTAGCTACTTCTTCCATCTTGTTTTCTGCTGTCACCATCTGTTATTTTAATTGTGGCTCCAAGTTGATGTCCTCTTTGATCAGGATTGATAAAAACTGTTGAGGGCAAGGTTGTTGGTAAACTTTACCTTTGATTGAACATTCCACTAACTATGTACAATATAAGGCTGAGCTGGAGGCTTCACATCGAACTATCTCTCAGCATACCCTGTTCTCACAAGATTTTACATCAGTGATGATGAAGCCTGGCTATTTATATATCTAACATTGACCCTTTATGCTACAGGAACAACCCTCGAAAAAATAATTCATTCATTTGCTGGTGGGCGACAACAAATTTCAATGGGGTGACTGCAGGTGTAGCCCAGTAAACTGGAATCAGACATTGGCAAGCAAATACTATAACACAACAAGAGTTAGTTTGGATATTGCTGAGGCACAATCCGACAAAGGAGAAAGGTAGAACAAACAAATCCAGAGCTCCCTGGAGTTAACATGAAGCAGAAAAGGGATGTACATGACAAATTGATAGTACAAGTGACACCAAGGCCGAATATGAATATGGGGAGGCGGTGGCATAGTGCTATTGTCACTGGTCTAGGTAACCAGAAACCCAGGGTGATGCTCTGTGGACCCGAGTTCAAATCTCACTACTGCAGATAGTGAAATTCTAGTTCAATAAAAATCTGGATTAAAAGTTTAATGATGACCATGAAACCATTGACAATTGTTGCAAAAACCGATCTGGTTCACTAATGTCCATAAAGTGAAGGAAATGTAGGTGGCATTGTCCAATAATTGGGCCAGCGTCAAAACGCGGGCATTTCTCCTACCTGAAGGGGGCTAGCAGGACCTCGGAGTACTCCACGCAGCTCTGCCTGCCGATACGGGGCTTTGCACTTCCGGTCGGGAGTCCGCGCATGCGCTCGGCAGCGGCCTTCAACATGGCGGACTCACAATGCGAAACGGCCACGACAATATAGGCTCCCCCGAGATCGTGCACACCCGCGGATCGCTGGCCCCCAATCGCCACCCTGGCCGCCCTTGAGTCTGCAGCCTCCGCCAACTGTTCCCGACAGGCAACACGTAGTTACAACCACGGCGTCGGGAATTCGGCCAGTTGTCGTCGGTGAATCGCCAGGGCGGGGGGGGGGGGGGGGAGCTCAGTCAATGGCCCCTACCCGCGCCGCATAGACTGCATGCATGCAATTCGCGGCAATTCTCTGGGGAATCATGGGAGCGGCGTTGCCCGGTTTTCGGCGTCAACGCCCATTCTCCACCCCTGCGCCAATCGTGATTTCGGTGCTGAGGTTCGGAGAATCTATATGCGACTCCAAAAACACAGCAATGCGGTTGACTCTTAACTGTCTCAAGGGCAATTAGGCATCGGCAATAAATGCTGGCACAGCCCACGTCCCATGAACGAATAAAACAAATAAAAAATCAGTAAATGGTTCAGAAAGGAAGTGAAAAAATAAATAGGAGAAATGAAGAGAGACTAGGAGAAGAGATTGGAAGCAAACAAAAAAGAAAATCCCAAATTCTTCCAGAGACATATAAATTGTAAGAGGTTGGTGTAAAAAGAAAGCTGGAGCTGATTAAGGAATAGAAATTGGGGTGCAATTCAGCAGAGTTGAGTTAAAGTCCGCTGAGCGGCGTGTTTATCGGGGTGTTTCTCAGTGCCTGCAGTGGCCGCACTTAGTGGGAAGGTCAGCAACAGGAAAGGTTTCTCGCAGATTGGGGCACCACTTTTGCCAGCTTCACCATTCCTTCACCCCCCCCCCCCCTTTCAGCCCCCTTCCCCATGTTTTTGTGAACCCCCAACCTTGGGGAGGCTGCTGGGAACCCCCTCAACCCCATCTGCCTGGCAAGCTGCTCCTGGGCCTAAACACTGGCAGTACCAACCTGGCATCTGGGCATCCTGGCACTGCCAGTCAGGCACCCAGGCAGTGCCCATGGCACCCTAGCAATGCCAGAGTGGCATGTCCAGGTTGCCTGGGTGGCACTGCCAGGGTGTAAGGATGGCAGTGCCAAGGTGCTGGATGCCAGGGGAGTGCCAGCATACTACCTTGCCCTGTCCCTGGCCAGCCGGGGACTCCAATGACCTGGGAGACCTCCACAGGTGCCATTATGACTGGTCCACATTTTGTGCCCTAATGACTCATTTAAATATGCAGATCTGGATCTCACCCAGCAAGATCCAGATTGTGACACCTCACGAGAGTCTGTTGAATTTCGTGAGACGTCTCAAGCTTCGCAAATCTCGCGAGAGGTCGCTCATGAAATTCAACGGCCTCGTCCCAATACCAAGACGGGCGTGACAAGGCCGCTGAATCGGGCTTGTATATACGCATGGAGAAAGAGGGCTCAGCTGACTTTCTAAATTAATGCATTGCATATGTCTTTACCAAGAAACAGAATTCGGGGCACTGGTGGCACAGTGGCATTTGGGATCCTGGTTCGAATCCAACCGTGGCAGGTGTTGAAATTTGAATTCAATAAAAATATGGACTTAAAAAGTCTAATGATGACCATTAAACTATTGTTGTAAAAACTCACCTGGCCCACTAATGTCCTTTAGGGAAGGAAATCTGCCATCCTTGCCTGGTCTGGCCTATATGCGACTCTAGATCTGCAGCAATGTGGTTGACTCTTAAATACTCTCTGAAGTGGGCTAGCACATCCAATGAATGAAAAAAAAACTTGGGCCGGGATTCTCCCCTACCCGGTGGGGCTGGGGGTCCTGGCGTGTTGGAGTGGCGTGAACCACTCCGGCGTCGGGCCGCCCCAAAGGTGTGGAAGTCTCCGCACATTTAAGGGCCAAGCACTCACATTGAGGGGCTAGGCCCGCGCCGGAGTGGTTGGCTCTCCGTCGGCTAACGTGAACGACATTTGGCGCCACACCAGCCGGGGCCGAAAGGACTTCGCCAGCCGGCGTACGTCCACACATGCGCCGGAGCGTCAGCGGCTGCTGACATAATCCCGGCGCATGCGCAGGGGAGGGGATCACTTCCGCCTCCGCCATGCTGAAGACCATGGCGAAGGCGGAAGGAAAAGAGTGCCCCCACGGCACAGGCCCGCCGGCCGTTCGCTGGGCCCCGATCACGGGCCAGGCCACCGTGGGGACACCCCCCCGGGGCCAGATCTCCCCGCACCCCCCCAGGACCCCGGAGCCCGCCCGCACCCCAGTCCCGCTGGTCAGGTAGGTGTTTTGATTCCCGCCGGTGGGAGAGGCTTGACAGCGGCGGGACTTCGGCCCATCGCGGGCCGGAGAATTACCGGCGGGGGTCCGCCGACCGGCGCAGCGTGATACCTGCCCCCGCCGAATCTCTGGTGGCGGATAATTCAGGACACGGCGGAGGCGGGATTGATTCTCCGACCTGGCGGGGGGTCGGAGAATCCTGCCCATGATATCTCAGTCATAGTGAAATAGGAGATAGCTGAGACTCTGGATGCACTGAAAATTGATAAAGAGGAGGTGTTAGACTGGCTGCACTTTTAAGTTGATATATCACCAGGACCAGATCAGATGCATCCAAAGATGCTGAAGGAAATAAAGGTAGAAATTGCAGTCGCTGTCACCTTACTTAGATGCAAGGGTGGAGGAATAGAGGACTGGAGAACTGCAATTGTTACATCCTTGTTTAAGCCCAACAACTACAGATCAATCAGATTGGCCTTAGAGGTAGGAAAAGTTTTCAAAACAATAATCTGGGACAAAACGAAATTACCGTCACTTGGACATATGTGGATTAATTATGGAGAACCAGCACAGATTTATTGAGGCCAAATTGTGTTTTGGACTTCCAAAAGACATTTGACAAAGTGCTATATAACAGGCTTGTCAGCAAGGTCATAGCTCATTGGATAAAAGGGATAGTGACAGCACGGATATAAATTGCCTAACTGACAAGGAAAAGTGGTAGAGTGGGATTTTTTGGCCTGGCAGAAGAGTGGGATTATCCAGTGCTGTCAAAAGTCAATGGACTTGTCGCTAGGCCTCCCCAATACACCCGCGGTGTGTCCCATCGTGACAGGACTGGAAAGTCCCGGCCATAGTGGTGAACTGATGTTATTTGGACTGGAGGCAAGACTGACACCAGCGGTGCTACATAATATAATTTCACGGCTAGTGACTTCTGAAGAATATAGAGCATACCTATACATTGTTTAAATTAGAGAGAAAACTTTTTGAGAAAGCTTTGAGGTAAATCTGAATTAAGTAGCATTATTCAGATAATCAAAATATTTTCACTTTCCATATCTGTAATTAAAGATTCTGAATGCAGCATTTGGCTTAACTCATATTATTTGTAGTAAGAAGCTTAAAAGATTCTAAAGATTTATGTAATAACCCATGTTATGCTTGTTATGTGAGCATACCATCCTTAATATTGATACCAAGTATTGTTATTTGTGTTACAATTCTAGAGAATTCTCCAGCGAATAGTGAGATCTGGGTGACATGCTACATGAAACATGAAGACGATAGTAATCAAATCCAGTAAGTAATTATGAAATAAAGAGAAATGATGGCCTTTATTACAAGATGGATGGAGTAAGAAGTCTTGCTACAACAAACAGAAAGTCTTGTCACAACTACACAGGATATTGGCAAGAGCATTGGGTGCAGTTTCTGTTTCCTTATTTAAAGGGGGGCACACATGCATTGGAGGCAGTTCTGAGAAGGTTGACCAGGTTGATTTCTGGGATGCAAAGTTGTCTTATGAGGAAAAGTTGAGCAGGTTGGGTCTATGCTCACTGGAATTTCGAAGAATGAGAGGTGATCCTCTTGAAGCATCGAAGATTTTGAGGGGGTTTAACAGGGTAGAATATAATGGCAGAATACAATTTTAGCGGTTCACACAAATGCCATTCAAAAAAATTAATTTAAGTGTCAATTCTTTGTCAGACCTGGAAACTGGTAGTAAATGAGCCCCTTTACAGGACTGAACCAACGTGAAATGGGAGGAACAACAATCAATACTAGAAACAGGGTTCTTGTTTCCTATCAGATTGTTGGGTTTAATTGGCTGTAAACAAGTTTTTAAAGAATTAGATAGAGCTGACATGTTTGCATAATTTACGCAATTTATGATTGACGGGAACATTGGTGAATAGAACAGAATTATCTATACCAAAGTATAATTGATTTCCCCCAGTTTGGAATTTGCTGATGAGATCACATTACAGCTGGTAGAAATGTAAGGTAATCTGGCAAATCCAGAGGCTGATGAAATGGACGATGAGAACAAGGGGTTCCGTATTATTTTTACAAATGGAGGGTGAGAAGGTGAGAGAAGATGCAGGAAAGGAATCTTGATATGCTCATGGACCTTGGTTAACTAGAGTTAAATAAGTATCTAAGTTGAAGTAAAAATATGGACTTTAAAGAATCTATGATGGAAAATGTGTTCATCCAGGCAGAGATGGAAAAAATGGATGCACTGCATTGAATTTTTGCAGGAAGTTGAATTGGAAGAAGCATAATCTGGAGCCTATCGTTTTTTAATATATGTCTAGGAAAATGCCACCTCCAGAGCTCAAAAAAAAGAGAGATTCATGAGGAAAGGGGAAAAGTGGAAGAGTCAGAGGTGAACTGCAAGGGTGTGGGATAGTGGAAATTGAACTGCAAACAATAACATTTCCCAACTTGGAGAGAGACTGGGAAGCGGCACCAACTTCCATCAGAATTATAGAGGAAGAGGACAGGCAGGAACATCCTATGAAAAGTCAGGAATAGCTTGGATTAATGTTGGTTTCCTTAGCAACTACCTAATCTGAAGGAAATAGGTAGAATAAAAAGGCAAGCTATTCAAAGAAGAAGAGTGGATTTCTTTAATGTCCTAGCCCAATATTTACCCTCAACCAATATCACAAAAATATATTCACTTATTATTCATCTCAATGTTGTTAGTGGACTCTTGCTGTGTGAAATCTAGCTGGTTTGTTCCCCTATACTATCATTTTGAAAGTATTGAATTGGCTGCCAAACACTTTGGGGCATTCTGAATGGTAAAAGGCACCTTGAATATCAACTTAGACCTTGGTTAGTTTTGGCGTGTTAATCACCCTGGGGTAACATGGACTGCAACTGGATGCAGTTGTACTTGAAAGTAGACTCCAAACTTTGATGTTAGTTCAATACACTTTATTGAACTTGTTAAGCAGTGCACACAGTTCGCTGTGGGTTTGACACTCTATTAATCCACGTGTGCTAACTCTAACTAACTAGACCAGACTAGCTCTGATCCACGTGTAGAAGGTGCAAACTGATATATACACCTTGACTGTCACTACAGTTGTCACCAGTGGAAAGAGGCAGAGTGTTGATGCCTCGTGTGTTTTATAGTGCGAGACCACCTTCTAGTGTTCTGCCTGGTGATTGGTTGTGTTCTGTCCTGTGTGTTGATTGGCTGTACTGGGTGGTCTTTCACTGCCTGTCTGTATCTCATTATGTGCATGAGTGCATATCATGACAAGTTTCATCCACCTTTCACTTTATTTTAATTAAATTTGGTGGTTATTTGTCAGTGTACACCAAACCATGCTTACCAATTTTGGATGTTTCTTCTGTTTCTGTGGGAAAACACTCTGGTGTTCTGCTCTTCAGTTCCGACTCAAAATATACTCCCAGCCTAAAACGTTCTTTCTTATTAATGGACAGGGAAAATTACACGCCAATTGTATGACATTTTGTGATATGCTCTCTTTAATGGGAGAATTGAAAGTAATGGGGGTAAAATTGGATAGTGCTAGCCTGCTGACATTAACTGGGTGCAGGGAATGATGATCTCTACAGCAGTACAGGTTGGCCTGAGACCCATTGGTGTTGGGGCCTTGGTCCTCATTCAAATTATCCTAGTGAGCTGCAAATGTCAGCTGTGCGTCCCCAGGCAGCAGGTGCCGGTGAAGGGGATTTAAATTTTGAGACACTGTATCATAAGATGTCCTCAGATAAAACAATCTAGAGAGGAGCAGTGATCTGGCAAGTGGGTGGATTTGATCAGGAGCGGGGTAGCAATCAGGAGAGGCAAGTGACAACTGAGAGCAAGGGTGGAAGCCTTGGAAGGGCGGAGACAATCGGGAACATGGTGCAGGCAATTGAAGGGGAAGGTAAACGTGAAGGGGCCAAGCTAGCACTGGCGACAGTCTTCAGGACTGCCATTGAGCTTCAGTTACTCCTGGCTGCATATTAAGATCAAAAAAGACGTCAAATCTTTTCTTTCCTGGTGGGAGTCTCTAGTGGTATCTTTAAGGACACTCTTTCGATCACATGTAAGCCTGTTGGAATCAGCAGGCAATGACAACTAAATTCTGAGCAGCCCAATTTCAGGAAGGGCTCCTGAAACAGGCATTAAAATCTCTTAGTGCAAAGAGCCTCATCCCCACAGCAGTGAAAGCCAAAGAACCACCAAATCTACAATGCTTTGTCCGTCTGGTGGGACTGGTTTAGCACACTGGGCTAAATCGCTGGCTTTTAAAGCAGACCAAGGCAGGCCAGCAGCACGGTTCAATTCCCGGACCAGCCTCCCCGAACAGGCGCCAGAATGTGGCGACTAGGGGCTTTTCACAGTAACTTAATTGAAGCCTACTCGTGACAATAAGCGATTTTCATTTTCATTTCATCTTCATTGGCATTCTTTAAAACCACTAGGTATGGATAAGTAATGTTGCAATGGTCCAATTTGTGAAAAAGGAATGTGCACTCAGTCCCGCGCTCTCTATAAAAATGGCCTACAAAAAATTCATTGCTCTTGCAATACTGTCATTTCATACTTGGTGTAGTAGCGTGCACAAGTAAACAACACAACCTTTTGTCCCCAGTACGCCTACACGAGTGGGCTTTATACACAGAGGTACAGGATTATTTAGTGTGACTATAGGGCAAACATAAGACTTAACCCCTGCTAAATGGTACTTGGAGAAAGCCACAAGCTTATTTAGTGTACTTAATTTGTTCTCCATTTTAAAAATGCTAAGTGAAAAACGTTTAATTCTTCAGTTCTACTTAAATCAGAAGTGCATGTACAATTGAAGAAAATATGATAATTTGGTGCGTTATAATGCCACGCCTGGATTAGAATTATGTTTGGTCAGGTGTGCATTTATTTGGAGTTGACTGTATTTACAGGATACATAAAAATACATTAGACTTTTTGTGTGTCATAAAAGGCACTGTGTGACATACTGCTCCTATCATTAAAAGTCACGGAATTACCTTTTATTGAAGAATAGTTCCACTGAAAGAGCTTGGACTCATTTAATAAGTGAAGAGCTAATATTACTGAAGTGTACTTTCTTATTAAACTGTACAGTGCTCATTTGCAAAGCACATAATAAAAAACTGTACTTCATGGAGGAAAAGTATAAAGCTTTCATTCCCAAGATCCTCAGTATCACTCATATAGAGTGTGTCAGTCAGTGGAGTGCAGTCAGCACATTAATGCAACAGCAATATTTCTGTTCCCAGTGCAGCTTTACTGCACTTATGAGATTCGATGTTCTTTAAACCTTCCTCATGCTGCTGCCTGTTGAAACTTTATTATTCCCATTGTGATAAAGACTGAGATCCAGGAGATGAGACAGTGATTAAGAAATTACATTAACCTCCTGGGACATGTTAACAATAGTAACACTAAGATGATATCTCAAAAGCAAGAAAAACTTTTACAAAGTACAAAAGGGATTATTTTGTCAAACCTTTGTGCATTGCAATGGTGCACTTCATTTCAAATGTTACCAGATATTTGTTTTGTACCTAACTTTAAGCTGTGCTGCTGTTGTTCAGTATCATTTTTTACATCATTTGACTATTGCAGCAAATTTATAATAAAAATTTAAACAGATTTTAATTGTTGCTGTGTCATGTTTATGCTGTGGTTCTTTTCAATGGAATGATAGTGCAACATCAACTGGGTAACATCTCATCATTTCTTAAGGGGCCAGTACGAGTTACCTTATTAATTCATGATACCATCAGTTACATTGCTCTTCAAACCACAGACTTCAAGTCTGACATATTTCATACCATCTCTGTCACTTCATCTCCTATGTGGCCCAGTTCCCTCATAATTACGGACACCCTTTAACACCTTACAATGGTCCAGATCTTATGAAAAACCAACATCCCTCCAATTCTTTTGACTTGCAACCATCAGAAAAGTGACTTGCTTCAAGCTGTTTTTACAATTTTATACAGTAACACAATAAGTTCCCCCACCAACCTCTTAATACAGTTCTCTTGCAATTGTGACGCTCAACAAACCCACACATCAATTGATGTCACTTACAGTACATCTCCCATTTCAATCCATGATTTAGGTTTTTATTGTGACAGGTAGCTTCAATGCCTCACTCTCCTGCAGGAGACAACTATTTTTGTTTTACAGAATTCTAGATAAATTGAAACATTTTTGAGTCAAGAAGTCCATGTTGATGATTATTTTCTATGAGCAATATTCCTAACCCATGAATGCATCTTGCTCTCATGTCTCTTTATTCCCTTTTCTTTCAACCACATGTGTAATTTATTCCTAAATGTTGACATGTCCACATGACTGTAAACCTCACGGGAACTGATGGCAGCTACTGGAAGGTTGCATGGAGGAGGGTCATTAATATGGAAATTAATATTGATGTTGACATTTTTGGGGCCAGTATTGTAATTTGGATCATAGCTTTTATATCCCACCCAAAGCCACCAGGGGCAGTGCAGCGACACAATGGTTAACGCTGCCACCTCACAGCGCCAGGGACCCGGGTTTAATTCCAGCCTTGGGTGACTGGCTGTATGGAGTTTGCACTTTCTCCTTGTGTCTGTGTAGGTTTGCTCTAGTTTCCTCCCACAATCCAAAAATGTGCAGGTTAGGTGGATTAGCTATGATTAATTGACCCTCAGTATCCAGAAATGTGCAGATTAGGTGGGGTTACAGGGTTATGGGGATAGGGCAGGGGAGTGGGCTTAATTGGGGTGCTCTTTCCAAGGGCCAATGCAGACTTTATGGGCTGAATGGCCTCCTTCTGCATGGTAAATTCTATGATTCTAGGAGGTGGAGGCTACCCATCTGGGGCTCATTACTACTGAACAGCCCGCCCAAGCAGGGCCTGGGGAGTTAGTTTCCCAATGTGGACTGTGATTGTAGATAGTTACTATTGTGGGCAAAGTATTTAAATTAGTTCAAATAATTAGGCCATGCTAAATTGCCCCTTAGTGTCGAAAATGGTAGGTGGGGATACTGGGTTATGGGGATAGGGTGGAGGTGTGAGTGTAAGTAGGGTGCTCTTTCCAAGGGCTGGTACAGATTTGATGGGCCGAATGGCCTCCTTCTGCATTGTAAATTCTACGATCTAATTAGATAGGGTATATGGCACAGAAATAGGAGATTGGGCTGAACCAGTCCATACCAGGAAAAAAACTAAATGGTTCTAAAAGATTTCGAACGCATAACAACCAAATAAAATGTTTTCAAGCCTTTTTAGTTTTAAATAAGAGGGTTGGGAGGAAAATGGTCCCAAGACCTCTTGGTGCACCTGTGCTGTATACTGAAAGATGGGGGGCTGGATTCTCTGTCGTTGGGATCCTCCACTTCGCCAGGAGCACACCCGCACCCACGGATTTCCTGACGGCAAGGGGATGCCCAACAATGGGAAACCCCATTGGCCGGCTGGCAGGACGGATGATTCCGCTGCTGCGTGCTGCACCAGAGAACAGGTGGGGCAGGACGGACAATCCCGCCCGGGATCTGTATTCAGTGTGGACAGGTTTTAGCCATGGTAGGTCAGTGGTGGAGTGAGTGAATGCTTAAGAATGAATGAGCTGCTTTGTCCTGGACGATGTTGAATTTCTTGAGAGTTGTTAGAGGTGTATTCATCCAGGCAAGTAAAATGGTTTTTAAAAAATTATATTCCTTATTGATACATTGCTAATGGTGGAAAGGCTTTGCGGAGTCAGGAGGTGAATTACTTGCCACAGAATCATTTAATCATAGAATTTACAGTGCAGAAAGAGGCCATTCGGCCCATCGAATCTTCACTGGCCCTTGGAAAGAGCACCCTACCCAAGCCCACACCTCCACCCTATCCCCGTAACCCAGGAACCCCACCTAAGCTTTTTGGACACTAAGGGCAATTTAGCATGGCCAATCCACCTTATCTGCACATCTTTGGACTGTAGGAGGAAACCGGAGCTCCTGGAGGAAACCCGTGCAGACATGGGGAGGACGTGTAGACCCTGCACAGACAGAATTCCTACACTCTGACCTGATCTTCAAGCCACAATATTTATGCAGCTTATCCAGTCGGGTTTCTGGTCAGTGGTGACCCCCAACTATGATTGTGTTGATGGTGGGAGATTCAGCGATGGTAATACTGTTAAACAATAAGAGAGGTAGTTGGAGATAGTTTAACAATCCTGATAGAGCCCATTAACATTTAAACAGAAATCTGAAGACCCTAGTAATCTGCTGGTTGCTTTCCTCGAGAAGGCACTGTGAGGTACAGTGTAGATTATTCCACTGGACACATATCCTGATTTCCCGGCTCACAATATCCAAACTAGTTTAAGCCTCACCAGCATTCAATGTCATGAATGATAAAGCTTGTGTTTTCTCAGCTTAAACTGCAGGCCTAACTAATTGTCATTCACTTTGGTCCCCTTCTCTCGGCAAGCTGCACAGCACAATATCCAGGTTGCATCTAACCAAACCTCTTAGCAAACACTCAGATATATTGAAACTTCCGCCTCAACTCCACCCATCTCCACGATGATGTGACATGCTCTGGGATGACTCAAAACTTTAGGTTATGTATCCCTCATTTAAAATTTGGTCAGTCACCAGGGACAGGTAGTGAAGAGTTACAAATGGAGATGACAGCGGATGTGGAATCACTGAACTGGGGCCAGAACTACATCTGTCGGAGGATTCATAGTCATATTTATAGGACTGTATACAGAGCGGAACTTGTTAGTCCGCAGAAGAGCTTCATGGTACTTTGCGAATCTTGTAAGTAATGGTGGAGAAAAGATAACAGAGCAACTCTGACATATACTGTACAGACATGCAAGAATGTTTAGGAGCCTGTGTCCAATGTGGGATGAACACCAACCCCAGTGTGATCTAGAGAAGATTCCTGAGGTTCGATGGGCAGATGCAAGTTTGTTAGTCAGCACCATGTCTGTTAGTATTCATACTTAGACTCCAATTACAGAATCCTCAGTGCCAGCCTTGAGAGGCCATGGAATTGGCTTGAGAGATGGTAATGGAAGATTTGATGTTCTGTGGGGCCAAGGCTCTTTTACACAACGTCTATGATCATCCACAATGGGTACCTTGCAACCAAGTCATAATAGACCCAGGTGAGGTACTTAACTTGTTGGGTGATGGCCTGTTCATTCAACCAAGCCGTGGCCCTTCAGAGAGCTGCTGAAGAGGCAAGTACCTGATAGGTGCAAGCAGCCAGCCTGAGGCTGAAATGTTAGTTGACCACCTCATAATCTGGATAAGAGAAGTAAATTATTACAGCTAAGTCATGAGCATCTTATACAGGAGCAGCAGCCTACTATCACCCACCCACCCTTTCACTGAGGAGCATAAGACTAGGAGATCAACAACAAAAATCTCATCCCCTCACTGAAGTAAAATACTGAAAAACTGAACATTAACGGAGAGACACGGAACCTAAGTGGTGAAGTAAGTGGAATTATAAATTCTTAGGGATGTACGGTGAAGATTTATTGTCAGAATGACTGTATGAAAGTTAGATCTCATAGCAGTAAAGACATCCACATTTACGCAGAGAATATTTGTTCATGGGAGTGGTGTATTAGAAGGGCATTACAGGACTGTTCATGGTGGCAATGTTTGCAGCTTTTAAGCATATGCCCTGTCATTCAGTAATTACCACAACAGTCTTTCAGTCTATTTACAGGTCAGGTTACTGACGACAACTTGTCAGAGCTTTTTTTGTGATGCAGGTATGTTGGCCTGGAGTTTCCTCTGCAGTTACCGGTTCGGAAGTTTGACCTGAAATCGCACCAAATGTTGGACCAATCTTTCCAATGTCAAGTTATACCAAAGTATCCAGGCAGCCTAAATTGCAGATGCCTAAAATTAAAAATAGGTGTTTTCCTCATAATTACCCAGCAGGGTTATAATGTAATTGGAACAAAGCCAATAGGATCTCAAGGTACTATGGCAGAGGAATATAAAAGACAAAGAAAAAACTGTTTTCTTTCAGAGTGAGGCTGGGGAATGCAAGGTAAGCAGCAGCTCTCTGTCCTGTACATCTTTAAATTAATTCACTGAAATTGCTCTCTTGAGAGTCTAAACTGCCTCAAACCTCTCCCTTCTCACAGATGACTGATTCACAAGAGAAGGTCAGGAAGAGAGCATTTAACTTTGCCGACAAGAATTTGTGGGCCCTATTGGATACGACAGAGGGAGTCATGACCAGCTCATCTGTTTCTTCATATCTCAGCTCTCTTGTGAGCACAGGGGGTGGGTATGCACCGAGGTGGCAGAGACACGGAGTAACACGGCAACACCTTCCCAGGATGGCGGAGAAATGGTGCCAAAAAATTCAACCACTTGACTTCAGCAGGGGAAATAACAAACTAGCAATGACATTGCTTCTTCCCTTGCCCACTTTGAGCGCCCCACTTAGGCAAAATAAGTTGATTGGTGAACAGTCAGCCAAACCACCCAAAGAGATGCTCCACATGCTTAAAGGGCTGCAAGTGGAATCTGTTCAGTTTTAGCTTTCGGCTTTATAGAGCAATACAGAACACAGCATCCATTGTCCGTGTTTTCAGGTTGCGACCTCTGGGTGTGGGTGGGGGGGGGGGGGGATTGCTTTTTCTCTGAAAGCCTGAGCAATAGGCCACATTATGACGAGCCTCTCCTCTCAATCAGATGTCTCCTGTGAACACGCACAAGGTGCATTGTTCAGGCTTCCACATCACACAATCTTGTGCCTGTATTGGCTCCACTCCTTGGTATATGAACTTTGGAGTTGACAAAGTTGTGCAGGATGCCGCACTCAATGACAGTTCTGTCACTCTTCCTGGAGAGTATTCAAGTGCACCCACTGACCTGACCAACCTGAACAGCCCCAATTGTTCCCTCAATGGCATACCTGGTGGATGCTTGCTGCTCTACTTCAGCCTTCGGGAGTGTGACAGGACGTCATTGGCCATGGCAGCAGCTGGCGACCTTTGCGATGATTATCTGTACTTTCACTAGGTGTCTATCCCAAAGCATTCATGCTGTAAGTGAAATGCACACACAATGAGTGCATCATGGCATACTGCATGTAACATAGACAAAGGGCAGGATTTAACGGGGAAAAAACAGAGTCCCATTTTGAGCACATTGAGCAGGGTGTTTCTCAGCGTCTGCCATGCCGAAAACAACCCCGCTATTAAACGGGACTCTTTTTTATCTGGTTTCAGCAAGAAAAGGTGCTTCAAGGCCACACTTACATTCATTACCTGCACTGACAAGCTAACTCTTCATGACAGGAAGTGATCGGGGTGCTATTTTTAAATGCCGCCCCGATCTCTCGACCACCAATGTAGCCTCCGAATGCCCCAATGTCCCAATTAGGGGTTCCTCAAGCCTCCCCATACCCCACCTTATAAGGGCAGGGCATCCCCGGGCCTGATACCTGGCACAGACAACCTGGCACCTGCATACCTTGGCACTGCCAGTGTGCCAGAGTGGCTTGCAGTGCCAAGGTGCCCAGGTAGCATCAATGATGCCAGAGTATCACCTTTCCCAGAGCCCTGGCACTCAAGATGAGGCCCTTTATTAACAGGAAGTGATCCCAATCCCAGAATGTTCAACGTGTATGCGACCATCACCTCAAGGTCATGCAAGTTTGTGCATGCTTCCCATGGTGTGTGCATGACAGCTACATTCTGGGGCAGTCGGAGATCCCCAGAATCTTCGATCACCCCAGGATGACTGGTTGGGTCTTGGGTGATAAGGGGTACCCGCTTAGGTCCTGGCTAATTATGCTAGTCCGGAGGTCGGTGACGATGCGGAGACCCAATATAACGAGGCCCAGGTGGCTGCCCGTGTTGTCATTGAGCGGTGCATCGGACTGCTGAAAAAAGGGCTTCCGAGGCCTCGACAACTCTGGCAGTTCACTGCAGTGCACCCCCAGGTTGGCCATCCACTTTGTGGTGGTCTGCTGTGCCCTCCACAACCTAACACTGCAACGGAGTGAGTAGCTGGAGGTGCAGGAGGAGGAACATGCAGCCTTGTCAGAGGAGGAGGAGGAGGAGAAGCCGGACCAGGAGGGGCTGGAGGATGAGCCGGGGCGCTCCCACGGGAGCAGCCGGAGGTTGGAGGACAGTCGGCGGCAAGGGTCGAGCATGCCCAAAGGGCCAGGGACGCCCTCGTCCTCGCCCACTTCTCATAGGGAGTGGCTTCGTTCGTCGTCTCATCCCCTCTTCACATCTCACCCACCATCCCCCTCACCCGTACCCTCCCTCTCCCGATCCGCCTCCCCTCCTCACTCCCTTCCCACGCACCCACCCTTTCACCGCACCCCCCTCTCAATCGCCCTGTTTCACCCTCCCAGGGTCTGTGTTACATCACTCCAGGGTGATGGGCCTGTGTCTGCACTGTCAGCAGGTCAGAATACAAGGCAGGAAGGTGATGACAACCCACTGTGAGCTGAAGTCTGGTGCTCTTCAATCTATGCCATAGTATGACTCCTGTCGGTCTGCTGACATCACGCTCATACTCATCCCTGCACATGATATGCCTTGGGTGGGGTCGGGTACCCAGATCTAGGACCACCGTGACCCGAGGCTGGGGCTAAGGGAGGGCAACTGTCAGAGGAGGGTGCAGGCCGGCTCGCAGTGCGGAATAAGATGACAGAGGCTTCACATGCCTCAGGTGTAATGTGTTTTAATGGTGAATAATCGTGACTTAACTGTCCCTACCTACCGATGGTGCCCGCCCTCTCCCCCAGTGCCCTCTCCGTGATCCTGTATCTGCTTAGCCTCCATGCTCTACCGCTAGGTTTAGGTGTGTCCCCAGGATGTACATCAGAGGTGGAGACAGCCTGGTCCTTACCACATCCTGTGGCCTTAGATGCCCCTGGTGGGCATGCTCTGGAGGGCTGGGGCCAGCGGGCCTCGGCCGACTTACCAGCGGCACATGCCTCGCCGTGCCTCCCTGTTCTGCCCGCTGACTCTGAGACGCAACGTCATCAGGAGGTGGGGACTTGGGAAAGCTCGTGACTGCCGTCATCTCCCTGTGGGGAGGCTCTGGATTGGTCTCCAGTACTCCCTCCTCCTGGTTAGTGCCAGTAGGGCCCTGGGGGGTCATGTTGGGACCGAGGGGTAATTGGAGTGAGCTCCAGAGGCCCCTGCATCATCTGGAACTGCCAGCCCTGGTGAATCCCCAGTGCTGAGCCATGGTGTCAATGCCCTCAGCCGGCCATGCTCTGCAGAGCCTCACCAATCTCCACCTGTGTCTGGGACATGGTCCTCAGTGACTGGGACATGCTCCGGAGTGCCTTGGCAATGCCCACCTGAGACTGGGACATGCTCCGCAGTGCCTCGGCAAGGTCCACCTGCATCAGCGACATATCCCCCAGCGACTGGGACATGCTGTTGTGGCGTTCAGCCATCGCTGTCACTGACTGAGCAATGCCTTGGACTCATGCTGCTGATGCAGTGATCCAGGCTGTCCACTGCAGTCACACCCTAGCAGTGTTGGCCTCGGTGCCACACATTTCCAATGCCTTCTCCTGCATTCATAGCCTTTGGGACTCCTCTAATCAGCTATGGATCCGCTGGAGTGTCATTGACATTCCTCTCTGAATCTCACAGCCTAGCGAGACACATCAGCTGCGGGATAACCTGGTCCAGAATCTCGACACCTGACTGGGACCAAGCTGGCCCCTGGGATCCACCAGACCTCTGAATGCTGGATCCTTGGATGTTCCTGCCTCCATTGGATGTGCATCAGCAATCTGGTGCTCACCAGATTGTGGCTCAGAAGCCTGTCCACAACGTTTGCCCACCGAGGTGTGCGTCTCTGCGCTGGTGGAGGGCTGGATGACAGCTGTGATGCCTCGACGGTGGCATCATTACAGCTCTCTTGGAAGGCGGGTGTGTTGCAGGGTGGGCAGGAGGTGGGACAGCCCACATGGTCCGGCACCATCAGATGGAGATCTTGCAGGAGTATGGACATGTGGTCAGTGAGAGGGAAAAATCATCATGTCTGGCATGAACAACACATGTGTGATGGATCATCTGGGCGGGGACCAGTGGATACTCACCCCTGAGACACAGGCCAATCTCCATGTCGATCTGTCCTCGGCCGCCCCCATGACCTCCAGGGCCCATACCTTGTAAGGGAGTGAGGACCCTGATGCCTCGCATCCAGCTGCCTGTCTGACCCTCTCCAGTCTGTTATGGGCCAACTTTCCTGCAGGATCAAAGAGAGGTCATTGTGAGCCGCACACCATGTATCGTGGGGGCGGGGGAGGGGGGTCTATGGTGGGGGGACATGCGTGGGCACCCCTGATGGGCATGGGTAGGGTCTGCTGGTGGGTGCCAGTGTGTGTTGGGGCGCAGGTGTGGTATTGTGCTAGGGGGTTGGTGCGGTGCCAACCGCAGGGTCGTCGGGGGCAGGGGGGCCAAGCGGGGTGGGGGACAGGTGGCCAGAAGTGCCAAGTGGGACCGGTGGCAGGGGGCTGATACCAACTCACCCTTGGAGTCCAGTAGCGGTCATTTTGCGGTCCTCCTTGTGGGACTTCCCATGCTGACGGCCGCTGCCACTGTCTCCCAGGCGGCACTGGCTGCCGTCGGGGGAACAGGGGGCGGAATTCTCCGACCCCCCGCAGGGTCGGGGAATCGCCCGGGGCTGGCGTAAATCCTGCCTCCGCTGTGGCTGGAATTCTCCGCCACCTGGGAATCGGTGGGGGCGGGAATCACGCCCCGCCGGTCGGCGGGCCCCCCGCGCCGATCGGCGGGCCCCCTGCGGCGATTCTCTGGCCCGCGATGGGCCAAAGTCCCGCCGCTGTCAGACCTCTCCCGCCGACGTGGTTAAAAACACCTCTGTGCCATTGGGATTGGCGGCGCGAGCAGGCGGGGTGCGCAGGGCTATCGGACCCCGGGGGATGGCCTGGCCCGCGATCGGGGCCCACCAATCGGCGGGCGGGCCAGTGCCGTGGCGGCACTCTTTTTCTTTCGCCGCCGCCACGGCCTCCACCATGGCGGAGGTCGAAGAGACCCCCTCCACTGCGCATGCGCCGGTGGTGACGTCAGCACCCGCTGACGCTCCAGCGCATGCGCGGACTCACGCCAACCGGCGAAGGCCTTTCGGCCAGCCAATCGGGAGCCACTCTGACGCCGGCCTAGCCCCTAAAGGTGCGGAGAAGTCTGCACCTTTGGGGAGGCCCAACGCCAGAGTGGTTGGCGCCACTCTGCTACGCCGGGAACGCCACCCCGCCGGGTAGGGGAGAATTTCGCCCAGGGTATCACAACTGGACTCTGCTGCATCCAACAGTCTGGCCACGTCGGCAACTCTGAATAGTGGTGCAGCTCTCCTTGGTGGCATGTCTGCATGCCGTCTGAGGTTTGTTCTGTGCGATCGCTTTAAGACCTGCTCCACCTCATTAGAGGGGAGCTGCCGGGTTCAGTCCAGGAGAATCAGCTGGCATCAGACATTCCCGTCGTGAAGCTCATGGGGCATCATTACCGGCCATAATTGGTGGTCTTGTTGGGCTGGCTGTCGGGAAGCACCGGGCAGTTCCTGCTCTCTATCACACTCAGAAACCTTTCCGTTAGATCGCACCTTCTGTGTCATGTGCATTTGTCATTTACTCAGTACACTGGGAAAACTAACAATTCCACGTAAGCGAACTTCTTTTGCTCCACTGCAGATATTTCATTAAATCCCAGCCTTACAGAATATGGACCTCAGTCACATATGACAAATTATGTTCTTTATTTCCCTTTATTTCTCAGGCATTAGTCCCCTGTAGATGTCTGGGGAATGAATCAGGCAAAGTAAAGGCTGTGGTTACTTCCATTTCCACTCTTATAGTTCTGCAACATGTGGATCGAGGTTTCAAGAGATGACGGAACTAAATGCACAGTTGGACGACGGCGTACTTTGCCAAACGTAAACAGCACACAGAGAATTCTTCAGAAATCTCCGAGAATACACCCAGCCTGCCTAATCTCTGATTCAGGTACCTGGAAATAGGGTTCAGTATCCTCCTGTGACGCTTCATTCTGTGGATTTTTTGGACTGGATTCTGCGATTTTCAGGCAATTTCCTGATGCCGACGTGGGAACGGTGGCCTTTTACGACCAAACATTTGGCGCATAACAGCCACTGATCCTCCTGATGTGTTGGGTATGCTGGGTCTGCGAGGACTGCATTTACCTTAGCAGTGAGAGAGACAGGCTTCCAACACTTGGGAGAAATGCAACTCTATTTTATTGAACTACCAACTGTTAAACATACTTGAACTGTGGGTTGACACTATGCTGAGTTGACTGGAGACCTGAGGCTAACCTGACCAGACTATCTTGCTACCACATGGTGGATGTTCATGTTGTGGCTACACGGGCTCTGGCTGTCTCAGAGGCTGCATCCCAAGAGAGCTGGAAAACTAGTGCCCTCTGGCTTTATAGTGGCCGTGTCGTGTCTGGTGATTGGCTGCTGTGTTCTGTGTGTTAATTGGCCATCCTGTGTGTCAATCAATGTCTGTCTGTGCACCATCATATACTTGTGTGTATATTATGACATCTCCGTTTGGCGGGGGGCTAGCATGCAGGTAGGGTAGAGCACCTGGCTCGAGTTGCCAATACGGTCGGAGAATTGGCGGGTCCGTGGCCACGCATACGCACGCCGATGGCCTGCAGCAGCCGCGCCGTGCAACATAGCTCCGGCCGCCCATGGACTAGGCCTGCCAAATAGTGCCCCCCCTTTGACCGGCTCACAACCCTCGGACCACCCCCCAACAGTGCCCCCAGCCCCTGCCAAAGTCCCCCCTGCCTGCGGATCGGCTCTCCCCTGACAGTGGCGGCGATGGACTGAGTCCGCAGCCGCCACACCGAGTTTCCAAAAAGTAATACCATGAGGGACCCACGCCGATGGGAACTCGGCCGGTCGGGGGCGGAGCATTGGGGGGAAGGCCGCAGGCAACGTCCTGAGATTGTCGATACGGCAAGCACCGAAATCCTAGAGTACGGCGCTTTGGAGGGGGCGGAGCAGCGTGAAACGGCACGGCCCCTGATTTCACAACAAACCTTGATTCTCCGGCTGATCGGAGAATCCCGCCCTGTGTCTCCGGTTTCCCCCACTTCTTCCTCTTCCATTATAACATAAAACAGAAATAAAATCATAAGAAGATCCGTCTTTCTATTATATTTCCAAAATCAGATATTAACTAGCTTTCTGTAGCAGTAAATGATGATGGAGGCAGCAATCCTCTCCTGGTCAGTTGACCACAAGCAGCAGTGTGCCTGAAGTTCTGGTTACAATGTCAAGGCAACCCTGTGAACAAGTGGAATTGCGGAATCCTTGCATTTGACAATTGGGGCGTGACAGCTTTATGGATGGAAGTTCATTTGGGCTGGGATTTTGGTGGGCTAACATAAAATATTGAGGAGTCTTGAGGTTACTGAAGTTGGGTCTGGCCTGTTCCGGCTATATTTCTGCTATCTTTTAAGAGAAATAGATAATATATATCCAGGTTATGCATCTTTTTAGGCACACAGACGAGGAAACTGTAGGCCAAGATAAACAGGTCTCCACAGATATGACAGAGTACATTTTCTAGGTCTGAAAATGTAATTCCTGGGCCAATGCTGAGCGAGTGCCAGATGCCTGGAGAACAATTGCAGTTGCCTCTCTTCCACCTGCCTGAACTGTTCTTCCCCAAACCATAACAATATTTGGGATGCCCAATCAAATACTCAAGCTGAGCAATCTGGTTAGAACTGTGGTTGGCAGCTGGTGAAAACAACTATGCTGTAGCTAGACATCTGTGCAAAATAAATCCTGTATTATAAAAATTCATCAGGAAACAACTTAGAAAAGGAAAGCTAAAGGCATAATTCCTGACTGTCTGCAGGTTACAATCCCAGTGATCACACTGGGTTCACACCAGTCTGCACGCTCCAGTGGTCACAACTGGACTCTATGGTGTCGGAGAACGCCTCGAAAATTTCTATAGTGATGTGAACACCACTCCAGGCGCATCTCTGGTATCTGCCTCCCATGTACAACCAGTAAAATTGCTGTTTTAAATGCCATTGAGGGTGGGCCCCACACCCCAGTTCCCAGTCAGCAACATCTCATCTACATACTGATGGGTCTAATTTCTGCACCCCCATCTGGAGGCTCGTACACCTCATCTCAGCCTCTAGTTCTACATTTAGTCTCAAATGACCTGGGAGACACAAGATCTCTGGGATAGGCCGACCTTGCTATTTTGGCAGTCAACCTTTGACATCACTGGCTTTCTGAGGGGTAAATAGAAGCTCTGCTTTTCACAAGGATGGCCATAAAATACAGGAAACAGTGGGAACCTGACACAACCAGATCCTCTCATTTTCCACTGGATTCCACTAAACACTTTGAGGAGGTTTGGAGCCATAATGTAAAAACACCAGTATTAAATACAAGGTAGTAAAAATTCAAGTTACCATTAAATAGTCAGCCCCAGGTTCAAGAATAGAGGTTTTGTAACTTGAATGCCAAGAAGCACAAGCATCGTACAAGCCCGCAGTGCACAAAGAGGAGCCAAAAGTAAACATGAGATTTAATAGTGGCACCAATTAAACTTAATTTGCATGCAATATTGGGTGTAATCAAGCCAAGGTGTCCTCTCGGCATCACCCTTAAAAATCTTGAAAAGATTATGGAAGCAATCTGGTGCTGGTGTTCAGGCCAACCTACCAGATTCCCTGGCATGTGTACATGCCGCAAACTTGGCTATGCTCTGTGAGGTCAGAAAGTAGCTGTGAAGCATAAGCCCACAGCTTACCACGTCAGTGCACCACACAGCTAGATTTCTGTGATCTTGGTTCAGTGTAGACTCTGGATTTGGTAGCTCAATAAAGACCGGCCTAAAGTAAAAAGAAGTAACGAGGGTTAGCAATGATTACAAGGCATCAATTTAATCAAGGGGTTTTGATGATGTCATAAACTATGATAGTAGTAATTGGATTTGAGCGAGCCCATTAATCAGATGACAGCCTCCAAATCACTCCTGAAATGTTGTGCACGCATATGTTTATATTTAATGTATGTTGCTTGGTTCTATATTTTGTCGTCCTCGTCTAAAAGCATCCACTTATGCCGGGTTATATTTTGGTAAACACCAAATGCTCTACAGTGCCTTGTTTAACGGGATATTTTTCATCTGTGGGTCCAGGCAGTGAGATCCTGGGGTCGTTAGCTAAACCTGATCGTGCCCTTAGCTGATATTCATAGAACATAGAACATAGAACAGTACAGCACAGAACAGGCCCTTCGGCCCTCAATGTTGTGCCGAGCAATGATCACCCCACTCAAACCCACGTATCCACCCTACACCCACAACCCAACAACCCCCCCCCTTAACCTTACTTTTTGGGACACTACGGGCAATTTAGCATGGCCAATCCACCTAACCTGCACATCTTTGGACTGTGGGAGGAAACCGGAGCACCCGGAGGAAACCCACGCACACACGGGGAGGACGTGCAGACTCCGCACAGACAGTGACCCAGCCGGGAATCGAACGTGGGACCCTGGAGCTGTGAAGCATTTATGCTAACCACCATGCTACCGTGCTGCCCTAATTCATGCGCATATACTTTCTCAGCAATAGTTACTGGATTACAATCCAGAATGGGAACCTGGGCTGTTCTTTTTCCCCTTCCTAGCCAGGGCAGACAGTGACCAAATTTCCCTTCCCTCTTGCCACCCTGAATAAGAGCAGTTAAGTTGGCACAGAGAAGCATG
This sequence comes from Scyliorhinus canicula, assembly GCF_902713615.1. Lineage (NCBI taxonomy): Eukaryota > Metazoa > Chordata > Chondrichthyes > Carcharhiniformes > Scyliorhinidae > Scyliorhinus > Scyliorhinus canicula. The sequence continues at coordinate 256,100,367 of NC_052146.1, forward strand.
AGTCCTTTGTCTCTTTGTGCCTCACTTCTTCTCTGGCCGGTGCATTTACCCAGTCTTTGGGGGAGCCCCTTGCTTGGATCTTTATTAATCACTCGGTTGGAAGAAATTATTTCATGAAGCAGCAGGCATCTCAACAGTTCAAAGGCAATTGCTGAGACAACTCTGAAAAACTGGTGCCAAACATTGATTTCAATCCTGATTGCCAAAATGTGCTCGCTATTACCAAGAATTTGGAAACTCCGAAAGCAGAACTTGGCCGAAAATATGGGTAAATGGAGCAGGTGTTTCAGCTGCAGGACTGATATGTGCAATCCAGAACACATAATTCCTCCAGGTTACAGAATAGATATAATGAAAGCAGAACATTCCCAAATAGCAGCCATTTGAATGTCTGGCACACATACAATGCTGTAATCACAGTATGAATTCATGTGAGGGAGCTAAATAAATAGTTATTTATTTAGTAGAAATCGGCTCTGCTTTCTCAGGCCACGGGCTTATTATTGATCCAGAAAATGTGGCCCTCGGCCTCACTACTTTGGCATCATGTGAAGACACAGTGATAAGTTTGTGGATGATGGCAGCAACAGCTGCGGTATTCCTACCCCACGTCTGGGGTGAGCCTATCAGCGCAGCATGCCACTCTCATCTGCCGAGCAGCTTGCATCTCCCAGCATTGTGAAGCTATGATATGATTAATGAAGAGATGTCAGAAAGATAATTCTTTGTATCACGCAATGGTGGACAGAATTGTTTCCGAGGGTGAAAAAAGTCTGTCTTCCTAGAGCTGCACTGGTGGAGTAATCAGCTGTCTTCAGTCTTATAAATAGCAGCACAGATGTTGACAGAGAAATGCTTCCTTAATTATCATACAAACTGCTTTACTTGAGTGAACAGTTTAAACCGGCCTCCAAAGGAAATTCACTCAAGCAATTCCACAGATTACAGCTAATGAACAATATTTCTTTGTGCCTATTTAGTGCTCATTAAAATGTAAAAGCCTTTCATTTCAACAGGCCAGTAATAAATATTCCTTTCCGCTATGCGAGTTGTATGAAGTGGGGAAAATAAGTGGTTGAAGCAGCATCAGCCAATTCATTATCACTGCCTGTTGGGCAAATGGAAACCATTTGTATTCAGGTTGGTGGATGTGTCCTGGCTCTGACTGCTGGAAAGTAAAGCAAAGTGTAGCTTCAACCTCTGAACTCATACCTCCTCCAAGATAGCAAATCATAGGCATAACAGTTGGCTGGGGACACAGTAATATTTAATTTAAAGACTCAGGGTCATGTAAATTCAATGCAAAGTTCCAAATATATAATTGAAAACTATCCAAAATGGGGAAGTAATTCTTTATTAAAACAAATTACAAAGAGATAACAAAGTGTTTAATCTGGTATAAAAGTAGTTATTATTAATATTATTTTGTAACGGTTCATATGATATCCTTGTGCCTGTTATATTTATGTTAGTCTAACAGTTTGTATAGGTAACGTAATGCACATTGTAGGCAGTCTTGGTACTGTACAGCTTGGCAATTTGAAAGTTTGAATCTTTTATAAATTGAATCTGAAATTTAAAAAGTTGCATCAGCACAGTATGTTTTCCATTTTTCCACAACTCATCCCAGAATAAAGGTATTTTGATGAATTTGTGAAACTTATGTTTATGAGATTCTAAAATAATCAGAATGTGCTTTCTGTCATCATTCTGTTGCAAAAATTACACTCGGATTCAATGAAGAAATCAATGAATATGTAATGCCTGATGCATCTTCGAAATGAAATGATTAAAAGTCAACTGTTATTGTTGGTGAAGCTTCAATCTAAATATCAAATTTAATAAATGCCTACCCATACCTAAATATGGGGCCCCTGTGGATTGCTGTTGTCCAATATGGCACATATGTTAATCAAATGTACTTGTTGGTAGTGTGACCTCCTTGCTGAAATGGGTCAGTGCTTGATTCTGAAACAGAAGGTTGTGAGTTTAAGCCTTAGGACTCTGTGGTATTTGAACTCACTTGCCCTGAATAGGTGACTTTTTCATTTCTTGGCCCGGACAGTGGATAGACTACCATATGGAGGCAAAGTATCCGTCCCACTCATTTAAACGCTGCTTTCTTCCACGGCTAGCAATCAGACAAAAGTCTATGGCACACTGACTTGCTTCGATTCCAGCTGGAATGGGCTACAAAGTGATAAATGCAAGAGGGAATGGAGGAAGGAGAATGACTACATACATACTTCTATATTTAATTCTCACTTCATTCACATTCATGTTTTCCGATTAACACAACAATGTTGTAGCCCATTTACAGACTAATAAATATAACATTGCACATATCCATCATGATTTTATCATCATGTTATTTGATTGTGTGTTTAACATTTGTCATAAATATAAAGGCGATGCCAAAGCTATGCGAGTTTGATTCCTGGCACTTTCAAAACACAGTCTTTGTTTATAACACTGTTCCTTTAATGGCAGAATGACCTCTTCTAATCACTTCAGCAAGATCCAGCAGTGGCCGACAATTACAACTCAAATATCTCCCATCATTGATAAGTGACCCTCTTGAGATGTAGGTTCCTTTGTCGGTTTTTTTTTCTCTGATGCTCTGGATGGAGGAGAAGGAGAATGAGAGGAGTATTGCTGAGTGCTGGAGAGCTTGCTTACGTTTGCGTGCCTGCAGTGGTTCGATGCCAATGATGGCAGTCTATCAGTGCACCCTGCCTGCATATGAACAACAGATTTGTCAGCCTGTGACAGGCTGACAGCCCAGCTCCCAGCCACTTGTCCACTGTTATTAAATCAGTACCTCTTCAGAGCATGCAGGCAAGAGGCAATCTGCTTCCTCCATTTGCAGAGGCAGGTTGCCAGTCAAAACCAGATCAATGTCTTGAGGCTCCAGCCCCAATATTCCATATAAAGCCGATAGTGTTCACAACTTGTTTTATACTTCAGGGTATGCATTTAAACACTGGGTTACAAGTTTTAACTGGCTTCTCGAAGAATATTTTGCTTGCATGAGAATTTATTTTAAGTAACATTTTTCCTTGAATGAGAATTCTAAGGGGACAAAAAAATGTTGCATTAGTCAATCATGGCAAACATATACTTTGAAGACTGGCACCGGAATGCAACACTTCAAATACATGAGAATTTATTTTAAGTAACACTTTTCCTTGAATGAGAATTCTAAGGGGACAAAAAAATGTTGCATTAGTCAATCATGGCAAGCATATACTTTGAAGACTGGCACCTGAATGCAACACTTCAAATACACTGCATAGTTTGTGGAAATTATTAAAATACTGGCCCAAGGCAGCTTAATCTGTGTTTCTTCCCCCCCAAAAAAGGGTTCAGTGATGTACTCGAGTTACATGTAATTTCTACTCATGCTTCACAAACTAAGGATAATTCCATTCACAGCTGCTTAAGTAATGCGGCTTGAAATGCCTGCACAAACATAAAGGAAAATTTGGAGAAATAGCCAACTGTTGTATGGAATTCTACTACCTATGTACAAAAATTAGAACTCAGTTGTCATAGTCCTGAAATGTATAGTATCCACGTCAGAATTTTCTCCAAATCTGTATATGAACAACAATAATTCCTGGCTTGGTTCAATGCCTGTGCGGAGTCTGCACGTTCTGCCTGTGTCTGCGTGGGGTTCCTCTGGGTGCTCCGGTTTCCTCCCACAGTCCAGGTTAGGTGGATTGGCCATGATAAATTGCCCTTAGTGTCCAAAAAAGATCAGGTGGGGCTACTGGTTTATGAGGATAGGGTGAAGGTGTGGGCTTAAGCATGGTCTTAAGATTGTCAGTCACAACAGGAGAGGGAGAAGTAATCAGTGGTTTTGATATTTAACAGAAATACAAGGCACCACCTCTGAACTTATTTCAATGCTCCAGGTACCTTTATAACCTAAAGAGCAGAGTTCTAAAGGCCACCTCGAGATGCTCAAAGGTTCAAATTCTCTCAATTCCCCTTCCTTTTCGGAAGGATTCACAGGCTTCCTCAAATTCCCGAGTTAAGACAACAGCACGCTAGTTTTGCAGCATATTACAAACCCTGATAATGATCAATCAGTGGCAGAAGTCCAATCTAAATGATTGAGTGAGGGCGCCATAAAACTTTGAACAACACCGGTGCCATTTAAAAAATATATTTCAAAAGCCCGAGTCCAATTAATATGTTGTGGGGGATTTTACCATTGATGGTCACTGAAGCCAGGTTTACCACAACAGTTATCGAATTACCTACCTGCACCAGTAGCAGTAAAACATCCTGCAGTCAACTGGTTGATTTTCTCGTCTTTGCAGTGGCAGTTGTCACCATCAGAAATGAAGAAAGTTTTGACTAAAGCACAAGAGAGCAGAAAAATGATCATATTGACCCCATGTTCAATTTTCCTTCTCGTGTGCTTTAATAAATGATGGCAACTGTTATGTGTAATGCCTGCAAGATTTGGGGCTGGTTTAGCTCACCAGGCTAAATCGCTGGCTTTTAAAGCAGACCAAGCAGGCCAGCAGCACGATTCGATTCCCGTACCAGCCTCCCCGGACAGACGCCGGAATGTGGTGACTAGGGCTTTTCACAGTAACTTCATTGAAGCCTACTCATGACAATAAGCGATTTTCATTTGATTTCATTTCTTTTGATTTTTAGTGCAGCGTTACCTAATTGAAACTGTAACTCTACTCGTACAACGTAGAGTTACTGGCACAGTACCATTCTTAACTTTGCCTTGAAGAGAGAGGTACAACAAGCATGGTGGATTCATGTTCTTGTTCAGTCTAGGGCCCATTCCACTTACTGGGCATTACTGAGATGGCAGAAAGGCTATTGGATCCTACCTCTCTCCGTAAGCAGCCAGTAGTCAGTATCTGTCTGTGTGTGGGTGGGCTCAACCTTTGATTTTCTCTCTCCCTCTCTCTCGCCACCTACTCCCGCTGCATTCACTCTCCACAAAGGCATCTCCCCACTGAACAGTGAGATTAGGAACTTGCTCTCTGTCAAGACTCAGAACCATACAATCCCTACAGTGCAGAAGGAGGCCATCGAGTCAGCACCGATCCTCTGATTGAGCACCCTACCTCGGTCCACTCCTCCGCCATAACCCCAAACCCCACTAACCTACACATCTTTGGACACTAAGGGGCAATCTTAGCATGGCTAACCCACCTAATCTGCACATTTTTGGACTGTGGGAGGAAACCAAAGCACCCAGAGGAAATCCAAGAAGACACAGGGAGAATGTGGAAATTCCACATAGACAGTCACCCAAGGTCAGAATCGAACCTGGGTCTCTGGCGCTGAGATTCAGCAGCGTGTCGCCCTTGCAGAAGGAAAACTGCAACCCAATAGTGTACCATATAGAGAAACTTGCTGTGGCACGAGCTGTCCATGTCTAGTTGTTTGGCCCAAGTTCTATGAAGCAATACATAATTTTACCTAATTGCACACATATCTCTCTTTCTTTCCCCTTTCTGAAGTCAAGGATAAGTTACAGAATAAAATAACTTGACCTGAGGTTTGTTTTAGCAGTTTGATTACATGTCCTACCTCAAATGAAGGAAACATGATTCTGTTAATGCCCTAGATCATTTAATGTAAACTAGGACATACTGAGGGTTTGATACATGCAATGGAAAGTCGCATGAGAGATATTTAAATATAGGTCAACATTTGAATTCCTGCCAAATAACAATAGAGCCATGACATCAGGCAATTCTGTTTTTGGGTGGAACTAGCCAACGGTGACCATGATTTTTAGCCTGTTTATTTTCCTGTTACTTAGGTGCCAGCAAATTGTTCAGGCAAGGCCAGCTCAGAGTTTATGGCAATAGATACTCTTTGAAACAGACACCTAACTTGGGAAGTGTTAAGAGCACAGTTGATGTTAACTGCTGGGTTATTCCAGATCCCACAAGGGAAGGTTGAGGTTCCTGTTCTCAACCGCATTTTGCAATTTGGTATAACATGAGTAAAGATGTGAAATATCCCAGACGTTTTTGAGATGATTTTAAACAGAATAAATCTTTATTAAACAGTAAAACACACAACAACAAAGCCAATTAAAACTAGGCTAAACTATATTAATTGCTGTATATTGTAGTGGAATTTTCTCATTTCTTTTCACAGTGTTTACTGGGATGAGAAAAGCAATGTGTAGCCTGCCAGCTGCACTGCCGGCTTTTCCCGCCAAATTCTTAAATGCTCTGAAAAAAAATAGTCTCCAATCTCTGCTCCCGACAGATCTTTTTAGAGGGAGCTCCAATGCAAAAAGAATAAAAATAAAAGAAGGAACCCTCCTCGGCGGTCACTGAACCCTCCCACCCTCCCCAACCCCCACCCAGGGTACAACCGCCTCCAGGAAAACAGATCCTCACCATACGGAACCTTCTCCCAACACTTCCCCCCTTACCCCCCCCCCCCCCCCCCGCCCCGCAACTGCCCCCACCCCATGGACACAGAACCCCTCACACCATGGGTATGGAAGCACTCCTGTACTACCCCCAGTAGTGCCTGAGCAGTGCCAGGGGGTGGTCCCAGGGTACTGCTTGGGCATGACCCTCACCCCCCGAGGGATGTACTTAACGTTGCGCCGACAATTCAAATAGGGTTCCCATCATTGCATGGTAGGAACCCCATTATGTCACTAGTGGGGACAATCCTGCCGCCGTTTTTGTATTCCCTATTGATTCGCTGCCCCAGCAGCCATTCCCGCGTACTGAAAATGGGGGCTGAATCCTCCGCTAACTATACTTAAATTTACACCCTACAAAATCCCTCTATTTTCCATTAATTTCAAACGATCTTCTTTTGACCTCCCCATCCACAAACCTTTGCGAGGCTCCTGGCAAAACCCCATCAGCTCCCACACTCTACTTGGAAAGGGACTCTCCGCAATACCTGGAAGTGCCAAACTGCCAGCTTGGCACACTGGCGGTGCCACTGGTGCCACGGCAGTGCCACCCGGGTACCCTGACAGTGCCCAGGTGCCAGCGGAGTGTCAAGGTGCCATTCTGCCCTATCCCCAACCACCTAGGTGTCACCAATAGCCTGGGAACCACCCCCCAGGTGTCACTGCAACTGGTCCATGTTTGTAATTATTTTAATTTTTTCTTAAATTTAGAGTATCCAATTATTTTTTTTCCAATTAAGGAGCAATTTAGTGTGACCAATCCACCCACTCTGCACATAGAACATAGAACATAGAATGATACAGCGCAGTACAGGCCCTTCGGCCCTCGATGTTGCACCGACATGGAAAAAAACTAAAGGCCATCTAACCTACACTATGCCCTTATCATCCATATGCTTATCCAATAAATTTTTAAATGCCCTCAATGTTGGCGAGTTCACTACTGTTGCAGGTAGGGCATTCCACGGCCTCACCACTCTTTGCGTAAAAAACCCACCTCTGACCTCTGTCCTATATCTATTACCCCTCAATTTAAGGCTATGTCCCCTCGTGCTAGCCACCTCCATCCGCGGGAGAAGGCTCTCGCTGTCCACCCTATCTAACACTCTGATCATTTTGTATGCCTCTATTAAGTCACCTCTTAACCTTCTTCTCTCTAACGAAAACAACCTCAAGTCCATCAGCCTTTCCTCATAAGATTTCCCTCCATACCAGGCAACATCCTGGTAAATCTCCTCTGCACCCGTTCCAAAGCTTCCACGTCCTTCCTATAATGAGGAGACCAGAACTGTACGCAATACTCCAAATGCGGCCGTACTAGAGTTTTGTACAACTGCAACATCACCTCATGGCTCCGGAACTCAATCCCTCTACCAATAAAGGCCAACACACCATAGGCCTTCTTCACAACCCTATCAACCTGGGTGGCAACTTTCAGGGATCTATGTACATGGACACCGAGATCCCTCTGCTCATCCACACTACCAAGAATTTTACCATTAGCCAAATATTCCGCATTCCTGTTATTCTTTCCAAAGTGAATCACCTCACACTTCTCCACATTAAACTCCATTTGCCACCTCTCAGCCCAGCTCTGCAGCTTATCTATGTCCCTCTGTAACCTGCAACATCCTTCCGCACTGTCTACAACTCCACCGACTTTAGTGTCGTCTGCAAATTTACTCACCCATCCTTCTGCGCCCTCCTCTAGGTCATTTATAAAAATGACAAACAGCAACGGCCCCAGAACAGATCCTTGTGGTACGCCACTCGTAACTGAACTCCATTCTGAACATTTCCCATCAACTACCACTCTCTGTCTTCTTTCAACTAGCCAATTTCTGATCCACATCTCTAAATCACCCTCAATCCCCAGCCTCCGTATTTTCTGCAATAGCCGACCGTGGGGAACCTTATCAAACGCTTTACTGAAATCCATACACCACATCAACTGCTCTACCCTCGTCTACCTGTTCAGTCACCTTCTCAAAGAACTCGATAAGGTTTGTGAGGCATGACCTACCCTTCACAAAACCATGCTGACTATCCCTAATCATATTATTCCTATCTAGATGATTATAAATCGTATCTTTTATAATCCTCTCCAAGACCTTACCCACCACAGACGTTAGGCTCACCGGCCTATAGTTACCGGGGTTATCTCTACTCCCCTTCTTGAACAAAGGGACCACATTTGCTATCCTCCAGTCCTCTGGCACTATTCCTGTAGCCAATGATGACCTAAAAATCAAAGCCAAAGGCTCAGCAATCTCTTCCCTGGCTTCCCAGAGAATCCTAGGATAAATCCAATCCGGCCCCGGGGACTTATCTATTTTCACCTTGTCCAGAATTGCCAACACTTCTTCCCTACGCACCTCAATGCCATCTATTCTAATAGCCTGAGTCTCAGCATTCTCCTCCACAATATTATCTTTTTCTTGAGTGAATACTGACGAAAAGTATTCATTTAGTATCTCGCTTATCTCCTCGGCCTCCACACACAACTTCCCACCACTGTCCTTGACTGGCCCTACTCTTACCCTAGTCATTCTTTTATTCCTGACATACCTATAGAAAGCTTTTGGGTTTTCCTTGATCCTACCTGCCAAAGACTTCTCATGTCCCCTCCTTGCTCGTCTCAGCTCTCTCTTTAGATCCTTCCTCGCTTCCTTGTAACTATCAAGCGCCCCAACTGAAACTTCACGCCTCATCTTCATATAGGCCTCCTTCTTCCTCTTAACAAGAGATTCCACTTCTTTGGTAAACCACGGTTCCATCGCTCGACCCCTTCCTCCCTGCCTGACTGGTACGTACTTATCAAGAACATGCAATAGCTGTTCCTTGAACAAGCTCCACATATCCAGTGTGCCCAACCCTTGCAGCCCACTTCTCCAACCAACACATCCTAAGTCATGTCTAATGGCATCATAATTGCCCTTCCCCCAGCTATAACTCTTGCCCTGCGGGGTATACTTATCCCTTTCCATCACTAACGTAAAGGTCACCGAATTGTGGTCACTGTTTCCAAAGTGCTCACCTACCTCCAGATCTAACACCTGGCCTGGTTCATTACCCAAAACCAAATCCAATGTGGCCTCGCCTCTTGTTGGCCTGTCAACATATTGTGTCAGGAAACCCTCCTGCACACATTGTACAAAGAATGACCCATCTAATGTACTCGAACTATATCTTTTCCAGTCAATATTTGGAAAGTTAAAGTCTCCCATAACAACTACACTGTTACTTTCGCTCTTTTCCAGAATCATCTTCGCCATCCTTTCCTCTACATCCCTAGAACTATTAGGTGGCCTATAGAAAACTCCCAACAGGGTGACCTCTCCTTTCCTGTTTCTAACCTCAGCCCATACTACCTCAGAAGAAGAGTCCCCATCTAGCATCCTTTCCGCCACCGTAATACTGTCCTTGACTAGCAGCGCCACACCTCCCCCTCTTTTGCCCCCTTCTCTGAGCTTACTAAAACACCTAAACCCCGGAACCTGCAACAACCATTCCTGTCCATGCTCTATCCATGTCTCTGAAATGGCCACAACGTCGAAGTCACAGGTACCAACCCATGCTGCCAGTTCCCCTACCTTATTTCGTATACTCCTGGCATTGAAGTAGACACACTTCAAACCACCTACCTGAACACTGGCACCCTCCTGCGAAGTCAAATCTGTGCTCCTGACCTCTATACTCTCAATCTCCCGTACCCCAAAACTACAATCCAGGTTCCCATGCCCCTGCTGAATTAGTTTAAACCCCCCCAAAGAGCACTAACAAATCTCCCCCCCAGGATATTGGTGCCCCTCAGGTTCAGATGTAGACCATCCTGTCTATAGAGGTCCCACCTTCCCCAGAAAGAGCCCCAGTTATCCAGAAATCTGAATCCCTCCCGCCTGCACCATCCCTGTAGCCACGTGTTTAATTGCTCTCTCTCCCTATTCCTCATCTCACTATCACGTGGCACGGGCAACAACCCAGAGATAACAACTCTGTTTGTTCTCGCTCTGAGCTTCCATCCTAGCTCCCTAAAGGCCTGCCTGACATCCTTGTCCCCTTTCCTACCTATGTCGTTAGTGCCAATGTGGACTACGACTTGGGGCTGCTCCCCCTCCCCCTTAAGGACATCTTTGGGTTGTGGGGGTGAAACCCACACAGACACGGGGAGAATGCGCAAACTCCTCACAGACAGTGCCCTGGGGCTGGGATTGATCCCGGGTCCTCTGCACCGTAGGTAGCAGTGCTAACCACTGTGCCACCATGCTGCCCAGATGTGTGTAATCATTATAATAATTTTATTAGTGTCACAAGTAGGCTTACATTAACACAGCAATGAAGTTACCGTGAAAATCAATAAGTCGCCACATTCCTGCGCCTGTTCGGGTACACAGAGAGAATTCAGAATGTCCAATTCACCTAACAAGCACGTCTTTCGGGACTTGTGGGAGGAAACCGGAGCAACCAGAGGAAACCCACGCAGACACGGGGAGAACGTGCAGACTCTGCACAGACTGTGATGCAAGTCAGAAATCGAACCCGGGTCCCTGGTGCTGGGAAGCAACAGTGCTAACCACCGTGCTACCGTGCTGCGCAGTACTAAACGGCATCGCAGCGAGACTTCCTAGATGCAGTTGGTGAGTCCCAGACGCCAGGTGAATCGATATTTAAATGATCCAGATTTCGGCGGGCAGAGGGAGTCAGGTGCAAGGTTTCACGCCCAGCGCGGAACCCAATTTGGGGTTCCCGCGTGATTCATCAGTTGCGCCCGGATGTGTGCTGGGTGGAACGGGGTCGCTGGATCACGTCCACTGAAACTAATGTTAGCTTCCCAATTGTTGCTACCACTGTGTAAAGACCTACAATCCAACCATTTCTTAGCATTAAAACAAAGACTAAATACTGGGAAAATCTTAAATAAAAGCAGAAAATGTTGGAAAAACCTAGCAAGTCTGGCACATCTGGGGAGAAAGACTAGAAACATTAACTCTGTTTCTCTCTCCATAGATGCTGCCAGCTCCTGTTGAGTATTTCCAGCATTTTCGGTTTTCATTTTAAGTTAAATATCGTAAGTGAAAGGGAAGCAGGAGAATTTACTTATTTAACTTTAGCTGTGTGCAATCCATTTCTTGGGAAATCTAATGATATTTATATCTGAAGAAGGTGATTAAGAAATAGGCTTTAAGGGATAGAAGTAAGCTGTTCATAACCGCAATATTTTGATTCAATGATAAATGACCAAGAACACAGGATCATGCAGATGAATATTTATTTTGAAGCAGCGATCACAATGCTTTTATTTTAAGATAATACTCTGGAGCTGCCTTATTAACAGACAAGTCAGACTTCTCAGACTTCAAAACTATCTTCTTCAGCTCAGTCTAATTAAATTATTTTAAATATTGCTCACATAGTAAGTAATGTGTGCTATACTATTTGTTTGAGTGAATGAGTGATTCATTTAGTGTTGATAATTCATTAAATGAATGGTAATTTAGCGGATGAACAATTAAGTGATTGATTTTGTGAATGAGTGATTGAGTTTTTGAGTGAATGAAGTGATGATTTAGTAAGTGTATGAGTGAATAACTGAATAGATAGATGATTAATTGAGTGCATGAGTGAATAAATAAGTGAATGAGTGACAGATTGAGGGAATTTGATATTGAGCGAATGCCTGATTGAGTAAATGAGTGACTAATTGAGTGAATGAGTGCTTAATTGAGTGAATTAATCATTGGTTGAGTGGATGGGTCTTAATTGAGTAAATGAGTGATGCATTGAGTGATATGTGATTAAATGAATGTGTGAACAAATGATTGATTGAGCAAATGAGTGATGGAGTGGATGCTTGATTGAATGAATGTGTGGACAAGTGGGCGGTATTATGCTCTCCCCTATGGTTGAAGGTGAGCAGGGCATTTAGTCGGGCGGGATGGTGGCAGGTGGAGACCCATGAATGAAGTCCATAACGGGAAGGCCCCTGGATGGTCTTCTCTGGCTCCCCTCCTTACCACCAACTGAGATCGTTAAGGGGAAATTAATGGTCAATTCAGAGCCTCTTCTTACCTCTGCTGGTATTAACCCAGTCGCAAGTGAACAAATGGGCATGCTGGGAACACAACGTGAGAACCTATTCAGGTTGTGTTCCACCATGGTAGGTAGGTCGGGAGGGGGATCCCTCATTCAAAAGTACACTGTGCTTTTTCGAGGGACCCAGCATCAGGAAGAGTGGGCGGGCTGTTAAGAGCTATTGCCTGCCGCTGCTAAGCATTATACATCCCCTTTTCGTGCAGCCCCACCCCACAAAACCCCACCCTCCCTCACTTACTTTTGGTCCTGTTCACTCCACAATGCTAGGCCTCCAGTTGGAATCATTCTGGCAGCAGCCTGGTAGCGCTGCTGAACAAAGGGGCTACAAGCTTTCAGGGAGGCAGTACCTCATACTCCAGGGGTCCTGATCCCATGGAAGGCCTGGCAGTGACCTTTCAGCTGCCTGAGTGACACAAGATATCCATGCACTTTCCCAAAGAAGCAATATGGGCCTCTCACCAACTCTCTAGCCAGTGGTCAAGACATCAATGCCTCCATAAAATTACCCTCAGTGTCTGAGAGATTAGTTGAGTGAATGAGCACATAATTAAATAAATGAATGATTGATTGATTGAATCAGTCATTAGGTGAATGTGTGATTGTGCAAACAAGTGAATGATTGAGTGAATCAACCATTAAATTAATGATTAACTGAGTGATTACTTGAGTGAGGGACGAACTTGAGTGAGGGGGTGAGTGTTTACCTGAGTGAATGGCAGCATGGTAGCACACGTGGATAGCACTGTGGCTTCACAGCGCCAGGGTCCCAGGTTCGATTCCCCACTGGGTCACTGTCTGTGCGGAGTCTGCACGTTCTCGCCGTGTCTGTGTGGGTTTCCTCCAGGTGCTCAGGTTTTCTCCCACAGTCCAAAGATGTGCAGGTTAGGTGGATTGGCCATGATAAATTGCCCTTAGTGACCAAAAGGATTAGGAGGGGTTATGGGGATAGGGTGGAAGAGACGGCTTAAGTGGGTCGGTGCAGACTCGATGGGCTGAATGGCCTCCTTCGGCACTGTATGTTCTATATGTGCTTAATTGAGTGAATGAGTTAATTATTGAATGAATGATTGATTAAGTAATTGAGTGATCAATTAAGTGATGTGTGAATGGATTGATTTAGCGAATGAATGAATGGTGACTTGAGTGCATGAGAGATTGGGTGAATGAGTAAATTAGTGATTGATAAATTGGCTGAGTGATTGATTAATTAATTTGTGATTAATTAGATATATAAATGATTAAGTTTTGGCAGAAGGAACCGGAATCTGGCACATCATAATTGAAAGTTATTTTATTTTTATGCCTCCGTAGATATTTCAGGCAGTGTCCTATTGGCCCCCCCCCCACCCCCCCCCCCACCCCCCCCCACGCCCCCCCCCACCCCCCCCACCCCCCCCCCCCCCCACCCCCCCCCCCCACCCCCCCTCCCACCAACACCCCGACTCACTCCCTCCCCACCACCTTCATTTCCCCTCTCTCCCCACCACCCCCTTCCTTTCCCTTCTCTTGGTACAGAGGCGAGAGCATCTGTTCTCTCCAGCACAAAGTTTAGTGCTTTCACCATTTTTTTTTGTAGAAATGTGTTGTGAACTGTTTTAATAATCGGAGTATCCACCCCCCCCAACCCCCCCCCCCACCCCCCCCCCAACCCCCCCCCCCCCCCAAACCCCCCCCCCCCCCCCCCAACCCCCCGTACATTGGTACTGAGGGGAAGGTACCCTGTTTCTTCAATACAAAATTAGTGTTTGTACCTTTTGGCCTTGTATATATTTTTTACTGTTTTAATAAAAAGATATTGGCAGAAGGAATAACATGAGAAGGATTTACTAGAGTGCCCTTGAGTGATTATCTTCTTTCGCTATACCCAAAATTCCTCTGTGCTGCCATGTCTAATGATTTCTAAGGTGGCTTCTACAAAATGACTCAAAGTGTGCATGCATGTGTTACACATGAGGGAGCGATGTGGGATCCTAAACTAACTGGGCTGCCCCGGTGGATTAACAAGACATTTCCAACCACAAGTTAGTTTCTGTTATGCGGCAATAGTATCAATGTTTTTCACATAATACAGGATATTTAGTATTGCATCAACATTCCAGCCAGGAATAGCCTCCAAAATGTTTTTATTTGTAATTCGCTCTTTATGGGGACCACTGATCTGGCAGGCATTGGAATTTTAAATCTCTTCCGTTAAAATGGAGAGGGGCAGTTAATCAACACATAGGAAGTGCATTTACATTTTAAGTAACTTCCCAGTGACATGCCCAAACATGTGTAATTCCATGTCTGTACAGGAACCAGAAATAAGTCACCTGACACTCTTGGACTCTATTTTGTCAAGGTATAACTTGCATATGCCATGTTGCTTTTTAGAAGTGAAGTGTCCATCTCGCTTGTTCTGTTTTGGTACTGTTCCATTCTAACAAGCAGTTATATGTAAGGAAAAGAAAACTGTTTATTCCATTTAAAATACCTTCATGGCTGGATTAGATCATTTCAAAAAATTAACAATATATTGTCAAAGCTCTTCACAGGACTAAATCCTGTCACATTTGCTGAAACCGATATTCTAAAGTAATTCATTAAATTGAATTTTTAATTGAACATGGCTTTTCTAGCTCTCAGAAGCACACACATTGATGATTTGATGCTGGAACACTCCACACTTGATTGCTCAAACTGGACACCGTTGCCTCGGTTTGTTAGGTGCAATCATGCTCTCAATTTAACCTGCGGGATCAGCAGTGCAACAATGGACATGCATCGTGGAAAGCTGTAAACTGAGCACAAGTTTTCCAAATGTATTTGCTGTAAAACGATCTGAAACTACAAAATACTTATTTTCAATTGCATATTACCTTGGTGCTTCTGTTTCACAATTCCAGCAATATCACGAAGGGTGGAATTTTTTCTGCACCTAATTTTGGGCTTAGAATTGGTGCTGCATTTCACCCCACAAAACCCAAAAGAGGTGCAGGGTAGGAGGGTTGGTCACACTAAATTGCCCCTGAATGGGAAAAAAAAAATTGGGAACCCTAAATTTATATTAAAAAAATAATTGGTGCTGCATAACCCCAAGTGAGAGGTGTGCCAATCCCAAATTTTGGCCTTAAGCCTCATTACAAATTCTACATGATCTACCAGCACCTGTCTTACAGCAATGGGGGAGGCGGTGGCATAGCGGTATTATCACCGGGCTAGTAATCTAGACACCCTGAATAATGACCTGGGTTCGAATCCAACCACGGTGAAATTTGAATTCAATAAAAAAGTCTGGAATTAAAAAAGTCTAATGATGGCCATGAAACCATTGTCGATTGTCATTGAAAAAAAACATCTGGTTCGATGATGTCCTTTAGGGAAGGAAATCTGCTGTCCTTACCTTGTCTGGCCGACATGTGACTTCAGATCCACAGCAATGTGATTGACTCTTAAAATGCCACCTAGTTCACAGCAAGTAAGGATGGGCAACAAATTCTTGCCTTTCCTATATCCTAAGAGTGAATAAAGAAAAACACAAGTATGGTGTTCGCTTTAAGGAAGCAGGCCACTTCCATCACTGATGGTAGCTCAAAGGTAAGTCCCAGGAGTGCAATGCACGTGAGCAGTTGGGGGGAAGGCAAATTGTGCAGTTACAGAGCGCTATTCCACTTTGCTACATATGAAGGTGATTAAAGATTTTTTTAAATTAAGCTTTAGTTGTTGGCCATTGCTTAGGTTACATTGGCCATTGAAGAATCTATCTATGGTAGACCTGGCAACTGCCCCTATGCATTGCTCATTTATAAATGCAAGGAACCTAACCTCTGCTATAATTGGCTGCCAGCAACACCTAAAGAATGACCTGACCTAGATTCAAGTTAACATTTTTCAGATGTCCTTGGTGCATTGGGATTTTAGTCCTCAAAATATAGCCTAATGGAGACCATTTTATGCCAGTACAATTGGCACTAAGGGGCCAATTCCTATTGCTCTATCTTTTCATTTGAGGGTATATCAAACTTTCATTTCAATGCCCCAACCTCCTGGATCCTTTGAAAACATATAAAGAAAAATAGGAGCAGGAGTAGGGCATTAGGCCCTTTGAACCTGCTCCACCATTCATTATGATCATGGCTGATTACCCAACTCAATAGCCTGTTCCTTCTTTCCCTCAATATGCTTTGATTCCTTTAGACCCAAGAGGAATATCTTTTCCTGGCAATATCTCATAATCAATGCCTTTTGCCTTCTCTAATGTGGCAGATATCATATTTTGCGATGTTACAAATATACAATCTGCATATTTCAGAAGGGGAGAGGAGAGCAGCTAATCAGTAAACTAAAAGAGAGCAGCACGGGATGGTAAGGAAGTTTAAATTCTGACCAGGGATCTGAGACCTTCAATTTCAGCAGCGGAGAGGAGAACTGCTGATCAGTAAACTAAAAGAGAGGCAGCTCGGGAAGTTAAGGAAGTACTCTCTCTCTCTCACTTTGTCTCACACTCTCTCTCTTACACACTCTCTTTCTCTCTCTCTCTCTCACTATTTCTCTGTCTCTCTCTATCACGCTTTCTCTCTCTCTCTTACATACTCTCTTTCTCTCTCTCACTCTCTCTCTCCCTCCCTCACTCTTTCTCTCTCTCTCACGCACTCGCTTTCTCTCTCTCTCTCTCTCTCACACACACAAACACTCGCTTTCTCTCACTCTCTCTCTTTCATTCTCTCACTGAAACTAACAGAGTTCGAACTGGGGGAAAAACCTGAAAGTGACATTATAGGAAGGCTGAGATTTGATTAGCTAACAAGGAAGCTGTGTTAAATTTGAAAACCCACTTTATTACAGTTTATAAATTGCTTTCAGACAGATGTAATAAGGAGATACCATAAAAAAGCAGTTTATAAAATAAAAAATTAGAGTTTAAAAACCAAATTAAAAACAAATTAAATAAAGTAGAGATGGAGAGTCAGGTGATGTGTTGTTTCTGCATGATGTGGGAGCTGGTGGACCCCATTGTGGTTCCCAGTGATCATGTCTGTAATAAGTGCTGATTGCTCGAGGAACTCCGGCTCAGAGTTAGTGAGCTTCGGACACTGCCACACACCCGGGAGGGAGGGAGATACCTGGACAATGTGGCCCAGGAGGCAGTCACACCCCTTAGGCTAACTAACTTGAATTCAGCCAGTGGTCATGGACAGGAGGGTGTGGCTGTGAGTGAGGCAAGTAGGGGGATCCAGGAGGTAGGGTTGCAGGAGCCTCAGCCCTTGACCTTGTCCAACAGGTTAGATATTCTTGCTCCCTGTGTGGACGAGATTGGGGACTGCAGGGAGGATGAGCAAACTGACCACAGCACTGTGATACAGGGTGGGGGGAGAGAAAAGAAATGTAGTCATAGTCGGGGGAATAGTATAGTTAGGGGCATTGACACTGTTCTCTGTGACCAGGATCGAGAATCCCAAAGGTAGTATTGTCTGCCTGCTTCTCGGGTTCAGGATATCGCATCTGGGCTGCAGATGAACTTAGAGTGGGAGGGCAAAGATCCAGTTGTCGTGGTCCACGTAGCTACCAACGACGAAGGTAGAATAAGGGCAGAGATTCTGCTAAGGGAGTATGAACAGCTAGGAGCTAAATTAAAAAGCAGAACCAAAAAGATAATAACCTCTGGATTACTACCTGAGACACGAGCTAATTGGCACAGGATCAGTAAGATTAAGGAGGTAAATGTGTGGTTCAAAGATTGATGTGGGAGAAATGGGTTTGAATTCATGGGACATTAGCACCAGCACTGGGTAAGAGGGGACCTATTCCAAAGGAACGGTCTTCACCTGAATCAGACTGGGACCAGAGTCCTAGCGAATCATGTAACTGGGGCTGTAGATAGGACTTTAAACTCTATAATGGGGAAGGGTTCAGTTGTCGGGGAAACTGGAAATCCCAATTTAAAGGAGGAGGTAAGAGTGTAGGTTAGCAATGTGGTGGATGGTTAACAGAAAATAAAAGTGAGGGACAGAGGTGAGTGTCTTTATACACCAAGGAATTATGGAAGTGTAGGGAAATTTAACATTAAAACAAATGTAAAAGCTTTGTACATAAATGCAAGAAGCATTCATAACAAACTTAATGAGCTAACGGCGCAAATAGAAACAAAAGGTTATGACTTGGTGGGGATTACTGAAACGTGGTTACAAGGAGACCAGGTCTGGGAATAGAATATCCAAGGGTACGTGGTATTTTGGAAAGAAAGGCTGAAAGGAAAAGGAGGTGGCATAGCCCTGCTGGTGAGGAAAGAGATCAGGGGCGGGATTCTCCCCTACCCGGTGGGGCGGGGGGTCCCGGCGGGATGGAGTGGCGTGAACCACTCCAGCGTCGGGCCGCCCCAAAGGTGCGGAAGTCTCCGCACCTTTAGGGGTCAAGCCCTAACGTTGAGGGGCTGGGCCCGCGCCGGAGTGGTTGGCGCCCCGCCGGCCGGCGTGAACGGCCTTTGGCACCATGCCAGCCGGGGCCGAAGGGACTTTGCCGGCCGGCGGAAGCCCGTGCATGCGCTGGAGCATCAGCGGCTGCTGACGTCATCCCGCGCATGCGCTGGGGAGGGGGTCACTTCCTCCTCCGCCATCGTGAAGATTATGGCGAAGGTGGAAGGAAAAGAGTGCCCCCATGGCACAGGCCCGCCCCCCGATCGGTGGGCCCTGATCGCGGGCGAGGCCACCGTGGGGGTACCCCCCGGGGCCAGATCGGCCCACGCCCCCCCCAGGACCCCTGAGCCTGCCCGCGCTGCCTTGCCACGCCGGTAAGGTAGGTGGTTTGATCCACGCCGGCGGGACCGGCATGACAGCGTTGGGACTTCGGCCCATCGCGGGCCGGAGAATCGCCAGGGGGGCCCGCCTACCGGCAGGCGCGATTCCCGCCCCGCCGAATCTCTGGTGCCAGAGACTTTGGGAGACGGCGGGGGCGGGATTGACGCCGATCCCCAGTGATTCTCCGACCCGGCGGGGGGGTCGGAGAATCCCGCTCCAGAGCTGTAATGTGGAATGACATAAGCACTGGAGATTAGTCTTGGTAGAAATAAAAAAATAACAAAGGAAGAAGTCCTTGGTAGGAGTAATCTATCGGGCCCCAAACAATACAAAGATACAAAGAACAATACAGCACAGGAACAGGCCCTTCGACCCTCCAAGCCTGTACCGGTCATGATACCACCCTTGGCCAAAACTCTGAGCACTTCCTAGTGCCGTATCCCTCTATAAAAGAAGAGTCGTTCTACAATGGGGTACAGTATAAACCAGGAAATACTGGGGGCTTGCAAGAAAAGTACGGCAATAATAATGGGTGATTTCAATATGCATATAGACTGGAGGAATCTAATTGGCAAAGGTAGCCTGGAGGCAGATTTCATTGAATGTATGAGAGTTTGTTTCCTGGAACAGTATGTTGGGGGCTATTCTTGATTAGGTATTCTATAATAAGGAGTGTTGTGCCTTCTTTACCTACTGCAAATATGGCAGTCAGTGAGGTTGCCATTCATCCTTTGGATATCAATATTCTAATGCTCAGAGTCGCCAGGTATCAAATGATACCACCACAAGGTTCAACAGGCTATTGATCAAAGAGCCAAACACCAGTTAGTTAGTTCAAGGTCAAGGGTCCTTTATTTACACACACAATTAATCATGCAACATAACACTACTAGTTAAACTACACCTATTGACTATGACAACCTGTACTTAACTTCAGGCACCCGGCTTAGGTCAGAGGAACAGTGGCCGTTGATCGATTCTGGATCTATCGGGTCTGTTGAAGTAACTGCTGCTCAGCTGGGCTCATCCGTCTGGTAGCGGGCGTTGAACTTGGACTCGCTTCTGGTGAGGCTGCGATTGGAGATGGTCGTTGCCGGTCGTCCTCCAAAAGAGGACGAACACATGGTGGACTCTTTTCTTATGCTTGGGGGTTTTCGTGCTCTTTTGAGTGGTTCTTCAGTTTGGAACCCCACTAATTGGGTGATCCCTGATCACCATGTTCGATTCAAACCAATAAATGGGCGGGTGCCTGGATGGCTGGGCGTGTCCCAAGCGATCACTGACCCGGTTGTTTACGCTTCCCTAGTACAGGGAGTGGCGCTGAAATATCTGGGGCTGTACCAGTCGCTCAAGTGCCAGTCCTTTGTCTGGCGGAGATGGGCTATCAAATGCTAATTGGTCCTTCAAATGCTAATCGGTCGTGGTTTCTATACCGTATGGATTCCTCACTCGCATTAAACATTTCAGGCTCTGAGCCTGCCTGAATCTCGCATTGCCCATTTTACCCGCTATGCTTTGCGGGATTCTCTGTTCCTGGTTGTAAGTGGCCATCCCAGATAGCTACAGGAGGAATTAATTAATGACCTCATAGTTAAGGATCCACTAGGGAGTCATGACCATAGTATGGTACAATTCAAGATTCAGCTTGGGGTTGAGAAAGTGGAGTCCCACACTAGTGTTCTGGAATTAAACAAAGAAAATTACACTGGCACGAGGACTGATTTGGCCCGAGTAGTCTGTGCAGGAAAGGCTAAAAGGTAGGACAACTGATGAGCAGTGGCAGTTGTTTACGGAGATACTCAATTCCTCACAACTAAAATATATCCCAGTGAGGAAGAAAGATGGAAAGAGGGGTAAAAAATCATCCATGGATAAACAAGGAGGTCAAGGACATTATAAAGACAATATCATTTTTCAAAGGCCATTGGTCTGCTGGAAAACTGGGAAACTTTCAAACATAAACAAAGGGATGATAAAAAAATAGTAAAAAGAGCTGAGGTAAATTATGAAAATCAACCAGCACAGAATATCAAAAAGGATTGAAAAAAAGTTTCTACAGAAAAAAGGAAAGATTGTCACTAGGGTGAATGTTGGTCCCTTGGAAGATGAAACCGGTGAGTTAATAATGCGGAAAACAGAAATGGCAAAGCTGCTAAATCAATACTTTGCCTTAGTTTTCATGGTGGAGGGCACTAGTACCATTCCTATAGGAACAGGCAATTCAAAGGGTGGAACTTGGAACAATCAGCATCAATAGGGAAATGGTTCTCAACAAACTCTTGGGATTGAGGGCAGACAAGTCCCCGGGCCTGATGGCCTACATCCTAGAGTTTTAAAGGAAGTGACAGCAGAGATAGTGGATCCATTGGTTATAATAGTCCCTGGACACGGGAATGGTTCCAGTGGATTGTAAAAATGCTAACTTAACGGCCTTATTCAAAAAGTGAGGGAGGCAGAATGTGGGAAATTACAGACCAGATAATTTAACATCTGTTGTTGGCAAATTGTTAGAATCAATTATCAAGAACGTTATATCAGGACATTTGGAAAACAAAAGCATGGTTTTATGAAAGGGTCCTTTGAAGATGTAACAAGCAAAGTGGATAATGAAGATCCTGTAGCTGTTGTATATCTGGACTTCCAGAAGGGATTTGATAAGGTGCTGCACAGAAGGTTCATTCACAAGGTGAGATCACATGGGATTAGGGGCAATTTATTAGCTTGGGTAGACGACTGGCTGATGGACAGGAGACAGAGAGTCGGGGTGAATGATGCTTTTTCTGGACTGCAAGATGTAACTAGTGGGGTGCCACAGGGTTCGGTCTTTGGGCCTCAGCTATCTACCATTTATATTAATGACTTGGCTACAGAGATAGAAGGTTCCATAGCCAAATTCGCAGATTACACAAAAATAGGTGGGGCAATAAGTTGCAATGAGGAAATAAGAAGCTTACAAATGGATACAGATAGGTCAGAAGAGTGGGCCAAAATGTAGCAGATGGAGTTTAACATGGTTAAGTGTGAGGTCATTCATTTTGATTGCAAAAATGAAAAGGCAATTTATTATCTAAATGGGGAGAGACTTCGGGGTCCTCCAATGCAGAGGGGTCTGGGTGTCCTCGTGCATGAGTCACAGAAAACGAGCATGCAGGTGCAACAGATAATAACGAAAGCAAATGGAATGTTGGCATTTATAGCAAAAGGAATTAAGTATAAAGGTAAGGAAGTGTTGTTGCAGCTATACAAGGCATTGGTAAGACCGCACCTGGAATATTGTGCACAGTTTTGTTCCCCTTATTTGAGGAAAGATGTAGTGGCATTGGAGGCAGTTCAGAGGAGGTTCACTAGATTGATTCCAGAGATGAGGGGGGTTGTCATATGAGGAGACATGAATTGTTTACGCCTGTACTCTCTAGAGTTTAGAAGAATGAGGGGAGATCAAATCGAGATATACAAGATGCTAAAAGGTATGGATAAAGTAGACGTGGAGCAGATGCTTCCTCTTGTGGGGCATTCTAAAATGAGAGGTCATAACCTTAGGATAAGAAGTAAGAAATTTAAAATAGATTTGAGAGGAAACTATTTCTCCCAAAGGGTTGTGAATCTATGGAATTCGCTACCCCAGAGTGCGGTGGATGCACATACAGTGAGTAAATTTAAGGAGGAGTTAGAAATATGTTTAATTGGTAATGGTTGAAGGGTTCTGGAGAATGGACAGGACAGTGGAATTGAGACCACGATGGAATCAGCCATGATCACATTGAAGGTGTTTAGGCTCAGAAGGCTCCTGCTCCTAGATCATGAGTTCTAGGGAGGAGATGCTCTGGCTGCTTTTGCAATCCAGCTCTTGGTCTGTAGCATTGTAGGTAACACATGAGGAACACATCAGCTATGATAGAATGGTGGAGCAGACTCGATGGGCTGAATGGCCTAATTCTGCTCCTATATCTTATGAACTTATATAAACCTACATTTATAGATTATCCAGCATATGGACCAATTTACAGTAACTTGCTTTCTAAATCAAAAGTTAACTCATGACTTTCAACTTAATTCTAATTACATAGAACAATTTTTAACTCGTCTTACCAATATTTTGTGGCCTCTGTTCATTAATTTTATTGTAACAATGTATTAGTAATTAGAAAAGCTAACTCATCAATGTATTTCTTGTCTTTCCTGAATGTTAGGTTCATTCCATTAAAATCTTCATATTTTCAAGCTTACTGCCTCGTATGTCAATGGTATTCTATTTTCATTCAGATACTTCTTTACCAACCTTTCGTAACATTGATATTTACACATAATACATCATCCACGAACCCCATCATCCCTCATCATCTCATACACCATTCTGTGATTCCGCACTCCCCCATATCTTTCATCCAATCTCACTCACTGGTGATTCCACTCTGCGTACATTAATTTAAAATTCCAGAACTGTTAGTTCTCACAAGCTCTTTTCCTTTCACACTGCAGTATCTGAATCTCTACTTCTTGATCCTCTCTGTGTTCTTCTATTCAGCAATAAATTCACTGCCTTTCCTTCTTCTGATATTCATGCCCCTCAGAAGTCTGACGAAAAACTAATATTTCTTATCTTTGATAGCTCTACTGTTAGTCCTTCTTCATCTATCAACACTGTTGACTCCTCTATTTCTAAAGCTACCTCCAAGATGTTTTAAGTTTCTTTGTTGTGGCAATCACTTCTTCGGTCTCAACAGTTCTGAAACTCTCTGTGAAGATCCCACCTGTCTAATTTTTGAATATTGCTCCTAGTCGGCAAGGCTCTTCTTTTTAATTTATTTTTTAAATATTTCCAATTAAGGGCAACTGAGCGTGACCAATCCAACTTCCCTGCACATCTTTGAGTTGTGGGGGTAAGACCCATGTAGACATGGGGAGAATGTGCAAACTCCACATGGACAGTGACCCGGGGCCGGGATTGAACCCGGGTCCTCGAGCCGTGAGGCAGCAGTGTTAACCAATGCATCGTGGGCCACCCTGGGAAGGCTCTTCTCACTGCACTTTTGAATAGAATATATTGATTACATAATTCCTTCTCTCACTTCTAGGTTCGTGTTTGTGTTTTTCTCTATTTAATTCATACAGCCATGGCCAGTGCTTCAGTGAACTTCCTTATCCAATCCATTTTTTGCTCTAAATATACATCCTAAATTTGTTTGCTTCTCCCTGAATCCTCATCACTTTGAAGCATTCTTTCTAAGTACCCCAAAACTCCTGATCATTGTCAATTTTCAGGCTTTTAAGGCTAAGCCTGGTATCAAGGAATCACTACTTTTTGATTTGCTTGTCTTCTCTTTACTCTTTTCAACCTTGGTAGTGTCTTGGCATCTTGTCTTGGTTTCTTAATTAAAACAAAACACTTAACCCATAAACCATGATTACTCCATAAATCATTCCGTATATTATAGCCCCTTTTCACCCTATGCATGTTTCTCTAGTCCCATAAATTGTTATCTGAATCTATACACTCCTATCTAACTTCATAAACCACAGCCTATCCCACACACCTCTCTTTAACCCCATGTAACTTTCTTTATTCCCATATATCATTGTGGATTCCCATACAACACCCTTGAAGCATACTAAATATCTTGACATCAAACACAACTATAACTTTGACCCCACATCTCTAACTTGATACACCACTTCTTGTCTCAATGAAACACCTTTTAAATCTATTTCAGCAAATCAGAATTTTTCTGTGTTGTCCGAGCTGAATTTTCTAATTTCTATTTACTTATTTATAACATTTTTGTTCCGGTCAAATCAGCAAACAAAGCGTTAAATGTTTCTCAGCAATTAGTTTATACTTAACCTATCAGAGACACAACAGCAGCGCTACTGTTTTGAAACAATAGGGTTGTCACAAGAGGTTACCTAGCTGAAACTTTCACATCTCTGATAAGCATCTCTGATAAGTATCTTTGGTCTTCACTAAACATTGGCTCACAAATTAAATGGCATCACACCCACTCGGGGCTGAAGCAGTTATTTGGTCACAGGAAGCAGCAACTGTGGAGCTACGGGAGCTGGATTGGGGTTGGGGCTAGAGATGCCTTTGCGATCTGGGAGAGTCCAGGTCTGGGGAGGCTCAAAGACTCTTCTGGTCTGTCAGCCATTCCCACCACAGCAACACGGGACTGCGAGTGGTGTCAATGATATTATCAGGCAATGACGTTTGCATCTTGGTCGGTCACTGTTTACTTGAGCACCTGATAATCCAGTGCTGTACTGAGGCAGTGTTTCACTGCAGGATATGGCCTCTTTCAGATGAGGCCTTCTTAAACCAAGATAATATCTGTCCTCTCCAGGGGACACAAAAGATCCTGCTTCACAAGTTTGAAGAAGAATAATGGAGTTATGTCTGGTATACTGGCCAATATTTATCCCTTAATCAACATCACAAAAAATAGATTATCTGTTCGTCACTACACTACTAACTGTGAAAGCTCTCTGTGTATCAATTGGCTGACATGTTTCCTACATTATGGTAATGATTGCACCTTCAAAGCACTTCATTGGCTATAAAACACTTTGGGACAAACCGTAGTTGTGACCATTTCTATATGAATACGCATCTTTCTTCCTTTTTAGGCAGAGCATTGTTAGCCTGAATTACCACTTCAGCTGTTCAAGAAGGCAGCTTATTACCACCTTCTCAAGGACAATTTGGTGCGGGCAATAAGTGCTGGCCTAGCTGGTTGGAGGCAAAGTTCCAATTTTCAAGGTTACAACCCCTTCCCATACCCATTCATGGCTGTCCAAGATCGGGGGGGGGGGGGGGGGGGGGGGTTGGATGGAGAGTGGTAATAAATTAGGATCTAGGAGTCTAAGTGTTGGAAGAAACTGGCAACATACTCTCATGGAGGATATCTAGATGAGATGAGATATCACATGTCTACAATGGTGCCGAAAAGTTACAAATCTGTTCCAATTATGTTAGGATGTTGCTTGAATACTCTGTGGCCCAGATCTCCCAACTTGGACAACAATCTTCAGATGCTATGAGGAAGATTGAGTGACCCGGATTTGGCTGAGCCTTTTTCTGAGATGATGTCTCAATTGTTTCAGAGAGATCCACCCGATATTCCTGTTTTATCAGTTATTTTACAACTGGCTGGACTGTTAACATCAATTGCATATTAATGAGACTGGAGTTAAATGCAGGCCAGGCTGGATAGGAGGCACCATCTACCATTTTTTGAAGCACACTCAGGAACGTTTTGGGCTTGAATTAAAAATGGGAAATGGTGACCAGTTTTCTGATGCCATGCAAGCTGTAAGTTACCAGACTTACTGAACTTTTAAAACTTTCCATGGTGGGATTTAAAGTCATGACTTCTGGGTACCACAGCTACTATGCTACCCATTCAATGACCAATGATACTGAATTCAAAGAATATCTCACATAAAATCTCGAAAAATATGACCCATACATCATTCAATAATTCTTCACACCTTTACTAAACAGAATAATATACCATTATTGGTGCAACTTTTTAAACCTCTATATGAATCTATGGTTCCATACAGCAAGCTCTGTATCACACATCATTCTTTAACCCCACCTATCATTTACATTAATGCCTCACTTTTCTCTCACTCTGTTACCACTCTAACTCCATGCATCAATCGCTCATCCAGTGGCCTCAAAGTACTCGATGTAGGCTTTCAAATATGTTCACAAATTATGAATGAGTCAGCAGGACTTGCTTTTAAAATTGTGAGTTATGCGAAAAAGAAATGTATTTGCTTCTCATATATTTATTTCCAGTTTAATAATGTATATTAATTTATGACACACCTGGAATGAGAAAACATTTCAGAATTTAAATAATTGTACATATGGAATTAAAAAAGGTTCATTTTTGGCATAGAATTCAAAAAGCCTGACTGGCTAGTAAATATTTAGATTTAATAGCAGCTGGTTAGTAAATGTAGAAATTATCTTGGGGCCCTTTGAAATGCATAACTTCATTTTTATTTTTGTCATAAATTGTATGATATGATGCTTCTGCAGGTTGATAAACTTTATTGTTCCCTCTGTAATAGACTAAATGAAGCCTGTGAAACGTGATGTTCTGCTAGACAATGTACTGAATCTCATTTTAGTATGTTAAAGACCTCTCACTTAAACCTAAATGGAATGAAGAATAAGGTGAAATTGTCATTGTGGGTGTTAGAAAGAAAATACATTGCAGACAATCATCATTTAATATCCAGTGCTGACTTTTTGAACATGTGCTTTCTCTAAATGATAAATCGGATGACTTACCTCCAACAATAATGTCTAGAATACAAATGAGAGAGCAAGTACATTGTTAAGACACAAACCAGAGGCATTTTCTTTGTAAATTGTCTCTGTGCTAATTAAAACATTTTAAAATATAACGCCATAACTATAAGTGGTAGAAAAGCTGTATTTAAAAGGATGGTATTACTTTCATTAGGCTTAGTCAGGATACTTTTTAAAATAATCAGGAATCAAATCTACAGACCCATCTCTTTTACATATTCCAACCTTGTCATGAGGCGAAGGGTACTTTAAGCAGATTGTCAATGAAGATAGCAGCTGTATCACATAGAATAACTCACATTATCATTTGCGGCCCAGCATAACCTGTCTTTGCTGCATTAAACATTTTTTAGTGTAGGGAAGCCTGGTGCCTCGACTTGGAAAACAAAGACTCACATCCAGAGGGTCGTCAGTTTTAATTCAACCTTCAAATTAAATTAGGAATCTTCTGTATTTGGGCCAGGGAAGGGACAGAAAAGTTATCTCACTGTTCTCCCTCTAAGACCTTAATTAGAATCTAGCGTAGACTACAGCGATGTTGGTCATAAAGTGTCAAGTAAAATTCAAGTTCAGTGGGAAATAGTCCATGGGTACCACACTGCAGCGATTAAGTTGCTTTCCACAAAACCATTGACTACAGTTTTGTATTACCAAGTCCAAATGGCATGTATCCCAAAAAACTGAAGCTAGGGTGGAATTCGCTGAGGCATAAATCATAATTTTCCAAAAGCCCTTGAAAATAGAAATTGTGCAGAAAAAAACTAACTGAAAAAAAAGGATATGCCACAACATTATCAGCCACTTAGTCTCATTCAAGTTCTGGTTCAACTCTTAGGGAATGATTATATGGGTGTTCCTCACTGGCAGTGTAAATCAGATATTCTGGTACACATTTGGTTGAAACATCACAGGTAGTGCGCAGGCAAGTGCTTCCCACTAGGCATACAAGCTTGTAAAAATATTCAGCCAGAGTCCAGGGACAAGTTAGTGAACATTTAAGCAAGCAGATAGACAAATCAGGAAGAGTCAGCATGGATTTGTAAAAGGCGGTTTGTCTTGACACTTTAATAGTTTTCTTTGTAAGGAAATGGAAAAATATGCAGGTAAAGGAGATAGGTGGGCGGCATGATAGCACAGTGGTTAGCACTGTTGCTTCACAACACCAGCGTCCCAGGTTTGATTCCCGCTTGGGTTACTGCCTGTGCAAAGTCTACATGTTCTTCCCGCGTCTGCGTGTAGATTTCCTCCGGGTGCTCCGGTTTCCTCCCACAAGTCCCGAAAAACATGCTTGTTAGGTGAATTGGATATTCTGCATTCTCCCTCTATGTACCCGTACGGCGCTGGAGTGTGGTGACTAGGAGGTTTTCTTTGCAGTGTTAATGTAAGCCAACTTGTGACAGTAATAAAGATTATTTATTTATTTATTTATTGTTGCATATATGAATTTTCAGGAAATATTTGGTATATTATCATTTGAAAAATTGATTACAAAAGGTATGGCAACATATAGATAGAGAAATGGCAAGGGGGATAGAAAGCAATGTGTCTAAGACCACTTAAACTTTGCACGTATATAAATTACATATTCTGAAAAGGAATATAGCCAAGATTACTGATAGTACCAAATTAGTAGGGAGGACAAACTGTGGGGAATAATATTCTGTTGGCAAAACAGGAAGAGAGATAGCATTTGGTGTTCAATACAAATAAAGATGAGGTTTTGACTAAGAGCATTGAAAAATAGTATGAAAGGTAAGATTCCAGGAACATATGAACATAGGAATTAGGAGCAGAAGTAGACAATTCAGCCCTTCGAACCTGATCCACCATTTAATCAGATCATGGCTGACCTCTTCCTGGTCACAAATCCACCTCCCCACTTGCTCTCCATATCCATTTAACCTGTTTCTTTTATCAGAAATATATCTATCTCCTTCTTGAAATCATTCAATGACTCCAATTCCACCTCTCTATGGGGCAGCAAGTTCCACAAATTCACAACCCTCTGCGATAAGTAGTTCCTCCTCATCTCAGTTCTAAATCTTCCGCCTCTCAAACTATATACATGACCTCTTGTTCTAGATTGCCCCATAAAGGGGAACATTTGGTCTATGTTTAGTTTATCAATCCCTTTTAGAATTTTAGATGAGATCCCCTCTCATCCCTCTAAACTCCAGCCAGTATGATGAACCAAGGACAGTCTTCTGGTGCATACCCATAAATTTCAAAAGATAGAAAAATGGTACGAAAAACAAAATAAAGTAGAATTATGAGCCATTGGATATAAAAGCAAGAAAGAATACACTGGTTAAGTCACAGCAAAAATGCCTTGTTGCAGTTCTTGGCACCATATAGGAAGTATATTAAGGCAATGGAAATGGTCCAGTAAAGTTTCATTAGAATGATATCTGGAATGAGACATTCATTTCACGAAGAAAGGGTTGAGAAATTCCCTTTGACATTTTGAGAGGGTACATAAACTGTTTGCATTAGTTGATGATTCGGCAATTAGGTGGAATAGACTGAAGAGAAGGAGATTGAGATGAGTTAAGTTTTTTTTTGCTCATGAAAATTTATCTGAGAAAGTAGAATGTCTCACCATGAAAGACTTTCGAGGCGGAGACTTTTGCACAAGCTGAAAAGGAAAAGTATTTGAAGAAGAAAATGAAAGAAAGTGGGAAAAATTAATTCAAGTGTATAGAGCCAGTTGCAAAACAGGAACTTGGCCTCATCTGTGCTGTCATTTCTCTAATTCTATCAGCTGGCCACACTTCAAATCAAATTGTCATTTTCCTTTGTGCTTAAGTCATCGGGGGTGGACTAAGGTAGAACAGGGAATTGAAAATGAAATACAGTACATTCTGTGATTTAATTTGCTGTGTTTGTTAACATGAGCAAACTTGTTAATTGTAAGTGTACTGGGGAGGGAGTAACCTCAGTAGAATAATTGCAGTACATTGCATTTTGCACAATATGAAAGAAAACATATGCATGAAGGCGGGGGGGGGGGGGGGGGGGGGGGGAATGGGGTAGTTTGAAGACTTATCCCTTTCAGATACCTAGCTCAAACATTGCTGCATTAGGTATTTTACAGCCCACTGTAGCTATCACTTGACAATGGGGATTTGCACCAACCTAAGAAGATTGCTCCTTGACTGCACAGGCATGAATCTTTCTGTTGCCCGTAACTACTCATCCCGTGGTTTCTCTGAGTGAGTTCCCTCATTTTAATTATGGGCAATTTTGTGTTGGAGGTCTACACATACTAAGAATTAGGTTACAATTGACCAAATTTATTTTAATTTAGGTTCATTAGAGCCAGCTGATGGAGAAGCCTTTCATCCCAAGAGTCTGTGCTGGATTTGAACCCGTGCTGTAAAGGTGAACACACAGTGTGAAGTACTTTGCATGATCATTTCTCTCCAAGCTGTAACCTGCACCGGCATTGTTGAAACCTTCGCGAAAGCTTGACAACAGCAGTAAAAAAAAACAGGCACTAAACTTTTCACTGGGGCAGGAGGAAGCAAATCCTGGGGGAGGATTAAAATTAACAAGCCTTGAATGAGATTAGGGATAAATTTTACTATTTAGTATTGATGGATCTTCGCCTTGCCTACAGGAGCACATATCCATCGTGCATGAAAAATCACAGGTTGACCTCCCTGCCCCAATTCTTGATATTCTCCCATCACATGAAGCACTGCTGAGACCACTAAATCATAAAATATACCCTCGGAGAATTTGTCTTTCACAGAGTAGTGGATGTGTAGTACAGATTCAGAGCAGGAACAGATTAAACTGTGGATTTGTTGGGATAACCAAATCATCTGCAGTTCACTTCATTAGCCTTGGCAATCAGAGATTCCTCACAGGAAATTAAATGATGGATTAGAATCTGTGATGGGATAGATTGCACATGAACTGCAAAAGAAATGGACTTGCTGGGCCAAATGGTCTTTTCTAGTTCATTGATTTATTTCAGTGTTCGGTTGAATGGTCAGTGCTACACAGCTAAGGCCATTGAAAGCTGGGCAGCTAATGTTAAATCTTTTAGGATCCCCCATAAAGGCTGCTAACTTTTAAAAAGAAATTTAAACTTCCAGTTGACAGCTGGAAAGATGCACATGACAAGATTTCGGCCTGGATTCTCTGCTCTGGAGACTAGGTGCTCCTGACATTGGAGAATCGGGACTGGTCTCCACTGGCGCTGGGTGTGGTTCCCAGCTGCAAGTCTCTTTTCTTAACCATGGAAAATATATTCAATCGGGGACGCTCGCCAGATTCTGTCGCAATCCCGGTATCAAGCAGGCATTTTGAGTGGGTGGTCCAATCCTGAGGTCAGAGGCAGGCTCCTCCTCCCCCCTCACCCCCACACATTAATCCTTCCCCACACTCCCGGTGAAAAGGAGGGGCATCCTCCCAACCCCCACCATGGGGATAACGGATCATCCCCTCCCCCACAGCATGCACACGTGAGGGTGACCCGACCCCCCCCAATCTTCCGAGTTGACCCATCAGAGACCCCCATCAGTCACCCCCATCAAACCCTCCCATCAGACCCCCATCAGTGACCGCCATCAGACGTGCCCATCAGTGACCCCGATTAACCACCTCCTTCAGAGATCCCCATCAGACCCACATCAGAGATTACATTAAGCCTCAATCAGAGACCCCATCAGTCACCTCCATCAGTCACCACTGCCTGAAAGCTGAAAAGCAGTCCAGGCAGTACAGTGAAAGATCACTGCATTTTCACTTACCCTTCCCTAACATCTGATGTCTCAGACAAAAGTGTTTAAGGCAGCAGCATTACAGATGTCAGAAGCTTACTGAAAACCCAAGTGCACTTAAAAAGGCTTGAAATTCCCTAACAGCTTTTGAAATTCAAAGCTCCCATTCAATTTCACACTAATACATTGCACGAGACAGTGATTGACAGTTTTATTAGTCCAGAGACAGGTGCTTGGTGGCTTGTTCATTTGTCTTTAACTTCGTGCTTGAATACATCTCAAGTACCCTGCTTTGTTGCTAACCACAATGTTTACGAACACTCTTGCTATCATTGACAGCTCGTCACTACATCAAAAGAAGCTGAGCGGTTTCACTTCCTCCTATTCACAGCAGAAAGCACTTGGCTGCTTTTCATGTGGTGAGGAGTTGTCAATCAGTGAAAATAGAGCGAGCTTTCAGTGTAATGCCTGGGCTGTTCTTCATGCATTCTGAATGGAATATGATGCTCCCGACCTGCGGCGCTTGGTGCAATCTGGTTCACACCTTCCCTAGGCATGAACCAGCTGAGCATATTTCAATGAACATTTAAATATGCTCAGCCCATCCAAAGCCAGAGTCTCCCTGCTCCCGGGATTATCCACCCCCATCGGCGCAGTGTGATGCCAGCGGGAATCACTACTGGCTTCCAAAAATTGAAACCTGTCATGATGGCCACACTTGGATTCCATTGGAGCCCACGGGTCGTTAGTGACAGGCAGCAGTGCCAAGGTGCCAAGGGGCACTGCCAATGGGCCGGGCTTGAGAAGGGTCACGGCAATGAAAGGGTGGCATAAAGGGGGATCATGAAGGAGGAGTATGAAGGGATAGGCCTGAAGAGAGTGCATGAAAGGTGGAGGCTTGAAGCGGCACTTGGAGAGATGGGTCATTGGAAACCCTACAGCAGGGTATCGTTCACTTGGTGAGGGGTCCCAATGCCCCGATGCCAGTGAGGATGGAGGGAGGAAGTCACCCTCATGCCTGCATGGTGCGGCGGGGGGGGGGGGGGGGGGGGGGGGGGGGGGGGGGGGGGGGGGGAGAGGGGGTGGTGACTCGGACACTTAGAGAGGGTGTTGTTCATGTCAGCTGGCCATTCAATTTTCCTGGATTCAGTTCAATGGAATTCTTAGTTCCAAGGTCTTCCTTTCCCAGCCATGACCCTTTTAACTCCAGAACTGTATTTCAAAGTATTATTTTTCATGGCTATTCTCCCTTTAGCACAAACTAGGCAAATGTCCCGGCTGCATTTCAGACCCTCATGAGCTACAACAACAATATGATAGAATATCTCCCTCATTTTGAAAAAGGATAAAAACCCAACAGAATGTGAATTGTATCCGCCCATTTCTCTTTTAAACATGGACGCCAAGCTACTGGCCAAGGTGCTGGCTCGGCGATTGGAGGCAGGTGTCCCGGAGGTAATTGCAGATTACAAGACAGGCTGTGTCAAGGGGCGACAGTTATCTGCTAATATACGGCGGATGTTGAATGTTGTTTTTGTTTCAATGCCTCTCGTTTTTCTTTGCCAGGATTAGCAGGTTATTGACCTCTTTTATTTGAACGGGAAAGTCACAAAGAATCTGTCGGGCCTTCCTTTAGAAGGACCGGCAGTCGGGGAGTCTAGCATTACCCAATTTGCCGTTTTATTATTGGGTGCCTAATATTGAAAAGGTCCTGGAGTGGTTGGAGGGGTGTTCATGTGGGGGCTCGGATTTGCGGGATTTGGTGACACAGATCTCACCTAACTAAGGCAAGGATAAGTGGGTTCTTTGTGGGAGTGGAGGGAAAATGTGAGCGGTGCTTTTGGGGACACACTCACCACACCCACACATTCTTGTCATGCCCTGGGATGGCAGGTTGTTGGGTCTCCTTCTTTAACACAATGTCAGCAATTCTCAATATGAATCTGGAGCCTTGACCATTGGTAACCATTTTCAGGGTGTCAGACATGCCACAACTGCAGACCGGGGTGAAGGCAGATGTTCTGGCCTTTGCCTCAGCGATAGCCTGAAGGTGAGTTCTGCTGGGTTGGAGACCCTCTAATCCGCTCTGTACCTCAGCCTGGTTGGTGACATTATGGGGTTTCTATATCTGGAAAAGGTCAAGTACCGTTACAGGGTTGATGGAGGGATTCTGCTTGAGATGGCAGCCAATAATTTCCTGCATTAAAGAACTACCATCATCAGCTGTTGTTGGTGGGGGGGGGGGGGGGGGGGGGGGGGCAGTGAGTAGGTAGTATTGGTCTGAAATGATTATATGATAAGTTGTGTTAGTCTTGTTTTTTCTGTGTGATTTTACCGTTACGTTATACTCTAACATCAGCTATGTTATTGTTATGATGTCATGTTTGTTACAAAAACATTAAAATTTTTAATAAAAATATATTTTTAAAAAACGATTGAATTTTACATCCAGTTTGAAATGGAGAATAGTAGGTCTAAGGCTAGTATTTCAAACTTAAGAAAGGGCACGAACTCGGATACAAGGCTAGAAAATGGATCAATAGAGAAACAATGGCAGACATTTAAGCGAATATACCAGAATACTCAGAATAATTATGTTCCTACGATAAAGAAAAGGTTTAAAGAGGACTCCCTATCTGTGGTTAACTAAAGAAGTTAAGGAAAGTATCAAACTTAACAAAAGCATAAAACTGCGGAAAGAAAAAAGGCAGGCCAAATGATTGATCAGAATATAAAGAACAGCAAAGAAGGACGGAAAGGTTAATCAGGAGAAAGAAATTAGAGTATGAGAGGAAACTAGCTGGAAAAATAAATTTGGACAGTAGGAGTTTCAATCGGCATTTAAAAGGGATAAGTGAGTGTTGGTCCTCTAGAGCAGGGCTTTTCAAACTGCAGGTCGTGACCTACGGGGTGAATCGCAGGGAGCTGATGGGGAGAGTCACGGAGCAATCAGTCGCGGCGTTCCCGATCACGGGAGAAGTGCCCAATTGCTGCGACTGCCGGCCACGGCCAGCTATAGAATTGAGAATGCCGGCCATGATCAGCTTTTAAATTGAATGATGCAGTCTTCCGACCAGAAGCAGCAGCAGAGAGCAGGTCATACACCCTGTAGATCAATGCTTTTGGTGTGAAATTATGGAGGAGAGATTCTTCCATTTTCTACCGAGAGCAAGCAAGGCAACAGGAATGTGAAGAACTGAAAATGGATCCTTTTAAACAAAGAAGAAACTGAAATCAGGAACAAAGCAGTATAAAGATGATTTCTTGAGGTTTGGCTTTGTTATTTGCGTCAATGCAAATCAGGATGCAAAGCCCATGTGTTATATGCAGGGAAGTACTGGCAAATGAGGCTTTAAAACCCTCAAATTTCTAAGGCATGGCGAGTTCGAGGACAAACATCTTGATTTTTTCAAACGATGCAGTGAGAACGTAAATCATCAGCTGAAATTCTCAGCAGATATGTAACATTGAATGACAAAGTAAGTGAGATTGTAAGGACCAAACAGGGTAATTTCTCACATTAACGGTAAGCGAAAATGATGTGTCGCGAAGTTCGGCTGGCGTGGGCCGCGATGGTTGGCCGGTGTGGGTCACGAATGTCGGCTGACGTGGGTTCCAAAGCTCAGTTGGTTGATAAAAGTGGGTCCCAAGAAAAAAAGTTTGATAAACACTGCTCCAGAGAATGGTAATGGGGAGTTAAAGGTAGATAATAAAGAAATGGTGGATAAAATGAACAAGTATTTTGCTTCTGTCTTCACGAAAGAGCAGGTTTTTTCAAAATGCAGATCGGGTCACAGACGGGTGTCAGGAGGGTTGCAGAGCAATCGGTTGCATCATTCCTGTGGTGGCCCCGATCGTGGGGAAACACCCAAAGGCCGCAACAGGCATTTAAATTGAGAATTGCGAATGCTGCTGGCCTTTAAATGAGAATAAAGTGAGCCTGTATGGGACCTTCCAACCATAACCCGTGTTATGCTCCTCGTGCTCAATGTAGGAGTTCAGGGACACGGCCGATGTCCCTGACTCCTTCATGTGAGAGAAGTGTGTCCAGCTGCAGCTCCTGTTAGACCGCATGATGGCTCTGGAGCTGCGGATGGACTCACTCTGGAGCATCCGCGATGCTGAGGAGGTCGCGGATAGCACATTCAGTGAGTTGGTCACACTGTAGATTACGATTGGTGAGGGAGACAGGGAATGGGTGACCAAAAGGCAGAGAAAGATCAGGAAGGCAGTGCAGGTGGCCCCTGTGGTCATCTCCCTCAAAACAGGTATACCGTTTTGGATACTGTGGGGGGGAGATGACTCACCAGGGGAAGGCAGTAGTAGCCAGGTTTATGGCACCATGGCTGGCTCTGCTGCACAGAAGGGAGGGAAAAAGACTGGCAGGGCTATAGTCATAGGGGATTCAATTGTAAGGGGAGTAGACAGGTGTTTCTGTGGTTGACAACGAGACTCCCGAATGGTATGTTGCCTCCCGGGTGCACGGGTCAGGGATGTCTCAGATCGGCTGCAGGACATACTGAAGGGGGAGGGTGAACAGCCAGTTGTCGTGATGCATATAGGCACCAACGATATGGGTAGAAAATGGGATGATGGTCCTACAATCAGAATTTAGTGAGTTAGGAGACAAGTTCAAAAGTAGGACCTCAACGGTAGTAATCTCAGCATTGCTACCAGTGCTACGAGACAGTCAGAGTAGAAATTTAAGAATAGTCAGAATGCATTTGTGTCTTGAGAGATGATGCAGGAGGGAGGGGTTCAGATTTTTGGGACATTGGAACCGGTTCTGGGGGAGATGGGACTATTACAAATTGGATGGTCTACACCTGGGCAGGACTGGAACCAATGTCCTAGGGGGTGCTTTTGCTAACACTGTTGAGGAGGTTTTAAGCTAATGTGGCAGGGGGATGGGAGCCAGATTAGGAAGTTAGAGGTCAGTAAAGAGGCAGCAACTAAATCCAGTAAGCTACTAGATAATAAACTCATTGTGACTAAGGGGAAGAGTAGACAGGGAAGAGATGATGAACGCAAAGAGATGATGGACCTGGTATTGGGGAATGATCCAGGAAGGTGGTTGAAGTTTCAGTCGGTGATTACTTTGGGAATAGCGATCACAATACCGTAAAGACGAGAGTGGTCCTAAAGGAAGAGTGTTAAATTGGGAAAAAGCCAAGTATAACAAAATTCGGCAGGAGCTAGGGAATGTGGATTGGGAGCAGCTGTTTAAGGGTAAATCCATATTTGAAATGTGGGAGTCTTTTAAGGAAAGATTTTTTTTTACAAAATTTAGATTACCCAATTATTTTTTCCAATTAAGGGGCAATTTAGTGTGGCCAATCCACCTACTCTGCACATTTTTGGGTTGTGGGGGCGAAACCCACGCAGACACGGGGAGAATGTGCAAACTCCACACAGACAGTGACCCAGAGCTGGGATCGAACCTGGGACCTCAGCGCCGTGAGGCGGTTGTGCTAACCACTAGGCCACCGTGCTGCCCACTTTTAAGGAAAGATTGATTAGAGTTCAGGACAGACAAGTCCCTGTGAAAATGAGGGATAGAAATGGCAAGATTAGGGAACCATGGATGACGGGTGGAATTGTGAGACTAGCTAAGATGAAAAAGGAAGCATACATAAGATCTAGGTGACTTAAAACTGATGAAGCTTTGGAGGAATATCGGGAAAGTAGGACAAATCTCAAACGCGCAATAAAGAGGGCTAAAAGGAGTCATGAACTATCTTTAGAACATAGAACGATACAGCGCAGTACAGGCCCTTCGTCCCACGATGTTGCACCGACATGGGAAGTCAAAAACTAAAGGCCATCTAACCTACACTATGCCATTATCATCCATATGCTTATCCAATAAACTTTTAAATGCCCTCAATGTTGGCGAGTTCACTACTGTTGCAGGTAGGGCATTCCACGGCCTCACCATCTTTGGCTAACAGGGTTACGGAAAATCCCAAAGCCTTTTATTCGTATATAAGGAGCAAGAGGGTAACTAGAGACAGTATTGGCCCACTCAAAGACAAAAGAGGGAATTTATGCATGGAGTCAGAGGAAATGGGTGCAATTCTTAATGAGTACTTTGCATCGGCATTCACCAAGGAGAGGGACATGACAGATATTGAGGTTAGGGATGGATGTTTAAATACTCTAGGTCAAGTCGACATAAGGAAGGGGGAAGTTTTGTGTATTCTAAAAGGCATTAAAGTGGACAAGTCCCCAGGACCGGATGGGATCTATCCCAGGCTACTGAGGGAGATGAGGGACGAAATAGATGGGGCCTTAACAGAATCTCTGCAGCATCCTTGAGCACAGGTGAGGTCCCGGAGGACTGGAGAATTGCTAATGTTGTCCCTTTTTTTAGGAAGTGTAGCAGGTTTAATCCAGGGAATTATAGACCCGTTAGCTTGACGTCAGTGGTAGGCAAACTGTTGGAGAAGATACCGAGGGATAGGATCTATTCACATTTGGAAGAAAATAAAATTATCAGTGATAGGCAGCATGGTTTTGTGCAGGGAAGGTCATGTCTTACAAACCTAATAGAATTATTTGAGGAAGTGACAAAGTTAATTGATGAGGGAAGGGCTGTAGATGTCATATACATGGACTTCAGTCAGGCATTTGATAAAGTTTCCCATGGCAGGTTGATGGAAAAAGTGAAGTCTTTTGGGGTTCAGGGTGTACTAGCTAGATAGATAAAGAACTGGCTGGGCAACAGGACACAGAGAGTAGTGGTGGAAGGGACTGTCTCAAAATGGGGAAAGGTGACTAGTGGTGTTCCACAGGGATCCGTGCTCGGATCACTGTTGTTTGTGATATACATAAATGATCTGGACGAAGGTATAGGTAGTCTGATTAGCAAGTTTGCAGATGATACTAAGATTGGTGGAGTTGCAGATAGCGAGGGGGACTGTCAGAGAATACAGCAAAATATAGATAGATTGGAGAGTTGGGCAGAGAAATGGCAGATGGAGTTCAATCCAGGCAAATGCGAGGTGATGCATTTTGGAAGATCTAATTCAAGAGCGGACTATATGGTCAATGGAAGAGTCCTGGGGAAAATTGATGTACAGAGAGATCTGGGAGTTCAGGTTGATTGTACCCTGAAGGTGACAACACAGGTCGATAGAGTGGTCAAGAAGGCATACAGCATGTTTGCCTTCATCGGACGGGGTATTGAGTACAAGAGTCGGCAGGTCATGTTACAGTTGTATAGGACTTTGGTTAGGCCACATTTGGAACACTGCGTGCAGTTCTGGTCGCCACATTACCGGAAGGATGTGGATGCTTTAGAGAGGGTGCAGAGGAGGTTCACCAGGATGTTGCCTGGTATGGAGGGTGCTAGCTATGAAGAAAGGTTGAGTAGATTAGGATTGCTTTCGTTGGAAAGATGAAGGTTGAGGGAGGACCTGATTCAGGTCTACAAAATTATGAGAGGTATGGACAGGGTGGATAGCAACAAGCGTTTTCCAAGTGTGGGGGTGTCAATTACAAGGGGTCATGATTTCAAGGTGAGAGGGGGAACGTTTAAGGGAGATGTGCGTGGAAAGTATTTTACGCAGAGAATGGTGAGTGCCTGGAATGCTTTGCCAGCGGAGGTGGTAGAGGCGGGCACGATAACATCATTTAAGGTGCATCTAGACAGATATATGAACGGGCGGGGAACAGAGGGAAGTAGATCCTTGGGAAATAGGCAACAGGTTTAGATAAAGGATCTGGATCGGCGCAGGCTGGGAGGGCCGAAAGGCCTGTTCCTGTGGTGCAATTTTATTTGTTCTTTCTTATAAGCGCCACTAGTAAGCAGGCCAGCGCGTCCTGTAATTACACTTGATGTCAAGCGCCCTGTATGTACGTGTTTTTGATGCAAAGTCACGGAGGAGAGGTTCTTCCATTTTCTAGTTGTGTGGTGGATGAGATTTACACGGTATTATAAGTTACCAATGTCACTCTGTTCCCATTGTATATATGTACCGATATTGTCAGTGCAGTTGCACTACCTGACCACCAGGGGGAGAAGCTCTGGGAGTACTCGAGAGTTTGAACTGGGCTCCCCCCTTGGCTCCGCCCAGAACGCCTCCCCCTGGAGCTGCTGTATAAAGATCCGTGCCACAGAGCCAGCCGGCCAGTTCATAGAAAGTTCAACGGCGAACAGGCTGGCTCTGTTATAAGTATATTAAAAACGTTATTCTAATGCTACAAGCACGTGTCCATAGAATTGATGGTTCCATCAAGTTGCTGGCAAGCAAGGCAAGAGGACTGTAAAGATGGATCATTCTGTAACAAGGAAGAGACAGCCAGAGCCAGTTATAGGCAGAATACCTACTGGCCAGGGTCTCCATCTGAATCTGTTGGAAAGAGCTGCCCAGGAGAGTCCATGGCAGGACAGAGCAGTGCTAGTGTAGCTCTGTACAAAGTTCCAGGGCCTCTGGTGAATGCCCCACAAAGAAGAAACTTAACTGAGGAACAAAGCAGTGAAAGATGGTTTTTATGAATTAATATATAACGTTACAAACTGGTCAATAAATCCCCTCACACTTACGCTCACAATGGAATGAAAATAATGGGAGATAAAATAGATGTTTAAATTAGAAAGCCCACCAAAGTCATTATTTTTGCAGCGCTAAGCAGCTCCAATTGCAGAATGTGAGTTCCAGAAAACTCATAGGCACTATTTACTTTAAAAGGTGAGGGGTGTGGCAAAGCTATGAAATTAGGTTAGGTGGATTGGCCATGCTAAATTGACCCTTAGTGTCCAAAAAGGTCAGGTGGGGTTACTGGGTTCCAGGATAGGATGGAGGCGTGGGCTTATTAGGGTGCTCTTTTGAAGAGCTGGTGCAGACTTGATGGGCCGAATAGTCTCCTTCTGCCTATGAAACCTATGAAATTGTTTACGTTTCTGGGTGAGGGAAAAGGATGGAGAAGGGGATAAATTGCCCAGTAAATGACATTGTGGTGAGTCATTTACAATTTCATTCACTGGGACTTTTGTGTCACCTACGATAGAGATGCCATCGTAAATGTGTGAGTCTTCAGAAAGTTTTTAACTAATAGTATACACACCATAACAGGCTGAGGAATGCTCGATCCTGTTGCTGAGCAAACATACCGTATATTTAGTTCCCTAATAATTGTTTGAAACTGCTTATTCACTGTTCAGATCCCCAACACATTCAACAGCATTTCAGATACATTTTGTAGAATTTACAGTGTAGAAGGAGGCTATTCGGCCCATCAAGTCTGGACCAGCTCTTTGAAAGAGCACCCTAATAAGCCCACACCTCCATCCTATCCTGTAACCCAGTAAACCCACCTGACCTTTTTGGACACTCAGGGTCAATTTAGCATGGCCAATCCACCTAACCTGAACATCTATGGACTGTGGGAGGAAACCGGAGCACCCAGAGGAAACCCACGCAGACATGGGGAGAAAGTGCAAACTCCACACAGTCAATCACCCGAGGTCAGAATTGAACCCAGGACCCTGGTGCTGTGAGACAGCAGTGCTAACCACTGTGCCACCGTGTTGCCCCGTTCCACCCGGGGTGGTGGTGGGGATGGTGTTGGGGAGTGTTACACGTGTCACGGGGAACTACAACTAAGCAGGTTCTCACTTTCTCACCTGCGGATGACTTCCCTTTCTTCGGGCCCATCGATCACAGCCAGTGCCCTCTACTCAGCCATGATATGGGGCCACAATTCCAGTGGTCCCCTCCAGTCTTCTCCCGCTGCAAGCGGTTGTGGGAGGCCTTCTCCTGGGAAGGTGAAGGGGGGAATATTCACTATTATTCAAAATAGAATTGTGGCATAATGGGTTAATAGTGATGGCAATGAGTTAGTGATGTACATTATGAGGTACCAGTGACAACATCAGTTATATGCTGGAGACCTTAGAGAAGGGCTACTCAAGGATGGGCCACCCAACTGATTAAAGGAACACGGTACCAGTGGTAGTGACATCAATCTGACAAAAGGTTGGTGCCTTCGATAGAAAACCCTGCCGTGATGCTGGAAGAAAACCTATTTGAAGCAAGAATCTGCAAATTTACCAAAGAAGGACAGAAACTGGAAAGCAGTCAGTACCAGCTGAGCAGTCACTTCCCCTACTCCGCCAGTTCAATAGTTTTGAAGGCCCACAAAGAGGCCAAAAGTAGAAATTATGGGAGAAACAGGTTCTTTGCTATCGAGCAGCATCGGGCCTGTATGCGAAAAATCAGAAGAACCAGGTTGGTTCATTCCTTTGCGACATAGGACCAGTGGCTGATGATGTTCTCTTTAGGCAGGGGGGTAGAAGAGACCTCCGCACACTTCCCAGACTGTCCTGAAAGCATTTTCATAGCCCATGGTGGTGCAGACTCACACTGAGCAAAATGTGGCCTTCTTGCTACTGCCTACAGAAAGTCAAAGCCATTTCCGAAATTTCATTGGGAAGTCATATATTCTTCATTACCTGCAATTCGAATTTTGTCATTCTTTTCATCATTCAGATTTGTTAGAATTGCTGATCTTCTAGACCTTTTTTGTCCTCAATGCAGCAGTGAATGATACGGCTGTGAAAGCCTTCACTGGGGTTGCAGATCCTTTGTCTTCTCAGATTTGCCCAGAATGATTCGTGGGAGCAGAAGATTCCTGGGCAAATCCTAGTCTATCCTCTTGCAGTTCAAGCATTGATGTTCCTCAGTCTTCTCGCTTGGATCAATATTTCTTTGAAAAGGTTCCACAGTCCTGACAATTCAGCAATCCTGAATATTACACCTCAAATACCAGCAGCCCTGGAAAGCCGCTGTCCCTTTTCTCCAATGATGTTCTCCTCTTGGGAACAGAGTAGCACCTACATGTTTCCAGGATGACTTCCCAAAGAGCCGAAAGCACTGTGGGAAGTTGAATACCCTTTAACAATGACTTGGGTAGGCGAAGTGTGCGAGTAGGAACTAGACTGAATCTGTAAAAGCAAAGGGAGCCATGAGATGCACTGCAAATACTTAAAGAAATAGTTTCACATTGCCATTAAAGAAGTTGATATCACACTTGGAGGAAGGTGTAGTATAATAGGTTGATAGTTATGGTAATGCATTAGTGACGTAATGGTGCGATCATGTGCTAGCAACTCTAGACCATAGGGAACAGTCTGTACTGATGAGAGACATACATATCTCAGCCGTGCCTTGGCCGGAAAGTGGCGTTTTCGTGGGCAGCACGGTAACACAATGGGTAGCACTGTTGCTT
The DNA here is from genome assembly GCF_902713615.1 of Scyliorhinus canicula. NCBI lineage: Eukaryota > Metazoa > Chordata > Chondrichthyes > Carcharhiniformes > Scyliorhinidae > Scyliorhinus > Scyliorhinus canicula. The sequence continues at coordinate 256,143,951 of NC_052146.1, forward strand.
CAGAGCGCCAGGGTCCCAGGTTTCGAATCTTGGCTTGGGTCACTGTCTGTGCGGAGACTGCACGTTCTCCTTGTGTATGGGCGGGTTTCCTCCGGGTGCTCCGGTTTCCTCCCACAAGTCCCGAAAGATGCGCTGCTAGATGAATTGGACATTCTGAATTCTTCCTCAGTGTACCCGAACAGGCACCGAGTGTGGCGACTAGGGGATATTCACAGTAACTTCGCTGCAGTGTTAGTGCAATCCTACTTGTGACACGAATAAAGTTTATTCTTGTTACTTTGTGACATATCTTGTATAAAATGTTAATAAAGCTGTTTGAAGTAAGTACTTGAACCAGACCAGTTACTCAGGATAAGATAGGCCACACGACCAGAATAATAGGATGGAGCCTCTCACTGTAAAACTAATCCAAATGCACAACAAAAGCCTTTTTAAGTCTTTCCTCTTATCTGATTTATGAAAAGTAACAGAAAATGAGGCAGGTTTCTAACATTTAAACATAAATGCAGTGATGCACACATGTATTTCATTGCTGATTTGTAGAGATTTATTTCAAATTTATAATATGACTTACCATCCCTCTTCAGGAGATGGGCTCATGCACAATATTTTTAGCTGAACGGTCAATGATCAGCTTCGCTCACTAATCAACTTCATAACTCTGACTCAACCCACTCTTCCTTCTGGTCGCTACCCTGCATAGATGCAAACATATCCTCTTTGTAACAGCCTCAATAAACAGTAACATTTTAGAATATTTTGTTCATTCTATAAACAGTCTACCCAATTGAAAAGATCACAAGAGCTAACAACGAGGAAGGCAATTTGATCTACCTTAGCTCATTCACCCAGAAGACCCTGCAGTCTTGCCATCATGGTATCCACCTGCTCTTAAATTATTCCCTATTTTCCCCTCCACTACTCTATCTGGAATCCCATTCCATCAATTGATCACATTTAATGTGAAGACCTTCTTGAGTTGTAATGCTGTTCTTCATGTTTGATGTAATTTGTTTCCTAAGAAGTAATGTGCCAGTTTCTAGACTGTTTATGATAGTGTAAACTGGAGTGTGTCCATTTACTAGTACTAATATTGATTAGTATCAAAGCACAAAATAAATCTTATTTCTGCACCTTGGAACAGCTCGAAAGAGAATACATTGCACTTAAAGTGATGTGCAAGCTAATGTAAGTGCTCAGGTGGAACATTTATTATTTGCTATCGTTTTATGGCAAACATCAACATTCAATCTATTGTTCTATAGTGTAATTGAATCTTCATCTTAACTGTTGTAGCCTTAATTTGAAGTTTGTGTGAAAGTGCGACTTTAAAGGTAGTCCATATTTATAACTGAATTTTTGTTCCCAATGCGAGAAACGTCATTTGCCAGAAACGTTCTGTTAGTTACAAAATAACTGCCAGAGTAATTTGGTGGCTCATTAAATAAATAGTTTGTTTGGTGTGATATTAGGCTATATAATCAGGGAGGTCTCAAATTCAAAGCTTGGCTTATGATAAGGAGAGGGGGTGGCGTAGTGGTCCTGTCACTGGACATGTAAACCAGAGAGCCAGAGTCTCTGGGGACCCTGGTTCAAATCCTGCCACTGCAGATGGTGAAATTTAAATTCAATTAAAATAAAACTTAGGAATTAAAAATCCAATGGTGACCATGAAACCATTGTCGATTATCGTAAAAGCCCATCTGGTTCACTAATGTCCTTTAGGGAAGGAAATCTGTCTTCTTTATGTGACTCCAGACCCACAGCAAATGTGGGTGACTCTTAACTGCCCCCTCAATGAGGGATGGGCAATAAGATGCGGGAATAGCCTGCATCACCTATGTCCCATAAATTGATCACATTGACCTCCATTGGGCGGAACGGTAGCACAGTGGGTAGCACTATTGCTTCACAGCTCCAGGGTCCCAGGTTTGATTCCCGGCTTGGGTCACTGTCTGTGCGGAGTCTGCACGTTCTCCCCGTGTCTGCGTGGGTTTCCTCCGGGTGCTCCAGTTTCCTACCACAAGACCCAAAAGACGTGCTGTTAGGTGAAGTGGACATTCTGAATTCTCCCTCAGTGTACCCGAACAGGTGCCAGAGTGTGGCAACCAGGGGTTTCTCACAGTAACTTCATTGCAGTGTTAATTATAACGGGGACTTTGGAAATCTTTGAAACTAGTGGGCAGGAACTGAATCTGGAAGTAGTTTTGCCAATTTACAACAGATCCTATTTAAGACATAGAGTTGAGATCAGGGGCCTCACACATGAGGGAAACTCAAAAATTCAGCTGCCCATTTGAATTCAGTACTGAGTTTAAACTGATTCCATTTTTGCTGGAGCAATTAAGGACCTTATGGGAATTACACATTTTTAGACCAGGCATAAATGCTCATGAATGGGTGAGAGAAGGGAAGAATTGGAAGCTGCATTAGGCACTGAGCACATTTTGATAGGCATTGTTGATTTTTACAAGGCATTTGTGGACCAAATGATTCCGTTGCTGGTGGATGTGTTTAATGATTCCTTGTCCCGGGGTCTCACTCTCCCTGAGCCTGAAGTGATTGTGTCTTTGGATGCCAAGAAAGCATTTGGTAGGGTGGAGTGGAGGTACCGTTTTGAACTCCTGGAGAGGTTTGGGCTCGGGACAAAGTTAATTTCATGGGTGTGGTTATTGTATAGGGCCCCCACAGCTAGTGTTCGTACCAACACCTTGAGCTCAGGGTGCTTCTTATCGAACAGGGGACAAGACAGGGGTGACCAGGTGACAGGAAAGACTTGAGAGATTTGGGGATTTTGTTTGTGGAGGGTCAGTTAGCCAGCTTGGAGGAACTGAAGGTGAAGTTTGAACTTTCCGGGTCTAACTCATTCAGGTACACCCCAATCTGGAATTTTGTGTGAAGGGCCTCCCCGACATTTTCCGTGGCGCCACCACCGTCTCTGATGGAGAGGGTTCTTTCTCTAGTGGGATCAGTGGTGGTTAGCACGTCTGGCATCTATGGGCGGCGGATCCTGGCGGAGAAGTCGATTCCGATGGATCAGGGGAGAGCGAAGTGGGAGGGGGGATTGGGACTTAAAGTATATAATGAAGTGTGGAGTGAGGTCCTTCATCGGCTGAACAGTACGTCTTTGTGCCTGATCAGCTTGGCCTGATCCAGCTGAAGGTGGTTCATAGGGCTCACTTGGCAAGCCTAAGATGAGCAGCTTCTTTCCGGGAGTGGAGTTCAGTTGCAAGTGGTGTTAAGGGGGGCGGGGGGGGGGGGGGGGGGGGTGGGGGGGGGGGGGGGGGATATTCTCAACCTTTGCCTCATTGATTGCCCAGAGGCAAGTTCTGCTGGTGTAGAGATCTCCTACTCCACCCAGCGCCTCAGTATGGTTGGGTGACTAATGGAATTCTCGTACCCGGAGAAAGTCAAGTACACCACAGGGGGTCGGTTGAGGGGTTCTACCAGAGATGGCAGCCATTCATTGCCTATTTTAAGGGCAGGGAAAGGGGGTGGTTAGGTGGCAGAGAAGGGTGTTTGGAGTTTTATTTTTCCTTTCTTTTCTGAGTGAGGTGCATACAGTTGGTTGTGTTTTTGCTACATTGTGCTGTATTACACCCTTTGTTTGGGATGTTGGCTTTGTTATAAAATTTATTGCAAATGGAAAATCTTTACTAAAATACAACTTTTTTTTAAAATTCTTTAATTGGAAACAATTGTAGAGACTAAACATTGCATAAATAGTCTGCTCTTTAAGTATTGAAAAAGAACTTGCTGCTTGTGTTGGAGTTGGAAAGCAATTGCTCTTGTAGTTTCAATAGTTGTTTGTTGACATCACCCTAAGTGCAGTCATTATAACACTGTTAAGATTGACTTCTTTCTAGAAGGGTGAGGGGTGAGTGGGTGGGGGTGAGGTTATGAGTTGACAGTTTGATTCACAGCTCAAAGAGTTTATTTAAGGACTAGTTGTCTTTGAAATACAGTTAGGAATACAAATGATTGTTTTATGAGGGATTTAGTACCTGAGGGAATTTAAATGTATTGAATGGACTTTCATGAATGAAAGTGATTTTTTACACATTGAAATCTGTAACAGATGTTTAGAGATTCGTTTACAGTTGTTTCAGATTTGCTCCTGATGTACATACTGAATGAGTTGACATGGAAAGTGCAAGAGTTTAATGGTCATGGATTGGGCGTGAGTAGGCAGTAAGTTGACATAAGGACTATAAGGGGCCATGATGAGTATGAGGGCATTGGGGGGCTTTAAAGGATCATGAAGGTAGGGTCTGGGCATGATTTGGCACTAAATTGGAATAGAGGCTATAATGGGTCATGGTTTGGGTGGGAGCATGGAGAGTGGGTTGGGGGTGCGACGCATGTCAGGGGTGAGGCCGAAAGGATGAAATCCCAGAGCACCGAGGCAAGTCTTTTCTAGTCCACATAATTCCACATCTATCCCCCCCCCACCTCCCCCCCCCCCCCCCCCCCCCCCCCACCCAAGAACAAAGATCTTGCCATTCACTACACTTTTTCCTGAGGTGGTGGGGGGGATGCACCAAGCTAGGGAATTTCCCAGCTCTGCGTACCTCCCACACGAGCTGAAATGCAGGCCATTGACCTTGGCTATGATGATCTTCATGGTCCAACAGCCTTCCTACAATCATTGACCACTTTTACACATAAAAATGATTTTGATATGTTGGAGAATAATGGTTTCCACGGAATCCTACAGCAGCATGTGGCACTACGTCCAAGGGAGAAGGTAAACTAGACAACACAGTTCTCGAATGTAAAGTGCATCGCAAACTGGCACAATTACAGACTGGTACAGTCACTGACAGGCACAATGAAAGACTAGTATAATCATAGACTGGTACAATCGGCGACTGGTAATCACAGACTAGTACAATCTCAGATTGGTGCAGTTACAGGCTGGTGCAATGACAAACTGGCACAATGACAGATTTATACAGTCACAGACTGGGACGTTCTCAGATTTTATGCTTAATTCCTCAAATAAGAACTTAGCAATCATTCACAAAATCACCGGAATAAGTACAAATGGCATTGAAATCGAAAGAGAAAAGAGGAAAAGGTCTTCTTGTATTTTACTTAATGTATTTAACTGGATGTTTGGAGATTGGCAAACATTCTGTGTTGAATTGCCTTTTGATTTTGCAGCTCTTCTGTCCCCATGGGATGTGCTATGTCTCCACTTGATCCCTGACTGATTTAATTTCACAGTGCTGCTTTTATTTATGCTCTGCTCCTAATGTATTTCAAACTATTTATTATTACTGTTTATTTTGGCAATATGTCTGCTTCCTAATAAGAGTAATTACAGTATAATTATAAAGAAATGCTATATTAATGGTTGTACTTGTTAGCTGAAAATTACTCGGAATAAGTCAAAACAGAGGCCACAGGGTTAATAGACCAATTCACATTTACCTGACCCAATGTGACCTATGACATTGCAACAGCACATAAGGGAACAGCAAACAGACATCTTCTATTCATCTAAATTAGAAAAATAAGGAAATGTAAATTGCATGACAGTTACAAAAGTGCTGTTTATCTCAGGATAATTTTTGTATAAAATATTAAGTTAGAATATTCTGTTCAAATTTGCTGCCATCCTTGTATATTAATTTTCATGTGAAATTATTTGTAATTTTGATTTTATATGTCATATCTATTTGGGATGGCTACAGTATGAAACAAATAAGATCTTACAAATTATATATTAGATAGGACATCACGGTGGCACAGTGGTTAGCACTGCTGCCTCACAGCGACAAGGACCCGGGTTCGATTCCGACCTTGTCTGGGTGGAGTCTGCACGTTCTCCCCGTGTCTGTGTGAGTTTCCTCCGGGTGCTCTGGTTTCAGAGTCCACTGATGTGCAGATTAGGTGGATTGGCCATGCTAAATTGTCCCTTAGTGTCCAAAAATGTGCAGGTTATGTGAGGCTATGGGGATAGGGAGCAGGAGTGGGCCTAGGTAGGGTGCTCTTTCAGAGCGTCAGTGAATCTCGTTGGGCCGAATGGCCTCCTTCTGCATTGTAGGGATTCCATGATTCCAATAAGAAGCCCCAAGAATATACATTTTAAGAATGATTCCGCTAAGACAAATGGACAAAGGTATATTTTCAACTTAGCGCAGAGGTCACATTGATGTTAAAGACAACAAGTGCTATTTAATTATGAATGGGTTTTTGAAAATATGCAACTGCTTTAATTTTGGTGTTAGAAACTTGCTTTTATTTTTAAAACTTTCTTTCCAAATATACAGTTTAATTTAGCTTCAAGGTGCTAAACAAAAGGAAACAATTTGCCAGATCTATTACCTCAGAATAGCTGAGCAATAAAGTTTAACATTTCAGCTCTATTTAAAAATTTTAACTCCCATTTCCAAACTTGGAACGGATGTCCAGAGGCAAGGTTCTGAACAGCCAGTAACTACAAACGAGTACATTTTAATAGGGGTCATGCTTCACTCAATCTCAACAAATGCACTGGGCTATGCCACTGGTAAACTCTCTCTGTATGATTTAAAATCTCTGTTTACACAAGAGGAATAGAGTGAGTTTAGAACAACTATATCCGAATTCCACTTCGATTCTCAACTTGCTCACAGGCAGAGGTTGGTTCAGTGCAATAATATTATATAAGAATTGTTCTGTATGCCTCCTGGGGCTGAATTTCACGATCAGCTGCAAAGTCCCAACAACAGTTTCTACCGATCTGGAAGAAAGATGCCCAAAAAGATCTAACGATCTTAGAACAAAGAACAAAGAACAATTACAGCACAGGAACAGGCCCTTCGGCCCTCCAAGCCTGCGTCGATCCAGATCCTCTATCTAAAACTGTCGCCTATTTTCTAAGGATCTGTATCCCTCTGCTCCCTGCCCATTCATGCATCTGTCTAGATACATCTTAAATGACGCTATCGTGCCCACCTCTACCATCTCCACCGGCAATGCGTTCCAGGCACCCACCACCCTCTGCGTAAAGACCTTTCCACGCATATCTCCCTTAAACTTTTCCCCTCTCACCTTGAACCCGTGACCCCTAGTAATTGAGTCCCTCCCTCTGGGAAAAAGCTTCTTGCTATCCACCCTGTCTATACCTCTCATGATTTTGTAGACCTCAATAAGGTCCCCCCTCAACCTCGGTCTTTCTAATGAAAATAATCCTAATCTACTCAACCTCTCTTCATAGCTCGCGCCCTCCATACCAGGCAACATCCTGGTGAACCTCTTCTGCACCTTCTCCAAAGCATCCACATCCTTTTGGTAATGTGGCGACCAGAACTGTACGCAGTATTCCAAATGTGGCCGAACCAAAGTCTTATACAACTGTAACATGATCCGCCAACTCGTGTACTCAATACTCTTTCCGATGAAGGCAAGCATGCCGTATGCCTTCTTGACCACTCTATCGACTTGCGCAGCCACCTTCAGGGTACAATGGATCTGAACACCCAGATTTCTCTGTACATCAGTTTTCCCCAGCGCTTTTTCATTTACCGTATAATTCGCTCTTGAATTGAATCTTCCAAAATGCATCAGCTCGCATTTGCCCGGATTGAACTCCATCTGCCATTTCTCCACCCAACTCTCCAATCTATCTATATTCCGCTGACAGTCCCCTTCACTATCTGCTACTCCACCAATCTTAGTGTCATCTGCAAACTTGCTAATCAGGCCACCTATACCTTCCTCCATATCATTTATGTATATCACAAACAACAGTGGTCCCAGCACAGATCCCTGTGGAACACCACTGGTCACAGTTCTCCATTTTGAGAAACTCCCTTCCACTACTACTCTCTGTCTCCTGTCACCTAGCCAGTTCTTTATCCATCTAGCTAGTACACCCTGGACCCCACGAGACTTCACTTTCTCCATCAGCCTACCATGGGGAACCTTATCAAATGCCTTATCGAAGTCCATGTGTATGACATCTACAGCCCTTCCCTCATCAATCAACTTTGTCACTTCCTCAAAGAATTCTATTAAGTTGGTAAGACATGACCTTCCCTGCACAAAACCATGTTGTCTAGAACTGATAAGCCCATTTTCTTCCAAATGGGAATAGATCCTATCTCTCAGTATCTTCTCCAGCAGCTTCCCTACCACTGACGTAAGGCTCACCAGTCTATAATTACCTGGATTATTCCTGCAGGGGGTATGGATCTTCCCTTTCCTCAGTCAAATTTTAATCTGGTGCCAACTCAAGGGGATCATCAGGTATCGAGCAACAGTGATGTAATTAAACAGGGTAACTAGCCAATCACCTTGAAACATTTTCACAGACAGCAAACCAGGAAGTAAAATGTACTGAGTTTTTCACTTTTAATAACATTTTACAGAGAGCCAAATACATGATTGGGATATAGCCATGGAACTAAAGTAGTTTCAAACTTTAAAAAAAAAATGATTTAATTTTTTTATTGAAATGGAGAAATTTGAGATTTCACAAATAGAAAATAGATTTTCAGGTCCATTGAGTAAATTCAGCAGTAATGATACACTGCGTACGCTGATAAAAATCCAGTTCGACCTTATTCAACAAGTGAATAAGAGCATAAGAGTGGAAGTTCTCACTAATTGAATCATTTCTAATTAATGGCGGCCTAGGCAGACTTCAACAGTGCACTCTATGTAGTAGAGTACACTTGGCAACTACAACCTCTGGATTTTTGCAATTAATTGCACATGTGCAGACTCCAGAATTTATTATTAGTTTCAGTGCAGTAATGATGGAGAACGCTGATAGTTTTGCCATTGTTATGACAACACAATCCAAGCCATTGTCTCTTCTCTTTTCAATACTAGGACATTACCAAAACAAAGTCAGAAAACAGAAATGTAATTGATCCAATTTTATACTACAGGACAGAAACATAAATGTCAATGGCCCATTTGAATTGTCTTAACTTATACATTGAAGGCACATAACAGGTGAAGCTTCTGAAGGAAATGAGTTCAATCAGAAAACAGAGTTTTTGTAGATGGAGCTGAATCAAAATGAAACAAGTTGAAGGTTTCCATGGCTTCCTGTTCTGGCACCTGTAACCAATGGATGTCTTGGAAATAATGTTTCTCCCCCCCCCCCCCCCCCCCCCCCACCCCCTGGTCACCTGATTGCGGTTCCCCCCATCTCTCACACTGGTGACTGCCTGACTGGCCCTAGTAAAACTGCCTCTCTTACTTCAGCCTCCATCGATAAAGCTTGTGAAGCACTGTCTGCAGTGCCAGCAGTTTTGTCCACTCTCAGCAGCACTGTTGGGACTGGGGAGTTGACGGCTACCTGGTGGGCCAACAGCTGACGGACCCGAGACGTCCTCTCAGATGCGGGATGTGACCAAGACATCAATCAATTAATAGGCCAACGTGTGTAAAATCAGGTTGAGACATCTCGGCCAGGAAAAGGCACAACTGACTGGCACACAAATGATGCTACTTCCCCCATGTATAATTCAGGCCATTAATATTTACAGAACCTGAGAGTGGGGATAGGAAAAAGCCATCTAAAGTGTTAGGAAAACATAGGTAATGTTGGTAAATATTAGAAATAAGGTATGGTTTTAGGTGTGATTAATTTAATGTACGTCATGAATAGTTAGATTCATGCTGGACAAAGGTGTTTGCATGTGTGGGGGTTGATTAAGTTCCAACTGTGCTTTTTATCGTGCTTAAGAGAGGGCTACAATGTGAAGAATAAATAGAAGTAGAAGGGCCTCACGGTAGCATGGTGGTTAGCATCAATGCTTCACAGCTCCAGGGTCCCAGGTTCGATTCCCGGCTTGGGTCACTGTCTGTGCGGAGTCTGCACGTCCTCCCCGTGTGTGCGTGGGTTTCCTCCGGGTGCTCCGGTTTCCTCCCACAGTCCAAAGATGTGCGGGTTAGGTGGATTGGCCATGCTAAATTGCCCGTAGTGTAAGGTTAATGGGGGGGATTGTTGGGTTACGGGTATACGGGTTACGTGGGTTTAAGTAGGGTGATCATTGCTCGGCACAACATCGAGGGCTGAAGGGCCTGTTCTGTGCTGTACTGTTCTATGTTCTATGTTCTAGAAGTAAGTTGGTGCTTTGCAACAGGCGGCCACTTCCAGAGGAAAGGGATTTCCTTTATTCTTAGTTTTAACTGGAAGCCAGAGCAGTTGGAGTCAGGTCACTGAGGAATGAACAGCTCTCATCTCTGCCAGGAGAAGCTGGACAGGACAAGAGAGTTATAAAGATCCAGACTTCCTAAAGAAGAAGTTATAGTCCAGATAACTAGGGAATTGGGAATTGGGACAGAAATATTTTCGAACAAGCCTGGAGTTAAATGACCAGAGACCAAGGAATTGTTCAGAAGAGTAAAAAATGTGTTCAGTGTTAAAAAAAGACAATTGCAGTAACTAGATTTAGAAGCAGATGAAACCTTTGATGTCATTTTAATACAATTTTGGAAATTAAAGTTAAAGTGAACAATTTGTACAGCCGCCAAGACAAGAAAATTCTAAAGGGGTTGATGTGAAATACTGGACTGAATTTGCTGTTAAAAGTGGAATGGAAGCTTTGTATCAATTTGGATTATTTGTAAACCTGAAGGGGCTTTGGAATGCAAACTGCTCAGGGAAAGCATTATTATGAAGTATGATTTTAAGTGTCGTTTTGGGAATGAAATTTAGAAACTCTTGGGTTCAGAGCGGAGTGCATGTATTTGACCACAGTCATCTTGTATGCTTAATAGGGACTTCTTGAGTTAATGAGATCATTGTATCTTAAAATGTAATTTGTAATCCATGTTAATCTTTAAATCTGTGTTTATTTGTTAAGCTAAAGGGGGAGTAATGGAGCATTGTATAATAATCCAACTTTTCATGTTTAATATTTTTTTTTTGTTAAAGCTAATTAGCAGTTCTGTAGTTCTATTCATCCGCGTTTTATACAAAAAGTAAACGGTCTTTTGTGCCAGGGTTCCATTCTGCAATCTTCCCGTTCAGTTATAACATCACCTGGGATTGTAACAAAAGCTATTCTTACCTTGACCTTAGAGAGGTCTTTGCAGGTCTTGTTCAAGTATCCCTCTGAGTTGAATGTAAAAACAGTGCAAATTTGCTAGATTCTTTAAGATTGGCTGTCAGAAAGTTCCGGTAAAATTATGTGTCATTCTGGCAGCCAGCGTAGCCTGGCAAGTTAGCACAAGGGTTGCTACAAGATCCATGGGACACGCATGCTGGGAACTGACAGTATAAGAGTTTCTCAGAGGACCCTATAAAGCAGAATTTATCTACTGACAATACAAAACTGGCGGTACCTGCGACTAATATGGAATAGGTAGACGAAGCAGGGGACGTGAATAGATTTTTAAAAATGATTAGTTCATTGGCTAGTTCAGCATTTATTTCTCATCCCTAATTTTCCTTGAGAAGGTGACAGCGACTCAGATTCAATTCCCATCTTGGGTGATTGCGCAGAGTTTGCATATTCTCACCGTGTCTGCGTGGGTTTCCTCTGGGTGCTTCAGTTTCTTTCCACAGTCCAAAGATGTGCACGTTAGGTGGATTGAACATGGTAAAATTACCCCTTAGTGTCCAAAGGTGTGCCGGTTAGGTGGGGTTATGGGAATAGAGTGGGGGAGTGGGTCGAGGTAGGGTGCTGTTTCAGAGGGTCAGTGCAGACTCGATGGGTCGAATGGGGAGCTGATACCATTGTGGTGTAGGAACAACGACAATGGTGTTAGGGAGGGTGTTCCAAGAATTTGACTGTGACAGTGACAAAAATACCGATATAATTGTATGACTTGGAGAGGAACTTGCAAGTGGTGCGGTTCCCATGCAACTTTTGCCCGTGTCCTTCTAGTTGTCAGAAGTTGTGGTTTGGAAGGTGCTATTGAAGGAGACTTGGTGAGTTGCTGCAGTGCATCTTGAAAATGGGTACACACAGCTGCCATTGTGCATCGATGGTGTAGTGAATGAATGTTTAAGGTGGTGGATGGGGCACCAATCATTGTCGTGGATGGTGTGGAGCTTCTTGAGTTTTGTTGGAGTTGCACTCATCCAGGCAAGTGGAGAGTGTCATATTCCTGACTTGTGCCTTGTAGATGGTGGACAGGCTTTGGAAAGTCAGGAGATTTGGGCAGCACGGTAGCATGGTGGTTAGCATAAATGCTTCACAGCTCCAGGGTCCCAGGTTCGATTCCCGGCTGGGTCACTGTCTGTGCGGAGTCTGCACATCCTCCCCGTGTGTGCGTGGGTTTCCTCCAGGTGCTCCGGTTTCCTCCCACAGTCCAAAGATGTGCGGGTTAGGTGGATTGGCCAGGCTAAATTGCCCTTAGTGTCCTAAAAAATAAGGTTAATGGGGGTTGTTGGGTTACTGGGATAGGTATACGTGGGCTTGAGTAGGGTGATCATTGCTCGGCACAACATCGAGGGCCGAAGGGCCTGTTCTGTGCTGTACTGTTCTAAAAATAAAATTAGCTACTGTCTGTAGAATTACCAGCCTCCTGCCTGCCTGCTTGTAGCCACAGTATTTATATGGTCCAGTTCAGTTTCTGATCAATGATGTTGATAGTGGGGTATTCAGCAATTGCAATGCCATTGAATGTCACAAGGAGATGGTTAGGTTTTCTCTTGTTGGAGATGATCATTGCCTGGCACTGGTTTAGTATGAATGTTACTTGCCATTTATCATCTGAACCCTGAATTTTGTCCAAGTCATGCTGCATGTGGACACGGACTTCAGCATCTGAGGGGTCGTGAATAGTGCTGAACATTGTGCAAACATCAGTGAACATCCCCATTCCTGAACCTATGGTGGAAGGAAGGTCACTGATGAAGCAGCTGAGAAAGATTAGGACGAGGACACTACCCCGAGGAATTTCTGTCGTGATGTCCCAGGATTGAGATGACTTCCAATCACCATCCATCTTCCTTTGAACTAAGTCTGACTCCACAGAGTGGAGAGCTTTTCCCCAATTCCCATTGAATTCAGTTTTGTTAGGGCTCCTTGATGCCACACTCAAGTCAAATGTGGCCTTGATATCAAGGGCAGTCACCATCACCCTACCTTTTGAGTTCAGCTTCTGTGTCCATGTTTGAACCAAGGCTGTGATGAAGTCAGGAGGGGAGTGGACCTGGCAGAGGCCAAAATGAGCATCAGTGAGCAGGTTATCATGGAATCCCCACAGTGCAGAAGGAGGCCATTCAGCCCATCGTGTCTGCACCGACCCTCTGAAAGAGTACCCTACCTAGGCCTATGCCCCCACTCAATCCCCATAACCCAGTAACCCCATCCAACCTTTTGGACACTAAGGGAAATTTATCATGCCAATCCAACTAACCTGCATATCTTTGGACTGTGGGACGAAACCAGAACATCCAGAGGAACCCCACGCAGACATGGAGAGAACATACAAACTGCACAAAGATAGTCACCCAAGGCTGGAATTGAACCCGGGTCCCTGGTGCAGTGAGGCAGCAGTGGTAACCAGTGTCGCCTTATTACTGAGTAAGTTCCACTTGATAGCATTGATAGCACTATCCCTTCCATCACTTTGCTGGTGATCAAGTGTAGCCTAACATTTGTGGTGGGTAAGTTAAAGAGAGGATTCTGAGCAATACAATATACAGGCATTTGGAAAGACAGAGTTTGATTAGGAGTAGTCAGCATGGCTTTGTGCATGGCATATCATGCCTTACAAATTGCCAGAGTTCTTTGATGAAGTGACCAGGAAGGTTGATGAGGACAGGGCGGCAGACATAGTCTATATGGACTTCAGTAAGGCCTTTGATAAAGTTCCCCATGCTCGGCTACTGTGGAAGGTTAGATCAAATGGATTCCAGGGAGAGCTGGCAAATTGGACATACAATTGGCTTGATGGTAGGAAGCAGAGGGTAATGGTGGGAGGATGCTTCTCGGACTGGAGGCCTGTGACTAGTGGTGTGCCTCATGGGTCAGTGCTGGGCCCATTGCTGTTTGTTAGCTATATCAACAATTTGGATGACAATGCACAAGGCATGATCAGTAAGTTTGCAGGAGACACCAAAATAGGTGATATTGTAGACAGTGAAGAAGGTTATCAAAAATTGCAGCAGGATCTTGATCAGCTGGGGAAGCGGGCTGAGAAATGGCAAATGGAGTTCAATACAGATATGTGTAAGGTGTTGCATTTTGGAAAGTCAAATCAAGGTAGGACCTTAGGGAGTACTGTGGAACAGTTCTTGTAGAACAGTATTGTGGAGTTCAGGTGCATAGTTCTCTAAAGTTGGAGTCACAGGTAGGTAGGGCAGTGAACAAGGCTTTTGGCATACTGGCCTCAAGGCATTGAGTATAAAAGTTGGGAAGTTATGTTGCAGTTGTTTAGGATGTTGGTGAGGCCGCACTTGGAGTACTATATTCAGTTTTGATCGCCTTGCCATAGGAAAGATGTTATTAAACTGAAGAGAGTGCAGAAGAGATTTACAAGGATGTTGCCAGGACTCAAGGGACTGAGTTATCGGGAGAGATTTAACAGGCTATGATTTTTTCCTTTAGAGTGAAGGACACTGAGGCGTGAGCTTATAGAGGTATATAAGGTCATGAGAGACATGGATAGGGTGAATGCACTCCGTCTTTTTCCCAGGGTTGAGAACTAGAGAGCATAGGTTTACATTAAGAGGGGAAAGAACTAATGGGAACCTGAGGAGCAACATTTTTACACAGAGGTTGGTGCGTATGTGGAATGAGCTGACGGAGGCAGTGGTTGAGGCAGGGACATTGACAACAATTAAAAGGCATTTGGACAGATACATTGATAGGGAAGGTTTAGAGGGATATGGGCCAAATGCAGGTAAATGGGATTTTTGGTTGGCATGGACCAGTTTGGGCCGAAGGACCTGTCTCCATGCCTTAGATTCTATGATTCTATGAATGGAGCAGTAATTGGCTGGTTCGATATATCCTGCTTTTTATGAACTTGACATACCTGGGCAATTTTCCACATTGCCGGATAGTGATTGTGTTAAGAAGTGTTAATTGTCATTTAACAATTGCAAGTTGAGCGGCAAGCTGCAAGGGGAGCAGGTGGTACTGGTCAATTTATATGCCCCGAATTGGGATGATGCGGGTTTCATGCGGCGCATGTTGGGCCGGATTCCAGATTTGGAAGTGGGGGGCCTGATAATAGGGGGGGGATTTAAACACGGTGCTGGATCCGCCACTGGATCGATCCAGTTCCAGGACAGGTAGGAGGCCTGCGGCGGCTAAGGTGCTGAGGGGGTTTATGGACCAGATGGGAGGGGTGGATCCTTGGAGGTTCGCGAGGCCGAGGGCCAGGGAATTTTCATACTTCTCCCATGTGCATAAGGCCTACTCCCGGATCGATTTCTTTGTTTTGAGTAGGGCGCTGATTGCGGGGGTAGTAGACGCTGAGTACTCGGCGATAGCCATTTCTGACCATGCCCCACATTGGGTGAACTTCGAGCTGGGGGAGGAGAGGGACCAGCGGCCGTTGTGGCGTTTGGAGGTGGGGCTGCTGGCGGACGAGGATGTGAGGGGGCAGGTTCGAGGATGCATCGAGAGGTACCTGGAGGCCAACGATAATGGGGAGGTCTGAGTGGGGATGGTCTGGGAGGCGCTGAAGGCGGTGGTTCGGGGGGAGTTGATCTCCATTCGGGCCCACAGGGAGAGAGGGGAGCAGAGAGAAAGGGAGAGATTGGTGGGGGAGATGGTGAGGGTGGACAAGAGGTACGCGGAGGCCCCGGAGGAGGGATTGCTGAGGGAGCGGCGCAGCCTTCGGGCTGAGTTCGACTTGTTGACCACCAGAAAGGCGGAGGCTCAATGGAGAAGGGCTCAGGGTGCGGTGTACGAGTATGGGGAGAAGGCGAGTAGGATGCTGGCACACCAGCTCCGTAAGCGGGATGCGGCTTTGGTGTTGCAAGGCCAGCACCAAACTCAAAGTCTCCTTCTCAATCATTGAATACTTTTTCTGGTGAGAATTCAATTTCTTTGCGAAATAACCAATAGGCCGCTCAAGCTCTTCGTTGTCGTCTTGTAGAAGCACTGCACCTACGCCCACATCACTCACATCAATCGCCACTTTGAATGGTTTGGAATAAGTTGGGATGGCTAACACAGGATCAGTGGTTAACACAGCCTTCGGGCCATCAAATGCTTGTTGACAGTCCGCTGTCCACTGGAATTTGTTACGCTCCTTGAGTAAGTCCGTCAGTGGAGCAACCACACTGCTAAAATTTGGTGCAGATTTCCGGTAAAATCCACTGACACCAAGAAATTGCATTATTTCCTGTTGTGTCGAGGGGATTGGAAACTCCCCAATAACGTTTGTTTTCACATCCCGTGGGACCAATCGACCCTGTCCAATTGTATGGCCAAGGAAAGAGTCTTGGGCTTTTCCAAATTCACATTTGGCTAGGTTTATCACCAAAGCCGCCTCCTGAAGTCAATCGAATAACTCCATCAGATATTTGAAATGTTCTTTCCATGTCTGGCTGAAAATGACCAGATCATCGATGTATACCGCACAATTGGGTAATCCTGAAACAACTTTGTTAGTTAACCGTTGAAATGTGGCTGGGGGCACTTTTCATGCCAAATGGCTTAACTTTGAATTGGTATATACCATCTGGCGTTACAAAAGCTGAAATCTCCTTCGCCCTTTCAGATTAAGGTACCTCCCAGTAACCTTTAAGTAAATCCAGTTTGGAAATAAAAGTGGATTGTCCCACCTTCTCAATGCAATCCTCCAAGCGTGGGATAGGATAAGAGTCAGTTCTTGTAACAGCATTAACCTTTCTACAGTCCACACACAACCGTTGGGTACTGTCTGGTTCAGGTACCATCACTATGGGTGAGCTCCATTGGCTGCAACCCACTTCAATTATGCCATTTTTAAGCATACTCTCAATCTTTCTGTCAACCTGTGCCAATTTTAAAGGGTTAAAGTCTGTATGGATGTTGTTTGATTGGAACAGCATTTCCCGCATCTACATCACGTATAGCTATTTTAGTATTTCCCAATATATCTCTACAAACTTGCCCACGTGATATCAATAACTCTTTCAGGTCAGTTCATTTTTCCTATGGAAGGTAACTCAACAACTTATCCCAATTTTTAAGAACATCCTTATTTTCCAATTTAATTTGAGGTACGTCAAATTCACATTCAGCTGTGTTTGGTTCGTCACTTTGAGTTAGAATCATTAAAACCTCCTTTTTCTCTCCTTCCCTTTCAAAGTACCTTTTAAGCATATTCACAGGACACACTCGGTGAGTCTTCCTTCTATCTGGTGTTTTTACCACATAATTCACCTCACTTGATTTCCTTTCAATCTGATAAGGTCCACAAAACCTAGTTTTTAAAGGTTCACCTACCACTGGTAATAACACTAAAACTCTATCTCCACTGACAAAACTATGAACTTTGGATTTCTTGTCCGCTACCCGTTTCACCACATTTTGTGCAACTTTTAAATGTTGTCTAGCCAATTCACCTGCTGTATATCATTCCCTAAAACTTGACATGTCACCAAATTTTCCTTAATCAATTTAAGTGGCCCTTTTACCTCATGACCAAAAATAAGTTTAAAAGGAATGAATTTGGTTAACTCATTAGGTGCATCCCTAATTGCAAACAGTATGAATGGAATTCCTTTATCCCAATCCTCTGGATAATCATGACAATAGCCCTCAACATTGTCTTTAATGTTTGATGCTACCTTTATAACGCTCCCTGCAATTCTGGATGGTACGCAGTTGATTTATATTGTTTTATTCCTAAGATATCCATAACTTCTTTGAATAACCTGGAGGTAAAATTTGATCCTTGATCCGATTGTATTTCTGTGGGTAGTCCATATCTAGTAAAGAATTTAAGTAACTCCTCCACAATCTTTTTAGCTGTAATATTATGTACTGGAATGGCCTCTGGAAACCAAATAGACACATCCATTACAGTCAAAAGATATTGATTCCCACTTTTCGTTTTGGGAAGCGGTCCTATGCAATCAATTAGGACCCTTGTAAAAGGTTCGTCAAATGCTGGAATGGGTATTAAGGGCGCTGGGTTTATCACTGCTTGCGATTTCCCTATCACTTGACATGTGTGAAATTATTGACAAAATGTAACTACATCTTTATGTAGTCCAGGCCAATAAAAATGTTTTTGAATTTTAGCTTGAGTTTTCCTTATTTCCAAATGACCTCCCACTGGTACCTCATGTGCAACTCGCAACACTTCCTTTCTGTACCCTACCGGCAATACTACTTGATGAACTTCTGCCCACTTTTCATCCGCCTGCATATGTAAAGGTCTCCATTTTCTCATCAAGACATAATTTTTACGGTAATAACACTCTGGTGTACAAGCAGATTCCTCTTCCGTGCATGCTTTCTGATACATCTGTTTTATTTCTATATCTTTTTGTTGTAACTCCGCCAATTTTTCGGAACTAAAAATATCCACCTCACCCTCCACCTGTTCTTGTTCTTTTTCAACCATCTGATAAAATATAATTTCTGATAATTGCACTTCCACTTCATCTTCACTCTTTGATTTCTCCTCTTGTCTTAACCTGTGACTTTGCGACCTTGTTACCACACAATCCGGAAAAATCCCAGGATACTCGTCCTTCAACACTTCAGTTGTCTGATTTTCCACTGGCTTATCCACCACAGTAGGCATCACTCCCACCTGCGATCCAGCTATATCATTATCCAAGATAAACTGTATTCCTGGTCAAGATAGTTTCTCTATTACTCCTACTACCACTTCACCACTCTTCACTGGACTTTCCAACCTTACATTATATAATAGAACACTGCTCCTCTCACCCTGAATTCCACATATCACCACCTTTTCTGGCAATATTCTTCCCAAACTAACTCCTCATCTCTTATCATTAAAGATTGACTAGCTCCTGTATCCCTTAATATTTGTGACTTCTTTACTTGCTGCTCCTGATACACATGAGTAAACTTTACCCTCACAAGTAAATTCTTTAAAGAGATCTGGCACCTTCTCAGCAATCACCTCTTGATCAGGCTGTACAATCTTTTGCACCTCCATCGCTTCACTTAGGCTTTCCTTTACCAATTTAACAAATCCCACTGTCTTCTCCTGTTTTACCACATCAGCCTTCCTAGTGCTTTTCTTCAACCACTAACACTGTGACTTTACATGGCCTAGTTTATTACAGTGAAAACATTTGAAAATTTTCATTTATTTTCCACCCTCCTGGATTTCCTTTTTAATCTGAGGTAAATTCTCCTTATTATCTTCCATCAGATCACCTTTACCCTTACTACTTGAGTATTTCTCATGTCCCCAGTTTCTATCTTTCACAGGGTGAAACTGATGTCGGAAACCAAGTTTTGATTTATGAACTAATTCATTATCATCTGCCATTTCTGCTGCTAACCTCACAGTTTTAACCCTCTGTTCTTGCACATGAGTTCTCACTACATCAGGAATTGAATTTTTAAACTCCTCCAAAAATATAATTTCTCTGAGAGCTTCATACGTTTGGTCTATTTTCAAAGCCCTTATCCACCTATCAAAATGACTCTGTTTGAGCCTTTCAAACTCCATGCATATTTGACCAATTTCTTTCCTTAAATTTATAAACCTTTGTCTGTAGGCTTCAGGCACTAGTTCATATGGAGCTAAGGTGGATTTTTTTCATCTCCTCATATGTCCCAGATACCGCCTCCGGAAGTGATACAAACACTTCACTAGCTCTAGCTACCAATTTTGTTTGAATCAGTAATACCCATATGTCCTGTGGCCATTTCATTTGTTTAGCCATCTTCTCGAATGAAATGAAAAAGGTTTCTACCTCCTTCTCCTCAAACCTTGGCAATGTGTGGACATATTTAAATAGATCTCCACCAAGCCTTTGACTATGAAGCTCTTTCTCTTTATCCTTATCACTCTCCTCCAACTGTATGTTTCCCTTTAAATCCGCCAATTTTAACTGACTGTCATGTTTCATGGCCATTTTCTGAAGTTCAAACTCTCTTTCTTTTTCTTTTTCCCTGATCTGTATCTCCCTTTCTCTTTCTTTTTGGTCTGCTGGGCCGTTCTTCCTTTTCTCCTTCTTCTCTCGCCTTTTCTTTTTCCTCTCTATCTCTTTCTCTCTCTTTTTCTCTTTCCTCTCTATCGTATTCAAGTTGCTTTAATTCTTTTTCATGTTCAAGCTGCTTAATCTGCAACTGGATCTTTGCCATTTCTAATGAGTCAGACTGTATCTCAGGCAATTTTTAAATGCTCATATACCACGGTAAGTACTTCTTCTTTTCACATGCTGTCAGGTAATGTTAGCTGCAATGTTTTTTCCAAATCTAAAAGCCTTTTTTTAGTCTCTGTTGGTACAGTACTGCATGTGACCATATCCAACCCCAAAAACTTCCGAGCCTCTGAAAGAGCCATTGTCCACAACACACTCCCTACTTAAACTGAAATACCACACCTGAAAAGCAAACACAAATATGCTCACTCTCACTGTCTTTTAGTTCACTAAGCCAATCCAATAGATAGACTTTTCTTTAGAACTTTAGAACATACAGTGCAGAAGGAGGCCTTAAGGCCCATCGAGTCTGCACTGACCCACTTAAGCCCTCACTTCCACCTCATCCCCGTAACTCAATAACCCCTCCTAACCTTTTTGGACACTAGGGGCAATTTATCATGGCCAGTCCACCTAACCTGCACATCTTTGGACTGTGGGAGGAAACCGGAGCGCCCGGAGGAAATCCACGCAGACACGGGGAGAATGTGCAGATTCCTCACAGACAGCGACCCAGCAGGGAATCGAACCTGGGACCCTGACGCTGTGAAGCGACAGTGCTATCCACTTGTGCTGCCGTGCTGCCCTGGCTTTTATCCCCCTCGAGCCCCAATTTGTTATGGGCCAGGGTTTAGAGAACCCCAAAGTGTATCATGGAGTTCACCTGACCCACAACTTTTAATAGATTGTGGTATGGGGAGCCCATGGCCCACTCTACATAGTGGTACAGCAGAAATGGAAAAGTATCTTTTAAAGCAAAACAATGTTTATTCTATTAACTCAAGTTAACCTTTTTAAAACGTACAGTGAACATCTTAGCAACCATCAATTCAAATACAACCCCCAAGGAATGCAACACTAAGTAAACCTTACTAAATTCCCAAACAACATTCGGCAGACAAAAGACCCGTTTAACACAAAGATCAGGTTTAAATTCACTATTGAGAGCAGTTACCACGTTGAAATCAGCAAATGAACATTCATAAGCTTGCATAGATTCACACACATCCTGCTGTGATCTCAGCTTCTCCAAAACTAAAATGAAACCAAACCCACCCTACAGCAAAAAGCCTAAAACAAAAGTAAAAAAGCTGACAGAAAGCCCAGCTTCACCCACTCTCTGACATCACTGCAGTAATAAACACCCATTTCTTAAAGGTACTCTCACTACAGATATTTATATACACACCCATTTATAAACACCCATTTCTTAAAGGTACTCTCACTACAGATATTTATATACACACCCATTTATAAACACCCATTTCTTAAAGGTACTCTCACATGACACAACACACAATGAAACCAACCATTTTGGCTTGTAACCCAATTTTAGATGGATCTGCGGCAGATAAGAAACAAAGATAAAACCAAATTATTGCAGATCGTGGAATCTGAAACAAAGACAGAAAATACTGGACAATCTCAGCAAGTCTGACAGCATCTGTGGAGAGGGAACAAAGCTAATGTTTTGAGTTTGGATGACTCTTTTTCAAAGCTGTAGGGAACTGGAAATATGGTCAGATTTATACTTTTGTGGAGGGGATGAAGTGATGGGCTAGATAACAGGCCAGCAATAGGTGGAGAATGACAAAGATGTCATGAACAGAAAGACATGTAAATGGGGACAATTAAGGCTCAGAAGGGAACGTGGATAGTGGCACATAAAGAGATTAGAATGTGTGAATGGCAAACAAAGGGGAACAGTGTGTCAAAGGACAACGGGGATCAGGAAACAGATGACCAATGTGGGGTGATGGGAGGAGGACAATAGTGAGTAAAAAACAGATCTATGGAAGAAACAAAGAAAAATTGATAAGAGAAAAAAAATGGGGTGAAGATGGAGGAGAGAGTTCCAGTCTGAAGTTGTTGAACTCAATGTTAAATCCAGAAGGCTATAACATGTCGAGTTGGAAGATGAAGTGCTGTTCCTCCAGTTTGCGCTGGGTTTCACTTGAACATTACAGCAGGCCAAGGACAGACACGTGGACGTGAGCACAGGACAGTGAGTTGAAATGGCAAGCGACAGGAAAGTCTGGATCTTGTTTGCGGATGGACCAAAGGTGTTCTGTAAAACGGTCACCCAGTCTGCGTTTAGTCCCTCCAATGTAGAGTAGACCGCATTGGGAGCAGCAAATGCAACAGATTGAAGGAAGTGCACGTGAAACACTGCCTCACTTGAAAAGAGTGTTTAGACCCTGGGATAGTGAAAAGGGAGGAGGTAAAGGGGCAGGTGTTACACCATCTACGATTGCATGGGAAGGTGCCTTTAGAAGAGGGTGAGGTGTTGGGGGTGATAGAGGAGTGGACCAGGGTATCCCAGAGGGAATGGTCCCTATGAAATACTTACGGGGAGAGTGAGGGGAAAATGTGTTTGGTGGCTGGATGTGGAGGCTGGTGGGATAAAAAGTGAGGACAAGGGGGACGCTATCCGGGTTCTGGGATGGAGGGGGCGAGAGCAGTGATGGGGGAGGTGGGTCAGACACGATTGCGAGCCCTGTTGACCACAGTGGGTGGGAAACCATGATTAAGGAAGAATGAAGACATGTCAGCAGCAACGCTGGTTTGGAAAGTGGCATCATCGGAACAGACGCAATGGAGACAAATGAAGTGAGAGAATAGGATGGAGTCCTTACAGGATGTGGGGTGTGAAGAGCTGCAGTCGAGGTAGCTATGGGAGTCAGTGAGTTTGTAATGAATACTACTGGACAGTCTATCCCCAGAAATTCAATAGGAAGGGAAAGGAAGTGTAGGCGATGGACCATGTTAAGATGATCGAGGGTCCAGA
The DNA here is from genome assembly GCF_902713615.1 of Scyliorhinus canicula. Lineage (NCBI taxonomy): Eukaryota > Metazoa > Chordata > Chondrichthyes > Carcharhiniformes > Scyliorhinidae > Scyliorhinus > Scyliorhinus canicula. The sequence goes on from NC_052146.1 coordinate 256,167,002, forward strand.
CGGGAACATGAAGTGACACCGAAACAGTCGTCGATGTACCGATAAAAGACATTTAAGGATGGGGCTGGAGTAGGATTGGAACAAGGAATGTTCCACATACCCCATAAAGAGACAGGTGGGAACCCATAGTCACACATTTGGTTTGGAGGAATTGAGACATAAGAGAAGGGACGAAGATCAGGCAACAGTTGTTTTGTCAGCTGCCTGCTGTACCTCCAACAAAGAGTGATAGTGGCTGTCCTGTATTACTATCCAAACAATGGTGAGCATCAATATGGGTTGCAAATGCTGTGAATACTGCATTTATGCCATTGGAACACAAAGTGATAGGAATGCCAATGTTCTTGGTGTAGGGTGGTTATGACTTGGTACAGGGGATTTCATTTCAACTCCGGAGGTGTAAACATTCATGAGCTGTTTGACTGCACAACATGCTGAGCCACAAAAAACGTTACACTTGCAACACAATAGGAGAGCATGCTTCTGCTCCTGATTGCATTATGCTGTGGCAAGTGACTGAAGTCTGTCGGGGCATTTTCTTCCTCTCACTGAGCTGGGTTGTCCAATGGAAGTTGGAATGTTGTTGAAGCCGCACTCATCCAGGCTAGCGGAGAGTCCATCATACTCTGGACTTGTGGACAAGATTTGGGGAGTCAGGAGCTGAGTTATTCACCACAGATTCTTAGACCTCTGACCTGTTCCAGTAGCCATAGTATTTATATGGCTAGTCCAGTTGAGTTTCAGGTCATTGGTCCAGGATGTAGATAGTGGTTAAGTCAGCCACGGTAATGCCATTGAATGTCACGGTGAGATGTTTAGATTCTCTCTTGTTGGACGTGGCCATTGCCAGGTGTGGCATGAATGTTACTTGCCACTTATGAGCCTAAAATTAAATATTTCCCACTTCTTAATGCATTTTGGCATAAACTGCTGCAGTATCTGAGGAGTTGCAAGTGGTACTAAACATTGCACAGTCATCGGCAATCGTCCCCACCTTCTAATCTTAGGATGGAGGAAAGGTCATTGATAAATGAGCTGAAGATGGTTGGGCTGAGGATATAAGCTTGAGGAACTTTTGCAGCTATGTCCTGGGATTGAGATAATTGACCGCCAACAACCACAACCATCTTCCTCTGTGCTAGGTATGACTTCAACAATGGAGCGTTTGCTCTCTGATCCCCATTTACTTCAATTTTGCCAGGGCTTCTTAATGCCACATTTGGTTAAATGCTGCCTTGATGACAAGGACAGTCACTCTCACCTCACCTCATGTTCAGCTCTTTTGTCATGTTTAGACCAAAGATTTAAGAGGTTTAGTAGCTGAGCGGCCCTGGCAAAAGCCAAACTGAGTGTCAAGCGAGCTGGTTATTTTCTGTTTAAGTACTGTTTGATAGCACTGTTGATGTTCCATCACTTTACTGAAGATTGAGAATAGACTGGTGGGACAGTAATTTGTAAAATTGGATTTTCCCTGCTCTTCATGAACAGGACATACCTCGGCAATCTTCCACATTGTCAGGTAGATGCCCGTGTTGTAATCGCATTGGAACAGTTTGGCTCGGGCCCGGCAAGTTCTGGAGTTCAGTACTAGTGACAGAATATTGTCTGGGTCCACAGTCCTTTGCAGTATCCAGTGCCTTCAGACATTTCTTGATATCATGTGGAATGAATTAAATTGGCTGAAGATTGACATCTGTGATGCTGGTGACATCCAGAGGAGGCCAAGTTGGATCATTCTGCAGTGCCGAATGAGGCCATTCAGCCCACACAGACAGTCACTCAAGGCCGGAATTGAACCCAGGTCCCTGGCGCTGTGAAGCAGCAGTACTAACCACTGTGCCACCATGCTGTGTGTTCACTCGGCATATCTAGCTGAAGACGGCTGTAAATGCTTCAACTGATGTAATCCTTTGCGCTGGTGCCCTGAGCACCCCCAGTCATTGAGCATGGGAATATTTGTGGAACCTCCTCCTCCTATTAAATGTTTAATTGTCCACCACCATTCAACTCTGGATGTGGCAGGACTTGCAGAGTTTTGATCTGCTCTGTTGGTTGTGGCTTAGCTCTGTCTGTTATTATATGCTGCTGCCACTGCTTAGCATGCAAGTAGCCCTGTGTTGCAGCTTCACCGGGTTGACACCGCGTTTGTTGGTATGCCTGGTGCTGTTCCTGACATGCCCTCCTGCACTCTTCAGTGAACCAGGGTTGATCCCTGGGCTTGATGATAATGGTGCAGTGATCCAGGCCATGAGGTTACAGATTGCGTTGGATACAATTCTCCTGCTGCTGATGGATGCCCAGTTTTGAGCTGCCAGACCTATTCTGAAACTATCCCATTTACCATGGGCAGTGCAACATTTTAGCCATCCTCATTCTAATTTTAAGCTTGTGTCCCCTTGTACTGAGTTCCTCTCTAGCTCTTGTTCTGATGCTATTCATCGGAACCCCCTTATTGCTCCATCTAAATGCAAGTAAAGCAGTTTCAGGTTTTTTTTGGCTCTCATCTCTACTCAGAGATTCAGTGTAAATGGGACTGAAGGCAAAGCATTAGATTTGCAGCAGTACAGCGCCTTCAGAGAAAAAAAGAAACCAAGAGGTTAATGTTTTAAGACAATCACATTCCCGAGTAACAATTCCTCCATTTACAGCTGCTCTGCTATTCAAAATGAAAATTAATCTTTCAGGCACTAGTATTTTTAAATGGGTATTTGTCAGGATTAGAGGATTTTGCAGTCCATCTGAATATAAACCAAATTTTTTTTCCCCTGCACGCTATGTAATTACCAAGCGACAATAACAAAAGTGACATGTTTGAGGAACAGATAAAAAGCTGTAAATTGGCCAGTAATGGTGATATTTCCTCATCTTCCCAAAAACCCATTTATCCATCCTCTCAGCAAATCAAGCCACTGTCATCCTCTACTCATCTCCTGGCCAGAGGGGGCTTAACAATTTATATGTGTAAGTGAATAGAAGAATGCAGATGAGGTCTTGCATCTAAAGCTTTGAACACAAGCAGCTGGTACTTTGCTTGCTTGAATTTCTAAATCATCCGTAATGGGGCCAAGACCTCGAAGCACTAAAAAGAGGGAGATGACATGCTGGACAAACTGTTAATTTTTCCTGAAGAAGCTGCTATATTGCACATCTGTCACTGCTGTGCAGACAATCACTCACACAGTGGAAAAAAAAATCTGCTTCTTCTGCCAGCACAGTGGTTAACAAAGCAGCCCAGGAAACTAGAGAGTTCTACCTCAAAGAAAGTGCCTTAAGTTGCACGCCGTTTCCTGTATGCTCCCAAATCCAGCTTTTAAACAAGTACACGGACGACAGGAATACTCCCGGGCTTAAGCCTTATAGGTCAGAACATCATTAAAAAGCGATAATCACCCTTCATGGGGATTTTTAAATCTTCTGTCCACTTGCCTGGAAGCAAAGCAATGTCTGTATTATACTGTATGGCTCAGTTTCAGCTTTTTTTTTCCCCATGAATTCACATTAGAGTGAGGTGGAAGATTAATGAAATGGAAGCATTTGGTTTTGTCACGTGATGCTATCAAGACACGAGACCTTGTAATCCCTTGCTCTTTTATTGTGTACATAATTATGATTAAACAAAAGAATGCTCGTGCGTGCAGGGTGTACAATGGGACCAGAATGCTGGAAGCCAAATTGTCTACTCTGAGCCACCTTCCGAGCTCTGATATGTTAAACCCACACAGAGTGAAATCTTTTTGTGTCATAAACATTTTATTAATCCAATGATCCTAAAATGGCTTTTAGCTGATGTACATGGGTGTTTGTAGCTTCTTCTGTGCTGATTACTGAATTCGTACCTTTGGATTACAATATAGTTGTTTTTTTTAATTTAAATGAACAATTTACCAGTTGCATTGCTATATATTGACCTAGCCTCAGCCAACCATTCCAGTCCCATCCTATCATGGTAACATGATCTGACAACCAAAACATTTGGACAGGACTCCCAGCTCCAAAAATATAGCTTAATATATAGATATGTAAAACAGTCTTCCAGTAATTAGTTCCTAGCATCAACTCATTTTTTTATATTTCACTGTTCCTCAGTAAAACAACAGTTTCCATTTAAGAGGACAGCCTTTGATTATAGTGGAGAGAGATCATTAGTAGCCCTTTGTCACCAAGTCATGATGACATACTGCGTACTGCTGGCTGAAATTAAATGGAAATCTTCTGTATGTTTTACATCCCATTTACCATCCAAGACTGCCTTTGATGGTGAGCTCACCATTCAAAATAACCCTCCACTACAAACAAAAGGGAATATGTGAATGTGATGCACCAAATTCCTACTCCCGAGATTTTGCTGCTTGCCTTTGGAGGAAGAATTACTGTCCGAGGAAAGGTAAATGGCACTTGTGACAAGTTGGCTATGTTCTATTAAGAAGAGGTTGCGTAATATAAATGAAACGTTCGTTTTATTTCTTTCACTCAAGTGCAGCATTGTTAATTGTAAATGAAAAATCTTCTTTTGTGTTTAATGAATAATAAAAGCTTGGGTTTATAAAATTATCTAATTAATATTTACCCTTTTGTTAACATTTATTGTCCCCTTATGTATTTTTGCTAACGGTAGCAAGGGGTGTGACATCATCACCTTTCCATAGCACTGTTAACTTAATACTGCTGGTGATCCATCATTTTCTGCCTGTACGAATACCTGTGTATCTTTTCTCTTCAGTATTCCAAACACTGAAAATATATCTGGATTGAATTTAATTGAATTCTGGTCTGCTCAATACTACAGTTTACCTTCCTTTCTGATTACACACACCTAGACCTGTCAGACACATAGAGTCAGCCTCATTGCTTAGGATTCAAAAATGCAGCCAGTTAAATATCACATTTAGATCTGTATCTCTTATGGTCACTCATAGCTTGTCTTTAGATACCAGCGTAGGATCTACTACACTACCATAAATCTTAAACTGTTAAAATCTAATTAGAGAGACAAGAAAGTGTGGATGGCAATCAACTTACTGGCATGACTTGTTACCTAGAGACATTGCAGGTGAGATGAAATGTGCTAGGTTCAGGTTTATTGGTAGCCCACTGATATGATACCCATGGCTGAGGGGTGAGTGAACAGCCCAGCATGGTACTAGTATTGAGGAGTGAAGCTTTAAACCATCAAGATTGCTGGATTGACAATTCCGTTACAGAATCTCTTCAATAAAAACTTGGCAATGTGAATGGGAAATAAGTGTCTCATGTAAAGAAACAGAACTCTGTGTATATTCACTGGTTATGGCCTCTGGTTCATGTTTTTTGTGCTCTTAATATGTCAGTCACAATAGCATTATGAGGTTAACAAGTATATCGGATTCCAGCTGGACGGATGTTGAGCTAAGTCCTCCACTACTCCACAAGCGCAGGAGATCTGTTACCAGCTCAAGTTGTTTTATTTTTCGGTTTTTCCTTGTTGTCTTCCACCTCCTGGTCTACAAGTTGAGACCAAAGAGAAAAATAGATTAATGTTCTGAATGTAATTCTTCATCATGACTGGTATGGTCAGTCTGGCAAAGTCCCCTTTATAAAATTGACAAGGACATGTGAATGGATACCCAAGAGAACAAAGAATGGAGGGAAGAACAACAGGTAGAGGTCAAGAGTTCAAATCTACTAACTACTTTTGCAGAGAGGCAGCTAATGGATTTTATAGCCTATTAACAGATTTTAAAATGCTGTACACTATCTGAAGGTCATCTCAAATGGGGGTTAGATACAGAGGCACTTGAAAGACAGAGCCAAGAACGACCATTTCTTTCCGCTTTCCCAGAGTTCTAGTTTCAATGAAATTGAATAATAATGTTGCCTTTTTAAGGATACAGTTTGATAAAATGTTTCCAGAGAGAGTAATGGAGACTTATTTCACACTTCAGATGTGTTCGTCATGTGTAAAATACAATAAACTGGGTCTCAGAACCTAACAAATCAAAAATCTAATGATCCAGATTATAACTAATCATCTGGCCTGAATGCCTTATTCTCCCTTTTAAAATCAATTCAATTTTTTCCCATGTATTACTGCCCAGAATGATATCTGCAGTTGCTCGTCTGACTGGCTTGACTTCAATCATTGCATGAAATTGCAAAAGAGACATCCATTGCCCGATGATTGCAGTTTTGGGTCTGACATTGGGATCTAGTACATACAACAGGACTTAACACAACCAAGTGGAAAAACAAAGGTGCGAGGTGCACTGAAAACACAGCGCTCGCGGATAGTTCAAGCTCACTTTTGGTGCCTCGCCATCACTATAAGACTGAATGACTGAAAAGCCGTATAACAAACAGATGTGACTAGGTTTTCATTCTAAAGGTTTGCAGTAAATTATTGCCCAAATTTTGAATGCTCACCCTTTGACGTTGCTATATAAATGAACATCAATGTACAGGTGCAACTGTTGTTTTCCACAGGCAGCAAATCAACTTATAGCCCTGAAAGGTAAGAAGGCTGATAATCCTGAGTGTTTTTGTTGTTTTATGTTTGAGGTAAATATGGTTCATATGGCATGGGGTTTCCTGCGTACTATTAATGAACTCACGTCATTGCAAATAGACACACAGGAACAGCCTTGGGTCATTCAGCCCCTTGAGCTTGTTCTTATGAAGGGTGAACAGTAAGAAATTTCAAAAGGGGTGGGGGTGGTGGATAAAACCTTCATTTAACTAATCTTACCTTCCATGTGTTAATGTATACAACAGGGGTGAAAATTAGGGCTGGTGTTTAGGGCGGCGAGATGTCCCCCTTTCACCCTGGCTCAATTAATCTTCAGCAGGTTCTGGCATAGCCTATTAGAGGAGGACAATAAGGAAGTTGAATTTTATCACCATCAGCCCAAGACTTGTTTTACTGCTGACTGTTATACACAAAGGCAGCAGTGAAAATCAGATGAAAAGATAATAGAATTGATCAAACGGGGCAAAGAGTTAATGGAAACACTGGGAGACAGCTAATCCAATCCTGCACCCCCCTCCACCTCCCCCCACCCAGTATAACAGAAATTTGAACAGGTAGCTTGTTTTCTCTTGTATGAAGACATGACTGATTGCATGTGATGATATACTGATCATGGAATTTTCTTTTGCCCAGCTGTAAATTATCCTTTCGTAAACACACAATAAGGACATCTTGAAGGTGATCCTGTGGCGTGAAACGCATTACGCACCAATAGCCACTGATGTTGCACCAAGAAAATTCACACCCCCTCCTTTGTGGATTGCTGAGGTGGACAGTGACATATAAGGACTGATTCTGCCATCCAGCCTTCACGGGAATGTGCATGATAGGGAACAGCAAATTTACCACCTGTAATATTTCATCCATTCATTTGAATGGATAGACTTTGCATCCACAACTGTCCATGATTTGCCCACTATTAGCACCACTGCCCCAGGAGGGTCTGATAATTGAATCAACTCCAAAAAGCGTAAGACAGCATTCAAATTAATTTGTTACATCTCAAGTTTCGGACTCTAAAAATCTAGGTGTTCTGATTCAGAAATTGTCCAAATCTACAATGTATAAAGAGGGTAAACCCGCGAGTAAGCTACATAACGGTACAAACCGAGCTACCTGGGCCTTGTGGACAGCACCCTGAAGATCAAGATAAGCTATGGCCTACAGGTTTGGACACTCTGCCTCATTTTTTAAATACAATCTGAAATCTTTCTGTTAACACATCTGGTATCAATTATTCGTTTTTTGCTATTCTGTTTCAATTAACAAAATCTGGAATTGAAAGCTGTCTCAATAACGGTGACCATTAAACTATCAGGGATTGTTGTTCACTAATGTCCTTGAGGGAAGGAAATCTACCATCCTTACCTGGTGTAGCCTATATGAGACTCCCGACCCACAGCAATGTGGTTGACTCTTTGTTATTCTCTGAAATGGCCGAGCAAGCCCCTCAGCTCCAGGGCAAATAAGGGTGGGTAACAAGAGGTTTAGGGGGGCAATTTTAGAGTTTAGGGTCTAAATGGCTGAATCTACGATCGTCAATGGTAGAAAGGAGGGAATGCGATATGCACAAGAGGCCGGAGTTGGAGGGGCACAGAGTTAGAACAAAGAACAATACAGCACAGGAACAGGCCCTTTGGCCCTCCAAGCCTGTGCCAACCATGCTGCCCGTCTAAACTAAAATCTTCTGCACTTCTGGGTCCGTATCCCTCTATTCCCATCCTATTCATGTATTTGTCAAGATGCCCCTTAAACGTCACTATCGTCCCTGCTTCCAACACCTCCTCCGGCAGCCTGTTCCAGGCACCTACTACCCTCTGTGTAAAAAACTTGCCTCGTACATTTCCTCTAATTCTTGCCCCTCGCACCTTAAACATATGCCCCCTAGTAATTGACCCCTCTACCCTGGGAAAAAGCCTGAATATCCACTCTGTCTAAGCCCCTCATAATTTTGTAGACCCAAAACCTCCGTCGTTCCAGTGAGAACAAACCGTGTTTATTCAACCTCTCCTCATAGCTAATGCCCTCCATACCAAGCAACATCCTGGTAAATCTCTTTTGCACCCTCTCTAAATCCTCCACATCCTTCTGGTAGTATGGCGACCAGAATTTAACACTATACTCCAAGTGTGGCCTAACTAAGGTTCTATACAGCTGCAACATGACTTGCTAATTTTTATACTCAATGCCCCGGCTAATGAAGGCAAGCATGCCTTATGCCTTCTTGACTACCTTCTCCACCTGTGTTGCCCCTTTCAGTGACCTGTGGACATGTACACCTATATCTCTCTGACTGTCAATACTCCTGAGGGTTCTACCATTCACTGTATATTCCCTACCTGTATTAGACCATCCAAAATGCATTACCTCATATTTGTCTGGATTAAACTCCATCTGCCATCTCTCCGCCCAAGTCTCCAAACAATCTAAATCCTGCTGTATCCTCTGACAGTCCTCATCGCTGTCTGCAATTCCAGAAAAGAACCCTTCCATTGCTACTCTCTGCCTTCTATGACCTAGCCAGTTCTGTATCCATCTTGCCAGCTCACCCTTGATCCCGTTGACTTCACCTTTTGTACCAGTCTGCCATGAGAGACCTTGTCAAAGGCCTTACTGAAGTCCATATGGATAACATCCACTGCCCTACCTGCATCAATCATCCTTGTGACCTCCTCAAAAACTCTATCAAGTTAGTGAGACATGACCTCCCCTTCACAAAACCGTGCTGCCTCTCGCTAATACGTCCATTTGCTTCCAAATGGGAGTAGATCCTGTCTCGAACAATTCTCTACAGTAATTTCCCTACCACTGATGTAAGGCTCACCGGCCTGTAGTTCCCTGGATTATGCTTGCTACCCTTCGTAAACAAAGGAACAACATTGGCTATTCTCCAGTTCTCCGGGACATCACCTGAAGACAGTGAGGATCCAAATATTTCTGTCAAGGCCTCAGCAATTTCCTCTCTAGCCTCCTTCAGTATTCTGGGGTAGATCCCATCAGGCCCTGGGGACCTATCTACCTTAATATTTTTTAAGACGCCCAACACCTCGTCTTTTGGGATCTCAATGTGACCCAGGCTATCTACACACCCTTCTCTAGACTCAACATCCACCAATTCCTTCTCTTGGGTGTAGCCATCTAGGATGGACACTGGGCTACAAAATGGAGAACTGCTAAGGCTGCAGGGAAAAACAGTCTTAGTGAGGACAAGCAGTTTGCAGAAGACTAATTTGCATTCTGCACGTACAGAAACCAGTTTTTGGCCAGGTGCAGAGTTTCAGCCAAAGGTGCAAATGGAAACAGATCTGCATAGTAATGAGGTGATCCAGATCCAGACCCCGCACAATAGAAACATTTAAGTATCAATGGATACTTTTGAGTAGACGCCCAGACAGAATGGCGCCAAAGCAACCAACACAAAGAACCATAGGGACCGCCCCACCCATCGAGGAACGACCCTCAGATTGGGGGGTTTAGAAGATATCGATTGGGAAAGGCCCAATCGATACATGGCAGGTAAAAGGACCGCCCCGAGGGGGCACGGACGTCTAGGAACTATAAGAATAGACCCCGCACATGTTTCTGTCTGCTTTGGCTCCGGCTCTGACTGCTGTTTTGTTGCTCCGGCTCTGCTTTGCTGCTACATCGCATCCTGACTCCAGTTCCATCACCAGCCGTTGAGCCATCAGCCATCGAACTGTAAGTGCCAATACAACGATCGCTACGTGATCCAGACCTTGCTAGATCCTGACAACTTTAAGAATCAGAGAGTTGCAAACCAAGAACGGGACGAAGGCCTTGCTCCCTGACCTTGCCTGTTCCTGTCTAGATAAGTATTTTAGTTGTTTAGTATTAGAAGTAAGTTAGTCTCTTTAGCGTATGCATGTGTATTTATTATATTTGTCATAATAAATATCAATCGTTTGGACTTACTAATCGGTGTACAGATTTATTACTTTGAACCTGACCTTGATATACTCGTGACGGTGTCTAAATACGGCACCTGGCGACTCCTGAGCATAATTACATACACAGAGCCATAGTAATGTTAAGCACACGGCCTTTAAATGGAGGCGTGTTAATACACTCCAGTAAAACGAGCAACATGGGTTAATACGGATGCAAAGTATTCATTTAGTACCTCGCCCATTTCCTCTGGCTCCACACATAGATTCCCTCCCCTGTCCTTCAGTGAACCAACCCTTTCCCTGGCTGCCCTTTTGCTTTTTATGTACGTGTAAAAAGCCTTGGGATTTTCCTTAACCCTATTTGTCAAGGACTTTTCGTGACCCCTTTTAGCCCTCCTGACTCCTTGCTTAAGTTCCTTCCTATTTTCCTTATATTCCACACAGGTTTCGTCTGTTCCAAGCCTTCTAGCCCTGGCAAATGCCTCCTTTTTCTTTTTGACGAGGCCTACACTATCTCTCGTTATCCAAGGTTCCCGAAATTTGCCGTATTTATCCTTCTTCCGCACAGGAACATGCCGGTCCTGAATTCCTTTTAACTGACATTTGAAAGCCTCCCACATGTCAGATGTTGATTTACCCTCAAACATCCACCCCAACCTAGGTTCTTCAGTTCCTGCCTAATATTGTTATAATTAGCCTTCCTCCAAGTTAGCACATTCACCTTATCCTTGTCTACCAGCACTTTAAAACTTATTGAATTGTGGTCACTGTTCCCGAAATGCTCCCCTACTGAAACCTCTACCATCTGTCCGGCCTCATTCCCCAATACCAGGTCTAGTATAGCCCCTCCCCTGTTGCACTATCTACATATTGTTTTAAGAAGCCCTCCTGGATGCTCCTGACAAACTCTGCCCCGTCCAAGCCCCTAGCACTAAGTGAGTCCCAATCAATATTGGGGAAGTTAAAGTCTCCCATCACAACAACCCTGTTGCTTTTACTCCTTTCCAAAATCTGTCTACCTATCTGCTCCTCTATCTCCCACTAGCTGTTGGGAGTTCTTGGAGGCCTACAGATTGGAGGAGGTTAAAGAGGTAGGGAGGGGCATGGGTATAGAGGGATTTGAAAAAGAAGCTGAGAATTTCAAACCCAAACCAATGGTTGACCAATGTGTGTGGGAGAGAATGAGTGTGTGCGAATTTGTTAGGATACTGGACCGTGCCCCAACATTTATTAGGATGCCAGACCTGACCCCAACATTTGTTGGGATAACAGGTGAGAAGTCCAGACAATTTTTCTATTTGTAAACCTGTGAGCAAATGACATTTCACCTCGGGAGTGATAACACTGACCAATAGGTATCTTTTATGTTAAAACAAGTTTAATTCAAAGACAGAATTAACCACATTCACATCAAAGAAATAGCTTTACAATTATCAGTTAAACAATTTGTAAAAAAAATGAACATTTTTGACTTACTATCTACACCTGCCACTAACTCCAATAAAGCATCCCAAGTTTAAATTCCATTTATAAATAAAGTTAACACAACAGATTTACTTGCGGTCATCTGTGTAGATACTTTTAGAGAGACCCCTTCAAGTGCAGATCCAGTTCATTTCTGTCTTGTCAGACTCAAATGCTATGGCAATCGCTGCTCAAATTAAAATATTCACTGCAAAATTACAGACAGACTTGGCTCCTCCCATTAATAAAATCATCTGTATCCCACTAAGTTCCATGACCTCTTAGCTAGGACAAAAAATCATTCCCTCATAAATTATCTACACCCAAGGGAGCCTCCAGCAATCAAGACATTATTCCATTAGTCCTTTAGCTGTAACCAAGTAAGGTTGGAGTGAATGAATACCTCACTCTTTTACGACGCCTTAATTAAAGCTTTAGCAGACATGCTGCCTGTGTGTATTTTAAACCAGTGTTTTTAATACCATTACTGCCTCAAATATGAAATAATGGCTGCAATTTAATGGCCGCATTGTACTTCGGAAAGAGTACGATGAGGCTATTAAATCGCAGGAGAGGCCAAAATCGAGAACTGTTTGAGATTTAACCGGCTCGCTCGCGTTGGCGAAATCAGGATCCCACCGTAGTGTGGCCAGAAACCAATAAACACCGCTTAAGTCCAATATCCGCGCAATTAATGGGAGCAACCCATATCTATGGTCTCCCGTGATCTAATGGTCTACCCAGTAAGTGATCACACAGGTATCGATTAGTTCTCCTTTTTAACAATGTGAAGCTGGCAGAAGGATTACTGCGGGGACCCGAGGAGGTGAGTAGCCATCTTCGCTCACAGGCAAAGCGCCTGGTGGCACTGGGCTCACTGCCCCGGTGCTTGGAGGGGGTTGAGGGAGCCACCGACGGGCCAGTCTTGGTCGCGGTGGGTGCTCTGGAGGGGGATCGAGAGCAGGGGAGGTGGCTGCCCATGGCCTGGGCTAGGCTTGGGAGGGGGACATGGGTGTCTCAGCACCCGCTGGTCCACCATGCCAATGTCTGGACCATGTGGTCCCATTCCAGGGCCAATCCCAGCCCCTGCCCGCCTGCCCCACTGACTTCCCATAACTCCCACGGACTGTGGAGGCCTATGGCCCTCTAACTGAAGGCTATAGGTAATTGGGAATTGGCAATCATATTTAAGTGAGCTGTACATCAACATGAAGGTGTTCCACTCCCTGAACATCCAGCTCATGAGCGGCTACCACATGAAGATCATGCATGTGTGTGCACGCTTCCCAGGGAGTGTCCACGACAGCTACATCCTGGGGCAATCTATATCCCCGGGCCCCGGCCTCTTTGAAGACCATCCCAGGATGGCTGGTTGCTCTTGGGGGTAAGATATCTGCTGAGGACCTGAATGACGCCGGAGGCCAATGACCAATACGGAAACTCGATACAGTGAGGCCCATGAGGCCACCCGTGCTGTCAATGAGTGGTGCATCGCACTCTTCAAAATGCGGTTCCGATACCTCAACCACTCTGATGGTGCGCTGCAGTACATCCCCCAGAGGGTCGCCCGCTTTGGTGGTCTGTTGTGTCCTCCACAACCTGGCACAGCAGCAGGGTGACGTGCTACAGGTGGAAGGGAGGAACATGTGGCCACCTGTGAGTATAGAGACGGATCAGGAGGGGCTGGAGGACGAGCCTGGGGAGGACGCACAGGACCAGCTGGAGGATAGAGGACAGGTGGCAGCGGGGAGGATCCGGCAAGCCTGGAGGGCCAGGGAGGCCCTCATCGCTGCCCGCTTCACATAGGATGTGGCCTCGCCTGTCATTGCTCCTCTCTCCACTTCCCTCTCCCCCATCCTCCTAGCTCCCCCCCCCCCCCCCCCCCTGACCATCATCCCCGCACCCCTCCCAATTCCCACCCTCCCAGGATTTGTGCAACATCACTCCAGGGTGAACGGGACTCTCAGTGGGGCAAGGTCGAGGACAGGGGAACGATGATAACCCACAGAGAGCTCTGCGTTGGTGCTCTTCAATCAATATCTTAGTCTGGCCCTTGCCTGCCTGCTGTGTGCTGGGTGGGGGGGGGGGGGGTAGCCTGGGGCCTCCATGACCAGGGAGATGGGATTGGTGCTCGGCCCGCATTTTGTAAGAAAGTACCAGAGGTGTCATATTGGTCAACGTCAACAGATTATAATGAAGCACATAAGTGTACCCAACTGGGGACTTCCGGTTGCGGCTATGTGGAGCTAAGCCGCACGTTCGGCAGCTCCCGCTTTAAGAGGACTTGTGGGCTCTTTTAAGGGCCCCAAACGGCACTGATTCGACGATTCCTGGTGGATAAAGGGGTCTGGAGCAAAACCCCCCGGGATTTATGGTGCGGACTCGAAGTGGGGCGAGGAGAAAAACGGCAGCAACTCCCCTGGAAAAGTGGGGGAAGGTGGACAAAATGGCGGCCGGTGGAGCCCCTGAGGAGTGGAGGCAGTGGGCTGAGGAGCAGCAGGCAGCCCTTCTGCGCTATTTCACGGAGCTGAAAGGGGAGTTGTTGGAATCCCTGAAGGTGACAACGAGTAAGCTGCTGGAGACCCACCCAGCTCCGGGTGCTCCGGTTTCCTCCCACAGTCCAAAGATGTGCAGGTTAGGTGGATTGGCCATGATAAATTGCCCTTAGTGTCCAAAATTGCCCTTAGTGTTGGGTGGGGTTACTGGGTTATGGGGATAAGGTGGAGGTTTTGACCTTGGGTAGGGTGCTCTTTCCAAGAGCCGGTGCAGACTCGATGGGCCGAATGGCCTCCTTCTGCACTGTAAATTCTATGAAACAACCCAGGGTGCAGCGATACTTGAGTTGCAGCAGCAGGCCTCTGAGCGCGAGGATGAGGTCTCGGCCCTCGTGGGGAAGGTGGAGATACACGAGGCGCTTCATAAAAAGTGGCAAGATTGGTTTGAGGAGATGGAGGTCACGGAGGAAGAACCTGTGGATCCTGGGCCTCAAGGAGGGGCTGGAGGGATCGGACCTGCCGGCCTATGTGGCCGTGATGTGGGGACAGGTTCCTTCCATCTGTCCCTGGAGCTGGAGGGGGCCCACAGAGTACTGGCCAGGAGGCCTAAGGCGAATGAACACCCGCGGGCGGTGCTGGTGCGGTTCCATCGGTTCAGTGACCAGGAGTGTGTTCTCCGATGGGCCAAGAAGGTGAGGAGTAGTAAGTGGAAGAATTCGGTAGTGCGTATCTACCAGGACTGGAGTGCGGAGGTGGCCAAGCGGAGAGCCGGGTTTAACCGGACGAAGGCAGTGCTCCACGGAAATCAGGTGAAGTTCGGCATGTTCGGCACCTACAAGGACCGGCATCACTACTTTGAGTCCCCGGAGGAAGCGTGGGCCTTTGTGCAGGCTGAAAAGCTGGACTTGAACTAGAGATTGGGGGCTGGGGGAGTTTTTCTATTTCTGTATCATTGTTTATGCTGTAGCGGGTTATTCTGTTTGTTTCTGTTTTTTCTCTCGCTTTTGGACGATGTGGGTTATGGTTTTGTGTTCTAAGGGGGGTACTGGGGTTTGTGGTTGATCTGTCTTTGTTTGTACGGAGTTGGTGGTTTGGTTGGGGCTGCGGTTTGGGAGCTGCGTTGGTGGGGTGGGGCAGTGTGAAAGCGCGGGCTTTTCTCTGATTTCCCGCGCTGCGGGAGGGGGTGGAGCTGGTGGCGAGGGGCATGGTTACTAGACCGGGTTTCCCGCGCTGAAGCGGTGCCCAGGAGCTGATGCAGGGGAGGAGGGGGGACCTCATATCGGGAGGGATCGGAGTTAGAGCGGGAGCTGCCGGGGTCAGCAGAAGTCAGCTGGCTCACGGGAGTACAGTGGAGGGAGAGTCGCGGCTAGGAGGGATCCTAGCCCGGGTGGGGGGTGGGGGGGGGGGGGGGGGGGGGGGGGGGATGATTCCCGGGTTGCTGCTGGATTGGCCAGGGAGAAGTTGGTGCTGGTCGGGCGGGGTCGGGGTGAGGTTTGATCGCCGTGGGAAACGGGCCGAATGGGTGCTGGCCAGAGGCGAACAGTCGATGGGCTATGGCTAGTCAATGGGGGAGGGGGGCGGGGTGCCCCCTGATCCGGCTGATTACGTGGAACGTGAGGGGTTTGAATGGGCCGGTTAAGCGGGCCCGGGTGTTTTCGCATCTGAAGGGGCTGAAGGCCGACGTGGCCATGCTCCAGGAGACCCACCTGAAGGTGGCGGACCAGGTCCATCTGAGGAAGGGGTGGGTGGGGCAGGTTTTTCACTCAGGGCTCGACTCGAAGAACCGGAGGGTGGTGATCCTGGTGGGGAAGAGGGTGGCGTTTGAGGCGTCTGAGGTTGTGGCTGATAATGGCGGCAGATATGTGATGGTGAGCGGTAAGCTGCAGGGGGAGAGGGTGGTGTTGGTTAATGTGTACGCCCCAAATTGGGATGATGCTGGTTTCATGAGGCGTATGTTGGGCCGCATTCCTGGCCTGGAGGTGGGGGGATTGATCATGGGGGGGGGACTTCAATACGGTGCTGGACCCCCTACTGGATCGTTCTAGTTCAAGGACAGGCAGGAGGCCAGCGGCGGCCAAGGTGTTGAGGGGGTTTATGGACCAGATAGGAGGAGTGGATCCCTGGATGTTCGGGAGGCCAAGGGCTCGGGAGTACACTTTTTTCTCCCATGTGCACAGGGTTTATTCCCGCATTGATTTCTTTGTTTTGAGTAGGGGACTGGGCCCGAGGGTGGAGGAGGCTGAGTATTCGGCTATTGCAATTTCAGACCATGCTCCACATTGGATGGATCTGGAGATGGGGGAGGTGCGGGACCAGCGCCCGCTTTGGCGTCTGGACGTGGTGTTGTTGGCTGATGAGGAGGTGTGTAGGAGGGTTCGGGGATGTATCGAGAGGTACCTCAAGGTCAATGATACTGGGGAGGTCCAGGTGGGGATGGTGTGGGAGGCTCTGAAGGCAGTGATTAGGGGGGAGCCCATAGGGAGAGGGGGGAGAGGAGGGAGAGGGAGAGACTGGTGGAGGAGCTGTTGAGTGTGGATAGGAGGTACGCGTAGGCCCCGGAGGAGGGATTGCTGGGGGAGAGTGGTGAATGTGATTCACACCGGATTATAATCTGTATATACATGTGTCTGTATTGTAAATGCAGTTGCACTACCTGTCCTCCAGGGGGAGTAGCTCTTGGAATGCTTGAGTTGTACGGGGCTTCTCCCTTGGCTCTGCCCAGGACTCCTCCCCCGGAAGCTGCTGTATAAAGATCAGTGCCACATGGTCAGCCGGCCAGTTCACCGAAAGTTCAATGGCTAATAGGCTGGCTCTGTTGTGAGTATATTAAAACTGCTATTCTAATTCTACAAGCACGTGTCCGTAGAATTGTTGGTTCCAACAATTTAATATACTCAGGAAACAGTCGAAGGAATCATGGAAGCAGCCCTCAAGCCCGGACGCCTAGAACGCGACCCAGAGGATGCAGAGGCTAAGGAAATTTTTTCCCACTGGCTGAGATGTTTTAAAGCCTACCTGGCAGAAGTCAGCACCGCCGGAACAAAGGAGGAACAAAAATTCAGCCTACTGCACGCGAGGATAAGCCACAGAATCTCCATACAGCTAAATCCGGCCGGTTCTTACACCGCAGCGCTGGCAATATTGGACAAAATGTACGTTAGGCCCATTAACGAGGTTTATGCACGCCACGTGTTTACGACCCGCCGTCAGCGGCCTACAGAAACGCTAGCCAAGTTTGTAAGGGAATTGAACAATCTTTCCAATGACTGTAATTATCAAGCCGTTACCGCGGCTGAACATAGGGAGCTTGCTGTGCGGGACGTTTTCGTGGCGGGCCTTAGGTCTAACTATGCGCGCCAAAGACTGCTAGAAAAGGGGGCCCAGGACTTAGACACTACTGTGGAGGCTGCTACCACTATGGAAGTTTCCTTCCGCAGCCTCACCTCGTTTCCCGCGGAACCTGCGACCTCATCGTGGACCCCCGACCAACAGTCCCCCCAAGCCTGTGCCGCACGGCCCCCCCCAGCTACCGCGCTGCCAAAGCCAGTTACTCTGCTGCCCCAGCCAGCTACTCGGCTGCTTCAGCCTGCCATTTCTGTGGCCAAAGCCAGCACCCGCGGCAGCACTGCCCGGCCCGTAACGCAACCTGCAGCAGCTGCGGGCGAAAAGGACACTATGCCAGAGTGTGTCTGGCGAAGTAAGCCCCAGCCTCTAACCCTCCCATGGCTCAAAGCACTCGTTCCCTGAATTCACAGGCCTGCAGGTCCCGAAATGCTGCAGCCTGTATGCCGACCCCGCCCCCACCCGACATGTGCGACTCATGGGGGCGGCCATCTTGGCAATCCTCCTCCATGCGGCCGGCCATGTGCGACTCATGGGGGCAACCATCTTGGCAATCCTCCTCCATGCGGCCGGCCATGTACGACTCATGGGGGCGGCCATCTTGGGATCCATCCCCTTCAAACTCTGAAACTCATCTCGACGACTACGAACTCAGAGGGCAGTCATCACTGGGCCACTCCAGCACAGCTGATCGAGCCGCCGACTACCCGCAACTCAGCGCAGTCACCCTGGACCAATCCCACCCCAAGCACCTACGAAGTTCGATGGCGGAGGTCCAAATCAACGGGTACAGCACGCCATGCCTCTTTGACTCCGGGAGCACCGAGAGCTTTATACATCCAGAGCTGGAAAGACGCTGTTCGCTTTCTATTTTTCCGGTGAGCCAAACTATCGCCCTCGCTTCAGGCTCCCACTCAGTCCAAATCCAAGGACGCACCGTTGCTACGCTCACAATTCGAGGCGCTAGTTATTCTAAATTTAAACTTTATGTCCTGCCCGACCTCTGCGCGCCACTCTTATTAGGCCTGGATTTCCTGTGCAACCTCAAGAACCTCACCCCCAGCTTCGGCGGGCCCCTGCCCCCACTCACTATCTGCAGCCTAACCACGCTGCGCATCTCCCCCCCTCCTCTCTTCGCCAATCTCACTCCAGATTGCAAACCAGTAACTACTCGCCGCAGGCGATACAGCCTGCAGGATAGGGTATTTATCCGATCGGAGGTCCGACGGCTGCTCAGTGATGGGATCATACAGGCCGGTAATAGTCCTTGGAGAGCTCAGGTGGTGGTCGTCAAGACCGGGGAAAGATTTTGCATGGTCGTCGACTATAGCCAGACCATAAATCGCTTTACGCTCCTAGACGTGTATCCCCTCCCCAGAATTGCAGACATGGTTAATCAGATCGCCCAATATCGGCTATTTTCCACGGTGGATCTGAAGTCTGCATACCGCCAGCTCCCAATCCGCCCGGAGGACCGCCACTACACGGCATTCAAGGCCGATGGCCGCCTCTTCCATTTCCTCCGGGTCCCTTTCGGCGTCACTAACGGGGTTTCGGTGTTTCAACGAGCAATGAAAAATGAAATGAAAATGAAATGAAAATGAAATGAAAATTGCTTATTGTCACGAGTAGGCTTCAATGAAGTTACTGTGAAAAGCCCCTAGTCGCTACATTCCGGCGCCTGTCCGGGGAGGCTGGTACGGGAATCGAACCGTGCTGCTGGCCTGCTTGGTCTGCTTTAAAAGCCAGCGATTTAGCCAAGTGAGCTAAACCAGCCCCGGGACCCAATGGACCGAATGGTAGACCAGTACGGCCTGTGGGCCACATTTCCGTATCTGGACAATGTTACCATCTGCGGCTATGACCAGCAGGACCACAACGCCAACCTCCACCGTTTTCTCCAAACGGCACAGAAATTAAATCTCACTTATAGAACATAGAACATAGAACAGTACAGCACAGAACAGGCCCTTCGGCCCTCAATGTTGTGCCGAGCCATGATCACCCTACTCAAACCCACGTATCCACCCTATACCCGTAACCCAACAACCCCCCCCCCTTAACCTTACTTTTATTAGGACACTACGGGCAATTTAGCATGGCCAATCCACCTAACCCACACATCTTTGGACTGTGGGAGGAAACCGGAGCACCCGGAGGAAACCCACGCACACAGGGGGAGGACGTGCAGACTCCACACAGACAGTGACCCAGCCGGGAATCGAACCTGGGTCCCTGGAGCTGTGAAGCATTTATGCTAACCACCATGATACCCTGCTGCCCCAAACAAGGAGAAATGCGTTTTCCGCACAAACAGACTGGCCATCCTTGGCTACGTCGTGGAGAACGGAGTCCTGGGCCCAGACCCGGACCGCATGCGCCCCCTCTTAGAACTCCCCCTCCCTCATTGCCCCAAGGCCCTCAAACGGTGCTTGGGGTTCTTCTCATACTACGCCCAGTGGGTCCCTCAATATGCGGACAAAGCCCGCCCACTCTTTAAGGCCACATGATTTCCCCTGTCAGCTGAAGCGTCTTCAGCTGCCAGGCCTTCATCTGCATCAAGGAGGACATCGCCAAAGCAGCCATGCGGGCGGTGGATGAATCCACTCTCTTTCAGGTTGAGAGCGACGCCTCAGAGGTAGCGCTAGCAGCCACTTTAAATCAGGCAGGTAGGCCCGTTTCATTTTTCTCCCGTACCCTATCCGCTTCAGAACTCCGACACTCCTCAGTCGAGAAGGAAGCACAAGCCATCGTGGAGGCTGTTCGTCACTGGAGGCACTACCTCGCAGGTAGGAGGTTCACCCTCATCACCGACCAACGATCGGTTGCCTTGATGTTTGACAACTCGCAAAGGGGCAAAATAAAAAATGATAAAATCCTTTGGTGGAGGATTGAACTCTCCACCTATAGTTACGATATTAAATATCGACCGGGGAAGCTCAACGAGCCCTCGGATGCCCTATCCCACGGGACATGCGCCAGCGCGCAGATCAGCCGTCTGAAAGCCATCCACGTTGACCTCTGCCATCCAGGGGTCACCCGGCTCGCCCACTACATCAGAGCCCGAAACCTGCCTTTCTCCAACGAGGAGGTAAAAGCGGTCACCAGGGACTGCCCGATCTGTGCAGAGTGCAAACCGCACTTCTATAAACCAGACAGGGTCCACCTGGTCAAGGCTTCTAGGGCTAGGCCCTTTGAAAGCCTTGCGATCGATTTCAAAGGGCCACTCCCCTCCACTAACAGAAGGAGAGGCGGAGATTGTGGTGGCATTGGATGTGGAGAAGGCCTTTGACAGGGTTGAGTGGGGGTACTTGTGGGAGGTGTTGGAGAGGTTTGAGTTTGGGATGGGGTTTATTAAATGGGTGAGGTTGCCGTATGAGGCCCCGATGGCGAGTGTAGCGACAAATGGGAGGAGGACCGAGTACTTCAGGCTCCACCGTGGGATGAGGCAGGGGTGCCCCCTGTCCCCCTTGCTTTTTGAGCTGGCAATAGAGCCTCTTGCCATGGCTCTCAGGGAGTCGAGGAGGTGGAGGGGTTTGGTGCGAGGTGGGGAGGAGCACCGAGTGTCGCTGTATGCGGACGACTTGCTGTTGTACGTAGCAGACCCAGTGGGGGGAATGCCGGAGGTGATGGAGATTCTTGCTGAGTTCGGGAGTTTCTCGGGATATAAATTGAACCTGGGCAAGAGTGAGCTGTTTGTCGTACACCCGGGAGATCAGGAGGAGGGGATTGGTAGGCTCCCGCTAAAGAGGGCAGTGAGGAGTTTTAGGTACCTGGGGGTTCAGGTGGCTAGGAGCTGGGGGACTCTGCACAAGCTTAATCTTACTAGGTTGGTGGAGCAGATGGAGGAGGAATTTAAAAGGTGGGACATGCTGCCATTGTCGTTGGCGGGTAGAGTACAGTCCGTTAAAATGACGGTGCTCCCGAGGTTTTTGTTTTTGTTTCAGTGCCTCCCCATTTTCGTTCCGAGGGCCTTTTTAGGAGGGTGAACAGCAGCATTCTGGGATTTGTTTGGGCGCACGGGACTCCGAGGGTAAGGAGGGTCCTTTTGGAGCGGGGCAGGGATAGAGGGGGGCTGGCGCTGTCCAACCTCTCTGGGTACTATTGAGCGGCTACCGTTTCGATGGTACGTAAGTGGGTAATGGATGGGGAGGGGGCAGCATGGAAACGGGTAGAGATGGCGTCCCATGGAGGAACGAGCCTGAAGGCACTGGTAACGGCGCCGCTGCCGCTCCCTCCAACGAGGTACACTATGAGCCCGGTGGTGATGGCTACCCTCAAAATTTGGGGGCAGTGGAGGCGACACAGGGGGGAAGTGGGGGGCTCGGTGGAGGCCCCACTGCGGGGGAACCACCGGTTTGTCCCAGGGAACATGGATGGCGGGTTCCTGGGGTGGCACAGGGCGGGCATTAGGAAGTTGGGAGACCTGTTTATCGATGGGAGGTTCGCGAGCCTTGGGGAAGTGGAGGAGAAGTTTGAGCTCCCCCCGGGGAATATGTTCAGGTACCTTCAGGTCAAGGCGTTTGCTAGGCGACAGGTGGGGGGGCGGGGTTCCCTTTTCTGCCCCCGCGGGGGGTAAGGGATAGGGTGCTTTCGGGGGTGTGGGTCGGGGATGGGAAGGTGTCTGACATCTACCAGGTAATGCAGGAGGTGGGGGAGGTGTCGGTAGAGGAGCTGAAGGCTAAGTGGGAGGTGGAACTGGGGGAGCAGATCGAAGATGGGACATGGGCGGATGCCCTGGAGAGGGCGAACTCCTCCTCTTCATGTGCGAGGCTTAGTCTCATCCAGTTCAAGGTGCTGCACCGGGCCCACATGTCCGGATCTAGGATGAGTAGGTTCTTTGGGGGCGAAGACAGGTGCGTCAGGTGTTCGGGGAGTCCAGCGAACCATGCCCATATGTTCTGGGCATGCCCGGCACTGGAGGAGTTCGGGAAGGGGATGGCGAAGACGGTGTCAAGGGTGGTGGGATCCAGGGTCAAGCCAGGCTGGAGACTCACGATATTTGGGGTTGGGGTGGAGCCGGGAGTGCAGGAGGCAAAAGAGGCCGATGTTTTGGCCTTTGCGTCCCTAGTAGCCCGGAGGAGGATCTTGCTGCAGTGGAAAGATGCGAGGCCTCCGAGTGTGGAGACCTGGATTAATGACAAGGCGGGATTCATTCAGCTGGAGAGGGTCAAATTCGCCCTGAGGGGGTCGGTACAAGGGTTCTTTAGGAGGTGGCAGCCTTTCCTCAACTTTCTGGCTCAACGATAAGGTACTAGGTCAGCAGCAGCAGCAACCCGGGGGGGGGGGAAGGGGGGGAAAGGGGGTGGGTTTGGGGGATAGTGTTTAAGTTAATTTGCTTATTGTTAATTTATTTTGTTGTTTATTGGGGTTGGGGGGTGGGGGGGGGGGGGGGGGGGGGGGGGTTTGTCATATGCATTGTTACGGGTGCCGGGGGGTGTTTATTACTATTATTGTTATTATTATTGTTTTGTTGATATATATATTTTTCAAAAAATTCCAATAAAAATAATTTTTTTAAAAAGTGTACCCAACTGTCCCATTCACCTGATTCTGCCGCCCACTCTCCCAGCCCTCGCAGGCCCTCCCTGATCATTTCTCCCGCACCCCCCCCTTAGCCCCATCCCCCCCCCCCCCCCTGTGCCCCGTACCCTCTCAGTGATCCTTGACATGCTTAACCTTCCGTAATCACCCGCTGCATCTAAGTTTGTCCCCAGGATGCAGATCGGAGATGAAGGCAGCAGCCTGCTGCTTACTGCATCCCACGGCCTTCGATGCTCCAGACTGGGGTCCTCTGGGGGCTCTGGGGCCAGCGGCACATGCCATGCTGCACTACAGGGTACTGATTGCGAGGTGCACCATTGTCAGGGGGTGGAACTCGGGGGAGCTGGTGGCCGCTGTCGTCACTACATAGGATCGCTCCGGGTTGACACCCAGCGACCCCTTCTCCCGGTCGGTGTCCATAGGGCCCTAGGATTCACCTCAGACAAGACGGGCAGCTGGATCAAGCCCCGGCTGCTCCTGAATCATGCAGCTCTGTCAGCCCTGACGGCTCCCCAATGTCTGCAGCATTGTGTCGACGCCCTTGTGGATGCTCCTCAGTGACTGGGATATGCTCTGGAACGCCCCAGCAGTGCCCACCTGTAACTGGGACCTGTCCCCTAGCGACCGGGACATGCTCTGCAGAGCCTCGGCTAGGCCCACCTAGGGCTTGGACATGCTCCGCAGTGCCTCATCAAGGTTCACCAGGCACTGGGTGATGTCTCCCACTGACTGGGACATGCTGTTGAGGTGCTCAGCCATGGCTGTCACCAACTGAGCCACGCCTTGGACAGCTCCATTCATGCTGTCGACGTAATGCTGCCACTGCAGTCGCCACCCAAGCAGTGTTGGCCACTGTGCCACGCATTTCCAGCACCATCTCCTGCACCCGTAGCCTTTGGGTCTCTTCCAATCGGCTATGGACCTGCAGGAGTGTCGGTGACATCCCCCTCTGAATCTCAAGCCCGCACCATATCATAGAATCCTGCAGTGGAGGCTATTTGGCCCATCGAGTCTGCACCGCCCCTCTGAAAGAGCACCCTCCCTATGCCCGCTTGCCCGCTCTATATCCATAACCCCACCCAACCTTTGGACACCGAGGGACAGTTTAGCATGGCCAATCCACATAACCTCTCATCTTTGGACTGTGGGAGACAATCGGAGCACCAGGAGGAACCCCACGCACACACGGGAGAACATGCAATCTCCACACAGTCATCCAAGGCTGGAATTGAACCCGGATCCCTGGTGCTGTAAGGCAGCAGTGCTAACCACTGTGCCACTATGCTGACCCTACTTTCTGCATCAGCTCTGGGTAAACCTGTTCCAGAGGCTCTGCATCTGACTGGAACCAGATGGGTCCTGGGATTCAGCAGACCTCTGACTGCTGACTTGCTTGTGCGTTCCTGCCTCCATCTGATGTGCATCAGCAACTGTGTGGTGCTCACCAGATTGTGCTCCAGAAGCCTGTCCACTACTGTTGCCCACTGAGGTGTGTATTCTGCGCTGGTGGAGGGTGAAGTTGACAGCTGGACCACGATAATGGTGACATCCTCCGAGCTCTCCTCTGAGATGTTCTCTTGGGAGGCAGGGGGTGGGGAATGGGCCGATGCCGTCAGTCGCATGCCCTGCGGGAGAATGAATATGTGGTCAGTTGGAGAGATGGGTCAGCCTGTACGGCATTAACAACTCAAGTTTGGCAGGTCATCTGACTGGGGGCCGTTGGATTCTCACCTCTGCGCCGTTTGCTGACCTCCACGGTGATCACTGCTGGGCCTAGGTCACCCCTGTAACCTCCAGAGCCCATTCCTCATAGGGGGTTAGGGCTCTGATGCCCTGCACCCCGCAGCCTATCTGGGCCCTCTCCTGTCACTGGGGACACAGAGGATGCATTGTTAGCCACACGCGTGGTTCATCGCAGGAGGGGGGCGGCAGCGAGGTGAGTATTGGGGGGGGGAAAGAGTACTTGGGTGGGGGGGGGGATCAGGCATCCGGTGCACACTCACCCAAGTGGCCTGGTGAACGTCGGTGACCTTCTCTGGCTGCCAGTCCTCCTGGTCATGCTCCATGAGCTGACTGCCGCTGCCACTTCCTCCAAGGCAGCAATGGCTGCCCTGTGGCTGATCCTCCATGACCTTTAGGGGAACAGGGCATCCCATCTGGCCTCTACTGCCCAGGTTAGCATCGCCATCTCGGGTCATCACAGCGGCATGATTGTGTGCTGAGTGGGGTTAGCTGTGCAGGATCAGTTTAAGCGCTGCTCTCCCTTGTTAGCAAGGGGCTGGTGAACGCCGTCCCGGCACATCAGCCCCTGGGACCATGATTTGCGGCAACAAGCATGTGGGGCCCTGTTAAGTGGACTAATTAACGTTTTATAGCGGTGACAGCCTCTTCGGGCCAAGCGTTGGGAAGCTCGCGGCTGTTCCCACTCGCTACCATACTTAGAAATCTTTTGGTTAAATTGCGCCCAATGTACATATCAATTTCTTACATTCATCACAGTGTGGGAGTGAGAGAGTGAGTGTGTGTTTGTGTCAGGGAGAGAGTAAGTGTGTGTGTCAGTAAGAGAGAGAGTGAGTGTGTAAGTGTCTGTAAGAGAGAGAGTGAGTGTGTAAGTGTCTGTAAGGGAAGAGTGCGTGTGTGTCTGTAAGGAAGAGAGTGAGTGTCTGTGTGGAGGAGAGTGAGTGTGTGCATGTCTGCATGGGAGAGAGTGAGTGTGTGTATGGCTGTGTAGGAGAGAGTGTGTGTGTGTCTATGGGAGAGAGTGAGTGTCTGTGTGGGGGAGAGTGAGTGTGTGTGGCAGAGAGTGAGTGTGTGTATGGGAGCAAGTGAATGTGTATGTGTGTGGGAGAGAGTGAGTTTGTGCATGTATGGGAGAGAGTGAATGTGTGTTATGTATGGGTGAGAGTGAATGTGTTTCATGCATGTGGGAAAGAGTGAGTGTTTTGCATGTGGGAGAGAGTGCGTGTGCGTATGTCTGTATATGAAGAGAGTGAGTGTGTGTGTATGTGGGAGAGAGTGAGTGTGCATATGTGTGTATGTGAAGAGAGTGAGTGTGTTTGTGAGTGTGTGGGGGGGAAGTGTGAATGAGTGTGTGTGTGTGTGTGTGGGAAAGAGTGAATGAGTGTGTGTGTGTATGTGTAAGTGGGGGAGTTTGAGTGTGTGTGTGTCTGTATGGGAGAGAGTGAGTGTGTGTCTGTATGGGAGTGTGTGTGTGTGTGTGTAAGTGGGAGAGTTTGAGTGTGTGTGTGTCTGTATGGGAGTGTGTGTGTGTGTGTGTAAGTGGGAGAGTTTGAGTATGTGTGTGTCTGTATGGGAGAGAGTGAGTGTGTGTCTGTATGGGAGTGTGTGTGTGTGTGTGTGTGTAAGTGGGAGAGTTTGAGTGTGTGTGTGTCTGTATGGGAGAGAGAGTGTGTGTCTGTATGTATGGGAGAGAGTGTGTGTGTGTAAGTGGGAGAGTTTGAGTGTGTGTGTGTCTGAATGGGAGAGAGTGAGTGTGTGTGTCTGTATGGGAGTGTGTGTGCATGTGTGTGTGTGGGGGGGGGAGAATGAGTGAGTGAGTGTGTCTGCCTTACTCCCAGTTTCAGTTTTCTCACTCACTCTCACCACTACACACCAACACATACATACACCTACTCACAGTGCGTGAGGGTGAGTGAGTGAGCACAGTGAGACTGGGAGTGAGGTTGACCAAGCCTGCTGTAAACAGTTTTAAAAGTAATTTGATTATTAGTGCTTTTCATGTCCTGATTGGCTATCTGTGAGAACTCTTTAATATGATTGGCTGCTTGGGCAGCTTGATGATATGACACTGGTAATCTCCATTACATAGTCTTGCAAATTGCATGTTGAGAGAGTTAAATATCTCATCACAGAGATCGCAAAATCACTCTGTGCAACTTTCTTCAAGGTCAGTGGCGATCATGGCTCACTGCACATTACAGCCCAATGTTCTTTATTTTCAGCTTGCAGAGCCCACAACATTTCTGCCAAAGACTGGCTGCTATTTACACATCTGTTTCAGACAAGGGCCCTGGATATCACATTTTCTGCTTTTGTCAACCTGCCTCACAATTCACCTTTGACAATGAATAAACCTGTGCCCCACCTGCCATCTTGAATGCTTTGTTGCCCATTTTGCATCTGAAGAATGGGCACATGCCATCCAATTTCTAGACAAAATAATTTCAGAACTGGTGCAGACAGAACGGATACCAAAGACATATTCAGATAAAGATATTCTTTCAGTATTGATGTCAGCCTCTCATTAACACAAATTTATGGTAAGATTTACAGTAATATTTTCTTTCTTCACATATGTACAATAAATATATTTACATAGTTGTTAAGCATTATAGGGTGGATTTATATGTGAAATAGGTAAGACTCAGTAAAAACTTACACAAATAATTTTTATTTTCTTCCTCTTAAGAAAAATATTTATTGTATGTAAGACATGGCTCTATAAGAACTTCAACATTTTGTGTTTTTTTTTCTGACAATGAAGCACATTTCTAATTATGTACTTCATTTTAGATTTGCGTCAAGCCCATGCTAATCATATTTCACGGTCAGCAGTGTGAAGTGGTAAAGATCAGCTCATAGCACAGACAAAGATTGAACTCTGGACCTTCCTGCTGTGAATAGCTCAGTTACACACTACTCATCAACTGAACCATGGACAAAGAATGTTCTTTCTTCCTTTTCATTTTTATTTCAGTCTAGATGTCACTTCAAAGTCTCAATCTTGGCAGCACTGGCATTCAATCTGGTGCGCCTCACTGCAGCATTAACGCACAAAGGTAATAGGGATTTGTTTTGCCTTGAACCCCCCCCCCCCCCCCCCCCCCCCACCCTTTCAAGCTCTGCTCCGCTTGAGCCTGATCGAGGCCCAAGAATCATTGGGAATTGGTTCTCAGGCCTCATCAGTGTGAGCTGCAAGACCTGCCTCCATCTCCAAAGGCAACATGCCTGAGGAAGGATATCGGAGTCAGGCCTTCTGACCCACTGACAACTGGCCTCAAGTAAGTCTAGCGGGAGAGGGTGGGATGGTTTGGGTTATGGGTGGTTTGAATGGGATGGGTTGCCTGGAGTGCCGAGGAGCACTCTGGCTCCTCCTCACTCCACAGGAAGGATTCATTTTACTCTTTTTGCTTCAGAAATTCCAATTTTAGTGATGTGGGATGCTTTACTACATTCAGGCACTGCAAGTCATTGTTTTGCTGGTGGCTGCAATGGTTGTAAAAGGCCAACATCTGCTGCACTCATCACAACTAATTTCATCAAGGGGTCCCACACCAGGCATATGCCCTCAATTAAAATATTCTTGGACCTATAATGCTTCTTTTAGTTGTCCACCCATCTTGCCTAAAGGCTGGGCCACATTAATTCAGTAGTGGAACTGACTGACCCTTATGCAACTTCTTTACAAGCTGTCCTAAGGCTATAGATATATTTTAAGACTGCTTTATACTTGGAAAAATGGGTACAATACACACCAATTTCTAACCCTACCATTGTACAATTTCATGCGCAACTGCCTTCAGAATTAATTTAAATATGGTCTGGTTCTTGCATGCTGCTAAATGCTGCTAGTACGATGCA
This sequence comes from Scyliorhinus canicula, assembly GCF_902713615.1. Lineage (NCBI taxonomy): Eukaryota > Metazoa > Chordata > Chondrichthyes > Carcharhiniformes > Scyliorhinidae > Scyliorhinus > Scyliorhinus canicula. Next base: position 256,195,858 of record NC_052146.1, read on the forward strand.
TCATGATGTTAATAGACCATGGTATTTAACTGTAGTGTACCAGTAATAAGATTTTAGTCCACATTTTCTTTTTTCCTTCATATTTTCTGATAAAGTTTCTCTTGTCCTCTACTGAAGGCACCACACCATCTCTGGTATCTCGCCCTAATAACCATAGAACGGTAGAATCCCTACAGTGCAGAAGGAAGCCATTCGGCCACTTGAGTCGGCACTGACCGTCCAAAAGAGCACACTACCTAGGCCAACCCCCGCATCCTATCCCCGTAACCCCGTGCATTCATCATTGCCAATCCATCTAACCTGCACATCTTTGGACTGTGTGAGGAAAATGGAGCAGCCAGAGGAAACCCACACTGACATGGGGAGAAAGGGCAAACTCCAAACAGTCACCCAAGGCCGGAATTGAACCTGGGTCCTGGCACTCTGAGGTAGCAGTGCTAACCACTGTGCCACCTATATCACCCAGATTGAGGGCACTGCCCAATCCTATCCTTCCTAACCCAGGGATACTGAAGACAATTCTAACACTCTACAGTTGACCTAGCTCAGCCCAATTGACTCAGCAGAAGCTGTGGATTGTACCTAGTTACTGACTGGTTTGTGTGGATCACTACTCAGTGGATACATTTGCTGGGGGGAGGGGTGCCTCAAGAGTGAACCATAACATCTTCTGTGTGTGGCATATTATATCTCAAACTCCTTCCTAATGCTTTTCACTGTGGGGGGATGTAATAGTCAGTGTTTTGAAAGCAAAATAACAACAAATGTAGATTGGTATATTGTGAATATAGGCAATCTGTGAATTAAAATTGAAAGAAAAGCATAAAATCTGGGAGAACAGCTGAATCTCAATAAATGCAGCCATGCAACAATGGCTCAGAGAGGGTTAATAGTGGATTTGAAAGTGTATGAATAGGCAAAGGAATTGTATTTGTTCCCTATTATGTTCATGCCCAACCTGGTTGGGTATCAGTTTTATCCGATGCATACCTGCCATATTTTGGCAATGGTATAGGTCTGCAGAATATGATTATCTATGTAGAATCCCCTCCCCCCTCCCCTTTCCTAATAGTTCCCAGATAATTTATATCATGACGAGTTCCTTCACTGGAGTTCAAACACATACCCTTAGTGTGCTCATCAGCCTTACTAGTGTGAACAGTTGTCCAAAGTGATCATACTGTGTCTATCTTTAGCATCATTTGCTTGTCCTGTCATAAAGTTCATTATTTGTTTTGGAAACAAATTATAAATGCAGCAAATTTTCTGGAATATATCTGGCAGGGAAAGCAGCAGCTATATAACGCAGCAGGCAGCTGGCGTATACACTTTTCAATGCTGCTTGCCCATTAAAGGAAGAGTCCCATGTAAAGCATTTTTGAGGTTTTGCTTAGAATTGCATACATAAGAGATACCTAACCTTTAATTAATTGTTTAGTTTGCATTCTGCATCTATTAGATTTCAACTGGGATCACACAGGCTATGAATTTGGGGATGCTTTTGCAAGTAACCTGATATTATTGAATCAATGGCATTCAGTGCACACTCTTGTCTGAATGATTAGCAAGCTTGTTAGTATGCATCTGTTATATTTATAAAAAAGAATTCCCCTTCCCCTGCTCTAATACTAACTCTGTAATCAAAGGGTTTTAATGTACTGTTATACATTACTGTCTTCTCACATCCATGTTGTCTTCCTTCATCGAGGATTATAGATAGTCAAGTTTGCTCCCTTGTACTATCTGGCGCAGTTTGTGCTGGAGCCATATAGGATATTGTGTGGATCTTTCATGTCTTCTCCTGTGACGAACTGCATCCTGTGGCCGAAGTCAAAATACTCCCACCGGCCCTTTACAAGTACCAATAACATTAAGATGATATTTTTAAATTCAATTGCCAGTATTAATCTATCACCCTCCCACCACAATCGCTGATCCCTGCCCAGGGCTAATTATACTTTCACTATAAATACATATACTAATATAGGAATGTGCCACCAGTTATATAGTAAATATGTAACATTTGGCTTCATGGTTTTGATATCAGGTGTGAGGAATTATTCCACTTATTTTAATGGAACTGGATAAAACCATTAAGATTAAAAGTTCTTACAAAACATCAGCTCCCTAAGGTGAACAAAATAAGTTTGGCTCTTACCAACTTTTAGCGTGTGATTCCAAATATTTTTGAGTACATCTTAGTACAGCTCAAATGAGATCATAAATGTTATCTTTAACATACACAGAATAAACAAAGGACACAGTGGACCAGTGAGCTCAACTTATTATTAAAGATGACCATCGAGGTATACTCGGTTTCATCACTCCTGGGTTTTAAGGAATTTTAATGCTTCATAACTGCGCTTCAAGGCACAAATGTTTATACTTGCTATTTTCTGGAGTATACAGAAATCGTCAGACCTATTAAAAAATACCATGACGTGTATCTTTGCCTTTCTTTTTGAGGTAGATATACAACTTAAAATAAAGAATGACGATACTGGAATCAGCATGAAATTTGAATGTCATTGGGCCGGCTATCCAGCCCTGGCTAGTGACACGGGTTCAAATCCCTACAGCTGCTGAAATTGAAATTCATTTAATAAATCTGGAATTTAAAAGATGGTCTCAGTATCAGGGATCATGAAACTCTTTTCAATTGTTGTAAAAAAACCTTCTGGTTCACAAATGCTGTTCAGAAGAAAATGTGCTGTTCTTGTCCAACATATAGCAATGCGGTTGACTCTTAACTTCCCTCTGAAATAGTGACAATGGCGAACATTTGCCTGTGGACACTGGAAACACCTGCTTACTAACATCTGGGGGCTAATGCCAAAACTGGAAGAGCTGTCACACAGACTAATCAAGTCATACATAGTCATACGCAAGAGATCATACCTTATAGCTAATGGGTGGATTTTGGCCGTATTTTCTCAGTGTTAGGCTCTGGCTGAAACTTGGGGCGCGATTCTCCGCAATGGCCGACGCCGGCGTGAAACCTGGAGTGTTTCACGATGGCGTCGGAGGCCGCTCCTCGCCCGCTATTCTCCCCCCCCCCCCGGTGGGCTAGGAGCGGCGTTGCGGGGAACTCGGCCGCCGGGCCTTGACGCTGGCGTCAAGGCGGCGCGCCGATAATGACGCGGCCAGCGGTGCCTAAGTGGCGTCAGCCGTGCATGCACGGTTGCCGTCTTCCCTTCCGCTGCCCTGCAAGACGTGGCGGCTTGATCTTGCGGGGCAGCGGAGGGGAAAGAGTGTGTCTCTTAGAGAAGCCTGCCCGACGATCGGTGGCACCGATCGCAGGCCAGTCCCTTCCCGAGCACGGCCATGGTGCTCAATCCCCCCTTCGCCCCCCAAAGGCCCCAAATTTACCTTTTGCGTGATGTTCATGCCGGCAACGACCAGGTGGGGGTGGGAGAATTGCAGGGGGTGCCAGAGCGGCCCTCCCGCGATTCTCCCACCCAGCCAGGGGAGCGGAGAATCGCGCCCCTGGTGTATAGCTGGCCAGCTGCACAGCCATGTTTTTAGTCCAGATTTTCACTCACCACTGTCAGCCTCAGGGCTCTCACTTCCAGCCCCCCCCCCCCCCCCCACTCCCTCAGCACTGGGTCTCTCCCCCGAACACAGGCATCAGCATTGGGGACTCCCCAACAAATAGATTCTGCCCCCAATGGGGCTCCCTAGAGGGTCTGCCCTGGCAGTGCCCCCTGGCACAGGTTAGCACTGTCCAGGCATGTCGCTTTTCCCTGGGGGCTACACTTACCTTGAGGGAATCCCCTCGATAGATTCCCATTTTTCCAAACCTGTTGCGAACCCTGCTGGCATGACGTTTCGCTGGTGAGATTTGAATATTCAGTCGGGGGATCATGCGGTGGGGAGGGCTCAGTAATGAGATTCAATTGCATGAAAATGCCCCTGTGTGGGTGTGAGTCTCATTATGTCACTGGCGAGGGGGTTGTGGGAAATCAGGAAATTAGATTGTGCCGGCAACAGTCTGATTTCCCAATTCTTGCAAGAATTTGCGCCTGCGCCATTGTTCTTGCCGAGAGCGGAAATCACTCCCAATGTCCCAGAGACCACTATCACCATCCCTGAGTATGTTCTCTCCCACCAATAGGCCAGACCCCGCAGAGGTGGTAGCAGCACAATGGTAGGCAGCAAGGTGGGAGTTGCACTGGCAGTCCTCAACATCAACCCTGGACTCCATGAAGTCTCATAGCATCAGATCAAACATGAGCAAGGAAACCTCCTGCTATTTACCCCCCCCCCCCCCCCCCCCCCCGAAGCTGATGAATCAATCTTCCTCTGGTTGACATCACTTGGAAGAAACTCTGAGGGTGGCAAGAGCTCACAAAGAGTGGCTCACTGTCACCACTCCAGACAGAGTCTTCTTTTAGTAAAATTACCCACCCATCTATCTGTCGCAGATGCACTTGACTATTACAGTGTTGGTAGGAGTTACCACTGCACAGTCCTCATGGCGACAAAGTCTTGTCTTCACATTGGAAATACCCTCCACCATGTTGTAGCACCACCACCATGCTAAATGGGTAGATTTCAAACAGATCTAGTAACTCAAAACTGGGCATCACAAGGCACAATGGGTCATCATCAGCAGCAGAATTGTATAGAACCACAATTGTAACCTTATGTTGAGGCATAACCCCACTCTACTATTACCATCAAACCGGGGGGGATCAAGCCTGGTTCAAGAAGAGTACAGGAGGACATGCTAGGAGCAGCACCAGGTATACCTAAAAAAAGGGCAGCACCGTGGCCTAGTGGTTAGCACAACCGCCTCACGGCGCTGAGGTCCCAGGTTCGATCCCGGCTCTGGGTCACTGTCTGTGTGGAGTTTGCACATTCTCCCCGTGTCTGCGTGGGTTTCGCCCCCACAACCCAAAAATGTGCAGAGTAGGTGGATTGGCCACGCTAAATTGCCCCTTAATTGGAAAAAATAATTGGGTAATCTAAATTTATTTTTAAAAAAAGGTATACCTAAAAAAAGAGGTGATAAGCTGGTGAATCTACAACACAGGACTGCTTGTGTGCAAAACTACAGAAACAGCATGCGAACAACAGGGCTAAGTGATCCCACAAGCAAGAGATCAGATCCTATCTCTCCTCAAAGCCACATCCAGTTGTGAATGTTGGTGAAAAATTAAAGGGTAATTGGAAGAGAATGTTCCACAAGTATCTCCATCCTCAATTTCCACATCAGTGCAAAAGACAAGGCTGAACCATTTGCAACCATCTTTAGCCGGAAGTGCCGAGTGGATGATCTATCTTGGCCTCCTCTCAATTCACTCCACGTGATGTCAAGAAATGGTGGAAGGTACTGGATATTGCAAAGTCTATGAGCCCCGGCAACAATCCGACAATAGTACTATCCAGGATTGTGGAAAATTGCCCAGGTATGTCCTGTCTCTAAAAACAGGACAAATCCAAGGATGCCAATTACCTTTCCATCAGTCTACTCTTGATCATCAGCAAAGTAATTGAAGGTGACAGCAACAGTGTTATCAAGTGGCACTTACTCAACAATAACCTGTTCACTGATGCTCAGGGCCACTCAGCTCCTGGCCTCATTACTGCCTTGGTACAAATATGGACAAAAGAGCTGAACTCAAGAGCTGAGGTGAGAGTGATTGCCCTTGTTATCAAGGCATAATTTGACTGAGTGTAGCAACAAGAAATCCTAGCAAAACTGGAGTCAAGGGGAATCAGGGGAAACTCTGCACAGATTGGAATCATACCTAGTACAAATGAAAATGGTTGTTGTTGTTGGAGGTCAATCATCCCAGTCCCAGAACATTGCTGCAGCAGTTGCTCAGAGTATTGTCCTAGGCCCAACCATCCAGCTGATTCATCAATGACTTCTCCCCATCATAAAGTCAGAAGAGAGAATGTTTATTAATGATTGCATAATGCTCTGATACTGAAACAGATTGTGCCCACAAGTCCTGGGCAACATTGAGGATTGGGCTGATAACTTAAAGGTAACATTCATGTCACACAATCTCCAACTATCTCCCATTGGCATTCAGCACCATTATCAGCATCCTGGGGATTACCATTGACCAGAAACTGAACTGGACCAGCCATATATAAATACTCTTGGGGGAATTTCCCGTATCCCAGCGACGTGTTTCTTGGCGTCGGGAGGAGGTCCAACATTGGCCAACAGCGGGACTGGAAGACCCCACTGGCGAGAACGACTGAGGCTACAAGAGCAGGTCAGAGGCTGGGAATTCTGTGCCAAGCAACGCACCTCCTGACTTCCCAAAGCCTAACCACCATATACAAGACACAAGTCTGGAATGTAATGGAATACTCTGAATTTACTTAGTTGAGTTCAGCCCCAAAGCACTCAAGAGACTTGACACCATCCAGGACATTTGTTCCCTCTACAACCAATGCACAGTGCCAGCATTGCGCACAATATACAAGATGCACTTCAGGAACTCACAGCACCTTCTAAACCTGCGATCACTGTCGAGAAGAACAAGGGCAGGAGACAAACTGGTACACCACCATCTGTAAGTTCCTCTCTAAGTCACTCACCATCCTGACTTGGAATTATATCACCGTTACTTCATTATCGCTGGGTTAAAATCCTGGAACGCTAGTCTGAACAGCACAATGGTTATACCTGCATCACATGGACTGCAGCGGTTCAAGAAGGCGGCTCACCACCACCTTCTCAACGGAAATTAGGGATGTTCTGGGGTGGGGGGGTGGAGTTGGGGGTGAGGTGAATTTGATCATATAGGAAAGTCTGTGCCTCCACTCGATCAAATCCGGATGGGAAGATTTGTGACCCCCATCCCACTCTTCCTTATCTGTGAACCGGGCATTCGGCGATCTTTGGCATCTCAGTCACTTTACCGGCCATAGCCACCTCTCTCGGTGTTGCTGCCGACAAGGGAGAGTTACAGCATAAGACATAGGAGCAGAATTAGGTCACTTGGCCCATCAAGTCTGCTCCGCCATTCAATCATGGCTGATATTTTCTCATCCCCATTCTCCTGCCTTCTCCCCATAACTCCTGATCCCCTTATTAGAACCTACCTATCTCTGTCTTAAAGACACTCAGTGAATTGGCCTCCACAGCCTTCTGTGGCAAGGAGTTCCACAGTTTCACCACCCTCTGGCTGAAGAAATTCCACCTCATCTCTGTTTTAAAGGATCGTCCCTTTAATCTGAGATGGTGTCCTCTGGTTCTAGTTTTTCCCACAAGTGGAAACATCCTCTCTATGTCCACTCTATCCAGGCTCACAGTATCTTGTAAATTTCAATAATATCCCCTCTCATCCTTCTAAATTCCAACGAGTATAGACCCAGAGTCCTCAAACATTCCTCATACGACAAGTTCTTAATTCCAGGGATTATTCTTGCGAACCTCCTCTGGATGTTTCAAGGCCAGCACATCCTTCCTTAGATACGGGGCCCAAAACTGCTCACAATACTCCAAATGAGGTCTGACCAGAGCCTTATACAGCCTCAGAAGTACATCCCTGGTCTTGTATTCTAGCCCTCTTGACATGAATGCTAACATTGCATTTCCCTTCTTAACTGCCAACTGAACCGGCACATTAACCTTGAGAGAATTGTGAACAAGGACTCCCAAGTCCCTTTGTGCTTCTGCTTTCCAAAGCATTTCCCCATTTAAAAAAGTCTATGCCTAGATTCCTCCTTCCAAAGTGCATAACATCACACTTTTCCACATTGTATTTCATTTGCCACTTCATTGCCCACTCTCCTAGCTTGTCCAAGTCCTTCTGCAGCCCCCTTGCTTCCTCAATACGACCTATCCCTCTGCAGATCTTTGTATCATCTGCAAACTTAGCAACAGTGCCTTCAGTTCCTTCCTCCAGATCATTAATGTATATTGTAAAAAGTTGTGGTCCCAGCACAGCCCCCTGAGGCACACCACTAGTGACCAGCTGCCATCCTGAAAAAGACCCCTTTATCCCCACTCTTTGCCTTCTGCCAGTCAGCCAATCCTCTATCCATGCCAGGATCTTACCCTGATCACCATGAGCTCTTAACAGTCTCCTATGCGGCACCTTGTCAAAGGCCTTCTGGAAATCTAAATAAATCACGTCAACTGGTTCTCCTTTGTCTAACTTGCTTGTTACCTCCTCAAAGAATTCTAACAGATTTGTCAGTCACGACCTCCCTTTGACAAAGCCGTGCTGACTCAGTCCTATTTTACCATGCATTTCCAAGCGCTTTGTGATCTCATCTTTAGTAACAGACTCTAAAATCTTACCAATGATCGAAGTCAGGCTAACCGGCCTATAATTTCCCATCTTCTGCCTCCCTCCCTTCTTAAACAGTGGTGTTACATTACTTCCAGTCCTCTGGGACCCTTCATACCTCCAGTGATTCCTGAAAGATCATCACTAATGCCTGCACAATTTCCTCAGTTATCTCTTTTAGAACCCTGGGGTGTAGTCCATCCGGTCCAGGTGACTTATCCGCCTTCAGACCTTTCAGTTTCCCCAGAACCTTCTTCTTAGTAATGGTCACTGCACTCACCTCTGCCCCCTGATTCTCCTGGAGCTTGGGCATCCCACTGGTGAATACTGATGAAGACTGATGCAATGTAACTATTCAGTTCGTCTGCCATTTCTTTGTTTCCTATTATTACTTCTCCAGCCACATTTTCTAGTAGTCCAATTTCTATTTTTGCCTCTCTCTTACCTTTGATATATTGAAAAAATCTCTTCCTATCTTCCTTTATATTACTAGCTAGCTTGCATTCGTACTTCATCTTTTCCCCCCTTATTGCTTTTTTAGTTGTCCTCTGCTCTCTTTTAAAGGCGTCCCAATCCTCAGGCTTCCCACTAATCCTCGCCACTTGCTCTGCCTTTTGGTCACCCATTTTCTATCTCCCTCAGTAGCTTTCACCTGCGGTGTGACCAACTCGCTAAACGTGCTATCCATGACGTTCTCAGCATCATAGATGCTCCAAAGTAACAGTGACAGAATTAATCATTCACCAAATACAGAGGTCTCTTGGAAGCCAGACAATGGGTTTCATGTTTGTTTGTTAGGAGGCAGATGGAATCACTGGAATTGCTGAGAAACCTGTTGAAGCGGATTACTGAAGTTGCACACATTTATATTCAAATGGACCAAGTGGCTCTTTACACCATTTTGGGCAATATGCCTTTAACTGACCATAGGAAATCTCTCGACTTGATAAGAATGAATTCTTCTCCACATTTCTGAGTATTAAATAAAATGACTTAGCGACTAACACCAACAGGCAAGGTTTTTAATCTCTTGCAAGGGCTGGGAGCAGAGGTTGGTGGTGGGTGCTGTTTCATCAATGGTTTTTTAGATGGAGCTTCTTCAGGGTTTGTTGTTTCCCGAAAAAAACTGCTTTAGTCAGTAATTCGTAAAAACCATTATAGATCTATGTGCATCTTAGGGGCAGCACGGTAGCATGGTGGTTAGCATAAATGCTTCACATCTCCAGGGTCCCAGGTTCGATTCCCGGCTGGGTCACTGTCTGTGCGGAGTCTGCACGTCCTCCCCGTGTGTGCGTGGGTTTCCTCCGGGTGCTCCGGTTTCCTCCCACAGTCCAAAGATGTGCGGGTTAGGTGGATTGGCCATGCTAAATTGCCCGTAGTGTCCTAAAATGTAAGGTTAAGGGGGGGTTGTTGGGTTACGGGTATAGGGTGGATACGTGGGTTTGAGTAGGGTGATCATTGCTCGGCACAACATCGAGGGCCGAAGGGCCTGTTCTGTGCTGTACTGTTCTGTTCTATATCTATCTCAGTACTTTATATGAAATAAAATGAAAATCGCTTATTGTCACGAGTAGGCTTCAATGAAGTTACTGTGAAAAGCCCCTAGTCGCCACATTCTGGCGCCTGTTCGGGAAGGCTGGTACGGGAATTGAACCGTGCTGCTGGCCTGCTTTAAAAGCCAGCGATTTAGCCTGGTGAGCTAAACCAGCCCCTAGCTAAACCAGCCCCTGAGGTTGTACTTCTGCTTCCGTCCAGATCTCATTTACTTCGTCATGTGACATTGCAGCATAGTTGTATCAGGTGATCCTGATGTTAACCCTTTCTTCTACAGGTGCCAAAAATAGCACTGCTGGCTGGCATGCCAGATCCCCGGCTCCATCCTGCACCCAGACCATCTTCCCACAGGCTGGGTGAGGACTGGACTGCAGGGGTTCAGAAGCCCGTGGGGAAATCCTGCCCATAATCTCTCACAGCAAGAAATTGAAGACCAGAAGTCCACTTCTACATCTTTCTAGTTGTATTATACGTTGGAATTTCAATTGGTGATGTTGACAATTCAAAGGACGTTAAATTGTCTTATTTTAGCAATCGCATTAACCCATTTAAAATTAAGGAATTAAATGGCCACCTTAAATAAAGAAACGATTAGTTACTGTTGGGAGATGAGTAATGCTGTAATAGAGGCAAGGCTCAACAACTACTTCGGAGGTGGAAGTTAGTGGAATTGTTTTCTTCTGTTTTGGCTTTTATCATTTTTGTACCTGGACAAAAAATTGAACATTCTTTTAAAATGGACTTCACCTTAAATTTAAAAAAAATCAAACCTTCAGCAGGCTGTGCTGTTGCTCTGACATCAATGATGACACATCTTTAGGGACTCGACTGTCGGCCAATAGACTGTTTCAAATTGCTGGGCCTTATCAATAGATCGCGTTGATTGTTCAAGCTTTTCTCTGAAATGTTCCTTACGCTGTGAGACTGTTTTTTGCCATAGCCCTATTCTCTCTCTCTTACCTGATAGGCTCTGTCTAAAGAACAAAGAACATACAGTGCAGAAGGAGGCCATTTGGCCCTTCGAGTCTGCACCGACCCACTTAAGTCCTCACTTCCACCCTATCCCCGTAACCCAATAAACCCTCTGAACCTTTTTTTTGGACACTATGGGCAATTTAGCATGGTCAATCCACCTAACCTGCACGTCTTTGGACTGTGGGAGGAAACCGGAGAACCCAGAGTAAACCCACGCAGAAACGGAGAGAACTTGCAGACTCCGCAGACAGTTCCCCAGCGGGGAATCGAGCCTGGGACCCTGGTGCTGTGAAGCCACAGAGCTAGCCACTTGTGCTACCGTGCTGCCCAACCTTCAAAACCTTTCTCTTTCTACAGTCAGATTGAATGGAATGAAGTGCAGTCCAGCAGCAGCTGAAGGCAGGGCCAGTTGTTTAAAGAACCTTCTTTAAAATCTTCTGAGGGAAACTCTGTTTTTCCTCAGTAAAGATAGGGGACAATCTTGTGGAGTTGGGAACAAATACGAATTCCAGGCCTGAGGCGGATCTTCTGAGTGAAGGCCTAGGTTAAGAAAAATGCAAGTACTCACCAGAGGGAAACCTATAGCCAGAGAGTACTGACTGAATGCTACTGCCAGGAGATCATCTCTAATCATACATTGATGGCATTGATCCTGAGGCATCCTGCGAGGACAGCTTGCTACAATGGCCTCAACATCCAAAGGATACTCATATTTCCTTTCATATTACTCCTCTTTATTTTACCTCTCCATCCCTGTGTGTGTGTCAGCCAGACCACTCCCATGGGTGCAAGTGAGCCAAGGGAGACAGTCTTTATTGCGATTGGCATTGATCACAACATCTGACTAGATTCTCAATATCCTTATCAATGCCTGGCCATCAAATATAACTTCTGGTGAGCATTTTCATTTTGGTCTGCCCTGGGTGAGCATTGTGTAATTCCTGCAGCAACGTTTCTCTTGCTGAGCCTGTCACCAATGCTCTAGATCTCCACAGTAACACGCCGTCCTCACAGCTCACGGCATCTTGAGTTGGTCTGACTTGTCAAAGTGCTATCCGTGAGGAATTTACACTCCACTTTAGATAGTACTGGGTCTCTCAGAGTCCAATTCTGAATTGGCTTCGACAACACTGGCAGCATATCCAAGAAGTTGAGGGCTGACAATATTTCTGGTGGTAATGAGGATGGTGGTATGCTTTGAGGCAGTGTAATGTGACTCAGGGCATTCGAGATTTGGGCACCTGGTCTGTGTTGGAGCATATAGTTGTGAGCTGCCAGAAGTAAAGTCCACCACTGGGCTTTGACTGATGCAATAGGAGGAATAGGATTGTTCTCGCACAACAACACTAACAGTGGCTTGTGACCAGCGATAATCATGAAGTAACGCCTGTATACATACTGGTGGAATTTTTAAATCCTACTAATGATGTCAAGGCCCTCTTTCTCAATTTAGGAGTATTTTCTCTAGGTACTGGTTAGATTTGTGATACAAAAGCGACGGGTCTTTCTACAGCGACTTCCATTCTATAAGATAACACTGCTCCAATGCCAAAGGGTGAAGCATTGCACGTTAGGATTATTGCTCTCTTTGGTTCTGTTATGTTTCTCTCTGGCTGCAAAGCGGAAATGTATGGAAGTCCCCACACTCTGGATTCTTTCTCTAGGATGGAGTACACTGTTTTGTTATGCTCTTGACGTCGCATAATCTGCTTCCTTGATGTGCACTCTGACAAAGGAAGGTTCAGACTTGGAGATAGTTTTAACACGTTTATTAAGCTGTTAACAATTCTTCTATAGCTACTCAGACTGACAAACCAGTCTGCTACAATCCACGTGGTGGGTGTGATGTTCAATCAACCCTGTGTCTGTACTCACTGAGTGTCTCCACTGGAAAGAGCAAAATCATGTGTGCTGTGTCCTTTTTATATGGGTTGGTGTAATGCCCTCCTGTGGTGGTGTCACCTCTGTGTGTATCATGAATGCCCATTGGTCGTGTCCTATCTTACTGACCTATTGGTTGACTGTCTGTGTGTCATGTCTCTGGTGCTCCCTCTAGTGTCTAGCTAGTCTACGTGTATTTACATTAACCCCTTGTGTATTTACAGTGGTGCATATCACCACATACACATCACGTGATGCCCTACCAGCAGGGAAGTATTCTCTGATACATAACAGGGTCAAAATGGACAGCTAGTCTGAAGATGGTAAAGCAAGTTTGACTTTCTCAAATGTTTCTTTCTGTGGCTCACTCCAATACCAACGTTGACTTCTTTAAAAGCAGACGTAACGGCATCAGTAATGTTGAGGGTCTTGGTATAAACTAGCTGTAGTAATTAACCATGCCCAAAATGTATTTAAGTTCTGACACGTTCCTTGGTACTGGTGCTTTCTTGATAGGTCTTACTTTGTATTCTCGAGGCTGTGGCCCCGAGGTGCCAAATTTAAATCCAAAATAATTGACTTCGTAGGCCTGAATGGTATGCTTTTCCCTCTTAAGTCACACCCCCACCTCTTTGAATCTCATAAGCACCTCTTTGAGTTTGCCAACTGCACTTCTTGAGAAACTCTTGTGACTAAAACATCATCGAGATATACCATTACATTGGATATATCTTGCAATAAACTTTCCATGGTGCGTTGAAAGACAGCGCATACTGAAGACACACCATAGGGTAACCGGGTGTATTGAAACAACTCCTTGTGGGTGTTAATCATTACAAATTTCATTGAGTTCTAATCCAATTATTAATATGCATGGTTCATGTCTAGTTTTGTATAGGTTCGGCCTCCCATTAGCTTCACATGAAGATCCTCAATCTTTGGATTCGGAAAGCTGTCCACTTTGGCTGCCTGATTGACAGTCCGTTTGTGGTCTTCACAAATGCCGACTGTTCTGGATGATTGCAGTACCGTTACAATGGGAGCAGCCCATTCAGAAAACTGTACTGGCCTTATGGCTCCTGATTTTTCCAATCATTTAAATTCTGCCTCAACTTTTTAATGTAAGGTGTATGGCACTGGATGAGCTCTATGAAACTTGGGGGTAGCATCTGAATTTATATAGATTTTAGCCTTGAAGCCCCAAATTCTGCCGAATTCATTTTGAAAGACTTCAGGGTCCTTTTTTAAACTTCTTGCAAACTGCCATCAGTTATACTGAAGGTCTCTAGCCAATTCAATTTTATTTGACCTAACCAGTTTAATCCCATGAGACTAGGTGCCTGGCCTTTTGTGACGGTGATTGGTGGTTGAGCAGACTGGTGCTGATATGTCACTGGCGCGGATGTAGTTCCCAAACATTTTGGGGTTTCCCCTGTATATGTGGCCAATTTTGCTGTGTATGACATTACTTTTGGGGTTGAACTCTGTCTTGAAGGTATTTGAATGTCTGCTCCCCTGAGATGGTAGCAAAAGTACCGGTATCCACTTCCATGTTTAATGGCCACCCATTTACTATTACGATAGGAGCTGGTTTACTCATTTTGACATTATTCCTCTTCTGCATAATGTTCTTGATTATGCACATGAGTTCAGGCTCTTCTTTTGTTCAAACCAGGTGGATTCTGTTTGGCTCGGCACTTCATTCAAATGTGGTCTCTCTGATTGCACCCAAAACAGATAGCATCCCGGAATTTATACTTTTAATGGGGGCGATCTCTCCTGCACCTATAGCATTCAACAGAATTTCTGGGTGGTTGACCTGTTTTTTCTCTTTTTTTGGCCTCTGCCTTGCTCAGTGATTGTCTGCTCTATTATCTCTTCTGTGCACTCAATTCTGTCCTCTCAAATTGCAAATGTTTTGCACATAGCTAATTCACCTTGCCTGTTTGCAAACACTGACTCACAAGCAGCTTTCTCCGCACTCTCAATCACCTGAGCTATTTCCGTGGCTTTCTCTAGGGAAATCTTATTCTCTGCGAGCAGATGTTTCTGCATGTTTATGTTATTCGTGCTGCAAATCAATCTGTCTTGCAGCATGTCGTTCAGTGATGATCCAAACATGCATGGCTCCACCAATTTCCTTAGCCTTACCATATATGTCACAATCATCCACCCCTCGGTCCCTTACAGTATAGTTAAACTTAAAACGCTGCATGATGATGGATGGTCTATGGTTATAATGATCCTCTGCCAATGTTACAAGGTGGTCAAAAGTATCCAGAGTTTCTGGGGATGTAACATTTTGAATGAGATTGTATGCCTGGAATCCATATACTGTAATTAGCAGCAAAGAAATAGCTCCTTTCTTGTAGGAGATGGCCATTGCCTGGCACTTGTGTGGTGTGAATATAACTTGCCACTTGTCAGCCCAAGCCTGAATATTGTCCAGGTCTTGCTGCGTTTGGATATCAACTGCTTCATTATCTGAGGAGTTGCGAATAGTGCTGAACATTGTGCAGTCATCAGCAAACATCCCCACTTCTGACCTTATGATGGAAGGGAGGTCATTGATGAAGCAGCTGTAGATGGATGGGCTTAGAACACTACCCTGAGGAACTCCTGCAGTGATGTCCCAAGACTTAGGTGACTGACCTCCAACAACCAGAGCCATTTTCCATTGTGCGAGATATGACTCCAGCCAGTGGAGAGTTTTCCCACTGATTCTCATTGACTTAATTTTGCTAGGGTTCTTTGATGCCATACTCGATCAAATGCTGCCTTGATGTCAAGGGCAGTCACTCTGACCTCACCTCAAGCATTCAGCTCTTTTGTCCATGTTTGAACCAAGGCTGTAATGATGTCAGGAGCTGAGTGACCCTGGTGGAACCCAAATTTAGCGCCTGTGAGCAGGTTATTGCTGAGTAAGTGCCACTTGATAGCACTGTTGATGACTCCTTTCATCAGCTTGCTATTGTGGGAGAGTAGACTGATAGGGCAGTAACTGGCTGGACTGGATTTGCCCTGCTGTTTGTGTGCAGGACATACCTGGGCAATCTTCCACATTGCTGGGTAGATGCCAGCATTGCAGCTGTACTGGAACAGCTTGGCTAGAGGTTAGATAAGTTCTGTAGCACATGTCTTCAGTACTATTGCCAGAATATTGTCGGGGCCCATAGCCTTTGCAATATCCAGTGCCATCAGCCATTTTTTACTATCACAAAGCGTGAATCGTAATGGCTGAAGATCTGCAATGCTGGGGACCTCCGGAGGAGACTGAGATGGATCATCCACTCTGCACCTCTGGCTGAAGATTGTTGCAAATGCCTCAGCCTTGTCTTTAGCACATATGTGCTGGGCTCCTCCATCATTGAGGATGGGGATATTAGTGGAGCCTTCCCTCCAATTAGTTGTTTACTTGTCCACCACCATTCATGGTTGGATGTGACAGTACTGCAGAGTTTAGATCTGATGCATTCATTGTAGAATTGCTTAGCTCTGTCTATTACTTGCTGCTTATGCTGTTTGGCACACAAGTAGTCCTCTGTTGTAGCTTCACCAGATTGATACTTCCTTATTCGATATGTTGCTCCTGGCATGTTCTCCTGCAGTTTTCATTGAACCACTGTTGATCCCCTAGCTTGGTGATAATGGGAGAGTGGGGGTTATGCCGAGCCATGAGGTTGCAGATTGTGGTTGAATACATTCTGCTGCTGCTGATGGCCCACAGCGCCTCATGGTTGCTCCGCCTTGAGTTGCTAGATCTGTTCAAAGTCTATCCCATTTAGCACAGCAGTAGTGCCACATAAGATGATGGATGGTATCCTCAATGTGAAGATGGGACTTTGTCTCCACAAGGACTGTGCGGTGGTCACTTCTCCCGATGCTATCATGGACAGATGTATCTACAGCAGGCAGATTGGTGAGGATGAGGTCAAGTATGTTTTTCCCTCTCGTTGGTTTCCTTACCACCTGTTGCAGTCCCAGGTGTCATGTGAGAGTATCTTTAAGAAATGGGTGTTTATAAATGGGTGTGTATATAAATATCTATAGTGAGAGTAGCTTTAAGAAATGGGTGTTTATTATTGCAGTAATGTCAGAGAGTGGGTGGAGTAGGGCTGTTTGTCAGCTTTTTACTTTTGTTTTAGGCTGCTTGCTGCAGGGTGAGTTTTAGTTTTGTTTTCAGAGCTGGATAGATGCAGTCACAGCCAGAAGGTGTATGAATCTTTCTCTGTATTCTAAAGACTGTAAATCGATCCTTTGATGAGTTAAAACTAATAACTACTCTTAGTAGTGACTTTAACCTGATGTGCTTCTGTTTAAAGATTTTTAAAGTCTTCTGGATGTTAAAAGGACAGCTTAAGGGTAATGTAGTGTTGTATTCTTTGGGGGTTATATTTGAATTAATGGTTGCTAAGATGTTCACTGTATGTTTTAAAAAGGTTAACTTGAGTTCATAGAATAAACATTATTTTGCTTTAAAAAATATTTTTCCATTTCTGCTGTACCACACCTGTAGAGTGGGCCATGTGCTCCCCATACCACAATCTATTAAAAGTTGTGGGTCAGGTGAACTCCATAATACACTTTGGAGTTCTCAAAACCCTGGCCCATAACACAGTCTAGCAGCTATGTCCTTCAGGACCCGGTCAGCTTGGTCTATGGTGGTACTACCAAACCACTCTTGGTGATGGACATTGATTTGCCCCACCCAGAGTATGTTCTGTGCCCTGGCCATCCTCAGTTCTTCCTCCAAGCGGTGTTCAAAATGGAGGAATACTGATTCATCAACTGATGGTGGCTGGTACGTGGTAATCAGCAGGAGGTTTTCTTGCCCATGTTTATCCTTAAGCCACGAGACTTTGTGGGGTCAAGAGTCAATATTGACGTCTTCCAGAGCAATTTCCTCCATTTCACTGTGCCGTCGTCTCTGCTGGGTCTGTCCTACTGGTGAGACAGGACATACCCAGGAATGGTGATAGTGGTGTCTGAGACATTAACTGTAAGGTATGATTCTGTGAAGATGATTATGTCAGGCTGTTGCTTGACTAGTCTGTGAGACAACTCTCCCAACTTTGGCACAAGCCCACAGATATTAGTAAAGAAGACTTTGTAAGGTCGGCAGGGCTGGATTTCTTCAGGTTGCCCTTGGAGAAACCCATTGCTGTTTCCCAGAGGCTGCTTTGTTAAATTTATTATCAGGACCTGATTGTGCCATACGCCTTTGTTGAAAATGAGCCACGGAGCTTTGGAACTGGAGTCTTGCTGCCTGCTCGGTGAAAAGTTAAAATTTCTGGAGGTCACCTCCAGGTGGCTCCAAGACAGGTAAGTAACCTGGATAATTTTCCATCTGCACGCTGGGTGTGGTTGAATCAGCACCAAGTTGAACAGAACTGAACACAGTTGATTCTAAAAGCTCAATATCATTATACAGTATTATACTATTCAAATAAAATATGTCCCAATATTCAATTTATTTAAATTCTCTTCAACAATGTCTAGGGTTGATGGTGACATTTCTATTAATACTTTCTAAGTTTCAGTGTTATTCCAGCTCTAGTCATTGTTTACTTTCAACACATTATTTTTATGAAAGTGTACTGCTTCACATTTCTGTGTATTAAATTATATTTATCATTCTCTGGAAATCTTTAACTGCACAATTTGACTCTATTGTATTCTCTACATCATTACAAACGTTTGACAAAATTACATTGCCTTTCACTATGCCTATTTATTATTGGAAATTGGGCACAGCAGGTAAAAACTCTGAGCCTTGTGCAGGTATATTCAACACCTTTGTGGCATGGCAGCACAATGGTTAGCACAGTTTCTTCACAGCTCCATGGTCCCAGGTTTGATTCCCGGCTTGGTCACTGTCTATGAAGAGTCCGCATATTCTCCCCGTGTGTGCGTGGGTTTCCTCCCACAATCCAAAGATGGATTGGCCATGCTAAATTGCCCTTAGTGTACAAAAAAGGTCAGGTGGGGTTACTGGGATAGGGTGGAGGTGTGGGCTTAGGTAGGGTGCTCTTTACAAGGGTCGGTGCAGACTCGATGGGCTCGACGCAAAGTAGCTGAAGAGGAAAATGGTTATAAAAGATCAAGACAGGGTTTCCAACTTCCCTGAATCTGTGTTGGGGCCCCTGGTCCAGATAATGGATGGAAGCAGGGAGATCCTGTTATTCCCTGAGGGACAGAAAGTCCTCCAGGCAGTACAATCATTCCAGTGGCAAACGATTGCAGAAGAGGTCAATGCCAGCGCTTGGCCCCCTATGATATGCTTGCAATACTGAAACACCTTCAGTGCTGCATTGGAAGCTCATTGTGGTTTAGTTTGACTGAGGTTTCTAGAGTGTCACATCACCCATGTATTCTGTTCCAAAGCTAAGTCAGGGGAGAGCAGATGTACAATCAAGGGATTGGCTCCAAGGGTAATATTTTCAAGAATAACAGCATATCTGTCCCTGCCACCCACTCTGTCACTCCCCTTGTTGGTGCCACAAGCCATTTTGTTTATGGAGGCTGGAAACGCAGATGTTTATGTCCAGAATATCTGGAAATGAGAGGGAATCTGATGCTATATGTTCATGAATGTTTCAATATGTGGCTTCTTAAACTAAGAAGAATGCATGGTGAACAATGATCCTAATATTCTCTGGGCATCCAGCATGGAAAAATCCTGTGGAAACTTATTCTCAAGAACCCGGATTTCTGATTCCTCTGTCTCTTCTGCACCTGGATTCCCATTTTCTGTTCTTCCCGAATCACAATGTTGTGATGGGCACAATAAGAAACAAGAATGTGAGAGACCCACTCAGAATCTGCCTTACCACATCAATCAAAATCCGACCGTCAAAAGCCAATCCTCCCAATGCTAGTTGGTGAACTTGTCTCATTGCAGTGATGTTCTGCTGGTGAGTTTAAGATATGAACCATGAAAGCAAAGGGTATGGCTTGTCTCATTGTCCTGCCATTCCACTGTCTTCCCTGAATTCTCTCAGGAGAAAAGTGTTCCGACCATTGCCTGCAAACTTGGCATTGACTTAGGTCAGGGTTTTTCGAAGTGTGGGTCGCGACCCACGGGTGGGTCACAGCGGGTGTCAGAAGGGTCGTGGAATTAAGGGTTGCGGTGTTTGTGCGTCACCCGATTTCCGGGTCCTTATTGTTTCATGTCAGAGGATCACTCTGCTCTCCTGCTCAGGCCTCGAGAAACTCTGAGGTAAAGTTTTAGTTGAAGGATTTTGTTTTCTAAATACCTCCCTCACTTTCCTCGTGGTTAAGCAGGAACTCTAACTGCAGTTGACAGCTATATTTGAAAAGTCAATGTGACAGGAATTTGGGTTTGAATCCAGTCACACGTCCACCCTCTCATTTTGTCATAAATGATCCCATGGCGCTGTGCTGAAGACACATGAGCAGTGAGGTTATCGCCCCGAGCACTGACTGATATTTATCGGGGAATTACAGCTTGGATACGATATTTCAATTCTTAGCATTTACTGGGAGCTGAGCTGTATGTGTGGACTTCTAGTTCAGGACCAGAGATTGTCATTAGTGAGAGAATAATGGTCTCCACAAAAGGATGACACCTCGTTTCTGTTCCCTCCAGATTTAGTTTTTATTTCTGAAGAGGGGGTAGAAGAATTAACTTCAAAAGGCACCATGTGCAGATTGTGTGAGAATTTGAAAATCTGTTCATTCCAGGATTAGGAAGGTTGGAATGTAGGAACAGGAATAAATTATTCTTCCTCATGTCTGCTCTGCCATTTAATGAGATCATGGTCTGTATTTTAACTCCCATCTACTTACCTTCGTTTTATAATCCTTAAAACACTTAAGGAAACACTTCAAAAATTTCAGTTTTGAAATTTCCTGGTAACCCCCAGCTTTAACATTTGTTTGTGGGAAGGAGTTCAATGTTTCCACCATAAAATGACAGGTGGTTAGGAACCTAAGCAGAGTAAGGCCAAGAGAAACAAGGACAGTAGGAAAAGAAAGAACAGTTAGATGCAAAAACAGGGTTATCAAGGGCAAGAGGCAAATAGGGCAACAGATGATTAAAAATGGCAAGCCTAAAGGCTTTGTATCTTAATGCACTAAGCATTTGGAATAAGTTGAGCCCCGATGGGTTGGCAGACATGGATCCTGAACGTTCACCAGCTGTAAAAAGTGGTGCCCATAAAAAAATCTTTAATAAATACTGTCTTAGGTAATACGTTGTAACTCATTAGACAATTAAACCCTACCACGCTAGGTAAGGATGGCAGAATTCCTTCCCCAAATGACATTAGGGAATCAGATGGGTTTTTACGACAATCGACATTGGTTTCGTGGTCATCATTAGACTTTTAATTCCAAGCATTTATTGGATTCAATTTCCACCATCTGCTGTAACGGGATTCGAACCCCGGTCCCCAGTGTATTACCCCGGGTCTCTGGAACATCAGTCCAGTGACAATACCACTGGACAGGGAAGAGCAGAATTACAGATTGTAGAATGTCATGTAGCAACTTGATATTTTGCTCAGAGACTTCATCATTCTTATGTCCCTTTACCTTATGAAATACTTCAACCATCCCAGTGTACACAAAATTGGTTCTTGGGTTAGTATTATAGGCTTCCATGAATGATTCTAGAAAATATTCATTGAATCACAAGCAGTTCGTTTGCCCAGAAAATCCTGCCACAAACTACACTCCAATGCTGCTTCAAACTTGGTCAATAGGAGATACACTCTAGTGAAACAAGCTGAATGTAAAAGCTCCCTCTCCATAGATCGAGCATTTAGCCAGAGTAGGTCTCTGCTTTTTCTAACCAAACAGAAAGTGATAAAATCATTCTGACAAATGACAGGTGAGCTCAATTGGGAGAACTCTTGTATTTGAACCCATGGCTTTCTGGTTGGCAGACAGACTTTCTACTGCCTACATATTAGTTCCACTGGTTAGTAGTGGTGGGCTCAAGCTCCAACCAAGAAAGTGCGCACAGTCTATGCTAAAACACAGTCCCAAGAACGCTGCATTGTCTGAGGAGCTGTCCTTCAGGTGAGAAGTTAAATTAGAGCCCCTAGTCTTTTCTAGTGGTTCAGGTTCATGCTAAAGATTCCATTTCATTGTTTGAAGAAGGAAAGGGAATTATTCTGTTCTGTTCTCCGACCAGCTGCTTCTTCAAATAACCCCGCCAAAAAATAGATTCCCGGCGACTGGTTATCCGTTTCATTGTTTCCTGTGGGACACTGCTGTGTTTGCCATTTCAATGACAATTACCCCAGTTCAAAGTAAATACAATATAATGCTTTGAGACATTTCAGAAAAATATGGCAAGCTGCTATATAAATGCACATCTTTTTTTCTGTGCTCTCTGGTATTCATGTTTCTACAGCAGTGATGGACTGCCACGAGAGAGCAACTAGTGATAATTTAAAAATTTAATTTTGACTGTTCTTGAACTCTAAATAATCTGAAATTCATTCGTGACTTTTTTGTTTCTATTAATCTAACACTTCAGTGAATTTCATTGATGTAGCTGATATATTACTGCTGCTATTGATCACAATGACAGACAGTGATGCTCAAACTGATAGTCACGGAGCAGCTTTCGCGTGACTGCTTTTAGAATTCTCCAAAAATAATACAATATATCCTCAATATTTCTGACATTGTTTCATCTTGATTACTTGGTTATAAAAATAATTTAATTACTGCGATCGTTTAATCCTTCTTAATCACGCTGAAATCTGAGAGGCTGCTTCATTTCAAATGAATGAAGGTGACCTAAACATTCTCGCTTCAGTTTTAGTGTTTACTACAGGTGAAATATAAAGAGATGCTGTAACTTTGGAGTGGCACATATGTGATGCCAAACTTAAGATGCACCGCTGATAATATTAATAGAACACCAATGTGATTTATCTCATCTGGAAATTTAAAAATGGATGCAAAGGCTCAGAGGAATGAGCTGCAAGCATGGAAAAGGCCAAGTGCTGCAATACTAGATCATACAAATGGAGAACTGGCATTTAGTGTTGCTGACTGTGAAGAACGGAAGCCAGGAAAACTCAAAATGTCAGGTGCACAAAGTAATGCGTCTGTGCTTGGTATGAGACTAGCAGAAGGGGCCTTCATGGTCCAGTTGACAATTGCGAATCAACTGCAGCAAAAAAAAAAACAGCAAAAGGAATGGGTATTTAAAATGAGATGCAACTTCCAGCAGAACGGAAAGCACTTAAAGCAAACCCTTTGGTGTCATGAGTCATCGGCGTGTAAATATATAGTATGATTCACAAGGCTCACAACTTGATATGTTTGTGACACAGGGTGCTTCAGTGGCCCAAACATGCTTTTAATGGAACTTGTTTGTCTAGTTAGAGGGGTGAGAGGTGATAAGCAGGTGGTCTATATCCAGTTGTGAAAAGCATCGTCCATTTTGAAGAAGCGGATAATGTAATTAAATTGGCTGTCAGGCAGCCATTATTCAGACTTACATTCTAAGACTGTCATTTTAACAGTAATAGCCACTAAATTCCAGGAATTGACTCTGAATTCAGGCTGGCAGCATGTGCATTGTAATAAATGTATCTACTAATTGCTGTAGTGATTAATTAGGCCGTTGTCACACATTCTAATATAGAACTCTGGTTTTAGACACTAGAGACAAGTGACTGTTTTGTTTTAAGATGCATTTTTTAAACCAGTGATCAACTGGATGAATAAAACACAAAATAACAGAGAAAAACACAACAAAAATTAATCTTGTCAAACGAGGCATAAAACCTCATTGCAATATGTTTTGACAAAAAGAAGTTCTGATTTTTAAGACACAACATTGGGAGCCCTGATTTTTAAGACACAACGTTGGAAACATAGAGTCTTGCTCTAGGTTGTCAAACTTGTGAAATTAGGTGCTACGTTATCTGCCTATTTCACAACAGGACAGATTTAGTGACTGCTGAGGAGGTTAGAGATCAGAAGGGTAAGAGGTGACTTGACTGAACCCTTTAAGATCCCTGAGGGTATTGACTGGGTGGATGTGGAGAGGATGCTTCATCTGGTCAGAGAATTTAGAACTAGGAGTCACTTAGTCTCGGAAATTCTCTTCCTCAGAAGGCAGTGGGAGCAGAGCCTTTGAATATTTTTAAGGCAGAGCTAGTTAGATTCTTGCCCACCCCAGTCCAATGTCGGCATCTCCACATCACAGTTAGATTCTTGATTAACAAGGGGTGAAAGATAATCGGGGGTAGTCAGGAATGTGGGCTTGCGGTCACAATCAGGTGAGCCATGATCTTATTGAATGGTGAAGCGGGTTCTAAGGGCCGAGTGGCTTGCTCCTGGTCCTAATTTGTATGTATGTACGTATACAGGGCCGGCTCAAGGCACCGGCAACTCGGGCTGTTGCCCGGGGCGCCATGTGCTAGGGGGCGCCAGACTCGGGTCCCGCGCATGCGCAGTTGGGCCGGCGCCAACCAGCGCATGCGCGGTGGCCGCACTCCCCCAGGGTGGCCGCACTCCCCCCCCCCCCCCCCCCCCCCCCCCCCCCCCCCCCCCGGTCCGTCCCCTCGGTCCGCCCCCCCCGCTCGGTCCGCTCGCCCGCTCGGTCCGCTCCCCCCCCCACCGGGTCCGCCCGCCCCGCCCTCCCCTCAGGTCCGCCCCCCCTCGGGTCCACCCCGCCCCCCCCCGCCCCGCCCCGCCCCGCCCCGCCCCGCCCCGCCCCCCCCCTCGGGTCCGCCCCGCCCCCCCCCCTCGGGTCCGCCCCCCCCCTCGGGTCCGCCCCCCCCGGGTCCGCCCCCCTCTCGGCCCCGCCCCCCGCTCGGCCCGCCCCCCCTCGGCCCCGCCCCCCTCTAGGCCCCCCCCCCCCCCAAGGGCGCCGAAGTTCAGCTTGCCCGGGGCGCCAGCAACCCTAGGGCTGGCACTATACGTATATAGGCTACACTATTGTGAAGTGCAAGCCTCATTCACATGAAACAGTTATTCAAATCAAGCCCAGCATTAAATGTCTTTATTTTCACCTGCACTTTGACTACACTGTTCAGTTTGCCCATATAAAATGGGTGCATGGCTGATCATTAGGCCATACCAGTTTCAGTGTCCCTATAAAGCGAGGTGATTAGTTAGTTATTTGAGCCTAAAAACTGTTTATTTTGTGACTTTAACAGTTCAAGACGTGTCCATCTTGTATTTGAATTTTTAAACAACTGGCTTATGATGCAGAACAAGGCCAGTAATGCGTACCAGCCTCCCCAAACAGGCGCCGGAACAGTAACTTAATTGAAGCCTACTTGTGACAATAAGCGCTTATTATTATTATTACTTGTAACTGTCCTTTGTCACTTTTGAAAAAAATACTTTGTTTGGATCGAGATATTTTTCATTGCTGCTGCTTTGTAATTTGCACCAAAGAAAATGGTGGGACCGGGAATCCTTTTACGCTTTTCCATTCTGCTTCATGAAGCAGGTGAAGAGTAAATTTGTTAAGCAGTCACCTCATGCATGCGCAAAGGCATTGAAAGGGTATTCTTGGGCAGCATTAGTCATCTCTGACGAATCGCACCAGAGACTGCCTTAGGAGACTTGTCTTCAGCTTTGCCTTGCTAAAAAGGCTGCGACAGAGGTACGGAGCAGAATTTTCAATTACCATTGTGGGCAGAACCAGAGAGGATGGAGTCAGAAAATTGGCTTTGGACAGCAGCATGCCAGTTTGCCAGCATGTTTCCACATCCGGCCTATTTTAGCAAAGACAGGTTCAAGGGGGTTACAGCTACCTACCTACAATTAACGAGTAGCCTTTTAAGGCACTTAGAAGGCCATTTGAGGCCAATGCAATGAGGCCAAATGGTGGCAGAAGCCCAGCTAATGGTAGGAAATGGTTTCCTGGGAGGGCAATGATCCAGCAGTGTTTTAAACCACACTGCTCATACCGGATAGATTGAGATGACCACAGCTGCTGCTGTAGGCTGCCTGGTGGAGGGACTCTACTTCCACAGTAGCAGTCTTGCAGCTCTGGCCAGTTCTACTTTAACTTTTCAAAAAGCCTTTACAACAGTGCAGGATGGAGTGGCCCACTCTCACCGATGTACATCAGCAACTCCCACCTCTCCGGTTGAGTTGGCCAATTGTTCTAGGCTGCATTCATTTACCCTCCAGTCTCTGGATCCTGCCTACCTCAATTGCATGGTGGGAATGCTCCCTAACGACTAATTTGCCAATATGTAAGAAAAACCTGCTCCAGGATCTGGAAATATGCCTAATGGGCAGGTCTCGTCCACAGAACTAAAATCTGGCCCATCATCTTTGTTCCAGGCACAGACAACTCCAACAGAGGGGACAGCTCTTTGCTCGCTCTAAAGGTCATCAGTGCCTTCAACTTCTATGGTCCCGGATTCTGCCAGATTACTGTAGGGGACATCCATTAACTTGACTAATTTGTGATACATAAAATGAGTGACAAAATACTAGGACCTATTTCCCCAGCTCTGATCCTAAATAGCACCTGAAAAATATGTAAAAATCCTTGTCCCAATTTTACTTTTGCATGGCACACAAACTTCTTCTATCATCTATCTGATGCCTATACCCGACGGTGCCTGAAGAGGGTGCAACAATATAAATTACATGCAAATGAGTACTATCAGACATCTCTGCACACAGATTGTCCCTATGAAAACTGACCTTACTTGTTATGCCGGCATTCAGCTAGTAGTTATGTCAGACGGAAAGCTTGTTCGGCTCTAGTAAGTGCTAAGATTTGGTAAAAATGCTTTCAAATGCATTTTGTTGCATCTGAATGTGTCAGGAGAGACTGCAAGACTGCTTCTTGCATTGAGAAAAGCTTTTTAATTTAGCCGAAAGCTCCCCAAAAGAAAAAAAAAGATAAACCATCTGGAATAATTCTTCTTCTGCTTCTCGGGCAGTTCCTCAGGATTGAGGATGACATGCTTCGATAGATTCTGAAATGTCTGGTAAGTCCAATGCACAGTCTGATGGTTGAAGTGTCGGGTCGATGAGGTGTTTGGAAGTTTGAGCACTTCTTCTGAAGCCTTGCCTTTACTTCTACATGTTCCTGATGAAGTGCCTCAATGTGTTTGGTGCCTTGCCGAATGACCTTCTCCATTTTCGTCAGTCCCAAGCCAGGATCACCCATGAATCAGAAGGTATCTTTTACCTCTTCAGGGATACCCTGAGGATATCCCTAAACATTTTTTGCTGTCTTCCTAGAGGTCTCCTGCCACGATCAAGTTCCGAGTAAAGTAGCTGCTTTGGGAGTCTGGTGTCAAGCATACAATCAATACGAACCATCCAAGTGGTGCTGATTCTGAGTGATTAATGCCTCGAAGCTGGACAAGTTGGCTTGGGAGAAGATTCTGCTGTTGGAATGCCTTTCTTGCCACCTAATTTAGAGGATCTTTGAAGGCACCCGAAGTGGTATCCCTCCAGTGCTTTGACATACTTATGTATGTCATATAGGTCTCTGAAACATGTGGGAATGCAGGATTACGGCTACTCGGTAAACCATGACCTTTGTCTAATGTTTGAGATCCTTGTTCTCAAATCCTCCTATGCTCAATCAGCCAAAAGCTGAGCCGGCAGATCGGAGGCGATGATAAATTTCATGATTGGTGTCTGCATTTGTCGAGAGGAGGATCCCGAGATACGGAAAATAGCCCACATTTTCCAGGATCTCGCCATTCATCTTCATCGATGGGGGCATACTTTTTTGCTGTTGCACTGGTTGGAGAGGCACCTTCATGTTCCGGGTGTTTATTCTCATATGCTTTGGAAAAGTAGTGAAGAATGACCTGGAGCTCAATTTCTGAGTGGGCGCGCACACAAACACAATTTGGATTCTGAAGCACCATGACTGAGATGGCGTGGTTTGGATGGAAGGTGGTTTAGGTTGATCAGCGTCCCATCTGTTGTGTCGATCACCTCCAAGCTTGTGGGTAATTTTCTGGAAATGAAGTGCAATATTGCAATGCCACAGCCTTGTTTGAACCCAGTTTTCACTGTGGTAAAAGATTATGGTGGTTCCATTGGCGAGAATCATGGCTTGCACGTCACTGTGGAGTAGGTGGAAGATTATGACGAATTTCTGAGGTGAGACAAGGAGGAGGCTTTTCCATAAGCCTTCGCAGTTTGCACAAATCAAAAGCTTTCATGAGGATTATTTTATATATGGCAGACTTGGAGGAAGAGGATGAAGAGACTGAGATGGAAGATATTACCTAATTAGGAATGTGGCTGCAGATTTTTTTTTATAAGCTGATCAACAGTTCCATAAAAATACCTTTGGAAATTTTTATTCATTCTGGGATTTAAGCATCTCTGGTTAGGTCCAGCATTGATTGTCTATCACTAATTGCCCTTGATAAGGTGGTTGTCAGATACCTTCTTTAAACACTGCAGTCCTTGTAGTAAAAGTACTCCAACAGTGTATAGTTAGATAGGAAGCTTCTGATTTTTGCTCCCGTGATGAAGAGGAAAGGAGCAATCATTCCAAGTCAGGTTGGTGTGGAGGGGAGATTGCAGATTCTGGTGCTCCACGCTCTTATGACCTGTTCCTTGTAGGTAGTAGAGATCATAGGTTTGGACGGTACTGTTGAAGAAGTCTTAACAAGTTGTTGCAGTGCATCATATAGATGCTCCATATTGCTGGCCTAATGAAAGAGGGAGTTAAGGTAGTGGATGGTGTACCAATGAAGCAGGTTGCTGTGTCCTGGATTGTGCCAAGCTTCTTGAATGTTGATTGAGGTGCACCCATCTAGGTAAGTGGAGAGTAATCGTCATATTCCTAACTTGTGTCGTCGGTGAAGGAAAGGCTTCGAGGAACTACTTGCCGAAGCATTCCTGGTCTCTGACCTGCTCTTGTAGTCACAATATTGAGGTGTCTGGTTCAGTGAAACTCTGAGGAATTGCAAATGGAACTGTTTTCAGTTGTGCAATCGTCAGTAAAGATCTCACTCCTGATCTTCTAATAGAAGAAAGGTCATTGATGAAGCAGCTTAAAATGGATGGGTCTAGGGAACTATCTGATGAACTGCTTCAGTGATGTCCTGGGATTGAGATGATTGATTTCCAATAATCACAACCATTTTCTGCTTTGTTAGGTATGACTCCCACAGTGGCCAGTTTTTCATTTGATTCCCCCAATGACTTCAATTTTGTTGGGGTTTCTTGGTGGCAAACATGGCCAAAGGCGGTCTTGTTGTCAAGAGCAGTCACTCCCACCTCACCTCTGGAACAAGGCCTTCATGAGACCAAGAGCTGCGTGATCCTGATGGAACCTAAACTCAGCATTGATTAGTAGGTGAAGTAGCCATTGTTTGCCAGTTAGGCCCTCAAAACTTCCTAAGCAGCCCTGAGTAGGATTACCTTATATTAGAGATATAATATAGTTATCATTAAAAGGAAATTTTATAAGAATTGAAGGATTTTATCCACTCTGGTCACAACCAAATCACTTTAAACTTCTGGTCAAACAAAATTACAAGTAAATTGCAACTTTTATTTCAGAATAGATAATAATCATGCTTTAAAAATACACCATATATATTTGGACACACATTGAGTTATCCAGGGTTAGCTTAAATAATTCCATGCCTTAATGTCCAGACATCAGAATCACTCCATCATACTTGCACAGCAAATGTGGCCAACTGTACATTGATGGCAGTGGACATGTTACACGTGCAGAAACTATGGTGGTGAGCACTCACGTGTATTCAATGGCAGTGTACATTGTTGCCCTGGCAGGAGAAATATATTCAATCTAATTGCAGTTCAAATAAGGCTGCATCTGGTCACGTGCCACAATGCAAACATTTTCCTTCTCTTTCCTTTTGTGATGACTGAAGGATCCATCATCTGTAGTGGAGATGAGTTCAGGATGTAGAGCAGGCCAATTGGCAAAATAGAGTGTGTAAAATGGGCGCAGAGGATCAAAGCATGTAACAGCAGCAAGGCAGGTTGAGCTTGTAGAATCCAACAGAAGAGACGCAGGATTACACGGTAGGATAGGAATGAACAAAGGTTTATTATGGTGCACACAAAATCACAAAACTACGACTCTTCTCCCCGAAGGGCCACCCTCCCTGATCTGCACCAAGTCAGGGTTTTTATGCTGAGAGATCCCCCCTGTTAAGGTAAAACCCCGCCCCCAATTACCAGCGGTGTTCATACTCTGAGGTGAAAGGGGGGAAACATATAGAGCACAGTCCTTGGCCCCCCAAGGAGGTGGTAATACTTCTCCCCCACCACCCCAAGTCTGGAGAAACGTCCATGTCCTCTGGCTGAGGCCCTCTTGTTTGCTTGGAGAATGGATGATGGTCTGGCATTGGCGGTACAGGCCTGGGAGGTATGTAACGCACCACAGACTGTCATTTTTGAGTGGAACGTTGAGGCAGGAGTTGAGCGGCCGGTAAAGGCGCCTATGCCGAAGGCAGCTGGATGACTATGTCTGGTTGGCCTGTGTCCTTGTTGGACTTAGTGTCGGAGTTTTCCGAGGAGGTGGTGGGCATCTCAGTCTCCCGGATCACGACAGGCAGAGATTAGAGTGATCAGTGTGGCGTTCCGGGCAATGCTCGAGTGGCTGATCTAGGCAGTGATGGAGACCGCGGGCAGGCCCAGACTGGTGCATCCTGCGCCTGGTGGCAGATGTGGACCGAGTGGTGGCTGATTTCATTCCATGTGACCGGACCAAATAGGAAACCAGACCAGTTGCTCGGAGCACTGTGCATGGGATCCATGTGGCACAGTGCCGAAATTCTGAACGTATAGAGCGTCTTTTGGCTTGAAGCCACGCAGCTGCAAGGGTCGACCAGTGTCTGTCAAGGAGCAATCCTGTCACTGGCATATCACAGCACCCGTGTCTGGAATGACGAGGGTGAGGCGAGTCCTGAGCCTACACCTTTTCACTCCGCCGGTGCCATTCCCTAGTGGCAATGAGGGGGCGCCCAGTAACTGAAAAGAAAACGTGCCAGTCGCGTCTCCCAAGATCCGGTGGTCAGTTTCCTTATGGCCGTTTTGAAGGTTTGGAACGCCCATTCGACCAATCTGTTTGAGGCCGGGTGACATGGGGCAGTCCGCACGTGTCGAATTATGTTCAAGGATGTGAACAACTCACTCAAACTCCCTGCTGGTGAACGTGGCGCTGTTATTGGATACCAACACTTCGGAAATTCCATGGGTACTGAACGTGTGCCGCAGTCTGTCCATGGTTGCCTTTGTGTGATCACGGTCTGCACCTTGTGGACCTTGATCCACTTTGAATGGGCGTCAACCGTGACGAGGAATGTCGCCCTCTGAAATGGGCCGGCCAGTCTATGTGGACACGACACCAAGATTTTCCCCGACACACTCAAGGGTGTATCATGGCAGCAGGTGGGGCCTTCTGGCATTCCTGGCAAGGGCCGCAGTGCTTGGCCACCTTCTCGATGTCAAGTCTATCCCGGGCCACCAAACATAGCTGCAAGCAAGCATCTTCATCTTGGATGTCCCCGGGAGTCCCTTTTTAAAATTCATTTAGGGGTGTAGACGTCGCTGGTTAGGCCAGCATTTATTGTCCATCCCTAGTTGCCCTTCAGAAGGTGGTGATGAGTTGCCTTCTTGAACCGCTGATGTCCTTGAAGTGCAGGTACACCCACAGCGCAATTAGCAAGTTCCAGGATTTTGCCTCAGCAGCAGTGAAGGAACGGCGATATATTTTGAAGTCGGGGTGGTGAGTGACTTGGAGGGGAACCCCCTCTCAACTCCGGAATGAACCTAGTGAATCTCCTCTGCAGCCCCTCCAGTGCCAGTACATCCTTTCTCAAGTAAAGAGACCAAAACTACACTGTCACCTGCCATAGCCTCTTTGCCAATTATTGGCATGTTATTTATGTGTTCCACTGTGAAGACCAACAAAAAATACCTGTTCAATGCCTCGGCCATTTCCTAATTTCCCATTAAATCCTCCTTCTCATCCTCTAAAGGACCAATGATTACCTTTGCCACTCTTTTTCGTTTGATATATTTGTAGAAATGTTTGCTATCTGTTTTTATATTCTGAGCTAGTTTACTCTCATAATCTGTCTTACTTTTCTTTATAGCTTTTACCATGACTTTCTGTTGATTTTTAAAGATTTCCCAATCCTCTAGTTTCCCACTAATCTTTGCCACTTGGCATGCATTTTCTTTCAATTTGATACCCTCCTTTATTTCCTTAAATATCTATGGCTGATTAACCCCTTTCCTACAGTCCTTCCTCTTCACTGCTATATACTTTTGCTGAGCACTGAAAAATTGCTTCAAAAGTCCTCCACTATCCCATCATAAAGACTTTGCTCTCAGTCTACCTTCGCCAACTCCTCCCTCATCCCATTGTAGTCTCCTTTGTTTAAGCACAGGACACTGGTATTGGATTTTACCTTCTCACCCTCCAACTGTATTTTAAATTCAACCATACTGTGATCGCTCCTTCTAAGAGGATCCCTAACTATGAGATCATTAATTAATCCTGTCTCATTACACAGGGCAAGATTTAGGATAGTTGCTCCCTCATAGGTTCCATTACTTACTGTTCGAGGTAACTGTTGCAGATACATTCTATGAACTCCTCCTCAAGGCTGCCTTAATCGACCAGGTTTGACCAATCGACATGGAGATTAAAATCCCCCATGTTAACTGCCATACCATTATTACACGCATCAGTTATTTCTTTATTTATTTCCCGCCCGGCCGTGATATTATTTGGTGGTCTATAGATCAAGCCTGTCAGTGACATTTTCTCCTTATTATTTCTAGTTTCCACCTAAATGGATTCAACCTTTTTCCCCAGAGAACCTATATCACCTCACTACCGCCCTAATGTCATCCTTACTTATCAGAGCTACATCACCTTCCTTACCTTCTTGTCTGTCCTTCCGAGTAGTCTGATACCCCTGGATATTTAACTCCCAGTCGTGACCACCCTGCAACCATGTCTCTGTAATGGCCACTGAATCATACTCATTCGCAATAATTTGTGCTGTCAACTCATTTAACTTGTTTCGAATGCTATGTGCATTCATGTAAAGTGCCCTAATACTAGTTTTTTTTAAACCTTATTTTTGAATCCTAACACCTCCGCCAATAAGATCTCCTGAGTTCTTCTTCCCTTTAACTTTTTTCATAATTTCCCATGTAGTTAAACCATCCTCCCTATATGCTAACCTGCTGCTTTGCTTTCCATTAACCATTATTCTTCCCCTATTTTCACCCATCCCTTCCCCCCCACTTGCTAGTTTAAAGTCTTTGTGACCACCCTATTTATCCTTTCTGCCAGAAAACTGGTCCCAGATCAGTTCAGGTGAAGACCGTCCCAACGGTATAGTTCCCTCCTGTCCCAATACTGATGCCAATGCCCCATGAAATGGAAACCCTCTTTCCCACACCACTCCTTTAGCCACGTATTCACTTCCCTAATTTTCTCATCCATACACCAATTCACACGTGGCTCGGGTAGTCATCCTGAGATTATAACCCTTGAGGACCTGTTCTTTAATTTAGTTCCTAGTGCCTCATAATCCCCCAACAGGTCCTCTTTCCTAGTCTTGCCTATGTTGTTTGTCCCACTGTGGACCACGACAACTGTACCCTCCCCTTCCCACTCCAATATCCTTTCAAGCCAGTCAGAGATGTCCCTCACCCTGGCACCAGGCAGGCAACATACCAACATACCAGTGGAACTCTTGATCCTGCTTAGCAAGGATGCTATCAATCCCCCTAATTATAGAATCCCCTACAACTACCACTTATCTTTTTGCTCCCTCTGCTTGAATGGCACCCAGTACCATGGTGCAGTGGTCGGCTAGCTCATCCTCCCTCCAGCCCTTTTCCCCATCCACACAAGAGTAGCCCACACCTGTTGGAATAAGTCACGAGCGGAGGCTCCTCTGTTCCTGAATTCAGGATTGCTCTACCTGCCTCACTTGCAGTCCTCACACCCTGCTGTCCCTGACCACTGACCGACTTTGAAGTACTTAATCTACGGGGGTGAGAGCCTTCTGCAACAAAGCATCCAGGTAACTCTCCCCCTCCCGGATGTGCCGCAATGTCCGAAGCTCAGATTCCAGCGCATCAATTCTGAGCCGAAATTCCTCGAGCAACCAACACTTGCTGCAAATGTGGCCACTGCAATCCGCAATGGAATCTGCCAACTCTTATTCTCTCTCCCCGTGCCAAACACGACAGCCAGGCCCACCTTTTCGATTTGGGCATAGTTCCGCTCGGCGTTGGCGAGTGTGCCAGATGCGAAGTGCCAGATGCGAAAGCTACCAGCTGCTCCAACCCGTCGGGCATCCGGTGTGCGAGAACAGCCCCCATGCCATAAGGGGAAGCGTTGCACGTTGGTGTTTCTGGGTCGAAGTGTGTCAGCAGCTTCTCAGATGACAACTGTTGCTTGACCTCTTGGAACGCCTTCTGCTAAAGGGTGTCCCATTCCCACTGGTGTCCTTTCTTCAATAATTGGTGGAGCGGACTAAGCAATGTGGCCAATTAGGGGATGAATTTCCCATCGTAATTTATGAGCCCGAAGAAAGAGCGGAGCTCGGTCGGTCCTTGAGAGATGGGAGCCTGCCAAGATGGCCTGCACTTTCCCTTCAACTGGGTGAAGGCCGTGTCTGTCTACCCGGTGGCCCATATAGGTGACCTTGGGGACTTTAAAAACACACTTCTCTGTGTGGAGGCAGATGCCAACCTGTCCAAAGATCTGGAGGACTTCGGCCAGGTTCTCTAAATGCTCTTTGTCCGAGGCCCCAGTGAGGCAACGTCATCTAGGTACACGGCCACCTTGGGTAGGCCCTGCAGGATGTTTTCCATCACCCGTCGGAAAATTGCATAGGCCTATGAAACCCTGAACGACATCCGGGTGTATCTGTACAACCCTCTGTGAGTGTTGACTGTGACGAACATCTGAGAGCCTGGATCTAGGACTGGCTGAAGATAGGCATTGCTCATATCGAGATTTGTGAACGCTGTTCCCCAGGGACCAGGTAACGGTCAAGGTGAGAAACCTGGTTCACTGTCACCTTATAGTCCTCGTACAGCTGTATGGACTCATTGGGGTTGAACACCAGGACCACAGGCACCCAATTGGCGAAATGGATGGGCGGATGATGACCAAGCGCTCCAGCTCTGCGTCGACCTTGGGCCATAGCACGTTTGGCACTGGGCGGGCGGGTTGTGCATTTTCATCCACACTGATTTTGGCCACTGCACCTTTTGTGCAGAGGCCTTCAGTGAAGACTCCAGGAAATTTAGCCAGCACTCCTTCTAGATCGTGGAGGTATATGCGGCAGACGCGTGCCAATCCAATTTTAAATGGCGCAGCCTATCACGGCCCAGTAAGCTATGTCCTCCACCACAGATTACTGCCGAGGGTAAACGTGTTGATTGGTCCCCATACACCACGGTGACGTGCGTGGTGCCCTCAATGGTCAAAAGCTCTCCAGTCTATCTAGGCCCAAGGTTTGAAGACTGGTCTGGATCATGGCGAATGACCGGCAGACTGATCACCGAGATTGCTGCTCCTGTGTCGAGCTTCATGTTAATGGGATATCCATTCACCTTTAATGCAATCCAAGTGAGTGCGACCCTGGGGCTGCAATGCAATGCAAATACTGGTATGTGTTCTCCTGGTCCTTGACATAGTATGCTTGGCCTCTCGGGGTTTGGTAGGGCATGGCGCCTTCATCGGCCTGTCTGGTGTCCCGGCCCCAGTTGCGGCGCCCAGACCGCAGCCACCATCTTGGGGCTCCAATTCAGGTGAGTTGTCTCAGTTGCATCTGGATGCATAATAGGGATGGCCATGTGTCCTGCACTCGGTCCGACTTCACGGAAACTCACTTCTTTCAGCCATGGGTGCAGCCAGTTGGTTCGGTGACCAAGGTTCAGGACCGTCAAGCCCTGAAATTCTTACACAGTGCTCTCCTGGGAAACGGCTATGTCTACCGCCCGTGGGAGGGTTAAGTGGGCCTCCATAAGGAGTTTCCTCTGGGTATCGGTGTTTCGTAGTCTACAGACCAAATGGTCCCATAGAGATTCGACCCCGGGCTCACATGAAGTGGCGAGTGTCCTTAAGTGCTCCAAAAAGTCACAATTGGATTGCACTTGGGCCTGTGAAAAGGGAACCAGTGGACCATTATCGGGGCTTTGGGTTAAGATCTGTCTCGACCAGTGCCATCAATGCGGCAAAAGATTTGGAGTCCTGCCGGGCATGGTCTGAGAGGCTTTTGTTGAGCGCATAGGTGTGTCCCCCAATTGCAGTCAGTAGGATAATGGTTTGTCACTCATCCCCAACAATTGCGTTTGACTGAAAAAAATAGCGACCCCGCACGACGTACTGGACCAGTCATCGGTACCACATCGAACCGTTCCAAGTTTCCCGACGTGCGGCATCTCACCGTTCGGAGTGAAGGCCTATTTGAGCCTGGGCGGAGTGGGTTGGCGGAATAACACACGATGGCTGCGGCAGCTCCACACCCCCCTCGTCGTCAGTGTAAAGTCCAATGGAAGTGATGCAGGAACATAGGATAGGAATGAACAAAGGTTTATTACAGTATACAAAAAATCACAAAGCTACGACTGCTTTCCCCAAAGAGCCACCCTCCCTGACCTGTATCCAGGTAAAGGTTTTAAAACCTGAAAAGTCCCCCCCCCTTGTTAAGGGGAAACCTCGCCCTAATTACCGGGGGAGTTCATACTCTGAGGTGAAAGGGGTGCTTGTATAGACCACAGTCCTTGGCCCCCACGGTGTCATAACAGAGCTCACCAAGGAACTTGTAAAAAAAAATCTGAAAAATCAGTGCAGATCGAGGCCATTTGGCCCATCGTGTCTACACCAACCCTCTGAAAGGGCACCTGTTGCTCGTTTTACTGGAGTGTGATTAACACGCCTCCGTTTAAAGGCCGTGTGCTTAACACTACTATGGCTCTGTATGTGTAATTATGCTCGGAGTCGCCAGGTGCCGTATTGAGATACCGTCACAAGTATATCAAGGTCAGGTTCAAAGTAATAAATCCGTACACCGATTAGTAAGTCCAAACGATTGGTGTTTATTACAACAAATATAATAAATACACATGCATACGCTAAAGAGACTAACTTACTTCTAATACTAAACAACTAAATACTTATCTAGACAGGAACAGGCAAGGTCAGGGAGCAAGGCCTTCGTCCCGTTCTTGGTCTGTAACTTTCTGATTCGCAAGGTTGTCAAGGGCTAGCAAGGTCTGGATCACGTAGCGATCATTGTGTTGGCACTTACAGTTCGATGGCTGGTGCTCAACGGCCGGTGATGAAACTGGAGACAGGATGCGATGTAACAGGTCTGGGCCGGAGCAAAACAACAGACCGAACCATGTGCGGGACCTACTCTTATAGGTCCTATAAGTCCGTGCCCCTTGGGACGGGTTCTTTCACCTGCTAGGTATCGATTGGGTCTTTCCCAATCGATATCTTTCAAACTCCCCAATCTTAGGGTCGTTCCTCGATGGGTGGGGCGGTCCCTACGGCTCTTTGTGTTGGTTGCTTTGGCGCCATTCTGTCTGGGCGTCTATGGAAAAGTATCCATTGATATTTAAATGTTTCTATTGTCCGGGGTCTGGATCTGGATCACCTCATTACTATGCAGATCTGTTTCCCATTTGCACCGTTGGCTGAAACTCTGCACCTGGCTAGAAACTGGTTTCTGTACGTGCAGAATGCAAAACAGTCTTCTGCAAGCTGTTTGTCCTCACTATGACTGTTTTTCCCTGCAGTCTTAGCAGTTCTCCATTTTGTAGCCCAGTGTCCATCTTAGATGGCTACACACCCTCCCAGGCTCACTCCCCCGACCTATCCCCATAACCCCATTTAACCTGCAGATCTTTGGACTGTGGGAGGAAACCAGAACACCCAGAGGAAACCCACGCAGACACAAGGAGAATGTGGAAACGCCACACAGTCACCCAAGGTTGGAATTGACCTCAGGTCCCTGGGGTGTGAAGAAGCAGTGTGAACCACTGTGCCACTTCCATCATGGCCTTGCTCACATGGAGCTACCAAGAGTGGTGACGCAGAGATACAGTTGGATATTATTAGCATACAAATGGCAGTTCATACGTTACTGAAAGACAATTGTTGTTGATGGGCAGGCGGCCTATTGAGAAGAAACAGAAAGGGATCAAGGATGAAAGATTTAGTTTGCAACTTTCACCACCCATTCCAACACACCTCCCTGCCACCAGAAAAGCAGTCCTGCAGAGGCTTGTCATGTTCAAATAAGTGGGATCACAAGATGAAAAATCTGGGCATTGAAGCGAGTGCTTGCAGTCATCTGCTCTGTCGTTTTTTGAGAACCACAGACCACCTGCACATTCGGGGAACTGAAACCTTTACCATTGAAATGTGGAATCAGATTAACTGGTGGTGCGAGTATCTCAACTTGGGTACAGTCCACTAGGCTCAGCTGTGAAAGGCTGCTACAGCATAATATCTTCAGTCTGTGGCCAGCTGTTTGTTTTTCGAGAAATGAATGAACCTCCTGGCATTTCCAAATGCAGTATACAGCAGTGTCTGGCTAATTCCCCCAGAAGTCATTCCTGCTGCCTGGAATAACCACAGTCACCCAGACTTGGCGGATGTTGTCAATTTTAAAGTCAGAGGTAAAGCTGAGTCTCTTTGAATCAGATGTCACAACTTAACATAACCCAGCCACTACCACACTACTGTTCGTATAATGCATTTCGACAATTTAAACAAAGTTGGCATGCAACTTCACAGGCAAATAGGTTCTTTATAGCTTCTCTACACCATTGTTGCAGAGCCATTTCCTCCTGTTGTTTCTTTGACAAACCTGCATAAGGGTAAACATGCCCAGATCTGCCATTGTCACTGTTAACCTGACAAACTAGGCAGCATGGTGGCATAGTGGTTAGAACTGTGGCTTAACCATGCCAGGGTACCACGTTCGATTCCCGGCTTGGGTCACTATCTGCCTGGACCGGTCTGCACATTCTCACCGTGTCTGTGTGGGTTTCCTACAGGTACTCTGGTTTCCTCCCACAAGTCCCAAAAGACGTGCTATCAGATCATTTGGATATTCTTTATTCTCCCTCTGTGTACCCGAACAGACACCGGAATGTGGCGACTAGGGGCTTTTCACAGTAACTTCATTGCAGTGTTAATGTAAGCCTACTTGTGACAATAAAGATTACTATTATAAACTATGGATCAGATACAGTAATCCAAGTGTGACTTTGAGCACAAGATGGCACAAAGAAGGTTACAGGAAAACACTGCAACACCTTTGATTCTGCATTTCAGCTGCATTTAGGCGAGTATTTACAAATTACCTACTTTTCTGGATTGCTGACTTGTTTAAAAAAAAATTTAGAGTACCCAATTCATTTTTTCCAATTAAGGGGCAATTTAGCGTGTTCAATCCACCTACCTTGCAGATCTTTGTGTTGTGGGAGCGCAACCCACGCAAACATGGGGAGAATGTGCAAACTCCACATGGACAGTGACCCAGAGCCGTGATCGAACCTGGGACCTCAGCGCCGTGAGGCAGCAGGGCTAACCCACTGCGCCACCATGCTGACTGTTGTTTAAGTAACTTCACACCACAGTCTCCTGGTAACACGGCAGCACAAACTTGCAAAATGTGCCTCAAACAGATGTTATGCTCCCTATTTGTTTACACATTGTTATCATCTGTTTCAGGTGAGCATCCTGGACATCTCTTTTTTTCTGCTTTCACCAGTTTGGCAGGAGGCAAGATACTAAATGCGGTGAAGTGGTATTCTAATTTTTTTGTCAAATATAAAGACAAATTGGGGTAGAGTTTTGCTTTGACACTATTGACAATCTGGATGCAAATTGTATTCAAAATTTGACTAATTTTCAGGAGTTAGTTTTGCTCAGGTTTCTGTCATGAGCAGGTGCAATTGGACAGTGTTATAGGGTACACATGTTTTCTGCATTGAAAAATATTCCTCAATATATTTAATGGTAACTTGGTGTAGTTATATTAATCCAGCTGAACATGGGTTCATCACAAAAAGTATTTTTAATCAGCGCGTTTAGTCCATCACTTGTGAGTATCCAGACTTTAGATAACTAAAAATGACTTAAAAACATAGGATCATTTAGATAAAAACGTTAACTCTATTGCTCTCCACAGATGCTGCCAGACCGCTGAGTTTATTCAGCATTTTCTGTTTTTATTAAAAATATACAGATTTGCTTACTAGTTCCATGGGGCCACAGTGGTACACCACTTAATAAATTTATTTTAACATGAATTGAAAGCTTTTAAAAGGTGCCCATTACGGTCCGTGTGCCTCAGAAGAAACAACGGGCTGAATAATAGGGGTAGGCAGGTGGAGGCCCACCTCCTGGGAAAAACATCGGCGTGAGCTAATAATTTAAAATAAAAATAAATTTAGAATACCCAATTCATTTTTTTCCAATTAAGGGGCAATTTAGCATGGCCAATCCACCTAGCCTACACATCTTTTGGGTTGTGGGTGTGAAACCCACATGAACATGGGCAGAATGTGCAAACTCCACATGGACATTGAACCTGGGACCTC
Source organism: Scyliorhinus canicula (assembly GCF_902713615.1). NCBI lineage: Eukaryota > Metazoa > Chordata > Chondrichthyes > Carcharhiniformes > Scyliorhinidae > Scyliorhinus > Scyliorhinus canicula. The sequence continues at coordinate 256,236,114 of NC_052146.1, forward strand.
GGCGCCGTGAGGCAGCAGTGGTAACCACTGTGCGATCATGGTGCCCATCGGCGTGAATTAATAATGAGGGCCAAGTGAGACTCACCCTCTGGAGTTGCCAGCCAATCTGATTGGCCAGCAGCTCCATCAGTTCTGGCAGCGTCTAATAGGCGTCAGTGACTGCTGCAGGATTGCTGGAGAAGACCCCAAGGCCTTGGATCCCCGGTGCAGCTAAATCTGAGGTTTTAGGCTGTGAGTGTTTGGGTAGGTTAGGGCAAAGGGCGCAGCAGTGGGGGGTGGGGAAGAGTGGATGGGTGGGAGGGGCCCTGCAATCGGCAAAGGGTAGGCCCTGAAGAGTGAACATCTAAATATGCCAGGCGCGCTGCTCATTTCAGTGCATCTCCCTAATCATCGCCTTTCCTTGGATTGCCACCTTGCTATGATAGAGAGGCTTGAACGTTCCATTGATCCAGAGAGCAATGCCGTCGGGCGTCGTAAGCTCCTGGTAAGGTCACACATGACAGGAAGGTCGGAGAGGAGGAACTAGACAAAGTGCAATCTAAAACAAGTCCTCAACAGCGGATCAGGTGGAAGATACTCGTATGGTATCAACGGCTGTGATGACAGAAGAAGGTTACAGCAGTAGGAAGAGCCCCAGTTCTCAAGGTTTCCTTGCCACTGGAACTGCTCTCTGTCAAGGAGTGTGTGTCTGCTGATATGCAATGGCATGACTGCGGTAAAAGATATCCCGTACCAGGCATCTACCCAGAGGAAGCCAGCTACACCCCCCTTCCAGACAAGCCCTGCGACGATCGGCGAGAGGTGATGGGGGCAGGGCGGTGAGATTTGAAAGTTCCTAGCTTTGGACGGACACGCAGATGGTGGAGCTTGATTCAGTTGTCTTGCTCTTGGGAGTGTTTCGGCAGCTTTCTTCACGATCCACTCTACTCGTCCTGCATAGGGAAAGGGCTAGAAAAGGTGCCCTAAAAATAATCTGTTCCTTTTCCAACCTTGCTGGAAAACCCCATCCAGCAGGCTCATCAACCTGCGGTCAGAAAATCAAAGTTAAACTCACTTTCAGAACCTGGAATGTATGAATCCTCATGGATAACGAGCAAAACAATCGACTGGAATGGAGAACTGTCTTTGTTGCCCATGAACTCAGGCACTATAACATTGACTTTGCTGCTCTGCAAGAGACCCGAAGAGCAGGCAAAGGACAGCTGGCAGAAGATGGCGGTGGTTACACCTTCTTCTGGAGAGGAAAACCTGTGGATCAGCCCAGGACATGTGGAATTGGTTTTGCCATCAAGAATTAAACTCATCAACCGACTCTCGGAGCTCCATGTTGTCATCAACGAGTGCCTCATGCTCCTCCATCTAGAAATTGCCAAGAACCAACAGGCAACAGTCGTAAGTTCCTATGCCCCAATCCTTGATGGCAATAATGAATCCAAAGAAGGCTTCTACTCCACGTGGAACATCGGTCGGAATTCTCCACAACGGCCGACGCCGTCGTGAAACCCGGAGTGTTTCACGACGGCGTCGGAGGCCGCTCCTCACCCCCTATTCTCCCCCTCCCCGGGGGGCTAGGAGCGGCGTTTCGTGTAACTCGGCCGCCGGGCCTTGACGCTTGCGTCAAGGTGGCGTGCCGAGAATGACGCGGCGCTGCCACCTAAGTGACGTCAGCCGCGCATGCGCAGGTTGGCCGGATCCAAACCGCGCATGCGCGGTTGCCGTCTTCCCCTCTGCTGCCCCGCAAGATGTGGCGGCTTGATCTTGCGGGGCGGCGGAGAGGAAAGAGTGCGTCTCTTAGAGACGCCGGCCCAACGATCGGTGGGCACCGATCGCGGGCCAGTCCCCTCCCAAGCACGGCCGTGGTGCTCGATCCCCTCTCTGCCCCCCAGACTTACCTGCTGCGCACTGTTCACGCCGGCAGCGACCAGGTGTGGTTGCCACTGGCATGAATCCGTCGGGGTCATCAGGCTGCTCAGCCCATCCGGACGGAGAATCGGCGGTCGCCGGGAAAAACGGTGAGCGGCGATTCTTCGAGCGGGGGTGGGAGAATCGCGGGGGGTGCCAGAGTGGCCCTCCCGCGATTCTCCCACCCGGCGTGGGGAGCGGAGAATCGCGCCCATCATACTTTACAAAATCCCTAAGGAAGATAAGATCAGGGCAGCACGGTGGCCTAGTGGTTAGCACAACCGCCTCACGGCGCTGAGGTCCCAGGTTCGATCCCGGCTCTGGGTCACTGTCCGTGTGGAGTTTGCATATTCTCCCCGTGTCTACGTGGGTTTCGCCCCCACAACCCAAAAATGTGCAGAGTAGGTGGATTGGCCACGCTAAATTGCCCCTTAATTGGAAAAAATAATTGGGTAATCTAAATTTAAAAAAAAAAGGAAGATAAAATCATTCTCCTTGGGAATATCAATGCCAGGGTTGGAAAGGATGTGCAAATCTGGAAAGGAGCCATGAGAAAGGAATTGAGAATTAAAATTTCAATGGGGTTCTCCTGCTCGCTAAATGCACAGAACACTAGCTTGTCATCACTAAAACACTGTTCTGCCAAAAAGATAAGTTCAAGACTTCCTGTATCAAAGCACTGGCACATGATTGACTTCGTCATCATTCAATCCCCAGACGAAAATGGTGCCCTCAGTACCAAAGTGATGACCGGTGCAGATGACTGCTGGACACACCACCAGCTCATCTACTCCTTTTTGTCCATGAAACTCCACCTGAAGCAATGGAAGTGAAGAAACAGCTCAGAATGGAGGAACAATGGAAAGAGCTGAAGACATCTCAAGCTTTGAAGAAACCATTGGCTGTAAGATCAGGAAACACCAAGACTGTTTCGATCAGAACGCCCACACCACCCAAGACCTCATCAGCAGGAAGAGGAAAGCTCTCCGCACATGGTAAAAAAACATAACTAGCAAGGCAAAGAGGAGAGCTCATCAATTAGCCAAGGTGGAGGTACAGAAAAGAACTAGGGAAATCAAGAAGTGGACTGAGAAAGCTAAGGAGCTGCAATTCCTCACTGACAAACAAGACACCTGGGGCTTCTTCAGTGCCACCAAGGCAATATATGGACCCATACCCGAGGCCTCAAACCGTAAAGATAGAGCCATCTTGAGAGACAGAGAAAACATCGGCCTTTGATGGGAGAACACTTTAAAGAACTCCAAAACCGTGATACAACAGAGAGGACGTGTTTGAGGGAATCTCCCAACTCCCCATCAAAGATGATCTTGGACCCTCACCAACCGTGGATAAAGTCAAAACCATCATTAAACACATGAAGAATGGAAAATCTGCAGGAGTGGACTGGATCCCAGCGGAGATTTTCAAAATTGGAGGGCATCATCCGTTATCACCATTAGCAATCCCTGAGACGAAATTTCTGCCAACTTCAGGGATACCATCATTGCCACCATCTTCAAGAAAGGAGACAAGAGGACTGTGGGTACTGCCAAGGAATCTCCCTACTCGTCATCACCGAGAAGATCATCACCCGAATCCTCGCTAGCCACTTTCTCCCAGTATCAGAAGAAATCCTTGTGGAAAACCATGGAACAGTGGACATGATTGTCACTGCTCGGCAACTTCAAGAGAAATGCCAGGAGTAACATCAACCATTCTAAATGGTCTTCATCAATCTGACCAAAGCTTTTGACTCAGCCAATAGGGAAATACCACAGAAGACTCTGTCAAAGGCCGCCTGTCCAGAGAAATTTATCAACATCCTCCGACTCCCCTACAACAAGATATTGGCAAAGTCCTCACCGACGGAAAGGCAGAAACCTTCGAGGTCAAGGCTGGAGTCAAGCAGGGATGTGTTATTGCCCCACACTCTTTTCTCTATCTTCATCACCACCATCCTTCACCTTGTCAAGAGCAAGCTTCCTAGTGGAGTGGACATAGCATACAGGTGGACCGAAAAGTTTTTACCCTCAACAGGTTGAAATCCAAGATGAAAACGACACTGACATTGTATGTGAATGACATCGCTATCTCCACTCTCAGGAAAGAATCTCCAAGCCATGCTTGACACCTTCGAGGGAGCATACCATAGAATGGGTCTCAGCCTCAAGAAGACCTAAGTCCTTTACCAACTCCAGGCCAAGATCCAGTCTCTCCCTCCATCAAGATCAACGGCGAAGCCCCATCAACGTGGAACATTTCCTGTACCTGGGGGGCCCACCTTTTCTCGAAGGCTGACATTGATGTGGAGATCAAACATCGTGCAAAATCCACACGAGCTTCCTTCGGACATGCAATAACGAGAGTCTTTGACTACATCTGTGCTGACACCAAAATCCTCGTGTTCAAAGTGGTTGTCCTCCTCACCCACGCTATCGGAGACAGATTCTCTGCATCAGCTGGGAGGACAGGTGTACTAACATCAGTGTCCTTAAAGGAGCCTAGAGCACCAGCATCGAGGTCATGATCATCCAAGACCAACTCCTCTGGGCTACCTATGTGCTTAGGATGTCAGGGTCCCGACTGCCAAAGCAAGTCTTCTTTTCCCAAGGAAAGCTCCCGGAAACAGGAGGACAAAGAAAGCGCTTCAAAGACACCCTGAAGACTTTCCTCAAGAAATGCAACATAGATGTCAATGCCAGGAAGATCTTTGCTCCAAAGCGACCTACTTGGAGGAACCTCCTAATTAAAGGGACATATACTTTGAGGACCCCCGACGGCAATAGGAGGCCCGGAAAAGAAGCCCGAGAAAGGAATACCAACAATCTAGATTCCAAGGACCGATCCCACCTCCCTGAAACAATTTCCACGTGTGTGGTCAAAGATAATAATAATCTTTATTAGTGTCACAAGTAAGCTTACATTAACACTGCAATGAAGTTACTATGAAAAGCTCTAGGATCAGACGCATCAGCCTTGCAAGATCCCACAGAACCCATGACCAGCAACATGGAGTTTCTTAGGTGGATAATCATACACGTTTGCGAGTGATCACTGAAGAAGATTATGGAGGTGGGCAGGAAGAATCATAGAAAAATACAGTGCAGAAAAGGCCCTTCGCCTATCAAGTCTGCACCGCAGAATGAAAGGCACCTGATCTGCCAATCCTAATCCCATTTGCCAGCAATTGGCCCATAACCTCAAATGTTGAGATGTGCCAAGTGCTCATTTAGGTACTTTTTAAAGGATGTGAAGCAACTGGCCTCTACCACCCTCCCAGGCTGCGCATTCCAGACCACCGCCCTCTGGGTAAAAATGTCTTTCCTCAAACCCTCCTGTACCTCCCGCTCCTCATCTTGAACTCGTATCCCTTCGTAACCGGCCCTTCAACTAAGGGGAACAGCTGTTCCCTATCTGCCCTATTCATGCCCCTCATAATCTTGTACACAAAGGTGGCGCTGGGCACCAGTCCTATTTTACGTCCCCCCATGCAGGAAACAAGCCCGCCGGGGGAATGTCAAATTCAGCCCAATTTAATTTTAAGATTCTTCATAGCCCTGCAAATTGACGTAATTAATGGAAATTTGCTCTCATGATTAATTTGATCCAGGGGACTGTTTGGTGTATAGGGATAGCTTCCAGTGTGATTACATTAGAAGTAGAACAAAAGATAACAGACAGCATTTTCCGCTCCCCTGCAGCATGTTATGCTACGGTAGAGGCGGCCTGCCATTAGCTGGTGACGGGATCTTCCAGTCCCACCACTGTCAACGGGGTTTCCCGTTGTTCACATCCTTCGCTGCCAGGGAACCCACGGTGGGAAGGTTGCTGTCAGCAGGACCGGAAGATTCCGCTTGCGAGAACAGCCAGAAATTCCCACCCAAAGGAAAGTCGATTCACACGAGATGTAAATTGCATTTGACTCTCTCCACATTTTGCTCCGGTTTAGCCAATTGCCCAAAGAAACCCCTCGCACAACCTATTGGAAACAATGAATACAAATAATGTGAATACTAATTTAAAAATGGGAATAACACACAAATGGGAGGTGGGATATTCATTTATTTACCTGTTGCAAAATGCCAGAAAAGGTTTATTTCATCTCAAAGATTATTTGTACACTTTTAAACTATTGGGTAAATAGTTCAGTCGAAGAACAGTTGCATTCTCTCATTGCTCGTGCAGAGAAATAATACTGATTCTTAACAGTGTTAAGTGAACATGGTATTGCTATAAAGTAGAAATTTGAGGATTTAGATATCGTGATTAATTTGATCACATGAGACATTTCACCGGATGCACACTAAAACTAAAGAAAAGAAAAAAATACATAAAGTATAAAGATTAATCATCTTGCATCCCATCTGATTTTAAATTGTAATTGGACCCTGGAACACATGCACAATGTGAAGGATTTCCCATTATTAGAAAGAAAATACCTGGAACTGCCTGATTCTGACTGTTAAAAGCCACTATTGAATTGCCAGACTAAACAATAAACTCCAAACTGCATGATTACAAGCTTTCTCTTCAATATGATGTTGCTAACAAAATGGGACTTGCTTCTGAGTTTGGATATCAGATAAGCTGGAAATTTGACCAGTTGCTTTCTCATTCATAACATGCTTTAGCGCTTAAATAAAAAGAAAAATAGTTAAACAACAGATAACTATACTGTTATGAACAAATTACCCCAATCGTCCTTCCACATTATAGTTATTAGCAGAGTGCTGTTTGCATATATTGGTTTTAAGCTGTTTTTGTCAATTCAGACCTACTGTACACCATGTCACAATGTTATGTCATTCCTGTGCATTAGAATTGCTTGTGATTTACTCCATTACTTCTCATAGAATGCAAAATGACTACCTCTGAAGTAATAACAATATGCTTATAATTGGGCTCATTTATAATAGAGGGCAGGTTATCTTTTATCATTCATATTGCATGTTCAGCCAGATGACCCAGTAGCTCTGTTTTTTTTTTAAGATATGCCATGAAGCAGAGTTGTCCAATTAAGGTATTTGACACAGATGGGCCTGCTCTGTTCTTACGTCAGCAATCTGTGGAATGTAAGGTAATAAAAGTCATCTTTCAGGCCATAACTGTGTATTCTAAGGGAGGAAACATTGGCATTTCACTTCCTGGTCCATATAGGATTTCAATATACTTGGACTAATAAAAGTATCAAACCACCAACAGAATAGTGCAATTTAGATACAAGTTGGCAGAATTTAAAAAAAAAGGCAACACTTCCAAATGAACTAAACTAGCCCAGGGATAAAATAGAAAAATGACTGAAAGTTGAAACAAAATCCTCAGTCCTTTCCAGAGTAGCTCTTTCAACTGAGCTTAAACTAACATTTACTTGACAAATTAAGAAAATTAATTTCCACTTAAATTAACTACTGTATTAAGAAAATCTCAATCCCCTTGTAAATTTCTATTTATACTTATGAGCTCAGAAATACCTGCAATTAACTGTATATTTTCTAAAACTGCTTTCTGCTCAGAATGTATATTGATCTTACCTTTGTAATCCTTTTACCATTACACAACATTTTATATAGCTGCTGTTGACTTGACTCGCAACAAAAATTACATAAATTACAGCATGTTTTTCTGGCTGTTAAAATGTATATCATAGACTGACTGCACAATATGCATTTTGGGGTGACATCTGGAGTACCTTTTAGGCAAATATGCGGGCACCTTAGCTGTTATACTTAGATATGTGTTGGTACTATGGCCTCCGCAATACAACAAAAATGACAAGATAGTACTACAAAGTCCATGAAAGAAATATTACTCTGGATCAGACATTTACAACTCTGTTTTATGTTTAATAAAACAGAATTTGTTTTTTTAATTTAATGTCATTTGGGATATTAAATGAGGTAATTTCTCACAAACTGCAGTAGAAATTAATGGATAGATTAGCTAAATCAAGTGATCTGATTAGTGAGAGAGCAGCCAATAAATTGTCTATATTTCTAAAATGCATGGAATTGGTTAGAAACTGTACTATGTAAGGGTTTTAAAAAGGCTGTTACCTTGATGTAATCTGAGAAGAAATCTAAAAGCAATTCTATTTACTAGAATTTAGTACATTAAACTGATTAAAGCGCAAGATACGGTCAAGTTCAGTAATCAGCTGCCTGGCTGCTTTCTTTATACAGACTAAAATGAGTGCTCACGATAATCACAACAATGATCACTGTCCAATATGGCAGAGCAACTAGGACCTCACCAAAGTAGGTCACTGTAATACATGGTTTCTTTTTGATATGTAGAAGTTGCAGCAATTCAGAATGCTCAATAAAAAAAAGGAAATCTAGATATCAACGGTGATGTGGAGATGCTGGTGTTAGATATCAACTGGAATTGGAGTACAGTAAATGTTGTGCAGCATATAGCTTCCTCAGCACTTCAGGATCTATTCAAGGACATTTTGTTTATCATGCTAATAAATCCCTTTCATTCCCAGACAATGTACATAATCTTGTTAATCATTAGAGAAATTAAGAAAATAAAGACATTAAAGAAATGCAATGTTGAATTTAAAATACATTTACTTCAACAAACAAAAGAAAAAGAAGGCTTCCAGATATTAAGAAACCACTGAAGCTACTTGAACTGCTTGGGCAGTTTGCATAGGGTCCGGGTTCCTGATCATTTTTCAAAACATCCATTTCAGTATCTTTTCAATAGACCAGTGGTAATAAAATGACAAACTTGCAAATCATTCAGATATATTCATGTTATGGGGACCGAAAGAGTCATACCACTGCCATATTTCACAATAAATTCATATCTGCAGCCTCTGCCAACTTGCAGACACCACACTTTGGATGGAATGGAATTATTGCCTGCAAAGACCTTTGGTCTTGTGTATCAGTGTACAGCAATTAAATTCATTTCCTAATATCTAGAAACCTCCATAACAATTAACACAGTAAATCAACATTGACACCTACTCAGAAATAAGCATGTGTGCTGAATTCAAAAATACAATTAAGGATCATTTAATACAGATGCTTTTTTGTGGCCACATATACCAATAACTTCCCACTCTTCTGAGCAAGGAGTGGAGTTGTTTCGTTGTTTTCATTGTGCCAAGTATTTGTCTGTCAGCAAAAGCCAAGTCCAACCCCTTTTGGTCGCCGTATAGCTCGAATGGGTTCAGAAATTCCTTTGCCTTCTGGTCCGAGGCCGGTGCCAGGAAGCCAGCCCATGCTTTGCAGCATCCGACTGCCAATGTTGGTTTCCGGGATAGGCTGGGCATTTCCACCAACAAACACTAGGATTAAGACATACAGAGATTTAATCAGCATAGTCATATGGAAAATGGCAGGATAATCTGAATTAGAGTCTAAAACCTCTAATTCTTTTAATTTATTTGATGAGTTGCAAGAACAGTCTAATCTTATCACATGATGACCTCGTGAACCCAGGTTCACAAAATGACGGTAAGGTTTCCCAATGTTTAAAAATTTGCTTGGCGCTGATAATACACTGCATTGCCTGGCAGAGGGCAAACAAGTGCAGTATCAATCTTCACTCTGCTGTCTTCCGAATCTCAACTGCGCTCTTCTCACAAAGGGAAGGAAGGAAAACTTGAAGGATTGCCAATCTTTCAAAATGTAAAGAAGCTTGAAGAGCGACATTGAAACGGAGAAAGAGCAGAAATACTTGGATTTCTATAGCTCCGATCACCACCTCAGGATGATACAAAGCATGTAAAGGCCAGAATTCTCCAGCCATTTGCTGGCAGTGGGATTCTTTGGTCTACCTGCCGCAGGTTCCCGGTGGCATGGAATGGCTTCAATAGGAATTTCTATTAACAGTGGCGGGACCAGACAATCCCGCCGCCAGAGAACGACATGGCGCCTCCCGCCACCGGGAGACAAGCGGCTGGCGGATCAGAGAAACCCGCCCGAAGCTCTTTTAAATTACAGCCACTGTTGTCATGTGGGGAACTTACAATAAAATTTTGGGGTGAAAGATGTATTTTATTTTCACCAGGGAGCAAAGAGAGCTCCATAGGTTTGTCGATAATAAAGGGAACATGGATTAGGTGTAATTAACATTTGGCATTTCACAGACATTTTCCTTTATCAAAATTTGATATACAAAATAGTAAAGAAATTTGAAGTGACTGTGGTCAGGGTTTTTTGGTCCAGTCCGTGGCGGGCAGGTTGGAAACCGTGACGAACCAGTCATAAGTCCATTGACTTCTGGCAGGAATTTCCAGTCCCGTAGTGGGTGCAATCAAAAGCCATGATCTGAATGCAGCCCCACCATATTCCCAGGCAGTACACTTCAGAACCAAACACCGTGTTGCACAATAAAGTCTCTCTTGATATCCCCGATCAAAACACTCAGGAATTACCATTAACTATAAACTGAACGGGACTAGACATTTAAATGTTGCGGCTACAAGTGCAGGTCAGATGCGAGTCCTGCAGTGGGTAACTCACCTCCTGACTCCCCAAAGCCAGTCCACCATGTACAAGGCACAAGCCAGGAGTGTGATGGAATACTCTCCACTTGCCTAGATGAGTGCAGATCCAACAACACTCAAGAAGCCAACACCGGGCGGCAGGATGGTTTGCACTGCTGCCTACGGTGTTGAGGACCCGGGTTGAATCCCGGGTTACTATCCGTGTGGAATTTGCACATTCTCCCTGAGTCTGCATGGGTTTCGCCCCCACAACCCAAAGATGTGCAGGTTTGGTGGATTGGCCACACTAAATTGCCCCTTAATTGGAAAAAAATAATTGGGTACTCTTAAAGAAGCTCAACGCCATTCATCCCTCTTGATTGACACCACATCCACAAAATGTCATCCCCCAACGACTGATGCACAGTGGTAGCAGTGAATACCATCGACAAGATGCACAGCAGGAATTCACCAAATCTCCTTCGACAGCACCTTCCAGACTCATGACCCCTACCATCTAGAAGAACAATGTCAGCGGACACATGGGACACCACCACCTGCAAGTTCTCCTCCAAGCCACTCACTATCTTGACTTGGAAATAGTTTACTGTTCCTTCACTGTCACTGGGTCAGAAATCCTGGAACTACCTCCCCAACAACACAGTGTGTGTACCTATCAACGGCTCATGAAGGCAGCTCACCACCACCTTTTCAAGGGCAGTTAGGGGTGGTCAATAAATGCTGGCCTAGCCAGCGAAGGCAATCTCCCATGAACAAGTTTTTAAAATGCGATTGTCAAATCAGTGTCCACTGACCTTCTACCCCTCCTCTAAGGAAAACAGTTCCTCGCTATCCACTCCACCCAGATTTCTCATGATTTTGAACAGCTTGAACACATACTCAGCCAAAAGAACCAGGGATTATTCAAGTCTGCATGGTTTAGGATCATCAAGGGAGCCGCCCATGTACTTAGATTAGAAAAACAGAAAAAATAGGAGCGGGGGAAGCCATTCGGTTCTTCAGGCCCACTTTGCCATTCATTATGATCATGGCTGATCATCCAACTCAATAGCCGAATCCCACTTTCTGATACAGAAAATGCATCAGATGTAAACCACATCCCCTAGCGCAATTGTTTCCGAACTTTATAATTCGTCCCTCTTCTGCCGAACCTTCTTTACTCACATTCAGGATCAGTTAAGTCCAACAGAAAGGCACAGTGATGCACAAAACTGCTTTGAAGTCTTTCATTTTGGAAATTGTAGTTTCAGCACAGTCTACCAACTGATGCCTCATCAATGTAACTCATAGTTTGGAGTGTGATGCAAGTATCTGTGATTATAAGGCTTTGAAGCAGGTAACACAGCATGTACTTTTCTAGGTATAGCCTAACCATGCTGTTCTAAAATTAATTTCTAGGCAGTACTGGTTGTAAACCTTCAAATAGCAAATAGCCTTCATGCATAATACCGCAGCACACAATATAATAAAATGTGATATTGAAGCAAAATATTAACAGCAAAAGGTGATTTGAAAAATCATTTTTTTCAAATAATCAAATCAAAAGCAGTTATGCAATATTTCAATTACTTTTTTTCAATTAATTGAATGGCTGCATATTTGCTCAAAATTATATCAGGCCTATGTATATAACCAGTCTGTTTAAAAATACACCAAAACAAAACCATTTAGCTATGTTTTCCAGACAAGCACAGTTCATTCTTTTCTCCATCAGACTATAAACTGAATGTCAGATCATAGGTCTGCAGCTGCCAGAAGCTAGACATCTGCTTAATCACCCTCTGATGTTATAACAGCTTAATGCACGGATGAAACACAGTTATTACACAATATCCTATCAGACGGAAAATTATTCTAATGGTTTTGTTTTTATCTCTGTCACAGTTACTACTATGAAAACCTGTTTCAGGTAAAGCAATATAGCTATACCTGTCCTTCTATTGCCAAACAGGCCGAGACCATTTCTGACTGTTTTATAAAGATCCATGAATGGATGATGAGAATGTGTTCTGTCAAGCTTTTACTTTGAATAAATATAAACTAGTCTTTAACCAAATTTCACCTTTTGAGACGACTAGATGTATTAAAGTGTAGGTAAATGTTTAGATATCAAATATAAATGACGGGCTATATTGATTTTCACAGAGCATTTAACCATGGATTTTCTTACAAGGCAGAAGAATAAATGTCCAGGCAATCCATCTGAAAGTAGAATACTGGTCATTCAACAAGCGGGCAAGTTTCTAGGCAGTAGGGGAAAATAAATGTCTGCACAACAGGCATGCCAGATCCCTCATGTTCAGTTGTTGCAAAGCAAATGATATCAGGTTCATTTTGAGAGTGACAGCTTTCTAAAGTGGATGTATATTGAAATAGTACCACTTATGCTCTTCACACATATGCAAATTATATACTTAATGTAAAATTAGTTGAATGATTTTCAATACAATGGTTTAGGCATCAATGTTAAATCATAATTTTAATAATATTAGATCTGTTTGCAGATGGACCTGATAAAGTATTTTTTCCCCCTTCTTCCTTTGTTTTTTTGCCTCAAGACGTAATTAAATATTCTTAAAATAGAACGACATTCACCGCTGCACAACAATAGAATTGTTTATACCTACAGGTTTATGAAATGTAGATAAATTGTATTTTAATTAAAATGGATAAAGTAGTCATAGATGATGCAATTCATGTACAATTCCCCCAGTCTAAATTGCACATCAGCAGGAAATAACAACTAAATATTCTCGTTTGGAGAAAGGTGGAAAGATTGTTCAGCCGTTATGGAAGGAGATAGATTTGAACTCAGCTGGTCACAGGCTCGTGCCCTGCACAGAGATCCCAAATGACCTACCTACAGTTTTCAGAAGTGCAGTGTGTGCAGACCAGGGCCCAAAGTTCAGTCACTTATAAGATGACATACAATCATCTCTTCCAGCTGGTCATACCTTGCCAGTGGCTGTGAAAGCATTTGTTGCCCTAAATCTTTATGCCACATTTCAGGCATTAGTTGGGGACATGTATATAAGAACAATAAGAACTAGGAGCAGGAGTAGGCCATCTGGCCCCTCGAGCCTGCTCCGCCATTCAATGAGATCATGGTTGATCTTTTGTGGACTCAGCTCCACTTTCCGGCTCGAACACCATAACCCTTAATCCCTTTATTCTTCAAAAAGCTATCTACCTTTACCTTAAAAACATGTAATGAAGGAGCCTCAACTGCTTCACTGGGCAAGGAATTCCATAGATTCACAACCCTTTGGGTGAAGAAGTTCCTCCTAAACTCAGTCCTAAATCTACTTCCCCTTATGTTGAAGCTATGTCCCCTAGTTCTGCTTTCACCCGCCAGTGGAAACAACCTGCCCGCATCTATCCTACCTATTCCCTTCATAATTTTAAATGTTTCTATAAGATCCCCCCTCATCCTTCTAAATTCCAACGAGTACAGTCCCAGTCTACTCAACCTCTCCTCATAATCCAACCCCTTCAGCTCTGGGATTAACCTAGTGAATCTCCTCTGCACACCCTCCAGTGCCAGTACATCCTTTCTCAAGTAAGGAGACCAAAACTGAACACAATACTCCAGGTGTGGCGTCACTAACACCTTATACAATTGCAACATAACCTCCTTAGTCTTACCTCAGTGTATACCTCAGTCAACTGGAGTTCTATGGTTGTACTGAAAAGGTCATGGATGCCCTCTCTGTCAAGGTACAGGAAAAATCAGGTTCCCATAGATGCCTCTAACCAACAGAATCAACTTAGATTTGGTTGCAAATGCTGCCTTCAAAGAGGTATGGTTACTGATAGGAAGACAGAAACAATGATAGGTCATTCAAGTCTATTTTGCCATAAAATTAAGATAGTGGTTGATCAATACCATTTCGCCAACTCTGATCCATATTCCTTGGTAACAAAAACATATCAATCTCAGTCTGGGAAGTTTCAAATGACATTGCATCCTAATCTTTTGGTGGACTGCGTTTGAAATTTCCACTACTCTTTGGGTGGTTCCCTGATTTCACTCCTAATTAGCTGATCTCTAACTTTAAGATAATGTCCCCCACCAGAGGAAATGGTTTCTCTGAAACTGCCCAATCAAATCATTTTACCCGTATAAATATCTTAATCAGTTCATTCCTCAGCTATCTAATTTTAAGGGCATACAAGCCACATAAATAAAACTTTAAAAACTGTTCCAAAATATTTTTCCTGAGGATTAGAGCTCAAACCTAAACTCAGTCCCCCAGATCAGGTCTGACCAAATAAAGCACATTTCCTTTTTGTGATCTTCAAAATTGGTTGGACTAATTGTGACTTCTTAAGCAATTGGCTTGGTTGCCCCACCCTGTGGTCAGCCAAAATCAAAATCTATGCCTTGGATTTCTCTTGTGCACATGTGGGGATGGATTCTCCAATAATGGGGCTATGTCCCCACGCCAGCAGAAAATGCTGGCGTTTCACTCCCCAGTTTCCTGTAAAAAATAAAGTGCGGTTCACTTACCTGCAGGGAGCTAGCAGGGAACCGGGGAGCTTCACGCAGCATTGGCCCCCGCTCTTCCGGTTCCGAATCCACACGTGCGCACGGCGGCGGCCTCCAGCAGCCGTGCCGAGCGCCATGGCGGACTCGGACCGTGGACTATCACGAAGAAACAAGGTCCCCTCAATCAACCCGCACCGCTTCATCCGATCCGCCTGATCGCAGTCCCGGCTGCCCTCAAGGCCCCCTGTGGTGCTGGATGCCCCTGCCCCCCACCAGGGCGGCCGCGGACTGAGACGCAGCCACCCAGTGAGAGTCCCGACCGGCCATACGTGGTTCGGGCCACGCCATTGGGAAATCGGCTGGTCGGGATCGGAATATTGCTGGGAGGGCCTCTGGCAACGGCCCCCCAGCCACGTGGTGTGATTCACGGACGAGCGATTCTCCGGGGCCCAGAGAATCACCGGAGCGGCGCCAGGCGCGATCCAGTTGGGAACGTCAATTCTTCGCCCCCATGCCAAACGTGAATTTGCCGCAGGACTGTGGAGAATCCAGCCCCAGATGTCTTTCACAAAAGAGGCATTGGCAAAGGACTTGTAGCATGTTACTTGTTACATTGGTTTCGGACAAAGCTCGGCACAACATTGAGGGCCGAAGGGCCTGTTCTGCGCTGTACTGTTCTATGTTCTACGTTCTATGGCATAAGAACTTACAAGAGTAGACCATTTGACCGTTGCAGCCTGTCCGCCATTCAATAAGATCAGGGCCGATCTGATTGTGGCCTTAACTCCACTTTCCTGTAGATGAAGGTATTTGGGAGTGGGGTGTGGGGTGACAATTAATATCACAAATCGTGATTTAACAGTAGTGCTGGTTTTGGATCAACATGTAGAAAACAAATCAACTGTACATTAAGGAGCGTGGATCATGCACATATTTGCAAAGCACTACATTTTTTTCTAATATCCGTTTATTTTAGGATTATTTTCTGTCCCACTGCTTTTGCAAGAGAGAATAATTTTAGTATAATTAAGAGAAAAGGGAACATTTTATAATACATTGGCTCGTAACTTTCTGGCTCCCGAGCTTTGGATTTGGGGGTAACCCCAATGATGTGCTGAGGAATCCCACTTGGAAGTTCCCAGGTAAGGGTTTACGCCGAATTTGTCCAGAAGAGTTACATGCCCTGGACAATTGCACTGCACTGGGAGCCTTGCAAAAAATTGATTTAAATTGCTAACTTTGGATGATTGTGCTGGTTTTACACCAGGACAACACCAGGTAAAGACCAATAGGTTTGTTTCGAATCACTAGCTTTCGGAGTTTTCACTAGATTCAGAGTTTTACGCCAACAGTTACTCCAAAAGAGCAAGAAATAAAACTACTTTGAACTTCACATAACTATTAAAACACCTAGACCCAGCCCCACACGGGACAACCCCCACACTCTAGACCGCCCCCAGAGTATTCCCGACCACCCCCTCCAATGGGACCCTGACCCCTCCCTGCCCCGTATCCAACCAAACCCCCCCCACCCCCCAACCCGCGCCCTCCCCCCAACTCAACCCAATCCAAAACATTCCCAGACCCTAGATGACCCAAACTCCCCTGCCCGCCCAGCCCCGGCCCATTTCCTCCCACCCCACCCAACAATCTTCCCCCTCTCCCAATGCAACCTGAGCAGACCCCTCCCCATGAATTCAACTCCCCCTGCATCCGATTCGGCCCCCACCCCCATCTTACCCGAGCCTCCATCATTCGCCCCGATGAGCCACTTCCTGTCCACTTACCTAGACACTTAGCTTGTCCCTGGACCCAATTTCACTGAGCCTTTTAAACTAACCGGCTTTTCGGCAGCCACAGCAGTAAAAAAAGGGCATGTCCTCTCTGAGCCTGCCGGCGTTCCACTGTATTGGGGCCTGCAGTAATTCTTTTGCTGTATGTCCCAAGCAACTTCAGCCAATGGAGGTTTGAATGCAGCTTTGCAGAGAGGCCAGTGCACTTTAAACTCTTGTAATTCCAGTGGGCCATCACTTTACAACCGCTGGAGGGAAGTTACGGCCCATTATATATCAAGAATTGAAAGAAATATTTGCATTTCTATAGTATCTTTCATGATCTTGGAACATACCAAGGTATTTTGCAGTGAGGGAAAAGCCCTTGAGTGTTGTTATTGTCATAAATGTGATAAATGACCAGATAATCCAAGAATTGGATGGGGTGGGGTATTGGAGCTGTTAGTATAAAAAATTTACCCCGGGGATTCGTGGCCTAGTTACTGTGGAGTGGAGTTGCGACGGACCCAGAGGGGCAGAGCATCGGAGTTGAGAGTTAAAAAAATTTACCTCGGGGATTCGCAGACTAGTTACCGGGGAGTGAAGCTGGGGCAGACCCAGAGGTACGGAGTATTGGAGTTGTGAGTATTAAAAAAAAAAACTTACCTTGGGGATTTCGCTGAGGCTAAAAAAAAAATCTGAAAAAAGTGACATCACAGGGAAACTGTGATCTGCCTAAGTTTGAAAAAAATTGAAAGACTAACTAAGTAAAGTAGAGATGGCTGGACAGGCGATGAGCTGTAGTTGCATGTGGTGGGAGCTGATAGAACCCATTGCGAGCTGCAGTGACCACATCTGCAGCAAGTGTTTGCAATTCGAGGAATTCTGGCTCAGAGTTGATGAGCTGGAGTCTGAGCTTCGGTCACTGCAGCACATCAAGGAGGGGGGGAGCTACCTGGATGCTTTGTCTTAGAAAGCAGTGACACCCCGTAGATGAAGCATCTCAAATTCGGCCAGTGGTCAGGGACAGCAGGGTGGGACAGCAAGTGAGCAGGTAGAGGGATCCTGAATTCAGAAAGGGAGGAGCCTCTGCTCTTGACCTTGTCCAGCAGGTACAAGGTGTATGCTCCCTGTGTGGATGAGGAAAAGGACAGTAGGGAGGACAAGCAAGCTGACAACTGCACCATGGCACAGGAAACCATTCAAGCAGGGGGAGCAAAAGGACAAGTAGTAGTGGTAGGGGATTTCATAAATAGTGGAACTGATGGCATCCTTCGTAAGCAGGACCGAGAGTCCCATATGGTATATTGCCTACCCGGTGTCAGGGTGAGGGACATCTCTAACCAGCTCGAAAGGATTTTGGAGAGTGAGTATTCAGATGCTGTGGTCCACATTGGGGCAAACAGCATAGGCAAGACTAGGAAAGAGGACCTGTTTGGGGAATATCAGCAACTAGGTACAAAATTAAAGAACAGGTCCTCAAGGGTTAAAATCTCTGGATTATTACCTGAGCCACGTGCAAATTGGCATAGGGATGAGAAAATTAGGGAAGTAAACACGTGGCTAAAGGAATAAACACGGGAAAGAGAGGTTCCATTTCATGGGGCACTGTCATCAGAATTTGGACAGGAGGGAACTGTACTGTTGGCATGGTCTCCACTCGAACCAATCTGGGGCTAGTGTCCCAGCAGAGAGGATAAATAAGCTAGTTACAAAGACTTTAAACTAGCAAATGAGGGGTTGAGGGGGAGGCCTCAGGGGAAGTCAATCCAGTTCCAAAAACAAGTAGCAGGGCAAAGAATAAAGAAATAGACAGGGACCCAACTTCTGGAACTGCAGCTAATGGCAAAACTAGAAGTATACTAGTTAAACCAAAAGAGAGAAATAATAAACAAGCAAATAAAGCATCAGTGTTGAAGGTCAGGTCAGGGGTTACAGCCCAATTAAGAGTTCCATATACTAATGCATGGAGTGTAAGAAATAAACTAGATGAGCTGCAGGCGCAAATGCAAATTGAAGATTATTTAAAAAAAATAAATTTAGAGTACCAAATTCATTTTTTCCAATTAAGGGGGAATTTGGCGTAGACAATCCACCTAGCCTGCCCATCTTTGGGTTGTGGGGGCGAAACCCACGCAAACACGGGGAGAATGTGCAAACTGCACACGGACAGTGACCCAGAGCCGGGATTGAACCTGGGTCCTCAGCGCCGTGACGTAGCAGGGCTAACCCACTGCGCCACCGTGCTGCCCTGCATATTGAAGATTATGATGCAGTGGCTCTTACAGAGACATGGCTGCAAGATGGTCAGGACTGGGAACTAAATATACAACAAAGAACAAACCTGGTTATGAAGTTTACAGGAGGGACAGGGAAGGTGGCAGAGGGGGTGGAGGAGCCTTACTGATCAGAAATACTATCACCTCAATGGTGAGGGTGGATATAGTGAGGGGAAAGCATCTAGTGGAGACCATATGGGTGGAACTATGGAACAAAAAAGGAACTAAAACTGTATTGGGTGTTGCGTATTGACCCCATGGTAGCAGTTATGAGGTGTTATACTGTCCAAATGCAGAAATTAGGCAAGTAGCAAAGGCAGAGTAGTATTAATGGGGGATTTTAACTTCAACATAGATTGGGAGAGGCAGGTAGTGGGTGGGATTCTCCGTTGCCCGACACCAAAATCGTAATCGGCGATCGGGCGGAGAATCGATTCCAACGCCGGAATCGGGGCCGACACAGGTTTGCGATTCTCCGCCCACACCAAACCGGCGTCATTGTGACGCATGCTACGCACAGTAGCAATGCCGTTGGCGTCTCATCAGCCGGCCCACTCGCGATGTTCCGCTCCCGATGGCACGGGACACTTGTGGTCACACAAATCGTGAACCCGGCACGGTGCTGCGGAGTGTGTCCAGTGTCGCCACACTCGCCCGGGATTTGTGCCGTTGGCCGGGGAAGCTTCTGCAAAGATTGGGTGGGCTGTGGGACGTGGATGGCGGCTTGGGTCCCCGCACAGCCGGCGCCATATTGTATGGCGCGACCGCTGCAGGTCGTCAGCCGTGCGCATGCGCGGCCCGGAACCCAGCCATTCTCGTGCGATCCTCGAGTGTTTCATGCGGCGCCGGTGCTAGCCCCTCACCGGTACCGGAATCGGTGAGGGGTTCGTGACTACTTTTTGATGTGAACCTCCCGCGGATTCTCCGTTCGAGCCGGCACTTAGCTGCAGGAACGGAGAATCCCATCCAGTGAATTTTGGAATGTGTCCGGGATAGTTTCCTGCAGCAATATGTTCTGGCTGCAATAAGGGGACAAGCAATATTAGATTTAGTGATGAATAATAAGCCAAATTTAATTAGTAGCCTAATAGCCTAAGGTAGGTTACCACCTACCATACGGAAATCTAGCCCTCCCATCCAAGAGCAGCCGCCAACCCAGGAAGCGGGGAAAATGCACCGGTCTGAAGGTGAGACTTAAATTACGTGGCTTTAAGACCCCTCTCTACAACATACTCCAGGTGAACGTTCAAGCGATTGAGAACAAGTTGGATGACCTCAACCCTAGACTTACCTCCCAGAGGAAAGTGAGGAGCTGCTGTGTGCTCTGCCTCACCAAGACATGGCTTACTCTGGCCACACCAGACTGCGCCATTCAAGCCAAAGACTTCTTGGTCTACCGGATGGACCGCACGATGGCCTCAGGCAAGTCGAAGGGTGGGGCTTTTTGCCTCCTCATCAACACCTCCTGTTTCTCGGATGTGGTATCTCTAATGTGGCACTGCACCCCAGGCCTAGAATACCTGACCATTAAGTATCGCCCCTTCTACCTCCCACGTGAATTCACCTGTGTACTCAGCACAGCAGTCTATATCCCACCCCAGGTGGAAGTGAAGAAAGCACTTGACAAACTATGTTCCACCATCAACAACCAAAAAACAAATCACCCTGAAGCCCTGACAATCGTAGCTGGGGACTTCAACCAGGCCAACCTCAGGAAGGTTCTACCCAAACTACCCAAAACAGTTGCTTGAACAGCGACCACAGGGTCTTTGGGGACATCACAGCAAAGCAGTGACCTGATTGGCTGGTGAGGAAAGCGCTCCAATTAGCAGCAGCTGGGAGAAATTTAACTCTTCGTGTGCTGGTAAGTATTGTGATTGGTAAGTAAAATCTTTATTCCTTTCACTTATTCATTATTTGATATTATATTTGTAATCAGTTAAGGTAAAGTGTAAAAATGGCAGGAGATCCCAGACCCGTGTTATGCTCCTTGTGCGCAATGTGGGAGTTCAGGGACGCGGCCGATACCCCTGACTCCTTCATGTGCGGGAAGTGTGTCCAGCTGCAGCTCCAGTTAGACCGCATGATGGCTCTGGAGCTGCGGATGGACTCACTCTGGAGCATCCGCAATGCTGAGGAGGTTGTGGATAGCACATTCAGTGAGTTGGTCACACAGCAGATTAGGATTGGTGAGGGAGACAGGGAATGGGTGACCAAAAGACAGAGAAAGAACAGGAAGGCAGTGCAGGTGCCCCCTGAGGTCATCTCCCTCCAAAACAGGTATACCGTTTTGGATACTGTTGGGGGAGATGACTCATCAGGGGAAGGCAGTAGTAGCCAGGCTCATGGCACCGTGGCTGGCTCTGTTGCACAGAAGGGCGGGAAAAAGGCTGGCAGGGCTATAGCCATAGGGGATTCAATTGGAAGGGGAGTAGACAGGCGTTTCCGTGGTCGAAAACGAGACTCCCGAATGGTATGTTGCCTCCGGGTGCACAGGTCAGGGATGTCTCAGATCGGCTGCAGGATATACTGAAGGGGAAGGGTGAACAGCCAGTTGCCATGATGCATATAGGCACCAACGATATAGGTAGAAAACGGAATGAGGTCCTACAATCAGAATTTAGGGAGTTAGGAGATAAGTTAAAAAGTAGGACCTCAAAAGGTAGTAATCTCAGGATTGCTACCAGTGTCACGAGACAGTCAGAGTAGAAATTCAAGAATAGTCAGAATGAATACGTGGCTTGAGAGATGGTGCAGGAGGGAGGGGTTCAGATTTTTGGTACATTGGAACCGGTTCTGGGGGGAGAGGGACCATTACAAATCGGATGGTCTACACCTGGGCAGGACTGGAGCCAATGTCCTAGGGGGTGCTTTTGCTAACACTGTTGGGGAGGTTTTAAACTAACGTGGCAGGGGGGTGGGAACCAGATTAGGAAGTTAGTGGTCAGTAAAGAGGCAGCAACTAAAGCCAGTAAAGTACTAGATAATAAACTCATTGTGACTAAGGGGAAGAGTAGACAGAGAAGAGATGATGAACGCAAAGGGACAGGTGGTCTGAGGTGCATTTGTTTTAATGCGAGAAGTGTAGCAGGTAAGGCAGGTGAACTTAGGGCTTGGATTAGTACCTGGGAATATGATGTTATTGGTATTACTGAGACTTGGTTGAGGGAAGGGCAAGATTGGCAACTAAATATCCCAGGGTATAGATGCTTCAGGAGGGATAGTGAGGAAGGTAAAGGGGTGTAAAAGTTGCATTATTGATCAGAGATGATATCAAGCTGTGATTAAGGAGGGCACTATAGAGGATTCGAGCACTGAGGCCATATGGGTAGAGCTAAGTAATAGGAAGAGTGCAGTAACATTGTTGGGACTTTACTACAGGCCTCCCAAAAGCGAGGGTGAAGTAGAGGTACAAATATGGAGACAGATTATAGAAAAATGTAGGAGCAATAGGGTGGTCGTGATGGGAAATTTTAACTTCCCCAACATTGAAGGGGGCTCATGCAGTGTTGGAGGCGTTGATGGAGCAGAATTTGTAAGAAGCATCTAGGAGAGTTTTTTAGAGCAGTATGTAAATAGTCCAACTCAGGAAGGGGCCATACTGGACCTGGTATTGGGGAATGCTCCCGGCCAGTTGATTGAAGTTTCAGTCGATGATTACTTTGGGAATAGCGATGACAATTCCTTAAGTTTTAGAATACTCATGGACAAAGACGAGAGTGGCCCTAAAGGAAGAGTGCTAAACTGGGGAAAGGCCAAGTAGAACAAAATCCTGCAGGAGCTAGGGAATGTGGATTGGCAGCAGCTGTTTAATGGTAAATCCACATTTGAAATGTGGGAGTCTTTTAAGGAAGGGTTGATTAGAGTGCAGGACAGACATGTCCCTGTGAAAATGAGGGATAGAAATGGCAAGATTAGGGAACCATGGATGACGGGTGGAATTGTGAAACTAGCTAAGATGAAAAAGGAAGCATTCTTAAGATCTAGGCGATTTAAAACTGATGAAGCTTTGGAGGAATATCGGGAAAGTAGGACAAATCTCAAACGTGCAATAAAGAGGGCTAAAAGGGGTCATGAAATATCTTTGGCTAACAGGGTTAAGGTAAATCCCAAAGTCTTTTATTTGTATATAAGAAACAAGAGGGTAACGAGAGAAAGGATTGGCCCACTCAAAGACAAAAGAGGGAATTTATGCATGGAGTCAGAGGAAATGGGTGAGATTCTTAATGAGTACTTTGCATCGGTATTCACCAAGGAGAGGGACATGACGGATATTGAGGTTAGGAATGGATGTTTAAATACTTTAGGTCAAGTCGGCATAAGGAAGGGGAAAGTTTTGGTATTCTAAAATGCATTAAGGTGGACAGGTCCCCAGGTCCGGATGGGGTCTATCCCAGATTACTGAGGGAAGCGAGGGATGAAATAGCTGGGGCCTTAACAGATATCTTTGCAGCATCCTTGAGCACCCGTGAGATCCCGGAGGACTGGAGAATTACTAATGTTGTCCCTTTATTTAAGAAGGGTAGCAGGGATAATCCAGGGAATTATAGACATATGAGCTTGACGTCAGTGGTAGGCAAACTGTTGGAGAAGATACTGAGGGATAGGATCTATTCACATTTGGAAGAAAATAGACTTATTAGTGATAGGCAGCATGGTTTTGTGCAGGGAAGGTCATGTCTTACAAACCTAATAGAATTCTTTGAGGAAGTGACAAAGTTAATTGAGAGGGAAGGGTTGTAGATGTCATATACATGGACTTCAGTAAGGCGTTTGATAAAGTTTCCCATGGCAGGTTGATGGAAAAAGTGAAGTCGCATGGAGTTCAGGATGTACTAGCTAGATGGATAAAGAACTGGCTGGACAACAGGAGACGGAGAGTAGTGGTGGAAGGGAGTGTCTCAAAATGGAGAAGGATGACTAGTGGTGTACCACAGGGATCCGTGCTCAGACCACTGTTGTTTGTGATATACACAAATGATCTGGATGAGGGTATAGGTGGTCTGATTAGCAAGTTTGCAGATGATACTAAGATTGGTGGAGTTGCAGATAGCGAGGGGGACTGTCAGAGAATACAGCAAAATATAGATAGATTGAAGAGTTGGGTGGAGAAGTGGCAGATGGAGTTCAATCTAGGCAAATGCGAGGTGATGCATTTTGGAAGATCCAATTCAAGAACAGACTATACGGTCAATGGAAGAGTCCTGGGAAAAATTGATGTACAGAGAGATCTGGGAGTTCAGGTCCGTTGTACCCTGAAGGTGACAACGCAGGTCGATAGAGTGGTGAAGAAGGCATACTGCATGCTTGCCTTCATCGGACGGGGTATTGAGTACAAGAGTCGGCAGGTCATGTTACAGTTGTATAGGACTTTGGTTAGGCCACATTTGGAATACTGCGTGGAAGTTCTGGTCGCCACATTCCCAGGAGGATGTGGATGCTTTCGAGAGGGTGCAGAGGAGTTTCACCAGGATGTTGCTTGGTATGGAGGGTGCTAGCTATGAAGAAAGGTTGAATAGATTAGGATTGTTTTCGTTGGAAAGACGGAGGTTGAGGGGGGACCTGATTGAGGTTTACAAAATTATGAGGTATGGACAGGGTGGATAGCAACAGGCTTTTTCCAAGAGTGGGGGTGTCAATTACGAGGGTCACGATTTCAAGGTGAGAGGGGGAAAGTTTAAGGGAGATGTGTGTGGAAAGTTTTTTACGCAGAGGGTGGTGGGTGCCTGGAACACTTCTGCCAGCGGAGGTGGTAGAGGCAGGCACGATAGCATCATTTAAGATGCATTTGGGCAGATATATGAATGGGCGGGGAACAGAGGGAAGTAGATCCTTGGAAAATAGGCAACAGGTTTAGATAAAGGATCTGGATCGGCGCAGGCTGGGAGGGCCGAAGGGCCTGTTCCTGTGCTGTAATTTTCTCTGTTCTTTGTTTCTAACACAGATCCGGATGAATGGAGTTCTCTAGATTCAGGTGTAGCCCCACTGTGTTGGAAAATTGTACATGTCACTCCACTTTTTAAGAAGGGTGAAAGGGGGAAATTGCTGGAGTCCATAATCAGCGATGGGGTAACTTAACACCTTGAAACATTTTGGTCGATCAGGGAGAGCCAGCATGGAATTATGAAGGGAAGGGCATGCCTGACCAATCTTATTGAATTTTTTGAAAAGGTGACGAAGGTAGTGGATATAGAAATGTCTATGGATGTTAGGGTCTCAAGTTCGATTCCCGGCTTAGGTTACTGTGCGGAGTCTGCACGTTCTCCCGTGTGCGTGGGTATCCTCTGGGTGCTTCAGTTTCCTTCTACATGTCCCAAAAGACGTACTGTTAGGTAATTCGGACAGTTTGAATTCTCCCATCGTGTACCTTGTACAGGAACCAGAATGCGGCGACCAGGGGCTTTTCACGGTAACTTCATTGCAGTGTTAATGTAAGCCTACTTGTGACAATAAAGATTATTATTAAAATTATTATTATATGGACTTCCAGAGGGCATTTGATGAAGTCCCACATAAAAGACTGTTAACAAAGGTGAAAGTCCACGGAGTTGAGGGTAAATTATTGACATGATTAGGAAATTGGTTGAGTGGCAGGTAACAGAGAGTGGGGATAATGGGTAACATAACATAAGAACTAGGAGCAGGAGTAGGCCATCTGGCCCTTCGAGCCTGGTCCACCATTCAACAAAATCATGGCTGATCTTTTGTGGATTTTCCCGCTCGAACACCATAATCCTTTATTCCTTTATTCTTCAAAACACTATCTAATGAAGGAGCCTCAACTGCTTCATTGGGCATGGAATTCCATAGTTTTAAAACCCTTTGAATGAAGAAGTCCCTCCTAAACTCAGTCTTAAATCTACTTCCCCTTATTTTGAGGCTAAGCTCCCGATTCTGCTTTCACCCGCCAGTGGAAACAACCTCCCCACATCTATCCTATCTATTCCATTCATCATTTTATGTTTCTATAAGATCCCACTGCATCCTTCTAAATTCCAACGAGTACAGTCCCAGTCTACTCAACCTGTCCTCGTAATCCAACCCCCTCAACTCTGGGATTAACCTTGTGAATCTCATTTGCACACCCTCTAGCGCCAGTACGTGCTTTCTCAGGTATTGTGTTCAAAACTGCATCTTTATCTTATGCAGCAACCTTTTGTGTGGCACCTTGTCAAAAGCTTTCTGGAAATCCAGATATACCACATCCATTGGCTCCCTGTTTTCTACCCCACTGGCAATGTCCTCAAAACAATTCCACTAAATTAGTTAGGCACAACGTGCTCTTTATGAACCCATGCTGTGTCTATCCAATGGGACAATTTCCATCCAGATGCCTCGCTATTTCTTCCTTGGATAATAGATTCCAGCATCTTCCCTACTACCGAAGTTAAGCTAACTGGCCTATAATTACCTGCTTTCTGCCAACCTCCTTTTTTAAACAGTGGTGTCACATTTGCTAATTTCCAATCAGCCGGGACCACCCCAGAGTCTAGTGAATTTTGGTAAATTATCACGAGTGCATTTTCAATTTCCCTAGCCATCTCTTTTAGTACCCTGGGATGCATTCCATCAGAGCCAGGACACCTGTCTACCTTTAGCCCCATTAGCTTGCCCATCACTACCTCCTTAGTGATAGCAATCATCTCAATGTCCTCACCTGTCAGAGCCTCATTTCCAACAGTCACTGGCATGTTATTTGTGTCTTCCACTGTGAAGACCGACCCAAAAAACCTGTTCAGTTGCTCAGCCATTTCCTCATCTCCCATTATTAAATCTCCCTTCTCATCCTCTAAAGGATCAATATTTACCTTAGCCAATTTTTTTTGTTCTATATATTTTGAGCAAGTTTACTCTCATAATCTATCTTACTCTTCTTTATAGCTTTTTTAGTAGCTTTCTGTTGCTCCCTAAAGATTTCCCAATCCTCTAGTCTCCCACTAATCTTTGCTACTTTGTGCTTTTCCTTCAATTTGATACTTTCCCTTATTTCCTTTGATATCCACGGTCGATTTTCCCTCTTTGTACCATCCTTCCTTTTTGTTGGGATAAACTTTTTCTGAGCACTGTAAAAAATTGCTTGAAATGTTCTCCATTGTTCCTCAACTGTTTCACCTTAAAGTCTTTGCTACCTTAGCCAGCTCTTCTCTCATCCCAATGTAATCTCCTTTGTTTAAGCACAAAACACTAGTTTTTCTCACCCTCCATCTGTATTTTAAATTCCACCATATTGTGATCGCTCCATCTGAGAGGATTACTCTAATTGGCAGGAGGTGACTAGTGGTGTACCACAGGGATCTGTGTTGGGGCCTCAATTATTGACATGATTCATTAATGACTTGGATGATGGCATAGAAAGCCATAGATCTGAAGTTAAGTGGCATTGTAGACAGCCTCAATGATAGCATAACGTTGCAAGAAGATATTATTGACAGGCCTGGCGATTGGGAAAAAGGTGTGGTAGATGGAATTCAGTGTAAGCAAGTGTGAGATAATCCATTTTGGACCAAAGGATAGAGCAGGGTACTTTGTAATTGGAAAGAGGTTAGGTACAATGGATGTCCAAAGAGACTTGGTGGGGGGGGTTCAGGTGCATTGATCCTTAAAATGCCAGGAACAAGTGCAGAAGATAATCAAAAGGCTAATGGAATGCAAGCCTTTAAATCTTGAGGATTGGAGTATAAAGACATAGAAGTTATGCTGCAGCTAAACAAAACCCTGATTAGACCCTGGATTTGGGCTTGGGCACCACACCTTCGGAAGGATATTTTGGCCTTGGAGGGAGTGCAACATAGGTGACTAAAATGATACCTGGACTATAGGGGTTGTTACAAGGAGAGATTATACAAATGATGCCCATTTTTATGTGATTTTAAAAGGTTAAGAATTGATCTTTTGAAGCATTTAAGATAAACTATTTCCACTGGTTGGAGATTCTAAAACTAGGGGGAATAGTCTAAAAATTGGGCTGGACTGTTCAGGAGAGATGTTCAGAAGCACTTATTCACTCAAAGGGTGGAAGAGATTTGGAACTCTTTCCCACAAACAACAGTGAAACTAGAACAGTTGTTCATTTAAAATCTGAGATATATTTTTGTTCAGCAAAGATATTAAGGGACATGGGCCAAAGGTACGTTATATAGAGTTAGGTCACAGAACAGCCATAAGCTCATTACATGGCAAGACAGGCTTGAAGGGCTGAATGGCCTACTCCTGTTCCTACATTACAGAACATTGGGGAGAATTACCCCTCCTCTTCTTCCAACAATTACTTTGAAATCTTTCATATCCACTTAAGAGGACAGAAAGGGATGACATCACTTTCAAAAGATGACACGTCTGACAGTAGCACTGGGAGTGCCGGTTTAGCTTCAGGAGTAGCGACTCAAAGTGGGAGAGAGGGCACTACCCACTGAGTCACTAATCAATTGAATAATCAGAAATTAAAATGACCATACCAATGCAAGTTTTCTTCTTCTCTCCCAAAACACTGCAGGTAGATGGTGTTTAAAATTCCTTTACATATTTCAGAATAGTTCCATTAAATAATAGGAGAGAGAATCACAGGGATGATGTGACAGATCAATATTTTTTTTTAAAAGAAGGTAACCAGTAGGACTCGCTTAGCTAGTAAAAGATCAATTTGTCAGAAAAAGCAACATCCACTTAATATTAGAGTCTGAAACAGTTCAGAAAAGAAAATGTGACGTGTCTGTGAAGAATAAGCTATGTATGGTTTGTAATCTCTCTAATTCCACTTCTGAAGTTGCAAAATTGGTGCCCTGTATTGCTCACAGTTTTGGTGCCATAGAATCCCTACAGTGCCATTCAGCCCATTGGGTCTGCAACAACCCTCTGAAAGAGCACCCGACCTAGGTCCACTCTCCGCCCAATCCCTGTAACCCCAACTAACATGCACTCCATTGAACACTAAGGGGCAATTTAGCATGGTCAATCCACCTAACCTGGACATTTTTGGATTGTGGGATGAAACCAGAGCACCCAGAGGGAACCCACATCAGTCATGGGGAGAACATGCAAACTCCACATAGGCAGTCACCCAAGGCCAGAATCGAACTCGGGTCTCTGCCGCTCTGAGTAGCACTGTGCCACCGTGCCGTTTTGATATCAAAGTAGCCTCTGTATTATTCATGTACATTTCTGGTGCTAACTTTACTGAACACCATCTTGCTGAGGACCTTACCATGGGTATTAAGAGCGTGTGCCAGAAGTATGCAGGGTAGGCACACCGTGACATCACTCAGTGAGTCACACACCATTGCTGCCATTTTCGAACTAGTTGTTCCAGCTGATACCCTTCCTTAAACACAGATAGCTGCACATTTGTTTACCAGGAGGCCAGTCTTGCAGATTAGCTGCTGATTCATCTCTACTGGCTCTGTATGAGATTGTGGAAGTGCTAGGTGGTTTGGAGAATTAATTAAAATTGGTGAAGTCAACTGAGAGTGGTACTGCACATGGAGAAGTCCTTGGTTGTGACTGCAAGGTTTCTGGTCGGAGCACTTACTCCCAATCATGGGTGTTATGGCAGAAATCACCTTTGGACTATTGCATGACAGGAGAATGGAGCAGAGACAGCAAAGAGGGCAAGCTGTTTACAAAGGGGGGGTTTAAACTAATTCAGCAGGGGCATGGGAACCTGGATTGTAGTTTTGGGGTACGGGAGATTGAGAGTATAGAGGTCAGGAGCACAGATTTGACTTCGCAGGAAGGTGCCAGTGTTCAGGTAGGTGGTTTGAAGTGTGTCTACTTCAATGCCAGGAGTATACGAAATAAGGTAGGGGAACTGGCAGCATGGGTTGGTACCTGGGACTTCGACGTTGTGGCCATTTCAGAGACATGGATAGAGCAGGGACAGGAATGGTTGTTGCAGGTTTCGGGGTTTAGGTGTTTTAGTAAGCTCAGAGAAGGGGGCAAAAGAGGGGGAGGTGTGGCGCTGCTAGTCAAGGACAGTATTACGGTGGCGGAAAGGATGCTAGATGGGGACTCTTCTTCCGAGGTAGTATGGGCTGAGGTTAGAAACAGGAAAGGAGAGGTCACCCTGTTGGGAGTTTTCCATAGGCCACCTAATAGTTCTAGGGATGTAGAGGAAAGGATGGCGAAGATGATTCTGGAAAAGAGCGAAAGTAACAGGGTAGTTGTTATGGGAGACTTTAACTTTCCAAATATTGACTGGAAAAGATATAGTTCGAGTACATTAGATGGGTCGTTCTTTGTACAATGTGTGCAGGAGGGTTTCCTGACACAATATGTTGACAGGCCAACAAGAGGCGAGGCCACATTGGATTTGGTTTTGGGTAATGAACCAGGCTAGGTGTTAGATCTGGAGGTAGGTGAGCACTTTGGAAACAGTGACCACAATTCGGTGACCTTTACGTTAGTGATGGAAAGGGATAAGTATACCCCGCAGGGCAAGAGTTATAGCTGGGGGAAGGGCAATTATGATGCCATTAGACATGACTTAGGATGTGTAGGTTGGAGAAGTAGGCTGCAAGGGTTGGGCACACTGGATATGTGGAGCTTGTTCAAGGAACAGCTATTGCATGTTCTTGATAAGTATGTACCAGTCAGGCAGGGAGGAAGGGGTCGAGCGAGGGAACCGTGGTTTACCAAAGAAGTGGAATCTCTTGTTAAGAGGAAGAAGGAGGCCTATGTGAAGATGAGGCGTGAAGTTTCAGTTGGGGTGCTTGATAGTTACAAGGAAGCGAGGAAGGATCTAAAGAGAGAGCTAAGACGAGCAAGGAGGGGACATGATAAGTCTTTGGCAGGTAGGATCAAGGAAAACCCAAAAGCTTTCTATAGGTATGTCAGGAATAAAAGAATGACTAGGGTAACAGTAGGGCCAGTCAAGGACAGTGGTGGGAAGTTGTGTGTGGAGGCTGAGGAGATAAGCGAGATACCAAATGAATACTTTTCGTCAGTATTCACTCAGGAAAAAGATAATGTTGTGGAGGAGAATGCTGAGACCCAGGCTATTAGAATAGGTGGCATTGAGGTGCGTAGGGAAGAAGTGTTGGCAATTCTGGACAAGGTGAAAATAGATAAGTCCCCGGGGCCTGATGGGATTTATCCTAGGATTCTCTGGGAAGCCAGGGAAGAGATTGCTGAGCCTTTGGCTTTGATTTTTATGTCATCATTGGCTACAGGAATAGTGCCAGAGGACTGGAGGATAGCAAATGTGGTCCCTTTGTTCAAGAAGGGGAGTAGAAATAACCCCCGGTAACTATAGGCCGGTGAGCCTCACGTCTGTTGTGGGTAAAGTCTTGGAGAGGATTATAAGAGATACGATTGATAATCATCTAGATAGGAATAATATGATTAGGGATAGTCAGCATGGTTTTGTGAAGGGTAGGTCATGCCTCACAAACCTTATCGAGTTCTTTGAGAAGGTGACTGAACAGGTAGACGAGGGTAGAGCAGTTGATGTGGTGTATATGGATTTCAGTAAAGCGTTTGATAAGGTTCCCCATGGTCGTCTATTGCAGAAAATACGGAGGCTGGGGATTGAGGGTGATTTAGAGATGTGGATCAGAAATTGGCTAGTTGAAAGAAGACAGAAAGTGGTGGTTGATGGCAAATGTTCAGAATGGAGTTCAGTTACGAGTGGCGTACCACAAGGATCTGTTCTGGGGCCGTTGCTGTTTGTCATTTTTATAAATGACCTAGAGGAGGGCACAGAAGGTTGGGTGAGTAAATTTGCAGACGACACTAAAGTCGGTGGAGTTGTAGACAGTGTGGAAGGATGTTGCAGGTTACAGAGGGACATAGATAAGCTGCAGAGCTGGGCTGAGAGGTGGCAAATGGAGTTTAATGTAGAGAAGTGTGAGGTGATTCACTTTGGAAAGAATAACAGGAATGCGGAATATTTGGCTAATGGTAAAATTCTTAGCAGTGTGGATGAGCAGAGGGATCTCGGTGTCCATGTACATAGATCCCTGAAAGTTGCCACCCAGGTTGATAGGGTTGTGAAGAAGGCCTATGGTGTGTTGGCCTTTATTGGTAGAGGGATTGAGTTCCGGAGCCATGAGGTCATGTTGCAGCTGTACAAAACTCTGGTACGGCCGTATTTGGAGTATTGCGTACAGTTCTGGTCGCCTCATTATAGGAAGGACATGGAAGCTTTGGAACGGGTGCAGAGGAGATTTACCAGGATGTTGCCTGGTATGGAGGGAAAATCTTATGAGGAAAGGCTGATGGACTTGAGGTTGTTTTCGTTAGAGAGAAGAAGGTTAAGAGGTGACTTAATAGAGGCATACAAAATGATCAGAGGGTTAGATAGGGTGGACAGTGAGAGCCTTCTCCCGCGGATGGAGGTGGCTAGCACGAGGGGACATAGCCTTAAATTGAGGGGTAATAGATATAGGACAGACGTCAGAGGTAGGTTTTTTACGCAAAGAGTGGTGAGGCCGTGGAATGCCCTACCTGCAACAGTAGTGAACTCGCCAACATTGAGGGCATTTAAAAGTTTATTGGATAAGCATATGGATGATAATGGCATAGTGTAGGTTAGATGGCCTTTAGTTTTTGACTTCCCATGTCGGTGCAACATCGTGGGCCGAAGGGCCTGTACTGCGCTGTATCATTCTATGTTCTATGTGATGTGCTCAATTAAGTAGCACAGGCCAGTTTTTAAGTGTTGCTAGCCTTCCACGAACTTGGGCCCTCTGCGGCGGCTTGCAGCCACTCGGCAATGTGCTCAGCATTGAGCTGCACATCACGCTCATTTAAAATAGCAGACAGCGCAAAGTTTGAATGGTACCTGCACTTCTACAAAATGGTGTGTGTTAATTGTATATTGCGATCCACATGTCCGATTACTGGTCTATCTTATATCCTCCTATGTCTTTCTTTTGAGGACATTGTCCGAATTCATTAACTGGGATTTGAAAATATTGCGAGTTTTCTCAGTGTAGCGTAATTGCCCTTTAAGTTTGGAAAGCTAAATAACTGTGCAAGAAAACTTTTGGCAAATCTGAAAAATGTAATTGAGGTTGCTTAAAGAATCAGATAGGATGTATCACAGGAAACAATCCCTCAAGAATATCAAAATGGTACAATTTAAATTGTTTTCTACTCTCTCTTGTCCATCATTGAAAAAGTTACATCTCACAGGAACTTACATGATATTTGAATGATACCCGCAAGCAAAATGACCTATGTCCCTGCAGACGGCAATCAATTACAAATCACTGTAATAACCTTTTGTCTCACTGTAAACACTTTTGCAATATTACACCTTATTGAATGAGATGTAACTGGGTTTTTAAACAATGTATTAAATTCTCAATTACTGTTGAATAGCCTCAAAGGCCCTGAAAAACTAATTTTATATTTCCAGAATATTATTTTTCTCTATTATCAGGGCGCCATGGTGGGGCAGTGGTTAGCATGCTGCCTCAGGGCGCTGAGGACTCGGGTTCAATCCCGGTCGCGGGTCACTGTTTGCACATTCTCCCCGTGTCTGCGTGGGTGTCACCCCCACAACTCAAAATGTGTAGGGTAGATGGATTGGCCATGCTAAATTGCCCCTTAATTGAAAAAAAAAAACCAATTGGATACTCAAAATTAAACAGAAAAAAAAAATTCTCCATTATGATAAAAGCCTAGTTTTTAATTTTTTTTAGAAATTTGTTTCTGATATTATTGCATCTATCTTAATTCTATGTGCATGCCTCAATTATTTATTTTTCTCTCTGCAAAATGTAATCGAAAGTGAAACTAATCAGTGCATTTTACTTCCTGGTTTGCTGCCTGTGAGAATACTTATGAACGTATGAAATAGGAGCAGAAGTAGACAATTTCTCCTCCAGCCAACTCAAACATTCAATAAGATCATGGCTGATCTATTTGAGTTTTGAATTCCACATTCCCACATAACCTGCTATTCCCTTGCTTGAAATGTATCTATCTACCTCGGCCTTAAAAATATGTAATGACTGTCTCCACCACCTTCTGAGGTGGAGAGTTCCAAAGTCGCATAGCACTCAGAGAAAAAAGATTCTTGTCATCTCTGTCCTAAAAGTCCAACCCCCAAGTTTAAAACAGTGCCCCCTTGTTCTGGACTCACCCACAAGAGGAAGCAGCCTGTCCACGTCCAACTTGTCAATATTCTTCAGGATCTTACATATTTCAATAAAGCCTTCAAACTCCAGTGGAAACAAACCCAGACGGTCTAAACTTTCCTCATCAGACAACCCATTCATTCCAGATATCAATCTAGTAAACCTTCTCCATCCCATTTACATCCTTCCTTAATTAAGGTCGCCAGAACTGCAATGAGTATTCAAGATGTGGTCTCAGCAATGCCCTTTATAACTAAAGCATCCTTACTATTCAATTCTTCTCATTTAAAAGGATAGATAAAAGGATAGTATTCCATTAGCCTTCTTAATTACTTACTGTACCTGCATACTAACCTTTCGTGACTCATGCATGAGAACACCTAGACCAGGGGTGGGCAAACTTTTCCGTGCAAGGGCCACATTCAGAAATTCACTATTTTAAATGGCCGCATAGTATATTAAGTAAAATAATTACTTCACCCGGTTATGATTCTGGGCGCCTCATATAGAACATAGAACAGTACAGCACAGAACAGGCCCTTCGGCCCGCGACGTTGTGCCGAGCAATGATCACCCTACTCAAGTCAACGTATCCACCCTATACCAGTAAGTAACCCAACAGCCTCCCCCATTAACCTTAAAAAAAATAATTAAAAAATAAAAAATTAAAATTTTTTTTTTTTTTTTAATGACTTGGTGGGCCGCATAAAGACCTTTGGCGGGCCGTAGTTTGCCCACCCCTGACCTAGACCCTCTGCACCTCAAAATTCTGCAGCTGTTATCTGTTTAAGTAATACTCTGCCTTTTTATTCTTCTTGCTAAAGTGAACAACTTCACATGTTCCCACGTGAAACTCCATCTGCCAGCTTTTGCCCATTCATCCATTTAACAATATCCATTTGAAACTTCCTTATGTCCTCTTCAAAACATACTTTCCTACCTATCTTAGTGTCATCTGCAGATTTAGCTACCATGCCTTCACTCCCCTCATCTAAGTCATTGATATAAATTGTAAAAGGTTGAGGCCCCATTACAGATCCCTGCAGAACCCCATTTGTCACATCCTACTAATCAGAAAAAGCCCAATATATGCATACTCCCTGTTTTTTGCCAACCAGTCAATCTTCTATCCATGCTAATATGTTAGCTCCTACATCATGAGCTTTTATTTTCTGCAACAACCTTTGACATGGTACCACTTCAATGTGATTGCCTGCTTACCCTGCTTGATTCCATCACTGTTGCTAGACTCAGAGATCCCTTTCTCTTGGGGATTCAAACTAAAGCCTGGAAAGGAAAAATCTGCGTCACAGATACTGACCGTGAATTGCACACCTTTAATTTGCTGCTGTGACTGGAAGTGCTGAAGGTTGTGTTGGCTCCAAAGTGATGGGGCAAGGGGAAGAAACAGAACAGGTAGAATAACTTCTTAAAAGGGAGGACAATTGGCCAGAGATCATAGTTCATGTAGGAACCAACAACATAAGAAAGACAAGGATAAAGGTTCAGTAGGGACAGATTGAGTAATTATGTTCTTGATTGGAGTGCAAGGCATTGAGGGATGTCATCTCAAATCTACTTCCACTGACATCTACTGGGCATGTTGCAGAGGTACAGAGCAGATACATCAATATGTGATTCAAAATATGGTTCAGAAAGGAGAGTTTCAGTTTCCACAGACTTTGGGACAAGTTCTGTAAAATTTAATAGATGGATGGATTTCATCTATACTAAAAAGTGATATGAAGATCCTTGGAAAGAAGGTGGAGGAGTAGGGGGTGGTATAAACTTATAAGAGAGTTTAAGAATAAGTAAAATAAAGGAGAAAGTTATTTGATAAGAAGCTGAAGAATTTTTATGAAAATGTATATCAAAGGGAACATAGGAATGAGGCAATGGTGAAGGACAGAATAAGAAAACAGAGAAATAAAAAAAAAAGTACTGCGAAATATAAATGGATCCGGTTGCCGCGTACTACGTCAATGTGCAAAGCATCAGAAATAAAGCTGGGAGCTACAGGCATTTATTAGAATGGAGGAGTGCAATGTCATAAATTTGATGGAATACTAGCTGCACTCAGGGCAGGATTCTAAATATTCCCGGTTATAAAAACAGCAATGCAAATAAAGTTGGAGTAATGATCTTATTAAGGACATAATTAGAGACGTGGAAAATACCATTATTTGAGTCTCAAATGCAATGAGATAAATGACCAGATAATGTTCTTTATTGTTGTTGTCAGAGGATAAATATTGGTCAAAGTACCAGGAGAATCACGATCACCTTTCTTTGGACAATATTATGGGATCATTTATATTCACCTAAGGGGGCTGTGAAGTCTCTGAAAGTTTCTTTTTACGAGTAGTTTAACTCTTATGTTTTGTACTGTGATAGAAATGGGTAGCTGGAAGAAATATTTTTCGAAGTACTCGGAATAGTTCTTGCCCCCTCTCCTGTGATGCAAGGACATCAATCACAAATTGATATTTCTGAAGAATTGGTCCATTTTCCTCTTTCCTAACGGTATAGCAGGTACTTTACAAAACCTGACACTTTATTGCTTTAAGTAGTTAGAAGCTTATATTGATGTAATTAATTTGTCCAAACCACTAGGTTCTCTTGTTTTATGGGGCCTCCTTAGAATTTCGGATACAGCATTATTAGAATTAAACTACAATTGGGGCACTGGTTGCATTCTATTCTAAAATATACCAGGGTTTTTCAAACTGCGGGTTGCAATCTGCGGGTGGGTCGCAGCATTCCTGATTGCGGGATAAGCGCCCAATACACAACGGGATTTTAAATTAAGGCTGCAACAAGCTTTTAAATTTAAAATGCCGGCCGCGACCGGCTTTAAAATGGAACAATGCAGTCGACATAGGTCAGCATGGTGGCACAGTGGTTAAAACTGTTGCCTCACAGTACCAGAGAACCGGGTTCGATTCCGACCTGGTCTCACCAATGCCTTGTACAGTTGCAGCAACATTTCCCTACATTCGCACCCTATTCCTTTAGATATAATGGCCAAAATTCCATTTGCCTTCCTTATTACTTTCTGTACCTGCATGATAGTTTTCTGCGATGCATGCACGAGGGCACGCACGAGGGCATCCAGATCCCTCTGCACCGAAGCACTTTGAAGTTTCTCTCCATTTAGATAATAAGCTGCTTTTCCATTTTTCTGACTATAATGGGTAACGTCACACTTATCCATGTTAAACTCCACTGTGAAAAGTGAGGCAAAATATTGATTTAGCATTTCTGCCATTTCTGTATTCCCCACTGTTAACTCCTTGGTCTCATCTGCCAAGGGACCACAATTTAATTTAGCTACTCTCTCCTCTTTTATACACTTATACAAATTTTTGCTATCTTATTTATAATTTGCTATTCAGTAAGTGTCAAAGCTGTCATTGAACTGTCCAAGGATACTAAGTGAATTGACATGAAGTAGGTAAAGGCAAAGGTGTGAGGTGTGGGCATTGTGGATATGGGGGCAATGGGGGTGGTTACAGGAGCACTAAGTTAGCAGAGGGGTGAGTGGGAGAACATGGGTTAGCATGGATGGCACATAGGGAGCACAGGGGAACAATGGTTTTCTTCTATTATAATTTTTTATTTACTTAAACAGTGTGCCAAGGCTCAGAGGCAGGCCTTGCTTCTAGCCTGTGAATTAATTCCATGATTACTCATCCTGACTTCCTTTTCAGGCTACCCCCCACCTTACCCAAAATATGACCTGTGGATGGGTATTTTGCGTAGGCTGGTTTTGCCAAGCAGGGAAATACCCCAACTCGGCGAATGTGACCCGGGGATGAAAATCTGGGCCAAAGACTGTCTTTCAATTGAAAAAGTAACACAGATGTAATTAATTATAATGATGGGAAAAAAAATACTGGCCATATGGAGGGAACAGGCATCTCTGCAAATTTCTTCAGCTGGCTGAATTACCAAATTTGTGGCAAAATTTTGCTTTAACTCCATCAACAAATTTGTTCATGACATGACCGTAGTGGGAGGGATCTCGAACAACGGTGAGTAAGAGTACAGGAGGGAGTTAGAGAACCTAGTGCC
Source organism: Scyliorhinus canicula (assembly GCF_902713615.1). Lineage (NCBI taxonomy): Eukaryota > Metazoa > Chordata > Chondrichthyes > Carcharhiniformes > Scyliorhinidae > Scyliorhinus > Scyliorhinus canicula. Next base: position 256,274,174 of record NC_052146.1, read on the forward strand.
GTGGCGTAACGACAACAGCCTCTCCCTCGATGTTAGAAAAACTAAGGAGCTGGTCATTGGCTTCAGGGAGTGAAGTATTGTACACACCCCTGTCTGCATCAATGGTGCCGAAGTGAAGATGGTTGACAGCTTCAAATCCCTAGGTGTGCACATCACCAACGATCTGTTCTGGTCCACGTACGACAACGCTACACCCAAGAAAGCACAACAGCGCCTATACTTCCTCAAGAAATTAAGGAAATTCAGCATGTCCACATTGACTCTTACCAATTTTTACAGATGCAACATAGAAAGAATCCTATCTGGCTAAATCACAGCTTGGGATGGCAACTGCTCGGCCCAAGACCGTAAGAAAGTACAGAGATTCGTGAACACAGCCCAGTCCATCACGCGTAGCCGCCTCACATCCATTGACTCTGTCTACACCTCCCACTGCCTTGGGAAAGCGGGCAGCATAATCAAAGACCCCTCCCACCCCAGGTTATTCTCTCTTCAAACCTCTTCCGTTGGACAGGAGATACAAACGTCTGAGAATATGCACTAACAGATTCAAAAACAGCTTCTTCCCCACTGTTACCAGACTCCTGAATGACTCTTAGATGGACTGAACAGATCTCTCCACGCATCGTCTCTACTGAGTAGCGTTACACTCTGTGTGCTTCACCTGATGTCTGTATCGATGTATTTACATTGTGTATCTATCTTATGTCCTATGTTTAATCATGTATGGAACAATCTGTCTGGACTGTACTCAGCACGTGACAATAAACCCAAATCCAAAAGTACAATGAAGATTCATAAAAAATAGAACAGAATTGCCACGTGTGCAAATCTTGTGGGATGTCACACTAAGCATCGATCAAATAGGGCAGCTTTCCCTAATATATAATAATGTTGTTAGAAAGTTAGATTGCTCTGGTCAATGTCGTCCAAGTGCTTTGAGAAAAAAAAAGGTTAAGGAGACAAATTTGTTTCACAGCGCTGCTTCTACTGGTTCTATGCAAACTTAGGTTGATTCTTTCAGAGCAACAGTGCTGTGGTCTTTTGCATTGATATCACTGAAGAATGCCTGGTAGGTTGGGAAAATAAGATCCTGTGGCGTAATTTACTTCAGACTCACAAATTTCTTCTACCAAATTCCTGAGCAGCAATAATTCACAGTAGTTCTATGCTAAAGAAAACTGTTACTTGTGAGGAGTAAATGGTGAAAGGGATGGCCATTTTTTCAGTAAAAGTAGTTTAAATCCCCACAGCCCACGCATATTTCCCACTGAAATACATTTGTAAAACATGTGATGTCTGTGAGTAATTATATTTCAATAAAAGACTCAACTTTATCTATATCAATGTGCTTCTTCAGAGAGGATGTCAACTACTTCTGAATATATATAAGAACATAAGAACTAGGAGCAGAAGTAGACCATCCAGCCCTTCGAGCCTGCTCCGCCATTCTATAAGATCATGGCTGATCTTTTCGTGGTCTCAGAACCACTTACCCGCATTCTCGCCATATCCCGTAACTCCTTTATTTTTCAAAAAAACATCTACCCTATCTTTAACCACCCTCTGAGTGAAGAAATTCCTCCTTGATTTAGTCCTAAATCTGCTCCCCCTAATCTTGAGGCTATGCCCTCTTGTCCTACTTTCACCTACAAGTGGAAACATCCTTTCTACTTCTATCTTATCCATTCCCTTCAAACTTCTATATGTTTCTATTAGATTCCCCCATCAACCTTCTGAATTCCAGTGAATATAATCCCAATCTACTCAGCCTCTCCTCATACGATAACCCCCTCAACTCCGGAATCAGCCTAGTGAACCTCCTCTGCACCCCCTCTAGTGCTAGCACACCCTTTCTCAAGTGTGGAGACCAAAACAATCACCTTTAACTTCCAAATTTGCTTCACATGAACATATTCAGACAAAAATTGACACTGTGCCAAAGAAGCAGATTGAGATTTGGGACGTAAAAGGTTATGTAAATAGTTTTGCTTCAATTCATTTTGAACAATAGAGAGTTTGCTGATCATTTTATTTTTCCATGCTGTATTGTCAACTACTGTATGATTCTAAAATTGGTATTGACAAAGAAATAGTTAAAGTAAATTTTTAGTTGCCAGATCACATGTAGAATCTAAAGTAAATGCTAATTCCAATGTTCTGACTCACAAAACTGTTTGGTGAGGTGGAGCAGTTATTCAGCAAAAATGCTATTTTGCACAGCTAACAGCAATGTTTTTCAACCAAAGGCTGAGAAAAACAATAAAGGTAAGCATTCCACACTGACATCAATCCCTAACAATGTTCTCCTGTACACGCACTTGGTAGAATTTAATGCTCTCTGCCATGGCGCGTTTCATGTTGGGGGGGGGGGGGGTCATTTAATTAGGTGGGAAGGTCGGGGCGGCACGGTGGTGCAGTAGTTAGCACTGCTGCCTACAGCGCTGAGAACCCTGGTTCGATCCCAGCCCTGGGTCACTGTCTGTGTGGAGTTTTCACATTCGCTCTGTGTCTGTGTGGGTTTCACCCCCACAACCCAAAGATGTGCAGGTTAGGTGGATTGGCCACGCTAAATTGCCCTTTAATTGGAAAAAAATAATTTAAAAAATAATTAGGTGGGAATGTGGCAGGTGGGGACCTTGTTGTCTTCCTGCCTCCACCCTGAGTCAATCTGTGATGGGAAGGCCACTCTGTAGCTCATTTGAGGCCCTTAAATGGATGATTAATGCCCACTTAAGGGCCTCATCCCACCATTACTGGCATTAACTCAGCAGTGGCAATGCTTGCCATAAGCATTGCTTGCAGGCTGCTGAGGGGGGTGGGCGTCCATCATTCAAAGGCATTCAGTGCCTGATTGAGGGACTTGGCATCTGGTGGAGGTGCTGAGAATTACCCCCTGCCCTTACTGTCATTCCTATCTTCACTGCAGGCCCCTCCCTGCATCTCTCACCTGTAGCCTGAGAGCTATTCATGAGACTAGGCCTCAGACTTGTGTTGTATTTATAGCAGTCATTGCCTCCCCGGTAGCATTGCCATTCATAAGAGTTATCGGTCTCTGATTAGCCGGCAGCTCTAAGTGGGAAGAACTTCCAACCCCCCCAGGACCCTTGATCCCTGGGAAGGCTCACCACTGTCCACTTAAGTGCCTGAGTGGCACTTAATATAGTGGGTCTTCTCTAAAAGGAGGGATGAGGTACTCTTGCCAGTTCCCCACTCAGCAGGCAAGATCCCTGTTGCTTCTATTAAATATGGCCCACTCAATGAGAAAGAAGTAACTGGAAATGTAGCCTTGCGTCCATGCTCTTAAGGGTTAAAGAAACAAAATTATTATTTCTACAGACTTCTTTATAAAATACACTTCATAACATAAATTCTTCATAATTATTTCTGGAAGGACCTCATCCTAGGCAATATTTACAATCCACTTTTTGCCTTATATCTCATTTACAACTGTCACAGCCCAGCCTTCTTTTCCAGTGGATGGTAATTCACTTGCGTAATTGGCTCAAGAGATGAAAATCTTGTATCAGCCTCTATAGCCACTAATCTATCCAACTGACTGCAGACCTAATTGGCAGTTTGTTTAGTAATTTGGATCCTAAAGTGGCTGTATTGATGTTGGATGGGAAGCCATACTGTGGGGATACAAGCTTTTTCAGCGTTTAAAGTCAGAGATATTGTTTAGTATAATGTATGGGTTATATGGACATAAGGGATTTTGTTCCCTCCTCCTGCATATGTGGACAGAATTTTCCTAAATTCTGAATTGTGCACTCAGCTAAATCAATTAGCTGAGTGGAATGAAACAAAATATACTACAAGTATAAGCGAGGACTCTAGATTAACTGTAAAAGTAGGAATTGTAATCTAATTTTTTTTTACAAACATGTCGCAAATGCATATGAAACAATTTAGCGTTGTGGCCTTTTTTCTAGATTTAAGATTCATAATTAATAGTTCACATTGCCAAGATGGCTGAAACAAAACATAATACTTTACAATTTCTGGTCCAAGTCATTTCAACGGGGATGATTTCATAGTCAAACAAGTGGCTAACACATACTGCATAAAATCTTTCAAAAATCATTTATTAAGGTTACAGTTGTAAAGAGAGCTATTCATTACTTAACAAGCAAGTTCAAACTGTAACACTGACTGATTTAGAGCTGAAAACTAGCTGTAAATGCAGAGATCAATATTTGGGTATATCAATATTAATTTTGTTGTTCAATACAAAGAGGAAAGTGTATTGAATATCTGCAGTGAAAAAAATAGTATAAATCAAGTAATTGTATTGTTTTTCAGATGGCTAAAATTTAACTCTGCTCTGCTTGTGTCGTGTTTTTGTTTTGCACAAGTTGAAATGTGTAAGCATTTGAAGGAAAATTATTACTTGTTTTTTAATGTTCTCACTATATTTGTCAATGGAATGAAACGGAAGTCTGGAAATTGCTTTTGCTACGCTAGTTAAGGGTGATGATGCGTTACTAAAGCCTGATTTCCTTTGCCACTCCATTAGCAGCCATGGCTTCAACTGTACAGGCCCTAAGCTCGGGAATTCCTCTTCCTAAACATCTCTTAACTTCTACCTCTTTCTCTTCCATTAAGTCTCTCCTTAAAACCTAATTAATTGACCAAGTTTTTGGTCACCTGTCCTCATACTTCCTTATGTGACACAATGTTGAATTTCATTTGATAACACTTGTGTAAAGCATTAAAGCTGCTATATGAATGCAAGCTGTTGTTATTTCTGTGAGAGTTAGCTCCAGTGATTTGTTGCTTTCAGAGGCATGCACAAATTGTCCAAGTTTCTGCCTGCACAATGATGCTTTGGAACTGTAATCAAAACTCATTTGAATGTCTGCATTTGCGCAGTAAGATAGCAGGTCAGGGTTAAATTGGGTTTGGAAAGGTAACACTGCTTCTGATATATTCACCACAGTCGGGAGTGATAGAAATTGAAATTTACAGTCTTAAAAAATGTGGCAACTTAAATGAACATGGAAGCAGGCAACAGTAGCCATATAGGGTAAAATGGAATGGTAGATCTGAACATGATAAATTGAATCCACACTCTACTTGATTTTACTGTTCAAGAATTATTTCATCCCCATGTTAAGCGAAAGTGCAGTAACTGGAAAAAAACATTAGACTTTCAGGTGCATCCATGGAAGCAAGTGGCAGAGGCAAATGTTGCAACCTAACCAACACAGCCATACAGTACACAAAGAGGTTCAATAAACTCACAAGGGTAGGTTTGCAAGCCCACCCCAACCTGTGAAAAACACACCTGCTATCACTCATATTTCCTTCATTCATTTCATTTCTTACCTGTAATTCTTCTTCTCTAAAAGCACTTGGCTCTCATGGAAACTCATTACTGCAAAATGTAGTTTTCAAATCACTCAAGCTCCATATTAACCATCATTTTGTCATGAAGCCTTCTAGCACACTTCATTTCATGGGACAATGCACCTTTACTCTCATTATCATAGCATGCATCATTTGGGCATACCCAGATACACAACTACTGCCATTTTGCCACCAATACCATCATGGCAGCAAGTGCCAGAATAGTCATCCAGTCAGTACAAAATAGTTGATTCAGGGTAGCTGCCATTGGGTGAAGCATCTGAGCACTAGTGAGAATGAGAACCAGCCTCAGTTGAGGAGGTTCAGAACCCAGACCTCAAAGGCCCAATCTTCAAAATAGCTACAATTGGGAGTATTGATTTAATGCACAGGTAATGGGGGTGGTTTCTGTGCATCTGGTTGAGGTAACACTCGAGTAGAAAGAACCCACTACCCTTACCTGCAACACTCTGCAGGCAATTTCATGACTGTGACAGACTTCTATGGTACCAAGCAGTGGAAATAGCTTCTAAGGATAAGCCAGTATTACAGTTACTGTTTGTTTAATAGATGCCTTGGGCGGTGATGGTGTTGTTGGGGGGGGGGGGGGGGGGGGCAGGGATGGATGGACACTGAGCAGCACGGTTGCATAGCGTTTTGAATACCTTGGTGGCCCTATTAAGTTTGTAATAACATTGACCCAGAGCACCATTGAGTCTGCCCAGCATCAATGAGCTGCAAGGCATCTGTGCAAATATTGCAATCTCTGCAGGGAATGGCATGAAGTCTGCTTCCTTTAAGCCCCCTCAGGGCCTTTACATGAGGCAGCTACAGACATGGGCTGGCACCCTTTTCTAATGCCCCTGCGGCTTCTACTGATTTATTTCACTCCACACAAAATATGCTGCAAGGTCAGGGTACAGATATGGAAGAGTCCACTAGCTGCATCTGTATAGTCATTGTTAAATACTCATCTGCACTTCAATCTGTCTTGGAGAAAATGACAACACAAGGTGCAGCTGAGTTTCCTATGTGCAGGTCCCAACTCCAATCAAGGTTCCTTAGTTTATAGAGCCCGAGTGCTCTGTTTAGGAGAGGCTCTCTTTTCTGACCTCACTATTCTGGGTTATTATATTCAGTTCAGTTGATCTGCTGAGAGTCTCCAATGGGACAGGCATGCCACATTCAGCCCATTCATAATTCTGGCACAATTATCAATTAAGATGCTAGAATATAGGTGAAGTTAACCAACACAACAGCGTGGATATGATCGAGTTAGTTGCAGGACCATGGAGAGCGTACGTAACTGCTCAATATCATATTCCTGATGAGAGATTTACTTACGAGAAAAGTTCATTTGAACAGAGGAAGCAATAGAAGCACTTAGAATTATGAACTTCTTTGATAGGGTCAATAGAGAAAGAATAAAAGCTCTGGCTGGAATGTCAGTGACAAGGGATCATGAATTTAAAACTAAGAAAGGGGAGAGGTAAGGAAACAGGCAGGGAGAAATTTCATCAGAGGGCTGCTGGAGGAGTGTGGAATGTTTTACCGTAGAGTGTGTTTGAGACAAGAGACCACTGCATCTCTTAAGTGTTTAAATATTCAAAGCAGGTGAAGAGAGAAGGTTAATGGAAGAAACAGGGCAATAGGAGAATTTGGGTTGCTCCAGTGGAGTATCAGCAAACTCCCTGCATGCTGTAAATGTCGGTGCCTCTATGCTTCTCTCTCAAGAACCAGCAGAAGGATGCATGGGGCCACCAGAATCCCAACTGATCCCCATGAATAGCTTGCTAACTGCTGGAGCAATCACTTACAAGTCGCGTGTTTGGGATCAGATAACACAAATGATACTCCATCACTAAATATAAGGACCATTGACAACTTACAAGGGGCAATTTTTACTTTGGGTAACAGTGTAGAATGGATGCTATTGATTCAGCTGGTTGTTGTGCATCTCTCCCAATTTTCATTTCCAGTCACTTCAATATATTGAATCGGCCTGAATCAGTCACCCCGCGTACACTGTTCACATATGAGACAGGATAAGGTGATAAATTGGCAAAACTAATTTTTCTCATTATGTAGAATAAGGTAGTAACACAGTTAACAACAGGCACTGATAAGAAAATGCAGAGAACAGTGTTTCAGATGTTGAAGCCACATTATGTGTTACATATAGAACCCAGCAACAAGCAACTCAAGCACTCAGCTAACTATAAATTTGGGCATATCTTCTTCACACAATATTTTTACAGCTATATTTTCTTGGTCAGTGCCCGTGACTTGCCATGACATTGATTCTGGGTTTGCTTTATTTTCCTACAGGTTCTGGCCTCTTTGTGTATCAACGTTCTGAAACATGCAGCACACAATGATCTTGGAGAACGGTGATGGGTTGCCTTCTGATCCATCAAGACATCTGAAGTGCTACTTTAAGATGCTAACAAATTATCCTGATGGTTGCATGTGTCCAGGTACCTCTGCAGTCAGATCTGTCTTTGGATGCTAGAAGTATCTGAGGAGAGTAATCGTTGATCTCCAAAGAGTCAATCTTCCAGTTTGCCTTTCTCTACAAAATGAAACTGGCACTGTAGACTGGTTCAAAATGAAAGCACTGCCATTGCTGCATGATAATTGGACACTAACCTTCATACAGTGTGAGCAGTAAGTGACCAGCTGCATATTGATGCAATAGCATTTCTTTCGGTTCATAAAAGACATTACACTGCGAGTAGGCCCAGATGGCTGCACAGTGCTCAACAATCCATTCCTGTGCTTTCAGAAATCCAACAGGCAAAGGAAACGTGTATGTTTAAGGACAAAACACTTATTTACCTTACTTTACACTAACAAAGCACACCTCTTTACCTGCTTTGAAAATTTGAGGAAGTCATGGCTTGCTCTCTTTGCTACTGACAGGAAAAAAGGGCAGGTGGAAAACATCAAAAGGAATACTGTAATGCTGAAAATACAATGACAAATGTTCTCACAAATGACGCTGCAAGTAAAATCAGCCTCGAGATTGATTGTGTTCTTCCGCAGTACGGCAAAGTCTTCAATAGAAGGTTACACAAATACATTTCTTACGGTTAGTATGAAATAATCCTCCAAAATGGGTGTATTATTTGTTCATCTCTAGTAGGTTTCAATATGGTGATTTTATTCTGACTATGTACAGTACCTGCTGCTGATGGTCCAGGGGGAGGTGCTCCTTTTCTTCTACGTTTGATATCTCCTGTACACAGTGATCCAAAATGAACGCTTGTTTGTCTGCAAATAATTATCAAAGAAAGTTATTAACTAGGACAAAACACCACTGCCTGTCTCCATACAAACACAAAGCCTGCATGATTTAACACTGAATCAAGACACCCACATTGAAGATGTAGCTGCATAATAAAGCTACCAATCTTGTTTATATCAAAACATAATTATGCTTTTGGACAACTACTCAGCAGCCAAACTGCATCATAAATTGTTACCAGAATGAATAATATAAAAGGAATGCTTTTTAATTTTCAAAACTGGCAATCTTTCCAGCTCCACATAAAATCAAGCAGCACTGGTTGACAGGCAAATGTTGGAGATTAATTATCTATAGGGATTACAATACAGTTGCTGAGATTTCAATTGGCCACTAATACTTCACTGTCAGCATTGCATTCATTAAGGCACAAACGGGAAAAAATTGAAATGAATCTTTTAGATAGACCTCCAATTGAACCTGAAGACCCCATGAGCACCCAAGGTACAGGCTTAGCAGAGAGCTTTGCTTCAGTAATTTTGCAAAGAATTGATTATCTGTTATGCTGCATTGAGATATCTACACTATTGATCACGGAGATTAAGGTACTCAGGCATCTTTTATTTTCTCATAGAAAGACATGCTATACTAGCAACAAATAACACTAAGTAAGGACTAGTTTGTTATTGTTGTCACTCTTCATGTAGAACACAGCAGTTACTTTTTAATTTAAAATCAATGACAGTCTGAAAGGCAGCCTTGTTCCATCAGCATAAATGAACCATTTATCTTTCGAAGGAGCACCAGTGTGATCATCAGACAAGGTGAGAGTAAAACATTTTTGTTTTAATAACAAGAAATGCTTCAAAATCACAGGCATCAAGAATCATCACCTGTGCGAATGTGTTTTCTTTGTTTTCAAACAAATGCCAGAATATTGTACTTGTAAACTAGATGAAGAGATGTGAAATGTTTCTCACACACACATTTTATATGTACATACTTCAAACAACATTTATCTTAAATCAGCAGCATTGTTTTATTCATTCACTCATTCTAGATCTATAAAATATAAAACAAATGAAAATTTCAGTTACACTCATGTTAATCGAAGGCTCCTTGATATATTTTTTCAACAATTTATTTGTCCCCGATTTTATGGGCATGCTTTTGCCACCACATTGTGCCAGGCACCGATCTTGTTGCGGTGGGAGCATCGCATGAGACGCACAAATCAGGCTTCGCAGTGGACACATAACAAGTGTGCAAGTCACCTGACCCATGGCGCCATTTGGATGAGGTCCTCACTGGGCCATGAGGCTCAGTTAAATACACGTGGCCTATTTGAGGTCGTATTCTCCTGGAAGCCCGTGAGTCACTGGCTGGACCGGTGAGGCCACAACCGCATGGCGATTAGTACTGGTCCCCACAAGCGGATACCAAGCGTGATGGCCACTCCGGGAGTCTCGAAGGCCATTAGATATGGTAATCCGGGTGGTGGGGACATGGCACTACCCTGGCATCTGGGCACCATGGCAGGACCAACTTGGCACTGCCAGGGTGCCAGGTTGCCACTGCCAAGGGTTGGGGCGTGAAGAAGGCCATGCCCATGAATGGGGCATGAAGGGGGGTTATGAATGGGGGTAATGAAGGGATGCCATGAAGGTTGGGAGGATGAATGGAGGATACTGAAAGGGAGGGGCCCTCAGCAATCCGACAGCGAGCTGTTATCACTTCGTATGTAAGTGCGGTGCAATGTCCATCATGTCTACGGGGTTGGCATTGTCCACGGGTGGAGGATGTGGGGGACTCTCAAGCTCATTCAGACATTGGGGCACCCTTTCAAAATGGCGCCTCAAAATCTGAGGAGCTGGTCTCACCAGTGAGTTCAGCTCCCCACTGCTGAAAAAACTCCTATGTTTCCTCTGGGTGCTCCGGTTTCCTCCCACAGTCCAAAGATGTGCAGGTTCGGTGGACTGGCCATGCTAAATTGCCCTTAGTGTCCAAAAAGGATAGGTGGGGGTAACTGGATTACGGCGATAGGGTGAAGGTGTGGGGTTAGGTCGGATGCTCTTTCCAAGAGCTGGTGCAGACTTGATGGGTTGAATGGCCTCCTTTTGCACTGCAAATTCCATGATTCTATGATTTAATTAAATGGGAACAAAGCGAGTGCATTTAGCCACAGGTTTCCCGGCACTTGCAGCGACGAGAAACACAACGCTATCAACCGTCACTCGGGTTAGATAGGGGGCCTGTTTTCTGCACAGAGGCACTCCGTTTGCCCAAACTCAGTGCAATGAGATTGGACGCATTTTTAAATGGCGTTTCGACTGCCAGAGACCCCGATGGGACACCCCCGAAGTCCGGGGCCCCCTGCACCTCCCCCAATACCCGTACAGGGCACCTCTGAGGTGAGGTGTTCCGAGCTGGGTCTCCCAACTTCTATCGGCCACGTTGCGCTGTGGCTTTTCGGGCGTAGTGTGACCATTCGATCACAGGAGAAACGCCAAAGTCCCAAATAAATGGGCTTTTCACAGTAACTTCATTTGAAGCATAATTGTGACAAAAAGCGATTTTCATTTCATTTAGTTTCATTAAATGACGAAGTGTGGGTCAATCCAGGTCTGGATTTCACCCAAAAAGATGGCGGGAAACACCCCACCAAAATGACACCTTGGGCGCCATCCAATAGCCCTTTGTCTCAGGGACCTCAGGCAAGCGCCATTCAGCACTGGTCCCCACAACAGGAACCAGGCGAAACAACACTCGTGAGGGTGTGTCAGGGGATTGAAGGCCCCCAATTGCAAGCACTTTGGGCAAGGTGGTGCCCTGGCACTTCTGGTGCCACCTGCGCACCCTAGCAGTGTCACCTGCAGATCCTGGCTGTGCGAGCCTGGCAAAGTGGCAGTGCAACCTGGGTGCCAGCCTGCCACCTGGTTCCAGCCTGGTACTGCCAAGGTACCCTGGTAGCACTGCCAGCTGGCACAGGCACTGCCAGAATGCCATGCTGGCACTACCAAGGTGCCAAGCTTTTGCACACGCGCTCTCGGGCTGGGGGATGCTCTATGTGGTTGTTGGAGGGGGAGTGCAGGAGGGGCCGAGGATCCTCCCAAGGTGCGTTCGGGCTGGGGGGCAGGGGTAGGGGACGAGGGGAGATTGGGCTTCGCTTCGAAGGCCTCGGAAATCGGGATGCCACTGGGGAATTCCGGCGAACGGAGCTGCCCACTGCAAAAAGTATGGCTTTGTGCGCCTCGGTCATGCGTCTCCCGTTTAGGCCCCTAAGACAACACGAGTCGCATTTAATAGTCATGTGTTTCTCAGCACTGTGAGCTCCAGGAAAAAGGCAGTTAAACACACTTGCTATGGGATTTTGTTCCATTTTGGGAGAATCACACCCTTAAGGCACGATTCTCCGGCCGCACTGCGCTCAAGCGAGAGCACCACACAGCTGGAGAACACCGGTAGAGGCCTGCAGAGAACTTTCTGACACGCTCCGTGGCCTTGCGAGATTCACTGAATATTGCGAGACTTCGGAGTCGGAACTCCGCCCCAAATGGGCAGGACCAAATGATACTCGCGGAGGTAATCGTAAACATGGTATCCACTGCCATCCCTCGATTCTCCGGCCTCCCCAGAGAGGCTGCAGCAGTGCCGATCGGTGCTGGTCCACACAAACGTGGACCAGGTGGAACAACACCTGGGGGTTTTCCAGGCCATCGGAGATCCCTGGGTGGTCAGGATAAGTGCAGGGTGGCCCCCTAGCCCTCCCCCTGGAATGTGGGCACTTTGGCACTGCCCAGGTGAGAGGAGCACTGCCTGGGTGCCAGGATGGCAGTGCAAGAGTGCCCGAGTGCCAGGGTGGCACTGCCAAGGGTCAGGGGGTGAGGGCAGCCATGCCCATGAAACGAGGTTGGAGGGGGAGTTTGAAGGGTGGGGGAATACAGGGTAGATACGTAGGGTACTTTGGGTGGTTGGGGGGGGGTAATGGGTGAGGGGGTCCTAGAAAGGAGGAGGCCTGAAGAAGGGGGACCCCATAGTGGGGAGTCTTCACTTGGGGGGGGGATATGGTAGTGCCAATGTTTGTGGGGGGGGGGGGGGGGGGGGGGTGACATTGCCCATGAGTGGGGTAGTGGGGGATCCACAAGCCTCACTTTGAGATTGGGGAACACTTTCAAAATGGCGGTTTGATCTCTGAGTTCAGCTCCCCGGTGCTAAAAATAATTCGAAGTGTGGGGTAAACTGCAATGAAACTCCCCAGGGCTCAAAAAAGGTGACCAAGTGTCATTGAATAGTGGTAGGGAACTCTCTGAAAAAAAACACCACAAATTAACTTAGAATCTTTTGGGAGAATCGTGCCCCGAGTCATTTTTTGCGAGAATCGCGCCCTATATTTAACATCAACTGATAGGATCTGGGTATCGATAATTAATTTTAATAACAATCGAGATCCAGACTGTTGTGGGAGGTGAGGGAGGAGTTTTCTGGGGTACTGATCCAAATTTTTAATCCCTCTCTGGTCACAGGGGAGGTGCCAGAGGACTGGGAACCAGCTAATATGGTCCCACTATTGAAGAAAGGTTGTAGACAAGCCAATGAAATGCCGAGTGAGTCTCACGTCAGTGGTTGGGAAACTACTGGAGAAGATTCTGAAGGAGAGAATCAATCCCCACTTGTCGAGGCAAATGTGATTGAATTATTTGAGCATGCAACCAAGCGTGTAGATGAGGGTAGTGCAGTTGATATAGTTTACATTGATTTCAGCAAAGCCTTTGACAGGGTCCCACATGGGAGACATATTAAGAAGGCAAATGCTCATGGGATTCAGGGTGATTTGATAAGGTGGATTCATAATTGGCATAACGGTGAGAAACAGAGGGTGATGATAGATAGCTGCTTTAGTGTCTGAAAGCCAGTGACCAGTAGCATACCACAGGGATCTGTGCTAGGCCCCGTATTGTTTGTCCCGCATTGTTTGTCATTTATATAAATGACATGTATGACTATGTGGGGGTAGGATCAGTAAGTTCATGGATGGCACAAAGATTGGCTGGGTGGTTAACAGTGAGGTTGAGTGTCTTGGGTTACAGGTGGGGTGGTCAAATGGGCGGATAAGTGACAGATGGAATTTCATCTTGAAAAATGTGAGGTGCTACACTTTGGAAGGAGTAATTTGACAAGAAAGTATACTATGAAAGGTCTGCCACTGGGAATTTCCAAAGAACAAAAGGCCCTTGTCGTGTTTTTCCATGGATCTCTGAAGACAGAAGGGCATGTTAATTGGGTGGTAAACAAGGCATATGGGACATTTGCTTTTATCAATCAGGGCAGGCAGGTCATGATGGAGCTGTAGGGAACTTTGGTGAGGTCACAGCTGGAGTACTGAGTGCCATTCTGGTCGCCACATTATAGGAAGGATGTAATTGCACTGGAGGAGTGCAGAGAAGATTAACCAGAATATTGTCCGGGATGTAATATTTAATTTATTAAGAGAGTTTGGATGGGCTTGGGTTGGAGCAGAGAAGACTTAGGGGTGACCTGATTGAGGTGTAGAAGATTATGAGGGGCATGAACAGAGTGGACAGGGAGCAGCTGTTCCACTTAGTTGAAGGGTCAGTTGCGAAGGCACACAAGTTCAAAGTGAGGGGTGGGAGGTTTAGGAGGATTTGAGGAAAAACGTTTTCACACAGAGAGCGGCGGTGACGGTCTGGAATGCACTGCCTGGGAGGGTGGTAGAGGCAGGATGCCCCACACCCTTTAAAAAGTACCTGGTTGAGTACTTGGCACGTCATAATATTCAAGGCTATGGGACAAGTGCTGGCAAGTGAGATTAGGGAGAGCAGGTCAGGGCTTTTCATGCGTCGGCGCAGACTCGATGGGCTGAAGGACCTCTTCTGCACTATAGTATTCTGTGATAGCATCACAACAGTTTTGGCTTGAAATTTATGCTTTATCTAATATGCATGTCGAGAGAAATGGACACTCCAGTTTTAAAAGAGGCCCACAGTTTTTTTTAAAAGAAGTAATCACCAAATCCATTCACATCAATGGAAATTCTTAGACTTTCAGGGTCTCATTTTTATTTAGTTAGTTTGAAAGTCCAGTTCACTGAAACAGCTCTCTTGCAATTTTGAAGCTTAACATATATTTAAGATAATAGTTTGGAAGTATTGGGAGGAATTATATAAAGTGCCACATTTCTTCCCCCTCCCGGCCCCCCAGATTAATTAGCTGGAAATAGATTGGAGGTGGGATTTGATCCCCTCCGGAACAGGAAGTCCTGCCTCAGAGGTCAGCAGCTCTCCAGCACTTTGGGTATACAGTGCTGGATCAGTTAGATATGTTTGGGAATCTCACTGGGTGCCATGCAGGCCTTGGTATGGGTGGGAAAAACAACCAGGGGTTTGTGGGGGGGGGGGGAAGCTTGGAGGGGGCTCATCAGAGGGACTCTGCCCACCTGCAAGCAGCAGTCCGCTTAAGAGCTTCAATTGGCCCACGACAGGCAGGTCAACCAACACCACCCAGGCCAATGGTATTGCGATGGGGACAGGGGTGGGTGGGAAGGTGATGGCAAGCCCCTTGCCTTCAAACCCCCCTGTGGGGGAGCAATAAATTCAGCCCATCATTATTTTTAAGTATGACAGGAGTACTTGTGCACACATCAAGTCATTGTTAATTATTTAACACACATATATATATATATATATATATATATAAAAATATATATATAAATATAACACAATGCTGGATCATGAAAAGGCAGCATTATAGAACTCAGTTGTGACCATTCACAAACTCTAAATATGAAGATTCATGCCTCTGTGCTTGACAAAGTTTAGAGAACAAATTGAAAATCTATCTCTTTAAATTTCAGGACAGCCGCCCTGGAACTTCTGAGGCAAGAAAAGTATTTTTCTCCTTCTATTCTGTATTTTTAAACCTACCATTTCTTGTCAAAGGCCAAAATCTGAATATTAATCATTTTATATATTTCACCTCCACATGGGAGACATAAGGCGGCAAATGCACATGGGATTCAGGGTGATTTGACAAGATGGATTCATAATTGACATAGAGGTAAGAGTCAGAGAGTGACAGCAAAGCAGAACTGGTATGTTACGGATGGCGACAGACATATGTACATTAAACCATGTGTATATAGAGGGATGGTGAGTAATATAGAGTATCAGGAGACTACCTAAATGTGATAAAAGCAAATTGCTGTGGATGCAGGAATATGAAACAAAAACTGAAAATGCTGGACAATCTCAGCATGTCCGACAGCATCTGTGGAGAGAAAACAAAGCTAATGTTATGAGTCTGGATGTCTCTTTGTCAACGCTATTGAAATGTGACCTGCCTACCTTCATTGGATAAGGAAGAAGATAATGAATGGAGAAATTTTATTCAGGGAATCAATATTTAAAAAAATATATATTACAAAGCCAATGTGCAGACTAGGCAGGACAACCCCCTAATCCATCTCCTTGCTTGCTCCAAAGAACAATTCAAACTGAATCCAATTCATGGTCCCCACAAGAAAAATACTAGATCCAAGTTGACAAGAACAGACATTGTGCCTGATCACACACTTGACCTGAGCCAAAAAGCCGAGAATATTACAAAGTCTATAAGAACATAAGAACTAGGAGCAGGAGTAGACCATGTGGCCCCTCGAGCCTGCCCCACCATTCAATAATATCATGGCTGATCTTTTGTGGACTCAGCTCCACTTACCCGCCTGTTCACGATAACCCTTAATTCCTTTACTCAAAAATCTGTCTATCTTTGCCTCAGAAACATTTAACAAGGTCGCCTCAATTGCTTCACTGGAAAGGGAATTCCATAGATGCAAGGCACAGAATCATAGAAAGATATAGCACTGAAGAAGGTCATTTGGCCTAAAATGCCTGTGTAAGCTTTTTAGTAGACCTCATCAAATCTCACCCTTCTCTGTTATTTCCCCAAAGCCCTGCAGGCGCAGGTTACTGCCTTTACTAACCTGCAGGTCAACCCAGTGCGGAGAATGGTCTGAGAGTGTGATCGCTGAGTACCCCGTGCCCACCACCCCTGCCAGTAAGGCCCTGCTCAAAATAAATAAATAAATCCGGGAGTACACTTTATGCATGTGCGAGTAGAAGGAGAACTCCTTCACCCTCGGCTGCCCAAATCTCCATGGATCCACCCCTCCCCCCCAATCTGCTCCATGAACCCTTTTAGTTCCTTTGCCATTGCTGGCACCCTGCCCGTTTTAGAGCTTGACTGGTCCAAGCCAGGGTCAATAACTGTGTTAAATTCCCCTCCCATGACCAACCTGTGTGAGTCCAGGTCCGGTATCTTCCCCAGCATCCTCTTTATAAACTCCACATCATCCCAATTTGGTGCATACACGTTTACTAATACCCCCTGCACCCCCTCCAGTTTCCCACTGACCATAATGTACTGACCTCCCACAACCGAGACTATTCTATCCGCTTCAAACACCACCCGCTTATTGATCAGAATCGCGACCCCTCTAGTCTTGGAGTCTAGTCCCGAGTGAAAGACCGGACTGACCCAGTCTTTCCCCAATCATCTAATCTGGTCAGTTACACTAAGGTGCGTCTCCTGCAACATTACCACATCCACCTTCAGTCCCCTAAGATGCGCAAACACACGTGCCCTCTTGACCAGCCCATTTAACTCTCGAACATTTCAGGTGATCAGCATAGTTGGGGGCTCAGTGCCCCCCCCCCCTTCGCCGATCAGCCATCCCCTTTTTTTGGGCCGGCCTCCAGCCTACGCTCCGCGCCTCCACCGGTCTGCCCCCTGGCAGCCTCCGCCCCCAACCTCCTCTCTGTTGCTTAGCCCAAGTCCCTCCCTCGTCGGCAGAACATTTACTCCCCCCCAGTAACAACATCCTGTAACCCAACCCCTTTAATACACCGAACATATGCACACCCCCCACTGCGCTTCCGTGAGCTAGCCTGCCCAGCTAGCTTGGTGGCCCCCATCCCTGGTGCCGGATAGTCTCCCACCTATTGTTACCTCCCCCCCTCCCCCCCGCTCATACAAATATACTCCAACATCAAACAATCCCCACACAATTGCCCAACAGAAAACCACCAAGATCTAAACAAGCACACCTCCATCCCCCAACAGTGCAAATGAAAACCTCAACTCACTCGGCTCTACCGCTGGTCCCAAATCAATGCAAAAGGCATTACAAACAGCTTCCACAAAACGAAAAACGAGATTTAAAAAAAAAAAAGAACAGAAAAACAAAGAAAAAACAAGAACGTTGCAGCAAAGTTCAAAAGTTCTCAGTCCACCACCAGTCCTTTCCTTTTCGAAAAGTCCAGCACGTCCTCAGGCGACTCAAAATAAAAGTGCTGTTCCTCGTACGTGACCCAGAGATGGGCTGGATACAACAGTCCGAACTTCACCTTTTTCTTAAAAAGGATCGACCTAATCTAGTTGAAACCTACTTTTCTCCTGGCCATCTCCACACTCAGGTCTTGGTAAACCCGCAGGATACTGTTGTCCCACTTACACCTCCGTGCCTGCTTGGCCCACTGTAGAATGCGCTCCTTATTCAAGTACCTGTGGAATCTCACCACCATTGCCCTTGGGGGGTCCCCCATTCACGGCTTCCTCGAAAGCGCTCTGTGAGCCCTGTCCACCTCCAAGGTTCGGGAGAATGTCCCCTCCCCCAGCAGCTTCTCAAACCCCGGACAGGCGCCGGAATGTGGCGACTAGGGGCTTTTCACAGTAACTTCATTGAAGCCTACTCGTGACAACAAGCGATTTTCAAACATACCCGCTATATATGCCCCAGCGTCCGTTCCTTCGGACCCCTCCGGGAGCCCAACGATTCTCAAGTTCTGCCGGCGGTATCTATTCTCTAGGTCCTCCACCTTCTCCAGGAGTCTTTTCTGCTGGTCCCTCAGCATCCCCACCTCCAACTCCACTGCTGTTTGATGTTCCCCCTGCTCAGCCAGCACCTTCTCTACTTTCTGGATCGCCCGATCTTGGGCGTCCAATCTAAGCTCCAGCCGCTCAATTGACTCTTTTATCGGGTCCAAGCAGTCCCGTTTCTGCTTAGCAAAGCCTTCCTGAATAAATTGCATCAGCTGTTCCGTTGACCTCTGGGTCGACAAACCAGAGGTCCTGTCCTCCACCATGCTGTCTCCTGCTGCAGCTTCAGCCCAAGCCTTCTCTGTCTTTCTGTTTCTGCCTTTACGAGCACTTCTAGTCCTTCTCTCCATGCACCGATGTGGGAATTGCCTCTGTCATCAGTTTTACAATTCAAATCCGGTAGAAAATCAGGTAAAAGGTCCAAAAGTCCGACCAGAACGGGAGCCACCAAGTGTGCAACTTACTCCTTCATAGCCGCCACCTGAAGTTCCATCCAATTCTGTTTTTAAAAGTAACTACTGGATCCGTTTTAAGCAGTGCATTCCAGATCAAAACAACTTGCTCTGTCATGTCACCTCCGGCAAATACATTAAAGACAACCACCTTAAATATATGTCCCCTGTCTACCAACCCTTCTGCAACTGGAAACAATTTCTCCTGATATGCTCTATCAAATCCATTCATGGTTTTGAACAGCTCTGTTAAATCTTCTTTTAATTTTCTCTGCTCTAAGGAGATCAACATAAGATTCTCTCATTTTAGCATTCCAGTAAATCTCATTTGCACGCTGTCCAAGGCTTTTAGATACTTCCTAAAGTACAGTGCTCAGAATTGAACACAATACTCTAGTTGCACTTAACCGGTGTTTTATAAAGGTTAGTGTAACTTTCTTGCTTCTGAACTCTATACCTCAATAAGAAATTTTTCTCTACAAGTCTTGCCGTGTTCAAAGACTTGTATACATAAACTTCAAGGTCTGTGTTCTTCTACCCTTTTAAGATTGTAGAATTTTGTTTATATTGCCTGTTTGTTTCCAACCATAATGTTTCAATTCATATTTCTGTGTTAAATTTCATTTGCCATTTATCAGTTTGTCTATGTTCTCAAAGTACGTTACCACCTTCCCCACTGTTTACTACATCTCCAAGTTTTGTGTCAGCTGCAAATTTTGCAATCATGCCCTTTATTGTCAACAACCATTCACCACTACTCGGTTTTCTGTCCATTAGCTAATTTCATTTCCACATTGCCACACCTCTGCCTGTTTAATCTTAACCTCTGCCTGTTTAATCTTACAGGCTTTAATTTTACTAACAAGCCTAACAAATAATTTTCCTTTTTCCATAACTTTAGGCTCTTCCCCACGTATGGATTAATATTCCTGAGGCAGTACATCCTAGGAGGCTGAATAATATTACTCGAATCTGCATTGTTCAGCTCACAAGAAAGCATAAAACAACAATAGGCCACTTGGTTCTTTAAATAGTATTTTCCTATAGGGCATCTATTCCATCCATTCTGAATTGATCTAATAATTTAAGAGGAAGTATTTCAGTTCATTACACGGCAGAATTAGAACATACTAACCATGGACAACATTTTCCTCTTGTTTGCTTGATTTGGAAAACGGTGTACAAAACAAAGAGTGGAATTTTCCATTCTGGAGGCTAGGTGTGGTGGACTGGGTGGGAAAGTCTGCACTGCAGACAGTAATTTGTCTGCCCTGTTGATACTACGTAGCATCAAAGGTCCTGGCACCATATTTAAATGTCCCCTGCATAGACATTCACTCACTGAGGCCAGGTATTGTTGTGGTGAGTAAAGCAATGGCCCCGAAAGGAAACAAACCCACTGGGTATGAACAATGGTTCAGCGAGCCCTCTCTGGGACTTTCCTCCAGGTGTACCGGAAAGATGGAAGGTCCTCTTTACATGGATGGGAGCAAGTGGCACACACACCTGACCACATCGGCCTGAGAGGAGGTCACCAGGGAGATTAGGGCCTGTGGCCAACAAAGTCAAGGCAAAGGGTTAGAGTCCACAGGGATGTCAAAAATGACCAGCAGATGGGACATCAGCACTACATGATTTACTGCCTGTCACTTTAAGAATCCCATCTCATGCATGCATGCATCTGAACTGCTCTTTCATTCGTAGTCCTCACAGTAAATCCACCTGTCTCTATGCAGGACAAGATAATAATTGGCCATAATCAGCATGAGAGCGCTAAGGGCCCGAGGGGGTACCCTGCAGCTGAGGGTACTCACATTCCATAAGCAGCAGGCCGCAGAGTTAGCTGGTGAGGACAGGCAAGATCGGCCTTCCCCAAAAAGCCTGTGCGGCTCCATCCAGAATGCATTGACAATATGCAGACAATGACTGAGTGGTCTATAGTGTAGCAGCCTGCCTAGTCAATAACTAATTATCTATTTTCTTTATTCCAGCCATCAGAAAGAAAAGGTGGAGGAAGAGCTCCAGCAAGTGCCTCAGCCTCAACCCCCAAAATACCTCAGACGAGGATCCTGGAGACCTATCTGATGAAGATCCGTCACTGCGTAAAAACAGGCCCCTGCAGAGTTCAAGTCCGATGATGAACCTTTGCAATTACCCTGGAAGAAATGTTGGAGATGCAGCGATAGACAGGGGAACATCAGGCAGGGTTGTCAGAGGCTGTTACGAGACAAAGGATGGAGGAGGAGTCTGTTCGCATTCTGTCTAAAGTCGTGGCGCTGGCATGTGAGCGCATTGAAGTCTCCGCAGAATGGGTGGAGGCTGCTTTTGAATTTGTGCTTGGACCTGCACTACCGTGCACTTAGTCAGGGGTGCATTACAGCAACATTTTAGTGAAAGGGAGGTGGGGGCACCTCAGCCTCCTCCCGGATGTTCCTTCTCCTCAAGGTGTCAGGGAGGGTCCTCTGGCACCTAAAAGAAGAACCCCAGAACAGGATCCTTTCCAGACCGGGGTCCCTCAGGCCTTCAGCTTCCAGAGGATGCCCGCCAAAGACATCAAAGACAACAGGGCATAGCAGTCAGCAGGCTGCCTCCAACTCTGCTCTGGCTGTCAGGGATGCACCTAGACGTCATGGTAGGGTTAGAAAAATTAAGTTTCTTAAAATACACAATGATGGCATGGGTGTTCATTCATGTACATAATCTGCACTATTCTAAATATATCGCATTTATCCCTCCTCATTGCTCAGAATGGCTAATCGATGTGATGCAAGGTCCCGCATTCATTCAAATTACAACCCCCACCACAATTTTCTTCAATCTTGTCCCTCAGTTTCATGAAGTCTCATTCAATCTCATCAGTCAATCACCTTTAGTTCCACATCAGTGATATGAACAAAGTCACTTCCTTGGCACGGGAGCCAACGAGACCACAGGGATCAGA
This sequence comes from Scyliorhinus canicula, assembly GCF_902713615.1. Lineage (NCBI taxonomy): Eukaryota > Metazoa > Chordata > Chondrichthyes > Carcharhiniformes > Scyliorhinidae > Scyliorhinus > Scyliorhinus canicula. Next base: position 256,296,060 of record NC_052146.1, read on the forward strand.
CAGGAAATGGGGAGGGGGGGGGGGTGTGGAAAGAGAGACTGGGGAAAAATGGGGGATGCTGGAAAATGACCGATACAGAGAACAGGGGGGCTAGAACAAGGCCACAAGAAAGGGAACCTCAAGGGAATGCCGAAAACAGGATAGGGAGAGGGGAGAAAAGAAAATGGGGGAGGCCCAAATGACAAAAAGGAGAGGGGGAGGGAGGGCACTGCCCATATGTAAATAGCAGATAACTGCATAAAGTACAGTGAAGGGCCCCAGGAAAGGATAATGAAACAACAAATGAAGGGGACGAGGGAAAATCGGCACAGAGGAAAATTACATGTACATTGTAACCGGCGCATTTATCCTTACCGAATGTATAGTGTGGAAAATGTAAAACCTCATTAAAAACATTAAAAAATATGTATATAATTAGCCTGTTATTATTTTACACACCTCCTATCTTGAGCCCATCATCACAATACAAGACTCAAATAACATATTAGAAATATAGGGGAAGTAAGGAGCTATTAAGACGGAGGAAATTAAGGTAATTTAAATCAGTGGAGAGTAAACATCGGAGAAACGTAAGCAACTAAAATCCGACAAATCCCCAGGACCTGATGGCTACGTCCTAGTGTTGTTCCAGAAATAGTACATGTGCTGCTTATGATTTTCCAAAGGTTCCTAGGTTCAGTCCCAGCGGACTGGAAGTTAGCAAATATAACTCTACCATTTAGGGAAGGAAAGAGTGAGAAAAAAGGAAGTTTAGGCCAGTTCGCCTGATATCAGTCGGCAAAATCTCTTATTAAGAAAGTTTAACAATGCACTTAGGAAATCATTAAGGGATCAAAGTCAATATGGTTTCACAAGTGAAAAATCATGTTTGACAAATGTATTATAGACTTTGAGTATGTAAGTGGTCAGGTAGGCAAAGGGGAACCACTATATTTCAATTGCTAAAAGGCATTGGATAATATGCCACACAAAAAGTTAAGGGCTCATGGAGATGGTGATAAAGGATTGATGGATAAAGGATTGGTTAATGGACAGGAAGCAGAGAGTAGGGGTAAATGGGACATTTCAAAGTTGACAAGCTGTGATAAGTAGGGTGCTGCAAAGATCAGTATGGCATGGTAGCACAGTGGTTAGCACTGTTGCTTCACAGCGTCAGAGTCCCAGGTTCGATTCCCGGCTTACATAGATAAATAGAAGATAGGAGCAGGAGGAGGCCATTTCTAAAAGATGCATTTGATTTTTAAGGGAATGCAAACTATCATTTACCACGCATCTCACCACAGAAAACAAAAATATTGCCTTAACCTCTGCACTGGCGCAATGAATTATTTCATATTTCTAACTTACTGTCTTGGAAGAGATGAATCTGATATTTTAGAGTACACAAATTACTTTTGACATTTTGAGCCATCTGGTGGCATACCCTTGGAGCAGTGGAAACCCAAAGGGATTTTAGATTACCTGGACTATTTTCACTCACAACCCAACACTGTACAAACCTGATTAATAAAGATGTGGAGATGCCGGCGTTGGACTGGGGTGAACACAGTAAGATGTCTTACAACACCAGTGGTAACACTGGTGTTGTAAGACTTCTTACTGATTAATAAAGACATGAATGAAAATGAAATGAAATGAAAATCGCTTATTGTCATATGTAGGCTTCAAATGAAGTTACTGTGAAAAGCCCCTAGTCGCCACATTCTGGCACCTGTTCGGGGAGGCTGGTACGGGAATTGAACCGTGCTGCTGGCCTGCCTTAGTCTGCTTTCAAAGCCAGCAATTTAGCCCTGTGCTAAACCAGCACAACAACAGGATAACAACGGGATGTGACATTAGAGTGGAGAAACAAGGTACACAAAGAACTGGGAGAGACAGGTAGCACTGGAGTAAGGAATAGTAAGGTTTTGAGTAAAATCAGGGCAAGAAGGAAATGCAAAAAGGTTCAAATCAAGTTTACAGTGCATACTTGTGAATGCATGGAGCGCAGTAAATAAAGTTGGTGAGCTGCAAGTGCACTTAGCCAAATGTAAAAATGTGGCTAGATTTTACGCTCACCAGCTGCCGTGTTTGAAAGTGGGGAGGCTTGTAAAATCCAGCTGGTGGCCTTCCCACTGATCTGTCTGAAGTGGTACGGGTGGTCTAGGGGAATCATGAGATAGCCAGTCAGTTCTTGGGCCAAAGAGCTTGGGTCAGCTCCTTTGACCTGCGGTGATTTGCTGAGTCTCAGCAAGTGGAGAGGAGGGTCTTCCCTGCATTTGCAGAAGAAATGGGAGGATCAGAGCAACTGGTGAACCCACATAACTTTTATGCAATTCTGTGATTAGTCTTAGAACAGGACCTGCAGAGACATGGGGGCATTTGCACGTCTCAGGCTAGTTTAAGTCAGAAACAGTAAGTGGTGGAAAAATATCTCAAAATAATAGAGAAAAATAATTTACAAAATTGGACAAACTAAACTTAAATCAATAAGTGTCTAGGGTGATTGTGAAAGTGAATATGGAGTTTGAAAACTCTGCTGCAATAGCAGCTGACATGCAGACATTATGGATGGAATGCATGCCTTAATTGATTAAGTGCATTTGAAACTGTGTACTGTTTGAATTTTATTCCAAAAATGCGCACAATTGGCCAAAAGCCACTTCTACAATAAAGTTTTACATTATTTTAGTGTTCTAAAACAGTCCACTTCTCTTGAGGAAATTATTTTGATCTGGACATTTTGATTTCCTTCAGCAGAATTGTCCTCAACCCCTTGCTGCTACTGTTATTAAATAACATTTTTATTGTAGACCAGTCTTTGATTTAGGGTTCATTCTCAGATAAAGTACTGGAGACTTGATTATACATAGAATTCAATTCCGAGCGATTCTTTTCATGATAAATCTATAATGTAAAAGATCAAGGCCTGGAAATTGGACCTTGTTATGCCTGTTTTATGCCCATCATTGGGGTGCAACGAGGACTAATTTTAGGTCAAAATTATTTTTCAGGTTGTGCTATCAAGTTAAACATGCATTAGATCATTTATATATGCAAGCGAGAGGCTGAATGTCCCTTTTTGGGAATTGAACATCAGTTTTAAAATAATAAAAAATATTCATGGTATTTATATGTCACAGCTACCATTTATTGCCCATCCTTAATTGCCCTCGAGCAGGGGGTGATGCGTTGGCTTCTTGAACTGCTGTAGTCTTTGTGGTGCAGGTATTCCCACAGTGACGTTTTCATCGTAGTTTGGCAGAACTGAGTGGTTTGCTGGACCATTTCAAAGTGCAGTTAAAAGTCAACCACAACATTGGTCTGGAGTCATGTATAGGCCACACCAAGTTGAGGATGCAGATTTCCTTCCCATAAAAAAGAATAGTGAACCAGGTGGATTTTCACAGTAATTGGGTAGTTAGATAGTATATTGTTGAAACTTGCTCTATATTCCAGATTTGTTTTATTAATTGTATTTAAATTCCCCAACTACCATGGTGAGATTTGATCTCACGTCTCCAGATTATTGGACCTAGGCCTCTGGATTACACATCCAATAACCATTATGCTACTGCAGCTATGAGTGGAGTAGAAGTCAGGACTCCTCTGCTCTGAATTCTTCAGCAGTTGTTGCAGCCCAAGCATCACTGAAACCAAGTCCTCAGTATCCATGTCTGGTCCCCACCACCCCACACGGACTTATCTTTGGACTGTCCCTGCTGAACACAGTGACATGAAATTTATCTTTTTAAAATAGGAGAGTTAGTGCAAGAGGTCTCAGCAGCTCATCCAGATAATATAATGAAGCCTGTGGCCCAACTTCAGGCTGGCTTTGAGCCTCCTGGTTCAGGCACTCAACTGGTCTTCATCTCACTGATAATACACCCAAATATGAGCCATAACCTATTTCTAGGCTCAGGTGCATTCCGGCAAGATTCTCACAGAGATGAAGGAAAAATAAAATTAATGACCTTCGGCTAAAATCATGTTTGTAACTCATATTTACAGTTTAAAACATGGTTAGGAATGAGAGCGTGCTGCTCTGGAATGACTGCGGTATAATTTCAGGGCTTGCAGCAGCCTAAAGAGGCAGGAATCCAGAAATTTCCAACTGAGTAAATCTGATCAGAAGAAGGTTTGGCAGGATGTCTGAAAACTGGCATCCAGAATTGTTTAATCTTTTGTCCTTATTGGCTGCATAAAATCATGGGAAATAAGAGCAGGAATTATCCATTCAGCCCATTCTTTCAATAAGATCACTGCTGATCTGAATGTGGCCTTAACAGCACTTTCTTGCTTGTCCCACATAACCCTTGACTTCCTGGTAGCACAGCGGTTAGCACTGTTGTTTCACAGCACCAGGATCCCAGATTCTATTCCAGGCTTGGGTCACTGTCCATGCAGAATCTGCACATTCTCCCTGTGTCTGCGTGGGTTTCCTCCGGGCGCTCCGGTTTTCTCCCACATGTCCCGCAAGATGTGCGTGTCAGGTGAATTCTGGATTCTCCCTCAGTGTACCCGAACAAGCGCCAGAGTGTGGCGACTAGGGGATTTTCGCTGTAACTTTATTACAGTGTTAATGTAAGCCTAGTTGTGACACTAATAAAGGTTATGAAAAAAAAAATGTTTAATTCAGCCATAGATATCTTAAATCCTCCCCTCACCCAACTTGGCTAGAGACAGGACACTGTCCAAGAGCGAGGGCGAAGGTACCTGGGGAAATGAAGGAATATCCTTATGCCAAAAGTCGTGAAACAGCAAGTGTCTAAATACATTAGTTCCCGGGAGCTGGAACTCATCCAATATTACTCCGTACTGCTGAACCTCCCTTCAATAAACATGTCCCCAAACCTCTCCAACTCTTCCCTCCCCCATGCCCTGAATGGCGAGTCCAAGCCAGATGGCACAAATAAATGGTTCTTGAAAATAGGGGCCAACATTGACATGTAGCACAGTTTAAAATGCGCAAATATCAATTCCACACTATTGTACACAAAGAAGTGTTGGAAAAGATTCAATCACTCTACCAAGTCAGTCATGGTACGAGACCTCACATGTACATAACATTAATTGATATATATTCAGCATGTATGACACTTAGCATTATTTATCCTATATTCAATCCTTACCATAAATGCCAATGGAGGACCCATGTCCATTACAATCCCAGTAAGAAGTCTTACAACCCCAGGTTAAAGTCCAACAGGTTTATTTGGAATCACAAGCTTTCGGAGCTTACCTCCTTCATCAGGTGAGTGAAGAAGTAGGTTACCTCCCAACCTTGAACTTAAAAAGCCCCCAAAATCCTGCATACTTATGTTATTAGACACCTTCTGTCCTATGGGTTTGCATATGATGCATGTTGATACTTGAATAATTACTATGGGAAGCCCTCAAAACTCTTTGAAGGGAGGCCATAGCAGTTGCTACACTTCTTTTAGCTACTTTATAAACTTCAATCACAGATGTATCCGAGTTGTTACTTGGAAGAATAGAAATCCTGCAGAGGTGAGTACAACATTTGCTACTTCTCATCCTTTTGTCATTTACTATCGGGGTAACATATATTGAAGCATTTTATCACACCGTTCAGTGGAATCTTCCATTCTTAAGTCTAAGTTCAATGGAGGAACAGAACTCAGAGTATTTCTGCTGCGGGACGGGACGTCTGACCATTCATGATCTTGCACTGGTCAGTTCATTACTTGTGCATTCGAGCAGAGCCTGGCACATCTCGTGGTACATGTGGGACAGGAGGGAGCTTTCCCTGTGAGTTTAGTCGTGAGTGGTCCCCAAGAATGTGAAAGCAGCAAATACTCACCTCAAAGGAGTCTAGCTTGCCAGGTGCACGGCACTTATATACAGTAATAAAAGTGGACATTAAAATTTCTCACTGGCGAGGAATTGAATTTGGAGGGGAAAATTAATCTTGGCGAGGTGGCCTTTTAATGAGCATGCATGACATGCTAATGGACTTCCCAGCATTGTTCATCGGGTAAGCTCGACCCGCCTTTAAAGACCCAAAAGCAGAATTCCTACAGTTTATCCTGCAGTCGGGAAACTGATTGTTAGCCTGTCGCCAAATTAAGATTCTCCCGCCCACCATGCTTCCCACAGCTGGAGGGACAAGAACACATGGTCCATTGTTTTTACTGAATGCAGCATGTTAAAACTGCAATGCTTCTTCTTTTTCTCTTTTTCCACAGCTCTTGTTCCAGGCACCAGAGAGGCAGGCCCAATTTCCCACTCTTCACTGTGAACTGAGGCACTCACAATTTCTTTCCCAAGTGTTCAGAATTTTCAAAGTGAGCTCGAGGACCTTTCGCTGAGTGAGATAGTATGTGATTCAGTGACCAGCCTGAGGATTGGGATCTCATGGATTTTGATTATAAAAGAATGTTGTCTGAATATCAAGCCTTTGTTTAGACACAGTAGGGCTGTCCAAAACTCTGTGTTGCAGATGAAAGGGAGCTACTATCTGCAATTATGCAGAATATGTTTATAACACTGCAGTCTATTATAAAGGATTCAGAATCTCAACTGTAACTGAAAATATGGTGTTTTGTCAAATGTCTCAAAGGTAGTCAGAGGTTCTGCCACAGATACTTATTCTGCTTCAAAGTAGAATGCCCTCGATGAGATTGTCCACGGGTTACAGTAAACTTTGTTGATCTTAATGTTATTCGGTGTCATTACACCAGTCTGTGACCATGGTAACTTAGTGTCCAGAGAATAGGGTGTGGTTGGACTCATCACAAATGATGGCGTTTGTCTTTGACGAAGAGTCATCCAGACTCTAAATGAAATGAAATGAAAATCGCTTATTGTCACGAGTAGGCTTCAATGAAGTTACTGTGAAAAGCCCCTAGTCGCCACATTCCGGCGCCTGTCCGGGGAGGCTGGTACGGGAATCGAACCGTGCTGCTGGCCTGCTTGATCTGCTTTAAAAGCCAGCAATTTAGCCAAGTGAGCTAAACCAAATGTGAGCTCCCTTCTCTCTTCACAGATGCCGTCAGACCTGTTGAGATTATCCTGTATTTTCTGTTTTTGTTTCAGCACCTGCAGTAATTTGCTTTTGTCTTCATGTTTTGTCTTAAATTGCTAACAAAATCAGACACCCCCCTGCCGGCCAAATGCAATGTCTGGTCTGCACAGGTACTGGAAACCTGCAGGGAGGAGGGTGCCAAAAGTAGCAATATTGCTCCAACAGATCTATCACAGGATGCTGGTTAAAAAACTGCCACCTCAATCCTAGGAAACCAGTGATATGGATTAACAGGTCACCTGAAGCACTTCTTTTGCTACTGCTGCACAAAAATGAAGCACCGTATTAATGTCAAAAGGATATACTTCCAACTTTGTTGCTGAGAGATGCACCATATTGGAAAACATTAGACAAACATACAAACAATATTTGGAGACTTTAAAATAAATTGTAGTGCTTGTGGAGTCCTGGTTCCTGCAAAAGTTCACAAGCAGGTTTTGTCAGGTGCCAAGAATGGTATGTTGGCAAATTGGGTTGAAAATAGAAGAAACTAAGTCACATGCACAGAGGCATGAGACATATATAGGTTCTGTTAGAATTGTTTTAGAGACTTGTAGATAACACTTTCCAGTTAACAACTGAAAGAATTTCACAAAAATGTCATATTTTGACTGTAGCTTCCAGGGCTTGTGGAAACGGGCTGATAAATGAGTTGGGCCACCACCTCAACATTAAATGTGTACAGCTATGCTAGCTTTTATGATGACTGAAAAGAAGTGAACATCAAGTTAGCTCTTTTCAACCATTAAATATGTCCATCCATAGTTTGCGGGGGTGGGGTGAGTCAGTGGGCAGAGCTTTGTGCATGTTTCTATAAACAGAGCTTTACCTTTCCAATATAACTATTGTTTTTCACTTATCCTGGTTCTTAACCTTCAATGTTGTGCCAGGTGGTGCAGTAAAGCAAAACCATTGAACAGCTGCCATCCTGTGGATATAGATGGTGATCTGCTGAACTGGGTAAATGATTTATTGAGAAAGTGCAAGAATTAGGTACTAGGAAATGCACATTCGCTTCATCACAGCAACTGCAGGAGTCCTTCAAAAAAGCTTATTTTACCATACACTGCATTTTCATCAAGAACCTAATATTTGTCATCGAAAGTAACGTTTTCTACAGAATAGTTAATATGCCACATGAAGGACAAGTCATGGAGTGGTCTCTGCTGGGGGGTGGGGGCGGGGGAATAATACACAACTGGATAGTCGTCATTGGACTGGTTCACTACCTTCAGTACAGAGATGAGCCACTCAATAAATCGGTTGACAAAACTGACCATGTTACTCCAGACCCACTGTACGAGTTGATAAATGCTTTTGGTATGAACATTCAGCTACTTGGCTTGGAAATTCCATTTATACCACTGTAGCAAACAAGAGGCTAGGTTATCGAGTAAATCTGAAAGCATGCCAATAATCAACACAAACTCAAACTTATTTGTCAGTCAGAAAGTTTAAGTTTATAAATTGCATTTCCAACGGCAATTCTGTAGCTTTGTTTAACAGGCTGTAAAGAAAATATTTTCTGGATTTATTACGGTCCAAAGCTATGATTTATTTTAACTGAGATGGATGATATGGGAGGAATTGCCAACGCTTATATCAGAGACGACCACCGCAGCAGCACTGCACCACAATATAAAGTCTGCATCAAATGCCAGAATTAAAGTCTTGGATTGCTTTTCCTGACAGTGCACCTTAATACACTAAGCAACTACAAGGCTCACATTTGTGAAAGGTGTCCTGGTTGCAGCTATATGCTCATGCAGAAAGGTCCTCTAGCTGAGACTGCAGCACGATCCCATTCCATGACATTGTTATGCAGTCGATTATCCACTAGACCCCAGTGTGTCCCACAAAAAATAAAATGGTTTCAGTCTCTCCTGTTCAGCAGCAAGGCCATAAGCAAGATGGTGCCGGGGTGTGGCGAGCTCCCTCACACAGATACTCTTCTTACATTTCCTATAACCGTACTGATCTCTTAAAAACTTAATTCTGACACTAACATTATCACTAACCTCTCTCTTTTATGTTCCTCAGAGGCCCGTGAATGGGCCTGATGACCTGATCCGACAGGACTCCTACAACGACCCAACCAGGAAGTTGAAGAGGCCCAAACTGGAAGTCCGACCCCAACCTCTATTTGGACTTGATCCGGGCCTCGAGCACCTGATCAGGCCTAGGGACCGACGTCAGCTCCCGGAGCGCCCAATCCAGTTGCTGGAGCATCCGACCAGGCTCCCGATCACAAGACCCGGCCCGACATAACCTGGAGAGCCCAATCCAGCGACCCGACCTGAAGAGGCCCGCTTAGCGACCCGACTTACTGGAGGGTGGAAGGCCGACCAGGCCTACTCCAAAGTCCGACTCCAGGAGCGCCCGACCAGACCACCAACCTGGAACAGAACACAGGACCCGGCCCAACCTGACCCAGGACCCATCCCACCGGCTTACTCACTCTTCCAACTTCTTCCATCGGGCAGGAGATACACGCACTAACAGATTCAAAAACAGCTTCTTCCCCATTGTCACCAGACTCCTAAATGACCCTCTTATGGACTGATCTGATCTCTTCACACATCTTCTCTACCGAGTAGTACTACACTCCTGTATGCCTGTGTCTATGTATTTATATTGTCTATTTTATGTTTGCCCTATTATGTACTTTATTTTCATGCATGCAGAACAATAGTTTTCACTGTACCTCGGTACACGTGATAATAAACAAATCCAATCCCGATGCCATATTTTCTCTTCTCACTGACAGTAGAAATCGGTTTTGTCTGGAATTACTTCTGGTCTTTAAAAAATAGAAATAATTTTCTTCAGCATGGTTTTGCCAATTGTCCACATATTATTCAGTAACTCAATTTGACAGGAGTGGAATAAGAAAGAAAAAAAGCTTGGATAGCACTCTGAATATGTTTTGATGTTATGCTAAAGTGACTTGTGCCTTTCCATGTGGATATAAGTTTTACCCTAGAGCAACTATAATATATATATGATGATCCCAGCTGATGTCACTCCTGGTAAAGATAGATCCCAGGGTGGAACCAGTTTGATCGATGCTAACCTTTGTTTAAATACGCGGAAGGATGTCTACTGAACTGAGCCAGAGGAGTCAGCTAATGAACTTTTAATGAAAGAATAAAACATATATCAAGCAAGAAAAGATGAACTATAATATATTACTTCTTCACCCACCTATACCTTTACAGCTATACATAGATTTGTAAGGATAACACAAGTTGCAAGATCTATCTTATACTCAATGTTCGCAGCAAGTACAGAGTTCATGTAAACCAATTGGCTGCAACCCATGGTTAGAAGAGCACTCTTTGAAGCCAAGTGACAAAGATCACAGAAAACAACTTCTATTAATTTCTCCTTAATTCAACCCATACGCTTGTCACACTGTAAGCCAACTGGTCTCACTAGAACTATGTCCTATCTCTGTTCTCGAAGAACACGCCTTGAATTACGCTTTCTCTCAGATCTCTTCACCAAGGATCCACCCTCCAGGGTTTTGACCTCTCCTTCCAATGTTCCTCTGGCCTGTTGCACTCAAACTTCACCTTTCACACACTCTCTCAGATACCAACAGAACACCACTGCTTCACAGGTCAATTGTAAGGAGTCACCAATCTCCTGGTCATCTTAGGTCTCAGGCTTCTTGCAAGCTCACTTCGCTTTGCATGCTTTCTGTGACTTTGTCTTTTTAACTTGGAGCCTCTCTTTGCTCCCCAATCTTAACTTCACTTAACAGGACTATTTCCAGATTCTTGTTTTTTTCCTTTGATTAGAAAATCATCTTGGAAATTCCTTCTGTCTCTCTCCCTGTATGTTGGACCTTTTTGAATTCTTTAGTTTGGGCCCTGCAACGTGCAGTCCCCTTTCCATGTCCTGACAGAGAGAGAGAGACTTAAAACTGCCCTCTTGCAGCTCAGAGCATAATCAACAACTGGACTGAAACCATTTTGTATGTCTCTGTGGGCACCTTGTTGCAAGGCAGTAGCATAGTTTTCCCTAGTTTAAAAGTCGTAAAACGTCATTAAAAATGCAGGCATATTTTTAAAGTGACACTAAAGCTTCTTAACACCTAACTGCAGAAATATAAATTAAGCTTAAAACTTAAATTTAAGGCTATGCCCATGCTCAACACACAACAACACAAATATAAATGACCTAAAACTATCCCTATTTCCTAACAATATATATGTAAAGAAATATGGTCACAAGTTCAAATATCATACTGGGACAGAGGATTTAGTGGAGTTATTGCTTGATAGAAAGAGGGGAAAATCTAAAAACCCAATCTGATTTTTTTTAATTATTCCATTTCCACATAACATACAGTCCTGACCTAAATATGCTCCAAGAAGTTTGTGAAATGTTTGATACCTGCCAGAGCAAGTCATACTTCCTTTGAGGGAGAAATACAAACTGGGTGAAATTCTCACAAATACTCTCCACAGCAGTCTTACAAATTCAGTCTGGAAGGAATATTTTCAAAAATGGTTCAGAAGTGGCTACAACTCCATCAGAATAGTTCTTAATTGTCGTTCATCAGAAGTGCAAATGACACCATATTGGTTTGGGCACTTACAGGCATCAGTACAGCTACCTGTAGAAAATGCAGGCACCATTTAAATATTACCATATTTAATATGGCAGCACGGTAGCATGGTGGTTGGGTAACGGGTATCGGGTGGATACGTGGGTTTGAGTAGGGTGATCATGGCTCGGCACAACATCGAGGGCCGAAGGGCCTGTTCTGTGCTGTACTGTTCTATGTTCTATCACAGGACCTTCCTGAATTTTGTGACCATGTGTGTTTCAAAGTTATCTCCTTAATCTGGCCAGCACATTGTGACAAAAAAGGCTGGCAACAGCATTTTAGAAGCTGTATTTAAAGTCTCCAGTTAGTCATTTTAGGTTTGTAGGATATTTTGGGACCATGGTTTGGCTGTTTGGATACTACCTGGTGGTTAAATACTTTCGAAGAACAAGGTTGTAGGGCACTTAAACTGTTTCAGCATCTCCATGTTCATAGTTGCTTAACAGTATGCTCCCCCCCTCGCATTAATATTCGCTCTAAATTGTACATTCTCTCTTTGTTCCCATCGGGTCTGCTGCACACAGAAAAATAATAAATTATATTTTTAGGCACATTTTTAACATTCTGTCCCTTTACTTCCTGAGATACTCTGTTTATTTTTTTTTACATTTCCAGGAGATTCCTGTGCCTACATTCATAATGGAAACTTGTGTTGTAATTACACTTTGCCATCAATGTTTCCCATGGCTGGGTGGGGGTGGAGGGGAAGGATGTAATTACACTATGATAGCTTCACATCAGCTTTAGCTGTTGTAAATGTACACAAAGGAATTAAATATTGGGACACATTGATGGGAAGTCTACGCAGAACCAATTTTCTTATCATTTGTTTAAGTCTTACATTTAGCACATACTTCCTGTAAGTGTCACACTTGTTTCCTGTAATATTCCCCAGGGCAGCCTTCAGACTTGCCATGAATAGCGCTTTGGGAAATTTCTTATTCCCTTGTGCAGCACATGGATCGCCTAAAGCCAACAGGTTGTGAGGGGGTAGGCTGGAAGTTCAGATTTGTCTGCCCTGGTCCACAGAGGCAGGGTCAAAGAGGGCCCAGAAAGCTGTTCCCAACAGCCCCTGCTCCCACAACCCCCCCATCCCACACACAAAGTTCCACCGTTCATCCACGTGCAATAGTTAGACAATTTTGCTCCTTGAGAACTGCAGCAGTTTTCCAACCTGAAACTGCAAGTTCACTGAAAAAATGTCCAAGAGGGTGCATCTGGAAGTGATTTGAGCTTTACAACTGATGCATTGGGCAGGCAACGCTGACAAACTGTTTGGCTGTTTGGTGCCCGAACTTTAACTCTTCTTCCAATGCTTCACAGCTGCTTGCACAAGTGCCCAACCTCAAAATGAGCTTGCACTTGCCCACTTGTGGCTGTCAAAAATCATGGTGGAAGCAGAATTGTGCTTAAAAGGGAGGTGGAAATGTTTGAAGTAAAAAACCAGTGGAAAACGTCTGGAGAATGGGACCAATGGCCTTCTTTTGTACTGGAAAATGTTAGAACCTCATTGTTTTTGAGACTGCAAACTAAAATGGTGGAGGTAATGTGACTTTCTTTCTTTTTTTTAAAATGCATTGCTGAGTTTACGGGTTAAATATTTTGGGTGTGCAATTCGGATCCTTAGCAGTAGCACTGTGCAAGCAGGACATCCAACGTGGCTGTGCAGCGCCCCAAGTCGGTTCTGGCAGATCCACTGCTCTGTCCCAAGCTGGGAAGGGCACTCGGACTAGCATCCTGCTGAAAGCCTCTAAACGTACTCAGCCCTACAAAATTGAAACATGTAGGTGCATTCAACATATTCTCTTGTTGCTCACCAAAGTGAATGCATTCAGCTGCAAGAAGTACACAGCACTAGTGTTATTTCAGGGCCAGGCACCCAACTTGTAAGTAGATAGTTTGAATAACTCATGCTATTTTGCACTGTAGAGTGTCATTGGAGGTGTTGAAGTAAGTTCTTGGATTTGGCAGCGATTGTTCCTGAATCCACTAGGAGGGCACAGAATTTGGTAGCCTGCATGGACTGCAATAGGTTTGGGGGCTGCACCTGCAGTTGTCTCTGGGTGAGCAGTGTATGGGGGTTGGAGCAGAGGCTGCAGAGGGGGAAAATTATATGCAGGGCCCAGTTAGAGCTGGAATCCTCCATACTCCTTGACAGTTACAGGAGATTGTCTGGCAGGGCAGCAAATGCATCCAGCCTTTCAGTGTGCATCCTCATCAGTGCTTCCCTATATGCTGCTCAGACTTCTTTAACAGCGCTCCCAGTAACAGAACTTGTCTTTGACCTTGATCTCTGGTGAGCTAGCGCACAAACTATCCTTTTCCCCTGGCCTTGTGGAAGCCCACTCAAACCCAGTGCCTCAACAAATCTATATTAGCCTCTAAGGTACATGCAATTCAGCTATCTGCACTGTTGGCCATGAGTGTCAGATCAACTGATGTGGCCTCATCATAAGTAGCATGATATTGCTCTTTCTTCCCCCGGGTGTGCTGTGGTTGGGCAGATGACAGTTCTTCGAGGTTTGAAAGGATGAAAGCAGAAAGGAGGTTGAGGTGAGAAAGAAAACAGGAAATCCAAGGCCACACCATCTGCAGGTTGCACATCAGGTAAGATGAGGGTAAGCTGGAAGTTGAGAAGGAACGTATGCCAGAAACATATCGTCATACTCAACATGCTCCACGATGCAGGATGCCAGGAACTATGTTGCCATCAGCCGCACAATGCAGAGAACCACCTCCTTTGTGGACTCATGAGATCCAGGCATTCTTGCCCCGAACAACTTTGCTCTGCTTCCTTCTATTATGCACCACTTTATTGTGTAAAAAGGAACGCAGAATGAGAGTCATTGGCCAGAATTCTCCGTTTGGGACTCTGTTATCCTGTGGAGATGAATCACATCTTATTTGCACTCATGCTGGGAGTGCAAATCCTGAAGCGATTCACAATCCCTTGCCATGCAAATTTAAGAATGGCAGTGTTTGCAGGGGATTCCCTTGCGTATTCTGTTATCGGGCCCATGGTCAAATAGCAGGTTGGCTGCAGAATGGGCAATCAGCATGCTGCATATCTCTGTGCTGAGTACTCAGGTAGCCAGCAGCATAAGCCCTGTTTGGACAAATACTACAATCAGGTAAATGAGGAGCAGCACCATCTCCACGTGAATCCTGACTTTCACGGTCATAAAATGGCACAGACCAATTTCTAATTCTCTCTCTTGGCAGAATAATTGAAGCATTGGGAGGGGGGAGGGGGGGGGGGGGTTGCTCTGGATTTCCCAATTCATGTTTATCTTTCTCTTCAAAAATATTGCTGGGAAGATTGTGGGTCATCCAATTTCAGGAATCTGCCTAGAATAAGCCATTTCTAAAGTGTGATACGAGACAAGCACCTTTTTTTCGAGTGAATGTCTTTTGCTGTGATCTTTGCCACTTTCAAGATCCTCGTAAAGAAAACCAGGAATGAAGGAGAATGAGGAAACGCAATATTTTTAAAATCGAGAACTGTTATTTGTCAGTGAGCACAAAGCTACAAGAAAGTGGAGAAAATAACTTTTCTCTAAGCTGTGTTTTGACTAGCATTTCCAGCGGACACTAAAGCAAATGGGGGAGAAATTTGTTTGCATACACAGACTTGCGTCAATTCCTTGAAGCCATCGTGGGCCACTTAGCTGTATGGTCAACTTGATGTTCTTCGTTGCTATCAGTAGAAGCAGAGCTATGTGAACAAATTTCTCACATAATGTTCATAATATATAAAAAACAGGCGTTTGAGAAAGTTTCAAATATCTCAGGATTAAAGACCTGTAATTATTTGATGTTCAAATTTATAAGATCAGAATATCTTTATTATCAAACTGTCTAATAATTTAACCTTCAGGTATTATACGATAGGTATTATTAGCGAGGCCCTCCTGATAATATCATTAAAAGAGTTTGCAGATTAGATTTTATGAAGGGAATAATTTCATTAGATTAATTGATTTTTTTTATTGAAAAAGTCTTAAGAATTTGCTTTATTAAAGGCAAAATAGGCCAACATACTTTATACGCCATATTTTGTCCATTTTCTCATTTGTTTATAATCCACTGAATTCTATCTTACCAAAAGCAGCTGAAAAATTAATAGGAAAAATAACATGAACATTTGGGCAGTTAATACAATTAGGTTTCTTATTGTGGTGTGTCAGGAGCAGAGTGCACTCTGACCTCAGGTTGTGTCAACAGTATCTTTCTGCAGATAGAAATACATTGGTATAAAATTATGAATAGAAGCATCTATTTATTTGTTGCTTGCTCTAAAGCATCATTTATAAATAGTTTTTTAGCATGTTGTAAGAGCCATCTGACAAGATTACACCGAGGTAAAAATACAAAAAAAAACTTTAGGCTACAATGCCCAAAACCATGACTTTTGATGCACTGCTTAGTGACTGAACAACGCAGTGCCAAATAGGATAACATTTAATGCAAGACAAAGGTACCTTGCCCTCCTTTTGTAAGGAATTGTAAACAGAAGTATGTCAGCATACCAAGCTTAGTTAAAGGTATCCCCTGGTAAAAAGCTGTTCACAAGTAGCCCAGATGCAAGCTTATGCTTGGCAGACAAACAGATGTGACTATGGTTGCTGGGGTTTGGCATTAACACTCATTGTCAATATGGAATATATACACTTGGACAGGGCATCAGCTGCACAATAGCAAAACAGGCCTTGGAGTGTCAAAACAGCATTAAAGTTGTGAGAGAGGAAAAGATCCATGACAACCAGTTTGCTGTTAGAATGAAAAAGTCAGCTAGGATCATAGTCTGTCACAGGATGAAAAAAAGTGTACAGTTAACTTAAAATGCACATCATCAGAGTGTTAAAACTACAGCACTGCAGACGAGATATCACAGCATCTAAAAAAATAATTTAGCTATTTAAGGGAGTTTTATTAACACCTCACTGCTAAAATGACTATTCAAAGTCATTAAATGTATGGCGGAAATCACTGCACACACCTGGTTAATTGAAACAGACTACTGCATTTATTGTCATACATCAATGAACTTCTATCTTCAATATATGCCAACTATCTTTAAGGTTGGATAAGTTTAAAATGAAACAGTACTTTTATCAACTATAAGCAGACAATACATTTTGTGAAATGTATTTGAAGTTTGCCAATTAATAATTGTCAGGCTATAATCACTTGAATAATCTCTTATCAAAAGTATAAATTTTTCTTGAAATAATCTTCATAATCAGAACAGAATTCAAGCCAACAGGAATCAAAATGTAAAAGGTTAAAGGTGGTTTTTAAAGCTATCAACTGCAAACATTTGAGAAGCTTGGGAGTTAAGATTTAATTAAAGTTTTAAAAGTCTAATATGTCAACTACACATAAATATATGAAATTTGGAGAAAGATGTTGTACACAAATTAAAATATGCAATAAAATCAATGCAGTCAAATACTAGAATTATCGAGCAACTTGTGAGAGAGGAGATAAATAATTTTTACTGAAATTTAAGTTGATAGTTAATTGTGACATTAATATACCAGTAGTCCAAACTGACATAACAAATTTGCTTTAACTGACTCTTTAAAATTTGAAAAAATGTGAATATGCAGAGTGAAGATGGAATATTGCACCTAATTCATAATGCTGTACACAAAGTTGATAATTACTATATTGTCTCTCCTTGCCATCTAAAAACCTGAAGCATACAATATGGCAAAATTGGAAAAAATAGTGATTAAGTAGGCGAGTAGGTATTTTGGGTTAAAAGATAGTTAGCTTTACAAAGGGTAACCTCTGCAGCAATGACTATTGTGAGGTATCAATGTAACTTTTAAAATGATTGTGGTAATAGGTAAATAGGTTTAAAATAGAACATGTACTTGAGCCTTGAAATTATGCTGTGGGATAACAGTGAACAAATTTATGCTTTCACCCAAAATTTATTTTCTGCTACTTAAGAGGAGTCATTAACACAATTAAAATAAATAGATTAGCATCTCTCCCAAGTTAGTGGACAGAGCAACTCCAGATAAAAGGGTTAAGCATTCACAAGTTATTATTCCACATTATAATTACAAGGTATTAACATTTTATTCCTACATAATGTCCCATAGTTTTTGGACTGTTTCACATGACATAGATTTCCTGAAGATTTCCAGTTGTACTGCATTTGTTTTGAAGTTTCTGCAAACACACTGACGAAACTCATTTAGCATGCATTCTCAATTAGATATGTACTCTGTTCTCAAATCCTTTGTGCATTTCACTGTTACTGTCATCTGAGAATGAACCGGAACAAGCAATTTTGAAACAGAGCCTCTTTTATATTTGAATAAACATATGAACTTTTGATATGTTCTCAGTACAAAAAGGATCTTCCTGTAAAAGTGAACCTTAATTGTCTCAGTTGACAGCTGCCAAATAAGAGCTTTTTCAGCCTCAGAATAATCTAAGCCCCAAATCACTCTGAACATAAAAAGTCAAACAAAAAATGCCTTTTCATATGGTGTACTCTTACACTGTATATATGTCAAATGAATACAGCTACTGATAATATATGCTTACAAAGCAGAAATTTGATTTGCAACAGAAAATACAGATCAGCCACGAGTCCCTAAATGTCTTTTCTACACACCTAAGTAAGCGAAGCTTAGCATGTTGATGGTTGCAGATTCAGCCACGGTAATGCTGCTGAATATCAAGGGGAGATGGTTAGAGTCTCTCTTGTTGGAGATGGTCATTGCCTGCCACTTGTGAAGTTTGAATGTTACTTGCCACTTATCAGTCCAAGCCTTAACATTGTCTAATGGAGCGATAATTGGCTGTTCTGCATTGTCCTGCTTCAAGTGGTCAGGATATATTAGACAACTTTCCACATTGTTGGGTAGATGCTCGTGCTGTGGGTGTACTGGAACAGCTTAATTAGGAGCATTGCTAGTTCTGCAGCACGTCTTCAGTACTACACCCAGAATGTTGTCAGGACTGTTAGCATTTGCTTATCGACTGCTTCTGGATGATTCTTGCTATGATGTGGAGTGAATCGAATTGGCTGAAGATTGGCATCTGTGATGTCGGGGACCTTGGAAAAGGCTAGGAAGGACCATCCACTCGACACCTCTGGCTGAAAATGGTTGCAAATGCTTCAGCCTTGACTTTTGTACCGATTTGCTCAGCTCCACCATCATTGAAGATAGTGGGTATTTGTGCAGCCTCCAACTGTGATTAGGTGTTTAATTGTCCACACCATTCATCATTGGATGTGGCAGCATTGCAGAAGTTTGATCTGATTCATTGGTTGTGGGGTTGCTCAGCTCTGTCTCTAGCATGCTGATTCCACTATTTAACATGCACTTAGTCCTGGGTTAAAGCTCCACCCAGTTAGCGCTTGATTTTTAGGTATATCAGACATGCTCTCCATCACTCCTCAGTGAAGCAGGATTGGTTGCTTGCTTGATGTTAATGGGGATATGTCAGGCCATGACTTTATAGTTTGCGGCTGAATACAATTCTGCTGCTGTAATGGCCCACAGTGTCTCATAGAAATCCAGTTTTGAGCTGTTGGGTTTCTTCTACAATCATCCTATTTAGCACAGTGGTACACATGGTGGATGGTGTCTTCAGTGTGAGAATGGGACTACATTGCCATAAGGACAGAGGATGGCCACTCCTACCAATACTTTCATGGATAGATGCATCTGGGACAAGGTTGAGGAGGTTTTCCCCCTTCTGCTGATTCTTTCACCAGTTGCTAAATGCCTAGTCTGGCAGATATGTCCTTCCGGACTAAACAAGGTCAGTAATGAATGATGCTATCGAGCCAGTCTTAGCGATGGACATTGAAATCCATCAAGGGTACATTTTGTGCCCATGTTATCTTATTCCAAATGGCGTTCAACATGGAAGGGCACTAATTCATCTGCTGAGGGAGGGTGATAGGTGGTAATCGGCACAAGGATTCCTGAGACCATGAGACTTCATGGATTCCGGAGTCAATATTGCGGACTGCATCTGGACAGTATACTACTGTGCCATCACCACTGGTGGTTGTGCCTTGTCAATGGGACAGCTATAAGCAGGGATGGTGATGGAACAGTCTGGAACATTGGTAGTACGATATGGGGCGGAATTCTCTGAAAATGTGGCTATGTCCCCATGCCCGCAAGAAAACGGGCGCAAATCACTCTGGGCTTTCCTGGAGAAAGTCCAGAGTGATTCTCCGTTTTGAAGGGGGCTTGCAACGCCCCAGAGTAGTCCGCGCAGCTGCGGCAGGAGCCCCGTGCAACATGGCGGACCCACAAAGCAAGTCGGCCACAACAATATAGCCCACCCCCCAGATTGCGCGTACCCGCCGATCGGTGGCCCCCCGATTGTGAGCCTGGCCGTCCTGGAGGCCCCACCCCCGGTGGCGGATCCCCCCCGACTCCCCACCAGAGCCGCCGCGGACCCCTCCGAGCTCCCGCCGGGTGGAACCATGAGTGAACCACGCCGGCGGGAACTCGACAAGCTACCGGCTGAGAATCGACGCGAGGTCTCTTTTCAATGGCCCCCGACCAGCACCGCATCAACTGCTCACGCGCAACTGGTGGTGATACTCCGGTCCGCAGAGAATTGCGTGAAGGCCTCGGTCTGACGTCCCATTCTCCCGCGATATGGGGCCTTGCACATCCAGCCAGGGTCCATGCCTGCGGCAGCGGCCCCGCGCAACATGGCGGACCCACACAGCAAGCCTGCCCCAGCAATATAGGCCAACCCCCAGATCGCGCGCGCCCGCCGATCGGTGGCTCCCGATTGAGAGCCTGGCCGTCCTGGAGGCCCCCCCCGGATTCCCCCGACACCCCACCAGGGCCGCTGCGGATCCCTCTGAGCTCCCGCCGGGTGGAACCATGAGTGAACCACACCGGCGGGAACTCGACCAGCTGCCGGCTGAGAATCGCCGCGGTGTCTCTTTCAATGGCCCCCGACCAGCGCCGCATCAATTGCTTGCGCGCAACTGGTGATGATACTCCGGTCCGCAGAGAATCGCGGGAAGGCCTGACGTTCCATTCTCCCGCACCCAGCGCGATTTCGGCGCGGAGGCTCCGAGAATCCCGCCCCTGATATGATGAGTATGACTATGTCAAGCTGTTGCTTGACTAGGCTGTGAGACAGCTCTCCCAATTTGACACATTCCCAGATGTTAGTGAGGCCAACTTTGCAGGATTGACTGGGCATGTTCTGCCATTGTTGTTTCCAGTGCCTAAATCAATATTGGATTTTCCATTTAGTTTCATTCTTATTTGACTTTTCTATTGTGGTTTGATAGAACTGTGAAGCTTGCTGGGCCACTTCAAAGGGAAGTTAAGAGTCAACTGTATTGCTGCCAGCCTGGAAACACATGTAGGCCAGACCGAGTCTTCCCCGAAAGACATGAGTGAACCAAAAGGGTTTTACTACAAGATGGTAGTTTCATTATCATGAAACTAACTTTTTATTTCAGATTCATTTATTCATTGCATTTAAGTTCTTCCAGCTAACATGATAGAATTTGATTTCATAACCTGGGACATGTGTCCAGATCTCTGGATTACTAGGCCAGTAACATTACTACTATACCGCTGTCACCCTCTCCACCCCAATATGATAGTGTACCTATTAGTCTGAGATTGGTAGCTGTAGCATAGAGTTTGGCAGATGTGTTTATACTGTCTGATTCTGATTTCAGTCCTCTGAGGGCCCTCTCACGTTTTGAGAGGTGTGGGCACAACCTAAATAAATCTCAATAAATTATGTGCAAGTTTAAAACATGTCAAGGAACTGTAAGGATCCTTTGTCAGGTGAAAGATCAAATGTGGTCCAAATTAATCAGCAGAAACGCAAAGGTAATCTCTAGATTACTGCCTGAGCCATGCGCAAATTGGCCTAGGTTAAAGAGACCAGAGAGTTCAATGCACAGTTTAAATAATGGTGTGCTGCACAGGACTTTTGAATCATGGGGCACTGACACTCATACTGGGGAAAGAGGAAGCTGTGTGCTGGGACAAGGTTCCATTTAAACAAGATCGGCATTAGTGTTCTGGTGATTGTATAACGAGACATCTAGTTTAAGGCTTTAAACTAAATGTGGAAGGTTCAAGTGAGGTTACAGGGAAAAATCACATAGCCGTGTTGCCATTTTGGCAAAGAAAAGCAGAGTGTGACAGCAAGGAACAAAAAGGTTAATCAATGAATGAGTTCAAATCAGAAAAATATAATAAAAAGTTGAAGTTTAAAGTGCTTGATCTGAATCTACAAAAGCATTCCTAACATGATAAGACAAACAAATAGAGATGAATGGGTTTGATCTAACAACCTTTAAGATCCAGATTGGGACCTAAGTATCCCAGGGTATTTGTCACTTAGAAATGGAAAAAGGTGGAGGAGGTGGCATAAGAGAACGGCCAGACACTATGCTGGAGTGGCATGTAGATGGGGTGTGCAGTTGGGAATTTGATGCGGAGGGGCAAAGACGTGTCCTTTTTCTACTTTCTTTCAGCCTCAAGTAGTTGTGCGTTTTCCTCTTTTCCTGAAGCTAAGTGAGTGGAACTTTCTATTATTTTGTGTAAATCATTAACTAATTGACTAGACAAATACATTTGGACAGAAATGGCAGGACTGGTGGTGATCTGTGACTCGAGCATGTGGGAATCTGACAAATGCACCACAATCCTGGACAACGATAAATGCAGTAAGTGTCTGCAGATTGGGCAACTTTGGTTCATGGTTGCTGAGCTGGAGTCTAAGTTCCAGACGTTGCAGGGCATCAGAGAGGGAGAAAGTTATGAACATACATGCAAACTAGGAGCAGAAATAGGCCATTCAGCCCCTCGAGCCTGCTCCACCATTCAATTAGTTCATGCCTTAACCTGGACAGTTTGTTCCAGAGGTAGTCACACTCCTTAGTTTAGGAAGAAACCTTAGAGTTAGTCAATGGATAGGAACAGGAGGATGCTTTACTGCGAGTTAGGCAGGTATGGGGAACCAGCATGTAGTGATGGAGGCGCCTAAGCCCCTGAATTTGGCCAGTGCTTACAACCTGTGTGGATGAGGAGAAAGACTGCAGGGTGGATGAGTGGACTGATCATGGCACCATGGGGAAGGATGCCATTCAAATGGGGGGAAGCAAAGAGGAATATGGTAGTAATAGGAGACATTGTTCTCTGCAGCTGTGACCAAGAGCTTCAAAGGTTATGTTGCCTGCTTAGTGCCAGGGTAAGGATATCTCCGAGTGACTAGCGAGGAACATGAGTGAGAGGGGGGAAGATCCAGTTGCCGTGGTCCATGTGGGAACCAACGAAATAAACAGAACCAAAACTGATGTTTCGCTAAGAGAATGTGAAGAATTAGGGGCGAAATGAAGAACACCAAACATCTCTGGATTGTTACCTGCATTAATTGGCATAGGGTCAAACAGATTAAAGAATTAAAAGTGTGGCTCAAAATGTGGTGTGGGAAGAAGAGTGTGGGGAGAAGGGATTTTGATTCATGAGGCACTGGCTCAGGGAAGAGCTCAGTACTCAGGGAAGAGTGAGCTATTTCGTTAGGATGGGCTCTACTTGAACTGGGCTGGGACTAGAATCCTGGCCAATCATTTAACTAGGGTTATGATCAGAGATTTAAACTAATAGAGGAGGGTGGAGGGTTTGGCTGAAGGGAGATTTAGAAATCCAAAATAATAATAATAAGTAGGCTTCAATGAAGTTACTGTGAAAGCCCCTAGTCGCCACATTCTGGCGCCTGTTCAGGGAACGAAACGATGAGGCAATAAGAGTATAGAAATGTGGATAAAGTCAACCAGAATAGGACAAGAAGGGACAGAGAGTTTACAAAAATTGTGCATCAACGAATAAAGACAAAGCTGAATAGAAATAAAAAAATGAATGCAAGATTCTTCGTATGAATGCATAAAAGCATCTGCAATAAGATAGATGAACTAGTGGCACAAATAGAAGTAAATGATTTAGATCCAAGCACCATTAGAGAGACATGCATGGAGCCGGGCGATTCTCCGCTCGTGTTGTGCATGCATATCTATTCACTGCTATTCTCCAGGAATAGTGGGAGCCCCTAAATGGGGTTCACATTGGGTACCAAACAGAACGTGATACTACCAGCCTGAAGGTTGCCACTGCCAATGGGCACAGCCTGAAAGGGGGAATAAGGGGAGCATTTGGCAAGCCCATAGCTGGGTGTTGGTCACCCGGGGGAGGGGGGGTGCGCTGGTACTGACGGTTTGTGGAGGGGGCAGACCTGATGCCAGTTAGAAGAGGGCCGGGCCTGAAGGGAAACCCTTTGGGAGGGCCCGATGCCGGCAATCCGGGGGGAAGTGGGGGCGGGGGTCTGCATTCTCACATTGTTATGGAGTGCCCATCCGTGAGGCTGTTCCTGCCGGCTTCTTTGGATCCCACACATAATTTTCTTGGTCGGTTTCACCCTGGCTCTGAAAAAAATGATTAAGTGCGGGAGAATTGCGATGGGAATCGCAGCGGAACAGCTGGCAGGATTTACACCGGTTTTCTTGCCCAAAATTACACTTAAATCACTTTTTGGGGGAATTCCTCCCATGATTGTAAGATCACGGATCGGAAATTAATCTTCTACTTTGCACAATTTTTCAGAAAGACACACGGAATGGCAAAGATGGAGGAGTAGCCCAGATAGAAAAAGGTGAGAAAAAGACATTAGTGAGAAAGGACCTGGCCTCAGATTATCATGAAGTAGAATCAAACGGGTGGAAATTAGTTTTAGCAGGAGTCAGAAAACACTGGTGGGAGTAGTTTATAGACGTTATATCCTTGGACAGAGTATTAAACTAGAAATTATTGGAGCTTGTAACAAAGAAATTGTAACAATTGTGGGTGACTTTAAGCTTAATATAGACTAGGACAAAGCAAATTGGCAAGAGTGTTCATAGATTCCCTACAGTGCAGAAAGAGGCCATTCGGCCATGGAGCCTGCACCAACAATCTAAAAGAGCACACCATCCAGGCCCACTACCCCGCCCTATCCTAATAACTCCTTAAACCAACCTATACAACTTTGGACACTAAGTGGCAATTTAGCATAGACAATCCACCTAACCTGCACATCATTGGACTGTTGGAGGAAACTGAAGCACCCGGAGGAAACCCATGCAGACACGGGAAAAATGTGCAAACGTCACACAGTCACCCAAGGCCAGAATTAAACCCAGGACTTTGGCACTGTGAGGCAACAGTGCCACCGTGCCGCTTCGAGAAGATGAGTGCGTAGAATGTTTTCATGAGTTTTTTGTAGCTATATATTGTGGAACTGACTCGGGATAATGCGATCTTAGATCTAGTATGGTGTACTGAAGCAGGGTTAATCGTAGAATCATCATAGAATACCTGGAGTGCAGAAGAAGGCCATTCGGCCCTTCGGGTCTCCACCGACCCCCCTTACCTGGCCCAATTCCCCGCGCTATCCGTGTAACCCCACCAAACTTTTGGACACAAAGGAACAATTTAGTATGGCCAATCTAACTAATCTGCACGTCTTTGGACTGTGGGATAAAACCGGAGTACCTGGAGGAAACCCATGCAGACACGGAGAGAATGTGCAAACTCCACACAGTCGCTCGATTCAGATTCAAACCCGGGTCCCTGGCACAGTGAGGCAGCAGTGCTAACCACTGTGCCGTCGTGTTGCTTAATTAGTAATGTTGCAGTAAAAGATCCACTGGGAAATAGTGATCATAATACCGTTGAATTCATGTTAAGTTTGAAAATTACATATTCTAATCACAAACAAGAACCTTAAAGTTAAAGCCAATTACATAGGTATGAGGGAAGAATTGGCTACGGCTAATTGGTTAAATACACTAAAGGGCATAGAGGTAAATGAACAGTGGGAAATATTTAAAGA
The DNA here is from genome assembly GCF_902713615.1 of Scyliorhinus canicula. NCBI lineage: Eukaryota > Metazoa > Chordata > Chondrichthyes > Carcharhiniformes > Scyliorhinidae > Scyliorhinus > Scyliorhinus canicula. The sequence continues at coordinate 256,321,607 of NC_052146.1, forward strand.
ACCAAATCAAAATAGTCAACAAAAATACATTCTATTAAAATACAAAACCTCAGTGAGAATGACCCATTCATGGTTCACTCAGGAAGTTAAGGATAGTATTAGATTAGAAAAAGAGGATTATAATGTTGCAAAAAATAGGAGCAAGTCTGAGGATTGAGAATGTTTTAGAAACAGCAGAGGGCCACAAAAAAGTTGATAAGAAGTGAAAAATAGAATGAGATTAAACTAGCCACAAATATAAAGCAGGTTGTCAGAGCTTTTATAAGTATATAAAAAGGAAGAAAGTAGCTAAAGTAAAGGGGAAGCATCATGGAGGATGAGAAAATGGCAGAGGTATTAAACAAATATTTTGTATCTGTCTTCACAGCAGAAGACACAAGTTTCATATCATAAATAGGCAGTAACCTAGGGGCTATGAAGGTGGAGGAAATTTAAGGAAATTAATATCAGCAGAAAAAGTTTTGGTGAAATGTAAGGGAGTAACTGAGGACTACACCCAAGGGTTCTAAAAGAGAGAGTCGGTGCTGGCTATGGTTTGCCATAATTCCTTAAATTCAAGAATCATTAGATTGGAAGTAGGCAAATTATGATGGAACTCTCATAATTATCTTAGTTTGAAATTTGGAGGTCGGGATATCCAGTTTCTGATGAATCTCAGGCTTCTTACGCATGCAGTGGCAGGCAACTGGCTACACATGCGCAGTTTGGCCTTTTCAAAATATTTTCCAGGCCGGGGACTGGCCTTGCGCAGAACAGAAAAGAGAAAAATGGCACCAAGAGGCAGGTCAGATGACCTGATACAGAGCACCATTATCTTGCAGGTGTTCCTGGGAGCAGGGCATGGGATGGGAACAGGGAGGAGGTCCCATACCTGGGAGAGGAACAGGGAGAGGTTGCAAAAGGAAGCCCCAAGTAAGGAAAAAAGCCAGGGAACAGAAATGGGTCTCTTAATTGAAGTTGAAGAAAGTAGGCTCCAAATTCAAGAGCTGTAGGGAGCAGACGTTAAGTGAATTGGGCACAGCAGTCGCCCTGAAGATCCAAGAAAGCAGCAGAAGATTAGTGACTTGGTGCTGCAGTCCTTGGGGCAAGGTACCCCTTCGGAGAAGTGTAGTTCTGCTTGGCATGGCCAAGGATCTTAGATTGCGCATGGTTGGTGAAGGTTGAGTGCACATGGAGATCCAGGGGACTCTCGGAAGGCCAGATTCAAACCCTGTGAGTTGGGTCATTGTTGATGCTGTCCGAGTGGGAGGAACCCTTGAAGAGAATTCCAAGAGAAAATCTTCAAAGGGGGAGAATGGAAAGCCTTGTGAGAAAGATGACTGTTCAGTGAGATTGGTTGGCTTACAATGTGATAAATGTCTGGGTGGGTTTTTGATAAATCCATGGAATCTGGTTTGGTCGTATATTTCATCTATTGTGTAGTGTACTGTGTCCAACTACAATCTGACTGTTAATTCACAAGTACCTCATACTGACCCTGAATGTTAGAATATAAGATAGATATTGTAAATTGTTTGATCTTTCTGAACTTTGACAGAGAAAATATTTACTCGGGCAGCATGGTAGCACAGTGGGTAGCACTGTTGCTTCGCAGCTTCAGGTTCAATTCCCAGCTTGGGTCACTGTCTGTGTGGAGTCTGCATGTTCCCCCCGTGTCTGCGTTGATATATTCCGGGTGCTCCGGTTTCCTCCCACAAGTCCAGAAAGACGAGCTGTTAGGTAATTTGTACATTCTGAATTCTCCCTCTGTGTACCCGAACAGGCGCCGGAATGTGGTGACTAGGGGCTTTCCACAGTAACTTCATTGCAGTGTTAATGTAAGCCTAGTTGTGACAATAAAGATTATTATTCAATTATTATTATTATTTTGTTTGTTCGAAGTCTACCTCCGCTGGAACAGGGACTGAACACTACGCTACTGGTACTGAACTAGTCCACATGTTAGTCCTCTAGCCAACTGAGGTAACCAACACTCCAGATAGAATATAATAAGTGGAAATGTTAGGTTATGCATTTTGGTAGGTTATTCACTCTGGAAGGAAGAATATATTTACAGTGGTGGGAAACAATTAATTGTTGGTATTCAGAAGATATAGGTGGCCGTGTACAAGCAGCAGAAAAAGTAACTATGCAAATACATCAAGTAATTAGGAATGCAAATTGTATGTTGGCTATTATTGCAATAGGGGGCATTTGGAGTACATGAGTAAGGGAGTTTTACACACTTGTACAGGCCAGTGGTGAGGTCACGGTTTTGGTCCCTGTTCCTTAGAAAGAATATATATGCCTTAGAAGGGGTACAATGAAGGTTCGCTAGATTGGTTTCTGATTTGAGACGGTTCTCCACGAGATGGGAATGACAAGATTGGGGCTCTTCTCTCCGGTGTCCAAAATAGGATTATGATAGGGCTTGATACAGTAGATGGTGAGAGGCTGTTTTCCCTGGCTGGCGAACCGCAAGCTATAGTCTCAGGATACAGGGTTGGCTATTTCTATCTGGGCGCATATATCCTTTATTTAAAGGGAAAGTGGGCCAGAGCAATTACTACCCTTAGATTGCCATAACTTGTCACAGCTTAGAGCCTAGGAATTGAGTTAGAGTTAAGACATAAGAAAAGAACTGTTACTCTACTGAGAGTATATTAAAGGTCATTGAGCATGAGAAAGAGAATAAAATGCAGAAAAATTGAAGAAGTGTAGAAATAAGATGGTCATAATAGTGAGTAAGTTACCCAAAGGTAGATGAGTGTAAGAGAAGGGTTTAGATTTTTACAGGGTTTTACAAGCAACATTTTGATTTTAAGATTTGCATCCTTGTTTTCAAATAATAATAATAATAATAATATTTTATTGTCACACGTAGGCTTACATTAACACTGCAATGAAGTTACTGTGAAAAGCCCCGAGTTGCCATATTCCAGCGCCTGTTCAGGTAATGAGCCGGTACGGGAATTGAACCCCCACTGCTGGCCTTCTGCATTACAAATCAGCTGTCTAGCCAACTGAGCTAAACCAGCTCTCTCCATGGTCTTGTCCCTCTCTATTTCTGTAATCTAAATCTACTCAAATCCTACAACCCTCAGACATCTGATTTCCTCTTGTGCATTCCCAATCATGATTACTCTACCAGTGGTGGGCGTGCCTTCAATTGCCTAGGCCCGAGCTCTTGAATTCCCTCCCTGCACCTCGCTTACCTCTGATAAGATACATCTTAACAATGTACTCTTTACCCCAGCCTTTAATCAAGTGACCTCATATCTCCTTTTATAGCCGCGTGTCACTATTTGTTTTGTAATGCTCTTGTGGAGCGTTTTAGGTCATTTCATTATGTTAAAAGCATTATAGAAATCCTGGTTTTGTTGTACAAGATGTTTCCTCCATTTGTATAGATTGAGTTCAGCATGCAAAGAGAAAGTACTGGATCTTGTTTTTGGAAAAACAACTAGGGCAAGGAGGTAACATAACTATAAGATATAGCTGCATCCACATATTTAGGTTAAAAAACTGTAAAAGAGGACTAAAAAGCAAGGGAACAAGGGTAGGAGCACCTATTTCAATAAAATAAAAATTACCAGATTAACTGGATGAAAATCATCAAATGAGACAGTTTGTAAACAACAGGGGATGACCTGGCTACAGGCAAGGCATATCCCGACAAGGTGATCCAGTGAAATCTAGATGAGTAGAGAAATGGAAATTACACATAACAAAAGAAACACATGGCAAATTGAGGGGTAATGGCACAAAAGAAAATCAAATGCAATATTAAAAAATATACAGGGGAAGCAACAAAAGATTAGAATGGTTAAGAGAATAGGTGCAGAAAGACAGGTAGATGAAAAAGGGAAATATATAATAAAGGATCAGTAAAGAATATAAACACATAAAGCAAACATAACAAAAGAAATTGGCCATCTTTGCTAATGAAAGGAAACTGATGACAATGAGGTTTTTGGGCCAATTAAGCTTGGAAAAGAAAATCTTATGGTGAATAAAGGGCAGACGGATATGTTATCTACCTCTGCTTTCTCAGAGGAGTATGGTAGTGAGGATGACAAATTAGAGGAAGTGGTAAAGCAAGTTGATCCGATGCAATAAGTACACATGAGGAAGTAACGCTAAAAGACATGGTGGAAAAGGCAAATGCCTTGATGGCATGAGTCCTAGACTGCAAAGGGAAGTCAGATAACAAAATTGCAGAGACTCCAGGTACAATCTTTCAAGATATGTAAACTGCCCAAGAAAGCTGGGGGTTTCCAACGTTACAACTCTCTTTAAAATGGGAGAAAGGGAGAGAGCTCATGATGTAAATTAATACTCAGAAAAATATGAATTAATCAGAGGTCTCTTAAAATTGTAAACTGGAAGTTGTGTCTTACAAATTTAATGGAATGCTTTGAAAAAATGGTAGCATATCCATAAACAGCTTCCCCCTGCCTAAACTCTTACATTAAAAGAAAACAACATTATCAACCAATGTAGCACTGTTACTATTTTTCACTGAATTAAACCAGTGATCTTACCCAAGAGATGTGTGTAATGGACTTTTTTTTGGTGTGTACTGTCTCCATGGACTTCTTTCTGGCAACCAAGCTAAAGTGACATGATGGAACCATCAATTCACCAGACACGTGTTTCCGATGTGAATCTAGGCTTTAATCGACTTACTTCAGAGCCAGCCTGTTACGCAAGATGGCGGCCCCCATGAATCGTACGTGGCTGAAGGGGGTGGAGTCGGGGAATAGGCCGCAGCGTTTCGGGCCCCATGGGGCTGAGAGTGCGGGGAGCGGTTACTGCGAGTCGCTGGGGAGTTGGAAGCTGGGGCCCTTTTTGCGAGGCACACTCTAGCGTAATGCCCTATTCGCCCACAGCTGCTGCAGGTCGCATTGCGGGCCGGGCAGTGCTGCCGCGGGTGCTGGTTCTGGCCGCAGAAATGGCAGGCTGGAGCAGCATAGTGGCTGGCTGGGGCAGCATGGTGGCTGGGCGGCCGCGTAGCACAGGCCTGGGGGAGTCGCTGGTCGGGGGCCCATGATGGGGTCGCGGGGTCCGCGGGGAACGAGTTAAGGCTGCGGAAGGAGACCTCCATCGTGGTCGCAGCTTCCACAGTCATTTCTAAGTCCTGGACCCCCTTTTCCAGTAGTCGTTAGCGCACATAGTTAGACCTGAGGCCCTCTACAAAAACATCGCGTACTGCCAATTCCCTGTGTTCAGCCGCGGTAACCGCTTGGTAATTACAGTCATTGGACAAATTGTTAAGTTCTCTTAGGAATTCGGCGAGTGATTCCGTAGGCCGCTGACAGCGAGTCGTAAACACATGGCGAGCGTAAACTTCATTAATTGGCCTTACATACATTTTTACGAGAACTGCTAGCGCCGCAGTATATGAATTGGCTGAGTTTAGTTGCGTTGAGATTCTATGGCTCACCCTCGCGTGCAGTAGACTCAGCTTCTGATCCTCTGTAGGTTCGGCTTGCTTGCTTCAGCCAGGTAGGCCTTGAAGCACCGGGTCCAATGGGAGAAGGTTTCTTTAGCCTCTGCATCCTGCGGGTTGAGTTCCAGGCGTCCAGGCTTGAGGGCCGATTCCATAATCGATCTTACTGTTCTTAAGTCGATTAAATTGATGGAACCATCAATTCACCAGACACGTGTTTCCGATGTGAATCTAGGCTTCAATCGACTTACTTCAGAGCCAGCCTGTTACCTGTCGATGAACTCGTAGTGACCCAGGCTGACTCTGGACACGGATACTTATACAGCTGCACTAGGGGGAGGAGTCGTGGGCGGAACCAAGGGTGGAGCCCAGTACAAGTTCCTAAGTGCTCCCAGCGCTACTCCCCCTAATGGTAGGATGGCGCTACTGCGCTTACAATAACAGTGTGAATTAGTATATATACATTCATATATTACATTCACCACATTACACAACTACGTTACACTCAATCACACAGCATTGTGTTATTGGTTGCAACACTATAACTTGTACGTATGTGGTTTTTTATGTCAAAGTGCTCCACAAGAGAAAATTATAGGTCTCAAATAGTGATTACAAACATGGGGCGGAATTCTCCACTCCCGCGCGGCATCGGGAAGGCCGTCGTGAACTCGGCTAAGTTTCACGACGGCCTCGGAGGCTGCTCCTCGCACCCTATTCACCCCCCCCCCCCAGGGGGCTAGGAGCGGTGCTCCGTAAATCTCGGCCGCCGGGCCTTGACGCTTGCGTCAAGGCAGCGCGCCGAGAATGTCGCAACGGCGGCGTCTAAGTGACGTCAGCCGCGCATGCGCGGGTTGGCCGGCTCCAACCCGTGAATGGGCGGTTGCCATCTTCCCGTCCGCAGCCCCGGAAGACGTGGCGGCTTGATCTTGCGGGGCGGTGGAGGGGAAAAAGTGCGTCCCTTGGAGACGCCGGCCCGACGTTCGGTGGGCACCGATCGCGGGCCAGTCCCCTCCCGAGCACGGCCGTGGTGCTCACTCCCCTCTCCGCCCCCCACAAGCCGCAAACGAACCTTTGGCGCCATGTTCACAACGGCAGCGACCAGGTGTGGTTGCCACCGGCGTGAACAGATCGGGAACGGCAGGCCGCTTGGCCTTTCTGGGCCGGAGAATCGAGTGGGGTGCCAGGGCGGCGTGTCGTGAGTCGCCTGGCCCTCCCGCGATTCTCCCACCCGGCGTGGGGAGCGGAGAATCGCGCCCATGGTCAATTAAAGGATTAGAATTCTAGAAAACGGAGATATGGTAGATTTCAATATCTTCTTTTCAGATTATAAGGTGTGGTAAGGACATCCATTTTATTGAGTTCTACTGTGTTGTGAAGATAGTGTAGACAGTGGCTGGTTTAGCACAGGGCTAAAGAGCTGGGTTTCAAAGCAGACCAAGGCAGGCAAGCAGCACAGTTCAATTCCCATACCAGCCTCCCTGAACAGGCTCCGGAATGTGGTGACTAGGGGCTTTTCACAGTAACGTCATTTGAAGCCTACTTGTGACAATAAGCGATTTTCATTTTCTCATTTCAAATTATCAATTTTTAAAAAATTATACTATTTTGTGTATTTTGCTATTATTTCTGTCCGAATTAATTAGGACGCCCTATTTAGTAGAAAGTGCCACTGATTGAAGTCTGGATGTTTTGCTGAACAAGGTAAATGAAAGTATTTTTTGTTAATATTTGTAGTTTTACTCCAGGGTGCGTAATTTTATAAAATGTGTTTGCAAGTCATAGTACTGTACTCTGTATGACAAACATACTTTGAAACGGTGTGGAGATGCCGGCGTTGGACTGGGGTAGGCACAGTAAGAAGTCATACAACACCAGGTTAAAATCCTGATGAAGGAGCTGCGCTCCGAAAGATAGTGATTCCAAACAAACCTGTTTGGCTTTAACCTAGTGTTGTAAGACTTCTTACTTTGAAATGCCAAGTAAATTAGCCTTAATAGCATCTGGTTTCAGCCAGGGCTTGAAATTATATGAACATCAACAAAAGACATTGCAGGGACTTCACTTGAGATTAACAATGCTCTGCTCCTTCTGCTATGAGTAAATCTTGTGCTATAACATCCCACTGTTAATTTAATGCTGTTCTACTCTCAATGAAAGTTCCATGAGAAGATCAGATTTTTTTGGCTGGAGAGTTGTTCTTCTTACCATGTACTATCATAAAGTTGACCAAGGCTGAAGTGCAAATGTGCAAAAACCTTTATAATTTTTTCACTGACACTGTCCAAAAAAATTGGTCAATAATAATTTTAAGGCCAACATTAGAATTAGATTTGTGAAGGACAACTCCGAACACTAAACAGTAAATCGCCAAAAAAGAACCATTTTAATTCAGAGGAACAAAAATGGCATATCAACATTGCCATTAAGATTTTTTATTGGTTAGACGAGAAATAGTTCAGAATGAAAAGGCCAGAGGTAGATCTTGTCGGTCGTAATTCTTCGTAAGCCAAGTGGAATCACTGTTCACCAGTTTGTAAATAAGTAAAATTAGGGTTTTTGCATTTTTAAATGCCCAACAATTCCAGTTATATTTGCAATTTGGTAAAAATGCTCCCATTGAAACACTTAATACCTCTCACATCAAGCAGGTTTGCTAATCATGGCTCAATGATGCCATGATATTACAATGGAGCAAGTGAAAGAGGCAGGCCCCAAAAAGTACCTTAACTGGTAGAGGAATCAAACCCAGGCTATGGGAGTTAACAAGCACCTCATATTGAGCTAATTGGCCCTAGTCACACTTGACCAGACCTTCTTTTTGCGAAATTGCTTTCCTCATGTTTATTTTTCAAACAATTTAAGCATTAACAGCATTACAGTAATGTCATGCTGTAAATAGAAAAACGTTTTTGGCAATCCACTTTTCTAGGTTTTAAAGAGTTCAAACATTCTCAAAACATACAAGGCAAATCAATTTTAGATCCAATGCCAATTAAACCAAGGGAGCCTGGTCGGCAAATTCTTTTACTCTCATGCATACAAATATATTTTCCTGAAGAAACGTCCACAAGCATACCAAGCAAAGTCTCAAAATTCTATCACTAAATCTGTTCTGTTTGTCGGATTGGCTGAAAGTGGATTACAGATTGCTTATAAGGTGGATAAGGAGCCAGGGTGTTTTAGGCTGGCCAATTAATGTCTTAACAGTTGGTTTGGAAAAATAGAACTGCAGCCCTGCATATGCAGGAGCATGACACAAATAGTTCTTGGCCACAGTATTTTGTACCTGACTGTGATCCTTCCTGGCTGCAGGGCATAACCAAAGGCTGTGGGAGAAAAGGGATACATTTTAATAACACCTTCTTTATGTGCATGTACTGTCACATGGCAGTCCAGTACGTGCATTTTGGCCATTAAATAACCACTACAATAGTGCAACCTCAGGCTATACTGTTATATTCTGTTATTTAATGGTACATTTTATGGGATGTTTAAGAGTCCTCACTAACTCTTTTATGACTTTGATTTGAGTGCAAACAGGCATTCAGCTTGAAAATTTCCACTGTCAAGGTGCTTGTTCACCATTACAAAAAATGCATGTTGAGTAGCTTCTTACGACACTGGAAGAGCTATTATTGTGCTTTCACCACCATAAGAATTAAACATATTTTTTACAACCAAAATAGACAACAACTTAAAATCTTGGCAGGATTCTCTGTTCAGGAGACTCCGGGGGCGATTCTCCGATATGGAGCCCAGTGTTGCACCGTCGTGAACGCCGTTGCATTTTATGACGGCGCGAACCGGGCCCTGGCACGACCGATTCTGGCCCAGGGGGCTAGCACGGCGCTGGAGCGCTTCACGCCGCTCCAGCCTCCTTTTGCGGCACCCACCTACGCATTCGCAGGGGACTTCTTTTGCCCTTAATGTCCAAAAAGGTGAAGAGGGGCTATTGGGTTAGGGGATAGGGTGGAAGTGAGGGTTTAAGTGGTTCAGTGCAGACTTGATGGGCCAAATGGCCTCCTTCTGCACTGTATGTTCTATGTTTTAGCGCGCTGGCCGCGACCAACATGCCATCGGTGTTCAGGGGCCGGCTGCGCGATAAAGTAGGCTGGGGGTGGGGGGGGGGAAGAGGCCGGCCCGCCGATCGGTGGGCCCCGATCGCGGGCCAGACCCCATCGGAGGCCCCCCCACCCCCGGTGAAGGAGCCCCCCTCTTCTCCACAAGCCACACCCCCTAACCGTTCCTGCAGAGTTCCCGCCAGCAGCGACCAAGGTTGAATCCAGTTAATCCGCTCGGCCCAAATGGGCCGGGGAATCGGTGGCCCCGCCGATTCCAGCGGCCCGCACCGCGCCAAATGCGTCGGCGCAAATGGCACCTATTCTCCGCACCTCGGAGAACTGCGTGCCAGCATTGGGGCGTTGTGGCGCATTTTTGAGGCGATTCTCTGGCCCGGCGTGGGGCTCGGAGAATCGACCCCTATGTTCTCCCGCCGGAGCTGAATCACTGCTTTGCGCTGGCGCTGGGAACGGCACTCAGAAGTGACTCAGTGTCACTTGCCATGCAAATTTATGCATGGCGAGGACTGCAAGGGATTCCGTCACGAATCATGCTATCGGGCTTTAATTTTGAGTGGGTGACAAGGCCTGGTGGCTGGCCTCCCTCAACAATACAAATTCCGCCCCCCCCCCCCCGGGTACAGGAATTGCTCCCCCCAACAAAGGAATGCACACAGGAGGGTGACTTGACCCCTTCCACCGACCCTGACCAGAGACCCTAATCAGAACCCCCCACTAGACCACCATAAGAGACCCCCCAATAACAGGGAACGTTCCGAAAGTAGAGAAGCCCCTGTATCAGAAAAGAACCCCCCCATTTCAACAATGTTTATAAACATCTAGCTACAATTGATAGCTCATGACCATATCAAAAGTAATAAAGTGCTTTGCGCTGAGAAAAAGAAGTAAAAGTACTTAACTTTTAGAGGTTTATAAACAGTGTGCTTTATTTCACAACAGGCTACTTCAGATCCATTCAAGCGTGAATGGAAATGAAAATAATCAATTCAGGTATCTGGTTGTCTGGAAGTTGTCAAAACAGGCTCTTAAACATATTTCTCTTTGAAGTTAATAGAAGCCTTGCAGATCAAAGGTCTAAGGGGATTTAAAGCCTTGTGACATGGTTTTGGTTTTCTGTCAACTTACAGCTGCTGCTTTCTAGTAATTTGTCTGAGGCAGCAGGTGTAAGGCACAGGTTAATGAAAAAGCAGTGGTGTTTTCATGTTTTCTGCCTGGACAGCTTTTTAGCTTCCAGGCAGAGGTGATGGAAGGGGAGGGGGTGGGGGTTGGTCTCGGCTGTGGGGGGTGTTTTTCTGCTATGGGGAGGGTTTCTTGTTGTGGATGGATTCTCTGATATGGGGTGGGGGTTCCTATTATGGGAGGTCTCTAGTGGGGGGGGGATCTGTTGGGGGTCTCTGGTGGGGGGGTTTCTGGTGGGGTGGGTTGGCAGCATTTGCATTGTGGGGTGGAGGGGGGAGAAGAGGGCCCTCCAATGAACCTAGGGGGCACCTACCTTAAATACATACCCCATGGCCCACAGGTATGGGGGTGAGATCCAGTGGAGAGTGTGGGCAGGACGGGAGATGGGGCACTCCGCTAGACTTTGGGGCACCTAACAAATACATTCCCCCTTGGCCCAAGGCATCAGGGCCACGCTGGCAAATACTTGCACCAATCCGCATCCGTGTGAATCCCAGCCCAAAGGGCTGAAGAATCACGGAGGCATGGAGAATTTGGCGCATAATAGGATGCAAATGTGTAATTTTGACCTATATGCATCCTCCCTCTGGTGCGGGATGCAAACCTCGTTGCCGCCACGAGTGGGGTACTGGAGCATCCGAAACGGATCGGCGCCTCAACGCTGAATTCTCTGCTGCATCGGGCACTCTGCCAAGGGTGGCGGAGAATCCAGCCCCTTATGTCGGCAAATGTTGCAGGGGTTCTTTGATATTTAAGTGACTTTCCTGCTGACTTTAGTACTTGAGATTGGAAAATTCGTGTGGAAGCTCTACCCTGTACAATCTTGCAGGCTAGAAAAAGGCTGTGTTGACCCATTGCGCATACTCGCTGACATCGCTCTTCACTTAATCCTATTCTCCCTCTGCTCTTTCCTTACCCACAATTTCTTTTTCAAATATTGATCTACTTCTGTTTTAAAAACTATTATGGAATTCATTCCCACCACAGTTTCTGCCAAGATATCCGGTTAAAAAGAAAACTTGGAACTTTACTTTCCCTTCCACAAAACAATTTAAGAAGGAATTAAAACACAAAACACAGATCAATTAATAAATATAATAATTCCAATTTTATAACATTTAAAATTTTATTTTGAACACATAGGGTGGACTTTTCTGGTTTTTCATGCTGACGGGGTCCCACTGACGGCGCATCCCGCTGTGGGTTTGCCAGTGGCGAAGGGTGTGTTCAACATGAAACCCTGTTGACAATAGCAGGACCAAAAGGTCCGTTGTCAGCCACTGGCGAGCTGCCCTCCGCTGCTGAACAAGCCGCCGAGGGGGAGGAAAGTCCCGCTGTTAGGGTGCAGTTCTCCCAGGCAAGGCACAGTGCACTTGGATGGCAGAGGGAAGTCAAATGCCCTAAAAGTAATGTCGGGTCAGGATCCTGACATTGTCCTGCATGACTGCAGGTGGGATACAAGACAGGCAAGCATAGGCTTGCTTGTAGCTGTTCAATATTCAAATAGGTTATTGAGTACTCTTTTAATCCTCAATTCTGGATTTAGCAGCAAGACACCAGTTTCCTGACCTGTCAGCAACTTGTCAGGATGACTGAGGTGAGTGCGCAGGGAGAAGAGCTTCTTCAGTGAAACTGACTAATAATAATGATAATAATCTTTATTAGTGTCAAAAGTAGGCTTACATTTACACTGCAATGAAGTTACTGTGAAAATCCCTGAGTCGCCACACTCCAGCGCCTGTTCGGGTACACAGAGGGAGAATTCAGAATGCCCAATTCACCTAACAAGTTCAGCTTTCTGGACTTGTCGGAGGAAATCGGAGCACCCGGAGGAAACTCACGCAGCCACGGGGAGAACGTGCAGACTCTGCACAGAGTCACCCAAGCCGGGAATGAAACCCGGGTCCCTGGCGCTGTGAAGCAACAGTGCTAACCACTGAGGTACCATGCTGCCATAGCTTGGTAGCAAGCTAGAAAAGCTTTGATCAGTGAAACTGAGGAGCTCCAGCCATGGACAGGTGAGAGGCTGCTGTACTTAGCACATCTCCTCTGGAGCATGCTATCATTGTTTGACAGGTGCTTGGCAACCTCCTGGAAGTCATTTCACCTGCAGCTGGACTTTCTTGCTGCATGCCTTTTCTACAGCATGCGAACAGCTTACCTTGCACTTCTGTCGAAGAAGAAGTGGTAAAGCAACATTCCTACCAACAGCAGTAGCAGTACCAGCAGTAGCACCAGCTGTCTTCTCAACTGCATGCCCCTCCACAAAGCAGAGGGGATAGATACATAGTTCCAGCTGCACATAGAGGAGATCCCCGTCATCGGGTCTGCAAGCAGGGAATCAGCTATCTCAACGTGCCTGAGCACTAGTGCCTCAGACGTTCAGTCTTTCACAGCAAGTTGCTGCAGATATCTGCAGCTTCCTCCAACAAGATATCCTTCCCAGTGGAGCAGGTAAGCACACATTCCAGTGGCCAATAAAGTATCACTGGAAGCCACTGACCACACCTCCGTCCCATCTACCTCACCCAGTTGTCATGTGCTCCCTTCTGGAGGGAGAAAAAGCAGAAATGTATGAGTGGTAATAGTTTTTCAGGTTAGAATGGAAGGATAACATTTGTGGAGGGTGAATATGGGAAACGGATGCAAGAAGGCAACAAGCTGAGGTTGAAAGTGACTGCCGACTGCACAGATGCGATGGGATGGGCATGCAGAAAGTGGAATGAGTGCAATTGTAAGTTGTGTTATCCTGGGGAACGTTGTGCAGGAAAATGCTGGGTAAGTCAAAGTGTGGGACTTGGCACCTGAAACTGTTATGCTACTCGCCTGTCATGTCCTCCTGAGGTTATGGATCCTCTTGATCCACTGTCTACATCTTGGAGGGACCACACAGTGCTGCTGACTTCCTTGGCCACTTACATCCACTCCTATTCGTTTAGGGTGGTTGTCCATTTCCTCCTGTAACCCCGCACATCTGCAGTGGGACCTCCAGGTTAGGAGTTAGAGACCCAGTCTTCCTGGTCACTTCTTCATTCATGTGGTTGCTTCAATCTCAAAGATCCATGTTCTTCTGCTGAACCAATGTTGCGATCCCTTTCATTATTAATCCTTTGAAAGATCCAACATGTTACCCTCACTATCCTTCCTTGACTGGCAGTGAACCAGACGGTGGGATACTGATGCCATGGGTCAGTTAAACAATCTCAGTATAGAATGCAGCTATAAACAGATTCCTGACCTGGAAAGGGTCTCGCCATTAGGCAAATGACTAATTTGGAAAAACCCATGGAAATAAATTTCAAAATGCATTTTGAATGATTCCAGTAGTTCATGAACAATTTAAGAAAAATTTACATTTTGGGATAAGGTTTTACCATAATAACGTTATATTAGCAGTTTCAATGTTAAATGTAGGCACATACAGTGTGAACTACAGTCATAACACAGAAGTAAGCATGGTGGTGGATAGAAAGTGCCTCCTATACGCAAGATTTCTAATGACACATACACTCATTCACTTAGAACATAGAACAGTACAGCACAGAACAGGCCCTTCGGCCCTCAATGTTGTGCCGAGCCATGATCACCCTACTCAAACCCACGTATCCACCCTATACCCGTAACCCAACAACCCCCCCCTTAACCTTACTTTTATTAGGACACTATGGGCAATTTAGCATGGCCAATCCACCTAGCCCGCACATCTTTTGGACTGTGGGAGGAAACCGGAGCACCCGGAGGAAACCCACGCACACAGGGGGAGGACGTGCAGACTCCACACAGACAGTGACCCAGCCGGGAATCGAACCTGGGACCCTGGAGCTGTGAAGCATTTATGCTAACCACCATGCTACCCTGCTGCCCCTTGTTACTCACTCACTTGTTACAAAGTTAAATACATTGATTACGTTTAAAAAATTGATTCATTCATGTTTTTAGTCACAGGCACAAATAGACTATGATTTTTAAGAGATGAACCAACGTTTTTGATTTTCTCTCCAGGGCTCAGCTTAGTTGTGGAATGGGAGTTTAATCATATTTATTGGGGTCACTGTCAATTGCAGACAATTGTTGTTTAGGATTCAGGGGGCGGGAGTGGTATATGGGTAGATGCTCCAGTAGCATTCTAAGAAGAGAACTCAAATTACTTGCCATTTGTCCAGTTACAAGTGGAGGCCAAATATATGGAATGTGTCTATAATGTGCTTCAACCTCCTAAGAAGGAACGGCAAAAGTTAGGGAGAAAGAACCTCAACACCATAAAATGTCTGGGGGTGGGGTTGCAACACTTCTTGTATACAGTACCACACATGCGCACCTAATGTAACGCCATAATAGTTTCCTTCCATAATAAACAACGCTGGGAGAGACAAACAGCAGGCTTCCACATTTATTATCATCATGTCCAATTTGTTTAGATCCATCTCGTTCAATGGGATATTGGATTAGCTAACAGTTACCTGCCTAACTTTCAAACCCATTCCTATTGCAATATTTTTGCTTGTTATTTTTAAATCAGTTAAACCAAGTTGGCTGCGTGTTTCACATATGCAAGGCGTAATACTTAACAAGGTTACATATCTGGAATTTGCATTAAAAGGGAACAATGAAGCATTTCTATTGGAATGAGTTAAGCTCTAAAATTGATAAAGTGCTTATTATCTGATGTGGAAGAAGAAAATAGTGCAAACAATCTGAATGTAAAGAGCAGCCAGGATCCTGTGGCCTATTCTTGCAGCATCTATACGTAACCAGCATGCAGGCTGTACTTCACTGTTAGTGTGTCTTACTTTTAAATCACCAAAATGTTGAAACCGAGGTGGTATCAGAATTGAACAGGATAGGAGCGGAGTCAAGCCAAAAACAGGAGTCACGGTGAAGAAAATTACATGTTACAAAGAAGAAAGTGTTGACAACCAAATCCTAATAACTGAATAACTGTTTCTACCATTAAATCTGGTTCAAGCAAAATCTTTATATTCTAGTATGATTGAATATGAAAAGTACATGGAAATATTCTGTTGCAACTGGAAAAGAAAGTATGTGGAGCCTGTGTACAATGATGCTCATCATCAAGGGACCCCACGCACCCCGGACATACGCTCTTCTACCTTCTTCCGTCAGGAAAAAGATACCAAAGTTTGAGGTCACGTACCAACCGACTCACAACAGCTTCTTCCATACTGCCATCAGACTTTTGAACCTTGTTTTAAATTGATCTTTTCTCTACATCTTGCTATAACTGTAACATTATATTCTGCAGTCTCTCCTTCCTTCCCTATATACGGTATGCATTGTTTGTACAGTGTGTAAGAAACAATACTTTTCACTGTATACCAATACATGTGACAATAATAAATCAAATCATGGATTGACTTTGACTTGTTATGCATACATATGATGGCATTAGTTTCATTTATTTCGGCAACTGAAACAGTTAATGTAACTTAATGTTTGCAGATTTTGCACTAGGTTTAGCTTTACTTCTCGATTACACAGGTCCACCTATGCTCAGTTGTCATGTCACGCTCCTATTCCATTAACGTGACAGCTCAATAATGATAATCATGGCACAATAGTTATGCAGAGCCAGATTAAGAATTCTTGAGGGTCCTCTGCAAACCCTGCACAACATTAAAACATAAATGTGAAATACAGTTCATGAAGAAACAGGTCAGTAGAACGTCTACACATTGCATTAATAATAAAGTACGTTGCATCACAATATGCAATATTTAAAATAACAGTGGTGTATACTCAGTTGCCCCATGTTAAGATGGGTTTTACATCCCTTAATCTGCTCCTGATTCAATGAAAACTACAGGATATAATTATCAATCCCCTGATCCCAATGTGGATTTGTGCCTGGCGAGAGGGCTGTATATCTGTGTCTCCAACATGTATTCCCTTTGAGCATGGTTCTCCATTGGGACCATGGGATTAGTGAATTTAGCCAGCGAATTTAATGTTTCAGAGAGCTTGCGGTAACGGATTATATGAATATGATTACATATTTTTGTCAGGAAAGTTGCTTTCTTTGTTGATTAATTCAGCATTTACTTATTCAATAAACCAATTAGTTCACAATTTGAAATCAAACAGCCACAGATACATAACTAGGCAGGTGTTTGCCTTTCAGAAAGGTATTATTTGACTTAAAATAAAAACAGTCAGACTTTTGCATGTTTCTCTGGGATATTGGTCTGAAAGCAGGAAGGATAACAAATAAGTCTGAGCATTGGTAATGATGAGGAATTATTAATGTAAATGATACTCACTCTTGGTTCTGGGGGTCCTGGGAAAAGTGGACAAGTCTGTCATTACTGCCAGGCCCAGGAGTGTTAATCTGGAAAAGGAGAACAAATTACTTAGAAGAGTCCATGATGAATGTTGAGCTGTCAAAGCCATAGATACAGTGATCTTCAGTAGAGAGTCTATATCCCACCTATGGAGGTGAATATTTATCCTAGTAACGAAAAGGGCAGCAGTCAACCAAGATATAATATGCTTGTAGAGCCAAAGGATTTGACTACAGTGAACCTGTAATTTTTTTTTACTGCTACCTCATTTGCTTTATGTTACAAACAATTCTTAATTCCTTATTTTGCATGTTTGGAAGAAATATACAAAATCTCAATGTAACAAATTTATTTCAAAAGAAACCAGCTAGCAAGACAAAAATTCCAACTGCCTGGGAGCTATTGTCTATCAGGTTTTATATATTTCAACAGAATCAGCTCAATCGGATTATCTTGTTTTGACTGGCATCAGAAAAATCTGAAATTTCTGTTGCCGCAAAAATATACGGACTGAGCCCCAATGTAAAGAACAACAGAATTATAGGGCGGGATTTTCTGGCCCATCCCGCTGGCTGGATCTTGCTGTCCTGCTGAAGGCGGCCCCCATGCGGGATGGACTAAAAATGGCGAAGGCACTGGCGGGGCCGGAAGATTCCTCCAGCGGGCAATGGTGAGCTGCCTCCGCCGCTGGAAAAATGCTTCAGGGGCGGGAAAATCCCACCCATACGTCTAGACAATACCTATTCAAGGCATTGGAACATTTGAAGTTAATTTTCCAAACCTACAACTTTGAAAAACCCAACTGAATTTAATTAAAACTAATTGAGTTAATGAAACAAATTCTAGCTGATCTCAAAATAATGCTTAGTTCAGATCTGACCCTTTCCTGTCACAAAATAGTGGTGAGGAAAGAAAACTATATGCAACTACATATCTTCTTAGTTTTTAATGTAATTTAGCGTAACAGGTGGTGGAGCTAACATTGCTTGGTGGGAGATGCGTAGAGGTCAGGAAAAATACTGATAAATTAATGACCGCGATGGAAACATTTCTCGGTGTGATTTTGGGCGTATTTGGCAGGGTGTTTCTCAACAGCCACGTTGGCAAGCTCGTGGCCTATATTTAACGACACGTAGTGCCGAAAATAAGTCCCCATGAGAGTTTCACTGGCTGTCTTGCCGCCTGATTCGCTAGACTCGTGCCTCAGCGTCTCGCCGATAATAAGGGGGGAGCTGCTTTTAAACGCTCCCTCACCACTCACTCCTAATCAACACACAAGCATGGCAGCGCGCAGACCTGCTCCTCGCTTTGGCAATTCGACTTGGCCAGGCTTCTTGACGCTGGGGAAGCGGGAAGAGACATCCTGTTCCCCCAAGGGGGTCGGAGGACAATAGCAGGGTCACCAATACCGTCTGGAAGGAAGAGGCAGCAGCTGTAAGTGCGGGCAGCATGACCAGGAAGACGAGCGTCCAATGTCGGAAGAAGACCAACGATCTCCAGCGAGCTGCAAGGTAAGTTACCACCTCTCTCCTGCCATCTATTCCGCTTACCACCCCTCAAATTCCCAACCCCATCCGCAAATCACTGGCTGACATCTCTCACCCACCCTGCAGCCAATTTCTTTGCTCGTTCTTCTGCACCCCTTGGCATCCGCCAGCACAACCCTTTCCAGCTGTGGTGCCCACTCATGCCACCTGTTGTAGACCCCTCAGATCCATCAAGCATGCAGTTCTCTGCAGGAGAACATAACCCATATTAAGTGGAAAAGGGCCAAGACGGGGGTGGAGTACCAGAGATCTGAGACCTCATCCACTATGAGAAACTGGCCCCTGGTTAACCGAGAAGAGAGCTGTCACTGACAGCGAGGTTGCCCTGCGCTGCAGAGGTGAGAAACCACTGCCCCTTAACCCAGATGACCTGTCTCAAGTGAGCTGTTCATGTCAGACAAATGATCCTTCCCTCTCACGGACCACATGTCCATTCTATCGCATAATCTCCATCCGATGGGACCAGGCCATCCAAAGTCGTCCCCTCACCCTCCTGCCACCCAAGAGACCATCTCGGAGGAGAGCTCCGAGGAGACCACCATTTAGGCGTCACAGCTATCACCCCCACCTTCCACCAGTGCAGAGACACGTACCTCACTGGGCGACACTAGTGGACAGGTTTCTGAGGCACAATCTGCTGAGGACCACACAGTTGCTGATGCACATCAGGTAGAGGCAGGAACATCCAAGAGCTGAGGTCTGCCTAAACCCAGGACTCTGCTTAGTCCCAGTCAGATGGCGAGGGCAAGGTTATCCCAGAGCTGATACAGATGCGAGATCATAGCAGTGAGATTTGGGAGGGGATGTCAGCAACATTCTAGTGCATAGCCGATTGGAGGAGTCCCAAAGATTACGGACGCAGGAGATGATGCTGACAATGTGTTGCACCGTTTATTTATTTATTGTTTCTCTTTTGTATATTGGGGGGGGGGGGGGGGGTTGTTCTTTTTGTTCTTAGTATTTCCTGTTACTGTTTTCTTTTTTGTGAAAATGTGAAAATTTGAATAAAAATTATTTTTAAAAAGACAATGCGTCGCACCGAGGCTAACACTGCTAGGGTGGCGACTGCAGAGGACAGCCTGCAGCATCCTGAGTGATGATGCCCAAGGTATGGCTCAGTCAATGACAACTATGGCCGAGGGTCTCAACATCATGTCCCAGTCGCTGAGAGACATGCCCCATACCCAGGTGGACATTGCCGAGGCGCTGCAGAGCATGCCCCAGTCATTGAGGGACGTGTCCCAAATGCAGGTAGACATTGTCAGGGTAGTGCATGGCCCAGTCACTGAGGAGCATCGCCGAGAGTGTCGGCAACATGGTGCAGAGAAAAGGGAGGTGCCAGAATTGGCAGAGCCAGATGATGCAGTAGCCTCTGGAGCTCACTCCAGCTGCCCCTCTGAACCTTGGAGACCCCCAGGGCCCTACAGGCACCATCAGGGAGGAGGAAGCGCTGGAGGCTAACCTGGGGAATGCCACCAAGGAGCCAACAATGGTCTCCAGTTCTTTCAAATCCCCCCCTCCCCCACCACCAGCGCATCTCAAGGGCAGCGGGCAGAACAGGATGCCACAGCGACGCAGGTGACACTGGTAATTCGGCCAGGGCTCTTGGCTCCAGGCCCTCGAGAGGATGCCCGCTAAGGGCATCAAAGGTCACAGGGCATGGAAAGCAGCAGGCTGCCTTCACCTCTACTGTGCATCCTGGGGACACACCAAGACTTAGCAGCAGATCACTAAAGATCAAGAAGAGAGAGGATCACTGAGTGGACACTGGAGAGTAGGGGGGGAATGGGTGTAAGCGTGCTGTCAGCAGAAAGTCAGGAGTCAGGCTTTGTTATAAACTAAGGAGCACCACTAAAGATCAAAAAGAGAGAGGATCACAGCATGGATGGGAACATGGGCCTCATTATATCGGGTCTCTGCCTCGGTCTCCAACCTCCGCACTGGCGACATCAGCCAGGACCTCAACTGAAACCAAACACATGGCATCACCCCTCGCAAAGTTCGCAACAGAAACGGAGGGTAAGCCTGAGAATGTTTCATGAGGTCAAGAACTTTGTCACACAAATAATCAGTTCAGTGTTATTTGATGGTTGTCACATGCATCAGCGTCATTCTCTGTCCATGAGCCATTGTGCAGACCCTCCCACATGGCCCAATCTCATTGGAATCAAATCCTTTTTTAAATTAATTTACGGAATGTGGATGTCACTGGTTAGGCCAGGATTTATTGCCCATCCCTAGTTGCCCTTCAGAAGGTGGTGGTGAGTTGCCTTCTTGAACCGTTGCAGACCTTCAGGCGTAGGTACACCCACTGTGCTGTTAGGGAAGGAGTTCCAGGATTTTGCCCCAGCGACAGTGAAGGAACGGCGATATATTTCCACGTCAGGGTGGTGAGCGACTTGGTGGTGGGGTTCCCAGGTATCAGAAGTTTGCCCTTCTAGATGGTAGTGGTCGTAAGTTTGGAAGGTGCTGTCTAAGAAACCTTGGCGAGTTACTGCAGAGCATCTTGTAGATGGTACACATGGCTGCCAATGATCGTTGGAGGTAGAGGATTTGAATGTTCATGGTAGGAGGAGCAATCAAGCGGGCTGCTTTCTTCTTGAGTTTTGTTGGAGCTGCACTCATCTAGGCAAGTGGACAGTATTCCATTACACTCCTGACTTGTGCCTTGTAGATGGTGGACAGGCTTGCGGGGGGGAGGGAGGAAGTGTTTGGTAGGACAGACAGGCAACAGCTGTAGTTGCCCCGCCCTGCCGAAAGCCCTGCCCTCCCACCCGTCCCAGGGAGGACTCTCAACCTGGAACGCTTCAGCGCCCCCACGACCAAGCCCAACCCTAAGGGGGTGCCGCACCCCGAGCACTAGGCAACAGCTCCAGTGGCCTTGAGCTGCATTCTGGAAAATGGAAATAGCTACTCACATCCTCAGTTCCCCATAACAGCCATTGCGCCAGCTTCACGTTTTTAAAAAGAAGCACAAAACAACGCCCGCGTGATTTCTAACTGGGGAGCTGGTTAATTCCTGGGAGGCCGTTACGTTTGACTTCAATCTCGCTCGTGGGATGGAAATTAATGAAAATTTGGGTTAATGACATGCTTGCCATATTTGGGTGAGATCCAGAACTCACCATCGGGAGCGGGCCAGTTAGATAGCAAACTGCTTCACGCCAGGTGAGAATCTTGATTTTGGCCTTTCGCGCTATTTAACCGGCGTGCCTGAATCCTCACTGGACATAACGCGGTAGTTAAATCAGTGTCTCATGTTCATAATAAATAGCCCAAGACACCTGCAAGCTGAGTTATACTTTGGATGCAAACAATATTTTTTAGCTAAGCAAATAAACAAACTCATGACCCAGGTTCAGAATTTCTCATGAGAAAGAAATCTGCAGAAAATCGTTCCGTATCACTGACTAGTTTTGCTGGAACATAGTAATCCACTTTTTACACCATGGTGGCAAGACGAGCAGTCTATGCGTGTTTCATGCCGAGTTAAGGGTTCATGATCACATTATCTCATGGCGGGCAGAATGTTTTTATTCAGCTGCATATTATGAACCATTGGAAGAAGAGTGCTTCCCTCCCACACGCCACTGACTGGCTTTTCACATTATTTACTAATATGCCATCATTAAAATGATACAAATTCAAAAAAGAATTCCTTATACGGCAAGCCTGTGATTTCTTACCGTAAATGAGATTTTAAAAACTAATGCTAGTTCAAGAAGTACAATGAATCTTACTTTACTATACATGAGGTACAATTAAACAATTTAAAGTGAATGTCACTTTTACAGTTTGAGAGAAATCTGTCCTATATCCCTTTTAGTGATAATTTTACCTTAACTTTTGCTTTTACCTTTTAAAAGATATATTTCATTTGATTTCTTGACAATATGCCAAAGTTAACCATTGATTTACAGATAACAAATTACAACTGTTGCAACCTATTGATTAATTGTTCATGATTATTTTCAACATTATCTCTGATCATAGAATATACAGTGCAGTAGGCGGCCATTCGGCCCGTCGGGTCTGCACCAGGCCTTGGACAGAGCACCCTACTTCAGCCCAAGCCTCCACTTTATCCTGCAACCCAGTAACCCCACCTAACCTTTTGGACACTAACGGGCAATTTATCATTGCCAAGACACCTAATCTGCACATCTGTGGACTGTGGGAGGAAACCGGTGCGCCCGGAGGAAACCCACGCAGACACGGGGAGAACGTGCAAACTCCACATAGTCACCCAAGGCTGGAATTGAACCTGGGACCCTGGAGCTGTGAGGCTGCAGTGCTAATCAATGTGCCACCCTGCCTCCTTGATAACTTGTGAACTTTGCGCACTCTTTTAGAATCTATGTATAATACAGGTATAACTGTACTTTCTATTTTGTTTGGTACTCCTGAGGTAAATTTTACAGTAAGAATTTAACTGCAGTACTGCTTCATCAAATCGGGACTTGCCGAAGTACAGTGAGCAGAAACTTTAACATTTGTTTATTTTATTCCACAATTATTTTGGAATTCCAGCATCAGAACTCTACAATTAAACCAAGTGGAAGATTCCAATCGGAAAATCAAGACAACTAGACATGAAATCACTACTTCCCTCATCATCAACCTGAAATGTTAACTCTATTTCTTTCCACAGATGCTCCCGAACCTGCTGAGTATTTCCAGCAGTTTTTACATTTCCAACATCCACAGTATTTGCTTTTGTGTTGGCTAATTGAACAGTCTTCTTTGTGCAAAAATGAGGCAAGTGCCATAACTGTGCATGCAAATGAAAATTATTCATTAATAATAGGAAGAGACAAACTCAGCTGTTCCCTCAAATCAAAGCAATTTACAGAAATTCTTCAATGTACTTCCTGTACTCTACATTTTATTCTACCTTAAGGTCCACTTTCATAAATGCAATCATTAAATTAATTATCTGACAATAAATTAAATACATTTACTTTTGTGCACACATACGACAGTATCGCATCACACCGTTAATATAATTGCAAGTACTGCTGCAGTTACATAAATGACGATAAAATGTGCGATCAATTGCCTTTTGAGGATGTAAAATAGTTTTTATTTGTCTCAGCCTTGTCAAGCTAGCTAGTACTATATAGGTATATTAGTCTAGTAAAAGACATCATTTTGCCTCTAACTACTGTCCAAGCAAAGCGGATGTACTATTTGCTTGTCAAAATCATTTCTAATCTAAATTCATAAAAAACTGTAATTATTTTCTTAATCCATCATTCGTGGCTCAGTTCATTTTTAGATGACAATAAAGCAATACATTTCTCCACTTAATAACTGTATACAAATGTTTAGTGACCTATAAGATTATCAGTATGAGGATGAATATAGATATAATACTCAACACTAAATATTAACGAGAACCATCTTTCGCAGGCTAACCATGAGCACAGACAGGGAATGGCAAAGTGACTTTTAATATTTAGCTATATTCAATCCACATCTAAAACTGGGAGGAGGAGATGGTGGGACGGCGCGAGGTGAAGAGATAGGTTTCCTGCATTAGTATCAATAATTGGAGGCAGCCAAATTATATAGTTATACTGGAGAATTTTAGTGCTATTATGGGGAGGAGAGGGTAGAGATGGGCAACGAGAAAAATGAAGTTAGCAAATTCATGTTACTATATTTGCAGTCAAAAACATCTGCACAAAGTATAGACAACTAATTAACATTCTGGGATGAGCTAGCCATTGTCAAATAAATCTTATTAACCAATAAATTGGTTCCATATATATTTCATATATAATCGGCGTAGATTTTTCCTCCAGAATTATTGTGCAATAGTACAAGCTGAAGATAATCAATGACACAAATAAAGGGGTGGGAATCAGGAGACTTCTATCGTGAGTTAACCATCCAAATACTGGAGGGACAATAAATTTCAATGAAAAGGGAGGCTTGACTGCTTCTTTTATCATATAGTGGCGAGGAAATCATAATTGAGTTTCACCAGGAGTTTATGAGCTGATTTCAGATTAAAGTTTCTCGGTGATTGTTGTACCGTTCAAATATAAAACAGTAAAATAAGTTAGATGCTTTATATTTTGACAATACATTAGTTATAAATTTACTTATATCAGAATATTCAGATGCAAAATGCTGCAAATCATTCTCCTCATTGTGATTTGGTTATTATTCAGACTTGCTTGCCTCAGTCAATTTCCAAACAACGTGTCAGATTAGCTGTGTTTTTGGTGTGTGGGAGGGGAAACGGGGAGATGAGAAACTATTGGGCAGAATAAAAATACCTAGTAGGAATACAGACTGAAATGCTTATTCAACTGGTGGATTAGAGAACGGTATTAACGGCAGTTTAGGAAAATTCAGCACTTTGTTCAACACTTAAGATGGATGCATAGTTTAAGCAAGTTATGGTCTCTTGTATTTGTATGCAATATGATTTTACTTTTCTTATTTATAAATATGATGCAATGTCACTGTGACATGACTGTAAAGCATAACTAGGTTGATGAGACAATCTATGTCATATTTCTTTATGATCTTGATGTGGAGTTGTACTGATGAACTCAGCGTGTATTCTGGGAATAAGGAAAGTCACATTGAGAAATCACTTGTGGGAAAGGGTCACTATCTTGCATCATTGAAGCAATTACATTGAAGCATGACAGAGATTTTATAATAAACCTGAATGATTTTCTTTATGTAAACAGTAGATAAAAGGGAAAAACTGATATTTAATGATATGTCAGTGCAGGCATATATGCATTAATATAAAATATTTTGAACAAAAAAAGAATAAACATTTATTTCTTGCTCATCACAAAATTCTGATGTTTGTAGTTTCCAAAAGTTTAGCAAAATAAAAATGTGTGTGCAAACAGTCAACCCTCATGGTTAATTAGTACAGAAATGCTATTCAGTTGCAGTATCTGAAATTGGACAATGCACTTGATTGAGTAAACTACTGTTTATATTCCAATTGAAACTGATTTTAACTGCTTCTAAGTCTACACAACTTCACATTTATCAAAGGAGATCAATTGTCCAGACTTCAGTAAATGTTTTTCCTGCTGAAATCATTTATCTGCTTTCATTACTGTGGGAGATGATTTCCTCATCAATCTCCATGATCAATTTATCATTGTACCTGTAAATCAAGATTTGTCTCATAAATTCATTTCTACATAAATTATTTCCAGGTACAAAAACATTGCATTTGCAATAAAGAATTGGGACATGATTTTTGTCACACTGCATGTAAAAGATCTTTGAAGTATGTTTTAATGATCTTTCCTTTTTATTGTTCGTGTGTTCACTTTGGCGTACACTTTAGAATTAAGGTGCAAGCTAGTAACTATCATTGATTGAGAAGAGTTTCATAATACAGGTCTTGAGGGTGATTACCTTATGGACGTACATTTTATTTTTCTTATACTATTATGGGTTCCCTTGAAATCTACAATTGTTCCCACCTCCTTTCTCAGAATACCTTTGCATTGGGTATGCTGGTACCATAGTGAAATTCAAAGTTCATTCCATGTTTTGGCCAGTCTGAACACTGTACTGACAGTGGGTGTAAAAGGTAGCTAGTCACAGTGGTAAGAAGCGTGTATAATGGTGTTCCATAAGGATCTGGACTTTGGAATCAACAACACACTTTCTAAATTTGCCGATTAAATCAATTTTTTGCGGAGGGAGTGTGAGGGGTGGGGGATAGTAAATAGTGAGGAGGACTGCAACGAATTACAGGAGGACAGTAATAAAGTTGCAGAACAGGTAAATAATTGGCAAATGACAATGATAAATGTGAGGTAGTACATTTTGGTAGGAAGAAGAATGGGGGGGGGGGTGATTTATTACTTGAAAGTTATAAGTCTAGGTGGGGTAGACAAACAAAGACATGCTAAAGTACAAATGCACCAATCACTAAAAGTTGTGCCACAAGTTAGCAAGTTGTAAAAAAAGGAAACCAAGCAAGGTTTTTTTCTGAGGGGCAGAATTGAAACTCAGCGAAGTTATGCTAAACCTGTACTGAACCTTGATTAGACCATACTTAAGAGTACTGCATGTATCTCTGGTTGCCACATTATAAAAAAGCATATCAAAATATTGGAGCGGGTGCAGAGATGATTTACAAGGATGGTGGGAGAAATGCCAGGGTATATGTATCAGTAAAAGATGGACAAAAGGGTCTCTTGTCTCTTGGTAAAAAAGGCTGAGGGGTGACCTAATAGAGATCTATCAAATTATGAAAGGTTTTAGCGAGTGGATACAGAGATAATGGGCAGAATTTTGCCATTTTTTGCCAAATTGTCAGCTTGGGCAGCAAAAGTGGATTGTAGCCCACCGGCGGCACTTTTGGCTTTTCCCAACATATTCTTTGACACTTTTTAAAAAAAAGAGTCCTTCCTGCTGATTCCCTTATTTCCCCTTTCTTTTATTTTGCCGTTATAATTTTTGATCCAGGGATAATTAATGGACATGTATCTTTAAGTCAAGCAGCAGAGAAGTGAGGAATTCAGTAGTTACAGGAGAGAACACTCTGCTAGTTTTGAACAGCAGACGTCAGGCATTTCGGCACCAGAGAGATGGGGTGGGACTCGGTTCGACTGATTGGCTGGAGGCCAATGAATTGACCAAAAGGCCGTATTCTGTCTGGTAACATGTAGTGATTGGGTCCAACATGAGTGGAATGGTTTTCAGAGATCCAAGGAGCTCAGTTGACTCCTGAAAGCACAATGACAAGGACCTGCATCTTCTCTCTCTCTCTCTCTCCAGAAAGGCTGGGAGTTGATTTATTTCTGAACCTACAGAGAACCTGAATGAATAAATCTACAATGACATCATCACAGGTTGCAAACAGAGACTTGGATCTGAAAGCTTACTTTGAATAAAGGTGTGCTTAGAAACACTCTCATCTTTCACTTATCATTTTTATATACCCGTCCCCTCCGTGTTTGTCTGTCGCGCGCGTGTGTGTGTGTGTGTCTGTGTGTGTGTGTGTGTGTATGCGTGCGCGCATATATAGGTTGGGCGGCAAGTTAAAGTGGGAGATTTGGAATTAGATAATAGTTAACCAGTAGTATTTCCTGCATATTTC
Organism: Scyliorhinus canicula; assembly: GCF_902713615.1. Lineage (NCBI taxonomy): Eukaryota > Metazoa > Chordata > Chondrichthyes > Carcharhiniformes > Scyliorhinidae > Scyliorhinus > Scyliorhinus canicula. The sequence goes on from NC_052146.1 coordinate 256,349,245, forward strand.
ATTATAGGTGTTATGCAAAAACAGTATAGAATCATAAAATCCCTACAGTGCAGAAATTGTATTCAAATTGAGTTTAAAGTTACAAACCTGATGACTATAGTTATTGGGCAGCTAAGGACCAGAGACTTAGGGCATTCTTCTAAGAATTATTTGTTAATTCAATTGTGTTGCGACTCCAAGTCAAGTGGGGCTGGAATTGACCACACACTAGCCCAGGGTGTCATACCATAATTTGGGGGCTTGGAACCCGTGATCTTTGGAATGGCAGACGGCGGTGTTTGGGTTACAATTTAAAGTAAAAAGAGACACTAGATTCGTAATGATATATCAGGATGGCTCTGGAAGCTGTTAAGGGTTTTCTTCAGGTTAATTTAAAAGGGCTTCGAAAAGACAAGCGAGTCGAATTGGCAGGTGAATTAAAAATAGAGGTAGCAGCTAAAGCTAGGAAGATAGAGATAACTGAAGCGATTACTCAACTTTTCAATTTGAAAGAGATGCAAGAGACACAGGAGAACCATGAAGTAGTGTTGCAATAAAGACATTTTTTGGTGGAAAATTGAGCTGGAGAGAATTCAGTTGCAGTTCAAGCATGAGAGGGAATTAAAAATAATGGAAAAATAAATGGAGATGGAAACTGAAATGAAGAGGTTGGAATTAGAAAAAGGAAAAAGCAAAAGAGTTCCAGTTTAAGGCACTGGAAATTAGAGAGGAGCTTAATCGTAGCACGGAAGCCAGTGGCGATATGTTTAAATTTATACAGGCCCAAAATTCGAAGAGAAGGAGTTAGAAACCATTTTTAGGGTTTTTGAGAAAATAGGAACCCAAATGGAGTTGCCAAAAGAAAAGAGGACATTACTCACGCAAAATAAATTGATCGGATGGGCACAGGAAATTTATGCTTCCCTGTCAGAGGGGATGGCTAATAATTATTTCATTATAGGCTATTCTGGGTGCATATGAATTGGTTCCTGAAGTACATTGGCAGAAGTTTTGGAATTTAAGGAGACAGCTGGGGCAGATGTACGCCAAATTAAAAAGGGTTAAGCAGAACAATTTTGATAGGTGGATACAGGCATTGGGAGCTGCAACTATGAGGCTCTGAGAGAGGCCATTCTCTTAGGCGAGCTGAAGAATTCCCTACCTTCTATGATAAGAACCCATGTTGAAGACCAGAGGGTGAAGACTGCTGGATAGGCAGCAATTATGGCAGCAATTATGGCTGACAATTATGAGGTAATCCATAAATTTAAACCTTTGTTCCACCGTCCTCATCATTTTGAAACGGATAGGAAGTGGGGGAGTGAAGGGAAGGTAGGTAGCCAAGGTAAAAAATGGATAGCTGGGAATGCTCTGAGATCTCCTTCTCATCCTCTAAGAATTATTTGTTAATTCAACTATGTTGCAACTCTAGGTCAAATGGGGCTGGAATTGACCGCGCAGTAGCCCAGGGTGTCATAATAATTTACCAAATGAAAGTAATGGGTGGGACCAATGGCATCGTGCTGATGGGGAGGGCTCTGATTGACCCCATCCCAGCAGCAACTTAGGTCTCTGAAAAAAGCTCCCTGATGTAAATAAAAACAGAAAGAATGAACACCCCATGGACATGGATCCCCCTCCCCCAAGATAGAACTCCCTCCACCCAACCAGGAACCTCCAGTGACATGAGTGGAGACTCTAACATGGGGGTGGACAGTCAGGCATTGCGGCTAAATCCCACTGGTGTAAAAAGTAGTTTGGGTCTCTCAGTTCTCTGCCCTTTCTGACGTTCCTGTATCCTGAAAATGGGGCTGGAAAATCACTCCCCTGGTGTTTCCATCTCTGGGAAGAACACAATTAGCAGCCATCAACATAAAATAGTCACCAAGAAATAAAGATGTTAAAACTTTTACCCAAAGAATCGAGCTTGCTACCAAAGGGAGAGGTTGAGGTGAATAGAATGGATACATTTAAGAGGATACATGACAAGCTCATGATTAAGACTAGATTAGAACGTTGCACCGATAGATTTAGATGAGGAAAAACAGGAGAAGTCTCAAGTTGAACAAATTTGCCGTAATGGATTGGTTGGACTAACTAGCCTGTTTCTGTGCCATATGTCCAATGCAATTCAATGTACTAGAGAACCATAGAATCCCTGCAGTGCAGAAGGAGGTAATTCGGCCCATCAGGCCTGCACCTACTATGAAGAGACTTTCTAGCTAAACTCACTTGAATGCAGCACCATATAATGTTTGACATAAAACACCAGGATGCCCTGGTGGCACCAGTGCCAGGGTACCACTCTGCCCAAAGGGTATGCAGCTGGGGGCCTCAGATCCACTTGGAAACCTCCCACGAGTGCCGTTCCGTCTGGTCCCTGTTTGTGGGGACCAGTACCAAAAGGCGCTCGCCCGAGGTTCCCAAAGCCTGAATTACCTTGAGAATCTGCACATTAGAGTAAGGCTTACTGTCTCGCTCTATGTGTAGATTTGCCAAAAACTGATCCCGCCAATTGTGGGTGGATTCCCTGTGCAACGTCTCATGAGATTGCGTTGAATGTCGCAAGTCCACAAGTCCGGTAGTGGTGGCGGCACCGGAGGCTGGAGAGGCCCTCGATTTGGGATCCGATTTGTGGGAATCAAAGTTTGTTCCGGGGGTCTGGATGCAGGGTTCACTGGGTGACAGAGGGCGGGGATTGAGTGGTTTGGAGACCTGTTTGTGGGGGGCAGCTTTTCGAGCTCAGAGGGGTTGGTAGAGAAGTATGAGCTGGCCAGCGGGAATGGGTTCCGGTACTTATAGGTTTGGGGCTATGTGAGGAAACCATGTGAGGAAACCTGCCGGCCCCTGACGTCGAAAGCAGGGGTTGGTGAGGGCAGGGTGTTGGAGATTTACTCCAAAGAATTAATGGACTGGGAAGGCGCTCCGATAGGAGAAGTGAAGCAGAAGTGGGAGGAACATCTGGGGAGGGTGCTGCAGGCTGAGTTATGGGAGCAGGCTCTGAGAAGGGTGAATTCATCCTCTTCATGTGCTAGGTTTAGCCTGATCCAATATATAGTTCGCAGGGTGCCTGTGATAGTGGCCAGAATGAGCCAGTTTTTTGAGGGGGTGGAGCATAGGTGTGGGCGGTGCGCGGAGGGCCCCACGGACCATTTCCACATGTTTTGGGCCTGTCCGAAGCTGCGGGGGTTCGTTGACATGATGTCTGAGGTGCTGAAGATGATGGTAGTCCCGAGTCCAGAAATAGCAATTTTTGGAGTGTGGGAAGACCTGGAGTCCAGAGGGTGCGAGAGGCCGACGTTTTGGTCTTTGCCTCTTTGTTAGCCCGGAGATGGATCTTGTTGGGATAGAGGGACTCAGGGCTGCCAGACCCGAAGGTGTGGGTGAGTGACCTCGCGGAATTCCTGAGGTTGGAAAAAATCAAGTTTGCCTTGAGAGGGTCTATGGATGGGTTTGCCCGGAGATGGAAACGGTTGATCTAATTCTTCCAGGATAGTTAAGTCAGCATAGGGGAAGGGCAGGGACTTTGTGTTTAAGAAAGGAGGCAAAGTGGGTGGAGGGTAACCGCAGGGAGGGTGGGGCACGAGAGTGTTGGCTAATTATTTGTTATGAGATTTCTTGTTTGTTCCCTTTTAGTTTTGGTTGTGTTTGATGTTATAAAAGCCTTAATAAAAACATAAAAAAAACAGTATCTTGCGAGGCGTGCGAGCCGGATAGATCCCAGGAGCGGGGTCTCCCGGCTTTCACTGGCCACGCTGCACCGCGCGGCGAGCTGCTTTTCTAGCGCAACGTGGCTGGAAGATCACGCCCTTATATAAATTGATAGTGTCTTCTGTGATGGCTAAAGGGTCTGAGCTTATTATTAAATTATTCCTTATGCTGCCCAGGGTTCATGCAGTACTCACTGGCGACTGACCAGGGCATTGTACAGTTTCAGCAATAGCTTCTAGAGATCTGAACTCAACTTATTTGACAACATAATCAGAGTATGTTTCTCATTATCAGTTAAAAAATGATACTGACAAAGGACTGGGAACATGCTGACTGCTGACATGTAGTGGGGAATGGGGCTAGGAGGAGGGCTATTTTGCATTAGTAAGACAGTTTCCAAAAGGAAACGAATCATCAGCTGCCATGTATATTATCTCCCAGTGAGTTATTCTGGTGGAGGAAACTGCCCCACATAGAAACCTTATCAGGATCATAAAAAGTTCTTCATAACTGGAAAACTGGTTTGAGGCATCAGTTGACAATGGACTTGGGTCAGAGGGTTGTGAGGCAAGTGTATTAACTGGTGTGCTGCTGCATCGCTGTCTAAAACAATTATCTGTAGAAGCTGTACTGTCAGACATCAAAGCCTATTTTGTGTTTTATGCCAGAGGTTACAGTGTTTACCAAACCAGAATGTCCTGCAGAACACTGATGTCATTTAACATTATTCAGATACTGATGAGGTTAGAGAAGAAACTCTGCTAAAATGGCACTCGTTTTTAATGAGTTTGCTGTTTGTCATTTGCTACCTAATTGACCTGATACCGTTCATAAAAGTAATTGATAAGAGGATACAACATGTGTCCTTGGTGTATACAATGAGCTGACCTAACCTCATAACAAAGGAGTTACTAAATGACTGAATGAATCAGGGTTGTGAATTACAAAAATACAGTCCCTATGACATACATACGATATGTTATTCGTGTAATGAAAATGCTGAAGTGTCAGTACCTTTTTCATTGTCTATTTTTATGCATAGGATAAAGTGCAGATACATACTCCTGTAGTATGAAACTAATATCTAATGGAATCTAGAAACAGGGTTGGATATGTAACACTGTTTAAGCAAGAGCTGGAAAATGCACTGCTTTTGCCACCAGTTTACAGTATATTATGTGTCATTAAAGTTCTGGATTTTGCTGTCAGCATTCATCATCATTGCTCCATCAAAAGGGACAGTAGCTTCGGAAATGTGGACATGTGCAAAATAACATAGAAATCCAGAAGTTGCTGTCAGTGAGTCTGCACGCCTCCACAGGGTGAACTGTCGAGATTCCCACAGACTATGTCCTCTGCAATAACGAATCGACAAGAACTTCAATTCTACCCGTTACTCTCGCTGCAATAAACAGTGGAAAAGTTGCACTTATTGAATGAAGTATAACTGAATTTTTAATAGTGTATTAACTTTATAGAGCACTCTTAGTGGCCCTGAAAAACAAATTTTATATTTGTGGAATGTTAAGTTTCTCTGCAGTGATTAAAAACTCATTAAAAAATCTCAGGCGGGATTCTCCGTTTCTGAGACTAAGTGTTGACGTCAACGCAGAATTCACGACAGAAAGACCGGCGCCGCACCTGGACCGATTCCGCTACTGTTAAGGGACTAGTACCGGCACCATGTGGAACACAATCAATTCCAATCGTCGCCGGTTTTACGATTGACACCCAAAGCCTGACAAGCTGCATATGAACAATTCGCCCCTCACACACACCATCCCAGCCAACAAGTTGGCAGCGAGGAGAGCAGCTCCAAGATTCATAGACGCCAAACTGGACACTCTATTGGACGTGGTGGAGGAGCAGCAGGTGACCCTGTACCCCGGCAGGGAAGGAGGCTGCCAGCCCCTGCCCTTCGTTATGCCTGGGCACAGGTGGCGAGGCAGTTAGCGCCATGGGCAACACCACCCGACAGGCCAGCAGAACTGGAAAAAACTGCATGACCTCCTCAGGACGGCCAGGGTGAGTGAGCAGCAGTGTACCCCTGGCACTAACCCCATCCCACACACCTGTAACCCTACACCCCCCCCCCCCCAACCGAGGGCAGCTGAACCCCCACCCTGTACCACATGTGGGTACCCATACTGGCCGCCATGGCCATGTGCCCTGGCCACTGAGGCCATCACCTACGCACCCTCTTGGCTGCATGCGTCTGATTGTCTAACACTGCCGTTTTATGCCTGCCCCCCCCCAGCTCCCAGGAGAAGGTCGCGCACAACCGCTGGGAGTGGCAGAAGACAGGAGGGAGACCGCCGGACCTGCGACCCCTCACCGTTGGAGAGCAGAGGGCCCTGGACATGGTTAGCAGCCCGGAAGAAAGGGAGGTCGCCGAGGTGGAGCTCGGCTGCGGGCAAGGAAGTTAGACCCGACTGAGCTGCGGTCCCCTGTGGCACGTTTGTCAACATCACCCCATGCCACCCTCACACCATCCACACCCCCCATCACGCCAACACCACCCTCACCCCCATGCTTACCACCCCCAACCTAATCTTGAGTCTTATTTTGTGTCTTGCAGTACCTGCTGGAGATGAGGCGGGTCCATGCGGCGTCCTACGCCCCTAGCCAGTGCCACAGCCAAACCCCCCTCCCCATGAGCTGAGCACTGATGACAAAACCAGCTCGGACACCAGCCCTCCACCCGAAACCCAGGAGACCCCAGAGCTCAGGTCGGTGGATGACACAGATTTGCCATCGCAGCTGTCACCAACACCCTCCACCATCCCAGAGACACTCACTTCGGTTGGGCACTTTAGTGAAGAGGCTCCTGGGACACTGTCTGGTGTGCACCACACAGCTGCTCTGGTACAGTGGGTGGAGGTAGGAAGACCCGAGGGGGCGGATGGTCAGAGGGCAGGCCTACCCGAGAAACTAGCTGCCGTCCAGACGGGTCTCGGGCTTCTGGAACACACAGTCCCATCGATTGTGGAGATGCAGTCGCAGAACCAGGCGCTACACGAGGGGTTGTCGACGAGCATCCAGTACCTGCAGGTGCAGTTGCAGGAGTCCAACTGCGTTCATCAGCAGGAGGTGGTGCCGACCATGTGCGCCACCCAGGCCAACACCACATGGGTGGCATCCGTGGTGGAGGCATTGGGGCGATGATTTTGGCTATGGATCAGAAAGTCCAAGGCTTGGGGCATTCTGTGCAGGTGCTGGCCGAGGCCCAGGACAGGGCTGCCGCCTCACAGGCAACCATGTGCTGGAAATCTCAGCGGTGGTCCGGAGTGTGGCCCAGTCAGGGCAGGCCATGGTTGGGAACGTTGGTGGCATTGCCCAGACGCTGGCCAACGTGGCGCAGACACAGAGGGATATGGACCAGTCCCAGAGGGAGATGGAGCAGGCACTGGCTGATGTGATACCAACCCAGAAGGTGGTGGCACAGTCGCAGTGTGATGTGGCGCAATCCCAGATGGCAATGGTCCACTTCCTGCGAGCATGCAAACCCTGATCGAGACCAGAGTGGGCCTCCAGAACTGGTAGCGCCAGGTGTCGGGTGAGCCTCAGGGGATAGCTCTGCTTGCTCTCCGTCCCATGGAGTAGCTATCGGGCACCCCGCAGGGGAGGAGGTGGTGATGGGGCCCATGCCAGTCACTTCCGAAGGGGAGGTGCCAGAACACTGCAGCATCTTGGACTCCACCCCCCCCGTCCCTGGCGCATCTTGTGGCAGCGGGCAGAACAGGGTGGCACCACGCTATGTGGGACACCCAAGCAGCAGCCGGGCCCAGTCGCCCCAGAAGACACCTGCCAATGGGGACCCAGGTCGCAGGGCAGGAGTCACAGCAGGCCGCCTCCACTCCTGCTGTACTGTCTGGGGATACACCAAGATGTACCATTAGAGCCTGTAAGGCCAGAAAAGTAGACACCAGTTAAGTTGGCACAGGTGCAGGGGGAATGAGGGGATTAGGGGTTGTGCTTCGGTGTCCCTGTCCCTAGTCAGACCCCCACCATTTACCCGCCTCCTAGTTGGTAAACCTGGAGGAGTGTTCCGTGTGTGTTGGGCCTGGTGCACACATCATGCGGCCTCCCATGCCTGCCTGGGCTCCATGTTCTGCCCACCTTCGCTCACCTCCTCTTCCTCCCCGTCGGACGAGGCCTCACCTTCATCCTCCTTCTCCCTCGTCGCCCCTCTGCTGCATGATGTTGTGAAGGACGCAGCAGACTGCCACGATGCAGGCTACCCTCTCAGCCGGTGCTCATAGGGGGACCTGCATCCAGTCGATCACCCCCTGGACCTGGGGCATTCCATCGATGGCAGCGAATCCTGCTGCTCAGGCTTCCTGGAGGGCTCGGTCCACAATGAAGTGGACGTATTGATCCGCCTGGGCGTATAGAGCCTCTGTGCCAGCGCGGATGCACCTGTGCACCGAGGTCTGTGAGATCCCGGACAGTCACCACTCGGCGCCTGGAAGGACCCCATTGCGTAAAGGTTCAGGGCGACAGTCACCTTGACGGCCACCGGGAGCGGATGTCCTTCCCCCATACCCCTGTGGTGCCAGGTGTGCCATCATGTAGCAGAAATGCCCATCTCGGTCCACCAGTCCTGCAGTTACTCCAGATGTTCCCCAAGGATATGTTCATGTTCCTCGCCGCAATATCCTCCCCCTATTTCTCAGCTACATATTTCCTCTTGAGACATCATCCCAAAACATACCAGCTCCACATATGCAATGATGACATACAGCTTTACCACACCACCAACTCTTTTGACCTCTCAACTGTTTCTAAATTGTCTGACTGCCAGTACTGGATAAGCAGAAATGTTCTCATATTAAATATTCTAAAGTTTGAAGCAAGTGTCTGGCCCCTGCCACAAAATTCACTTCCTCACCACTAACACCATCCATGACCCTGACAACTGCCAGGGGTCGAACCAGGTTGGTCGCAACTTCAGTGCCATATTTCAAGCACATATCTGTGACGTTGGTCAGACTGTTCATTCCCATCTCCGTATTATCACCTGACTCGGTCCTGCCTCAACTCTTCTGATACTGAAAGCCTCAAACCTTATTTGTTACTCCAAACTTGACTACTGTAACAAACATTTGGCCAGTCTTCCACCTATTTGTGGTGTCAAATTCTCGAGGATAGCAACTACTTAGTTCCTCTGCTTGGGAAGAAATCAAGCATGGGGGAGGGGGTGAGAAATTAGTTTGTGTAGTGCTACTAGCAGACTATGCTGATTCTTGGGGGGCAGGCAGTGCTGTGGTCCACAACCTGAACTGCCCTTGCATCGTTCTGCAACGATAATGAATTTCTCCCCTGAGGATTAACAAAGAGCAACTTGTTGCTCTCAAAATAGCAGTAAGGTTAATGGTGTTTGCAATTTATTATTTATCTGTCAATGGTACAGCAATTTTAGCTGAGGGGGAGATGTATGGTTAAACCCAAACATCTGAATGGTTGCTATATGAGTTGTGCTGCTAAACTGTTAGATTATGACTTTTTAAAATGACAAATATACCCAGAAAATCTTGTCTTATTTGCGGGACTAAATGATGTAAATGGATAGCATCCCTGCCTCTGAGTCGGAAACTCCCAAGTGAGAGTACCAACTCAGAACTTGATGACCAAGAAATGTGTGTTATCAACGCAGCCAAACAGGTTGATTATCAACTTGCAAATTCTTCCAACATACGCAAATGGCAGACGGTAAGAGTTGGAGAAATTACTGCTCAGTCAGGTTAAAGAGGGAAAGTTGTTGCTCGTTATGCTTTCCCTTAATTTGCTCTGTTTTAATTACCTTTGCTCAAGAGTCGCCAGGTATCTTTCTGATACCACCACAGGGTTCAAAGCCGAATACTGATCAATGACTCGATACACCAGTTAGTAAGTTTGAAATCAATGCACATTTATTTACACACGCAGTCAATTATTACTCATGCACAAACTCTACTCACTAAACTACAACTACTACTAAAAGCCTATACTTAGCTTCAAGTGGCCCACTCAGTCAGAGGAACAATGGCCGTTGTCCGGTACTGATACTGCTGGCTTCGAACTGGAATAGGATAGTAGTTAGGAGCGCCTATCTCGTAGCGTGCGTTGACCTTCGACTTACTTGGCTGGTGCTTGGCGGCCTCTCGTCGCTGAGAGCCAAATGCCAAGGTGAAGGTGACGAAGAGGAGTAAGAGAGAGTGCACTGACCTTGGGGACTCTGTTTTTATAGCCCCCAGGGTTTCGCGCCCTTCTGGGCAGACCCTGGACTTGGTCCCAATTAATTGGACCATGTCCCAATCGTTTGTATCGATTCTTCTCCAATAGCAGGGTCGTTCCCCGATCGTTGGGCGGGCTCTATGTAACCGTTGGCCTGCCTTTGTTTTAGCTTCCACTGGCGCCGGGAAGTCTGTCCTGGTACCAATTGTTTCAGTGTTTCTTTTTGTCCCCGGAGATAGCTCATTACTATGCTAATGGCTCGTAGTTTCAGTTCAGTCTGGGTTCTGCAAGTCCTAATCCACAGAAAACCTGGCACCTGCTTGTTTTTCCAGTGCTGTCCATTTTTCCCTGCACTCTTTGCGAGTATCCATTTTGAAATCGGGACGTGGCCACCCCAGGTGGCTACAAAGTTGAAGCCTTTAGGATCACGATCCTTACTACAACATGCAGTAAAAAGTGCATGTTGCCCCAGCAGCTTGGACTCCCTGAATGATCTGTAACATACCACCACCACCAAATGGTGTAAGAACTAACTGTCATGCAAATCTTTCTTGCACCTTTTTATGTATCCTATTTTTCTCAATCCTTTTTTCACCCATTTACTTCTATCTTTTACCTTTTTCATATTCTTCCTTCCTGGTTATTTTTCTTACGAGATTTTTTTTTTACATTGAAGACTACTTTTTGTTATATCCTCTTTTACATGGCTTATCCTGAATGCAACACACTGATCACTGGCAGTTGAGGAAGGAGATGTGGTGAAGGACTCGATCATTAGCTCTACCAAAAATATTGTAATTGCCCACAAGAGGAATCTGAGGTTGACCAAGATTGTCTTGTGCTTCCAGTTCTCCCATAATGCTGAGGAGAGATTTTTTGTCCTTTGCTTGGTAGTTCAGAGATCAACAATTTACCGGTAAACATAGATGTGGATAGCTTATCTGTATACTGCACTAAAATGTCATCACCTTGTGCAAATGCTCCTCATCCCACTAGCTTTCTGTAGTATTTTTCTGCTTGTATTATGCATCTCAAATGCTAAAATAATGATAAAGCTCATGCAAAACTGACTTTGTCACACCACAATGCATGTGCAAATGGACTGTTAACATAATTTAACATAAACAGACAGCCCAAGAGAAGTTTTGTTTAAAATCAATTTACAAAAAGTTTTGCTACATTTGTAATAATTTTATTTGAAATCTGGAGGCTGAATGCACAGGTAGTATTTTAACAACATTCTGTAATCTACCTTTTAAGCAATGTTTCTGTTTGGAGAAGCTCATTGGTGAAACACATCTTGAGGTATAAAGGTGAACAGATATGCTGTAATTGCTGTGGCCCTGTGATCCTTAAAGTTTGCAATCTGTTACTGAGAATGGAGCTGTCTCGAGTGGAGGGAGAAGCTTTTGTCTGGGGAAAAAAAACTACAAATTCTGTGACTAACAGCTTTACTAACCAAAGTTATTTATTTTCCTCGTACCAACATTCGTTACTTGACTGATTATCATTATGAGATTCATACGTTTAAGTGCATGTGTAAACTGTCAAAATTTTAAAAGTAAGTGTAAATCTGGCTTTTCATTTTGTCCTTTTTAAAAGATCCATGTCAATTTCTTAAATAAAATCAGTAATGTGCAATAACATTTGATATTGAAAAAGGGAGGCAAGGGTGAAAAAGGTGAGGAAATCAATAGGGTTTAAGCCTTTTTCCCCCAGCTGGCAGGAGACATGCTATTCATCACAAACCATTTATTTCAAAATTAGCTTCAGTGAAACTACAGATGGAAAATGAACTGAAATAGAACAATCCATTGGACCAACATTATAACACCATAAAAATGTTTTTAAAGTCCCACGAGTATTATTACCATTTTAAAAATGCACAACGATATTGGGCAGAATCCTGTGGAGGCAAATGGGGTCTTCATCACCAGCTGGAGAGTCGTCGAGAATCTCACGTCCCATTTTTAGGGGAGGCCCACCGCAAATGGTTCCTCCGGCGCTGTGGGCCTTCCCCAGGATCAAGGACCGCAGGGGCAGAATTACTGCCGCTGTGATCAGAGGTCGGCAGCACCACAGAACAGCTGCATCACTGGGGAGGTGGTGATACACACCCATCCAAAACGAAGATCATCTTTGAATCTCAGGACAGAGGTAAGTGATGGTAGGATGAGGGGTCGCAGGGGTAAGGTCATCAGCAGCAAGGGTAGGAGGGTTTTCGCATTTCCCCCCCTCCCGCTTTCCCAATGCCGGTTCTTTCAATAAGGCACTGAGTGCCTTTGAACAATGGACCTCTCCACAAGGAGCCAGCAGGCAAACACACACAGATTTGCTTGACATGCACTCTGCATTGCTATGCCCACACCTGTTGCTGCATTAACACAAGTGGCAGTGGGATGAGGCATTATTAATCGCCCACTTAAGGGCCTCAACCTGCCCCTGGGCCATCCCACCATGGACCTAATCGAGATGGAGGCGAGAAGATGGTGTGGGGTGGGGAGGGGAGGGTGGCCTTGGCCAGAAACCCACCGTGGTTGAGGGCACAAGATTCCACCTGTGTTATTTATAATGACCAAAAACCCCAGGGTCAAATGATTTTTAGGACTATTAACACAAGGCTTGAATTTAATGCTAGCTAACTAGCAAACTGTGTGCAGAGTTTTGTTTTGAGAGTCAGCATTCCATTGTCCTGCAGTTTTAGTCAAATCACCCCATATATTGATATCCTTGGATTCAGTCTTTATTTTGCAAAGTAGTCATCAGTCACACTTAGATTCAAATTGGTTTTGCTAGTTGAGAAGAAAGCATCACATGGCAGTTTGATCTGACACCAAAATGGGCTTTTAACACACACAAAAAGAACAAATCCAAGAACTGAGTTATATAATGGCTACAAACACACAAAATATTTTTTTGTCATCTGTGCGAAAATAGATTGAATATTTTTGAATATTGTGGCCAAACACTTCTGAGTCACAACAAAAAGCAAAGAAATACAAGAACTGTGGTGTGATTTGACTGTTACAAGTCACACAATCAGAGTGAAGTAATCAGAACGTTTGTCACATGTAAACTGATCAGGCAATATTTACAATGTTTCCACATTTTTAGAAAACACTAAACAGCTGCTGTGGTTCAAATAATATGCCTTATGGATTTGAATCATATCAGGATTATACAATTTGTTTACCTTTCCAAATGAATCATCTAACTGACCTAAAGCTATTTTATTGGTGCAATGCAAAAATGTTCAATTTGACTAATAATTAAACATTACAATAGATTATTTTTCCAACTCAGAATGGTAAAATATTGTTATCAATAAAAATAATAATACTTTTATGGCTGAACTAAATTAAATGACATAACTTAAAGGGGACAAAGTCGTATGGCGTTTTCAAAATTATGCACTTCAAAGTTTAAAAAGTTCACAAATACAATGTGCAGTGTGAAATGGATTTTTGTTAGAAATTGTTATTTGTTATTTGAATTGTTACTCTTGAATTTTAGTATTTTATGGGTTAGATGATGTAGTTAAAAATAATAATTACATACTTTAAAAAACACATTGCACAATTTGTTTTATACTCATACAAATTTAACAAAGTCAATTTAGAACGATGTCCATATTGGGCAGGTTCAAACCTACTCAGAGTTCTCTGGTTGACATGCAAGATAACCTCTCTTCACAGACCATGTGATACGACATTCCTGACCCAAAAAAGCTCTTGTTATTAGCCTAAAAATTGTACTAGTTAACTTAGGTGTTCCCGTACCAGCCTCCCCGGACAGGCGCCGGAATGTGGCGACTAGGGGCTTTTCACAGTAATTTCATTGAAGCCTACTCGTGACAATAAGCGATTTTCATTTTCATTTCATTTCAGGTGTCTGTCATGAAACAATATCACTGAAAATGCATTCTTGTTTCCCTCCCCACCAACCCCGGAATATTAACAATACCATTTTGTTCTAGATGTTAAGAAAATCATGAAAAAAATCATGTGATTTTGGATCATCATAACATCTGAAATGCCACTTTAATATTGAATGGAGAACTCAGTGTTTCAGCTCATTAGTTGTTCATTCCAGAATGCACCAATGGCTGGATATTCCCGTTGTAACGTGGAGCTGAAATGTGTCAGGTGAGTTTAAAAAATGGCAGGTAGGACCCGAATTTTAAAAAAAATTATTATTTAATTTGGGATTCCCGTCCATATTCCCAGCACCGGTGATTTTCAGCAGTGTGGGATAAGGGGGCAGGTCAGCAGGCTGCAGGCCGATGTCCATTACCAGCACCAGAGGGCATTTCAAACCTTTTCGCAATTTTCATGCAGTCAAGCATGCTTTGAAAAGTAACGTGAATCAAACCAGACAAAATGTTATGGTAAGACAAGGTGCCACATAGGAGACTGTTAAATAGGTTAAGAGCCCATGGTGTTAAGGATAAGATCCTGACATGTACAGAGGATTGTCTGACCGGCAGAAGGCAGAGAGTGGGGATGAAAGGTTTTTTTTCAGGATGGCAGCCGGTGGCTAGTGGTGTACCTCAGGGGTCAGTGTTGGGACCACCACTTTTCACAATATACTTTAATGATCCGGAAGAAGGAACTGAAGGCACTGTTGCTAAGTTTGCAGGTGATACAACGATCTGCAGAGGGACAGGCAGTATTGAGGAAGCAAGGGGGCTGCAGAAGGATTTGGACAAGCTGGGAGAGTGGGCAATGAAGTACAATGTGGAAAAATGTGAGGTTAAGCACTTTGGAAGGAGGAATTTAGGCATAGAATATTTTCTAAATGGGGAAATGCTTAGGAAATCAGAAGCACAAAGGGAGTCCTTGTTCACGATTCTCTTAAGGTTAATGTGCAGGTTCAGTCAACAGTTAAGAAGACAAATGCAATGTTAGTATTCATGTCAAGAGGGCTAGAATACAAGCCCAGGGATGTACTTCTGGGGTTAGAATAAGGCTCTGGTCAGGCCACATTTGGAGTTTTGTGAGCAATTTTGGGCCCCGTATCTAAGGAAGGATGTGCTGGCCTTGGAAAGGGTCCAGAGGAGGTTCACAAGAATGATCCCTGGAATGAAGAACTTGTCGTGTGAGGTTCACAAGAATGATCCCTGGAATGAAGAACTTGTCGCGTGAGGAACGGTTGAGGACTCTGGGTCTGTATCCGTTGGGGTTTAGAAGGTATGGGTGGATCTTATTGAAATTTAACAGGATACTGCGAGACCTGGATAGAGTGGACGTGGAGAGGATGTTTCCACTTTTCGGAAAAACTACAACCAGATGACACCATCTAAGACTAAAGGGATGGTCTTTTAAAACAGAGATGAGGAGGAATTTCTTCAGCTAGAGGGTGGTGAATCTGTGGAACTCTTTACTGCAGAAGGCGGCGGAGGCCAAATCACTGAGTGCCTTTAAGACAGAGATAAATAGGTTCTTGATTAATAAGGGGATCAGGGGTTATGGGGAGAAGGCAACAGGGGGGGGGGGGGGGGGGGGGGAAATGAGAAAATAACAGCCATGATTAAATGGCAGAGCAGACTCGATGCGTCGAGTGGCCTAACTCTGCTCATGTGTCTTATGGAAGTTGGGGCAGAGTGGCAATCTGACTCTGGTTGCCATTCCATGGAGGTTCAAACCCAATAATTTTGATTAGATTATTTAAAAGTAAAGTAGTATAAAAATATACTATTATATATTAGAATTATTTGTCAACTTTGTTTTGTAAATTGCTACTTATAGCAGTACAAGAAAAGCCTTTTATTAAACCACGCATTTGTTTATTTGAAAAATGACTGCTGTTTTTTAATGACTGAATGTTTGCTTTACTATTAGCAAAGTAAACTTGCTACTGCAAGTATTGCACTTTCTTGTCAAAATATTTTGAAAGCCTTGTTACTTAGCCTGTGTGCTGTATGTGATAATGATTACAATACCTTTTATTAAAGGAAGCATGTAAGGTAGATTGGATTTGTAGAAATACATAGAATTTCAACACAAAAATAGGTCTATCTATTCTGAATGGGTGTTCACCCTTCAAACAGTCCTCACCACACGTACCGACCCTGTCCCCTTCCTATCTACCCATCTAATTAAATATTTTATTGAATATAGTTTCTATACCTCAACTGCTAACTATGGAAGTAATTCCACAGCTTCACTAATCTCCATATTATGGTTACTCTTTTTCACTCTTCAAATCCCTTACTTTCAATGTAGGGCAGCACGATAGCACATGTGGATAGCACTGTGGCTTCACAGTGCCAGGGTCCAGGATTCGATTCCCCGCTGGGTCGCTGTCTGTGCGTAGTCTGCACGTTCTCCCCGTGTCTGCATGGATTTCCTCCGGGTGCTCCGGTTTCCTCCCACAGTCCAAAGAGATGGCTAGGGAAATTGCAGATGCACTAGTGATAATTTACCGAAATTCACTAGACTCTGGGGTGGTCCCGGTGGATTGGAAATTAGCAAACGTGACGCCACTGTTTAAAAAAGGAGGTAGGCAGAAAGCAGGAAATTATAGGCCAGTGAGTTTAACTTCAGTAATAGGGAAGATGCTGGAATCTATCATCAAGGAAGAAATTGCGAGGCATCTGGATAGAAATTGTCCCATTGGGCAGACGCAGCATGGGTTCGTAAAAGGCAGGTCATGCCTAACTAATTTAGTGGAATTTTTTGAGGACATTACCAGTGCAGTAGATAACGGGGAGCCGATGGATGTGGTATATCTGGATTTCCAGAAAGCCTTTGACAAGGTGCCACACAAAAGGTTGCTGCATAAGATAAAGATGCATGGCATTAAGGGTAAAGTAGTAGCATGGATAGAGGATTGGTTAATTAATAGAAAGCAAAGAGTTGGGATAAATGGGTGTTTCTCTGGTTGGCAATCAGTAGCTAGTGGTGTCCCTCAGGGATCCGTGTTGGGCCCACAATTGTTCACAATTTACATTGATGATTTGGAGTTGGGGACCAAGGGCAATGTGTCCAAGTTTGCAGATGACACTAAGATGAGTGGTAAAGCGAAAAGTGCAGAGGATACTGGTCTGCAGAGGGATTTGGATAGGTTACGTGAATGGGCTCGGGTCTGGCAGATGGAATACAATGTTGACAAATGTGAGGTTATCCATTTTGGTAGGAATAACAGCAAACGGGATTATTATTTAAACGATAAAATATTAAAGCATGCCGCTGTTCAGAGAGACTTGGGTGTGCTAGTGCATGAGTCACAGAATGTTGGTTTACAAGTGCAACAGGTGATTAAGAAGGCAAATGGAATTTTGTCCTTCATTGCTAGAGGGATGGAGTTTAAGACTAGAGAGGTTATGTTGCAATTGTATAAGGTGTTGGTGCGGCCACACCTGGAGTATTGTGTTCAGTTTTGGTCTCCTTACTTGAGAAAGGACGTACTGGCGCTGGAGGGTGTGCAGAGGAGATTCACTAGGTTAATCCCAGAGCTGAAGGGGTTGGATTATGAGGAGAGGTTGAGTAGACTGGGACTGTACTCGTTGGAATATAGAAGGATGAGGGGGGATCTTATAGAAACATTTAAAATTATGAAGGGAATAGATAGGATAGATGCGGGCAGGTTGTTTCCACTGGTGGGTGACAGCAGAACTAGGGGGCATAGCCTCAAAATAAGGGGAAGTAGATTTAGGACTGAGTTTAGGAGGAACTTCTTCACCCAAAGGCTTGTTAATCTATGGAATTCCCTGCCCAGTGAAGCAGTTGAGGCTCCTTCATTACATGTTTTTAAGGTAAAGATAGATAGTTTTTTGAAGAATAAAGGGATTAAGGGTTATGGTGTTCGGGCCGGAAAGTGGAGCTGAGTCCACAAAAGATCAGCCATGATCTAATTGAATGGCGGAGCAGGCTCGAGGGGCCAGATGGCCTACTCCTGCTCCTAGTTCTTATGTTCTTATGTTATGTGCAGTTTAGGTGGATTGGACATGCTAAATTGCCCTTAGTGACCAAAAAAGGTTAGGAGGGGTTATTGGGATAGGGTGGAAGTGAGGCCTTAAGTGGGTCGGTGCAGACTCAATGGGCCGAATGGCCTCCTTCTGCACTGTACGTTATTTGTTCTTAATCATGTCTCTATGACCCTTTGTTCTGTACACTTCAGCTACTGTAAACAGTCCTTCCATATGTCCCATCCTTCCATTATTTTAAGCATGTTTTTTATATCTCTCTGTAATCCACATTATTCTTATTTTAAAAATTATTTCTTCTGATTTGTATTTCCACACACCAGGTAACTTTGGACTGCACACTCTCTAAAGCCACAATATCATTTATGTCACATGGGCAGTATCAAGATATATTGTGAGATGCTCAACTGTGTATCAATTATTCTGCATCTCCTGTTATCTAGGGTATCTTGTGTGCCTGCTACTACGGCGGAGCTAACATTTGAGAGCATAACAAATCATCAAGGTTATAAAGCAACCAATTTTCTCTGGGCCAATGGGATAACATTTCTTCTTGTGTGGTGGTGCATAACGGGCGGTAATGGCTCAGACACCCCATTCTACATAGCGTCAATGGAACAGAATACCTGGCACAATGTATAATGCATGGCTAATCTATTCCCATCCGTTTTGTGGCTTTGGCCAAGTTGCATTTCTACCCTAGGATGTATGGTTCTAGCATGATATTTCACCTGAGAAGTTGTACAACAGGTTTCTTAAACCGCGCAAGTTTCCTTGTTCACCTATTTATATCTTTTCCATCTTCCATAAATGCATATACAAATTAGACAGTGGAACAATACCAAGTATTCTTCTGTATTGTGCATGCAGACAAACTACATTTTGAATGTTATTTTGATTAGTGGAAAACTTTTTCTCACTGACTGATGGAGCATATATTGAGATATAGTGAGGACAAAATACTAATCGCCTCAGAATTGATCGCGGAGCTATTAAATAAACCAAAAAACAAGGGCTGGAACTTTCATGGCAACAGGATCTTCAGGTCCTGCTGGCAGTATACTGCCGCTGTAGGCTTCCCGGCGGCAAGGGGTGTATTAAATAACAGGACCAGAAGATCCCATCGGCCAATGGCAGGTCGCCTCCTGCCGCCGTGAAACACACAGCGGGTCACTTGGTAAATCCCGCCCAAGGTCTGTATTTTATGGTCAGTGGCAAAATAACAGTATTTGCTGCTGACTTCAAAAGAAAATTCTTCACAAATGTCTTGCGGGCTCTGTGGCATCGATTTCCCCTTTCTCAACATTAATTTAATCTTGGCACTAGCTATTGGGCATCTCTGCTGTCCAGCAACATTATCAAAAAAGAATAAGCAACCAATCACGCTGAAGAATTCTCACAGACAGCAAACCAGAAAGTGCAAATTGTTATATTTTTACTTTTATAGAAAGCACAAAAAGATTGGGACATATACATGAGGTGAAGGCAGAAACTGAAATATAAACAACCATTAATACATATAAAATTTTAAAAATCTGTGGAATTTTTATCATGGAGAAATTTAACATTCCACAACTAAGACAATAGCCTATCAAGGCTAGAGAGAGCATTCAGCAGTAAACATGACTTGGTATGTTGCTAAAAACTCAGATGTACCTTATTCAACAAGTTGGAATCGTTTCTAGCATTTTGATAGTTAGGTTAATAGCATAGATTCCCATCTGTGAGGATTTCAGCAGGGTAATTCATGAAGGTGTGGGAAATCAGTGATTGCAACTTCTGGATTTCAGCACTTAACTGCTCATGTGTGGATTCCAGAGGTTGCTGTCAATTTCACAAAGCATGGAATGAATGCAGAGGTCATTCCAACCCCAAACTTCATGCCTCTAATGAGCATAAACCAAAAAATGTTAAGTGATAAGATTTGGGAAAAAAAGCAAAAAAAATGAACAATATTTATTCAACAAATAATTCCATGAAAAAGATGAGGGGCGGAATTCTCCATTTTGTGGTACCCTGGGGTTTCCCGATGGCATGCGCCTACCCCACAATGGCAAACCCCATTGACCGGTCGGAGTAATGGAGAATCCCGCCGGCGCGTTGGGGCAGAAATGTGGCACGTCGGGGCGGTGAATCTAGCCCCTGGTCTTTGGCACAGAATTAGGAATTCTGGTTGCGTAAACTAGATAGCGAATTTGTGATCCTTGATATAAGCATACACATTTTATAACTGTAATGTAGTACAAATCAAGGGAGGGCTAAGAAGACAAGTGAATAGACAATGAATGGTCGGACCCTAGGAAGTACAGAGGATCAAAGTGATCTTGGTCTGCATGTCCACCGATCTCTGAAGACAGCAGGACAGGTAGGTAAGTGGTTATGAAGACTTATGGGGTTCTTGCCTATATTAGCCGAGGCATTGAATACAAGAGCAGGGAGGTTACGTTGGCGCTGTATAAAACGCTGGTTGGTCCTAGCTGGAGAACTATGGGCAATTCTGGTAATCACACTACAGGAAGGAAGTGATTGCACTGGAGAGAGTGCAGAGGAGATTCACCAGGATGTTGCCTGGGCTGGAGTGTTTCAGCTATCACGAGAGACTGGACAGACTGGGGTTGTTAACCCTGGAGTACAGAAAGCTCAGGGGGACATGACTGAGATGTATAAAATTATGAGGGACATAGGGTGGATAGGAGGTACTTTTCCCCTCAGTGGAGGGTCAATAACCAGAGGGCACAGATTTAAGTTAAGGGACAGAGGATTTAGAGGCGATATAAGGAAAAACATTTTCACCCCGAGGGTGGTGGGATTCTGGAACTGACTGCATGAAAGGGTGATAGAGAGGAAGAAGCCCTCTTGCATTTTAGAAGTATTTAGATGAGCACTTGAAATGCCACAGCATACAAGGCTGTGGCCCAAGCGCTGGAAAATGGGATTAGGATAGGTGTTTGATGGCTGGCGCAGACACGATGGGCCAAAGGGCCTCTTTCCGTGCTGTAAAATTCTATGATTCTAAATACTCAATGCATCAGAAAACTGTTTCTAGTCTGCAAATATTCCTGCAATCTGTAAAATGTTATTGTGATAATAGATAAAGACTGGAAGCAGGCACAGAAATCAGATCAAATAAAGAAGTAGTGTCAGAACACACATTAGGTTTGTAGAAAATGGATGTTGGGGAACAACAGACCAGATAGAAGGAAAGAAAATAAAGACAGTAAATGAGAAAAATAAGAAACAGCTGTAAGGACTAATAAGGGGTGATTCAGTTAATTCCTAAACCGAGCAGTTTAACCTGGTTAATGATCTGAAATGTATGTCATGACTATAAGTTGGGGGTGAGCAAAAAGCTGAAGGTACACTGTCCATTTGGGCTGATTGTGAAAATGAACTGCGAGTTCCAAATCACCCCCATGTGACCAGGGAAGCTCATTTCATTCCTGAAATCAAATTCAAATTTCGCTTATCTCTTCTTTCCATTAAATTGTTCATGGATATACCAACAGGTTAAAATATCCAATAAAGATATTTCTACGTCCATCAGAAGAACTTTATTGCAAAGATGCAGATGGCACATCATGGGTAGAGGAAAAGCTTTTCTCTAAAGAAAACTAATATTTTTCCATACTTAATTTGTATTAACTGTCAATATTATAGCTTGGAAGAAATTAATAGTTGGCAATAATATTATCTATTTTTCTGTTCTAATGTTTTTCATAATCAGTACCTTCATTTGTTAGTTAATGAAACACCTGTCTTGCTTATGCATTTTTAATAATATTTACAAAGGAAAGAAATTTAACTTGACTCGATGAAAACATCAAAATGTAGTAATACAAAAAATTCCCATCAAAAGTTAATAAGTGCAGACAAAATGCTTTGCTCTAAAAATTGCCTACTAGCTTTCAAAAAACTCTGCTTACCTTTAATATGGATTTTATTACTCAATTACATTTCATCAAAAGGGAACAGTGATAACATTTAAATTGCCTTGGGTTCTATTATTAGACCCCAAATGGTAGCAAGGTCCGAAATGTCTGTGAAAACAGCGGGCTTACCTTTGAAACATCATAAACAGGTTTGTTACCTCAAATCTAATGAATCCATTTATAAAGCAAGGAAAGCTTGTAAATCATACAAAACCTTTGTTGGCATATAACCCACTTTGAAGTTGTACCACTATATCTTAAATAATTAATTTAATTTTTAAAGATGTGAAAGCGGGATGGGTCACAGTATGGGGGGGGGAGGGGGTGTCAAAGACAAGGGCAGGGGGGTGGCTATCAATGGCCACCCTTCTGCTCGATGCTGGGACCCTGAATTGAGCACAGAGTGTCTGACTACGAGAGACCCTCCCTCCCAAGAGGCTGCTGGCAAATATTGCGACCTCTCTCTCCCATGGCCACCATGTTTCCCACAGCGAAAGGCTGCATAAATCAGCCTGCAGTTATACAATAACCGGAGAAGGCTAATGAAATGCACAGCGCAAGGAAGGAATTGAGAGATTTGGTGTAAAGGTAAGCAGAGTAATTCGAAGCAGCTGCGACAGGTTCGGTGTTCACTTCTAGAAATCAGTGGGATTCAGACATATTGCTTTGTGGTCCTCTGGCTATGCATTGCTGCATTGGTGGCTCTTATTCCCAAGTAGCCTTTTCAATTCATATTCTTTATTAATCTTGTGCAGCCCCCCAGTTTTGAAATCTTTATAGTAGAATATGCTAAGTGCACCACAGAGTTAAATGGCAAAATTAACATTTTATGGATAGAAATGAACATTTTTGTGCTGAAGCAGCTATAAAGTACGTCTAGTTTAGAAAAAGCCTACAAACTGTACACACCTATTCCTAGTTCATGCAGTGATTGCAAAGGTATAAAATAGATGTTTGGACTCACTTCCGGTTGTGGCTATGCCTAGGTAGGTCACACGGTCGGCAGCTCCCGCCGATAATGGACTTTTGGGCCCTTTTAAGGAGCTCCAGCAGCACTTTGACGATGATTCCCGGTGTGGGAAGGAAACAGTGAGGGTCCCCCAGCGCTGCATGGAATGGACCAGGAGTGGGACGGTCAAAAAAGCAGCTTTGGAGAAGAGAGGAGAACGGGTGCGAAAAAGCAAGATGACGGGTGGTGGCGACCAGGCAGCGTAGGCCCAGTGGTCACGGGAGCAGCAGGAGATTTTAAGAAGCTGCTTTGCGGATTTAAAGGCGGAGATGACGGCGCCTATGAAGGCGTCGATTGAAAGGTTGGTGGAGACCCAGAAGATGCAGGGGACGGCGATCAAGGAGGTGCAGCAGAAGGCCTCTGATAATGAGGTCGAGATTCTGGGCCTCGCGGTTAGAGTGGAGGTGCACGGGGCGCTGTACAAAAAATGGCAGGAGAAGCTGGAGGACCTGGAGAATAGGTCAAGGAGGCAGAACCTGCGGATTCTGGGTCTCCCTGAAGGCGTGGAGGGGTCGGATGCCGGGGCGTATGTGACCACGATGCTGGGTACGCTGATGGGCACGGGGGCTTTCCCGCGGCCCCTGGAGCTGGATGGGGCGCACAGAGTCCTGGCAAGGAAGCCGAGGGTGAACGAGCCGCCGAGAGCTATGGTGGTAAGGTTCCATTGCTTCACCGACAAGGAGTGTGTCCTGCGATGGGGGAAGAAGGTGCAGAGCAGCAGGTGGGAGAACACCAAGATCGTATTTATCAGGACTGGAGTGCAGAGCTGGCCAAGAAGCATTCGGGATTCAACCGGGCCAAGGTGGTCCTCCACGGAAAGGGGGTGAAGTTCGGGCTGTTACAACCGGCGAGGCTATGGGTTACATATCAGGACTGGCACCACTATTTTGACACGCCGGATGAGGCGTGGCATTTCATCAAGAATGAGAAGCTGGACTCGAGTTAATGGACTGCAGTATGTTGTGGGTGGGGGGGGGGCACCTGAAACTGCGGGTTTGAGTATACGGTACTTTGTTTTGTTTTTCTTTCTCTGTTCACACGGGGTGTGGGGGGGGACTCTCTCTACCCCACTTGGGGGGGGGGGGGGGGGGGGGGGTTTGGAGATTTGTAAGGGGAACCCACAGGGGAATTGGAGGTGGAGGCGGAAGTGGCCGGGGTCAGCATGAGTCAGCTGACTTACGGGGGTGCAATGGGGGGGGGGGTTAAGCAGATGCCTAACGGGGGGGTTGGGATGCTGCTGTGCTGACTGAGGGTGAATCGATGTTAAAGGGGAGGGGACAAGGAGCCTCTGCCTGGGGGTTGGAGGGTGCGGGAGGCGCGGGCACGTGGCTGGCCTAAAACAGGAGATGGCAAGTCGGTAGGGGAGTGGGGATGGGTAGCCCCCCGACCAGGCTGATCACGTGGAGGCCTGATTGGGCCGATCAAGAGGGCCCATGTGTTTTCGCACTTAAAGGGGCTAAAGGAAGATGTAGCCATGCTACAAGAAACGCACCTGAAGATTGCAGATCAAACCAGGCTGAGTAAAGGATGGGTGGGGCAGGTTTTCCACTCGGGGCTGGATGCGAAGAACAGGGGGGTCGCAATTTTGGTGAGCAAGCGGGTGGCAGTTGAGGCGGCGGGTGGAGAGAGAGAGAGAGAGAGAGAGAGAGAGAGAGAGAGAGAGAGAGAGAGAGACTTTAACACGGTCCTGGTCCCGGCACTGGATCGGTCTCGGTCGAGATCGGGTAAGAGGCCGGCAGCGGCCAAGGTCCTGAGGGGGTTCATGGACCAGATGGGGGGAGTGGATCTGTGGAGATTTGCCAGGCCAAGGGTGAAAGAGTTTTCCTTCTTCTCCCATGTGCACAAGGCGTACTGGCGGATTGATTTTTTTCGTGGTAAGTAGGGCGCTAATCCCGAGAGTGGAGGGGGTAGAGTATTCGGCCATTGCGATCTTGGACCATGCCCCGCACTGGGTGGAGTTAGATCTGGGGGAGGAGAGAGGCCAACGCCTTCTGTGGAGAATGGACTTGGGACTACTGGCGGACGAGGAAGTCTGTGGGTGGGTGGGTTCGGAGGTATGGCCAAAGCTCTGTGGAGACCAATGATAATGGGGAGGTTTTGGTGAGTGTGGTCTGGGAGGCAGATGTCAGAGGGGGGCTAATTTCAGTCAGGGCCCACAGATAGAAGAGGGATAGGATGGAGAGGGAGAGATTGGTTGGGGAGATACTTAGGGTGGACAGGAGGTATGCGGAATCCCCCGAGGGGTTGTTGAAGGAGCGCCGGAGCCTGCAGGCGGAGTTTGACTTGCTTACCACGGAGAAGGCTGAGGCTCAGTTGAGGAAGGTACAGGGAGCAGTGTATGAGTATGGGGAGAAGGCAAGTAGGATGCTGGCACATCAGCTGCGGAAGAGAGAGGCGGCCAGGGAGATTGGGGGAGTTAGAGATAGGGGGGGTAATACAGTGCTGAGCTCGGCAAAGATTAATGAGGTCTTCAAGGACTTTTATGGCAAATTGTACGAGTCAGAACCCCCGGAGGTTGTGGGGGGGGGGGGGGGGGGGGGGGGGGGGGGGGGGGGTTTGGAGAGGAATTTATAGGGTGGGTCAAATTGTTGTATCAGGCCCCGGTAGCAAGTGTGTCGACAAACCGGCTGCGGTCGGGGTACTTTAGATTATATCGAGGGACGAGGCAGGGGTGCCCCCTGTCCCCCCTGCTGTTTGCCCTGGCGATTGAGCCGTTGGCCATGGCATTGAGGGAGTCCAGAAACTGGAGGGGGTTGGTTCGGAGGAGGAGGAGCATCGTGTTTCACTGTATATGGATGACCTGCTCCTGTACATTACAGATCCGGTGGTGGGGATGGGGAGGTCATCAGATTCTTAGGGATTTTGGAGACTTTTCGGGATGTAAGCTGAATGTTGGAAAAAGTGAGCTTTTTGTGATACATGCGAGGGGCCAGGGAAAGAGACTGGGAGAGCTACCGCTTAAGATGGTGGAGAGGAGCTTTTGCCACTTGGGCATTCAGGTGGCTAAGAGCTAGGGTGTCCTGCACAAGCTCAAATTAGCGCGTCTGGTGGATCAGATGGAGGAGGACTTTAAGAGGTGGGACATGCTGCCGCTTTCCCTGGCGGGCAGGGTGCAGTCGTAAAGATGACAGTCCTCCCCAGGTTCTTGTTCGTCTTCCAGTGCCTTCCCATTCTCATCCCCAAGTCCTTTTTCAAGCAGGTAAATAGGATTATTAAGGGATTTGTGTGGGCAAACAGGCCCCGCGTGATAAGAGACTGTTCTTGGAGCGCAGTCGGGGGGTGGGGGTTGGCGCTGCCGAACTTCTGCAGCTATTACTGGGCAGCGAATATATCCATGATTCGGAAATGGGTAATGGAGGGAGAGGGGGCGGCGTGGAAACGGTTGGAAGCGCCGTCTTGTAAAGGTACTAGCTTGGGGGCTCTGATAACGGCACCGTTGCCGCTTCCTCCACGCAGCATACCATGAGCCCGGTGGTGGCGGCGACATTGAAGAGCTGGGGGCAGTGAAGACGGCACAAGGGGGAGGCAAGGGCTTCAGTCTGGGTCCCAATACGGAACAATCACAGGTTCGTTCCGGGTAGAATAGACGGGGGGTTCCTAAGTTGGCACAGGGCGGGTATCAAAAGGATGATGGACTTGTTCATTGATGGGACTTTTTCTAGTCTGAGGGCGCTGGAGGTGAAATTTGGGCTACCCCACCGGGGAATACCTTTAGGTACATGCAGGTTCGGGTGTTCGTGAAAAAGCAGGTGGGGGAATTCCCGCTGCTGCCTGCCTGGAGGATACAGGACAGGGTGGTCTCGGGCGTGTGGGTAGGGGATGGCAAGATATCGGAAATATATCAGGAGCTAGGAGGCTGAGGAGGACTTGGTGGAGGAGCTGAAGGGCAAGTGGGAGGAGGAGCTGGATGAGGGTCTGTGGGCTGACGCCCTGGGCAGGGTCAATTCCTCCTCAGCTTGCGCCAGGCTTAGCCCGATTCAGTTTAAGGTGGTGCACCTGGCGCATATGACAGTGGCGAGAATGAGTAAGTTCTTTGGGGTGGAGGACAGGTGTGTGAGGTGCTCAGGGAACCTAGCAAGCAAATCATGTCCATATGTTCTGGGCATGCCCGGCACTTACAGGATTTTGGAAAGGCTTCGCAAAGAATGTCCAAGAGGTAAAACCGAGCTGGGGGATAGCGATATTTGGGATATCAGACGGTCCGGGAGTGCAGGAGTCGAAAGAGGCCGGAGTTCTGGCCTTTGCCTCCTTGGTAGCCCAGAGAGGGCTCTTGTTAATGTGGAGGGATGCAAAACCCCCAAGCATAGAGGCTTGGGTCAGTGACATGGCGGGATTTCTCAGGTTGGAGAGGATAAGGTTTGCCTTGCGAGGGTCCTTGCAGGGGTTCTCCAGGCGGAATGTTAAGTAGAGGTCAGCAGCAAACCAGAGGGGGGCGGTTTGGGCGGTGGATGGATTTCATTTGTAAAGGGCAGATACCCCACCTTGTTTTGTTAAATTGTTAAATGATTAAGTTGTTTTCTGTTTTATTGCTATGTTTTCTTTTCGTGTTTTTCTTTTTGTAGTGGTTTGTAAAAATTATTGAAAAATTTTGAATAAAAACAAATGTAAAAAAAAAAGATGTTTGGACTTTTTACTCTTGGATTCTGCAAACAGCTGACATAAGAATCAATAAAGGTGTAAACATGATCTCAGCAAATATCTTTTTTTTTTACAGAGAACAACATATATCTGGAAGTGATATACAAGGCTCTAACTTAATTAAGAGGTTTAGATGATATAAAATTGAGAGTACAGCACAGCCTATTTCTGAGTTTTGGCAGAACCTCAAGATTAGATTACAGCCACAAACGTACATTTTGGTTTTTAAAATTAAAAAAAAAATATTTATATAGTTTAGCTTGTGCTCCATTTATAGAGTTTTAGTGTAATCTTTACTGCAGCCAGCAGTCAACTTGCTCTATGCCCTTGATGCACAAGACTGTTTATTGTGACATTGACAAAAGAGTGTTCATGACATAACAGCTCTCTTGAAATCCATTTTTGAACAGATCACATACTGCAGGCTGTTAACAACTAACATTTGTTACATTTATTTTCATCACCTTCCTAGTGAATGAAACTTTTAATGCCCATATAAATAAAAAAATATGATACTTTTACTAAGGTTGGAGAGGGACGGCTTACAGAAGTTAAACTCCTCAAAGACCTCTCCCTCACCTGCTCTAGCCTCATCTCAAACACTCAAAGGAGTTTGTTGGAGTCAAATGTGAATCGGTGGCCTTGAAGCAGGGGCCCTCCATGTGGGACACATTGTGCCTCCAGCCACTTCCGGCATGGCCCGTGTCGTGCTCTATGCTGAGAATGATGCTTGGGCCGGCATCTCCACAAGCGACTGAAACCTCTGAACTATTTGCAATGCCGTCTCCCAAATTGAAACCAGACACCTCCATGCTCCTGGACAGTGATAGGAGGCTGTCTGGCAGCCCTGTCAATGTATCAAGCATTTTGGTACGTATCCTCTTTAGCATTCTTCTATATGCCAGCCCATATTACAGTCTTCATCGATGTCCTCTGTAGCAGAAATGATCTGTAATCTTGCCCTCCACTGGCACACAAACTATTCTTTTCCCTTGGCTCCAGAACAGCTACTCATGCCTGGTGAGTTGCCATATCCAGAGCTGAACTCTGTACTTGCCTCTGGGTATGTGCAGTGCCAGTATCTGAGCTTGTGGCTGCAAGTGTCAAATAAAGAGACTCTTCCTTAGTGCTGTGCTGTTGTTCGCTTTCCTTTTTCTGGGTGTACTGTGGCTGGTTGGGCAGTAGATTTTGGTGCCTGAAAGCAAGAAATCAGAATGGGAAGAGTAGGGGTGAGGTGGAAAGCAAGAGGTCTATGGTCACACCTTCTGCAGCTTGCTCGTTGTATCAAGAGCAGGATGAGGGTTAGCTGGAGTTAAGAGTATAAGACAGGAATATCATCCTCAATGTTCTCAGCCATAGGCTCTGTCACAGCTGGTCCCATGATGTGGAGAACCATTTCTTCTGTTCTATGCTGTTCTCTCCTAATGTGTGCTACCTTGACCTGCAGGAGAGACGGAAGAATGTCAACGATTATGTTATACAGTATTATCTTTGGATGATATGCCTTCCACAACTGAATATCTGGTTGCATCCTGGCACTAAAGACCATGGGCGGGATTCTCTGAACCCCTGCCGGGTCGGAGAATCACCAGGGGGACGGCGTGAATCCCACCCCCGCCGGCTGCTGAATTCTCCGGCGCCGGGGTTTTGGCGAGGACGGGAATCGCGACCCGCCGGTCGGCGGCTGCTGGCAGCGGCCCCCTGCCGATTCTCTGGCCCGCGATGGGTCGGGTGGCCGCCCATTTTTGACGAGTCCTGCCGACATAAATCACAACAGGTCCTTACCGGCGGGACCTGGCTCCACAAGTGGCCTGCAGAGTCCTCCGGGGAGGAGGGCGGGGGGGGGGGGCGCACGGGGGATCTGGCCCCAGGGGGTGCCCCCAATTGGCCAGGCCCGCGATCGGGGCCCACCGATCCATGGGCGGGCCTGTGCCGTGGGGGCACTCTTTCCCTCCGCACCGGCCGCTGTCAACCTCCGCCATGGCTGGTGCAGAGAAGAACTCCCTGGGATGACGCCAGCACACGCTCGCGCTCCTGCGCATGCATCAACTCGTGCTAGCCGGCGGAGGCCCTTCGGTGCCGGTTGGCGTGGCGCCAAGCCCTTCCGTGCCAGCTGGCGCTGTGTCAAACACTCTGGCACCGGCCTCGCCCGAAGATGTGGAGGATTCCGCTCCTTTGGGGCAGCCCGACGCTAGAGTGGTTCACGCCACTCCTCGGCACCGGAGTGGCCCGTCCCGCCGGTTCGCGTAGAATCCTGCCCCACAATTTTCCAAAACGGAGAATCCAGCCCCCTATCTCTGACCTGGTGTTCCATTTTTGGTCTTTAGAATCAGTACTGAAGAGCAGCTGCCTGAGATTCAGTGAGACTCAGTTCAAGAGGGGAAGAGTTGCCTGGCTGCACTGTGTGCTGTCAGCTATCGCTGATCATCATGTTGATCACTCAGACAGCCAGCAGCATGGAATGCACTTGGACCACTGCTACAATCAAGTCAATGAGAAGGTAGCACCAAATTTGCATGCTCCCACCTCCATGGCAAAACGTGCTGGTAAGTTGTGAATTGCAAACATGGACTCAAGATAAACACTGCAGAAGCAATTCCTACCCTATTTTTTCCATTTCCAAGTTAGTGCCATCCTTAAATGTCTACAATACTTTTTCAGCCTTGCCCTTAGCTTCAACCTCTCTCATATATTACTAATCCTAACACCGTACTCATCTTTTTGCCGCCTTTCTCCTTCCTTTCTCCCTTCAAGCTAATTTCCTCCATGAGCCCGAATCCTTGCTTTATTTATCTCCACCCACTCAATCAGTCAGTCAACTGTTTTCTCAGCACAATGCTAGCTTTAAGAATAACAGCCCAGATATTGACAGGGTGGGCTGGGTAAGCAGTAGGGAGGGCTTTTTCAATGGATTGAAAGGCTCAGCTCCTCATCAGGCATGGAGTACTCAGGAGAAGGCCACAGTCACAGGAGCAGGTAAGGAAGCTACTGCTGTGTTCGAGGGAGTCAATCTTCACAATCTGACTGGCTTCAGGGAGGGGCACCTATTGAAAAAAAACATCCTTCCCAAAGTTATGAATGACATCCTTTGCGACTGCAACTGTAGTGAATTGTTACTTCTTGACAAATCTACATCACATGTCAAGATTGATTGGAGCATCCAGCTTCAATATCTCTGCTCTGTTGTCCAGTTCCTTGGGACTGCCATGCAAAATTTCATTCACATGTGAACTTGAGAGGCGCATCTCCAACAATCGTTTATTTTTCCTTTCCTATAACTCACCTCTAAAGTACTTCGGGGTTCTGTTCTCAGACTGCTGCTCCTCTTGATCAAAACAAATCCACTTGGTAATAACATGTGCAAGCTCAGGGTTAACTTTGAACAATATATACCACTGACACCTGTGATGAATGGAAGAATTTTAAATGTATTGTAGTATAGGTATTTGGTGAAGTAAGGATTAAAGCCTGGGTTAGTGCGTGTATGACTGCTGCAATACTGTTTTTAAAGAATCCTAGTTTGAAAAGTTTTGAGAGCCAGAGGTGCAATCAAGGCATCGTAAAAAGCTTGGGGATAATGGATGTTTGTTTGGATTAAGAGGGTTCCCTGTGGAGTTAATTATACACATTGTGTTTCAGCTTGGTAAGATGTAATTAATGAGAGGAGCTGGAATATCAGGCATTTGACAGAAAAGCAGTTTAGTTTTAGTTCTGGAGATGGAAGTCAAACTATGAAGACAGTTTCTGAAGTCAATTTTTAAAATTCATTTACAGGATATGCACGTCGCTGGTTAGGCCAGCATTATTGCCCATCCCTAGTTGCCTAGTTTCAGAAGGTGGTGGTGAGTTGCCTTCTTGAACCGCTGCAGTCCTTGAGGTGTAGGTACACCTACTGTGCTGTTTGGGAGGGAGTTCCAAGATGTTTCCTCAGCAACAGTGAAGGAACGGCAATATTATTTCCAAGTGAAGGTGGTCAGTGACTTGGTGGGGAACCTTCAGGTGGTAGAGTTCTCAGGTGTCTGCTGCTCTTGTCCTTCTAGGTGGTAGTGATCATGGGTTTTAGAAGGTGCTATCTAAGGAACTTTGGTGAGTTATTTCAGTGCATCTATGCAGTGCATAGAAACATTTAAAATTATGAAGGGAATAGCTAGGATAGATGCGGGCAGGTTGTTTCCACTGGCGGGTGACAGCAGAACTAGGGGGCATAGCCTCAAAATAAGGGTAAGTAGATTTAGGACTGAGTTTAGGAGGAACTTCTTCACCCAAAGGGTTGTGAATCTATGGAATTCCTTGCCCAGTGAAGCAGTTGAGGCTCCTTCATTAAATGTTTTTAAGGTAAAGATAGATAGTTTTTTGAAGAATAAAGGGATTAAGGGTTATGGTGTTCGGGCCGGAAAGTAGAGCTGAGTCCACAAAAGATCAGCCATGATCTCATTGAATGGCGGAGCAGGCTCGAGGGGCCAGATGGCCTACTCCTGCTCCTAGTTCTTATGTTCTTATCTGGTGGATGGTACACTTTATTCGTACACATTATTCGTCGCTGGTGAAGGGTTTGAATGTTTGTGGAGGGGGGAGCAATCAAGAGGGCTGCTTTGCACTGGATGGTATTGAGCTTCTTGAGTGTTTTTGGAGCAGCACTCATCCAGGCAAGTGGAGAGTATTCCATTACACTCCTGGCTTGTGCTTTGTAAGTGGTGGACAGGCTTTGGGGGTCAGGGGGCGAGTTACTCGCTGTAGTATTCCTAGCCTTTGACCTGCTCTGGTAGCCACAGTATTAATGTGGCTAGTCCAGTTCAGTTTCTGATCATTGGTGACCCCCGGATGTTGCTATGGGGGATTCAGCAATGGTAATGCCATCGAATGTCATGGGGCGGTGGTTAGATCCTCTCTTGTAGGATATGGTCATTGCTTGCCACTTGTCAGCCCAAGCCTCGATATTGTCCAGGTCTTGCTGCATTTGGACATGGACTGCTTCTTTATCTGAGGAGTCGCGAATGGTGATGAACATTGTGCAGTCATCCGCAAACATCCCCACTTCTGGCCTATTGATGAAGCAGCTGAAGATGTCGGGCCTAGGACACTTCAGACTTCAGCTAGAGATCCTGCATTGTTCTGACGGGGTCAGGTCTCTTTCTTTAGCGCAGTGTCAAAAGATCTATCTTTCTCAAAGTTGAGTATTCAGACATCTCTGTACAGCAGGTATTCATAAGTGTTAACTGTATTTGCAAGTGGATCGAGAACGGAGATGGTTTTGTTGTTTGCGTGGGAATAAAGATAGCAGTTAAGGGTTATTGTGTTACTGTACTGATTAGTGTTTTTAAGGAATTTTAAGTAATTGGAAGCTATTTTTCTTGTATGATGATACCAATAAAGTTTGTTTTAATATACCATATCCCAATTTCGCGTTAAATCACTCCTCGCAGCGTATCCCTTCCGAACAGTCTTACAAAATTAAAGTAAACAATTGGGATTTCTGCCCAGTATCCGATCGACTCTTGGAGCCTGGTCCAGGATCGCAATACATCCAGTTCACTCTTTGCACCATTTGCTTGATTCTTGACCTCTTATGTTTTGTCAGGCTGCTCGAGAAGAATTTTCACAAAATTGCACAGGAGTGCAGGTGAAAAAAGCTGTGAGATACTTGCGTGCTTCACAGACGCCTTTTCTTGCCTGATCAAACGGCATTGTGTGTAATTTCAGACTGCTGGGAAAGATCACACAGCCAGCTGCAGGGGAGGGACTTAAATAAGCCAGCAAAACTTGAATTCTGAGATCTAACACTACTTTTAGAGGGTGCCCCGATCTCAAAATTACATTTAAACTAACCCCCCCCCCACCCCATCACTAAAATCGGGGTAACACCACAGACACACAACAATGCAAACATCGGGGCACTTCTCCCTCACAGGCATTGTCCCCTACCTCCTCACATGTATCGGTGCTGTCCCTACTCCTCGTCAGTGGCGCCACCCGCACCCCCCTTCGCAGGCATGAGGCCCCACCACCTTACAAGCATTGTTTCCGCCACCCCCCACCCCAATGGAGCTCTCCAGTGTCCACCCCAGCAGTGCCACCCTGGCATTTCCAGGGTGGCAGTGCCAGGGTCTATACCTCTGTGCCCCCAGAATAGTAATCCTGACTGGTTTTCACTTCTGAAAACCAGTGGTGATTCACTTTGGTGGGAGGATAAGGTGTGGGCGAATGTTACGGCATCAAGGTCGGTAAGTATTTGCCAATATATAAAAAATTATGAAATCAGGTTCACGCCCAGACATCACCGGCAGTGGGGGCAGGGAAGATGTCAAACAGAGACCTCGTCAGCGTACATCCTGTTTTTCACCGCTTGTGAGATTTATCAGCCATTAGGGGATTTGCGCCCACGGCTAATGGAGCTGCTAGATCGCAGGTCTTGCCTGTAAGTGTTGAATGAGTTATAACTTCCTACAGCTTAGCATCAGCAAGATAGAAACTTCTGCCCTACTGAAAGCTGTGCTCCTTTTTCATGGATTCCATTTCCGTATTGCCGTTGTGACATCTTGCTAGACTATGAACTGAACTTTAAATCCCACATCCTATCCACTTACTTGCACACCCACAAAATTACCTGCCTCTAACCCTACTGCAGCCCTACTGCCCTTTCTTCAGCCCCTCCCTTCTGAAACCCTTAAGCATACCTTTGTTACTTCCTAACTACTCCAATAACTTCCATGTTGAATTTCTGTTCTCTTCCAGTGCACTAACTAACATGTTTAAAACTCTGCTTGTTATCCTGTCTTGCCTGTGATATTTTCCCATACTGAACATCACACTCTGGCTCAAGCATATGCAATAAATCAAAAGCCTGGGCCTCATCTATAAGTAATTCGGCCTCTTCAGATCCTCGCTCAGGCAGCCACTTCAACTCGTCCACGACTAATTTCTATGATTCTAGACTTCTGCTTACATTTTACCCCCTTCAAAGCACTATTAGTGGCAGAACCTTGAACTGCCTTAATCCTATATTGGAACTTCCTCCCTAAACCTCTGCCTTTCTACCATCAAAATAAATTCAAAACTGGTCTCTTCAACCAAGCCTTTGGCAACTTCACCTAATTTTTCTCAAATAGACTTGGGAATTATTGCTGGCAGGGCTCTGATGAATCTAGGCTATGAACTAGCAACTTACTAATACGTTCACAAAAGTAGGAATGTTATAAAAAGTGCCATACCAATAGGAAAAATGCGATTAGAGATATTTTCCGATAATTCTAAATGTACTGACAACAGCATTCAGAATATGGCAACAACATAGCTTTTGCATAGCTAGGGGATTAATCCAGGTACATGTAATTTTGTGGTATAGTCATAATTTACATTTTCAATGAGCAAACAAAAATTCTACAAACATTTACCAGTGGTAGACAAATATTACTTAACACGAAAAACTGGATAATTCCACCAAGCACTTGTCAGGTCGTTTTTCTTTATTCATTTTTGTGAAAAAATGCTGCCATAAAGGTTCATCATTTACAGAGAGCAAAATGCACTATTATGAACCTGCACTTTGTTACAATGAATTGTTTATAATTGTGTCACAGAATGCCAGGCAGCTCCCATAAATCTGCCAAAGATTTTTTTTTTGTGAGCTCGTGGGACATCAGTGACATATTTTGACTTAGCTAGTAGATCTTCTGTAGTGTTATTAATGGTCAGAGCTTTGGTATAAAATGTAGAATACTAAATATACAATGCAGAGCAAATATTAAACTCACGTCTGTGGGTACTTCATGCCTGTACGGCTTCTGTTGTCATTTGTTTGAGAATTTTCTTCCATTATAAGTTCTTACGTACACTATACATAAGAACATAAGAACTAGGAGCAGGAGTAGGCCATCTGGCCCCTCGAGCCTGCTCCGCCATTCAATGAGATCATGGCTGATCTTTTGTGGACTCAGCTCCACTTTCCGGCCCGAACACCATAACCCTTAATCCCTTTATTCTTCAAAAAACTATCTATCTTTACCTTAAAAACATGTAATGAAGGAGCCTCAACTGCTTCACTGGGCAAGGAATTCCATAGATTCACAACCCTTTGGGTGAAGAAGTTCCTCCTAAACTCAGTCCTAAATCTACTTCCCCTTATTTTGAGGCTATGCCCCCTAGTTCTGCTGTCACCCGCCAGTGGAAACAACCTGCCCGCATCTATCCTATCTATTCCCTTCATAATTTTAAATGTTTCTATAAGATCCCCCCTCATCCTTCTAAATTCCAACGAGTACAGTCCCAGTCTACTCAACCTCTCCTCATAATCCAACCCCTTCAGCTCTGGGATTAACCTAGTGAATCTCCTCTGCACACCCTCCAGCGCCAGTACGTCCTTTCTCAAGTAAGGAGACCAAAACTGAACACAATACTCCAGGTGTGGCCGCACTAACACCTTATACAATTAACAATACAATATAGTTATGGGTTAGCCTATGGAAATCCCTATGTGCAAAATATCCACAATCTATTCACAATAGGGTAATTAAAATTAATCAGAAAACGTTTCAATGCCTTCAATGAAGTTGCCTCTCCCAAAAGCATGGGCTGGGGATTAATAGTTTTGCACAGAGTTTGATTCTGAGCTGGATTGTGCATTGTATTAATTTTTTAAGGATGCACCAATACTCTTTATCGTTGGGAGTATTTTTCTTCATTGTTTTCAACTTCCTGTTCTTCATTTAAAACGATAAATTTGAAAAGATTGACTGAGGCAAAATTTACATTGAAAGATATTTTTTTTTAAATAAAGAGATCGTGTCCATGTGCGCCTGGATGAGAATTTTCACATGTATAACTTTTCATCCACAAAATTAACGGAATGTTTTATCGCAAGAGGATTGGAATACTGAGGGGAAGAAGTTGCACTTCAATTGTATAGAGGTCACGCCAGGCCCACCTGGAATATTGCATGAATTTCTGCTCACCACTCCTCAGAAAATGTACATTGCTCATACAGCTCAAATTTACCAAATCTATTCCGGGGCCGAAAGGGTTTGATTATGAGGCAAGGTTACTTAAACAGTGGCTGTATTTGTTTCAGTTTTGTCGGCTCATAGGTGAATTAATTGAGAAGTTTAAAGTGATAAATGATTTTCCAGAGTATGATACAAGATTACTTCCCTTGGTGGGCAATTCGAAAGTAAGGGAATACAGTCTCAAAATTTGGAGGAAAGCCATTCAGGAGTGAAATCAGGAAGCATGTTTCCATCTGGACGGTATTGGAAATATAGAACACTCTTCCCCCAAAGCTGTGGATGCTGGATCAATTGAAATTTGCAAGACCAAGACCATTAGGTAATGGCATCAAGGGATATGGGTCTATGGAACTGTGGGGCAGATTAACCATGATCTAATTAAATGGTGGAACAGGCTTGATGGATTAAATGGAGTATTCCAGTTTCCACAAGAGAAAGAAAACAATAACGAACGACAAAATTATACACTTTTTATATTGCACATTTATTATGCAAACATGGAAGAGACAGAGAGGGCTGAGAAAGATGAGAATGTGGTGAAAGAGGGAATTTACACATTTGAAGTGAAAGAAAAGGGGGAAGAGAGGAGTGAGAAGGATGTGTGAAAGAGAAAGGGGTGGAAAGGGGCAGAGTGCGAGACAGAGGGACCCATTGGTTAGAAGGTTCAGGCAGTTGCAATACTGCAAAGAGGTCAGTGAGGATCCGGTTGTTAAGTCAATCTATGAAAAAAAGTTTGGATAATAATGGGAGTAAAGAGAGCGTAGCAAATGGATGGATAGCGGGCACGATTAGAGTGAGAAATTCAACATGGAAGCAAAAGCGAGTGGGGGATAGGATGGAAAAGAAGCTTGCACGGGCTGCAGTGTAACTGCAACTCCTAGCACAAATGCAATTTATAGCCATTTCCCTATCATACTACCCACTGTGTCCCATCCAAGAGGAAAGAGGTTTCTCTCACACTTTGGTATCAACTTTTCATAATTCATCCACATACATAATGGAAACTGCTTATACATTTATCACATTTAGAGTAGTTAGGTGGTTGTTTTTGACCGGTGCAAACGTGATAGTCCGAAGGGTCTTTTCTGTGCTGTAGACGTCTATGACTCTATGACATAATTATACACTCCCTCCAATGCTGACACTGTAACTTCCTCAGCTTTGTGTTTGCCATTTCCTCAGCCTGTGTGGTAGAGAAACCAATGCACTACAAGCAAGAACTACATTTATGCTCACCTAAATGCTATACATTTTTGCTATTGAAAAAATCCTCGAGCTTTGCAGTAAAAGGACACAATGAATGATTTTAAAATGTCAACTGAATTATGTCTGCAAGCCCTCATCTGATTATTCTACCTTCTAATTCCACTTCATTGCCCTGTGCAAGGGCTGGGGTAACATATACTATAAATTTATTTACAACTCTGGGAATACATAATAATAATAATTTTATCATTGTCACAAGTAGGCTTACATTAACCTTGCAACGAAGTTACTGTGAAAATCCCCTCGTCCAACACTATGGCACCTGTCCAGGTACACGGAAGGAGAATTCAGAATATCCAATTCATCTAATAAGCATGTGTTTTGGAACTTGTGGGAGGAAACCGGAGCATCCAGAGGAAACCCACGTAGGCATATGGAGAACGTGCAGACTCCGCACAGACAGTGACCCAGGCCGGGAATTGAACCCGAGTCCCTGGCGCTGTGAAACAACAATGCTAACCACTGTGCTACTCATTTTGGTAAAGAATAGCTCGACCGTTCCATGCTTTAACCTCGTCAAATGATGCTATTCATTGTTAGGTTACATGGCTCAGGAAATCAAAAGAAAATTAAAAATTTCAGTCACATTGTTCCCAAGGGGCAATTATGAAACCATGACAAACAATATGTAGTGGCTAATACTGGAGTGACCACTTAGTTACCAGGTATTAAACAGAAAAGCGCGAAATCCTCACTTTTAAGGTGCTGCTGAAGACACCTATCAAATCAGACATGAACAGATTAAGAGAGAATGTTGGTAAGAGACACAAAAGTAACCGTCTTATGGCTGTTATTGACCAATGAGATTGCTAAAAAGGGACACAAAACAATTTTGTTTGCATATAGACTAGATAAATTTATATGAATATTTTGAATCATCCATGCTTTCAAATTAGAGATGCTGAACATTGTGTGGATAAACATCATAAAACATATTCCCAAAATGATTGAACTCTAAAATTCAGTACCAATATTTGTGTCTTTGTGTTCATTTTTCATTTGCTTGTCTACACGTCTCTTGAAGATATAGCAAAGGATCAATTTTGTAGATTTTTTCCAAGAGTATCCCTTATTTTTGGATCTCCATTTCATGTGTCAATGGCTTGACTAAGAAGTGTTTAAAAGAACTGCCAATATGACTATACTGTAACTGTTTGAACTTTCAGTTTTCCTCGTCCTGCAAACAATTTTCAGGCACACGCTCAATAAATAAATTTGGTCTCTGCAATCCCAATCAGGTCTGCAAAATCCCCTCTGTAGCAGGCCTATGATAAATGGACTTATTTTCCCAAATCAAACACTCGAATTTAAATTTAGATGAGTTAATGCAAAGGTCAACATTGTAATCAGTTCTTTTGATCTTTATAGAATTTCTAGAGTAATACATAATAAATCTGAAACAAGGCAATTGTGCTGCTCTGTATGTGTGGCTGGTAATAAAAATCTTAACGATTAGAACCTTTATGTACTTAGGGAGCATTTTATAGTAATAGCTACTGTGAGGGCCGTGATGTACAGGAATGACGACAACAGATTTAACATTGGGGCATGCAACCAGTAAACAAGCATACCCCTTTTTACAGAGCCTTATCTGATCTGAATTATAATTAACACTAGACAATGTACACATCTTTTTCTCAAAGCTATCTTTTCTAACAAAACAAGATGGACATCATCTAGACAAATATCATTCATTCCCACTTAAGTTGCAGTCTAAAGTCTCACCCTGTATCCCCCCTGCCCCCCGCTCCCTCCTGTACCCGCAAAAATATTACAGCTAATCCAACACCAAATTTCAAAGCTGGACAATGATGAAAAGTCCATATGTTACAATGCTGCCATAAATCATGTTAAAACGTATGGCTGGGCCACAGAGGGGCTCCAAAGATAGGCTGGAAACAGCTCTGGCTGCCTGGGAACGATGATGATTGGACACGCATGCGCAGTACCGCAAAATTTATTTAATCTGTTCCTGGCCATTTTGAAGGCCGCTGGCAGCCAGCATTATTAAAATCCGGCTGCTGCGGCTGTTGCACGCAGATTTGCGCGATCGGGAGCGCCGCGACGGATGGCTCCGCAACCCTCCCGACACCCGCCCGCAACCCACCCGTGGGTCGTGCCCCCGAGTTTGACAATGCCTGATCTAAAGGTTGCAACATTTCTCAGTTTGGTCGGGCGTAAAACTTTTATGCCACTGCAAGACTTACTTCAACCAGCAAAATTGCAAAAAAAAGACCTATATTGAACTAATGAAAATTCTAGAAGGGCATTTCTCACCAAAGCCGTTGTTAAATACAGAAAGGGTTGTTTCCACCTCTGTAATCAGGAAAGAGGTGAAAGCATTTTACAATTCATAGTGACTTTAAGAAGGTGAGCAAAACATTGAGTTTGCAGCAACACTAGTCAACACCCTTCATGACAGGCTGGTAGGTGCACTCCGCAGTGAAGCTATTCAGAGGAAGCTGCTATACTGTAAAAACTCTCAAAGCAGCCATGGAAGTTGACATGTCTGTAGAACTACCAACAAAAGAGGCTTCACAGATAGGGGTTGAAACCAAGATCCACAAGTTGGAGACCGCCAGAATCAAGGCTGCAAGGCAACAACTATGTTATCAGTTTACAGATGTTGGACCACTCAATGGGGAATGCTGGAGTAGAGACATAAGTGTAAGAGCTGTGGCAAAAAGGGCCATATTGGCAAAACAGGCTGGGCTCGGCAAACTTCACCAACACCAAAAATGTGCAAGGAAAAAAATACATCGAAGCAGATTAGTTGTGTCTCTAAATTAGCAGAAGAATTTCAAGACCCGTCAGGAGATGACTTATCCGAACAATGTCAGCAGCTGAAACCAGGCATCTTGTCGGTGCGAGGCGATTAACAACGTTTCTGAGCAGTCCTAAAACTTGATGGTAACCAAATCAAAACTGTAGCCAATACGGGTGCAGCTGTATCATTGACACCCGAGACAATTTATAGTCAGAAGTTGAAGCATTTTCCTTCAAAACTGCCAAATGTTATCCTAAAGATGTACACATAAGAGGGTGTACCATTAAAAGGATACATTATGGTAAAAGTAGAAGTAAATGAAGAAACAGCAGAGTTGCCTCGCCCTATTGTTCCTGGAAATTTTCCTGCCTTATTTGATAGAGCATGGTTGGGAAAAATTAACACAACAGGGCAGCACGGTAGCATGGTGGTTAGCACAAATGCTTCACAGCTCCAGGGTCCCAGATTCGATTCCCGGCTGGGTCACTGTCTGTGCGGAGTCTGCACGTCCTCCCCGTGTGTGCGTGGGTTTCCTCCGGGTGCTCCGGTTTCCTCCCACAGTCCAAAGATGTGCGGGCTAGGTGGATTGGCCATGCTAAATTGCCCGTAGTGTCCTAAAAAGTAAGGTTAAGGGGGGGGGGGTTGTTAGGTATAGGGTGGATACGTGGGTTTGACTAGGGTGATCATTGCTCGGCACAACATCGAGGGCCGAAGGGCCTGTTCTGTGCTGTACTGTTCTATGTTCTAACTGGGTAGTAGTGAATCAAAGTGGATTCAAAGAATGATCACAACTTCTGGAAAAGTATAACAAGGTATTTAAAGAGTCACTGGGCTCAATGACAGGAGTTGAAGTTCAACTCAAAATCAAGCCAAAAAGCACACCAAAATGTCTCAAAGCTCAATCTGTACCATACGACATCAGGCAAAAAGTCGAAGAATAGACTAGTAAGGTTGTTCCAAACAGGAGTCAGTGAACCAGTTGTTGTAAGTGATTGGGCAACATCAATAGTTCATGTATTAAAACACGATGGCTGAGTGAGAATATGTGGCCATTTTAAAACAACTATTAACTGTCCACAGATCACTATTCACTGCCACTGATTGAAGACTTGTTGCTGTACTTTTTGGAAGACAGAAATTCAATCAAATTGATCTATCGCAGGCGTATTGATATTTAAATGTGGCATCAAAATCACAGCCACTATTCACTATCATGACACACAAAGGTCTGTTCTGTTACAGAAGAATTCCATTTGGAATAACACTGCTCCTGCTCTTTTTCAGAGGTCCATGAATTAAATTATGTGGGCTAAATGGGATGCAATATTATCCAGATGACATTCTTATCACCGATTCAAGTGATCAAGAACACTTGAAGAACGTGGTCTGAGACTTGTACAAAACCATAATCTCAGAGTTAAAAAGGAAAAGTGTGACTTTTTCAAGACATCCAGAAATTACCTGGGTCATATCATCCATAAAGATGGCTTTCATAAAGAGCCAAAAAAGATGACAGAAATATTAGAAGCACCACGTCCTCAAAATGCGACACAACCAAGGTTGTTTCTGGGATTAATCAATTATTATGGTAAAGTTATGATGATTGAAGTCTTTACACAATTTATTATGTATCAAACAGGTATGACATTGGTCAGAAGAATGGGAAGGTGCATTAGAACAAGATAAAAGATGCCTTTAAGATGTCAGAGCTACTGGTGGTTTACTATAATTCCAAATTGTAGTTACAACCTGCTTGCGATGCGTCACCCTATGGGATTGGTGCAATTGTCTTGCAGATTATGCCTTTAGAAGAATGACCAATAGTATTTGCTTCACGAACTCTTATTAGCGCAGAAACAAATTATGCTCAGCTGGAAAAAGAGGCTTTGAGATTCAGGGTAAGATGGTCTCACAACTACCTTTATGGATGTCATTTTACTCTTTCGACTGACCATCAACCTTTGACGACAATCATTGGGCCATACAAAGTTTTCCTTCTTCAGCAAATAGGTTACAGAGATGGTCTTTGATATTAATGGTACACATGTACGTCCAGTATCGTAAATCGGAGCAACATGCAAATGCTGATGCGTATTGTTACTACCCACTGGGCTAGTGCACGGTCAATTCAGCCCCACTTGACCTGGAGTCACAACATAATTGAATTTAATAAATAATTCTTAGAAAAACACCCCAGGTCTTTGGCCCTTAGCTGCCCAATAACTACAGTCGCCAGGTTTGTAAATTTTAACACATTTAAGTTTATTAATAACAGTAATTATAATTAAATATGTAGCAAATACAACAGGTTAACTAATATCAAATTCCTAATCCCCCCAAGTTAAACCTGCCCCACCCTCTACATACATACATATACACACACGATAGACAAACACAAAGGGGATATATGTCCATTAAGCATCCATGGATCAAAACGATAACATCAAAAATAAAGGGGAAAAAAGGGAATCAACAGGAAGGGCTCTGACATAGTCAAGATTGCCATTACAAGTTGAGCAAGAATCCGAAGACCATTTCATTACCATCCTATATTTTCACTCGTGGATAATGTACCTGTAACTTCACCTCAAGTTCAGAGATACAGAAGAACCGATCCAGTGATGAGAAAGGTGATGGACATGGTCCAAAAATTATTGATGACAGACATACTTCGTAAAAATCAAGACCGCAAGCTTTACATCACAAAACGAGTTGACAGTTCAAAATTGAGTTTTATTATGGGGAATCCGAGTCTTTATTCCTCTATGTATGCATGATAAAGTCCTTGACTAACTATGAAGGACATCCTGGTGTGACGAGGATGGAGGAACTGGCCAAGATCAGATGCTCAAATAGAAGAGAAAGTGGGGTAATGTCAGTCCTGAGCAAAATTAAGAAACATTCCCCCATTGCAACCATTTCATCTGTAGGAATGGCCAACACAACCATGGCAGATAATACAAATATACTACGTTGGCCCAGTTGAAGGACACATGTTCCTAGAGATTGTGTTGCACACTATCCATGACCTGAAGTAGTGATTATGAAATCCACGATGACAGAATAAACTATTGAGCAGCTGGACAAAATATTCGTAAGATTTGGTACACCGGAGCAGGCCGTAAGTGATAATGGTATTCAGTTCACTTCCAAGGAGTTTGAAGGCTACTTAAAGGGAAATGGTATAGAAAACCTAAAGTCAGCTCTATACCATCCTGCAACAAATGGATTGGCCAAATCATTTGTACAGTCTCTTAAATATTCCACCATGGCATCAAAGGACGAAAGTACATTGGCAAGAAGAGTGAACAAATGCTTGATGTCTTACCGGAACACCGCGCACGCAACCACACAAGAGTTTATCAGTATTACTGCTATTCAAAAGAAAACTGAGAACACTGTTTGATCTTTTTATACCACCTGATACTTCAGAGAATGACAACAAGCACATATTTTTAGGAGAGAGTAAGGCCAGTATTCACTCAAACGGAATGAGTGCTAGCAAGAAGCTACACTACCAGTGAGAAATGGGTACTTGCGAGGCCCAATATCATAACCGTACAGACTAACGATGAACGAGTTTGGTGATGTCATACTGACAAACTACTAG
Organism: Scyliorhinus canicula; assembly: GCF_902713615.1. Taxonomy (NCBI): domain Eukaryota; kingdom Metazoa; phylum Chordata; class Chondrichthyes; order Carcharhiniformes; family Scyliorhinidae; genus Scyliorhinus; species Scyliorhinus canicula. The sequence continues at coordinate 256,393,296 of NC_052146.1, forward strand.
CTTTACAAAAGTAAAATTTCTGAAACTTCTCAAGAAGTATTTCCATCGGAAAATCTAAGCAGTGCTACTTTTGACAAAGACCAAACACAGAGACACGTTCAGATTCTGTTTCTGAGGACGTTCCGCTGCCTGTAGAGCTAGTCACTGGAGTAACTACCCAGGAAGTACCACCTACTAAAGGAAAAAAGGACAGTTCCAAAGTCTCAAATTGTCAGGTTCCAGAACGTCGAAAGGAATATACGTTCACCTGAGAGACTGTCCTATTAAATTGTATATAGCTACCAAAATAGTGCATAAGTGGGTCTGTTATAAAAATGATAAGTTGTTGTACTAAAGATGTAAATGGGGACGGGCCTTATGTATCAGATAATATATTCCTGCTGTTGGAATATCACATGGATCTGCAGCAACGGCACCAGAGTGTTTTTACATGGGCTTCAGTTCTCCATCTTAGATTGCATGAGCAACTTCTCCTGATAAACCTCCCATCGTATTTGTAAGAAATCCCAAATGTGTGTAACCTCCATGCCTTTTTTCTTTGCAGAAATGGCCGAGGCATTGAACAGGTATTTTGTGTCAGTCTTCACAGTTGAAGACACAAATAACTTGCCAATAAATGTTGGCAAGGAGGCTATGGCAGGTGAGGATCTAGAAACAATCTTTATCATTAAGGAGGTAGTGTTGGGCAAGCTAATGGGGCTAAAGGTAGGCAAATCTCCTGGCCCTGATGGAATACATCCCTGGGTACTAAAAGAGGTGGTGGGGAAAATAGCAAATGTGCATGTGGTAATTTACCAATATTCGCTGGATTCTAGGGTGATTCCGGCAGATTGGAAAACAGCAAATGTTACGCCACTATTTAAAAGAGGAGGGAGACAAAAGGCGGGCAATTATAGGCCAGTTAGCTTAACTTCTGTAGTGGGGAAAATGCTTGAATCTATCATTAAGAAAGAAATAACGAGACATCTGGATAGAAAATGCCATATTGGGCAGATGCAGCATGGGTTCCTGAAAGGTAGGTCCTGTTTGACTAATTCAGTGGAATTCTTTGAGGACATTACGAGCGTGGTGGACAACAGGGAACCGGTGGATGTGGTGTATCTAGATTTACAGAAGGCATTCGACAAGGTGCCGCACAAAAAGCTGCTACATAAAATAAAGGTACATGGTGTTGCGGGTAATGTATTAGCATGGATAGACAATTGGTGAACTGACAGAAAGCAAAGAGTGGGGTTAAATCGATGTTTTTCTGGTTGGCCATCAGTGGCGAGTGTAGTGTGCCTCAGGGATCAGTGTTGGGTCCGCAATTGTTGACAATTTACATAGATGATCAGAAGTTGGGGACCCTGGTAATGCCAGGCTGGCATCCAGGTGACAATGTCAGGGTGCCAGGTGGCAATGCCAGGGTCCCAGGCTGGCAGTGCCACAGTAGGGGCCTCCGATCGCCTGGGAGACATCCCCTCACACTCCCCCTCCCTTCCCCAAGTGCCTTCCGCCTGGTCCCTGTTTGTGGAGCCCAGTGCTAAACAGTGCCTGGCTAAGGTCCCCTCGGTGAGGCCAATAGAACCTGGGGGCTGGTTAGTTCTGGCTTAGGCATAATTAAGTGAGCAGAGAAGCTCACTTAACTATGAAAGTCTGGATCCCGCCTATTGTGGGCAGGATCCAGATCACGACGTCTCGCGAGATCTTGTGGGGCATAATTACCGCCGGGAATCCTAGAAGAGGCTTCTCGCTGGATTTACCGGTTGCGACCTATCCCGATTCTGGTGGGATGCGGCTGGTAACTCATGGCCACTGTCTCATTTAAAGGAACTGTAAAATCGCCTCAAGTACTTACCGTACATGCAATTCACATTTAATACAAAGCAGGCCTAAAAAAGAGGTACCAACCTGCTGAAGCTACAGCTGCAGAAGCAGCATGCAATAGCTAGAACTAAGTGATCGAACAACCAACGGAGCATATCAAAGTGTTGCAGTCCTGCCACATCTAGTCATGAATGGTGGGCGATTAAACAAATCACAAGAAAAGGAGGCGCCACAAACATCCCCATCCTTAATGATAGGGAAGTCCAGGATGTCTGCGCACAGGACAAGGCCAAAGCATTTGCAATCGTCTTCAGCTAGAAGCGCAGAGTGGATGATCCATCTCGGCTTCCTCCTGAGGTCCTAAACAACACAGGTGCCACTTCTCAGCCAATTTGATTCACTCCATGTGATGCTTTTTAAATGGCTGAACGCGCTGGACACAGTAAAGGTTACGGGCCCTGACAACATCTCGCCAGTATTACTAAAGAGTCATGTTGCAGAAGTAGCCCACCGCTAAACTATACCACCCCCCCCACCCCCCCCACCAAGCCAAGCTGTTCCAGTGCAGTTAAAAGACTGACATCTATCCAACAATATGGACAATTGCCCAGGTATGTCCTGACCTCTAAAGCAGGACAAATCCATTCTGACAATTACCACCCTATCAGTCTATTCTCGCTCGTTAAGAAGTGTTGAAAGGTGTCATCGACAGTGCTATCAAGTAGCACTTACACAGCAATCACTCACTTACCAATGGTGAGTTTCGATTCCGCCAAGGCCAATGCTCCAGATCTGATTACAGCCTTGGCCTAAATGTGGGCAAAAGAACAGAATTCCAGAACTCCTGTGGCAAGAGTGACTGCACTTGACAACAAGCAAAATTGAAATGAATTGCAATCCAGGAAAACCTTCCACTGGTTGGACTCATACCTAGTATAAAGGAAAATGGTTGTGGTGGTTGGAGGACAATCAACTGAGTTCTTGGGCAACACTGCAGGTGTTGCTCAGGATACAGTCCGAGGGCTAACCATCTTCAGCTGCTTCATCAATGACCTTCCTTCGATCATGAGGTCAAAAGTGGAGACTTTGCTGATGATTGCAGTGTTCAGTCCTATTCACGACTCCTCAGGTAATGACTAAATTGGTGTGCACATGCAGCCAGATCCAGTCAACATTCAGGCTTGAGCTGATAAGTGACAAGCAATATTTGCGACCCACAAGTGCCGAGCAATAACCATCACTATGAAGACAAAATCTAATCATTTCCCTTTGGAATTCAACAGCATTACCATCACCAAATCCCCCACCATCAACATCCTGTGGATTATAATTGACCAGAAACATAGCTAACGCAGCCATAAAAATACTGTGGCTCCAGGGGTAGGTCAAAGGCTGGGGATTCTGTGGTAAATAACGCACCTTCTGACTCTCCAAAGCCTGTCCACCATCTATTCGCGAGTGTGGTGGAATACTCTCCATTTGCCTGGATAAGTGCAGCTCTAACAACACTCAGGAAGCTCAATACCATCAAGAACAAAGCAGCCCAGAGGGCAGCTCATTCACCAACTTAAACACTTAATTCCTCCATTACCAACACACAGTGACAACAGCATCTACAACATGCACTGCAACAACTCGCCAAGACTCTTTAACAGCCACTTTCAAACCTGCGATTTCTATCACCTAAGATGACGAGGACAGCAAACACCACCACCTGCATGTTGCCCTCCAAGCTACATAACCATCCTGGCTTGGAATTATAATCACCGTTCCTTCACCACCTTCGAGTCAAAAACGTGGAAATCTCCGCATAGCAGCACTGTGGTCTACCCACACAACGTGGACTGCAGCAGTGCAAGAATGTGGCTTGCCACCACCTTCTCAAGAGCCATTAGAGATGGGCAAATGCTGGCCTTGCCTGTGATGCTCATATCCTATGGAAGAATAAAAATGAAAAAATCCTATGGAAATTCCTTTGACAATTAAGCAAAAATAAAGAAAACATTTGAACAAATACATTTTAATGGAACAGAAAATCACTGACTTTTTAAAATGATGTTCCTCGTCGCCATCAAACAATCTAACTAAAAAAAAATATTTTTAGCAAATACAGAAAGCATTAAATGAATTACAAATATTTGAGCTGCATTTTATAAATGCACAAGGTTGAAGCATCACATATTTTTAAAGTTGCCATAGAGATTCACAAGTCATTTTACACTAAATGTACCTTAGATACAATGCTGATGCATGCGTGGATTTTTTTCTTCTTCAAATATGATCACAGCTTGTACTGCACTCCTGATGGCATTATGTTGGATGCCAAGGTTGTAATGTACAGCATGGTGCCATATTGTCCCACAGTGAGATGTGATCAGATACCTGCCGAAAATGATAGACAACTTTGGCCTGGTGAACAGGCAAAAATTACATTTACTAGCTGCCAGATGGGACCTGCTGGACGGTTCAGAGCAAACATCTCATTCTTCTTTGGGCTTGCTTGTCCAGTGTTTGAGCAAGACCTGGCTGATAATGATGAATATCAAGGCTACACTAAAGTGGGTGACAACAGCAGCCTTGTTATAACTGCCACTCTTTCGAGGCTGTCATTATTACAGGTGAAGATTTATTTGAGTTTATTGTTCTGCACTGTGTGCCAGCTATTTGCAATTCATCACTTACTATGGAAGGTTCAGGATAACGGCTGCAGCTATAATTGCCACCTACACCTGCTACTGGAAATTATGAGGGTCGCCAACCAGGGCAAGCCTGCTCTCCACCACTGCTTATCCTATTTTCCTAGTCACAATTGCCATTTCCTGTATTAAATCAATACTTGCCATGCCATGGTGCATGAAAAGAACGGCTTTCCTTCAGTTCTTTTTTGTCAAATATTATCAAATAAATCTGCTCTACAATGTAAATGTAATGCCTTGGCAACTGCACAAGGTTAAAGCTATGCCAACCAATTAAGATGGAAACCAAATAGGCTGTTGACTGCTGAGCATATCTGAACAGAGTGTATCCTTTGTTCAGATAAGTCAAAGCATCACAGAAATGAGGAAGTATTCTGGTTACATTCACATTCGATCTCTTTTCAATAAAGTAATGTGTTGTCATCCTGAGCAAACAGATTATTCAGATTGCATCCTTCAGAATATAAACAGCAAAACTAATGAAGATGAACTAGAGAGTTGTATGTGCAAAAATATTACCCATAGAGGGTTATAATATCAGAAGATTATATACAATGACATGGTAGAATGTAAAAATCTACCTTTTGAAATGTGCTGCCATTTCCGACATCTCAAAATTAAATATTTTTACTGTGCCTTCTCTTCCTCCCTGATCTCCATCAATGATACCTTTGTAGCATTAATAATGTCTTGTGGGGGGATGTGATGACCCCTGTGCTTTGGGAGAAGCCTATATTGTCTTTTTATGCAATGTCCCCTTTCAGATAATAAGTGAAACTGGGGAGCATTCTGACGGGGGCAGGAAAGAAAGATTGGTTTCTTGGTTCCAGTCTATGATATCATTTGTTTCCAAGAAATACCCATGTGGCCTGACATTGCTACTGCGGATGAAACTTGAAGCAAAAAATAAATAGAAAGCTAATTCATAGAATTTACAGTGCAGAAGGAGGCCATTCGGCCCATCGAGTCTGCACCGGCTCTTGGAAAGAGTACCCTACCCAAGCCCACACCTCCACCCTATTCCCATAACCCAGTAACCCCACCCAACACTAAGGGCAATTTTGGACACTAAGGGCAATTTATCATGGCAAATCCACCTAACCTGCACGTCTTTGGACTGTGGGAGGAAACCGGAGCACCCGGAGGAAACCCACGCAGACACGGGGAGAACGTACAGACTCCACACAGACAGTGACCCAAGCCGGGAATCGAACCTGGGACCCTGGAGCTGTGAAGCAATTGTGCTAACCACTATGCTACTGTGCTGCCCTGTTGAGCTCCAACTGTCAGGTGGCAGGCAGTACAGAACACAGAATTTGTGTGAGGGGAGCAAGCTGAGGGGACCAAGACGAATAGACTAGGTTTCTGTTGGACAGTAAGAAGAAAATACAACTTCACATTCTAGCTGAGTGTTTGTATCAGAGAACTGGACTTTGAACCAGGTTTGTTGGTTGGTCAGTTAAAAAAGAATCCCGGATAATAACACCATCAAGACAAGCAAGAACTGGTTGGAGAAATGCGTGATGTTAGTGTTAAACAGCTGATGCTGAATACGACTCAAGGGCTGAAATAATTAATTAGGAAGTGAATGATCCTATGTAACCGAGGCCGATTTGCAAAGACTGTGATTGCACCTGGTGCCACATTATTCACAAAGTAATGTGAGTACTTGTAACTATATGAGGAGTATTTTTCTTGTATCGGCTATTTGAAGTGAAATTTACCTTTTTATATGAAATATCTTTTTGCTGTTAACTGATATTTGAATTATGTTCATTTGAAAAAAAAGTGAAAAAAGTGAAAATCACTTATTGTCACAAGTAGGCTTCAAATGAAGTTACTGTGAACAGCCCCTAGTCACCGCATTCCGGCGCCTGTTCGGGGAGGCTGGTCCGGGAATTGAACCGTGCTGCTGGCCTGCCTTGGTCTGCTTTCAAAGCCAGCGATTTAGCCCTGTGCTAAACCAGCCCCTTGTATAATAATAATCACTTATTGTCACAAGTAGGCTTCAATGAAGTTACTGTGAAAAGCCCCTAGTCGCCACATTCCGGCGCCTGTTCGGGGAGACCGGTACGGGAATTGAACACGCGATGCTGGCATTGTTCTGCATTGCAAGCCAGCTGTTTAGCCCACTGTGCTAAACCAACCAGTGAAAACTTGTCCATTGATTTTCATTTCATTGGTATCATGGGGATTCCTTTCTTTTAAAAGTGCGCAGTCTCGACAGGAATTGTAACAAGGCCCAAAGAATAGAATTAACTCAGAAAATACTTATCCCACAAACTTATGTTCATAGTGATGTTTGCTAGATGTGTAACAGTGATGGTTATTTTAAATGTGCTGTAATGATGCTTTTGAAAGGATGAAATAATTTTGATAGATAAATTTATGAAAAAATCAGTTTAGAAAATTCTAGTTATTGATATATCCTTTTTACACAATATTTATTAGAACAATTTTTACATGCCAAAGCGTAGGAATGCCCAATCCTTTGTATTTGTGGGTCATATGGGCATATGCCATGGGGTCCTTGTTGCCACATATAAATGTAAATTCATCTTCCTATTAATTGCATATTAAGTTGCTGGTACTAATGAATTTTTGTGTTCTAATTGAAGATTTATCCATCATTAAGGAAAAAAATGATATCACAGGCCATTCCAAACCTCCAGTTCCACAAAACACACAAATAGGAAATCTAAATCTAAATAGGATTCAATTGCCTGGAGCCAGATTGCAATGTTCGAGGGTTGTATATGGCCCTAAGACTTCAGTTTAGATCTGCCTCCCTCAGGTGAAAATCAAAATGTATTCTGAAATTGAAAATATAAGTATTAATTATTAGGATTAACTGGAAAATACTTCTTCTATTGCACTGACCATTGGAAGTGCTATGTAAAGTGATCTATGCTCATATTCTTGCGATTTTAGCTTAAAAATTCAAAAATACAAATTTCTTTTGTGGTTTATTATGAAGCTGTTTTTGTACAATGATAACGAATTTATTTTCCTACCAAATTAATCATATATAAATGTCATATTTAATATATGAACCTGGCTTTTAAGACAAAGAAGTACAACAAAATATTTTTAGTTTGGTTTGTCAGTACTTTCGGAATGTGACAGCAGGCAAATGCATTCGTACTTAAGAGATTGCATGTTTTTCCGTTTGTTACGGTAGTGACAATACATTACCAAGAATATATACCATACATCTATTTAAATTGAAACTGAATATCCTACATCTAACAATGTGCCTTTATAAACTTGTATATTTAAAAAATATATTTAGTGAAGTGCATGAAAAATCACAACAGAATGTGCTCCAAAATCATCTTGTCATTATCCTGCTAAACAAAAATAATTCCTCATTGAAGTGAGGTTCTAACCTTTCATTACCTAAATAGTGGGGAAACTATGACAAGCTGTACAGCTAAAAGTGTCATTCTTGTACACATAACATTAACAAAATACTTTTAAAAGTAATAGAGGACAGAAGTCATGAGCCATCTTGTTGTATAAACATACAATTGTCAGAGATTAGATTACGCAATCACATTTCTTTGTAATTTAATTTTAGGTTCAAGCAAATAGCCACAATTTTTGACCTTGATAGTAGTTGAGGCTACAATATGTAGGTTATGGTGTATGATCTGTACATACAATCTGACTCCATCTGGCATCGATACAGATTCTGCAGCAAGTTTCTGAAATTAGTTTTTCTTAATCTTTCGGGAAACTGGGTGCAAAACTATTGATCCATTAAACTATTTCAATTATGTGTGGGATTGAATTCTCAAAGTCCCCTTGTGTAAACAAATGAATAAGAAAATGATGCTCATAAATTCAACTAATTTCAGTTTGGTGTGGAATTGGCTCCATGATTATGGGAAGAAAGAAAAACTGAGGGAAATATCAAGGTCTGCAACTTTGAGTCCCAGTGAAAAAATGAACTGGACAGTGAAACTTTGCATAAAGTGTTGATTTCAACTGTTACAACCATTTCCATCACTGAGTGCCCAGCAGGCCTAACAAGTCAACATTTGTTACCATATGACACTTATGCTGATGCAAACATAAGCAACTAAGATTACAGTTCAGATGAGGCACTCATTTGTCCATGACAAAGATTTAGTACTAAAATAATGACAAATATAAAAAGTATTATGTGGCTCACTATTTTATTTGCATAAATGTCAAAAACTATCAGCTCCTCGATGGGAGTAGTTGATGATTTCTGACATTTTTGCCACCAGCCCTATTTTACCATTGGGAACTATGTTACATTAAGTCCTAATGGCGGTTTTTGTTACCCATGTAGGTCAAACTACTGCAACTGCCGATGTAGTGGTTTTGCCAAGACCAAAGAACATATGCTGCGCATGTACGTATGGTGATAATCCCTAAATTCATTGTTCTTGGTACACTTGAAGCTACTTGTCCAGGCCCTATAAACAGGAGAGACCAAGGTTTTGTCTTCATGGGACATATATATGTATATCACAGAGTTCCAGCAACCACATTTAAAATTTAATTCCATATTCCTATCACCTCGGTGATATCAAACAACCCAAATGTTTCAATCAGCATTTTTCTGCCAATAACCAACAGTAGTAAGAACCTACATGCTCACAAAAGTCTAGTTGGATAAATCCGCGAATAAGAAACATGAGCGTCAATCATTAGGGGCTGGTTTCACACAGTGGGCTAAACAGCTGGCTTGTAACACAGAACTATGCCAGCAGCGCAGGTTCAATTCCCGTATCGGCCTCCCCGAACGTGCGGCGGAATGTAGCGACTAGGGCTTTTTCACAGTAACTTCATTGAAGCCTACTTGTGACAATAAGTGATTATTATTATATATGTGGTGTGGTGAGCCATGTATGGCTATATAAGGATGTTGTATACATGTTCACTATTGTTCAACTGTTCTATTACTATCGTTATCTCCACTGTTGTATATACTTACTGTTATTGCTGTTCTGTTATTGGTTGTTGCTGTTGTACTGTTGGAATGTTGTTCTTGGTGCTGCTGTTGGCTCCGCCTGTGGCTCCGCCCTGCTGTGGAGGTATAAAACCCGTTGATCTGGGGCAGTCTTGCAGTGCGGTAGGAGCTACAGGTTGGCACATATTTAGTCTATTAAAGCATCGGTTCACTACTACTCAGTGTCTCGTCTGAATTGATGTCTATCATGTGGGTTATTGTAGTTGTGTAATGTTTCTTTAAGAACCACGTCACGTGAGATAGAATCATAGAATCTCTACAGTACAGAAGGAGGTCATTCAGTCCATCGAGTCTGCACTGACCCTCCGAAGGAGCACCACATCCAGGCCCACACATCCCACCCCATCCCCATAAACCCACCCAACCTTTTGGACACTAAACGGCAATTTAGCATGGCCAACCAACCCAACCTGCACATCTGGACTGTGGGAAGAAACCGGAGCAACCGGAGGAAACTCACACAGACACTGGGAGAACGTACAAACTCCACACAGACAGTCACCCGAAGTCGGAATTTAACCCGGGTTCCTGGCGCTGAGAGGCAGCAGTGCTAACCACTGTGCCACTGCTCCGCCCACGTGTAATATCGAAGGCTCATTTGCAGGCTTTTGGTCTTGGTCCAGTACCAACCCTTGTGGAGTGAAGACCAATTTAATGAATCTCTGTACAACCCACAAGCATGAGCAATTTAGTTATTTTGTACCGTTAGTCTAATGATACAACAGGACACAAAAAGAAAACTGGCGATGAAGAACGGATCAGAAAGAAAATTACTTTTCACAAGGAAGAGAAAAAGCCAAACTTCAACGGTCAGGACTTCGACGTGATGTAGAAGAGTTGAGCTACTTCACCAGATCAATTGACCCTGCAGATTAACAGGAAGTCAGAAATCACACCAGGTATCAGAACCATTAAGGTTTTGGGGGCAAAAATTCAAAGTAAGGACTCGTATGAATTTTAAATCGGCAATCTGAGGAGTTCAAGCTGCAGAGCTCACCACATGCCGTTTAGCAAGACATGGAGGTAGAGCAGCGCACAGAACAAAAGATTCTCACAGCTTGCAATGAGAGTTAACGCGATTACAAATTTCTTTAACTAGACCATTAGTTTAAGGGATGTTGGGAGAGCATTTCAATACCATGAAAAATGATGGGGAGTTTTGGCGCAATAGGCTAATTTTATGAAGACTTAGAGAACTGGAAGTCATCCTCAGAAAGGTTCCATTATTAGATCCTAGGCAATAAGATTTCAAAAGATATTAAGATCCCTGCATTCCTAAGTATAAATGGGAACAAAATGTCCAATTTGTTAAGAAGCTTAGTTAAGCCCGAGAAAGCAGGGGATAACATAGAACATAGAACAGTACAGCACAGAACAGGCCCTTCGGCCCTCAATGTTGTGCCGAGCCATGATCACCCTACTCAAACCCACGTGTCCACCCTATACCCATAACCCAACAAACCCCCCCCCCCCCCTTAACCTTACTTTTATTAGGACACTACGGGCAAATTAGCACGGCCAATCCACCTAACCCGCACATCTTTGGACTGTGGGAGGAAACCGGAGCACCCGGACGAAACCCACGCACACAGGGGGAGGACGTGCAGACTCCGCACAGACAGTGACCCATCCGGGAATCGAACCTGGGACCCTGGAGCTGTGAAGCATGTATGCTAACCACCATGCTACCCTGCTGCCCTCAATAAGACAGATTAAGAATTGGTTAAAATATTAGAAGACTAGTATGCACCAAAGCCAGTAATTATTGCGGAGTGCTTTTGATTTCATTGAAAGAATGAGTTTGAAGGGGGATATATTGTGCAGTCCGTTGCAACCCGCAAGCAACTTGAAGAGTCGAGCAAATTTGGCGGCTCGTTAGTCAAAACAATTTGAGGTCGTTTGATGTGTGGTTTAAAAAAATGAGGCCATTCAGAGAACATCATTAATGGAACAAAATCTAGTCTGAAGATTGCATTAAATATTGCTATAACAATGGAGCTCCCAAAGAGGCTTCTCAGCTAGGAGCAAGCATGAGGATCTGCAAACTCACTGCCGCCCACAAGAGGTTTAACCAGCAACCAGCATGTCATTGATGTGCAGAAACGGGCCATTCACAGGCTAATTGCTGGAGCAAGAACAGCCAATGTGAAAATAGCTGCCAAACTGGTCACACAGGCAGTGCCTGCTGTGGCAAAATAACTTCTCCAGAGCAGAAAGCTTAAAGGAAGACAGAGAACTCTTTTAAAAGAGGAAAGAAAATAATTCAACTAAGAAAATTCACAATGTGGAAGGAAAGAACAACAAACACAGTGAAGCTGCAGCACTTCATTCTAATTAAAAATGGAAGTTGAATGTACTCTCAGTCCAGGGTGGTTCACACAGTTTTTGGATAGTCCCAAAACTGAATGGACAACGTATCAAAATGGAGGTCGATACAGGGGCTACTGTCTCACAAATTCCTGAGACCATCTATGAACGGAAACTTGATCACCTGCCTTATAAACCAGCAGATGTCATCCTGAGGACCCATATTGAGGAAATAGTGCCTCTGAGAGGTTACGTCACATCTAAGGTTGAACTAAGTAAACAAACTGCAGAGCTACCACTCCATGTGGTCTGAGGAGGTTTTCCAGCTCTCTTCGGCCACTCGTCTGGAAAGGATCAAACTGAACTGGAGTCCTGTAAACAGCTTAGTTGATTCAACGTAGACCATAGACCACAATGGAAAAATACAGCAGTACTTTTGAAGATACACTAGGTTCCATGAAAGGAGTACAAGTGTCCTTGAAGATTAAGGAAAATAGCCAGCCGAAATATCTCAATCGTACAGCATTGTCCAAAAGTTGAATCGGAACTACTGAGACTTATGAAACAGGGGTCTTACTAGTCAATACTAGTGATTGGGCAACTCCTATTGTACCCGTCATGAAGCAAGATGAATCTCAACATCTGCTCACCATCATCACCCACAAAGGCTTTTTCTGCTACAAGAGATTGTCTTTTGGAATAACTTCAGCACCAGCTTTATTTCAACCATCAATGGACCAGATCCGTAGTGGCTTACAGAGGTACATGTATTACCTAGATGATACATTGATATCCGGCACATTGATATCCGGCACAAATGAACAAGAACAATTACGACACATCGAAATCATACTGAAAAGCATGGGCTTTGTGAGGAAAGATGAAAGTGATTTTTTTCAGATATCTGTATAATATCTAGGACATATAATTGATAATAAGGGTCTACACAAAGCACCTAAAAAGATGGAAGCTGTTACGGAGGCTCCACGGCCAACAAATGTCAAACAACCTAGGTGATTGCTAGGATTAATCAACTACTATGGATAATTCGTCCAGACTCTGGCAACCCTATTGAAACCGTTGCACAGCTTGGTGTGCGTAAAACAAGCATGGAAATGGACACATGCATGTGACAAAGCAAATCAATCAGCAAACGAAGCACTAAAAAGCCAGAAGTGTTGGTCCATTTCAGCTTGCCTGTGATGTTTCACTGTACGGTGTTGGAGAAATGGTGTCACATAAACTATCTTCAGGGGAAGACCGACCCATAGCTTTTGCATCCCATACATCAACAAATGCAGAATCTAACTACGTACGCTCAGCTGGAGAGGGAGACACTGAGTATTATATTTGGTGTACGGAAATTTTACCAACGCCTGTATGGTCGTCACTTCACATTGCTGAAGGACCTTAACTACAATTACTGACCCATGAAAAGTATGCCTTCGTTGGCTGCAAGTAGACTCCTACATTGGTCTTTAATACTATCTGCGCATTCCTGTGAGATCAAATACCATAAATTGGATGCATTATCATGTTTGCCTTTACCAGCTGGTCAGATACCACCCAGTCATGGTAATATTTTTTCTTGAGTACAGATTGAGAATGTTCCAGTGACTACAACTCAAGTCCAAAGACAAACCAGAAATCGTCCTGTGATGGGGAGGGACTGGAAATGCTATTAAAGGGAAGGATAGCAGGAAAACAACCTGAATTAAAACCATACATTTACAGGAGATTGAATTAAAAGCACTGGGCAGATGTTGGTTGTGGGGGATGAAAGTAATTATTCCTCCAAGTTTGTGACAAAGATTATCGGAGCTGTTACACAAAGGAGTGAACGCAAGGCTCCTTTTGGTGGCCAAGAATTGATGCCCAGGTAGAAGAAAAAGCAGTACTGTGCCAATCATGTGCGTGGGTAAGGAACTGTTGTCCCCATTGCACCTATGGGAGTTGTCTAAAATGACATGGCAACTTTTGCACGTTGACCTTGCTGGTCCATTCAAAAGATACATTTTTCAATGCATATACAGAGTGGCCCGAGGTGACCCTAATGAACTCAACCACTGCGGGACAAACCAATGAGAAACTCAATGAGATCTTTGCAAGATTCATAAAACCGGAGCAGACACTGAGCGACAATCGACCATATATTACAACCCAAGAGTTCAAAGACTACTTAAAGATGTGTGAAGTTCAACATATAAAGTCAGCACTTTACCACCTATCCATGAATGGTTTAGTTGAAAGGTTTACCCAGTCCCTGAAGCATGCACTGAAAGCTTCCAAGAATCAAGATTCACTTTATTGCCATGTGAATATGTTTTTTGTAACATACTGGAATATTACATATATGACGAAAAGCTGAGGACTACCTTTACTAAATTGATGTACACTTGCCAGAGGGGATATCTAACATAGCAAGCCAAAACCAACAGTGACAGATCTTGAGATGAGAAAGTAACTCAAGGAAACACGTATTTCAACAAAGAGAACAAGTGTTAGCGCGCAGCTACACGAGTGAGATGTGGGTCTGTGGCAGTATTGGCTCAGACAGATCCTATCTCCTACATGGTCCAAATGACAGACAAAGCCGTGTGGCAACGTCATGCGGATCAATTAGTGTCAACACGCATTGGTGTACCAGTGCCAGAACTACCTCAGGAGGCAACGGTTTCCATCTGACTGTGCGACTTCTAGTCCGTCTACAAAAGCAGACATTGCACCAGAAGTACCCGCTACACCCAGTCTTACCTTGTAAAAAGAGACGTTAAGCCTTCCAAGATGGAGACATCCACTGGAGAGACTGAAAATACATCTACGGTTGGGAAGAATAAAGTCTTGGAAGTGTTCTGGCAACAAGCAAGAAATGGACGCCCACCTGATCATCTATCTTATTGACTGTGTTATTACAATGTGTGATGTGGTGGCGTACACTAGAGGCTTCCAGTAGCAAACAAAGGGATTAATTGATGAAAGACAAGGGCAGTTAGATAATATGATGTGGAGATGCCGGCGTTGGTCTTGGACTGGGGTGGACACAGTAAGAAGTCTTACAACACCAGGTTAAAGTCCAACAAGTTTGTTTCGAATTACCAGTTTTCAGAGCACAGTTCCTTCATCAGTTAGATAAGAGGCACAGAACACTACACAACTGGTCTTTACACTTCAGCTCGCTAGTCCACACTGCCCAGGGTCCTGCTGCAAGGGCAAACTCCCCACTGGATGGGGTTGCATGTTCCCATATGATTGATCCCTTACCGGTCACGTGGTCAATGGAACCTGCCCCCTTAAATGCTGCCACATTCTTCCACTATTAATTCCCTTAGCATATTACCTCAAAACCTTGCACAAATGTTACAATGGTTAGCAGGCACAAGAGAGTCCATTAAAAAAAAAAAATCAATCAGTCCGGAGACCTCCAGGACCTCCAATCCCCAGCCACAGGCTCTGCACTCTTTTGGGCAATCGAGTGGTCCACAGCCGATGCCACCTCAGGAGGGTCCATTGTAACGACAGGTGAACTAGCTTCACTGGCCTTGACAGATGCAGCAAGTTGAAAAGAAATGGGAGTCCCTGCCTCCTCTTAACTGGACTGAGTTCCAGGAGTATTCACAATGCTTGCTGGACTGGTTGACTCCACATTGGGGGTTGCCACCCCTCGACTCCTCAGTTCACCGATGTGCATTTTGACGGTCTTCTGTTAACATCGACCACATGAGACACCGGCCCTGACTGGGCCACAATTTGTCCTTCTAACCAAGGGCAATCGAACAGAGAAATTTCAGACAAGAACTGGGTCTCCCACTTGGAATGAACTGCCACCACTCTGCTCTGATCGCTGACTCTTCTGAGAGGCCTGACGCACCTCCACCCTCCCACCCATCCCCACAATTTGGAAATACAAGATCCAATCAGATTCTTAACTAACGGCCCATATGCAGTTCAGCTGGTGCGACACCCCCCACCCCGGTTGAATGAGGGGTTGAGTTGCACAACAACAAAAGAATTAGGGGCAGCATGGTGGCACAGTCGGTTAGCCTGCTGCCTCACGGCGCCGAGGTCCCAAGTTCAATCCCGGCTCCGGGTCACTGTCCGTGTGGAGTTTGCACATTCACCCCGTGTTTGCGTGGGTTTCGGCCCCACAACCCAAAGATGTGCAGGCTAGGTGGGTTGGCCATGCTAAATTTCCCCTTAATTGGAAAAAATGAATTGGGTACTCTAAATTTATAAAAAAAAAGAATTAGCCAACCACTAAGTAGTTTATCGGACTGCTTGCTCATAGCATTCTGAATGGCCCTCTCAGACAGTCCGTTTGACGCTGGGTGATAGGGGGCTGTCCTCGCGTGCCGTATGTCATTTGCTCTCACAAAATGTTGGAAATCATCACTGGTGATGAGACTGCCATTGGCCAAAAGAATTGACGCGGGAAGCCCATGAATGGTAAACACTCAGCGCAAGGCATCTACCGTGGCCACCGAGGTAGTGGTCTCCAACTCTTGAACTCATACTCACTTTGAGTGGGCATCACCCAGCACCAAAAGCACTTTACCCAGGAGAGGCCCACATAATCATTGTGGACCCTGGCCCAGGGGCGATTTGGCCATTCCCAGGTGTGAATGTGTCAGATGGCAGCAAAGCTTGCTGCACTTGGAAGGGTGGCACTTTGTACTAGTTCTTCAATGGCTTTGTCCATGCCTGGCCACCAGATGTATCTGTATGGCAACATCTTCACCTTTGTCTGCCCTGGGTGGGCACTGTGTAACTCTTGAAGGAGGGACCCCTAACATGAGGCGTGATAACCACACATGATACCTACAGAATCACGCTGTCTTCACATGTCAACTCATCTTGACAAGTGAAGTAGGGCTTCAGTTGTTCAGACTTCTCGTAATGCCAGCCAGACTGTATCATACTCTTGACTTCTGAAAGAATAGGGTCTCATTGGGTCCAGCTGTGGATCTGTTCCAGACACTGGCAGGGTGTTGAGGACGTTTAGGGCTAGAATGATCTCTGGAGATACGGGTGGTGGCGGACTGCGCTGAAGTAGCGGTAGGTAACTTAAATGCATCCACATTAGCAAGTTGCTTCCCAGGTCAGAGCTGAAAAACATATTTGTAAGCTGCCAACAGCAGGGACCAACATTGCACTCTCGCCAAATGTATGGGTGGTATGGGCTTATCTTCCCTTCGGCCCAGTAATGACTTGTGGTCAGTCACTATGTCGAACCGCCAACCGTTCACATACCGGTGCAATTACTCCACATCGAAAGAGCGGCTAAGCCCGCCTTCAAATCTGGGCATTGTTTCGATCAGCTGCAGAAAGGGTCAGAGAGGCAAAATTAATACGGCATTCTGAACCATCTACCATTTTGTGGGATGAAACGGGCCCTATACCATAAGGGGATGCATCACATGTCAGCACAATTGGCTTACCCCAGATCAAAATACACCAAGAGGTTTGATGATTGTAATGCTTGCTTCACAGGCACACACCCTCCACTGTCACCACTGTTTCTTCCTTAATGGTTGGTGTAATGACGCCAATGTTGTGGCCAAATTCAAATACCAATTGTTCATATCAAGGAAGGGCTTAAGCTCACTGACATTATTGGGTGCAGAGACATCTTGTATGGCCTTTTCTTCCAATGGGTGCAGCCCTGTCGCATCAATGCAAAACCCTAGGTACGTCACTTCTGAGGTCTGAAAAGTACATTTTCCCAATTTTAGGTGGACCCTTGCATCGTGAAACCTCTTTAATAGTTCCTCTGTGCTGGCCAGGTGTTCTTCTGGTGTAGTGCTGGTGGCTAGCACGCCATCAAGGTAAACCATCACCATGAGAATTCTCTGGAGATTTTCCATCCAGTGCTGAAGATAGCACAAGCTGATGCGATGCCGAATGGCAGTCTGGCATAATGGTAGAGGCCTTTATGGGTATTAATTGTAGCAAACGTTTGAGACTCCTCATCCAATTTTAGTTGCAGGTAGATGTGACTTGAGGTCCAATTTTGAATAGGTGAGGCCCCCGCTTTCTTGGCACAGAGGTTTTCAATTCAGGGAATTGGGATACCAAGCGACCTGAGCAGCTTGATTTTGATCAATTTATAGTCCCCACAAATTCTAATCAACCGATCCAGTTTTAAGACAGGGACTATAGGCACCACCCACTCTGAAAACTGAACCGGCCTGTTTATTCCCAGCTCTTCCAATCTCTTTAGCACTGCTTCAACATTCTGACGCAATGCGTATGGCACCAGTCTGGCTCTGAAGAACTCAGGTGTCGAATCTGGATTGACATATGACTTGGCTTTTACACCCTTAATTCAGCCCAATTCTTTGCAGAATTAAGACATCTTGGAGGACACCATTGGATATTTTGAAGATTCCAGCCAGTTGAGCCTAATCTTCTGTAACCAGTCTCTTCCCAACAGACTGGGTCAATGTTCTTCCACGACAACCAAAGGCAAATTAGCCTCCTGCCCTCTGTGGGCCACTGTGGTCTTGGCTGTTCTGAGAATCTTCAAAATCTCCCCGGTGTACGAGGAAAGCTTGGCTGTAGTACTCTTCAATCTTAAAGACTGCGTTCCTGCACACAGATATTGGAAGGTCTGCTCACCCATTACGGTCACCAAAGCCCCGATGTCAACTTCCATTTTAAGGGATCTACCATTTATTCTTAAGACAATTTTAATTGGAGTCATCTTATTCAATTAGACTGCATTCAACCGATGCATTGCATGGTCTTCTTCAGAGCTTTACTCCACTATGTTCAGTTCACTTTAAGGCTGTGGGACGAGCGGGGGTAGCTCCACACCAACTTTGGTTCCACCCCTGTAACATTCTGCTCGTTAACGATCCTGAGTACTATATATTTCATAAATCTTCAACTTCTTGAACATTTTCAATTTTGTTAGATAAATTAAGTTTTGTGCGAAATATTCAGTTGCAGGTAATTTTGATAAGACTCTTTTTTTTCTCCATAAAATCTTGAGTGTCTACATGCAATTATAGCAGCATCACTTTCCCTAATCAATGACAATAGAAATTACATTGTGAATTAATAATGCAGTTTTGAAATTCATGCCGGCATTGCAGAACAGGTTTATGAGGCAAATAGGCCAGCATTTGAGGTATATGCTTACTTATTATTGTTCTTTCTATTTAAAAATAAATCAATAGGTATCCCACTAGTTGAAGATAGGGAACAGAGAGAAGGCTGATGAAAAAAGCTGGCAGCAGAGAGTGAAGAAAGAGACATACAATCTGTACTTTGGCAAAAAGGAATAATGACATAAACCATACCTAGAGATTAGCTTACACCTTCAACATTTGTACATAGTAAGAGTTCCAGGTACTAATTATTCATCTAACTCTCACGGACTTCCACCCTCTGTTTGGGTTTTTAATTTTGAAGCAAAAATTAAAAGAATAAGACTACAAGAACATTAATCAAGTCAATCTCTCCAATCTATGAAGTAATATAGGGGCTGGTTTAGCTCACAGGGCTAATCGCTGGCTTTTAAAGCAGACCAAGCAGGCCAGCAGCATGGTTCAATTCCCGTACCAGCCTCCCCGGACAGGTGCCGGAATGTGGTGACTAGGGGCTTTTCACAGTAACTTCATTGAAGCCTACTCGTGACAATAAGCGATTTTAATTTCATTTTCATTTCATATGCATATCAACATGGAGCAGAGCCCTAAAATGTTTCAAGCATACATCTCTTCACACAAATAAATTTCAACTTTGAATGGGCATGTAGCTCCACTGTTGAAAGACAAAGTTCATAATAAATTGGTCAGCAAACACCTATTGTAATGCGGTACATGAACAACACAATGAAACTCCTTCACTTGAATACTGAAACCATAAATGTCACCTTTTTTCTATTCAGCACTTCAACAGAGTTGAACACCGCGTTCAAGCGAATTGGGACCCGAGCTGGATGCACTAGCATTTAAAGTTCATATTTCTTCCCATATTTCCATGTTTGATAATGAGAACATTATAGATATAGGCTTAGTCCTTGCGATCAAGAAGATTTAAGAATGTTCAGGGGAAGAAGTGAAACAAAGAGCAGGATCTTTGTATCTTTAAGAATACAATCGAGTGGGTGAGATTGAGGCACAGGAAGACGTAGACCTGTACTCCAAACTGATTGTCTTGTTCTTTGCTAGTTTTGGATGACTTTTGTTTTCCTGTGTAGCTCCAATTTCGGCCCTAAGAAACTGAATTATATCTTTATCCTTAATTAGAAATTTGACAGACATCCGCACAATATGTTTTCACTTCTGAGGTTATAGATATGAATGACTAAAGATGCCATCTGTGAGAAAGTATGATTTTGTACTAGTTGTGCAATTTGAAGCTTTGTACCTGTTACTATTAAAAACATAAAGAAACTGACCTTGAAAATTTCAAGTCTTATTACCATCATAAAATCCAATGGGAAATGACAAACATAACAAAATGAATGGAGAAAATAGGCAGCTGGTGAAGGGTCTGGGAAGCAATGGCTCACCATGGGATGAGTGGTCAGAAACAATACTGTGAGAGATGTAACAGAAGAGAAAATGAATCAAAATAAAGAAACAGTAACAGCGATAAAAGGTACATCGGCAAAGTAAAAGGCGTGTAGGAGAGAGGAGGAAGAACTGGAAAAAGTTTACAAAAATGGGAGGGAAATTAGCCAGAGACAGAGGTAGTGAAGATGAAATAAACAGATAAGTGAAGACAACACTCAGCTGTGTGCATACCACTGCCATGATGCATTAACATTTTTAAACCTCATACTTGAGGCTTTTCGCTACCTGGTTGATATTCTAATTATGAAGTGGAAAAAAACTAAATGAAATAAATCTTTTCATTAAAGCTTCCATTTCACAGAGAATTCAAATCCAACATCCTTCTCTGAAAACTCTGCTCACATTTTGACAGCTGTGACATATTCCACCATAGCAGCTGAGACAATCACAACATTCTAAAAATAAGGCAATTCACCCTAACTCCCAATGTTAAGACATCTTTTTAAAAATTCCAGCATGCAGACCAGTGTTGTTGCCAAAAACTATTCCGTTCTTCCTTGGACTATACCCTATCCATGTACAAACATCTTGTTGCAATTCCTCCATTACTTTTGGAGTTGTATTGTTTACAGACAGACTAACAGAGGCAAAAACATTACCTCTGCCCACCTTCAGTGACAGAAGTGAAAAGGACACCTTGTGAAAGCCAAAAAGAGAGAAGTAAGTGCCGAAGGGAATTAGTGGACATCAAACAGAGGACAGGTATTGATGAAGAAATTTACTTTTCATTTTGCTTATGATTAATGTGTGGGATGTCAAATAGAATGACTTTAATTGCTGCTGCTGATTACATATGCCGCAATTAAATTTTATCCACCAGTTGTCATACTAAATGTTTAACATGCTTAATGCTACAAAGGAAAACAATGAACCAATTAATGTATTCTCCTTCCCCTATTTGTGCTTAAAATCTGCTGGATCATATATTCTAGCCACGGTAATGTGTTTTCCTGTTCTTGGTGACATAGTTATCATCACATTGAAACCAAAAACTGCAAACCATGCTTCCACTTAAAAGTTGTAAGATCCTATGCAACATTATGCATTATAGAAATTATTTCATTGTGGTACAGTTATCTTTATAGCACTGTAATAAAATTAAACTATATCAGTAATCTTATTCCCAGAGGTCATTTTTTTATATGCATATAAAAAAGCAGCTTTAACACGTCAGGTTTGGTTTACTTGTGGATTGCAGAACAATTCATTTTTATAATATTTTAACATTCTGCACACACACATTAGTAAGACTATAGTTTGGAGAACAAAGCTTCTGCAAGTTCATGACTTAATTAACCAATAACAGGTTCATATGCTGTTATACAAAGGGAAAATACTGATATCTGCTGCGATGTAACTTATGAACATTTTTTTGTGAAGTGTCTTTCTTTTTCTGTAATATTAATTCTCTTTCATTTGGTTTGTTTCCTTTTGTTACTCGTCTTACACCATGTCCTTCCTTCTCACTTAGTCACATGCTTGTCCATCTTGTCTCTGCTGAAAAAACATTCTCCATATTTTCTGTCATGTTTTCCCATTCTTCTATTCTCTGTTGCACTTGACCAACAATGCTGATCCTCTTATTTACTCAATTTCCATTTTTTAAACAGCATAAATAAAGTTAAATTCAAGATGAATGGTTGTATTTATCAAAAAATGGCATAAAGCAGGTGGAACCAAACAAAGTAAAATAGGTTGAAATTTCCCCTATGGTGACAAGACGCAGTTTCTAAACAAGATGTCAAAGTAATAAATAAAAAATAAATTGAATGCAAGTTTAATGTACTAGAGGAAAGCTGTAGTCATTAAAAGCTGATGACTTTATATGAAAATGACAAGCAATCTGTCAGGTTACAGGTGGATAATGGGGCTGTGGTGGGGTAAAAATAGACAAGTGGCAGAGATTGGGGACAAGCAGTGAAAGGCCATCTGCAAACTCTTGTAAAACAAGATGATGATAATACATTCTCACTCTTTCACCATGTTTCCTTCCCTGTTCATTCTCTCTTCTGCATGCTGCACAACTTTGCTCACAAAAACAACTTGGTCATGGTGTTGGTTGTTTTACTGGAGTGTGATTAACACGCCTCCGTTTAAAGGCCGTGTGCTTAACACTACTATGGCTCTGTATGTGTAATTATGCTCGGAGTCGCCAGGTGCCGTATTGAGACACCGTCACAAGTATATCAAGGTCAGGTTCAAAGTAATAAATCCGTACACCGATTAGTAAGTCCAAACGATTGGTGTTTATTATAACAAATATAATAAATACACATGCATACGCTAAAGAGACTAACTTACTTCTAATACTAAACAACTAAATACTTATCTAGACAGGAACAGGCAAGGTCAGGGAGCAAGGCCTTCGTCCCGTTCTTGGTCTGTAACTTTTGGATTCGCAAAGTTGTCAAGGGCTAGCAAGGTCTGGATCATGTAGCGATCGTTGTGTTGGCACTTACAGTTTGATGGCTGGTGCTCAACGGCCGGTGATGAAACTGGAGTCAGGATGCGATGTAACAGGTCTGGGCCGGAGCAAAACAACAGACCGAACCATGTGCGGGACCTACTCTTATAGGTCCTAGAAGTCCGTGCCCCTTGGGGCGGGTTCTTTCACCTGCTAGGTATCGATTGGGTCTTTCCCAATCGATATCTTTCAAACTCCCCAATCTTAGAGTCGTTCCTCGATGGGTGGGGCGGTCCCTACGGCTCTTTGTGTTGGTTGCTTTGGCGCCATTCTGTCTGGACGTCTATGGAAAAGTATCCATTGATACTTAAATGTTTCTATTGTCCGGGGTTTGGATCTGGATCACCTCATTACTATGCAGATCTGTTTCCCATTTGCACCTTTGGCTGAAACTCTGTACCTGGCTAGAAACTGGTTTCTGTACATGCAGAATGCAAAACAGTCTTCTGCAAGCTGTTTGTCCTCACTATGACTGTTTTTCCCTGCAGTCTTAGCAGTTCTCCATTTTGTAGCCCAGTGTCCATCTTAGATGGCTACAATGGAAGCCCTCGCAGGCAGCAAAGGGATTAGCAAGAAAAACACCAACAACGTGATGATGACGGGAAAATAAATGAATGAACTCAAAGGAAGTGAGCACCAAGTACACGATGCAACAATACCTCAGGCAAGATGGAGGTTTCAAATCTGATTACTCTTGGTTCAACTTGGAAGTTTCCGTACTAAGCAGAGGTTACCGAGAAACTGGGAGAGGGAAAATTGAAGGTTTGCAGAATAATCAGATGGCTGGAAACGGACAGAAGACAGGCACAATTCATTTGATACCATAAGATATAGGAGCTGAAGTAGGCCATTTGGCCCATTGACTCTGCTCCGACATTCAATCATGGCAGATATGTTTCTCATTCCCATTCTCCTGCCTTCTCTCTATTAATCAATCTCTCTTAAAGATACTCAGTGACTTGGCCTCCACAGCCTTCTGTGGCAAAGAGTTCCACAGATTCACAAACCTCTGCTGAAGAAATTCCTCCTCATCTCAGTTTCAAACGGTTTCATCCTTCAGTCTAGGCTGTGCCCTTGGGTTCTAGTCTCTCCTACAAGTGGAGACATCTTCTCCACGTCCACTGTATTTAAGCCTCTCAGTATTCTGCAAGTTTTAATGAAATCCTTCTAAAGTCCATCGAGTACAGACCCAGAGTCCTCAACCGCTCCTCATGACGAGCCCTTTCATTCACGGGATCATTCTTGTGAACCTCCTCTGGATCCTTTATGGCCAGCACATCCTTCCATAGTTTAGATATGGGACCAAAACTGCTCACAATATTCCAAACGGGGTCTGACCAGAGTTTTATACAGCCTCAGCAGTACATCCCTGCTATTGTATTCTAGCCCTCTCAAAATGAATGCCAACATTGGATTGCCTTCCTTACTGCCAAATGAACAGTACCATGTTAACCTTATGAGAATCCTGAACTAGGACTCCTAAGTCCCATTGTACATCAGATTTCCAAAGCCTTTCCCCATTTAGAAAATAAGCTATGCGTCTAGGTTTCCTACCAAAATAGATACCTTACACTTTTCCACATTGTATTCCATCTGCCACTTCTTTGCCCATTCTTCTCGTCTGTCTCGTCCTCCTGAGCATGTTTCCTCCTCCTTGGGATGAATTTCTGTTGTGCCTCCAAATAAATCCCCAAAACTGCTGCCATTGTTGTTCCACTGTCTTCCCTGCTAGGCTCTCCTTCCAATCAACTCTGGCCAGCTCCTCCCTCATGTCTTTGTAGTTACCCTAATTTAATTGTAATACCGTTACATCTGATTTCAGTTTCTCCCTCTCAAACTGCAGGGTAAATTCTATTATATTGTGGTGTCTGACCCTCAGGGTTCCTTCACCTTACGTTCTCTCATCAAGTCTGTCTCATTACACATCACCAAATCCAGAATTGTCCGTTCCCTCGTGGACTCTGCCACAAGCTGCTCCAAAAACCCATCACGTAGACATTCCACAAATTCCTACCAATCTGACTTTCCCAGTCCACTTGCATATGAAATCCCCCATGAGTTTTGCCTTTATTATATGCCTTTTCTATCTCCTGATTTATTTTCTGCCCCAGATCCTGAGTACTGCCAGGGGGCCTGTATAAAGCTCCCAACAGGGTATTTTTCATTTGAGATTCCCTCACTCTACCCACACAGATCTATGCCTTCTGATCCAATATTGCTGCTTACTATTGATTTCATTTCATTTCTTACTAACAATACAACCCTGTCTCCACTGCACATTTTCCTGTCTTTTCGATAGGACATCTACCCTTGGATATTTAGGTCCTATCCCTGATCCCCTTGCAGCTGCATCTCTTTGTTGCCCATAGTATTGTATTTACCAATTTCAATCTGTGCTACAAGCTCATTTAGGTACAATACCCTCAGTCCTGCGTTGACCACCCACTTCTTATATTTGGCTCCTTCTCTGCTGTGCCTGAAGTTAGATTCCTTCCGCTTTCCATACCCTCTGTTCTGGAAACTTAACTAACCTTTCCTGAGCCTCGGCTCCTTTAACTAGTTTAAAGTCCTCGTCATTAACCTGCAGTCCTACCTTCTAATTCTCTATACAACGGAATTTCTAATTCTCCATACAACTGAACCCGCCCCCACACCATTTAGTTTAAAGCCCTATCTACAGCCCAAGTTATGCGATTCACCAGGACTCTAGACCCAGCATGATTCAGGTGAAGACCGTCCCATTGGAACAGCTCCCTCCTCCACAGTACTGGTGCCAATGTCACATGATTTCAAACCCATTTCTCCCACATCGGGCATTTACCTCCTTAATCTTATTGATCTTGTGCCAATTAGCTCATGGCTCCGGTAGTAATCCGGAGATTACTACCTTTTTGGTTATGCTTTTAAATTTCCCCTCCCACTCCAAGTTCTCCTGCAGCCCAGATGAATTATCCCAAACCCGAGCACCATTAGGCAACACAACCTTTGAGACTCTCGATCCTGGTCACAGAGAACAATGTCTATGTCCCTAACACGACTAAATTTCTTTTCTCTTCCCCCTACTTGAATGACTCCCTCTACCACGGTGCTTGGACATTTTGCTCATCCTCTGCACAGTCACCGCTCTCATCCACACAGGGAATATGAATCTCAAATCTGCTAGACAAGGACTGAGGCTCCTGCAACTCTACCTCATGGATCCCTCTACCTAACTCATTCATAGTCACACCCCCCTGTCCCGGACTGAAAAATTAAAATGAAAATCGCTTATTGTCACGAGTAGGCTTCAATGAAGTTACTGTGAAAAGCCCCTAGTCGCCACATTCCGGCGCCTGTCCGGGGAGGCTGGTATGGGAATCGAACCGTGCTGCTGGCCTGCTTGTTCTGCTTTAAAAGCCAGCAATTAGCCCAGTGAGCTAAACCAGCCCCTGGCTGAATTCAAGATAGTTAATCTAAGAGGTGTGCCTGCCTCTTGAAACACAGCGTCCAGGTAACTCTCCCTTTTCCTGATGTGCCGCAGCGTCTGAAGCTCAGACTCCACCTCATCAACTCTCAGCCGAAGTTCCTCAAATAACCAACATTTGCTACAGATGTGTCACTAGGAACCACAATGGGGTCCACCAGCTCCCACATCATGCAGGTAAAACATTAGCTGGTTTTGAATTTGTTCATTTTTTAAATTTCCAGCTGGTTTTTAGGTTTTAATAATCTGCAAAATATTTCTCCTTTTACCTTTAATTTGAAATCCATTTAGAATAGATAATGCAACTGAGAAGTTACTTACCAACCATCGAACGTGCTGTTTCCTATGATGTCATTCCTGGTTGGTTTTTCAAACTCGGCCCACTGCCAAGAGGATCCATCTCAGCTCCCGCTCTTTTTAATCTCCACTCGGACTCTCAGCTCCAGCTCTTTTTAAATCTCCACATTGATTCTCAGCTCCCGCACTTTTTAAATCTCTGCTCTAGCTCGCAGCTCCAGCTCTTATTAAATCTACGCTCCTCCACATCCCTCAACTCCCAATCGTACCTTAACTCCTGGCAGTCAGAACAAAATGGCACTCTGTGCAAGGCACTGAACAAGCGTGTTTTTATAGTCTCAGCTTTTCTGCTGAAATAAACCGACCTGAACTGGTTTACTAATTGCCCTAATTTACTCCCTTGGCTAGTCCCACTATGGGGTCCTGATTTACCTTCTTTAAATCTGAAAGATTTTAACATTTCCACCAGAAATTTTTTATCTAATTTACCAGCAATTTATGTTAGATTTAAAAAGAATTAAAAAAAATTAAGGTAAATTCTCTAAAACTCTTACCTTCACTCTCGACACTAAGAGCAAAATTGTTTATAGAATCTGAAATACTGCTCGACGATCAGCTTATGTATATTGTATATATAAATACAGCAGAGAAGGAGGCCATTTGGCTCATTAGGTTTGCGCTGGTTCTTTCAAACAGCAATAGAATCGTAGAATTTATATATATCTATATTACAAAATTATAGCTCTTAAGTGCTTTAGAACATGCTGAGGACTTGAAACTTGCTATAGAAATGCATGGTCTGTCTTAAAAAAAAGTGTCATCCACTTCATATTAAAGTAACACCTACTCCCTTATGCTTGCTTTGAAGTAGAATAAAATCCAGAATTGTAGAGGCAAGAAACATGAAAAGTGCTAAAATTGCCTAGGGAACAACTAGCGAGAAACTACTGAAAATGGATGATGAAAATCCTCAACAATTCACTCCTCAGTGAGTACGAGTTCACACCCAGTGGGATACTTACCTCCGGTGGGTGTCCCCCACTTGTTTTGAGGGTTGTGGAAGCCCACAAAAGCCTCCCGCATCCTTATCGGCTGGTATAAAGATACTAATTCCCAATGAAAGGAGCATTTCATATAGCTGGCTTTTAAACTGTTAGTGAGCCTGAGAATTCTTCCATCATTTCACACTATGACCAGAGTAAAAGTGAGCGCGGGGGCAGCATGGTGGCGCAGTGGTAGCACTGCAGTCTCATGGCGCTGAGGTCCCAGGTTCGATCTCGGCTCTAGGTCACTGTCCGTGTGGAGTTTGCACATTCTCCCCGTGTTTGCATGGGCTTCGCCCCCACAACCCAAAGATGTGCAAGGTAGGTGGATTGAACACGCTAAATTGCCACTTAATTGGAAAAAATGAATTGGGTACTCTAAATTTGAAAAAAAAGAGTAAAAGTGAGCGCACACAAAAATAGCAACAACCTTTACCTGAAAGTGCCAGCCTCTCTCCATACCTTGCTCTTGTACTTGAGGGAGCGATTTACCCGAATGGAAACAGAGTCCCACGCGATTAGCCGGGTGGGTGGGATTCACATTGCAATGTCTTGTGAGATCACGTTAGTTCTCTCGAGGCATGGCGAGCTGAGTTGATCCCGGAAGATGGATCTCCCGGCAACTACCGGCCATGCTTATTTTCGGGTGCAACGTGGCCAGTAGATCCCCCGATATTTTTGGCTCGGACTAGAACAAGGACCAACAGGCTGAAGGTTAGCTGAAGACAAAGGCTGAACTTTTAACACCACTCTTTTTAACACCAAAAATCTCTCCCATGGCTCGTAGAGCTTTGATTTGAAAAAGGCTGATCACAAAATGTGATCCTAACTGTGATCCTGGCTTTAATTATCTGTTAATTTCAAAAGGAGCTGCCAATCAAACACACAGCAGTACAACACAGCAAGGAAATTCGGCATGTCCACATTAACTCTTACCAACTTTTACAGATGCACTATAGAGAGCATCCTATCGGGCTGCATCACAGCCTGGTATGGCAACTGCTCGGCCCAGGACCGCAAGGAACTTCAGAGAGTCGTGAATACCGCCCAGTCCATCACACGAACCTGCCTCCCATCCATTGATTCCATCTACACCTCCCACTGCCGGGGGAAAGCAGGCAGCATAATCAAGGATCCCTCC
This sequence comes from Scyliorhinus canicula, assembly GCF_902713615.1. Taxonomy (NCBI): domain Eukaryota; kingdom Metazoa; phylum Chordata; class Chondrichthyes; order Carcharhiniformes; family Scyliorhinidae; genus Scyliorhinus; species Scyliorhinus canicula. The sequence continues at coordinate 256,422,100 of NC_052146.1, forward strand.
CACCCGGCTTACTCACTTTTCCAACTTCTTCCATCGGGCAGGAGATTCAGAAGTCTGAGAACACGCACGAACAGACTCAAAAACAGCTTCTTCCCCACTGTCACCAGACTCCTAAATGACCCTCTTATGGACTGACCTCATTAACACTACACCCATGTATGCTTCATCCGATGACAATGCTTATGTAGTTACATTGTATATATTGTGTTGCCCTATTATGTATTCTCATGTATTTTCTTGAATTCTGTTTAATTCCCTTTTCTTCCCATGTACTGAATGATCTGTTGAGCTGCTTGCAGAAAAATACATTTCACTGTACCTCGGTACACGTGACAATAAACAAATCCAATCCAATCCAATCCAATCCAAATTCACACAAAATCTTTGCACACTATTTGAAAGGATTACCCTGAGCTCTTGAACACTTCTATTTCAGGCAAACTAAATGATTATTATGACAAAATATAACAAAACGAGCCAAAACATTTTTTGCTGGTTGAAGTTTTCTATTAACTTACATCTGTGACAGGGCAAGCTCAAGCTTTACAGTGACACAAGGGAAATGGTAATTGCAACTAGCATACAATCAGGCCTGTATTTTATCTGTGGCACATTACTTCCGACGGCCAAACTGGAAGTGTGCAGCCCATGTGTTGGGAGGTGGGTCTAATTTAAAGTGCCGGCCATGCGAGGCACTTGCGCTCGTGTTGGGGGAGGTTTCTCATTTTTGAAACCCCCATCAGCTAACAATGCAGTATGTATGGGCAGGCGACAAAAGAGCTTCCTGGACAAACAGGGATCATGACCACAGCTTTCCTGGCCAACTCCATTGACATTAACATAAAGCATTAGCATAAAGGTCCTGCAGTTTCAGCTTCGTCACTTTCAAAAACCCGGAGGACACCAAGATACTCTGGAGGCAATGAGCGGGAAATCCCTTGACGGGCGGCAAATCTGGGTGGACCATGCTGAGAAAAAGACTTGAAGCGACGGCTATGACTCTCAGCCGTACGACTCTTGGGGAGACGACTATTCCCGGAGCCGGGGAAGCTACGGAGGATGCAGCTCCTACAACCAGTGACACTCAGTCTTGGTCTTGTTCTGAGATCCAACCTGCATCATTTTAGTTAAATGTGCTTTTTTCTTTATTGTCTCGGGGAGGAATGGAGATCTGTTAATTTCCTAGCCAAGTGTTTCCCCAACAGTATTATAATTGGCCAATTTGTCCCCGTCCATGTAGCAGTGAGAGGCTGGCAGCTGCTGATCCATGGTTTGAAGGAAAATATTTTTCTTTTGTGGGATGAACTCTGCCCCGACCCATTCCGTAAAAATGGCATTTGCCTGTATTTCACATTACATAGCTTTCACTTTATTCATATCTGTATCATCATCATTTGTTGGGACTAGCTTAGTACTGACATACCTAATGATCAACACAAATGAATGATTACGGGGCATTAGGGCCATTTCATCGTGGAAGAAACAATGTTGTGATTTTGTGTTCACTCTTTCTTGAATGTTCATGTTAGTGCCCTGCACTGCATTTGCCACTCTGTAGGACATGGCTAAACTTGAAAATTCAGCTGGCCCTACCTTCTATGTACTGCAAAGAAGAATGTCGGAGATCACTCTCAGCGGAGATAATTTTTATATTGTAGGTGACCTCAAATCCCTGTAAGGATGGTGCAGGATCTGATTTCTCAGTCATGGTGGGCTGACTGGTGTATGCCCAAGGGAGAAATGTTGTTGGGACCAGTATTGACTAGTGAATGTGGGAGGTAAAGCTTTGGTCCCCTTAATCTTCTAGGTGGCAGAGGTTCAGAAGTAGCTCTGCCAGTGAGGGAGGCAAGGATTGGTCTACATGCCAAGCAGGCAATGGAGTTCCGGCAATGGAACAATAGATGTCTCACTCCTGGGTGAATCTAGTGTATAGGCCATCCCTGATATCCGATGTGGTTCTCTCCATGGCCCTATCATCCAATAGAGGCTTATGCACATTCAGGGTCTCCTCTTCAGGTGCATCCAATTTATCTTCATCTGAAGGAATGTGCTGCTCCTGCTACTCTTCCTATTGCAATAGGTATCTGCAATGCACGACAACATTGTGCAGTGCAGAGTAGACCGTGTTTCCTCAGGATATTCTCTATGCTGTGTATTACAGATCCCCTCCAGAGCTGGTAAAGGCAGCAGAAGCATAATTTCAACATTCAATGATGGCTTTGTTGGTGGTGTGACCTGCATTGTAGTGGTCTTCCCCTGTGCTCTGGAGATGCCTCACTGGTATCATCAACCAGCTCTGAAAGGTCAGCCTTTGGCACCCAGCATCCAGCCATTACCACCTTGACTTTGAAATATATAGCTGTTCCTTCACTGTTGCTGGGGCACAATCCTGGAACTCCTTCCCTAAAAGCACAGTAGGTGTACCTACACCTCAGGGACCACAGCGGTTCAAGAAAGTAACTCACCACCACCTCCTGAAGGGCAAAATAGGACGGGCAATAAATGCTGGCCTAACCAGCAGCACCTACATCTCATAAATGAATAAAGAAAAAGTTGGGCGAGCCTCAAAAAGTTCTGGGACCTGCAAAAATGTAGGATTCATGACAGCTCCCTGGTAAACAAGCAAAGGCATACATGATTATTTGCATGTGCTCACGGACAGTTGCACATTCAATGAGTGAAAGAGCTTGCAATTCACAATTGCTGCTGGCTGCTCCCAGGAAGCTTGAATAGTCATGAGTACAGTCAATAACCCCTTACATTCTAGGGAAATGGGCAATAGCCACAAAGCCTTTGTGGAGTAATTGATGAATTAATTTGCAGCATGGAATAGAGCATGGGCGACCTCCTTATGTACCTGCGTGTGGCAGCCTGCAAAATGCCACGTGTCACACAAGGAGCCCTGGAAAGCAGCAGAGATGAAATGATTGAGGGCCACAGTCACCTTGAGGGCCACTGGCATGGGATTCTGATAATGAACGGATGGGCAGTGAGATTTCCAACTACTTAACTGACCACAAACAAAACTCCACACTGAGCTCCTCCTACATCAATCTCGAATTCTGGCACCGCACATGCTTGTTGGAGAGGTTATGAAAATGGTATTTGTAACACTTGTGCTAGAACCAGTTACCCTCCGCCTCCCCCCCCACCTGCAAGCCCCCTTACCCTGGACTCTGTCACCCATCAACTGGAAATGCCATCTCTCCCCTGAACCTAGAATACATCATCCTTAGTGTTGTTATTTGATCCCATGGGCGGCAAGGTAACAGTGGTTATCACAGTTGCTTCACAGCTCCAGGGTTCCAGGTACGATTCCCGGCTTGGGTCGTTGCCTGTGCGGTGTCTGCACATTCCCCTGTGTCTGCGTTGGTTTCCTCTGGGTGCTTTGGTTTCCTCCCACAGTCCAAAGATGTGCAGGTTAGGTGGATTGGCCATGCTAAATATCCTTAAGTGTCCAAAAAGGTTAGATGGGGTTACTGGGATAGAGTGGAGGTGTGGGCTGAAGTAGGGTGCTCTTTCCAAGGGCTGGTGCAGACTCGATGGGCCCAATTGTCTCCTTCTGCACTGTAAATTCTGTGATTCTAGGATTACCCACACTAAGAGACCTTAATTATTCTATCCTCAGGCTGGACCTGTCCCCTCCTCCCCTCCACTGAATCGAAAGCCTTCCTGACGGTCAGCGTTCCTTTCACCAGCTAAGATGCTGAGATGGGACACATGCGAGCACTGACCCTGCCCTTTAGGTCCTTCATTTTCTTACCTTGCTTGACTGTACCCACCACACCCAGGCCACCAAGTCCTTCCCACTTCATTGCTCCCCATTCACCTCAGACTTGTCTTTGCTCTCCATGCAAACTGCCATTCTCCTACTTCACTCGCTTGTGCTGTAGAAAACTGACCTCAAACATAACTTGACAAACCGTCTGTTGCATTCCACATTTCAAACGAACCATGAACTGAGCACCACAAGATTCCCATGCACTCGCAACTTAATCTTGAACGGACATAATCACTAAAAGTTTTACTATAATGAGTATTCACGGCATGGAAGTATGTTACAAGTAGGAACCCACCATGGGCCGGTGTGAGGCCCGGTCCACCACTGCCAAGCTGCTGACCTAATCTCTAGATCACACATTTCCCGCTCTTGCAGGCCTCAAAGTACCACCCACAGTTTGTGTTCGTCAGTAAATAAATTATTGCACTCAAGTTTTTTTGTGTGCAGAGACTATTTGTGTCGAGTTTGGAAGCTTTCACCAAGTGACAGGATTGAAGCTTGGTGAAATACATATGGTTCTGGATGGTAGTAATTTTGTAGAGAAGGTGAAAGAAGCAATAATGCAGTGGGTATAAATTCCAATGTTATATTGCCCTTTGTGTGAAAAAGTGCTTCCTAATTTCTTTCCTTGCTCACATTTTTGAATTATGTCTTAAGGTTATGGAAAGAGAGGGAGTAGGGCATTTGAATGGTATGCTGTGCTGAGAAATGTTGTAGTTTCATGTGGATTAATGCACCAATCACAATCAGAGAGGACAGAAAGGAAAGGGGAAGAAAATAGTGACAGCGACTGATACAGAGGGGCAGAAGGAAAGGGTAATTGAGGAAAAAGATAAATACAGTAATGGAGATACATACGTATATTAAATTTAGAACGAGAGATGGATGTAGTGAGACAAACCGAGCATGATTAAAAGAGAAAGCCTTTATGTGAATGAGAACTTCATTATAATAGCAATGGGTGCATCAGTCATGGTCTTTACAACACAAAGAAACTTTATTTATGAATTATTCTTACATCACTTGGAAAGTGATAGGGATGGGAAACTTGGTTTAAAAATGGCAAGTCCTATCTAAATGGCTAGTTTTACTGTCAAAAGAAATATGGTCTTACTTTAGAAAATATTAGTAATTGCAGGTTTTTAATTCAAATAGGGGCAATTAACTTGGACAAGCTTTCTCTCTGAGCTGCAAGGGAATAGGTGCTTACACACAGAAAATTCTGCACAGTGAATACTCATTTCACTCAGGAGGGAAAGAACCATGAACTACATTTGAAACAGATTGGGATATGTCAGGTTAAATGCATTTTTGACAGGTGTTGAACAATTATAGGTGTAAAATATTTCTGTTGCATTTTTTTTTCCTTTTTTAATGTTAGTTATGTTGTAAATTGTATTTCTTTCGCCTGCAGTTGTCAAGTTGAGGGAAAAGGGTGGATCTTTTTGTCAATATGTTGTGAGCCATTTGAATAGTTTACACATGATGTTTTAAAAAAATTTCCATGTGATAGAATTACAATTAAGAAACCTGCTTTTCAACTAGATTCTTTGCAGCTTTATGAATATGTAATTTCAAACAATCGAATCTAAATTTGACAGAAACGTATGCTTAAAGGTATCCTTATGATTACATGTACAGAAGGAAGTATGATGCCTAAAGTGGGTTTCAATCGTGGGGTGTGCTTTGTGATTTGACAGCACACTGAAAGGGAACTTGGCATTTGGCAATGCTCAACAGAAAAATATAGGGATCTGCAAGCACGGGATGAGAGTCAAGGATCTGGCAGCACTCAGAACGAGGTTGCTTCCCAAGTGAGAAGTTAAGTTTGCATGTGAAACTTGATTGCAAAACACTTGTTAAATTAATTTTATTTTGGAAAAATCAGAAATAGATTGCTAAGTACAAAGACAAAATGCAACATTTGTACTCGAATATAAATACATTTTCTGCAAACAATCTCAAGTATAAATGATAGAATATACTGGCGGCACAATGACTCCGTTACTTTATTAATTTTTTGTGCCACTTCACCCTGTTCAAACAATAAAAAGTAAGCATTTTCTAAACTGAAGTCCAAAACTTCAAATCTAAAGAAAGTTATTAAAAGTAACTCTGCAACTTATTTCTGGTATGCTATAAATGCCCAGTGTTGCTGTGAAGCATGTTTAAATTTTTTACAGAATGATCAATTGCCCAGTGTTAATCTAGTGTGCTCACCGTGGCCATGCTCGAGCCATCAATGAATCTTTTAGAATCTTTACTAAGACGCTGTCACTGTACCGCCTTGTGGGGATAATGATAATTTACCTCCAAGAATAGGCCGATCATAAGTGTTTTACACTAAAGTGCACTTATTACAAAAATATCATGTTTTTCTTCTCTACTAATAATATAAAGAAAGAACTTACATTTAAACAAAACCTTAGATATCCCAGAACTTTAAAGCTATTTTTAAATACTTTGGAAATATCACATTCAGAAATTGGTCAGAAAATCAGATAATTTAGGGTGGCACAGTGGTTAGCACTGCTGCCCAACAGCGTCAAGGACCCGGGTTCGATTCTGACCTTGGGTGACTGTGTGGGGTTTGCACTTTTTCCCTTGTCTATGCGGGTTTCCTCTGGGTGCTTTGGTTTCCTCGCACAGTCCAAAGATGTGCAGGTCAGGTGGATTGGCCATGCTAAATTGCCCCTTAGCGTCCAAAAGGTTCGATGGGGTTACGTCGATGGGGTGGGGTGTGGGCATAGGTTAGGTGCTCTTTCGTAGGGCCGGTGCAGACTTGATGGGTCGAATGGCCTCCTTCTGCACTGTAGTGATTCTACTCTTCTATTGATCTACTTTTAGTGTTGTGTGTTGATAAATAATTTTTGGCCAGGAAACTAGGAGACATTCCTGATCTTTGAAAAGTTCCGTGGGATCTTTCACATCCAACTGAAAGGACAAGTGTGGTCTATTCAAAAAGGCCTTGATTTACATACAAACATACAAATTAGGAGCAGGAGTAGATCCCTCAAACCAGAGATCTTGGCTGATCTGATTTTAACCTTAACTTCACATGCCTGCCGACCCGTTGATCTTTTATCCCCTTGCTTATCAAGAACCTATCTACTTCTGTCAAAGGTTGCCAAAGCAGGTAAATATAAATATGTATGTTATATATCTACTTGGGGCGGGGGGGGAGAAAGAGAGGAGAGAGAGAGATTGTGGTCGGGGTGGGAGAGTGAGGGCGATCATCACTGGAGTGTGTTGCTTGCTGCGGGTCCCAGTCACAATAGGTCGATAATAACCTCTGAGGACCCGATCTCTGGGCCGGGTTCGGAGGCGGTTGAAGAGGGGAGTGCATAGATGGTTTGGGCGAGGAGATTGGACATTCTTTACTGCCTAGTTTATTGAATCAGAAGAAAACCCTTTTTATGTAAAGATCTTTACCTCATGAATTTGCCCTTCTTGCCTCCTTTAAGTTGCAGAGTTTCCCAAAAGAAACCTGGTTAAAAATACAATGACTGTTAAAATGAAGACACACAGCCTTATTGTAATAATTAAATGACTCACCTGTTCCCTGCCATTGGGTTGGTTGCCTACCTTTCATTCCATCTCCAAGGGCTGGTTTGAGGCAGGTTTTCTTCCTGGATTAGGTGTTTTATGCTTTGACCTCCGACACAACCCAAACCCACCCATTTTTAGGGGTTCAGATTCAACCCTGAGTTTCCAGAAAGGCTGAGTAGTTGTCATTCCTATTAATGATGTCATGAACAGACACATACACCTCAGGTGGATTGAGTGAGGTTAGTTTACACCTCTCGCCATCTACCGCAAGCCAAATCTCAAGACTAAGTCCTTCAGAATAAGGAAACTCGATCAGCAGAGGCACTGGTGAATGATATTGATACCCCCATTCCCCGAAGTAAGGGTACCCTTTGTACTAGGTGATAGGAGCAGTACTGATTTGTCAGCAATGGGTGATATTCAGCCATTGATTTACCAGCTAAGGTGTTGGGTGACAATTAGCACATGATTTCCTTGTTCATGTGTGTGTGTTGTCAATCAGCATGAGGACTTTATTGGATGGGCCTAATGTCCATCACTCAAACTCACTCTGAGCCACAGAATGAGTTGTGTCCTCAACACTAGAATGCTGCTTGTGTATAAAAATAATGTTGCAATAGACAGTTTTTTGAGTAGCTTATGTGAAAAGTATGCAAATGCTTAGAAATAGGTGACAACTTCACTAATTGTCCATTATTAGAGCCATTTACGTATTTTAATACAAAATAAACATTTTGTTTGGATTCAGTTTGAAGCTTTGTCTAACTTTATGCAGCGCTCTGCAATTCATCCGCCAATAAAGAGAAGAATGAACGATGCAGGAAGTGCTCCAAAATTTTCATAACCAACATATGATGCGACAAGACAACAACATACATTTATCTGGCACCTTTAACGTTGAACAATGTTCTCTGGCACTTCACAGAGCAAGAATGTTAATTACAGTCACTGGCCATGCTATTGTTTAATTAAATTCATTGATGCACGAGAATATCTTGAGCAAAATGCAAAAAAAGTCTTGACATTGCGCAATACCTATTCATTTGCTGCACCGTCTCCATCAAGAGGGAGTAAATGACATGAAGCAAGAATACTACAGTCTGGTACAATTAGAGTCCCTTGTTGGTTAGTTCGAGTATTACTTTATCACCTTTCACAATAATTTAATTAACCACACTCGGCTATCACAAGTAAAATACCTGAAACACTTTTATAATTAACCATACGCTGTGGCTTCTTTTGTGGTGCATGTTGCTGTTAGTCACAACATAAAAATGTCATCATTTAAAAAAATATTGCAAATTTATTTTCTGAACTATTATTGCATGCATTAATCATAGTCTGTAATAATTTTCTATGTAGCAATATTTTTAACCTTAATTTTCTTGCCAATGTTTCTCCTTACTATTAGTTTTCCACCTTATCAATTTTGAAATCTCTCTTTTTTTTAAACCTGACTTTCTTTTTCATATTCTTGTCACTTTTACCATTTCTCACTCCAAATATTCTCTATAGGCATATATGGAGCTGATAAAAAGCCAAGTTGAAAATAAGGCTGCTGTTCGGATGGCTGCATAAGTATTCAGCTGGGGGAAGGAAGAGAGGCTTCAGTGTACTGAACTGGTTAAGTTCCAGACTTTTTGGCTGGTAAAAGACTGTTCAAATCTTATACCAATTTTGTTTACAGTAAGTTGCAGCAGAAGCGTTACAACATAAACATTTAACAGTCTTGTGACTAATAGACTACAGATTATTTTCCTGAATTTTAAAAATCACGATCAATTAAAGAATGAACTGAAACTTCAAAGACAAAGGATTGCAGATAAAGTGAATTCAACAGATCCTTTATTCTTTGCCTAATCATTCTTCTTAAACCATGATTTGTGCAAACAGCATTTAATATACGTGGTTAATATTTCCATTTATGCCAAAACTTGAATTCTAAATTAGATTTGAAATCTAATTTCTCCCCAATTATATCAATAATTATTAAATATAGACAAAATTAAAAATTAAAGTGTAAAAATAAAATTGTTTATCTTTATATTCAATAGGCCTTTTAACTGTTATTTTATAGAATTAAGTTTAATTTCATGGTCCTACTATTTTTAGACGGTAGAGATTCAGCCATATAATAAAATCCAGTTTTGATGCAATATTTAGGGTGCAACTTGATTTGCTACTTGGATTGAAAAAGCAAGATGTTCAATTATTAAAGTTAACAAAACCATATTATGACACGAAAGCAAGAATCTTTCATTTGGTATCACTGTAATTATAGTGTATGAATTGTCTGGCAAGATAAAAATCTTTAACCTGTACATTACAAAAGAGCCATTCTAGCGAAATCCTGCCTATAGTACCAGAGAAAGGTAATAAAAAAAGAATGATTGGTTCAGAGATTTGAATCAGGTCATTTGCTAAAGAAAATTAAGATTCTGAAGGAGTTGAAGCTTGCCTGAAGGTCATCAATTAAAAAAAAACACTGCATGGAGCTGAGGGTTAACTAGAAACTTAAGAAAAGAATTGTTTCCATAACTTCAGGCAGCACATTCTTTAATCAATAGCCTTCAAAGATGTTCACAGTTTCTTGTTAAAGCTGGAAGCTAGCAGGTAATGGTTGTTTCATACAGTTATAAGAGCTCAGAAACTGGGGTATTGTGTTTCACATAGTTTTCAACATCACCCATATAATTTTATAAAGATTGTGTTCCAAAACACATTTATTTGCTTGAATTTAGCTTAACGGTTATTTTGTTTGCCGAATCCTGGTTTGGATAAACCAGGTAGTTACTCTTAGATGCACAATAGTGGTCCATTTTAATTTATGACTGCATTTAACATCCATAGTCAATAGGTTGAAAATCCAGTTTTTAGTGAACACAGATTGCTTTAATATGGACTTTGTTTAGTATACTGAACTAATTATACGGGAGAATGAATAGTGGGAAAATGTATATCACAAATGTATCAGATGGTGAGATTCCAATATCAACCTGGTCACTATGTAAAGTGCAACATGGAGATGAGGCCACACGCACAAGAAAAGAGGAACTTTCTAATCAAAAAATAACACTGCTGGTTACCTTTTCATGGGTAGTTCAAGATAGATCATAAAGATATACCCGAGTACAGCAGATTCATTTCAAGTAAGTCGCTACGCCTGATATTGGCCTAATTTGTGTGAAACAAGCGAGCAGCAGTGAGAAAGAGGTAACAAGCCCAACGCAGCTGAAAATTGGGTTACTGCAGCTGATAGCAGACCTCGGGTAAATGAGGTAGGAGGATGGTAGAAGCAATCACTGGATAGTGCTTTGTGAGCCAGGCTTTGGACCTGAGCAGGGTGAGAGTGTGTGTGTGAATGTGGGCTGAGTAAATCAGTGGCCTGGGGAGTGGCAGGTCCATGTTCTCTAAAAATGGGTCTGGAGGAGCACTGTGTGTTTTAGAACATAGAACAGTACAGCACAGAACAGGCCCTTCAGCCCTCAATGTTGTGCCGAACAATGATCACCCTACTTAAACCCACGTAACCCGTAGACCCATAACCCAACAATCTCCCCATTAACCTTACACTACGGGCAATTTAGCATGGCCAATCCACCTAACCCGCACATCTTTGGACTGTGGGAGGAAACCGGAGCACCCGGAGGAAACCCACGCACACACGGGGAGGACGTGCAGACTCCACCCAGACAGTGACCCAGCCGGGAATCGAACCTGGGACCCTGGAGCTGTGAAGCATTGATGCTAACCACCATGCTACCGTGAGGCCACATTTTAAAGAGCGTTAGCTTATACCCTTTGTAGCCTCACAAACTATGATCAAATAAAGAGCACTAGCTAATAACATAACTCAAAACTGCATCAGAATGTTGGTGTAAATAATTTTGACCATTTTAGAAAAAAATTCCAAATTATTTTAAAAAGCTGTAAATATTTAAGAATGTTTACCTATAGCGTATCTCTGTAGGCTCATAGTTGTTCTGGAGAAGTATCCATGATTTACCAATGTCTAGTGAATTTTGTTTCACCTAACCATCACTTTCAGCTGTTCATAGCTTAGGTTGAAGGTGGAATCCAATTTTTCATGAGAGAAATTCCTTCATGGAATCAAACCAGGTTCAAGACCTCAGCTAATGAATTGATAGAAAATAAATTTTGAAATAATTTGGGGTGGAATTTTACAATCTGGAGACCAAGTGTGGTGGCAGGTGGGAAAGGGCAACAGGTTGGGTGAACAAGCAAAATCGACTTTTGCTGAGCTCATTAATAATATATTCTTGAGGATCTCAACAAATCTCGTGGGGGTGGGGTGGGCAGAAAGTGGCCTACCCTGCCATTACCACATGGAGTCAAAGGTTCTAGTGCCATATTAAAAGGGCACCCGGAGAGACATTCATTCATTGCAGGCCAAAAGCTCTGCATTTGACCATTATTTAATAAGTTTACGGTATTGTTGGATCAAGATAGGAGTAGTTCTCGTGTGAAGGTGCTAAATTGGGGGAAGGCTAATTATAACAATATTCGACAGGAACTGAAGAATCTAGATTGGGAGCGGATGTTTGAAGGTAAATCAACATCTGGCATGCGAGAGGCTTTCAAATGTCAGTTGATAGGAATTCAAGACCGGCATGTTCCTGTGAGAAAGAAGGATACATATGGTAAGTTTTGGGAATGAGGGATATTGTGAGCCTAGTCCAAATTTGGAAGCAAATGGATGTGTTAGCGAGAGGCAGCATGGTTTTGTGAAGGGGAGGTCCTGTTTCATCAGCTTGATCGAGTTTTTCGAGGACTTGACAAGGATGATTGATGAAGGTGGGGTAGTGGATGTTGTCCGACATAGACTTCAGTAAGGCATTTGACAAAGTCCCTCATGGCAGACTGGTACAGAAGGTGAAGTCATATGGGATCAGAGGTCAGCTGACAAGATGGATACAGGATTGGCTCAGTCATAGAAGGCAGAGAGTAGCAATGGAAGGGTGCTTTTCTGAATGGAAGACTGTGGCTAGTGGTGATCCGCAGGGATCAGTGCTGGGACCTTTGCTGTTTGTAGTATATACAAATGATTTGGAGGAAAATGTAATTGGTCTGATTAGTAAATTTGCTGTTGACACAAAGGTTAGTGGAATTGTGGTTAGTGATGAGGACTGTCAGAGGATACAGCAGGATTAAAGACTTGGGCGAAGAGATGGCGGATGGAGTTTAATCTGCACAAATGCGAGGTAATGTATTTTGGAAGGTCTAACATATGTGGGAAATATACAGGGTGGAATTCTCCGCAAGGCCCGACGTCGTCGTGAAACCTGGAGAGGTTCACGACGGCTTCGGAAGCCTCTCCCGGCCCCCTATTCTCCCCTACCCGGGGGGATAGGCGGGCCGTACCGGGAAACTCGGCGGCCGGGACTTGTCCCTGGCCTCAAGGCCCGGTTCGCCAAGAATGACGCCGCGGTGGAGCCTAATGACGTCAGCCGCGCATGCGCGGGTTGGACAGCTCAAACCCGCGCATGCGCGGTTGCCGTCTTTCCCCGCAGCCGCCCCGCAAGACGTGGCGGCTTGATCTTGCGGGGCGGCGGAGGGGGAAGAGTGCGTCCCCTTGAGACGCCGGCCCGACGATCGGTGGGCACCGATCGCGGGCCAGTCCCCTCCCGAGCACGGTCGTGGTTCTCGATCCCCGATCCGTCCCCCCTAGGCCCCACCCTTACCTGGCGCGCCATGTTCATGACGGCAGCGACTAGGTGTGGTTGCCGCCGTCGTGAACAGGTCGGAAACGGCAGGCCGCTAGGCCCATCCGGGTTACAGAATCGAGGGCCACCGTGAAAAATGGCGGCCCGCGTTTCTCCGAGCGGCGTGTCGGAAAACCGGATACGCCATTTTTGGGGGGGGTGGTAGAATAGTGGGAGGTGCGGGAGCAGACCTCCCGTTATTCTCCCACCCATCGTGGTTGCGGAGAATCGCGGCCTTAGTAAATGGAAGAACCCTTAAGAGTATCGACAAGACAGAGGGATCTAGGTCCACAGGTCACTGAAAGTGGCAATGCAGGTGGAGAAAGTAGTCCAGAAGGCATATGGCATGCTTGCCTTCATCGGCCCGAGCACAGAGTATAAAAATTGGCAATTCATGCTGCAGCTTTATAGAAACTTAATTAGGCTGCACTTGGAATATAGCGTTCAATTATGATCGCCACACTACCAGAAGGATGTGAAGGCTCGGAGAGGGTACAGAAGAGGTTTACCAGGATGTTGCCAGGTAAGGGGGGGGGGGGCAGGCAATTAAATTATCATATAGATATGAGGGGAGGTTGGACAAACTTTGTTTGGAATGACAGAGGTTGAGGGGCGAACTGATAAGAGTCAACAAAATTATGAGGGGCATGGACAGAGTCAGAAGTTTTTCCAGTGGAAAAGTCAATTACTAGGGGACATCGGTTTAAGGTGAGAGGAGAAAAGTGCAATGCAGGCTTCACCATAGAGCAGAGAACACAACTGAGCATCTTTGACATCCAGTTTTCTACAATTATTAGAATATCCCTTTTATTGCCCACACGTGCTGACCACCCAATATTATCATTTCTCTCCCTTCTGTCACTCTTGAACCTCCCCCCTTCCCAGGACAAACTCTCCAACACCTCCCTTTCCCCGTACCCTCACCCCACTTCGGACAGTGTCTCTCACTTCACTTCCCAGAACACTCTTCCCTTTAAACCCCACTAGCCTGAGATTGCCGCCCCCACCTTGGCCAGGCACCTGGCCCATCCTTTTCCAGTAAGCCTGCCTCCTGTCTCCCTTGTCCAGCCTTGGTGCAGCATTTGCTAATGCCATTCAACGGAGTCTGCACGTTCTCGCCGTGTCTGCATGGGTTTTATCCGGATGCTTCGGTTTCCTCCCACAGTGCAAAGATGTACAGGTTAGGTGGATTGGTCATGCTAAATTGCTGTTAGTGTCCAAAAAAGTTAGGTGGGATTACTGGGTTATGGGGATGGAGGTATGGCTTAAATTGAGTGCTCTTTTCAAGAACTAGTGCATTCGATGGGCTGAATGACCTCCTTCTGCACTGTAAATTCTACGATTCTATGAATATGAATGAAGTTACGCGCAGTCCTCAAGAAGGAAAAATCAACATTTCTGTACCTTAATGTTGTTAATGAAGTCAATATCGCCAGATGCATGCCACTTATTTAAAGTCAGGAAATGATTGTTCCAATTATCCGTTGGTGAGGCACTGAATTTGAAGAGGGGCATAATTCCAGCCAGCTGCCCATAAATGAGCATTCATGATGAAAATGTGGTTCCCAACACAAATCAGCGGGGAATTCCACGATCCGTAATCAAAGTTGGGAGAACAAAATACCAATCAAATTTTCAACTGGCAGGCAATTAAATTGTTTTTGCCATCATGCCAAATTTAGTGTCCCTGCCCACCATAGTTTGCACCACTGGTGGGAGCATAAAATAATAATAACCTTTATTAGTGTCACAAGTAGGCTTGCAAATTCCACCCTTTGGACAGTACTTTCCAGACTCAACCGCATGGGAATCATCATGTGTGGGATGGAAGATTTGACGGAACAGTGTTAGGACTGTTGACTTGGACAAGAAATTCTGGTCTCACTGTGGGCAAGATAGAGGGAGTGGAAAATCCCACCCTCTATCTTCTCAAAGCAAACTATTTGGATGGCAAACCCTTAACCAGTTTTGGGCATCCTCCATTTGTGCTCATGTCATGCCAGAAAATTTGTTGATATTCATATTATTAAAAGTACTAATGACATGCCGTTTCACACAGCCAAGCATGCCATCCTCCTCCACTGCTCACTCATATCCAGCAGCAGTGCATGGTGTCAGTCTGTTGTCAGCAATAAATGATTTTCCTAACCTGCAGTGAAGCCTTTCAAGATACAGGGCACGATATTCCCAAAAGGAAACAATATCCCCGAGCGAGCGCATTTAGCCGCATGTTTCCTGGCACTCACAGCTCCGAGAAACACGTGGCTATTCAGCGCAACTTGTATTGAATAAGGGGCCGAAACGGGGAACACGTAGCTGAGGTCACACATAGCCCCATTTACAATGGGGAGCTTGCACTGCCAGGGTGCCAGGCTGCCACTGTCAGGGTGCCCAGGTGGCACCAGCAGTGCTAGACCACCACTCTGCCCGATCTCCTTGGAGACCCCCACGAGTTTGGTCCCCGTTTGTGGGGGCAATGCTAAACAGCACTTGCCCGAGGTTCCGAGGCAAAGAGATTGAACACCAAAGCCTCAGGTACTTCAGTAATCTGCACATTAGAGTGAGGCGTACTGCCTCGCTCTAATATGCATACTTGCTAAAAAGTGATTCTGCCCATTGTGGGCGGGATTGACCTCACAATGGGGTCTCCCGGCTTTCAACAGCCACACCGTGTCGCGCGAGCTGCCTTTCTGGCACTGCCTGGCTGACGGATCGCGGCCATATTTTTTACTCCGGTTTACTCCTCTGCCCCTTATTTACATATTGCTTGCCTGTGACAGTATCCGCAGACGTAGAGTCAGAACATACGGGCCCAATTTTATGCAGCCCATCGCAGTGGGAACCATGGCAGTCAGGCTCACTTCATTGCGGGAGAGGCCTCATGTTAACCTCCAAGCAGCAGCAAAACCTTCCCTAATGAAGTTGGAATCAACTGACACGGGATTCTCAGCTGCCGGTGGCATGATGTCAATTAAGCTAATTAATGAGCCAATTGACACCCATTATTCCCAAGCAATTTAGTGGGACGAGAATGAAAGGACACCCATATTAGGTGGCTGGCAAAAGAAAAAAGGGAAACTTTTTTTTGTGGAGTGACTGCTTAAGGTCCTGAATGTGCTACCTGAGATTGTATTGGACAATTAGTGTTCCTAAGGTGAATTGGATATGCACCTGTAGAGAAAGGCTACAGTGAAAGGGTAGGCGAGTGGTACTAATTGAGTTGCTCTTGCAGAGAGCTGGCATGGAGGTGATGGGCGGAATGGTCTTCTGGGCTATAACTGTGTTCTGATTCTTTGAAGCATCCTGGGATGTTTCTTACATTAGCTATGTAAATGACAGTTGTTATGTTGCCCATTTTCACTCTCTCCCCATATATAGCACTTTCTGCAGCTCCAGGTCATTTTCCGGATTCAATCTTCACTCCAAAGTCTATGCCAATTTCTTGATCAGGTAGCATTGTTAATGTCTCTCTTGGGAAAGCAGAGAATTGAGTTGCATAATGCACACAAAATGAACAAAGATAAAATTACAGCAATGGGATTATATACTATGCAAAACTGTTAAGCTTCTCTTCTGCAGTACCTGGGTGGCATAACCTTTTGAACATAGAAAATCAGACTCTGATTGCTCCTCATTGTACCTGCAGGAATTAACTGATTTGGGGATTTTGCTGAAGATCTATTTTTAATCTTTCTGTTTGTGAAACATTCTCCTCTGAATTATTAGCAATTTTTTTTCATGTATGCCATTCTCTTAATTTTGTTCTGTAGAATGCAAATTAATTCACCAACATTGAACTTGTCCCATGTCGAAAAACTGGGTACTGAGATTTCTCCAAAAATACTCGCAGTGTTGTGTCAATTCCTTTAAAATATGCAATTTGTCGAAAGAACTGGGAACACATTATGCCATACTTTTGGATCGGATTGATTTTTATTAACCAATTTAGTTTGAAACGAGATTAACGATTTTAATACTTCAAATGATTTTGCAAATAGATGCCTGAACTTGTTTCTATGCAGATAACTAAATTGACATAATGGGCATGACTTACTGGCCTCATCGTTACCGGCTTGGTGACATAACAAGGCTGTTGAATCTTGCGAGAGCCTCTCACGGGATTCACGACACTTGAAACGTCTTGTGAGATTCATTTGAACCTCGAGAGATGTTGCAATCTGGATCCCGCCCTCGCTAGGTGAGATCCAGATATGCTTATTTAAATGATCTATTAGGCTTATTTTATTATGACTGCGCAGGATTCTCCTGGCGCCCAGAGACTAAACGCACCCCCCCTCCCCTCCCAGCGAGGCCTGGACCAGGTGCCATTTAGTACTGGACCACACAAATGTGGACTAGGCATAACAGCACCTGGGAGGTTTCCCAGGTCATTGGAGATGCCTAGGTGGTCAGGAACAGTGTAGAGTAGCCCACTGGCTCTCCCTCTGGCACCCGAGCATCTTGGCATTGCCAGCCTGGCACTGCCCAGGTGCCAAGGTGGCACTGCCAAGGACCAGGGCCTGAGGGGGGCCATGCCTATGAAAGGGGGTTATGGAGGTGGGGTTAAGGGCAGGTTTGAAGGGGGCCTCATAAAAGGTTGGGAGGGGGTTAAATGTGAGGGCCCAAAATGGAGGATGTCGAGGCCTGAAAAAAGGGGGGCCCTCAGCGACCCTATAGTGGGGTGTCCTCACTTGGGGGTGTGTGGGTAATGCCCACATGTGCATGGGGTGACACTGCCTATGAGGAAGGGGTTATGGGGGACCCTCAAACTCACTTAAAGATCGTGGCGAGTTCAGCTCCCCAGTGATGAAAACATTATGAAGTGTAAGCTGGGATAAAATCCCCAAGGCCCAAACAATGATTAAGTGTGGTAGAGTGGTGTAGATCTCACTCAAAAAGCCAGGGGGAAACTCCCCACCAAACTCGCCCAAAAAGGCTCCCTTTGGTTGAATCACGGCCCATATCTCTTCGGCAATGTATATCGTATGGCTCATATGGAGGCCTTGTGTTTGGATCAGATTGTTTGCAATCATGAATACATTATAACTGAAATGGATTTTGGATTGATGTGAAAGATTTTAGTTTGCGTGTCTTTATTTTAAACATGTAATGACATAATATTGTTTGTTGTCAAAGAATTTTCTTTGCTAGTTATAATTTGCTGATATAACTAGGAGTCTTTTCTCCCTGGTGCAATATTACTGGACTGAAGTTAGTCTCAATACCTGAAGAGAGGGGTATATAAGATCTGTACCCTAATTTGCACACTTAACAATCATGTTCTTGTATTTTTACTTTGCATACTCTACAAGTGATAAAGTCTGCTTACTCAAAAAGTGAACATTATTTGCCAAAGGATAAAAGTCCTACCATCAGAATATATAATAAGTTGTCACCTTGGAGCTCAATTAGCACTCATGTAAAAACCAGGCGTGTAAGGAGGAATGAGGTGCTGACATTATCTCTGCCAGCTAGATAATTACACCACCTTCATTTAGCAGTAGGGCAACACTACTGTAGCAACAAATTAACTCAAGCCCATTTGCAATTCATGGTGTGCTTCCTCATTTAATGCCATTTGTCTTACCCCAAGTGAACAATTTTCATTTTTTTTTGCTCCAGAAATGTAATAGCTCAGTTTGACTCCGAACATTACATCATCACCATCTTCCAGCTTCACTGTAAAACACATTCCAGTACAATTAGATAACTTATTCCTGCTCCCTTTAAATGGAAAGTGATGGCGCATTATCAGCCCCATCATGCTGAACCCTTATCCGCCAGATGTCCTCTCTGCTCACCCTCTGGCTATTCTTTGTGTGAAAGAGATTAGTGCAATAGCACACTGTTTTCACTGTATTAGTTGGCCTGTTCTGTTTGCAGAGCCCTTTGTTGACACAAACTATGGAAAGTTGCATTTGAAGCAATAAATAATCTTTGTCAGCTAAAAGGGCATCGCAACAATATTCAGAACCTGGGTTTTGAATGAGGCACTCAATGCAGAGACTAATGAAGTGGCTGAAAAATACTGTCTTTGAAAAGACAGGCTCTGTTGAAATCTCTGCCCTTTTGCTGGTTTGAAAAGAAACTCATGAATGCCCTGTTGAAAGTCACCCTTATCTTACGAGTCTAGATGACCTGTGATAATCCTTCAGACACTTTGAGATAGCATTTGCTTTTGCTCATTACACTTACACAAAAATAATCAAATTTCTTGCCAAGTTTTTACAAATCTAACTAAACTGAGTGGCAGATTAACTACATGAAAGGACACGTTGTCTTATAAAGCTTTATCTTATTGAAATAAATAATAGCACAATATTAAAAGCAATGTTAGGGATATAATGTGGGCAGCCTCATACAGGAACCACCAAGTGTAAAATTTGTAGGTAAAATAAAAAAGCCACTTACATTTATGCAGGAATTCATACTATTATTTTGGTAGTTGACCCAGAAGGTCAACTGTTGCACCTATCTGTAAAGCTTACTCCAATCAAGGCAGAAAATGTGTACTAATTCAGCAGTAATCACATTTTTTTTACTTCCATGGCTGTGATAAGATGTCACGGAGTATAGACAATGACCAATAATGCACAACAAATTATATTCAAACCAAACATATTGTAATACCAAAAATTATATACACTTACTTATTTAAAATAAAGGGGGTGGGATTCTCCGTTATGCCGGCACCAGGGGGTTTCCCATCAGCGTGGGGCTGCTCCACAATGGGAAACCCCATTGACCAGCTGGCGTAACGGAGAATCCCACCGGCCAGTCGGGGCAGAAATGTGGCATGGCGAGGCGGAGAATCCCGCCCAGGAATTTTACTAAAATGCAGTTGGTTGACATTACACTTGCAAATGTTTCTGTCAATCTATAATCAAGGACTCCCACTTCCACCACTGTGACATCACCGGAATCACACCCTCCCTCAGCTCATGTGCTGTTGAAATACTTGTCCTTCTCACTTTTGGACTTGACTATTTAGCAGACTTCAGGCCAGCCTCCCATCTTACATTCTCCATAAATTGGAACCCATCCCAAACTCTGCTGCCCATATTCTAACTCTCACCAAGTCCCATTCACTTATCACCCTTTGATTGCTGGCTTCAGATTGAGGAATGACTCGATTTAAAAATTCTCATCTTGCTTTAAAATCCCTTCATGGCCTCCTCCCTCCTCAATTTGTAATCTCCTCCAACCCTACAACCGTGTCAGATCTCTGTGTTCCTCCAATTCTGACTCTTGCACATTCCTGATTTTAAATCACTATCATTGGTAGCTGTGCCATCAGCTGCCGAGGTCCTAAGAACTAAAGTTTACTCCCTAAACCTGTCTGTCTCTTTACTTCTCTTTCTTCCTTTATGATGCTCTATGAAATCTGCCTCTTTGACTAAACCCTTTGGTCATACACCCTAACATCTCCTTAAGAGGCTCAGTGTCGAGTTGAGCACTCCAGTAAAGCATGTTTGGACATTAAAGACATTTTATAAAGGCAAGTTGCTATTGTTATAAGGAGAAAACAAAATTTCCATGTTAATTTAGGTTGATTTTTCATGAGATAATTCTCTAGATTTGGCAATAAAAATTGAAGTGTAACGGCAACTGTTCAGTGCATAATGGCCATACTGCAAATATAACTTATTTAATACCAGTCTAAAAGTACCAGATATATTCCAAACATAAAATAGCAAACAGCCATATTTTGGCTACTGGTAAAATCATGCAAGAATGATCCCTTTCCAGTAATGCTATGCATAACAAAGAGCTGGGAAACAATTATTGAAGTCAAGTGCCTGTGAACATTTCTGCCCAAATGTATGCCATCTATGTTTTTGTCAGCCCGTGGACATTTGAGTCAGGCTTTCAGTACGTTGAAGGAAGAGACACAACAACTGACTATTAATAGAGGAGCTCTGAGATGCTGTTCTGTGAGAAGTTATAGGCTTCAAAGGATTAAATAATCAAGCCATCAGACTTTCATGGTATTAAGGCAGCCAGTCTATACTGTTCTCAAAGTCCAAATCAAACAAGCTATTTTGTATGCTAACCTGCGATGGCTAGCTAAAAAACAATTGTGCTGCTAGGATACCTGTAAATATTTCATATTCTCCCAATTTGCACTAGATACAGAATTCAATTATAATTTTCTGAAGGGAAGAGCTTATGCTGTGCATATTTCAATATCACAACAGGCAGAAATCTCCATAATCTCACACTGTTAATGCCATACATCTCTTCAAAAATTAAAGATTCTTTATTGTACATTGATAGGACATCATATGAATATAAGAACATAAGAAATAAGAGCAGCAGTAGTCCATGCAGTCCCTCAAGCCTGCTCTATCATTCAATATAAACGCGGCTGATCTTCAGCTTCAACTCCTCTTTTCTGTCCGCACCCCATATCTCTGGATACAAAAATCCATCTGTCTCAGCTTTAAATAAGTTCAACTATGGCGGGTCCACAATCCTATGGAATAGAGAATTCTAAAGACTCACAATCCGGTGAGTGAAGCAGTTTCTCATTTTTCTTCATTCATTAATAAGGCTTGGGCGTCGCTGGATAGGCCAGCATTTATTACCCATTCCTAATTGCCCTCGAGATGATGGTGGGATGGTGGAATGCTGCTTTCTTGAACTATTACAATCCACGTGTTGCAGAAACACCTAGAGTGCTGTCAGGAAGGGAAATCAGTCCCAAACGATGGGCCCCTTATCCTGAGTGTGCACCCGTGTTCTAGTTCCTCAGCCAGTGGAAAGAGCCACTCTGTCTACTCTGTCAATCTTCTTCAGCACCCTGTATGTGTAGTAAAATCACCTCACATTCTTCTAAACTCCAGAGACTTTTGATTCAATTTACTCAGCCTCTCATCACAGGACAACCATCTGTCATGCCTTATTATCACACCTTAAGTGTCCACTGCCAGAAGTTTGCGATGGGCAAGAAATTGTCACTGGTTTAAATATCATACTGACTTTTAAACAATCAGAAATCACTATTTATTTAGGGAACTCTTCATAAATAGATTTCATTAAGAAGATGAGGGAAATGAACAAATGATTCACACAACTTTTGCAAGAGTTCGGCTCGTTGGTCTAGGGGTAAGATTCTCGCTTCGGGGTTTGTGCTGCACGAAAATGTGAGAGGTCCGGGGTTAAAATCCCGGACAAGCCCGAGGGACGATAGTGACATTTAAGGCGTATTTTGACAAATACATGAATAGGATGGGAATAGAGGGATACGGACCCAGGAAGTGTAGAAGATTTTAGTTTAGGCGGGCAGCATGGTCGGCACAGGCTTGGAGGGCCGAACGGCCTGTTCCTATGCAGTACTTTTCTTTGTTGTTTGTTCTTTTAGTTTTCAGCAGTAATATTGGTTAAACACAAATCTCAATATAACTATTGTTAAAAATAACAGGTTTTCTTTTCATGTGGGAAAACAGTAGAAAGATTTGTTGTGTGAGAATCCAGTCTGGATCATTAAATATTTTAGGCAGCTCATGACAAGATTCCCACATCTGTTCGGTGGCTCATCTTGGGAAGGGGTGGGATGAATGGAAGGTTCTGGAGGTTTGCTGCAGCATTACTAGAGTAGCTGAAGAGATGCTTCTAATCTTAGTAAAGACTGAAAAATCATAGATACGAGTTGGTCACTGCAATTATTTGAATTTTTTTTGAGGTAATTAAACTGTATTAACTTGCATCCCACACCACACTTCGGTGACAAGTCAGGACGTTTGGTCTTTGTAGGGTCCAGCGTTGCTCTTCTATCTTCAGACCTTGCAGGATGGTTTACACTCTCACAAATGCCTGCATTAAGTATTACCCAGTTAACAGCTTTCTTTATGTTTAGGCACAATGAGACAGCAAACCCGGCCTCAGCTACTAAAGGAAGGGCTCCAGCTAGCTGGTCATTGTTCTTTCGATGCCATCTACATTTGATCATATTAATTTCTGCTTAGTACTCTTGGCACTCTTCTGGACTTCCTAACTTCCCCCTAGTGGATGTATTTGGTGCCTGCACAAGGTGGAGTGAGCTGTTGGCTTGTTTGCTGTTATGACCGATGTCACCGTAATCAACCAAAGGTATGATGTATGGTATGACAGAAGGTTGTCCTACAATGAGTAAATTGGGTCGATTTTCCCTTGTGGTAAACTCCAAGAAAACCAGCAGAGAACTAAGCATTTAAACAGTGGCAACTTGTCAATTCATTCCATGCTGTGCTTTGTTTTGCAGTTTACAGTGTAAAAGCAATCACACATTTAGAAAATAGGATGTTAGCCACAAACTTAATAAAGCCAAGATCTCCTCATTTCACACTCTTCGTGGCTCGATTTTGAAGGCAATCAAGCATTGAATCAAAAGCCTGTAGTTGGGGTGTTCCCCCAACACCACCCTATTTGATAAGTCTCTAGTCTGTTTTATGTGACCCCTCTTCCTTTTAATACATATGGTGCAGATTTTAGATTAGCATAGACAATACTCGATGTCACCTAAAATCTATGAAAAGTCTGTTTATGATTGCACAATGCTTTATAGAAGCACAATATGCAAGATTTGTGAGTGATTTTCTAAGTATATTTCAACAACACCTGCCTATGAACAATGGCATGAATATGTAAAAAAGCTGAAAGGTTGCAAACGTGCTTTGCGTGCTATTGGAGTGAGACCTATGGCCATATATTTTGAGTTGGTGAAGTGTGTACTTTTACCTTGACAATCTCTTAGAAGTCTAAAATACATTTTCTTCATTTCCTACGAGCATGGAAGACTGAATTCATTTGTTCAGCCACATCTATTCAGGAATTTTAGATTCTGCCTGTTAGAATAATTCAACTTGGCTTCTAAGAAAGCAACCTTAGTTGCTGAGGTCATTGCTGAATTGGGAAAGTCTTCTTCCTCTTTTCTACCTGACAATGCTAACAAATCCAATTCATGATTGGCTCCAGTTCTGCTTTAAAATTGAGCATGAGCCCTAAAAAGAACTATTTCACTAGTTATCCTTCCATGCAAAATCAGCATTGTTTTCTCGGCTACCTTTGCAAGAAGCATATTCAAGTTATTTGACATTGTATTGGGGCAGAATTTCCACCCTACAAAGTAAAGTGCACTTACTTTTTAAAATTTTAATTTTGAGAGACAATCAGTTTATTGCCATTTGCTTCACTCAAATTTTCACAGCTTGAATTCTTAGTTCCGGGTGCAGGGAAGGAAGATTTAAATAGTAAAATATTTAGAAATATAGAAAATTCACAGCACAGATGGATGCCATTCTGCCCATTGTGTCTGTGCTGGCCAGAAAACAGCTATCTAACCTAATCTCACTTTCCAACTCTTGACTTTTGGCCGTGTAGGTTATGCATATCTAAGCACTTTTTAAAAAACTGCTGAGCGGGTCTCTGCCACTACTATCCTTTCAAGTTCCAGACCTCCACCACTCTTTAGGTGAAAAGATTTCTCAACTTCCTTTTACCAATTATTTCAAATCTATTCCTCTGTTTATTGACTTCACCCTAACCACTCTATCGGTGCACCTTATACTTCTATGAAAATGATATGAAAATCGCTTGTCAGAAATAGGCTTCAAATGAAGTTACTGTGAAAAGCCCCTAGTCGCCCCATTCCGGCACCTGTTCGGGGAGGACACCTTAATTAAATGCCTCTCTAGCCTCCTTTGTTCATAGCTCCTGTCCTGGCAACATTTTCATAAAGCTCCACTGTACCCTCTTTCCTTCCTGTAATGCAGGGACTATGCTCTTGTGGCCTCACTAATATTTTCTAAAGCTCCAGCAGAACATCTCTGCTGTTATATTCTGTAGCTCAGATTGCAAGTTAAATATCCCATAGGTCTTTTTAACTACTTTATCTCCCTGTTCTGCTACTTCAGGGATTTGTGGACTTGCAGGAAGTCCCACTATTGCTCCATACTTCTCAGTATTTTACCACTTATTATAAATTGCCTTGCTTGCTCTCCCTAAATGCATTACGTAACACTTCTCCAAACTGAATTCCATTTGCAACGTTTTGTTCACTTGATCAGTCCATTGAAATCTTTCTACAGCTTTCTTCCTCACGATCAAGCACACGTTAAATTTTTGTATCATCTGAAAGCTTCTTAATCATGACCTATACATTTAATTCAAAATTATTGATACTTATCACAAAAAGCAGGAGACCTACTTTTGAGCCCTGTGGAACCACGGTGATCACAGCCTTCTGGTCGGAAAAACACCCATTGACCACTACCCTTTGCTTGAGCCAATTTTGGGTCCAACTTGCCACTTTTCTTTGGGCGCAAGGGGCTTTTGTTTTTCTGGTCAGTTTACCATGTGCTAACATATAAAAAAACCTTGCTAGTATCCATGTGGACTACTTGAAACAGGATCCTCATTGACCTTCCTCGCTATTTCTTCAAAAATTCAATCAAATTAGTCAGACATGACCTTCCTTTAACAATTCCATGCTGACTGCCCTTGATTAATCCATGCCTCACCAAATGATGATTTATACTGTCCCTTAGAATGTTTCCAATTATTTGCCCACCGCTGAGGTTAGGCTGGACTGGCCTGTAATTACTCAGTCTATCCCATCCTCCCTCTTTAAACAATGGTACAATGTTAGTCCTCCAGCACCACACCTGTAGCTAGCAGGGATTATAAAATGATGATCATTGCCTGTCCCAAACTCCCTCACATTGCTTAGCAACCTTGGATAAATTTCATCCAGGCTTTGCAATTTACCTATTTTCAAAGGTGGTACAAATCCCCTAATATTTTATGCCAGGCAAGGACCATCTCTAATAAGACAGAATCCAAACATCTCCCCTTGACATTCAATGGCATTGTCATCGTTGAATTCCCCACTAGCAACATCCATTGTCAGCACTGACCAAAATCTGAACTGAATCAGACATAGATATACTGTGGCTACAAGAGCAGGTCAGAGACTGGGATTTTGTGGATTGTAACTCATCTCCTGACTCCCCACAAATATCCAAGGCACAGGTAGACTACTCTCCACTTGCCTGGATGAGTGCAGCTCCAACATTCAAGAAGCTTGACACCATTCAGAACAAAGAACCTGTTTGATTGGCACCCCATCGACCACCTTTAACATTCACTCTCTCCATCACCAATGCACAATTGCAGCAGATGCACAGCAGCAAGGATTCTTCGACAGATCCTTCCAAATTTATAACCTCTACCATCCAGAAGGACAAGGGCAGCTGATGTATGGGAACACTACCACCTGCAAGTTCCCCACCAAGTCACACACCATCCTGACTTGGAACTAAATGGTCATTGGGTCAAAATCAAAATCATGGAACTCCCTTCCTAACAGCACTGTGGTGTACCTACACATGTACTACTGTAGTTCAAGAAGGCGGTTGAATACCAGTACCTTAATCACAAATAGGTGGGTAATAAATGCTGACCTATCCAGTGATAGATTGGATTATTTTTATTTGGGTTTATCTATGTTCATACCATCCAAAATTTCATAGTCCCCCTCCTTAACTATAATGCCTGCATCATCCCCCTCTTTTGCAAAGCCAGGTGTAAAGGATTCATTAAGAATCATAGCCGTGTCTTGCACCTCCACACATGACCTTCCTGTCTCTAACAGGCTCCACTCTTTAAGTTATTCAGTTGCTCATTATGTATTCAGAAAACATCTTTGGGTTCACTTTCCAATATTTTTTTCACACCCTCTCTTTTCTTATCTAATTTCCTTTATAATTTCAACCCAGCACTTTAATAAAAAAAAATAGAAAGTGGCCAATTCTTCTTTTTTCCAATTAAGGGGCAATTTATCATGGCTATTCCACCTTCCTAAACATCTTTGGGTTGTGGGGGTGAGAACCATGCAGACACGGGGAGAATGTGCAAATGCCACACAGACAGTGACTTCGACGCTGTGAGGCAGCAGTGCTAACCACGGTGCCACCATGCCACCCATCACCCCAACACTCACATAAGGGTGGGGTTCTCCGGCCTCCCAGCCGCGGTTTCTGCCGGTGGGAGGCGGCGCACCTTTCGCTGGTGGCGCGATTCTTTGCTTCCGCCGCTGTCGATGGGAATTCTCACTGAAGACACTCCACGTAGCCGAGAAACCCGTGGGCAGGGGTGTGCTGGAGTCAGGGTCAGAGAATCCCGCCGCCAGCAAAAGGTGAGAGAATTCTGGTTAAGGTCCCTTTTTTTGTCTTATTCTACTTGTTCTGTAACCTGTATGTCCTGTATGTTCTTTTGTCAACTGGGGACAGCAGGGAGGGGGGTGGTCTAGATTTGGGAGCCTCACACTTTTTCTTTATGGAAAGATGTTCGGTCTGAACACTCCCTTCATCTCATTCTTGAATGTCTCCTTGAGCCCTAGCACTAATTTACCTTCAGCAGCTGTTTCCAGTCCACTTTTTCAAAATTACTTATCAGCTTAGAAAATTGATTTTCCCCAAGTTAAAAATGTTTTTCTTCAGTTATTTATGCCTTCCCATGGCAAATTTAGAGGAGGAAGCATTTGATCGGGCTAGACAGTATGCGTGGGGATTCTGTAGCCTCCTGCCTGTGCTGAGGCCCAAGGAGACTCCTGACTTTCATGCCCAAATGCTATTTCTGGGCCTTAAGGAAATTAATGCCCACATAAGGGCCTGATCCCACCACCGTTGGTATTTAATCAGCAGCAGTCATGGCAGTTGCCTGATGAGAACCCAAAAAACAAGTGAGACTCGGCATTGGAAAGGGGTGGCCTTCTTGAGAGTCACACCCTTGCCCTTTCTTCTGACCCCCTCCCTGCCACCTCCATCCTGCCCTCACTCACGTGGTCCTGAGACTCCACCCGGAACATTACTGACAGCTACCACCACTCCAGGTGAGCAACATTGATCCCAGGGAAGGCCCAATACTGGCAACATTGGTGCCTGATTTGCACTTAACACAGCAGGCCTTCCCCAAAGGAGGTGATGTGGACTCTTGCTGGCTCCCCATCACATGGAATAAATTCCACTCAGTAAAACTGCTTTTGGTGTCTTCATTGCAGGAGATATACATTTATATTGAAAGCACCCCTCCCTCTGCTGGAAAATCTGCTGGATTGTCACGAAGTTGGGTAGACTCCATAGAGGTGGACAAATGGCAGCCAGGACTCAATTCCTGACTCGATTCCTGGTTGCCCCAATTTTAAGGGTGCAGGCTGGTGTGGGTTGCGAGTGCACATCATGCACTCCTGACCTCCTAGGCCCCAGCAATTTTCAGGTTATCGGGTCAGCTTTTAAAGTACTTGCGGTTCATGGTCCCTCTGAAGTGTTGTGAATCATACCCTGGAGGAAGAAGCTTTTAAAAGGGAAATTCAAATTGCATTATGCATGCCAAGCTATGCCCCTCTACCCACCCCCAATGCCACTCATATGATGGTATGGGACTTCCATGCCCATTCACACACTGTACACACTTTACAGACCAAAGTTAATTATCTCTACAGTCCTATAAAAGTGTCAATCAGACCCTTATAAGTGTCAATAAGAGAAACTGCAAGAAGTTGAAACCTTTTTATCTTATGTAAATAAACATACAATTGACAGAACAGATCTGAGCAAAAGCGGTCTATCAAGCAATGTTTTCTCTGGGGTGTAGCTGTTTCAACAGACTAATGGATGCCTGGGGCTTTTTTTTTTAAAAACATAAAAACATCCGATTGATATTGTGGGGTCATGGGGTGGGTAGAAGGGCATAGACTGGCATGCTGGTGTGAGGGAGCAAAGGGGTGGCTGGAGGGGCATAGTATGGAATGGAGAATACAAGGGGCTCTGGGGCATGAGGTGGTACAGGTGGGGCATGGGGAATTTGTTGGGGCTGAAGAGGTCTGATGGATTAGGGCTAGAGGGTTATTCTTTATTTTGCTGTCATTATTAGAACTGGAACAAAGTCCTAGAGCAGCGAGTTGGCCCTATTAAACAATCCGTGTTTACGCCTGGCAGCCCCTGCGACTGCCCACTTTTGGGGGGGGGGGGGGAAAAGAGTGGCCTCACTTTAGCATCTGACCTCAGCGCATGGCGTGCACGACACGCTGGGAAATTTCCCAACTCCAGCTACTCGCGCCCAGGATGAAAATCCAGCCCATAACCCACACTTTGGTAAAGTTATTACCACTTAATAGTGAAATTCTACATTCACTGTTTAAAATGTAATAAAGTGGGCTTTAATCATATCAGAATCAAATCGATGGAACACTACTCGGTTTACAAATTTCACACACCATTTATAATTAAAATAAGGTGCACAATATAGATAATAGACAGGAAGCTTACTAACCCATTCACCTAACAAATCAAATGGTGACTGCATTTGTAACATAGTTATTCCAGATTTTCAGGACTGAAGTTTCAATTCCTCCCTATTCCTAACTCCGTTATCTTGACACACACATATGTATATGTTCTCAGTCTTTTATGCTTGATTTTTTTAAGTGGCATTTCAAAGGTATACAAGAATGATTTTATTATGACACATCCTATTCAGACAATGCAGAAAGATAATTTGACTAAAGTATAATTGTATGAGAATTTTACATAAAATCCATACTTTCATGGCTGTAACATGCGTGAAAGTAGCCCTTTATTTTTATTGGGGCACGGCAGCAGCGTTCAACAGGTTGGAAGCATGAAGAAGCTTCTTGAGTTTTAACTGGCACCATCTCTTCCCAATCTCAGGATGGTTCTGCTGGCCCCTGGTAGGTGTTGGAAGGGCAAGAAAGAAAGCACTTGGAAACCAGTTGCAAGTACAACCTGTGTAACCCCAAAGAGTCGGGGCAGCACGGTGGCGCAATGGGTTAGCCCTGCTGCCTCACGGTGCTGAGGTCCCAGGTTCGACCCCAGCTCTGGGTCACTGTCCTGTGGAGTTTGCACATTCTCCCTGTGTTTGTGTGAGTTTCGCCACCACAACCCAAAGATGTGCAGGCTAGATGGATTGGCTACACTAAATTGCCCCTTAATTGGAAAAAAATGAATTGGGTACTCTAAATTTATATTTTAAAAAATTCCAAGAGTAGCAAATATTCTACAGATATTTTGTCCATGTTTGTTGTTTCTTTTGGCAAGGGGGTAAGGGAATATTTTCCACCAAAGTATGTAAATTGCACTAGCCTGAATACCATTGGAAATTGGTGCACTCCTTAGGAGAAAGGCAGGACGAGAATCCTCGGGAACTGAGTTTATTTTAATGGGCCTCTTGGTCGAAAAGTCAACCAAGTCTGTTGAAAACCCAAAAGAGCTGGATGTGTTAGCAGGTCTACAATGCATTTAAAGCCAAACTGTAACATCAATTCTGAAAGTGCTTTGTGATACGATTTGTGCTTTGAACAATTCCGTTGCAGATGATTATGAGAATGACAGATATATGTAACCAGTCCAAGAAATGAAATGAAAATGAAAATGAAAATCGCTTATTGTCACGAGTAGGCTTCAATGAAGTTACTGTGAAAAGCCCCTAGTCGCCACATTCCGGCGCCTATCCGGGGAGGCTGGTACGGGAATCGAACCGTGCTACTGGCCTGCTTGGTCTGCTTTAAAAGCCAGCGATTTAGCCTTGTGAGCTAAACCAGCCCCTGTGTGTCCAGAAATGTGTAGCGTCCACCAAATAATTCTTTACTTTTCAGATTTCAGGCATTAGGAAGTGGATCTCTTTTTTTCCCGTGTAACCTGTACAACTTTAGAGCTATATAATCCGGAGAAATACCTCCTGGACACAAAAGGCACCACAAAATAACAGCTGCCATCACAAACTGGTGGGGTGTATTCTTGGTCATTTAAAATACCCTAACTGACTGTAAACATATCTTAGTTTGCAACTTCAAACACTCCTTCCAGGCGAAACACTTATTTACATCTACTTCTCTTAAAATAATATGCTGTTCTGCTGCTCACAATGCAGTTTGCTGTGCATTGGGGAGACCGAATCACAGATTGGGTGACTGCTTTGCAGAACACCTCTTGTTCAAGTCCACAAGCATGCTCCAAAGCTTCCAGTCACCTGTCATTTTAATTCTCCACTTTTCTCTCAAGCTGATACCTTTGTCCACAGCCTGGAGCACATTGCAAGCTCGGGAAACAGCACCTTTAGTTTTCGATTAGGTACTTTAATTGCCTTTTGGACTCAACACTAAGTTTAGCAATTTCAGACTGCAATCTCAGTCACCATTACGTCACTTATTTTTGTATATTTTGGTCTCAATCTATTTTCTGGTTTTGCTTTTGGACGGCAGTTGTTCACCATTCTGCCATTCACACCTCCTCTGGGCATATTTTTGTCTCCTTATTTATCCCATTATTATTCCCTTTCACTCTGTTCCACCAACTCTTTTGTCAATGAATGAATTGGGGGCCTCACGGTAGCATGGTGGTTAGCATCAATGCTTCACAGCTCCAGGGTCCCAGGTTCGATTCCCGGCTGGGTCACTGTCTGTGTGGAGTCTGCACGTCCTCCCCGTGTGTGCGTGGGTTTCCTCTGGGTGCTCCGGTTTCCTCCCACAGTCCAAAGATGTGCGGGTTAGGTGGATTGGCCATGCTAAATTGCCCGTAGTGTAAGGTTAATGGGGGGATTGTTGGGTTACAGGTATACGGGTTACGTGGGTTTAAGTAGGGTGATCATTGCTCGGCACAACATCGAGGGCCGAAGGGCCTGTTCTGTGCTGTACTGTTCTATGTTCTATGAATGCTTCCTGCTTAACACCCTGATACAAAGCTTCAATTTTGTTCTTTTTCTACTCACCCCCACTGACATAAATCCATGATATTTCCAACCTTTCCCTGTTCTGATGAAAGGTCATCAGTTGAAACGTAAACGCCCCCTCTCACCTCAGATGTTGCCAGGCCTGCTGAGTATTTCTAGCATTTTTTGTTTTTGTTTCAGATTTCAAGCATTTGCTGTATTTTGCTTTTGTCTTAAACTTTCTTCTTTAAGCTTTCAGAGAATATCTAAGAGAGCCTACATGGTGGTGTGCATCTGACCAGTAAGGAGAGAATTCTTGGTCCACATTTTAGAGCCAAATGAAAAAGGAAGGCGTTATTATTATTGGCATGAATTTCAACTAATTGTGGGGAATTGAGACATTTGCAGAAAAAACATTCTTTGAGAAGAATCTCAGGTTCCTAACAAAGATTGGAGACATAGACTTTATCAACTATTCGGAAAGGTGAAACGTTCATTCAGTAAAGCTCAAAATATCGAACTCAACAAATAATGGTATTAAATAGAGTGCATATTTTGCAAATAACTCCTCCAGCAGATATGCCTTGAATAATTTCAGATGTCCTGAGCTTGGCCATGAACGGAGTTTCCCTTATCTCTCAAAATCCCGATAACCCCAAATAAATCTAATTGAGAAAATTGGAAAATAATTCCATATTTTCCAATACTATATAGATGAACAACTATAGCTGTGTGCTCAAGCCGGATAAGTCACCAAATAGTCAGCCTCTTGAAGAAAACTTTTTTTCCCCCCCACGTGATTCATGCTGCGCTGGTGGTGGCTTGCCTTTGATTTGCTTGGCGTGGGAAAACTTAAATCTCTGTATTCAGCGGGGCCTTCCTTTTAAACACCTCCCCAGCACTCATTCCAAGTCAGGGGGGGTGGCTGCCAGCAAGACAGCACAAGGTTTTACTGAGGGAGCCCTCAGCAAACTTCTCCATGGGGTCGAACAGAGGCGGGAGAAGCCTCTATCCAGGATCCAGCAAAGTGCCCAAACCCACCTGGGATGCTGTGGCAGCAATTGTGTGCACCAGTTTACTCCAAAAGGGACAGAACTGCAGTGTCGTAAGACTATGAATGACCTTAATGACATTCTTTGTGCAGCCACAGTAACTTTGCCACTTCATGTCTCCCTCAGCACTACCTTAACACAGTCCTCATACTTCCAGGGTGATCGCACTCCCACCCAGGGTCATAGGAGTTGTCATGCACCACCACCATAATTCCGCCGTAGCTCCGGTGCCCCTCAATTGCCCACTCCCACTCACCTCGCACGTGTGCCACCTTCATCCCCTAGCTTTCCTACTCAGCAGCTTGCTAGTCTCCTAATCGAGCCAGCTGTTGGGTAGCAAATGGAGTGCAAAGGTCGCTAACCTGGTCCTGTCGTACTGATTTCATGTTCGGTTGCTCATTGATGAAAGGAAAAGTAACATTTGTGCAGGTCCATTCCAACAAAATTCTTCATGTCCCTTTTTCTGTTTTATATATTTCTATTGATCAAACTGTTTTTTTTTTTTAATAATCGCCCTGCCCATCTGTCCTTTCTTCTATCACCTCTTTCTTCTGTTATCTCCTAGCATACTGACTTTCTGAAATCATATATTTATGATTTTAAAAGACTGGAGTACACAGCAAGATGACAGCCACGATGTATCAAATTTGAAGTGGGGACTACAGCTTAGTGGGCAGAGGCCAGATTTCAGTGGTGCGAGGCCAATCAGGACCGTTTGAAACATCTACAGCTAAGGACAAAATGAAAGACTGGGAAAAAAATGGGGGAAGTAAGAGGAAGTGAAAGGTAGGGCTTGGGCTCAGGTGGAATGTGCTGGATAAAGTTTAGAGTAAAAGGATAAGTCATAAAATAGCAGGTGGGCTTACTTAGCTCAAGAACTGGAGACAGTCTGTCTGCAGTTATCCTAGTAAAATAAATAAATTATTCATATGGTTTCCAAAAAATTAAGGAATGCTTCAGAATTAATAGATAGTTGATTTGCATCTTTTTTTTGAACACTTAAGGGACAATTTAGCATAGCCAATCCTGTGGAAGGAAACGGGAGCATCTGGAGGAAACGCACGTAGACACAGGGCGAATGTGCAAACTCCACTCAGACAGTGACTCAAGGCCGAATTGAGCCCGGGCCCCTAGCGCTGTAAGGCAGCAGTGCGAACAGGTAGCGGTGTCACATTATATTGAGATGGGTGGAGTTTAGTGAGATTCTTAGTTTTGAGGTTATTGCTTTGAATTCTGTTAATGCATAGCCAGCAGGCAAGATGGAAAGATGTTTGGGAAAGCAGCTGAGAGATAGTGCCAGCTCTGGGTCTTATTGCATTTTGTAGCTCCGTGTAGGTTGAGGGATAAAGCCAAGTCTACAACTGGAAGTAGCGTAAATGATATATCCATCGTTCATGACGCAGCCTGCAATTGGGATGCAAATTTCTGAAATTCAATTTCCTAAACTATAATGCTGTACCTCAATATAGGATAAAGGAGGAAAGAGGAAAAACGATTGGAAGATTTAGCTAAAGGAGGAAACCTTGAGTAATCCTCAATAAAAGGCAGTTAGCCTTGTTGCAGTGAAGTTCTGCAAATTAGCTTGGTTGTAGTTTGAAACCATAACAGAGGGTTTTTGGAAACCAAGGGTGTTTCCTGATGTGCAGGAGTCACAAGGACTTGGGTTTGAGCTGTGCAATCTAGAATCGTGAGACCAGTAAAGAAATCGAAGAATTGTTTAGCAAATGCTAATGGAAGAACCCACATGAAATCTTATATCTTGGAGAATAGCTGGAACTCTAAAAATAAATCAGAGTGAATTCCAGAGAGCAATTATATACCCTTCGAGTTAGTCCCATAGAAATGAATGAACCTTAAAGATTTCATAAGACAAGGGAACAATAGTGCTTACTTGGTTTAATACTGTTCTACATATAATAAAGTTTGTTTCTGGTAAAATAAAAGCATGATACCTGGTTGTTTATTTCTGTCAGTTGTTGGGTGTTCAGATTTTTTCTTTAAATGTTACAAAATTGTAACACAAAACATTCTGATCCAACTGGAACAGATTCATATTCAAAGGCTATCCCAATTCTGTCAATATGCCAGGAGGTACTGCATTTTCTCCCAATGTTCTGCAAAAGGAGAGGTGCACCGGCCAATGACAGGTTCCTGTTCAGCAGTTCAAGCCACATTTGAGGTCACATAGTTAAGATTTTTATTACAAACCATCACTGGAGTAAATAACTTGCCATCATTTAGAATTGACCATCTGCTACAATTAAGTAACAAATTTGAAACAAATGTGAATTTGCAACTGTAGCATAAATGGGCAATAGAATGAATTCATTTAACATTCAACTAATTGAAACTGGCAATGCTTTGACCATCCAACTAGACACAACGGGATCACTTTATGGTTGCACAGCCAAACTGCACTGCATTCAAGGTGAGAAAGAGCAGCCCACCATTGGCAAATTAATCTTCACTGATTAGAAATTACGTTTTAAATTGGATTCCCAGTATTCTCCAATTGAACACAACTACTTAACCAAAGTGTCTTCTCAATCATTGCAACATAAATCATTTTTAAAAAGGAAGTCAAAATAACTCTTCGTATTGGGCATTGCAATTGGATTGACAAGGTTCTCAGGATACCTAAAAATTACTTCATGTCATACTGCTTCCTATGATAGCCTGACAATTTAATATGTTAAATGTTAAGCTTTTCTAACTGCTTTGGGTTCCTGAAAACCCAGAACACTAATGTGTACTAATTATCATTCTATACCTAACTATTGCAACTTGGTCTGTTCAGGACCATCAATCAAAACAACTTAGAGTTCCAATTAATTCCATAAATGTGAATAAACATCATAAGATTTGTTTTTGTTCCCTGTGGATTTTATATCAGTCAAAAAAATTCCTGTTCACAATGTCTTCACTGTAGACTGGCACCCATTGAATGCTAGCAAGTGCAATTATTCACTCGCAGAATTGACTCCAACTGAATTAAATGAGTTCTGATATAATGGAATGAGTGCAAGACTCAAAAGAATTGCTTACAATTGCTCATACATGAAAAAGATAGCTAAGTCTAAATTAAGATGTTAGCTATGAAGTTTCCAATAGGACCTTGACATGACTGTTGACCTACTCATGACATGATCACACCAGCGAGGATTTGGAATTCTATTAGTATTACCAGAAGAAAAAGTCAAGGAGTCATCAGGAAAACAAATCTATACCTTCTACTCTATCAGCCAATTACTGTTGTTAAAGTGGAATTAGATGTGTATTGACAATTTGAGGGGGAGGGGAATTAAACAGTGAACTGAATAAGATACTGGACAAAAATGGCTTATATTAAAAGACAGTTCTCAAAGACAAAATCCATTTTATGGTTATCTGTATCTGTAAGAGGATGCATTTGACTATAAAAAATAAAAGAGTGTTACAAGGCAACAACACAATCTGAAGTTTCTAATGTTAAGATGTGAGAATGAAGCTCAGGTGTTTTAGAGGGTTATTAAAATAAAAAAAAAAACTGGTCCAGCTGTTATATCTTCTACATACATTTTTCCATCAAAATATGCAAGAACAATTACACAGTAGGTAGTGGCTTACATGCCTCATCCTGCAAGCTTTAAACTCATTACATAGTAACAATATAAGTTTCAAACAAAGGGAAGTGTCCCTATAAAATAAAATAAATTATGATTAACTGATTCAGATATGTCTTCAAGTATGAATGTTTACTGCCAGCATAGCTATTTTACTAGAAAATAACCTATAAAATCTATTAACAGAAATATGTTAGATTAAAATCTGATGTGTGATTCGAGTTTTTTTTCACCATCCATTAAGTAATGCATATAATTTATAAGCTGCAGTCTATGAAAACAAAACTGAAGATATTTCAATCCTGTTAAAAGAAATGAAAAACAAAGATTTGAATAATTCTGAAAATATTGATCTCAGAAACACAAAATCTCAGTGACAAAGATTCATCCGTGCCTTTCTAAGGCAATTAAGCATAGAATTAGAATAAAACAGGCTTAAAATGCTGCAAAGTTTGTCTGAGGATTGGGAATATTTTTGAAACCAGCAGAGGGCCACCAACATTTTGAAATAAAAGGAAAAGTAGAACAACAGTAATTTAGCCAGGTATATAAAAACAGATTGTAAGAGATTTTACAAGTTTATAAAAAGGAAAAGAGTAATTAAAGTGAATGTTGGCTCCTTGGAAGAAGAGACAGGAGAACTATCATGGGAAATGAGGAAATTGCAGAGACATTGACAAATATTTTTGTCTGCTTTCACAGTAAGACACAAATTACATACCACAGGCTAAAAATTGTGCGAAAATTTGCTATATGCAAATTGAACAAATATTTTTTGTGTTTTCACAACAAATTAAAAAAATTACATACCAAACATAGAGGGTAACTTAGGGGCTAAAATTAGTGAGGAAATCTGTCCAAAATCAGACAAATCCCCAAGATCTGATGGCCCACAACCTAGTATCCTAAAAGAGATAGCAGTAGAGATAGTGGATGTGCTGGCTATGCTTTTCCGACTTCCCCAAGCTTCTTAAATGGTCCCAACAGATAGCAAATGTAACACCGCTATTCAAGATGGGAGGAAGGGAGAAAACAGGAAACTACAGGTGTCAGTTGTTGGGAAAGTGTTGGAATGCGTTATTAAGAAAGTCTTAAAGGGGCAGTTAGGAAATCAGAATACAAGCAGGCAAAGTTTTTTTTTTATAAATGTTTTTATTCAGTTTTCATATTTTATATTGAACAAATTACAAATTGTTAGGAGAGAAAAAGAACAAAAAAAAAAAAAAAAAAAAAAAAAAAAAAAAAACAACAAACAAACACGCAAAAATTAACATACATATTTACAGGTAAGCATCTTCGTAGTAGTAACTGCGCCCGCCCCCCCCCCCCCCAACATGTTTATTTAGTTTGGTTTTGGGCCTTAGCTAGCCATCGAACCCCCGTACCGAACCTGTAGCCCCTCCCGCTACCTTCCCCCGACTATTCTTCCTCTTGTACATTGGCCACAAATAGGTCCCGGAACAGTTGCATGAATGGCTCCCACGTTCTGTGGAAGCCGTCGTCCGACCCTCGGATGGCAAATTTGATTTTCTCCATTTGGAGAGATTCCGAGAGGTCGGACAGCCAATCCGCAGCTCTGGGCGGTGCTGCTGACCGCCAGCCAAACAGGATTCTACGGCGGGCGATCAGGGAGGCAAAGGCAAGGGCGTCCGCCCTCCTCCCCAGGAATAGATCTGGCTGTTCTGAAACCCCGAAGACCGCCACTATCGGGCATGGCTCCACCCTCACTCCCACCACTTTGGACATAACCTCGAAGAAGGCTGTCCAGTACTCCACGAGTCTGGGGCAAGACCAGAACATGTGGGCGTGGTTGGCCGGGCCTCTTTGGCACCGTTCACATCTGTCTTCCACCTCCGGGAAGAACCTACTCATACGGGTTCTTGTTAAGTGGGCTCTATGTACCACTTTTAGTTGCGTCAGGCTGAGCCTTGCGCACGTGGAGGTGGAGTTGACCCTATGCAGTGCTTCGCTCCAGAGTCCCCACCCTATCTCCATCCCCAGGTCGTCCTCCCATTTCCTTCTTGTTGCGTCCAGTACGGTGTCGTCCCTATCTACCAGTCGGTCATACATGTCACTACAGTTCCCTTTCTCTAGGATACTTGCGTCCAGTAGGTCTTCCAGTAGTGTCTGTCGTGGCGGTTGTGGGTACGTCCTTGTCTCCTTTCGTAGGAAGTTTTTGAGCTGCAGGTACCGTAGCTCGTTCCCCCCAGCTAGCTGAAACTTCTCTGTCAGTTCGTCCAGTGTTGCGATCCTGTCGTCCGTGTATAGGTCCCTGACTGTCAGTGTCCCCCCGTCCTGCCTCCACCTTTTGAAGGTGGCGTCAGTCAGTGCTGGTGTGAACCTATGGTTGTTGCAGATGGGAGCCCTGTTCGACATTTTGGTCAGGCCAAGTTGCTGCCGCAGTTGGTTCCAGGATTGGAGGGTGGCTGTCACCACTGGGCTGCTGGAGTGTTTTTTGGGTGGGGATGGGAGTGCTGCCGTGGCGAGGGCCCGGAGGGAGGTTCCCATGCAGGAGGCCTCCTCCGCACGCACCCACTCAGCCTCTGGCTCCTGGATCCATCCCCTTACTCGCTCGGCTGTTGCTGCCCAGTGGTAGAATTGTAGATTCGGGAGGGCTAGCCCTCCCCTGGTTTTTGTTTTTTGTAAGACCTTCTTTGGGATCCTAGCATTTTTACCCCCCCATACGAACGCCATGATGAGTTTGTCCAGCGCTTTGAAAAAGGCCTTGGGGATGTAGATCGGAATGGATCTAAACAGGAAGAGGAACCTGGGCAGTACGTTCATTTTGATCGTCTGAACTCTCCCCGCGAGGGAGAGCGGGAGTGTGTTCCATCTTTGCAGGTCCTTTTTAACTTCCTCCGTCAGGCTGGTGAGGTTCCATTTGTGGATCCCTTTCCAGTCATGGGCTATTTGGATCCCCAGGTAGCGGAATTTATGTCGGGCTTGATTGAACGGCAGCCCCTTTAGTGCTGCCCCCCCCCCCCCTTGCGGGTGTACTGGGAAGATCTCACTTTTGCTCATGTTGAGTTTGTAGCCCGAGAAGGCTCCAAACTCTTTCAGGAGCGCGATGATTCCGTCCATGCTGCTTTGTGGGTCCGAGATATAGAGGAGCAGATCATCCGCATAGAGTGAGACTCTGTGCTCTCTACCTCCCCTTCGGATCCCCCTCCAATTTTTTGCTGCCCTGAGCGCGATTGCTAGCGGTTCAATTGCTAGTGCGAACAGCAGCGGGGACAGTGGGCATCCTTGTCTGGTGCCCCTGTGCAGCTGGAAGTATTGGGAGTTGGTATTGTTGGTCTGTACACTCGCCATGGGTGCGTTGTACAGGAGCTTTACCCAAGCGGTGAACCCTGTTCCAAGCCCGAACCGCTCCAGTACCTCTATGAGGTATTTCCACTCGACTCTGTCGAAGGCCTTTTCTGCGTCCAGGGAGACGATCACCTCTTGTGTTCTCTCCCCGGAGGGGGTCATTATCACGTTCAGCAGGCGCCTGATGTTCGCGGTAAGCTGTCTACCTTTGACAAAGCCCGTCTGGTCCTCTGTGACCACCTCAGGTACACAGTCTTCTAGCCTCTTGGCTAGGATTTTGGCCAGTATTTTGGCGTCTGCATTCAGCAGAGATATGGGTCTGTATGACCCACATTCCGTTGGGTCTTTGTCTTTCTTAGGTATCAGCGAGATTGAGGCCTGTGCTAACGTGGGTGGCAATGTGCCCCTAGCTAGCGAGTCTGTGAACATCTCCCGCAGGTGCGGGGCCAGCGCTGTCGCAAATTTTTTGTAGAAGTCCGCCGGGAATCCGTCCGGTCCCGGCGCCTTCCCCGCCTGCATGGAGCTAATGCTGTCCATGATCTCTCCCAGTGCTAGTGGTGCTTCCAGATCCCGTTTTCTGCCCTCTCCCACAACTGGTATGTCCAGTCCGTCAAGAAACCGGTTCATCCCAGCCTTCCCCGTTGGGGGCTCTGAGGTGTACAGCTCTTGGTAGAAGGCCTTGAAGGTTTTGTTAATCCTCTCTGGTTCTGTTTCCAACGTGCCTCTGGTATCTCTGATTTGCGCAATTTCTCTGCTGGCTGCCTGCTTTCTCAGCTGGTGGGCCAACAGGCGGCTGGCTTTGTCTCCGTGTTCGTATAGGGCCCCGCGTGCCTGGCGGAGTTGGTGTACTGCTTTCCTGGTGGAGAGCAGGTCAAAGTTCCTTTGTAATTCTTTCCTCTCCGCCAGGAGTTCTACGGTCGGGGCCTCGGAGTATTTATGGTCTACCTCCAGTATGGAGTCGACCAGCTTCTGCCTAGCCACCCTTTCCTCCCTATCTCTTTGCGCTTTGTAGGCTATGATTTCCCCTCTTAGTACGGCCTTAAGCGCTTCCCAGAACGTGGAGGGTGAGACCTCCCCGTTTTGGTTGATCTCAGTGTACTCCGCTATGGCCCGCGCTATCCTTTCGCTGAAGGCCTTGTCAGCTAGTAAGGCACCGTCCAACCTCCATTTGGGGCGCTGGGCCCTTCCCGTCTCTAGCCGCACATCCATGTAGTGTGGGGCGTGGTCTGATATCACAATTGCGGAGTATTCCACCTTGTCTATCTCTGGAAGCACCGTTTTCCCCACCACAAAGAAGTCAATTCTGGTGTACACGTTGTGTACTGGGGAGAAGAAAGAGAATTCTTTCTCCCCCGGGTGGGCGAATCTCCAGGGGTCTACTGCTCCCATCTGCTCCATATAGTGACTGAGTTCCCTTGCCATGTTTGAGGTTTTCCCCGTTCTGGGGTTTGATCTGTCCGTCGTTGGGTCCTGTACACAGTTGAAGTCCCCCCCCATGATTAGTCGGTGCGTCGCTATGTCCGGGATTTCTGCCATGGTCTTTTGGATGAAGCTCGTGTCGTCCCAGTTGGGCGCATACACGTTAACTAGGACTACCGGCGCCCCATCCAGGGCCCCGCTGACCATGACATACCGTCCCCCTGGGTCCGTAACCGTCTTTGTCGCCCTAAACATTGTCCTCTTGCCAATCAGGATCGCCACCCCCCTGGCCCTTGCCCCATAACAGGAATGATAGGTTTGTCCCACCCAGCCCTTTCTTACCCGCAGTTGGTCCTGCTCCCTCAAGTGCGTCTCTTGGAGGAAGACTATGTCGGCCCTCATGTTTCTAAGGTGGGTGAGGACTCTAGATCTCTTCACTGGGCCATTAAGTCCCCTTACGTTCCAGGTGACTATTCTGGTGGGGGGCTTCTGCCCCCTTGCTCCTGTGGGGTTAACCATATTTGTCCGGTGGACGCGCCCCTGCCCTCTGGGGTTTCCCTTTGTTAGGGGGCCGTCCAGGATGTCCACTATCACTGCTCTCCCCATGCGGTCGGGTCCCTGCGCTCCGGGGTTCCCCCTTGTCCCGGGGACACCCGCCATGGCCGTCCACTGTGTGTCCGCCACGCGGGTAGCCCCCTGCACTCCGGGGGGCCCCTTCACCCACAGACCGTACTGGGTGGGTGTTTGCAGCAGTTCCCTGTTTCGAGCCCTTGTCTGTGGCACTTTGTGGCCCTATTCCCTTTCTGGCCTCTTTTGTCCCTTCGTCCCTGCATTTCCCCTCCCTGGTCTCTCGCCCCCCGAGTGCCCCCCCCCCCCGCTCTATCCCTTTCGGGGATACCCCTGTGTACCCCTCCATTGCCCCTCTCTCCCCCATTCCTGTCCCCATTTGCTCTCCCACCTTTGATGGGTGATCCCCCCCCTCCCCTGCCTGGCGCCTTCCCCCCTGTTGGGGGTGCGCTGCGGCCCTGCTCTGTTGCGCGCCCCCTTCGCTAGCTTTCCTGCTAGCACGGTGGCTCCCCGCTCGGAGGTTGCTGTCCCCCTTCCCCTCTCCCCTCTCCAGTACTCCCGTTCCCTCGTGCCGGGGCCTGGCCTCCCACCTGGAGCGGGCCCTTGGGCATTGGGTTGTTTTTCCTGGGTGCTCCTGCCAGGGGGGAGGGGGCTGGCTTTGCCTCGCCCCTCCCCACCCCCCCGTCGGCATGACGTATCTCCTTGCCATGGGCCCCTCGTCCCTACTTCCCATGGCGTTTTTCCAGCCCGTGCTCCTCAACGAATCTATTCGCCTCGGCAGGGGCTGTAAAGAAATATTCCTTGTGTTGGTATGTGACCCAGAGTTTTGCTGGGTACAGCATACCAAAACGTACTTTGTTCTTATAGAGAGCTGCTTTCGCTCTGTTGAACTCCGCCCGTCTCTTAGCTATGTCCGCTCCAAAATCCTCGTAGATTCTGATGGCGTGCCCGTCCCAATTGCAGGCTCTATTCTCCTTGGCCCAGCGCAGGATTGTCTCCCTATCCCGGTACCGGTGCAGTCTGGCTATAACTGCTCTCGGTTTTTTCCCCTTCCTTGGGCTTCGGGCGCAGTGACCGATGAGCTCTGTCCATTTCCGGTGGGGTGGGAAAAGTTTCCCGCCCCACTAAGGAGCCCAGCATCGCAGCCACGAATGTTGTGGGATTTCTACCCTCTATCCCCTCTGGCAGGCCCACTATCTTAATGTTTTGCCTTCTCGAGTTGATCTCCTGGTCGTCTACCCTGCCCTTCAGGCTCCCCTGTGTTGCACTCAGTTTCGCCATTTCCCTCTCCAGGGACATGACCCGGTCGCTCACGTCAGTCGCTGCCTTCTCCAGCTCTTTAATGGTTGCCCCGTGGGCTTCCAGTATCTTCCCTTGGGCTTCCAGTATCTTCCCTTGGGCATCCACTTTCTCCTCTATTCTGGTCAGAGCCTGCTGCACCCCTGACATGGCCCTGGTCATTGCTGCCTGTGCTGCGGCCTCTGTGTCTGCTTTTAACTCTGCCTTGATTGCCTGCAGCTGCTCCCTCACCACCTCTGCAATGGCTTCCTTCCAATTCACGCCCCCCTCTAACCCCAGGGGAGAGGTTGCCCGCCCGTCCAGCCCTTTTGGATGCGGCGATACATTCTTCCCGCTGCTTCGCGTGTTGACTCGTTCGCCCAAGCTGGTTTGCCCTTTGCCCCGTCCACCTCCGGTGCCCCCTTTCTCTTGGGTCCCTTCTGGCATTTTTTTCTCCCCCTTCCCCTTCATCGTTTCTTCTCTCCTTGTTCTTCTTTTCCCCCTTTTCCGCACCCTATTTTACTTTTATTTATATATATATAAAAATATATGTATATATTTTTTTTTTTTTTTTAAATGAAAAATTTATTTCCCCCCTTCTTTCCTTTACCCCTTTATTTCACCCCTTTTCTCTTTACCAGTTTTCTTTTGGGTTTTTATTTTAAAAAAAAGAACAGAAATATAAGTCTCTTTTTTCTTTTGTTTTCTCTCTCCACTCGCCCAGGAGAGAGAGAGAGAGAGTCCCCCTTTGTCCTTGCCACGTGGTGGTCACTGCAGTTGGGGGGAGGGGGAGGGGCGAGTGGGGCTGCTGGTTGGGGGGTTGGGGTTTGTGTCCCCGCTGCTGGTTGGGGGGGGGGGGGGTTGGTGTCCTCGCTGCTGGTTGGGGGGGGGGGGGGGGGGGTTGGGGTCCTCGCTGGTGGTTGGGGGGGGGGGGGGGGGGGGTTGGTGTCCTCGCTGCTGGTTGGGGGGGGGGGGGAGTTGGTGTCCCCGCTGCTGATTGGGGGGGGGAAGGTGGTGTCCCGCTGCTGGTTTGGGGGGGGAAGAGGGCCCGCCGCTACCGCACCGTTCCCGGCCCGCGTCGTGGGGGGGGGGGGGGGGGGGAGAGAGGGGTTGGACCTGCCGCTGCTGGGCCTCCCTGTCGCCGTCGCTCCTCGCCTCCGCCT
This sequence comes from Scyliorhinus canicula, assembly GCF_902713615.1. Classification (NCBI taxonomy): domain Eukaryota; kingdom Metazoa; phylum Chordata; class Chondrichthyes; order Carcharhiniformes; family Scyliorhinidae; genus Scyliorhinus; species Scyliorhinus canicula. Next base: position 256,466,248 of record NC_052146.1, read on the forward strand.
TCCGCCGCCGCCCGCTCCTCCTCAGCTGCCGCCCGCTCCTCCTCCGCTGCCGCCCGCCGCTGCCGCCCGCCGCTGCCGCCCGCCGCTCCTCCGTTGTCGCCCGCTCCTCCGCCGTTGCCGCCCGCTCCTCCTCTGCCGTTGCCGCCCGCTCCTCCTCCGCCGTCCGGCCTGTCGGGGGGTTCCTTCCTGGCGCTTGCGGGAGCCCCTCTCCCTGCGACCTCCTCGCTCGCCGCCCGGAAGTCGAGTCCAAGCAGGCAAAGTTGATGTAGTTTCTCAAAAAGAAAATTATGTTTCAACAAATCTATTAGAGTTTCTTGAAAATGTAACTAGTCGGGTAGATAAAGGGAAACCAGTAAATGTAGCACACTTGGATTTCCAAAAGGTATTTGATAACGATATGCAAAATAAGGGCTCATGGAGTTGGGAGGTAATATATTATGTACAGAGCAAAATAAGGGCTCATGGAGTTGGGGTAATATATTATGTACAGAGCTGTAGTCAATGGACAGGAAGCAAAGAGTAGGGGTAAATTAGGTGTTTTCAGGTTGGTAGGCAGTGACTAGTCGAGTGCCATAAGGCAATGACATAGATGAAGAGAAAAAGAGTAATATATCTAAATTTGCTGATGATACAAAACTAGGTAAGACGACAAGCTGTGAGGAGGAAGAAAAGAGATTGCTTAGAGATATAGACAAGGGCTAAACGAGTGGGCAACAACTTGGAAGATGGAGGATGATGTGTGGGAGAGTGAGGTTAATCACTTTGGCAGCAAGAATTGAAAAACTATATTTTTTTTTTTTAAAAGGCATGAAACTTGTAAATGTTGATATTTAGAGAGACTTGGGTTTACTTGTTCAAGGAACACAGAAAGTTAGCATGCAAATGTAGCAAGCAATTAGAAAGTCGAATAGCATGTTGGCTTCTATTGCAAGAGGGTTGAAGTAGAAGAATAAGGAAGTCTTGATAAAGTTGTACAGGGCTTTGATAAGACCACACTTGAATACGGTGTGCAATTTTGGTCTCCATGTAGAAGGATATACTTCCACTGAACACAGTACTGCAAAGGTTCACTAGATTGGTCCCTAGGATGAGAGAATTGAGCTATGGTGACAGGCTGAGTAAATTGGGTCAATATTCTTTTAGCATTCAAGGAGGGAGGGAGGGAGAAACATTCAAAATTCTGAAGGGGCTTAACAGTGTGGGTGCTGAGAGGTTGTTTGCCCTGGCTGGCAATCAAGAAATCGAGAGAAAAATCTCAGGATCAGAAGCCAGTCATTTAGGATTAGGATGAGGGGAAATGCCTTCACTCAAAGGGTTGTGAAACTTTTGAATTCTCTATCTCAGAGGGTTGTTGATGTTCCATCATTGAATATTTTTAAAGCTGGCAGAGAGATTTTCAATCTCTCAGAAAACTCAAGAATAAGAGGAACAGGTATAAAAGTGGATCTGAAGCTAAAAATCAGCCATGATCATATTGAATGGTTAAGCAGGTTCAACTGGCCATATGGTCTGCTCCTGCTCTTACATTTTTAATGTTCGTTCGCAGGATGTAGGTGCCACTGACTAAGCCAGCAATTCTTGCCCATTAGTAATTTTGCTTGAGAAGGTGGAGGTGAGCCACCTTTTTCAAGTTCTTGATGGTGTCAAGCTTCTTGAGTGTTGTTGGAGCTGCACTCATCCATCACACTTCTGACCTGTATTTTGTAGATAGTAGACACGCTTTGGGGAGAAAGGAGGCGGGGTACTTGTTACAGGGTTACAGAATTCCAGCCCCTGACTTGCTATCGTAGCCACAGTATTTATATGGCTGGCCCAGTTCAATTTATGATCAATGGTAACACCCAGGACGTTGATATTTCTTATGATCATAAACTCTACATACATTTACAAAGGGTTCAAGAAATCCAACCACTCTTCTGAATACTTTTTAAATGACAAACAGTGAAGATACATTTCACATGATGTTAAATCAATAGAGTTTTACACTGCCCTCCTCCAGTGAGGTTAAGAACAGAAGCTGGACTTGTGTCACTGAAACATCTCGAAAACAGATTATATGGTCATTATTCCATGGTTGTTTGTATGACTTTGCTATGCCCAGTAACAACTACATGACAACAGTGAATACACTACAAAAATACTTCATATTCTGTGAAGCCTTTTGGATGCTCTGAGGTCATGGAAGGTATATAAATGCAAGTCATTTCTTTATTTCTCAGGAGTAAAGGAGATTTATTTGGGAGTGAGTGGATTAGAGCAAGAAATTCAAATTTAAAATATACATGACACTGTAGAAAGTTCAGAAATAGAAGGGAGCAAAAAAGGAGATGACAAAGGTTTAGTCAGAATATTAAACAAATTTTGATGGTCAACATCAATGAAATGAGAAGAGCTTTCATTCGCACATAAAAAGGTGGGGTCACTGAGATGATGGAAAGCGTTCTGTGACAAGATACAAGAAAGTATTTTGACTTAACTTTCACAGAGGGCGAGGCTGTAACAGTGTAACAGCTACCAGCAAAGATACATGTTAATATAGCTTCCTTTTAAACAAAAAAATGAATAATTGGTAAATTTACAGAGAAGTTTGCCTTGGCTTTGCGCAAACCAATAAAATGCAGGATAAAATCAATGAGCACTTAGAAAAGCATGGACTAAACCATGAAAAGTCAGCATAGACAAACGACAAACAGGTTGCCCTTCACTAATTTTATTGGATTTTGTGGGGAATAAAAAGCATACAGATAAAGGGAATAGACTGATAGTTTATTTACAGGTTTATGGGGCTATGGTGGTGAAGTGGTAATATCACTCGACTCATAACCCAGAGGCCCAGGCAAATGCTCTGGGGAAATGGGTTCTAAACCCACAATGGCAGTGGGTGCAATTTAAATTAAATTAATTAATCTGGGAAATAAAGTGACCGTGAAATTATTGATTGTTGTAAAAAAACATCTGGTTCACTAATGTTCTTTAGTGAGGGAAATCTGATGTCCTTACCTGGTCTGGCCTACATGTGCCTCAAGATCCCCAGCAATGTGGCCGACTCTCAACTGTCCCCTGAAAAGGCCTATCAAGCCACTTAGTTGAAGGACAAATTGGGATGGACACAAATGCTGGCTGTGGCAGCAATGCCCACATCCCATGAAAGGGTAAAAAACGTACCATATTTAAGGGAGTCAAGGTACAATGAAATGTAGCCACAGGGAGAGATTAATTATTAGAAACAGGGGTTGGAGTTTAGCAAATGGTGGAGTGCCCCATTGTGAAAGTAGGAATAAATTAACGATTTTTGGATTGCCAGGATGTGGGCACATTATGCCCCAGGGTATTATGTCCCATTGTATTGAATTTGATGATCACCCATGTTCATAATGTATGGCGGAGAAGTCTAATGGCCGAATGGCCTCCTCCTGCTTCTATTTTCTATGTATGTAACACAAATGAAGGCTTTATGGACCTGATGAATAACGTTTTAACGAAAAGATCAAATATGAAGAAACTTGATAAAGTTAACAAAAATAGACTATTTCCTCCGACTGCAGAGCAGTGACTAAAGGTTGTCTTTTTTTAATTCTTCACTGAGACAGAGGGGCTATAAAAAATTCCTGCAAATCCACAGTCCTCTAGCACCTACCCGAGACTCAGGAAGGACTGAACGATTATCACCAGTACTTCTGCAATTTCCACTCTCACTTCTTCAAATATCTTGGATGCATCTCATCTTGTTCCATCCAATTGATGTCTTCATGAAAGGTATCATAAGGCAGCATGGTGGTGCAGTGGTTAGCATTGCTGCCTCACGGCGCCGAGGTCCCAGGTTCGATCCCAGCTCTGGGTCACTGTCCGTGAGGAGTTTGCACATTCTCCCCGTGTTTGCGTGGGTTTCGTCCCCACAACCCAAAGATGTGCAGGTTAGATGGATTGGCCACGCTAAATTGCCCCTTAAATTGGAAAAAATGAATTGGTACACTAAATTTATATTAAAAAAAACGAAAGGCATCATAAAGAAAAGTCTTGTAGTGCCAGATTTGTAAATTTCTAATTTACTTTCAGTCGACACATCTTCCCGATTCACCTTGCAATCTAATGCATTCCACGTCATTTCTGGCTTCAACAGCAGAATACTGGAAAATATACTAAAGATGTCAAAAATCAAACTTTCCTGGTGTCCTGCAATGAAATTAACATTGCATCTCTCGTGCTCACCCCTTTCAGAAATGATTAAAGTACCTCACTGGAAAATACACTCATATATTTTAATTTTTTTTCCCCACTATGACTCAATTCACAGCACCTTAAGTTATGATAAGAGCAGCAATCTCACTGCAATTGTTTTTGTTGAGTCACTGGTAAACTACTAGGTTTTAGTTTTCAGAACAAAGCAGATTCAATTGTAGCATGGGATTCCAAGATATTAATAAGAATCCTGAAATTTAAAAGGTAATAATGGTAATAAAAAGAGAATTTGATTATTCTGTCGCTTTGAAGCAGAGGCTAAGATCTGGCCTGAATTCAGACTTTTTCATTATACCTACCACCTCTAATTTATATTGTTTCAAAAAACCATAGGATGGACTTTTACCAAGTCTGGATGTCTTGGTAGCCCACCAGTAATGCTGGGCGAGTCCAGCTTCTAGGATTTCTGACCCCATTCCAGGGGTTTTGTGCCTTTTAAGGGTGCAGGTTGATTCATGTCGTCAGCCTGCACCATGCACTCCTGACCTGGCTGGCTCCACTGTGGGGATAGGCATGGAATCAGGGAAGCTTTCCAAAATGTTGAGGTTCATGGCTCAATCATCCAGGCATTTTTAAGTATCAATTGCAGAAATTGCAAGCACTTGAAACTTCTTTACCTGTATTAAAAAAAACATTGTGAAATTGACAGCATAAATTAGAGAGCAGGAGCTGTCAATCAAGCAATGTTTTCCTTGGGGCTCAGGTGTTTCAACAGGATATTATGTATTCTTGGATTGAACAGTTCATAGGAATGATCATGAAGTGCTCGTGATTTATACTACACAGCAATAGGAAAAGCATAGAAATAAATCTATTTTCTGTACTAAAATAAATAATAATTAAAATAGCAGTTTGCCAGTCTAACTTGCATTGATGGAGGTCATTTCTCAATAATGTAAACTGAGCATTCTTTAGAAGTTCCCTATTAAATCATTTATTTTTGATTAAAGATAGTGGTATGAACCAGGTTGACCATTCATGGGAGGATACTTGGAAGAGGAAAACGTATAATCAGGAAAATGAATTGAACTCAGATTTATTCTTCACAAGTTAAAGACATTGGCAAAACAGGGAGATTAGAGGGGCAGTGTCTGATCAAGCATTTTGCTTAAAGTAGCCTTGAAGATCCTGCCCTGTTCCCACACCACAACAATTGCAGACAAATTCTGCATGCTTTTTTCATTGAGACCTCATTCAAGGATAACACTACTAATGCACTGTGGATTTTTTTCATGAAATTCCCAGCTTGTCAGAGGAAGAATGGGCTGAAATGATTAGTCTGAGGAGGAATAACTTCATCCACGATCAAGGAAATCTAACTTGAAGGCAAGTTAATAACTTCCACAAACTATACCTCTTCGAAATATACCAAGGGAGGGTGAAGATGGTGGATTATTAATTTGAGGTTTGTCACAAGAACAGATGCATAAATAGTCAACTTGGGAAAAGTGAAAAGGCCTTACAAACAGAATTCATAGTTTTCTGATTTTTCCCCATGAGATGGGCTTTGACTTGGGCTGGCAATTGATAAAAAAATTCATAGAGATAACAGAGGAAAAAGTGGGTATCAGACTTTTGTTGAGTGTGTATTTCAGGACCTCCGGTCGCTGATAGTTCTTGGTGATCCATTGGGTTTCTTGGCACTGTTGCAGAAATTAATTTGCATCATGTCATAGGTACATTTTTGACTGCTGAGTAATGAGTTTGTGTGCCAATTATTTTTAATGTATCCAAAGTTTCAATGGTCTGAATATAAATAAAATTAAAGTACAACAAATCCCATAAATCAGGGAATATGTTGTGGCAAAAAGTTTTTAGAAGTACAAACAAATCTACGTTTAAATATTTGTCTTTTCAAAAGACATATAGCAAATAAAAATCTTATATGTTGCAGAACAAAACTGGATAGATGAGGAAAAGGTTTCTCAAAGACTGATGCAGGAATCCTATGGAGCAGCAGGAGCCAGCCATTTGGGCTTTCGCGCCTAATCCACCATTTCTGTCTACCTCCCTGTACCCTTTGATTCCCTTGTCAATCAAGGATCTATCTAACTCAGCCTTATACATTTTAGTGGACCAGCCTCCACTACTCACTGGGGAAGAGAGTTCCACAGACCAAGGACCCTCAGAGATAAAAATTCTCCTCATCTCTCGCTTAAACAGAATATCCCTTATTTTTAAACTGTGACCCCAGGTTTTAGTTTCTCCCACGAGGCGAATCATCCAACCCCTCAAGTCCCCCTCACGATCTTGTGTGTTTCACTGAGACCACCTCTTTCTTCTCACTTTCACTAGAAACAGACCCAACTTGTCCTAGTTTTCCTCATAAAATAAGCACGGTGGCACAGTGGTTAAAACTGCTGCCGCACAGCGCCCGAGATCCGGGTTTGATTCTGACCTCGGGTGACTGCGTGGAGTTTGCACTTTCTCCCAGTGTCTGTGTGGGTTTCCTCCGGGTGCTGCAGTTTCCTCCCACAGTCCAAAGATTTGCAGGTTAGGTGGATTGGCTAGGCTAAATTGCCCCAAGGTGGGGTTATGGAAATAGGGTGGGAGATTGGGCCTAGATAGGTTGCTCATTCAGAGGGTCGGTGCACACTCGAGAGGCTGAAAGGCCTCCTTTGGCATTGTAGGGATTCTGTGATAACTCCTTCATATCAGAAATTAGTCGAGTGAATGTTCACTGAACTGCTTCTAATGCAATTATATTCTTTCTTAACTAAGGAGACCAGTGTACACAGCACTGCAGATATGATCTAACCAATATGTACAACTGTCATAAAGCTTCCACTTGCAATAAACAACATTCCATTTGCCTTCCGAATCTAATTGAAGTACGTTTCTGCTGTCTCAACCAAGCTTAGATCAAAGAAAATTACTCAGAATTCAGTAAAAAAGTGACAATCTGACTTTAATAAATAATTAAGAATAACTGCAAAGCCACCAGCAGCCATACACTGGAGTGAAATGATTGCATTCCGTAAATGGAGTTTGATATAACAGTGGCAAATATGGGAATTCCACTCCTGCCCAATTTCCACATTTTTAGGTCCAATACTCACTCCTAATCTTGAAACAAGTTTGTCAGAGAGTATCAAGGAAAATGGATATTCCTAGACTTTATATGACATTTAACCACTATATTATCAATTTAAGGAATAGAATGGCTTTACATAGTAGGAAGGCTCCATCTCTCAGACTAGAGCAAACACAAGCCTCCAGGCAACACTGGATGGGTAAATGACCTAGACATATACTAATCACGGGAAGTGGCATTGATATGAAATATATTAATCAGTAGAATAACCTTCCACCAAATGCAATAATCAAAGGACTGGGAAATCAAAATGTAGGAATGGATGGAATAAATGAGACAAGCTAAAATAGAAAATTGCCACAAAAAGGAAGGAAATCCAAGATAAAAACAAGTAAACCATATTTTGGCGTGTGAGGAAACAATTCCAAAGTTCCTGGATGCTGTTAAAAATAATGGTTCTGCCTCCAACAGCACCTCTTGGAACCTAGTTTCGTCCAGAAAGCAGGAGTGTGTAGCTCTCGCTTATGGAGTCACATCAACAAACAAAGGGAAATTGGCCATACGTCAACAGAAGGACAGAATAAGGAAACACTTAGGCAAGAGGCCACACCTACCCTAGGACTGCAACTGCCTCAGGGTACCTGCTGTCAGGTCCTGTCTAAAATCACTTTCAGTGTCACATAAAACACTATGATATCATAGTGAGTTACTAATTTTAATAGGTAAGAGCAGATAAAGCAAAAATATAACCAGACCTGCAGTTACCAGAACGGAGAGGATCAAATTAAGACTTACTAAATGTTTGTAGATATATGTATCCCGACTGCAAGTGAACCAGTGGCATCTAGTGTCAGAAAGTAGATTCTGCATTTTAAATGCAACTGTTAATGAAAACCAAGACAACTGTTTAAGTGTAATACTAGCGGAAATAAACGTTTTCTTTGGCAACTAAGATTGTACTGAACACTGCTCCATTGAATTAGATTGCCCTAACCTTAATTTTTCATAATATTTCTGATATTTCTACAAACCAAATATAAAAAGGCAGATAAAACCTAACCCTCAAGTACCACAAGTCTGCTACAAATTATTTTCCTAAAAAAGGCAGTTTCCATTTACGCAGCATCATACTTGAAGTCAATAGAATATCAATTATATTCCTTAAATTGTAAAAACAGCATGTTTACATTGAAACTGATAAAGTATTTTTTTCTTCAAACTCTAAGAGGTTTGCATGAATATTAGAATTTGAACACAAAAAAAAACATCAATTCTAAATTATTTAGAAAAACGAAGTTTTGAATGATCTATGGTTTATTAACTGATGAAGTTGGCAATGTTAATCTCAAACAACTACTTATAATAGTAAATTGTTAAGGTTTGAAAATAAGCTATGCTCATTTTCAAAGTGCTCCTGCCAATATAAACTGCCACCACCCCCACCGAGCAAGATTACCTATCCTATTTCATATGCAAGGTTTAATTTTGAAGACTCTGATGTCCGAGCATTTTATTTTAACAAGCAAATGAGAAAATGTACAGAAGAAATACTTCAGAAACGGGAACAAAAAGACAAGCAAAATACTGCTGTGTGAATTTAGCCACACACTGATGAAGCCAAGCCACACTGGCAGATCCTTATTAGTTATTGGAAAAATTGTTGGAGTTAATATTGACACAGCAATGTGTAAATCAATATATCTAGAAGGGGCAATACATTTTAATTTAAGAAATGTTCAAACTGTAGCAGCAAATCCATGCACTTAGCACATATGCACCATCAAAAGGTTTGCTCGCAGAGACATTAATTCTGCATAGATCAGAGGATGGTAGCCAGGGCCTATTCAGAAATGTGTGGCATGCAGCATTTGCTCAGATTCTCATTTTACAAAGAAAGCATCATAAATCACAAGTGAAGCTTATAATAATCTATTTTCAGTTATTTTATGAAGCATTTTTACCCTTGATGCAAAGCGCTTGCATTTCAGTACCATGAGGGGCAACAGTTTATTTTTCTATTGCTGAAAATCTGTAGCTAAGAGTGTTTATACAAATATATGCTCATGAACATATCTGATTCACTCACTTAAATCAAAAGGAAATGCAAAAGAATACAATACCAAGGAAAAAGTGCATTTTAATATTGTAATTCTTTTTTTTTGCTTTTTAATTTTCTAACTAACTCAATATTATCATATTTTGTTTATAAACTCTTGTTTTCGCCTGCTAGATTCTCTTCGAGCTGGTGGTGATGTCCACTTTGAGGATTCGGAATCAGTTTAGGCAGCATTTTAAACGGGTTTCCATGTCACTGATGACTCTGATTTGCAGGAACCATAGGTTTGTGCCATCTGGCTTAGATTTATCGTTTAGGGCATGGGAGAGGGAGGGGCTGGAGAGTTTTAGGGACATGTTTCTGGAGTGTAGATTCGTCGGCCTCGACGAGTTGCGAGAGAAGTTCAAGCTCCCAAAAGGGAGTGCATTCAAATAATTTCAGGTGTGCTATTTTTTATGCAAGGAGCTTCCTTCATTTCTCCTGGTACCGCCACCTTCGCTTATAGACATAGCCCTGACCTTGGCTGAGTTAGGGGAGAGTAAGATTTTGGATGTCTATGGGCAGATGTTGGTGACACAGCAGGCATCATTGGAGGAAGTAAAGAGGAAGTGGGAGGGTGAGTTGGGTTTGGTCTTTGAGGGGGGAAGTGTGGAGTGAGGCACTTCACAGGGTCAGCTTCACCTCCTCATGTGTGAGGTTAAATTGGATCCAGTTCAAGATGGTGCACAGGGCATATATGAGTGGGTTATTCTCGGGCGTGGAGGATAGGCGTGAGTGGTGCACTGGGTGCTGGTGAATCAAATGCACATGATTTGGTCTTGCCCCAAGCTTGTTAATTTCTGGGTGTCCTTTTTTGATACAATATCAGGAATTTGGCGGCGTGCCCGATGGTGACTATTTTTGGAGTGTCGGAGTCGTCGGTGCTGCAGACGGGGAGAAGGGCAGATGTCCTAGCCTTCACCTCGCTAATAGCCTGGAGGTGAGTTCTGCTTGGGTGGAGGTCCCCGATGGAACCCAAGGCCTTGACTTGGTTGGGGGACCTGATGGAATTTTTGCACTTTGAGAAGATCAAGTATACCATGAGGGGCGTAGTGGAAGGGTTCTACCCGAGGTGGCAATCCTTCATCTCCTTTTTTAGGGAGTTGCTTACCATCAGCTATTTGGGGGGGGGGGGGGATTTTTATTTTTTGTTAAGGTTCTATTTTCTGTATGGGGAGGATGAAGGGAGAGGGGGACTGGGGATTGGGTAAGTGTACTTTTGGTATAATACAGAGTTGGGATTTGTTTTTTTTTGTTGTGATGAAAATCTTGTTTGGATAAAAATATTTTTCAAAATATATTTTGTTCATAAAGGATTAAACTCAAAACATATTTTGAAACCACTCCCATAATTAAATCAATATCTCAATAACATTGAGACCCAATTTCAGTATTATTACACCAAAACAATTTTAAGCCAAACATTAAGGAAAGAGTGAAGTATAAATAATCAAAATTATATTGCTCAACACTGTTACATAATGCTAAATAAATATATTAAATTGAGTACCTTATGAACGTGTCGATTGCTTCCGGGCAGCTAAAAATATTCTGAACTGATTTTGGAATGTAATTGTGCATTTTTATGAAACACTAGGAAAATGGCATGAATTACATTCAGAAAGTTGAAGTTCCATACACATTAAAGATAACTACAAAAGCAACAGTGCTACAAAAAAAAAAGAGGGCAGCATTGAGGGGAATGACTAAAACATTCCCCTCGGCAAGGAATTCACTTTATCGAGGTTGAACTGCTCATGAGCTTTCATGGAACTTGCACCGAACTCAGGAGAGGGTGTTCAGGGAAGTTTGTCGTAATGAGAGGTTTGTAATAATGAGATTCCACTGGATTCACAGCACCTGTCAAAGCTAAAGCCTTTGGTATTGATTTCATTAAAGGAAACTCCTTGGATCTTTGTAAGATGATTATCAAGATAGATTGGGAGACAATTTTAACTCCTTGGTTGTCAAAGGTTACTTTGATTAAACAGTAGCTGTGTGAATAAAGTTCCTTCCCTGGTTTAGGGACAAGGTTAATAGTTCTGAAGTAAACTATGCCCACAAAAGTGTTTGACACGTGTTTCCTTCATTTGCTAATTTTCAGAAATGCAATGCTAACATACATGAACATCATCATTTCCAACAACACAACTACCTTCCTCAAGAAGCACACACGAAAGTGCTGTTTTAGAAAAGGGAATTAAAATACTTATGTACACTTTTCCAGAAATAACTTAATCATGCTAATTGAAGCTGTTAAAATTAGGAGAAACTACATACTATGGCATCTCTGTTGTATAAATAGATGCTGGATCAGTGACTGAACTGTGATGTCCATGTGCTTTCATTCAGCAATAAATCACTTTTGAAAATCAAAGTGTTTAAGTGAAGAGAAAAATGATCCGAAAGATCTGGCCTCAGCGTGCAAACAGGAAGTTTATCTGTTGGGAGGTAATTTTAGCTGCATCGTAATAAAATGAAACAATGTCTGCTGACCCTCAGATGCCATTCCCATGTGGTTACTTGAATTCTTGCCATGCTACATAGAGAGCCAGCTCTGAAAGCTGATATGTCATGGCACAGTGACAGTTGAGTCTCATGAAAAAAAAAGTTTCCACTACCTCAATCCTCACAAAGCAGCTGTCAAATTAATTCCTTCACATTACAGTTCTGCTAAAGATTGTGGATGCTGCATTCTTTAATGTACAGAGAGACTGTACATTTTATTTACTCAATGGACTCAAACTTCTTTGTGAGTATAATCCTAACCTAAGTGCTTAGTTACAATGCATCAATCCCATTGTGCCCTCCAGAAATCATGATCCAGGCAATAGCATTTCTTGCTCATCCTTTTCAGTATTTTATTGAAATCACAGGATGCAATATTCTATTAAGTTATTACAGTCACAGTTTGAATAATAATTCCATTGAAACATACATTTTCCGAATTCTATATTTATACGAAATGAAGTGAAATATAAAAAAGACAAAATTATAGATCCTACAGAACAGGACGTCATTCAGTCCATCTTTCATGTGCCAGCTTAATCTCATTCCTATGCACTTTCCCTGCAGCCATGCAACTTCTCCCCTTCAATTATTGATCCAATTTTCTTTTGAAAGTTACCACTGAATTTTCCTCCACTTACCCTTTCAGTGCTTTCCAGATCGTAATAACTTGCTGTGTTAAAGAAATTATCATCTCACCTCTAGTTATTTAGCATAAGTGTAATTGCACTGAATTGGAGTCGTGTAGTTACTGACCCTTCCTTGCACCAATGGAAAAAGGATTTCTCCTTATTTACTCTCTACAGCTCTTTATGGTTTTCAATGACTCCATTACATTTTTCTGAACTTTCTCTGTTCTCAGAATAATCCTCGCTTCTCCCACAGTGCAAAGACGTGCAGGTTAGGTGGATTCGCCATGATAAATTGCCCTCAGTGACCAAGAAGGTGAGGAGGGGTTAGGGTGGAAGTGAGGGCTTAAGTGGGTCGGTGCAGACTCAATGGGCTGAATGGCCTCCTTCTGCATTGTATGTTCTATGTTCTCTCCAGGTAACAGCATAACGAAACATCCACAAAATTGTATGCGGACAGTTCCTTGCATCACAATGGCTTAAATTTTAAGCTCAGAGCAATATTCCTCCTGCCCCAATTGTATGCAGCCAATGGGTTAGATTTTGTGGTCAATAGTGAATGGGTGATGCTGGCTATTACATTCACACATTCCTACAACTTTCTGTGGGCTTTTGCACTGGAACTTGTCGCTGATCGAGCCAGTTAGCTGCTCTCAAGAAGGGATCTGGGACCTGTGTGAGGAATCCTTACCGTGACACTCAGCGTCTAAAACAGGAGATATCAGAATATTTAATTCATGTCTTATATACTACAGAAAACAAAACGAAAAGAGAACAAAAGCTGAGATTAAGACAGAGGGAAGTCGCCAATATTAATTAAAATCTGAAAGAATAAGACGCCACTTCTTTTTTTACAAATTTAGAGTACCCAATTAATTTTTTCCAATTATGGGGCAATTTAGCATGTTCAATTCACCTACCTTGCACATCTTTGGGTTATGGTGGCGAAACCCAAACAAATACGGGGAGAATGTGTAAATTCCACACGGGCAGTGACCCAGAGCCGGGATCGATCCTGGGACCTCGGCGCCGTGAGACTGCAGTGCCAGTGCGGCACCGTGCTGCCCTAAGACTCCACTTTTAAAGGAAAATCTCAATGCCAGAGAGGTTGTTTGGCAGTATTTAAGTCTTATCATGCCATTAAAAATTCACTTATGCTTGAATGGGACAGTTTCTGGCGTGCCAAGTAAATAGTTAACACATAAAATACGACAAATCCACACCCTCACATGATTTGAATGCACTGTCTCTTTTTCAGGTACCAGAGCTGCAAAGATTCTGGAGGAGCAGGGGCAATGAGACAGCAACTTCTGAATTTCCACCTTGAACTATACATGTGCAGACGTTGAATGTGGGCCACTATGCTGAATATATAAACAAAACTGTGTTGTGGGCAAAAGTCCATTTCCAACCACGTTATCATACAGCAAACACCTCTTATTTGAGAATAGTAACAAGCTATGAGAGACAGCAACTGAGTAACAAAATATTGTCCTGTACAATAGGGCTGAAATTGAACACAGTTCCCGAAGGTGAAAAGGACAATTGTGATTTTAATGTTTTGAATTTAAAAAAAAAATTAGACAAAGTACCTGCATTCCACAGTATACAAAATATTTCCACTTGAGGACAGAGCTGCATCTTTTTCATTACTAGTCATAAAATTAGCCAGTCAGAAAATTTATTAGCCAGATTTGAAGTTCATCAGTCAACCCATTAAATACAATGATGCTGTGACATAGTACTTTTTCACCAGGTTATTAGCCAAATGAAAATATATTTCACCACATAAAGCCTGCATTAGTGACTAGGAAATTGGCAGGGGGCCAGAACTATCCCTGCTAATTTTTTTCCACCCTATGAGATAGCTTTTGGAGTATATTCAACACCTGCAATTCAAAACAAAAATAGATGATTTCAAAATTAAAAGAACTTGCATTTATATAGCATCTTTTATAATCTCAGAAAGCCCAAATTACTTTATTTTTGAAGTTCTTTTGAAGTGTAGTCATTATTGTGATGTATGAACATTCATGTTTGGGGAGACATTGGCGTAGTGGTAATGTTACTGAACTAGTAATCCAGAGGCCCAGGCTAAAGTGCTGGGGACATGGGTTCAAATTCCACCATACCAGCTGCTGGAATTTAAATTCAATCAATAATTCTGGAATTATAAACCTAGGCCGGGATTTTCCCCTACCTGGCGGGAGTCCCGGCGTGTTGGAGTGGCGTGAGCCACTCCGGCGTCGGGCCACCCCAAAGGTGCGGAAGTCTCTGCACCTTTAAGCGCCAAGCCCTCACATTGAGGCCCACGCTGGAGTGGTTCCCGCTCCGCCCGACTGGCGTGAACGGCCTTTGGTGCCACGCCAGCCGGAGCCGAAAGGACTTTGCCGGTCGGCGTAAGTTCACGCATGCACCGGAGCGTCAGCGGCTGCTGACGTCATACCGGCCCATGCGCAGAGGAGGGGGTCTCTTCTGCCTACGCCATGGTGAAGACCATGGCGAAGGCGGAAGAAAAAGAGTACCCCCACGGCACAGGCCCGCCCACCAATCGGTGGGCCCCGATCGCGGGCCAGGCCACCGTGGGTGCACCCTCCGGGGTCAGATCGCCCTGCACCCCCCCGGGACCCCGGCGCCTGCCCATCGCCGCCAATCTCGACGGTAAGGTAGGTGGTTTAATCCACTCCGGTGGGAGAGGCTCATCAGCGGCGGGACTTCGGCCCATTGCGGGCCCACCGACCGCCGCGATTCCCGCCCCCGCCGAATCTTGGGTGGCGGAGAATTCGGGACACGACGGGGGCGAGAATGACGCCGGCCCCGGGCGATTCTCTGATATGGCTCCATGAGAAGATGGTGCGTGACTAGGAGAACTTGCAAATTCTGGTGTTGACTTTGCAGTTCTAGGTGGCAGAGGTGACCGGGTTTGGGCAGTGCTATTGAAGGAGCCTTGATGAGTTGCTGCAATGCATCTTGTAACGGTACACACAACTACCACTATTATCGTGGTGCGTATTTAAGGCACCACTGATAGAGGGGTCCGCAGGAAGTGGCAAAGATGGATCATCAGCTTGGCATTTGTGGCTAAAGATGGTTACAAATTCTTCAGCTTGATGTTTGCACTGACGACGTGGGCTCACCCATTGTTGTAGATGGGGATATTTTCAGAGCATCCTTCTCCAGTTAGTTGTTTATTGTCCCCTATCATTCATGATTAGATACGGGAGGAATGAAGAGTGCTGATCTGATCCTTTTGTTGTGGGATCACTTTCCTTTGTCCATAGCATGCTGCTTCAATGTTTAGCATGCATGCAAGTCCTGCATTGTACCTTCACTTGGTTGCCATCTCATTTTTAGGTACGCTCTTCATCACTCCTGATTAAACCAGCGTTGCTTAGTAGTAATGGCAGAGTGAGGGATATACTAGGTCACGAGGATATAGTGTTGAATACAATTCTGCTACTGCTGATGGTTCATTCAGTGCCTCATAGATATCCAGCTGCTAGATTTGTTCTGAATCCATCCCATTTAGCAATGGCAGTGCCATACAATACAATAGAAGATGCCCTCAGAGTGAGTATTGGTTATGCCTTCACAAGGGCTGTGGTCACAGCTACCAATACTGCCATGGGCAGATGCACCTATGACATGTAGATTGCTAAGGGAGAGACATCAGAACATGATGCAATGCATCTAAGGATACAGAGGGAGGTGAGAGGTGGCGATCAGCAGGGGGTTTCTTTGCCTATGTTTGATCTGATGCCATGAGACTTCACAAAATCTGGAGTCAATGGGGGTTCCCAGGGACATTCCATACGAACTGTAACCACTGTGTGGCCACCTCTGGTGGGTTTGCTATGCTAATCTGATAAGATATACCCATGTGTGGTGATGAAAGCATCTGAGACGTTGGCTGTAAGGTATGATTCAAGAGCCTGACTAAGTCAGGTTGTCGCTCGGCCAGTCTACGTGACATTTCTCTCAATTGTGGTACAAGTTTCCAGATGTTAGTGAGGAGGAGTTTGTAGGGTTTACCGTTGATATTTGTGGTGTACGGATCGATTTGAGGTGGTCCATCTGGCCTTATTCAATGGTTTGGTTAGTTTGATACAATGTAGTGGCTTGTTAGCCCATTTCAGAGGACAGTTAAGAGTCAACCACATTGCTGTATGTTTGGAATCACATGTAGGCCAAGCCAGGTAAAGATGTCAGATTTCACATTAGTGAACCAGGTGGATTTTTACAACAATCTAATAGTTTCATGATCATAATTACTGACTCTAACTTTTTAATTCCAAAATTATTAATTAATTAATTGAATTTAAATTCTTCCAACTGCCGTGGGATGTAAATTTATGCCTTCGGTGCTTTAGGCGGTCCTCTAGATTGCCAATCCAGAAACATTATACTGTGCCATTGTTCCTTTTGAAGAAAATAGTTTATCAGAGTTTAGATTTGAATTTTGCAACATTTAAAGTGGATCCATATTTTAAAAAATTATTATTTATTCCCCCCTTGAAAAATGGTTATTAACCTTCAAACTTGGACTTTTCATTATTGCAATCAATTTAGCTAATAGATTTTCCCATCAGCTGTAACCTGCTCCAAGTCACAGCTTCCAGCGGGCTGCAGCCAGTACAAATGATTGTTGTAGCTTTAAGATAAATATTAGTCACTAGTCTTATATGTGGAAAACGAATATTATTTTTGTCATAATTCAAAATCATATTATTGTTAAAGACATTCTAAAAAGCATCACAGGGGTTAATCTCAGGCAGCCCATCCAATCTGTCTTTAATAAGCAGTGGACACAGGAATCTTTATTACTTAGATTTAACAGTATACGGCTTATGATGTATAAATAGCTGCCACATGGTCAATGGATCTGTTCACAGCCAAAGCCTGCAAATGGAGAAGTTGTAGCTGCTGGATTAAGTCATATCATATCAAAGAAAGGCAAGAACTGACAGCTGAAGAGGGAACTTCACAGCATGAGTATTGGGGCTTTTTTAATGCTCAGCCAGTAGGCTCCGTAGCCATGAGATATGAAGCCAGTGAATAGCTGGCTTTGGTTCCTGCATGTACTGCAGTATGCTAACACCAAACACTAGTCTGCGATAGCACATGTTAAAACCACAACTAATGATTGGCTTTGCTGGGTTCCAAGATGGAGATGCGCCAGTACAAAAGAGATGTAGTTACAACAAAGGCTGTACGCCCCAGGCTTCTGAGACCAACATTCTACTGTCAATAAATAAAGTAGTGACCTCAACTGCTTGCCAAGCTGTGCTTAAAACCCAATGCCCTACTTTTTCTTTCACTGATTGTTCAGATATTATGAAGTGGTCAACTGCATGTACTTTTCAAAAAGTACAAAAGATGATCGATTAATTTCTGCCAATATAAAAATAAAGAATTTGAAAACTGGCTTTTAAATATCCTGATACAGTATATGAAAAAGGACAAAAGCAAATTAAGACCTGCTCGCATTTTCTTTTTCACCTTCATTAACTGTCTTCTCCCTTTCGTGCCAAATACCATTCTGAACAGACGGGAGGCAGACTCCTCCCAACACAACTGCACACACAACTGTGTTGTTTTAGCCAACAGCCTGTAGAACAGACCAACCTGCACGGCATACCATACCAATATAAAATTATCCTGTGGAAGAAAACTGCAAGTAAGATTTCCACATTTGAACCACTTCAGAGTTGGAACATCAATATATGATATGTCCAAACCTTTCTGTTGTAAATTCAAGTTGAACATGATACTATGATTTAAGATTACTAACTTTTTCAGTACGTCTTTAGAGCAGAACTCACCAAATTTTATACAACCAAATGTCTACCATATTTACAACGGTAATCGTGGACACATATTACTGTTTATTTTGAATTTCCCAATTAACTAAATTCTACAATTCAATAGCAACTCCCTGCAATATATGAAAGGTGCATACACCATAGAACCTTGAGTAATGATCTCCCTTAAGAAAAATATGCCACCCGCAAAATTACCTTTTTAATCTAAACAATCATGGATTTAAATTCAGGTGGAATATAATCTATATGCCAACATAACTGTATATTACATTTGCATGTTTGAATTTAAATTTCTTACAGACAAATGTAAAATCGTTATGTTGCCTCAATCATTTTTCTGTTTTTGTTTCTGTCTGATTTCATCCTTTCTCCACTCCATACATCTGCTTGTGTGTTTATGGCTAACTTGCGTCTATTTCCAATTCTTAACCTGCCAGAACTATTCTATATGGTGCAAGTACTCCTAAAAGCTGTACTGTTCTATGTTCTATGTTCTATGTAAATCTCTTGATCTTGATGCCAAAAATCAGTGCTGCTTTCATAAGCATTCAGGGAAAGGCAGGGATTGATAAGAGGAAAGAAACTTGTCCCAGAATCTACAGCGAATGAGATCTGTTACTGCAATATCTATCAGAGAGGTGTTTTGTTTGAAATAAGGGTATTATGATGTTCAGACTCCTTTTCACCTCTCAATACTAAAGGGAGTAATGCTGAATCTTAGCGTCACATTAAGTAGCCAATTAAATTAAGTAAACGGGGGGCTTCTGAAGAAATAGGGCACGAGGGTACAGAAGACAGTTGGGTGGGTCCAATTATCAACATTTCCCGGGCTCCCTAAAATGGCCAAGGGGTGAACACAAGATGAATTGAGAGACAGGAAAATGGAAACCTTCATGGCATTTATAAGCTTTCCCACATTTTATGATCAATTAAACTGGTGTGCGCAGTGCCAAATCTTTTTTGATCTTCAGCAAATGTGAGCCTCCCCTTCCACACCCAAATCCGGAGATCAGTGACTCTCCAGATGTTGGGCTCCAAGTCTCATTTCAGTGATGCTGGTGAAGTGCAAGGAGCCCAATGGTGCAGAGCTCAGGTTACGTTAGCTTCATAGCAGCCTTCAATCAAGCTTGTCGGGCATCAAAGCCTGCGTCTGGGATCGAGATTAGGCCGGGCATCAGCAGGTAAGGCAGGAATCCAGAAATCAGGTATCAGTAGATGATACCAAGTGGAGGGTTGCAAGATCAGAGATCTGGAAAGGAGGCTTGGCAATGAAGAATGAGGTGGAGCTTTAGCGGTCAGGAGAAGATTAAATTCAGAGTCAGAAGAGTAGAAGTCTTTACATTTAAGCCAGTTACATTTCCTTGTGGCGGGCGGTCAAGAGGATAACGTTTCTAGAGTCTAATTCAAAATGGAACCTCTTGCCTCCCGTCAAACAAATCTTGGAGAAGCAACCTCATATAGGTGTTAGGTCCCTTATTTACAAAGCTGCTTCAGACATGAGTGGAGGACAACTCCTGTTTATTCTCACACAATATGGCAGGTAGCAAATTTCTAGCCAGAGATGTTTTCATGTAACCCAGCACATGGTTTCATACTGGGGCCATAGTAGGGCCAATTTCTGGGCAACTAGCCTTTCCCTGTTCCCTAAATTAACATCTAAAGCACATTGCAATTATATAGATTGATATGTTTTCACTTCTGAAGTATGCGAGGGGAAAGCCAGTGAAGAACGTGGGCCTTTTTTCAATTGGAGGCACTATTATCTGAGCAACTCAATCCTACCTTTCAAACCTTGATTTATACCATAGGAATCCAGTGTTACGAAAGTTGATTCAAGTCTGAGAAAACCAAAAAGAAGTACTGTTTTCCAATGCTGCTGTGGAGATCCTGCTCCAGCCTTTCACCCCCAAACCCCAGAGGCAAGAAGTCCTACAAGCAACACTTTTGTGGTCAGTCAGAAGAGATCATACAGGTTCACACTTAGTTCGAAAGACATTGGTGCAACGCTGCAAAAAGTTCAATGACCTTATCAGCCTAGTCTAGTTACGAATACCACTCTTTTACTCTGCTTACACCTCTCATCTAGGCTGCTTACTTATACAATTCCCTTACCCTACTTGCCTTCAATCTCTTACAGTCACTGCATCAATTTGTGCTTTTCCTCATACTCACACTTACCACTATTGCAATCCACACCTCCCCACAACTTACATCGGACACACTTCAGATCAGTAACTCATGGCAGGTATAAGCACCGTAACTCAAGGCATGAGGTTATCAGCTGAGGGAATGAGCTCGCCTGCGCACTAGCTTCCCAGTTGAAGAAGGTTAGCCATCACTAGAAGACAGCCAAAGGCACTAAAGGAGATGTTGTGCAGTAGTGCTCCACACCATATCCTGATTTTCCCTTCTTTCTTCTATTTGTATGCGAAACCGCAGATACTTCCACCAGCTACACCTTTCTTTGCTTTTCCATCACATCACAGGTTAACGCTTGTCCTCATCTTTCATTTCAGATGTAAAAAAGGTGGAAGCCTCTTTGCCATTCAAGACAAGGAGCCTATGCACTGTCCCGCAATGTCACACTCACAAGTACCTGTGCAGTGTACACAAATTGGGGAGACATTAGAACGGTTCGTCATGTCATGAATCAATGGGTACACTTATGCTAAACCTAAGACACCACACGTGCCTATTTGTAATTGGGGGAAGATTGCAAACTAGTTCCACTGCAGAGTATGTAATAATAATAGTAATAATAATAGCTTATTGTCACAAGTAGGCTTCAATGAAGTTACTGTGAAAAGCCCCAAGTCTCCACATTCCGGCGCCTGTTTGGGGAGGCCGGCACGAGAATTGGATATTGATTTATAGGGCTCAGGCTATTGAAGAATACTGGTGGGCATACACTGCAAAATGTTAAGTGCACTGAACAGCCTGCCAGTATATGCATAATGTCCAGAACATACTGAAGTTCAGTTCACACTGAGGCAGTTCTGTTCAAAATGGAGTGAACAATCAACCCCATAAACATTTTTTAAAAAAATGTTTTTTTAAATTTAGAGTACCCAATTCATTTTCCCAATTACGGGGCAATTTAGCATGTTCAAGCCACCTGGCTTGCACATTTTTTGGGTTGTGGGGGCGAAACCCACGCAAACACGGGGAGAATGTGCAAACTCCACACGGACAGTGACCCAGAGCCGGGATCGAACCTGGGACCTCGGAGCCGTGAGGCTGCAGTGCTAACCCACTGCGCCACCGTGCTTCCCTAACCCCATAAACATGATAATGATGCCCATGTTTAAGCGGCATCTTGACAAATACATGAATAGGATGGGAATAGAGGGATATGGACCCCGGAAGTGCAGAAGATTTTAGGTTAGACTGGCAGCATTGCTGGCACAGGCTTGGAGGGCCAAAGGACCTGTTCCTGTGCTGTACTTTTCTTTGTTCTTTATATTGGGCTTGAGCCTTTGCTGATTTCTCTGACAGTTACCATGGAATATTAGGCAACTCACTCTTTGTTTGGCGGCCAGGATTTAATTACTACTCACTGGGGCAGATAACCCCAGTCCAAGCCAAGCACTCAGAAGCCAGGTGTCTAGCTGCTCAAGGTCATTCACCAAGATCATTTGTGGTGTCCTTAATGGATGCTCAGTGGTCTTCTACCTTCCAAGGTGTAGCCATTGTGAACTCCTCTGCACAATCAGTAGGATGCGTAAACACGGACACATGTGGGCACAAAGGGCCTGCAGAAGGATGATTAATAATTATTTCTGTTAATAGATGATAGAAATGGAATTTAATAATTTGATTTTTAAAATGGTTTTTGACGTTTGCACTGAAATGAGGGCAAAATTCATAACACTGGACTAAAGAAAGGAACCAAATGATAATTATAAAGATTGTGAAACTATTAATGCATTGGTACTGGGAGTGATAGTTCAGGTGAAGTGAAATTCAATGGGCGCTGTTACAGCTTATCCAACTAGTGGTATTGTTGGTCAATTTAACTCTATTCATCATTTATTCATGATTCTGCTCCTTACATTGAACTTCTTGCTGCCCTGAAGCTGGTAACTACTGGTCCCTTGTGATAATAACCTTATGGATAATGAAGCAGATCATCACAGGTTTGGACATAAACTCAGGTCTGGACTGTAGTGAGTCCAGCGAAAGTTTATTATGTGGTTCACAGGCACCGAAGCTTCCATTATCGTGAAAAGGTCCACAACAAGCATAAGACCCTTCTTGAAATATTTTAATTTGTGATTCTATTCTGGTGTATGACATCCATGTCTCTCATGCACGAGGTTGGGGGGAGGGGGTTGGGGGTAGGTGCTGAAACACAAGTTTGGGCTGATGGACCCAGAACTAATATGCAGGTTGCCATGTGTGGTGGTGGGCTGGGCACACAATCTGCCTGTGATCCATCAGAGTTTAAAAAATGAATAATAATACCAAAAACATTCCTCCAGCCCTCACCCCCACCCAGGTTCTCCCACAATCCTAATGCCTCACCCAGGCACCACCCACCCTCCACGACTCCCATATCCCCTAGGCCAACTTAGTGCCCTTTTACCCACTCACAATGGACCAATACCGGCTATGTCAACTTAATGGTAACTCATGCCAACCTATGCTGCCCACCTATCAACCTTTACCCTTATCCTCTCCATGCCAACTCACAAGTATCCTTGATAGTTCCTTGACAGGCTTGGCACTTCTGGGCCGAGCTTAATACTAAGCTTTGACAAGTTGGGCACACCCTAGTCAGCTTTGACACTTCTCGGACTTGTTTTGACAGGTTTGATAAATGGACTATTCTTTAACAGTTACAATGATTTAATGCATAAAAAATGTGCAGTCATGTGCATATTTAAACAATCCCGAAGGGTGTCTTACCTCTCTCAAAGATGCCCCAGGCGCTTGCCAAAAGTGTACCTTACTTGCCAAAGGGTTATCCAAACACATCAACCAAGTTCAGACCTCCTCTTACCTGTTCTATTCTGCACATTTTCGATTCTAGACTCCTGTTCTTCCAAAATCCCAATTCAGTGAGGAGCAGGTGATTTAAATGGGCAGCTGGTTCCAGGAATTGCATAAATACAAATCACAGCCTGATTCCGGGGTCCCACTGCAGAGAAGATGGAAAATGCCACGTGTGGGGATCGGATGTTTCGAATTTCTGGCCATTTTCACTATTTTCTCCATGACTGAGAACCTACCCACAGCTCTGCTATCTCCCCCATGGGTAGGGCAAGGAGGCAGGTCCCGAATCCAGCCCAGCCACAACAGGGATCGCCAATATGACCCACACTGGCTATCCAATGAACTGTGCCAACCAGCCCCCTACGAATTCCAAGTTGCTGCAGCAACACACACTTCTACATGTTGTAGTCTGGACCAATGGGTGATGGTACAGGCTCCAATTTATTTCTATCACATGGCTAACCAAGAACCTCTCCTGCCAAAGGCACATGTTGGAAGGATTTACAAGTTGATACTCAACTTTATTGGCTGAGTTATGAACACACCTTCCTTGGCCATCAAATCCTGGCATGGGTCCTGAATCTAGAGCTTCTGGCTCAGAGGCAGAAACACTAAACTGTGCCACAAGATTACTATTACAGGTGCAAGTGCTAGATAAAATGCTGTTCACTAGGCGCTTTTTTTTCCACTTGTAAACTTTATATAGATTTCAAAATGTTCCAAGTATTGCAACGTAAGAAACTATGGTACAAACTTTGACCTAAGCTTTTCATCTCTTTCCTGTTATAGGGGAAGCTCTGCAGAATTATATGTGGGTGGAGGCAAGGTAAAGATATACAAATGAGGAAAACACACCCTCCAGTCTCCTCCCAACATTTTCATTCTTGAAATACGGGACACAAAGTGTTCAGAGATTGTCAGGATAGACGATAAGGCAAAAACTGAAATAGGGCCAGTGCAAAAATGTTTCAGAGTTATTTAATGTAAAAGCTCTCTTATTAAAAATTGAATTTTCCAAATAAAAGTAAAATCTTTTACTCTGGCAGCTTATTGGACGTTACTTCCTCCTCTTGCAGCAGGCTTTCCCAGATGGAAAGCTCTGGATATTAAATCTAGATCTTTGATTTGAGTAGATTTTCGATTGAGTAGATGTTCTAAAAGAAAGCATGTTAAACAATTAAAATTATTTGTAAGAGCATGATGTGCAACAGAGTTTTTCAAAGTGCTGGTCATGACCCATGAGTAGGTCGCAGGTGGGTATCAGAAGGGTCATGGAGCGAAGGGTTTCCCAATCATTCAGAAACCTGCAAGGAAAATCCTGCCTAAATTATCAATTCAATCCTTTAGAGGGAGCAATTATTTGATGGATTTCCTGTTTCACGGTTCCCACCAACAAACCCCCCCCCCCCCCCCCCCCCACCCCTTGAGAACCGTTTGGCGAATTCCTCACCCTCTCCTAGCCAAACGTGCAGATCAAGAGTTCACCCCGATGTGGCTCATCTGCACTTCCATCTCCCTGGACATGGACCCCATGTGCTCTGCCCTGATGCAGAAAAGTTGTCCAGTGGACAACATCAAGGGGCCATACTGACCATTCTGCAGCAGAAAGATCCTGTCATGAAACAGAAAGAGACCATCAGAGAACTCACCGCCAACCTCAGAAGATCCAAGAGTCAGAATATGTCAGAGCCCTCGGTGAGTGTGCAGAAACCTGGTTAGGGATTCCTTGTGTGTGTATGCGCGCATGTTTACTTGCTGTGTTCACAGTGATGACAATACAACTGAGGCAATGTCTCCATGCAGACAAAATAAGTTGAAATTATTCTGCCGCTCTTCCTGCAGTATGGTTGCTGCAGTGTGTGTCAGCGACACCATGGAGACACATTCAGTGGGGAGGGGGGGGGGGGGGGGGGGGGGGGGGCTCAAACTCTGCCTTGGCCCAGGATAGACTGGGTTAGCAAACGTGGCGTAGGTCCAAAAAGTCAGGAAAAAAAAGTCTGAAAAACACAGATCTATAGAATAGACTTAGATAGCAGTCCAATGCAATTTGGTCAAAAGTTGTAAAACAAGTTTATGCATGATACATACATGCTGCTGAATTTTTCCATTTTAAGTAAATAATTTGTAATTAAATTTTACAAATGAACAAACACACAAATAAAAATACAAATAAAACAGTGCACAAAGATTTACAGCATGCACGTAGCGATAAAATTAAACATCTGCTGAAGAACAATACCCCATGTGAACCTAGAAAAAATATACATTTTATATATATTATATATATGTTTTAATAATTTTTTAATTTCTCATTGTATTCTTAATACTCTAATGTTTCTGAGCTGAAGGGCATGACATCTTCTCTGTAAAGATATTTAAGAATTCGTGTACAGAATCCGCATGAAGTATGCACTTAAAATACCTTAAAACTAGTCATTAGGGAGTAAGTGTCCATTTTTCAAT
Organism: Scyliorhinus canicula; assembly: GCF_902713615.1. Classification (NCBI taxonomy): domain Eukaryota; kingdom Metazoa; phylum Chordata; class Chondrichthyes; order Carcharhiniformes; family Scyliorhinidae; genus Scyliorhinus; species Scyliorhinus canicula. The sequence goes on from NC_052146.1 coordinate 256,492,033, forward strand.
TAACATTTCAACACCCAGTCCAGGCGATTGACCCAACCTAGCAAGCATAATCTAGTTCCTGGTACTAAAATATGCAACTGATCTCCCATACATACTATATAAGACATAGAGCAATTAAGTTTTTCAAATTTGTTTCATCTCTTTGGGATTTATGTCACATTAATGAAAATACTATAAGTTGTGAACAAGATGACTGACAAATCAGATTTTAAAAATGATGGAAAAACTTAAGAAATCAATATTCTGGTCATTAAAACTTAACCTTAATCCATCCTTAATGTTACATTTGTAAAACACCTGCGACTATAAAAAGTGTCTGTGGATTACATGGAATGCTCTGTAGATTTATTGCAATTTCTTTAATTTACAAAAACAGTTCTAAAAATGCTGTTTAACAATAACTCTAGACCTTAAAAAGGAGCTTTGTATTTGTTTATTCTGTGTTAATTAGAAGAAGCAAGTCGAGACAAATATTTTCAGGTGAACATAATAAAAATTCCAACACATTTCAAAAGAAGAGCAGCATCTCCCATTGTGCTGGACAACTTAGCCTTTAATTATCGAGGAAACTATAACATATGATTAGGTCTTTTATATCAATTGTATTTATGGAACCTTGCTTTCCTCGACAGAAAGTGGGGGTCGCATTTCTCCACATTAGAACAGTGATTGTACTTAATTCATTGGGCTTCGGGATATCTTTGAAATCATAAAAAGCACCATGGATAAATAAAAGTTTTTTATTAAACTGCATTACATAACTCTGATAAATTGAAAATACCTATTTCATGGGAGTGATGATTCTTCTCAGTGACACAGATATACCAGGCATAGCCAAAATAGCCTGGCAACTGCATCAGTGTGCTCAATGTCCCGAAGTAGACAGAAAATTCCCCAAACTTAACAAGCGTTAAATGATGTAATTATATTTATAAGAGTCCAAGGGAAGCACAGTGGCACAGTGGTTAGCACTGCAGCCTCATGGCGCAGAGGACCCGGGTTCGATCCTGGCCCCAGGTCACTGTCCATGTAGAGTTTGCATATTCTCCCAGTGTCTGCGTGGGTCTCTCCCCCACAACCCTAAAATGTGCAGGGTATTTGGACTGGCCACAGTAAATTGCCCCTTAATTGGAAAAAATTAAAAATATGTGTTTATATGAATCTTAATATTGTTTTTATAAAGTTGTTTATATCTTGGACTTGTATATTTTTCTGTTAATCGAGCTGTCCCTTTGCTCATCTTCACATGATACAATAAACTCTGGTGATTTTTTTTCTTACCATCGAACACAAGATGAAACAGATGCAGTGAATACATCAGAAAGCATTCAAAATATGTTTCTGCTCGTGAAGAGGTTAAGTAGAAGTGCTGGGATATTATTCAAACCTTTATTCCTGTAATCCTTGCTCAGCCAAAGCGAAGTTTAAATTCTTTCTAGTCTAATATACATTAGGTTATCTCGAAGTTTAAATGTTGCTTGAACCTCAATTCTTTTCTCCTTGTGAGCCAGTTAGGATAAAATATATCTGTTGTGACAAAGCTGCATGGCAAGTCTACAAATAAACCGGTGGGCATCCTGAAGGCTGAGAGATACATCTATGTTTTCTCCATGGGTGTGAAAGATCTTGTTGTCATGAATCAATGCGTTTTGGCCACAACGGTGCAGAAGGTAGGTTTATTTTACTGTTTGCATTTCTACTTACACAAACCTTTAGCAGACAGACCTGCAGGACACCTTTTCTACTTGCGCAGGATCATGACACATAATCTTCTTTGCAACTGATATGAAAGTAAACAGCAATTTCTGGGAGCTTTCAAATTTAAAAAAAAGATGGTATTATGTGGTAAAGGTGTACTTGATTCTGCAAGCTGCCCTTGACTCCTGATCAGACTCACATACACAGCTGCCTCTGCATTGCGTTGAAGTGCTAAGACCCAAGATAAAGAGGATGCTATCCAAAGCACCATAAGTGATGGAAAGGCTGATTGGTGTCTTGTTAATTAGTTTAATTTAATGTTGCTTTGATTCATATACCAATCGTGAATTTTTATCACTATAACTTAACTCTCCTACACTCAGATTAATGTATTTTCTTTCTATCCCTACTGTTTAATAGGAACTGCATCATAAATGCATTTTTTTGCTGTTTCATAAAAAAATCTTCTTCTGCACTGAGGGCAGAACCTTTCGAATGACAGGGTTTCCTGCGCCTTCCACCTGAAGGGTCTTCAAGGCATGCATTCCTGCCAATCACAGCAGCCCAAAATCCATTTAACCCTCCAAAGAAGTCCTTACTCAGAGGACTGTCAGCTTTGATTGGCCAGTAGTGCTGACTCTATTGGCCACTGGCAGCAGGGGCTAAGACTGGGACTATATGCAGTCCCTAAATCCCAAGAGTCCAGGAGTAGGGAAGTGCAGCGATGGGGGAAGTGGACCTTGGCAGAGGCCAAGCTGGGCTTCCCCCTGTCCCTGAAGTTCTCCTACCAGCCTCAAAATTGAAATCTGCTGGTGGGAGACCATGAAATTCTGCCCATAGTTTATTGCAACAGGGTTTCGCATTTGTTTTCATAAAGGAGTAAACTAAAGCCATGTCGGAAAATGTAGTGTAACCTCTCTACTTTTACAAAATTAATCACCATCAAATTAGCTAGAAAATTTAGATCAATCTGTGTAATACTCGGTGCATGTGATTAAGATGCATAGGATAAGTAGATTGTACATGTAATTTACATGTCTTATGATTAGCACTAAGCATTGGATATAAATGCCCAACCGACTGCAATGTGAAGTTTGTTTATACCGTATGTTATATAAATTAAAGTTTTCAGTGTTTTATTTTATTTATTCATGCGATTTGGGCAGCCTGGCTGGGCCAGCATTTATTGCGCATCCCGAAGGGCATTACTGTTCATGTCTGGACTGGTTTCAGTCGTTGTGACCAATTACCATTTGGTATCAATTATAATTCTATTGTCATCAGTTGTGGAATATAAAAATTATTTCACCAATAAAACTAACCATGCTGATATATTACTCATTGTTTTGGTATATCCAAAGAAAACTAGAGTTTTTCTCATGTTTGTGCTTGTTTATTAAACATTTAAATTCATAAGTATTTTATTTCTCATGCAACAATTGTTTGATGCAGAAATCAAAACCCAGCTCTACTTTTGAAATTGAAGTTTTATGCTAAACACTTTGCATTTTCAATCTAAGTTTTTTTAGTGTATACAGCAATCACACCAAGCCAGGCAATAGTTTTGCAGTGGAGCTCTCCGGGCCCTCTGCTGAATTCTGTCAGGGGGCAGTTTTCAATTGTGTGAGTCGTTGATTGGGAGGAACCACAGCTGCAGTCCAGGTTCCCTGCAAACCCCATTTGGGCTGAATTGCTACACAAAGGCCTTGGCCAGTGTAGAAAGGGCCGAGGAGTGACCAGTGTTGGCATGGCAGGTTGAAGCCAGGTGAACGAGCCAGATCTGTGATGAGGGAGTGATTTTTAATGGTAGCGAGTTGGGTTCCATTCCTGTTGTCACAGGGCCTCTGCTGTTATTTCTTGGAATGGAGGTCTTAGCCATAGAGGTCGGCATGATGGGAGGTGATCAGCAGTTGGATTGGTAAGGTCCTTGCGTAGTGGGTGGCTTGGGTTGATGGGAACCTTCTCCAGGAGCTTTCTCGTTGCAATCTCCCTCCTTATGTGAGGGGGCAGGGTGTTGCTCTGGACTGGGAGCCAGGGGATTTGAGTTGATCAGAGGGTACCTGGGATGATATGCATTATTGTGTTGAGCTGGTTATCTGCAAGACTGGTGTGGGACGGGTTGCACTGCCCGTTCAGCTCAGTTGACTAGACAGCTGGTTTGTGATGCACAACAAGGCCAGCAATTCGGGTTTAATTCCCGTACCGGCTGAGGTTATTCATGAGGCCCCAGCTTCTCAACTTTGCCCCTCACCTGACGTGTGCTTAAACGTCAGGTTAAACCACCACCAGTCAACTCTTCCCTTCAAAGGGGAAGCACAGTAAATGTCCAACAGGTTTGTTTCAAACACGAGCTTTCGGAGCACTGCTCCTTCCTCCAGCATCTCCACATCATGGCTTCAAAGGGGAAAGCAGCCTTTGGTGATCTGGGACTTTGCCGACTTTACCTTTACCTTGCTGGTGCTCAATATTCTGCAGTCGAGTAGCAAGATGGCAAGAGCCAAGGTCCTTAAGGTTTGAGCATCTGTGCACCCCATGAACAGCCAGTAACTTTGCTGGGGAGGTCTAAGTAAATGGAATTTTTGCCCAAATTTACAGGAGAGAAAACAGCTAAAATCAGAATGATTCTTTACTTAATTAACTTACAAGCATACCATTAAATTTATATTTTAAGTTAGCCTCTAAGGTGTGTAAAAACAAACTATATGACATAGCCTCTAATTTTCTTTTCCTTCTCATGGGAAACTACTTGCCTTCACTTATCATCTCCTTCCACTGGCACAACCAAGATAATCATCTGACAAATGAGGAACCATATTCTCCCACATCACAGAAAAACAAACTGGAGCAACAATGTATTCTGCCACTCTCACTAGTTTAGATACTCAAATAAAATTGACTATACACAAGTGAAGAAAAACAGAATTATGCACTCATTTGAACACCATCTTACACATGCAAAAAAAGTGGGAAAAGCAGTCTGCTTCTCTCAATATATTACATCCAAGATTTATGACTTTAATACATTGACTATGGCAACATTCAACATTTAGGAGATCTGTCACACACTCGAGATCAACCAGAGCTTCAGGTATGACGTACCTTTCAAAATGGATCTGTTTTTAGATGCCAATTGCAGGCGTTTAAATGTCCTTTCCAAAGACACTATTTTTAAATACATATTTTGGGAATAAGGCTCACATTTAATCTCCATCAACACTGATACAGGTATATTATCATTTTCTCTTCTTTAATAATTATTGTTTTCGGTGAAAACGTTAGATATTCTGAGTTACAGAAACTGTTTCTTGGAAAACCAAGGTCTAAATTACAAAGACATTTTACAATCCATTCTTTCTAAAATAAGTATACAACATTCTCCCATTATCAGCCCAGATGCGGAACGAAAAAAGGGTTTCCCATTTATCACATTGATTTCCAGCAATGTAGCTAGATAGCTAGTCAAGAAGTATTTCCCCCGTTTCATATTTTGAAATAATTGCTGCATTTCAAATCATCTTGCACTCAAAACATAACTACATTTTCCAATTTCAAATATTTAAAAAAGTAGCACACAATAATATAGAATGTTGCTATTTTTAGTTAAACAAATAGGACGTGTAATTTATTTCTGGTCTTAGCGCTATAAAACATCTGTTTTCGCACTACATAATTAGCATAATTAATGAATACTAATCAATCCAAACAAATGATTTTTTAACTCCTAAAATAAATCATTTTGATATCACAGTAGCTATTGACTCAATAATTTACTTATAAGCAATATATCACTCGTCCATTTACCACATGCTGAAAACTGCTATAACTCTTTTCTACAACTTCACTTCAGTGCAATGTGTCCTTTCTCAACAGAAAAGCACTCATACATTTGTTTACAAGGCATCGACAAATTTGTGATGTGTGGGTATCCCTCAGGGTAGGATAAATTTAGTAGGCTTGTCCATTCAATCGTTTACAATAAAATCATACATTTTGCATCTTGCTAACAGATATAAATCGAGTTAAACATGATTACACTTCAGTTGTCTCTAATAAGACCACTGAGATGATATATGGGTAGGTGGTTGTGTAGTGGTAATGTCACTGGGCGAGTAATCCAGAGGCCCAGGCTAATACTCTGGATAACTACTCATGGCAACTGGTGAAATTTGAATTAAATTAATAAATCTGGAACTGAAAGCTAGTCTCAGTAATGGTAACAATAGAACAATTGTCAATTGTTAAAACCATATGTTTCACTCATCTGCCGTCCTGACCTGGTCTGGTCTTTATGTGACTTCAGACACACAGCAATGTGACTGACTCTTAAATGTCCTCTGAAATGGCCTAGCAATCCACTCAATTGAATGAAACTGGATGAGCGTAGGGAGAGATGGTAATGTCGTGGTAATGTCACTAGTAATCCAGCAGTTCAGGTCGCGGTCATGGGTTCAAATTCCACTACGGCAGCTGGTGGAATTTAAAATTAATAAATCTGGAATGATAACTATGAAATTATCATCGACTGTCGTAAAAAAAAATTGATTGCGGCATCAAGGAACGTTATCAAAACTGAAACCAAGGGGAAAAGATTTGACTGGTTGGAGTCAGAGCTGGCACAAAGGAAGATGGTTATTGTTGTTGGAGATCAAACATCTCAGCCCCAGGACATTGCTGCAGGGGTTCCTCAAAGTAGTGTCCTAGGCCCAACCATCTTCAGCTGCTTCTTCAATGCCCTTTCCTTCCATCAAAAGGTCAAAAATAGTGGATAATTGCATAATGTTTTGCACCATTCTCAACTCTCAGATACTGAAGCAGCCTGTGTCCATGTGAAACAACACCCGGACAATAATCAGACTTGGCTGACAAGTATTCAAGTGTCAGACAATGACCATCTCCAACAAGAGAGAATCTAACGATCTCCCACTATCGTCTAACTCTCTTCAACGATATTATGATCTCTGAAACTCTATCAAACAGTCTGGGGTTGCCATTGACCAGAAACTGAATGGGACCAGCCATATAAATAGTGTGTTTACAAGAGCAGGTCAGAGGCTGAGACTTCTGGGGAGAGTAACTCACCTCCCGACTCCCCAAAGCCTGTTCACCAGTTACAAGGTAAAGGGAAGGGTGCAAAGGAGATTTACCAGGATTCTGCCTGGTTTGCAGGATCGGTCTTATGAGGAAAGATTGAGGGAGGCTTTCTCTTTGGAGCAGAGGAGGATGAGAAGCGACCTAATAGACGTTTATAAGGTGATGAGGGGGATAGATAGAGTGGACGTTCAGAGACTATTTCCTCGGGTGGATGTAGCTGTTACAAGGGGGTATAACTATAAGATTCAGGGTGGGATATCCGAGGTAGGCCCTTTACTCAGAGAGTGGTTAGGGTGTGGAATGGACTGCCTGCTGTGATAGTGGAGTCGGACACTTTAGGAACTTTCAAGCGGTTATTGGATAGGCACATGGAGCACACCAGAATGACAGGGAGTGGGATAGCTTGATCTTGGTTTCGGACAATGCTTGGCACAACATCGAGGGCCGAAGGGCCTGTTCTGTGCTGTACTGTTCTATGTTAGTCAGGAGAGTGATGGAGTACCCCCCATTTGCCTGGATAAATGTAGCTCTAACAACACTCAAGAAGCTCAACACCAGCCAGAACAAAGCAACCCACTTGATTGGCACCCAGTCACCACCTTCAACATTCAATCTCTCCACCACTAATGCTACAGTGATAACAGGGTATACCACCTACACGATGCACTGCACTAACTCACCAAGACAGCACCTACCAAACCCTGGATCTCTGTTACCTAGATAGACAAGGACAGCAAATGCATGGGAACACCACCACCTTCAAGTTCCCCTCCAACTCACACATCATCCTGACTTGGAACTTTATCATCGTCCTTCACTGTCACTGGGTCAAAATCCTGAGACTCCCTTCCTCACAGCACTATGAATGTTTCTACATATAGAACATAGAACATAGAACAGTACAGCACAGAACAGGCCCTTCGGCCCTCAATGTTGTGCCGAGCCATGATCACCCTACTCAAACCCACGTATCCACCCTATACCCGTAACCCAACAACCCCCCCTTAACCTTACTTTTAGGACACTACGGGCAATTTAGCATGGCCAATCCACCTAACCCGCACATCTTTGGACTGTGGGAGGAAACCGGAGCACCCGGAGGAAACCCACGCACACAGGGGGAGGACGTGCAGACTCCACACAGACAGTGACCCAGCCGGGAATCGAACCTGGGACCCTGAAGCTGTGAAGCATTTATGCTAACCACCATGCTACCCTGCTGCCCCTCTAATATGTGCTGCAGTGGTTCAAAATAGCAGCTCACCACCACTTTCTCAAGGGCAATTAGGAATGGGCAATAAATGCTGGTCCAGCCAGTAATGCCCATGGACAAATATATGTTTTTAAATTTCGAAGTCAGCTTCTTTACTGGGAGAAATGATACAAGTTGAAACATCAAACATTAAGTTTGCATCTTTGTTTAATTTTAATTCAAAACATACTTCATAATGTTTAGGTGTGAAGTACCGAATATGCAAAGTTTCTAACATGCTTATTTACAGCATTTGCTCCACTTAAACATAAGAACTAAGAACTAGGTGCAGGAGTAGGCCATCTGGCCCTTCGAGCCTGTTCCCCATGCAATGAGATCATTGCTGATCTTTTGTGGACTCAGCTCAACTTTCCCGCCCAAACACCATAACCCTTTATTCCTTTATTCTTCAAAAAACTATATCGTTACCTTGAAAACATTTAATGAAGGAGCCTCAACTGCTTCACTGGGTAGGGAATTCCATGGATTCACAACCCTTTGGGTGAAGAGGTTCCTCCTAAACTCAGTCCTAAATCTCTTTCCCCTTTTTCTGAGGCTATGGCCCCTAGTTCTGCTTTCACCCGCCAGTGGAAACAACCTCTCCCCGCATCTATCCTATCTATTCCTTTCATAAATTTATGTTTCCATAATATCCCCCCCCCGCATCCTTCTAAATTCCAATGAGTACGGTTCCAGTCTACTCAACCTCTCCTCATAATCCAACCACCTCAACTCTGGGATTAACTTGGTTAAACCTTCATTGACACACCCTACCTGTTGCAACTTGGAAACCGTACTCGGATATATGAAAGGTCAAATCACAGTTAATTTAGGAAAAGCAGGCTGTGTCAGGAATTAATTTATAAAAATACCATTTAGCCTATGAAGTGTACTGTCTTGCGATTTAAAAGTTATATGCATTTTTGAGATAACAACTCTAGTCTACTAAAAAGGACCATTAGCTAAACTTTCTACAGAAACATGATTAGCTGCAATTAGAATTTTGTTATTAAAAAGGTGACAACGAGGTGAAAAGTCAAAGCTCACAGGAAGTAGATATCTAAAGCAATCAGGGATTCAAATAATCAATAATTCAACAAGTTACTGCACCCAACATTTTTCATATAATTTGACAGAATTTGCTTTCATTGACTTCAACTGGCAACTCAATGGCAATCATCTTGCCATTATTCTCAAATGCTGAACCAGATGGGTTTTTTAAAATGACAATTGGCAATGGTTTCACGGTCATCATAACATGTTTAATTCCAGATTTTTATTGAATTCAAATTTCACCATCTGTCGTGGTGCGATTCGAACCTGGGACCCCAGGGAATTACCCTGGGTCTCTGGATTGCTAGTCCAGTGACAATACCATTACGCCACCGCCTCACCTTCATTCTCAAATGCTATCATTTGATGTCACTTGCACTCACGAGCAATCATCTGGCTATCTTTCTATTTCATTTTTACCCAGAACTCACCAGGACTCCTTCAGACATCACTTTCTAAACCCGCGACTGCAACCATCCAGAAGGACAAGAGAGTCATTCACCATCCTGACTTGGAAATATATCGGCGTTCCTTCACTATTGTTGGGTTAAAATTCTGGAACTCACTCCCTAACAGCACAACGTACCTACACCTCAGGGAGTGGATTAAGAAGGCAGCTCACCACTACCTTCTCAAGGGCAACGAGGGGTGGGCAATAAATGCTGGTCTAGCTAATTGTGCTGCATTGTCTCTAGCAGTGCTCTAGCACTGTCTGAGCGGAGTCTGCATGTTCTCTCCGTGTCAGCATGCATTTCCTCCGGGTGCTCTGGTTTCCTCCCACAGTCCAAAGATGAGCAGGTTAGGTGGATTGGCCATGTTAAATTGCCCTTAGTGTCCAAACAAGGTTAGGAGGGGTTATTGGGTTGTGGGATTGGGTGGAAGTGAGGTCTTAAGTGGGTCGGTGTAGACTCGATGGGCCGAATGGCCTCCTTCTGCACTGTATGTTCTATGTCTATGTCTAATGACACCCACATCCCATAAATTAATTTTTAAAAGTTAGCTACCACAGAACCATACTTGTAGGGGCGGCACGGTGGCGCAGTGGTTAGCACTGCTGCCTCATGGTGGCAAGGACCCGGGTTCGATCCCAGCCCTGGGTCACTATCCATGTGCATTTTGCACATTCTCCCAGTGTCTGTGTGGCTCTGATCCCCACAAAAGATGTTGAGGGTACGTGGATTGGCTGCGCTTATTTTCCCCTTGCTCTACATGTCAGTCAGCCCAACATCATTGCTGAGACTTTTTGACACATAATTAATTAGCACTTAGGAAAGTATGGGCCAATTAATGAAAGTCAGCATGGATGTATTGAACGCAAATTGTGTTTAACTATCATGATGTAGTTCTTTGATGATATAAGGAAGAGGATTAACATGGGTAGTGCATCTGATATTTTGCACATAGGCTTTCAAATAGGTGTTTGTAAAAATACCATATAATAGACCTGTCAGCAAAATAAAAGCTCATGGGATTAAACAGACAGTGACAGTATAGACACAAAATTCGTGAATGTACGGCGAGCAGAGTGTAGTGGTGAATAGTTATTTTTAATTAAGGGATATTGTGATATTTCCCAGGTGTCTGTATAAGGACCACTGCTCTTATTGATAGATATCAATGACCCGTTCTTGGGTAAACAGGGCATAATTTCAAAGTCTGCACATGACACCAAATTCAGAAAAGTACTTAATAATAAGTAAGGTTGTAACTCTCTTCAAGAAATCACATGCTGGCTGATGCAAAGGACAGACATGCAGCAAATGAAATTTTACAGAAAAAAGGGTGAAGTTGCACATTTTGAAAGAAGAATGAGAAAAGGTACTATCAACTAAACATACAATTTAAAAGGGGGCAAGATCAGAGAGAGCTTATGGGTATGTATGCAAAATCTTTGAATGTGGCAAATCAAGAAAAGCACATGAGAACAATTACTTAAACAACAGATTAACAAAACACTTTATAAAATACCGGTTTGGCCTCAGCTCGAGTACTTTGTTCAATTCTTGACACCATACTTTAGAAAAGATGTCAAAGCCTTCAATAAAATACAGATGATTTACTGGAACGGTATCAGGATGAGGGAGTTCAGTTCTGTGGAGATATTAGGTAAACTGAGGTGTTTTTTCTTCGGTCAGGGAAGGTTAAGAGGTTTGATAGAGATGTTTAAAGTCACGAATGGATTTGACAGTGTAAATGAGGAGAAACTGATTCCAATGGCAAAAGAATCGGTAACACAGATTTAACATGATTGACAAAAGGAACTAGTGGTGAGATGAGGAGGAAAAGAAGTTACACAGTGTTTTATGCCCTGGCATTCATAGCCTGCAAGGATGGCAGAGGCACATGCAGTGTTAATTTTCAAAAAGAAACTGGATAAATACTTGAAAGCAAAATATTTACAGTGCCATGGAGACAGAGCCAGGAATTTGAACCAATTGGAAAGCTTTTTCATCAGTCGGCAAAGGTGCGATGGGCCTGCATTGATTCATAAAATTTGACAGCACCGTAGGCTAAACTGCCCATCAGGCCTTTGCCAGCTCATTGTAAGAGATATCCAATTCATGCAATTCCCTTTATTCCCCATAGTCCTACAAACATTTCCTTTTCAAGCATAAATATATATAAAGTTACTACTGAATCTTCTCTATTACGCTTCTAGGAACTTACATAGCAATTTACTATGTTAAAAATAAATTTCAACTGTCTGGTTCTTTTAACAATTATCTTAAAATCTGTATTGTCTGGTTACTGTCCCGCCTGCCAACAAAAACATGTTTTCCCCCATCTAAACTGGCCATTCAGAATTTGGAAGCTAATCTCACTCAATATGGACCATTGTGCAATATTAGGAAACAAATTTAAATTTCTCCAGAATTATATTTCAAAACATAGAAATACATGAACAATGTAAGGAAACGAGATCAACACGAATGATCACATCTGTGAAAAAAATGTAAAAAGCAGAAAACGAGCATAGCAAAGCAGTGAAATCTGAATTGTATCAGCTTGGGAAAGCTGAAATGATAACAGGATCTGCCTGCCAACAAAGTAGTTACAGTAATGATCCTAGTAAAACTAATGACTCGGGTTCTGTGCTGTAACTTGGAAGTAAGTTTGGTCAATAAGCTAATAACTGTTAACAGCTATAGTCACCTCAAATCACTATAGACCAGTCACTTATTGACCAATGAAACAATGACAACAGTTGTACACAACACAGTTAATCTCATCGTCTTGACAAAAGGATGACAGACAGTTCCTACGGGAATAGATCCAAGTAAGGGGGAAAAAATTAAAGAAAGCTAGATTGCAAAGCAAAAAGAAATCACAGGAAAACACTAGACAGGAAGAAAAATGAACAATTGGAGGCAAAAGCAAATAGGAAAAAAAAGGTATAAAAATGTAGGACAGATTAAAGATTAAAACAGAAATAAAAACACAAAAGCAGGACAAATAGGGGAAATTAAATGCCGAATTGTCCCAGACTTGCAAAGTAGCATTAGCTTCTGAAGGGTGGGAAAAAACAAGACTGCTATCTATTTCCATAGACTTAAAATGCCGGATTGCAGGCTTGAAAATAAAGTGTTGGAGATGTATCAAAAAAATGGATCAAACATTAGGTGAAGATTTATTGCAAGTAGTTTCATCTAATGCAAGAAAGATGAATTGATTTTGGTTAAATTAGATATAACTGACAATTCATTGGTAGGGAAGATGCATTATTTTCCAATTGTTATCCTCCCATGGTTTAAGTGATTTGTGCTCTATTGTATTTTATGAAAAGAACAGAGGAACTTTCAATGATTTAGATTGTATGTATTAATCATACCCAGTGGCTGTGAACCATATATCTAAAACTGAAGAAGATTTTTGACATCTAATTCTGTGACAAGACTTTGGCGCTAGATACCCTACTAATACCCATAATCTCAAATCCATTTACTGATACAGTTGAACAATTTTCTGTTTTAATTCTATGAGGCTTAAGGTGTCATTTCATTTCTGCAACCAAATAAAGCAGAGAACATTTTGGCTTTTATTTTTCTAATTTTAAGGTAAATAGAATTGAAAAAAACGAGCTAAATTTAGGTTCAAATAATTTTCTTAAATTTGTATATCATTGTTCCCATGACTAAATTTGCTCAAAAATTAAAACATTTAAAATAAAATTGAATACATTAGGGCAAAGGAAAAATAGATAATTGAGAAAGCTTTCATGACATTTGAAATGAAAAGATGTCTGCCAGAACATAGTATGTGAGTTGTTTTATTTTTTTTAAATAAATTTTAGATTACCCAATTCATTTTTTCCAATTAAGGGGCAATTGAGTGTGGCCAATCCACCTTGCCTGCACATCTTTGTGTTGTAGGGACGAAACCCATGCAAACACAGGGAGAAAGTGCAAACTCCACACGGACCCAGAGCAGGGATCGAACCTGGGACCTCGGCGCTGTGAGGCAGCAATGCTAACCATTGTGCTACCGTGCTGCCCTTAGTATGTGAATTGTTTGGTACAATGCTGTAATTAATTAAAGCCATTACTGTATCCAATGTTACCTAGCATATTTTACTGAAGTAATCAAAATGCAAAGTGCTTCAGTGTGCATGGACATGAAAGCATACCAAAACAACAATCTTTGATCCATTTTAATTCCTAAAACATTCAAAACGACAATTGTTTCTAACGTGTTCATTTACTTTGGATTTTGCTGGTATCATACAAAGACAAAAGAGCTAAAATATTTAATGTCCAGTATATATGAATTAATATCAATATTTCTTTAAACCATACTCCTCTGTTCTTAATTTAAACAGAATTTATACTTGAAGCTAAGAATATTAAACAATCCATTTGGAATTGAAAACATCTGACATCAGTTCAATCACAGTGTAGTATCTCCCTCATCAACAACAATTCACAATAGGAGGTAATTTCTCTGCCTCTTCGAATAATTTTCAAATACATTGCCAGTGAGCAAAAATAAAGATAAATTCAGCAGACGTATATGCGCACCTTTCACAACATGATTTAAAGCTCAGCACCTTTCTGGTTTTGGAGGAAAAAATCAGTGGTATTTTTTCCCTTTTTTCATGCCCTTTGCTGGTAACACCATGGGTACGTCATATGTCATAAATACCATGAGAACTAATCCATCAGTTGTAATGGCTCCTATAAAACACCACTGTGAGATTGCAATAAGACTGGAAAATAGGCTACAAATCCCAGCTATGCTCAGGCTTGCAATGAAGCGAGACAGAAAGGAGGTGGGAAAGGGATCAAGAGATAGATGGTCACCTGAACCATGACCAGAAAGGGCAGAGGTCACAGGCCAAGGTTTTTATAACATCTCCACCATCTAACTTCAGTAAGGTACTAGTTCTAAGCTATCATAACAGTTACACAGGACAAAGAGAAAGAATAAAATTTGCTTACCTTTGTGGAAATCTTCCTGGATCCCCTTCTGCCATTTCTATTTGCCATTCCAGACAGTCGGGTAAGTGTAGCTTGAAACCCTATCAAACAAGCAGTTAGTTTAAGAGATTTTGATATGACCTATTTGACAGCTATTTCAGTTGAAAGGGACATGGAGTGGACTTTGATCCTTTAAAACACTGCCAGTCATGCGAAAGGTAATTGACAAATATAATTGTTAATTTTTACAAACAACAGTAATATCTTGATTTGGGAGAAAACAAAACATATTAACCCTTTGAGAATTGCATTCCCATCTTGGCACCAAAATCAAAGACATCAGAAATAATTTTAAAATGTATTCACAGAAAGCCAAATTAATAAATCTTTCAGTGTTCCACAGCCCACAAATTTAAACATAAAGAATTCAGAATTATTTTTGCAGCTGGCTTTTGGGTAGAAATATAGCTTTTGATTCAATACATCATGACAAATTTTTATCGCGTGTTAATTTGCTCTTCACCTCGGGCTCCATTTTCCAAGATCTAAATCTTACACACTCGTTTCGACATTTTATTCTGCAAATTTTCCCCATTTGAAGTTTGACAATGAACACATCATGCAAGTTTAGTCATTGGCCATAAGAAATGTAAATCTAACTGTATATCATGAGTCATCTGTGGAGCAGTAGGAACCACTCTCACCTCAAGGGCAATAAGTTGTGGATTCAAGCCACTCTGGAGACTTCAGCACAAAATTTGTGGCTGGAAATGGCAGGGAGGAGGAGTGGGGGGCGTTGAGTGGGGGGGGTGTCCCCCGATGTACTGGCTAGCATTTTTCCCTAAACCAGATTATCGGATCATTGTCTCATTGCTGTAGAACTTTACTGTGCACATGTTAGCTGCCGAAATTCTGACATTGTAGAAACATAGGAAATAGGAGCAGAAAGTTAACCATTTTTTCCCTTTGGCCCTGCTCTATCATTTAGTATAATCATGGCTGATCTTCTACCTCAACTCCAGTTTCCCACATTGTCCCCATATCCATTAAATTCCTTGGTATCCAAAAAATTATTCATCTTTGTCTTTAATAAGCTCAATTACTGAGTAACAACAGCCCTCTGGAATAGAGTGCATTGTAACAATGCTTACACTTCAAAACTTCTTAATTAGCTGAAAAGCACTTTGGGATGTCCTGAGGTGCATTACATTAACTCAAGTTCTTTCTTTTCTTATGTCAGTTTTGTCAGAGCAATTTTATTCATTCGCCCAGTACATGCACAAAATTCTACTGTACGTCGAAAAACTACAAAAAGGTTAAGTCAAGGGGCTAATTGTTATGCAGCAAGTGTGGGAACTTTTGTAAAAAAATTGGCTTAGACACAGAAAAGTGTTTAAAAGGAAACCAGAACATCAAATCTGAAAGCATGCTCTGATAAACTTATATGCATTGCCAAACAATAAAGCATTAAGTAATTTAACAAAATATACTTGTATCAAATAACAATATGCAAAGTTTGAAATATATTAAGAAAGCATTTTCTTTTTGTCTTTGTACTTTATCTTGCTTCCATCTATTGATTCTAGCAAATTTACTCAAACTGTTTTCTTCCGAAAGCAATTATACATTTGGCAATGGCATGAAAAGGAAAGAAAAAGTCCCAAGTTAGCACATTTCAAATATCCTAAAACTGACAGTCTAAACCTTTACAGTTCAGAACCAACGGCAACTCTCCTGTCAAGCAAACAAGTAAAATTATTTAAGATTTCCAGTATCCACAGTATTTTGTTTTTATTTAAGTAAAATTATTTAGCCTTACATCTGCAATTGGAAGCAAGAATGGTACTGACCTCTATGGGCTGTTTGCGACATGAGAGGGAAAGTGCCAGTTAAGATGCTTTCAAATACTGGATCTGGCAGTTCGCTCTCCAGTTCCAGAGCATCATCTTGCTCCCACCAAGGAATGATCCCAGCAATGCCACATGCTCCACCAGGTTCACCCTCAAAGAACCAGTCACTTTGTTCGTCGTCACCTTTAACACAAAACTCAAGTCTTAAAAGAAGTACATTTATATATAAAGAAATATTGTACAATACATTCTCTGCCAAACAAATAAGCACCATAACTTGGCATAGGCTTGGTATCCAAAATGCTCAAAACATCTAAGAGCTACTTTTGATATACTGTTGGGAACAAAATTATGCTATTTAAATCTCAGAATTCAAATATATAAGAAGTGAAAGGGACGGTGAAGTGTATAGTGGTAGAAGATGAAAATACAGGAAATACTCAGCAGGTCAGGCAGCACCTGTGGAGAAAAACAGAGTTAATGGTTCAGGTTGATGACCCTTTGTCGAGAAAAAGAGAAGTATAATAGACTTTGAACAAATAAGAGGAGGAAGGAAGAACAAAAGGGAAGGTCTGTGATAGGGTCTTGGGTGTGGAAAATGAGGGAAGTGGAACGTTTTGTTCTGGGAGTGGTTAGGGTACCAAAGAACAAAGAAAAGTACAGCACAGGAACAGGCCCTTCGGCCCTCCAACCCTGTGCCAACCATGCTGCCTGTCTAAACTAAAATCTTCTACACTTCTGGGGTCCGTATCCCTCTAGATAGATAGATAGAACATACAGTGCAGAAGGAGGCCATTCAGCCCATCGAGTCTGCACTGACCCACTTACACCCTCTTTCCATTACCCAATAACCCCTCCTAACCTTTTTTTCTTGGTCACCAAGGGCAATTTATCATGGCCAATCCACTTAACCTGCACATATTTTGACTGTGGGAGGAAACCGGAGCACCCGGAGGAAACCCACACAGACATGGGGAGAAGGTGCAGACTTGCGCAGACAGTGACCCAGCGGGGAATCGAACCTGGGACCCTGGCGCTGTGAAGCCACAGTGCTATCCACTTGTGCTACCGTGCTGCCCGTATTCCCATCCTATTCATGTATTTGTCAAGATGCCCCTTAAACATCACTATCGTCCCTGCTTCCACCACCTCCTCCGGCAGAGAGTTCCAGGCACCCACTACCCTCTGTAAAAAAAACTTGCCTCGTACCTCTCCTCTAAACCTTGCCCCTCGCATCTTAAACCTATGCTTCCAAGTAATTAACCCCTCTAACCTGAGAAAAAGCCTCCGACTATCCACTCTGTCTATGCCCCTCATGCTTTTGTAGACCTCTATCACGTCACCCCTTAACCTATCATTCCAGTGAGAACAAACAGAGTTTATTCAACCTCTCCTCATAGCTAATGCCCTTCATACCAGGCAACATCCTGGTAAATCTCTTCTGCACTCTCTCCAAAGCCTCCACACCCTTCTGGTTGTGTGGCAACCAGGATTGAACACTATACTCCAAGTGTGCCCGAACTAAGGTTCTATACAGCTGCAACATGACTTGCCAATTTTTATACTCAATGCCCTGGCCAATGAAGGCAAGCATGCCATATGCCTTCTTGACTACCTTCTCCACCTATGTTGCCACTTTCATTCACCTGTTGACCTGTACACCTAGATCTCTCTGACTGTCAATACTCTTGAGGGTTCTACCATTCACTCCATATTCCCTACCTGTATTAGACCTTCCAAAATGCATAATCTCACATTTGTCCGGATTAAACTCCACCTGCCATATCTCCGCCCAAGTCTCCAAACTATCTGAATCCTGCTGTATCCTCTGACAGTCCTCACTACTATCGAGAGAGAGAGCGAGAGCGAGAGAATTGAGGGAGGCCCGGGTTGGACTGGAAGAAGGAATGCTCCACATAAAGGTAGGAATAGCTAGAATCCCTGTAGGTTCCCACAGCAACCACTTTTCATTCAAGAGGCAGAAATCTTTGAGACAATTCTAGTGAGGATTTGATGCGTAGAGGGATGGGACTCTTTTCTTCCCTTCCTTGACTTCTATCTCCATTCTGACAAAAGGCTATCGGATAATATTCATTACAAGCCACAGTGACATTAGCTACACTTCCTCACACCCCACTTCCTGTAAAGCTCTATTTAATTCTTCCAGGTTCCCCATCTCAAGTCATGTCAGATGATGCAACCTTCCATATTAGCATTTCAGATACGTCTTGCTTATTCCTCAACCAAGGTCTCCCCCACCTCTCCCAGAATGGTTGACTGGGCCCTCCACTATGTCCAATCTGTTTCACACACTTCTGCTGCCATCCCTTCCCCTCCTTCAAAGAATTATGATTGGGTTTCCCTCATCATCACCTTCCACCCAGGAGCCTCCATATTCAACGGATCTTTCACCACCATTTGTTTGACCAAGAGATGGGATGCTGGAGTGTTTCTCTGTGTTCCTGGGAGTATCCTGTCATGACTGAGTTCCGGGTAGAGCAGTTGTAGGAGTCTGGTGTTAGATACAGTACTGCACAGCACAGCCGAGTGATTAGCATCTCAATACTGGGCTTTAAAGAGGATGCTGCTGTTGGACTTGCCGCTGGATTTGGAGGATCTTATGAAGACAATGCTGCCGGTACTTCCCCAGTGCTTACATGACTGCTTAAGTTGTCCAAATCTCTGAAGCATATCACCCAAGTATCTGAAACATATCAGAGTGCTGGGATCACTGCTGCCTAGTAAACCACAACCTTAGTCCCAGGTCAAAAGACCTAGTCCTCAGATACACTTTTTCTCAATCATTTAAAAGACGGTTCTGTCACATTGGAAGCGATGATGAATTTTGTCATCTAATTCTGTTTTCATGGAGAGGACCCCAAGATATGGAAATTGATCTACGTTTTCCCAGGTCACCATTTATTTTAATTGATGGTGGAGAGGGGTGCCAGTAGTTATGCCGTGGGAGCACATTGGAAGAGAAACTTAGTTTTCCAGGTGTTTAGTGAGTGGTCTATTTTCTCATACGCTACAGGGAAGGAGTTTACAATGATCTAGAGTTCAGGTTTTTAAGCAAGCACACATATATGCACCATCTACATACTGGAGATCAATTATCCAAGGCTTCAAACATTCCTTCCAAGCGAAACAGTGATGTATTTGTATTCATTTCAATTTAGTATACTATATTCGCTGCCCACAGTGCTGTCTGCTCACAGCAAACTTAAGATAATAAAATATTGAAGAGTTGGTTTATTTTACACCAACACAAAAAGTGGTCCCCCTCCTTTTGCAGAGAGATGAGGAAATGAAAAGGGTATGTGGCAAGACCACCATTAAAAATAAGAGTTATGATTTCACATAAGTCCAGAATCAGAAGTCCAACGGTTATATTCCTTCAGAGGTTTGGAGGCTGAAACTTTTGCAAGGTAATCTGGCTTTCCAGAAGCAAGAACATACACAACCAAAGAAGGCACACAGTGATTAATTAGTCTTAAACGCATCGATACAGGAGTTCCGTTATTTCCAGTAGTACTGCTTAGGTTCAGTTCCACAAGATTCCGGTAGCTTGCAAAGGTCATTTGACATACTTTCCACTTTACTTCCTGGATTTTGGACAAAGGATGTTTTTCCCAGATCCTACATTTTTACAGGCTTAATAGAGGAGTTCAGATCCCTGTTGGTCCTTGCAGACATACAATATCTGTGGCCAGAGTTCTGCCGTAGAAATGTAAAAGGGTGTTGGAGCATTATCTTTGGAATTTGATTTTCTGCAGTCACAGGGCAGTAGCCCCCCCCCCCCCCCCCTTTAAAGATAACAAGTTTCCTGTTGTTTTTTTAAGATTAAACATTTGTCTGGTACAAGTCATGTTCAGGGTAAAGCCATTGTCCATTTTGAAAAAAAAGTAGCCAGATTGACATGAATATATATTTTCCTTCCCGTCTTCTCAACAGGACACTTGTCATTTCAATTTTGGATCTTGCTTCCACTCGAAACTACTATAATGTACTGTTAGGAAAATAAAGGTGGTTTTCAGGGATTTATATTTGTATTGGTAAACATTATAAATAAGGTATGGTTTTTAAATTGGTTTAATTTAATGTTTTATGCCTGAAAGAGTAATTAAGATTCATGCTGGATAAAAGATGTTTGTATGTGTGGGGGTTGGTCAGTTCTATCTGTGCCTCTATTGTGCTCAGAGAGGGCTACGGTGTGAAGAGTAAATAAACTAGCAGTAGTTGCTCAGCAACTAGAGCCTTGTAAGGCTGAGAAGCTTTAATGTTTTAGCTTAGCTAATCTGATTACAGCTGCAGATAGGTAGTGAGAGAGAAGGCAGCCCCCACAGCTCTGCTAAAAGCAGTTGGTTTTAGAAGGCTAAAGAGGGAACATGTCTCTCAGCTTTGCTAGAAGGAAAAGCCACACCATGGAGTAATAGTTAAGAAAACAGATACCGGAAATCTAAAGTCCAGCTAATTAAGAAGGGAGAGGTGTAAAACCTGAAAATGAAACCTTGAAGCAAGTTGCAGAGAGAAAGCATAATTTAAAAATTTAAAAGTGCGACTTTTGAAAGCGAAATTTTAAATCACTCGTGTTGAAGCCTGTGTTCAGAAAGACAAGGTGGCTCACAGTGTCTGGGGGCATTTTGAGGAGAAATTCACATGGATTCGGAGAGGAGTGCGTCTTATCATAGTCATCTTGTGTGCTTAAAAACAACTTTGTTTGTTAATGAGACCGTTGTGGCTGTAGATGTACTCTGTAATCCATGTTTATCTGAACAAATACACACAGATTTTAAGATATGGGGGGATTAAGGAGTATTGTAACATAATCCAATTTTATCACGTTTGATAATTTTTTCTCTTGTTGTTCAAACTAATTAGTGGTCCCGTGACTCTGTTCCCCCAGCCATTTTTCATAAAATTTTTCTAAAGTCTTTTGAGCCAGGATTCCATTTCGGGATTTTCCCATCCATTTATAACATCAACTGGAATCATAACAATACTAATGAAGCTCAAAATATGTTTGAGGAAAAGTACCCCATTTTTCCTCTAAGCACCAAACAGACATTTGGACTCAAAATGGAGTTCAAAAATTTTAAATCACAATCTCCAACTGAATTCTGTTTCTTATTGCTGTTTTCTCCTCAGTCTCTTTCCTTATTCTTTCAGCAGCAACAATGACCACAGGAATTTGCAGGGGGTTCAGAGCATGTTTCCACTTTGGACATTTTCAAGTGGAAACATGCTCTGAACCCCCTGCAAATTCCTGTGGTCATTGTTGCTGCTGAAAAAATATCTGGAGCAGACAGAGATCAAAATGCAATATTGTGAATTCCTGCTTCTATGGGGAAAGAAGTCTATTCGCTATTAGAATAGACTACTCTGCAATGTAGATTCCCCTGCAATATTGCAGTCAGAATTGTTCAACTGTATTATAGGTTTAGCCACAGTTTTCAAGACTTGAACTGAAAATTTAGTTATTAACTCTCAAAATAAATAGCTTATGCAAAATTGTACAGAAACCAAATGGTTTCTGTTCAATTTTGCATAAGTTACTTATTTTGAGAGTTAATAACTAAAGTTAAAATCATCAAACAAAACAATCAATAATAACAGCAAGTTTACTGATCTCACAATCCCAATAGAGACAAGTGCTCAAAGGAAATGCAGATTGAAGACAGGGCTACTGTACAATTGTGCCCTATCTTTGACCCATCTCTGCTCTCTAGGAATCCAAAATTGGTGAATTTACTCGAGAAGGATTAGTGTTTAAAATTCAGGCATTCCCGACAGCTATAACAACTACAAAAGTTAACTGTTCAACAATTCTATTATTTTAATTGTAAAAATCAAAGGAAAACTACAGAACCAAATAAAAACCAGATGATCTCTCATGGTATTACTCAGATAAAACTAAAAGAGTTACTGTCTTGCTATAATTGTCTCGGATTCTTCACTATTTTCAGCTCCTCCTCCATCTGTTTACTTTTCACTCTTTTTCCCTCTTCATATGTGCACCATTTGGTTTATTGTTACCTCCGCCACTAAAGATGGGTGGAGGTAATGTTTTCACTCCAGCTTTTAGTCTGTTTGTGAACAATATATCTGAAATCTGATGGACAGATTTATATGATGCTTGGCACACATAAATGGTATTAACCCAAGGGAGAAGTGATTAATTTTTGGTGAAGATGCTGATTCGGATCAGGATCGTGGAATTTTTTTTGAAGGATCCATTAACAAATGTTGAATCCTCTTGATAATTTTGTCATTTAGGGGTCATTAAGTGAATTTGGTTATTTTGGTTTACTGGGAATCGTAAAACAGAGCATCAACCATGCAGAAAAAGTCTCAAGGGAGAACTGCGTAACTGTAATATCGTTACCACAATGTGATGGAGGTATGTGTCCTACTGAGTACCCTCTTCACTTGTTGGGCGGTTCTTAATACAGAAGATGGGGGTCTCGCTCGCCAGTTACAGAGCCGATAAGAGCCCTGCACTTCCTCTTTTAGGGAAGGTTTGTAAGTAGATAGTGATGGGGTCTTCACCCGGATTAAGGATCCTCAACACAAAATTCCCACCCAAAGCGACTTGCTAACCAGCAGCTCTAATGAATGGCAGGTAGTTGCTGCCAATACAACACATGGTCAAATATTTTTGTTCAAACTCAGGCCACAGGCGAGTGATAGCAGGAGGGGAGCCATGGTGTGGGGATCACAGTCAGAAGCAAGAGCATCAGGTCCCTCCCCTCCTTACATCAAAAGTTAGCTCGAATTTTAAGATATGCCCCTTTGTTCTGGACTTCACTACCATAGAAAATAGTTTATCTTTATCTATCATGTCAACTCCATGCTTCATCTTAAATACTTCAAATAAATCTTCGATGCTTAAAAGAATACTAGACGGGCTTCCGGTGGCGGCGATGTCCGAGTGAGCCGCACATTCGATAGGCTCTCACTCCGGCGGGCGTTTAGGGGCTGATTCCCCGCGATAGCGGGACCACGGAGCTGAAGGAAGGCGGATGCGAAAGTGCTGAGGAGCGGGCTGCGGCACATGGAACAGCGGGAGTCCAGGAGGCAGAAGAAAAGAGAGAAAAAGGGACAGAGACAAGGACCTGAGGAAACCTACCTGGAACCTAAGATGGTGGACACACGGACCCCGGACTCAGCAATCCAGCAGGCGCTGGATAACATGCTCCAGGTAATGAAGTCCAGTTTTGAAGCGATGAAGCGGGACAGCTTGGACCCAATCCAGAAAGCGGTGGATCAGCTGAACCAGAGGCTGGATGCGCAAGATGTTAAAGTTAAGGAGCTGGGAAAAACGGTGGAGGAGCAGGCGGATGCGCAGACAGTTGCGGCGCTAGAAGTTGACAGGCTGAAGGAGCGAGAGAAGATTGCTAGACAGAGTGGAGGAGCTGGAGAATAGAGCCCACAGGAAAAACCTGAGGATGGTCGGCCTCCCGGAGGGGGCTGAGGGAGCTGATGCCGCAGCGTTTGTAGCAGACCTATTGATGCAACTGATGGGGGCCGAAGCCTTTCCGCGACCGCCGGAGCTGGAGGGGGCATAGAGTGCAGGCGAGGCAGGGGCGGCCGGGCGGACCCCGCCCGCCCGATGGTGATTAGGTTCCACAGGTTCGTGGACAAGGAGTGGGTGCTGCGGTGGGCAAAGAGCGCCAGGAGCAGCGCGTGGAACAACAGTGTCCTCCGCATTTACCAGGACCTAAGCCAGGAGGTGGCTCGGCGGCGAGCAGACTTTAAGAATGTCAAGGAGGTGCTGTTCAAGAAGCACGTGGAGTTTGGTCTGCTGTTCCCGGCTCGTCTATGGGTTGCGCACCAGGGTCAACACCACTACTTCTCCGAGCCTGAAGAAGCGATGGACTTTGCGAGGGATCAGGGGCTGGTCCCGAAAAGAGGCCCCACGGACGCGAATTAGGGCCCGAGGACTACCGTGGGAAGGTACGCCGAATGGGCCTGGACTGCTGGTCAACGGTTTGCTGGGTCAAAGGTGCCAAGCGGAACATTTGGGACTCTTTCCTTTGTTCATGGACATTGGTTTGGGGTTTTTTTAACGAAGGGGGACCGGTCAGCAAGGGGGGCCAAGGACGTGGGGTGGGGGTTTTTTTTTGTTTTTTTTTCTTTTCTTTACGTCCATGCCTTCCTGTGCCAGTGAGTTTGCTCCAGTGGGTTGGAGAAGGCGCCGGAGTGTTGAGTCACCGGGCTAGCAGATTGGCTAGTCAAGGGAGTCAGGTGGTGGGGGGGGAGATCACAGCCAGTGGATGGCAGGGGTGGGTGTATTGGGGGATGTTGTTAGGGGGGGGGGTTGTTCTGCTGATGTGGGAGGGACTTGAAATAGGCACTGGAAAGGAGGTCGAGGGTGGAGGCAGCCAACAGGCGGGCCGGGGGCCGGCCTGAGAAAGGCTATGGCTGACCAGCGTGGTGGTGGGGGAGGGAGGGAGGGAGGGGGGGTGTTCCCCCGACCAGGCTGATTACCTGGAACGTCAGGGGACTGAATGGGCCGGTTAAGAGGGCGCGGGTGTTCGCGCACTTGTGGGTTCTGAGGGCGGACGTAATTATGTTGCAGGAGACACATCTGAAAGTGTCTGACCAGACCAGGCTAAGGAAGGGCTGGATTAGCCAGGTCTTCCACTTGGACTCGAAGTCCAGGGGGGGTGGCAATCATGATCAACAAGCAGGTGCAATTTGAGTCGGAGGGCATAGCCGCAGACAGGGGGGGCAGATACCTGATGGTACGGGGCAGACTGGAGGGGAGAAGAGTGGTGCTGGTGAATATATATGCCCCGAACTGGGATGACGTGGACTTCATTAAAAGAGTGCTGGGGAAGATCCCGGACCTGGACTCTCGCAGGCTAATAATGGGGGGGGGGGGGACCTTAACATGGTCCTTGACCCGGCTTTGGATCGGTCGTGTCCCAGAACGGGGAGACTCCCAGCAATGGCAAGGGAGCTGAAAGGGTTTATGGAGCAAATGGGGGCAGTGGACCCCTGGAGCCAGACAGCCAACAGGAAGAGGCTACTCGTTTTACTCGTACGTCCATAAAGTATATTCTAGGATAGATTTCTTCGTACTAAGCAGGGATTGCTTAGGGGAGGTAAAGAACACGGAATATTCGGCAATTACTATCTCAGACCATGCCCCTCACTGGGTAGACCTGCAGATCGGGGGGGGGGGCGAGCTACCAACGCCCGCAATGGAGGCTAGACGTGGGACTGCTGTCGGAGGAGGGTATCTGTGAGAGGCTTCGGAGGTGTATGCAAAATTACCTGCAGGTGAATGACACGGGGGAGGTCTCAGCGGCGACCCTGTGGGAGGCGCTAAAGGCAGTAGTGCGGGGGGGGAGCTGATTTCAATTGGGGCCCACAGAGCCAAGGCAGAGATGGATAGATTGGTCAGAGAAATTGGTCGGATAGATGAAGAGCACGCGGAGTCCCCGGGGGAGGTTTTACTCAGGGAGAGGCAGAGACTACAGGTGGAACTGGGGGCACTATCCACGAGTAGGGCAGTGGAACAGCTTAGGAAGGCAAGGGGCGTGGTGTATAAGCATGGGGAAAAGGCTAGCAGACTGTTAGCGCAGCAACCCAAGAGGAGGGAGGCGGCCAGGGAAATAGGTAGAGTGATGGATGGGGAGGGGCGCAAAGTGGAGGACCCGGCAGGATTGAATAGGCTATTCCAGGACTTCTATCGCAAGCTGTATATTTCGGAGCCGCCAGAAGAACCGGAGGAGATGAAAAGGTTTCTGGACGGGTTAACATTCCCAACAGTAGGTGGGGGGCGAGTGGATGAGCTGGGGCCCCGATTAGAGTGGAGAAGGTATTGGGGGGCCTAAAGGCCATGCAGTCGGGGAAAGCCCCGGGGCCGGATGGATACCCAGTAGAGTTCTATAGGATGTTTTCTGAGCTGGTGGGCCCGGTCTTGGCGAGGTTTTTCAATGAGGCAAGGGACAGAGGGACCCTGCCGCCGACAATGTCGCAAGCCACTATATCACTGATATTGAAGCGGGGTAAAGACCCGGAGGCGTGCGGGTCTTACAGGCCAATCTTCCTGATTAATGTTGACGCCAAGCTCCTGGCAAAGGTACTGGCGGTTAGAATGGAGGACTGCGTACCGGAGGTGATTGGGGAGGACCAAACTGGGTTCGTGAAAGGTAGGCAGCTGGCGGCCAACCTGAGAAGATTACTTAATGTGATAATGATGCCCCCGGCGGTAGTGGAGGTAGTGGTGGCGATGGACGCCGAGAAGGCCTTTGACCGGGTGGAGTGGGACTATCTATGGGAGGTGCTCGGACGGTTTGGGTTCGGGAGGGACTGGTGGATTGGATCAAATTATTATATCAGGCCCCGAGGGCCAGCGTCTGGACCAACAGAGAAGTGTCGGAGTACTTTAGGCTGTACCGAGGGACCAGACAGGGCTGCCCGCTCTCCCCGCTGCTGTTTGCGCTGGCCATAGAGCCACTGGCAATTGCGCTGAGAGCCGCAGAGGGATGATGAGGGGTGGGGTAGAACATAGGGTCTCTCTTTACGCAGACGTCCTGCTCCTGTACGTGTCGGACCCAGTGGCCGGGATGGGAAGTATACTGGGAATGTTGAGGAAGTTCGGCCAGTTTTCAGGAAACAAATTAAATACAGCCAAGAGTGAAATATTTGTGGTACAGGCAAGGGGCCAGGAGAACAGATTGAGAGGGCTATCGTTTAGGTTTGTTGAGGAAACTTTCCGGTATTTGGGAGTCTAGGTGGCACGAGACTGGGGCAGGCTGCACAAGTTAAATTTGGCCAGGGTGGTGGAGCAAATGAAGGGAGAGTTTCGGAGATGGGATGCACTCCCGCTGTCGCTGGCAGGGAGGGTGCAGACTGTAAAGATGACAATCCTCCCTAGATTTCGGTTTGTTTTTCAGTGCCTCCCGATCTTTGTCCCACAGTCCTTCTTCAAAAGAGTTAACAGGATGATCATGAGCTTTATCTGGGAGGGACAATCCCCGCGGGTGAAGAAGGCGATGCTGGAGAGGAACCGCAGCGAGGGAGGGCTGGCTTGGCAGAGTCTGATTAATTATTACTGGGCGGCCAACATCGCTATGATAAGGAAGTGGATGGTGGGTACGGGGTCTATCTAGGAGCGGGTGGAGGCGGCTTCGTGCAGGGGCTCCAGCTTGGCAGCCCTAGTCACGGCTCCTCTACCGCTGCCGCCGGCCAGGTACTCCACCAGCCCAGTAGTGGTGGCGCCACTGTGGAAATGGGACCAGTGGAGGAGGCATGTAGGGGTGACGGGGGCGGCGGTTTGGGCGCCAATCTGCGACAACCATCGGTTTGCCCCCGGGAGTATGGATGGGGGGTTTAGAGTATGGCGGTGGGCGATATGTTCCTGGAAGGGAGCTTTGCGAGTTTGAGGAGCTTGGAGGAGAAATTTGGGCTGGTAAGGGGAAATGATTTTAGGTACCTACAGTTGCGGGACTTTGTTCGTAGACAGGTCCCATCTTTCCATGCCTCCCGCCAATGGGGATCCAAGACAGAATAGTCTCTGGGGGGGGGGGGGGTGGAAACAAGGGTAGGGTAGAGTCTCTGATATTTATAAGGTGCTCAAGAGGGAGGAAGGGTCCCAGACGGAGGAACTGAAACTTAAATGGGAGGAGGAGCTTGGTGGGGAAATGGAGGATGGGCTGTGGGCAGAGGCCCTGAGTAGGGTAAATTCGACAGCGACATGTGCCAGGCTCGGGCTGATCCAGTTTAAGGTCGTTCACCGGGTCCACATGACGGTGGCTCGGATGAGCAAATTCTTTGGGATAGAGGACAAATGCGCTAGGTGCGCGGGAGGACCAGCGAACCAAGTTCACATATTTTGGGCATGCCCTAAGCTTAGGGGTTACTGGGAGGGATTTGCGGGCGTCATGTTCCGGGTGCTAAAAACAAGGGTGGTGATGGGTCCAGGGGTGGCAATTTTTGGGGTTTCGGAGGACCCGGGAGTCCAGGGGGAGAAAGAGGCCGATGTTTTGGCCTTTGCTTCCCTGATAGCCCGGCGACGAATACTATTGGCGTGGAGGGACTCAAAGCCCCCGAAGACTGAGTTGTGGCTTGCGGACATGTCGAGTTTCCTGGGTATAGAAAAAATTAAGTTCGCCTTGAGGGGATCTGTACAAGGGTTCGCCCGGAGGTGGCAACCATTTATTGACTTATTTGCGGGAGAGTGAGCGTCAGCAGGGGGTGGGGGTAGGGGGGTAGAGTAGAGTAGAGTAGGAGGGATAAAATGGCGGGTAGTACCAGTGGGAGAGGAGCGGGCTTGTGCAGCATGTTACGATTGAAGTATTGAATGTACGTGGATGTTTGCACATTTTTGCCTTTTTTGCTTTCTTTCTCTTGATGTCTGTAACTGTTTACAAAGCCAAAAACTACCTCAATAAAATTGTTTATTAAAAAAAAAATACTAGACTCTCATCCAGCTGTTTCAAAAAAGAGTAATGG
Organism: Scyliorhinus canicula; assembly: GCF_902713615.1. NCBI lineage: Eukaryota > Metazoa > Chordata > Chondrichthyes > Carcharhiniformes > Scyliorhinidae > Scyliorhinus > Scyliorhinus canicula. Next base: position 256,520,859 of record NC_052146.1, read on the forward strand.
ATACCTGAGCACTCAGCCACAATTGGGGAAAATTGTGCTTGGTTGGTAGCGCTGGCTCTCTATTCTATTAATTTCACAATATTTATTTACATAAGATCAAAGAGTTCTCAAGTGCCTGCAGTATCAGCTATTGGTACTTTAAAAGGGTCTGGCTGATTAACGTTTTTAAATCGGGCTGCAGTAAAAGCAATCTTTATGAATGAACATGCCATTGTTATCATACGGCTCAGTGGTCCTGCACTGAGGGCATGGAAGTGCCAAAGGGGGCAGCACGTTGGGCAGTGATTAGCACTGCTGCCTCGCGGCGCCGAGGACCTGGGTTCGATCCCAGCCCCGGGTCACTGACCATGTGGAGTTTGCACATTTTCACCGTGTCTGCGTGGGCCTCACTCCCACAACCCAAAGATGATAATAATAATAGTAATAATAATAACCTTTTATTGTCACAAGCGTGAAGTAACTGTGAAAAGCCCTTAGTTGCCACATTCCGTGGCCTATTCGTGCAAGCTGATACGGGAATTGAACCCGCGCTGCTGGCCTTGTTCTGCATCACAAATCAGCTGTCTAGCCCACGGAGCTATATCAGCCCTTGTGCAGGGTAGGTGAATTGGCCATGCTAAATTGGCCCTTAATTGGAAACATTTTTTTAAAAAGGTAATGCCATAGGTTATCATGGAGGGTATGAGGGGCTATTGGGGGTGGGTAATGCGGCATATCTTGGCAGAGATGGTATAAGGAGCCACAGCGGGTGGGTTTAGGGGCGTACATACAACCGTTTGAACTTGTTTTCAAAAGGTTCTCTCATCCAGACTATGGTTCACAATACCTTTGAAGGGCCGTGAACCACAAGTCCTTGAAAAGCTGGTCCAAAATAAGAGGCACAGTGGCTAGCATTGTTGCCTCACATCGCCACAGACCTGGGTTCGATTCCGACCTCAGGTGATTGTGTGGAGTTTGCACATTCTCTGGGTGCTCCGGCTTCCTCCCACCTTCCAAAGATGTGCTGGTTAAGTGGATTAACCATACTAAATTGGGCGGGGTTGCAGGGATTCCACCCAGGTGGGTGACATTTCAACGGGTCGGTGCAGGCACAATGGGCCGAAAGGCCTTCTTCAGCACTGTAGGGATTCTGTGATCTTATGAACACCACAAAAATTGCATGGGATGCACAAATCTATCCCCCACAACAGAGCCAGTCAGGTCTGACTTGCAGGGTGCAGGCTCGCAACCCGCAATAACCTACGCCCTTATCCCATTCTGAAAATCGGGGCACTGGGAACATGGCCAGAAATCCCAGAATCGAATCTTGGCTGCCATTCCGAAAAGGGCAGCACGGTGGCATTGTGGATAGCACAATTGCTTCACAGCTCCAGGGTCCCAGGTTCGATTCCGGCTTGGGTCACTGTCTGTGCTGAGTCTGCATCTTCTCCCCGTGTCTGCGTGGGTTTCCTCCGGGTGCTCAGATTTCCTCCCACAGTCCAAAGCTGTGCAGCTTAGGTGGATTGGCCATGATAAATTGTCCTTCGTGTCCAAAATTTCCCTGTGTTGGGTGGGGTTACTGGGCTATGGGGATTCGGTGGAGGTGTTGACCTTGGGTAGGGTGCTCTTTCCAAGAGCCGGCGCAGACTCGATGGGCCGAATGGCCTCCTTCTGCACTGTAAATTCTATGATAAGCTATGATAAGTCTCCCCAACTCAAGTGAAAATTCAGCTCGATATGTGTCTGAAATGCACTTCTTTGAGCAAGATACTGAATTACTCAGTAGACATCATCGTTTTTGGGGCAAAAATTGAAATTTACAGAACTAAGCTTTTAAAACGCTTAGTTAACGTAGTCACATAAAAATGGTCATTAACACTTTGTCATTAAAATTATACTTGTTGATGAATGATTATCTTATTCTTCACAAGACAGAACATCTTGCAGAAAGATCCATGAAAGCCTGAACGGGGACAGCACAATCCTCATTGAGTCCAACAATATGATTTGATCTGGAATTAGAGCCTAACACTGGTCCACGGCAACAATGATTGTGGATCAATTTGCAGCATCAGGAGTGTTAACATTAAAATTATACAGTATCACAGAAACAGTACTTGCACAATATAATAAAGGTGAAAGTAGCTGTGGTCCAGTACCTGGTATGTAACCTTAGAAACATATAATCCAATTACAACAACTGACATTTGGGGGATACAAAGAATTACATATAGTTTGTAGCAAGAAGCAAGAAACAGTCCATTTAGTGCAACAAGTCTATGCCAGTGTTTATGCTCCACACAAGACACTTCTGCATTACTTCATCTCCCACACACACCTTTCTAAATCAGCCAACCACATTCACAAGGAATGCAGGTTGGAAAACGGTGATTACAATGTGATCATTCATCTGATCCACATTGTTTCCCAAATACAGTTTCCCGCTGCAAGAATAGGATTGCACAATTTATCCTATGATATACATGAGAAAACCACCAACGTATTCACACCCCTTCTTCGTCACTTGGTATTTAACTTATATGGAGTTTTTTTATTGTAAAGGGAAGGGGGCATTTTTCTGATCCACTTTCCTCTTATGGAGTATCTTCACACTGTCACCTACACCAATCAATGTTGCCAAATGGTGTTGAGGCTTGTCAAGAGTGGCCTGGCTGGCTGGCCCTCCGATTTCCACTCTCCTAGTAAACCATGGACTTCAATTAGACCAGCCTTCCTCCAAGCCCAGCCACACCCTTGCAAATACATTCTACTTAGTTGTCATTTAAAAACAAGCCTTAAAGTGATCAACAATTTTTCACCATTGTGAAATAAAGAGGGGAATCGGCACCCTATGAAATTATCCATCTTACATTAATCAGCACCTAAATATCACTAATTGGATGTAGAGATCCTTCTCAGACTGGGTCATTAGATCTAGACATCTTGCTTGTGCAACGTTTGACAGACTATTTCATTGCATGAGTGGGAATCTGTGCCAGTGTACAGATAGGTATGCTACCTGGAAAAAACATTCTAAACATATTCCCAATTTTGGAAAGATGGAAGAAGAGTAAGTAGTGCAGTGTTATTTTTATGCAGCTGAGGTTGCATGTGTGTGTGTGTGGGGAGGGGGGGGGGGGGGGGGGAAGAGAAAGAGAGAGAGAGAGAGAGAGAACAATATTGGAGGGTGTGGAGCAGTGGAGAAATAGACTACCTGACCAATATACTTCTATGTTGAAGAGTTATATTTTTATTACAGTTAGCTGTTGCGAGTCACTGTCCAGAGTACTGTTCAATCAAAATATATCTTCTATCTAAATTATTTGTTTGTAAGCTTTCCTTTCAGTGGAAAGGAAAAGAAAAAGAAACGAATAAAAACTTTTACTTCAAGACAACCACATCATTCTCGTCTCCTCCCCAACCATAAAATATAGTTAAAAACTTATTCTCAGCAAGTGTATTACCGTAAATTTAAGTTTTGAAGAAAAAAGTACAATGAGACTAGATACCATGTTATGAAATGTAAAATTGTATTTGCTATCAGTTTCATTAAAGAAGGAAATAAAAGTATCAATACCTTGTCTTCCCTCATCATTGGTAAACAAGCCAGCATCACTACTGCTGAGGCTGCTGGATTCACTGTAATAAGAAAAAGAATAGATCAAAAGAACAATTGATCTCCAAATCGTAAAATTTTAAAGAGACAAGGCAGCAGTCAGATGGAAGTTAAGCCTGACAAAGATCTGAGCAAAATAAGATGACTTTTTTGAATCAAACTGCAAATATCATGATTCCATTAACTACAGAGCATATTATTTTTGCCACATAAAACCACGGGAATCTAATGGGACACTGACAGAAAGCCAGATGTGGCTACAGCAAGGTGCTGATACAATTGATGCATTTCATTATTTGCCTCCATCAAATGTTTCCCTCTTCTTTCTTATGCCATGTTATTCGGCTTGATCCAGGTACAATGTTGCTCAATCAGGGCAAAATAAAATGCAAATTCTCATCAAAAGCATTGTAAGCCTTTCTTCAAAACATGAAATAGAATTACTTGAAGATGTTATTACTTTTAGCAGCACTATTTGCAAATGATAAATAGAAATGCATTTCTTTGGAAAAAAAAAACAAACTTTGTGGAAATCAGAGTTAATAATCCAAATTTTACAAAACCCTGTCGAGTAGACCCTCTCTTTAACACTGCCTTTAGCAATCCCACATAAAGCACTTTATTTTGTGTTCATAGAATTTACAGTGCAGAAGGAGGCCATTCGGCCCATCGAGTGTGCACCAGCCCTTACAAAGAGCACGCTATTCAAGCCCACAAATCTACCCTATCCCCTGACTCAGTAACCCTCACTTAACCTTTTTTGGACACTAAGGGCAATTTAGCATGGCCAATCCACCTAACCCGCACATCTTTGGACTGTGGGAGGAAACCAGAGCACCCGAAGGAAACCCAGGCAGACACGGGGAGAACATGCAGACTCCACACAGACAGTGACCCGGCCGGAAATCGAACCTGGGACCCTGGAGCTGTGAAGCAACTGTGTTAACCACTCTGCTACCGTGCTGCCCCAATGTTGATTAATGAAGCAGCAAAACAATGAAAGATATGTCCGATTGTTATAATAGGAACTTTGTGGATATTATGTGACTGTAATCTACTTCAACAACATTCAGAGTATATATAATACATGAATAACGGGTAACTCAATTTATAATTATGTATTTAATATACACATTCAAACTAAGATTTATCATATGCCTACATCCAACAACATTAGGCTTCCAGTGTCACCCAGTTAGTTCAAATATGTAATTTAATATTGCAAACAATGCGAATATATTTTGTTTCACAAAAAAGTTTAAATGACCAACAAATGTTACTTCAGCCAAAGAGTATCAACATGTACAGCATGCTCAACCTACCTAGCATTTCAGAAAATATAGTGTGGATTTTTATTCACACACTATCATGGAAGCATTTTATCCAGTCTCAGTCCAAGATAACATAACTTTTTATGCATGCAACTTTATATGCATGCAACTTTAAGAACAATCTAATTTTCCTTTGACCTTGAATTCACTTAACAACATTTTAAAAAGTAGCTAATTAGCTCAGATGCAAAATACTGTCCCACATATTGCATGACCAGGTCAGAATTATGCCTCAATGGCATATCTGAAGGATTTTAGCTGGAATATAGGGAGTAACAATCCACAACTATCCAAAACTCAAAATAACCCAGAGATAGCTATGACTGGGCAGCACGGTGGCACAGTGATTAGCACTGCTGTCTCAGAACACCGAGGACCCGGGTTCGATCCCGGGTCACTGTCCGTGTGGAGTTTGCACATTCTCCCTGTGTCTGCGTGGATCTACCCCAACAATCCAAAAAGATGTGCAGGATAGGCAAATTCATCACGCTAAATTGCCCCTTAAGTGGAAAAAGTAATTGGGTACTCTAAATTTATTTTTTTTTAAAGCTATGACTGTTGGTTCTTAGCCAAGACATAGGGAATGTCGGCCAATGGAACATGAAGATAAAATATTTAAAACACACAAATATAAACTGTATCTAGTGTAAAGTACTTCTAAATATTCTATTTCTTTAAATATTCTATAACAGAAACTGATCTAATCCTATTTGAGAACAAATTTAACTCAGTTTGAATGCCCATGAATCCATATGAATTTGTACTCGATACACAGCAATGTGAAATTGGTCAGCAGCAAGTTACTGATTAGAATTTTTGGCACACATCATTTATCCAACGTTAAATACCACGGCTTCAAAATACGTATTGTAGTGTTAAGGGTTAAAGATAAAATAGAATGACTTTTTACAGCCTCATATTATTAACAACTTAATGTAAATACAAAATTCTTAATTTAATAATAATCTTTATTGTCACAAGTAGCTTACATTAACACTGCAATGAAATTACTGTGATAAGCCCCTAGTCGCCACACTCCGGCACCTGTTCGGGTCCACAGTGGGAGAATTCAGAATGTCCAAATTATCTAACAGTACATCTTTCGGGACTCGTGGGAGGAAACCGGCAGGCAGAGGAAACCCACGCAGACACGGGGAGAACGTGCCGACTCCACCCAAGCCGGGAATCGAACCTGGGACTCTGGAGCTGTGATGCAATAGTGCTACCCACTGTGTAATCATGCTGCCCACGCAGTAGTCCCTCTCTCAGAACATGTATTTACATTTAGTTTCAAAGTATCTATAAATAATTGTATTTGTATCTAATACAATTTAAACACATTTTTTTAAGTCGAGAATATATTTAGTATTCATTGGATTGATTGGAATTATGGGATTCATTTCTTGCATAGGAACATCATATAAATAGAGTGTAAAACTAAGCTTAGGGACATTCCAGAGTACTGGCACATGTATTTGAAAAGGTTAAGAATTATGTCATGTATTTGACATGCTTCTGTATTTCCCAACTGTCACATCTAACATAGTAATAAAGTTCTCACTCTACTTTTGAAATGTCGTCTGCTTGCCTAAAACTTAATGAAAAATCCTGCTGACTTCTGTGTTCTATATCAAATCAGAATTGGGTCACATGCTGAACTGTAAACACGATCATACTCCTCAGCCCTCCAGGTGACATCTCATCTGTGTGGGGGGAAAATGATTACTTACACATATCTGTGTTGTCAAAATAGTACTTCCAAGGCAATTACCATTGTGGTGTGCCTCCTGCCTGGACTAGATGGATGAGGCCTGCTGCCAAAGGGTCACTATTCCCCCCATATTTCTAACCACAAGCTCAGGTGTTCCAGCACTGTAAATTGGTCCAAGCATGTCAGTAGTTATCTGTATTCCAAGCAACCTGCAGCCATCTTTTGCCATACCACACACAATATTTGACTGGTGCATACAGAAACTGATAACTTTTTGATGAAGAGCGAAAACCACTAAGAATCAATGACTGGAAGTTGCTGAGTGGTAACTAATCAATTTCTAAATAAGTTAACTCTATATGGCTCTGTCAACAGTTCAAATCTGATAACAGTTTATAATTTCAGATGCCATTCCCTCATTAGTCTTGTTTTCATAGATAGTTTAACTTCAGCCGGCATCTTTTAAGAGATTTGTTAAAATGGAAGCAGCAAATTCAAAGATCTCTGCCCTCCTTAGGGCATGATGTTTTGTAACAGCAAGGTTATTATTTCAAACCAACCACTAACATTAAAAATAAAATAAACGGCTTTTATGAAGGTGGAATGATTGAATACCACTTCTCTTTACCAAGTTAATCTCTAGAATGCAGTAGGTAAGGGAGTGTTAAGAAAACAACGGCAGGTTTAAGGGATTTATATTTGTATTGGTAAACATTAGAAATAAGGTATAATTTAAAAGTGGGTTTAATGTAATGTTTCTGTGACTGGAAGGGAAAAACCTGCAGTTAGAATCATGCTGGACAAAGATGTTTATATGTGTGGAGGGTTGGTTCCGTTCCAACTGTGTCTCTATTGCGCTTAGAGAGGACTGTGGCGTGAAGAATAAATAGCCGTAGCAAAAGGAGGCCACCTTCCTTTGTTCTTAGTTTTAGTGGGCTGGTTTAGCTCAGTGGGCTAAGACAGCTGGTTTGTAATGCAGAACAAGGTCAGCAGCACGGGTTCAATTCCCGTACCAACTTACCCGAACAGGCGCCAGAATGTGGCGACTAGGAGCTTTTCACAGTGACTTCATACTTGTGACAATAAAAAAAAAGAAAGAAATGGAAGCCAGAGCAGTTGGGAGACAGGATCTCGGGGGAGTAAACATCTTTCAACTCTGTTTGAAGACTGGACAGGAGCTGCAAAGAGGCAGGTTTCCTATAGCACAAACTATCCAAATAACCAGGGAATTGGGTTAGAAAGACACCTGAATTTAAGGGAATAGGGACTGAGGTACTGTTCAGAAGAATTTAAGTAGGAGTAAATAAAGGGTTTAAAAGTGGAACAGCAGACTTCAGAGATAGCTGAAACATTTGATGTCATCTTAATACTGTCTGGGAATCGAAAATTGAAGCAATTGTGAAGTTTATACAGCAATCAAGATAACTAAATCCTAAAAGGAGTTGGTGTAAAATCTGGGCAGGTTTTGTTGTTAAAAGTGGAGTGGAGTTTTGTTTACAGGTGTAATTTGTAAAACCTGGACAAGGGAGAGCATTATTATGAGATGATTTTAAAGTGTGTTTTTGTCAGTGGAGTTTGGAGGATTTGACCACAGACATCTTGTGTGTTTAAAAGGAAATTTTTTTGTTAGTGAGACCATTGTTGTTTTGTAATCCATGTTAATCTTTAAATCGGTGTGTAATTGTTAAGTTTAGGGGAGGGGAGAAGAGAAGTAAAGAGTATTGTATTTTAATCCAATTTTTCCAATTCAATAAATGTTTTTTCATGTTATTAAAACTAATTAGCAGTCCTGTGACTCTGTTCCACTATATAATTTACAGTGCAGAAGGAGGCCATTCGGCCCATCAAGTCTACACCGGCCCTTGGAAAGAACACCCTACCTAAGCCCACACCTCCACCCTATCCCCATAACCCAGTAACCTCACCTAACCTTTTTGGACACCAAAGATAATTTAGCGTGGCTAATCCACCTAATTTGCACATCTTTGAACTGTGGGAGGAAACTGGAGCACCCTGAGGAAACCCACGCAGACACTGGGAGAACGTGCAGACTCCGCAGTTTTTTTTTAAAGTTATGGTCTTTTGAGCCAGGATTCCATTCTGGTATTTTCCCATCCAGTTATAACATTAACTGGGATTGTAATAGGGAGTAAAAAATACTTTTTGCCTCAATATAAGCTGCTTCCTCTCCTAATTATCTATGCAAATGCATACAATGCACACACAAATGGATGAAAAATGTTAACAAGTTTAAATGATCATGATCTTCAAACTAGAGGGCTTTCAGAGGTTAGGAAAGTGCACAAACACTATTTTGCTGATTTAAAAGAAAATAAACAGCTTACATTTTGGTTAAATTAGTAAATGCACCATCCAATGTAGACATGCAGACCAGCAAGATCCATGATCAATACTTCAGGTGCAGCTCAACTGGCACTATAGCAAGGATACTACAATAGGTTTCTACACTTGCCAATTTCAACAACAACTTGCATTTATATAGCAACAATTAACATAGAAAAACCTAGCCACGTGCTTCACAAGAAATGTAATCAGACAAAAACTGACACCAAGCCAAAGGAGAAGACATTACGGCAGATGACCAAAAAACTTTGTCAAGAGATAAGTGATGTAAAAGGAGCGAAGATGAAAACTTTAAGGATTCCAGATCTTATGGTTTTAGCTCAAGGCACAGATACCAATGGTGAGATGAAAGAAGGGTGGAGTTAAGAGGCTAAAGTAATGAAACATAGTGTTCTTGGAGGGTAGTAGTGCTGGAGGAGGTTACAGATAAGGGACATTCAAGAATTGGTAGATCAGCAAATGAAAGGTTGACAAGTAAACAGCAGTTAGTGCAAATTAAGATATGGACAGCAAAGTTTAGGGTTAGTTTAAGGTTATGGAGATTAGCAGGGAAAGGCGAGGCTGTCCGGCAGTGTGTTGAAATTATCAGGTGTGGAGGTAACAATAGCATGGATGAAGGTTTCAGCAGCAGATGGGCCGTGACAGGATTCCACTGAGCAATATTATGGAATTAGTGTGGGCAGGATATGGGGTCAGAAGTTCGGATTACGTTAAACAGAATACGGATGTTGGGACAGCCTGCTTCAGCTTGAGACAGCAGTCAGGGAAAAAGATAGTGTCAGTTGTTAGGGAACTGGGTTTGAGGTGGAGGACAAAGACATTTGCTGGTTATTACAATGTTCACCACTCCACTAGGTTCTCTATCTCCCTCCTGTATTCTGACGTGTTGTTATTTGAGATTTGGCCCACTATGGTTGTGTCGTCAGCAAACAATCAGATGGAGTTGGAACCAAATTTTGCCACGCAGTCGTGTGTGTACAGGGTGTATAGTAGGAGGCTAAGTACGCAGTGTTGCAGGGCCCTGGTATTGAGGACTATTGTGGAGGAGGTGTTGTTTATTCTTACTGATTGTGATCTGTGGGTCAGAAAGTCAAGGATCCAGTTGCAGAGTGAGGAGTCAAGTCTTCTGTTTTGGAGCTTTGACATGAGCTTGGTTGGTATTGTGTTGTTGAAGGCGGAGCTGTAGTCAATAAATGGGAGTCTCGGGCGGCACGGTGGCACAGTGGTTAGCATTGCTGCCTACGGCGCTGAGGACCTGGGTTCGAATCCCGGCCCTGGGTCACTGTCCGTGAGGAGTTTGCACATTCTCCCCGTGTCTGCGTGGGTTTCACCCCCACAACCCAAAGATGTGCAGGATAGGTGGATTGGCTACGCTAAATTGCCCCTTAATTGGAAAAAATAATTGGGTACGCTAAATTTAAAAAAAATAAATAAATAAATAAATAAATAAATGGGAGTCTGATGTAGTAGTCCTGGTAGTCAAGATGCTCTAGGGATGTGTAGGGCCAGGGAGATGGCATCTGCTGTGGACCGGTTGCAGCAGTATCCGGACGGTAGTCAGTGAGGCATGTTGCCTGGTTCTTCTGTGGCACCAGTATGATAGTGGTCTTCTTGAAGCAGGTGGGGACCCTGGAGCGGAGTAGGGACAGGTTAAATATCTATTAACCACTGCCAGCAAAACTAAAGAGCTGGTCATTGACTTCATGAAGCAAAGTACTGTATACACCCCTGTCAGCATCAACGGGGCCGAGGTGAAGATGGGTAACAGCTTCAAATTCCTAGGGGTGCATATCACCAAAAACCTGTCCTGGTCCACTCACGTCGACACTACCACCAAGAAAGTACAACAGCGCCTATACTTCCTTAAGAAACTAAGGAAATTCGACATGTCCACATTAACTCTTTTACAGATGCACCATAAAAAGCATCCTATATACAGATGCACCATAAAAAGCATCCTATCTGTCTGCATCATAGCCTGGTATGGCAACTGCTCAGCCCAAGACCGCAAGAAACTTCAGAGTCATGAACACATCCTAGTCCATCACACAAACCTGCCTCCCATCCATTAACTTCATCTACACCTCTCGCTGCTTGGGGAAAGTGGGCAGCATAATCAAAGACCTCTCCCACCTGGCTTTCTCACCTCTTCCAACTTCTTCCATTGGGCAGGAGATACAAAAGTCTAAGAACATGCACAAACAGATTTAACTACAGCTTCTTCCCCGCTGTTACTAGACTCCTAAATGACCCTCTAATGGACTGACCTGATTAATACTACACTCCTGTATGCTTCACCCGATGCCGGTGTCTATGTACCTACATTGTGTACCTTGTGTTGCTTTATTATGCATTTTCTTTTTCTTTTATTTTCATGTACTTATCTGTTTGAGTTGCTCGCAGAAAAATACTTTTCATTGTACCTCGGTATACGGGACAATAAACAAATCCAATCCAATCCTATCTGAGATTGAGATGATAGGAATTGGTATAGGCACACCATACAAGGTTGAAGAGTGGCCATGAATATGGGAAGTAGAGTTTATGTGAAGGGAGAGATGTAGTGACCTTAAAGAAGAGGATTTGTTGAGATGGAGTTTTGAATCACTGAGGATGAGAAGTCACTTTGAGTGGAAAGTAGCTTACCTCAGTGTCCAGTTTAGGTGAGCCGTAGAGAATGAGAGTTGGAACAAGGTGATAGGCTCAAAGAAGTAGAAGGAGCCAGCAGAATAAGGGGATAGATTAAGATGAGATTTAGTGATCAGTGTCACACGACCATTCCAGTAATTTAAGCAGGCTGGATGATAAAAGGTATAGCCAGTTGGAGAGGTTTCAATAAGGGGATTAAAAACATCCAACAGCTAGGTTTCCATCAAGACCATAATACCAAAATAAATCCATTACAGGGGCGGCATGGTGGCACAATGATTACCACTGTTGTCTCATGTTGTCAAGGGCCCGGGTTCGATCCCGGCCCCAGGTCTCTGTCAGTGAGGAGTTTGCACATTCTCCCCATGCCGGTGTGGGTCTCACCCCCACAACCTTGGTGCAGGGTAGGTATATTGGCCTCGCTAAATTGGCCCTTAATTGGAAAAAAAATGTTTAATTTTTTTTTCCAAATAAATCAGTTACAGGCACAAGTATAATGAAGTTGGATTTCTTGAAGGTTAAAAAGGGCAGAGCTATCGAACCACTCTGACACACTCCATCCACCAGTTACAAAGCAATACTGGGAGATTTTTTACCCAGTAAATAGTATATTGTAATTTAAAGAGACGAGGAAGAAAAGAAGAAAAAGTAAGCTCTTATTTCCATTCCAAAGACAAATGATTGCATTGGCCCAGATTTCACGCTCACCTCTAACCTGATAGTCGTTCACAAAGATCTAGCAATCTTTCTGGCACGGATTTCTCCTTTCCCAATGTCAGTCTGAATCTGGTGTCAATTCAAGGGAATCGCCAGATATCCGACAGCAGAGTAAGCAGCCAATCGTATTCTCATAGACAGCAAACCAGGAAGTAAAATGCACTGAATTTTCACTTTCAATTCAGATTTTAGAGACCAAAATAGATGATTGGGACATATACATGCTATTAAGGCTCAAGCTGATATACAGTAAACAAACTTTAAAAAATCTTATAAATCTTAATTTTTTCATCATTTTAGAGTAATTGGGGGCGGCACGGTGGCACAGTGGTTAGCATTGCTGCCTACGGCACGGAGGACCCGGGTTCGAATCCCGGCCCTGGGTCACTGTCTGCGAGGAGTTTGCACATTCTCCCCATGTCTGTGTGGGTTTCACCCCCACAAGCCAAAGATGTGCAGGTTAGGTGGATTGGCCACGTTAAATTGCCCCTTAATTGGAAAAAATGAATTGGGTACTCTAAATTTATAAAAAGAAAAATATAACGCTAATTTTCCATGGCCAATTTGGCTGTCCAGCAGTAATTATCAACCTAGTAAGCTGTTGGAAACCCATTTACACTTTATTCAACAAGGTATAACATTTTCAAGGGTTGTTGCAGTGAGACTAATTATGGAAAAGGCCAACGTTTTGTCAGTTCAGTGATTTTTACTTAACTGTAGTCTGGGGGACTTCAATAGCGCATGCAATGGAGAAGCATAGAATCACTCACAGCAGCGTCTGGATCTCCACATTTAACTGTCCATGTGAGGATTCCAGAAGTTTCTATTAGTGTCAGAGCAGCAATGACAGTGAATACTGAAAACTTTGCCTTCATTACAGCTACAAAATCCAGGCCATTCAATAGTGCAACATAATCATAACTGCTCCTCATCCTGAGTAGTTACTGTCTCAAGACTGAAAATTATGGCCTATTTACTCTACATGGCTGTGAAATGATTCTGTGTAATCGTTCCTAGGAGAACAGATCTTGTTCTCTCCTTTGAATGGAAGCCCCACTTTGCACCTTTAAAGCCGTACTGTATAAGCTGCTGTCGTAATGTTTCAACCTACTAAATTTTCCAAACAAACTATTAAATAGCATGTTGAAAATGAATACATTGCAACCCAGCCATGCACCATAGGAATGGAACACACATGACAGAAGATTAGTATTTTGCCACAGCAGCAGTCCACGTTAGGCCATGTCTTTACTTAATATGACCAGTTACCACTCTGCTATTAAGAGGAGCACGTACAGGATTTTAAAAATTTAAATAAAACTGTTGATGTTCACTCAATTTTAGTAATTATGCAATTACTTTTGTAAATTTGTAATTCACTGTTTAGCAAAGTTATGAAATATTATCAATTCACAACTAAGCATAATGTATTTTCTTTCGATAATTCAAAGCCAAAAACAATATTCATATTGATTAGGAGATCAAGATACACTCACAAATTTGTACCAGAATATTATTCCTCATTTTAATAATTTGAAATAACTATGGAAGTAATTCAACAAAGGTTCCCCCATTATCACTAAAAAGAGAACATTGAGATTAGTATAGTTATTGAATTGCCGCTCCAGTAGTTTTGCATTAATACACAAAATAATCTTTACAGTGTTTGAAATACTTTATCCATGCAGTTATAATTCTGCATAGAGTAGTAGTGGACGTTTATGTCTGTCTATTTATTGCAAGTAGATGAGACCGAAAAAGCACACGTTAATATCAAAATCATTATAGCCTAGTGCCAAGATAAACATAACAATTATTCTACAAATGCTGGTCAGAAATTATTTGTGGCTCCACAGTTTTATTGCAACTTGAGTGCTCCCTGGTGTGCAGATTTGAAATTCAATGTGAACAAGTACTTGCACTTCTGCTGAAAGTATTTCAAACCCTGCAGTTATATTTAAATACAACAACTTGTCTCAGGATAGATAACCTGGGACTTAATCTTAATAACCTGTCACTCATGTTATCATCTGAGCCTCTCTGTTCCTCATACTCCATTTTGTTCTTATTTGTATTGCACATTTCTTCACTTTCGATCACAACTCCATCATCTGGGGGTTCCAGTCGCTTTCTCTTGATGATCTTGTCCTTGCTGATCTCCTGAACTTGGAGATGGAAGTGGAGCTGGTTTGGTTGTGTCTGGTGTCCTCCTACATCCATTACTGGAACTTTGCCGTGGGTCAGTGGGTGAAGTGCATTACTGACCTCTGCTGGTGGATCTATAGCCATACGTTTGACCTTCCTTCTCCTTCGCAAAGATCGCCCACCTAAGTTACTGTCAGTGACAGAATCAGACTCATGCCACGAATGCCTTTTTCCCCTAACTGCTGTTACATTCAGGGAGGATAGACGTTTGGCAACTATCAAATGGTCATCTGAGTCACTGTACGTGTTATTTTCTCTGTAGTCCCGGACTGTCTCATCTAGGCTAGATTCAGAGCCTTCACTCATGCAGTGACCATGCTCCCAATTGTGATGTCCAGCATCTGAACGCCTCTTCCTGCCCCTCCTTTTCCGAGCCTGCCGCTTTAGAAGACAGGTAGCTGAGCCCCGGGAGGCATCATCTCCAAACTCTGGACACCCTAGTGTATGTTCAGAGGTTTCCTCCAGAGCAGAGACCAAATCATGAACCAGTTCCTCCATTGCTTTGCAGGGCCTTAAAAATAAATAAAGAAAACAAAGAATAAATAATAATGGTTAAATACAAGAAGTAATATTTGCCATCACTGCTTTAGTTACAAATAAAATATCAAGTATGGACCATAAGACCAGTTTTTTGTCTATTATTACATATGCATATATACTGATAAAAAGGGAAATGGACTTTACTTGTATGAATAATGCATGAACTGTACTTGAGGATATCAAATAATTTTGATAAGACCCTTGCAGTCTGAAGACAAATAAAACTGTTATAAATACACACATACATATATTATGATTAATAGTCATAAAACCCTTGTTATAAACCACATTTCATGAACACAGTTTTGGCATTGCTCCCAGAGGAAGCATTATAATAAGGGGCATATTTTGCAGAGCTCTGATTTCTACAAAAGACCGCTACACTTAAAATTCTCTTTCACAGACAAGTCCCCTCTCTCTCTCGTCTTTCTTTTCAGAAATAGGTCATTCAGCCCACAGGCCTTTGCTGGTATTTATGCTCCATACAGCCCCATCTACATTATCTAATCTCACCCATACCTTCTGAAAACAGGAGGGTGCATTTCACAGTTCCATGTTCAACAGCCAACCACACTCAAAGAGAAGGTAGATTGGAGAAATGGGATTACAGTTTGATAGCCCCGCCTCTGACATGTCTTCAAGTACAGCTTTCCTACTGCGAGTTGACAACTCAGTTCAGTTTAACGCATTCAGTTTATGTCTTATTCGTTCCTTCGAAGTCAACCTTACTTCAGCTTGAAATCTAATTTTGTGCATGATTTTACTTCTGCTCAAACCTACCGTCAAACTCTTATCATTTTATTGTTACTGTTTGCAAGATGCTCTCTTACAGTTAGATTATTGGTTTAATATTGTTCATTATGAAATATTGCACGGTTTGCATTTTGGATCGAATTTGAAGGGAATTGAGGGGGGAGTATGATGCATGCGGACTCTCAAGCAGGTGGCTAAACCAGAGACTCTGACAGCATGGAAGTTCAGTCATTCTTAAATTTTCCACCTCTGCCCAAACCTAGCCAATCAGTTAAAGTTACAAAATCAGACATCGGGAGAATGATTGAAGCTAGAGTTCTGCAGGATTGATCCCAAGCAGTTAAATAAGTGGTGTAGGGGATTCTGGGGGGCAGCCAGTGGCAAGAAATCCCAATACTTCCTTTTGAAAGATGGAAGTGCTCTCCTGCTCCTCCTGATTCACTGAGCCTCTACTGGTCTTCAATCACTCTCAATGAGTGTGGTTTGACAGTGAAGCAGTCACTGCTCTCTTGCTCAAGCCTGAAACTAAAATAGCAGATTGAAGCTTGATGGTGTAATTGTAATCCCTTAATGGGACAGGTTTCCTTTTCACCTGCTCAAAGCAATGAGTTAACAACTGTACATTTTGGGAACTAAGTGGAATTAAAGATACAGTATTAGGTTGTTTTCCGTATTTTAAATACTCCCAGTCGGATTTCCAACAGGCTGAAGAGTTAAAACTCGGATCATGATTTTCTAAAGCAATCTTGGATACAATCTGGAGGCTATTTTGTAACTGTCTTTGTGAAAACTAAATTCTCCCATTATAACCAACTTTGCTACATGCCTTCCTGATCTCCAAAATTATTCATCCTATGACATCATGGTTGTTAGAAGGTCTTTAGATAACTCTCAGCAGAGAATTGCATCCTTTGCTTTTTTTCCATATAATTCTAAACAGAACTAAATTAGGCTGCTCGCTTAAACTAAAGAAGAGACTAAGCCCAGTTTTAGGTTCCCTCTAACAAATTGGACTGTCTTAAGTGGAGCAAGCGACAGGCTTAGATATGAATGCAGCTGCCATCAAAAAGTTAATTGCTTCCCCAGGCTCCACAGCAGTCCTGACAGTTGCTGCCCCTTTGCTGTCCTTCCACCCTAGGACTTATCTGAGGGCTGCTGGTGGCAAGACAGACGGTGCAGCCTGAAACTGAATTCTTCAGTTCAGTTATTATGTAGTTGAAGTCTGAGGACCAATTTGACATGTTCCATGAGTCTCTGTCTTTGGGTGTAGGAATCATTCTGTGTATCCATTTGATGCTTAAAAACTGGTCTAAACTAATTTCCAGGCCATTGTCTTTACAACACTGCCAGATCTAAATTCCATATATTCTGATTTAACTGCAGAGAAACTAACAAAGATCTATATATGGACATAATTTACCAGGCACCAGGTGTTACTAGTTTTGGTAGTGATCTCTGAAAATAAGCAAAATATTTTTATAATTTGTTCTGTTTACATTTCCACTGATACCTTAGAAACTGCAGTTAATTGAAGCATATACAATGGATTAAACATCACCATTTCAGTCAAATATTAAACCTCTACCTATACTCATTAACTAAAGTACAACAATGGTAGTTAAAGTGCATTCCACCTATTTTATCACTTGTGAACATTTATTTAAGAGTTATGCTCTCATGTTTTAAAGGTATAGGTAGCAAAGTCTCCTGTGTCTTCCTACACTTTTATATTCTACCAATATCTTGGAACATTAGGGTTGACTTGGATAGATCGACCAAAATATCTCAGGTGGTACTTCATTTTGTCCCCGCTCACCCCCAATCAGTTACTGACTGATGCAGTACTTGCTTAGCTTAGGATGATCTAACTTGCATCTTACTGTAATTTTCTTAAACTAAATGATGGCCAGACCCTTATATGACCAGATGAGAACTTGATTCTGTGTGTATATATAGACTTCTGATAATTCCAACAAAATGCTTATCAAAAGGTCACCTTCAAATCAGAGTCACAATGGTGGATTTAAATAGGGGGCTACTGAATCAACATTAAAATCTAATCAACTTTATACTGTAGACTTAAGCACAACTACAAGTTTACATAATGATCAGGAGTGTTAAAGTGACTGTTAATCATAGTGAAGGTTCGCTTTGCTAAACAGTACAAGTAACCTTTTATTTTACCAGTAGCTGTTTTGTCAAATCAGGAGGAATGTTATTCTCGGTACAATTCTATTTTTATATTCAAAATCTGTTGTTCAGAGATTGAATGTTTCTTTCATGATTGCCTTTTAAACAAGGTGAGTAGAAGGACGGGTGCCTCTCCACGCAATATACAGTACATGTATAAAATGGTGGCATAGTGGTGACCTCACTGGACTAGTAATCCAAAGGTTCAGGCTAAAGTGCTGAGGTCACTGATTAAATTGGCAGCTGGTGGAAATTGAATTTTTATAATAATCTTTATTATTGTCACAAGTAGGGTTAAATTACACTGCAAAGAAGTTACTGTGAAAATCCCCTAGTCGCCACACTCCAGCGCCTGTTTGGGTACACAAAGGGAGAATTCAGAATGTCCAATTCACCTAACAAGCACGATTTTCGGGACTTGTGGGAGGAAACCGGAGCATCCGGATCCGGGAAACCCATGCAGAAACAGGGAAAATGTGCAGACTCCATGCAGACAGTGACCCAAGTAGGAATCAAACCTGGGACCCTGGCACTATGAAGCAACAGTGCAAACCACTGTGCTACTATGCCAACCAACCAATTCAATTACTAAATCTAAAATATAAAGCTTATCTCAGTAATTAATTGACAATGAGAACTATCAATGATTGTCATAACAACCCATCTAGTTCACTAATACCCTTTAGAGAAGGAAATCTGCTATCTGCATCTGGTCTGGCTTACATGTGACTCCAGATCCACGCAATATGGTTGACTCTTAACGGCCCAGAGTGGCCCAGCAAGCCATTCAATTCAAGGGCAATTAGGGATGGGCAACGATTTCTGACTTTGCCAATGATGCCCACATATCATGAAAAAAATATATTCCTAAAAATCACAACAAACCCTTAGGGAATTTTACCATCAAATCAGTCCACAGTTTCACTGCATATTTACAGCCAATGCAATAAGATTTACTCATAAATTGTTATTAATATTTCCAAACAGAATGTGTGGGAAGTTTCCTGTGCTAGAAAGTTTCTAATTTTATAAGCCAAGATAAAGGGATACAATCTAATCTTAACTTAGGGCTGAATTTTAAAAACACCATGGTCCTGGCAAATGGCATTTTAGCCATTATTGAAAACCGGATGGAGTTTAAAAATTGGGAGGTTTTGTTGCAATTGTACGGGGTGTTGGCGTCACCTAGAACACTGCGTGCAGTTTTGGTCCCCTCATCCAAAAAAAGGATATAGTAACATTGATGGTAGTCTAAACGAGATTCACCAGGCTAATTCCTGTGATGAAATGGTGGTCCTATATATATATAAATAATCAGGGTCGGTGTACTTTGAGGGGTGACCTTATTCAAACATATAAGATCCTGAGGGAGTTTGACAGGGTAAATTATGAGATGTTTCTCACTAGTGGGAGAGTCTCGAACAAGGGGACATAGCTACAAGATAAAGGGCCAGTCATTTAAAACTGAGGTTTATATTAATTTCTTCTTGCAGAGGGTAGTGAATCTCTGGAATTCTCTGCCCGAAAGGTGGAGGCTGGACAATTAGAAGTATTTGAAGTGGAGGTGGATAAATACTTGATTAATCGAGGAATAGAGGGCGATGAGGAAATGGCACAGAAAAGGACTTGATGCCAGCATAGATCAGGCATGCTTGTATTAAATAGCGGGGCAGGCTCGAGGGGGCTGGTGGGCTACTCCTGCTTCTATTTCTTGTGTGTCCCTACTCCTGCCAGATAAAAAGTCAGCTAGGATCCCACTCATGATCCCAACAGCTGCCCGCCAGCAATTTAACTCTAGGAACAGTGCCAATTAGTTAAGATTAGTCATCTGCCCTCATCACTGCAGGACGTCTGCGTTAGAGAAATGCCAGCCCATCAGATTGGGGCTACGGGTAGCCACACCATGCTGAGGAGCCCAGGGAGTCTCTGAAAGGGGTATGAGAGGCGCGGGGGTTCGGAGACTGTGGTCAATAGGCCAGCGAGGAGGGTTACAGGAGGATGATGATTTTTGGGTGGGTACCTCTGATAGACCCAGCACCAATCTCTGCAGCTAAAGCTGAAAGCAGCAACAACAACTTCTCTTGCTGCCAAACTCCTCTCTGTCTGGTTCCAAACTGGCCAGCTCTATTTATGCAGGGAGTCTGCTAATGATTTCTCCGCCCCCCTCATTGGGGAAGCTCATACTCCCACAGGATTGTGGGATTGTCATTAGTCCCCAGCCAATGGTAAGCAGGCAGGTTATAACATCCCTCCCCCTCAAAGTTTGGGGAAAATAAAAGGGGCTGTAGCCCGTATCGAAGTCGAACCAGGAGCCACGCCGCGCTATTTCCGGGCGCACCCGGTGCCTTACGCCTTGCTCGATAAGGTAGAAGGGGAGCTCACTCGTTTGGAGACTTTGGGTATCATCCCTGGCGAAGGAGGGCGTCGGACTCGTTTTGCCGCAGGCCGGACACCATTTGCACGAGGCGCTGGATCAGACGGCGTGTAACGAGATGGAGACCGGCGCTTCCGTGATGAGCGACGTAACGGTTGTACGTCCACGGCCCGTCGGCCCGAGGATTCCCCCTCTGAGGTGTCTTGTGTCTCCATCTCGGAGTCAGAGTCTGCTGCCTCCGTCATCTCGGCGTCTTTATCTCCACGCTGTTCTGTCACGACCTGCGCAGGCTTTGAGTGAGGCACCAGAGGAAGATTGTGAGGAATACTTTCCATTGTGTCTGGTCTCTGTGGCTGTAGAAATGAGCTCCTGGGGCGGGCAATCTTTGGCAGGGATAGTCTTCTGGACCGAACATGATCTACATGTTTGCGCTGGAGATGCCCCTGGGCTTGTACCTGGTAAGAGATAGGGCCCGTTTTGCGAAAGATTGCGCCAGGGACCCACTGGGCACCACCAGCAAAATTCCGAACGAACGCTGGGTCACTGGGCGTAAACTGCCGAATCGGCCGATGCCGAGAAAAACCATGTCCCTGCTGTTCTTGTGTGCGGCGTACTTTTGCGCCAATGTCCAGGAAAACCATGCTAAGGCGGGTGCGAAGTCTCCGGCCCATTAGGAGTTCTGCGGGAGCTACCCCAGTCACCGCATAGGGGGTGGTCCTATACGAAAACAAATACCGAGCCAGTCTCGTGTCCATCGACCGGGAAGACTGCTTCTTTAGGCCTCGTTTGAATGTCGGCACTGCGCGCTCCGCTAACCCATTTGAAGCCGGGTGGTAAGGGGCAGTGCGAATATGGCGTATGCCGTTCATCTTCATGAACCTTGCAAACTCCTCACTTGTGAACAGAGTGCCATTGTCCGTGACTAGCACCTCGGGGAGACCATGCGTACTGAAAGACAAACTCATCTTCTCGATTGTTGCGCAGGACGTTGTGCCTCCCCCACCTTATGCCCCTCTAGCCATTTAGACTGGCCGTCGATTAATAGCAGGAACATGGATCCTTGAAAACGGCCGGCGAAATCCGCATGCAAGCGTGCCCAAGGCCGCCCTAGCCATTCCCAGTGATGTAGGGGCGCAGCCGGTGGAAGCTTCTGATGCTCCTGGCAAATGGAGCAGTTTTGGGCCACCTTCTTAATGTCGGTGTCGAGGCCTGGCCACCAGACATAACTCCGGGCCAACATTTTCATTTTGGTCACACCTGGATGCCCATTGTGCAAGTCTCTCAGTATCAGCTCCTGTCCTTTTTCCGGGACAATCACACGCGTCCCCCACAAAAGGATGGTGTCTTCCACGCTGAATTCGGACAGCTTGGAGGAAAATGCCCGCAACTTGCCTGGGAGCTGTCTATGCTGCCCTCCATACAGGACTATGTGCCGAACCTTTGACAGGACTGGCTCAGTCTGGGTCCACTCACGGATCTTTGATGCCGTGACAGGCAAGGTGTCCATAAAATTTAGGGTTGCAACCACCTCACCGGTCGTGGGGGTCAACATGGGGCCGGTCAATAAAGTAATCGGCTCAGTGCGTCGGCATTCCCTATCTGGGTTCCTGGTTTGTGTTCCAGAGAATACTCATATGCAGCGAGCAACAAAGCCCAGCGCTGGATCCGTGCGGAAGCAATGGGCGGTATTGGCTTATCCTCTCTGAAAAGTCCCAGCAGAGGCTTATGATCAATCACGATAGTGAAGTGGCGGCCATATACGTACTGATGGAAACGTTTCACCGCAAAGATCACTGCCAGGCCCTCCTTCTCGATCTGCCCGTACTTTTTTTCCGCTGCAGTCAATGTGCGGGAGGCGAAAGCTACCGGCCGCTCGGCCCCGTTCTCCATCTTGTGGGACAGGACGGTCCCAATACCATACGGGGATGCATCACATGTGACGAGCAAAGGCTTTCCAGGATCATAGTGGGTTAGTAACCCAGAAGGCGACAATTGTAGTTTTACCCGCCGGAAAGCGGTTTCTTGCGGCTGACCCCAAACCCAGGTGTGATTCTTCTTTAGCAGAAGGTGCAACGGGGCCAGCGTAGTTGCCAGATTGGGGAGGAACTTTCCATAATAGTTTACGAGGCCAAGAAACGAACAAAGACACGAAGTGTCAGTCGGGGCGGGGGCCTGTTGAATCGCACGTACCTTCTCTGCGACGGGGTGCAAACCTTCGCGGTGCACCCGATAACCCAGGTAGACTACTTCCTTCACCTGAAAAACGCACTTTGGGCGACGTAAACGACGCCAGCATCCGAAAAACGTCTAAGGACAGCCTCCAAATTCTCTAAATGTTCCTGCTCCGACGTCCCCATGATCAAAACGTCATCTAAGTAAATAGCAACACGCGGTAACCTCTCAAAATGCCCTCCATAATGCGTTGAAAAATAGCGCAGGCAGAGGATACTCCAAAAGGCAAACATGTATATTCATACAGGCCCCAGTGTGTATTAATCGTTACATATGGCCGGGAGGCAGGGTCCAGCTCCAACTGTAGGTAGGCGTGACTCATATCTAATTTTGTGAACGAGAGTCCGCCTGTAAGCTTCGCGTAGAGACCCTCTATGCGAGGCTTTGGGTATCGGTCGAGTCGGGAAGCCGTATTCACTGTCAGTTTATAGTCGCCGCACAAGCGAACTGTGGCATCTGGCTTCATTACAGGTACAATTGGTGCTGCCCAGTCGGCGAAACGGACGGGCCTGATGATACCCAAAGTCTCCAAACGAGTGAGCTCCCCTTCTACCTTGTCGAGCAAGGTGCAAGGCACCGGGCGCGCCCGGAAATAGCACGGCGTGGCTCCTGGTTCGACTTGGATACGGACTACAGCCCCTTTTATTTTCCCCAAACCGGGCTAGAATACATCTGGGTATCCTCCTAGCACCTCAGTCAACCCTCCAGAAACTGTTTGGAGGATGTGCTGCCACTGCAACCGCAAATGCGCAACCAGTCCCGACCCAACAGGCTGGGCCCATGGCCGCGCACCACAATAAGTGGGAAACGCCCCTCCTGGCATCCATAAACAACAGGGGTCAACGTAGTTCCTGCAATGTCCAATGGTTCCCCCGTATAGGTGGCCAACCTGGCCTGTGTGTCAGTTAATGTAAGGGTCTGTATACCCTGCTTGATGCGGTCGAATGTCCTCTGGGTGATCACGGAGACCGCTGCGCCAGTGTCCAACTCCATCTCAAGCGGGTGACCATTGACCCGTACTGTCACTTTAATGGGAGCCACACGGAGCTGCCAGACAATGCAACTGTAGGCAGTCATCCTCCGTCTCCACGTCCTCGGGAGTAGTCGCTGCAGGTTCATCCAAATGAAAGGTGCGGCCCCTGGGTTGGCCCCAGTTTCAGTCGCAACGACAGCGCCTCTGGCGCCCCCAGGACCGGCGTCCGCGACGGGGTCGGCGCCTACAAGTCTGACACGGACATGGCTCCTCATCCATTGGTTCTGGAGAAGGCTCCCTTCGGGGAGGAATGTCCGACGGCCACTGGCGTCGATCCCAAGGTCCCGCAGGGGTGCGGGGGGATGCTGTTGCTCGTTCTGGGTGAGTGTGCTTAACACTCGATTTGGCTCTGTTTCGTTACTTAGCTCTGGAGTCGCCGGTATCGTTAAGATACCGGCACAAGTTTCAAGGTCACGTTCAAAGAAATAAAAGCATACACCAATTAGTAAGTTCAAACAAAGGAGTTTATTATAATACAATTATAATCTACTCATGCACACGCTAAGATGACTAAACTATTCCTACCACTAAATAAACCAATACTTTTTTTTTTAAATATAATTTTTATTGGAATTTTTTACAGAAAATATAAAACATAACGACAAACAATGAAATGCAACAAAATAACCCATAACTGTAACACCCCCAGACCGTATGTATCACATCCCCCCCACCCCCCAACCCCAATGAACAAAAGAACTTAAAAATAAATTAAAATTAAATAAACAAACATAGTCATTGTCCGCCCCCCCTTCCCCCTCCCCCCTCCCCCCTCCCCCCCTCCCTTTCCCCTCTCCTCCCCCCTTCCTCCCTCTCCTCCCCCCTTCCCCCCTCTCCCTCCCCTTCCCCCCTCTCCCTCCCCTTCCCCCCCTCCCCTTCCCTTCCCCCCCTCCCCTCCCCTCCTTCCTCCCCTCTCCCCCTTCCTTCCCCCTCCCCTTCCCTTCCCCCTCCCCTTCCCTTCCCCCCCTCCTTCCTCCCCTCTCCCCCTTCCTTCCCCCTTCCCCCCCTCCCTTCCCCCTTCCATCCCTCCCCCCTTCCCCCCCTCCCTTCCCCCCCTCCCTTCCATCCCTCCCCCCTTCCCCCCTCCCTTCCCCCTTCCATCCCTCCCCCCTTCCCCTCCCCCCCCTTCCCTTCCCCCCCTCCCCCCTTCCCCTCCCCCCCCTTCCCTTCCCCCCCTCCCTTCCCCCCTTCCCCTTCCCCCCTCCCCCCCCCTGGTTGCTGCTGCTACTGTCCCTGTACCCTATCGTTGAGCCAGAAAGTCGAGAAAAGGTTGCCACCGCCTAAAGAACCCTTGTACCGACCCTCTCAGGGCGAATTTGACCTTCTCTAGCTTAATGAAACCCGCCATGTCATTGATCGAGGTCTCCACGCTTGGGGGCCTAATAAACCAATACTTATCTTAAAGGGAACTGCCGGATCAGGGGACAAGGCCTCTTGCTCTGCACTGCTCCGCAGACTTCAGGTTGGTACGGGTTAAAAAGGGGTCAGGAGTGTCTATCTCTGGTAGTGATCGTTGTGAGACAGTTACTTGCTGGTGGCTGCTGTCCCAAACCTCTCCTCTCTCTCAGTCAAGGTCATCTTCTGTAAAAGGCTGGTCGAAAGGGCTGGTCCAGAGAGGAGGGCTGGTCAAGAAGAACGAACTAAGTTTGCGACCTGTCTTTTATAGGTTCTAGGGCTTCGCGCCCTTTTGGGCGGCCCCTCTACCTGCTGGGAATCGATTGGGTCTCTTCCCAATCGATTTGTTTGAATCCCCCCCAATACTGAGGCTGTCTCTCAGCTACTGGGCGGGCCTTCAGGTGCTTTGTTTTCCAACCCCGTTGGTGACGGGGTGTCTGGTTTCCCATACACTGTTGCAATCACTTCTCTATTTGTGTTCATTGTCCCTGGGATCGTTCCATTACTATGTTAACTATCCCGGAGATTGCCTCATTAGTATGCGGAATGTTCGTTTCGGGGCTGTCTGCTCTCTTAGCAGACAGAATACACATTGGCTTGGTGCAGCCTGTTTATGCTGCAAACTTTGTCCATTTTAACCTGCAAGTTTTGCGTTCCTCCATTTTGTATTGAGGGAATGGCCAACTTCGGTGGCTACAATGCTTTCGGACGGAAGGGGTTGCGCCCCAAGGCATGCACCTCCATTCGCTGTAGCTCCTGCACTCCTCCTTCTGCGTTCTCTCGGGACAATACTATTTGAATGGCCTGTTGAAAAATAAACGTTGGCTTGGCTAACAACTTTCTCTGGGTGGTCGCATTGTTAATACTGCAAACCAAACGGCCGCGCATTTCTGACAAGGTCTCACCATAATCACAGTACTCCGCAATCCTGTGTAGCCTGGATAGAAAGTCGGCAAGGGATTCTCCTGGGGTCCTTTCAGCGGTAGTAAACCGGTAACGTTGGACTATTGTGGATGGGGTTGGGTTAAAATGTTGCCCCACTAAGTTCACAAGTTCATCAAACGTTTTGGTGTCTGGCGCAGCTGGGTACGCAAGGCTCCTAATCACCCCAAACGTATGCGGGCCGCAGGCGGTGAGCAATATGACCACTTGGCGCTCGTTTTCGGTGATGTTATTTGACGGAAATAGTAACGCATCCTTTGCGCGTACTGGTTCAAACTTTCCAGCGCAGCATCAAAAACATCCAAACGTCCATAGAGGCATGGTGTAATAGAAAACAACTTCCAACCTGTGTCCAATAAAAACCCAGGGAGGTGGCTTCAGCAGTGTAGACAACTATTCACTTTAACCCTCGTCGCCAGTTTTGGGAGGGCCACGAAGAATCCAGCACGAGTTTTCAGGATACAAAGAAATAACATTTATTTACAAATTAACATATATATGTATAACAGCAGCAGCAACAACTACTCTTGCTGCCAAACTCCTCTCTGTCTGGTTCCATACTGGCCAGCTCTATTTATGCAGGGAGTCTGCTAATGATTTCTCCGCCCCCCTCATTGGGGAAGCTCATACTCCCACAAGATTGTGGGATTGTCATTAGTCCCCAGCCAATGGTAAGCAGGCAGGTTATAACACCTCCAGGTGCTCCGCTTTCCTCCCACAGTCCAAAGATGTGCAGGTTAGGTGGATTGGTCATGATAAATTGCCCCTGGTGTGGGGTTACTGGGTTACAGGGATAGGGTGGAGACTTGGGCTTAAGTAGGGTGCTCTTTCCAAGGGCCGGTGCAGACTCGACGTGCCAAATGGCCTCCTTCTGCACTGAAACTCTTATGATTCTATGATAATCCAAATGCAAGCACAAAATTTCCAATTTGAAATATACAATGAAAATAATAACAAACATTATAGTGTCAAAATAAGATATAAAATCACCAGTAGTGGGAGGTCTTTTCACCAAAATTGCAATAGAATCATGGAATACTACAGTGCAGAAGAAGCCCCTCGGCCCATCGAGTCTGCACCGACGCATAAAAAACACGTGACCTGCCCACCCAATCCCATTCGCCAGCAATTGGCCCATAGCCTTGAATGTTATGATGTGCCAAGTGCTCATCCGGATACCTTTTAAAAGGATGTGAGGCAACCTGCCTCTACCACCCTCCCAGGCAGTGCATTCCAGACCGTCACCACCCTCTGGGTAAAAAATTTTCCTCAAATCCCCCCTAAACTTTCTGGCCCTCACCTTCAAATTGTGTTCCCTCATAACTGACCCTTCAACAATGGAGAACAGCTGCTCACCATCCACCCTGTTCATGCCCCTCATAATCTTGATCACATCTTGATCAGGTCGCCACTCAGTCTTCTCTGCTCCTGCTCTACCATTCATTGAGATTGTGGCTGATCATCTGACTATTTCCGCTTTCCCCCTACATCCTTTAATCCCTTTAGTCCCAAGAGCTATATCCAACTCCTTCTTAAAAGCATACAATGTTTTGGCCTCAACTGCTTCTGTGGTAGGGAATTCCACAAACTCACCACTGTCTGGGTGAAGACATTTTTCCTCATCTCTGTCCGAAATGGTTTCCCTCGAATCTGTAGACTGTGACCTCTGGTTCTGTACTCCCCTGCCATTGGTAACATCCTTCCTGCATCTACCCTGCCGAGTCCTGTTAGAATTTTATACGTTTTTGCGAGACCCCCCCCCCTCATTCTTTTAAACTCCAGTGAAAATACTTCTAACCCACTCAATTTCTCCTTAAACGTCAGTCCTGCCATCCCAGGATCAGTCTCGTAAATCTTATCTGCACTTCCTCCATAGCAAGAACATTCTTCCTCAGATAAGGAGACCAAAACCGCAGATAATATTCCAGGTGTGGTTTCACCAAGGCCCTGTACACTGCAGCAAGACATCCCTGCTCATGTTCGTGCACCCTCTCGCTATGAGGGCCAACACACCATTTGCCCTTTTCACAACCTGCTTCATCTGTATGCTTACTTTCAGCAACTGGTGTACAAAGACACCCAGGCCTCGTTGCACATTCTCTCTCTCTCAATCTATACTATTCAGATATTAATCTGCCTTCCTGTTTTGCAAGCAAAGTGGATAACCTCACATTTATGCACATTCCACTGCATCTGCCATGCATTGGCTCACTCACTCAGCCTGTCCAAATCACATTGAAGCATCTCTGCATCCTCCTCACAGCTTACCCTCCCACCAACCTTTGTGCCATCCGCAAATTTGGAGATTGTACATTTAGTTCCCGAATTTAAATCATTAATATACATTGTGAATAGCTGGGGTCCTCACACAGATTCCTGTGATACTCCACGAGTCACTCCCCATTTATTCCTATTCTTTGTTTCTTGCCTGCCAACCAGTTTTCTATCTAGCTCCAATCTCATGCACTTTAATTTTACACGGTAATCTCTTACCGAAAGCTCTCTTGTTGAAAACCAAGCCCAAATAAACCACATCCACTGTCCCCCCTTCAACTCTACTAGTTACATCCTCAAAGAATTCCAGCAGATTCATCAAGCATGATTTCCCTTTCCTAGATCCATGCTGATTCTGTCCGATCCTGCCTCCAATTGTTCTGCTATTAAATCTTTTATAACGGATGTTAGCATTTTCCCCACTCCAGATGTCAGGCTAACTAGTCTGTAATTCCCGGTTTTCTTTCTACTCTCTTCTCTTTTTCAATAGTGGGCTTACATTAGCTACCCTCTAATCTTTAGGATCTGTTCCAGTCTGTAGAATCTTGAAAGATGATCACCAATGCATCCAATATGTCTTGGGTCAATTTCTTAAGTACTCTGCAATGTAGCTTAACAGGCCCTGGGGATTTATCAGCCTTCAATTCCATCAATTTCCCCAACACCATTTCCCTACTAATACTGATTTCTTCCAGTTCCTCCCTCTCATTAAACCCGAAGATCCCCAACATTTCTGGAACAAAAGAATTGATACTTTATTATACTTTCTTAAGATACACTCGAGGTAATTAATTCATGCCCACTACTATTTGTACTCTTGGAATATTTGACACAGATACAACTGCTGAGTCTTGTCAACCAGCATTCAGAAATAGGTCCTAGACTAAAAACTAGAGAAATATTAGATGTACATGTTTACCTAAAGGATACTGTGTTCTTAATACCTTTAAAAATGGTAAGTTAAACACTTTAGCTCTGATTACTTGACTACTATCACTCCTCGTTCTCCATTATGACGTTACATTTTGGGCTTTGCTGCTATCAGCTGTTGTTTTCTGCTGTCACTTTGCTGCTGGTGATTCACAAATGTTTTAAAATTAACTGCTACTCTTTGCCATAGCTCCTTCTAAACCTCAAAACCTTGAAATCCTTTTTGGCTTCTCAGGTAGGTGTAAAAGTTCCCATAGTACTATTTTGAGGAGCTGAGAGTTCTCTGAATCTTCCTGACCAATATTTTCACCTTGCTACTTGTGGAGCCTTGCTCTGTGCAAGCTGCATGCCATGTTTTCCACTTTATGATAACGACTACACTTCAATCTTACTTGACTGTAATTCTTTCTTATGAACTTATGACTGTCTGTCAAGTGCTTTGGAATGTCTTGGGGTCATGAAAACCACTGTTCAAATGCAAGTCTTTCTCTTACTTTCAAGTCATTAATCGGACTACAGAAATTCAATCCTTTTTATCCTCTAACCTCTTCTTCTTCTGCCCAAGCACTTGAAAATGTACATTTAAGAGTTCTTATAAACTCACGGCAGCACTGTGGCACAGTAGTTAGCACCATTTATGCACATTCCAATGCATCTGCCATGCATTGGCCCACTCATTTCAATTCCGGCCTCAGGTGACTGTGTGGAGTTTGCACTTTCTCCCCATGTCTGCGTGGGTTTCCTCCCACAGTCCAAAGATGTGCAGGTTAAGTGGATTGGCCACACTAACTTGTCCCTTAGTGTCCAAAAGGTTATGTCGGGTTACAGGGATAGGATGCAGGTGTGGGCTTAAGTAGGGTGCTCTTTCCAAGGGCCGGTGCAGACTCAATGGGCCGAGTAGCCTCCTTCTGCACTGTAAATTCTATGATTCTATGAAATGGTCATCGACCATGGTTAATGCTTCTTCTCTCCACATACGCTTCCTGACCTGTTGAGTTTCTCCAGCAATTTTTGTTTTCATTGCACTTTAAGAATGGATTTAACTAAAGTTACAACTGGCTTTAGGTAGACTTCCTTCTGGAAAAAACTGACGGAAGAATATTTTTTTAAAAGGGTGACAATGTTTGACTACGGATAAAAAAAATTGCTGCATTACAAACCCTTGCAGTATTTTTGATGTATATTAAACTATATTTTATTTAAATCTAGCGTACATTTTACTGCATTACCACATTAACAAAGTTATAAATCATGTGATGAAACGGTGTGTCCAATTTTGTCCAGAGAATAGTGTAATCAGGACTTAAAGCAGATACCTAGCACAAAAGATGGAGAAATATTGGGCACATATGTACTACACACGTAATTACACTACATCTGAATTTGCTCGAATTCAAGCCCACTCACATATTGGTTCACAAGAATGGCTCTGCTCCCTGGCAAGAGCTATACACTCAAATTTCCTCAAATTACACGGCTTCAGTACAGTATAACGTTGCACCCAAAATATTAAATGCAAGTCAGTTTGGTGGTATTTTGTGATGTTCATTAAGCAATTTATTCAAAATTATCCTCACTGGCACACGAACTGTATTTTCTGTTTCTTTGCATGCAGTCTACAGCATCATTAAAAAATTGAAAAGCTTCGACAACTTTATGTTACATGTCACAACATATGATACATGTTGTGAATAATGTACATAAACTATAGTTAGAAAACTTCAAACTTTAATTTTCGTTCACAAAGAATAGACAGTATGAGCTTTCCACAGTTCTGAAGCCCTGATTAAGACTTGTTTGTACCAGTGGCTTTCAGTGCAGGTTTTCCTCCTCTCCCAGCTTGCTTTATGCAGAGGGAGGAGGAAGCGAGGAAGAGTCTGGGTCTGACTCACGTCCAGTCTCAAGGTTTTTGTTCACACATAAACTCACACACTCTGCACACAGGAAGTTTGTACATTTTACTGCCGATCAGGACAAATGTTCGGCACAACATCGTGGGCCGAAAGGCCTGTTCTGTGCTGTTCTGGGGGGGGCTAGCATCTGCACAAGAGGGTGAAAGAGAGAGAGCATGGCCAAAGGGGAAGAGCATAATGCACCATGGACCCTCAGCGTTATATTACCTGTTGCTCTTCCAATCACACATTGTTTCTCTCCTGTGTTCAACAAATGGGGGAAAGAAAGTCTGTGAATGCGGAAGCCACTCCTTGCAGATTTCGCACTTCCACTTACCTGTATTTTGAACAGTGGGTCGACGAACCAGATACAGAGGCACAGCAGGATGGATTGTGGTCTGCAGGCCATATGCTGAACATATGCTGAACAACCCTGGTGTACAATCATGGCTGCAAAATGGGCACACGTATGCACGTGTCCTGATTATACCTCCACACCAATCTGACTGTTCTGATTTCCCATATTCATAATCTTGGGCCGGTTATCACGGTGATAAACAGAAACTAGTACTATGGAAAACAATAGAGAAATTCTCCTTTCGATCACCTTCCACAATGTGTTCAAGGAGCAATATACTGTGAAAAGGCTGTCTACTGTCTCGGTCAGGAGAAGATGGGAACATCTTGCAACAGAAGAAAAACAACTTATAAAATAGGCGGGAAAAAAAATTTGAAATCTAAATTCAGGAGAATAATATAGATTCATGCATATGCTAAACTAAATAACCAAATTTTAGATGTGTTATTAGTGCAATATTTTTTTAATACGACAAACAGCTAGTATATCAGCAACAAGATTAGAAATTTCATGGTGCTTCACATAAGAGACAGACCAGATGTTCAAGGTTTGGCTGATGGCATTGTCAAAAAGGTAGATCTGAGAAAAGATAGAAAAGAAGTAGCAAAGCAAAGAGGTTTGGGGTATGAATAATGAAGGGTAGGACCCAGACAGGTACTGAGAAAATCGTTAAATGTAAGTCTCGCCATCAAGCTCAAGGAGTTGCAGAAGTGGGTCGGGTGAAACCACAAAGGGATTTCTAAACCAGGACAAAAATTCTGAATTTGGCACTGGCCAGTAGAGGTCAGTGAGGAGAAGGGTGATGAGTAAATGAGACTTAGTGCAGGCAAAGTGCAGGCAAAGTGCAGGACAAAATGCAGGGAAGAGAGTTTTGGACGAGTTGATAATAGTATATAGGAGGATTTTGAGATCAACAAGATTACCATTAAATAAGTTAATCTTGAGATATCAAAAGCAGAGACAAGTGGCAGAGGAGGTAAGATAAGGGAGATGGAAAACAATAATTATGAGATATTGTTTAGGTTCAGAATTCCTGAATCTTGTGTCCTGTTTAGGTTCAGGGTTCCTTAATCTTGTGTACTATTTAGTTTGCCTGGAATAGTTGGAACAAGTGAGATAGTGGGAAATGTCCCCTTTCTATTGAATATAAGGTATCAAGAGTTACAGATTTTTTTTAACAAAAGCATATGAGATTAGAATGAATAATGTAAAGAAAAAATATTTTCCAGGACTTCCTCCTACAATCCTTTAAAAGCATGACAACTTGTTAATTCACAAGATGCAGGCATCACTGGCAAGACCAGCATTTATAGCCAATACCGAAGTGCCCTTAAGAAGGCGAAGGTGAGCCCCTTCTTAAATTAATCCAAATTGTAAATTAACTTTCACAGTGATATTAGGTAGGGAGTTCCGGGATTTTGGTCCAGCAACAGTGAAGGAACAGCAATATATTTCTGAGTCAGGATGATGTGAGAGCTGGAGGAGAGCTTGAAAATAATGGTGTTCCCATGCACCAGCTGCTCTTGTCCTTCTCAAAGGTGAAGGTTGCAGGTTAGGAGGCGCTGTTGAAACTTGGTGAGTTGTTGAAGTGCATTCACCTGTTGTCCGTTTCTGAGGAAGTTAACAGTTAAGGTGATCAAGCAAACTGCTTTTTCCTGGATAGTGTCCAGCTTATAAAGTGTTCCTGAAGCAGCGCTCATCCAAAAAAATGGAGAGTATTCATCGCGCTCAGGACACATGCCTTGTAAGTGGTGGGGAGTTAGGTGAGTCACTCGTTGCAGAATAGCAAGCATCCAACATGCTTTTGTAGGTAACCCACCACCTCGCCCTGAAGATGTTGATGGTGGGGAATTAGACAATGGTAAAGCCGTTAAATATCAAGAGATTTTGATTGGGCTCTCTCTTATTGGGAAAGATCATTGGCTGACATTCATGTGACGGTGTCAGCTATGCATGCCTTCCCCCATCTTTTCTATCTTTCCTAAGACATAGAACATAGAACAGTACAGCACAGAACAGGCCCTTCGGCCCTCGATGTTGTGCCGAGCAATGATCACCCTACCTAAACCCACGTAACCCATATACCCGTAACCCAACAATCCCCCCATTAACCTTACACTACGGGCAATTTAGCATGGCCAATCCACCTAACCCGCACATCTTTGGACTGTGGGAGGAAACCGGAGCACCCGGAGGAAACCCACGCACACACGGGGAGGACGTGCAGACTCCACACAGACAGTGACCCAGCCGGGAATCGAACCTGGGACCCTGGAGCTGTGAAGCATTGATGCTAACCACCATGCTACTGTGAGGCCTGCCGCAAAATCCACCAAACAAGGAATCACACAACTAAATTTCCTCTCTCAACTGTAGAAGTTAAGATTATAAGCGAGGGAACAAAGTTCTTGTCACTCCAAAGTATTCCGCACTTCACTATAAAGCTATTCATCCAAGTGCACATTATTTCCTACATCTGATCCGAATATGAGGAATATATTAGTTCACAAGCTTCAATAGAAATGCAGGTTCATCCGTATAAAATTGTGTATCTTTTGCAGATATCAAGTCTGAAATCCACAACAAATAAATCTTCTTTTCCCTTATTGGTTAAGTCATTGAGCTCTTACAGCATAGGAGGCCATTCAGCCCCATCAAACTCACTTCTGTCAAGCAAACAGTCAGTCGCATTCTCCATAGTTCCACAAGTTCACATCCCTCAAGTGTCAACCCAATTTCCTTTTGCAATCATTGGTTGTCTCCACATCAACCATCTTAATAGGGAATGAGTTTTAAGTCATTACCACTGGCTGCATGAAAAAGACCTTTCTTAAATTGCCCTTAGTGTCTAAAAAGGTTAGGAGAGATTATTGGGTTATGGGGAAGTGAGGGCTTAGGTGGGTCGGTGCAGTCTTGATGGGCCGAATTGCCTCCTTCTGCACTGTATATTCTATGTTCTTTGTTCACATTCCCCTGTATATCTCTTACCTAAAACCTTAAATCCGTGTCCCCGCGTCTCTTTCTAAATTAGTCATAGTCTTCCAAACCTCGATCAGTTCACCCGTCAACCACCTTGCTGCAAGAATAACACCAACCTCTCCAACCTAACCTTGTACTTAAATTCCCTCATGTCTGAATCATTCTGGTAAATTTCTTCTGCACTCTCAAGGACCATCAGTCCCTTCCTAAACTATGAGCAGATTTGAATGGAAAAGTCCAATTATTGCAGAGCTTTATAAAGGTTCAGCATAACTTCCTTGATGATTGTGTAGTCAATGCCTTTATTTATGAAGCCCAATCTCTTCTGATATCTTCAAGGATCTGTGCACATTAATCCATAGGTCCTTCTATCCCTTCACTCTTCAGAACTGTGCCATTAAGCCTATATTATCTCTCTCTATTCCTAAATGCATCACTTCACAATTCTCCATAATCAATTCAATCCATCACTTGATTGCCCATTCTTCTAGCCTATCCATGTCCTGTTGCAGCCAATTGATACCATCCTCACTCTTTGCACTCCTCCAAAATTTAATATCGTCAGCAAATTCTGAAATTTTACTCTCGATTTTAGTAACCAAGGGAAAAAAAAATGATCTTAGTACTGAACCTTGGGGAACACCACCGCCTATCATCAAGCCTGAAAAACACCATTTACCACAACTTGCCATTTTCTGTTCTTAAGCCGATTTTTTTTATCGAAGGTGGCAGTGATCTTTATTCCATGAGCCTCTATTTGGTTTGTTAACCAGTGTCTTATGTGTCAAACACTTTCTTAAAATACACACAGAAAACATTCACTGCATTCCCTTCATCACCATTCTCTGTTATTTCATCAAAAAATTAGATGAGTGAAACACAATCTACCATTTACAAATCTGTGCTGGCTCTCCTTAATTAGCTCAAATCTCTCCAGGTGCTTGTAAGCTTTCCACCCAATTATTGTTTCTTAAAACTTACCCACCACTGGTGCAAAGCTGACTGTCTCATAGTTACTGAGAAGGTCCTTACACTTTCTTGAATAAAGGGGTCACATTGCCAGTTTCCAGTCCTCTGCACCTTCCCAGCAACAACAAAAAATTATGGCAAGGCTTCCACTATCTTCATCCCTACATTCCTTAGCAGCATGAATACAAGCCATCTAGACCTGGCAGGTTATCCAGTCTAAACATAGCCATACATCCTGCCTATTACTTTTCATGCCATCCAGTCTGCACCCTGTTTCATCATTGCCACTGCAGGTAATTTAGCTCAATTGGACAGCTGGTTAAAATGGAGAGCAGAATAACTCCAACAGTGTGGTTCCATCCCTATACGAATTATGATAGGTCATGGAAGCATGCCCCATTTCCATGCTTGTTGTGGAGTGGCGCCTCGCAAGCTGTATGACCAACTCTCTTTCTAATGGAGTGTAATGCCTATGGTACTTTGTGGATTATGTCTAATTGACTGCTTCTTAGTAAACACTGATACAAGTACTCAATAGTTATATTAGCCTTGTCCCGCACATCAAAGCATATATAACTTTCTTTTTTATCCCTAATATGCCCTACCATGCCCCTTACTACCAGCTTAAAATGTGCATGCCACAAGATGATTTTTGGATTGTCTTTTATGTTAACTGTCTTTATATTTGCATATTCTTCCTTTGCCAGACTTCTTTTCCTCTTCATTTTCTCATTAAGTTATTGTATCCAAATATTTAAGGCTGTATTTTCTCCTTTCTAATTAACCAATTACTGACGTACCAATTAGATTATTCTAAACATTTCTCCCTATTATTCTAAAGCTGTCCAGAAAAAAAAGTTATTAACTGAAAGAACAATGCCACAAGATTTCCCATTTTAAACAAAAGAATTTACTGCACAAGAGTTTAACAAAACAAGTACTACGAACTTAGCACTACATTTTATAAACCTTAAAAAACAAAAATCTCAACAGGTCACTTTGCAGTGCATTTTTATTTCCAACCAAGAGTTTGCCTATACTTTCCATTTCTTGAGGGTTCCTTCACTTCTCCTGGGACAAACCAAAGTATGCCACAGCGTTCAGGAAGTCACTTTCATTCTCCCCAGTGTTCTATTCTCTGGGATGAGATTTATTATGGTCCTTCAAACAGCACTCAGTGAGGTGACCTAACTCAGCTTAAGTATTTCATGATTGTGGCTATCCCAGCTCAAACATGGGCGTCACTACCTTCTTTTTTGAAAAAATATTTTATTAAGGCATATATAATTTTTAACTCCAATTTTCAAGAGGAAAAAACAGCAAAGCAAATAACACACAAACAAACAACCAAATCCAACCAACATGGCTTACAATTCCCCAGTCTCCCTTTACCCACTAACTATTCCCCACCTTGACTAGTCCCCCTTCCTGGTAAAGATGACGGTTCTCCCAAGGTTTTTGTTTGTATTTCAGTGCCTATTTTTTATTCCCAAGGCTTTCTTTAAGTGGGTGAATGCAGTGATCTCTGTGTTTGTGTGGGCGGGTTAAACCCACGGGTGAAGAAGGCGCTGTTGGAGCGGGGTCAAGGGGAGGGGGGCGTCTGGCCCTACCGAATTTTAGAAACTATTACTGGGCGACGAACATAGCAATGGTCAGGAGCAGGTGGAGGCAGCCTCATGCTGGGGCACAAGTTTAAGGGCACTGGTAATGGCAAATCTGCCGTTCTCGCTGGCACGGTACTCCACAAGCCTGGTGGTAGTTACGGCATTGAGGGGGGGGGGGGGGGGGGGGGGGGGGGGGGGGGGGGGGGTGGGGGGGGGGGGGGGGGGGGGGGGGGGGGGGGAAACAGTGGCGGAAGCATATGGACGTTGGGGGGTGGGGGGGGGGGACACAGTGGGGTTGGTATGGACACCAATTTGTGGCAACCACCGATTTGCACTGGGGGTCTAGATGGGGGTTTTGAAGGTGGCAGCGAGCTGGGATTGAGCGGTTTGGGGACCTGTTTATTGACGGCAGCTTTTCATGTTTGGAGGAGGAGTTTGAGCTGCCCGGTGGGAATGGGTTCCACTACCTTAGGCGAGATGCTTCACTGTCTTCTTAAACATTGGTCTACAGCATCTGGCAGTTTTATCTCTCCATTTATTTCCAAGTAGTTCCAGCTCCAGTTGAAAAACCTGCCCACATCTATGAACAATCACTCAGATAAACACAAAAAAGGGTAGTTTCCTGCAACCTATCCCAATAGGAACTTGGCACACATGGGATATGCACACTGGGCTAAACAGTTGGCTTGTAGTGTAGAACAAGACCAGCAGCGCAGGTTCAATTCCTGTCCCAGCCTCCCTGAAGAGGTGCCGGAATGTGGCGACTAGGGGCTTTTCACAGTCACTTCATTGAAGCCTACTTGTGACAATAAGTGATTATTTTATAATAATAGAGATTTCAACAAATTAACTGCAATTCCAAAATCTGTCCTTAGATCTGAAAAGTATATGGCTATTGTAAGAACTTCCTTTGTTTACCAATTGCTTTTCGATCTTTCTTTGACCTACGGTATTACATGGATAACAGGGACAAGTGCAATCTTAACTCACTCCTTGGCTCCATTATGAAGCTGAGAGAACCTGTATTTCATTGATTTCACACCTCTAACTCTTGCCCTTTAAGTAAACATAGACCATACTTTGAATGATAATTACCGATATTTACCAGTTTCGCAAACGTAGTTCTTTCCTCCCAATTTATCTTACATTTAACACTTAAATTTTTTTTTTTTAAAGTTATGGTAAAAGGTTTTATACGTAAAACAGTGATCATGAAATTCAACATTTTCGTTATACATTGATTGCAAAACATTAAAAAAACTTACTCATAATCGCACCACCTGAAAATACAAATAATGTGACCCATCCTATGGTCTGCAGAATGTCTTGAACTCTTGTTACAGCTACCACCCATTGCTCCTCAAGGGCTTCACAGCTCCAGGGTCTGAGGTTCGATTCCCGGCTTGGTCACTGTCTGTGCGGAGTCTGCACGTTCTCCCCGTGTCTGCGTGGGTTTCCTCCGGGTGCTCCGGTTTCCACCCACAGTCCAAAGACATGCAGGTTAGGTGGATTGGCCATGATAAATTGCTCTTAGTGTCCAAAAAGGTTAGGAGGGGTTACTGGGTTACGGGGATAGGGTGGAGGCAGTCCCAGGACATCACTGCAGGTGTTCCTTAGGATAGTGTCCTCGGCCCAACCATCCTCAGCTGTTTCATCATCCCTCTATCATAAAGTCAGAAATGGGATGTTCACAGGTATTTTCACAATGTTCTGCACCTATCGATCGCAATCCCTCAGATAATGAAGCAGTCCATGTCAATGGGCAGCACGGTAGCACAAGTGGATAGCACTGTGGCTTCACCGCGTCAGGGTTCCAGGTTCGATTCCCCGTTGGGTCACTGTCTGTACGGAGTCTGCATGTTCTCCCAGTGTCTGCGTGGGCTTCCTCTGGGTGCTCCGGTTTCCTCCCACAGTCCAAAGACGTGCAGGTTAGGTGGATTAGCCATGATAAATTGTCCTTAGTGACCAAAAAGGTTAGGAGGGGTTATTAGGTACAGGGATAGGGTGGAAGTGAGGGCTGAGGTGAGTCGGTGCAGACTTGATGGGCCGAATGGCACTGTATGTTCTATGTCTATATGCAACAAGTCCTGGATAATATTCAGGCCTGGTCTGCTAAGTAGCAAGTAACATTCTTGCCACACAAGTACTAGGCAATTACCGTCTGCAAGAAGAGAGAATCTAACCACCTCTCCTTAACATTCAATAGTAATTTCCGAGCCCCCCATTATCAACATCCTAAAGGTTATCATTGGCCTGAAACTGAACAGGACAAGCCTTCTAAATACTGTGCGCAATCATATGGCCTTGTCGCGCCCGGCTCGGTGACGCGACACGGCCGTTAAATGTCGCGAGTGGCCTCCCATGGGATTTACGATGCTTGGGATGCCGGTTATGATCTGGATCTCGCCCTCACTGGGCGGGATTCAAATTTTCATTACCTTCATGCGCCATGGTATCCCAAGGCCTAGGATCAAATGCCCACGCCATAGAGATCTTGCCATGGTGCTGTTTAGCACTGGTTTCCACAAATGTGGACCAGGCATAACTGAACTTGGGAGTCTCCTAGGTGATCGGTGGTCACTGGGTGGTCGGGCTCTGGGCAGGGTGGTGCCCTGACATCCCTGATGCCCCCAGCACCGTCAAGCTGGCACCTTGGCACTGCCACCCAGGCACTGCCACCCGGGCACTCTGGCACTGCCCCCAGGGTGCCAGGTTGCCCATGTCAGGGATCAGGCACGGAGGCGATCTGCCCTTATGAGGTGGGGTTCAAGGACCGGTAAGTTGGGGGTGTTTGGAGGTTGTGGTGGGGGGGGCGGTTGATAGATCGGGGTGATATTTAAAAAGGAAGTGAAGTACGTGCAACCTCAGCAGGCTGTTCCCCGCAGAGGCCCCCCCAAAAAAACAAAAGACCCGTTTGATAACGGGGCCGTTCTCGGCGCTGCAGGCTCGGAGAAACATATCGCTCTTCGCACCCAAAACTCTTTTTTCCCATTAAATCGCGCCCACTGTCCCTACAAGAACAACTTCTGGCTGGGAATTCTGTGGAGAGAAACTCACTTTCTGACTCATCAAAGCTGTTCTGCCATCTATAAGGCACGAGTCACGAGTGTGAGGAATACCCACCCGTTACCTGGATGTGCAGTTCCAACAACACTCAAGAAGCTCGATACCATCCAGGACAAAGCTGTCTGCTTGACTGGCATCCCACCCATCACCTTCAGCATTCACTCCCTTCATCATCGATGCACAGTGGACACAGCACGTACCATGAACAAGATGCAGTGCAGCAACTGACAGAAGTTCCTTTGGCAGCATTTTTCAACCCACAACCGCTAACATCTAGAATGAAATGACAGCAGATGCATGGAAACACCACCACCTGGAAGTCCTCTTCCAAACCACACACACCAACCTGACTTACTAATATAATCACTATTCTATCACTGTCGTTGGGTCAAAATCTTTCAACTCCCTCCGTAACAGCACTGTAAGTGTACTTACACCACATGGACTGCAGCAGTTCAAGAAGGTTCGTTCACCGCCTTCTTCTCAAGAGCAATTGGGGATGGGAAATAAATGCTGGTCTAGCCACGACGTCCACAGTCCATGAATTAATGATTTTTAAAAAGACAGTTCTAGCAAAAAGGCGCAACTCAAATGCGGATGTGAATCAAACAGTGGACTGATGTCCCAGAGGGATAGAATTCTACAACACTTAGCTGATCTGATCTACTTATGACTCTTGTACACACTATGTAATCTCACCTGCCCTGAAATGGCCTAGAAAGACATTCAATTATAAGTCACTTCGGTCACAAGAATACACCTAGCATCAACTTCACAGAAGATAAAGGGAATGGGCAGTATAACAGTCTTGCGAGAATTGTTATAACCTGATAACAGCTCAGCAAGGTCACGAGCAAGAGGATGAAATTACAGCATGAAAGTTTACATATGCAGTTTCCATTATTAATTTGGACACAAAAGTTTATAATTGAAGTATATAAAAATAACAGAGCAAACTTTAAAATAATGACTCAATTCAATCTACATGCCGGAGGCTAATTATCCCCCATTTTACAACTCTGATGACTGCATTTGGTCTTTTGATTGTATGCAAAACCACTGAAGTTTTAACATATCAATACAAGGACAAAATACTGTGGATGCTGGAAATATGAATAAAAGTAGAAATTCTGGAAATATTCAACAGGTCTGGCAGCATATGTGCCAAGCAAAACAGAGCTTCAAGTGCAACCGTAGTTCTTTCCCCAACTGAAGTACGGGTATAATGAAAAGAACATCTATTCTGAGTATTCCAGAGATCCATTTTGTCCACTGCTTTCAGGAGTGTGCATATATAATGCAACCCACCCCACCAATCAAACATCTGGAAGAAACTCCTTTGAAATAATTAATAATATTACTCTTTAATGTCACAAGTAGACTTGCATTAACACTACAATGAAGTTACTTTGAAAAGCCCCGAGTTGCCACATTCCAGTGCCTGTTTGGGTACATGGAGGCAGAATTCAGATGTCCAAATTACCGAACAGCACATCTTTCTCGCGAGGAAACCAGAGCACCCGGAGGAAACCCACGCAGACATGGGAAGAACGTACAGACTCCACACAGACAGCGACCCAAGCTGGGAATCGAACCTTGGACCTTGGCGCTGTCAGGTAACAATGCTAACCACTGTGCTACTGCCGCTCATCCCAAGATGAGCCCATTCCTCACCTCTTAAACACAATCCCGAAAAGCAGGATGGAATTTGGGGAAGGAGAACATCTTTTGTCTGAACCTGATAAATTAACTCAGTGTCTCCTTCCAGAAATGCTGCAAGACCTGTAGAATGTTTCAAACATTTTCTGCTTTTCAGTTTAAAGTAACAATAGTGTTGAAATAATATGGCCATACTTGAACGTTGCATTTTTTTTTAAAAATGCATATATGCAGAGCGTACATTTCCTTTAATGATTCTTAAAGCTTGCGCCTAAAACGGTGTATTTTCTTAACTAACTTTTTTTTCGACCTTACATTCCACCAAAGTATTAAATGTTGTGTTTGAATTCTTACCCAGAATTCAATTTCAAATAATTATCCACCTTGCTGTATCTCCAGCAGCAAAAATCAACATAGTTTCTGCACTCCAACTGAAGTACGGGCATAATGAGAACATAGTCTAATTTGAGTTCCAGAGATCCATTTTTTCCCTTAATCTGCTGTCAGGATTGTGCACATATTGTAACCCCCACCCCATATCTCTCTATCAAACGTCTAGAAGAAACTCCTTTGAAATAATTCCCCACCTCTCGAGATGTGACCAATAAACACAACCCCGAAAAGCAGGAAGGAATTTGGGGAAGATTACCTGGCCCCCAACTTTCTGAGGTGACATGCAGATTCCCTTGTTTCCTCCACTCTGACTGACGGTAATAAACAGTGCAAGGCCCACGATCTACGAAGGTCGTGTCTGAGTGTGTCGTGGGGCCAGAGATGCAATATTAGTTTGAATAAAATCCCTCCCTCACCGTTTGACAGATGGACGTTATTTACAAGCAGGAGCAGCAAAGCAGGCAGCGGGCCTCCCCTTCCTCAGCTTGTGCACACTCAATGTGAGCCATACCATGGCGCGGTTAAAGCCGGGCTGCCTGGGCACCAAGTACTCACCAGCCGCCTCCCGGATTACGCACGGCGTGCCTGTTTGTCGCAGCGAACATCCACGGTGCTTTGACGGGGGGGGGGAGCCCGCTAACTGCAATTATGACCATAAACAACTGTCAAGACAATTCGCCTTGAACGAACTCCAGGTGCCACCATGCCCGGCCCGAGGGACGACGGGAGAAGAAAGTAAACTTCCACCGGAAGGAGGCTCAAACCATTCAACCGGGCCTCACATCGGCCTTTCTCCACATTTCCTACAACCAGCCGGCCGGTCGGAAAGTGTGCGCCTTTGCATCCGAGAGGGGGGAGGTAAAGACAATAGCACACGACCAGATTTGAGCGATTAATCCGCTGGTGACTTACAGCCGTTATTTAAGACCCGCGGAGACCGAGTGTGGACTCTCCCCGTAGCCATGGCAACGGCTACAACCACAACTAAAAAGATGGCCACCCTGGAGGTGCTGAGAATGGAGCGGCAGGGACTGACTGAGCAACTTTTCCGCAGGAACTGGTAGGTCCACTGCCCAGAGTTATACTGAGAGAAACCACCATGAGAAAGGATAGAAGAAGCAACACCTTCACTGCCGTTTAAAATTTAATTACAATTGACATCCC
Organism: Scyliorhinus canicula; assembly: GCF_902713615.1. Classification (NCBI taxonomy): domain Eukaryota; kingdom Metazoa; phylum Chordata; class Chondrichthyes; order Carcharhiniformes; family Scyliorhinidae; genus Scyliorhinus; species Scyliorhinus canicula. Next base: position 256,564,178 of record NC_052146.1, read on the forward strand.
ACCCGCTCATCCCCCAATCAAGTTTCAAAAATGGAGGGGGACAAACACAGCACAACTGAAAAGTTGAGCGACGGTTGCCCGTAACTAAAATAGTGGTGTCTTTTTATTTAAATTTGCAGGTTGCCAGTATTTTTATTTGGACAATCCAGCGCAAGTGATGCCAAGTGTCATCACTCCGTGCGCAACGTGTGGTGGGGTGCTCGGAGTGGAATATGGAGCTTGAGTGGGGAAGTCGAGTTTATCCAGGATATCAACATCACATATTCCAAACTTAGTATTATTTATTTGGAATTAACATGCCCAGCCGTGGAGGCATCTCTGGCCTGTCACTGAGCCGCTTGCAAATTGGCGTAGGGAAATTAGATCTGAAGGTTGGAGAGTGGTGTGGACGCAGGAGGTTTGATTCAAGTGACGCTGGCACCAGCGTTGGAAGGATTCAATAAACATTTAAATTCGAATGCAGTAAGAGAAATGTTGATTCAATTTGGATAAAAATAAGCAGAGTGGGTCAGGAAGCGAAAGATGTTGGGCTAGGGTCTGGCAGATGGAATACAATGTTGACAAATGGAAGGTTATCCATTTTGGAAGGAATAACAGCAAAAGCGAGTATTATTTAAATGATAAAATATTAAAACATGCGGTGTCCTCATGCATGAGTCGCAAAAAGTTGGTTCACAGGAGATAAAGAAGGTGAGTGGAGTTTTGTCATTCATTGCTGGAGGGATGGAGTTTAAGACTAGGGAGGTTATGCTGCAACTGTATAAGGTGTCAGTGAGGCCACACCTAGAGTATTGTATTCAGTTTTGGTCGCCTTACCTGAGAAAGGACGTACTGGCACTGGAAGGTGTGCAGAGGAGATTCACTAGGTTAATCCCAGAGTTGAGGGGGTTGGATTACGAGGAGAAGTTGAGTAGACTGGGACTGTTTGGACTTTAGAAGGATGCGGGGAATCTTATAGAAACATATAAAATTATGAAGGGAATAGATAGGATAGATGCAGGGAGGTTGTTTCCACTGGCGGGTGAAAGCAGAATTGGGGGCATAGCCTCAAAATAAAGGGAAGTAGATTTAGGACTGAATTTAGGAGTTCCCTACGCACTGAAGCAGTTAAGGCTTCATTAAATGTTTTCAAGATAAAGATAGATAGTTTTTCGAAGAATAAAGAAATAAAAGGTTATGGTGATCGGGCGGGAAAGTGGAGCTGAGTCCACAAAAGATCAGACATGATCTCATTGAATGGCGGAGCAGGCTCGAAGGGCCTGATGGCCTACTCTTGCTCCTACTTATGTTCTTATGTTCTTTGTTCTTATGTTCATGTAAGCCTTCTTGTGACATTAATAAAGATTATTATAACCTTAAAATCTGTGTGTAATTGTTAAACTAAGGGAGGGGGGAGGATTAAAGTAAAAGTTATGTTATTTTGAACCAGGGTTCCTTCCTGGGATTTTCCCATCCAGCTATAACATCAGGGGGATTGTAATACGTCTAACAGCCACATCCATCTCCCTATTTGCTAGGTATGACTCCAACCAGTGGAGAGGATTTCCCCTCATTCCCATTGACTTCCATTTTACCAGGGCTCCTTAATGCTGCAATCAATTAAATACTGCTTTGATGTCAATGGTAGTCACCTCCTCCTCCCCCCTTAAATCCAGCTCTTTTGTCCAGCTGCACTGAGAGCCTTGTGGCCCCAAACTGCGCATCAGTGAGCAAGTTACTGCTGTATAATTGCCTCTTGTTAGCACTGTTCTCAACATCTTCCATCACTTTGCTAATGATCGAGATGAGTGTGATGGGCAAGTAATTGACTGGATTGGATTTGTCCTGCTTTTTGTGCACATGACATGCCTGGGCAATTTTCCATGTCTGGTAGATGCTAGTGTTGTACTGGAACAGGGTGGCTGACGATGCATCTAGTTCTGGAGTACAAGTCTTAGTACTATTGTTGGGAGATTGTATGGGCATCTAGCCTTTGAATTATCCATTGCCTTCAGCCATTTCTTGACATCATGTTGAGTGAATCAAATTGGCTGAAGACTGGCATCTGTGATGCTGGGGACCTCCAGAGGAGGCCAAGATGGATAATTCACTCAACACCTCTGGCAGAAGATGATTGAAAATGTTTGAAGCTTTGACTTTTGCACTGATATCCTGTGCTCGCCCATCATTTGTGGATGAAGATATTTGTGGATCTGCAACCACAGTTGAGTTGTTTAACTGTTACCACCATTCATGATTGGATGTAACACGACTGCAGAACTTGGATCTGATCCATAGACTGTGTATTTTCTTAGCTCTGCCTATCACTTTCTGTTTCTGCTGTTTGGCAAGCGAGTAATCTTATGTTGTAGCTTTAGGTTCACACCTCATTTCTGGGTGTGTTTGGTGGTGCTCCTGGCATGTCCTTGTGTACTCTTCATTGAACGAGTGTTTGATATCAATGTCAGTCACTCGCCACTCCCAACTTAAGGCTTGGCTTGATTGTAGTGGTAGAGTGAGGTTTATGCCAGACCATGATGTTCAGATTACAGTTGAATACAATTCTGCTGCTGACGGCCCACACCATCTCATGGATGCTCAGTTTAGCTTGCTAAGGATCTTGGCTCAGAAAATCAAGATGTAGAATCAGTTTATTTGAAAAAAATGTAACGAAAATCGCTTATTGTCACGAGTAATTAAGTTACTGTGAAACCCCCTAGTCGCCACATTCCGCCGCCTGTTCGGGGAGGCTGTTGCGGGAATCGAACTGTGCTGCTGGCCTGCTTGGTCTGCTTTCAAAGTGTAGCCACCGAAGTTGGCCATTTCCCTAAATACAAAATGGAGGAACGCAAAGCATACAGGATAAAATGGACAATGTTTGCAGCCCCAGCAGGCTGCACCTAGCAGGTGTGGATTCTGTCTGCTAAGAAAGCAGACAGCACCGAAACGAACGTTCCGCATACTAATGAGGCAATCACCGGGATAATTAGCATGTTAATGGAACGATTCTAGATACAATGGACACAAATGGGGAAGCAACTGCAACATTGTAAAGGATACCAGACACTCAGGCACCAACAGGGTTCGAAAACAAAGAGCCTGAGAGCCCACCCAGTAGCTAAGGAACAGCCTCAGTATTGGGGGAATTCAAACATATCGATTGGGAAGAGACCCAATCGATTCCAAGCAGGTAAGGGAGTCCGCCCAAAGGTGTGCGGATCCCTGTGACCTATAAAAGACAGGTCCCACACATGGTTCAGTCTTCTTGTCCAGCCCTCTCTCTTTGACCAGCACCTCGACCAGCTTTTGCCAAGAAGACCCTGAAGGAGAGAGAGAGAGGTTAGGACAGCAGCCGCCAGCAAGTAAGTGTCTCACAACGATCGCTACCAGAGATAGACACTCCTGACCCCTTTTAACTTATACTAACCTGAAGTCTGCAGAGCAGAGCAAGAGGCCTTGTTCCCTGACCCGGCAGTTCCTTCGAGATAAGTATTAGTTTATTTAGCGGTAGGAATAGCTTAATCCTTTTAGCGTGTGCATGGGTAGTTATTATAATTGTATTATAATAAACTCAGTTGTTTGAACTTACTAATTGGTGTATGGTTTTATTGCTTTGAACTTCACCTTGAACTTGTGGCGGTATCTTAACGATACCTGGCGACTCCAGAGCTAAGTAAAGAAACAGAGCCAAATTGAGTGTTAAGCACACTTAGCCAGAACGACCAACAAAAGCCAGCGATTTAGCCCATTTGGAGCTAGGAAGCAACAAAGGGAAGAAAACATTGGTGGGAGTCAATTATGGGCAGTGTTAGGCATAGTATAAATTGGAATTTAAGGTGAATGGAACCCGGTATGGTAGTAAACATAGATGAACAGTAATCTTACAGACTGAGATGAGCCAAATTAGCAGTAATAGCATGGTGGGCAAGTTTGTGGAATTCAGGGTCATTTTCTAAATAAATATGTGAAGGAACCAAATATGGAACAGGCTATTTTAGATCTAGTGCTGTGCAAACCTTGTAGTAAAGGAGGTTCTGGTAAAGGGTGATTACAATATGGTAGAATTTTATATTGTGTCTGAGAATGATTTACTTAACTCTAAAAGTAGGGTCCTAAATCTGAATAAAGCAAACTGAAGTGTTAAATTGGCTAAGATAAGATTCTAGAATATACCCTGTGGTGGCACTGTAGCACAGTGGTTAGCACTGTTGGTTCACAGCTCCAGGGTCCCAAGTTCAATTCCCGGCTTGGGTTACTGTCTGTGTGGAGTCTGCACGTTCTCCCCGTGTCTGCGTGGGTTTCCTCCAGGTGCTCGGTTTTTCTCCCACAGTACAAAAATGTGCAGGGTAGGTGGATTGGCCATGCTAAATTACCCTTAAATTAGGTGGGGTTACTGGGTTACGAGGATGGGGTGGAGGTATGGGCTTAAGTGGGGTGCTCTTTCGAAGAGCCGGTGCAGACATGATGGGCCGAATTGCCTCCTGCACTGTAAATTCTATGATTGGGAGGTTGAAAAATTACAGCACAGCTACAACACTGGCATCTGCCTGGTAATGTGGAAAATTGTCTAGCTGTGGCCAGTCCTTAAAAGGTAGGACAGATTCATCCCAGCCAGTTGCTGCTCCATCCGTCTACTCTTCATTAACAGCAAAGTGATGGAAGGTGTCATCCACACTGCTATCAAGCGCCACTTACACAGCAGATATTCATTGAGACTCAGTTTTGAGTTCCACCAGGGCCACTTGGCTCCAGACCTCATTACAACCTTGGTCCAAATATGGACAAAGTGCTGAACTCAAAAGGTGAGGTGAGAGTGACTGCCTTTGACATCAAGGCCGCATTTGACTGAGTGTGACCCACTGGGCATAATATGAAAAAAATCCCAGGCAGCGTTTCAGGGCCTTAGAACAGCGTGGGAGGGGAAACTCCATGAGGGGGCGCATGCGTTCGGAATATGGGCCTATAACTCCATCGTGCACTAAGTAGCCGAGGATGGCTAGACGGTCGGTGCTGAACACGCATTTGTCCTTGTTGCAGGTTAGATTAAGGATTTTTGCGGTATGGAGGAATTTTCGGAGGTTGGTGTCATGGTCCTGCTGGTCGTGGCCGCAGATGGAGACGTTATCGAGGTATGGAAACGTGGCCCGCAAGCCGTACCGGTCAACCATTCGGTCCATCTCCTGTTGGAAGACCGAGACTCCATTTGTGACACCGAAGGGAACCCTTAGGAAGTGGTAGAGCCGCCCATCTGCTTCGAATGTAGTGTATTTGCGGTCACTAGGGTGGATGGGGAGCTGATGGTAGGCGGATTTCGGGTCCACCATGGAAAATACCTTGTATTGTGCAATCTGATTGACCAAATCAGATATGCGGGGAAGAGGGTACGCGTCGAGCTGCGCATACCTGTTGATGGTCTGACTATAATCGATGACTATCCTATGCTTCTCCCCGGTCTTTACAACCACTACTTGAGCCCTCCAGGGGCTGTTGCTAGCCTCGATAATGCCTTTCTTCAGTAACCGCTGGACTTCCGACCTAATGAAGGTCCGGTCCTGGGCACTGCTCCTGGTGGCAACGGGTTTGCAATCCGGGGTGAGGTTCGCAAAAAGGGAAGGTGGCTCGACCTTGAGGGTCGTGAGGCTGCAGACAGTGAGGGGGGTATAGGGCCGCCGATTTAAAAAGTTAAACTTTGGAGGTTACATTGGAAATCTAACCCTCGGAGCGTGGCAACGCAGAGGTGAGGGAGGACATAGAGGCGGAAATTTTTAAATTCCCTTCCCTGGACCGTGAGGTTCACTACGCAGAACCCTTTGATCTCGACAGAGTGAGACCCAGAGGCCAAGGAGATTCTTTGATTAACTGGGCGGATGGGAAGAGAACAGCGCCTTACCGTGTCGGGGTGCGTGAAGCTCTCTGTGCTCCCGGAGCCGATCAGGCAGGATGATTTATGCCCATTGATGAGCACGGTCGTCGTCGCGGTCAAGAGTTTTCGGGGCTGAGACTGGTCCAGGGTCACCGAGGCAAGTTGTGGCAAAAGCTGGAAATTTTCTTTGGGCGATGTGTGGTCATTCGAATCGGGGTCCTGAGACTCCAGCCAAGATGGCGGTGCTCACTGGTCGCACATGGCTGGGGGTGTGCAAGATGGCGGCGCCCATCCATCGCACGTGGTCCCTGGGGAGCAAGGTGGCGGCGCCCGGGGCTCGCACGTGGCTCTGGGAAAGGAAGATGGCGGCGCCCGCTAGCTGCTCGTGGAGAAGGTTGGGGTGGCGGTCCCGGTTTGCCCCCAGAGACTGCAGCGACCGCCAGGGCCTAGCATACCACCACAAAATGGCCCTTTTTGCCGCACCCTTTGCATGTGGAGGAGCGGGCCAGGCAGAGCCACCGGGGGTGCTTGGCTTGCCCGCAAAAATAGCAGCGGGACCCCCCGGGGTTGCCTGGTAATCATGCAGCACAAGCTTGCGGGGGGATGGGGGATGCATCGGAGTTGGCCGCGAGGGGGGGGGGGGGGGTTCCACGATGCCCAAAGGGTGGCCGAGCGGTTGGGGACGTATGCGCGGGCATTTTGGGAGACCACGTCCATGGAGCTAGCAAGGGCCCGTGCCTCCTTGAGGCCTAGTGTCTCTTTTTCTAGCAGGCGCTGGTGGATCTGGGAGGACAGCATACCTGCAACGAATGCGTCCCGGATCAAAAGTTCTGTGTGGTCGCTGGCTGAAACGTGTGGGCAGTCACCGTTCCTGCCTAACACCAGGAGTGCACGGTAGAATTCCTCCGGTGATTTCCCGGGAATTTGCCGCCTCGTCGCTAGCGGATGTCGGGTGTAGACCTGGTTGACTGGGCGAATATAGTGTCCTTTCAATAGGGCCATCGCGGCCTCTAAATTGTCCGCATCCTCGATGAGGGTGTAGATCTCTGGGCTCACCCTCAAGTGAAGAACTTGCATCTCCGTGGGAGTAGCTGTGGCCGTCCTGAGGTACCCGTTGAAGGTCGCCAACCAGTGTTTGAAGGTTGCCGCTGTGTTTGCCGCGTTGGGGCTCAGTTGCAAACACTCCGGCTTGATTCGGAGCTCCATTCTTTAAAATCTAGTACAATAAATTGATGCTCGATCAATGACTCCAGAAGCGAGATTGGATGACAATTGAAGGCTTTGTTGTACTAGATGTTTCTCCCAACAGCGCAGGTACAGAATGCAGCTGCTGGGGAGACATCGGCTCTTGTACTCCTCCTTACTGGGCTGAACCAGCAGGCAGGCTTCACCAATGATCTAGCAGTCTCAGGTACCTCCCACGCCATTGGTCTTACAGCATTGCCCAGGGTACCGTAATACCCCTAATACCGACTTCCACAGATCCTTTAAAAAGTTCCAGGATCCTGATCTGCTAAAGCATTGCACACTTCCCGTACCAGCCTCCCCGGACAGGCGCCGGAATGTGGCGACTTGGGGCTTTTCACAGTAACTTCATTGAAGCCTACTCGTGACAATAATCGATTTTCATTTCATTTCATTTCTTTTGATTAAAAAAAAGAAATGTTAAATTGCTCTCCCTTAACATTTCATAATGTTAATGGACCCTATAAAAATTCAGACCCAGAGTATTGTTTTGGAGACCTGGGTTTGAATCCCACCAGGGAAGATGGTGGAATTTGAATTCAATACAAAATCTGGAATTAAAAGTCTAATGGTGACCATGAAACCATTGTCAATTGTCGTAAAAACCCTTCTGGTTAATTCATGTCCTTTTAAGGAAGAAAATCTGCCATCCTTACCTGGCCTGGCTTACACATGACTCCAGAACCACCAGCAATGTGGTTGACTCTTTAGTACCCTCGGGAATGGACAATAAATTCTGGCCTAGCCAGCGACGCTCACATCCCATAGATGAATAGAAAAAAAAATTGTTCTTGAGATATATTGTTGACAAACAGAATAAAAAACTGGGGAAGAAACATTACTTCCACCCAACTTCAGTGGCGAAGGTAAAAAATTGGAAACATTCAGCAGGTCAGGCAAGCTCCGTGGTAGTTCCATGTGTTCTGGCAGTATCTGCAGCCTGCCAAATTCTAAACTTGTCCTGTTGAATTAGAGATTTTTTTACATTAGGATGTGCAGAACCCCAAACGAGCTGATCTACCAGCCTTTCATCCATTCTTTGAAAAATAGGAATTAGAAGGAGAAGTAGGCAATTCAGCTCTTCAAGCCTGCTCACTATTCAATCAGATCCTGGCTGATCTCTTCCTGGTCTCAAATCCACCTCCCCACCTATTATCCATATCCTTTTAACCCGTTTTTTTTATCAGAAATATATTTATCTCCTTCTTGAAACCATTTAATGACTCGGATTCCACCGCACTATGGGGCAGTGAGTTCCACAAACTCACTACTTTCTGCGAGAAGCAGTTCCTCCTCATTTCTAAATTTATCATTTGCTGGTTTCATTCCTTAATCTCATTCAGAAATTATCAGCAGTTTCACCTGGTTCCTGCCTAAGGCTTTGAAATTCATATTCGTGGAATTTCACTGGAAATGTGTGCTGATTTTCTCAAAGAATTGCGCAAGAAAGTAATCGACTGAATTTTTAACAAGATTTTTTTAATATAAATTTAGAGTACCCAATTCATTTTTTCCAATTAAGGAGCAATTTAGCGTGGCCAATCCACCTAGCCTGCACATCTGGGTTGTGGGGGCTAAAGCCATGCAAACACTGGGAGAATGTGCAAACTTCATACGGACAGTGATCCAGAGCCAGGATCGAACCTGGGACCTCGAAGCCGTGAGGCATCACGGCTAACCCACTGCTCCACTGTGCTGCTGTTGTAATTGGCTGAATTGTCATAGAACCATAGAATTTACAGTGCAGAAGGAGGCCATCAGCCCATCGAGTCTTCACCGGCCCTTGGAAAGAGCACGTAAGCCCATACCTCCACTCTATCCCCCGTAACCCCACCTAACCTTTTTTTGGACACTAAGGGCAATTTAGTATAGCAAATCCACCTAACATGCACATCTTTGGACTGTGGTAGGAAACCAGAGCATCCAGAGGAAACCCTCACAGACACTGGGAGAATGTGCCGACTGCACAGGCAGTGACCCAAGCTACCATGCTGCCCTAATTAGTTTGGAAGTATTGAAAATAACTAGAGCAAGGGACTGAGGCATCCATAGTCGAGAGAGAGTAAATTAAAATTTTGTCTCTGGAAATGCTAAGCCAAGGAAAATTCTCCAGAGGCGTACTTTTGGGTAGTCCCTACAGAAGTAAATAATGCTAAGATAGCAAAAAATATAAAATGATTCACGGGGGAAGTAAGAGATAAACTGTGCATAACATATAGTTATAAACCATATTGTTAAGTTAATAGTCATAGTTTTATTTAATTCTGTTAAATAATCATGAAGTTTGTTTCATTTTTTTAAACTGAAATCTGGTGGCGTGGTTCTATTGGTTAAAATTAGAGTTTGGATTTATCTTTAAATGTTAATGATCCCTAACTAGATGGTAACAGCATGTACACTTGCACATGACATGGAATAATAGCATCTTTATTACAATTGAGTCTCTGCAAAATGTACAGGTAAAGGTTATTCGACCAGATTTTAAATTTCAGCATGGGTGGTAGGTCGGCGTTCAGACCTCTTTCCCAATGATATCTTTGAGAAGTTTATAACATATTATGCTAGTCTCTATTGAATCAGTGATAATTGGCATGGGTGACAGATTTAAAGCATGCTTGTACCCCTTAAAATAAAATATCAATTAACTAGTAAAATTATTTTGATTTTGGGTGCAATTGTCTCATGTTTGAGCTTTTAATGGTGGAACAGGTGAGGTTCCAGAAATAGGCCCTCTTCCTCTGAGGGAGGATGTTCAGGCAAACACTATGTAGTAGGTCTTGAAGGTGGTGGCAGAGAATAAGAAGTGTCTTCTCCAGATCATTGGGCAGAGCTACAAGAAATTCAATGGCGTTACCTGGAAGCTAGGGTGCGAGTGATATCTTGTTTACTTTATTTTACATGATATCCACAGTACACTCTGCCACACTCTTCCCTGCACTACCCACTATACCTCTCACTTGAGTCATATTTCATACTGGCCCCATGTTCTTGCACCTTAACAACTCCCTATGCTAATCCGAAATTACATCTTTTCCATCTCAAAAGTTCACAGAATGAAGCTCACACATGCGCACAACCTTTTGCAAGACTGCACACAAACCCACTCCTGGTCTTTCTGCAGAACAAACTACCACATATGAAAATGAAAATCGCTTATTGTCACGAGTAGGCTTCAATGAAGTTACTGTGAAAAGCCCCTAGTCGCCACATTCCGGCACCTGTTCGGGGAGTCTGGTATGGGAATTGAACTGCTGCTGGCCTGCCTTGGTCTGCTTTAAAAGTCAGTGATTTAGCCCAGTGTGCTAAACCAGCCCTGGTAAGGTAAGGACCAGTATTGTGAGAAGAACTCCTGGAAAGCTTTTACCCAGATGGAGGAGGAAGCTCTGTTGATCTTTGTCACTGGCAGAATGAGAAGCATGAAAATGTACCCTCTTGCATGATTAAAGGTGCAGCTGAATGCACTTAGTAAATCTGTAACCCATCTACATTAAAAGTATGGTTAGCATTAATATAGTTGTGTTCTAGGGCAGCATGTGGCACAGTGGATAGCACTGGGACTGCGGCGCTGAGGAGCTAGGTTCGAATCCCGGCCCTGGGTCACTGTCCGTGTGAAGTTTACACATTCTCCCCATGTCTGTGTGGGTTTCATCCCCACAAACCAAAGATGTGCAGGTTAGGTGGATTGGCCACGTTAAATTGCCCCTTAATTGGAAAACAAATTGTGTACTCTAAATTTATATTTAAAAAAAATATAGTTGTGTTCTTTCTAATAGGAGATGTTCTGAACAAACTTGTTTCTTTTTTTATATATAAAGATGTCAGTTTGATTTTTTTTCAGCCTGCTATAATGCATCCATAAATAAAATTATTTCAGGGTTACAGAAGAAAACCGATTAAGGGAACATTCTGCTGCTGTGAAAATCCAGAGCTATTTCAGGGGGTTTAAGGTTCGAGCACATATCAGGTACAGTTAACCTAATTAAACCTAAATCTATAATATTGTCAGCAATCACATTTATGTATATTACCTTGCTTTGTTTGTCAAGATTTGATCATACTTTTCTGTCAATCTTTTTCTGCTAGAAATATCCACGACCATATTTATCATGGCTAGTATGACCACAGATGCCTCACATTTGCCAGTGAGGACTCTAGTATATGATTTCAGTACAGCTATAAACTTCTCGGCCTATGCCAGAACCACCTTTATTTTGGATTTACTTTGCAATTCTGGCTGCAGGAATGAGTGTTGTGTTGTTGTGGAATCTGCATGTGTGCAGCCAAGATACAGAAGACAGGTTTGAATGGAATTTCTCAGGTGCAAATGTACATATTATCATCTTTGTTTTGCATAACCTACAATTGGAGAGGTATGTTCATTGCGATAATTCTAGCTGCACGTAAATTAGATTATTAACAAATACGCCTTTAGAGATAGGTACATACCCAACCAATGGGAAAGTTCCCAGCTCCCTGGGACCCTGCCCAAATGCGCTCAACTTTAGACAGACCCACAGTACTTAACTGGCTATCCGGGAAATATTTGGCAGAATATAACCTGGCCGAACACCTGCGTAAACTTCACAACCTGACCCCATTAAGATTCACTTCACTCATTCCTGGGATGAAGGGCTTATCTTATGACGTAAGATTCGACTCACCCATCCACTCAAAGAATACTAGACCTTGAGATTTACCAGACAGAATACAAATGTCACAGAATGTCGTCCAGAGGACCATACATAGGCTGCTCTCCCCTTTTGAGGGCTGACTGGTGGAGATTAGCCTGGGTATCACTAGACAAGGGGCAAGGCTGAAAAGGTGGGACCTTCATGTATGATCTCCTGAGTACGGGAATTGAACCCACGCTGTTGGCGTCATTCCGCATCACAAACCAGCAGTCCAGCCAATTAAGCTGACCATCCCCCCCCCCCCCCCCCCCCCCTTCCCCAAACCAGTCCCGTAAAAAGGGGCATGCCCTGTTTTCTGCCAAATTGACTTTGCTCCAATGGAGTTCCCCAGGACGTTGCACTGTGCGTTTCTGTGACAACCAGAATCACGAGATCCCAGAAGAAATGCATAGCAGCATCGAGTTGAAAGAACTTTCAGAGGTGGCAGCAATGTGTGCGGTAATCCCCCTGCTGGGAAGATTCAGGTCATAATGATTGGCTGCCTGGGTCCAAGATCACATAATGGAGATCTCCTGTCATTAGCATACTAGCCCAGTCATTAATGACTAAGAGAGCTATAACACTATAACATTAAAAAGATTTAATGTTTTTTCTGGCAACTTTCCAAATTTAATTTTATCTTATTTAGGTGGTCTCACGCCCTTTGTTCAAATCCAATTTTAGTAACTTTCCACCTTATTTGCATTAATTTCAATATCACTATTACTCGTTATAAAGGAAGTTTGATAGAATCACTCCAGATCACGCGAGAGCTAACTAGACCGTTGGAATTCATGGCCATATATAGGTAATGTGCAACTGGTGACCATCACTTCTCTCGTTTCCTTGAAGTGTGTTTGCCGACCTTTCGTAGCGCTGCACTCGCAGGTGCTCCAACCCCTTGCCAGGATGCGCAGGCAAGACCAGACAATAGGCATGGGAGTCTCCAGTGCCCAAATGGGTGTGCTGGGCACAGTCATTCCCTTACACACATCTTTTGGGACTCTTATTTTACCTTCTAAATAAGCTAATAAGAATCAGTAGTTCAGTTGGTGGGAGGTGTCAGAAATACGACTTTATTGCTAATTATTCACTTGAATACACTTGAATAAGAACTGAATAAAAACGTGGAATCCCATATTAAAAATACATAAAGTCAAGCACATGACAAAAGCATTAGGCACACAAAATAAATCACTTTAAACACAAACAAGCAAATAGATGGTTCCAGAATTCAGGAACAAAGATCTCGACCATGAAGTCTTACTATTAAGGGATTTCTTATCTCTGGTTTAACCCCTCATTTACTTGCATTGGCTTCTAATTCTCAGCTGAGATCTCCTGGTTTGTACAAATGAATGGTCTGTTACTGAGAGGATGATTTGTTAATCAAACATTGGACATTACTTAAAATTGACTGGTGCCCATCAAAAATAGCTCACCATGCGCAGTCTTAGGAAACTTACTGGATATGTTTCCCACATTTTGCTATGTTACACATCTCAGTGGAGACCTTGCTGTAACTGATTAGTTGATTAGACCGAGAACAATACATCCTTAGTGCTGAATAGACTGAAATACATTGGTTAATTCATCATGTGAAACAATGACTGGATTCCCACAGTCAAGACACTTTTAAAATAATTTTACCTCTCAGCAACATGCATTCAACTAATAATAATGTTTTATTAGCACAAGTAGGCTTACATTAACACTACAATGAAGTTACCATGAAAATCTCCTAGCCGCCACTTTCCAGCGCGGGTTCAGGTACACAGAGGGATAATTTGGAATGTACAAATTACCTAACAGCACGTCATTTGGGACCTGTGGGAGGAAACTGGAGCACCCGGAGGAAACCCACGCAGAACGTGCAAACTCCACGCAGCAGTGACCTACCTGGGAATTGAACCTGGAACCCTGGCACGTGAAGCCATAATGCTAACTACTATGCAACCATACACCTATATGAATAAATCTATGAATAAAACTAGACTTTTATCAGGGGTCTCCAGTGCCCAAGGTGGTGTGCTGGGCACGGTCATTCCCTTACACACATTGGCCTCAGGATTGGAGATCATGATGGGATCAAGGATTAGAATGGGAGAAATTAGAGATATTGGAGGGAGGGAAACCCGAACATAATCTCCCCCAGCATGATGGAAGAGCTTCCGATGGTCACAGGGGGACTCAAAGCTGGCCTGGTAGTAAACCACAGCACTAGCGTTTTTCAAGCTGATCAAGTAATGCAATTGAAATACAAGTATTGAAAAAAATGCCACTGGAGGGCTCTCCGGGCTTATTGGAGGAGCCGGCCACTGCACTTGTGGCTGATTGGACGGATACTCAATTAATTTCGACTTTTCTGAATTGAGATGAAGACACAGCTGGGACATGTTTGGAACATTCAAAAGCCAACTAATGGAATGTGTCGCCTAAACTCTTGCAAGAGTAGAACCGCAATTTGGTCCATTGTAGGATTGGCTTGTAAAGACCCCTTCATTGAATCCCTACAGTGCAGAAGGAGGCTGTACTGAACCTCCAAAAAATACCCTACCTCAGCCCATGTCCACCCTATCCCTGTAACCTAGCAACCACACCTAACCTTTTTGACACTTAAGGGGCAATTTGGCATGGCCAATAGAACATAGAACATAGTACAGCACAGAACAGGCCCTTCGGCCCTCGATGTTGTGCCGAGCAATGATCACCCTACTCAAACTCACGTATCCACCCTATACCTGTAACCCAACAACTCCCCCTTAACCTTACTTTTTAGGACACTACGGGCAATTTAGCATGGCCAATCCACCTAACCCGCACATCTTTGGACTGTGGGAGGAAACTGGAGCACCCGGAGGAAACCCACGCACACACGGGGAGGACGTGCAGACTCCGCACAGACAGTGACCCAGCCGGGAACCGAACCTGGGACCCTGGAGCTGTGATGCATTGATGCTAACCACTATGCTACCGTGCTGCCCTTCAAAATTTATAGTACCCAATTCATTTTTTCCAATTAAGTGGCAATTTAGCGTGGCCAATCCACCTACCCTGCACATCTTTGGGTTGTGTGGCCGACACAAACACGGGGAGAACGTGCAAACTCCACCCAGACAGTGACCCAGATCCGGGATCGAACCTGCGACCTCGGCGCTGTGAGGCAGCACTGCTAACCACTGTGCCACCATGCTGCCCAATCTACCTAGCCTGCATATCTTTGGACTGTGGCAGGAAACCGGAACTCCCAAGGGAAACGCACGCAGACACGAGGAAAATGTGCAAACTCCACACAGACAATTGCTCGTGGTCGGAATCAAACCTGGGTCCCTAGAGCTGTGAGGCAGCAGTGGTAACCACTGTGCCGCCTATGTCCCTCTTGTGGAAAATCCCGAGGATCAGAAGGAACTAATTGAAAAGGGGCTTCAGGCCAAAATGTATCTGCCTAAACCTTTCAGCTGTTATGTTCCATTTGTGATCCCACTGCCTTCCTCCCCCAAAGCCAAAGCAAAACTATCATGCCACGATTTTTAAGATTAACATGGATTACAATGTACATCTTAAACTATAATAGTCTCACTTACACATTAACTCACAGATGCTTTTAAGATGACTGTGTTCAAATACACACTCCACTCTGTGGTCACATGATGGTCACATGAGAGTTTCCCAAACTCCCACTTTAAAATCTTCTCTCAAAATAATAATAATGCTTTCCTTTAGCAGTTAGCATTCTGAACTCCAGACCAGGTTTTCCAAATGACTCTTGAACAGAGCCTCCACTTCACTCCTAACAATAAATCCAGTCCAGGGTTTTACATCAACCCATTTCGGATTTCTTTGTCTTGGCCTCTGTGCAAACTGCTCGCAATTGCTTTAACTCTCAATTCAAGGATGAGAAGGGAGATTTAATAATGCGAGATGAAGAAATGGCTGAGGAACTGAACAAGTTTTTTGGGTCAGTCTTCACAGTGGAAGACACGAATGACATGCCAGTGACTGATGGAAATGAGGCTATGACAGGTGAGGACCTTGAGACGATTGTTATCACTAAGGAGTGGTGATAGGCAAGCTAATGGGGCTAAAGGTAGACAAGTCTCCTGGCCCTGATGGAATGCATCCCAGGGTACTAAAAGAGATGGCTAGGGAAATTGCAAATGTACTTGTGATAACCTAGCAAAATTCACTAGACTCTTGTCAGGTGGATGTACCTTTAAGAAATGGATGTTTATCAAATAGCTACATGTCAGTGTGTGGGTGGAGCTGGGCTGTCTTTCTGTCTTTTTACTTTTGTTTTGAGCTGAAAAGCGGCTTTCTGGCTCTGTTTTTGGTTTCAATTTTATTTAGAGAGCTGCATTCAACCAAGAATCTCTCTCTCTAAAGAATGCCTCCAGATCACTTGATGATTTCAAAGTAATATCTGTTTCTGTAGAGAATTTAACCTGCTGTCTTGTTTAAAAAAAAAGGGTTTAACTTATGGATGTTGCTCGGAAAGGTATTAAGGGATACCTATAGAGTATTGTATCTGTGGGGTTATGTGTGTTGGTATTTGATAAGATGTTGACTGTGTTTATAAAATGTTAACTGGGTTCATAGAATAAACATTGTTTTGTTTTTAACATACTTAAGGTCTCTGTTGCATAACACCTGGAGAGTGGACCCTTGTGCTCCCCATAACCAAAATCTATTAAAAGTCGTGGGTCAGGTGAACTCCATGATATACTTTGGAGTTTTCTAAACCCTGGCCCATAATACTCTGGGGTGGTCCCGGCAGATTGGAAATTAGCAAACGTGACACCACTGTTTAAAAAAGGAGGGAGCCAGAAAGCGGGTAATTATAGGCCAGTTAGCTTAACTTCTGTGGTAGGGAAGATGCTGGAATTTCTCATCAAGGAAGAAATAGCGAGGCATCTGGATGGAAATTGTCCCATTGGGCAGACGCAGCATGGGTCCATAAAGGGCAGGTCGTGCCCAACTAATTTAGTGGAATTTCTTGAGGACATTACCAGTGCAGTAGACAACGACGAGCCAATGGATGTGGTATATCTGGATTTCCAGAAAGCTTTTGACAAGGTGCCCCACAAAAGGTTGCTGCATTAGATAATGATGCATGCCGTTAAGGTAAAATAGTAGCATGGATAGAGGATTGGTTAATTAATAGAAAGCAAAGAGTAGGGATTAATGGATGTTTCTTTGGTTGGCAATCAGTAGCTAGTGGTGTCCCTCAGGGATCAGTGTTGGGCCCAAAATTGTTCACAATTTACATAGATGATTTGGAGTTGGGGACCAAGTGCAATGTGTCCAAGTTTGCAGACAACACTAAGATGAGTGATAAAGCATAAAGTGCAGAGGACACTGGAAGTCTGCAGAGGGATTTGGATAGTTTAAGTGAATGGGGTAGGGTCTGGCAGATGGATTACAATGTTGACAAATGTGAGATTATCCATTTTGGTAGGAATAACAGCAAAAGGGATTATTATTTAAATGATAAAATATTAAAAGATGCTGCTGTGCAGAGGGACCTGGGTGTTCCAGTGCATGAGTTGCAAAAAGTTGGTTTATAGGTACAAAAGGTGATTAAGAAGGTGAATGGAGTTTTGTCCTTCATTGCTAGGGTGATGGAGTTTAAGACTAGGAAGGTTATACTGCAACTGTATAAGGTGTTAGTGAGGCCACACCTGGAGTATTGTGTTCAGTTTTGGTCTCCTTACCTGAGAAAGGACCTACTGGTGCTGGAGGGTGTGCAGAGGCGATTCACTAGGTTAACCCTAGAGTTGAGAGGGTTGGATTATGAGGAGAGATTGAGTAGACTGGGACTGTACTTGTTGGAATTTAGAAGGATGCGTGAAGATCTTGTAGAAACATATAAAATTATGAAGGGAATAGATAGGATAGATGCGGGAGGAGGTTGTTTCCACTGGCGGGTGAAAGCAGAACTATGGGGCATAGCCTCAGAAAAAGGGGAAAGAGATTTAGGACTGAGTTTAGGAGGAACCTCTTCACCCAAAGGGTTGTGAATCTATGGAATTCCCTGCGCAGTGAAGCAGTTGAGGCTCCTTCATTAAATGTTTTCAAGATAAAGATAGATAGTTTTTTGAAGAATAAATGTGTTTGGGTGGGTAAGTGGAGCTGAGTTCGCAAAAGATCAAGCCATGATCTCATTGAATGGCGGAGCAGGCTTGAAGGGCCAGATCGCCTACTCCTGCTCCTATTTCTTATGTTCTTATGATTCTCAGACTGTATTAAAATCGCATCAGACGTTTAACTTATCTCTGAAGGCTGCTGTCCTATTTTAAATCTGGTTACTTGAATTCTTCTGAAGAATACCTTGGTCTCTGTAAACTTCAGTTCCAGTTCCCTGGTTATCTGGGTTGTAGCTTGTTCCTTAGGAAACCTGCAGCTTTGCAAGTCCCTTGCATTGTCCAACTTCTCCTGGCAGTGTTGAGAGCAGTTCACTCGCTAGTGCCCTGTCTCTAACTGCCCACAAATTCAGCTAAAACTAAAACCTAACAGCTTCTCTACCTTACAAGGCTACAGTTGCTAAGTAATCACTGCTGTTTCATTGATTTTTCATGCCATAGCCTTCTCTAGGCACAATAGAAACTCAGTTGGAGCTTAATTATCCCCCACACATATCCAGCATGAATCTAACTGTAGGTTTTGTCCTACCAGGCACAGAAATATTAACTTAATCCCACTGAAAACTATATCTTGTTTCTAATGTCTACCTATACAAATATAAATCCCTTAAAACTACCCTTGTTTCTTAACACTGTGCCAGGTTTGGCTTCTGCTACCTGACAAAACTCATTTACATCCAAGCGCCTGTTTTAAAACACTGTCAAATGTATGCCAGTTTGGGTAGAGTAGAGTAGGTGCACTACTGGTCATCTGGAAACCTGTAATAGTGCTGCCAAGGGACTAAGTGGGGATGCTGGGATAATAGGAACTTATGGACGCCACAGACTCCTAGTTAGCGACTGTAAGGTGACCATTCCAGGCGTAATGTTCATTTACGTTCCTGTTCCTGTTCATTGCTTCCACATAGATGAGCATGAGGGGGCGTGATGGATAGAACAGAAAATGTTAATTGTGGCAATCAAGCCACAAAAGAGGAGGTGAATGGCCATTTGCTGCTAGGCAGGGCAAAGACGAGATCCTCAACCTGCTCAGTACCCAGAAGCAGAGGCTGCCAGAGACATTGCATCTGGCAAGAGGAAGAGTGTACAAAAGACACCTCTCCTTCCTTCCTTCAGATGAGTTGGTGCCTTTGCATGTCTATGGATGTGGTGGCTTACATCTGGCACATTCTCTGGGAGGAGTTGACACCTCAGGGACCAGGAAGCCATTCCTTGTAACTGGCTCACAAATTAATTTCTTTGAGAGTAGGCCGTTCCAAAGGTCCTTTCTCCATGGATGAAGCCTGTCAGGCTGCAAGAGCAGTGGATTTGCAGCTTTCTCAGGATTCCCACAGTTGCAGGATGCCATTGATTGGCTGCCTCATGCGCCTTTAATAGCTTCCTGACAGAAGGCACAACAATTCATTAACACAAAGGGGTTTCACTCACTAAATGCTGGTCTGCAGCCACCTGAAGCAGAATATGCAAGTATTTACAAGATGTCCTGGAGTCTCCCACTTGCACATCCTGCGTGATTTCCAGTTGCCACAGATACGCGTGGGCCCTCAGTACATCCAGGGTTGGCTCCTCAATTGCAAAGGCTACCCACTAAAGACGTGGCTGATGATGATTGTTTTGTGCCCACAAAGTGCTCATGCTGAAACACAGTCGTTGATTGAGCAGACTATTAGCATCTTGAAGATGTCTTTCCAATGTCTCGATAGATAGGGCAGTGCACTACATAATCTCCCCAAGTGTCCCATCCATCATATTAGCTTGCTGCCCTCTACACAACCTGACACTCCAAAGGGGGAGAGATTGAGGAGCTGCACATCTCCAATGAGGAAGACGGCGAGAGGGCTAATCTGGATGAGAGCGATAAAGCGGCAGCTCCAGAGAAAGAGGCCAGAATACGATCCAGAAGAGACAGCCGTGCATGTGACATGACTATAGCTATCCCATTCCAGTAGGAGGATGACGATTAGCCAATAGACCTGTGCTCTCCATAGAATCATGGAATTTACAGTGCAGAAGGGAGGTCATTCGGCCCATCGAGTCTGTACAAGCCCTTGGAAACAGCACCCTACTTAAGCCCACGCCATCCGCCCTATCTCCGTAACCTAGAAACCCGGCCTAACCTTTTGGACACTAAGGGGCAATTTAGCATGGCCAATCCCCTACCTTGCACATCTTTGGACTGGTAGGAGGAAACCAGAGCACCTGGAGGAAACCCACACAGACACGGGGAGAAAGTGCAAACTCCACAGAGACAGTCACCCAGGGCTGGAATTGAAACTCGGGACCCTGGAGCTGTGAGGCAGCAGTGCTAACCACTGTGCCACCGTGCCTGCAGCACATCAATCTCTTGTCCTCATCCTTGGAAGACAATGAAGCCTTGGGAGCATGTTCGGGATAATAACTGCAACAGGTGAGCAGACTTCAAATATCTGCAAACATCCCAGTGACGCTCCACTGTCTATGGCAGTCTTCAACAGGCAGGAGCAGCTTTGCAAACCCCATTGCTGTCATGGCAGTATTCCTGCAGGGCGCCCCTGGGTCGACACTCCTGACTTACTGGTTATCTACTTCACGTCTCGGATATATTGTGAATGTGCCCGGCAATTTCTCCACACAGGCAATCAAGGCAAGCTTTGTTTTAATCATTGGATGTTGGCGTTACTGGGCCAGAACATATTTCCAATTCTTGAACTGAATGTTGATTTACTAGACCATTTTAGAGGGCAGTTAAGATTCAACCATATTACTGGGGATCTGGAGTCACATGTAGGCATGACTAGCTAAGAATGGCAGATTTCCTTTCCTCAAGGGCATGAGCTTTTATGACAGTCGACAATGGTTTCATGGTCATCATTAGACTTTTGATTCCAGGTTTTTTGTTGAATTCAAATTTCACTATCTACCATGGTGGGTTTCGAACCTCGGCCCCCAGAGCATTATCTGGGTCTCTGGATACTAGTTCAGTGATAATACCACTACCACTGCCGCCCCAGAAGTGTTCAGGCCTTTCTTCCGACATTGTCCCCAGCATTACAGACATCCTTGCAACTCAGTCGTCTGTAACTCTCAGTGATGGATGGATTGCACTAGTTCAACGCATCTCTCAGTGAACCACAAAAGTTTCAGGAGACGCATAGTCTGATATATATGAGGCATTCATGGCAAGCCTCTGTTTTCAGTCTTCCAATATCCCATGTTGCCTAGCTGTTGCAATTGTTGGCCTGAAAATACTGATATTCCATCAGACTTTACGTGCGTACATACATACATACATACGTACGTGAGTCCAGAAAGATGATCCAGTGAGGTCACGGCAAGGCAGAGAAATCGCAATCTGCCCTGTCAGGCAATCTGTGGATCACGTTCATGTGTATATATAATGAGCTGAAAAGCAGATGATCTTGCGTGCATACCAGCCACTCGGATTGGTGTGCGATTGCCTCTTTCCCTACCTGCCACCGTACTTGGTTTCCAGAGTGAAAAATTCCACCCATTAATCCTAGTTTCTCTCTTCAGAGATACTGCATTTTATGTTCATTTCCTCTAGCACTTTTCCATGAAAGTGTAGGAAATACACCTGCCTTTTACCTCTTTCCTTCTCATGGTACAAGGTCCCAAACATTCCCTCCAAGCGAAACAGCAATTTACTTGTTGTATACTGTATTCAATACTTACAATGCGATCTCTTTTACACTTGGGAGACCAAATGCAGTCTGGGTGGCCGTTTCGCGAAACATCACCATTCCATCTTCGGCAAGTATGTCGTTTATTATTTCAATTCTCCACTTTGTGTATTGACTTTTCACCTTTTTTGTCCTTGGCCTGCTGCGGTGTTCTGATGAAACTCAATGCAAGCTCAAGGAACAGTACTTCATTTCTCAATTCGCCGTTTTGGACTCAACATTAAATTTAACAATTTTAGATCATTATCGCTGCTCACATTTGCATGATGTTTACTTTTTTACTTATTCCTTTTCTTGTTTCTTTATTTATTTGCATTTGTTTAGCTGCCATCCAGCCATGTGGGCAGCACGGTAGCATAGTGCAGTGTTCTTCAAAGTCGGGGGTGGGTCGCGGGCGGGTATTGGGAGGGTCGTGGAGCCGTTGTCCGTGGCACTCCCGATCGTGCAAATCCCCGCGCAGCAGCCGGCTTTTCACAACGCCGGCTGCAAGCGGCCAAGAACATGTTTAAAAAACAAATTTGGCCGCATTGTGCATGCGCGCCGATAATCGGGCACGCATGCGCAGTGCGGACGCTATTTTTTTTAACGGTTGCAGCTTTTTGTTCTACAAGTTCTCTCGTGGTTTTTATTCATTTATTAATTTATTTTATTCATTTAATTTTTATTTTTTTCATTTATTTTATTCATTTTATTTTTTTACAAGTCCGGGGGGGTTTATTCATTTTTTCATTTATTTTTCTCATTCTCTTATTTTTTCATAAGTTTGGGGGGGGGGGGGTTACTTGATAACATTTTACATGAAAAAATTCAGATCTTTGGACAGATGGAGACTCCATACTTTCCGTCACCAGAAGGCTTCACCTTCATCCAACAGGTTCCATTGGAGGAGCGTGTACGAGGGCCAGAGGGACCCAAAACCATTTCCTCCATTTTTGTCAGCAGCAAACATGATAAGAGAAAATGGTGGGTCGCGAAGGTCGGCCGGCATGGGTCGCAAAGGTCAGCCGGGTTGGATCCCGAAGGTTGATCGGTTGGTAAAAATGGGTCCCCGGAAAAAAAGTTTGAAGGACACTGCCATAGTGGTTAGCACAGTTGCTTAACAGCTCCAGGGTACCAGGTTCGATCTTTGGTCACTGTCTGTCTGTGCGGAGTCTGTACATTCTCCCCGTGCCTGCGTGGGTTTCCTCCGGGTGCTCCGGTTTCCTCCCACAGTCCAAAGCTGTGCAGGTTAGGTGGATTGACCATGCTAAATTGCCCCGAGTGTCCAAAAAGGTTGGGTTGGGTTGCTGCGTTATGGGGATAGGGTGAAGGTGTGGGCTTGAGTAGGGTGCTCTTTGCAAGGGCCGGTGAAAACTCAATGGGCCGAATGGCCTCCTTCTGCACTGTAAATGCTATGATTCACCTCACCTAAACATCTTTAATTCCTTTATTTTACCTATTCCGTTTCTGTTGGCTTTTGTACCAGGAAACCTTTGTCATTTAATCTCTTCTGCCCTCCACTCTATCACAGACCTTCCCTTTTATTCATCTTGCCCCT
This sequence comes from Scyliorhinus canicula, assembly GCF_902713615.1. Taxonomy (NCBI): domain Eukaryota; kingdom Metazoa; phylum Chordata; class Chondrichthyes; order Carcharhiniformes; family Scyliorhinidae; genus Scyliorhinus; species Scyliorhinus canicula. The sequence goes on from NC_052146.1 coordinate 256,587,292, forward strand.
TCCCATTTTCCTTTCAGTTGATTAAAACTTATTACATTATTCACTTTCCTCTGGTCTAATGAAAGGTCACAGACCTGAGGTGTTAACTCTGTTTTTCTCTCATTAATACTACCTGGCATGCTGAATATTTTCAGTAATTTTTGTTTTTGGTACAAAAAAATATCAAGACCATTTGTGGTGTAGAATCATTAAGGTTTACCATTTTTGGATTTATTGGAGCAATCCAAAACTAATCTCATGGCACTGTTTTTTCAAAATATCCCTGCATCCCACGTCTTCAAATATTTGGTTTCTTTTTTAAAAAAACTTTGATCTCTACCTTAAACCCTTTCTTCTGTAACGCATTCCATGCTCCAACAACTTGCCATGTAAATAAATGTTCCTTAAACATTCTCTTGACTCTTTGACTCACAATTTTACATTGGTGCACACCTCAACCAAAGGAAATGGTTCTTTCCAATTCACTTCATCAAACCTTTCATAGTTATTTTAATGCTTGCTTAGCATCCTGTATTCTAACCTTTGACACAGTTGACTGCAGCATCCTTTCCACTGTCACCAGCTTCTATTCTTATCTAGTTAATTGTAGCCAGAGTATCACTTGCAATAGCTTCTTTCCTGCTCCCATACAGTTACCTCTGGCGGCCTTGATCTATCCTTGGCCCCCCTCCTATTTCTCAGCTACATTGTGCCCTTTGATGACATAATGCGAAAGAAGCAGATCATTAGTTTTCACGTGTATGCTGATGACAACAGTTCTCTCTCAATAGCACCACTCTAAACTCCTCCACTGCTTATACAACGCCCAGTCCTGGATGAGCTGAAATTTCTTCCAATTAAAAATTGAGAGGATTGCAGCCATTGGGTGAGATTCTCTGACCTCCCCGTGGGGGTGTCTCTTGGCAGCGGAGACGGACTACCATTGGCCAGCAGTGGAATCTACTGGTCCTGCTTCAATTTCCCATTGAAGCCACCCCACGCCACCAGAAAATCCAAGGCGGGGTTCCAGCGTCAACAGCCAAAGATTTCAGATTATTTACGATCTGCAATTGAAACTCCGCTTCCTAAATACTGACTACATCCCTAACCCTGGCAACAGCCTGAGGCTAAACCAGTCTGTTTGCAACCTTTGTGTCATGCTTGACCCACAATAAATGTCTGACCACATATTGGTGCCATTGCTAAGACCATCTATTTCCACTTGACCTAACATTGCGCCGTCTCAACTCACTTGCTGCTAATAATCCTCTTTCATGCTCTTGTTAACTCTATCCTTGCCTATTCCAATGCACTGCTCGTTCACATTTTACTCTCTATAGGCTTGAAGTCATCCAAAACTTTGATGCCTGTGTCCTAACTTCCAACTTCTCCCAATCCCCTATCACTCTTGGGCTTGGTGATCTGTATTGGCTCCTGGTCAAGCAACATCTTGACTTTAAAATTCTAATCCTTATTTTTAAATTCCTCCATAACTTCCCCATCCAACCTCCAAGCTATGCACACTCATCTAAATCCACTTGAGCATTCCTGATTTTTAACTCCTCTACCATTCGTGCCCACGTTTTCGGTTACCTAGGAGCTAAGCTCTGGAATTTCCTCTGTATACCTCGCCACGTTGCTTTCTTCATTTAAGCCACTACTTAAAACTTGCCTCTTTGAGCAAGCCTTTGGTCATGCCTATTATTTTGTTATGTGACTGGATGTCACATTTTGTTTTGTAATACTTGCTTGATGCATCTTGGATGGTTTATTGCATTAAAAACACAATTTAAATATAAGTGTTGTTGAAAATAGCCCCAATATCTCAAATTCAACAGTTACTGAGCAATGATAATGTTATGCAGTGTACTATTTTGTAAGTTAGCCTCATGCTGTTTTTTTCTGTTGATTTTCTATTTTGAATCATTTAAATGAATTTTAATGTTGCATTATAAATCAGCAATGCTGTGAGGGAATGTACATCTGCATTTTCTTACATGGTGGGTTCTCAATTTCAGCTTTGCGTTCCAGGGAAGGCTCACGCGGAGTAAAGAAAAGTCAATGAATCTGTCATCTGGCTTGTTCTTGCACACCTCCCTGAGGCCTGGCTGTGTAGCAACATTGATAAAGCTTAGTAGCCATTCTCTAGTCTATGCTTTCAGCCAAGAGAATGTGTGGTATGAAAAAACCCACAGGATGGGAAACCAGGGGGTACAAAATGCTAAACAAAGCTTTACACTAAAAAGAACCAACTTGCTGATAATAGTCTTGAAAAAGCAATAAAAGAAACTTCAACGATCTTATAAAGTTTTCTGACCTAACCTAGGAAACGTATTATATTAGAGGTAAGATGGCATCTTGGAAAACTGCATCATTGACTTCATAAGAGAGGATTTCGCCCATGTCAGTCTCAAATGGAGAAACAGTCACCTGGAAGTGATTTTCCTCAAATGAGCCAGTTAGCGGCCAGAGGGCAGGTTCATTGTCCAATTATGGTCAGCAGGCTAGCTCTGAAACCTGGAGTGTTAATACAATGCCCTCCAACTTGGAATAAGATGAATCTTGCAGTTCGGGCAAGACAGAAAGCACTTCCATTTTGAGACATCCTCTTGCAGATTTTAAAACTTCTGAATTAAAAAATGACCTTGGCTACTGGGACACTATTATGAAGGGAAAACCCCTTCACATTGTGATAGTGTGCAGCTGAAGGCAGACAGGTGGGGAGGACCTCAGCCTGCCTGGACCAATGCATACCTTCTTCTACTAACCCACGACAATCCTGGTTGTTGCCTGGAGGCTGCCACAAGGTATTTGGCCTTAACCCAGATTTCTTGGTGAGCCTCTAGGCTAACTGGAAAATTGCAATCATCTTCTGACAATTGGTCTTTTAATGCCCTTATTTCATTAGGGGTGACAAGGTGGCACAGTGGTTAACACTGCCAGGGAACGAGTTCAATTCCGACCTTACGGAAAGCGTTGCCAGGGGACGTTGTGGAAGCAGATACATTCACGGCGTTCAAAAGGCATCTCGACAAATACATGGATAGTTTGGGTACAGAGGGATACAGCACTAGGAAGAGGGTTTTGGCCAGGGGTCGTATCATAACCAGTACAGGCTTGGAGGGCCGAAGGGTCTGATCCTGTGCTGTATTGTTCTTTTGTTCTTACAGCCACTGTGTGGAGCTTGTACATTCTCCCTGTGTCTGCGTGGTTTTCTTCCGGGTACTCGGGATTCCTCCCATGGTCCAAAGATATGCGGATTAGGTGGATTGGGCATGATAATTTACCCCTTAATGTTCAGGGATGTTAAGGTTAGGTTATGGTGTTATGGTGATTGGGAAGAGTGGACATGAGTCGGTGCAGACTCAATGGGCTGAATGGCCTCCTTCAGCACTTTGGGTTCTATGAAAATACTTGCCGCATACTGGCATGTGGCTTTTTGGCCGCTGTTCCTGCCTCCAGGAAAATGGCAGCAAACTGACTTGCTGGCTAGTGACACAAATTTTCATGCCAACCCACCTCTATATTTGCCTTTTCGAGGTGCAAATATCCTGTCCACAGTGCCCTGCAAACAAGAGTTATTGGGTGAGCAGAGACCCTGCTGAATTCTTACAAGACAATTCTGTTCTAGATGTGCCTTTGCTGCCCTGCATCACACAAAGTATGGGGTGCCTAAGAAAATTGCTTTTAATACAACATTTTTAAAATCCAAATCTTAGATCAAAATTAATAATGTTAAATCTCTTTATTTCAAAAGATACCTCCGGAGAGTAGCAATCATAATTCAGAAAACATGGCGAGGATATTGTAGCAGGATGCATTTCAGAACCATGGTGCAGGTAAAATCTTTCATTCTATTAGGCAATTCTAATTCACTGAGCTTTTTACCAAGATCATTAAAAAATAATAATATTTTATGCTGATTAAAGAACATTAACCTGTAATTTTTATTATGTGCACAGATTTTCAATTTGAATCTGTTAGAACACCTCCAGAATGTTTGGTGGGACCATATGGGTCAAGCTAGCATTGCTCTAGACCATTGACAAGAGATTGGGTTGATAATGCCCAGTTTTCTGGCACATGACTGCCACTGGGGATCCAAAATGTTGTCTACAGCATGCACGTGCACTTGTGATACAAAGCGTAGTGGACGCTATCCTGTGGTGCTTGGAAGCCAGTCATCTCGGCTACAAGAGATCAATGCAGGAATTTCTCAGGATAGCGTCCTAGGTCGAACCATTTTCAGCTGCTTCATCAATGACTTTGCTTCCATCATAAGGTCAGAAGTGGGGATGTTCACTGTTGACACAATGTTCAATGCTCAGTATCATTCGCAATGACTCAGATACTGAAGCAGCCTATGTCCAAATGCAGCAAGACCTGGACAATAGTCAGGCTTGGTCTGATAAGTGGCAAGTTACTGGACTAACTATGTAAATACTGTAGCTACCAGAGCAAGTCAAAAGCTCGGACTCCTGCGGGACGTAACTCTCCTTCTGATTCCCAAAGCCTATCCGCCATCTACAAGGCACAAGTCAAGAGTGTAATGCAACGCTGGCCACTTGCCTGGATGAGTACAGCTCCAACAACACTGAAAACAGTTGATACTATCGAGGACAAATCGGGCAGTTTGCTTGGCACCAGTCCCACAAAAAAGCAATCCCTGATTCACCACCGAATAGTGGCAACCATGTACAACAGGAACAAACCAAGGCTCCTTAAGCAGCAGCTTCCAAACACTCTCTATCTCTCTCTCTCTCTCTCTCTCTCTCTCGCTTTCTCTCTCTCTCTCTCTCTCTCTTTACCCCCCACCCCTTCCCCCCCCCCCCCCCCCCCCCCCACCCCCCCCACCCCCCCCCCCCCCCCCATCTCTCTTTCTCTCTTCCCCCCTCTGCCAAGCCAATCAATGCTGGATGGTATGGGGAAGTGCAGACATGTCGAATCCCTTGCTCGTGAAAGAGGCCCCATTATCTGTTATGAGCACTTCAGGAAGGTGGAAAAAGAAATGCGCAATTGCTTGACGGTCACCCAGGAGGTGATCGTCACCATCTTGTGAGCCTCCAGCTACTTTGAGTGGGCATCCACCAGGAATGGATGGGTGTAACTGGCATGCACAAGAGCCCAAGGGCACCCTGGCCACTCCCAAAGGTGTAAGGATGCCTCCAGGGGAAGCCTCTGATGCTCTTGACCAATGGTGCACTGTTGGGCCAATGTCGCAATATCCGTGTCCACACCCAGCCACCAGACGGTAGCTTCTCGCCAGCATCTTAATTTTGGACACAGTGGGATGCCCGTTGAGAAGATCCTTCAACATGATTGCTGGCCCTTTGCTGGGACAACAACCCTTGTACCCACAGGAGGGTATCATTTTCCTCAGAACTTTGAGGAGAAAGCCCTCAACTCCCCTGGTAGCTGTCGATGCTGGCCACCGTAGAGTATCAGGTGCTGCACCTTGGCTAGTACGGGTTGGTTTGCGTCCAGTCATGAATACACGATGCAGTGATGGGAAAGGAGTGCATAAAATTCAGGACAAATATGCCTGCCATAGAGGGGGGTCTGCAGGGGAAGACGGCTCAACACATCACCATGTGAAATCTGGGTCCGAGGGTGGTGCTCAAAAGAGTATTCATAAGCAGCCAATAACCAGACACAGGGCTGAATCCTTAAGGAAGCTTTCTGCGGGACCGCCTTGTTTTCATGCAGGATGCCCAGCAACGACTTGTGATCAGTGACAATAAGGAAATGGTGACCATAGACCTTCTGATGAAACTGTTTTGTACTAAGTACGACCGCCAGTCTTTCTTTCTCGATCTGAGCGTCTTTTCTCTCAGCCGCAGCCAGCGTCCAGGAGGCAAAGGCGATTGAATGTGAATTGCTCATCTGATGAGATAGGACTGGCCCAATTCCATATGCCAATGCATCACATTTGATAAGTAATGATCTCAAAGTCAAAATGCATCAACACCCCCTACAAAGGCAACGGCTGTTTCACTTTCTTAAACGCCACATCCTGGGCCATGCTCCATTCCCAAATCTTTATCTCTCTCTCTGTCTCTCTCTCTCTTTGTCTCTCTCTCTCTCTCTCTCTCTCTCTCTCTCTCTCTCTCTCTCTCTCTCTCTTTATCTCTCTCTCTCTCTCTCTCTCTCTTTATCTCTCTATCTCTCTCTCTCTCTCTTTATCTCTCTCTCTATCTCTCTCTCTCTCTCTCTCTCTCTCTCTCTCTTTATCTCTCTTTATCTCTCTCTCATCTCTCTCTCTCCCTCTCTTTATCTCTCTCTCTCTCTCTCTTTACTCTCTCTCTTTCTTGCTCTCTTTCTCGTCGGTGCCTTACTAGCCAACCTTTTATACATTGGTTAATTAGGGTCCTCCCGACTCTAGCGGGGAGCACGAGCTCCGCGAGGACAATGGGGAAGATGATCATTCCTACACCATAGGTCAAATGTTGATGTTACTACCAACACCGGGAGGTTCTCCTCTAAGTCATTCACCATTCTGACTTGGAAATATATGCAATATATCGCCTTGCCTTCACTGTCACTGGGTCAAAATCCTGGAACTCCCTGTGGGTGTACCTGCACCTCCCGGGACTGCAGCCGTTCAAGAAGGCAGCTCGCCTCTACATTATCGAGGGAACTAGGGATGGGCAATAATTGTTGGTCTAGCCAGCGATGCCTACATCCCATAAATGAATTTTTAAAACGTTAACACGCGCACAAGTTAATGTCTAATAGAAGTATGCAGTTAGTGACATCAATCAGCAAGGCTCATTTGACGGCAATTCTGCCATTTTGGAGCTCCATGCTCCAGTCAGTAACACTCTACTAAGCTCGCATATTTGTACGCTATTTAAGCACCAAGAAGCCACCAGCCCCCACTGCCAATATTTAATGGGATTATCAACAACTTGCAGTTATATTGCTGTATGATTTCTCAAATACAATTACTTAGAATATTCAGCACAGCAATAGGTAATTTGGCCCATTCAGCATTTAGCCCCATAACAACTTTTATGCTTCACTCTAATCTCCTCACGTTCTTAATTCTATTGAAATAACCCTCTCTTCCCTTTTCCCTCATATTCTAATCTAGTTTCCCCTCCAATACATTCATATGCTCTCTCGCAAGGATCTTTCTAATGTGATCATAACTAAACGTGATATTTTAGTCTAATTAGAGCATTATAAAGCATGAGCTCCCTACTTCGAGAATCAATGCCACTATTTATGAAGCCCAAGATCCATTTGGTTTGTTAACTGCTTTCACACTATGACCTGAGAACATCAAAGATCTGTGCACATGAACTCCCAGGTGCACTCCTCTCTGCACTCTTTAGAACTGTGCTGTTAAGTCTATACTGCCTCTATCCATTCTTCCAAAATGCACCATCTCACACTTCTCTGTTAAATTCCATCTGCCACTTGTACAAAGAACAAAGAAAAGTACAGCACAGGAACAGGCCCTTCAGCCTCCAAGCCCGTGCCGACCATGCTGCCCGACTAAACTACAATCTTCTACACTTCCTTGATCTGTATCCCTCTATTCTCATCCTATTCATGTATTTATCAAGATGCCCCTTAAATGTCACTATCGTCCCTGCTTCCACCACCTCCTCCGGCAGCGAGTTCCAGGCACCCACTACCCACTGTGTAAAAAAAACTTGCCTCGTACATCTACCCTAAACCTTGCCCCTCGCACCTTAAACCTATGCCCCCTAGTAATTGACCCCGCTACCCTGGGGATAAGCCTCTGACAATCCACTGTCTATGCCCCTCATAATTTTGTAGACATCTATCAGGTCGCCCCTCAACCTCCGTTGTTCCAGTGAGAACAAACCGAGTTTATTCAACCGCTCCTCATAGCTAATGCCCTCCATACCAGGCAACATCCTGGTAAATCTCTTTTGCACCCTCTCTAAATCCTCCACATCCTTCTGGTAGTGTGGCGACCAGAATTGAACACTATACTCCAAGTGTGGCCTAACTAAGGTTCTACACAGCTGCAAATGACTTGCCAATTCTTATACAATGTGCCCATTCTGCTAGCCTATCTATGTCCTGTTGCAGTCAATTGATATCATGCTAACTGTCTGGACATCTTCAAGTTTGATGTCATGGCCAAATTTTGAAATTTTAATCTATATTTCCGTATCCGTGTATGTCTATAGTATACACTTTTTAAAAAATCCATGTAGCGAACATCCATTGCACTTCCTTCATCAACCTTCTCTGCTACTTCATCTATAAATTCAATTAGATTAGTCAAACTCGATCTGTCTTTTGCAAATCCATGCTGACTCTCCTTAATTAACTCAAGCTTCTCCAAGCGAATATTGATTTTAATTCTCTGACTGTTGTTTCTAAATCATATCTGATGCTAATCTGACCAGTCTACATGTACTAGGAATATCTTCAATTCCATTCTGGCTGGACAGTCCTGCCCTGTTTCTTCTATGCATTGCTACACTGCTAACTACAGTATGGTTGGTGAACGGATCCACACTTTCAGTGGTGGAGTTTGAAGATGTCTATGGAGGATTTCCTTGAGCTACATTGAGCGTTGAGGGCCTGGCTGTGGAATGCAGCATCTCAGCATGGGAAGTGGCAGACTGGCTAATGGATAATAGCAAGGACAATGGCACAATGGCTGGGTTGTGGGCACAAACGTTATAATTCTGAAAGAGGTAAGATAGTACCGATTTCAATGTGTGACTCCAATAATCAACCAACATCCCCAACCTGGAATGAAATCGGATTGTCTGGGGAATGTTTCCCCAAGTCGAGTTTTGAGAGTTGGGAATTTTCTTGACTTACCACTCCCAACTCAGGACCGAAAATTTGACCCGGGGTGTTGGTGAACAAGGAGGTAGAAATATGTAATGCTACATCATGTAAATAAATCTAGTATTAAGATTGGTATGTGTTTTCCTACTTCATCATCTGGCTCCTGAATTACTTAACAGATGCATGTTTCATTATGTGATTAGTGGTAGCCTCTAAGATAGGCACAGTGCCTGTTTATGATCTGGTGGCTGCAAGTATGGAATATGAAGTACATTTTTTCATCATCATGATCTTTCCCACTGCCTGGTCAGGTTGCACTTGCTGAGCATTTGAAAAAGTAAAAAGTATCGAGTATAAGACTGTGGGAGGGGATGAAAGTAAGAATCATAGGAAGCGATTCTCCGGCCGTGTTGTGCTCTCGCTTGAGCGCAATGCAGCCAGAGAATGCTGAGAGAGGCTTGCAGCGAGCCACCCGACAGCCTCCGTGCCTCCCAGGATTGTCTGAATTCCAGCAAGATGTCGGAGACGGAATCCCGCCCCAAATGAGTGGGACTGAATAACGCTCGCAAAAGTAGGTAGTGAACCTACTTACGACCTACTCAACACGGGATTAACCGGTCTCCTTCGATTCTTCAGCCTCCCTAGGGAGGCTGCAGCGGGGCGCTGATCAGTCCTAGTCCACACAAACGTGGACCAGGTGGAATGGCATCCTGGGGGGCCTCCCGAGCCACCGGAGACCCCAGTTGGTCAGGGTAAGTACAGGGTGGTTCCCTGGCCCTCTCCCTAGAATGCGGGCACCTTGTCCCGGCCAGCTGGCACCTTGGCACTGCCAAGCCAGCAGGAGAACTGCCTGGGTGCCAGGGTAGCAGTGTAAGGATGCCCGAGTGCCAGGGTGTCACTGCAAAGGCCCAGGGGGTGAGGGAGGCCATGCCCATGAAATGAGGATGGCAGGCGGGTTTGAAGGGTCTGAAGTACGGGCCTCTGGAAAGTAGAACGGTGGTGGTGCTAGAAGGGAGGGGGTGCTGTAAGGGGTTTGGAGGCGGGGGGAACTGAAGAGGTGGGACCCCCAGGGACCCCACAGCGGGGTGTCCTCTCTTGTGGGCTGTGGGGTAGTGTCCATATGTGTGGGGTGTGACATTTCAAAATAGTGGCCCGATGTCTGAGTTGAGCTCCCCAGTGCTAAAAAAAATTCTAAGCGTGGGCTAAACTGGTGAGAAACCCCCAGGGCTCAAAAAAGTGACAAGTGTCACTCAATAGAAGTGGGGAACTCGCTGGCAGAGCCAGTGGGAAACTCCCTGAAAAAGCCGCCACAAATTAACTGAGAAATGTTTGGGGAGAATCGCGCCCATAGAGTCACTACAGTGCAGAAGGAGGCCATTCGGCCCATTGAGTCCACACCAACCCTCCAAAAGAGCATCCTACCCACCCTATCCCAGTATCCCCATAACCCCACCTAACCTTTGAACACTAACGGACAATTTAGCAAGGACAATCCACCTAACCTACACATCTTTGGGGTGTGAGAGGAAACCAGAGCACCCAGAGCAAACCCACGCAGACATGTGAAGAACGTGGAAACTCCACACAGATAGTCACCCAAGGCCGGAATTGAACCTGGGTTCTTGGTGCTGTGAGGCAGCAGTGCTTACCCACTATACCACCATGCCAACTCTTTTTTTTTTTGCAATTCAAAAAAGGATATAAATATGCTTAGAATATCTGCAGCTTGCAGGCCAGAAGAGAATTTAGAATAATGGAGAGTGAGTGGGATGTGAGAAGGAGGATTTGTTGCGAGGATATCATAATTTTTATTGGATTCAGCCCCACTGCTGGCCAAGGCTTCAGCAGTGGCTCCTCCAATAATGTTTCCCCTGTTTCCTCCTCATGGATTAGAGTGGAAAGGCATGCCTCTCCCCTCTAATTACTGCCTCTGGTCATGTGTGATCTCTTCCTGCAAGTGAGAAGGAACAGCATCCTTGAGTATCATGCAATGCGTTTGGATGGTGTTGCTCCAATGATTTAGTAACTGGAAGTGTGTGAAAGTTGGATGGTATGTGGTATGTGAAGTGAGGTGAAGTGTATGATTGTTATCTATAAGTTTTAATGTTTGAGAGATTGTTGATATGTGTGATGAGGTGTGTTGTGATTTGAGCTGAGTCTAGTAGTGCAGATATGGGCCACGATTCTCCCGAATCAATTCTAAGAGCTGCTGCCAGGAGGAAAACCGGGTGTTTCCCGCTGGCTCCAGTAGAGCTGTTGAGGTGTGATTCAACAGCACTTTGAAACATTTTGGAGAGGGACGGATTTAATGCAGGCCTTGAGAGGAGCGTGTCTAAACTTGCTCCTCAGAGATTGGGACCCTAGTTTTAAAGCACACCCTGATCTCAGAATGACATGGCAAACCACCCCCCCAACCCCCACCCACCCAAATCACTGGCAAGGCTCTCTTCTCTAAGTGTATGGGCTTGCCAGATGTTGCCCCTTCAGGCTCTGCCCTTTGGCAGTGCCAACCTGGAATTGAGGTCTTGGGGGGAGTGAGTGCCCTCTCTACACTTGCCTCTAAGGTACCAAGGGGGGGTATTCATCAGATGAAATGAAATGAAAATCGCTTATTGTCACGAGTAGGCCTCAATGAAGTTACTGTGAAAAGCCCCTAGTCGCCACATTCCGGCGCCTGTCCAGGGAGGCTGATACGGGAATCGAACCGTGCTGCTGGCCTGCTTGGACTGCTTTGAAAGCCAGCGGTTTAGCCCAGTGAGCTAAATCAGCCCCAGAAAGCCCCAGCCCAAGATGAGGTGGGGTTGGGGGTCTGGTGTGGAGGAGCACAGGTCAGCGGGTTTTCCCGAGATGGGGATCATGTGGCAGGCCGCTGTAGCTTTGAAAATCATTGGCGGGCAGGAGCATACCAGAGACTGGAACATCCGGACTCAAACTCAGTAATTGTATTTAATTTCACGTTGATCGGCTGTAATCAGATATTTGAAAATGTTCTTGAGTTTGAAACTTGTTTTGAATTAATTATTTTGTTTAAAAAACAAACTGTTGAAATCATGAGATAATCAGGAGCAGAACATATATGTAGAAAATGCATTAAAATAAATATAAGTGAAATTGATCAATGATGCAACATTATTTGACTCGAGACCGAATAAGAAAAAAAGGAATGATGCTTAATTTGACTTAAAGTACATATTTTCAGAACCTTTAACATTATGGGTGTGATTTAACAGAAAAACGTGGAAGTGTATTTTTGGGTGAGTTTGGCATTTTCGGTGAATACCACACCCATACTTAGTCATTTTTATGGGCCTTGAGGAGTTTTGCCCCAGTCCAGCCCACACTTAGAAATGATTTCATCACTGGGGAGCTGAACTCTCCAGCGAGATTGGCTCCTCCGAGATGGGGCTGCCATTTTGAAAGGGTGCCCCGATTTCTAAGCAAGTTTGAGGGTTCCCCCCCCCCCCCCCCCCCCCCCAAACCCCCGCCCACGGGCAATGTCACCCCCTGCACACATGGGCATTACCCCACAACTCCCCCATTTTCAGGGTCCCTGCTTCAGGATCCCTACCCTTCACTCTCCTAACCTTTTGAAGCCCCTTCATACCTCCCTTTCCCCTCCCCCTTTCATGGGGATTGGCCCCCTCAGGCTCCGGCCGACAGCCAGGGTGCCACCCTGCCCTGACCACCCAGGGGTCTCCAATGGCCTAGGAATGCCCCTAGGTGCAGTTACGCCTGGTCCACATGTTGACCAGTGCTAAATGGTGTATGGCAAGATCTCCCAGGCACCTCGCTGGGTGAGATTCAGATCACAAAGTCTTGCAAGGTTCTGTTAGATCTCGCGAGGCATTCCGGGCTTCTCGTGAGATTTAACGGCCTCATTGTGTCACCGAGTTGGGTGCAGCAAGGCCGTTCGATCGTGCTCCATATGGCTACCAGCTGTGTCATCATTGTATATTTGTTGGTAAATGCAATTCAAATATTTTCCTGCTGATTTCAACTGATGATATGTTAACATGGGCTGAGTAGTTCGAATGTTGCAAACGTTACAATACTAAAAATTTATGTCAAATGATATGAAATTTATGGGCTAAGTTTATGGTATTTTGTACCCATAGTTAGAAGGCATAATTTTCATTCTTCAGTACAGATATTCTTGAAGGATGGAAGGTAAAAAGCTTTGTTTCTTTGAAATTTTAATTCATCCAGACATTGTGAAATGTAAATTTTATGCTACAGTGAAACGCTTTTTAAAAGACCTTATGCCTCAAACTCTACAATACAGATTGCCAGCAGCACTTGTGGATATTTTGTCTTTTGTAATTCTGGCCTTAGTAGAGTAACATTGATCATAAAACTCAGTGCAGATCTTTTCATGATGATTTATCTCCAACAGCATGTAATTTGAATATAGTATGTTTTAATGGTTAAGTTTGCATTATACATAAAACGATAGCTGTCTTTTGAATGTACAATTGGAGTTTTTCTGTCTGTGACTGCATTTCTTATTATGTATTATTTATAAAGATTCTTAACTTTTATATGTCAAATTTGAGCTATATCTTTCTGTAACTACAGTCTGTGCTATCTTCTTTAATTCACAGAGAGCATATTTTATTATGAAGATGAATTTCTACAATGAAATGGCTGTCAGGGTAAATAAATCTCCCTCATTATTCAAGAAATGATGGCATCAAAATGTGCTCTAAATATGCTTTTATGCTGTATTTGGTAATCTAAATCAGAAGCAAAGTGAGTATCCATCTGGAAAAGTGCCAAATTCTTTTGCTATATGTAGTTAATATGGTTCGGACAAAGGAATTCAATTTATTGTATAAATTACTCTAGATGTGTATTTCTACTGAGGAAAATGGTTTTAAATGTAGCATAATTTTAACAATATGCATGGTTGAACTTTAATATTGCAAGAATGTTATGCATTAATCCATATTTTGTCACCATTATGCCATCTTGTGGGTAACAAAAACAATAGATATTGGTTTGAATATTGCAATTTTAGGAAAATACATACTGTTTATTCTTAGACCACTTAAATTATTGTGATTTTGTGCACCATTAAATGAAACCAGATTGGTAAGGACATTAATATTTACTCTGGAAGATGGCACAGCTGGGGCTAATCAGTGAAAGAAATATTAAATGGGTTTCAAAAAAATCATCCAGATCACAGTAATTGACATCCAAAGTAAAATGCATTTACCCAGGGATCTTGATTATGAAACAATATATCAGTGTACGAACATGGTACACATTGGAATGTTGGATTGCAGTTTTGACTTGTATTTCTTCATTCCATAAAGTGTTAGTGTAACCTGAATGACTGGGTTTAAGCATGGAGCACAGTTTAAAGTAAGACAAAAAGAAAGTCAGCCAACAAGTCATGTTATATAACAATTGGGACTGACGTGAGCACATAATTCATAGAAGCCTGGAAACTTGCATCTCGGTTGCAAAGACAGAAAGAGATAAAGAAAATAAAGGTGAAAGCTCATAAATTGTATCTACTTTACAAGAGCTGACATTTAATTAAGTTGTTTTAATATAGCTTTGAATATGTGAAACAGTTACAGCAGTATTGTTACAGCGCCTTGGGCTTGTGTGGTCATTTCCAGCCCTACAGAACCCAGAGTCCCAACAGCAGCAAATGAACCAATTCATATAAAAATTCCAAAAATCATTGGCTGTTGGCCGCCCAATAATTTAGTCACCAGTTGTATGTTGAAACACTATTATTGTTTATTTATAATATAAATAAAGATGAAATATGCAGTATTTACAATAGAATAGTGGCAAACTTCCCTACTATCCACCCACTTTAACTGTCTCACTCTCTATCCACACACACAAGACAGACACACACACACACCGATGGAAAGGAGTAAAATAATGAGGATTAAAATAAAAAGATGAGTGCTTAATTTTGATGTCGAATTATTTACCGGAGGCTTTCCTCCCTGCACACTGATTGAGCAAAGTCATTGGTGTACAGTTGGTGATGGTCTTCTAGCAGGAACATTTGTTCAGTACTCTCAGGCAGTAGGATTTCCTCTGGAAAGACACTTTAGCCTTTATTAAACTGGGCCTTCAATCAAAGGTGCATGTTAGAGGTGAAAATATTCACACGTAGGCCTTTTTGGATGAGTAAAGAAGCAGTTTATTATATCAGATCTGGGAGAAAGATTTGGACGCTCCGCAGCCTCACAATACTCTTTCTCACTTGAGCTAAGGTTCGCATTGGGTTAATCTACAGATTCAAGGGGTGGAATTAGTTGCATTCTCATTTACATACAATCAATCAACTATATTCGCGTCACAATTCATTACATGCAACTAATTAATCTTCCATTATCTCAGTCCATGCCATTAATGGTTATTAGTTTGTAATCTACAGCCTTTTCCTATTGTTGCTAATACTTCAGCTTGTAGCTCACCGGGCAGGCATAGATATCTTAAGGCATTCAGATCTTGGGCAAAGTTTGTTAATAGTCCATTGTCTTTGAGTATGCACCTGGCGATTTGTCATTTGTTTTGCACACAGGGTTGCTATTCCAGTAGCAGACACAGAAATACTTCGAACAGCAGGGTTAGATATAATTTGCAACATAGTTAAGAATTAGTTATATATTGTAAAAAGCAGAATTTTCCCACATGAATATCCCACAGTCATATAATGTTAGAGACAGAATTTTCCCACTAACAGTTCACTTGAAGTCTTCTTCTCTCTTCAGATCTTGGTCTCACATCAAACCCACTTCCAGTCCAAGTTTTGATCTCAATCTTTTGCAGTTTCACTGAAATGACATCCAGCCTTACTGGAAAAAGAAAAGAGTTCTTGCACTGGATTTTTTAGTGAGAAGTCATCAGATCTGAGAAAATCAGAGTTGCTTCTTCCAGCTTCTGAACTGAAAGTGAATCTAAAATAATCCAACCTTATTGGGGAGAGAGACATTATAGAGAAATCAGAACCAATCACTGCTGGTTGTCAGCGAAGCCCAGCATTTAGAGCCTGCTCGTTGGCTGCCAGCCAAGTCAGTCAAACTGAGTCATCACTATTCTTTCCTGCTTGACTTAAAATCACAGGCCCATTATTCACCCATGGATAAAAAGTAAAAAAGAAAAGAAAAGGAAAAGTAAGGGAAGAAACAGGATTTGAACAGGAGGATCCTTGCAGTATGCACAAAACCTGAGCAAGGAGCACACCGAAAAGCAACCTTGTATTTGGTTAAAAAAAATAACAATGTCAGTGAACAAATTTTATAAAAATTTAATCTGGTGATGTTTTAATAAGGTGTAGGTTCTATTTATGTTCTGTACTGTATTGGAAGTACAGTAATTGATTTAATCTTCTGTAATCTTTGGGTGTGTTGCCCTACTTCTAGCTCTATGAAGGCCACCTGACTTTCCCAGAGACAGGATGCCGCATCGGCTGTTACCTGTGCAGCGTTCTTAGAGGATATGGGTGCATGCAGGTATGTCCCCTGCAGGCACCTGACCATGTTAATTTGGTGCTGTCCTGATGTCACATGGTCCAAATGGCTGATGTGATGGCAGGATCCTAAATATGGACACTGTGGGTCCTGGAAATGCCTGCATTATATACTCCCGAGAAAGGGATGTGAAGCAGCAAGGTGGACTCTGCAGCAGACTTACTAAAAGGGCTATCCTGATTTCAAATTGGGTAACATTTCAAACATTTTCTATTGCTAAGTGTGTATGTTGGAGTTTCTTTATTGGAGATGTTTTGGTGAGTTCTTGTATTTGTCAATGTTTTGCCACATCCTCACAGGGATGGTGGGGGAGTAAGTGACCTGTTCAAACAAAGGCAGCAGGTTATTGCAGCAACAGTACTTGTTCCTCTGTGTCTGCAGGATGGCAGGGATGTGGAGCAGAGGCTCTGGGGAGGGCAAGCTGCATGCCACGCCCTCTGCCAATTAATGGTTGTACTCTGCTTGTGAGATCCCAGAATCACTGAGCAGATTGGACACTTTTTCCATTGGTACCAGAATGGAACAGCCTAACTCGGGGTCTTTAAGAGGACTAGAAAAGTAAATTTGGGGCTTTCTTTACCTAAGATTTTTTTGAGGTCCAAGAGGAGAATGAATGCTTTTCCTGACCTCCAAAAAATCTTCAGACCTGCAGCCAGCTTTCTAGTGGTTCTCTCCATATGTCTTTAGGGGCTTTACTTCAGTCTTGGTGCCAAAGGATATCCTCCTTCCTCCAATGCTGAGATGTCAACGACCTTCTTCCTGTTTTGGGTGAAAAGTGTAGCTATATTGTTTATCTGAAATATAAGGCAAATTGTTGTCATGTCAAAATTGATCAAGAAATTAATACAGTTCAACAAAATCAATTGGAAACATTTGCCATGGTACATAAAATGTCATTTTGTATGGACTGAATAAACTATTATTTATGTTCAGAGCTTTCCAGGGAGCCATAATGTGATTACTTTGCAAGCAGCATCATAGGTTCAAGGGAAAGCTGCTATTAGTCACTGCTTTTGCATTGATGCACAGAGGTTTTGGGTATGCAACAATGTTAAAATAGCAATTTCAGTCAAGTGAAGTTGCTGATTTGACCCCCTAAGCAAACCAAAGCAAGAGTTTGGGGCTAGTCTGCACAGCTTGGCCTTCAATTGAATATGGAATCTCTTTAATGTTAGGAGAAGGTGGATCTTTCCACCAGCACTCAACATAACATGAATCAATTATTTTTCTGTTTGTAGTGTTCTGCACATTCAAGCAGATCGTAATGTGCAGATATTTTGCCAGGGTAGGAATCGTGTAATGCACAGCAAAGCGCAGCTGGCAGTAAAAACTTCGATCTTCTGGCTGGGCTGTGGTATAAGATGTATAGATAACCTTGGGGTCCAATTCTACTGATTTATATTTGGATTTTAGAATTCACTGACATTTGATCTTAAAGTGCCTGATGTATATCTTGATTTTAGAAGAGGGGGGTAGATGTGGGGGTTCTGGGGAGAAGATAAAGTTAGGTGGGAAAACTACCTCACCTGTCAACTCTTCTATCATGCTCTTGGATGTTAAGCATGGGCAAGTCCTTGGACTTCAGCTCTTCTGTCGAATGCAAGAAAGGGTTAAGTGGTGATAAACATTAGGCATCGATCGCTTATGAAATAAATGGATGATGGGGACACACAATTCTTTGCAAGTTCTGCTAATTTCTCACTAAAACACTGGCAGTTCCTGACTCTTTGTTAGGGGTAGAATTTATGGCCACCTCTTCCAAGGCAAGTGTCACTAGGAGGTGGTGAAACTCTAGATGGGGATTCCTATGCTGCAAGTTCCTGATTCCACTAGCTTGGTCCAGCTCTGGAGTATTGTTAGATACTTTATGCCAAGAGAATTGAGGCATACTGGCTTCCAATAAGTGAAAATTGTCTGACCAGTGAGTTCCAGTCTAGGAAAATGTTCAGTAGACATTCAACACTTTTATCTCCTCGCCTCATGGAGAAGATCAACACTAGACATGCACCTGTGACAGTGCACGTGCCATCCTTTTGCTTGGAATTAAGGTGCCCTTGCCACAACTCTGATGGGGCAGCGATGGAAGCCCAATGGTAGTAGCAATCTGAGTGTAACTGCCAAAATTGCATCCTGACGAATTTTGTCCCTTTTAGATCCTTTAATTTTGGTATTTTGCATATTGACTCAGTGGCATTTTGTAACTCAATTTTTATTTTTGCAATTGGAAATACCAGTTTCATAGATTAAATGTCATTACAGTTGTAAGGCATTGAATTGGTTGGCTTTAGACTGACATTACTTAATGAGGAATCTGCATAATTGATTAGATGATTCTAAAGGTCACTTATACCTGACTTTTGGAGTGGGATATGCTTTGCTGTTGAGAAGATGTTATCTGCTGAGCACACATTTGCTTCCATTGAAATTTTCCAACTAGTATTAATCAATGAAAATAATTTTGGCATACAAATAAGGGGTCAAAACTAAATAGAAATACGTGCCCAGAGTAATGTTGGAATAAATTGAATTTTCAGAAGCCTATGTTTCGAAAGAATCAAAAGTACCTCTCTAATTTTAGTCATTTTTATTTTCTGACTTATTAGCATTTTGTACATAAATTATTTGTTTCAGCGTTATAAAAAGAAAAATTGAGTTTACTTTTAAATCTGCTAATAAAATACTATTTGTGTTCATTTGTCAGCCATATATTTTATGATGTTGAATGTAACCTTCTGAGAATTGAATACGTTACTTTACCAACATTTTTGAAAAGTATAATCAGTTTTGAGCAAATCAGAAAATCATTCAAACAGATGCTCGTTAGAAATGCACGGAGGATTTTTTTTTTTGCAAAGACTCACAACGCCGAATGTTCGAATGAGTGTTACATTTTTCAGTTTACTATTTGACTAAATATTTGGATAATCTTGTGTTACTTTAGACATCTTAGCTCCCTTTATTTTAGATTACTCTCGTAGATAAGCCTCATCTCTCTACTTTCTCCAGATTGTTTTAACTCCGTATGATACCCAGATCACGTTCATAACACACCTCACATTTGAGTAGAGACCTTTTTTTACAGATGATCTCACACCTGTTTGCACTGCACTTTTAACATAATGAAAGTTCTAAAGGCGTTTCGCAGGAACCTTGTAAAACAAAGTATGAAACTGAGCTATGTGTGGAGAAGTAGACCAAATGACCAAACGTTTCAGAGCATCTTTAATGAGAATAAGTGAGGTAGAGAGGCTAAGAGGTGTAGGGAGGGTATTCCATAGCTTTGGACTGAAGCAATTGAAGGCACAGCCACAAATGTTGGAAAGATTAAAATCAGGAAGGTATAGCAGCAGGCCAGAAATAGAAGAGTTTTTTATTTGTTTATGGGATGTGGACATGGCAGGCTGTGCCAGCATTTATTGCCCATCCCTAATTGCCCTTGAGTCGGCAGTTAAGACTCAACCACGTTGCTTTGGGTCTGGAATCACATGTAGGCCAGACCAGGCAAGGACAGCAGATTTCCTTCCGTCAGGACATTAGTGAACCAGGTGGGTTTTTATGACAATTGGCAATGGTTTCTTGATCACATTCGACTTTAATTCCAGATTTATTATTGAATTCAAATTCCACCATCTGCAGTGGCAGAATTTGAACCAGGATTCCCAGAGCATTACTCTGGGTCTCTGCTTTACTAGCAGCAATACCAATATGCCAACGCCTCCTCGGAATGCCGATATCTTGGATGCTGGTGGGGCTGGAGGAGATTAAAGGAATAAGGAGGTAAAGCTATAGAGGGATTTGTAATTGCAATAATTTAAAATTCTAAATATTGCTTGACAAGGAGTCAATGTAGGTCAATTAGCACAGGAGTAATAGAGTAACAACACTTTCTGTGAAATAAGTCATGGGTAGCAGAGTCCGTGGAGGGCAGAATGAGGGAGACTAGCCAGGAGTAGATTGGAATATTCAGGTCTAGAGATCAGGAAGGCAGGGTTTCAGCGGCAGATGAACTGAGAGAAAGATGAAAGTTGTCAATGTTATAGAGGTTGAAATAAGTGGTTTTACTGTGAGAACAAGAATGAGTTTGGAAGCTTACCTTGCGGTAAAATGTGACACCAAGTTACAAACTGACTGGCTTAATCTTCAATTCTTGGTATAGAGAGGGATGGAGTCAATAGCTAGAACGTGAGTTTGAAGACAAAAAAACAATGACTAGTCTTTCCAATGTTTAACGTTGGATTAGATTTCTGCTCGTCCAGTACTGGAAATAGGTCCTCGTAAAGTTAGTGGAGTAGCACTACACTGTACCACTTTAAATCCCAACAAATACTTATCGAACAGTGATGCAACAACTAGATAGTAGCAGGAACACAATATAAATAAGTTGACTCAATAACAGCATTCTTGCCTCTGAGCCAGAAGCATGGGCCTAAAGTTTCACTTAAGCCTTGAGCACAAATTTTAGTTTGGGTGCAGAACTGAGGGAATACTGCATTTCACCCCCCTCCACCCCCCACCCCCCACTGTGTCCCCTCCAGCCTCACATCAAATAACAAGTGCAAGGAGCTCATGCACATTTTTCTCAGTAAGATTGAGACCTTCCCATCAGTTGTCTGTGCCAATTCCCCAACCTGCCACCTCATAAATTCCTCTGTGCTCTAGCGCTGAACTCACATCATTCTCAAATTTTTCTCCTATTTCCTCTTGCACCGTCTTTGAGCTCATCTTGTCCCCGAGATCCTGGGCGGAATTCTCTCAGTCCGGGGACGGGCCGGAGAATCCCTGCGACCGGCGCGAATCGCCGGTCGGGGGCCGATCTACGCAGGCCCCCCCACCGATTCGCGGCCTGGGATGGGCCGAGCAGCCATCGTTAAAAAGCCGAGTCCCACTGGCGCCGTTCACACCTGCTCTCAGCCGCCGGGAACTAGGCGTGGAAGGGTCGGGGGCGGCCTGTGGGGGAGGAGGGGGGTCCGACCCTGGGGGGGTCCTCTGATGTGGCCTGGCCCACGATCGGGGCACACTGATTGGCAGGCCGGCCTCGTTGGCTGGGGGCCTCCTTTCTCCCGCGCCGACCCCTGTCGCCCTGCGCCATGTTGCGTTGGGGCCGGTGTGTTGAAGGGAGCCACTGCGCATGCGTGGATCCCGCAGCGCCCAGTTCACAACAGGATCAGTAGCTGGAGCGGCATGAACCTCTGTAGGGGCCAGAATTTCTGATCCTGATGCCGTGTTGACGCCGTCGAGAAACGCGACGGTGTCCACACTTAGCCTCAGGATCACAGAATCCTGTCCCCTACTCCTGCTCCCTTGACTTTACTCACTAACCTGCTGATGACTCCACGTCCCTTCCTGGCTCTGCAATTAACTGGTACTGTGAGCACTTTGCTCTCCTCAGGTATTGCCCCCCCCCTCTCTTCCCTCCCATTCAAATCGCCCATCATCATCCCCCTCTCAAAAGAAAAACTCCTGACCTCTGTCCTTGAAAAATGTGACCCATATCCTGTTGTCACCTTCCAAATCTATGCCCATTTGTCCCAGAACTCCATGTTTTAATCCTTTTAATCAGGTTTCCACCTCTGTCATAATACTTAAAAGGCTCTCTTCAAAGTCACAAGTGACATACTATTTGACTGTGACAAAGGTACACAATCTCTCTTCATTCTTCTCAGCGTGCTTGCAATCATTGACAAGGTTGACTACACTATCCTCTTCCAGTACTTCTCTACCTTTGTCCAAATGGGTGAGACTGCGTTCACTTAGTTTAATTGTAGCCAGAGGATCTCCTGGATTGGCTTCTCTTCCTATTCCCACTTCATTGCCTGTGATGTCCCCTTAGGATCCATGCTTGGTACCCTCCCATTTTTGACACATGTGCTGCTTTTCAACAAGAACATCTGAAAATATAGATTGAAATCTTATGAACTTAGTCACTGCCAGAATGATTGGACAATTCTTTTCAGTCTGGAATCCAATTTTCTAATGCTTGGTATGACTCCTCCCAGTGCAGAGGTTTCCCCCCGATTCCCATTGACTCCAGTTTTGCCAAGGTTCCTTGATGCCACACTCGGTTAAATGCTACCTTGATGTCAAGGGCAGTCGCTCTCACACTATCTATGGAATCCAGCTCTTTTGTCCATGGTTGCATCAAGACTGTAATGAGGTCAGGAGATGAGGGGCCCTAGCGGATCCTAAACTGAACATCAGCAAACAGGTTAATGTTAAGTAAGTGCCACTTGATAATACTGTTGATGACCTGTTCCAACTGATGATCAAGATTAGACTGATGTAGTAATTGATTGGCTTGGATTTGTGCTGCTTTTTGTGGACAGGAAGTGTTGTCATTAAGGAGTTTTAAGCTATACAAGACAAAAGCAATTGTGACCATACACTGAAAAATAACAGGAGCGAAATAATAAAATAATAAAGTAATAATAAAAACATAAAATGGAACAAAAAAAGAGAAAATTGTATATACGCAAGTTGTTTTTAGCTATTTACATCGGTTACAGCTTCTTGTTTTGCATTTTCCAGTGGGTGCTTATTCCCAACCGGGTCCCCCACTATCTCACACCCCCCATTCTAGTCATCTGGCGAACCCTCTTTTCTCTTCAGCTACTGTATTTTGTTCTTGTGTGATTGGCGTGACGCTGTATATTTTGTTGTTTGCTTGGTGGTCTTGGTTGGGTGCTGTGTTTCATTTTTCCCTTCCCACCCTCTCCCTATCCCTTTCATTGGCATACAATATTGTGTTATGGCTTTCAGTTCTTTCTGGTTTACTGGCTGCTGACTGCAAACAGGTCTTGGAACAACTGAGTGAATGGCTCCCACGTTTTGTGGAACCCCTGGATGGCAAATTTGGTTTTCTCCATCTGGAGAAATTCGGACAGGTCGGGCAGCCAATCTGCAGCTTTGGGTGGTACTGCCGATCGCCAGCCGAGCAGGATTCTCCTGCGGACGATTAGGGAGGCAAAGGCAAGGGCATCAACCTCCCTCCCCATGAATAGACCTGGCTGTTCTGAGACCCCGAAGACTGCCATTCTTGGGCATGGCTCCACCCTCCTCCCCACCACCTTGGACATTGCCTCGAAGAAGGCTGTCCAGAACCTGATGAGTCTTGGGAAAGACCAGAACATGTGGTCATGGTTGGTTGGGCCTCCTTGGTGCCATTTGCATTTAACCTCCCCCCTCCGGGAAGAAGCTGCTCTTTCAAGTTTTAGTTAAGTGGGCTCTGTGTGTCACTTTCAGCTGTATGAGGCTTAGCTTTGCTCAAGTGGAGGTGGAGTTGACCCTATGCAGTGCTTTGCTCCAGCGTTCCCACCCTATTTCAAACTTCAAGTTCTTCGCCCATTTTTCTCTTGTCTCGTCCAGTAGTGTTTTTGCCCTCCCTAGCAGTTGCCCATACATGTCGCCGCAGTTCTCCTGCATGTAGTATCTTAGTTCATTTCTCTCCCCTCCCCCAGTCAGCTGCAATCTCTCTGTTAGTTCCTCGGGTGGTGTCGGTGTAGAAGTCCCAAACTGTCAGAGTCCCTCCGTCCTGTCGCCATCTTTTGTCGCAGGTGTGAATCTGTGGTTATTGCAGATGGGGACTTTAACAAACATTCTGGTTGGCCCAAAATGCTGTCGCAGTTGGTTCCATTACTTGAGTGTTGCTATCAACACTGGGTTTGTGAGTATTTGCTTGGTGGGAATGGGAGCTCTGCCATGGCCAGGCCCCAGAGGGAGGTTCCTCTGCAGGGACCCATCGGCATCTGGCTCCTTTATCCACCCCTTTACCTTCTCCACAGTTGCAGCTGAGAGGTATATTGCAGATTTGGGAGGGCTAGGCCACCCATAGTTCTTGCTTTCTGCAGTGCCCTTTTTGGGATCCCAGCATTCTTCCCGCCCCACACAAACGCCATGATCAGTTTTTCTAATGAGTTGAAAAAGGTCTTGGGGATGTAGATCGGAATGGATCTGAACAGGAAGAGGAACCTGGGCAGGTCCTTTTTAACTTCCTCCACCAGACTGGTCAGGTTCCATTTGTGGATCCCTGTCCAGTCATGAGCGAGTTGGATCCCCAGGTAGTGGAATTTGTGTCTGGCCTGTTTAAATGTCCTTCTCTCCAGCTCTGCCCCTTCCACTTGCTGGTTCACCGCATTTTTGCCCAGGCTGAGTTTGTAGTCCGAGAAGGCTCCAAACTCTCTCAAGAGCGCCATGATTCCTTCTGTGCTGCTTTCCGGTTCTGAGATGTAGAGGCGCAGGTCATGCACATTGAGTGAGTGTGTGCTCTCTCCCTCCTCTCCGATCCCCTCCCAGTTCTTTGCCGCCCTGAGCATGATTGCCAGTGGCTCGATCGCTAGGGTGAACAGCAGTGGGGACAACGGGCATCCCTGCCTTGTGCCTCTGTGCATCTGGAAGTACTTGGAGCTGGTGGTATTTGCCCATACCCTCACTGTAAGATCGCTGTCCAGGAGTTTCACCCAGACGGTGATCTCTGCTCCAAGTCCGAACCACTCCAGTACTCTATGAGGTACTTCCATTCGACTTTGTCGAAGGCCTTTTCTGCGTCCAAGGAGACGATCACCTTGGGTGTTCTCTCCCTGGGGTGGGGTCATGATTGCATTCAGCAGGTGCCTGATGTTCAACGTTGGCTGTCTACCCCTGACAAAGCCCGTTTGGTTTTCTGCTACCACCTCTGGTCTGAAGTTCTCCAGCCTTTTGGCTCGGATCTTGGCCAGTATTTCCGCATATATGTTTAGCAGCAAACGGGTCTGTAGGACCAACATTATGTTGGGTCTGTGTCTTTCTTGGGGATCAGCGAGATTGAGGCTCGTGCTAGTTTAGGCTGCAGGGTGCACCTCGTTAGCGAGTCTGTAAACATCTCCTGCATGTGCGGGGCCAATGCCGCCGCAAATATTTTGTAGAAGTCCACCGGGAATCCGTCTGGTCCCGTCGCCTTTGCCGCCTGCATGGAGTTGATGTTCTCCATGACTTCACCCAGTTCTACCAATGCTTCCAGCCACCGTTTCCTGTGCTCCCCCACGACTGGTATATCCAGTCCATCAAGGAACTGTTTTATCTTCATGTCCCCTCTGGGGGCTCGGAGGTGTACAGCCGCTGGTAGAAGGCCACGAATGCTTCGTTAGCGTTTTCCGGTAGGCTACTAGTTTGCCTTTGCTGTCTCTAATCTGAGCTATGTCCCTTGTAGCTGCATGCTTTCTCAGCTGGTGAGCCAGCAGACGGCTATCCTTATCTCCGTGTTCGTACAGTGTCCCCCATGCCAGGCGGAGCCGGTGCACCGCTTTCCTCATGGAGAGCAGGTCAAAGTCCATTTGTAGCTTACTCCTCTCCGCCATGAGCTCTACGGTCGGTGCCCCGGAGTATCACCGGTCTGCCTCCAGTATGGAGTCAACCAGCTGTTTCCTAGCCATCCTCTCTTCTCTATCTCTTTGGAAGTGATAATTTCACCCCTGATCACAGCCTTCAGCACCTCCCAGAACATGGATCGTGAGAGGGGGCCAAAGGGACCAAAGAACCATTGGGGCCAAAGGGACCCAAAACCATTTCCTCCATTTTTGTCAGCAATAAACAAGGTAAGAGAAAATGGTGGGTCGTACAGGTCAGTCGGTGTGGGCCGCAAAGGTCGGCAGGCATGGGTCGCGAAGGTTGGCAAAAATGGATCCCCGGAAAAAAAGTTTGAAAAACACTGGTCAATGGCCTGTGATAGGCTTTCTGCGAGAAGATATCAGCCTGGAGGGCCGTGTCCAATCTCCATGGGGGATGGTTGGGCACAGCCAGCCTCCAGCCTCACATCCATGTAGTGTGGAACATGGTCAGAAATTACAATCGCAAGTATTCCACTCTTACTAGCCCTGGAAGCACCGATTTTCCCCACCACAAAGAAGTTGATCCATGGGTATACATTGTGCACCTGGGAGAAGAAGGAGAATTCCTTCTCCCCTTGGTGGATGGACCACTAAATGTCCATAGCCCCATCAGCTCCATGAATGTACCGAGAGCTTTTGCCATGTTGGAGGTATTTCCTGTTTTGGGATTTGACCTGTCTGTCCGTGGGTCCTGTACACAGTTGAAGTCTTCCCCCCCACCCCCCCCAACTCCTTTTCTCCTCTCAATGATAAGTTGGTGCCTGTCCATGTCGGGGATTTCCGCCATGGTCTTCTTTATAAACTCCATGTCGTCAAAGTTGGGAGCATAAACGTTGAGCAAGACTACAGGTGCCCCGTCTAGGACATCACTAACCATGATGTACCAGCGCCCTGGTCCGTAACCCCGTCCTTGTTACCGTAAATACCGTACTTTTATTTAACAATATGGCTCGCCCCTCGCTCAAGTCCCACAGCAGGATTGATAGGTCTGTCCCACCCAGCCCTTCCTTATCCCTTAGACCATAAGGCATAGGAGCAAAATTAGGCCACTCACCCCATCCAATCATGGCTGATAGTTTTCTCATCCTCATTCTCCTGCCTTCTCCCCAATACCCCTGATCCCCTTATTAATAAAGAACCTATCTATCTCGGTCTTCAAAAACACTCAGTAATTTGGCCTCCACAGCCTTCTGTGGCAAAGAGTTCCACAGATTCACCACCCTCTGGCTGAAGAAATTCCTCCTCATCTCTGTTTTTAAAGGATCGTCCCTTTAGTCTGAGATTGTGTCCTCTGCTTCTAGTTTTTCCTACTAGTGGAAATACCCTCTCCACATCCACTCTATCCAGGCCTTGCAATATCCTGCAAGTTTCAATAAGTTCCCCCCTCGCCCTTCGAAACTCCAACGAGTACAGACCCAGAGTCCTCAACCGTTCCTCATACGACAAGCTCTTCATTCCAGGGATCATTCTTGTGAACCTCCTCTGGACCCTTTCCAAGGCCAGCACATCCTTTCTTTGATACGGGGCCCAAAATTGCTCACAATACTCCAAATGGGGTCTGACCAGAGCCTTATACAGCCTCAGAATACATCCCTGGTCTTGTATTCTAGCCCTCTCAACATGAATGCTAACATTGCATTTGCCTTCCGAACTGCCGACTGAACCTGCATGTTAACCTTAAGAGACTCGTGAACAAGGACTCCCAAGCCCGAACAGGCGCTGAAATGTGACAACTAGGGGCTTTTCACAATAACTCAATACTTGTGACAATAAAGAGTTATTATTATTCAGTCCTGTTGTGCTTTTGATTTCCTAAACATCTTCCCATCTAGAAAATAATCAATGCCTCTATTTCTCCATCAAAAGTGCATAACCTCACACTTTTCCACATCGTATTCCATCTGCCACGTCTTTGCCCACTCTCCTAGCCTGTCCTTGTTTTAATTGCAAGTATATTATCTTCTCTTTTATATATTTTTACTGTAGTTAAGTTACTCTTGTATAGTAAGAAACAAATAATTTGCAATTCTTGTGGACTTCTACTGGAATTAATTATGTTGCTTATCCAATATACCCAGTGACAGTGGCTCGTCTACAGAGGGAAGAAGGAATTTGAGTCATAAAGGAGAATTTGGAGCAGACCAGATGGGGAAATCTTACTGGTGGTGCTTCTGGAGTGGATCGACCCTCCCTTCCAGTTTAAATCCTTCTGTCCCTAACACTTTATCACTACATCTTTAAAACCACTCTCAAGGTTCAAGGTTTGAATCAACTTTTCAACTTGTGTGCTATACCTTGGCAATTACTCTTTTATTTCTTTCATCTATTCTTTTTATTTTCATCCTTTGTACCTTGGGATGTTTTCTACATAAAAAATGCTATGATAATGCAAGTAGCTATTCTTTTGTTAATGGTATGGAATCTGATGACATTTAAAAGCCAACTCCAGGCTAAATCTTGGGCAAAAACATTCTCAACTCTTGTCATGGTTTGCTCCTGTGATTTATTGAAACCTCTACTACAGTGTGCTAGCAGTGGGAGGCTAGGTTTATTCTCTTGGATGGAAGAGGCAGAAATAAATTAGAGAGTGAAGTTCTAGAAGACAATGATAGGTAATCCCAGGTTGTAAATGCTGCATGTCATGGGAAGTCCATAAAATACTTGTAATAAATACTTTTATGGATATTAATATGATATTAAACCTATTGTGTTGAAAACCACAAACTAAATTTGTATGTTAATTCTTTAGGCAATAACTCCCATATTCTCAATTAAATTTCCAGATCCAGAAAAGTTGGCGTGGATATTATGTTCGAAAGTGCATCCATAATTACTATGACATGAAAAAATATTTCAAAGGTCTTAGCATGAAAAATCAGATTGTAAGGTAAGCTTCTGCCTTTTATATTGTAATTCCACGGTCATGATTTTCTTTTTATATTTACTATAAAAGGGCTGGTTTAGCACAGTGGGCTAAGACAGCTGGCTTGTAATGCAGAACAAGACCAGCAACGCAGGTTCAATTCCCGTTCCAGCCTCCTCGAACAGGTGTGGGAATGTGGTGACTAGGGGATTTTCACAGTAACTTCATTGAAGCCTACTTGTGGCAATAAGTGATTATTATTATTATTGTTGTTGTTTAAAGATTTACATAACGAAGATCTAAAGAATTACAAGTAATTATGAGAATTGAAAATAGATTTTACAAAAAGGTTATGATCATATAAGAAGGCTTAAAAATATTATGTATAAATGTCAAAAGTAGGTACGCTTAATGACACATTCACAAGAACTGATGAAACAGTTTGACTTCTGGTTGCTTGTCTATTTTTAGTTTCTAGTCCCATCTTTGAATCACTGCTGATGCACTTCTAGTGGGAATATGTAGGAGGAGGTCGCAGGTAAGGTAGCTCCCGCTAGAGTCCTTTTTGGCCCTTTTTCTGGGGATAATTGGCATACAAACCCGTCCCAGTGACGGACTGTTTAAAATATGATGTCAAAAAACCCAAGAAGGAATATTGGGAAGAAGAGTGCAAACTTTAGTCCTCCTTCAGAGTCGAGCAAGGTGTGGAATCCATTGGGAGGGACGATGGCGGAGGCAGGCCCGTACCTATTACGGTGGAGAGGTGATGGCTGGTGAATTTGAAAGGCAGTTCAATAAACACTTTGAACGGCAAGGGAGCGAGATGTTGGAGACCCTCAAGCAGTTAGTGCAGGATGTACTGGCCCCAATAAAGGAGCCTCTTGGAAAAATATCAAAGACAGTGTGGGAGCATGGTGAAGTATTGGAGGAGGCACAGTCATGGCACAGTGATCAGCTTGCATCATTGGAAGCAGAGCTACAGAAGGTGAAGGATCAGAATAAGGGCCTGAGAGCCAAGGTCGAGGACCTAGAGAATCGGTCACGGAAGCAGAACCTCCAGATCGGCGGGTTGCCTGAGGGGGTGGAGGTCCGAATTGACACAGGTCCCCAGTGTTGTGAGGCAGCAAGGCTAACTAGTGTGCCACCGTGGTATTCGTGTTAAATATACTTCTGCCTTGTTTACTGCAAATATCTTATTCAGTTATAATGATCTCATACTTAAATGTTATGTTCTGATGTTTCAGTAAGACATTTGTGGATGCTTGTAAAATTTACTATAAAACATTTATTAACAAAAATCATTTTATAAATACAAAATTTTGAAACCAGTTAACATTTAACTTGAAGTTTAACTTTATCAGCTGAACAATGACATAAAACTACCTCAACTTTTATAAATTTCTTGCAATAAAATATATTTTCTCACTTAAACACAATGGTTCTGCCTATTTGAAGATGGGAAGGAAGAGGGGTGGTTTGACATATCAGTTGTTAATGTGACAAGTCAAAATCCGAAAGCAGCAGCTGCTGAAGCGCAGTGTTCTGGCACGAATCTCCTCTGACATCATTTCAGGATGTCCTGATGCAGTACACTCTTGAGGGTGGGTAATTGATTTGCTGTTAAAGCTGTCAGGGACATAGTTCACATTACCTTGCAGGAGGCTTGAATATGTCAACTAAAGCATTAAAACTTTGTTAAAGCATTTGGAATAATCACTGAGGCTTCTAAGGATGAGCATTACATCAGAGAAACCTGTCAACAACTCACCTTAAAATACACTGCAAAATCCAAATGTACTTAGCTCTGAATCAGCTGGGAGGACAGGTGTTCTAACATTAGTGTCCTTGAAGAAGTCAATAGCACCAGTATCAAGGCCATGATACTTCCAGAGAGGAAGATATGTATTATGTTTGAGCTGGCAAGATTAGGTGCCAAATTCAGAGGGTGGGAGGACAAGGGGATGGAAGGAATGAGGGATTTATTTTTGGAGGGGCGATTTGCGAGCTTGGATGAGTTATCAGAGAAATTTGGGTTCTCACAGTCCGAAACCTTTAGGTATTTTCAGGTTCGTTATTTCGCAAGGAAGATTTTCCCAACATACCCGGTGGTGCTGCCATCATCATCGTTACTGGAGAGGGTTTTGTCACTTGTTGGGACTGAGGAGGGGAGTACTTTGGGGATTTATGGAGGATTCTGGTGGAAGGGGTTAAGACCAGGTGAGAGGAAGAGTTAGGTGCAGAATTGGATGATGGGATACATACATAATTGATACATAGAAGATAGGAGCAGGAAGAAGGAGGCCTTGGCCCTCGAGCCTGCTCCATCATTCATCATGACCATGGCTGATCATCCAACTCAATAGCCTAATCCTGCTTTCTCCCCATAGCCTTTGATCCCATTCTTCCCAAGTGCTACATTTAGCTGCCTCTTGAATATATGCAAAGTTTTAGCATCAACTACTTCCTGTGTTAATGAATTCCACAGGCTCACCACTCTTATTGTGAAGAAATGTCTCCTTATATCTGTCCGAAATGGTTTACCCTGAATCCTCAGACTGTGACCTCTGGTTCAGAACACACCCATCATTGGTAACATCTTCCCTGTCTAGACCCGTTAAAATTTTATAAGTCTCTATCAGATTCCCCTCATTCTTCTGACCTCCAGCGGGAACAATCCCAACCTAGTTAATCTCTCCTCATATGACAATCCTGCCATCCCTGGAATCAGTCTGGTAAACCTTCGCTGCACTCCCTCGAGAGCAAGAACATCCTTCCTCAGAGAAGGAGACCAAAACTGCACACAATCTCCAGGTGTGGCCTCACCCAGACCCTGTATAATTGCAGCAACACATTCCGGCTTCTATACTCAAAACCTCTCACAATGAAGGCCAACATACCATTAGCCTTCTTTACCGCATGCTGCACCTGCATGCTTACCTTCAGCGACTGGTGCACAAGGACATCCAGATCCCGCTGCGCGCTCCCCCCTCCCAATTTACAACCATTCAGATAGTAATCTGCCTTCCTGTTTTTGCTTCCAAAGTGATGTGATTTGAGGTGCTGTGGAGGATGAATGCTACATCTACGTGTGCAAGACTTGGGCTAATACAGTTGAAGGTGGCGCACAGGGTGCAAGTAATCAGGTCTAAGATGAGTAGAGTTTTTACGGGAGTGGAAGATAAGTGTAAGCGTTGTGGGAGGGGCCTAACCAACCTTGC
This sequence comes from Scyliorhinus canicula, assembly GCF_902713615.1. NCBI lineage: Eukaryota > Metazoa > Chordata > Chondrichthyes > Carcharhiniformes > Scyliorhinidae > Scyliorhinus > Scyliorhinus canicula. The sequence continues at coordinate 256,619,000 of NC_052146.1, forward strand.
GCACATGTTCTGCTCATATCCTAAGCTTGTGAGATTTTGGGTCCCATTCCTTAGCATCATGTCGGCGATTCTGCAAGTTAAATTGTGGAGCCCCGCCACTTAGGGACCAAATTTGGGGTGTTGGAGCTGCAGATGGGGGTGGGGGCTGATGTTCTGGCCTTCGCCCTTGCTGATTGCTCGCAGGCGGGTTCTGGTGAAGTGGAGGTCAGCTTCTCCACCCAGCGCCTCATTATGGGGAATCCCATGGAGGTTTTGCACCTCGAGAAAGTCAAGTCCACCATGAGGGGGCTAGAGGAGTTTTGTAAAAGATGGCAGCTGTTTATTTTTGTAGTAATCCACGGGAGGCAGGAGTTCCGTCACCACACCAATATTTATTTACAATAACGATATTACAGGAGCAGCTACAAACAGTGCTGCTAGCAGTCCAGTCAACTTAAGACTGGCTTACAAAGCCTACACAGGTGATTATATGGGCCCCCTCAATGAGCTATCATTGAGGGAGCTCATACTCCAATTGGCCAACCAATAAAGCCAATTGGAGTTCATTACAATTTTGTACTTGAAAGAGCTGATCACTGTCAGCTGTTAGGGAGGGGGAGGGGTTTGTTGGGCGATGTAGGTAATGTTACTATGATTTGTTTTACTGTTTTGTCATATAATTATCCAAAATGCTGAATAAAAATATATTTTTTTAAAAAGAATCACCTGCTGATGCAGTGTCCACGTTCCCATTGAATTGCTGAGTATTTGCACAAAAGTGTGATACTAAGCCACATAAACTAGAAAATTACCAGAACTAGTCTATTATCAGTGCTAAGTTAGCACGGTAGCACGGTGGTTAGGGCAGCACGGTAGCATGGTGGTTAGCATAAATGCTTCACAGCTCCAGGGTCCCAGGTTCGATTCCCGGCTGGGTCACTGTCTGTGCGGAGTCTGCACGTCCGCCCCGTGTGTGCGTGGGTTTCCTCCGGGTGCTCCGGTTTCCTCCCACAGTCCAAAGATGTGCGGGTTAGGTGGATTGGCCATGATAAATTGCTCGTAGTGTCCTAAAAAGTAAGGTTAAGGGGGGGGTTGTTGGGTTATGGGTATAGGGTGGATACGTGGGTTTGAGTAGGGTGATCATTGCTCGGCACAACATCGAGGGCCGAAGGGCCTGTTCTGTGCTATACTGTTCTATGTTCTATATCTTACCGCGGAAGTATTGAAGACACTTCAGGCTAAACAGGGAAAGAATGTTATCTTGGGTTTCCACATGTATGAAGCCATTCTGTATGATTGCTGGATGGGGAATGTTATATATGTTGCATGGTATGTGGCAACTCATTGGCTGAGACAATAAACAAATTATGTTCTCTTAATTATGATCCCAGAGGTCTGCTTGCACATGCAGAATCATATCCCAGCTTTTGTCAGTGGCCGAAAATTTGCTGAAAGGTTTTAGTGTGATTAGATGCACTGGTTTTATTTCAGACAAAATAAGTGACTGTGGGCGAGTTTCTATGGCCTCCCCACAGGGTGTTTCCCGGCAGCCTGCCGTTAGCCGGTCGTGGGATCTTCTGGTCCCTCCACTGTCAATGGAATTTCCCCTTGAATCCACCCCATCCCACATGGCAGGGTGCAGCGTGTTTAATTTTTTTTTCATTTAAAGGACCCAATTTCTTTTTCCAATTAAGGGGCAATTTAGCACGGCCAATCCATCTATCCTCCACATCTTTTTGGGTTGTGGGACTGAGACCCACGCAGACACTGGGAGAAGGCACTGTCATTACTCATAAATTTTCATGACCATTTGCACCACTTCCAAGATATGTCCTGCAAATTCTCAGGTACCCTCTTGCAAAACATAGGCTCACACGTTTCCAGGAATTATGCTAATAATGTTCTAATGTAACACCCAAAAACGTAGGTACAGTACAGTTAGATGTCACCTGATTTCAGCATAACTAGCGTTATTTAGAGTTCAAAAGCAATTTTCTCTGCATCTTTTTTAAATTTTTGATTAATGATGATGCCAGTTTTACTAAGTGTTGTCAGTCGCAAGTGTCCCAAAACCTTTGTGGCCTTAGATGGACTAAGTGGCTGGAATGGCCTTGCCAATGGGCAAATCCTATTCTACATATTGACAGTGGAACAACTGAGACGAGGGGGTTCTGAGAATGAGTTACTATGGCAGCAGAGTGCAGCCCATTCGCCTTTTAATAAAGAAGACCTTTTTTGAAATATTGGAGTTATGTTTATTTTTGATTTGGAAATACGCAAATGAGATCTGCAGAATGTTTAGGCATGCATTCCAGTGGACACGACTGGTGCAGAAGCTAGGAAAAATTTAGATGTAGTTTCTGGATAATTGCAATCCAGGAAATTCCAAAACACTCCTTTCAAGAGACGATGGCAGAAAACTGGATAAAATTCCTTGAAACACATAAAGCTTGCAAGAAAAGCATCTTGTTTATGTGTGACACACATCTAAGTAACGAGAAAATGCAATTTTTATCAATTTAATATACTTTGAAGTAGTGTTAAATTATGTAATATTTATGGCATCACACAATGTAAGATGAAATGGGCTGTTTAATGGATGCAGACCAAGTTACCTTGGTGGATGACTGCACATAGTGCTGTTTAGAAAACCATCACATTAGTGATAAACCGTGAAATTTAACAGACAATATAGTACAATTTTCAGTAATATTCTATTGGGAAAAGGAAACTACAAATTTTCAGTGTGAGCTGTTTATATCAACTACACTTACCTGAACAGTACATTACCCTCTATGTACAGTACTTAATATGTCTTCAAATTAAGACTTGTGTTGCTACAGTGATAAATTGATCTGATTAATTTAAAGGCTGAGTATGCAATTGGTAAGCTTGTACACTTCTAACCTCTAGCTAGATGTGCAAAAAATAGACCCATGTTTGGATCAAACAAATGATATCATGAAATTAAAAATTAGCTGCCTGTTGCTGAGTCATGACATTAATAAAACATTATTAGCTTGAAGCTCCGAAAAGCTACTGTTATTTATTGCAAAAGTCAAAGCAAACATTTTATTCACGTGCACAATCTTGAAATACTCTTTCTTTTAAATTGCTCTGATTTATTTTGGAGGGGACCTGACTTGTGAATACTAAACCTAACATAATAATTGCATCATAGAAGATTGTTGCTTTTAGTCAATTCCACGGATGGAAATATTGCAGTGTCCATCTTCCGATCATTCAACTTTCCTGCAAAATCACTTAATGAAGTTAGGAGACCCAAGTTCACTATCATAATTTTGAAATGCAGTTTTGCACAATATAACAATTTATCACTTGTCAAGCAGACAGTTTTAGTTTATACATTTAATAAGGGCATCCTTTAGTATGGGTAATTAGGACTGAACAGTTTGCATATTTACTAAATGCCGAATGTCATTGCCACCACGGCCTATTGCCTACATGAATTATTTCTCTATCTGTGTTAAACAGCTGTGCAATTATTACTGCCATAATCAGATAATTTCCCCTATGTAAGTTTTCTCTTGTGAGTCAATTAACTTAACCCTCTAAAGTTAAACAGAATCTTTTACATAAACACATATTTGTGTGTGATTTGGGAATGGATGACTCTAGTACAAATTTAAATGTGAGATAAGCTACATATTTTTATTGATATAATTTAGAAATCAAAGGTTCATGTGTACATTTACCTAAAAAAGCGAAATTACATATTTTTTTAAATCTTGATATTTACTGTTAAGTTCTTTAAAATTATTTAAAATTGAGTGTTTATTTTGAAGGACTAAATACTTAATAAATTCCAGCTTATTTATAAAATTCCAGTCCAATTAAACTTGATTAGGATATTTTAGTAAGACAATTTTAATTAGATTAGCATGTACTGTATGATAAACCGCAAACCATTGTTAACCATTGAAAATTAGCATTTAAATATATTGAAGGCAACTCTGAAGAATATGTGAATTTAAATATATTAAATGTTATAAAAATATTATTTTCCTAATAGATACGAAAAATATAAATGTATGAATTATCTATGGGGGGATTTTCCAGCTGTTTTCACCAGTGGGATCTCCCGGTTAAGCTGGCAGGATCTTCTAGTCCCGGCGACGAAAACCCCTGCCGTAGGTTTCCCAGTGGCAGGGGTGGAATCAATGGGAAAGCCCAAAGACCACATTGGAACCAGAGGATCCTTCCCCTGGCCAAGAGCAGGTCAGCCTCTGCCACCCAGAAACAGGCCGCATGGGTCTGGGGCGGGGGGGGGGGGGGGGGGGGGGGGGAGCAAAATTTCCCCATATCTTTTTATACCCATTTTTGATACTATTTCTGAACGGAATTAACATTTTCTGACTGTTGAAAAACAAGTTTTTAGGCTTTTAAACAACTTGCAATATTTTATTTGTGTGTGCAAATGAACAGGAATTTTCTATAATTTAGTATTAAATTAAAATTTATATACCGGTAAATGTGTTTTGTTGCATAGATGTACAACATCAAATATTATCTTCATGCCAGCACGCAGGACATGTGTAATTAAAATTCTAAACTTAGTAAAAATTGTGTTTTGCACCAAGGGATAAAACATTTAATTATGAGAATTTGATAAAATCATAATAGGTATCTTGTAATCTGTTTACTTGACAAAATGTTTTAGCGGATATCCTCAGATTAATCTTCTGTTTATTTGTTTAATTTAATATTTTGGCTTGTGAGAAGTGATTTCTTTTCTTGTTCCTCTTTATATTGACAGTGATTACAAATCCTCTTTTACCTCAAGTATAATCCATTTTTTGTTACATTTCATTTGATATAAATATTATTTTTGTACAATTAATACTGTTTTCTGCAATAGATTACCTATGAAGAAATATTTCCTTTCAGAGCACAAAGGTGATAGATGTTGCAAACACCTTGGATCTAGCATTGGACAGATCCAGTGATGTTTTCTGGGTACCACACAAAGCAAGAGACAGATTCTTTCATGGAAAATAAATTTGTTTGGCTTAACAAATCTACTTAGCAGTTCATAATGAGTTTGAGATGTAGGTCAGAAAAGGTAATGTTTCCAGGTTGCAGTACAGTAGAAAAGGTGTGGTGAAAATAACTTTTTGATCTCTAAGGCCTGAAAAACTATACACAAACATAAGGGGCTAATCTTTAATTTATTTCATAATAATAAACAATTTCAGAAGCAGGATTGTAAAATGGGGTCATGCTACTGTAGGTAATTCATCTATTGTGCAGTTTAGTCTAATGTTGATTAAAAATGCACCTCTGAAAAAGCAGAGCAATGTGATTTTTAAATGTCAATATATTCACTGTTCTAACCTTGAATAAAATTATGTGCTTAGGAGTAATTGAAAAGTATTGAAACTGAAGGAGTTGCTTATAAATTTTGCTTTGTACAGTTGATGTGCATCATAAATCTCTGCTTAACTGTAGGAAAGAACTGGAGGAGTATGAAGAGATAAAGAAGAAGGAAAGGGAAAAGAAAGCTGTGGAAGAGGAAGAGAGGAGAAAACATTACCAAGCCCGAAAGATGCATTACCTCCTCAGCACTGAGCAGGTCTGTGTACCTGTCCTGACAGCTTGCATAGTCGCCTGGGTCCCTGCCTGACAGAGATAAACTATCAGGCTGAATGGGACATGACTTGCTGAAATGATATCACAAAGACAATACTTCGAGTTCAATTTAGTGCTTTTCTATTGTGGAGTGCAAGCACCATGACTACTAGGTGACAGCATCTTCATACAGGCAGCATCAGCATTGTTGGCAGAAAGAGCCCAAGTCAGCAGTTTGATCTGCTGGCAGATAACACAACAGGAAGGGCATAACCTCAGTCTAACAACTCATTTTGATTGCCTCGTTTTGTGTTGTAGTATTGTCAAGCACTAGCCAACAAGCTGTTAAACTAAGATGGTAAAGCATTTTTTTAATTGTCTTATCTTTTTTGCAACTGTTTCAGCAGGGTAGAGTTCCGAAGCGTAGGTTAATTGCAACTGACAGACTTGTTTTATGAAGGCTGCTTTGGGTTCATAAAGCAGCCGCTTTTCAAAATCGATGTGTCTAGAAATGTCTGGAAGAATTTTTTGATGAGTTGCTACAAGAAAACAAAGCAGCCTCTGTTTACATAGTATATTTAGCAGAATGGGTAGAAAAATAAAATAGTAAAAGGGGTGCAGGACTATTTTTTTGTTGTCTAGCTGCTGTTCAACCGATGCAGTACTTTGCCCTATACATGTTGTAAAGAAGTCAATTAAGTTGCCAGGGATAGAAAGCTGAGCTGATGGTTCAAATTACAATTGCATATTACAAATACATATAGTGTTTTTTTTTATTTCATGTTTTAATGTATAGAGTATCAGTAATAGCAGTGCAGCATATATCAGACTGCCTATAATTTGGGTTCCATAGAGAAACCGTAATCTTGCAAATGCTGAGATATAAATCAGGTAATATATATGGTTTGTTCATTGATGTATGAGTCAAAACAAATATGTGCTGCATCAGACATTGATAAACCAGAGAATATTACGGTCAGAAAGGAAATACAAATATTTAGTGTTTGCCCATTGACTCCTCCAGTATTATTATAGAGTTTAAAAACAAATGACGTTTTTACTAGAATATTGAGGACCCTTTTTGTTGGTGCAACTATCTTTCATAGAGATCTTTACATGTGTAATATCCTTACATCTCATAACTTGTACAGTGTAAGTCCTGGAAAGATATTCCATAATTTTCAGTTCTTACATGAGTTTCAAAGCTATCACTTTTTTTGAACAAGCGCATTATTTTCAAAGGAAAACCAGGAAGCAAGTCAGCATAGTATGTAAATGAATGAACTGCAGACTTGTAAGCAATGGGACTAAATTGTAAGAAAACAGTAGGAAAATATATGAGCCATTTTTACCACAGTATAGTGAAATTAAAAACTCAACAAAGCTGAAATATTGGTGGGGGAAACAAATGTACTAAATAATAATATTACTAGGTTGCATACAAGATGTCTACTTAATATGGAAAATAAATGTTACATACATTTATTCTGGAAGGATTTACTGAAGCTTAATTTTTTTTTTTAATCCCAGAAATCTATAATCACATTCTTCTTCAAAATGTTTGCAATTTTTCAACCAAGATACAAAAGTAAATACCGACAAGTTGATTTTACTTATTCTGTCCTCAGTAACTCCTCCACAAATGTGTTTTTTTTAAAACAAATGTGTTTTGCCAAGTCACCCAGTCATTGGGAGACAATCACTACTGACACCTGGGTGAAGGAAGATCGTATCCAAGGGCTATAGCTTTCACATCAAAGGGCCTCTCCCAAGATCCCAATGCATTATGTCATTAGTTATTTTATAAAGAGGAGCCCCTCAAGGGTGATTGTATATCTAGGCTGATGAAACTTTGGTTGTGGTATTATGGAGGTGTTTTGACATCCAGCGAGGAACAGATTTTATTTTTAATCCTTGTGCCCAAAAGGACACGCTCCTCAAATACAAAGTTTAAGGAGGTCATCCTACCTATGGTTCTAAGTATTCTGAGAATCTTAATGACATTGCATAAAACTTAACAAAAATGGGCTACTTCCACACAGCCATTAGGGATGTCAAAGAAAGTTTATTTTTCAAAGGAAATATGACTAGTACAAAGCATAGTTCATTAGTGTAGCCTCTGTAACCGTGATGTCAAATGCCAAAAGATGGTGACTGCAACAACAATTTGCATTCATGTAGCACCTTTGATGTAGTAAAATGTTCCAAGGTACTTCATCGGAGCACAATCAGGCAAAACAGTACAGAAAGCTGAAGGACGAAATATTAGGACCATTGTTCTGAAACATGGCCAAAGAGATAAATTTTAAAAAACACCTGAAAGGTGGAAAGAGGCAGAGATGTTTGGAGAGTGAATTTTAGAGCTTAGGATCTAGACAGCTCAAGGCATAGTCACCAATAGTAGTGCGAAGGAAGCCAGTGATGCACAAGAGATAAAAATTGGGGGAATGCAGAATTGGGACACTAGGATGAGAATTATGAAGTCAAGGAATTGTTAGAGTGGGAAACAATATAGGAACACAAGTGATAGGTTATGCACTAGTATTTTGTGTTACTGTACTTCAATCTTATAAGAGAAAGAAGTTGTATTTATATTCCAAGACATCCCAAAGATCTTTACAGCCAATGAAATAATAAGTGACCAATGACTTTTTAAATTATGATCCAGGTACCGCAATGCTGATAATATAGTGATGTAAAAACAAAATAAAGACAAAAAATAGATTTAATTATAATCGACTACCTGAGCATGAGATTTCCTGATCAGACTACTCACGATCAATGTAAGTGGTAGCCATGTGATATTGGGATGTTTACAATAGTATTTTGGCAATGTTGCTATAATTTTAATTGGTTATGCCTCCCTCACTTAGATGATAGATCGATACAAAAATTTAGATATTGGGCGAGATTTTCTGGCCTCCCTGCGGCCTGTTTCTCGGTGGCGGGAGGTGGCCTGCCATTGGCCAATGGTGGGATCTTCTGGTCCCACCACTATCAATCGGATTTCCCATTGAATCCACCCTGCGCCACCAGGAAATCCAGCAGGCGTGTGCTATCGGCAGGACCAGATGATCCCACTGATGTGAACAGCTGGAAGATCTCACCCACTATTTCAATTCATCTCCCATTTAGCTTGAAATTGGGAGCAGTTTTGGGACAGTACTGCAATATTTCACTTTCCAGTCTCAGGTCAATATTTGCCTTCTGATTCACAAGTAATTTATCCTTCTTCTGATTCCATGGCTGCTATTATGATCTAAATGGCCTTGACTAGACAGGTAAGTAAACTTTTTATACTCGGGTAGCTGATTTACTTGCCCGATCTAACATAAAGGAAAGCAACACTTCACCTTCATCCAAAAGTGCTTCAGTTGTTTTTTACTCTGCCTCGTGGTCACAAGTCTGCAATGTACTCAGTTTTCCATTGATTTAAAAGGAATGCTGCCTCCACTACGAGGGATATTGTTACAAAGAAAGGAATATTTAAAAGAGATATATGTTATGGACTAACTTTTAGACATGAACCCATAACTGGATCGCATTGTTCTGTACTGACAATAAAGTAGAGCATTTAATTCCACATTAAAAACTGGTATTCACAGAATCTAGAGAGTAGAATTTTACTTAATGAATAAGGAATACATTTGAAGGTGTTACAGTAATATATTTTTTCTTCGGAAATATTTTGAAACCTCATTTTTAGTGAACCCCCTTCCAACATATTTGTATTAAGATGTTTCCTGTGTACAAACCAACTAATTTAGAAAAATTGAAAAATGCTTTCCCTAAAAGCTTCACTGTAGAGGAGGCAAATTTCTAATTTAGGCTAGGAAGATCTAATTATGTGTCTACGGTGTGTTGAATTATCCAGTTTCAGCAAGGATAATTGACTTCAGTGTTCCTGAGGAAAAAACAACCAGATTTCATGCTATTGTTCACTTCCAGCAGAAATCACAGGACAGTGAACATGTGTGGGTGTCAAGTGAGAACCAGCTGGGCTTGGTTGAGATGGATTGCAAAATTAAATTGTCGATTCTCTGCACTTTGTAGAAAATAGTGTGGTGGATTGAAAGGATTCACAAACTAATTTATAATCTAAAATATACCAAAGTGAACACACCTCTTTGGCAGCACGGTGGCACAGTGGTTAACACTGTTGCCTCACAGCTCCAGAGACCAGGTTCAATTCCGACCTCGGGTGATTATCTGTGTGGAGTTTCCACTTTCTCCCCGTGCTGCGTGGATTTCCTCCGGGTACTCCGGTTTCTTACCACAGTCCAAAAATGTGCAGATTAGGTGGATTAGCCTTGCTAAATTGCCCCTTAATGTGTCCAAAGATTAGGTGGTGTTAATGGGTTATGGGGACAGGGTCGAGGTGTGGCCTTAAGTAGGATGCTCTTTCCAGGGGTTGGTGCAGACTCGATGGGTCAAATGACCTCCTTCTGCATTATAAATTCTATGATTTTATGATACCTGTTAATAGGGTGATTGGTCTTGTATGATTAGGTTTTTTTAGTAGACTTGCAAACTGCACAATGCATGGGAGGTGTTGGGCACCAACACACACTGGACATGAAAAACTGTTGAATGCCAACTATGAATTCAGTGTTAGAGCTCTTGTATACTTACTAAAACTTTCTGGAACCAGTTTATAAACCTGTATCTTGTGGCTCAGAAGTGGAAAATTGAAGTAGTTGGCTAACATTTTTCATACAAGGGCTTCACTGACTAAGGACCTTTTACATGAGGCATTGTGGAGTCTCTCTCTCTCTCTCTCTCTCTCTCTCTATATATATATATATATATATATATATATATATATATATATATATATATATATTTATATTAGCAAGAATTATAAAATAATACACCTCACAATGGATTTCATTATCATTTTGCACCACATTGTGATTTCTGGAGTAAATTGCCAGGAAAGCTAGCACAAATGTGATTGTTACTATGCTATTCTTTCTCTGCTCTGATTTTAACGTTATCATTGGTAACAGTGATACTCTTATACAGATAAACCATTATACCTCCTAACTTTAATGAACCATTTTCAACTGTATGACCAGAGTGTCAGATTGATTTTTGAAATCAGCATGCTTTGTTCAACAATTGATTTTGGATCCTAGTTCATGCATAGAAAACAGGCTTGCTCTTCACAGAAAGCATGTTTTATCTTGTGCTATTTCGTGTACATATCTCCTGACTTTGAATTATAAATTCCTGAATGGGTCTTCACCATTATTATGACAATACCATGCTTGAATTCATTGTGAATGCAGTTGGAGGTTATTTTCACAAATTTGTGACTTTTTGGGAGTGAGGAGAGGGATAAGTTATTACAGTAGAATGTGAAAGAGGGGAAGTAAATGATTTGCAACAAAACAATGTAATGCAATTTATATATCAAGAATACTTTTGTAAGGGCAGCACGGTGGCCTAGTGGTTAGCATAACCGCCTCACGGCGCTGAGGTCCCAGGTTCGATCCCGGCTCTGGGTCACTGTCCGTGTGGAGTTTGCATGTTCTCCCCGTGTCTGCGTGGGTTTCGCCCCCACAACCCAAAAATGTGCAGAGTAGGTGGATTGGCCACGCTAAATTGCCCCTTAATTGGAAAAAATAATTGGCTAATCTAAATTTAAAAAAAAAAGAATACTTTTGTAATCTCCGAACTGAAAAATACGTTAATCTCCGACCCAGCCAGAGATAATTGCAACTAAATTAGAAATGTAGTTCATTTTCAAAATAATTCTAAACATTTATATTAATGAGCCAAAATGTTATTATACAAAGGGCACGATCTAACGGAAACGTTTCTAAGCGTCATTTTTGGCAGGCTTTGCTGGGAGTTTCCACGGCAAGTTCCCCACCATTATCTAATGTCACTTTTTTGGGCCTGGGGAGTTTCTCCCTGGTTTAGCCCACACTTACAGCGCAATTCTCCCAAAAATTTCTAAGTTAATTTGTGGAGGGTTTTTCAGAGAATTTCCCACCGGCTCTGCCAGTGAGTTCCCCACCGCTATTCAATGACACTTAGACACTTTTTTGGGCCCTGTGAAGTTTCTAACCGGTTTAGCCCACACTTAGAATTTTTTTTATCACTGGGGAGCTGAACTCCAGGATCGGGCCGCCATTTTGAAAGGATCTCTAAGTGAACTTGTGGGTTCCCCCCACTCTCCACCCATGGGAAATTTTACTCCCCCATTCACAAGGACATTACCCCCAGACCCTGCAAGTGAGGACACTCCTTTTCAGTCACCACACGTCCCCTTGCAGCACCCCTTCTCTTCTAGGACCCCACCCATCACCCCTCCAACCTCGTAGAGGCCTCTACTTACCTGTCCTGAAGGACCCCACCCTCATCTCAAGGGCATGGCCACCCTCGCTACTGACCCTTGGCAGTGCCACCCTGGCACCTAGACAGTGCTCCCGCTGGCTTGGCAGTGACATCTGGGCACCTTGGCAGTGCCAGGGTGGCAGTGCCAAGGTGCCAGCCGGGCAGTGCCAATGCGCCCACGTTCCAGGGGGCGGGCCAGGGGGCTGCTCTGCACTTACCTTGACCACTCTGGGTCTCCGATGACTCGGGAGACCCCCTCCCCCCATCTGCCGTTCCACCTGGTCACATTCGTGTGGACCAGCACTGATCGCCGTTGGGCTGTAGCCTCCCGGGGGAGGCTGGAGAATTAAAGGAGGGTGATGGATCCTGGGCAGGTAGGTCGTAAGCAGGTTTACGATCTATTTCCTGGAGTGGCGTTTGGTCTCGCCCATGTGGGGTGGAGTTCTGACTCCGACGTATCGCAGGGTTTTGGTGAACCTCGCAAGGTGGGGAAGCTGTCGGGAGGCTCACTGGAGGCCTCCCAGGATTCTCCGGCCATGTTCTGCTCTCACTTGAGCATAGCGTGACCAGAGAATCGGGCCCTTGGAATTTTTTTCATCACTGGTGAGCTGAACTAAGAGTTTAGGCCACCATTTTGAAATGGTGCCTCGATCTCTTAGTGAGCTCACATCTCCCACCCGCAACGGGCAATGTTACACCCTCCCCCCACATACATGGACATTACGCCCCACCCCGTCAACCTCCGAGAGCCCCTTCTTACCTGTCCTGACCCTTTGCAGTGTCACCCTGGCAGTGCTCTGGCCAGCTTGGCAGTGTCATCCGGGTTCCTTGACAGTGCCAATGTGCCCGGTTTCAAGGGAGGTGGCCACTACACTCACCCTGGTCACTCCAGGGCCCTCCGATAGCATGGGAGACCCCCTGGGTGCCGTTCCGCTTGGCCCACGTTTGTGTAGAACAGTACTGAACAACGCCTGGCTGTGGGCTCACTAGGGAGGCCAGTAGATCCCAAGAGGCTGGTGAAATGAAATGACATGAAAATGAATGAAATGAAAATCGCTTATTGTCACAAGTAGGCTTCAAATGAAGTTACTGTGAAAAGCCCCTAGTCACCACATTCCGGTGCCTGTTCGGGGAGGCTGGTACGGGAATTGAACCGTGCTGCTGGCCTGCCTTGTCTGCTTTCAAAGCCAGCGATTTAGCCCTGTGCTAAACCAGCCCCTAATTCAGCCCATGGTGAATAATGGATAGGCGCGCCTAGGTAAGTTTAACACCTACTTCAGCACATGCTGTTTGGTCATGCCCATTTTGGGCGGGATTCTGTTTCTGAAGCCTCGTGGAACTTGGGTATATCCCACGAGTTGTAAAGGTAACCCGGTAGTCGAGGGAGTCCTCTCCCAACATCTAGCCGCCACGCTCTTGCTGGAGCGCATCACAGCCGATATATCACACCAAAAAAGAATTAACCTCAGTTGTAGAACATTCCAAAAAACAAAACTTCATAAATGTACTTCTATAATTTGTTTTGCAGAATTCAGCTAATGGCACTATGGGCACGATCTTCCGGAAACATTTCCAAGTGCTGTAGCGAGCGGAAATTGCTGCGAGTTTCTCGGTGCTCGGCCCAGCGAGGCCGGCAATGCTATTTAATGTTAATTGGTCCACTTAACAAGGCCTCACGGGCTTACCACCTCAAATTCCGGCTTGCCAGCTGATTCGCCGGGACCGCGTTAGCCCACCCTAACAACGTCGAGCAGCAGTTACGCTGCACTTGCTCAGCCAACCCCAACCAGCTCACCACAATGGCGCCGAGGAGACCAGCCCCAAGATTCGGGGATACTGACCTGGCAAGGCTCCTGGATGCGTGGAGGCCTCTTCCCCCGAGGGATGGTGAAACACAAGGCAGCCGGTGCTGCCTGGGATGAGATGGCGGTAGCAGTCAGGACGACTGGCCTCCATGGAAGAATGCCAACTACCAACACCGGACAGCACGAGTGAGTAGCCCTGGAGGTGACTAGTGGGGCCAAGGACAAGGCGGTTACCAACGCGGAGGCTGGCTGATGCTGGAGAGGTGAGGAACCACCAGGCTCCACCCAGAGGACCTGTCAAACGTGAGTAGTGATTGCCTTACTGACTGACTCATCTCTCCCACTGACCATATTTCCATTCTCCTGCAGGTCCAGCAGTCGACGGTGTCGTCCCATCCCGGGCGGCACCCTCTCCTGACCCCGAGGAGAACACCTCGGAGGAGAGCTCCAAGGATACAACTGTTATAGTCGCGGCACAGCTGTCATCTCCACCAAATCAGATATCCACACCGCGGTGGGAAATGTTAGTGGACAGGCTTCTGGGGCACAATCTGGTGAGCACTACACTGCTAATTGCACAATACACTGCAATTTCCGCTCGCTACAGCACTTGGAAATGTTTCCGGAAGATCGTGCCCATAGTGCCATTAGCTGGATTCTGCAAAACAAATTATAGAAGTACATTTATGAAGTTTTATTTTTTGGAATGTTCTACAACTGAGGTTAATTCTTTTTTGGCGTGATATACCGGCTGTGATGCGCTCCAGCAAGAGCGTGGCCGCTAGATGCTGGGAGAGGCCTCCCTCGACTACCGGGCTAATGTACACTGCACATCAGGTGGAGGCAGGAACCCCCAGGCGAGACAGCAGCTGGAGGTGTGCTGGATCCCTGGACCCAGATGGGTCCCAGGCTGATGCTGAGCCTCTGGAGCAGGGTTACCTGAAGCTGTTGGAGACGATAGGGTGCGGCCGGACATTCAGGGGGAGATGTCAGCGTCACTCCAGCAATACCATAGCCGATTGGAGGAGTCTGAGGCTCCGGATGCAGGAGATGACGCCAGCAATGAGTGGCACCGAGGCCAACACTGATAGGGTGGTGACTGCAGTGGAGAGCCTGGTGCACGACGTCACACCATGAGTAAAATTGTCCACGGCGTCGCGCAGTCAGTGACGGCCATGCCTGAGGGCCTCGGCAGTATGTTTGTCTCTCTGGGCGATGTCACCCAGTACCAGGCTGACCTTGATGAGGCTCTGCGGGACATGTCCCATACTCAGGTGGGAATGGCCAACATGCTGCAGAGCATGGCCCAATCACTGAGGAGCATTGCCAAGGGTATTGACATGATTGTGCAGACCATGGGGAACAACCAGGGTTGGCAGAGCCAGCTGATGCAGGGGCAGCTGGAGCTTGAACCAGCTGCCCCTCTGTTCCACGGTGAACCACAGGCTCTATAGGCACCGACTGGCAGGAGGGGGCGCTGAGTGCCAACCCGGCCCATCCCATGGGGCAGCGACAGTGGCAACCAGCTCTCCCGAGTTCCATGTGGCCGCATCCTGGGGTCAGCACACGGGACAGGACAACACCGATGTGCATATGCCATCGACACTTGAACTGGGGCCCCCGCCTCTAAGCTCCCAGAGGACGCCTGCCAGGGACATCCAGGGCCATGGGACGAGGTAAACAGCTGGCTGCCTCCACCTCCGATGTGCATCCTGGGGACACACCTATATGTAGTTGTAGAGCTAGGAGGGCAAAGCACATCGAGGATCACAGAGGGCACCGGGGGAGGGGGAACGGGATTAGTAGGGGGTGAGGGATGGGTGGGGGGGAGCTGCATCATTGGAATGGTGGGGCCATATACTTAACAATAAACACCCTTGTGCACAACCAGTACGAAGTCTCTGATGAGTGCTCGCTTACACCCATAACCATGTAGGTGATGGGTGTAAGCGAGCACTAAGCAGACAGGCAGGAGTCAGACTATAGCAAAGATTGAGGAGCTCCAGCGCCCAGATCTCTCTGGGTTGTTATCACCTCCCTGCCCTCGACAATGACCTGCTGACAATGCCGACACAGTCCTAGCACCCTGGAGTGATGTGGCACATACCTTGAGAAGGTGGGAAATGGGGGTGGTGGGTGGGGAAGGATGTGACGATGGACCAGGCAACGTCCTAGGTGAATCGGGCTAGTATGAGGGCCTCCCTGGTCTTCCGGGCCTGCCGGATCCTCACCGCTGCCGCCTATTCTGCACTCTCCGGCTGGGCCTCGGGTTCCTCCCCAGCCTCGTCCTTCAGCCCCTGCTGGTCCGGCGCTTCCTCATCATCCTTGTCCCTGTTCCTCTCCCTTCTCCTTCTTCGAAGTGGCCACATGTTCCTTGCCACCAACCTCCAGCTCGTCATCCCACTGCTGAGCCAGGTTGTGGAAGACACAGCAAACCACAACAAAGCGCGCGACAGTGTACTCGAGTGCAAGTCTGGAGCAATCGAGGCATCGGAACCACATCTTGAGGAGTTTGATGCACCACTCAATAACAGCCCGGGTGGCTGAATGGACCTTGTTGTACCGGTCTCGGCTTCAGTCTCTGGCCTATGTCATTAGCCAGGTCCTCAGCGGATATGCCTTATCCCCCAAGAGTCAGCCGTCCATCCTGGGATGTTCCTCGAAGAGGGCAGGGATGACTGACTGCCCCAAGATGTAGCTGTTGTGCACACTCCCCGGGAAGCAGGCACACACGTGCATTAATTGCAACTGGTGGTCGCACACGAGCTGCATGTTGAGGGAATGGAACCAATTTTGGTTAACATAGGGCACCCCCAGATGGCCTGTTGAGCGCAGGGCAACATGCATGGCATCTATGACTTCCTGGACCTGAGGCATCCCGGTGATGGCGGAGAAACCCGCTGCCCCGGCATCCAGTTGGGGCTGGTCCATGTCAAAAATGATATAGTCTTCCGCCCGGGACTACAGGGCATTTGTAACCTGCCGGTTGCACCTGTGACCTGTGAGATACCACACATCCCTGGAATGATCCTGTGCCATAAATGTTCAGGGCTGCAGTGACTTGACGGCCACCGGAAACGGGTGTCCTCCTCTCCCACGCGGTGCCAAGTCCACGAGGATATGGCACAGTTGCTGCACTGTCTCCTTGTTGAGACACATGCTATCCGTCATTTGTTCAAATGACCAGCAGCACCTGTACACCCTGGGCCGTTGCGGGACTCCTCTTCTGAGACACATGCTATCCGTCATTTGTTCGAATGACCAGCAGCACCTGTATACCCTGGGCCGTTGCGGGACTCCTCTTCTGGGTCCGTCCTGTGGTATTATCATACATGAATACAATGCAAAGGTTAATGAACTGCTTACAGACAGCCACTAAAGGGAGCAAGTCCCAGAAGTATGTAAGGTATGATGTTAAGTCTGTGGGGCAGAGGATGGAGAATGTGGTAGCAGAAGGAATGGGTATTAGCTGGAGACAGACTGAAGGAAGATAGTGAGAGCGAGCAGTTCGTAGTTTAATCTAGTAATGAGTTTAGATGTAGATAAGAGTAGTTTGTATTATTTATCAACTGTATGTTTCTGTGGGATAAGCATCGAATCCAGTTATTTGTGTTAAAATAAAGTAGTTTTGTTTGTTAACGAAGCTTGTTGTTTGATCAAGACTACGCATCAAAGCCATCCGGGTAAAGTAAAGCAGAGAACAACACACCTCGCTAGCCTGATGGGCGGCCGGATCCTCGGGGTGTGGTGCGGGGTTCAGCATATGGACCGCTGCCTCGAGCATCTGCAGACGCTGCTACCGCTGCCGCCTTCTCCAGCATCTGGCCGTATCGTGTAACACCAGCAACAATGGGTCAACTTCTATGTTTAACATCCCTGCCACAGTGTTCAATATCTGTACGGTATTGGGAAAGGGTGTTAGACCGTCAAACAGCGGTGACTCCCACCCCGGGACCCTCCTTTCCCCTATTAATTTCTCCCTCCCGCCCCACCACCCTACCCAGAAAACCTTTCCCAGGTGCTCTAGGCCGCAGTGAGCCCCCGTCACCAGGCTCCAGACCCTGTACCTCCAACACCTGCCAACAACATCACCCAGACCGGGCGCTGGCCGCCTCCTTGTGGCACTCACCCACCCTCTGGTCATGGACATGTGTCCCAGAGCTGTGTCCCATCCCCTGGGTGTTCGGATGTTGGCTGTTGCATGTGTGGTGTTACTTCCCGCAGTGTTCAGTTACCCTGTCCAGGCATCACAATCTGATTGCGATGCTAGGCAATGACTCCCACATGCTACATGGCCCGCCCATCCATGGGGATACACTTAGCATTTATAAAATGCTCACTTACCCACGATTGCCAATTCCCTATTAGCAAAAGCCTTCAGCTGCATGGCCAGAGGACTTGGCAGTCGGTGGGGGTTATGGGTGGCCCAGGGCAGATAGGCAGGGACTAGGGCTGCCCCTGGAATGTGTACACACGATCCACGTGTTGGCATGGTGACGCAGAGAGCGGTTACCCCCCACCCTCCCATGGTGGCCCACCCCTGCGGAGGGTCCTCCCACACCTAGCTGAGGGTCCCCCATCCCCAACCGAGTACAGGGGCAGCTAGCCCAGTGCCCCCGGGCTTTTTGCCTGTGGACAAAAATTGCTACTCACCTTCTCAGCTCCCCACAGAAGCCCTTCCGTCAGATTCACGTCTTTAAAGAGGAGTACTAATCAGGGCCAGTGTGAGCACTTGCTGGGGACCCTGTTGAATGACAGGAGGCCATTGGATAAGGGGTGGCTCTGGTTAATTGTATGGAAATGGGATATAAGTGGTAATTTGTTTCTGTCCACGCTACAGCGAGATCCCGATTTCGCCTGCGGGAGTGGACCGGTTACATCACAAACTTTAGCACCTGGTGCGGTTCCTGTTTTTGGCACCGCCCCCACCATTTATTCACCGGCCTCATTACGCTTGAGCGTGAGTGTAATGAGGTCAGAAGATCGCGCCCTATATAAAAGCCTGACTATGCAGTAATGGAACTTTCCGACAAGGAAAATTCTTTGTTTCAGCTATACTTAGGATTGAATTAGCTCCTTTTTTTGTGTGAGGTAGCGGGAAATGAATGAACAAGCTCGAAGGGCCGAATCGCCGCCTCCTGCTCCTATTTTCTATGTTTCTTTGTTAGGAAGAGATGGTGGAAGGTAAATCATAGAATAGAACATAGGATCCCTGCAGTGCAGAAGGAGGCCATTTGGCCCATTGAGTCTGCATCGACCCTACGAAAGGGAACTCTATCTAGGCCTACTCCCCCACCCTATCCCAGTAACTGCTTGACCTCACCTACCTTTGGACACTAAGGGGCAATTTTGTATGACCAATCCACCTAACCTGCACATCTCTGGACTGTGGGAGGAAACCGGAGCACCCGGAGGAAACCCACGCAGACATGGAGAGAAAGTGCAAACTCGACACATTCACCCAAGGCCGAAATTGATCCCAGGTCTCAATTGTTAGTAGGGAATTCAAATCCTGTTTACTCTCCTGTAACCACTGCTGGAAAATGCAGGGCTAAGTTAAACTCTGATACAACCCACTTATGGCAATAATCTGTTTACACTCACTTAAAAGGTTCTATGGAACTATACACTCATTGATTGAATTTAAAATTGCAGAAAAGACAATTGGAGAAAAATGTCAGTTAATTATGCATTCAAGAGAATTTTTAATACTTAGTTGAAAGACAGGTCAGTCGACTAAAGTAAAGCAGAAAGTGCTTCAGCGAGTCTGGAAGCATATATGGAGAGAGAAATAATATTCACATTTCGAGTGGGTCTCCTACATCCACACATTATTTTGCTTTTATTTTATTGTCTACTAAAGTATTTCTTTAAGTTAATAAAAAAAAGATCTGTCCCTATCTTCAAACTGTTATAACGCACTGAAGTGAATTTCTAGTTCATTAATGTTGAAGTAAAATTCCATGTACTTCAATGGTCCTTTTTTAACCTACCCAAGAGGGCGGTACGGTGGCACAGTGGTTAGCATTGCTGCCTCACAGCTCCAGGGACCTGAGTTCAATTCTGACCTTGGGTCATTGTGTGGAGTTTGCACGTTCTCCCCGTGTCTGCGTGGGTTTCCTCCCACAGTCCAAAGATGGACTCCTTTTGCACTGTAAATTCTATGATTCTATGATTATTTCACATAAACAGTAAGCTTTTAAAAAAATATTCTTATTGGTATTTTCAATGTTTACACACTTGCACTTTATGTTTAATATTTACATTAGGTGTGGTTCTTATATACATCTTGTCATTCTCTTGGTGTGCTTCACCATCCCCCCCCTTCCCCTTCTCTTTCTCCTCCCCCCCCGCCTTGGTATCCTCCCTTTTCGTTCAGGGTCTACTGTCCGGTTCTGGGGAGGGGGGGCCGCGTCTTCCAGCCCCTCCCATTGTGCTGTTCCCTTCAGTTCCCCCGAGTTCCCTCCCCCCAGAGTTGTGTATTCCTGTCTGCCTTCTCCCATCTCTCACTTTTTTCTCGAGTTACTGTTGGCTTCAAACAGGTCTTGGAACAGGCCGACAAATTGTCCCCATGGTTTCAGGAAGCCTTCTTCCAACCCTCGGATGTTGTATTTGATCTTCTCCTAGTGGAGAAATTACGCCAGATCTTCCAGCCAGTTTGCAGTTGTGGGTGGTGCTGCTGATCGCTAGCTGAGCAGGATTCTCCGGCGGCGATTAGGGAAGCGAAAGTTAGGGCATCAGCCCTCTTCACCATGTGTACTCTGGCTGTTCTGATACCCCGACGGTTGGCACTCTTGGGCACGGCTTCACCCTCACCCCCACAACCTTGGACATTGCCTCGGAAAAAGCTGTCCAGAACCCTACAAGTTTGGGACAGGCCCAAAACATGTGCGTGTGGTTGGCCAGGCCTCTCTGGCACCATTCACATTTATCCCCCACCTCCGGGGAGAACCTGCTCATTCGGATTCTGGTTAGGTATGTTCTGTGCACCACTTTGAACTGCATGAGGCTGAGCCTTGCGCAGGAGGAGTTGGCCCACCTCAGTGCTTCGCTCCAGAGTCCCCAGCCCACTTTTGTCCCCATTTCTTCTCCCCATTTCCATTTGGTCTCGACCAATGGCATTCGAGCCCTGTCCAGTAGCTGTTCGTAATAAACAGTAAGCTCACAGTTGAGCTTTATTATATACTTACCTGATGTCTATACTTTCCAGTAGATGCTCAAATGTGAACATCAAAAGTGGCCTTGTTCAGAAATCAGAGTATCCAATGTAATCACATTTCAATTATGTTTGGGCTGTCAGTTTGAGTCCATACATAGAACAGGAACTGAGTGAAGGTGAAAAGATTATGGTGAAGAATTGGAGAAAGTGAGTAGGTTTAAATATTTAGGGTCAGTGGTGGCAGAAGATGGAATTCTAGGAATGGAAATTAAGCAACGGATTAGCTCTGACTGGAGCAATTGAAATGCAGTGGAATGTTAAGTGATAGAAAAATATGGCTGAACCTGAAAGGAAAAAACTACAAGGCTGTTAGACTGGCTTTGCTATAAAGTGCAGAAGCTTGGGCAATATCAAGAAGAGAGGAACAATGACTGAATACAAAAGAACTCGATGCTGAGATGCATGTGTGGAGTAATGAGAAAAGACAACCTATGGAATCAGTACATTAGGGGGTCAGTGAAGAATGTTGGGACATTGAAAAAAGTACTGAAAAGAGATTGAAATGGTGAAATTCATCTGTTGTGAATTGAGAGAGGGAAGGTGGTGAGGTGAGTGTGGAGATGGAATTGACAAGACGAAGGATAAGAGGAAGGCCTAAAATCAGGTGGAAAAGTGCGGTGGCAAGACACTTAAATACAACAGTATTGGATGAGGAATGGATGACCGGAGATGATGGAGAAGGGTGATCAATCAGCATTGTGGCGACCGCCAAGTAAAATGGGAGAAGCCCAAAGAAGAAGATCCTGAAAATCCTGAAAGATGGCCATACTGATAGACATTTGTAACTACATCAGTTTAGGAAAAAAATTAGATTTTCAGTCTGAAAATTATAAATCTTTAAATGTAATTTCCCTGTAATATAGTAGGAAGGATAGTGCTTTAAGAAAGGTGTGATGCTTCAAAGTGTTTCTTGTTTAAGGCCTAGAGTTATGTCTAGTTCAAGGCTTCATTACCAACATAAAATTCCATTCTCCAAGTCCTGACTATACCTTCAAAATCCAGTTCTTGCTCCCACTACGTAAATTATCAAATCTTTATAGGTTTTGATATAGGCCATGTTAAACTATTTGAAGCTTCTAAAATTATCTGTTGCAGTACTTGGCAAGAGCTTTCCTTTTATCATCCGGTTTGCAGGCTGGAATTTTAGGTCTGATTGACACTTGTGTGTCATCTACAATTATGATCAGTTTTGTTGATCTTTTTTGGCCAGGTTCCTAACAATAGTGAATTTATAGGCAACGTTGGCATTAGATATAAGGTAATGGCTTTTTGAGAATTCAATAAAGTTCAGATCTTATTAACAGCTCAAATCCTTAGTAATTTGAATGTTTACATTCACTTTTACCAGCTGATTTCAGTTTTGTAAAATCCTCAGTTCACCCTATTAAAATGAACAGAAAATCAATATTGACAGTGACGGATGGCAGAAGACTGGAGTATGAGATGTCTAAGCTCTTTATAGTTTCAGCTCTGTATTTACTGTGGTCATTTGATTGCATTCTCTGAGGTAACATCCAATAAGTTTTCCACAATAGTTTTGTACATGTATCTATAATTTTGTACTAAGATTCAATAAAAATGTTAATGCTTGCTTACTTTTACCTGAATTTTCCAAGTTGAAGTTTAAACTGATCTATTTAATTTGAACATCTAGGGGTTTTACAGATGTGATGTGGTTGTCTTGGTGAACATGAAGTAAACTAAGAACACATTCCATTCACTCACTCAACGCAATCCGAGAGTAGTGAGACCTGGACACCCCATACTAGGCAGGAGAAAAGACTGAACAATTTCACTGTCTGAGACATACCATACTCTCTGCTCTCTTGGCAGCACAAGGGCACCAACTCGATACATCCTGGAGCATGCTAATTCCATCAGTGTTGCTAAACCAATGACATCTGCACTGGCTATGCCACGTCCATCGGCAGATGATAGCTGTAAACACGACCTTCTGTATAGTGAACTGGCCACTGGCCCATGCCCTTTTGGACAGCCATATCTCTGCTAAAAGGATACCTGCCAAGGATATGAAAATATCTGACGATGATAACTGGAAGATAGTTACTGACCTCCATACTGATAGCCATGACCTCCTGGAGGCTCGCCGTATGGAAGGACATGAGAGAGACAGGCCAAAACACAGACGGTCACTCAAGGCCGGAATTGAACCCGGTGTGAAGCTAAAAATATTCCCTTCCAAGTGATGAATTCCTTTGAAGTGGTTTTTCAGTCGCTTTCATTGCCCTTTAAAGTGATGAAGCCTTTTTGTATGCCTCAACGCCTAAAAGCTTTGAACTTCATGGTTTACATTCAATTTCAACGATCATTGCCTTTTAAAATCTATTTGATAGGCCTGGGCAGTTTCAAAGGGAGGATTAATATTGTTTATTTATTTAGCTAGATCTGCAGGAGTTCCATTAAGTCAGAGAAAGTAACTGTTTTTCTAACTGCAGATTTTTTAAAGAGTCTGTGTCTTCGTTCTCAAGAGCTTCCTCAAAAGAACAGGTGCTCTATCTGAGTACTGGCCCCACCCTGGGAGCCGTCCTGTCCAGAATCAGCTGTCCTGCCCATAAATGAGAATCCAGCCATATCAGATATACAGTTTAACTTTATTCATGGTATTAGCAAAACACAAACTTTCAGTCTGCATTCATGTCATTCCTAACACTGCTTTTCAGTTTTAAGTTTTCAGGAAGCTTGAGCATCACTTTTAAAGCCAAAGCATACTTCATCCAAGAGTGGTGAATTCAATGTACTCTTTGAATAAATAATGTTATATAGTGAAATTATTTTGCATGTGTCATAGAACTAGGATAATTCATTTATGTTTCTGCGATTACATCAGTTAAGTATCCCAGTAGCTCTTATTAAAAGGCTTTTAACAGCTAATGCTAAAAACAATACATCTTTCATGGAATAAGTAGTGTAAAGAAAGAAGGTTAATTGTACATACAGTATCAGTTAACCTGTAATGTGTTTGATTAAGTCAGGCATGTCCAATGTACAGCCACAGCAGGGTGTATGTATTTTTATGTATACTGCTACCTTAAATTGAACTCTTTGTCGGCATACATTGTGCATATAAATTCCAAAAATCTTCATTTGCAAATGATCATCATGAAGCAGAAACAGAAAATTATCCCTTAAATGCATTTCTAGAGCTTCTAAAAATAACACCTTTTGCAGTTTGTTGAATTGCAGAGACTACAAAGCATTATGTGCAATAGGTAGTATGTATCTGAACAGGTGTATTGCAAAGATAGGCACCTCAGTCAAGTAATCAGTTTTGAATGCTGTTGCTTGAAGGCAATTTATACTGTCTGTTAAAATATATTTTTTACAGAATTTTGAACAAGCTATAATAATGTCTAAAATGTTTGGAACAAAAATTGTAATAACACAATTACTGCTAGCCACCCTATTTTAAATAATATGATATAATAGCAAAAGGCTGCCATATATATTCTTCAAAGTTGCAATATGCATTTTCAATAGTTTATGTATCAACTTAAGTTTAATTATTTGTTAATTTTAAACCAATTTATAACAGTTTTAAGTTCCGGAATAAATAATTACTGTAGTGAAAATTGAATGATTTCCAAAAAAATTGCGATTAACTACAAAAATACAAATAATTGAAATTACTCATTTAAAATATTGCAAAATGATCACATAAATTCGGTGGTCTGAAATAAAATAATGAAAGCATTTAATTGTTTGTACATAACATTTTATATTTGCTAAGAAGCGCCTTTGCTAGAAAATAGTCAAAATATAATTAGCTTGGAGTAGTGCTACTATTGTAAAGAAGAGTTTATTTGAATTCATTTATCTTCCAAGGTGATGTTTTTGGCTTGCCATGGTAATATCATAAATTTGTTACACACATTGTGTACTATGCAGTTTAGAAAGACTGACTATATCAATTTTGAAGGTGATTTGAATTACTGTAAAAGGTATATGCACTCTAGAGTAGCAGAACTTAGTCACTAATAAAAGGAATGAAGGAATCTAAAATAGCAGTAAAAGAAAATTAAAATTTAATATAAAAATGCAAGTAACTCTAACACAGGCAAAATATATCAATAAATATAAAGTTTATAAAGTTATTAAAAATACGATCATCTGTCTCATAAAATAAAAAAAACACAAGCAGACTATTTCAGAAAAAGCTATATCTGCATTTTACAGATTATTTACTGTATTATAAAGAAGCTGAGAAAATATTGAGAGTAACTTTTTGGGGAGATGCAAAGAGAATGAGACCAATGGTGGACTGTTAATGGAGCCTCTTAATTGATATACTACATTTTAAAACTTTTTAGGCAAGATTGCGCATACAAATCCTGCTACTTGTAAACCATATATTCAAATCAAAACATTATTTTCCTTTAGTCAAATGGTAGCCTTAGGAGTTATACAATGCTAAAGATCTCCCAGCTGTATTACATTTTAATAACTAGATGATTGTTGCCTAATATTCAATAAAATGTTCAGGTACTATTTCAAAGATTGACTAGTTTAGCAAAAATATTTAATCTTCCAATATATGTATTTAAAATACACAACATAAGGTTGTTTGGTGATTGATACGATTTACATTTAGGACAAATTTGGTTTAATGAATAAAACACTAGGATTCCAATAAATTTGTTTTCCATTTTTTTGGAGGGAAAATTTTGGTTTATCATCTTCAGTTTCAAACTGTGCCTTTAGTAATTTGCAAAACTAAAACCACTGTTAGTATTAGGTCATATCTGCTTCTCAAGTGACTTGTTTTGTTAATTGCTTTCAGCATTAATTATGGTATTTGTTTAATTAATCTTTTCAAAGCTTTTATGTGAATGAAAGGCTGTTATTACATAGCAATAAATGATTTCATTTCTCGCAGGAATACTCAGGACTGTTTACAGCTATTCATTTGATGTGCAATTGGCAAGCAGAAATATTACCTTTTGAGTTTTCAATGAGAATAATTAAATCTTGAGTATCTTGCTGCATGCTGGATTGTGGCAATGTGTTAACAATCCACCTTCTTCTTAACATCAGGCCAATTATTTGCTGAGTGGGATTTTTAGAAATCCCGTGGCAGTTGTATGTCCTGATAATTATGATGAAGTATGTTGGTCAGTGTTGATTCAGCAATCCTATCTCCAGCAAATACTTCATTCACTGATCTCCTTCATGCTCTTCTTTACGGTCATTAAACTTCTTGTGCCTTTTCTTGCCATCCCCTGTGGCCCTAATTATAAAAGGCCTATATGAAAAACATCTAGATTGGGGAGGAAGCCGACTGATGGATTGATAGCTTTGCAAAAGGGTCCAGAATTTAAATGCTATTCAATGGATGACTGGCCAACAAAAGGCACGTTTGCAGATATGCTTGACCTGGTGCAATTAATATTCCAGTTCATGCATGAATTCCTCTGATGGAGGGGGACTTAAAGTGCCAAAAGTGTGTCTCTTGCATAACTCATTTTCTCTTTAATGACAACCCAGAATTTTATACTTAAAAATATCAGTGTTTTCACAGCTCATTTGCCCTACTATGTGATCAGTACACTAGCCAGAAGTAGAACTTGATGCAGAGAGGTCAGTAGGAAGCTATTAACAGGGTCGCTCCTGAGAATTCAACAGCTTTATTGAGTTCAGTTTTAGTTTGAATGTACAACAGCAACCCAGGTATAGTTTTTTTTTAAAAGCGAGTACAGATTTCCCCAAAGTATGGGTTTAGAAAATTGCCAAATAAAATGGGTTCCCAGACCACTCTGCTGGCTAAAGGCTGCTAAAGTTTGTGACAAACTTGAATGGTGGAGAGAAATGTTACTTGCACACAAACATTTGGCATATGCTGCTTTATAAATTGAGCGTACAACCATAATGCCTGATGACTAATTATATTTGATGTGAGGTGGTCATTTGCCATTCAGCATTTATGTAAATAATACTAATCAAATGCCAAACGTAGCTGCCTTTCATTGGATTGTTTTTACTATTGGATCAATTCAATGAATATAGCTAGCCATTGAGCAGTTTTTCATTTTAACTGTAACAAATTTTATATAGATGTTTATTTTTTTGTGTGCATTACTTCATGGCAGTGAGTTAGTAAGTGTTATTTTTCTGTCTAGTGTCCAGGTATTTATAACTCTCCATATTTGGTGTGCCCGAATGAGATGGAATGTAGGCTACAACAGGTCAGACCATTACCTCCGAATCTATCTTGGAAAAAGGACACCACTGAGGGTCTTGTGGATCCATCAATGCCTGACATTCCGTGCACCTTTCCTCCATTCGGGATGCTGCCACCTGTCGGTAAAAAGAAACTACAGGTATGTAGTTTTATGGTATTCGAGCAATGTGGGGGGGGAGGGGGGGGTTGGCTATTTTTGTTAAAGGACAGTTGTTTTTATTTCATTTTTCTTACGGTTAATGTCACCAATTATAGTCAACATATATATAACATACAAACTTTCAGAAATTGAATAATTTATAAAAACCCACCCAAATCAAAATTTCCATTTTGAATTACATTTCTTTGTATTGAAAGAAATGGAGAAATGTTCTGTATTCTCTTCCATAATGATAGTAAGCCAAAGAAAGATGAACTATTGACAACTTGTTTCAATATTTTCTTTGGTTTTGCATCATTTCCGATGATTCACATCTATGGCTCATCTGGTTGTGAGTTTTTATGTGGGAGTACAGTCCAATTTAAGCATGGCGTTGTTAGTTGTAAGGCAGGCATCAATATAGGAATTAAAATATACCTGCACTTTTTCAGTTGTACATTAAAACTAGTTGGTGATTGTACCGTAGACAAAATATGTTACTGATGATTGATTGAACTAAAATTATTCAGTGCAAATAGTCTTAAGTAGCATAATTTGTATCATTTCTTTAAAAAAAACCTTTTGTCCATTTGTGGCACCAACCATAATATTTTCATCTATTAGATAATAATAATAAGACTAATTTTTGAAATATATCAAGATCAACTCTTTGAACTTCTGGTCAAATTAGCAGATAACTTCAAAAAAATAGACAAATCGAGGTTGATGGTCTGGTGAGGGAGTGCTGCACATTTTGAGGTTCTATTTTTAAATAAGACATTGAACAAAGACATTTATATCTGCCCTTTCAGGTTGATGTAAATGATCCTATGACATCTTTTCGAAGAAGAGTTGTGGGATGGGTTTTTTCCTCTGATATCCTGGTCAATATTTATCCCTTGACCAGCAAGACCACAACAAATTATCTCGTTCATATCGCATTGCTGTCTATGGAGCCTTGTGTGAAAATTGGCTGCTGAATTACCTACATTACAACAGGGACTACAATTCAAATGTACTTTGTTGGCTGTGACTGGAGTATCAGCCTGGACTAGGCGCTCATGCCTCTCGAGTACAGCTTGAACCCATAATTGTCTGAATCAGCGAATACTGAGACATAAGGATATGTGTGATGCGGCTATTGTTAACCAAAACTAGATCTAAGCCAATGGTCAAATCAAAAACAAGACACGTAGACTGGGATTCTCCACTCTTTCCTCCACCCCCAAAAAAAAATAAAATCATGTTTATTCTTCCTGTCAAACTATGACCTCTACTTGCCCCCTGTCTCTTTCGAGATTACTGCTGTATGATCTCTCCCTCCTACAGTCAGAGTCCCTTTCGCAAATCCGTGATCTTTTCCCCAGGACCATGATTATTTCTCAGTCCACTTTCAGAGCCCACGCAGCATTTTTTTGTCCTTCCACATTTTTTACCTAATTTTGCCAATCCATGAGTCATACCTTCTGGGCGCGATTCTCCGAGCCCCGCGCCGGAGAATTGGCGCGACCGCACCACGCCACCCCGACGCTGGTGCCCGATTCTCCGAGGTGCGGAGAATCGCGCCATTTGCGCCGGCACGTTTGGCTTGGCGCAGGCTACTGGAATTGGCAGAGCTACCGATTCTCTGGCCCGGATGGGCCGAGCAGCCGCGCGGATATGACAGAGTCCCGCCTGCACCATTCACACCTGGTTGCTGCCAGCGGGAACTCTGCACAAACAGTCGGGGGTGGCCTGTGGGGCGGGGGAAAGCGTTCCTTCACCGGGGGAGGGAGGGGTTCCGATGGGGTCTAGCCCACGATCTGGGCACACCAATCGGCAGGCCGGCCTCCTCCTTCCCCCCCCCCCCTCCCCCCGGGGCCTACTTTGTTCCGTGGCTGGCCCCTGAACCCTGACGCCATGTTGAGTCGGGGCCGGAGCGCTGAAGAAGTCCCCCGTGCATGCGCAGGTTGGCGCTGCCCAACTGTGCATGCGTGGGTTGGCGCTGATGGAACCATCAATTCACTAGACACGTGCTTTAAGATATGAACAGTGGTTTTAATCTACTTACAACAGAGCCAGCCTGTTCCGCGTTGAACTCTCGATGAACTGAACGACTGGCTCTGAGCATTGGTATTTATACAGCAGTCCATTATACAGTAATGTATTTATACATTATGCAAATGTATAATCAATGCCCTTTAGCCTTGAGGAATGTACCCTAGCAGTTTGATTGCCATTTTGTAAAATGACTGTTTTTCCATCACTGCCTATAATCTTACCCAGGCGTTTCCACTTTTTCTGCCCTTTTGTGTAATATGCCATGTCCCCTGGATTAAAATTTATTTTTGAAGGCCTCATGCAGTGCCATAAAGCTCACTGAATTTTCTCTGAAATCTCAGCCTTGATAAATGTCCTTCTCCCTGCATGCAGGGCATTCAACTGCTTGAAAAAAATGATCTAATCATCGTCACATCCAAGACTGGGGGATGATCCCACATCACCAAAGGGATTTTTGGATTGCTCCCATAAACTAATTGGCAGGGACTCTAGCCGCAAACTATTTGAAGTGAATGTTTCTCATGGACTGCCCACGCCTATGCCACAAGAAAAAAAGATGTCTTCTTTCCTTTAAATTCCTACCCCCTGATGTCATCAACACTTCTTTAGCATAGTGATTAGAAATTAGGTCTTGTTGAGAGGACACAAAAATGTCCTGATTGTGTAAATATACATATTTCCTAACAACAATTGCCTTTTCATGTTCTGTAGATAATTTCTTTGAGACTTCTTTTCAGAGAAGACTTGCTCACCAGTAAGGGTGTTTCACAGGATACTACACTTGTGCTGATAAAATATTTTTTTTCTGGCTATTTTACATGGAATCACCACTGTCTTTACTGACTTTAAAGTGTTATCATCCCCAAACCTGAAGTAAGTAGAACTTTCACATTCCTTTTTTTTTTTAAATAATTTTTATTGAAAGAGTTTTTCCATACAAACATTTACCCCTACTAACTTTTTAAATTATTTACAACACAATCCCTCTAGGCAAATATCCCTCCCTCGCCCGCCCTCTCGCGCGCACCAGTCCTCCCCCCCCCCCAAGCAACAACTTAACAAACAAGGCAGCCTACAGTTTCAGACATGAGCAGCGAGCAGACTTGCCCGCGTTACAGTCGTGCATGTCCCCCCACGACCCTTGCTGCCCCCCCCCTCCCCTCCCCCCCCCCTCCCTCCCCTCCCCTCCCTCCCCTCCCCCCCCCCCCCCCCCCCCCCCCCCCGGGTTGCTGCTGCCACGACCCCGAACGTCTATCTCTGATCCAAAAAGTCAAGGAAAGGTTGCCACCGCCTGGAGAATCCCTGTACCGACCCTCTCAGGGCAAATTTGATCCTTTCTAGCTGAATATAGCTAGCCATATCGTTAATCCAAGTTTCAACGCTTGGAGGCCTCGCGTCCTTCCATTGAATTAATATCCTTCGTCGAGCCACTAGGGACGCAAAGGCCAGTATTCCGGCCTCCCTAGCCTCCTGTACCCCCGGTTCTACCCCGACCCCAAAGATCGCAAGCCCCCATCCTGGTTTGACCCTGGACCCCACCACCTTCGACACCGTCCTTGCCACCCCCTTCCAGAACCCTTCCAGCACCGGGCATGCCCAGAACATATGCACATGGTTCGCTGGGCTTCCCAGACATCTGACACACCTGTCCTCACCCCCAAAGAACCGGCTCATCCTTGTCCCCGTCATGTGAGCTCTATGCAGCACCTTAAATTGAATGAGGCTCAGCCTCGCACACGAGGAGGAAGAATTGACCTTCTCCAGTGCATCCGCCCACGTCCCGTCTTCTATCTGCTCTCCCAGCTCCCCTTCCCACTTGGCTTTCAGCTCCTCCCCTGATGCTTCTTCCGCCTCCTGCATTATCTTGTAGATGTCTGATATCTTCCCCCCTCCGACCCAGACCCCCGAGAGCACCCTATCACTCGCCCCCTTACTGGGGAGCAGGGGGAACCCCTCCACCTGCCGCCTAGCAAATGCCTTCACTTGTAAATATCTGAACATGTTTCCCGGGGGGAGCTCAAACTTCTCCTCCAGCCCTCCCAGGCTCGCAAACCTCCCCTCTATAAACAGGTCCTTCAGCTGCCGTATGCCCACCCTGTACCAGCTCTGAAATCCCCCGTCGATGTTCCCCGGGATGAATCTATGGTTCCCTCTTATTGGCGCCGCCAACAGACCTCCCCTTTCCCCCCTGTGTCGCCTCCACTGCCCCCATATCTTGAGGGTGGCCGCCACCACCGGGCTCGTGGTGTACCTCGTGGGGGGGAGCGGCCATGGTGCCGTTACTAGGGCCCCCAGGCTTGTGTTGCCACAGGACGCCCTCTCCATTCGTTTCCAAGCTGCCCCCTCCCCTTCCATCATCCACTTGCGCACCATTGACACATTTGCCGCCCAGTAATACCCCGAGAGATTGGGTAGTGCCAGCCCTCCACTGTCCCTACTCCGCTCCAAAAAGACCCTCCTCACCCTTGGGGTGCCGTGCGCCCACACGTAGCTTTTCACATTCCTTAACTTTACTTTGGCCATTACCATTTCGAGAATTCATGTAACACTCTAACCAATCCACCCCTGTACTGTGGGATGTATGCCAAGGCCCAACTCAGCACAATTGAACGAGTCCACAATTGAATCATCCTTAACTGACTACAGGTTCTGGTGGCCAACACAATTCGTTCTGACTCATCAGTATTGTTGTCTTTCCCTTCTGAATCTTCCATGGCATGTGTAATTTCAAAAGCCCTGTTATTTCATTTCATCCAGTTCATTGCATAATGATATTTCGAGTTGCGTCTAAAACACCTATTGACCATTCCTTGGTTATTCTTGATGTGGAGATGCTGGTGTTGGACTGGGGTGAGCACAGTAAGGAGTCTTACAACACCAGGTTAGAGTCCAACATGTTTGTTTCAAACACTAGCTTTCGGAGCACTGCTCCTTCCTCAGGTGAATGGACTCACCTGAGGAAGGAGCAGTGCTCCGAAAGCTAGTGTTTGAAACCAAACATGTTGGACTTTAATCTGGCGTTGTAAGACGTCTTACTTGGTTATTCTTGGGAGTTCATTCACTAACTACAGTTACCCAATTCTGTCTGTTTGAGCTGAAGGCCCCAATTGTGCCATGAAAGTGGTTGGAAATGAATGTTTGCCTAAAGCTTCATACGTCTGTTCCAAAAGCATATCTCTTTCTGATAATCTAACTCCAATTACAACCAGGAGTCTACCTACGTTTGATACTTTAGCGCAATCCACCAATTTGAAATCAAGCACTGAATTATGGATCTCCAAATAGAATTTCTGCCATTTTCTATACAACCTGTTAAATGTCACGCTACATTACTCTATGGAATAATCAGCCATTTTTCTAAATTTATTCAAGTTTGACCATGTGCTATTCTTATAAATTTTGTCCTTAAATTTTAAGAGATTATTCAAATCATCCTCTGACACTAAATGATGAACCTCTCGCTCAGAAAACACTTTGCACCTGGTCCTGCTCCTGGTAGGAAACAAATGTACCAATGCCTAACTTGCTTCTTCGTTGATGAAGATGTAACATGTCAGCGCGGCAGGGTGGCACAATGGTTAACACTGCTGCCTACAGTGCTGAAGACCTGGGTTTGATCCCAATCCCTGGTCACTGTCCATGTGGAGTTTGCACATCCTTCCCGTGTCTGCGTGGGTTTCACCCCCACAACCCAAAGATGTGCAGGGTAAGTGGATTGGCCACGCTAAATTGCCCCCTTGGGGGAAAAAAAAATAACTGGGTACTCAATTTATTTTTTAAAAATTTAACGTGTCCATTTATTCACTTAATTTTTCCATTGGTTATATTGTTCAGCCTCATTGAACACTGATGGAAACTCAACCCCTGATACTTTGCACGGTATTAGCCATTGTTCTCCAAATTAAGTCTAATTACAACCTTCAGTCTAAAAAGAGCTCTTGGTTTCCATTCTTCACCTTTTAGACCAACCATTCTCTGCTACCAATGTTAACAGGACCCTAGCCAGTCAAAACTAAGATACACAGGGTGCGATCCTCAGGGCCCGTTGCTGGGGGTCGCAAATTCCATTATGGCCACGTGCGAGAGGGCCATAACTGGATTTGCGGCGGCTTGATCTTGGTTTGAGATCTTCCTGCCTTCCCTCATTGGCAATGTAATCAGGTTCACACTCAGAAAGGGCGGGAACCTGAATTCCATGGATTTAAATATAATTATATGTCTTAACGTCATTGCTTCCAGCAGTGTTAGATGACCCCCCCCCCTGCCGATGTGAAGTCATGTCAGCGCGAATCGCTACTGGTTTTTGAAACTAAAAACCAGTCATGTTGACCACGCCAAGGGCACGGAGGTGAGTATAGCCCCTGGGTGGTGAGGGAAATGGCATTGCCCACAGAACCCTGGCACTATTGCAGTGCCAGTTTGGCACTCCCAGGTTGTCAGTGCCACGTCGGCACTCTGAAGTTGGCACTCCACGGTTGGCACTGCCAGGGCAGTCCAATTGATGGACTAACCATAAGTATGCGGCAGGCCCAATCTCGGAATCCCAGCTTTGCCAGCGAGTTTTAGCCCCAGCATTTGAAATTGCATGACAGTGCCATTTGACCTGGCTAGAAAAGGCATTTGTGAAACCAGTGACAGTCACACAGCTTTTCTCACCTGATCCAGCGCTTTGTGCAATTTTGGGAAAATTCCACCCACAATTCTTCCTCAACAAAAGAGCCTTTTGACTTTGTTCAGTCTTCGCACTCCTCATAAACCGCCACGGTAAAAATTGTCCTATATTTATGTGTATAAATATATTATTGCAAATACTTATCTAAACAATGCCCTTCACCTGTGTATCAATATAATGGACTTCCGGTGGTGGCTGATTCCGTGTTTTAGAGTCCTTTCCCCCCCGAATTTGGGGGAAACCTTTGCAGGAGAACATATTTGGTTGAGTATACAGGATACCTGTGCAGTACCAATGTCGAAAGAAGGTGGTAAGCAGCCTGCAGAAGGTAATTCACCGTCCGATTCAGAGGAATCGCGCAGCTCCTCTGTAGAAAAAATGGGGGGACTGCAGCGGCCTCACCGATAACCGCGGATATAGTCGCTAGTGTGCTGGCAAATGAATTCGCCGTCGACTTCGCCAAACAGTGGAAATTGATGGCAGAGAACTTGCGAAGATCTCGTGCCCTCTCCAAATTTAGACAGGGCCCATTGGACACTTTGTCAGAAATCTCGGTCGAATGAACCGGCACGTGCAGTCATCGTTTGCTTCCACAATTTCCAAGAAAAGGTGCAGGTCCTGAAGTGGGCCAAAGAACATTGAGATTAGATGCAGGTCTACCAGGACGCGATAGCCGAGTTGGCAAGGAAGCGGGCAGCCTTTAACAAGGCTTAGGCCGCCTTGTACAAGAAGGGAGTTCGGCTCAGAGTGGTATTTCCAGTGAGGCTGCATGTCACATATGAATCAAAGGACTTTTGCATTGGGGGAGTTGGACTCCTTCGTTAAAAAGCACAGGCTCTGTTCTAATTAACTGTTCTATGTGTGTTTTCAGGCTGCTGTGGTTTGGGAAGAGTGTAAGGGTATCCTGTACATAGTTGTCAATATTTGTGGTAAAATGTTTCTTGTTTTTCTGTTTTGGGAGGATGATGGGGTTAGGGTTCACTTGTGATATGTGGGGGGATAACTACTTTGAGAAGTGCTGTTTCTTGTACTATAGTTATATTGTCCCTGTTGGAAATTCAGTTTTGTTGGGGTACTATCTTGTGAGGTTTGTTTTGTCCTTGGATCGGGCAATAATGTTGTTTATTTTCTCTATCCGGGTGTGGGGGTGAACTGCCCCGCTAGTATTAAATTCAGTTAGTTAACAGGAGTGAGATGGGGGAGGGGGGGGAGGTGCTGCTGTTGAACCAGTTTCACTTGGTTTGATGACTTAGTATCTGTGTGGGGTTGTGGTTTGGGGGGGGGGGGGGGGGGTTTGGTCATTTGTTGGGTTTCAATATGTACATTTGGGTGGGGTGTTAGTTGGGGGAGGAGTTAGTTTGCTGATGTTGACTATGGAAGTTTATTTTTTTCACTCTCTGTGGGTGGGTTTCGTGGCCACCTTGGTGGGCCTTGGGACTGTATTTTTTTGAGTAGATACTTGACAATTCCTTGCGGTGGAAATGACTGACTCCAGTCTGAGGGGGGTGTTGGGAGGCCCCAATTCGGTTGTTCACCTTGAACATAAGGGGGCTGGGTGGCTTGATAGAAAGGTCGCGAGTTTTTGATCACCTAAAGAATCTAAGTGCTGATATGGTGTTTTGCAGGAGACTCACTTGCAGATAAAGATAAAGACCATATTATCAGAGGAGTGATTGAGCCAAGTGTTTCATTCTGGCTTTGATGTATGGGCCCCAGGTGCACCAATTTTAGTTAATGAAGGGGTTATTTTATCGGCCACTAAGACCATGGTGGATCCCAACAACAGATTCATGATGGTATGTGGGTCTTTGGTGGATACATCGGTGGTACTGGTCAATTTCTACTTGCCAAATTAGGATGATGTGGTGTTTGTTAGGAAACTGTAGGCATCCATTCCTGATCTGGACATGCACCAACTGGTATTTGGAGGGGACTTCAACTAACTATTGGATCCTAAGCTGGCTCGATCCAGGCCTAAATAATTTGCTCTTTTGGTGGTGGCGAAGCGCTTCTGGCCTTTGTGGAGCAGATGGGAGGTGGTAGACCCATGGTGGGTTTTGCACCCACGGTATAAGGAATTTTTGGTCTCCCATGTGCATAAGGTCTATGCCAGGATTGACTTCTTCCTGTTGGGTGGGTCCCTTCTACCTTGGGTGCGAAGAGCGGAATATTCGGCAATCGTAATCTCTGGCCATCTTGTGCACTTGGTCTTGGAGACAGGTCCCAGTCTGCGCTCGACGTGGAGGTTTGATTTAGAATTTTTAGCGGACAAGGGGTTTTATGAGCGCATGTCCGTGATTATTGAGGGATATATTTGATTCAATAGGAATGACTCTGTCTCTCCCTCCACGCTGTGGGAAACCCTTAAGCCAGTTGTAAGAAGGGAGGTCATCTTCTAAAGATGCATTTAGACAGGATGGTGAGAAAGGAGTAGCAGGACCTGTTGAGTGTGATTCTTGAGATGGATCGCTAATATTCATGTGATCCTGTCACAGGGTTGCTGGTGAACAGAAAGCAGCTGCAAATGCAGTTTGATCTGTTATCCACAAGGAAGGCGGTGAACCAGCTTTGGTGCTCGAGGTGCATTTTGTACGAGTTAGGGGAGAAGACCAGCTGTCTTTTAGCACACACCAGCTGAGGCAGCAGGCGGCTTCTCAGGAGATTATACGGATTAAAAACGGATCCAGTCTCCCCTGTGGATGAAATAATACAGCTACTCAGGGTTTTGCCTCTTTTTCAGGGTGCAAAGTGAACCTGGGGAAGGGTGAATATTTTCCGGTTAACCCTCCCAGGGAAGGGAACCAATCTGGGGGTAGTACCTTTTTGTTTAGCCATAGGTAGCTTTCATTATCTGGGTGGCCCATAACTGGCTACCGCTCCATAGATTGAACTACACTCGGCTGGTGAGCAGGGTAAGGTCCTACTTGCAGAGGTGCTATAACTTCCCTCTGTCCTTGGCAGGCATGATCAAAACTATAAAAATGAATATCCTCCCAAGATTTTTATTTTTATTTGTGTCTCCCTATTATTCTCCTGAAATTGTTTTTTGCTAGGATTAATAAGTTCATGGCCTCCTTCATTTGGATGGGACAGACCCAAGAATCCGTGAGGCGTTCCTTCAGAGGGACCGGCTCTTTTACTATCAGGCGGTCAACATTGATAGGTGCTGGAATGAATTGGGGAGCCAAGCTCCATTTGGGCAAGTTCTTCTAGGGACTCTAGTTTAAGGGCTTTTGCAATGACTTCACTTCCCTTTTCTCCGGTGAAGTATTCTTCAAACTCTGTGAACACTCAAAGGATATGGAGGCAATTTAGGTAGCATTATAAATTGGGCTCCATGTGGGCAGCACAGTGGCGCAGTGGTTAGCATTGCTGCCTTATGGCGCTGAAGTCCCAGATTCGATCCCGGCTCTGGGTTACTATCCATGTGGAGTTTGCACATTCTCCCCGTGTTTGCGTGGGTTTTGCCCCCACAATCCAAAGATATGCAGTTTAGGTGGATTGTCCATGCTAAATTGCCCCTTAATTGAAAAAAATGAATTGGGTACTCTAAATTTATTTTTAAAAGATTGGGCTCATGTCATTGCTGGCTCCTTTCTGTGGCAACCAGCTATTTGTACCATCGAGTCTGGAATCAACATTCGGGTCGTGTTAGGGAAAGTGCCTTGAGAGTTTTCGGGATCTGTTGTGGAGGGTTGGTTTGCTATTTTGGTGGAGTTATGGACAAAGTTTTAACTTTTGGGGGAGGACTTATTCTATTCCCTCCAAATTAGTGATTTTGTTCGGAAGACCTTTCCTGCATTTCTCTTGACTCTGCAACCCTCCCTGTTGAAAAGGATCCTATCATTATCAGGGTCTGATGGGGGGAGCATTTCTGGCATCTTGTCAAAGGAGGTAGCCCTGCCTGATGAGGTGCAAGTAAAATGGAAGGAGGATCTGGGACCCATTCTAGATCGGGACAAATAAAGTTGTGCACTTTATTCTCCATTTGCTAGATTTTTGTCCACTGACTTAACCTATCCATGTCCCTTTGGATAGGCGGTTCTGTGGACGCAATCGAGACTCCAGGATGGTATGTTGCCTCCCTGGTGCAAGGGTCAAGGATGTCTCGGAGCGGCTGCAGGACATTCTGGGGGGGGAGGGTGAACAGCCAGCTGTCGTGGTGCACATAGGCAACAACGATATAGGTAAAAAACGGGATGAGGTCCTACAAGCGGAATTCAGGGAGTTAGGAGTTAAACTAAAAAGTAGGACCTCAAAGGTAGTAATCTCAGGATTGCTACCAGTGCCACGAGCTAGTCAGAGTAGGAATGTCAGGATAGATAGGATGAATGCGTGGCTCGCGAGATGGTGCAAGAGGGAGGGATTCAAATTCCTGGGGCATTGGGACCGGTTCTGGGGGAGGTGGGACCAGTACAAACCGGACGGTCTGCACCTGGGCAGGACTGGAACCGATGTCCTAGGGGGGGTGTTTTCTAGAGCTGTTGGGAAGGGTTTAAACTAATGTGGCAGGGGGATGGGAACCGATGCAGGAAGTTGGAAGGTAGTAAAACAGGGACAGAAGCAAAAGGAAGTAAGGGGAAAAGTGCAAGGCAGAGAAGACATAGTCAGAAATCTAAAAGGGCGACAGTACAAGGTACAGTGACTGAGGGGAGCACAGTGAATAGGCCCAGTAATAACAAAAGGAATAAAACTGGAGATGTTAAGATTCAAAAAAAGAGGTAAAAAAAACAAAATAAGTGTACTTTACCTGAATGCTCGTAGTATTCGGAATAAAGTAAATGAGTTGATGGCATAAATCATCGTAAATGACTATGATTTAGTGGCCATTACTGAAACATGGTTAAAGGATGGTCACGACTGGGAGTTAAATATCCGAGGGTATCAAACTATTAGGAAGGACAGAGTGGATGGTAAGGGAGGTGGTGTTGCTCTGTTATTTAAGGATGACATCCGGGCAATAGTAAGGGATGACATCAGTGCTATGGAGGATAAGGTTGAATCCATTTGGGTGGAAATCAGGAACAGTAAGGCGAAAAAGTCACTGATAGGAGTAGTCTATCGGCCACCAAATAGTAATGTTATGGTGGGGCAGGCAATAAACAAAGAAATAACTGATGCATGTAGAAATGGTACAGCAGTTATCATGGGGGATTTTAATCTACATGTCGATTGGTTTAACCAGGTCGGTCAAGGCAACCTTGAGGAGTTTATAGAATGTATCCGCGATAGTTTCCTAGAACAGTATGTAATGGAACCTATGAGGGAACAAGCGGTCCTAGATCTTGTCCTGTGTAATGAGACAGGATTGATTCATGATCTCATAGTTAGGGATCCTCTCGGAAGGAGCGATCACAATATGGTGGAATTTAAAATACAGATGGAGGGTGAGAAAGTAAAATCAAATACTAGTGTTTTGTGTTTAAACAAAGGAGATTACAAGGGGATGAGAGAAGAACTAGCTAAGGTAGACTGGGAGCTAAGACTTTATGGTGGAACAGTTGAGGAACAGTGGAGAACCTTCCAAGCGATTTTTCACAGTGCTCAGCAAAAGTTTATACCAACAAAAAGGAAGGACGGAAGAAAGAGGGAAAATCGACCGTGGATATCTAAGGAAATAAGGGAGAGTATCAAATTGAAGGGAAAAGCATATAAAGTGGCAAAGATTGCTGGGAGATTAGAGGACTGGGAAATCTTTAGGGGGCAACAGAAAGCTACTAAAAAAGCTATAAAGAAGAGTAAGATAG
Organism: Scyliorhinus canicula; assembly: GCF_902713615.1. NCBI lineage: Eukaryota > Metazoa > Chordata > Chondrichthyes > Carcharhiniformes > Scyliorhinidae > Scyliorhinus > Scyliorhinus canicula. Next base: position 256,658,731 of record NC_052146.1, read on the forward strand.
AGTATGAGAGTAAACTTGCTCAGAATATAAAAACAGACAGTAAAAGTTTTTACAAATATATAAGACAAAAAAGAGTGGCTAAGATAAATATTGGTCCTTTAGAGGATGAGAAGGGAGTTTTAATAATGGGAGATGAGGAAATGGCTGAGGAACTGAACAGGTTTTTTGTGTCGGTCTTCACAGTGGAAGACACAAATAACATGCCAGCGACTGATAGAAATGAGGCTATGACAGGTGAGGACCTTGAGAGGATTGTTATCACTAAGGAGGGAGTGATGGGCAAGCTAATGGGGCTAAAGGTAGACAAGTCTCCTGGCCCTGATGGAATGCATCACAGAGTGCTAAAAGAGATGGCTAGGGAAATTGCAGATGCACTAGTGATAATTTACCGAAATTCACTAGACTCTTGGGTGGTCCCGGTGGATTGGAAATTAGCAAACGTGACGCCACTGTTTAAAAAAGGAGGTAGGCAGAAAGCAGGAAATTATAGGCCAGTGAGCTTAACTTCGGTAGTAGGGAAGATGCTGGAATCTATCATCAAGGAAGAAATTGCGAGGCATCTGGATAGAAATTGTCCCATTGGGCAGACGCAGCATGGGTTTGTAAAAGGCAGGTCATGTCTAACTAATTTAGTGGAATTTTTTGAGGACATTACCAGTGCAGTAGATAACGGGGAGCCGATGGATGTGGTATATCTGGATTTCCATAAAGCCTTTGACAAGGTGCCACACAAAAGGTTGCTGCATAAGATAAAGATGCATGGCATTAAGGGTAAAGTAGTAGCATGGATAGAGGATTGGTTAATTAATAGAAAGCAAAGAGTTGGGATAAATGGGTGTTTCTCTGGTTGGCAATCAGTAGCTAGTGGTGTCCCTCAGGGGTCCGTGTTGGGCCCACAATTGTTCACAATTTACATTGATGATTTGGAGTTGGGGACCAAGGGCAATGTGTCCAAGTTTGCAGATGACACTAAGATGAGTGGTAAAGCGAAAGTGCAGAGGATACTGGAAGTCTGCAGAGGGATTTGGATAGGTTAAGTGAATGGGCTCGGGTCTGGCAGATGGAATATAATGTTGACAAATGTGAGGTTATCCATTTTGGTAGGAATAACAGCAAACGGGATTATTATTTAAACGATAAAATATTAAAGCATGCTGCTGTTCAGAGAGACTTGGGTGTGCTAGTGCATGAGTCACAGAAGGTTGGTTTATAAGTGCAACGGGTGATTAAGAAGGCAAATGGAATTTTGTCCTTCATTGCTAGAGGGATGGAGTTTAAGACTAGGGAGGTTATGTTGCAATTGTATAAGTTGTTAGTGCGGCCACACCTGGAGTATTGTGTTCAGTTTTGGTCTCCTTACTTGAGAAAGGACGTACTGGCGCTGGAGGGTGTGCAGAGGAGATTCACTAGGTTAATCCCAGAGCTGAAGGGGTTGGATTATGAGGAGAGGTTGAGTAGACTGGGACTGTACTCGTTGGAATTTAGAAGGATGAGGGGGGATCTTATAGAAACATTTAAAATTATGAAGGGAATAGATAGGGTAGATGCGGGCAGGTTGTATCCACTGGCGGGTGACAGCAGAACTAGGGAACATAGCCTCAAAATAAGGGGAAGTAGATTTAGGACTGAGTTTAGGAGGAACTTCTTCACCCAAAGGGTTGTGAATCTATGGAATTCCTTGCCCAGTGAAGCAGTTGAGGCTCCTTCGTTACATGTTTTTAAGGTAAAGATAGATAGTTTTTTGAAGAATAAAGGGATTAAGGGTTATGGTGTTCGGGCCGGAAAGTGGAGCTGAGTCCACAAAAGATCAGCCATGATCTAATTGAATGGCGGAGCAGGCTCGAGGGGCCAGATTGCCTACTCCTGCTCCTAGTTCTTATGTTCTTATATTCTTTGCGCCGTTGCTGCTTGTTCCTTCAGTTATTTCTCCCAGAACGTATTGCAGAGTTGTTTCAGCCAGAATGCACGTCCCCTTTCGGATGTGTAGCTGCCTTTTAAGTAAAGTCTGCAACTCCTAATATAGCCACTCTCCCCCTTTCTAATTAGTGTACAGCCAATAAATTGTAGCGCATGCATGAATTATTATAATCGGCAGGAAGCACCGGTATTGAGTGCTTGACAAAATGCAGCAGCAATGTGCACATCACTCATCTCCATAGTACTGAATGGCTGAGAATTGAGCGGCCAGAAGTTGTTCATTGAAAATAGCTGACTTACAAAAGATCCCAAATATGTCATGTCAGAAAAAGAATTTTTGAAATCAATTTTGACGTTCATAATTTCCCAAGCTCTGTGATGTATATTTATTTGTCACTGCTATTATTTGCAGTCATTGCTTTTTAATGGTAATTGGTTCCAATTGTGCGTTTCTATTAATGTAGAACACAAATGAACATAAATGAGTTATGAATCATTTCTTTTGATTAGCCCCTGTGTTTGTTTCTTGTGTGCTTGTTGGAACTCCAGTCATGATGGGTCACTCATGAGCTCACCTGTTGGATTATTGAATCTTAATATTGTTGTGTCAAGCTGATAATTGAGCACCATTGACTTCCGGTTGTGACCATGGAGTGAGTGGTCCCATACAGGGCTGTTCCTGCTTAAAGTACAGAAAAGGACTCTTTTCACACAGATCCGGGTGGAATTTAGATGAAAAGGCGTAGGTGAATGTTAGAGGAGTAGTTTACCCCTGGAATGGTATGTCTCCTGATCGCCAGACCTGGCACAAAACAGTGAGAAATTTGGCTGGAAAGTTGAAACAGTCTTGTGCTTCACAGACAGTCTCTTCCAGCATGCAGGTGGGGGAGGGGCAAGTTGGAAAGCCCCAGATACAGGAACTGATGACTTTTATCAGGAGGAATTCCATAAACAGAGGAAAGAAATGCATGAGGATCATGCAAAGGTCATTGTAGAAGCTGTGGCACCCTTGAAGAGTACTTTGGAGCGAATGGAGAGGTGTTTGGAGGTGCAGGGGTCACAGATTCGGGAGATTGAAGGAGTGATCTCGGACCACAGTGATCATGTGGTGGCTCTGGAGGCGGAGGTGGGGCTCCGAGGAGACCTACTGTAAGGCATTGAGGGCAAAGGTTGAGGAGCAGGAAAATACCTTGAGAAGACAGAACCAGCGAATAGTGGGCCTGCCTGAAGGAGTAGAAGGAGTGAGTGCCACGAAGTACGTCTTGAGGATGCTGGCGGGGGCTGGTGGCAGAAGGGATGCTGGATATGGCACCTGAAGTGGAACAAGCGCATGGGTCTCTGAGGCAGAAGCCCAGCGCTGGGGAGCCGCCGCGGGCGGTGATCGTGAGGCTCCATAAATTTGTGAAGAAAGAGAAAATTCTACGGTGGGCCAGGGAGAAGCGTTGCTAATTATAAACCCTATCTCTTATAACCTTTTCCAACATTTTACCCACAACCGAAGTAAGGCTCACAGGTCTATAATTACCAGGGTTGTCTCTACTCCCCTTCTTGAACAAGGGGACAACATTTGCTATCCTCCAGTCTTCCGGCACTATTCCTGTCGACAAAGACGACATAAAGATCAAGGACAAAGGCTCTGCAATCTCCTCCCTGGCTTCCCAGAGAATCCTAGGATAAATCCCATCTGGCCCAGGGGACCTATCTATTTTGACATTTTCCAAAATTGCTAACACCTCCTCCTTTTGAACCTCAATTCCATCTAGCCTGGTCAACTGAACCTGAGTGTTCTCCTCGACAACATTGTCTTTCTCCAGTGTAAACACTGACGAAAAATATCCATTTAACGCTTCCCCTATCTCCTCTGATTCCACACAACTTTCCACTACTATCCTTGATTGGCCCTAATCTTACTCTAGTCATTCTTTTGTTCCTGATATATCTATAGAAAGCCTTAGGGTTTTCCTTGATCCTATCCGCCAATGACTTTTCATGTCCTCTCCTTGCTCTTCTTAACTCTCCCTTTAGGTCCTTCCTGGCTAACGTAACCCTCAAGTGCCCTAACTGAGCCTTCATGTCTCATCCTAACATAAGCCGTCTTCTTCCTCTTGACAAGTGCTTCAACTTCCTTAGTAAACCACGGTTCCCTTGCTCGACAACTTTCTCCCTGCCTGACAGGTACATACTTATCAAGGACACGCAGTAGCTGTTCCTTGAAAAAGCTCCACATTTCGATTGTACCCATCCCCTGCAGTTTCCTTCCCCATCCTATACATCCTAAATCTTGCTGAATAGCATCATAATTGCCTTTCCCCAGCTATAATTCTTGCCTTGCGGTATATACCTATCCCTGCCCATTGCTAAAGTAAACATAACCGAGTTGTGATCACTATCACCAAAGTGCTCACCTACATCTAAATCTAACACCTGGCCGGGTTCATTACCCAGTACCAAATCCAATGTGGCCTCTCGCCTTGTTGGCCTGTCTACATACTGTGTCAGAAAACCCTCCTGCACACACTGTACAAAAACTGACCCATCTATAGTACTCGAACTATAGTATTTCCAGTCAATATTTGGAAAGTTAAAGTCCCCCATAACAACTACCCTGTTACTCTCGCTCCTGTCGAGAATCATCTTTGCAATCCTTTCCTCTACATCTCTGGAACTATTCGGAGGTCTATAGACAACTCCCAACAGGGTGACCTCTCCTCTCCTGTTCTTAACCTCGGCCCATACTACCTCAGTAGACGAGTCCTCAAACATGTCTGGTGAATCTTCGTTGCACTACCTCGATGATAATAATAATATTCTTAATGTAAGAGGACTAAAATTGCACAAAATACTTTAGGTGTAGTCTAACCAAGGTTCTGTACAATTGAAGCGAGACTCCGCTAATCCTGTACTCAAATCCTTTGCAATAAAGGCGATCATTCGCCTTCTTAATTGCTTCCTGCACCCGCATGTTAGCGTTTGGGATGGTGTCTTTTAAGGTAAAATTAAGGGGGTTATGTAACTAGTTCTGAAGTCTGTTTGATGGAAAGCCTAGGTGGCTTAATTGTTAAAGATTAAAGGAAGATTTTGATTGCCTCACTGGGAGAAGGTGCAAGGTATTTACATTGGGAGACAATGGGAGCAGCCTGTATGTTAACCATTGAACCTATGGCCTGAATTATGGGGAAAATTCCAACTCAGGAGAAAGTGCCCTAGATAGTACAATTGTTGTTTCCTCGGGTGGGTGTTAATGGGAGATGATCCTGCTGCTCAGAGTTCGAAGGCAGCCACAATGATGAAGGAGCTGCACTGTGCCCACATCAGTCCAACGCCAGCATCTTCACATCATGGCTACTCCAACAGTGACAGACTGGAATGGCGTACTGCTATCATGGTCCAGGAACACCGACTGTAAAGATGTCCTGCTACCATTGTCTGAGAGCTCAGGTGTTTGAACATTGACGTCACTGCCCTCAGTGAGTCCCCGCAGGTAGGTGAAGGTCAGCTCATGGATCAACGTGGAGGTTACACCTTCTGACAAGGTAAACCAGAATAAGACCATTGCCTCCACGAGGTTGGCTCTGCCATTAAAAACAAACTAGGGCGGCACGGTGGCACAGTGGTTAACATTACTGCCTCATGGCACGAGGAACCGGATTCGATCCTGGCCCCAGGTCACTGTCCTTGTGGAGCTTGCACATTCTCTCCGTGTATGTGTGGGTCTCACCCCCACAACCCAAAGACGTGGATTGGCCACGCTAAATTGCAGCTTAATTGGAAAAATTTAAAAATAATTTTTAAAAAAGAAAATTAATTGGCCGTATCAAAAACTCCCCTTCCTGGATAAACAAATGCCTACAACCCTTTGGCTCACCCTAGCTCAGAACCAGTGTGCTACAGTTCTCGGCGTGTACGCCCCAACACTGGAAGCTCCAAATGAATGCAAAGAGGAATTTTACTCTAGCCGAGCTCGAACAATCCTTGGCCAGACTCTCAACAGCTGACAAACTGATTCTCCTTGGTGATTTCAATGCAGAGTTGGAAAGGACGCAAAACTCTGGGGAGGTGTAATTGGCCGAGATAGACGTAGGGAAATTTAAAACCAACGGTACCCTACTCCTGACAAAATGCCTGGAACACAGCCTTCTCAAAACCAACACCTTATTCAATCAGAGAGATGAGCACAAGACCTCGTGGTATTGTGCTCGCCCCAAGCATTGGCACATGCTTGAGCAAGTGACTGACCACAAGGACATGAGTATCATTCGTGCCATGACTGGAGTCAACAACTGCTGGATGGACCACCGTCCAATCTGCTCGATCACCAACAATGTAGCACCAAAACAGCAATGGCAACATAAATATTTCTGTTAGAGGACCAGCGATTTCATCTCTTGTCTCCCTCAGTAATCTGGCATAGATGCATCTGGCCCTGGGGATTTGTCTATCTTGATGCTTTCTAACACACCTAACACTTCCTCCCTCGTGATAATGATTTGTTCCGAAGTGTTTACACATCCCTCTGAGACACAACCAATCAACATGTCCCTCTCCTTTGTGAATACTTGTACTTTGTCCTTGAGTGGACCAACTCTTTCTCTAGCTACCCTCTTGTTCCTAATATACATGTAAAATGCCTTGGGATTCTCCTTAATCCTGTCTGCCAAGGACATTTCGTGACCCCTTTCTGCCCTCCTAACTTCCTGCTTGAGTTTGTTTCTATTGTCCTTGTATTCCTCAAGTGCTTCATCTGTTTTTAGTTGCATCTTTTTTATTTTTGACAAGATTCTCAATTTCCATGGTCATCCATGGTTCCCGAATCCTGCCTTTCCTGTACTTCATGTTTACCAGCACATGCCTGTTCTGCACTCCCATCAACTGCTCCTTAAAAGACTCTTGCATGCCAAATGCGGATTTACCCTCAAACAGCTTCTCCTAAACAACAGCCTCCAAATCCTGCCTAATCTGGTTGTAGTTAGCCTTCCCCCAATTTAGCACCTTAACCCAAGGACAACCCTCATCCTTTTCCATGAGTATCCAAAAGCTTATGGAATTGGGGTCGGTACTTTAGCCATGTGTTCAATTACACTATATCCCTGTTGCTAGCATGTGACACGGGGAGTAATCCTGAGATACTACCCTAGAGGTTCTGCTTTTTAATCTTCTACTTACCGCCCTAAATTGCCGTTGCAGGACCTCACTACTCTTTCTACCTATGTCATTCGTGCCAATGTAGACAATGACCTCTGTCTGATTTCCCTCCCGTTTTAGGTTGCTTTGTACCTGCTCAGAGACATCCAGGACCCTGGCACCAGGGAGGGAAACTACCATCCTGGAGTCCTTTTCGCGGCCAGAGAAGCACTTATCTGTGCCCGTGACGATTGAATCCCCGATCACTATTGCTTTTCTACACTTTGTACCCCCCCGTCTGTGCTGTAACCCAAAGCATAGCATTGGAATCCTTGGTCACTTAAGAACATATTTCTAATGTGAAATCAAGTCATCTTTGACTCCAAGGAGGGCAGCACGGTGGCACAGTGGTTAGCATTGCTGCCTACGGCGCTGAGGACCCGGGTTCGAATCCCGGCCCTGGGTCACAGTCCATGTGGAGTTTGCACATTCTCCCCGTGTCTGCGTGTCTGCGTGGGTTTCTCCCCCACAACCCAAAGATGTGCAGGTTAGGTGAATTGGCCACGCTAAATTGCCCCTTAATTGGAAAAAATAATTGGGTACTCTAAATTAATTTATTTTTTTTAAATCTTTGACTCCAAGGAACTGCCTAAGAAGAGAAAAAAAACAGTAAAACCCAAAACAGGCTCCAGCCCTCACCTCTACTCTTGCACGCCTGATGCCCCATCCACGCCCTTTACCTACCCAGTGACCCCATACACCCTCCATGTTAATAAACGCGCCTTTATCTATCCCCCTGGTCCTTTATAGCCCTTAGCGCCCTCTACCCACCCCCATTTCCCTATATCACTGTATACAATGGTTAGCACTGCTGCTTCACAGCACCAGAGTCCAGGTTTGATTCCCGGCTTGTGTCACTGTGTGCAGTCTGTACATTCTCCCCAGGTCTACGTGGGTTTCCTCCGTGTGCTCCAGCTTCCTCTCATAAGTCCCAATGCTGTTCGGTGATTTGGACATTTTGAATTCTCCCTCTGTGTACCCAAAAAGGCTCGGAATGTGGTGACTAGGGGCTTTTCACAGTAACTTAATTGAAGTGTTAATGTAAGCCTACCTGTGACAATAAAGATTATACTGTATCTCCTGGTCCAAGCCTAGGCATCGCTTGCTATAACCCAACAAGCATGCGTAGAAACTCCCTTGGCATCTGTTCCGTAGCTGAATTTCTCCTTCCTTTATAGAGCTACTTGATCCTACTGAATTCTCTATAACTCCCTCCTCCCTCTTTTCCTGTGTAAACATACAGAACTGAGGTCTTTGGGTCAACACAACGGATTGGATGTCTGTAGTCTCAAGGTCAGCTTCTCTTATATTTCCTTTCTCCTAAAACAAAATCCACCAGTTTTCCTTATAGAGCATAGCTCCACTTTTAGCAATTTTCTTCACAGAAATCTCAGGGTTCTCTTGCTTCTAAAAAAACTATCAGTTGTGTCAAATAGTCAAACATGGTTTATAAACCCACACAGGCATGTTAAACAGGCTTGGTGGTAATAGGTAGAGTAGGAGATTTATCGGGCCATGAGGTTACAGATTGTGGTGGAGTACAACTCTGCTACTGATGATGGTCTACAGCGTCTCATGGTCCCAGTGTCAGGCAATGAGCATCTCAAACAAGAGAGAATTTAACCATCGCCCCTTGACATTCAATGGCATTGCGAGCACTGAATTCCCTGCTTTCAACATCCTGGGAATTATCATTGACCAGAAACTGAACTGGAGTAGCCATATAAATACTGTGCTGCAACAGCAGGTCAGAGGCCAGGAATCCTGTGGTGAGTAACCCATCTTCTGACTTCCCAAAGTCTGTCCACAATCTATAAGGCACAAGTCAAGAGTGTAATGCAATACTATCCCCTTGCCTGGATGAGTGCAGCACTCAAGAAGCTCAACATCATCTAGGACAAAGCCGTCTGCTTGATTGGCATCCCTTTCACAAACATTCATGCCCTTCATCATCAACAGATATTATCAGTAGTGTACACCATCCACACGATGCACTGAAGGAACTGACCAAAGTTCCTTTAGCAGCACCTTCCAAACCCACGACCACTGCCATCTATAAAGACAAGGGCAGCGTATACATGGGAACACATGGGAACACCACCACTTGGAATTTATCCTCCAAGCCACTCACCATCCTTACTTGAACATATATTGTCGTTCCTTCACCATCGCTGAGGCTTCAATTAAGTTACTGTGAAAAACCCCTAGTCGCCACATTCCGGCCCCTGTTCAGGGAGGCTAGTATGGGAATTGAACTGTGCTGCTGGCCTGCCTTGGTCTGCTTTAAAAGCCAGTGATTTAGCCCAGTGTGCTGAACCAGCCCCTGTGTAATTGTGACTGCTTTATAAAGGACAAAATTGTACCCGCCTCTACCACTGCCTCTTGCAGCCCGTCCCAAATGCTCACCACCCTCTGTGTGAAGACATTTCCGCTATGGTCTCTTTTGGATCTCTCTCCTCTCTCCTCTCGCCTTAAACCTATGCCCTCTAGTTCTAGATTCCTCTACCTTTGGGAAAAGATGTGGGGCGGAATTCTCGCAATGGCCGACGCCGTCGTGAAACCCGGAGTGTTTCACGATGGCGTCGGAGGCCACTCCTCGGCCCCTATTCCCCCCCCCCTCCATGGGGGGGGGGGGGGGCCCTAGGAGCGGCGTTTCGTGAAACTCGGCTGCCGTGCCGATAATGACGCGGCCAGCGCCGCATGCGCGGTTGTCGTCTTCCCCTCCGCTGCCCCACAAGACGTGGCGGCTTGATCTTGTGGGGCGGCGGAGGGGAAAGAGTGCGTCTCTTAGAGACGCCGGCCCGACGGTCAGTGGGCACCGATCGCGGGCCAGTCCCCTCCCGAGCACGGCCGTGGTGCTCGATCCCCTCTCTGCCCCCAACAGGCCCCAAACTTACCTTTCGCGCTATGTTCACGCCGGCAGCGACCAGGTGTGGTTGCCACCGGCGTAAACAGATCGGGAACGGGAGGCCGCTAGGCCCATCCGGGCCAGACAATCGTGGGTCACCGTGAAAAACGACGACCCGCGATTCTCCGAACGGCGTGTCGCAAAACGTGACACGCCATTTTGGGGGGGGGGGAGAATCGTGGGGGGGTGCCAGAGTGGCCCTCCCGCGATTCTCCCACCCGGCCTGGGGAGCGGAGAATCGTGCCCGTGATGTGGAGATGCCGGCGTTGGACTGGGTTGAGCACAGTAAGAAGTCTTACAACACCAGGTTAAAGTCCAACAGGTTTGTTTCAAACACGAGCTTTCGGAGCACTGCTCCTTCCTCAGGTGAATGAAGAGGTATATTCCAGAAACATTTATATAGACAAAGTCAGGAGATGCCAGACACTGCTTAGAATGCAAGCATTTGCAGGTAATTAAATCATTACAGATGCAGAGATGGGGTAATCCCAGGTTAAAGAGGTGTTAATTGTCTCAAGACAGAACAGTTGGTAGGATTTCGCAAGCCCAGGCCAGATGGTGGGGGATGAATGTAATGCAACATGAATCTCGGGTCCCGGTTGAGGCCGCACTCACGTGTGAGGATCTTGGCTATAAGTTTCTGCTGAGCAATTCTGCATTGTCGCGTGTCCTGAAGGCCGCCTTGGAGAACGCTTACCCAGAGATCAGCTGTACATACTCGTGCGACTTGGCTAATGTTGTCTACCTCGCACGCTGCAGGAAAGGATATCCCGAAGCGTGGTACATTGGCGAGACCATGCAGACGCTGCGACAACAAATTAACGGACATCGCGCGACAATCATCAGGCAGGAATGTTCCCTTCCAGTCGGGGAACACTTCAGCAATCAAGGGCATTTAACCTCTGATCTCCGGATAAGCGTTCTCCAAGGCGGCCTTCAGGACGCACGACAATGCAGAATCGGTGAGCAGAAACTTCTTGCCAAGTTCCACACACATGAGTGCGGCCTCAGCCGGGACCTGGGATTCATGTTGCATTACATTCAGCCCCCAGCATCTGGCCTGGACTTGCGAAATCCTACCAACTGTCCTGGCTTCAGGCAATTCATACCTCTTTAACCTGGGGTTACCCCTATCTCTGCATCTGTAAAGATTTAATTACCTGCAAATGCTCACATTCTAAGCATTGTCTGGCATCTTTGACTTTGTCTATATATATGTTTCTGGAACATACCTCTCCAGTCACCTGAGGAAGGAGCAGTGCTCCGAAAGATAGTGTTAGAAAGAAACCTTTTGGACTTTAACCTGGTGTTGTAAGACTTCTTACTTTGGGAAAAGATGTCGACTATCTACCTTATTGATGTTCCCCATTATTTTATAGGCCTCTATAAGATCACCCCCTAAGCTTCCTAAGCTCCAGGGAAAAAAGTCCAGGCCTATCCAGCCTCTCCTTATAACTCAGACCATCAAGTCCAGGTAGCACCCTCATAAATCTCTTATGCACTCTTTCTAGTTTAACAATATCCTTCCTATGATAGGATGAGCAGAACTGAACACAGATGTGTGGTCTCACCAAAGTCTTGTACAACTTCAACAAGACGTCCCAACTCCTGTATCCAATATTCTGACCAATAAAACCTCGCATGCTGAATTCCTCCTTCACCACCCTGTCCACCTGCAACTCTACCTTCAAGGAGCTATGAATTTTGACCAAGTGCCAGTGAAAGAATGGAAATTTCCAAGTTATGAGGGTGTGTAGCTTGGAGGGGAACTTGCAGGTGGCGGTGTTCCCATGTATCTGCTGCCCTTGTCCTTCTCGATGGTAGCGCTCGTGGGTTTGAAAGGTGGTGTCTGAGGAGTTTTGGTGAGTGCATCTGGTAGATGGTACACACTACTGCCATTGGGCGTTGGTGGTGGAGGCAGTGAATGTTTATGGATGGACTGCTTTCTCCTGAATGGTGTCGAGCTTCTTGAGGTTTATTGGAACTGTACTGCAGGTGAAGGTATCCCATCACACTCCTGACTTGTGCCTTGTAGATTGTAGACAGGCTTTGGGGAGTCAGGATTCCTAGCCTCTGATCTATTTTTGAGCCACAGTATTTATACTTCATGACCTGATGAAGGAGCTGCGCTCCAAAAGATAGTGATTTGAAACAATCCTGTTCGACTTTAACCTGGTGTGGTAAGACTTCTTGCTGTGCCCACCCCAGTCCAATGCCGGCATCTCCACATTCTAATTTATATGGCTAGTACAGTTCAGTTTCTGGTCAATAACATTGAATTTCAAGGGACGAGAGTTGGATTCTGTCTTTTTTTTTTAAAATAATTTTTATTGGAATTTTTTACAGAAAATATAACAACAAACAATGAAAAGCAACAATAAAGCACCATAATAACTGTAACACCCAAGACCGTATCAACGCATGTATCACACCCCCCACCCCACCCCCCCCAAACCCAGTAAACAACAAGAGAACTTAAAATAAATTAAAATTAAATAAGCAAACATAGTCAACGCCCCCCCCCCCCCCCCCCCCCCCCACTTCCCCCCGCTCCCCCCGGGTTGCTGCTGCTGCTGACCCAGTACCCTATCGCTGAGCCAGAAAGTCGAGGAAAGGTTGCCACTGCCTAAAGAACCCTTGTACCGATCCTCTCAGGGCGAATTTGACCTTCTCTAGCTTAATAAAACCCGCCATGTCATTGATCCAGGTCTCCACGCTTGGGGGTCTCGCATCCTTCCACTGTAGCAAGATCCTCCGCCGGGCTACTAAGGACGCAAAGGCCAGCACACCGGCCTCTTTCGCCTCCTGCACTCCCGGCTCCACCCCAACCCCAAAAATCGCGAGTCCCCAGCCTGGCTTGACCCTGGATCCTACCACCCTCGGCACCGTCCTCGCCACCCCCTTCCAGAACACCTCCAGTGCCGGGCATGCCCAGAACATATGGGCATGGTTCGCTGGACTCCCCGAACACCTGACACACCTGTCTTCGCCCCCAAAGAACTTACTCATCCTAGACCCGGACATGTGGGCCTGGTGCAGCACCTTGAATTGGATGAGGCTAAGCCGCGCACATGAGGAGGAAGAGTTAACCCTCTCCAGGGCATTGGCCCATGTCCCATCTTCGATCTGTTCCCCCAGTTCCCCCTCCCACTTAGCTTTCAGCTCCTCTACTGACGCCTCCTCCACCTCCTGCATTACCTTGTAGATATCAGATATCTTCCCCTCCCTGACCCAGACCCCCGAAAGCACCCTGTCACTAACCCGCCTCGCGGGAAGCGAAGGGAATCCCTCCACCTGCAGCCTAGCAAACGCCTTTACCTGCAGATACCTGAACATGTTCCCTGGGGGGAGCCCAAATTTCTCCTCCAACTTCCCCAGGCTCGCAAACCTCCCATCAATGAACAGGTCCCTCAGCTGTCTGATGCCCGCTCTATGCCAACCCTGGAACCCCCCCATCAATGTTCCCCGGGACGAACCGATGGTTCCCCCTTAACGGAGCCTCCATCGAGCCCCCCACTTCCCCCCTATGTCGCCTCCACTGCCCCCAAATCTTGAGGGTAGCCGCCACCACCGGACTCGTGGTATACCTCATAGGAGGAAGCGGCAACGGCACCGTTACCAGGGCCCCCAGGCTTGTATCTCCACAGGACGCCCTCTCCATCCGTTTCCATGCTGCCCCCTCCCCCTCCATTACCCACCTGCGCACCATCGACACATTGGCCGCCCAATAATACCCCGAGAGATTGGGTAACGCCAGCCCCCCACCATCTCTACCCCGCTCCAAGAAGACCCTCTTCACCCTCGGGGTCCCATGCACCCAAACAAAGCTCATGATGCTGCTAGTCACCCTCTTAAAAAAGGCCCTAGGGATAAAGATGGGCAAACACTGAAAGAGGAACAAGAACCTCGGGAGAACCGTCATTTTGACGGACTGCACTCTACCCGCCAGCGATAGCGGCACCATGTCCCACCTTTTGAATTCCTCCTCCATCTGCTCCACAAGCCTGGTAAAATTAAGCTTATGGAAAGTCCCCCAACACCTGGCCACCTGCACCCCCAGGTATCTGAAACTCTTCCCTGCCCTCTTAAACGGGAGCCTCCCAATTCCCTCCTCCTGATCACCCGGGTGTACTACAAATACCTCACTCTTGCCTAGATTTAACTTATAGCCCGAGAAGCTCCCAAACTCAGCCAACAGCTCCATCACCCCCGGCATTCCCCCCTGTGGGTCCGCCACATACAACAGCAGGTCGTCCGCATACAGCGATACCCTATGTTCTTCCCCACCCCGCACCAGGCCCCTCCACCTCCCCTACTCCCTCAGCACCAAAGCCAAAGGTTCTATCGCCAGTGCAAAAAGCAAGGGGGACAGGGGGCACCCCTGCCTGGTCCCACGGTAAAGCCTGAAGTACTCTGATCTCCTTCCATTGGTAACTACACTCGCCATCGGGGCCTCATAGGGCAACCTCACCCATTTGATGAACCCCTCCCCGAATCCGAACCGCTCCAGCACCTCCCACAGGTACCCCCACTCAACTCTATCAAACGCCTTCTCTGCATCCAGCGCTACCACTATCTCCGCCTCCCCCTCCACAGCCGGCATCATAATAACATTTAACAATCTCCGTACATTCGTGTTGAGCTGCCTTCCCTTGACAAATCCTGTCTGATCCTCGTGTATCACCCCTGGCACACAGTCCTCTATCCTGGTGGCCAGGATCTTCGCCAACAACGTAGCGTCAACATTGAGGAGCGAGATTGGCCTGTATGATCCACACTGCAAAGGGTCCTTATCCCGCTTCAGGATCAGAGAGATCAGCGCCCGTGACACCGTCAGGGGCAAAGCCCCCCCCCTCCCATGCCTCATTGAAGGCTCGCAACAACAGGGGGCCCACCAGATCCGCATACTTTTTATAAAATTCCACCTGGAACCGATCCGGCCCCGGTGCCTTACCTGACTGCATTTGACCAATCCCCCTGACTAGCTCCTCCAACTCTATCGGCGCCCCCAGCCCCTCCACCAGCTCCTCTTGCATCTTTGGGAAACGTAGCCTGTTCATGAAGCTTTCCACCCTCCCCCCCCCCCCCCCCCCCCCCCCCCATCGGTGGCTCCAAGCGGTACAGTTCCTCGTAGAAGTCCCTAAAGACCCCGTTCACCTCTGCCCCCTTCTGCACCACATTCCCACCCTTATCCGTCACTCCACCAATTTCCCTAGCCGCATCTCGCCTACGGAGCTGATGCGCCAACATCCTGCTCGCCTTCTCCCCATACTCATATACCGCGCCTTGCGCCCTCTTCCACTGTGTCTCCGCCTTTCTGGTGGTCAACAAGTCGAACTTGGCCTGCAAACTACGCCGTTCCCCCAGCAACCCCTCTTCCAGGGTCTCCGCGTACCTCCTATCCACATCCAGGAGCTCCCCCATCAGTCTCTCCCTCTCCCTCCTCTCCCTCTGGGCCCGGATGGAAATCAGCTCCCTGCTTTCAGAGCCTCCCAGACCATCCCCACCCGGACCTCCCCTGTGTCGTTGGTCTCAAGATACCCCTCAATACTTCCCCGGACCCTCCTACACACCTCCTCATCAGCCAGCATCCCCACATCCAGGTGCCACAGCGGGCGCTGGTCCCGCGCCTCCCCCATCTCTTGATCGACCCAGTGCGGAGCATGGTCTGAAATTGCTATGGCCGAATCCTGCACCTTCGGGATCAATCCCCTGCTCAGGACGAAAAAATCTATTCGGGAGTAAACCCTATGTACATGGGAGAAAAAGGAATACTCCCGCGCCCTCGGCCTCCCAAACCTCCAGGGATCCACCCCTCCCATCTGGTCCATAAACCCCCTCAGCACCTTGGCCGCCGCCGGTCTCCTACCCGTCCTTGAATTGGACCGGTCCAGTGGGGGATCTAGCACTGTGTTAAAGTCTCCCCCCAATCTAGCACTGTGTTAAAGTCTCCCCCCAATCTAGCACTGTGTTAAAGTCTCCCCCCAGTTGGATTCTGTCTTGATGGAGAAGGTCATTGCCTGGCACATGTGTGGTGCGAATGTTACTTGCCACGTGTCAGCCCAAGCTTGGTTATTGTCCAGCTCTTACTGCATTTGGACATGGAATGCTTCATTGTCTGTGGAGTCACAAATGGCGCTGATGGCCACTGAAAACTGACTGCTGTATGCACTGTGCATGTTGCAGTCGACTCCGATCCAATTTCATAAAGGGAACTGAAATAGATATTTTTCTGTCCCTCCCCTGAATCTGCATAGACAATGGGCCAATGCCTCCTTTCAGTATGTATACTGTGCAATCTCCAGATGCTGTAACTATTGTAGCAGGGAGCACAAGCCCAATAGGGAATGAGTATATGCAGTCTGCACACCACATTCAACCTTTTAATGACCTTGGGAATTTCAAAATAGTGTATATTGTGTTGGAGTCCAAGGGTGGAATTCTCCGCAGGGGGCCGAGAATGTGAAGTCATTTGCGCATGCGCGGGTTACCGGTTCCAACCCACGCATGCGCAGATGACTTCATCACGCAGACGGCACGAACCCGCGCATGCGCGGTGGCCGTCTTTCTCCTCAGCTGCCCGGCAAGACGTGGCTGCTTGATCTTGCCGGGCGGCGGAGGGGAAAGAGTGTGTCCGTTTTGGACGCTGGCCCGATGATTGGTGGGCACCGATCGCAGGCCTGTCCCCTCCCGAGCACAGTCGCGGTGCTCCCGTCCCAATCGGGCCCCTAGATGCCCCAAATGGGCATCTGGCGCCCGTTTCACGAATGCAGCGACCAGGTGTGGTTGCTGCCATGGTGAAACGGGCGTGAAGGGCCGGCCGCTCGGCCCATCTGGCTCGGAGAATCACCGTTCGCCGTGAAAAACAGCGAGCGCCGATTTTTTCGAGCGGGGGCGGGGGGGGGGAGGGGGAGAGAATCGATGGGGGCACCAGGGGGGCGTGAAAAATATCGGGAAGCCCTCCCACGATTCTCCCACGCCACGTGGGGAGCGGAGAATTCCGCCCCAAGTATTTTGGCAGAAATAGAGAGGTGCACATCACCTTATCTCATAGAATATTTATCTCGTAGAGTTTACAGTGCAGAAGGAGGCCATTCGGCCCATCGAGTCTGCACCGGCTCTTGGAAAGAGCACCCTGCCCAGGTCCACACCTCCACCCTATCCCCATAACCCAGTAACCCCACCCAACACTAAGGGCAATTTAGCATGGCCAGTTCACCTAACCTGCACATCTTTGGACTGTGGGAGGAAACCGGAGCACCCGGAGGAAATCCATGCAGACACGGGGAGAACGTGCAGACTCCACACAGAACCGGCCGGTTCATGAACCTGCGACCCTGGAGCTGTGAAGCAATTGTGCTAACCACAATGCTACCGTGCTGGCATCTGGCAGGGAATGCCATTAAATAGAAGGATTGCCGGATCGGTGTTTGATGGGGAATTGCTGGTTGCTGCCTGATATCATGAGTTGGCGGCCGACGGAGGTTTGGAAGCCATTTTAACATTTTACACTTCCTTTGCATGTTGTAGCCTCTGCTCTGGAGTACCTGGGCCTCGATGGCACTGACATCGAAGACTGAGTGTGTTGCTAAGGCTTCTCCATGAGAACCAGTTTGGAAGGCAGTGTTTAGAAAATTCACAGGTCCTGTCCTTGTACACCTGCACGGAGAAAAGGGGTACGAAAACCAGCAGTCCCATGACTCCGGCATGGGACACGAAACAAACCCATGTGACCATGTTTTGGCAAAGAGAAGAAGATTCATAGTTGGAAAAGGGGTAACCAAAGGCTGGATCCAGGAACAGTGAAAAGCAAATACGAATTTGCTGCTGCTGTTTCTGTTTCTTTGAAATATTTGAATGACCAGAATCAACTAAATATTGTACAAGGTTGTTGCTGACAGTTTAGATGAAAGTGATTCAGGTAGATCCTTGCAACCAAGATCAATTAGAACAGAGCTGAGAAAGTTCTTGAGAAGGGTGCCATTTTGTTGACGATTGTTCCCCTGGAACCTGGGCGAAATGGGAGCTGCTATCTGATGAAAAACAGTGGCTAAATCATTGAAGGAAAGGAGTTGGAATTTTACCTACATGAGATCAGAGCTTTGAAGGACGTGGTTGAAATTGTTGCTATATCTACTGAGTGGGCTGCTTGATAAATCTGTGCATTCATGTTGTTTTAGGTTCTTTACTCAGAGAGTGGTTAGGGTGTGGAATGGACTGCCTGCTGTGATAGTGGAGTCGGACACTTTAGGAACTTTCAGGCGGTTATTAGATAGGCACATGGAGCACACCAGAATGACAGGGAGTGGGATAGCTTGGTCTTGGTTTCGGACAAAGCTCAGCACAACAGCAGGGGCCAAAGGGCCTGTTCTGTGCTGTACTGTTCTATGTTTATTGCACCTGCTATTTAATGTGTGATTTCTAATTTATATTGACCATGATTTGCCTGTTAACTCATATTTAACTTGTGTTGTTTTCATTAGAACGGCGGAGGTGGAGGGGTGACCTGATAGAGGTCTACAAGGTTATGAGGGGCATGCATAGAGTGGATGGGCAGGCACTCTTTCCCTGGGTGGAGGGGTCAATCACCTGGGGGCATAGGTTTAAGGTCCGTGGGGAAAAGTTTAGAGGAAATGTGCGAGGCAGGTTTTTTTACACAGAAGGTGGTGAGTGCCTGGAAAGCGTTGCCAGGGGAGGTTGTGGAAGCAGATACATTAACGGCGTTCAAATGACATCTTCACAAATACGTGGACAGGATGGGTATTGAGGGCTACGGCTCAAGAAAGTTCTGAGGGTTTTGGCTAAGGTTGGTGTGGTGAGATAACCACTGTAGTTATGTGTACTGCAGTAGGGGGATGTATGCCTGTACCTGTAATACAGGTTCCTCCGGTAAGCCCCTGCCGGCTAGCTCTGCCCACAGGGAGCTTATGTATAAATGTATGAGAGCTGCTCAGACCCTCAGTCTACGGTTGCGGATGGAGGGACAACATCGTACAACGGCCGAGGCACAACAGGCCTTCGCCCGCATTCGATCTGACATAGCCAGGCGGGGATGCACGCCGTAGACGAGACTCTGCCTTTCCAAGTAGAGAGCGACGCTTCAGATGTCGTCCTTGCCGCCACGCTGAATCAGGCCGGCAGACCCGTGGCATTCTTTTCACGCACCCTCCACGCCTCCGAAATTCGGCATTCCTCTGTCGAAAAGGAAGCCCAGGCAATCGTTGAAGCGGTGCGGCACTGGAGGCATTACCTGGCCGGCAGGAGATTCACTCTCCTCACTGACCAACGGTCGGTAGCCTTCATGTTCAACAACACGCACGGGGCAAGATCAAGAATGACAAAATCTTGTGGTGGAGAATCGAGCTCTCCACCTTTAACTACGAGACCTTGTATCGCCCCGGCAAGCTCAACGAGCCCCCAGACGCCCTCTCCCGAGGTACATGTGCCAGTGCACAAGTGAACCAGCTCCGTGCCTTGCACGACAGCCTTTGCCATCCGGGGGTCACTCGCTTGTACCATCTGATCAAAGCCCGCAATCTGCCCTACTCCGTCGAGGAAGTACGGACAGTCACCAGAGACTGCCAGATCTGTGCGGAGTGCAAGCCGCACTTCTACCGGCCAGATCGCGCGCGCCTGGTGAAAGCATCCCGCCCCTTTGAACGCCTCAGCGTGGTCTTCAAAGGGCCCCTTCCCTCCACCGACCGCAACACCTACATCCTTAGTGTGGTCGATGAATTTTCTAGGTTCCCCTTTGCCATCCCATGCCCAGATATGACGTCTGCCACCGTCATCAAGGCCCTGGATTCCATTTTCGCCCTGTTCGGTTTCCCCGACTATATCCACAGTGACAGGGGATCCTCATTCATGAGCGATGAGCTGCGTCAATTCCTGCTCAGCAGGGGTATCGCCTCCAGCAGGACGACCAGCTACAACCCCCGGGGAAACGGGCAGGTAGAGAGGGAGAACGGGACGGTATGGAGGGCCGTCCAGCTGGCCCTACGGTCCAGGAACCTCCCAGCCGCTCGCTGGCAGCAGGTCCTCCCTGACGCGCTCCATTCCATTCGGTCGCTACTGTGCACCGCAACTAACAGTACACCCCATGAACGTGTTTTTGCCTTCCCTAGGAAGTCCACATCCGGAGTGTCGCTCCCGACTTGGCTCACGACTCCGGGCCCAGTCCTTCTCCGTAGGCATGTACGGCACCACAAGGCGGAACCCCTGGTGGACAAAGTACGCCTTCTCCACGCCAATCCTCAGTATGCCTACGTGGAGTTCCCCGACGGCCGCCAGGACACAGTCTCGCTCTGGGACCTGGCTCCCTCAGGTGCCGATCCCATGCCCACACCCCTTCCCGCGCCAACCCCAGTGCCCCCCTATTCGTCCCCATCAGGTCCATCCCTCATCCCCTGCCCACCCTGGAGGACACGGAAGATTTCGGCTTGCTCTCGGAGTCATCCCGCCAGCAGCCAGCACCAACACCGCCAACACCTGCACCATCATGGCCATCACCGCCTGTGCCGACATCACCACCACAGCTATGCCGATCACAGCGGAACGTTCGACCACCGATTCGGCTCAACCTGTAACCTGCTAACCGGATGGACTCTTGATTTTCCATGTTGGACCCTCTTGTAAATAGCATCCTTTGTATTAGAGTTACATGTCACCCCCGCCGGACTCATTTTTACAGGGGGTGAATGTGGTGAGATAACCACTGTAGTTATGTGTACTGCAGTAGGGGGATGTATGCCTGTACCTGTAATACAGGTTCCTCCGGTAAGCCCCTGCCGGCTAGCTCCGCCCACAGGGAGCTTATGTATAAATGTATGAGAGCTACTCAGACCCTCAGTCTACAGTTGCGGATGGAGGGACAACATCGTACAACAATAAAGCCTCTATTGAACCAGTCTCTCGGCTTTGAGTATAATTGTTAGCGCTACAGTTGGTATCATGACTGGCTTCAAGGGCCGAAGGGCCTGTTCCTGTGCTGTATTGTTCTTTGTTTTGGTTTGAGAAAGTAAAAGTTATAAAATGGTGAAGTATTGTTCATTGGCATAATTTGGTCCTTGTGGTTTGGTGATTTTGGGGATCACAACAACATAGAGAGTTGTGCATTCTTCATTTTTTTTGTGATAAAGTATTATAAATGCTTGCAAAATTGTAAAGTGTCTTTGGAAATATTGAATGTTTAATACTTATTTTCAGTTTTCTCTTTATTATTCTCATTTACTTACCCAAGACTATTTTACCAAATGGACATATTGAAATTTGCCACTGCTTAATCCTGCTCATTCAGCAGGAGGCACATTTCTAGCAAGTGCACTTGGAAAGGTTCTATTTTTACTTCCCCCTATCAATTTTTGACCAGGTTTATTTCCACGCTTTCCAACTAAAGTAAGCTAATTAAAATATATTTATTTAGCATTTGCATAGTCACAGAGCCAAGCAATGGCTAGCTGGAGTTCTTTAAGCCAGCTTTCAAATTTAGTCAGCAAGCAGTCCATGACCATGTGAGTCATTGTTTGGACTACACCACAGCAAGTGGGAGATTAAAGTGGTGTGGGCGAGCAGTGGGGTCTATGATGAGAGAGTGATTTCTGTTCAATGTTTTATCCTGCCAATTCTTCTGCCATAGCTCCTTGGCTGCTGCTCCTTGGCATGGTGGGTTTAACCATATGGGGAGCCGTGAGGGAAGGCATTCATCTGTGTGGTGATATGATTTGCACAGCTGTCTGCCATTGGGGCAGAACACCGGCTTACCATTGGCCCTGGTCGGTCATGTGCCTCTCGACCGATTGGTCGAGAGGCTGAGTTAACCACGCCTCCTTGCCGAGGTATAAATAGTCAAACGCCCGGCGGTCGTCCATTTTATTGTAGACAACTTTATTAAAGCCTAACTTTTGTAAAGCAACTCGTCTTTCGTGCAATTGATGGCTCATCAATTTAATAAACTAGATTTTTGAAGATGGAGTTCCGGATCAAGCCCGAATGCCTCCGCATCAGCCCGCAAACACCGAACTCTGCAGAACTTTTTCAACATTGGCTGACATGCCTCGAAGGATACCTGGAATCTGCAACCAGCCCCCCCACCATAGCACAGAAGCTGCACATCCTCCACTCCAGCGTGGGTATCGACGCCTACGCGATAATCAAGGAGGAAAAGGATTACGATGCAGCAATACTAAAGCTGAATGGACAATTCATTAAACTAGTCAACAGGGTATTCGCCCGACATCTGCTGGCCACCAGACAACAGCTCCCCGGTGAGTCACTAAACCAATATTACCAGGCCCTCGCTATCCTGGGGAGGAATTGCTCCTGCCTCGCAGTCTCAGCTACGGAGCACATGGAACTACTGATCAGAGACGCTTACGTGGCTGGGATGAAGTCCCCCGCTTTCCGCCAGCGGATGCTAGAGAGAGACGACCTCAGCTTAACTGAGGCACGGACTCTCTCCACCTCCTTGGAGGCCGCCGATCAAAACGCCCGTGCCTATGTCCCCAGCCGGGCCTCCTGGCACGCTTCCCCACCGCCATCCGCCGCTCCCGACCTCCCTCAGGCCTGCGCCGCGGGACGCCCCGACAAGTCCACGGGGCCCCGCTGCTACTTTTGCGGGTTCGCGAAACACCCTCGCCCGCGCTGCCCAGCCCGCTCCGCCCTCTGTAAGAGCTGCGGGAAGAAGGGCCACTTCTCCACTGTCTGCCAGGCCAAAACGGTCGCTGCGGTTCCTCTAGACGCCACGCAACACTCTTTCCCCCCGCCTCCGGGCCCCTGCGCCCGGCCTGTGCGCCTCTCTCTCTCCTCCGGGCCCTCTCGGTCCCCTCCTGAGCGCCGCACAACTCTTTCCCCCCCCCCCCCTCCGGCCCCTGTGCCCGGCCTGCGCGCCTCCCTCACTCCTCCGGGCCCTCCCGGTCCCCTCCTAGCCGCCGCGCAACTCTCTTCCCGCCCCCGCGCCTGGCCTGCGTGCCTCTCTCTCTCCTCCCGGTCCCCTCCTGGTCGCCGCACCTCTCTCTCCCCCCCGGGCCCCGGTGCCCGACCTGCGCGCCTCTCTCGCTCCTCCGGGTCCCCTCCTAGAAGCTGCGCAACTCTCCCTCCCCCCCCACCCACCCCTGCGCCTCGCTGCCCCCGCTCGCAGCCGCTCCAATCGGCCCGCCGGCACCGCTAGCCCCGCCCCCAGCAACCACGAGGGCCCCACGGGCGCCGCCATCTTGGGGCGCCGACTCCCACGTGCGGGTCCAGGGCGCCGCCATCTTGGGGCGCCGACCCCACGTGCGGGGCCTGGGCGCCGCCATCTTGGGGCCCCGACTCCACGTGCGGGTCCTGGACGCCGCCATCTTGGGATCCCGACTCCACGTGCGGATCCTGGCCACCGCCTTCCGGGACTGGCACGCAAGGTCCTTCCAGCATCTATTTGGACGACGACGACGAATACGGATTTTCTCCACGGCTCGCGGCCATTCAGCTCGACCAGTCACGTCCACGCACGCTCGCCAAAACGACGATGCTCATCTACCTCAACGGCCACGAGACGGGCTGCCTGCTGGACTCCGGGAGCATGGAAAGCTTCGTTCACCCTGCCACTGTAAGACGCTGCGCGCTCCCTGTCCATCCTGTAAAACACAAAATCGGGTTAGCCTCAGGTTCTCACTCTATCCACATCACCGGGTGCTGCATCGCAGACCTCACGGTCCAAGCAAGGTTTTTAAAAATTATAAATTACTTGTCCTCCCTGACCTTTGCGCACCAGCACTCCTAGGACTGGACTTCCAATGCAACCTGCAGAGCTTGACCTTCCAATTCGGCGGCCCTATACCCCCCCTCACTGTCTGCAGCCTCGCGTCCCTCAAAGTGGACCCCCCCTCCTTGTTTGCTAATCTCACCCCTGATTCCAAACCTGTCGCGACACGGAGCAGACGGTACAGCGCCCAGGACCGGTCCTTCATCAGGTCCGAGGTCCAGAGGCTGCTGACGGAAGCGGTCATTGAGGCCAGCAACAGTCCCTGGCGAGCCCAAGTGCTGGTGGTCCGGACTGGGGAGAAAAACCGGATGGTCATCGACTACAGCCAGACCATCAACCGGTTTACGCAACTGGACGCGTATCCGCTCACCCGTATTTCCACCATGGTAATCGATATCGCGAAATACAAGGTCTTCTCCGCTGTGGACCTTAAGTCCGCTTACCACCAGCTTCCCCTCCGCGCGAGTGACCGCAAATACACCGCGTTTGAGGCAGATGGGCACCTCTACCACTTCCTTGGGGTTCCATTTGGTGTCACAAATGGGGTCTCGGTCTTCCAACGGGAGATGGACCGAATGGTCGACAAGTACGGATTACAAGCTACCTTCCCGTATCTTGATAATGTCACCATCTGCGGCCACGACCAGCAGGACCA
Source organism: Scyliorhinus canicula (assembly GCF_902713615.1). Taxonomy (NCBI): domain Eukaryota; kingdom Metazoa; phylum Chordata; class Chondrichthyes; order Carcharhiniformes; family Scyliorhinidae; genus Scyliorhinus; species Scyliorhinus canicula. The sequence continues at coordinate 256,683,130 of NC_052146.1, forward strand.
TGATGCCAACCTCCAGCAATTCCTCCAAACCGCAAAACTCCTTAACCTCACATACAATAAGGATAAGTGCGTGTTTAGCACCGACCGTCTAGCCATCCTCGGCTACGTAGTGCGTAAAGGAGTGATAGGCCCCGACCCCGAACGCATGCGCCCCCTAATGGAACTCCCTCTCCCCAATACCCTCAAATCCCTCAAACGCTGCCTGGGTTTCTTCGCATACTACGCCCAATGGGTTCCCAACTACGCTGACAAGGCCCGTCCCCTCATTCAAACCACGACCTTCCCGCCGTCGACAGAGGCCTGCCAGGCCTTTAGCCGCATCAAAGCGGACATCGCAAAGGCCACGATGCGCACCATCGACGTGTCCCTCCCCTTCCAGGTCGAGAGCGACGCATCAGAAGTTGCTCTGGCGGCCACCCTGAACCAAGCGGGCAGACCCATGGCGTTCTTCTCCAGAACTCTCCAGGCTTCCGAACTCCGCCACCCCTCTGTGGAAAAGGAAGCCCAGGCCATAGTCGAAGCTGTGCGATATTGGAGGCACTATTTGGCCGGCAGGAGGTTTACCCTCCTCACAGACCAACGGTCAGTAGCTTTCATGTTTGATAATGCACAAAGGGGCAAGATCAAGAATGACAAGATCTTACGGTGGCGGATCGAGTTGTCCACGTACAACTATGAGATCTTGTATCGTCCTGGGAAGCTCAATGAGCCTCCTGATGCCCTGTCCCGCAGTACCTGCGCCAGCGCGCAGATAAACCGCCTCCGCTCCCTCCACGCGGACCTCTGCCATCCAGGGGTGACCCGTCTCTACCATTTCATTAAGGCCCGCAACCTGGCTTTCTCCATCGCGGAAGTCAGGACAGTAACCCGTGACTGCCACATCTGCGCAGAGTGCAAACCGCACTTCTACCGCCCCGAGCGCGCACACCTGATCAAAGCATCCCGCCCCTTCGAACGTCTCAGCATTGACTTCAAGGGGCCCCTTCCCTCTAACAACCGCAACATTTACTTCCTGGTGGTAATTGACGAATTCTCCCGCTTCCCCTTCGCCATTCCCTGCCCCGACATGACCACATCGACCGTCATTAAGGCCCTCCTCTCCGTCTTCTCCCTGTTCGGCTACCCCACGTACATACACAGCGATCGGGGGTCCTCCTTTATGAGTGACGAGCTGCGTCAATTCCTGCTCAACAGGGGTATTGCCTCTAGTAGGATGATCAGCTATAACCCCTGGGGTAACGGACAGGTCGAGCGGGAGAATGGTACCATCTGGAAGACCATACTACTGGCCCTCCGGTCCAGAGATCTCCCTATTTCCCGATGGCAAGAGGTTATCCCCGATGCCCTACATTCTATCCGCTCACTCCTCTGTACCGCAACTAATCAGACACCTCATGAACGTCTTCTTGTTTACCCCAGGAAGTCATCCTCCGGATCCCCTCCCCAACGTGGCTGGTCACCCCCCGACCCATCTTGTTCCGGCAGCATGTGCGGGTGCACAAGTCCGACCCATTGGTGGAACAAGTCCAGTTACTCCACGCTAACCCGCAGTATGCGTATGTGGAGTACCCCGACGTTCGGCAGGACACGGTCTCCCTCCGGGACCTGGCACCCGCCGGCGTGCGGCCTCCCCCCCCCCCCCCCCCCCCCCCCCCCTCCACCACAGACCCCCCCCCCCCCCTGTTTTTCTCCCCCCAGCGCCCCACTCAGGTTCCCCCTTCCCCATCCATGGCGTCTCCACAGCCAGCTTGGGTGACGGAGACTATTCAAGGACCATCGCTCCCGGACTCCAGGACGTCAGCGGAGCCACCACCATCGGCCGACCTGACGTCACCTCCTCCACTGCGGCGGTCTGCCAGAACATCACGGGCCACGAAAAGATTGATCGAATCGATCTAAATTTCAACAGCTCCATGGACTTTGTTGGGACTTTGTGTAATATAGCTTATTGTCTGGGCCAATGGGAAGCCCCCAAATTTGATAAACGAAAGGAGAGAACATTTTTGTCCTCCCGGCTGCAACTCATATCACCAGTTCTCTTTCCCCCCCCTCACCCCGGCTCTCGTTGATACCCCCCCCCCCCCCCCCGGCTTCTTTCTCCGCAAGGGGTGAATGTGGTGATATGATTTGCATAGCTGTCTGCCATTGGGGCAGAACACCGGCTTACCATTGGCCCTGGTCAGTCATGTGCCTATCGACCGATTGGTCGAGAGGCTGAGTTAACCACGCCTCCTTGCCGAGGTATAAATAGTTAAACGCCCGGCGGTCGTCCATTTTATTGAAGACAACCGCAGGGCTAAGTTCTAGTTTATTAAAGCCTAACTTTTGTAAAGCAACTCGTCTCTCGTGCAATTGATGGCTCATCAATCTGGTAAGTTGAGGAGGTCAATAAACAAATGCAAACTTGGACATGAGTGGACTTCTACGTGTAGATTAATTTGTTCTTAATCTAGGACAAATGTTCGGCACAACATCGTGGGCCGAAGGGCCTGTTCTGTGCTGTATTATTTCTGTGTTCTATGTTCTACAGTTGCTTGCCTGTTGCAATTACCCTCCTGATATGGCGGGTTTGGGCAATGTTGCTCAGGACTGCGAGTTAGGGTAGGTGAGTTGATCAGAGTACTTGTGATGATGCACATTGATAACAAAAAGAGAAAATGCTGGAACATCTCAGCAGGTCGGAGATGTTCCAGGGGCAGCACGGTAGCACAAGGGATAGCACTGTGGCTTCACAGCGCCAGGGTCCCAGGATCGATTCCCCGCTGGGTCACTGTTTGTGCGGAGTCTGCACGTTCTCCCTGTGTCTGCACGGATTTCCTCCGGGTGCTCTGGTTTCCTCCCAGAGTCCAAAGACGTGCAGGTTAGTTGGATTGGCCATGATAAATTGCCCTTAGTGACCAAAAAACATTAGGAGGGTTTATTGGGTTACGGGGATAGGGTGGAAGTGAGGGCTTAAGTGGGTCGGTGCAGACTCGATGGGCCGAATGGCCTCCTTCTGCACTGTATGTTCTATGTATGTCTGACAGAATCTGTGGAAGGAGAACAGAGTTAATGTTTTGAGTCTGGGTGACTCGTCGTCAGAGCTAGAGTGGACTGGAAATAAGATGAGTTTTATATTGTTGTAAGGGGAACTGGGGTGGGGTGTGGGACGGGACGGGGGAGGTGGAGCAGTAGGACTGGATAGAGGACCAGCGATAGGTGAAGGCTAGGGACAGATTGACAGATGTCATGGACAGAAGGATAAAGGGAATGTAAATGGTTAAGAAGGATGCGGCACAGTGGCATAGTGGTTAGAACACACCATCAAATAGGGGCAGCAGGGTAGCATGGCGGTTAGCATAAATGCTTCACAGCTCCAGGGTCCCAGGTTCGATTCCCGGATGGGTCACTGTCTGTGTGGAGTCTGCACGTCCTCCCCCTGTGTGCGTGGGTTTCCTCCGGGTGCTCCGGTTTCCTCCCACAGTCCAAAGATGTGCGGGTTAGGTGGATTGGCCATGCTAAATTGCCTGTAGTGTCCTAATAAAAGTAAGGTAATGGGGGGGGTTGTTGGGTTACGGGTATAGGGTGGATACGTGGGTTTGAGTAGGGTGTTCATGGCTCGGCACAACATTGAGGGCCGAAGGGCCTGTTCTGTGCTGTACTGTTCTATGTTCTATGTTAACTGCTGCCTCACAGGTACATGGTCCCAGGTTCAATTCCAGCCTCAGATGACCGTCTGTGCAGAGTTTGCACTTTCTCCCCGTGTCTGTGTTTGTTTCTTCTGGGTGCTCAGGTTTCTTTCCACAGTCCAAAGATGTGCAGGTTAGTTGGATTGGCCATGCCAAATTGTCACTTAAGTGTCCAAAATGTTAGGTTGGGTTACAGGGATCGGATGAAATCCTGGGCTTCAGTCGGCTGCTCTTCTGAGGGACGGTGCAGACTCGATTGGCCAAATGCATTGTAAATTCTATGATTGTGATAGTGATACATTAAGAGATCAGACTGTGTTAACGGCAGAACAAAGGTAGGCTCTGTGTCAAACGACAACCTGGAACAGAGAACAAATGTCCCTAGTGGGGTGGGGGGGAGGGGAAACGGTGGTCAGGGAAAGCGAAGGAGGAAAGGGGGTGAAAAAATGAATCAATGGAAGAAATTAAAATAAATTGGTAGAAATAAAAATGGGGTAAAGTTTGAGGCCCGAGTTCACAGTCTAAAGTTGTTGAACTCAATGTTAAGACCGGAAGGCGATAACGTCCCAAATCAAAATATGAGGTGCTATTCCTACAGTTTACATTGCGCTTCACTTGAAGATTGCAGCAGGCCAAAGGCCAACATGTGGACATGAGTGCAGGATGGTGTGTTAAAATGGCAAGCGACAGGGAGGTCTGGGTCCTGCTTGCGGACGACAGAAGGTGTTCTGCAAAGCATTCACTCAGTCTGCGTTTAGTCTCTCCAGTGTAGAGTAGATCGCATTAGGAGAAACAAATGCAATAGACCAGATTGAACGAGGTGCACGTGAATCGCTGCTTCACTTGAAAAGAGTGTCTAAGCCCTTGGATAATAAGCAGGGAGGAGGTAAAGGGGCAGGTGTTGCACCTTCTGAAAATGTATGGGAAGGTGTCGTGGGAGGGGGTTAGGTGGTGGGAGTGATGGAGGAGTGGACCAGGATATCCCGGAGAGAGCTATCCCTGTAGAATGCTGACAGGGAAGTGAGGGGAACATATGGCATCACGCTGAAGTTGGCGGAATGGCAGAGGATGATCGTTTGAATGCGGAGGAGGGTGGGGTGAAAATTGCAGACAAGGGGAGTGAATGCGAAGGATGGTGGGGTGCAAAGTGTGGACAAGTGGGGAGCCTATCGTGGTTCTGGGAGGGAGGGGAAGGAGTGAGGGCAGAAGTGTGGGAGATGGGTTGTACACGGTTGAGTCCTGTCAACCACAGTAGGTATGAAACCACGATTAAGGAACATAGGAATTCGGAGAAGTAGGCAATTCAACCCTTCAAGCCTGCTCCGACATTCAATCAGATCATGGCAGATCTCTTCCTGGTCTCAAATTCACCTCCCTACCTGTTCCCCATTTCCCTTTAACCTGTTTCTTTATCAGAAATATATCCATTTCCTTCTTGAAACCATGTTTTATTTTATTAATTTAGAGTACCCAATTCATTTTTTCTAATTAAGGGACAATTTAGCATGGCCAATCCACCTAGCCTGCACATCTTTGGATTGTGGGGGCGAAACCCACGCAAACACAGGGAGAATGTGCAAACTCCACACGGAGAGTCACCCAGAGCCGGGATTGAACCTGGGACCTCTGCGCCATGAAGCAGCAGGGCTAACTCACTGTGCCACGGTGCTGCCCCTTGAAACCATGTTAAGGAAGAAGGCAGACGTGTCAACAGCACGGTTTTGGAAAGTAGCATCATCGGAACAGATACTGGGATGGGATATTCTGCAGTTGAGTATGTGATGGCAAGAACAGAGGTCTTTAGGGTCATGTGATCCCCATGAGGTATCGACCTGTTTTCTGAGGATTTAGTTCTGGATTTATATTTTTTCTTATTGAGGTGCTCTCTGTACATGGGTGACACCTAGATAAACAAGGTGAGGGTTGTGCTTCAGTTTCTGGCCAGATAGGATGATGGCCATTCTCTCTTAGCAGTGAAGCTGGAATGTGCTACAGATTGTTCCACTGGTGCTTGGTTTTAGGCACCTGTCTTGAAATGGCCTACCAGCTTTGCAATATTATCATTTTGCGCTTCTTCCAGCTCAAGGATGTCTGAGCCTATATGCCACAATAGATGTCATTTGTGTTGTTAAATGCCTGGGACTGGGCTGAGGGTAGGTTGAGGTGTACAAGTTGAATAGGATTGGGCCTAAGACCCTGGGGTAGACCATTCTTCTGTTTCCTCCAGATACATGTCTTGTCACCTAAATGCACCCTGAACCATTTGCCCTGGGGTGGCAGTTCAGTGGCATCAGTAACCTAGGGAGGAAGAACTCTTGATATTTTGACAAATAGGCTTCCCTTGTATATGGCCTTGTAAAGAATTGGGCTAACCAGGAGTGAGCCCCTGGACAAAGATGTTTTAGAAACTCAGGGAAGATGTAGTGCCCAGTGTGGTAGTAACCACTGATGTATATATTAGGGTATGTATGGTAAGGCCCTGTACTACAGGTACAGGGGTAGTCCCTGCCTGCTGGCTCCGCCCAGTAGGTGGAGTATAAATATGTGTGCTCCTCATACAGCAGCCATTTCACCACATGCTGTAGGAGGCGACAGATCTTAGTGTAATAAAGCCTCAGTTATATTCAACTCTCGTCTTTGTGCAATTGATCGTGCATCACCCAGTTAGGTGATTTGTAGTACTTTGTACAGCTTTGTTCAGTGGTGAAGGGTTCAGGACAAGTACCAGGGGCGAAATTCCCCCCTACCCGGCGGGGCAGGGGTTCCTGGCGTAGCCGAGTGGTGCCAACCACTCCGGCGTCGGGCCTCCATAAAGGTGCGGAATTCTCCGCACCTTTAGGAGCTAGGCCCGCGCCGGAGTGGCTCCCACTCCACCGACTGCCACGGCCTTTGACGCCACGCCGCCCGGCATCGGGGCTGGCCGAAAGGCCTTCGCCGGTCGGCATGAGTCCGCCCATGCGACGGAGCATCAGTGGCCACTGACGTCACCACCGGCGCATGCGCGGTGGAGGGATTTTCTTCCGCCTCTGCCATGGTGGAGGCCGTGGCGGCGGCGGAAGAAAAAGAGTGCCCCCACTGCACAGGCCCTCCCGCCGATTGGTGGGCCAGGCCACCATGAGGGCATTCCCCGGGGTCCGATCGCCCCGCACCCCCCCCCCCCCCCCCCCCCCGGACCCTGGGGCCCGCTCGCGCCGCCTGGTCCCGCCGGCACAGAGGTGGTTTAAACCACGTCTGCGGGAGAGGCCTGACGGCAGCGGGACTTCGGCCCATCGTGGGCCGGAGAATCGCCGTGGGGGGCCCGCCGATCGGCGCGGGGGGCCCGCCAACTGGCGGGGCGTGATTCTCGCCCCTGGCGATTCCCGGATGGCAGAGAATTCCGGCCACGGCGAGGGCGGGATTTACGCTGGCCCGGGCGATACCCCGACCCTGCAGGGGGTCGGAGAATTCCGCCCCAGGAAAGCATCTCTACTCACTCCGGATTTGCTTCTTCAGTTTTTTTCCCAGTGATGCCTTTCCCATATAAGGGAGATGGCTAACTACCTGATATTTACAGTGAGACAGCTTGGTGTAAATGTCACTGGGTTGCTAGGACTAGTGGGCTGGGACTCTCCAACATTTCCGACCTGAGCGGGTGAAGTCCAGGTTCTTTGTTGTCTCTTCCCGTCTGGCATGGCAAGTACAGTCCAATGGATGTTATCTATCTTGACTTCCAAAAGGCCTTTGACAAGGTGCCTCACGGGAGACTGCTGAGTAAAATAAGGGCCCATGGTATTCGAGGCAAGGTACTAACATGGATTGACGATTGGCTGTCAGACAGAAGGCAGAGAGTTGGGATAAAAGGTTCTTTTTCGGAATGGCAACCGGTGACAAGTGGTGTCCCGCAGGGTTCAGTGTTGGGGCCACAGCTGTTCTCTTTATATATTAACGATCTAGATGACGGGACTGGGGGCATTCTGGCCAAGTTTGCCGATGATACAAAGATAGGTGGAGGGGCAGGTAGTATTGAGGAGGTGGGGAGGCTGCAGAATGATTTAGACAGTTTAGGAGAATGGTCCAAGAAGTGGCTGATGAAATTCAACGTGGGCAAGTGCGAGGTCTTGCACTTTGGAAAAAAGAATAGAGGCATGGACTATTTTCTAAACGGTGACAAAATTCATAATGCTAAAGTGCAAAGGGACTTGGGAGTCCTAGTCCAGGATTCTCTAAAGGTAAACTTGCAGGTTGAGTCCGTAATTAAGAAAGCAAATGTAATGTTGTCATTTATCTCAAGAGGCTTGGAATATAAAAGCAGGGATGTACTTCTGAGGCTTTATAAAGCACTAGTTAGGCCCCATTTAGAATACTGTGAGCAATTTTGGGCCCCATACCTCAGGAAGGACATACTGGCACTGGAGCGGGTCCAGCGGAGATTCACACGGATGATCCCAGGAATGGTAGGCCTAACATACGATGAACGTCTGAGGATCGTGGGATTATATTCATTGGAGTTTAGGAGGTTGAGGGGAGATCTAATAGAAACGTACAAGATAATGAATGGCTTGGATAGGATGGACGTAGGGAAGTTGTTTCCATTAGCAGGGGAGACTAGGACGCGGGGGCACAGCCTTAGAATAAAAGGGAGTCACTTTAGAACAGAGATGAGGAGAAATTTCTTCAGCCAGAGAGTGGTAGGTCTGTGGAATTCATTGCCACAGAGGGCGGTGGAGGCCGGGACATTGAGTGTCTTTAAGACAGAAATTGATAAATTCTTGATTTCTCGAGGAATTAAGGGCTATGGGGAGAGAGCGGGTAAATGGAGTTGAAATCAACCATGATTGAATGGTGGAGTGGACTCGATGGGCCGAATGGCCTTACTTCCACTCCTATGTCTTATGGTCTTATGGTCTACAGTCCAGGGATTCAGTCAGATTATTTGCTATATCTGGGGATCCCTATTGTTGGAGTAGGGAGGCAGACTCTAAGTTAACATGACACACATCTTTATTCTAGTTTGTAACCAACAAAAGCTTGTTATCAATGTGTAAATGTGTTTGATATATTGATTTATATCACAGCTAGTCAAGTTCACTTCAGCAATTCAAATCTACAAAGTAAAACATTTATACTTGTTGCATTTGTAAGCTTGGAAATCAAATGTTTAACTGCGGGTTCCTTAGCTTTGTAGTACGTTCAAACCTATGGCCTCAGCTTTGTATATGTTCAAACCTATGGCCTCAGCCATGATATATTTCATTGAAAACATATGATGGTACAGAAAAGTGGGAGATTCTCTTCCCAGCAAAATATTGTGAATAGAAGATTGAAAGATCTATATCAGTCGAAGTTTGGATGACAAAAGAGATAAAAGTTAAAATAAAACAGAAAAAGGAGGCTTTGACAAATGCCAGAAGTAAGATCTGTTTCATAATCACAAAGATGATTGGAAGTACGAGAGGAAATTTAAAAAAAAATAAGATGGGAGGCAAAGAGAGGTCATGAGAAAAAATTAGCAGATAATATTAAATTAAATCCTTAAATATTTTATCAACAGCCATTTATGTGTTATACAGTATCCCAGGCTTTATTAATAGGAGCATAGAGTACAAGAGCAAGGAGGTTATGTTGAACTTATGCAAGACATGAGTTAGACCTTAGCTGGAGTACTGTGCACAGTTCTTAGCACCACACTTTAGGAGAAAAATGTGAACGCATTGGAGGGAGCTCAGAAAAGGTGTAGAAAAATTGGTCCTGTATAAAAAAACTTCAGGTATGAAGATAGCTTGAGAAGTTGGGACTGTTCTCCTCTGAGAGAAGCCTAAGAGAAGATTTGATAGAGGTGTACAAAATCATGAGGGGGCTGGACAGTGTAGAAAGGGTAAAACTTCCTGCTTGTAAAAGGATCGAGAATGAGAGGGCACAGATTTAAAGTGATTTTGCAAAAGAAGCAAATGTGATGTAAGAAAAGCCTTTTCACATAGTGAGTGGTTTGGGCCTGGAATGCACTTCTGGGAAATGTGGTGCGGGCAGATTCCATCAAGGCATTCAGGAGGGGATTACGTGATTATTTGAATAAAAACAATGTACAGGTTTACAGAGTAAAGGCAGGAGAATGGCAATAAGAGATAATGCTCATTCAGAGAGCCGGTGCAGACATGATGGGCGGCATTCTCTCATCCTGCGGCAGAGTAAACGGGCCGACCCGACGACTAATTCTGGCCCGCAAAAGGGGCTAGCACGGCACTGGAGTGGTTCACGCCGCTCCAGCTTCTGATCCTGGTGCGAACTGGGCACCGGGGATCCGTGCATGCGCAGTTGCACCGGCTCCAAAGCACACATGCGCAATGGCGCCGGCGCCAAAGTGTGCATGTGCAGTGCCTTCCTTCAATGCGCCGGCCCTGCGAAACATGGCACAGGGATACGGGGGCCGGCCCGCCGATCAGTGGGCCCCGATCGCGGGCCAGGCCACATCGGAGCCGCTGCCACCCCCTCGGGGTCGGATCTCTCTCTTTCCCCCCCCCCCCCCAACCACAGGCAGCCCCCCAACCCTTCCATGCCGAGTTCCCACCGGCTGAAAGGAGGTGTGGATGGCGCCGGAGGGACTTGTCGTTTTCACCGAGAATCAGCTGGCCGGCCGCATGGAGCTGTCCCCAGCAGGCGCCGCGCCAACCCCGTGTGCCGGCATCAGGGCAACGTGGCGCGATTCGTGCCGGTCGCAGGGATTTTCCGGCCTGGTCTCGGGCTGAGAGAATCCCGCCCGATGAGTCGGATGGCCTCCTTCTGCATAATGATTCTGTGATTATGTCCAGGGGAACCATTAGACCTTTAAGGACCCAAAAAGAAATCTTCATGTAAGAGGTAAAGGGCATGGATAAAGCATTACGTGAGTAGTTGTATCTATCTTCACAAAGAAAGTGGGTGATGTGAAGTAAAATAAAAGCAAAATTTTTCGGAACCTGGAAATTTGAAAAGATGCAAAAACGCAGGAAAGACTCATCAGGCCTGGTAGTATCTGTGGGTAGAAAAAACAGAGTTCAATTTTCGAGTCTGCATTACACTTCTTCAGATGATGTGAAGGTTACATTAAAAGAGGAGAGCAAATTTATGGGCGGGAGAGTAATAGGTAGCAAGATGTACTAAAAAGATTTGTTTTATTGAAAGTTGGTGAGTCACCTGGTCCAGTTTAAATGCATCCTAGTTTGCTGAAGGAAACAACATCAGAAATAGCAGTCATTCGTCACAAACTTCCAACCATCATTGGATACAGAAGTAGTGCTGGAGAACTGGAGGCTAGCTAATGTTATACCACTATTCTGAAAAGGGAAGAGAGATACATCAGGAAATTAAGGCCAGTCAGCCTAACATCAATGGTGAGGGAATTATTGGAAGCCATTATCCCGGGCAAATTAAACTTTCATTTGGCAAAGCATGAGTTAATCAAGGAGAGCTAGCATGGAAGGCAAACAGAGGGCCAGAGAGGCCTCTGCCGGTATTCCTGATGGTTATAACGCCTCATGTGATCTGGTTAGATCTTGAGGCATCGCAATCCAGATCCCGCCCACATTGGGCAGGGTCCAGACCCACATAGTTAAGTGAGTTTAGAAATTCACTTAACTGTGCTGCAGCTGGATCGAACGGACACCCAGCATCTACTGGCCTCGCCGAGGAGATGTCAGCCAGGCGTCATTCAGCACTGGTCCCCACAAACGGCGGGGGAGGGGGGCCTCCCAGGCAATTGGAGGTCCTCGGCTGGGCAGCATCTGGGCAGGTGGTACTCTGGCACTGCTGGTGCCACCTGGACCTCTTGGCATTGCCAGGCTGCCAGGGGCACTGTCAGGGTTCCCGGCTGGCAGTGCCAATGTGCCAGGCTGCCATTTTTCCCACACCGGGGATCAGGCCCAGGGGTGCCCTGCCCCTGTGAGGTGGGATACAGTGGTCCTGAGTCAAGTGGGTTGGGCATTGGAGAGGTCTGGGATCGCATTGGTTGGTCGAGAGACCAGAGCCGCCATTTAAAAATAACGCCCCAATCTCTTCCTGCACCCCAGAACGGACTCTGATTTTTGTTTTATTAAATCAAGCCCAGTATCTAAATAACCTGATAGAATTATTTAATGAAGTCATAGAGAAGGTTGATCAAGACAGTATAAAGTATGTTATATATGTGGACTTTGAGAAGACAATTGAAAAGTGCCACAAAGGCAGCTTATTAAGTGATGGAAGCCCATGGAATTCATGGGAAAGTGATTTTTTGGGTACAGAAAGAAAACAAATTGTGATGATGGATGAATGTTTTTCAGACTGGGAAGTAGTTTGGAGTGGTATTGACAATGTAGTTATAAATATTTATAGGTTTAAAGATAACATAGAGAGGATGGTGAAAAAGAGTGTATCAATTGGAGTTCAATGCAGAGAAGTGTGAAGTGATGCATTTGGAAAGGAGATGTATGAGGAGTCAGTCTACAATAACTGGCACGATTTTGAAAGGTATAATAAGCAGAGAAAGATCTTGGTGGTCACAAATCAAAGAAAAGAACAAAGAACAAAGAAAAGTACAGCACAGGAACAGGCCCTTCGGCCCTCCAAGCCCGTGCCGACCATGCTGCACGACTAAACTACAATCTTCCACACTTCCTGGGTCCATATCCCTCTATTCCCATCCTATTCATGTATTTAACTCCTTAAAGGTGATGGAATCAGGTGATGAGGTGGCATAGAGGTGTAGAATTTAAAAGGAAAATAGATTGTGCTTGAACTTTATAAATCATTAGTTATGCCTCAGCTACAAACTGTGGAAAATTCTGAGAACCACACTTCAGGAAAGATGTAACAGCCTTGGAAAGGGTACAGTGGATGTTTGCCAAGATTTTTTTAAATTCATTTTTTTCAGCATACGGGCTTTGCTGGCTAGGCCAGCACTTGTTGCCCATCTCTAATTTCCCTTGAGAAAGTGGTGGTGAGCTGCCCTCTTAAACCGCTGCAGTCCCTGTGATGTAGATAAACCCACTGTACTATTAGGGAATGTGTTCCAGGAATTTAACCCAGCTGCAGTGAAGAACGCCGATATATTTCCAAGTCAGGATAGTGAGTGGCTTGGAGGGGAACTTGCAGGTAGTGGTGTTCCCATGAATCTGCTTCTATTGTCATTCTAGATGGCAGTGGTCATGTGCATCTTGTTAGTGGTACACACTGCTCCTATGTGCATCAGTGGTGGAGGGATTGAATGTTTGTGGAATGGGTGCCAATCAAGCGGATGCTTTGACCTGAATGGTGTCGAGCTTTGTGAATGCTGTTGGAGCTGCATTCATCCAGACAAGTTGGGAATATTCCATCACACTCCTGATTTGTGCCTTGTAGGTGGTGGACAGGCTTTGGGGAGTCAAGAGGTGAGTTACTCGCTGCAGGGTTCCTAGCTTCTGTTCGACTCTTGTAGCCACAGTATTTATATGGCTAGTCCGTTCAGTTTCTGGTCAATGGTAACCCCCAGGATGTTGATAGTGGGGTTTCAGCAATGGTAATGCCATTGAATATCAAGAGGTGAAGGTTTCATTCTCTCTCAGTGAGCATGTTATTGTTAAGTAAATGCCGCTTGATAGCACTGTTGATGACGGCTTTCATCACTTTACTAATGATTGAGAGTAGACTGATAGGGCAGTAATAGGCTGGGTTGGATTTGTCCTGCTTTTTGTGTACAAGACATACTTGGGCAATTTTCCACATTGCCAGGTAGATGTCAATGTTGCAGCCGTACTGGAAGAGCTTGGCTAATGATGCGGCAAGTTCTGGAGCACAGTGCCGTAAGCTATTCCGAGGATGTTATGAGGAATGAGGAATTCCAGTCATATGAAGCTGGAAAAATAATGACAGTTGTCCTAGGTTTTGATAGAGTCCCCTCTTGCGAGTGGATCAGTGACAAAGTATTTAATAAGAGGGTATTTAATAGAGGTGGCGGGTCTCACCCGCCAAATGGAAAACTGACAAAAACCAACGTCACCTCTTTTAAGGAAAGCCCACCACCTTAAATACTGGTACTTAATTGGACAGCACTAGGCATTCCCTGGGATTAAGGGCGCCCTGGGAAAGTAGTGGTTTACTGCCAGTATAACATCTACCCAAGGCGTCAAACCATTACAGGAGCCTAGACCACAGGTAAGTGATAGCGCAATGGTGATTGCAGGGTGAGGGTCACGGGGGAGTCGGTCAGCAGTAAGGGAAGGGGAATAGCTCTCAGTTCCCCCAACTCCTCTTCTTGATGTTGGGTCCTTCAATCAAGGACTGATTGTCTTTGAACAAGGGACATCAGCCCCACAACACCTCCCCTATCAGTTATTGGAGCCTGCAAACAAACTTGCCCAGGTTATTTGACATGCTTCCTGAACGCTGGATCTCCTCTTCACCCCATTCATCCATGGGTTAATACCAGCAGTGGCAGGATGAGACCCTTAAGTGGGCATTAATAGTCCACATAGGTCTTCAGTTGGCATCAGGGCAAGAAGGCCATTCACTGGTCTTCCCACCACTGACTTAACGGTGGTGGAGGCAGGAAGGTGGCAGGGTTCTCACCTGCCACTGCCCATGCCTGATTAATTACCCTCTCCCCCACTAAATTCACCACAGGGGAGGGAATTAAATTCAACCAATAGATTCAAAATCATTGCCTAAAGATTCTGAGGTGTGTTGAGAATGTTTTTTGCTGATAGCTATCAGAAGCTGGAAACTGGTGGATGTTTATTTCATAAATAGTTTTAAAGGTACTCGAAGTTAAGGAATTTATAAAGTTCAGGACAAAAAGCTGGCATGTGGGACTAAGTACAATTGCTTTTTGAAAGAACAATTAAACATACCATCGGCTGAATGGTCTTTATAATTCTACGAAAGTCACCAAGCTGTTTTGAGTTTTGGTATGGAAGATCATCTGAATTGCTCATTTTATCCCCCGGATGAATACTTCCCGCTGGCTCATCATGATGAGGCATTGATGGCAATTTTGATGATTGTGGTTTATTGATGAGAGATATTTAAGGGGAGAAAGTGAGGCACATACTTAGCAGAATTAGGATGTAAATTGCAAAGGGTTAACAACAGCGGCTGATTCCAAGTTTTTATTGTGCAATATTCTGCAAAGCATTTTAACTCAATATAATATTGATTAACAGTTTCAAAATCAAACTGCTTTTTCCATCTCTGGACACTTTTGAATTCTCATCTATCAACAAAATGTTATCAACTTTCATGTTCTTTGTAACTGTATATCAAAAGGTATTACTTTTATAAATAATTTACAATAGAGAAGCTGGCAGCACTTACACAGACGTGCAGGTTCCTCAGTCATCAATAATGTGTCAAAAAACATGACAATAAAACATTTACCTTATCCTGTACCTGTCAGGGTCCCTTCCGCGATACTGCTGAAGTATTGCAACAGCGCTACAAGCCTTTGGAGCCAACCTTGCGGGTGGCAACATCAATCATATCGGAGAAAGAGGCCAGAGAGGAGATGAAAAGAGAAGAATGGAGAAATCGTGTGCACGATGATATGTGAGTCACTATCTTTAACACTTTTTGTATGCATTTTTAATGTAGTTTGTAGGTGTTGTTAGGCTTCAGCATCAATGATAACTTGCCATTATTGATTTGGTAAAGTAATAATGCAATGTTACATTTCAATTTAAAAATAAAATACTTCCATTTTATATGTAATCATTATGTACTGCAGAACATGGAGACTTAGTTATTGTACCCTACCCACATTGGAGCAGAATCGAGACATAGCATGCAATGCATGTGTCTAAAAACACATGTGCAGAACCATGGCAAAATGATCACCCATCCTTATTTGTTACTACAGTTCCCAATCGTGGCCCCAAAGGCAACTTGGTGATGTTGAATGTACAACAAGGATTGACCTATGGGAATGATGGATAATGATCTAAGGTGTGTCAGGTGGAGAGAGGCAATCAGGAAAGGAACAAGCAGTGGTCAGAAATAGTCTGCAGTTTAATATGGAGCTGGAAGGAACACTTCTATTCCTTCTTGCTCCACATTCAAGTAAGTTTTTTTTAAAGTACCTTTTTGTTGGTTTCCAATGGTCCTTTAAGGAACATTAGTTGGTTGCAAGTGGTCCTGATAACCCTGAAGGCAACAGATCTGAAATCCTGAAGGCAACAGATCTGAACTAATTTCTGGTTTGTGTTCTGAAACAGGTTAGGCCTCTTAGTAGCATATGATTTTGGACGTGTTTGAAACACTATATTGGTGTTGGATATTGGCTCAACAAACTGGACTTCTTTGACCCAGTTTTGTGCCTGTAAACAGGTGTAGTACAATTCAACTTTAAGGCCATAATCTAGTTAATTTGAAAGTGAAATGCAAACAGTACATTAATGTCACAATGACTGAGATGTGTTGCAACTTTAGAACTCTGAAAAATGCCATTCTTTCTAAATCAAGCACACTCCATTATGGGTTAAATTTTAACTGTGTAAACAAATGGGTTTTGAGCAAGTTAAAATCTGGCCCACATTGTTTTGCATCATTATCCCCATGATTTACGCCATTCTTCTTATCAGAAGAGCCACCAATATTGGCATGAACAGATTTGTTACAAGAGTGGGGCTGTGCCAGTTTATTTATCGGCATTCACGTGTATTGAAAATTTGATTTGAAACACAGGCTCCCACATATATAACATAGGCATACAATGCATTTTGATAGAAAATAATATCTTAACTAAACAGTATATTAAAGTATATATATTACCTTTGGCCCTATTGCAGACTACAATCTGATAACTGTTAAGTTAGAGCTTTTCTTTACGGGTGGAATGCATGAAATAATTCACTTCAGTGACACTCTAGAGTATCCAATTTTCACGAATCTATAATTGAGATAATAGTTTCTACTCTTATGGGCATGAAACCTGCCAGATTCAGACATTTGTGAAGATAATAAAGTAAGTTAAGAGCTTAATCATAAGACAAGTTGCTTCTTTGCAATGTTACGCATTACTTGCCATAATACAGAAAAAATGAACAAAATATTATGAGCATGAAATTTATTCATTCCAATTTTTGGATCCAGGACTCACATTTCACAGCCCACCCATACCCTTTCAGATCAAGGTGGATAAGACACACAATTTGCCTCCCACTTCATCTAATGATTTCGCTGCAAGTTCCTGCATTTCCTATGTTGCTGTCTTCTAGGCAGTGCTGCTGGCGAGCACTGCACACAGCAGGAGCCCCATCAGGTTTGGTGCAGGAAATTTGGTCCAGCCAGCTGTTTTCTCATGAAGTAAGTCTGACTCAAAAGTGAAGTTGGATAAAAGATGACCGAAATAAAAAAATCTTGCCAGGGGTCACATGATGTGAGCGCAGTCAATAACTGTGGCTCTGCGCATCTTGTAATCCTTTATTTTATCCTGGTGCCCATTTCATATTTGTCTTTTCTTGGAATATATGCCTTGTGCTGTGGCCCAAGAGGATCTTGATTGTGAAGGGGAGCCAAGATAAATTGTAGAAAATCCTTGTTTCACCATGGCGGTTGGAGTGGGGCCTGGCTTGCAGTGGCATTGTTGCTGGTGAACATACTCTCGCCTCGGCAGTACGTCATTCATCCAGATGATGGCCACCATTGAGAATGTTATTCTGGATGAAGATCTCGGCTCTGTGGTACAGGTCTTTAGAGCTCACTCTGAACATTTGCGAGGTATCCTTGAGAGAATGGTGGAGGTGCATTAGAGAGTCAGTGCATTTGGAAGAGCATTTTTCCGGGTAAGGGTCCACCGTGAAGATATTGAGATCCTGCTTTATGATGCGTCATTTATCCTGATAGGTTTGGGAGGGAGGTAGGAACTGGGCAAGGTGTATCCATGAGCCCGGTCCCTAGCAAGAAGTGGGAGGCGAGCTATAAATTGGATTTGGAGTTCGGCTGCCATGCTTTCGTAATCTTTAGTTGGGGGCTGAGTGCTTTAGTTTCAATGGGCACAGAGTATCCGATCTTCAAGGCCTGGGATCGATTCAGCCCCCAACCATTAGCCCAATCTTATCCTATCCTCGATGTTCACTGTGAGGGATTGGAGGTGGCTGAGTGGGGAGTCATCCCCCCCCCCCATTGGCCACTTGTGGGTGCCAGTGCAGTGGCATGATGGAAATGAAGATGCTTCATTCATTGGAATCCTTGAGAGATCCTGAGGAGTGTTCGTTGATCCTGATCCTGTCATGGCGTCCGCCTTCTCAAGCAACATAGATGGTGTTATTATTTTGCAAGTCTTCTATAATCCTGGACATTACTCCCTTGTTATTGTGCTGTTGATTATTTATTGTTGTCTTTTCCCTTGAAAGGGCACGTGAGGTGTGAGCACGAGGGCGAATGTCGTCTGTTATCCTATTCCAGCAAAAATCATATTGAGTCGATTATGTAAAATATGGTCTGTGCACGATTTAACTCCTTTTTGTCAATATGTGTTATAATCCTTGTGGTTATGGGAGGGAAGTGCCTTTTTGACACCCCTTATCTCATTTATAATGAAGGTGAGTGGAGCCAAGGATGGGGTGATGGATTGATAGTGGGTGTGGAGCTGGATGATAGGGTTAGCTAAATCCTCATTTATACTGAGGATAGCCCTCCAGTTAGAGCTAACCATATCGGGTTTTAAATTTGATTCATTGTTATTTTGAATTTAGAATTCCATGTCTTTCTCCTTCAATGGCCTAAGCAGCTTATGTATCCTGGGGAAGAAGGACGACGTGATGCTACAGTGGTTAGTACTGCTACTTCACAGTGCCAGGGACCCGGGTTCAATTCCAGCCTTGGGTGACTGT
The DNA here is from genome assembly GCF_902713615.1 of Scyliorhinus canicula. Lineage (NCBI taxonomy): Eukaryota > Metazoa > Chordata > Chondrichthyes > Carcharhiniformes > Scyliorhinidae > Scyliorhinus > Scyliorhinus canicula. The sequence goes on from NC_052146.1 coordinate 256,701,593, forward strand.
GTGGAGTTTGCACATTCTCTCTGTGTCTGCGTGGATTTCCTCCGGCTTGTTAAGCAATGGGTAAAGAGACATTGCAATTAGTTGTCTCATTTATGTTAAGTATCCAGTAATTGACACTGATATGTAAAGGGGCTTCAGGTGGCCTCTGTGTCTGGTGATGTGTAGTTAGAGTTTTGTGCAGAGTCTGTTGGAATGAAATAAATGTGTGTTGGTGAAAAAGGAACAGAACTTTTGACTCTTCATACCACAGCAACTAAAACGTCTAACACGGCTGCTCCGGTTTCCTCCCACAGTCCAAACATGTGCAGGTTAGGTGGATTAGCCATGCTAAATTGCCCCTTAGTGTCCATGTTAAGTGGGGTTATGGGGATAGGGTGGGGGAGTGGGCCTAGATGCTCTTTCAGTGGGTCGGTGCAGACTTAATGGGAAGAATGGCCTCTTTCTGCATTGTAGGAATTCTATGGGTTCCTTCTGACTCTTCCTTGAGATTGGAGTTTTTTTCTCTCAGTCTTTTTTTTCCCAGAGCTATTAGAATGGGAGGATATGAGTGGTGGCACATTCTGAGATGGGTTTGGTTAATCCTTGGCTAGTCTGTTGAAGAGAAAGACAATTCTCAGTATCCTTCCTGTGATGGCGGACAGTGCTGGGCAGTGGTTGATATTGTTAGACCAGGCTGGGTGTTCTTTCGTTAGGGTTTTTTCCCCCCTTTCTTTTTGCTTCCTCTCTTCATCCGGGTGAGAACGGTCCTGTGACTAATCCTGGTCCAGTTTCAGGGGTTCAAGGGAGGTAACCGTCCCCCCTCCCTCCCAGGGCGCCCAATTGTTGAGTGTCTTGAAGATTCTTCTCTTTATTGATGAGGTCTCTCCTGTTGGAGCTGGTGTAATCATCCTTTTTTCTTTTCAGTATAAATGGGGGTGGTGCACTGCCCTGGATGTAGTGGCAGAGCTGCAAGCCTGTCTTGATGTGGGTGTTGCAGTGCACTGGAGGTCCTGGGGGCATTGATTCCTGTGTGTTGGGAGGTGCTGGGCAAAGCCAGGTCTGGTGCTTTGGCTGGTATCCTGTTCGACCCTGAAGTTTGGGAGTCCACTTCTGAAGATGCCTGTTAGGAACGTCCTGAGAGACTGGGTATTGCTGTTTCGGTGGCCTGGGTTTGAGCTAAGTATTGTATTTTGGTTGACATCCTGTTGGGTCCTGATCCTTTGTTATCCTATAGCTTAGTTCTGGTACCTCAAACTCATTTTCCTCTGCTTTTCTTTGGAATCGCTGAAAATGTGAGAATGACAACATCTTCCTGCATATGCCACTTCTCAATTTCCAACTAACCTTAATCCTTCTGTCTGCGATGATGAGCAAGCTGAAAATGTTGTGATCATGCACCTCCTTGTTCCCACCCAAATTCCTTCCCTCACAACAAACTTCCAAGTTTCTGCTTTCAAGCACTCAAGAAATGCCATTTCTCCAGCCACAGGAGTCCCAGGAAGAGGAAAGAGAAAAATAGCACAGTACCAATGAGAGGCCTTGCAACTTGACATGACCCTTGCAGCAACTAGCTCAGGTATTGGCATTGCAGCCAGGTCAGTCTAAAACGATGGTTTGTTTGTCAGCTCAGAGGAGCATGAGGTGGCAAATGAACTCTGCTGCAGATAACTCCCATGAAGATCCCGATGGATGATTGATAACCCTAATACAGCTGAGTGGTAAATTGGCATGCATACTGAGATGCTAGGTGCATTAGCTGGCCTGCCAGGCAACCTGCTGTTTGTGTCAAGTAGCATTAAGACTCCAACTGCAAGATGGCAGAGGCCATTGCTCAAAGATTGGTTTCTCCGCAGCCTCTGCATATGCTGCGGATGCATATGCACTGGCATTGCTGCCCCCTGACCTGTTGCAGACTTTGTGCGGTCAGATTACCTCTGACATCACTGTAAGGATGTGGCAACATTCTGTGGATATAGTTATCACAACTGTGATATTTGCAAGATGAGTGATTATCACTGCATATAATTTGACAGCAGAAGCTTTCGGCAGAAACTCAAAAGGTTAGGGAAAGCTGATAGCTGTATTTGCAAAAAAACAGATACAAATAAATATATTTTCTTTGCTGTAGGGGCACGGGTAGATGTATAATATCTTGTAAAGCCTCAATTAATGTTAAGAATAGTCTTCTAAAAGTGCAGAGTCGCTAGCAAGTGTGACTGCTGGACCACAAGCTCAAAAATAATTAACTCAACTAGATCTCTGGGCTGCTGACATCCTGTGTGATATGGTGAAGGCAGGTGGGGTGGAGTGAGTGATATGAGTGTGCTGGACAGGTATTTACATATGGCTGTGGGACCTTCACACCCATCAGCTGAGGGTGGGTGACGAATGAGCTGCTGGTCCACTAGGAGATGCAGAGGGGAACTTGATTGTGCATAATTAATGAGCTTCCAAGTGCTGAATCTGGCGCAAGATCCCAGTATTCTGGTCGGCAGGACAGGCACCGCCAGAGCTACCCGCCACTGCACTTAGTCTCATAATGGATTATTCCGCGCTGAGGATTACATAGATAGCACATTTATAGAGGTGGTCACACCGCATCGAAGAAGTACACAGGCTGAGAGAGAACGGGTGACTACCAGAGTATCTAAGAGGAGCGGGCAAGTAGTGCATGAATCTCCTGAGGCTATCCCGTTCTCTAACATCTTTCCTTTTCCATTTTGGATACTGGTGAGCAAGTTGTTTCCTCAGAGGATGATAGCAAGAGCCAAGTTCATGGCACTGCAGGAGGTCCAGCTGCAAAAGAGGGGAGGAGGAAGAGCGATAGTGAAATATTGGTAGATGATTCCATAGTTAAGGGAGTAGACGGTTGGTTCTGCAGCCGCATGGTTGGTTCGGCAGACGTAGATGTGTCTCCAGTCGGGTATGTTGCCACTCTGTGCCAGGATCAAGGATGTTACTGAGCGGCTGCAGCACATTCTTTGGAGGGAGAGTGAGCAGCCAGACATTGTGATCCACATTGGGACCAATGACATAGATAGGAATGGAGATGGGAACCTAAAAGCAGATTTAGGGAGTTAGGAAGAGAATTAAAAAGTAGAACCTCCAGGACAGTAATATCAAGATTACTCTCAGTGCCATGTACCAGTGAGCATAAGAATCGAAAGACTGAGCAGTTCAACGCATGGCTGGAGAAGTGGAGTCAGAGGGAGGGCGTTAGATTCCTGAGGCATTGGAATAGGTAAATAAAATACTTTTATTGATAGAATTAGTGAAGGCAATATAAGTCATCAGATGGGGTCAGAGTAAGGGGGAAAATAAAAAAACTCCTGCCTACACTCTCCTCATTTGTCTCATTGCAGGACAAACTCTAGACGAGCTGGACATTGAGGGAGTGGTATCCCTTGCAGTTCAAAAATGGCACCCCATGCTACCATGGGGAACGCAGAGTCACGTGGGTGCAGATGATGATGCCCTGCACCTGGGGCGTGTCTGCTATGAGGGCAAAGCCCATGGCCCTGGTGTCCTGGTTGACCTGTCCTGGTGAATGCACATATGGGCCCTCGCAAATAGCGCATTTGTGACCTCCCTTATGCACTGCTGACTGGGATATGCCTGTGCAGTCCTGAAATGAGCGGCTGGTAGAGAAGTTCAGAGCGGCAGTGACCTCCAGGGCCACAGGCAACGGGTGTCTCCCAGTCCATGTGGTGCCAACCCTTGCATCACAAGGCACAGGGGCAGTCTTCTCCGGTACTGGACCTCTGTCGTCTGGAGATAGGAATCTCTACGTCGTAACACTTGTGGCCGTTAGCATCTCCTCCCAGGCTCCGCCATGTGTTGCCCTGCTCCCAGACATTCAACAGGCCCTGCCTCCCCCTCCTCTGCAGGGCACTATTCCTGCCGCGTGCAGCAGCACACCATCGTTGCTGCTGGTCGATTGCAATCAAAAGAATTGTCAACTCAACTGGTTCCATAATTCTCCATAATAGGAAGAGAACATTCAAGTGATCGATGAGGAGTCCTGACAATGCCCTGATGCTTAGCCCTCTCAGAATTTGGAACATCCACCCTTGCACATCCCCCTATGTGAGCTTCTTTGCACTGAGCTTCCTCCCTCCCCTGCCACACAGTAGCCACTTCCCTACAGTTGTCCCTCTCAACTCCACCTGAATAAAGTGCATCAACCCTTGAGAGCCTCAGCAGTCCATGTGTTTCCCCGAAGTATGAGGTGTTTTGGCAGTTGAGTGCATTCAATGGACCAATGATTGAACTTTACAGAGGAACAAGGTGCTGTCCCTCAGCATCCCTTGAACGGGGTGCCTGATGAGTGAATTCACCATAGTGCCTTGCATAAGGAGCCACATCTGTGTCACCTTTTAGTTATATAGATGTGAGTAGTATTTTAGTTTAATAACATTATCACAATACAGAAAACAGTACGACAAGGACATCAAACACATGGCACCCCAGAACACACTTGCCCCCCACCCGACCTGACCCACCTCCCCGCCTCCCCCACCCGACATACATCAGCAGAAAGGCACACCACCCCAACCTACCAGAATAGGCCACTCCAGCACGGAGGAGGAGAGAGAGAAAAAACAGTCCACCCCTTTCAAGAGGGGCACAATTAAGCCCGGAATAACCCTGGCACATCATCACCAATCGTACAGAGCATACCAAAAGACAAGGAACAACGCCACCAACTGCCGACGCAGTGCCTCCCCGCACCCTGGCTGCAGAGACTCACATCGATGGAAGGGCGCTCCGAGAAGTCTAACTCACCGTAAAAGGTCTTACTGACACGGGGTAACGGAAGAAGGAGAGGGAATATCTCCACCATCACCAGTATCAGTAGCGTGCACCAAAATAAAACACAAAACAGGGGCAGAAACATAGCAAAGGGACCAGCCCAGACAGTAGACAAAAAACAGCACCAATACAATAACAAGCACATGAGCTAACATTAAACACAAATATGCAACAGTACAAAGACACCAGCCATTAACATGGCCTTCCAAATTTGAACTTGAAACAGTCATTATTACACGGAGCGGCCAACAGCCTTCAAGGATGTGTCATTACGGCCTCCAAGGTGTCCAGTTGAGGTGAGCCACCACCATCCTCCTCATGTAGTCCCAATGTCCGATCACCTGCTCCAGTCAGCCCCCGGTCCAAGCCACAAAAGTAGGAACGGTAGGAACAACACATGGCTTCCAAACATGGAAACGGTAGTCAGCAGTCCAAACAAAAGCAGCATCAGATTGTAAATCAGTCCTCCAAACCACCAGCATGTTGCAGTTGATTTGGGCCACCACCGTTTCTCATTGGCAGCAGGGTCCCTGACTTCCTCCCTCTCCTGCAACCAGGCATTGAGATGAACCAGCCACCAGGCTTCTCTCCTCATTCCTCCAAGAGTCAGTAGCAGTAGTCCATCAAACAAACGGAAAGGGAGGCAAGCAGTTGTTAAATCCAGCCTCAGGCTGAACCCCAGGCCAGGTCTTACCAGCAGAATGTCCTGCCCTCTCTCTGATGTTTGCAAATGCCTGTAGCAGTCTCTCAGCAATGGAATTGAGAGCCTCCATAGCCCATGTGCGCTCTCTTCACAATCCTTAGTGAGTATGAGCCTTGGAGTTCAATACTTTGGGACAAGATTCCAACTATTTTAAGTTAACACAAATAATCACGTAGGGCTAGGTTTCAAACTATTTTGAAATTTTGAAACACCACCAGCAGCCATGGTGGAATTTGAACCCATGTCCCCAGAGCATTTACCTGGGCCTTTAGCCATAGTGATCATTACCACTAGGCCACCATAGTCAGCGTATTCCAACTATTGTGATGGGGTTAAAAATTGTGCGCCAATCAGTGGCACACTTGAGCATTGCAATGCTGACTAAATTGGCACAATTGACTCATCAAGAAAGAGTGGAAGGTAAGGCACACCTGATGAGTGTGAAGACTGAAATGCGTGTATGAATTTTAGCCTGTTATGGGCCAGGGTTTAGAGAACTCCCAAGTGTATCATGGAGTTCACACGACCCACAACTTTTAATAGATTGTGGTATGGGGAGCTCACGGCCCACTCTACAGGTGCGGTACAGCAGAAATGGAGAAGTATTTTTTAAAAGCAAAACAATGTTTATACTATGAACTCAAGGTAACCTTTTTAAAACATACAGTAAACATCTTAGCAACCATTAATTTAAATACAACCCCCAAAGAATACAACACTAAGTAATCCTTTAAGCTTTCCTTTTTAACACCCATACGACTTAAAACAAAACCTTTATCAGAGCACACCAGGTTAAAGTCACTACTGAAAACATTTATAATTCTGAATTCACCAAATGATCAAGAGATTGTCTGTCAAGACAGAACAGCAGTACACCTGCTTGGTCTGGCTTCAGCTCCAACACTGAAAACAAAACTAAAACACCCCCTGCAGCCTGCTCAAAAACAAAAGTAAAAAGCTGACAGACAGTCCAGCTCCACCTACTCTCTGACATCACTGCAGTAGTAAACACCTATTTCTTAAATGTACTCTCACATGACAAGCCTTACAGAGCACCCTCATTTCCCCCAGCGCTCAGGGCTGTTGATTAAATGAGCCTTCCAACTTGAACAGCCAGCCACCAATACATTAATCCCTGAAAATCTGACCTCCAAAAAGAGTGGCCTTGAAATTCCACACATTTCATGCCCTCTGGCTTCACAGTGCTGCCTGAGTGTGGAGTTTATTCTCACTGCAGTCGTCCTCCCCCTGTCTGAGAGACTCCAGGTCTCATGTAATTGGTAGACACCACTTATCAAAGTCCCCCACTCTGCCCATACAGCCTGGCATCTCATGGGACTCAATTCATGAACCTCAGTTTCCCCCACTACTGATCCTATGGATTGATTGGCAGCTGAACATTGGAGGATATGGATGCTTCAGGAGAGATGGGGGGGGGGGGGGGGGCTGTAAAAGGGGTGGGGGAGTAGCATTACTGGTTAAGGAAAATATTTCAGCCGTACTGAGGGAGGACATCTCGGAGGGCTCATACAATGAGGCAATCTGGGTATAGCTCGGGAACAGGAAGGGGGCAATCACAATGTTGGGGGTTTATTACAAGCCCGCCAACAGCCATCGAGAGATAGAGGAGCAGATAGGGAGAGATATTTTTGATAGATGCAAAAGTAATATCTTTGTGTTGTGGGGGCGAAACCCACGCAAACACGGGAAGACTGTGCAAACTCCACATGGACAGTGACTCTATGTTCTAACAGGGTTGTTGTGGTGGGGGATTTTAACTTCCCCTATATTTTGATTGGGACTCACTTAGTGCTAGGGGCTTAGATGGAGCAGAGTTCCATGTTCCTTGATGCTTTTTATTTACTTTGATCATCTGCATTTTCTTTCAGCTTTCTTTGAACGTCTTCATAATTGGATGTTTATACGTATCATTATTGTTATAGACAACAATTATGACTAGACACCTCGTATTTATAATAATATGTGTATTGTCCAAGGAAATGGCACAGCAGGGTAAAGAATATTTATGTCACTGGACACAAATGAAATACACCACTTGAAACATCATTTATGATTCTTACATTCAAAACATCACCTTTAGCTTGTTTTTTATATAGTGAACTAAAGCCACAGCTCTGCATGTCCTTGCACAGCTATACAGTTCAGTGAATTTGCAATTGTAGGAATTAAATTGTGAGTTACACAAAAAATAAGCAGAGGAGAATAAGATACATTATAAATGCTTTTCCCTGTCAGTTAAAAATGCCCATTCTGCTTCAATTGATATATATTATGGCCCATGTTGTTTAAATTGTGCAACGGTTTATTTCCCCTAAAGATATGAGGAAATGCACTAATCCTGTAGTTCAGAAATAGGGGTAGAGCACTAAAGTATAGATTCACTAATCTGCATTGCCTTCAAGCAGAGTTCCTTAGAAGAACAGGGAATCGATGATTTAACTTTAACAAAAATATTTTTTGAAGTAAGAAATATGTATTTGTGTATATGCAGTTTACAGTGTTTGAAATGCCAAACAACAGTTTAATTCATTTTTGTTCCTAATTATTTTACATTGGCTTTATTCCCATCCAGCATTTACAGTACGTAACATATTGGAGATACTTTGTTTCACATTACTGCATGTTAGCTATCTCAAGTATTTGTAATTGCTGCATACGTAACACCACACAGTGAACTAATTTAACCTTTTGTCTTTACTATTTCAATAAACATAATGCATAAGCTACACTTGTTCTCAATTTTTGCAATTCATTGTAAGTTGTCCATTTTTTAATGCTTTAGTAGGAAGCCAGTTATCTCTGTTTCCAATTAAATAGGCTGGAGTAATCTCAATTTGTGTAGAAATGGTTTCCGCTTATTCATTTGAGATTCCTTTTTGTAAGGTTTTTCATGCTTTTGCGTTAAAACCTATCTGGGCAAAGGTCTAAAATGAAAAATCCATTCCAAAGAACTAATAATTTTGGTATGACTTAAGTGACTGATGAAAATTAATTTTATATGAGAGCTTTACTCATTTCAGAATCATTTTTCTGGTTGTCAAGCAGAAAATCCACACTCAATAGATAAATCCTATCTTTTAGCAAAATACAAAGAATTCTAATGCTACCATTTAAAATATATCCAAAAATTTTCAAATGGTTCCTGAGGTATGGCTTCTTGCAAATACAAGCTACTTAAGAAATTAAAGATATCCTTTTCATGTAATAGCTTACTTTAAAAAAAATGACTGCAAAGTTAATTTACTTTTGAACTATAATTTCCCATCATTAATGGATCTGTGCACTGAAATAATATAGTTTGGTTGTATTTGTCTATTATAAAAACTATACACTCAAATTGGGAATGTGATCATAGCTATTAAATTTATATTCAACTTAATGTTAAGGGCTTAGATGGAGTGGAGTTTTTAAACTGTATACAGGATAACTTTTTAGCTCAATATGCAGAGGGTTCAACAAGGGACGGTGACCTAATTCAGAATGAAGGTAGACAGGTGGTTGAATGTCCTCTGGTCATCCATGGTTCTCTGGCTTGTTGGTGGGGGGAGCATTTTGGTGATAACGACCATAACATGGTATAGTTTAAGTTTATTATGGACAAAGAAATGGACAAGTTGTAAAGAAAGGTTTTGAATTGGGGGAAGAGCGGATTTTTGTAAAATAAGGAAGGATCTGACCAAAGTAGACTGGAAAGAGTTACTTGTGGGGCAATCTACAGAAGTGCAGTGGGGGAGTTCAAAAAGGAAATGGGGAGGGTATCGGGCCAACATGTTCCTTCTAGGGTAATAGGAAGGATTAACAAGTCCAGAGAACCAAGGGATGACCAGAGGGCATTCAGCATACGATGAGAAGGTAAAGAGAGGCAAGTCCAAGGGGAGCAACTCAACGGAGGCATTAGTGGAGTTGGGAAAGTGCACGATGGAGCTTAAGAAAGCAATTAGAAGAGCAAAGAGGGGATATGAGAAAACTCTGGCTGGTAAAAGTAGAGAAAATCCCAAGATATTCTATACGTTTATCAATGGGAATAGAAAAGCCAGGGAAAGAGTAGGGCCATATGGGACCAACAGGGAAATCTCTGTGTGATGACAGTTTTATTGGAGCAGAGACAGCTGCTTTTGGGGTTGGTTTATTTATCTCCCTTCACGCTTTAATGCATCTCAATCACCCTGGTTTGATGCTAACCACAATTTTTAAAAACACTCTTGCTATGATGGACAGCCCCTCACCACATCAAAAGCAACTAAGTACTTTAATTTCCTCTTTTTCTCAGCAGAAAGCTGAAGGGGTGAGTGGGGGGGGGGTCGCAGGTCACCTTCACGTATGCATGCATGCTGTGGGCGGCATGTCGTTATTCCTGTGGTGGAGGGGCAAGCATACCCCTACTTGTCAGTGGGGGTGGGGGCAAGATTTATGATGTGGAGGGGGGTAAGGGGAGATCGCCGCCGGACCTCCGTATCAGGCCACTCCCTCAAAATGGCAGCCGTTATCAGGATTCCAACAGAGTCTGGTGAGCCCCCCTCCATTCAGAAATTTGCATGATGAAGGGGAGAGACTTGCACACCCAACCCCGCTCCTAGCAGAAAGCAGTAGCCATTCTCTGCTTGTGGGGGGAGCACTTAGGCCCCAGAATAGAGAATATAGGCCCAAGTCTTCTATGCTGGCTCCCTAGCAATTCACTTAGTGCCACTCTCCTTCCTTTTCCCCACAGTTCTGCAATTTTCTTCCTGTTCAGATAATGACCCAGTTCTCTTTTGAATGCCAGGTTTTATTCTGCCTCCACACACACACACCATGTTGTGCATTCCAGACCTGAACCACATGCTGAATTAAAAAAGGTTTTCATGTCGCTACAGCTTCCTTTGCCAATTACCTTAATTTAGTAATATAGTGTAAATGAACAACCAAAACCATTCTAAAATTATCAAAATGCAACACAGGCCAAGCATTTCTTTAAAAGTGTCATACTTTCAAAGAAACTAAATTTGTTACATTTACATTAATTACCATCTCAGCATGGTGCTTTTATCATTTACCATAGCTTCTGAGTAAAGAATACTGATTCTGTTTTGCCTATTAGCACTAAACACCCCAAACAACTAATAATATGAGAGGCAGTTACTGTGCAAATCGCATTATGCATGTGTGTGCTCTGGGGCACAGCTAAGCGTGATTAAGTTTCCTTTGATCCAGTGTTACTCTACTTGATCCAGCTTATTTTCAGTGGAAATTCTAAAAAAAACCTTACTTATTCCAATTTGTTTATTTTTCTAATGAAGTTTTGCCACATTATAATATTTTGATAAAGATAATTAATGCCTTACGTATAGCTGTTATGGAAAATGATTAAAACTGGACCCCTGCGAAAATTTGAGAAGCAATGCCAGTTTATTGGTATTCTGTAAGTCCCGGAAATGTATTTTGTCTTGATAAAGTGAAAAAACTTTAAATAACCCATGAATTCTTTAACAGAAAACGATTTTCATTAGCATCTGTTATAGTTATTATCTTTCATAACTAAAGTACTTAATTGTATAACATTGAGGATTAAAGTCAAAAGATTATATGGTAGAAAATGGTCGATTTAGTGATACACAGTTTGTGGAACATTACACTGAAAGAAAGGAAGAAAGAGAACTTCCGTATATGTGAGCCCTAAAATGTGGTTTGCTTTATTAAAATTTGTAACAATACACAGATCTTGTGTGAAGTGGTAATCATCTCCAGATTGCCACTTCACTCTAACTTTTCAACACCCGAACAATACTCTGCATTTCTTCTGAGCCTGGCTGCTTCAGAAGTGTGCAGTGTACAGTCCATCGGACAACACTATCGCAAAGGCGGAGAGGCGGGAGGGAAGACAAGCCACACTCCCTTTTTACACACTAGCTGCCATAAGGTAAGTTTAAATCTCTTTCCAGCAGTGCTGAATCACCCTATCCCAAAGCTGTCCTTGTCCCGAGTTTCATTTCATCCTTCGTCTCATCCGACATCTTAACAATCGAGATCTTTGTTGCTGGCCCTCTATCCAGCCCCTGCGCTCCACGCCACACCCCACGACAGTATAAATCTGACCCAATTTCCAGTTTTATCTAGCTTTGACAAAGAGTCATCCAAGCTTGAAACGTTAGCTCCCTTTTCTCTCCATGGAGCTGTCCAACCTGCTGAAATTGTCCAGTATTTTCTGTTTTGGTAAGTTTAAATATCCAGTGTAAATGTTAGTGAATGGATGAACAGGTGAATGGGTGAATTGTCAGGATAGGTAGGTGGATAAGGTAAGTGGTAGGGTGGCAGATGCTTTACTACCCAGGTAAGTACTTCAGAACTGTCTGAAGTCTCCAACTCTAACCTGGAGTCAGAGACTTTAACAGAGTCCCTAGGAGTAGGGGAATTGCCTGTGAGAAGTTCAAACTTCCTGACAGCTCCCACAGAGGTCAGCACATTGGGACTTCTGCATGGACCCTAAGCGCATTTTGGGTTATACATTCGGTCTTCAATGATCCAGAGATTGGAAGATATTGGCCAATATTTTTTATTGTGGCAATGCCCCTAATTGACTAAGTACAGTGGGTTGAAGTGATTATTTAGATCCTGCAATATCTATTTTCATGAAGCTTAAGAGTACTTTGTAATCAGCTAATTTTTGTGGGCGGCATTTTCCGGCTCCGTCCACTGCTGGGATTGTCTGGTCCTACCAGAAACTAATGGACCTTTGGCTGGACTACCAAATTGCCAGGGCGGATCCTGTCACGACAGAACCGGAAAATCCAATGTATGTGAAGGCTTCTTTTTCTGTGATTCCAATATGAAGTTCTGGTTTCCTTTTCTTCCAATTGACTTCTGAATTCGTCATGAACTCTAAACAATGGTTATCGTCCTGCAGCCAGTTCTGTAACCCGATTACCTCTCCACTCTTAACTTAATTCCTTTGACTACTATATATGTGGGGGGCTGTTAGTTCAATTATCTAGATAGCTAGTGTGTGGTTTAGAATAACTTCAACAATGCAGGTTCGATTCTCATTTTGGTTGATTAGTCTAGGGACCCTGGCCCTTAGAGTGTGTCATGTGAGAGGACCTTTAAGAAATGGGGGTTTATAAAATAGCTGTAGTGGATGTACCTTTAAGAAATGGTTGTTTATCAGTGATGTCATAGAGTTGGTGGAGCTGGGCTGTCCGTCTGCTTTTATTTTCGCTTTGGGCTGTCTGCTACAGTGTGTGTTTAGTTTCGTTTTAGATTTGGAGAAGCTGCAGTCACAGCAAGATGTGTATGAATCTCTACAAGCTAAAGAATGTTCATTTGGTGATTTCAAAGAGTTAACTGCTCTCAATAGAGAAGTTAAACCTGATGTTTTTCAGTAAACCGGGTTCTTTTTTGTCTTATGGATGTTGCAAGGAAAGATTAAGAGTTACTTTTAGAGTACTATATTCTTTGGGAGATTTATTGGTGTTGATAGTTATTAAGATGTTTACTGTGGGTTTATAAAGTGTTAACTGGTTTCATAAATAAACATTGTTTTAATTTAAAAGTACTGTAGATATCTGTTGCATCACGCCTGCAGAGTAGGCCCATGCGCTCCCCATAACCACAATCCATTAAAAGTTGTGGGTCAGGTGAACTCCATGATACACTTTGGGGTTCTCTAAACCCTGGCCCTAAATGTTGCTCATTCTGGGTGAATGTGCTTTACACTCAATGGCTCTGTTTTATTCCTTAGCTCGAGAGTCGCCAGGTATCCTTATGATACCGCCACAAGATTCAAGTTCAAGTTCAGACCAATGACTCAATACACCAGTTAGTAAGTTCAAACAAGACACGTTTATTATTACACAGATTTTACTACTCATGTATATAACACTAAAAGACTAGGCTATTCCTACCACTAACAGGCCAATACCTATCTGGAATAAGGGAACTGCTGGATCAGGGAACAATGGCCTCTTGCTTTGTCCTGGATCCGCAGGCTTCAAGTTGGTGTGGATTAAAGGGGTCAGGAGTGTCTACTCTCGTAGCGTGCGTTGTATGACACTTACTTGATGGTGGCTGCTGACCAGGCCTCTCCTTCTCAAGGTCTTCTGCTGCAAAGGTGTTCTGCTGGGAGGGCCGGCTGGTCAAGAAGAACGAATCAGTCCTGGGACCTGACTTTTATAGATCCCAGGGGCTTTGCGTCCTTCTGGGCGGACCCTATATAAACTTGCAATCGATTGGGTCTCTTCCCAATCGATTGATTTGAATTTCCCCAATAACGGGGTTGTTCCTCGATCACTGGGCAGTTCTTTCCACCTTACTTGTGTCCTTTGTTTCAGACTCCACTGGCGCCGGGATGTCTGACCTTCTATAGAATGTTTCAATCTCTTCTAATTGTTGTGTCCATTGTGCCTGGGAATCACCGGGAATCGCTCACTTAATATGCGCAGCTCGTTAGTTACAATGCTGTCTGGTTTCTTTAGCAGCTAGAATACACAGGGGATTCTGCAAACTGCTTGTCTCTTTGCAACTGTCCATTTTTCCCTGTAACCTTTGAATTCTTCCATTTTATGTGAGGAAGTGGCCAACCCAGGTGGCTACAATAACAAGTGGAAGGCAACGGCAAACTACCACTAGCAAGAAAACAACAGCTCAGGGTGAGGCACCAACAGAGCAAATATATAGCATACAAAGTGATGAGTTAAAGATATCTTCATAGCAAAAGCTTGCAGTTAAGCTTAGGACGTTGGGTACATCTTCTCATTTTTTCATAGATTGATTTTTCCCGTATTTGAGTTTGCTATTGCTATAAAGCCATGCATTATATAAAAAATGACTTTGTGTTTACTGGCTGAAAACCACTGATTGAGTTTAAAGGACTGGAACAGCATTCCGGTGACTTTTAACCAAAGTTCTAAGGCCAGACATTTGCATGAATATACCTCAGAGTTGACTTGTCTAGAACACAATCACCTTGAAGGAGTGTGAATGGGCCATCTCCTAACCCATTCACAAAGTATCCAGACAATCACTTGGGTACTCAACTGGGTAAGGATCAAACATTAGATGTAATCACCTCAGACAGTGAACTCTGTCTGAGAAAGGGATGTATCCAACCATTATGCACATAAAACGTGGACCTAGAATCTATCTAGAATCATGATCATGTTTGGGTAACTGGTTGATGGAGAGAAAGAGGATTATGTGACAAGCTAACTTAGTTGTTTTAGAAGCTGCTTTCCCCCAGGCCGTAGACCAGAAATAGAAGAGATGCCGAAGAGGCAGGACACCTGAATGGGACATAGAGTCTCTCTCTCTCTCTCTCTCCTTCCAACCTGTAATTTTGATCACTGTCTGCTGTATCAACATCTACATGCCAGAAGCAGTGTTTTAAGAATGAACCCAGCATCTGCTGAGACTATGAGAAGAGATTAATTGGTTCATCGACATATTTAAATTGTCTCAACATTGAATCTGAAGAGAGGTAATGAATTCAACCTGATACCATCTAAGACATCGGCCTACAAGACCCGAATACTGTGTATGCGTGCATTCGCCGCTTGTGCGTACATGTGAAAGTCCAAGCAGTTTTATTTTCTTCGTCTGGGTATCAAAAAAAATTTTTTAAATAAATTTAGCGTACCCTATCATTTTTTTTCAATGAAGGGACAATTTAGATTGGCCAATCCACCTACGCTGCACATTTTTGCATTGTGGCGGTGAAGCCCACGCAGACACGGGGAGAATGTGCAAACTCCACACGGACAGTGACCTGGGGCCGGGATCGAACCCGGATCCTCAGCGCCTTAGGCAGCACAGCTAACCACTGTGCCACCGTGCCGCCTCCTTAGTCTGGGTTAAGTAGAATAAATACTTTTTAACGTTATTTTTAAAAACTTACAAGAAAATTATCTGTGTTTGTTACGGTTACACACGTGAGCAGTCAAAAACACATTCTTTAAAAATACCACATTGTGGTGAAACAACGAATGTGATAAGAGGAGAGCCGTTCTACCCCTCCTCACCTGATTGCAACATTAGCATCAGTATGAAAGGTGAATTAATCATGAACAGTGCCACCGCATTGTGAAATGTTAAGAAATGAGTGGCAGAGAACATCCAAACTTTCAATTTCACAACAGAATATTGATGTCTTCTAATTTTCTTTACATGGGTGAAACTTTTCCTTTTGTTTCTAGTGCAAATAAATAATTAAATGTTTTCAATTGCTAATTTAAAAGAATCTATCAAAATGTTTGTCTCTATGGGCATTCATTAGACCTGGAGCTGACGAGTGTCTTTTGAATGTATTAATGCAACATATTTCGGTGCATAACATTGTGGGCCAAAATGCACCATAGACGATAAACAAGAGCACTATTTATTGGACTTGCTCTTGAGTGTCTTATTTCTATGGCATTTTGAACTGAAAGTTGCTGTAAGTGGAAGACAGAAAATGTGCAGCACATTCGACAGAACATCGGAGATCTGTGTGCACAAATAAGCAACTGTGTATCTCCTTAATCAGTTGGAATTATGTAATGTGAAATCAAAAGTGCAAAATCTGAACCAGGAAGTGTAAGTCAAAATAGTGAATTCAATGTCAAATCAGGCACAGAAAGTGAAAAAAGCAAATGGGATTAAATGATTGGATTAAAAGAGAGGTAAAGAAGACAAGTAACAGTTTAAAAAAATCTAATCACTTTTAGAGTTTCCAGCAACAATTAAAAGCTGAAGGAATGAGATCCAGACTCATAATGCTTATTTTCAGTAGCAGAGTTGATTGATAGCAAAGAACAAAGAAATGTACAGCACAGGAACAGGCCCTTCGGCCCTCCAAGCCCGCGCCGACCATGCTGCCCATCTGAACTAAAATCTTCTACACTTCCTGGGTCTATATCCTTCTATTCCCACCCTATTCATGTATTTGTCAAGATGCCCCTTAAATGTCACTATCGTCCCTGCTTCCACCACCTCCTCTGGCAGCGAGTTTTAGGCACCCACTACTCTCTGTGTAAAAAACCTTGCCTCGTACATCTCCTCTAAACCTTGCCCCTCACACCTTAAACCTATGCCCCCTAGTAATTGACCCCTCTACCCTGGAAAAAAAGCCTCTGAATATCCACTCTGTCTATGCCCCTCATAATTTTGTAGACCTCTATCAGGCCACCCCTCAACCTCCGTCGTTCCAGTGAGAACAAACCGAGTTTATTCAACCGCTCCTCATAGATAATGCCCTCCATACCAGGCAACATCCTGGTAAATCTCTTCTGCACCCTCTCTGAAGCCTCCACATCCTTCTGGTAGTGTGGCGACCAGAATTGAACACTATACTTCAAGTGTGGCCTAACTAAGGTTCTATACAGCTGCAATATGACTTGCCAATTCTTATACTCAATGCTCCGACCAATGAAGGCAAGCATGCTGTATGCCTTCTTGACTACCTTCTCCACCTCTGTTGCCCCTTTCAGTGACCTGTGGACCTGTACACCTAGATCTCTCTGACTTTCAGTAGTCTTGAGGGTTCTACCATTCACTGTATATTCCTAACCTGTATTAGACCTTCCAAAATGCATTACCTCACATTTGTCCGGATTAAACTCCATGTGCCATTTCTCCGCCCAAGTCTCCAAACGATCTAAATCCTGCTATAACCTCTGACAGTCTTCATCGCTATCTGCAATTCCACCAACCCTTGTGTCGTCTGCAAACTTACTAATCAGACCAGTTACATTTTCCTCCAAATCATTTATATATACACACTACGAACAGCAAAAGACCCAGCACTGATCCATGCAGAACACCACTAGTCACAGACCTCCAATTAGAAAAGCACCCTTCCATTGCTACTCTCTGCCTTCTATGACCTAGCCAGTTCTGTCTCCATATTGCCAGCTCACCCCTGATCCCGTGTGACTTCACCTTTTGTACCAGTCTACCATGAGGGACCTTGTCAAAGGCCTTACTGAAGTCCATATGGACAACATCCACTGCCCTACCTGCATCAATCATTTTTGTGACCTCTTCGAAAAACTCTATCAAGTTAGTGAGACACGACCCCCCCCCCTCCCCCTTCAGAAAACCATGCTGCCTCTCACTAATACGTCCATTTGCTTCCAAATGGGAGTAGATCCTGTCTCGAACAATTCTCTCCAGTAATTTCCCTACCACTGCCGTCACTCTCACCTTGCTTCCCTTCTTAAACAAAGGAACAACATTAGCTATTCTCCAGTCCTCTGTGACATCACCTGAAGACTCAGGATCCAAAGATTTCTGTCAAGGCCTCAGAAATTTCCTCTCTAGCCTCTTTCAGTATTCTGGGGTAGATCCCATCAGGCCCTGGGGACTTATCTACCTTAATATTTTTCAAGATGCCCAACACCTCGTCTTTTTGGATCTCAATTTGACCCGGGCTATCTACACACCCTGCTCCAGACTCAACATCCACCAATTCCTTCTCCTTGGTGAATATTGATGCAAAGTATTCATTTAGTACCTCACCCATTTCCTCTGGCTCCACACATAGATTCCCTTGCCTATCCTTCAGTGGGCCAACCCTTTCCCTGACTACCCTCTTGCTTTTTATGTACGTGTAGAAAGCCTTGGGATTTTCCTTAACCCTATTTGCCAATGACTTTTCATGACCCCTTCTAGCCCTCCTGACTCCTTGCTTAAGATCCTTCCTACTTTCCTTATATTCCACACAGGCTTCGTCTGTTCCCAGCCTTCTAGCCCTGACCAATGCCTCCTTTTTCTTTTTGACAAGTCCTACAATATCTCTCATTATCCAAGGTTCCCGAAAGTTGCCGTATTTAACCTTCTTCCGCACAGGAACATGCTGGCCCTGAATTCCTTTCAACTGACATTTGAAAGCCTCCCACATGTCAGATATTGATTTACCCTCAAACATCCGCCCCCCAATCTATGTTCTTCAGTTCCCGCCTAATATTGTTATAATTAGCCTTCAGCCAATTTAGCACATTCACCCTAGGACCACTCTTATCCTTGTCCACCAGCACTTTTAAAAACTTACTGAATTACTGGTCACTGTTCCCGAAATGCTCCCCTACTGAAACTTCAACCACCTGCTACCACCTGGCTGGGCTCATTCCCCAATATCAGGTCCAGTACAGCCCCTTCCCGAGTTGGACTATCGACATATTGTTTTAAGTAGCCCTCCTGGATGCTCCTCACAAACTCTGCCCCGTCTAAGCCCCTAGCACTAAGTGAGCCCCAGTCAATATTGGGGAAGTTGAAGTCTCGCATCACAACAACCCTGTTATTTTTACTCGTTTCCAAAATCTGTCCATCTATCTGCTCCTCTATCTCCCGCTGGCTGTTGGGAGGCCAGTAGTAAACCCCCAACATTGTGACTGCACCCTTCTTATTCCTGATCTCTACCCATATAGCCTCGCTGCCCTCTGAGGTGTCCTCCCGTAGTACAACTGTGATATTCTCCCTTACCAGTAGCGCAACTCCACTACCCCTTTTACATCCCCCTCTATCCTGCCTGAAACATCTAAATCCTGGAACATTTAGCTGCCAATCTTGTCCTTCTCTCAACCAGGTCCGTAATGGCAACAACATCATAGTTCCAAGTACTAATCCAAGCTCTAAGTTCATCTGCCTTACCCATAATACTTCTTGCATTAAAATATATGCACTTCAGGCCACCAGACCCACTGTTTTCAGCAACATCTCCCTGTCTGCTCTTCCTCAGAGCCATACTGGCCCTATTCCCTAGTTTTCCCTCAATGCTTTCACATTCTGACCTATTGTTCCGGTACCCACCCCCCTGCCATACTAGTTTAAACCCTCCCATGTGACACTGGTAAACCTCGCGGCCAGGATATTTATGCTTCTCCAGTTTAGATTCAACCTGTCCTTCTTATACAGGTCACACCTGCCCCGGAAGAGTTCCCTGTGGTCCAGATAATGGAAACCCTCCCACCTACACCAGTTGTTTAGACACGTGTTTAGCTGCTCTATCTTCCCATTATTAGCCTCACTAGCACATGGCACAGGGAGTAATCCCGAGATTACAACCCTAGAGGTCCTGTCTTTTAACTTTCTGCCTAGCTCCCTGAACTCCTGCTGCAGGACCTCGTGCCCCTTCCTGCCTATGTCATTAGTACCAATATGTACAATGATCTCTGCCTGTTTTCCCTCCCCCTTCAGGATGCCTGCTACCCGTTCGGAGACATCCTGGACCCTGGCATCAGGGAGGCAACATACCATCCTGGAGTCTCTTTCACGTCCACAGAAGCGCCGATCTGTGCCCCTGACTATAGAGTCCCCTATGACTATTGCTCTTCTGCGCTTTGACCTTCCCTGCTGAACATCAGAGCCAGCAGTGGTGCCACTGCTCTGGCTGCCGCTGTTTTCCCCTGATAGGCTATTCCCACCAACAGTATCCAAAATGGTATGCCTTTCCGAGAGGACGACAACCACAGGGGATTCCAGCAGTGACTGCCTGCCCCTTCTGGTGGTCACCCATTTCTCTGCCTGCACCTTGGGTGTGACCACATTTATATAACTGCTATCCATGATGCTTTCCGCCACCTGCATGCTCCTAAGTGCATCCAACTGCTGCTCCAACCGAACCATGCGGTCTGTGAGGAGCTCTAGCTGGGTGCACTTTCTGCAGATGAAGCCATCTGGGACGCTGGAAGCCTCCCGGACCTGCCACATCTCACAGTCCGAGCACTGCACCCCTCTAATTGACTTTGCGTTAATTAATTAGTAAATTAAATGTAAATTTTTTTTTAAAGTTACTGTTAACTATATGTTTCCAGCACTAGATTTCTACTATAAATGTCAAAGCTAAATACAATACTCTCCGATCTCTGGCTTAGATAGCCCTCTAAATTATAATTAAGTAATTATGTTTAATTAGTTTAACAATGTTTAATTTTTAAATTTAGTGTAGATTCCCAACCAGCCAATCAGGTCGCAGCTTTACTGTGATGTCACTTCAGTCCCCCCCCCCCCCCCCCCACACACACAATTTGACAAGGTAATAAAATTAAAAATTAAAATCACTTACCTTCCCAGGATGCTCTGTGGTTCTCTCCCTGCAGATTAAAAGTTGCAGGCCAGAAGAAAGAGAACAAAATGGTAGGAAAAAGCACCTTCTCCCACTCTGCACCGAATTACCTCACTGAACCAAATTACCAAGTTCCAATTCCCACTCGGGATGTGTCTCCTTCACCTGCGCAAAGCTTACTGAGTGCGCTTTCTGTCTTTTTTTTTATACAGACCTCAGCTAACCAGGGTGACTCACACTACTTCAGATTCAAACAGAAGAATACAATGTACACCTTTGTGCCACTAAACAGGCCTCAGGTGACTGACAGATAAGTGCCTCTCAGCAATTAGGGTGGGCGCAGCTTCATCCAATTAGACACTAAGCTACACACTGCACTTTTAACTGAAAAACAGCAGAATTAAACTTACCACTTACCTTTCCTGATCACCTCACTGCACCAAATTACCACATTCCGATTCCCACTCTGGATGTGATTCACTCACTCAGGATGTGTCTCCTTGACCTGCAGCAATTAAGATTTATCATGCTGTTAAGATGCTGAAACACAAATGGGCAAATCCTAACTTTCAGTCAGTTTAGTTCATAATTATAGACTATAGGACAGAACATACAGTGCAAAAGGAGGCCATTCGGCCCATCAAATCTGCACCAACACACATTAAGCCCTCACTTCCACCCTATCCCCATACCCAATCACCCCTCCTAACCTTTTTGGACACTGAGGGCAATTTAGCATGGCCAATCCACCTAACATGCACGTCTTTGGACTGTGGGAGGAAACTGGAGCACCCGGAGGAAACCCATGCAGACACGGGGAGAATGTGCAGACTCCCACTCCGCACAGACAGTGACGCAGTGGGGAATCGAACCTGGGACCCTGCCTCTGCGAAGCCACAGTGCTATCCACTTGTGCTGCCCATGGAAGTACAAAGGTTTCATGCCAGTCAATGCATTTAAGTGGTACTTCAGACAGTAGGATGCAGTTTTTGAGAAGGTGATGACAGTAGAATAGCACAAAGAAACATCTCTATTTTGCCAAGAACTGTACAGTTGCCCTCACCTAAAGTTGTTGTGGGATTTATGTATAATATTAGTATGCATATGAACAGTGAGTCACTGTCAGGGAAAAGCTATTTTAGCTAAATCTTCTGATACTGAAATAAGATAATTGCAAGCCAGAAACTCTAGTCATAATTTCTGCCCAAAAAGAAGGGAACCAGAATGGAAAAGGATCCAAGGTATAACCAAAGAACTCACCTCGAGGTGGGATGGGTTTTGGAGCCATCCAAAGTACAAGTACCTCAATTTTACAGCCTTCCCAAATCGCTCCACCTCCTCCATGGCAAAATTCAGGCCATGATCTATTTCCAAGACAGGGAAGGTGTTTTTAGTGTCTGCAAAAGAGACAGGAGAAATATACAGCACCAAATAGAAGAAGGCTTCCATAATCATGTCACAAAGTTTTTTCCTGTGCAGTCAATTATTCCGCTGGTAAAAGTATCAGGAAGCATCTAATAGTTGAAACCATTAAGAACCTTAAAACAACGAGTTAGAATTTTCATCTGTATAATAGGCTGGATTTTCCGGTGGCACACCGTTCGCTGATGGCAGGATTCTCTCCTCGCCGCTGTGAAACCCACTGGCAGGGGTGCGTTGCCAGTGGAAAATGTTAATCACGATGACTGGAGAATTCTGGCCAATGTTTTTCTCGTGAGATCCCAAGGGCAACACCGTTCAAAAAATGATTACACAGAGCCTGGTGGAGTATATAAAGCCCCTTCCTCTTACCTATTGTAACTGTATGAGAATCCCAACAATTTATAAGATTGTGAGAGAAGACTACTAGACCACAACTGCTAAACACTGACCACTAGGTATCTTTCATGGTAAAACAAACTTTAATTTAACACAGAATTTACCATATTATCAGAAAGAAATAGCTTTATATTTAACAGTTAAAACAGTTATTAAATAAAAGGAATCAAAACTTTTAACTCACTATCTACACCTGCCACTATATATTAAGCAACCCAATACAGTTCAAATGCCACTAAGAAATAAATCTGACAAAAAGTGTTACTAGTTTCTCTGTGCAGACCTCTGGCTTGTCAGACTAAAATTGTATGGCAAACTGCTGTTCAACTTAAAATCTTATAGCAGACTGCAAACCTGCAGACAGGCCTGGCTCCTCCCATTAATTACATCATGTGGGTACCAAGCATAAAGCATTTTTCAATTTCCTCCCACTAAGATGTCTCATGACATGCTTAGCTAGGACTAAACACAATCCTTCAAAAAGTATCTACACATTAGATAACCTTCTAAACATAAACAATATTCCATTAGGTGTCCATATGTAATCAAGTAAATGGTTAAAATCAATGATTACCTCACTTTTATGACTCCTTAATCACAGCTTTAGTAGTCATAGTGCCTGTATATATTTGAATCCAGGGTTTTTAATAGTATTACTGCTACAAATATTAAAATACAATGTAACAATTTTGTACATTCTTCACACTGTACATACTCAATAATGAGTGTAGTACTGACCTTACTCGAACAATAGCAATTTTCCATTTGCATTCATCCAAGGTCCCTTACTGTTTGACTTCTGCAACAAATAAACCAGGCACAAGGCCTAACTTGTAAATGTACATACACCTGCATGACAGTTAGTCATCTAAACACCGATAGAGCGAAAAATCCTCTAACTACTGAATCAAGAGTAGGGATTTGAATATCCAATTGGACATCTTCCATATCCACCTGGATTTCAGGACGTGAAATAATTGTAGTGTTATCTCAGTATGCTGCTCATTTATATAGGGACATTGCTTGCTCTGACAAATGATGGCACAGATTTTTGCCACAACAGAGAACCCCTCCATAGTGGTATAAATCCCAGAAAAGTCCTGCCCCCATTAAAAGTAAACATAATTGTGTACAAAAACCTCTTCAGATCAGCCCAGCTGTCAAGGAACTGTCAAAGAATACTGGACAAGTGCAAATTGTGGTGGGTGGGGGAATGGGTTGGTGTGAGTTGGCACTGAATTGCAATAGGGGCTATAAAAGGCAGTGGTGATGTAGTGGGCATAGGGTGTATGAGGGGTCATGGGGTTGGGTAGAGGGTCATGGGCTGGCATAAGGATAAGGGGGCTATGGACATGGGTAGAGGGGAATGAGGTGACTTGGATGCAACATGGGAGTTTGTAGAATGTGAGGGCTGGAGGGCTACTTATTGATTTATTCTTTTAGTGAATTCAACACAGTGCCGGATCGCAGAGGCAGGACTTCCTCCCAGCCCGCCTCTGCACCCAGCAGCCTCTGCACTTGTTCCAACTCCCAGTTGAGCCTGCCCCTTAAATGAAAATCCAACTTCTGTCTGGCCATTTTTAAAGGTCGTGTTCACAGTGCTGG
Source organism: Scyliorhinus canicula (assembly GCF_902713615.1). NCBI lineage: Eukaryota > Metazoa > Chordata > Chondrichthyes > Carcharhiniformes > Scyliorhinidae > Scyliorhinus > Scyliorhinus canicula. Next base: position 256,725,541 of record NC_052146.1, read on the forward strand.
GAAATCTCTTGACTCTACGCATCCGATTTGGGACCAAAATCTGGGCCAATGAATCGGTGAATTGTTTCTTCCAGCTGTACACTACAGATTGATTGGGATCGCTGATGAACCCTGTAATAGCTTAAAAAGAGCAAGCGATTTAAAGTCCAAGACACCGTTGGCCATATCTGCCACTGCCATTTTGTGCTAGAGGTTATCTGCAGGATAAATCCATCAGGCACGCAATTAGACCATGAAAATGAAAATGAAAATCGCTTATTGTCACGAGTAGGCTTCAATGAAGTTACTGTGAAAATCCCCTAGTCGCCACATTCCGGCGCCTGTCCGGGGAGGCTGGTACGGGAATCGAACCGTGCTGCTGGCCTGCTTGGTCTGCTTTAAAAGCCAGCGATTTAGCCCAGTGAGCTAAACCAGCCATAAGACATAGTAGCAGAATTAGGCCACGTGGCTCATTGAGTCTGCTCTGCCATTCAATCATGGCTGATATTTTTCTCATCCCTATTCTCCTGCCTTTTCTCCATAATCCCTGATCCCCTTAATTCCATCATTACTTCCTGCTACCAGCCTCCCTGGACAGGCGCCGGAAAGTGGCGACTAGGGGCTTTTCACAGTAACTTCATTGAAGCCTACTCGTGACAATAAGCAATTTTAATTTTTTCATTTCATTTTTCAAGAGATGATAAAACTTCTTGTCCTCAGAAATTTCCTTGCAGGTATGTTTGGGTCTGTATCTTCAGCTGTTGAGTAAGAAAGTATTTAAAATATCAAAAAGACAGATAGCAATCAGCCCTACATGAGCTGCTATTTAACATTCTGCTTGTCTGTGCCACTCGTTTATGATTGAATTAGAATTAAATATATTTTGAAAGCATACTGTTAAGAAACTGGCACAGTGCCATAGTGGTTAGCACTACTGCCTCAGAGCTCCAGGGATCCAGGTTCAATTACGGCCTTGGGTGACTGTCTGTGTGGAGTTTGCAGTTTCTCCCCGTGTCTGCGTGGGTTTCCTCCGGGTGCTCTGGTTTCCTCCCACAGTCCAAAGATGTGTAGGTTAGGTGGATTGGCCATGATAAATTGCCCTTAGTATCCAAAATGTTAGGTGGAGTTACAGGGATCCCTCCCACTGACCACATGTCCATTCTTCTGCAGGTCCTCCAGCTTACAGCACTCTCTCCTGACTCCAAGGAAAACACCTCTGAGGAGAACTCCGAGGATGCAACCGTTATAGTCATGTCACAACTATCATCTCTACCCTCCGCCAGCAGAGATACACACACCTCGGTGAGAAATGTTAGTGGACAGGAGTCTGGGGCACAATCTGGTGAGCATCACACTGCTGATGATTCGTCTGTTAGAGGCAGGAACCCCCAGGCGAGACAACAGTCGGAGGGCTGCTGGATCCCAGGACCGGTCGGTCCCAGCTTGATGCTGAGCCTCTGGAACAGGGTTACCCAGAGCTGATGGAAACAATAGGGAGCGGTTGGGACATTCAGAGGGAGATATCAGTGTCAGTCCAACAGATCCATTGCTGATTGGAGGAGACCCAGAGGCTAGGGGCGTAAGAGATGGCGCCGGCAATGAGTGGCACTGAGGCTAACACTGCTAGGATGAAGAGCCTGGTGCATGACATTGACACCATTAGTGAAGGTTTCCAAGGCATCGTGCAGTCAGTGACGGCCATGGTCGAAGGTCCCGACGGAATATCTGCCTCGCTGGAGGATATCACCCAGTACCAGGCTGACCTTAATTAAGTTCTGCGGGACATGTGCCGCTCTTAGATGGGCATGGCCAAGGTCTGTGGAGTTTGTCCCCATTGCAGGTGGGCATTGCCGAGGTGCTGCAGAGCATGTCCCAGTCACTGAGGAGCATCGCTGAGGGTGCCGGCACCATGGTGCAGACATTAGAGAACTGCCAGGGCTGGCAGAGCCAGATGATGCAGGGGCAGTCGGGGCTCGAACCAGCTGCCCCTCTGTGTTAAGATGGACCCCAGGGCCCTATGGGCACCGACCGACAGGAGGGGTGCTTGGTGCCTTCCCGAACCCATCCCCCAAGTACCACCCCTCTGATGAGGCCTCGTCTCGGGATCAGCACAGTTCCCCCAAGTACCACCCCTCTGATGAGGCCTCGTCTCGGGGTCAGCACACAGGATAGTGCTGCACAGCTGTGCATGTGCCGTCGACAAGTGAGCCGGGGCCCTCAGAGAATGCCCACCAGGGCCATTGAAGGCCATGGGATGAGGTAAGCAGCTGGCTGCCTCCACCTCTTATGTGCATCCTGGGGACACACCTAGATGTGGCGGTCGAGCTAGGAGGGCTAAGCATGTCATGGATCACCACGGGGGTGGTGTGGCAGGTGAGCAATGGAGGGGTGGGGACCAGCATCATTGAGAGAGTGGGTACCTGTACTGAATAATAAACACCCTTCTGCACAACCAATAGGATGCCTCTGTCACTTTCATCCGCAAAGCATCACCGTGTGCAAGTGATGGATGCGAGCAAGCACTCAGCAGACAGGCAGTGGTCAGACTATGGCATAAATTGAGGAGCACTGGTGCTCAGCTCTCTGCAGGTTATCATCACCTCCCTGCCTTCGACAGTGACCCGCTGACAGTGCCAACACAGTTCCAGCACGCTGGAGTAATGTGACACATACACTGGGAGGGTGGGAAATGGGGTGGTTAGTGGGTCCAGTTGTAAAGATGGACCAGGCCACGTACTAAGTGAAGCAGGTGCATATGAGGGCTTCCCTGGACCTCCGGATTTGCCGGACCCTCACTGCTGCCGTCTGTCCCACCGCCTCTGGCTGGGCTTCAGGTTCCTCCCAGCTTTGTCCTCCAGCCCCTGCTGGTCCACCGCCTCCTCATCATCCTTACCCTTCTCGGCATCATACCCCTCCTCCTCCTCGGGGGTGGCCACATGTTCCTTGTCTCCAACCTCCAGCTCGTTGCCCAGCTGCTGTGCAAGGTTGTAGAGGACTCAGCGGACCAGAACAAAGCGGGTGACCCTCTGGACGGTCGAGGCATCGGAACCACATCCAAGGCTGCCTTGGAGAACGGGACCCTGTGTGAGAACCTCTCTGGTCACATCGAGGGCATCTTGAAACCCATCGTACAAGGTACACCCAGCTTTTGTCGCGACACAACGGACTTCCTACAGAAACTCAGCACCCATGGACCAGTTGAACCAGGAACATTCCTCGTCACAATGGACGTCTCGGCACTCTACACCAGCATCCCCCATGACGACGGCATTGCTGCAACAGCCTCAGTCCTCAACACCGACAACTGCCAATCTCCAGACGCAATCCTGCAACTCATCCGCTTCATTCTAGATCACAACGTCTTCACCTTCGACAACAAATTCTTCATCCAGATGCACGGAACAGCCATGGGGACCAAATTCGCACCTCAATATGCCAACATCTTCATGCACAAGTTTGAACAAGACTTCCTCACCGCACAGGACCTTCAACCGACGTTGTACACAAGATACATCAATGACATTTTTTGCCTTTGGACCCACGGCGAAGAATCACTGAAACGACTACACGAAGACATCAAGAAGTTCCATCCCACCATCAGACTCACCATGGACTACTCTCCAAAATCAGTTGCATTCTTGGACACACTCATCTCCATCAAGGATGGTCACCTCAGCACTTTGCTTTACTGCAAGCTCACAGATAACCTCACGATGCTCCACTTCTCCAGCTTCCACCTTAAACACATTAAAGAAGCCATCCCCTATGGACAAGCTCTTTGTATACACAGGATCTGCTCAGACGAAGAGGAGCGTAACAGACATCTACAGATGCTGAAAGATGCCCTCGTACGAACGGGATATGGTGCTCGACTCACCGATCGACAGTTCCAACGTGCCACGGCAAAAAACTGCACCAACCTCCTCAGAAGACAAACACGGGACACAACTAACAGAGTAGTCTTCGTCGTCCAGTACTTTCCTGGAGCGGAGAAACTATGACATCTTCTGAGTGCTGAGGTGACTGTCCTTGATGGAGATGAGTGCGCCCGTTCTCCAAGACGGCCTTCAGGACACGCGGCAACGCAGAATTGCCGAGCAGAAACTTATAGCCGAGTTCCGCATGCATGAGTGCGGCTTCAACCGGGATCTTGGATTCATGTCGCATTACATTCACCCACCACCATTTGGCCTGGGCTTGCAAAATCCTACCAACTGTCCTGGCTTGAGACAATTCACACCTCTTTAACCTGGGATTACCCCTATCTCTGTATCTGTAAAGATTTGATTACCCGCAAATGCTCGCATTCCAAGCATTGTCTGGCATCTTTGACTTTGTCTATATAAATGTTTCTGGAACATACCTCTCCATTCACCTGAGGAAGGAGCAGTGCTCCGAAAGCTCGTGTTTGAAACAAACCTGCTGGACTTTAACCTGGTGTTGTAAGACTTCTTACTGTGCTCACCCCAGTCCAATGCCGGCATCTCCACATCATTACTATACGTAAAGGCACTACTCGGTCATTCTCATTTTTTCATTTTTCGTAACAGGCAAGATGGCCATAACATGAAAGAGAGATAGGCCAAAGGTTGTGGAAGCCACCTTACACACTCTTAATTCACTGAGGTAGGCTATTAGGTATGACCACAAATGACTTGCCCTTTTCCCTCTAGGCACTGGATTAAACTCCACTTTGGATCCATTACAGAATGACGCTCACGGAACACACTTAATAGAAGCTGGAGATGGAAGACGAGTAAGAACGCATTGCTGACTGGAGGATCAGTAAACTACAGAAACCTGATCTACAGGTTTTTGCTTTTAAAATAATTCCTGTGGAGCGTCATACATCTGTGCTGGCATTGAGGGTGTGCAGCAGATGGTGGGTCAATTGGAACAGTCCACTACCAACATTTGTGACACTATGATAGATGGCTTCCCAGGACTACTGCCCCCCCATGAGCATGTGGCCAATCTGCAGCTGTGACCCCCATGATAGAGACCTTAGGGGCAATCTTGCTTCTGTTTGAGTGCTCAAATTGCTGTAGCAGAGGCCTTAGGCATCGGAATGGAGAAGGCGGCTGTATCCTGACAGATTCAGCAACAACTGCAGATAATCACCTTAAAGAACTTCATTAATCTGATTGATACCATTTTGTCTGTTTTTCTCCAGTTCAATGGCCATGCAGAGCCAATGTTCACTACCAGTGCCATAGCAGGAATTAATTTATATCATGTTACTCTCTTAGGATAATGACATATGTGTGCCATTTTACCAACCCTCTTTGATACCTGCGCATATGGCATAAAGGAAACCAGGTCAGGCTGCCCATTCAGCAGCACAAACGTTGTAGCTTGTGGCAGACCCATTTCTGGCTTAGCTGACGTGAGAAAAGTCCATATCAGTCCCAAAGGATCCCACTCAAAAAATGGAGCAGCTATTCAATTCCACCACTATTTGGTATCTAAGTGAAGCAAAATGCAAAGACATGACTCACTGTAAGCAAGGGAACACAGTGTAAAGAAACACTGAGCACACAAAGAATGGATAATGATTACAAAGCAATTCTAAAGACATAAATCAAAACACTTATTTTTGGAACATTTGAAAGTGGCTTTGATGTGGTGATTTGAATGGTGACCATCTGAATGAATATGAACTGAAATATCTGTTGATGTCAGACAAATTCACTGCTGATGGCTTCAATGTAGTCAGAAGGAAGGGATTGTAGATATGATGGCTGCATTCCGTAGACAAATATGTCACTCAGAGAAAGTCTTTCACTCTAGATGTGAGTGAATATCTCATGCAGTGGAGATGGCTCTTTGCTGTGAATGGTTTCTTGCTCTGGGGTCGCTTTCTCCTCAGGCTCCCTATATGGGAAGCTTCTCTCTGAACTAAAGTTATCTAGCACGGTATAACAATCCTTGAGACGCAAGCTGAAAAATGTTGCAGAATACCCCAGATTTAATCAGGTACTGGAACTGCACTTTTAGAGTTCTAATCATTTGCTTTTTCTCGTGGAAGAATGGGCCTAATTATATCACTGAGCAACTGATGTCCTGGGAAAGCACACATGTGGCCTTGACCATGCCTTGCCTTGCCATGTCTTGACCTCCTAGACTCCAGCCAAATACGTGCCTTCAATAATGGGGGGAGTCCAACACATCAGTGCAAAAGATAAGGCTGAAGCATTTGCAACAATCTTTGACCAGAAGTGCAGAGTTGAAGATCTATTTTCGCCTCCATCAGAAGTCCCCAGTATTACAGTGGCCAGCCTTCAGTAATTTTAATTTACTCCATGTAATATCAAGAAGCTGAAGGCATTGGATACTGCAAAGGCTATGGACCATGACAATATTCCAGAAATAATACTGAACGATTGTGATCCAGAACTTCCCATGCTTCTCGCCAAGCTGTTCCAGTACAATTATGTCCTGTACACAAAAAGCCGATTGCTGTACTATCAGTCTACTCTTGGTCATCAGTAAAGTGATGGAAGGAGTCACCAACAGTGCTATGCAATAGCCTACTCACTAACACTCAGTTTGGTTCTGCAAGGACCACTCTGCTCCTGATCTCATTACAGCCTTGGTTAAAACATGAACAAAAGAACTGGACTCCTGAGGTGGAGTGAGAGTGGCTGCCCTTAACATCGAGGCAGCATTTGACCAAGTATGGCACCAAGGGCCTCAGCAAAACTGGAGTCAATATGAATCAGGAGGAAAGCTATTCTCTGGTTGGAGAACACAAAGGAAAATTATTGTGATTATCTCATCTCAGTTCTATGACCGTCCATGATGTGGAAATGCGGGCGTTGGACTGGGGTTGACACAGTAAGGAGTCTTAAAACACCAGATTAAAGTCCAACAGGTTTGTTTGGAATCACTAGCTTTCCGAGCGCAGTTCCATCAGGTGAGTGAAGAGGTGGGTTCCACAAACACATATATAGACAAAGTCAATGATGTAAGATGATACTTTGAATGCAAGTCTTTGCAGGTAATTAAGTCTTTACCGGTCCAGATGGTGCAACTGGAGAGAGGGATAATCACAGGTTAAATAGATGTGAATTGTCTCAAGCCAGGACAATTGGTAGGATTTCAGAAGCCCAGGCCAGAATGTTCCCTTCCAGTCGTGAAACACTTCTGCAGTCAAGCGCGTTCAGCCTCTGATCTTCGGGTAAGCGTTCTCCAAGGCAGCCTCGACGGATGCGTGACAACGCAGAATTGCCAAGCAGAAATTGATAGCCAAGTTCCGCATGCATTGGTATGGCCTCAACTGGGACCTTGGATTTATGTTGCACTACATTCACCCCCACCATCTGGCCTGGGCTTGCGAAATCCCCTCTGGGTGGGGGGAGCTCATACTCCTCGAGGGACACGGGTAAAACAATCATTCCCACACTGTATATCCTGTGCTGGTTATTAGGTTTTTTTCCCCCTCAAAGTCCGATGAACCATCTCAAAGGACATTAATGAGGCGAAGACAACGAAGTTGCAAAAATCGTTGAGCGGATGAGTAGGATCAGCCTGCATGTACCTCGCCGGCGAACGCCGTTTATGACAGGAACGCCTGGGTGGACAATTGGGTGAGTGCGGTGGAATCACAACCTCAGCACGGAGATCCCGGACGTTTGCGTCTCCATGTCGGAAACTGAGGACAGGACAGCAGGCATGTTGGGATCGCAGGAAAACGAAGGAGTCGCAGCAGGCTGTACTGGCAATGGAACTGATGCAGTTCTTGTTTTGGGTACCTCACAAAGGCAGACCGCCGGGAATGAATATGAACCAGGTGCTGCCACGTAAGCTACCCATAAACACAAACCTGGGAAGACAGAAGGTCCAATTGATGGACGATGAACACAGAGAGCCAGTGAGCGCCTTCGGCAAAGTTATGAATGTAGACCACGTCGTCAGGTGAGAAGCGTTGAGGAGGTCAACATCGAGCTGGTCAATGCCCCTGCGATTATTGGTTACAGTGCTCCTTAGTGCAATGCCAGACAGCAGCACATAGTCTCAACGGAAGCCTTCGACCCATTCACAGCTCGGCACGGGCCACCCCAGTCTCCGTGTGAGGTGTGATCCTGTACGAAAAACTGGAATCTTGCCAGCCGAGTATCCAACAAGCCCATAGTCTGTATCTTCAGCCCCGTTTGGCTGTCTGCACGGCCCACTCGGCCAGATCATTTGATGTTGCGTGATAAGGGGCAGTGCGGTAAATCCTGTTGCACTTTGTAAAAGCGGCAAACTCCTCGTTCGTAAACGAGTTTCCATTATCAGTGATGAACACGTTTTGTATGCCATGGACCAAAAAAGTACAATGGCTCTCTATCTCATCCAAGACGTAATTGACATTTTCCTACCGACCTCCAGTCACTTTGAGAGGGCGTCCATCATGATCAGAAACATCGACCCCCAAAAAGGACCGTTGAAATCCGCATGGACGCGAGCCCAAGGGCGACCCAGCTACTCCCAGGGATGTAAGGGCACCGCTGCGGAGAGCTTCTGAGTTCCTGACAAACGGGGCAGCCTTGGGCCAATGCCTCGATATCTCTGGCCAATATATTCATTTTAGACACTCCACGATGCCCCACATGAAGATCCTTCAAAACAAAAACCTGCCCTTTTGCAAGGCTGATGGCCCTCGTGCCCCACAGGAGCACACCATCCTCCAATGTCAGTTCGGACAACTTGGAGGAAAATGCCTTTAACTCCCCTGGAAGCTGTTGCCATTGCCCTCCATACAACACCAGATGACGCGCCTTAGCAGCACAGGGTTGGTCACAGGAAGGAGTCACAGGCAAAGAGTCCATAAAGGTAAGGACCACGATGATCCCATGGGTGGGTCAGCTGCCATGACTGGTAGGGGAATATGACTCAATGCGTCCGCATTGGCAATTTATGTCCCTGGACGGTGCTCAAAAGGGTACTCCTATGCAGCTAACAGCAAAGCCCAGCGCTGGATCCATGTGGATGCTATCGGCGGGGCTGCCTTGTCCTTGGGAAAGAGGCCGAATAGCAGCTTATAGTCAGTTATGATGACAAAATGGTGACCGTAGACATATTGGTGAAAGCGTTTGACACTAAAAACAATGGCCAGGCCCTCCTTCTCAATGTGCGCATGGTTCCTCTCAGCTGCCGTCAGCATTCGGGAAGCAAACGCAATTGGACGGTCACAGCCGTTAGCCATACAATAGGACAGAACAGCTTCTATGCCATACGACGAGGCATCACATGTCACATAAAACAGTTTTAGCGGGTCGAAATAAGTCAGCAGTTTCGAAGAGGATAAGCATTGTTTTACCGTCTAAAAGGCCGTCGCCTGGGCTGCACCCCAAACCCAGGGATGGCTCTTCTTCAATGGCAAATGAAGGGGTCCAGGATGGTAGCTAGGTTTGGAATGGATCATCCATAATAGCTGATCAGCGATAAAAAAAGAATGGAGATCGTGGCATCTCGTGGTGCGGGAGCCATCTTTATTGCTTGTAACTTATCTGCTACCGGGTTTAGCCCCTTGTGATCGACCTGGTAGCCCAAATACACAACTTCCTTGGCGTGAAAGACGCATTTCTTCAGCACAGTCAGACTCGCTACTCGAGGAACCTCTGTAGCACTGCCTCGAGGTTCTGCAGATGCTCCTCCTCCTTAGGCCCCATGATTAGGCCATCACGTAAATAGACGGCACCACGCCGCAAGCCACACTTTTAGCATGGTCAATCCACCTAACCTGTACATCTTTGGACTGTGGGAGGAAACCGGAGCACCCGGAGGAAACCCACGCAGACATGGGGAGAAAGTGCAAACTCCACACAGACAATCACCCAAGGCCGGATTTGAAGTTGTGTCTCTGGCGGTGTGAGGCAGCAGCGTTAAGCACTGTGCCACCATGCCGCCCTAATGACTTGGATGGAGAAAGCGACTATTGTAACAAAATTTGCTGAAAGTACAAAGATAGGTAGGAAAGAAAGTTGTGAGGAAGGTACAAAGAGTCGATAAAGGGGTATAAATAGGTTAAGTGAGTGGGAAAAATATAATTTCAATATTATTATTATAATATAATGTAATATAAAACTTGGCAGCTGGGGTATGTGAAATTGTCCATTTTGGCAAGAAGAATAGAAAAGCAGAATATTATTCTCAGTGAGAGACTGCAGAATGCTACATACTTGGTATCCATTAGCATGCTGGTACAGCAAACAATTAGCAAGAGAAATAGAATAGGTCTTTATTACAAGGAAGATGGAATATAAAAGTGGGGAAGTGTTGCTACAGCTCTCCAGCGCATTGGTGAGACCACACCATAGAGTACTGTGCACAGTTTGGTCATATTACTTAAGGAGGAATGTACATTCATTGAAAGCAGTTCAGATAAGGTTCACCAGGCTGATTCCTGGGTTGAAGGGTTTATCTTTTGAGGAAAGGTTGAGTAGGATTGGCCTACACTCATTGGAGTTTAGCAGAGGGAGAGGTCATCTTATTGAAATATAAAAGATTCTGAGGGGCTTGACAGAGTTGATGTTGAGAGGCTGTTTCCCATCATTGTCAAATCTAGGGTACATAATTTAATAATAAGGAATCTCCTGTTTAACACAGAGATATTGAGAACTTTTTTCCTCTGACGATCGTTAGTCTTTAGAATTCTGTTCCCCAGAGAGCAGTGGAGGGTGTGTCATTGAATATATTCAAGGCTGAAGATAAGGTCACAGTAAAATCAGCCATGATCTTTTTGAATGGTAGAATAGGCTCAATGGGCCAAATGGCCTTATCTTGCTCCTGTCATCTGATCTTACATAAAGGAGTTCTTCTGGTGCAGTGGGTAGTGTCCAGCTCCTGAGCCAGAAGTTCCAGAATCAAGTCCCAATCCAGGTAGCCGAGGAAGTTGTGTTCAAACTCATAATTATCAACCTGAAAATCCTTCTAACAATGCCGATTGCATGTGGTAAGAGCAGGAGAGATTCTTGGTCAGCCATGCTTGATGTGGAATGGTACCCCTTCGGCTAAAGCCTCTGGCTTTAGGCTAGCGACCTCATCCAAGAAAAGCAAGCTACAGAAAACAGATGTAAACATGTGCTTTTTTGCGTTACATGTATCTAGATGTGGGAAGGCTTCCAAGTTTGTGATATTTTGATAAGAGGCCAGTTAACAAAATTGAAGCTTTTGAAATAGAAGTGTCAGTCTCAGCTTGGACAAGAAATTGACGAAAGGACAGACAAAAGCTTTGTGGTAACTAATATTTTTCTGAATGTTGGAAGGTGGACAATGTTGTTCCCTAAGAGTTATATACATGACCTGGATATTGGAAAATAAATTATTTCAGAGAAATGTGAGGTGATGCATTTTGGCAGAAGGCACAGGGAGAGGCAATATTGACTTAATGAAACAGTTCTAAAGAGCGTGCAGGGACAGAAGGGACGTGGGACATATGTGCAAAAATCCTCGAAACTATCAGGTCAGATTAAGGAAGAAACTTAACAAAGAATATGAGATATTAGTCTTCATAATTGCAGGTATCGAATACAAAAGTGTGGAAACAATGCTGAACCATTATGAAACTCTGCTTAGGCCACATATAAAGTATTGTGTTGGGATTGTTCTCCTTGGATCAAAGGAGCTTGAGGAGACATCTGATTAAGCTCATCTTGATTTGAAAAGTTTAGATAAAATAGACACAAAAAGGTTTTTCCCATTAGCTGACAGGATAAGACTTGGGGCCACTGAATTTAAGGTTCGGGTCGAGATGCAGGTGGGATGTGAGGAAGAGCTTATTTACGTAGAAAGTGGGAATGACCTGGTACTTGCTTCCACTGGGGTGGTAGAAGCAGATGTAAAGGACATTGGATAAGCACTTGAAAGAAATAAACTTGCAAGGATATCGGCGGAGAGGAGGAGAATGGGCCTGATTGGATTACGTTACAGAGCTGCCATGGATTTGATGGACTGAATTACCTCCTTTTGAACTGTAATGACTCTTTAACATTATGGATTGAATTTCATGGGGCGCTCTGGTCCCTTCCCACAATACTGACTGCTACACCCACAATGATTTAACGCTGAGAGCAGCAACAATTGCTTCAAGGCAAGACTTCTTCCAGTACCTCAAGAGGAAGTCTCACAAATCAAATTTGTCATCAGCTCTGTGTTCCGTGCCAGCCAGGAGTGGTGGATGATTTGATTTTTTTAGACAAAATGGCAGTTAATTTGCTATGCCCAACACAGCATGTAAAATAATGGAGCAGTTGATTGTCTCAGTCGAGCCATATCATGAGAGAACTCCATAGTGTTCAAATAGTGCCATGAAATGTAAAATATCCAGATAAACAGGCAGACGATCAGAGACTCAAAAACTGTGCATCTGGCAATGTGACACTCCCAACAATATTGTTTTGAAGTGTCGGCTTAGCTTATGCATTTAAGTCCTAGAGGTGGGCTTGAACCTACAACCTCTTACTTCAGTGGCCAGAGTACTACCAATAGCCAAATTGATTCTTAGAACATACAATATATTTGTGACTTGCTTCATGCATCCGTACACATCTGATTGACTATTCTACTGATATCCTGATGGCAACTTGGTATGACCCACAACATAATAGTTCAGAGCTTTTCATAGCTACAGGCAATGCATAAGAAATAGGCTAGAGCCTCCTTATGCAATGCAAGTTTGTGTCCTCTTATGTCAATATGATGCTGTGCTCCATCCACTGTTGCTTGATGTGAAGCTTTACCAGTGGTCCCAGTGTCAAAAAGCAGAACTGTTACATGTATTTTAGTGGCCCAAAAGTATTCTGAACCCCACAGAAATCAGCCTACATAACAACTGACCCCTCCAAACAGCCCTCTCCTAAAATTATCTACCCACGTTAACATAACTCGACGAAGGATATTCTGCTGAGGAGCTGACAGATCTTCCACACATGGGGCGAAATTCTCCAACCCCACGCAGGGTCGGAGAATCGCCTGGGGGCGCCTAAAATTCCGCCCACGCAGGGTCGGAGATTCTCCGCCACCCGGGAAGTGGCGGGGGCAGGAATCTCGCCCCGCCGATCGGAGAGGCCCCTGCGGCGATTCTCCGGCCTGGATGGGCCGAGGTCCCGCCGCTGGGAGGCCTCTCCCGCCGCCGAGGTTTAAACCACCTCTGGAACGGCGGGCTCAGCGGCGCGAGCAGGCCCCCGGGGTCCTGGGGGGGTGGGGGGCGATCAGACCCCGGGGGGTGCCCCCACGGTGGCCCGGCCCGCGATCGGGGCCCCCCGATCAGGGGCCGGGCCAGTGCCCTGGGTGCACTAGTTTCTTCCGCGGCCGCCACGGCCTCCACCATGGCGGAGGCGGAAGGGAACACCACATCGCGCATGCGTCGGCAGTGACGTCAGCAGCCAGCTGCCGCTGACGTCACTGCCGGCGCATGCGTCGACCGGCGAAAGCCTTTTGGCCAGCCCTGCTGGTGGGGGCGCCGGGTGTTTGCGCCAGTCTTCTGGTGCAAACCGCTCCGGCGCGGGGCTGTCCCGCAAAGGTGGGGAGAATTCCCCACCTTTGGGGAGGCGCGACCCCTGAGTGGTTGGCGCCACTCCCCTACTCCGGCACCCTCCGTCACGCCGGGTAGGGAAGAATGCTGCCCATCTCTGGGGGCCACATGTGGCTAATTAGAGTTGTGTGTGCGGCCCACGAGACATGGTGTTGACCATTGCCCACAGGCATGGTTGCCACTTTGCTCTGGTTTTCGTCCGCATAATATTTTTCCGACTGGTATGACTAAAGTGATAAACAACGGCACGCAGTGAGATGCATACCAATTTCACACAACATTGACTGTAAGAGCGCAGCGCTCCCTTTGCATCCAATCAAAGTGTATATATTTATTTTGTTTTTACCATTTGAAGTTGATGACAGTTCTATTAACATATGAATGGTTAAGTATTTTCTATAACTCATTATGAAATATTTGATGTGTATTAAATTAATTTAATATTATTCATGGGGTCATTGATAGTGAACATGACCGATTTCAATCTGCAGCTGACAGAGATGAAGGAGGACCACTTATGCAGCCCAGTGACTAGCCTTTGTTGCCTACCATTGGCCTACATGATTCTGGTTTCCATTTGCTTTCATTTGCAGGTGGCAGGGGGGTTTCTCTGCCTTTAACCTGAAGGAATCGCCTCAGACTTTGACCCTTGATGTGTAGGAATTCTGTAGCCTCATTTCATGGTGATAAACTTCAAAATCAAATGATCCCTTCTGAGAGACTGAAAACGTAGGCTGTAGCTTCGTTGTCATTCATATTGACACCATGATATCTATTGGCCATCACTCAATAATCTTTAGAAAGGTTAGCAGAACTAAAAATGACAGCTCTGCTGCTTAAATAACTACTTTTTTAAGACAAAGCATGATGCCCTTGACATTTCTCCAAATATATTATTTTGTTGCGATATCCTCTGTATTAAATAAATGTAATAAATATGAGACAACTGTTGCACTCTAGTCAACCAAAAAGATTATTACTTAAATAGTCTTCACTATATCCAACCAGTTTACCCATGAATAATATCTATAATACAAAGATCAGGAACATCAAAATGGTTGCTGCAAGATCCTATTGCTTGCTACAAATGAAATTTAGTTTCCAAATTCAGGTGAACTTCTGTTCACCCTGGCTTGCAAATGGGTGGAGGAGAGGGTGAAAAACAACGGTTCACCTAGCTAACACTATCCTTGCTGATGACCTTTGATTTCTGATGTCGCAATGAACATTATTTCCCTCTGAGTGATGTCTTAGTTGAATGAACTTTGGCTTCTGATGTCAAAATAAATACTGTTGCTTTCTGAACTAACTGACAGTGTGGCTGAAGTACTGGTAAATGACTCAAGGCAAAGGGTGTGATGAAATAAATATTGATAGGACTTATGGCCATAAAATTGTATAAATGTTATCCCTTTGGTTATAGAAGTGACCTTGAGTACGTAACAATGCTCTTGGCTTTTTGCTCGCAGCAAGATAACACTTTTGCCATCAACTCTTTAATCCTTAGTGCTTGATTTAAATACTGCAGCCTTCAGAAATGGAAAATGGTTTTATATTATCAAGAGCTGAAGTGAGGAATTACAGTGTTAAACTTGGTCAATGTTACAAGTAAATTTCACAATCCTAGGAAAAATCACAGCATTCAGTGACTACCAGTGAAGTGGAAAAAGTTGGAATATGACTTTACCAATTCAAAGCCAAATAACAAATACATAATGATAACAAATACATATTCCCTGCACAATTCTCACTATTGCTGGGAATGCTGGTCATATAAGGTTGTGAGTGGAGAATAGAGAGAACTCAAAGGACCATTATTCATTTCTAAGTATGTTGATTATTTTGACTGATCACAATCAGGACCATAGAACCTTACTGATGGCAAAATACTAGAACTGACCATGCTTATTATGTACAGTAATATAGTTAAATGGACAGAAAATGTAACTGACTACCTTTTCCCAGTTCACATTTTCTAACGACTCCCACTCTCTACGCACACGCACACAGACAAACAACACAGAGGGTAAAGGGTGGTGGAAAGGGAAAGAATATGTTAATAAAATAAAAGGATAAAGATCTT
Organism: Scyliorhinus canicula; assembly: GCF_902713615.1. Taxonomy (NCBI): domain Eukaryota; kingdom Metazoa; phylum Chordata; class Chondrichthyes; order Carcharhiniformes; family Scyliorhinidae; genus Scyliorhinus; species Scyliorhinus canicula. Next base: position 256,741,122 of record NC_052146.1, read on the forward strand.
TGCTGCACTGGGATGATTTCCGGTTAGTGCCTTTCTGAAGTTCAGCTTTCATTTTGATACTTCTTCCTTTTAGGCTTCAGATGGTTTTCTCTAGCAAGGTTGTCTACCTTCTCTGCAGACTCAGTGTCCTCTCAGGTTTACAGCAAAGGATGGGCCATGCACTCACTGCTTTCAGAACACTAAAGTAGTTATTTCATTTCAGCAAGCAGGAGTGAAAGAGAGAGTGTTCCATTCACTTCCAAGTCTAAACACTTCTGCCCAGTTCTTTCAGAAAGCATCACATAGGAACCAATCATTGACCGTGATCAGGTTGCCAGCCAACTAATCGATCTGACTCCCTCCAAAACTGGTATCTAAGAGCCATTCATTGCTGAAGCGTCTGGCCTCTACTCTCCAAAAACAAAACCTGGGAACACAGTGTCCTGACAAGCAGACTGTTTCAACCTTGACTCTTCTGCGGAAAGGCACATTCCTGTTATGGGTCCACCAACTAAATGATAAAATCACAGAACAGAAATGGAAACAAAGGAAATAAGAAGGAAGGAATCTCAAAGTATTGATTGCCTGCTTAATGGGCTCATTTGGTGGCGGAACTTCCTGCCATGGAGCTGGAGACGAGAATATGGTGGGACCCACTTGCCACACTGCCTGCATGATTAAATACTCCCTTCCAGCAAACGCACCACGGGGAAGGGCAGTAAATTCCAACCACTGCTTTACTTGCCAACACTGTGACAGCAGGATTTGTGATCTGGGCTGCAATTACTCACTTCTGACCTGGGGATTGTCTTTGGGGAACCACAATACTTTACACATCTAACAATTTTCTCTTAGAAGGTGCAAGTGGGGCTTCCTATGACCCTGTAGTCCTTGTGATAATGAAACTCCACAATAACATTAGGTAAGAAATTCCAGAACGTTGATCTAGCAATGATGAAGGAATAACAAAGTTACCGTTCCTGATTACATGTGATAGGGCTATAGATCTTTGCTGTGATCCATTGACCTTTTCCGACATTGATTCCTTGTCAGCAACAAAGGACATTCAGCAGCTCGAGAATGACAGGAGTGGAAATGGTTGATACAGTAACTTCTGATGGTGCCATATCTGTGTAACTCAGCTGTCCCTTTTAAAGGACTGAAGAAAAGATAGGCTCTACCTATCAGGCTGGCAGGAGCTATAGGACCAATTCATGAATGAGCACAAAAGAACGCAGTATCACAGTTGAATCAAGAGCCCCCATTGAGGAGCAGCAGGCTGCCTCACATTGAAGTAGTAATTAAAAAGATCACAAGATTAGGCTGTAAATAGCACACACCCACAAGGCCGAACACTGAGAAAGCAAACATTCAAAAGTATTGTGTAAATTTATTATCTGAAGGGCTACATTAATGTTGCAGATGATGAGGTACAGCCAATAATGGGAGCAGGAGCGGTGATGACAAAGCAGAACCTGTTGCTCATGGGACCCGTTTACGATGAAGAAGACAATGGCCATTATTTTGCAGCAGTGCTGAAGTGACGATGCTTTACACTGACCTCATGTACAAGAACATAAATGACCCCCTTCGGGGCCAAGGACTATGCATTCGATTTCATACACAGCTGAGTATGAACTCCCCCGGTAATTGGGGCAGGGCTTTCCCTTAACAAAGAGAAATTACTCTGTATAAAACCCAGACCTGGGTATAGGTTAGGCAGGGTGGCCCTTCGGGGAGAGGGGTAGTAGTTTTGAGATTTTGTGTGTACAGTAATAAACCAGCCGTTCATTTGTATCCTACCGTGTGTTCCTGTTGTCTCTCCCATTCGGATTCTACACTGGCGAGGAGTGTGAAGTGGAGCTGCCATAGCCGCAGTGCATTATACTGCTGACCCACTTCGTTCAGGCCCACTGAGGTCTCCATTCCGAATGGTGAGATGCACACATCGGGAAACTCAACAATTTTGACACAGGTACCGATGACTGGACCCAATACATAGAGCGGGTGCAATTTGTATTTGGTCAAACAGAATCATCATGGTTGTAGGGTGTATTCCCGTTTCCTTGCAATAAAGGCCAACATGCTATTTGTCTTTCTAATTGCTTGCTGTCCCTTCGTGCCAAGTTTCCATGTTCCTTGTAAGAGTACATCCAAGTCCTTCTGAACATCAAAATTTAGAATTTTCATAACTTTTAAGAAATATTCTGCTTTTTGATTCTTTTTACCAAAGCGAATCACCTCACTCTTCCGAACATTATACCCCATCTACCACCTCAATGCTGACTCATTTCACCTGTCTGTGTCTCTTTGTGTCTCGTGTCCTCCTCAAAGCTAATATTCCCACCAGTAAGCAAAGAAACATTATTCTCTGTCTCTTTGTCTAAGTTATCCATACCTAAAACCCAGCATTGATCATTACAGCACTCCACTAGTTACTGCACATCAACTTTACCCCTACTGTCTGCCTCCTATCCACAAACTAATCCTTCATCCATGCTAATATATTATCCCCAATTCCACGAGCCCATATCTTGTGTATTAACCTTTGTGTAGCACCTTATCAAATACCTTCTAGAAATCCAGGTATAATACATCTATTTCCCTTTATCTAATCTACCTGTTCCATACTCAAAAAAAACTTGAATAAATTGGTCAAACATTGGTAAAGCCATTTCGACTTTGTCTGATCATGCCATGATTTTCGAAGTGCATCGTAAAGATTTCCCTAAGTGTAGATTTTCCCAAAGACAGATAGAACATAGAACATAGAACGATACAGCGCAGTACAGGCCCTTCGGCCCTCAATGTTGCACCGACATGGAAAAAAAACTAAAGGCCATCTAACCTACACTATGCCCTTATCATCCATATGCTTATCCAATAAACTTTTAAATGCCCTCAATGTTGGCGAGTTCACTACTGTTGCAGGTAGGGCATTCCACGGCCTCACCACTCTTTGCGTAAAAAACCCACCTCTGACCTCTGTCCTATATCTATTACCCTTCAATTTAAGGCTATGTCCCCTCGTGATAGCCACCTCCATCCGCGGGAGAAGGCTCTCGCTGTCCACCCTATCTAACCCTCTGATCATTTTGTATGCCTCTATTAGGTCACCTCTTAACCTTCTTCTCTCTAACGAAAACAACCTCAAGTCCATCAGCCTTTCCTCATAAGATTTTCCCTCCATACCAGGCAACATCCTGGTAAATCTCCTCTGCACCCGTTCCAAAGCTTCTACGTCCTTCCTATAATGGGGCGACCAGAACTGTACGCAATACTCCAAATGCGGCCGTACTAGAGTTTTGTACAACTGCAACATGACCTCATGGCTCCGGAACTCAATCCCTCTACCAATAAAGGCCATCACACCATAGGCCTTCTTCACAACCCTATCAACCTGGGTGGCAACTTTCAGGGATCTATGTACATGGACACCGAGATCCCTCTGCTCATCCACACTACCAAGAATTTTACCATTAGCCAAATATTCCGCATTCCTGTTATTCTTTCCAAAGTGAATCACCTCACACTTCTCCACATTAAACTCCATTTGCCACCTCTCAGCCCAGCTCTGCAGCTTATCTATGTCCCTCTGTAACCTGCAACATCCTTCCGCACTGTCTACAACTCCACCGACTTTAGTGTCGTCTGCAAATTTACTTACCCATCCTTCTGCTCCCTCCTCTAGGTCATTTATAAAAATGACAAACAGCAACGGCCCCAGAACAGATCCTTGTGGTACGCCACTCGTAACTGAACTCCATTCTGAACATTTCCCATCAACCACCACTCTCTGTCTTCTTTCAACTAGCCAATTTCTGATCCACATCTCTAAATCACCCTCAATCCCCAGCCTCCGTATTTTCTGCAATAGCCGACCGTGGGGAACCTTATCAAACGCTTTACTGAAATCCATATACACCACATCAACTGCTTTACCCTCGTCCACCTGTTCAGTCACCTTCTCAAAGAACTCGATAAGGTTTGTGAGGCATGACCTACCCTTCACAAAACCATGCTGACTATCCCTAATCATATTATTCCTATCTAGATGATTATAAATCGTATCTTTTATAATCCTCTCCAAGACTTTACCCACCACAGATGTTAGGCTCACCGGCCTATAGTTACCGGGGTTATCTCTACTCCCCTTCTTGAACAAAGGGACCACATTTGCTATCCTCCAGTCCTCTGGCACTATTCCTGTAGCCAATGATGACCTAAAAATCAAAGCCAAAGGCTCAGCAATTTCTTCCCTGGCTTCCCAGAGAATCCTAGGATAAATCCCATCAGGCCCCGGGGACTTATCTATTTTCACCTTGTCCAGAATTGCCAACACTTCTTCCCTACTCACCTCAATGCCATCTATTCTAATAGCCTGGGTCTCAGCATTCTCCTCCACAATATTATCTTTTTCCTGAGTGAATACTGACAAAAAGTATTCATTTAGTATCTCGCTTATCTCCTCAGCCTCCACACACAACTTCCCACCACTGTCCTTGACTGGTCCTACTCTTACCCTAGTCATTCTTTTATTCCTGACATACCTATAGAAAGCTTTTGGGTTTTCCTTGATCCTACCTGCCAAAGATATCTTGTGAATTAGTCCGGAGTTCCTTTGCTTTCTCTTTGCTTTCTCTTGACCTTCTTTTTTGAACAGCAGAATTACAGTTGCTAGCATCCTAACTGCTATGATCTAAGGAATTATGGAAAATAATAACTAGTGCTTCCACTATTTCTGCAGCTACCTCTTTTAGAACCCTTGGATGGATGCCATTGGGTCCTGAGGATTCGTTGGCTTTTATTGGGTGGCTCGGTAGCACAGTGGTTTGCACTGTTCCTTCGCAGAGCCAGGGACCCGGTTCGATTCCCAGCTTGGGTCACTCTCTGCGAGCCTGTACGTTCTTTACGTGTTTGTGTGGATTTCTTCTGGGTGCTCCAGTTTCCTCCCATAGTCCAAAGATGTGCGGGTTAGTGGATTGATCACGCTACATTGCCCTATAGTGTCCAAAAGTTAGGTGGGGTTGCTGGGCTACGGCATAGGGTGGAGATGTGGGTTTAGGTAGGGTGCCGGAATGTGGCGACTAGTGGCTTTTCACAGTAACTTCATTGCAGTGTTAATGTAAGCCTACTTGTAACAATAAAGATTATTATTATTATTATTGTGGTTAGGGAGGGAATGCCAGGATTTTGACCCAACGACAGTCGAAACGGCGATATAATTCCAAGTTGGGGTAGTGAGTGACTTGGAGGGGAACATCCAGTTGCTGGAGTTCCCAGGTATCGGCTGCTCCTGTCCTTCTAGATGGAAGTGGTCGTGAGTTTGGAAGGTGCTCCTTGAGGAACCTTGGCGATTTACTGCAGCACATTTTGTAGATGGTACACACGGCTGCAACTGTTCATCAGTAATGGAGGGATTGAATGTTTGCGGAAGGAGCAGAAATCAAGTTGGCTGTTTTGTCCTGGATGGTGTTGAGCTCCTTGAGCGTTCTTGGAGCTGCACTCAACCAGGCAAGTGGAGAGTATTCCATTACTCTCCTAAGTGGTGCCTTGTAGATGTTGGACAGGCTTTGGGGGTCAGGAGGGGATTTACTTAGTGTAGGATTCCTTGCCTTTGACCTGCTCTGGTAGCCGCAGTACTAATATGGTTAGTCCAGTTCAGTTTCTGATCAATGATAACCACCAGGATGTTAATTATGGGGGATTCAGCAATGATAATGCCATTGAATGTCAAGGAGCGATGGTTGGATCCCCTCCTGTAGGAGATGGTCATTGCCTGACATTTCTGTGGCACGAATGCAACTTGCCACTTGTCAGCCCAAGCCTGGATATTGCCCAGGTTTTGCTGCATTTGAACATGGACTGCTTTCTCATCTGAGTCACGAATGGTGCTGAACATTGTGCAGTCATCTGTAAACCTCCCCACTTCTGACCATATGATGGCAGCGAGGTCACTGATGAAGCAACTGAAGATGGTTGGGCCTAGGACACTACCCTGAGGAACTCCTGCTGAGATGATTGACCTCCAATAACCACAACCACCTTTCTTTGTGCCAGGTATGACTTCAACCAGCAGAGAGTCCCCACCCCCCACCCCCGATTCCTATTGACTCCAGTTCTGCTAGGGCTCCTTGATGCCAGACATGGTCAAATTCTGCCTTGATGTCAAGGTCCGTGAGCAGGTTATCGCAGAGTAAGTGCTGCTCGATAGCGCTGTTGATGACCCCATCGCTTTGCTGTTGATGGGGAGTAGGCTAAGTAGGCTAAGAGGGTGGTAATTGGCTTGGTTGGATTTGTCCTGTTTCTTATGTACAGGACCCACTTGGGCAATTTTCCACTTTGCCAAGTAGATGTCAATGTTGTAGCTGTACGTGAACAGTTTGGAAGGGGTGTGGCAAGTTCTGAAGTGCTATTGCAGGAATATTGTCAGGGTAGTTTCCAGTGCCTGTAACCGTTTCTTGATAATTATGGCACACCACCTGACCTGCCATGCCTCTGTGTCCTGATTTCCTTCTGTAATTAGTTATAAATATTATAATGATATAGAAAGGAAAAGAAAGACTCAGACATATAAATTGTATGAATGGGGAAATTAAAATATTATAAATAAACGTAAAAATGTTTCATTATATTGAACGTGTGAACTTTTTAATCATAGCATGGAGAAATTTGACATTGCAGAAAAATAAAATTAGTTTTACATGGCCTGTTGTTTGGCAGTAATTATGACTTAATCCACGGTTTAATAATCCAGTTATACTTTATTCAAAAGTATATAACCTTGACATGCATTTTTGCAGTGACAAAGTAAGTAAAAAGTGGAAGTTCATATCAATTTAGCATTTTCGATTTGATTTCTCTGTGAGATCTTTGACATTTCACTTGGTGGAAGATTGGAGGATCATTGACACCAGCTTCTTGCTTTCAGCATTCAACTGCACACGTGCAGGCACCAGAAGCTCCTGTAAGTGTCACAGCGTAATGATGATGAATGCTGTTGGGCTGTCTTGCCATGACTGCAAACACAAAATCTAGGCCTGTGGCATTGCTTGTAAGTGACCATATTTGCAGATTTTAAGGGAAATTCCTGTTAATCAACATACTGTCTTCCTGGCTGCATTTTCCATATCTACTTCACGTTCCTGTTCATTTTCCTCATCCTCTTCTGCCAAAGCTGCAGGCCAACCTTTCTGGTCTTGTGACTTATGAATGTTCCCTCTCCAAATTGAAAAATTATACCAGAAACAGCAGATGTGAACAATTATTAGCACCTTCTGAGAACTGTGGAGCAGTATAGCAGTTGGTCTGGCCAGACAGAGGAATCTGTTTCAACATTCCAATTGTATATTTAATCATGATTTGGGTGGAGGTTTTAGCTACATTGTACTTTCCTTTACCCTCTTTTTGGGGGTTCTTCACTGGTCTTCATAGCCAATATGGCATCAGAGGATAGCTGTTTCCTAGTAGCCAGCAGTCTAATGTACCTGTTTCTTGAAATTGTACTTATACAGTGGACCAGAACACAACAAAGGCATTCTGGATATTGTGAAAAAAGGAACAATTTAAGTGAATAACATCACAAAAATAGTGTTTGACAATAAGATGGCCAAAAATAATTTCTGTGGAGGAAATTTTCTGTATTCACCTGTATATTCTATATGTACTGTCTATTGTCACCAGTTCATTGATGGACTGAAAGCTTTCTTATTCATATATGCCATATGGTTGTTAGGTGCCTTGATGGAGGAGACCCTCTTGCTTGATAGCTGCTGAAATCCAAGTGGTGATGTATGAAGGTTGTGAACCTAAGTGGCAGCAGGAAAAATAAATTAAAATTATAAAACTAACCCAGCAATGCCTTAGAACCACTTACTTTTACATTGCTATGCTTTTAAATAATTTTCCTTATTATTTCCCAGTACAATGTTGGATACCTAGTGTTTTAGATCTGTTTTGGCATCGTCATCCTGCATGTCTGTACATTAGGTAATAATGTGTAATATGTACCTAGGCTGCTTCAGATGGGAGCTTCCATCACCCATCCCAATACCAACTAAAAACAAAGAAAAAGTAAGAATTTGTATTTATATAGCATCTTTCATGATCTCAAGATGTCCCAAAATGCTTGACAGCCAATATGGTACTTTTACGATGTATAATGGATGAAATGTAGCAGCTAATTCATGAGCAACACTATCCCACAACACCAGAGAGATAACAACCAGACAATCTGTTTATTTTAGTTATGTGGTTAATGGTTAAATATTGGCCAGTGTACAGGGAAGAACACACTAGGCCGCCTTCAAATTGTATCTTTTGATCTTTTAGAGCCACCTGAGGGGGCAGATGAGGTGCAGTTTAACATCTTATTTGAAATATGACACTTCTGATAGTCCAGTGTCCCTCATCCCCTCAAATAGTACAATGTGTTGTCAGCCTAGATTATATGCTCAAGTCTCTGGAAATCAGAAATTTGAACTGGGCAGAGAATAGGCAAAGATCAGTCGGGACCGATCTCTGCCAAATTTCACACATCATTACATTCCGTCGGCAACCATTTTCAGATGTAATGAGTCTAAAATTGCCCCCTATAACTCAAACACCAGTATGACCTAAGATAACTGAACACAAAGACAGTAGTAATAGTAACATAATTATTTATCTGACAATCTAACAATTTTTCTTTACAGGTGATAGACTGAGTCACTTATGTTTCAATTCAGTCGAGGTTACGTACTTTTGAGCCTACATAGATGTTTTGTGATGCTTACTGTGGTGAATTGCTTACACTATATGGAGTGTCAGAGACCAAGAGTGATATATTTGGGATTTTTGACAGAGGTTGGCTGATCTCATTTCACTGGAAGCTCTTAACAGCTATTTGGATGAGGTGACCTTTGTCACCAACTCCTGGGCTGGATTCAAACCTCTACCTTTATGTATGAAGAACAGTGTCAGACTGCTTTCCGAGGGTACTGCACCAAACAATCCACTAGAGAAAATACACACTGTTTTAAATAGAGCTGAAAAGAAAGAAAGATGGACTGTTCCGATTTGAACAGGATGGCAACTGCTACCAGAGCAGCCGGCTCACAGCATCAGTTCCACATATTCTGGGACATTGGGGCCACATTAATTTTTGGTGATGTCTGTCCCATGTGCAAATTAGCATTCCTAGCACTGTAATCTGTCTTGTGTGAATGCTGTTTTCCTCATGAGTATTTGTACACCTATACACTGCTCTGATTTTAAAAAGGCAATGCTCAACTTTCATGAGATTTTAAATTCATTTTGCTTTATTTCTAAAATGACATCCTGAAATGGAAATAAAATTGAGAAAATTAAAGTAATATTCTATTAGCAAAGCATATTTATTAATTAATATTTGCATTATTCCACAATTACATAATTTGATGGGGTCCACCAATACCATCCTGACTTGCAACTAGAACATAGAACATAGAACATAGAACAGTACAGCACAGAACAGGCCCTTCGGCCCTCAATGTTGTGCCGAGCCATGATCACCCTACTCAAACCCACGTATCTACCCTATACCCGTAACCCAACAACGCCCCCTTAACCTTACTTTTATTAGGACACTACGGGCAATTTAGCATGGCCAATCCACCTAACCCGCACATCTTTGGACTGTGGGAGGAAACCGGAGCACCCGGAGGAAACCCACGCACACAGGGGGAGGACGTGCAGACTCCACACAGACAGTGACCCAGCCGGGAATCGAACTTGGGACCCTGGAGCTGTGAAGCATGTATGCTAACCACCATGCTACCCTGCTGCCCCTATATAGCCATTCCTTCTCTGTCGCTGAAGCAAAATCCTAGAATTTCCTTCCTAACAGCACTGTGGATGTATCTACACCAGATGAACTGCTGTGGATCAAGAATGTGGCTCACCTTCTCAAGGGCAATAAAAGCTGGCATTGCCAGAAAAGGCACACATACCTGGAAATAATGTTTTAAAAAGGCTATAAATGCAATTTCAAGTGGACAATCAAACTATCTTATGCCAGTGTCTTTCTCCAACATTCGAGTTAAACGACTTGACAAATTAAACTTTAATTCTTTTTTAAAACACACTAATCTATTCTCCACAGTAAAAATTGTTTTGTAATGGCAAAATAAAATCAAACTAGGTATAGTCAATTGAGAAAGCATTTATTGCTTTTTAAATGATTGATTCATGAATGTTTATTATATTGTTTTTCCACACGTAAAGTAGAACTGCTCAACTATTCTTGAAATAAGTTGTTTTGCTTTATTATTGAAACAAGCGAAACTAGGATTTAAATCATAGTCATTAAATACAATTGATACTTTCAGGAAAAAAAAATAAAGTAGAAATGGGAAAAGATGTATATTAGATCTCTGATGGAAATCATAATCTACTTAATACTAGAACAATGGTACACAGCAGTGGCCTGTGTTTTACATAAGGTATTACTTAGATTGGAAACATGCTGATATTGTAACCATGGAAACAGACCAATTTTGTCTAGCTTACAGGCGGAAGCAGGAGGCAAGAGGCTACTATTTGCCAACTCATGCTGAGGAGAGAAGAAAATATCCAAATATAAGAAGCAATGATGTCTATTTCCAAATTATATATTTCTAGGTTCTGTTAATGACTACTTTGCATGACTTAGAGTGCTGATGGAAGCTTTCTATCACTAAAACCAAGTTATTGTTGAAACAAATCATTAATTATTGATTTTGAAGGACAACAATCATTGTATTCTTTTACTTTTTAAATTTCATTTAAATGATATAGGTGCCGCTGGCTAGGCCAGCATTTATTGCCCATTCCTAATTGTCCTGGAGAAGGTGGTGGCGTTTTGGCTTCTCAAACCGCTTCTGTCCCTGCGGTGTTGGTATACCCACAGTGCTGTTAAGGAAGAAGTACAGGCTTTTGACCCAACGACAGTAAAGGAATGGTGATATATTTGCAATTATATACTCCCATATATTGCCCATCTGCAATCCAGCGTCTTTGTTGAATAAATAACAAAATTATTTATTTGAGATCATTCTTGTCAGTGTTAATTGTTTTAATTCATTTTAATTCCTCTATCAACATTACCCAAGTTCCTGGGTAATTCACAAAAAGAAGACACAAGGCTTGAACATATTCTTTTTGTTTGAAGAGAACTGGTCATGTGTATGAATGTATGTCACTTCCAGCAAGTGTATATGAGCAATGTTTCGAGCTTGAACGCTCATCTCAAATTGGTTGTTAGTGTAGCTATTAGCACATTCAGGATCATTCAGCAAATTGCGGAATCACATCTAACAATAGGGTGGGATTCTTCGTTAACCAATGGCAAAATCGGGAAAGGCGATTGGGCGGAGAATCGGTTCCGACGGCAAAATCCCAGCAGGCGCCGATTTGAGGCTGCATCACAATTCTCCATCACCTCGACAGCAGAGTCAATGCATTCCAGAACGCCCTTAACACCCTTTGCATATCATTAGCAGGACCGACCCGGTATTCTCCGGGGCCTACGCGTGTCTCCTCCTCTGATAGGCCGAGTTCCTGATGGTGTGGTTCACTTTTACTTTTGAAAATTGTGGAACTGGCTTCATAGCTGATGAAGGAGAGAGAGGAGATAGGGCCCAGAGAGGAGTGACTGCAGGTGCCGGCCCAGACACTGGCTGTGCTGGCTGGGGTGGGGTTGGGCTATGTTGGGGGAGGGGGTATGGGGGGAGGAGAAAACATGCCAAGCGGCCGGGGTGACCCCCCCACGGGACTGGAGCGGTGACCAGGCACAAACTGCCATTACCGGGGCCTGCAAGGCAGCCATCTTACTGTGCACCCTACGGACCACCCACCTAGGCCCCTGGTTCTGCAGAGCGACACCAACCATATGGGCGCCTCTACCCATGCACCCCACCTCTCATCACACCCCACTTGGCCGCCACCCGCTGGCGGCCCACCTAGGGAAACACCCACAGTAGCCCCTATGGGGCCGTGGTGCCTACCCCTGATGGGGGCAGTGGCAGCCAACGGTGCCCCTGGCGTCCGACATGCCAAGAGAATTGAAAATGAATATCGCTAATTGTCACAAGTAGTCTTCAAATGAAGTTACTGTGAAAAGCCCCTAGTTGCCACATTCCGACGGCCTGTTCGGGGAGGCTGGTAAGGGTGCAGAGATGGAGGTGGGGGGGGGGGGAAGGGACATGCAGGGGTGGTCCCGCAGTGCCAACTGGGGCCACCATGTAGCTTGGTGGACCTGGTTGGGCATGGGGGTATGCACCATGCTAACACAACAGCCTTTTACCCCCTGCAGACAATGGATGATAGAATTCAACTCGCCTTCCTCCTAGTCGCCGTAACCCTGGGGGGATGCCCTGGGACTGTTCGGGCTGGAGCTGCTCGAGGAGGAAGAAGCTGCAGCAGCGGAGCGTACAGCAGCGGATCAGGAGGCAGCTCCCAGAATGGAGAGCCGATTGCCCAACAGGTCAAAGAGGAGGAGATGCCAAGGAGGTGCCACATGAGGCCTCGTGCACCGGCACCACCTGTCATTCGAGGACCTGCCGGACTGGGCATGCTGCTGAAGACTCCAGCTGAGCAGAGAAACAGTGCAACACATCTGTCAGATGATGGCACACCTGGCACTGCGGGGGTATGGGGGGGGGGGGAAGGAGGATATCCACTCCAAGGTGACGGTCACCCTGAACGGGCTCATTTCTGGCGCAAAGTAGAGACCTGTCCGAGATTTCACAGACCTCGGTGCACAGGTGCATCCATGCAGTCACAGAGGTCCTATCTGCCCAGGTACTTCAATACATCCACTTCGATGTGGACTGAGCCCACCGGGATGCCCGGGGAGCAGGGTTTGCTGCCATCGACGGGATGCCCGAGTCCTGAGGGTGATTGACGGGATGCATGTCCCCCTATGGGCACTTGCAGATAACAGGCCGATGTACACAAACAAAAAGGGGCTCCACTTGATGAGCGTGCAGCTGATTTATGACCATCAGCACCTACGCATCATACATATGCCCAATAGCCGGGAAGTGTGCACAACTCCTTCATCCTGACACTCGACGATTCCTGGCACGTTCGAGCCCACTACAACGATGCCCATACAGTGGCCAGGTCCGTGATCGAGCAGTGCGTCAGCCTCCTGAAGATACGGTTCAGGTGCCTGGACCATTCTGGAGGAACCCCCCAGTATGATGCTGAGAGAGTTACCTGCATTGTTGCTGCCTGCTGCATCCTCCACAACATACCACATCAGAGGGGCGATGCGTTGGAGGAGGAGGAGCGCCAGGCCTCGACGGATGAAAAGGATGTGGGGGAGGGTGAGGGTGGGCAGGATATGGGGCCTAGCCAGACACTCCGAGGTGTGACGGTGTTCCGGCACCTCCCCTGATCGTGTCACTGGAGTCACCGGCACGGGCCCCATCACCTCCTCCTCTCTCGGGGTACCCGATGGCCCCAGCTACTCCATGGGATGGGGGTGCAAGCGGAGCTATCCCCTGAGGTTTCCCAGCTACCTGACATTGCCAGTCCTGGAGGCCCGCTCTGGGCTCGACCAGGTTTCACATGCTCGTGGGCATGGAGCACAGGGAGTGGACCATCTCAGGTGAGGTGACTGTCTCTGGTATGGTAGAGGGTGATGGGATAACTGTGTTGGGATAGCTGTGACAGAACATCCAGGGTCTCCTGAGTCGCGGGCGGAGGGCTGGTGTCTGAGCTTCTTTCAGCATTGGTACCAGGCGCACGGAGGGGCTCTGGCTGTGGCATTGGCTGGGGACAGGGGATACCAGATGTACCCGCCCCATTCCCAGCAGATGCTGCAAGACACAACACAAGAAGCACGATTAGACCGCACAAGCCGGGGGGGGGGGGGTGATGTGGGGTTGAGGGCGGTGTAGACGGTGAGGGTGGTATGGGGGTTGGCACACGGGGAACCTCAACTAAGCGGGGGTCTCACTCCCTTGCCCACGGCCGAGCTCCACCCCCGCGACCTCCCATTCGTCCGGGCCTCCGACCACGTCCAGGACCCTGTGCTCAACCATGGTTAACCGCAGGTCCGGCAGTCCCCCTCCGGTCTTCTCCCGCTCCCGGCGGTTGTGCACGGCCTCTCCTCGGAGGAGGGGGGGGGGGGGGGGGCGCGACGACTGAAGATAACAGTGTTGGACAGTTCAACTCATGTAACCCAGGGGATGGGTAGCTGGTGCTCAGTGGCCAGGGCACCCGGCCATGGCAATTGGTATGGGTAACGGCACGTGGTGCATCGGCAGTCCTCCTGGTGGGCGGGTAGGGTTACTGCCAGGGAAACAGTGCTTCCTATTCAACCTGGCCACCCTGAGGAGGTTGTGCTCTTTTTTTGCGGCACTGCTGGCCGGTCCGGACTGTGTTGCTGCGGAGTTCATGGCCTCTGCCACCTGCACCCAAGCAAGGCAAACAGCAGCAGCTGGCAGCCTCCTTCCCAGGCTGGGTACCGGGCCATCCTCCGCCACATCCAAGAGGGTCTGCAGTGTGGCATTGGTCAACCTCGGGGCTGCTCACCTCGTTGCCATCTTGTTGGCTGGTTTGGTGTGTGTCGGGAGTGAAGTATGCGGCTGCTGCTTGTCAGCCCCATGAGTGTCAATCGCAAAACCGGCACCATTTCTCATTGGAACCGATTGTGTTCCATGTGACGCCAGTGCTAGCCCCTTAGCAGGAGCAGAATTGGTCCAGGTGTGGTGCCAGTTTTTCTGTCGTGAAAGTCTACAAACTCTGTGTTGGAGTCAACACAGTCTCAGAAATGGAGAATCCCTCTCTAGATATTTTGGGAATTTAATGGAAACATTTCTTAGTTCATTTTTGGCGTCTTTTTCAGAGTTCCCCACCACTGTCAAACAACACTTAGGGCTGGATTTTCTGGCCACGCCCACCACAAGATTACCATGGACAGGAAGGGGACCATGGAAAGGTCCGTTGACCTCGCATGGGAATTTCCGGTCGAAGGATGGGCGTGGCTGGAAAATCCCACCCTTAGTCACTTTTTTGGGTCCTGGGGAGTTTCTCACTGGTTTAGCCCAATTTAGACCAGGCAGACATGGCCGGCGAATCCCACCTGAGGTCAATGGACTTCTCCATCGCACACGTCTTACCCGTGGTATTTTTGCGGTGGGTGGGGTGGAAGAATCCAGCCCTTAGATTTTTTTAAGCACTGGGGAGATGATCTCAGAGATTGGTCTTTTGAAAGGGTGCTCCAAATCTCTAAATGAGCTTGTGGTGCCCCCCCCCCCCCCCCCCCCCCCCCCCGGGCACAATGTCATCCCCCCCCCCCACACACACACGGACACTACCCCCCCCCCCCCACCCCCAAGTGAGGCACGCTATGGGGTCCCTGGGGGGGGGGTCCCCCTCTACAGGCCCACACGCCCCCTTACAGCCCCTCTCCAGGACTCCCACCTGTCACCCCTCCCAGCCTCCCAGAATGCCCTACTTACCTGCCATGCACCCTGCCAGCCTTCAAATCCCCTTCCACGTTCCTTTCATTGGCATGGGCCCTCAGGCCCTGGACCTTGGCGATGCTATCCTGGCACCTGGGCACTCGTGTTTACATCCTGGCACCCAAGCAGTGCTCATCACCTTGGCAGTGCCACCCTGGCACCTTGGCTGTGCCAAGGTGCCCACATTCCAGGGGTGAAGCAGGGGGCCATGCTGAACCATCCCTGATCACCCAGGGGTCTCCAATGTCCCAGGAGACCCCTGGTGCTGATCCGACTGGTCTACGTTTGTGTGGACCAGTACTGAACGGCGCCGGCTGCGGTCTTGCTGGGGAGGCTGTTAGATCCCAGGAGGCCGGTAGATCCCGGGTAAGCGCACCTAGGTAGGTTTAAACCCTATTCAGGCAGCCACCAATCAACCATCTCTCCTCTAGTATAAATTGTTGTGATCATTTTAAATTTGACATTCATACATTTGTCCTGATGAGTGCAAGAGGAAAAGCTTCAGCAACATGACTATTTTTAGCAATATTCAAGTTCCATACTACTAAGCAACTGTCACTTACATTTTGTTTGCAAATATTTTTCAGCAGTGAACATTTATTATCAAGCTTACACTGAATGTGATTTAAAACTGTGGGAAAGCTAAGTGTAGCCAAACGTCTGTCACCAAATAACACTCGAGCAAAATCAAGGCTGAGTCCTTTTGAATTTTATTACCACCAACTCTTTGTAGTCTGATAAAAGTTCTCTTTTGTATAAAAGTATTGTTCTAGGGGCGGCATGGTGACACAGTGGTTAGCACTTGTTGCCTCACAGCTCCATGGACCCGGGTTCGATCCCGGCCCCAGTTCACTGTCCATGTGGAATTTGCACATTCTCCCTGTGTCTGCGTGGGTCTCACCCCCACAACCCAAAGATGTGCAGGGCAGGTGGATTGGCCACACTAAATTGCCTCTTATTTGGAAAAAAAAGTATTGTTCTTACATTTATGTTGAGAATGTATTAAAATTAGGCTGCCATGTCATCAGCAGTATAAGAGCTCTGCGCATAAGATTTAAATGATAATTATGCACAATCATGATTTACAAATGTCATCCACAGAGTTTAAACATGGAGTGTGTGGTGTTTTTCTATCTTTCAGTGCACTTCAAAATTTTCCTTTTTCCCCAAAATTTCCATTTCTCTGTTCTAGCAAAAGGTCATGGCTTGTAATGCTCTAAAACTCAATAACTGGAAAACTCTCAAAATCAGTATTTTAATGAAGATTTTAGTGGTATATTGATAGAAGTCATTCAAAATCTCAATTTCTTTGCTTTTTAAGTAATAAATATATGTGTAAGTAAGAGGGCCTGCAGCTTCTATACATTGCAGAAGCTGATCGGTTGTTGACCTTGCGGGTTCTCTTATTCCTAAAGCCTGTTCCAGGTAAAACATTTAAAGTAACACATTGCTGAGAACACACAAATAGCTGACAATGCAGGAAAGCAGACAGCCGGGGTTGAATAAATCTAGTTTTAGAAACTTCATGGATTGGATAGCTTTGTATAAAAGCAATAATAGTGCTACATTTCTAACTTTTCAATGTGTTTACGTTCCTTTAAAATAAGTGAGCTGTCTGAGTGGCTTGTCCTTCTAAGCATCTGGTCACACCTGCCTGAGTTTGTAATGGGAATGCCATCACCTGCAAATTCCCACACACCATCCCAACTTGGATCTGTATCACCGTTCTTCAAATGTCGCTGGGTCAAAATCCTGGAGCTCCCTCCCTAATAGCACTGTTGGTGTACCTGCACCACATGGACTGCAGTAGTTCAAAGAGGCAACCCATCCTCACATTCTCAAAGATTGTTGGGCAGGACAACAAATGTTGGCATAGCCAATCATGCCCACATCTTGATAAAAAAGTAATGATAGTTATACATTGTATATTATGTTTTAAACTGGTATGTTCAATAACATTTTATTAACAACATTTTAATAATAATTTTGAGATAAATTGCAATGCTGGAAAAACAAGCATACATTTCCTCTTCTTCCAAATAGGAACTCTTTAATTGAGTAATCTATTTACCTGTACAAGAACATTCCGAGCATTATGCTGGAAACTAACTAAGAATGACAAAAATTAATACAGCTGAAGATTAATCTGATTGGTTTAGAAACAAGTATTTTGTGAAAAATAATCACAGATTAGCTTTACTTTGGAAGGTAATAAAAGCATTTTTGACATGCACAGTAAGAACTTTTCATTGAAACCAATGCACACAATAAAACTTCTGACTTTCTGAGGTGACCAATCCAGATTTGTATTTGAACATGTGAAACAAGTTTAGTTTTGCACTTGTGAAGCCGTGAAATATCTTCTTTCAGCATCCACATGAGCATCAGCAAGCCCAATGGTATTTAGAACTCCTCTGACACTCCACCTTTTCATGTTGGTTAAATCTGTTTATAGAATACCCCCAACTAAGTGTCTAGGGTATAATTTGCAAAATCAACATACACTTTAATTAACATTTGGCAGCCTTCCTAGAAGTCTATTGTTTACACAATTACCACACCTTTATGTCATAACCCTTCTGTTAAATTCTTCACTTAATTTAGAATTCTTTATTAAATAATTACTATCTGTTTGGGGCTGTTGAACATTTGCTACACTATTAGTTCTTTATGATATTACAATAATTAATTAAAACATTGATTTTTCTATTATATTCCCTTTAATTTCTTCTATACTAAGTTTTAGAGGTTTGTGTTTAAGATTTGTACTTGCTACAAAAAACCACTTTCACGTGCAATCTTGATATAATATTGAGTATCAAAATCTATATCTGAAAAGTTGTGGCTTTGTGATTACATATTGATTATCCAATAATCATTAATCTCAACGCTCCTTTGTCATTGAAATAATTTTTCGACTTTCTGTTCTTTGTTTTTGCAAACTACAATCCTTATGACTCTTTTAGCAGTCCTAATAAATAGAGAATACACAAGAGGGACAATGAAATAGCCAGTTTATTCCACGAGTGAGAAAGACCTAATAACTCATGAATGACAAAGTCGCCAGTGAGTTATTAAAGGTCTTCTCATGGGCCCATTGCATTCGTCACTGTCGCGTGGGCAGCCTGTGAAATGGGGTCAGGCTGTTGGTGGGTGTGAAAGTGCAACTGCAGTCACTCATCCCACCCACATTGAAATTGGCAGATCTAGTAGGGTAGCAGGAATGGCATTTTGCTGACAACAACAACTTGCATTTATACAACACCTTTAATGTAGTAAAATGTCCCATAGTGCTCTAAAGTATATTTTAATTATATATATTTTAAATTAACCTTCATATTGGCAATTTGTTGGCATTAGCATTGCAATATTAATAATACTGCTGTCACTAATCGCAAAATAAGGATGTTTTCTTTAAAGCATTTTGGGTACTTTGTGCCCCTAGTGTTATGACATAATAAACTGGGCTATGCATCGTATATCTGGGGGAAAAAGGGATGAAAATGAAAAATAAGATAAAATATTTTTATGAAGTAGTACACTAAGATATTCATTCTACGAGCATATATACCAAATATCCAACGGATTTCATCCAAAAGTTCACCTAATTAACTTATTTCACTCAATTAATTTAATTAAAAATTTTAATCCCACAAATATGAAATACAAGTACCTAACTGCACACAAAATGATATCATTATTTGATTTAAAAATATTTCCTTTCAGGACAAATTTACTTACATTTGCTTTGGTTTATTTGGCTTGACTTTATCAGATTTACATTTTTTGCTTTGGTCAGGATATTTCTCAGGATATTTTGAATGGCAGGGTTTCCCTTCCTGCCATCTGAAGAGTCGGTGGGGAATAGATCCCCACCTGTTTTGACAGCCCTTCACACTTGAATGAGTGTTGATGGGTTGCAGGCGGGACTTCTGCCCCTCAGTTGGAAGGAAGCCCCACCAATCTGATTGGTCAACAGCACTCTAGTTCATATGGGAACAGATGCTGTAGTGGACAGAAGGGAATCATTCTTGTAGACATAGGAGCCTATGTCTTGCGGCTGGATGACAAGAAGGTTTTTGGGGTCCCAGGGAGCTGAGGGTTGGGGGGAGATGCGGGAGGCACCCAGGGAGTGAGTTCCAGCAGTCACCAGACCTGAAAGAAGGGAGAATCCGAAGTTCAAAAGGACGCTGCTGATGGAGGCCTCCCTTCAAAGACCTTCCTGCCCAAGGCCTGAGCCTAATAATTTTCGGGCTTCCTTGCCCCAGCCTAAAAGTTAAGGCTGGGTGGAAGACGGCCTTTAAGTGGCCACTTAAGGGCCTCAATTGGGAAAGCTGAAGCCTTGCCTGGGCTTTCTGAGGCCTTTCCCACCCAAGTGTAAAAAACAGCTGCAAGGTCATAGTGGACAGGAACCCAGAGAAATACCTGTTCCTTCCATCTCATGTTCTCTCTTCCACTTGCCTAAAAGCCCACTGGTGGGAGAGCTTGAAATTCAGACCTTTATGTTTTCTGTTAAATCATTCCGTACATCCTCAACGTCACTCTGAAAATCCTCAGGATCAAAATCTACATATTTTTCCTCAATTTTTGTCAATATTCTAAATATTCCATCATCAGTGTCAAAGGCAACAACCGTATCAAAGATATCACTCTCTGCATTTTCAGTGTCACTGTCAGCATTTTGAGCATTTGTTTAACTATTTAAATATTTGTGATGGACCACAATAGATGTTCTTCCTTCTTGAGCCAATGTAGAGATTTTTTGACGATCCTGTTATATTTTCTGATGCTTTTCAAGAATTCTGATTGTTATTGCTCTGATAAGAAGAACATTCATTGGTTCAGGTGGCTCACTTTAGGGTGGTAGTTGGGATTTTACCATTTGTGCAATATATTGAAGAGACTCTTTTTTTCTATCTAATAATACTAATCACTTATTGTCACAAGTAGGCTTCAATGAAGTTACTGTGAAAAGCCCCTCGTCGCCACATTCCGGCGCCTGTTCAGGGAGGCCGGTACAGGAATTGAACCCACGTTGCTGGTCTTGTTCTGCATTACAAGCCAGCTGTCTTAGCCCACTGCGCTAAACCAGCCTCATCTACTCTTTTGCACCACAATATTCACATACCTCAGGGGCTGGGTTCTCCAATAATGGGGCTATGTCCCGTTGCACTCTGGACTTTCCTTAAGAAAAGCTCTGGCTGAGGATATGGGGCCCTGCACTTCTGGTTGGGAGCCCGCGCATGCAGCGGCCGCACCGTGCGACATGGCGGACTCGGACTGCGGAGCAGCACCAAAAATGTAGGCCCCCCCTAGATCTCGTGCGCTTGCATGTCCATGACGCCCGATCGCTCCCTTGGCAGTCCAGGAGGCCCCTCCCCCGGGTGAACGATCCCCCAGCCCCCCACCAGGGCGGCCACAGACTGAGTCCGCAGCCGCCATCCAACATTCCCGACGGCCGATAGGTGGCTAGAACCATGAGTGGTGGAGTCCAAGGCATGGATCAGTCTCTGAAGACCTTGGCTGAGGGCCATGAGAGCATGGTCCAGATACAGAGGCCCATCACCGAGTTCTTCAACACCATGGTGCAGATAATGATGCACCTTCAGGACTAGCAGCACCAGATGACGTTGAGGCTTCTGGAGCTTACTCCAGCTGCCCTCTGTCCCATGGAGTCACCCAAAGGCCCACGATCACCCGAAGGGAGGAGGAAAAACTGGAGTCCTTCCACCAAGGAGACCCAGGCAGACTCCAGCCCTACTGAATCCCTCCATCATGAAACCGGCGCATCTCAGGGACAGTGGGCAGAACAGGGTGAAAAGGCAGCACCAGTGTCACCTGAAAGTCAGCCAGGTCCAGGCCCTCCAGAGGACACCCTCCAAGGGCATCTCGGGCTACAGGGCACGGAAGGCAGCAGACCGCTCCCACCTCTGATGTGCAAACTGGAGACTCACCTAGATGTAATGATAGGCCTCGTAAGATTAAGGAGTTTGAGGTGCACAGAATGGGCACGGAAGAAGTTAGGTACTAGTAGTTAGGATTTAATCAATGTTTCACCTGTCACAACTCACCAATTTAAAATATTTAGCTCTTCAAAGCATTAATGCCTCCGTCTTTGACCCTCTCCCATAGGGAAAGTTCATCTGCGCATCTAAACTCTGCTCCGCCTAAAGGCCCTCGAAACAAAACCTACAGTGAAACCCAATGAAATCCTCAGTGACAAATATCTTGGAATGACTGCTTCATCTCTCAGTGAACTCTTCACCTTGCCGCTTGCCGCTTCCCCCCCCCCCCCCCCCCATGGAGCAGTGGGACAAAGGCAAGAACCCCCGACCCTCACTCACACATGCACCCAGGTGTCAGGGGGGTGCAGTCTGCAAACAGACAGGAGTCAGACATAAGCAGTACCTGAGGAGCTTCACAGCTTTCCTCACATCGAGGCATCATCACCCTACTGCCTAGACAAGTGACTCAAATCATACGGACAACCAGGGCCGGCCCAAGGCACCGGCAACTCGGGCAGTCGCCCGGGGCGCCATGTGCTAGGGGGCGCCAGACTCGGGTCCCGCGCATGCGCAGTTGGGCCGGTGCCAAATGCGCATGCGCGGTGGCCGCCCTCCCCCAGGGCGGCCCCCTCCGCCCGCCCCCCCCCACCCCTCGGCCCCGCCCCCGCGCCTCGGGCCCGCCCCCCTCGCCTCGGGCCCGCCTCCGGCTCGCCTCGGGCCCGCCCCGGGCCCGCCCACCGCGCCTCGGGCCCGCCCCCCTCGCCTCGGGCCCGCCTCCGGCTCGCCTCGGGCCCGCCCACCCCGCCTCGGGCTCGGCCCCCCCCCCTCCTCCTCGGTCCCCCCCCCCCTCGGTCCCCCCCCCCGCCTCCTCGGTCCCCCCCCCGCCTCCTCGGTCCCCCCCCCCCCGGCCTCCTCGGTCCCCCCCCCCCGCCTCCTCGGTCCCCGCCCCCCCTCGGGCCCCCCCCCCCCCGCGAAGGGCGCCGAAGTTCAGCTTGCCCGGGGCGCCAGCAACCCTAGGGCCGGCGCTGCGGACAACCCAGGCCCATCATCCTGTTCAGATGTCAATGGACCCACCGGAGGGTGGGGGAGGGTGTGGAGGTGGGAAATGTTATGGAGCTACTGAACAAGTCTCTTAGTGTGTGAACCTGGAGGCAATGAGGGCATCTCTTGTCCTCCTGCATTGGTGCACCCTGGTTTCTGCCTGTTCTCCTTCCTCTGGGTCCTTCTCGGGCTCTCCCTCCACTCCCTCCTTCTCATCAAAGGAAAAGGTACGTTCCTCCTCCTCCTCCTCCTCCTCCTCCAGCATGTCACCCCGCTGCTGTGCCAAGTTGTGGAGGGCTCAGCACACCACAACTTTCAAGAGACCCTTTTTGTCTGAAAACCTTTTCTCGGTCAGTAATGAATCTTCAGCCCGTGTGCCAAAGAAGTGAGAATGAGCTCACAGATAGCAGCTGCCAATGGCTGGGGACGTGGACCGACTGGGGAAGCATAGCGCATGATGTGGGGGGGGGGGGGGAGGGTGTGATGAGACTGAAGGTTGCCAGCCTAAGAGGATGGCTGTAAGAGAACCTTTGGGAACTGTACTGAAGAAGTGCCCGCCAGACTGATTGTGACAGTGGAAGAACATCTTCAGGACACAAATGATCACTTAAGAACTGGCCGGCTGGCACTGTGAACCTCATTGTAATGGGGTTCCTCTTGGGTTTTCGGGCCTCCGCACTGGCATCAGTCGGCCAAGACCTCAACGGGTACCCCTTGCCCCTTATGAGCCATCCTAGCAGTCTTGGGTAGTGATCAAAGATCCTGGGGATCTGCGAGTGCCCCAGTATGAAACCGCCATGCATACTCTCAGTGATGCATGCACAGAGATGCATCATATTCATGCAGTGGTCACATACAAGTTGTACATTCAGGGTGCTGAACCCCTGCTGAGTGATAACACGGTGCTCTCAACGCCATGTGTGTCCCATCAATGTACCATCGGACCTGCAGAATTCCAGCGAAGGATGAAAATCCCGCAACCCAGACATCCTGATGAGCCTGGTTGAGGACAAAGTTGGTGTACGTTCTCCTCGTGTCTGCGTAGGTTTCCTCCGAGTGCTCCGGTTTCCTCCCACAAGTCCCGAAAGACGTGCTTGTTAGGTGAATTGGATATTCTGAATTCTCGCTCAGTGTACCCGAACAGGTGCTGGAATGTGGCGACTAGGAGCTTTTCACAGTAACTTCATTGCAGTGTAAATGTAAGCCTACTTGTGACACAAATAAAAGATTGATTGGTAAGAAGTTTCTGGGCTGCCTTGCCATTCATGGCCACAGGCCACCTCCACGTGGTGCAAGGTTTGCTACCACAAGGCACAGCTGCTGTACTGTCTCCTTGTTGAGATGGAGTCTTCTGCGACACTTGATGGCTGACAGTTCCAGGACAGACATGTGGCTCCTGTGAACCTGAGGTCGCCGTCTCTGACGGCTTCTCTTCGGTAAGATGTGCATTCGGCCCTTGAGCATGTCCAGTGGCCCCCTGTCCTCGTGGCTCAGGCTGCTCCTGGGTTGTGCTTCTCGGAGTTGGTGGAATCTGTCCGCCTCCAGTGCTGCTGTCAAAATAATGACAAATTCTACTGGCTCCATCCCAAAACAAGTCAGTAACCTGGGAGAGAAGGGAGAAAGACAGAAAGACAGTCAGTTAGGTGATCTATCCCATGACCCTCAAACCCTTCCAACATCCATTGGCCTCCTGATCCTGAAAGCTAACAACTCTACACCGTCTCCAGCATCCAGCGCTACCTCAATCCTCTGCTGCACATCATATATCATTGATTGACTGGCCATAGTCACTGTCCTCGTTCCTTCAGGGCCGCCTATGGGCTTGGGTCTGGTTCTTCCCTCCCTTTTTATCAGTAGCAGTGGAGTCCATCATTTGTTGGGGCAAATGTACGTCCATGTGTAGTTTAAGGGCTATTAATCCCTCAGGACATTCATGTGGTCGCAGCTGCGAGGCTCGGCACTATCCATCCTGGAGCCCTGCCCCTAACCTTTATCCCTTGACACTTAAAGGTTTCAAGCCCTCAAATTGACTTTGGAGACTGTGGGCAGCTGACATTGCTGAGGGTCAAATGATGATGTCTAATTAGTTGGACAAGCAATACTTTTAAGAATGTTAGCGAGCATAACCAGTCTCTGATGCAGAGAAAGGCAACACTATTCAGCTTTGTCATCTCATGATCTAATTACTGTCATGCCTTTATATTTAAGACTCCTGCGAAGTTACTGCATTATCTCAGGCAGCACGGTAGCACAAGTGGCTAGCACTGTGTTTCACAGCGCCAGGGTCCCAGGTTCGATTTCCCACTGGGTCACTGTCTGTGTGGAGTCTGCACGTTCTCCCAGTATCTGCGTGGGTTTCCTCCGGATGCTCCGGTTTCCTCACACAGTCCAAAGACTTGCAGGTTAGGTGGATTGGCCATGCTAAATTGCCCTTAGTGTCCAAAAAGGTTAGGAGGGGTTATTGGGTTACAGGGATAGGGTGGAAGTGAGGGCGTAAGTGGGTCGGTGCAGACTCGGTGGGCCAAATGGCCTCCTTCTGCATTATATGTTCTTTGTTCTATCTCAGACTGAAAACAAAATGGCCATTCCACCACCACCACCCCGTGGAGAGAGTTACTCACCTCCTGGTCCACTTTTTTAAAGAGTAATAGAAATGGGATGAAAGCTTTCAGTGTTGCAGAAAAAGCAGTGCTGTATTCATATGACGCATTCACACCAAAATGTCACCAGCGCTATTTCACTGAACTTGGTTCTAAGTGAGTTGTCTGATGAAATGTCAGTGAGTTCTTCCAAAAGCTTTGATGGGATAGAGGGTGGCAGTTTAGCTTCAATATTCTCACTAAAGTGGTCTGTAGCCCACAGGTATAGAGCAGATTATTCAACCACGAGTTCTGGAAAATCAGTATTATTTAGTCGGGATTTTTCTCCTCACGTTGGAGCTGACAAACATAGTTGTTGGTATACTATGTCTGACTAGGGGTGAGTCCTAATATCTGTCTCCTGAGCAAAAAAAAATTGCGCACGCTTTTGTATTTTTATGTTTAAGATAAAACATGGAGAAAATGCAAATTATGGGTGTGAGTTGGCAGTTGAACCATGAAGACATTAATTTGTCTTCACACCGTCAAGTCTAGGCAGGATTAATGTGCAGAATCAATATGCCAACTCCCAGGAACTGGACTACCTTGTCACCCCATCACAGGAGACGGGTAATAGAAAATTGGTCTTTTGCTGTGCATTGTGTCCACAACAGCAAAATAAATGAACTTCCAACAAGTGTGGTATTCCAGTTAACATTCCTGTTAATTTCATTTCAAACTCAACTATGCAGAGATCTATTTGACTTTGATTGAGTGATTTCATTTGCATTGGAAAGATGGCTCACAGTGCCTCATGGATGTACACTTTTGAGTTGCTAGATCGGATTGAAATCAATCCCATTTAGCAGTGGAAGTGCCACACAACACAAAGGTATCCTCGATGTGAAGATAGGACTTTGTCTCCACAAGGACCGTCAGTGGCCAATCCTACCAATACTGTCATTGGCAGATGAATCTGCGACAGGTAGTTTGCTGAAGATGAGGTCATGCAGGTTTTTGCCTCTTGTTGGTTCCCTCCAAAAAGGAAAAAACAATACTTGGAAAAGAAGGGCATCAGTAAAACTTGTCCAAATTGGTCTTGTAAACCTTAAAATGGAACTCAAGTGTTAATAATGTCTGTGTTGATGATTTCTACTGGGATTTGAACTGTTTTTTCTTTCTGGGTCACCACTTGCCGAAGACCCAGTCCAGAAGCTATGCTTTTTAGGACTCGGACAGCTTGGTCAGTGGTGTTGCCGAGCCACTCTTGGTGATGGACATTGAAATCTCCCAACCATAGTACATTCTGTGCCTTTGCTACCTTCAGTGCTTTCTCCAAGTTGTGTTCAACATGGCGGCGTACTGATTCATCAGCTGAGGGTGGGTGGTAGGTGGTAACATCAGGAGGTTTCCTTCACAATGTTTGACCTGACGCTATGAGGCTTCATGGGGTCCAGTGTTGATGTTAGAACTCCCCGCAACTCCCTTCTGACTATATACCACAGTGCTATCACCTCTGGTGGATCTGTCTTGCTGGTGGGACAGGATGTATCCAAGGATGATGATGGTGGTGTCAGGGACATAGTCATACTCACAGAACCATACCTTGCAAACAATGCTTGGCTTTTGCTTGACTAGCCTGTGGGACAGCTCTCCCAATTTTGACACAAACCCCAGATGTTTTTAAGGAGGACTTTAAGGGGTTGACAAGACTGGGTTTGCCGCCGTTTTTTCCTGTACCTAGGTCAATGCTGGTGGTCCGTCCAGTTCCATTCGTTTTGGTAGGCTTCGTAGTCATTTGATACAACTGAGTGGCTTTTTAGGCCAGTTCAAAAGGGCATTTAGAGTCAACCACATTACTGTGGATCTGAAGTCACATGTAGGTCAGAGCAGATAAGGACATTAGAACTGGTAAGGTACACAAGAGAAGCACAGCATAATTTTCCTTTCCTTGTGTAAGCATATCTGATAATTCAGTTCGGAGTCAAATTCACAATCCACCATTATTTGGATCAATGCATTGGTGTGCCAACAGCTTGTGTCAGTTTGCCATCTACAAGAAGTAAATTCTCTCACTACTTACTAACAAAAATACTATGAGGGATTTAAGTTTTTAATGCTTTCCATGCTTTCAATAATTGTTTTCTCATATCCTATTTAGATTCCTGCCATTCAGCAATCCAAATCGGCACCATACCTATCAGCCACTTCTTCATACTAGCACCGAATATGAACCTCTTGCTTATGGAACTAAGCACTTTAGAGCAACTGAGGATATGCCAAACAAGAATAAGGTAGGAAAGCAGTAAAATAACACAGCTTAGCTGATGTTTCTTGTATTTCAACAATCTAACAGTAACTGCCGACTGGTTTTTCAACATCCATAATCATCAATAAAAGTGTGAATTGATTGTTGTTTGTATGCAATACCCATGTAACATTTCAAAATATGTTTATGATTTGGTGCTGTTGCAACTGTTCAGGGTGTTAATTAAGAATTGTTATGAATTTGTCATATGCATTGCTTCGAAACCATGAGAAAAGGGAAAGGCTGATTTCTTGAAGGTGAGTTTATCAATTTACAGCACTTCATCTGAATATCTCTAATAATAGCAAAATCAACGCTGATGATATTTATCAATTTGTGACCTGACTGGAACAGTTGAACAAAATGGCTTCTTGGGGAATGAAAATAAAATATGTATGTGCAACTTGACAGCTCATTTTTTAATACTCATTTTTGATATATCGAAGGAATACCAGCTAATTACAGTGCACGTGTGTTCCTTTCAGTCACTGCATCTCCATTATTTAGTAGCAGGAATGAGATTTCTCAAGCAGTTAAATTTATCCTTAACCAGCATTCATGACACATATTGTATTCATATAACACAAAACCTTAGAAGATTTGTACAAAAAGATGAGGAATATCCTTTTGTTGCCCAAGACCTTCAGTTTCTAATAAACAATACTTCAGGAAAATTGTGAGGGTGATGTCCAACTCAGTCTTCCATTTTTGCGTGGGAAAAATGTGTGGTCGATTTGTATATTTTGCATGAGCATTTCAGTAAACAATGTCTGCCAAGAATGCATCGGATGCCATTTGAGTTATTTTTTGAATCAACTTTGCTCATCTATTTATTTGCATCTACTTTTCATGTGAAAAACTTACACACAGATCAAAATACAAATGCAAGTGCACACTTTGGCATAACTTTGACCATTAGATTTCATTGTCGTTAAGCGGCTCAGCATTTCACCTTATCTGACAATTTAAGTTGAGCAAAGCTATCTTGTTTTATAAATTCTACAACCCATTACACTGTGATTCACAGATAAGCAACTGCTCGGAAACTTTAGAGGTGAACAATGGATGATCTGCAGTAGTAATTTGCATCTTGTAAAATCTATTCCAGTGGTTAAATTAAATGAACATCATAAACCTTACAGCTGACTGATTTACATATAAACGTGGCAAAATGGTGGAGTGGATGGAACATTCAGAAATAATTATAATAATGTTGATTCTTGGTAAAATTTCATAAATCAATTTATAAATTCAAATTAATTTGTGATAATCATTGTTTAGGAACTTGTCTGCAAGTTTATCTTGTTAACGTTATCCTACTTCTTCCAACTAAAATTTTTTAAATGTTGAAAACAATAAATTTGTGAATACACTTTTATAAAATAAGAGTGTTACAAGTTTGTCAATTGCGCACCAAAAACAATTTAATTGGTTGGACTTAAACCCTTCATGTGATACGTGACTAATTCAATTTGCAACACCCCACACTACATATTATTCTTATGCTTTAGAATAGTTAAAACAAATGTCTTTTGGTGTATTTAATTTATTGCTGCTAACTTCACCACTTTGGCTCTGAATATCTAGACTGGAATTAAAGAGCAGAGGGCAGCGACATCAATAAATAAATCTGCAGTCGTAGTGTGGTTGTCTCACCAAAAATGCAAAGTTTTGAAAAGGGTTTTCTTTCAAATGCAATATTACACCACAAGCAAAGTTTTCATATTAAAGCTTAAAAATATGTTCAAAAAGTAACAGCAGGGCAATGCAGGTTTAAATATCTCAATTCATCATTCACTGAGGAAAGATCATTAAAACAAATCAGCAGGAAACTATCTTAGTACATTATGTAGAACATAAAGTCAACTTTTCTTCCTCAATAGTTGTAAAATAGAGTGGGAAGTAGAACAGATCATGGATTTAATGTTGCAAAACCCTGGTGCAGAAACATGGGTGCAACTGTGACTGCTTGCCCATTGCAACTGATGATTGAAACTGCTGTCAGTGGCATCCTGACAGTAATGAACATTCGGCTTAACGACCGTGATTATGATTATCATAATTGATGTGCAAGTGCAATGTGCAGGGATCATTACAGCTGAACTTTACAGCTGTGAAGCAAGCTTTGGTTATGGATAATTGTACTTTTACATGTTGATTGGGATGAAATATGCTTTCAACAGACAACTTTGCATTATTCTTCAAGGCCCTGTCCATCTTTTAATTGTTTGCATCGTCCAGGCAAAACCACGGCCATAAAACTCCGATTTTGACTGGTTAACTCTGAGCACTTTAATGTGCTCCTTTGGACCTAGAAGATGGAACAAAATGGAAATGTAATTTTTTGTCCTTCATCTACTGGAGTAGAGTTAGAGAACTTTAGATCAGTGTCTTTTATAGAAACTATCAGCATGTCAATGCACCTAATTTGCAAGCTGCTCACGTTAAATTGTACACCAAGCATGCTATAAGATCATGTGCAAATTAATTGCTTTGTGTCTTACATTATTGTTGCCTCAGATGCAGTTATTGCAAACGATATTTGTAAAACTTTCCCTATGGATACAAACCAGTTTAACTTTTATATATGAGTTTTTGTTACAATGCCCTTGAGGAAACCGTAAACCAGAATAACCAAATTCACCAAACAACCATCAAAAGAAGAAATTATCAACAAGATTCAACTTTTTGTAGCTTTCACTTTAACACGACACAGAACCTACAGAAATTAAGCATTAATTAATAGGAAAATTATACCTCAAATAAAAAAGGAAAATTTCACTTTAGTCAATACAACAAAAACACATCTTACTCACCCGCAATATGTCTCCTTCAGTATTATGTAGCTACACAGTCGCAAAATGTGCAAAATATCCTGTAATGCAGGATAATTACAGAGCGCTATTCAACAATAGCTTTCATCTCTGATTTTCACAAGCACATTTATCATTAACTAGGCGCACTTCTATAAACCTTCTCTCCTTCAAGTCATTACAGTCCTGATGGTGAAGCTTACCAGAGATTCTTTTCAACCAACCAACAACACCCTAAATAATCATTGGGTCACTGCTGGGAAAACACCCAGCTCTTTAGCATTTCCAAGATATTCACACAGATTTTCAGGTATTAACTTTTTCTTTAGCTAGCTCACACATTACCTCAAAGAACACCTGTCTCCTTTTTGGTAAAACAGAAAAACTGACCTCTTCCAAAGAGTGATTTGCCTCTTCTCCTCACAAGAATTTGGTATCTTGCTCTTTCTATCTCTGCCTGCTTTCTATTTGTGTCTATAACTAGGCCTTCACCTTCCAGCTCCTCTGCTCACAGCCCTCCTTTGTGTCTGTAACTTGTTCTTTGTGTCTAGCCTCAAGGTGTTAGTATTTTAACTTCCTTTGGTGCTGCTTCCAGGACAAGAGTCACCAGGTCACATGGACTAGTGTTTCTTATTATCCAATAAAAGGTACAATTGATCCCTTTACAATTGATGCAAACTCTTGAAAGTCCTTTTCAGACATCCTTAAAAATTCATTTTAAAAGAAATTACAAATTCTCCTCAGTCTTCTGCTTCTGGGCCAACAGTCAGGGGCGGTTAGCATAAATGCTTCACAGCTCCAGGGTCCCAGGTTCGATTCCCGGCTGGGTCACTGTCTGGGTGGAGTCTGCATGTCCTCCCCATATGTGCGTGGGTTTCCTCCGGGTGCTCCGGTTTCCTCCCACAGTCCAAAGATGTGCGGGTTAGGTGGATTGGCCATGCTAAATTGCCCGTAGTGTCCTAATAAAAGTAAGGTTAAGGGGGGGGGTTGTTGGGTTACGGGTATAGGGTGAATATGTGGGTTTGAGTAGGGTGATCATGGCTCGGCACAACATTGAGGGCCGAAGGGCCTGTTCTGTGCTGTACTGTTCTATAACATCTTATTTATTTCCCTTAGTGCAAAACACTGCAATCTAATATAAGAAATATGCTACACACACCCGACAGCCACTCCACAGTTTAAATAAAATAATGGCTAAATTTCTACATCAATTATGCTTTATCCCGAGATGCCTTGTTTTCCGGAGTACCTAAAAAGTGAATCTTGAATGTGCTCAGCCATGTTGGATAGAGAATGCAAAAGATTCACAATCCTCTGAATGAAGAAATGTCTTCTTATCTCAGACTGGAATGGCAGGGCACCATGCTGGTTGTCTTGATCTGTGGCACCTCTACATGATTTTTCCAAAAGCATTCCCTGAGAGGAGGTTGCCACCCATCGAATTATGACAGGCAGGTAATTAGGAGAATTAAACAGATACTTGAGAGTTTGCTTGAGACAACCTCTGAGGGAACCAGGGTCCACACTCTGTCAGCACCTTGTCTAATGAGACGATTGGAAGATGTTAGGAACATTCGATTTAAAATGTAGTGAGCAATTTAACGGTTAAAAGCCTGGAGTTAGAATGTGCTTGTTTAAAAATAATTATGTTTTTCAGCCTGGATGGTTTTAGCAGCCAGCAAGTGAAATTAACAAAGGGATCAGGCTAGGCTAATGGACTGTGGTGTGACTGGGGAGGTCCTTGGGGAGTTAATTTGCTTTTTCAGCCTGCAGAGAGAATTTATTTTCTTTAGCTTGGGAAATGAGGTCATTTCTGGATGGAGTCAAGGAATGCAGTGAGGCATTTTGTGAAGCTGTGGAGAGAGAGACAGGGAACGGAATTCTCCCATCCCATTGTGGTAAGGACGGTGGGGCAAACCCCACAGACGGCCGAGCAGTGCCGCAAGAAGATGCACGAGCTGACAAGGGCAGCCAGGGTGAGTACACCGAGACGTGCCCCTGGCACCACCCAACCCCTCACCACCCATACATGTGACCAAACCCACCCCCAGGAGTGTTGCCAAACCCCCCACTTGACCCTAATGGGCTGCACACCCCAGAGAGCCACCGTGGCCAGGTGCCCAGTGCCCCATGCCATCATAAAGGCGACACCTGCGCGGGATGCTGTGTACCGACTAATTCTGATGCTTTGCTGTCCCCCAGGAGAAGACCGCCCACAACCACAGGGAGCGTGTGAGAACTGGCGATGGGTCACCTGTACTGCACCCCCTCACAGTACACAAGCAGAGGAACTCATTGGCAGAGGCGGGGACAGGGAGGTTTCTCCTTGCCAGATCGGAGGCACACCAGCAAGTGAGAGTCCCCTGCCTGCCTACACCACCCCCCCCCAGCACATACCCTCACCCCATTCCCCCCCAGCACACCCCCTCACCCCAATCTCCCCCCAGCACACACCCTCACCCCATTTCCCCCCCCCGCCCAGGACACACCCTCACTCCATTTCCCCACCCTCCCCACTACACCCTCTCACCCCAGTCCGCGTGTGTAACAAAACGATACATGCTGCATTGTGTGTTGCAGGACCCGCCGCTGATCATCCCGGACCGTCTGGTGCTGCTCGGACCTCACAAGTGCTAGGTCCAGATGCCCCCAGGGAGGGCAGACAACAACAAAGGCCTTCCTTCATCACTGTGACACAGCAGTCGGACGCACAGAGGACTGAGACCCAGGACAGTGATGAACAGAGGGTGGACACATTGGACAGCGACAGCCCCAAAATGGGGACGATGGATACGCACGACAGTCAGGACAGTGACGCACAGAGGACATCAAGCCAGGACACTGAAACACAGATGACGGACAGACTGGACAGTGCCCCTCAGATGGGGGCGAAAGAAAGAATACCGGCCCAGGGCTCAACGCAGGATCCACCAGACTCTGGGACCAATGATGATCCAGACTTAGCGTTACTGTACTCACCCCCCCCCCCCCCCCCCCCCCCCCTTCCACCATCGCAGAGACTCACACCTCGGTTGGGCACTTTAATGATGAGGCTTCTGGGACACAGACTGGTGAGCACCTCACAGCCGTAACCAGTACAGCAGGTGGAGGTAGGGGCAGCCAAGGGGCCGGACAGCCGGAGGGCAGGCCAGACCAAGCAACCAGCTGCCGCCCAGACGGTTCCTGGGTTCCTGGACTGTCTAGTCCCACCCATAGACCCGATGCGGTTAGAAACCCAGGGACTAGACAATGGGATGACAGCCAGCTTCCAGCAACTGCAGACGCGGGTGGAGGAGTCCATCCAGGTCAAGGAGCAGGGAGTGGTGCC
Source organism: Scyliorhinus canicula (assembly GCF_902713615.1). NCBI lineage: Eukaryota > Metazoa > Chordata > Chondrichthyes > Carcharhiniformes > Scyliorhinidae > Scyliorhinus > Scyliorhinus canicula. The sequence goes on from NC_052146.1 coordinate 256,774,648, forward strand.
GGTCATGGCTGCCACCCAGGCCAACACTGCATGGGTGGCATCTCCGGTGGAGGCAATGGGTGCAACGGTTTCGGCCATGGGTCAGGTTATGCAAGGCATGGGGCTTCATGTGCATGTGTCATCCATGGCCCAGGATAGGGCTGCCCTCTCACAGGCAGCCATGTGCCAGAGCGAGCTGGACATCTCAGCCGCCCTCAGTCGCAGTCTGGCCGAGTCTCACCAGGCCATTGCTGAGAGCATCGGCAGCCTCGCCCAGATGCTGGGTGGCGTCGCACAAGCACAGAGGGAGGTGGCGCATTCCCAGACTGGGATGGCCCACTCCCTGAGCTCCATCGCTGCTAACATTCAGACCCTGGTCGATACCTCAGCAAGCCTCCAGGACTGACAGCGCCAGGTGTCGGTGGTGCCTCGGGCCCTGTCTCCACTCGCACCCAGCTGTCCTATAGAGAGGCCCGCGGGCCACCAGGCAACCCGAGGGAGGAGGATGTTCTGGGGCCCATCCCGGTGACTCCTGCAAGGGAGGTCCCGGAACACCGCTGATCCTCGGACTCTCCCATGCAGCAGCCTGGCCCATCCAAGCTGGGCCATCCCAGGAAACGCATGCCGAAGGGGAGCCAAGTCACAGGGCCAGAGTCTCAGCAGTCTGCCTCCACTCCTGCTGTACCGTCTGGGGTAACATCTAGATGTAGTGGTAGGGCCCGTAAGACCAAGAAGTTTGACACCTAGTAAGTTGGCACAGGTGCAGGGGACAGTATAGTTATAGGGGCTAGGGCACTTGTATGTTACCGTTTCAATTAAACTCACTGTTAATCCAATGCAAGATGCCTCTGTCCTATGTCCAGTGGCCATGTGGTCATAAACGAAACTGATTGGCACTGTGTCAAAGGTCTGTGGAACAGTGAGCCCAGGTGGGTGTAAAGATTCCCCCCCGCCGTATTCGGCACCCCGCTGCCAGCTGCCCAACATGTCCATGGGAGTGTCCGTTACACTTAGAGGGACCACCCACGTGGAGGGTGTAGATGTGGCCATGGGTCAAACATTGGCTAATGATTTGGAGCTCACAGCTCATCGCAGAGCGGGCTGTCGCCCATCCTTCATGGCATTGAGCACACCCGCTTCCACAGGCAATCGTGTGAGACGAGCCCGTTGTGCCGTAGTTGGAGGGTGCTGTGCATGTAGTGGTGTGGCAGGTAAGGGTGTTGTGGGAGGTGAGGGTGCTGGGTGGTGAGGTGAGCGGTATGGTGGTGCAAGTGCCCCTGCTCAGAGAGCCCCTACCTCCCTAGTTGGTGAAACGTGCGGCTATTAACGCCTCGCGTGCGCGCTGTGAAGCCAGTGGCGGCGTACAGCCTCCCGCCCTCATATCACATCTGTTGCCCCCCTCGTCCCCATCCTGCTCATCTGGAGAGGCGTCCCCTTCTGCAGGCCCCCCTCTGGCCCCTCCTCCTCCTCCTCCAGCACATCGCCCCTCTGCTGGGCAATATTGTGGAAGACGCAGCAGACCACAACCATGCGGCCGACCCTATGCGAAGGGTACTGGAGGGCCCCTCCAGAGCGATCCAAGCACCTGAAGCTCATCTTCGACTTGCCGAAGCACCTCTCAATCACACCCCTGGTTGCTGCATGGGCCTCTTGTAGCGGGTCTCCGCGTCAGTCTGTGGCCTCTGTATAGACGTCATCAGCCATGACCACAACGGTAACCCATGTCACCCAGCAACCAGCCCCGCAGCCGGGGGTGGTGTTCCTCGAACATGGCAGGGATGAACGATTGTGCTATGATAAACGCATGATGTACACTGCCCGGGTACAGTTCGCAGATGTGCATTATCTTCATGCGGTGGTCACAGACCATCTGAATGTTCATGGAGTAGGACCCGTTCCTGTTCATAAAAACGTCCCCGTTCTCCGCTGGAGGCCGCATGACGACGTGCACCCCATTGATCGCCCCCTGTACCATGGGTGTCCCAGCCACGGCAGCGAATCCCGCTGCCTGGGCATTCTGGTGGGCGCGGTCCACTGGGAACTGGATGTACCGGTTCATGATGTTGTACAGGGCGTCAGTTACTGCACGGATGCACCTGTGCACCGATGGCTGGGAGATGCCGGACAGGTCCCCACTCGGCGACTGGAACGACCCTGTCGCATAAAAGTTCAGGGTCACCGTAACCTTGACGGCCACCGGGAAAGCATATCCTCCCCCAGCCCCACACGGTGCCAGGTTTTCCACAAGGTGGCAGATATGGGCGACCGTTTTTCGACTCATCCTGAGTCTCCTCCTGCATGATCTGTCCGGCAGGGCCTCGAAGGACATGCAGCGCCGGTAGACAGGTGGCCTCAACGGGCACCTCTGGCACCTTGGCCCCACCACCACCTGGTCCTCATCCACACCGGTGTCGTCATCCTGTGCATCCCCTTTGTTGATCTGCTCGACGTCCGCCTCGGCCTCCTCCTGCGCCTGTCTGGCAGTCAGCCCTGCAGCCTAAGCGGGTCCCACCTGGTCTGCTACAGCCCGTCCCTCTGCTACAGCCTGTCCCTCTGCTGCAGCCGCTGCTGCCGCAGCCGCTCTGAGCCGCATGCGCCGAAGCTGCCACATGCAGGGCAGCAGCTCCCGCCACGGCGACGAACATCGCTGGCTGGTGCTCAAACATTGTTATCTGCAGGGGGTGGGGGTATACAACATGTTTAAGGATGGTGCATGGACCCCTCTACAGCCAGGTGCCCTGGGGTACATGTCTGTCCCGGTTTTCTGAATGCGCCACAGCTACGCATGCACCCAGACCCGTGGCCACACCCTCCATCGTCTTCCCAGTACTGCCCATCCCTCCTGATAGCACCATCGTTGGATGGCTATGCCCTCACTGGGGGATGCCAGGGTGAGGATCCGCACCTTGCCGCCAATGGATGCCGGCTGCTGGGAGGTTGGCCCCGAGGGGGGCGGCGCACCCATGGACCCGGGGCCGTGCAGGCGGACGGCGCCCGGGGCCGCTGTCCGTTAGCCTGCCCGCCGTTCTGGCGGCAGTGGCTCTGACAATGCCCTGCACTGGCATGGTGGCTGGCATAGTGGCTGGCATGTCGTCCAGACGCCCCCGCCCCCCATTGAAAATATAGGACCCGCCCTGCCAACATAGAGGCCCCGCCCCTGCCCTGCCCCAGCATAGAGGCCCAGCCCCCCCCCCCCCCACCCCCCGCAGCATGGAGGCCCCTGAGCACCAGAGGCCCAGCCCCACCCCCCCAGCGTAGAGGCTCAGAACCCCAGCATAGAGGCCCAGCCCCACCCCAGCATAGAAGCCCAGCCCCACCCCAGCATAGAGACCCACCCCCCCAGCACCCCCAGCATAGAGCCCCCCCCCCAAGCACCAGATGCCCCACCAACCCCCCGAGCACAGTGGCCCCGTCCCCCAGCATGGAGGCCCGCCCCCGAACATGGAGGCCCCCCCTCCCTCAGCCGCAGCCCCGTCCATGTCCATCCCGAGAGTGTCACGAGCACAATACGCCTGCCGCTCACCTCCTCTCTCGTACCGCCAGCCAGCACGACTGACTGATGATTTTTATTTGCAGGTGTGACCTGGGGTCATGCCGTCGGGACTTCAGCCCATCCGGGCCACAGAATCAACGGGCAGCAGAGAATTGCGGTACTTGCCCCCTCAGCCAATTCTCCGGTCGGTGCAGCGCCGTTCACGATTAGGCCATTCACGCCGGGTGGGAGAATGGTGGAACGGCGCCGGACCGGCACCGCGAGAAAAATGGGCGCGATTGACGATTCTCCGACCCGGAGCGGGGTCGGAGAATTCCGCCCGCCCAGGGTTTTGCAGAAAAGACTTTGGGAAGTGAAGTCTCCTCTGGCAACCTTTGTGTTTTTTAGACCACAGATAAAGGCAGTTTTCTTTCCCAGTTGGATAGGGGAAAAAAGAGTATTTTAAACGCAGAACATTTTTGTTTGAAGACAAGGAAGAGGCTGAAACAACTGAATTGAAGCAGCTATTTGAAGATATTCAGCCAGAGTTTAACAAGAGCCAGGATCTGTTCCGTACCACAAGTATTCCTCTATGCCCTGTTAATTTTGAGCTGGATTAAGAACTGCATGTTTCTTTTCTTGTTGTTTAAAGGGAAATTGTATAGCTGTGTTAAGGGATAATTGTACGCTGTTCTTTTCTGGGTGTGAACTTAACAGTTTAATATTGTATTTATAATAAAGGTTTTGTTTTAGAACTATCAAAGCCCTATTTTTTTCATTCAATCACTCCTGCAGCGAAACATTCTTTCCGCACAGTCTTAAAATAAACTAAAATACTGTTGAGGGTCTGGTCTGGGATCATAAAACTAAATAGATAAGGTGGCTTCACCCGGGAGGCATTATAGAAGGGGGAGTCAGCAAATTTTGTCTACAAACTTATGAGGGGCATAGACAGAGTGGATAGTCAGAGGCTTTTTCCCAGGGTAGAGGGGTCCATTACGAGGGGGCATAGGTTTAAAGTGTGAGGGGCAAGATTGAGAGGAGATGTACGAGGCAAGATTTTTACACAGAGGGTAGTGGGTGCCTGGAACTCGCTGCCGGAGGAGGTGGTGGAAGCAGGGACGATAGTGACATTTAAGGGGCATCTTGACAAATACATGGATAGAATGGGAATAGAGGGATATAGACCCAGGAAGTGTAGAAGATTTTAGTTGAGACGGGCAGCATGGTCGGCACAGGCTTGGAGGGCCGAAGGGCCTGTTCCTGTGCTTTTCTTTGTTCTTTTCTTTGTTCTTGTTCAAACAAGAGTTATGTACACTCACTGACCTGCCATGTGGGAACAGAATTCTAGGATTGGGACTGTTAACTGAGATGATAGGACTTTAAGAAGGGCTCATTTTTCATAGCACAAGGGAATTTTAGCAGCTGAGGTCCTACTGACGGAGGCTGTATCAGAATATGGGAGCACCTATTCAAAGGCGGGATGGTGAAGTGGGGAAGAGCAGCAGATTCAACAGCATAGATGTGGAGGTGATGGTCAAGGGAAGACAATACCAGCAGAATCAAATTTACCACCAGGCAATCATCCTCCAGAGCATATCGGAGCAGCAATGACAATAGCTTCACCTATTGTGTGTGCATCCATGTGCCATCACTGCAATGGATTAATCAATACTGCAGAATTTATAATACAATCTTACATGCCAGTTTACTGTTTCTGCATCCACTTGGCATAGTGCCAATAGTACCATGGGTACCAATATTGGCAAGTCAGCCACTCTATCTCCTGAATACGACTTCTCTTGCTTGTATTGTGTGATTTAATTTTTCTCCTGTAATTTAAAGATGAAGTGCTCAGCCACAGTTAACCATCGCTGGACCATCATGATTCATATCATTTGTGAATCACTAACTAATTTAGTGGAATGTTTTGAGGACATTACCAGTGCGGTAGATAACGGGGAACCAATGGATGTGGTATATCTGCATTTCCAGAAAGCTTTTTTGATAAGGTGCCACACAAAAGGTTGCTGCATAAGATAAAGATGCATGGCATTAAGGGTAAAGTAGTAGCATGGATAGAGGATTGGTTAATTAATAGAAAGCAAAGAGTGGCGATTAATGGGTGTTTCTCTGGTTGGCAATCAGTAGCTGGTGGTGTCCCTCAGGGATCAGTGTTGGGCCCAGAATTGTTCACAATTTACATAGATGATTTGGAGTTGGGGACCAAGTGCAATGTGTCCACGTTTGCAGACAACACTAAGATGAGTGGTAAAGCAAAAAGTGCAGAGGATACTGGAAGTCTGCAGAGAGATTTGGATAGGTTACGTGAATGGGCTAGGGTCTGGCAGATGGAATACAATGTTGACAAATGTGAGGTTATCCATTTTAGTAGGAATAACAGCAAAAGGGATTATTATTTAAATGATAAAATATTAAAACATGCTGCTGTGCAGAGGGACCTGGGTGTTCCAGTGCATGAGTCACAAAAAGTTGGTTTACAGGTGCAACAGGTAATTAAGAAGGCAAATGGAGTTTTGTCCTTCATTGCTAGAAGGATGGAGTTTAAGACTAGGGAGGTTATGCTGTAATTGTATAAGGTGTTAGTGAGGCCACACCTGGAGTATTGTGTTCAGTTTTGGTATCCTTACCTGAGAAAGGACGTACTGGTGCTGGAGCGTGTGCAGAGGAGATGCACTAGATTAATCCCAGAGCTGAAGGGGTTGGATTACAAGGAGAGGTTGAGTAGACTTAGACTGTACTCGTTGGAATTTAGAAGGATGAAACATCGTTATAGAAGGATGTATATGGTTTCTATGGTTATTGCAGGAAGCATTGCGGCTACCTTCTGAGGTATCGCAAGGGGCAGCGCAACATGCAAACGCAAGCTGTCAGCCGTGAGGATCTTAAAGGGACGACATTCATCTGATAGAAAGATACAGAATTATGAAGGGAATAGACAGGATAGATGCGGGCAGGTTGTTTCCACTGGCGGGTGAAAGCAGAACTAGGGGGCATAGCCTCAAAATAAGGGGAAATAGATTTAGGACTGAGTTTAGGAGGAACTTCTTCACCCAAAGGGTTGTGAATCTATGGAATTCTTCCCAGTGAAGCAGTTGAGGCTCCTTCATTAAATGTTTTTAATATAAAGATAGATAGTTTTTTTGAAGAATAAAAGGATTAAGGGTTATGGTGTTCGGGCCGGAAAGTGGAGTTAGACTCCACAAAAGATCAGCCATGATCTCATTGAATGGCGGAGCAGGCTCGAGGGGCCAGATCGCCTACTCCTGCTCCTTGTTTTCTAGAACAGTACAGCACAGAACAGGCCCTTCGGCCCTCGATGTTGTGCCGAGCAATGATCACCCTACTCAAACCCACGTATCCACCCTATACCCGTAACCCAACAACTCCCCCCCTTAACCTTACTATTAGGACACTACGGGCAATTTAGCATGGCCAATCCACCTAACCCGCACATCTTTGGACTGTGGGAGGAAACCGGAGCACCCGGAGGAAACCCACGCACACACGGGGAGGACGTGCAGACTCCACACAGACAGTGACCCAGCCGGGAATCGAACCTGGGACCCTGGAGCTGTGAAGCATTTATGCTAACCACCATGCTACCCTGCTGCCCCTATGTTCTTATGTTCTTATGTGGTGATCCTGACTTTGCACTGGTCCTGGGCTTACATCAACATCCTCTCAAACCTTACTTAGCTTTGCTCCCTTTCCTCGGTTGATGGTTGACACTGGACCCACATCTCCTCGGTTTTCATATACATTGTTCGCCTTGAGGCACCGCTGCTCAGATGAATACCGTCCCTTTAAGATCCTCACAGCTGACAGCTTGCGTTTGCATGTTGCGCAGCACCTTGTGATACCTCAGAAGGTAGCTGCAATAACCACACTCCAGTTACTCTAACCATCTTTGGTGACTGTCAGCCATCCATCTTTTGTTTGCCTGGCAGGCCTCATCCTGCCGTTCTCTGGAAATAAAATGTTCTAGCTGGCTTTCACCACCTCTGACATGACCTTCAGGTAGATATCATTGAACCAATGGTGCCCTACCATTACAAACTGCTACTTCTAATGCTGTGAAAATCTATTCACTCAGGGTTGACATTCTCTGGCTGATGGGTTGCCTCTTGAATGAGGCCTGCCACCTCCAGAACTTATCTCCTGGTTGTATGCAGAGTCCATAATTAGCTGTATATTGTGAAGGTGCTCCACTGTTTGGTTACTTCCAGGATATCCTCCAGAAGTGTGTCACACTCTGCTCCCCAGTGGGCTCAACAAATGGAAATGGTCCTGATGTGGGAGTGCTGATAATCTCGGAAAAATCCACCCCATGAACTTGAGTTCTAGACTTCCAACTATAAGACTATAAGATATAGGAAAAGAATTAGGCCATTCAACCCATCGGATCTGCTCCGCCATTCAATCATGGCTGATATGTTTCACATCCCCATTCTCCTCATAACCCCTGATCCCCTTATTAACCAAGAACCTATCTATCTCTGTCTTAAAGGCACTCAGTGATTTGGCCTCCGCAGCCTTCTGGGCAAAGAGTTCCACAGATTGACCACCCTCTGGCTAAAGAAATTCTTCCTCATCTCAGTTGTAAAGAATCTTATCTTCAGTCTGGGGCTGTGCCCTCGGGTTCTAGTTTCTCCTCGGCAACAGTGTATCAACATCTAACCTGTCAGGCCCTCTAGGAATATTATACTTCTAATGAAATCACCTTTTATTCCTTGAAAATCCAGAGAAATTAGGTGCATTCTACGAATCTCTCCTCATAGTCCTTTAATCCCAGGAACCAATCCTCGTGGTATGCCCTCCACGGAAAATATATCCTTCCTTAGGTAAGTGGACTGAAATCATACTCCGTGAAATCATACACCATATGTGACCTCACCAAAGCACTATATCATTACAGGAAACTTTTCCTGCTCTTATATGCTGCCTTGCATGTAATAATACACTGTTTGCTTTCAATACCTTTCATGTTAACTTTATATGATTCAAGTACAAGGATCTCAAGACCACTCTATTTGTAACTAATGAACCCCCATTGATAACTACGGAACAAATCTTGTGATGCATACTCAGGTTTCCAAAATGTACTTACCATAAACAATTCCACACAATCTTTTTAATTTTCGTGCCCAGATGAATAAATATCATTACAAAAAATATGAAGCTCCAATAAATGATTATAACATGTGTTATTTTCTAAAGACATACCAGTTGAACTAGTCACCTTAAAAACAAAAGAAAAAGCCACTCGTCTTCACTTCAATCATAATTCGAGCTGTAACTAATAAAAATAGTATTTACCCCTAGTTATGCTCGAGGTGCTTTCTAGCAATTCATATTGAAATAATCACAGTTGTAAGGCCCCTCCATGGGATACTGATCAACCTGAGAGCAATAATTTAACACTATAAAGTTGTTTTATACACTGAACGATGTTACCCAACAGCTAAAAGCCAATTGGCATTTTATCTAGTAAACCTAAGCTTCTCTTTGTTTAATTAGAGATTGTGTGAAAACTTATATTTGTTGGTGCAATTGATTGGCATCCCTACTACAAGTATTCACTCCCTCCACTATCGATGTACAGTAGCAGCAGTGTGTACCATCTACAAGATGCACTGCAGGAACTCAAGGCTCTTTTGGCAGAACCTTCTAAATCCATGACTACCAACATCTGGAAGGACAAGGGCAGCAGTTACATGGGAATACCACCACTAGGAAGTTCCCCTCCGAGTCACTGACCATCCTGACGTGGAAATATATCGCCGTTCCTTCACTGTTGCTGGGTCCAAATCTTGGAACTCCCTCCCTATTAGCACAGTGAGTGTACCTACACCATATGGACTGCAGTGGTTCAAGAAAACAACTCCTCACCACTTTCTCAAGTGCAATTAGGGATGGGCAACAAATGCTGGCCTAGCCAGTGAATAATAATAATAGCTTATTGTCACAAGTAGGCTTCAATGGAGTCACTGTGAAACACCCCTAGTCGCCACATTCCGGCACCTGTTCGGGGATGCCGGTACGGGAAGTGAACCCGCACTGCTGGCCTTGTTCTGCATCACAAGTCAGCTATTTAGCCCACTGTGCTAAACTAGCCCCTGATGAAGCCCATATCCCGAAAAAATGAAATGAAAATAGATCCAAATATATCAAACGAAAAATCGAATAGAGAGAAGAGTATGCATGTGATACAAAAAGGAGCATGACTCACAGTCAGATGGTGAACTGTCATTGAAGGTATTGGCCATTATGGGCGCAATGAACCGTTACTGGATCACTCCTTTACTGGATGGACAACCAGTGAAAATTGAGTTGGACACTGGTGCAGCCATTTCATTAGTACCAGAAACTGTTTACCAAGAGAAATTATGACAGATCACCTTAAAACTCTCAAAGATGATACTCAGAACCTACACTGGAGAAGTGGTTCCATTAAGGGGCTATCTCAAGGTGAATGTGCAGCTGAACAGATAGACCGCAGACTTGTCCATGCACATCGTTAAAGGTAACTATCCAGCCCTAATGGGGAGAACCTGGCAGGAGAAAATGAAGCTAAACTGGGCCGAGGTGAATCTCATGTCGGAGTCCGAGCAGGCCAACTGAAGATTTTAAAGAAACATGCCATTATCTTTAAGGGAGAGCCGGGAAGCATGAAAGAGATTCCAGTCAAGCTAAAGATTAAGGATGAAAGCCAAGCAAGATGTTTAAAGGCTAGGTCAGTGTTAGTCAAGATGGGGCCCTCAAACCCCTTAATGTAAGTGGTTAGGTTGCTCCCATAGAACCCATGATGACGAAAGATGGTTCAGTACGCATGTGTGGTGATTTTAAAGTCACCTTCAATCCTGTCACTATCAAGGCAGTACCCTCTGCCTTTAATTAATTATTTATTTGCTGGATTGGCTGGAGGTCAGCATTTCAGTAAAGTTGACCTTTGCCAAGCTTACCGCCAAATATATGTGGATCCCAACAATATTTGAATGTCTTCCATTTGGCATCACCTCTGGACCTGCATTGTTCCAACATGCCATGGATCAAATTCTCAGCGAGCGAGAAGGAGTCCAGTGCTACTTAGATTATATTTTAGTCACTGGAAAGAATGAAGACGAGCATCTCCAAATTTTAGATGCTACACTCCAGAGACTAGAAGATTATGGACTATGAGTACACAAGAATAAGTGTGAATGTTTCAATCCAGCAAGTATTCTCAAACCATTACACAACTTATTGTGTCAAAAAAGGAAATGGAAATGGGCAGATCAGTCGAGAAGGCCTTTGCCCAAGCAAAAGGGGCATTATTAAAGGCAGAAGTACTGACACACAAGACCCGAAGTTAACTTTGCAACGGGTTTGTGAGGCATCACCTTACGGGTGGGAGCTGTAATTTCTCAATAATGCACAATGGTGAAGAGAAGCCAAGAGAGTTTACATCAAAACCCTTGAACAAAGCAAAAATGAAGTATGCACAGGTCAAAAAGAAAGCATAATCTTTGGTTTCAAATGTTTTCACTAATACCTATATAGATGGAAAATTACTTTGGTAACAGATTATGGACCGCTGACAATGATACTTGAGCCGCACATCGGGTGTACTCCATCTCTAGCAACAAGCCGGATGCAGAGATGTGTGATGAGTTTTTGAATTTCCGATACATTGTATTATAAATATTTAGGGAAGTAATGGTTAAAAGCCTGGGTTAGAGTGTCTTTGTCTGTGGCAGTCATGTTTTTAAAAAATAATCTTATTTTGAAAGGGCATCACACCTGAATGATAAAATATCGTAAATCAAACCTCCATTGTCATGGGAGTGTCCCTTTAAGAAAGGTTTTTGTCTTATCACATGGCTTCAGTGATGTTATTTTGTGGGTGGAGCTGAGCTGAGGCTATGAGGTTTTTGGAGCGGAATTCTCCGCTCCCGCGCGGCATCGGGAAGGCCGCCGTGAACTCGGCCGAGTTTCACGACGGCCTCGGAGGCCGCTCCTCGCACCCTATTCACCCCTCCCCCAGGGGGCTAGGAGCAGCGCTCCGTAAATCTCGGCCGCTGGGCCTTGACGCTTGCGTCAAGGCGACGCGCCGAGAATGACGTGACGGCGGCGCCTAAGTAATGTCAGCCGCGCATGGGCAGGTTGGCCGGCTCCAACCCGCGCATGCGCGGCTAACGTCACAACGGCTGCCGGCTCCAACCCGCGCATGCGCGGTTGCCGTCTTCCCCTCCGCTGCCCCGCAAGACGTGGTGGCTTGATCTTGCGGGGCGGCGGAGGGGAAAGAGTGCGTCTCTTGGAGACGCTGGCCCGACGATCGGTGGGCACCGATCGCGGGCCAGTCCCCTACCGAGCACGGCCGTGGTGCTCACTTCCCTCTCTGCCCCCCACAAGCCACAAACGAGCATTTGGTGCCCATGTTCACGACGGCAGCGACCAGGGGCGGGATTCTCCGACCCCACGCAGGGTCGGAGAATTGGCGGGAAGCGGCGTGATTTCCGCTCCCGCAGGTCTCCTAATTCTCCCGCCGGTAAAAAACCGGCGTTGTGCAAATCCCGCCGGCAGCCTGTGAAAACAGCTGGCGCCGGCGGGATTTCTTTTTTTAACAACTAACCTTAAATCTCCGGCCCGGATGGGCCGAAGTCCCGCCGCTGGGAGGCCTTCTCCCGCCGCCGAGGTGTACACCACCTCGGAAACGGCGGACTCAGCGGCGCGAGCGGGCCCCCGGGGTCCTGGGGGGGGCGGGGGGCGATCGGACCCGGGGGGGTGCCCCCACGGAGGCCTGGCCCGCGATCGGGGCCCCCCGGTCACTCCGCGGGGCAGTGCCGTGGGGGCACTCTTTCTCCTTCCGCTCCGCCACGGCCTCCGCCATGGCGGACGCGGAGGAGAACCCCGCATCGCGCATGCGCCGGCAGTGAGGTCAGCGGCCAGCTGCCGCTGACGTCACTGCCGGCGCATGCGCCGACCGCCGAAAGCCTTTCGGCCAGCCCCGCTTCCGACTGCGCCGGGTGTTTGCGCCAGTCTACCGGTGCAAACTGCTCCGGCGCGGGGCTGGCCCCCAAAGGTGGGGAGAATTCCCCACCTTTGGAGGAGGCGCGACCCCTGAGTGGTTGGCGCCACTCTCCTACGCCGGCACCCTCCGTCACGCCGGGTAGGGGAGAATCCCGCCCCAGGTGTGGTTGCCGCCGTCGTGAACCGGTCGGGAACGTCAGACCGCTCAGCCTATCCGGGACGGAGAATCGCCGGTCGCCTGAAAAACGGCGAGCGGCGATTCATCCGAGCGGGGGCTGGGAGAATCGCGGGGGGTGCCAGGGCGGCATGTCGTGAGTCGCCCGGCCCTCCCGCGATTCTCCCACCCGGCGTGGGGAGCGGAGAATCATGCCCTTGGTTTCGCTTTTGTTTAGACTGTGGTGGACTAGAGACAGAGAAAAGCCTGTCTCTCTCTATTTTCATTTTAAATATCTGTTCGAGAAAAAACGAACATTGATTATAGCTACCTGCTTTAGTAACTTAAAAGATATAGGGCGAGATTCTCCGGACTCACGACGGGTCGGAGAATAGCGGGCGTCGGAAATTTTTACGGCGACGCTGTTCCGACGCCCTCCCGCTATTCTCCAAACCCCGCAAATTGTCGGAGTCGCGTTTCCCGACAAACGCCTCCTTCCCGCCCCTGACACGACCAGAATCGCCACTGAGAGCCCCCCCGCTATTCACCGGCCCGGATGGGCCGAAGTCCCGACGTCATGGCCCCCTGTTTGGACGTCGTGAAACACACCTGCTTTTTAAATTCGTCAACCAGTCGGCCTGGCTGACGACTGCTTGGAGGAGGTCAGGGCACCACTCTGCGCACCGCTCAGCGCACCGTTCAGCGCACCGCTCGAGTCTGGCCACAACGGGGAAGGCATCCCTGGGAAAGGGAGGGGGTCCAGAACGGGGGCAGTGGGGGGGGAGACGGGGGAGGCAGTGGGGGAGACGGAGGGGGCAGTGGGGGAGACGGGGGAGGCAGTGGGGGAGACGGAGGGGGCAGTGGGGGAGACGGGGGAGGCAGTGGGGGAGACGGAGGGGGCAGTGGGGGAGACGGGGGAGGCAGTGGGGGAGACGGAGGGGGCAGTGGGGGAGACGGAGGGGGCAGTGGGGGAGACGGGGGAGGCAGTGGGGGAGACGGAGGGGGCAGTGGTGGAGACGGGGGAGGCAGTGGGGGAGACGGGGGAGGCAGTGGGGGAGACGGAGGGGGCAGTGGGGGAGACGGGGGAGGCAGTGGGGGAGACGGAGGGGGCAGTGGGGGAGACGGGGGAGACAGGGGAGGCAGTGGGGGAGACGGAGGGGGCAGTGGGGGAGACGGGGGAGGCAGTGGGGGGAGACGGAGGGGGCAGTGGGGGGAGACGGGGGGGCAGTGTGGGGCGACGGGGGAGGCAGTGGGGGAGACGGGGGAGGCAGTGGGGGGAGACGGAGGGGGCAGTGGGGGGCGACGGAGGGGGGGGTTAGGTAGAGAGTGAGCCGTCCAACCCCGTAACAAAATGTCTGCCACCATGCCATGGTGTGCAGGTGACGAGGACACGGCCGCTGGTTCCCCTGTGGCTTCCGGCCACAGGCCACTGACGCACCCGTGAGGAGGCCATAGTTTACTGGCCGTTGGATGCAGAAAGTGACCAGGGGTTAGGCTGACCGCGTGTCAGCAGCGCGACCAGGCCACCGGGACACACTGGTATCCCATGGCTGGCGGCTGCCGAGGTGTCGACTAACGTCCGTCTAACATGTCCCGTTTCTCTGCCTCCTACCACCCTTCTGTAGGTTAGCACGATGCATGGGAACAGAACGGCGATGTTCTGCGCAGTGGTTGGGGCCGCTCTACTGGATTTGGAGATGCAGCAGCATCCACACCCACAACCCGCAGTGGCTGCAGGGCCAGCTGCAGCAGCAGAGGGAAGGGCCGAGGAGTTGCCAGTCGTCGAGCAGCATGGGGGGGGGGGGGGGAGGAGGAGGAGGAGGAGGAGGAGGAGGAAGAGGAAGAGGAAGAGGAGAGAGTGAGGGTGCAGCCACGGCGTCAGAGGCGACGACCAAAGCCGAGGGTGTACCGTGTCCGGGTCTCTTTCCTAACAATGCCGGACATCACCTGCAGGAGAAGACTCCGGCTGAGTAGGCAGACGGTGATACATATCTGCGAACTCCTGTCGCACCTCGCCCCACGTGGAACGGGGGGAGGACACGCGATCCCGGTAGCCATCAAGGTGACGGTCGCTCTGAACTTCTATGCTACCGGCTCCTTCCAGTCTCCGAGCGGGGACGTCTCTGGGATCTCCCAGTCATCGGTGCACAGGTGCATCCGGGATGTGACCGACGCCCTCTATGCCATCGCCGATCGCTACATCACCTTTCCCGAGGACCGAGCAAGTCAAGACTCACGAGTCCGTGGATTTGCCAGTGTGGCCGGGATACCGAGGGTTCAGGGGTCAATCAACTGTGTTCACGTCCCCATGCGCCCGCCTGCTGTGGACAGGGACGTGTTCACAAACAGGAGGGGGACATACTCCATTAATGTCCAGGTGGTATGCGACCCCCACATGAGGTTCATGAACGTCTGTGCAAGGTTCCCAGGGAGCGTGCATGACTCCTACATACTAGCGCAGTCGTTCATCCCTGCGATGTTTGAGGGACGTCCCCCCCGGCTGAGGGGCTGGTTGCTAGGTGACAGGGGTTATCCGCTGAGGTCTTGGCTGATGACGCCTATACGGAGGCCTCAGACCAATGCGGAAACACGATACAACGAGGCCCATGCAGCAACCAGGGGTGTGGTGGAGCGCTGCCTTGGCCTCCTGAAGATGAGATTCAGGTGCCTGGACCGCTCCGGAGGGGCCCTGCAGTACCAGGCCGACAGGGTCGCTCACATTGTAGTGGTCTGCTGTGCGCTGCACAACATCGCGATGCAGAGGGGAGATGACCTGTTGCAGGAGGCGGTGGGAGAAGCTAGTGGCAGTGGTGCCAGCACAGAGGAGGAGGAGGAGGAGGAGGAGGAGGAGGACGCTGGCGGAGTGGCGGGCGCAGCACGCAGACACGACCCAGGTGCTGGTGATGTCCAGGAGGCGGCACGACGGACCCGGCAAGGACGGCGGGCACGCGACACCATGGTGGCAGCACGGTTCACGCATCGCAAGTGACGTTCCCGATGAACACCAAACCACCACCTTCATCGCTAGTCATGCAGAGGGTCACCACACAACTGCCACCACCACAACCCCCCCCCCCCCCCCCCCCCTCAGTGTACACTGCTCCACTTCGACATGACGCTTATCACTGGGTACAGACCGAATGGCACAACATTGATGGCTGTGTCAGCGGGTGTGATCAGTGCCATGTGGAATGATGACAGCCCGCTCTGCGAAGAGCTGTGAGCTCAGAATCGTTAGAGAGAGTCTGACCCATGGCAATAGCTGAACCATCCACCTTGGTGGCCGCTGAGTTCGTCACTGACACTCCATCACGTGCCCGCGTGGGCTAGCTGTGGGAGGGGGGTAGGGGCAGGGACTGCACACCCGGCACCGAGGTTTCACCACCCGTCACCCCCAGCGACACTCGGTCACCATCACGATTCCTGTGGCTGTGGAACAATCACACGGTATTACAAGTAAGGTGGAACAGTGCGTTTAATATTAACAATTATTTACAGGTGCCCTAGCCCCTACAACTAAACTGTGCCCTTCACCCGTGCCAACTTACTCAGTGTGTTTCTTAGTTGCCTTACGGGCCCTACCACTACGTCTAAGTGAATCCCCAGATGATACAGCAGGAGTGGAGGAGGATTGCTGCGAATCGCCCCCCTCGACTCGTTTCTCCTTGGCTATGCGTTTCCTGGGGCGACCCGGCCTTGATGGGCCAGGCTGCTCTGCGGGCGTCTCGGGTGACATTGTGCCACCCTGCTCTGCCTGCTGCCCACCCGATGCACCAGGGATGGGACGGGGGGAGGCCGAGAATTCCGGGACGTCCCGTGATGGAGTTAATGGGACGGGCCCCGAAACCTCCTCCTCCCTCGGGGAGCCCGGTGGCCCCCGGGCCTCACTTTGGGACAGAGGTGCGAGCGGGGAGGTTCCCCGTCGCACCACCGACACCTGGCGCTGCCAGTCCTGGAGGCCTGCAACGGTATCCACCAGGATCCGAAGGTTTGCAGAGACGGAGTCCAGGGAGTTAGACATTCCCGCCAGGGACTGTGCGATCTCAACCTGTGTGTGCACGACGCCATCCAGCACATGTGTCAGGCGGTTGATGGTCTCCGCGACTGACAGCTGGGACTGTGCTATCGACTGCTGGGACTGTGCCATGGCGTGCTGCGACTGGCCAATGACCTGCTGAGACTCGGCCATGGCCCGCAGGGCGCCGGCAATGTCGGTTTGGCTCTGGCACATTGCTGCCTGTGAGAGGGCAACCCTGTCCAGGGCCGAGGATGACGCGTGCACATTAACCCCAACGTCTTGCATAACCTGACCCAATGCCTCCACCGCGGATGCCACCCGTGCGGTGTCGGACTGGGTCTCTGCCATGAGCGGCACCACTCCCTGCTCTTGGACGCGGTTCGACTCCTCTAACAGCGTCCGCAGAGTCTGGAAGGAAGCCCTCATCCCGTCATTGTTTCCCTGGGTTTCCTGAGGCATCGGCTGTGCGGGTGGGTTGATAAACTCCAGGAACTCCGAAAACGTCTGGGAGCCAGCTGCATCCTGGGCCTGGTCTGGCCTCCGCGAGTCCGGGCCCTCTGTTGCTCCGACCTCCACCTGCTGTACCTGCTCATCTGTGATGTGCCAACCAGACTGTGCCCCAGGAGACTCATCACTAAATAGGCCCGCCGGGGTGTGTATCTCTGGGATAATGGATGTGGTGGGAGAAAGCAGTGCCGCAAGCCCGACGCTCTCAATGGTTAGGTACTCGTCCATGGTGTGGGGCTGCTCAGCGACAGGAGGGTTGTCCCTGGCCATTTCTGGTGGTGGTGGTGGACTTCGAACCCTCTGTGCGTCCTGGTCCGCAGATTGGGTTGGGGCGGATAGGGCTGCCCGCTGATCGGGCACCCTCTGTTGTGAGGCCCCGGGTGAGGTGGCGGCAGATTCCTGTCTCCGTCTGCAGCCAGACGGCCCTGGTCGTTCGGCATCACGTCCTAGGGAAGAGAATGAGACGGGTTATTTCGATTTGCTCGGCAGGCCGCTGGACGGTCCCAGTGGGCAGGGTGTGTGAAGGGACAGAGGATGGGGAGGTGTCCCAGTGGGCAGGGTGTATGAAGGGACAGAGGATGGGGAGGTGTCCCAGTGGGCAGGGTGTGTGAAGGGACAGAGGATGGGGAGGTGTCCCAGTGGGCAGGGTGTGTGAAGGGACAGAGGATAGGGAGGTGTCCCAGTGGGCAGGGTGTGTGAAGGGACAGAGGATGGGGAGGTGTCCCAGTGGGCAGGGTGTGTGAAGGGACAGAGGATGGGGGGGGGGGGGTGTTTGTCTGGGAGGGTTGTCTCACTTGCTGCAGTTCCGCCAACCTCGCATTGCGCGATATCGCGGGTGGCAGACCCCCCAACAAGGTCCAGTGCCCTCTGTTCAAAGGTGCTGAGGGGGTGCATGTTGGGCGAACCCCCTCCAGTCTTGTGCCGCTCACGGTGGTTATGACCGGCCTTGGCCTGTTGGGGGAGGGAACATAGGTAGATCATTACAAAACGGTAGGTATCAGCAGTCCGTTCTGATACTGGCACAGTTTGGGGGGGGCAAGTTGTCATCAGATGATTGCATCTTTCCTCGGGGCCAGAGCGCTGGGTCTGTGACAACTTTGTGAACCACCCTCAAATAACTCTGCCCCAATCCCTCTCCCCCCCCCCCCCCCCCCCCCGGGCAGTTAAGGGGGAGGGATGGTTGTGACTAGGGGGCACCCTCATGGCACTTACCCTGGCAGACCTGGTGAGGTCGTGTAGCTTCTTTCGGCACTGCTCTGCTGAGCGAGGGGTCTGCCCCACAGCACTGACGGCAGCAGCCACGTCACGCCAGGCCTGGCGTACCGTGCTGGCAGGTTGGCGATGCCCTCTCCGCGGGCGGATGATGCCCCTCCTCTGCTCCACGGCATCGAGCAGCGCCTCGACGTCTGCATCAATAAAGCGAGGAGCAGCTCGCCTAGGCTCCGACATCCTGCCCGACAGATTCTGTGGTCGCCCGCGCCTTTTTACGGCGTCGGGCGGCGTCACATGGGCGGGGTCGTGTCGTCGTCGCGTTCCGTCGTCATCACGCACGTAATTGACGCGGCCGCGCTGCTAGCCCATTTCCAGGAAGTGAATCGGTCGGGAAATGAAGCCTTCGCGACCGTCGTAAAACGGTCCCGATTTTTACGACGGTTTGCCGACTTTCCGCGGGTGCGGAGAATTTCGCCCATAGTTTTCTTTCCAGAAGGGTTTATACCTGCTGGTGAGATGAGATCAGAATCTCAGGGAAAGCCAGTCTTATTCAAGTGATAATGCAAAGTGCTGGGTCACGCCCTTGAAAAGGGGCTTTTGGTTTTTGGGATTTTATTTTTGAATTGGAATAGTTAAGGGAGAATTCATTCAGTGTTATACAAAGATTACTGTAGCTGTGGGGTGTCTTTATGTTTGTAAGTGTCTAGGAAGACTGTGTTGAATCGCACCTGAAGGAAAGGCTCTTGTGCTCACCCTAGCCAAATTCAACATAAAGGTTGTAGGTCAGGTAGACTTCATAATATACTTTGGAGTTTCTAAGCCCTAGCCCATAACAAAATATGGATCTTAATGGACTCTCCAGATTACCTTTACCTAATGCAGGCATTGTCAAACTCAGGAGCAGCCTTCGAAATGGCCGTGAAAATATAAAAAAATGTGGCCGCACGGCGCATGATCGGGCACCATGCGCAGCGTGGCCGCTTTTTCTTTCAACGGTCGCAACTTTTTAGTACAAGTTCGGGGGGTTTCATTCATTTTATTTTATTCATTTATTTTATTCATTTTATTTTTTTCATTCATTTTATTTTTATTTTTTTTTACAAGTTCGGTGGGGTGTTATTTGATAAAATGTTACAGGAAAAAAATGCAGAAGATGGAAACTCCATACTTTCCAACACCGGAAGGCTTCACCTTCATCCAACAGGTTCCATTGAAGGAGCATGTACGAGGGCCAGAGGGACCAAAACCATTTCCTCCATTTTTGTCAGCAGCAAACAAGGTAAGAGAAAATGCTGGATCCCGCAGGTCAGCTGGCGTAGGCCGCGAAGGTCGGCGGGTGTGGGTCGCAAAGATTGGCCGGCGTGGGCCGCGAAGGTCGGCTGGCGTGGGTCGCAACGGTCGGCTGGCGTGGGTCGAAGGTCGGCCGGGTTGTGTCCCGTAGGTTGGCCGGTTGATAAAAATAGGTCCCCGGAAAAATTTTTTAAAAAACACTGACCTAATGAGTCATCAACACATAGTGCGAGTTGTAATAGTTTCTATTTCAAAGAAGTCAATAACACTCCTGTGATGGCAGGACAAGTTAAGAAGTATCCCAAAAATAATACGCTTCAGTCAGAATTTATGGATATGCTACTTCATGGCAAGACTGTGGGACAAATCCGGATTTGAAGCTTTATGTTACCCAAAGACTTGGAGCGAGATTCTCCGCTGCCCACGACGGGTCGGAGAATAGCGGGAGGGCCTTCTCGACATTTTTCCCGCCCTCCCACTATTCTCTCCCCCCCCCCCTCCCCCCCCCCCCCCATGGCCGCCCCACGACACGAATCGCTGCTCGCCGTTTTTTACCAGGCCTTTACGGCCGTTTTCACGAACGCAATCACACCTGCTCTCACCGTTCGTGAAAACGGCCGCAAGGTGCCGTCCCGGACAACCATGGCACCGATTGGCACAGCCGCACCACGGCCGTGCCAAGGGTGGCATGGGCCTGCGATCGGTGGGCACCGATCGCGGGCAGCAGGTCCGATACCCGCGCACTATTTGTTCCTCCGCCGCCCCGCAGGATCAGTCCGCGGGGCGGTTGAGGGGCATGACGGCCCATGCATGCACGGGTTTGACGCGTCTGCGTGATGACTTCATCCGCGCATGCGCGGGTTGGAGCCGTCCAACCCGCGCATGCACGGCTGACACCATCGTGCGCGTCAGCCGCCGTGACGCTTGGCGCGCGGGCTTAGTAACGCTGCTAGCCCCGCCCGGTGGGGGAGAATCGGGTCCCGGGAGGGGGCGCGGAGGCTGCCATGAAACACTGCCAGTTTCACGGCAGCCTTTACGACTCGCCGCATTTGCGGAGAATCGCGCCCTTATACTTTCCGTTCACGCTGCTGTCTCCTTTGGGGATGAGCGTTAAGGAAATATGTCCTAAACCAACTTCATGAAGGTCATTGCGGGAGAGTCAGGATGAAGGAGATTGCCAGAAGCTATTTTTGGTGGCCAAGACTCAATAGCGAAATCGAGGACAAGGTGGGTATGTGTTCATTGTATTAAAAAGTTCAAACTTGCCGCTATTAGCACCATTCTACCCATCTGAATGGTCAGAAGAGCAATCACAAACAATTCATAATGACGATGCTGAACTGTTGGAAGGACGGATGTTCAAAAGATTTAGATTTAGATTTATTGTCAGGTGTACCGAGGTACAGTGAAAAGTATTGTTCTGCGTACAGTCCAGGAAGACCGCTCCATCCGTGAATACGTAGAACATACGATAATAACATGAGCACACATAATGAGAATACATAAACATAGACAGCGAGAAATGGCCTGAAGTCGCCATTATGAAGATTATGTCCTCAGAGAGAACAATAAAAAGACTCGGTGAGATTTTTACAAGATTTGGGTACCCTGAATAACTTGTTAGCGACAATGGGCCACGGTTTATTTCACAGGAATTGACAGATTATCTAAAGGAGAACGGAATCCAACACATCCGATCCGCTCCTTATCAACCTGTCACAAATGGACTGGCTGAAAGTTTTGTTCAAACAATGAAGCATGTATTGAAGGTGACTCGTGAACAAGGTTCACTGTCAAAATGACTAAGCCATTTCCTGATGATATACAGGAATACAACACATTCGACTGTCCAAAGTTGTCCGCAATTACTCATGATAAAAATATCAATTATGCACAGCATTTGACTTGTTGAAGCTGCCTAAAGACAAGAGAGATTATTAAGAGGAAACAGCAATGTCAGGTTTAGCGATGTGAGGACAGGGCTAAACCCCATATTTTTCAGAAAGGTCAGGAAGCACTGTCAAGGAACTATGCCAACAGTGAGAAGTGGATACCTGCCATTGTCTTGGCACAGGCAGTACCAGTCTCCTACAATGTTCAAACTCAGGACGTGTAGACTTAGACTTAGAACAGTACAGCACAGAACAGGCCCTTCGGCCCTCGATGTTGTACCGAGCAATGATCACCCTACTTAAACCCACGTAACCCGTAACCCAACAATCCCCCCATTAACCTTACACTACGGGCAATTTAGCATGGCCAATTCACCTAACCCGCACATCTTTGGACTGTGGGAGGAAACCGGAGCACCCGGAGGAAACCCACGCACACACAGGGAGGACGTGCAGACTCCACACAGACAGTGACCCAGCCGGGAATCGAACCTGGGACCCTGGAGCTGTGAAGCATTGATGCTAACCACCATGCTACCGTGAGGCCCGAGTAGTGTAGTGTGGAGAAGACACTGTAGCCACCTGGGTTGGCCACGTCCCAATTCAAAAATGGATATCCGCAAAGAGTGCAGGGAAAAACGGACAACACTAGAGAAAACAAGCAGGTACAAGGTTTCTTGTGTATTAAGATTTGCAGAACCCAGACAGAACTGAAACCAATAGCCATTAGCATATTAATGAGCTATCTCCGGGGACAAAAAGAAACATTGAAACAATCGAGACCAGGACAGATTCCCCGGCGCCAGTGGGAGCTAAAACAAAGGCAGGCAAACGGTTACCTAGAGCCCGCCCAACGATCAGGGAACAACCCCGGTATTGGAGAAAATCAGTACGAACGATTGGAACATGGTCCAATTAATTGGGACCAAGTCCGGGGTCCGCCCAGAAGGGCATGAAACCCCTAGGGGCTATAAAACAGAGTCCCCAAGGTCAGCTCTTGGAAGATCTCTTCACCTTCACCTTGGCATTTGGCTCTCAGCGACGAGAGGCCCGCCAAGCACCAGCCAAGTAAGTCTAAGGTCAACGCACGCTACGAGATAGATGCTCCTAGCTACTATTCGGTACTAGTTCGAAGCCAGCAGTATCAGAACCGGACAACAGCCATTGTTCCTCTGACTGAGTGGGCCACTCGAAGCTAAGTATAGGCTTTTAGTAGTAGTTGTAGTTTAGCGAGTAGAGTTTATGCATGAGTAATAATTGACTGTGTGTGTAAATAAATGTGTATTGATTTCAAACTTACTAACTGGTGTATTGAGTCATTGATCAGTATTCAGTTTTGAACTTTGTGGTGGTATCAGAAAGATACCTGGCGACTCTTGAGCAAAGCTAATTAAAACAGAGCAAATTAAGGGAAAGCATAACGAGCAACAACACACTGGTCAACTTTTAGCAATAGGGACTAGTTTTACAGACCGAGTCAACTGAGAATCCACAACAAACTATACCAAATGAAGACCTAGACATTCCTGACAACAGGACAAATTTTCTTTTGAGAAACTAAGTGCTGACGAAGGGACTGAATTGCGAGTGTTCTATGTGGATGAAAGCGGTGCCAGTCTGGAGTGATTCAAGTCCCGTTAGTGGCTCACACTGGTGTGACAAAGAACTCGCACAATTCCAATGCATGCTGACCCTCATCCCAGCCAAGCTGATGGCACTGGTTGTACTGGAGCATACCCATTCTATTGATGGGCCAATTGGGACTAGAAGGTACCTGGGTGGTGGCCTGTGGGGGGATGGGGGTACCTATATGACCCATGGCACTAAGGTCCCAGTGTGCAGTCAGCGGCAATGGCAGTCCATGCCCGGCCACCCCGAACCCACGGCCCATGTCCTAGCTGCCTCCCACTACTTCCGAAGGCCCTGGTCAGCAGCACAACTGTCAGCACACTATAGCGATGTTGGACACTGTTTGTACCCCTCCAGCACCTTCAGCAGCCACAGTGCCTCTGTCCTGATTCGAAATACCACAAGTGAACCTCGCTCGGAAAATGCCGGATCGGGCCCACTAATGATATGGCAATGGCCTTTGCTGTAAAATTTGCATGCCCACGCCGGTGTGCAGTGTAGAATGCATTCATGCCACTGTCGAAGGATCAGAGCATGGCATTCCATTTGGCACCCAGCGCCAACCTCGATTTTCGACTGACGCCGAATTCTCCGTCCAATCGTGTTTCCCGATTCTGCCGTCGGCCAACGGAGAATCCCGTCCAACATCTTTTCCAGTGTGATTCATTGAACGGACCTCTGATGTAAAGGGGGAGGGTTGTGTATTCATTTTGTTTCTGTGGGAATAGGGTCACTTTAAGAGTTTGATCTTGTGACGTACTGATGACATCACCTGGGCAAGCTCACAGTCACTCTACATTAACAACCTATGTGAAACACCTTCTCCAACAAAGCTGTTTGTTTTGTACCTTTGCGGTCTGCAAGCCTGTACTTCAAAAATACCACTTTCAGTTTGATTGGAGCTCAGGGTTACTTGTAAATTAAAGTAGTTAAACCTGTCTGGGAATGCCGGGATATGAGTATAGAGCAGGAAGATGGCATTGAGAGAGAAGATCAGCTATGACCTAGTTAAATATGTTGCAGGCTCGAAGGGCCACATGGCCTACTCCTACTCCGATATTCCTATGCTCACCTTTGTGAAAGGATGAAGACCTTTTAAAAGCTCACACCTTCTCTCAGATGATGAGAGTTTCATATGGTCTTATAAGGATAGAATTCCCGATGTAGCTGGGAAATCCTCAGAGCTATATCCTTTTTAATATAGGGAGACCAGGCAGGAGATCCACCCATCCCTTCCACCACCTTACCAGAAAATGGCAAAACGGAAAAAAACAGGATTGTACCAAGACCTGGGGCGGGATTCTCTGATCCCCGCCGGGTCGGAGAATCGCCGGGGGCCAGCGTCAATCCCGCCCCCGCCGTGTCCCGAATTCTCCGCCACCAGAGATTCGGCGGGGGCAGGAATCGCGGCGCGCCGGTCGGTGGGCCCCCCCGGCGATTCTCTGGCCCGCGATGGGCCCAAGTCCCGCCGCTGTCAACCCTCTCCCGCCGGCGTGGATCAAACCACCTACCTTACCAGCGGGAGCAGGCGGCGCGGGCGGGCTCTAGGATCCTGGGGGGGAGTGGGGGAGCGTGGGGCATCTGGCCCCGGGGGGTGCTCCCATGGTGGTCTGGCCCGCGATCGGGCCTCACCTTGGCGGAGGCGGAAGTGACCCCCCTCCCCTGCGCATGCGCGGGGATGACGACAGCAGCCGCTGATGCTCCGGCACATGCGCGGACTTCCGCCGGCTGGCGAAGTCCCTTCAGCCCCGACTGGCGTGGCACCAAATACCTTCCACACCAGCCGGCGGGACCGACGGCGGAGTGGTTCACGCCATCACGTCGGGACCCCCCCCGCCCCACCGGGTCGGGGAGAATCCTGGCCCTGATTATCATGGGTTCATTCATAAGAATGAAAGCAACCTCAGTGTGGACATTTCTTTGAGACATATTTGAATAGCAGAGGAAAAGAATTGACATGTCTGCTTAAAAACGAGAGCTATTTGGGATTGCTACTTTGGAAACTTATGTTTATAGCTCCTTTTCAAGTGTGTTAGAATAACTGTTATTTTGCCATTAGACTCGCCAAAAGGAACAGATTTAAAAATACACTTTTATTTTTGGGTATAATATAAAATGTAACACTTTTGTACTGGAGCTGGATGCAAATATTAACTGTCAAAATACACTTCCAGTGGAGAACTTTGCACTCGTATTACACGACAGACATTTAACACTAAAAAACAACTAAACATTACAGACGGCCATATCAGATACTGCATATAAATGTTAGCATTTTGCATGCAACTGTTACAATACAGAAGTTTCCAGTTCAATTTACTTTAATGCAAATTAATTTAAGAAAAACATGTTGTTATAATCTATGCATTGAAATCAGCAGAAGTAAGTTAATTTGGAGCTCCCCACAACTATCGTTAACTCCACAAACATACCCTACATTTTGTGATCTACGCATGCTGCTTACTTTCCCAAAACCAAGCAACTAATTTGATTTTTGTGGCAGTTAAAACGCCAAGCCACGATGAACTGTAGGAATGGTAGGTATATTGCCAAGGATCGGACGTCTCCATCACAGGTCACTGTAGAAACATGCAACCCAAACCCAAGTAGTTTATTAAGTGATAAGTAATTTCATTCATTTTCAAAACCACAATGGAGAGAATAGCCAGAATCAGTAGCTGTTTACTTGCAATGATGACAGGGAAATTGGTGATAGATTATAAAAGTAATGATGTATATGTCAGGGCTCAAAGTATATTGCTCCCTACATAAATAAAGTCCTATTAATTCTAATATAGGTGCCGAAGTTAGAAATATCTAAATGTTCAAAATATGTTGTTTGCAAATTAAGTCAGAGGTCTCTTTGTGTTTGGATATTGTTTTAGAATTGCAGCATTCCTAAATTAAATCCGATCGCCCGCTGGGTCGGAGAATCGACGGGGGCGGCCGAATTCTCCGGTGCCGTTTTCTTGGCAGGGGCAGGGATCATGTTGTGCTGGTCATGGGCCGTTGGCAGTGGGCTGTTGGCAGTGCCCCCCCCCCCCCCCCTCCCCCGGCGATTTTCCAGGCTCCGATGGGCTGACCGGCCACCTGTTTTCGGCCAGTCCCGCTGGCGTGAAATACACAAGGTCCATACCGACGGGACCTGGCTCTGCGGGCGGTTAGCGGGGTGTTCGGGTGGTGCGGGGTGATCCGGCCCCAGGGGTGGGGGTGGGGGTGGGGGGGCCCACGGTGGCCTGGCCCGCAATCGTTGCCCACCGATCTGTGGGCGGGCCTGGGCCGAGGGAGGCACTCTTTCCCTCCCCGCTGGCCTCTGTAAAGCTCCGCCATGGCTGGCGCGGAGTAGAAACCCTCTGTGCATGCGCTGGGATCACGGCAGCGGTTCTGCGTATTCGCCAGAACACACTGGTTCTCCCGCGCATGCGGCAACTCACGCCGGCCAGCGGAGGCCCTTGGGCACCGGTTGGCGCGGCGCCAACCACTCCAGCGCCAGCCTAGCCCCTGGAAGTGCAGAGGATTCTGCAACTTCCGGGCGACCCTATGCCGGATGGATTCACGCCACTATTTGGCGCCGGTAAGGCCTGCCCACTGGTTAGGGGAGAATCCCGGCCCATGGCGGGGTACAGGGCCTCCCTCCGACCCATGACAGGGTACAGGGCCTCCCTCCTCTGCTCCCCGGCCCATGGGCGGGATTCTCTGCGATCAGCGCGATGGCCCGACACCGGCGTCAAAAACCGCCATCCCCCCCTTCCCCATCCCCTTTCCCTATCCCCCCTTTCCCCATCCCCCCTTTCCCCAACCCTCTTCCCCTTCCCCATCCCCCCTTTACCCATCCCCCCTTTCCCCAACCCTCTTCCCCCTTCCCCATCCCCCTTTTCCCCATCCCCCCTTTCCCCACACCCCTTTCCCCACACCCCTTTCCCCACACCCCTTTCCCCATCCCTCATCCCCTTCCCCATCCCCCCTTTCCCCATCCCCCCTTTCCCCCTCCCCCTTTCCCCATCCCCCCTTTCCCATCCCCCTTTCCCCATCCCCCCTTTCCCCATCCCCTCTTCCCCTTCCCCCATCCCCCCTTTCCCCATCCCCCCTTTCCCCATCCCCCCTTTCCCCAACCCTCTTCCCCCTTCCCCTCTTCCCCCTTCCCCATCCCCTTTCCCCATCCCCCCCCTTTCCCCATCCCCCCATTCCCATCCCCCCTTTCCCCATCCCCCTTTCCCCATCCCCCCTTTCACCATCCCCCCTTCCCTATCCCCCCTTTCCCCATCCCCCCTTTCCCCAACCCTCTTCCCCCTTCCCCTCTTCCCCCTTCCCCATCCCCTTTCCCCATCCCCCCCTTTCCCCATCCCCCATTCCCCATCCCCCCTTTCCCCATCCCCCTTTCCCCATCCCCCCTTTCACCATCCCCCCTTCCCCATCCCCCCCTTTCCCCATCCCCCCCTTTCCCCATCCC
The DNA here is from genome assembly GCF_902713615.1 of Scyliorhinus canicula. Lineage (NCBI taxonomy): Eukaryota > Metazoa > Chordata > Chondrichthyes > Carcharhiniformes > Scyliorhinidae > Scyliorhinus > Scyliorhinus canicula. Next base: position 256,802,284 of record NC_052146.1, read on the forward strand.
CCCTTCCCCATCCCCCCTTTCCCCATCCCCCTTTCCCCATCCCCCCTTTCCCCATCCCCCCTTTCCCCATCCCCCCCTTTCCCCATCCCCCCATTCCCCATCCCCCCTTTCCCCATCCCCCTTTCCCCATCCCCCCTTTCACCATCCCCCCTTCCCTATCCCCCCTTCCCCCATCCCCCCTTTCCCACTGTTAGGGCGCCTGCAAGCCAGGGATAGACCCGATGCGCCAGGCATACGACACCCCCACGCAGTGCCAGGGCACCCATGAGCCAGGGATAGACCCAGAGTGTCAGGCGTATGCCACCCCCATCTAGTGCCAGTGTGGCGATGCCGGTGGGCCACACCCAGCGACGAGGAGGGCAGCCACAGCAACAGGCCCCCGTCCCAGTCAACCCGGAACACTGACACCCACGACACAAGCACCCAGGAGACCCACATACAGGACACACCCACCCAGGACACTGACACGCACAGGACACTGACACACAGGACATTGACACACAGGACACCCACACATAGGACACTGACACGCAGGACACCCACACATAGGACACAACCCCCCAGGACACCCACACACAAGGGACAGATGGACAGGAAACACCACTCCAGGGGACCCCGGACTTCAGGTCAGATGAGGAGCACAACATAACGCCACTGCTATCTCCTACACCCTGCACCATCGCAGAGACACTCACCTCGATGAGGCCTGTGGTACACTAACTGGTGCGCACGACACAGCCGTCCCGGTACAACAGGTGGAAGTAGGAGCAGCCAAGGGGCTGGACGGTCGGAGGGCAGCCCGGCGCAAGCAACCATCTGCCGCCCAGACAGGTTCCGGGTTCCTGGAGTTACCACACCCACCCATAGACCCGATGCAGGCACGGACCAGGGACGATCGAAGGGGGTTACAGCCGGCTTGCGGCAGCTGCAGAGGCATGTGGTGGAGTCCACCCGCGTCCAGGAGCTGGGAGCGGTGCCGGTCATGCATGCCATCCAGGCTGACACCGCACGGGTGGCATCCATGGTGGAGGCAATCGGAGCGATGGTGTCAGACATGGAGGTGGCGTCTATGCAGGTGGCGTCTATGGTCCAGAACATGGCTGCCCTCTCACAGGAAGCCATGAGCCACAGTCAGCAGCAGATCGCAGAGGCGCTCAAAGCCATGGCCCAGTCTTAGCAGGCCATGGGCCAGTCCCAGCAGCCGTGGGCCAGTCTCTGCAGGCCATGGCCCAGTCTCAGCAGGCCATCGCTGAGGGCATCGGTGCCATTACCCAGGTGCTGGCCGGCGTCGCCCAAACACAGACAGGGATGGCCAACTTCCTGAGCTCTATGGCTACAAACGTGCACACCCTTGTTGAAATCAGAGCGGGCCTCCAGGACTGGCAGCGCCAGGTGCCGGGGGTGATCGAATGCTGGATCCGTTCGCACCCCAGACTCATGTAGAGGCCCGGGGGCCATGGGGCACCCCGAGGGAGGAAGAGGTGCTGAGGCCCGTTTCGGGTACCCCTGCAGGGGAGGTCCCGGAACACTGCAACACCTCGGACTCCCCCCTACTCATCGGCCTCAGGTGAGTGTGCCCGCCCCCCCCCCCCCCCCCCCTCCTGGGTCGCCCTCGCCATCCCCCCGGGCAGACGACGGGACTGTGCGCTGCAGTGTCAAGGCCGCATGCAGGGACGGTCCAGATGGAGGGTGGTACTGTGGCCATGAGTCAGACATTGTCTAACGATGTAGAGCCCGGAGTTCATCGCAGAGCAGGTTGTCATCATCCTCCATGGCATGCAATAGACCCGCTGCCACTGACGAGTGTGTGAGCCCGTCCCGTTGTGCCGCAGGTGAATGTGCAATGGAGGGGTGGTGTGCATGCGGGTGATGTGAGGGTGGTTGTTGATGGGTGGGTGGGGGGAGGGTGGTTGGTGGTGGGTGGGTGGTGTGAGGGTGGTTGGTGGTGGGTGGGTGGGGGTAGGGTGGTTGGTGGGTGGTGTGAGGGTGGTAGGCTGGTGCCATACTTGTGCTGTCTGTGCCACACCCGGCGATTCCCACATCCCTCTCGTCTGTGAACTTGGCAGCTACCAACCCATCCCGTGTCCGCGGCCCAGCTGGTAATGGTGGGCAGCCTCCCGTCCATGTCCAGCCCGTCTGTCCTGTACGTTGACCCCCCTCCTCTGCCTCCAGCACATCGTCCCTCTGCTGGACTATGCTGTGCAGGACGCAGCAGACCCCACAACCACGCGGCCGACCCTATCCGAAGGGTACTGGAGGATCCCTCCAGAGTGGTCCAGGCACCAGAAGCGCATCTTCAGCAGCCCAAAGCACCTCTCTGTCACACCCCTGGTCGCTGCATGGGCATCGTTGTAGCGGTTCTCCGCGTTAGTCATCAGCCACGACCGCAATGGGTAACCCTTGTCGCCCAGCAACCAGCCCCTCAGCCGGGTGTGGCATCCCTTGAACATTGCGGGGATGAAGATTGCGCCAATACGAACGAATCATGCGCACTGCCCGGGTACCTGGTGCAGACGTGCAGGATCCTCATGCGGTTGTCACAGACCACCTGAATGTTCATGGAGTAGGTCCCCTTCCTATTCGTCAACACAGCCCTGTTATCAGTTGGTGGCCGTACGATGACATGCATCCCATCGATTGCCCCCTGGACCATGGGTATCCTGACCACAGCAGCGAAGCCCGCTGCTCGGGTATCCTGGCTGGCCCGGTCCACAGGGAACTGGATGCAGCAGTCTGCGAAGGCATACTGGGCGTCTGTTACTGCATGGATGCACCGATGCCTGCGCGATGCGTAGAGGTACAGGGCCACCGTAACCTTGACGGCCACGGGGAGAGCGTGTCCTCCCCCAGTACCACACGGTGCCAGGTGTGCCATCACCCTCCCCGGCACTCACCCTCCCCGGCACTCACGCTCCCCAGCCACATCCTCCCCGGCACTCACCCTCCCCGGCACTCACCCTCCCCGGCACTCACCCTCCCCAGCCCACCCCTCCCCGGCACTCGCCCTCCCCGGCACACACCATCCCCAGCCACCCCCTCCCTGGCACTCACACTCTCCGGCAATCACACACCCAGCCCACCCCACCCCCCCCCCCCCCCCCCCCTCCCCGGCACTAACCCTCCCCAGCCCCCCCATCCCCGGCACTCTCCCTCCGCGGCTTTCACGCTCCTCGGCACTCACCCTCCCCAGCCCCCCCTCTCTGGCACTCCCCCTCCCCGGCATTCACGCTCCCTGGCACTCACCCTCCCCAGTTACCCCATCCCTGGCATTCACCCCCCCCCGGCACTCACCCTAACCCCCACCCCCCCCCCACCCCCCGGCACTCACCCCCCGACCCGGCACTCACCCCCCACCCCCGACCACGATCACAGGCACATACCCTTGACCAGCACCCTTGACCATCCCCCCACCTATGGCTGTGCCGTCACTTCTTCAGCGGCCGCCCCACGCCGACCTCTACCTCCGCGCTGGCCGGTGCCAAGCAGCACGGCTGGTTGACGCCGTTAAAAAGGTTGTTTGATTTACGCCGGCATGACCTGTGGTCACGTCGGCGGGACTTCAGTCCATTCGGCCTGGAGAATTGGAGCGGCCCCAGGGCCCATAGCGTCGCGCCGGCCCTCGCTATTCCCGTCGGCGCAAATTTGTAGCTGCCGGAGAATATTGCGGGAGGCGTCGGAGCAGCGGGGCAGGATTCACGCCGCCTCCCTGCCGATTCTCCGACTCGGCAGGGGGTGGGAGAATCCAGGCCCGTATCTTTCCTGTCAATGTTATGTTTTGACAGTCTTCCTGTTAAATTTGTAAAACAGTTTCCTAATTCTTTTTTGAATTTGTGAAAATGCACTGACAAAAGATGAGAAAAAGAAAATTAACTGCTGCTTTCTAAATGAGAAAGGGAAATATCCAAGGCTTTGTGTGTCTGTGTTCATCAGTTTGTGGTTTTCCACCTAGTCACTTTAACTGATGAAAAAGTGCAGACTACTGAACACAGAAAGAGAAATCCTCAGTTCTGGGGGTATTCTCAGCGTGTTTCTCAGTGGCAGGAGATGGCCCGCCATTGGCCAATACTAGGATCTTCTGGTCCAATTGCTGTCCATGGATTTCCCATTGAATCTGCACTCTTTAGCCATCGTCTGGGCTGGAGGATCCCGCTGGTGAGAACTATCAGCCTACGCTCTTTCCGATATCATTTCAAATCATTCCTCATTATGTTGAAGCTTCTACCTTTCACTCATCTTCCTTCTTTTAAGGAAAATAATTAGAAGGAAAACAAAAAAATTAGAAGGAAATAAACAATGTAGTGATCAAAACTATAAGAGCCATTTTAATGAAAAAGAGACAAGCTAATCAGAGCCTCATTAAGTTATGGGATTTATCTTTAGTCTGCCATTATCTGTGTATTCCACAGAGAAAATCCACCAAAGGGTCTATATGGATTTTCATAAAAGGCCACCTCTCAAAAAATAAACAGGCAGCCTAGGCAAACTTAAATCAATATCTAGTCATTTCAGTGAGGAGAATCATTTTATTATGATCTGGCAGGTGATAATTGTTGTATCTTTGGACTAACAGTACAAAAGAAATAGATTGCTGATGCAAATGTGTTGAATGCAAGATTCACAGAAGTTTATTAGATAGGTCTTCACTGGGTTGGTACTGACTAAGGATAAAAGATGCAAAGTCGCCAATGATGTCATGCATGTCTCCTTTGTTAAAGAGACATGTCTCCCTTCTTAAAGAGACATTGCACACACAACATTAACCCACATATATAACATCCCTCTCCCTTTACTTACTACTAACTTGTATTTTAATATAGCAATTTACAAATATCTATACACTCGTGCAGGCATCAAATGATCACATTATAATAACAGTCACTAAGATAGATGATCAGGCGGGCGTCTATTTCTCACTAGTCGCCTACGCACTTCTGGGACTTTTTTCTTCTCGACTTTTGATGTATTTTCAGTGTTCCCAGTATATGTCTCTACCCTGGAAGGCATTACAGTCATTTTTTCCAAAGGAAGATGAGTAGTAGCAGGCACTTCTGATGCAATGTCTTCTTTTTGTAGATTAACTCGAACTTCCAGTCAGATGGGACAGAGACCGTTAACTCTTGAGGTAGTTCTGGCACTGGCACACTAACACGTGTTGACAATAATTGATCTGCACAACATCTCAATTGAATTTGTCTGTCATTTGGGCTATGTAGGATATTGGACCAGTCTGAGCCAATATCGTCTAAAGCAGGGGTGGGCAAACTTTTCCGTGCAAGTGCCACATTCAGAAATTTACAATTTTAAAGGGCCGCATAGTATATTAAGTAAAATAATTACTTCACCCGGTTATGATTCTGGGCGCCTCATATAGGACATAGAACAGTACAGCACAGAACAGGCCCTTCGGCCCTCGACATTGTGCCGCGCAATGATCACCCTACTCAAGTCAACGTATCCACCCTATACCAGTAAGTAACCCAACAGCCCCCCCCCCCCCCCCCCCCCCCCCCATTAACCTTAAAAAAAAAATTTTTAAAGTTTTTTTTAAAAAAAAATTTTTTTTTTTAATGACTTGGTGGGCCGCATAAAGACCTTTGGCGGGCCACATGCGCCCCACGGGCCGTAGTTTGCCCACCCCTGGTCTAAAGGATCCACTTCTCACTAGCAGTGTAGTTGTGCGCTAACATTTGTTCTTGTTGAAACTAGCATTTCCTTGAGTTACTTTCTCCTCTCAAGATCTATGTCTATTGGTTTCACTCTGCTATGTCAAATGTCTCCTCTGGCAAGAGTAAATCAATGGTAGTCCTCCGCTTCCTTTTCATCAATAGCAAAGCTGGTGAACTTTGTGTAGTCGCATGTGTCGTATTTGTTATGTGGCTAAACATTTGTTTACACAGCAGTGTAGTGAGCCTGGTCCTTGGAAGCTTTCAGTGTATGCTTGAAGGCCTAGACAAACCCTTTCAGCTGAACCATTTGTGTATGGGTGGTAAGGTGCTGCCTTTATATGTTGAACTCCGCACATCTTTAAGTAATCTTCAAATTCTTAGGCTGTAAACTGTGGCCCATTTCCAAATATGATCTGCTCTGGTTTTCCAAATCTCACAAATATCTCATCGAATTTCTCAATGGTTTGTTCTGCAATGGTTGACTTCATTTGGACCATCTTAGGCAACTTTGAGTGTGCATCTACAATGGCCATGATCATGTGCCCCTCAATTGGACCACGTCAATGTTGCCATGGCATTTGAGGCCACTCCGATGGATTCAATGCAGACAGCGATGGTGCTTTCCTTACCTGTACGCATGACTGGAACACTCCTTTTTCTTCTATCTGGTCATCAATTCCTGACCACCAAAAGTAGCTTTGTGCTAGTTCCTTCATTAAAACTATACCTGGGTATCCTTCATGCAGTTGTTCCAATACTTTTTGTTGTACATTTGGAGGAATAATTACTCTCTCACAACAGACATCCACACTGATGTTAATTCGAGTCTCCTGGAAATGTACAAACTTAATTCAGGATCGGGGCAACACGGTAGCATGTTGGTTAGCATAAATGCTTCACAGCTCCAGGGTCCCAGGTTCGATTCCCGGCTGGGTCACTGTCTGTGCGGAGTCTGCACATCCTCCCCGTGTGTGTGTGGGTTTCCTCCGGGTGCTCCGGTTTCCTCCCACAATCCAAAGATGTGCGGGTTAGGTGGATTGGCCATGCTAAATTGCCCGTAGTGTCCTAAAATGTAAGGTTAAGGGGGGGGGTTATTGGGTTACGGGTATAGGGTGGATACGTGGGTTTGAGTAGGGTGATCATGGCTCGGCACAACATCGAGGGCCGAAGGGCCTGTTCTGTGCTGTTCTATGTTCTATGTTCTATGTTTTCATGATATCCTCCCCTTTTTAATATAAGTTCCAGGACTTTCCCCAATATAGGATAATTTATTTTATGTCTTTGTACTTGAGCTGCAGTCACTGGAACATTCTTGATCTGTGCACAATAAAAAATGTTATCATGGTGAGGTGGTATCTGACTGCTAAAGGCAGATGTAATAATGCATCTGCAGTGGAATGATTATCAGACTGATGCTATCCAATCTCATAGCAATCTGCAGATAGTATTAAAGACCGCTGTTGGAATCTATTTGCAACCAACCAAGGGATACCTTTGCGTAACCCACAAATAGCTGGTAAGGGCCTTTGGTCCGTCAGCAATGTGAAATGATGATCAGATAGGAATTGGTGAAATTTCCGCACACCAAATATAAGAGTCAGTGTCTCCCTCTCCAACTGAGCACAGTTAGATTCTGAACTTGTTAACGTACAAGATACAAAAGCTATGGGCCTTTCTTGCCTTGATATGTGACACCATCGCTCCAACACCATACGGTGAAGCATCACAGGTAAATTGTAAAGGTAACTTCGGGTTGAAATGTACCAACACCTTTGACTTCTTCAGTGCTTCTTTTGCTGATTGATTTGCTTTTTCGCATTCTGGTATCCACAGCCATGTTTTGCGCACAACAAACTATGTAACAGTTTCAATATGATTGTCAGATTCTGGATTAATTATCCATTGTAGTTAATTAACCTTAGGAATTACCTAAATTGAGTGAAATTCGTTACTCATGGTGGGACCTATCATTACACTATCACGTGACTCCCTTCTAAAAGAGATGTTGCACACAACTACAATAACACAGATATATAACAGTAATTCATCGGTAAACAAATCCTAAAAGCAAGCTATCACAATGCTTTTCAATTTGTATTTTACTATCAGAAAATATGTGTGCTGAAGTCATGATTCACAAATGTCAATTACACTTATGGAGATTTTAAATAATAAATGAAAACATTCATCAAGAACTGGAAAGTAAACTTAACTATACAAGATTACAATTACACATTTAAATTTATATCCAATAGACTTACAAATAAACACCCCTTAAGGCAACTGTCCCTATAGATACTTGATCTCTACAAATTCCAGTAATCTCAGTCTCTGTGTCTCTCTCTGTGTCTCTGTCTCTCTCTGTGCTTCTGTCTCTTTGTGTCTCTCAGTGTGTCTCTCTCTCTGTGTCTCTCTGTGTCTGCCTGTCTCTCTGTTTGCCTGCTGTCTCTCTGTCTCTCTGTCTGTCTCTCTCTCTCTGTCTGTCTGTTTCTCTCTGTCTTTCTCTTTCTCTCTCTTTCTCCTTCTCCTCACACTTCTCAGGTCAGTCCCAGCACAGCATTCTCACCGGGAGGCCTTACATAGCCAGTGCAGAAGGAGGCTATTGAGCCTATTAAGTCTACACTGACTATCCAAAAGAGCACCCTAAATAGGCCCACTCCCCGACGTAACTGCGTAGCTCCACGTAACCTGCACATCTGTGGACACAAAGGGGCAATTTAGCATGGCCAATCCACCTAGCCTGCACATCTTTGGACTGTCGGAGGAGACCTGAACACCCAGATGGAAAATGTGCAAACTCCATACAGTCACCCACAGTTGGAATCAAACTCGGGTCCCTTGTGCTGTGAGGCTGAAGTGCTAGCCACTGTGCGGCTGTGCTCCTAACATGGCACAGCTTCCAGCCCCTCTTTCAACATGTTATTTCTCTTTCAACTTTTCCCATTGTCTGTATCTTTCTTTAAAATTTAACTTCTCCAGATTATAAAAACCTTTCATGTTCTCCCTTGATAGCCGCTATTTTGAGGTAAAATAAAACATAATAATTTTGATTGATTTATTATGATCTTTATTAAATTGTAAACTCCTTCTAAACACCCTTTGAAATTCAACAGCTAAAAATCTAAATCTACACTTATCTCCTAATGCAAATTTCCACCCATGTTGTGTTTACTTGTAGAAATCCAACCTGGCCCCATTTACTTTAAATTCCTGCATTTTCACCAAGTCCTTTTGATAGTTTTAATTTCATAGAAGCTCAGGGCAGAATTCTCCCATTTGAAGTCTAGGTCCCATGATGGAGACAGGCATATGGAGTGCTTCTTGCTGTGGAAGTTGGCGGAAAAGCACACCAACTCTTCTAATTAATTATGAAACTGGGTGCTTTGCACTCTATTCCATGGTGGGGAAGGATTGATGGCACATAGTCCGTTGTTCTATCTGGGCGCAATATTGAAAAGACACCCAACATCACTGACCCACTATTGAAGAAAGTAGATGGAACTAATGAAAATGGATCTCCAAGAATCTTCTGAGGTTGGAAGATGGACACCACAAGGACAGCAAATCTGAAAGGTCCACATGTAGATGTCTCCTCACCCACTATTGTGAAGTTCCGGGGTTCAGGGTTGCTGATTCCCTGCATGCTGAACTCTGGAGGCAGCCTCAGGCATCATTCAGATGAGTTCTGACATCTGCATGCCACATTGTTCCAAAAGTGTTTCGCACCGGCGTGTTTTCATGCTGACGTCGTGGAGAATCGGGCATGAGTGATCGGGCCTTCATCCGCATCCCATTAGTGGGATGCAAATTAGTTTGACGCTGGCTTCCAGTGGGTTTCCCAATCTGCATTACGGGCATCAGCAGAAGATCCTGCTGTAAATTCACACTGGCATAAACACATCCCCCCCCCCCCCCCCCCCCCCCCCCAGCCACTATTGAACCTGTCAGCGGAGGGGCTTGTGAGAATTCTGCCCTCAGTCCCTAGCAGAACCAAATTAGTCTCACACACACACACACACATATAGCATTTCCACAGACCAACGCACTATCTTCAAAAATATTAAAATAATAACATTTTCATCACAATTTGGATTGATAATTCAATAATCTAGATAATAGATTAGGGGAGTTAATTCCCTTCTTTGCATTCCCACTGGATTCTTTTATATGAGTTGTGTTCATGCTGCACTATCCTGATTTCCGATTTTCAGAAGTTTGTCATCTCTACAATGTGATACTCAGAGGGATAGAATGTGACATTTTTTTAATATACATTTTCCTGTAGGGAACAATAAGATGTCATCTGGAAAGAAGTAATTTTTGTTCATGTTCTTAAGTTTTTCTTTCGAAAGTTGAATGTCTTTTTGATGGATTTCAGCTCTTAGTGAACTCCTCACTGGTATCACATGGAGCGTTGCTATTTGGGAATGATTTGAGGCAGTTACTAACATATACGCAAGTCATTGGTGGAGTGATTGGTTGAACTTACTGTCCCACTGTTGCTTTGAACTATTGTTTTGCAAAGAGCTTCCATTTGTGTGACGATTTTTCAACTTTGACCTGAAAAATGTTGCCTGGCGTCTACTGATAATGGAAGTTGTATGTTATATAAATGGAAGATGTCTGGTTGGCGCTCTTCCTTTCTTGCATATTAATTTACATAAGGGAAAAGAGGCCCTTCAGACTATCCTCTTGCAGCGTGGTGGCATGGAATTCCAGCTTTTAAAAAGTGAATTTCTTGTGTGTTAATATGAAAGCCTGTTTTTTGGATATTACAGAGAAACCAGAGTGCCCAGGATCTACAAAAAAGATTTAAGTGATGAGGTGATTGTTATTATTTATTTTGTACACTGTCCTGGTAAGACGGCTGAGGGCCAAGAAGAATTTAATATTGGTGATTGGGCACAAGAATTTGAATTATCTGACCAGGCTTTAGTAGCCCTTAGGGAAAAGGGGTTCTCTTCAAAATGAGCATATTCTAAATTGACCCCTGAGATGATTAAAAAGTAGTTTATTAAGTCAATTACTCTGGCACAACATATGTTGTTGATTGATGCAGTAGCTGTTTCATGATCTGCTCGCCAATTACCATTGGAGCAGATTGGTGAGGCAGGTGCTCCCGTCACTTCTGTGGCGATTTCAGGGGAGCAGTTAAATCCAGTCTTTCTTCAAGTTTTATTGAGCGTGTTTCTGGTACAGTTTGAGCATCCCAATTGGAGCTTAGTTTATTTTATCATTTGCCAAATATACAAAAGACAGTGCCATATTTATTGGGTAACCAGAATCGGAACCAATCTGCCCCAGCACTCTGGCTGATGTAACCTGGCTGCTCATTGGTATGACAATCTGACTGGTCTAAAAAATGGATAATAAATGACTCCATTCCTGATGATAGGCTTCCTGAATATTGTAAACCTGGCATCTTCAAATGGCTACCCAAGTGAGCTTTGTAAACTTTTAAATGTGCTTAAGATTCACTTGAACATATGGTAGAAGGATTTTAAAGGATGGGATAATAACCAATATACCCCCCCCCCCCCCCCCCAACATCAATTGGTCCAGCAAAATGGTGCCTAGAAATATTTGGAACATTTATTCTTTTGTCCCCATGGTTCTAAGAATATTTTAATTCTACTGAATCTTGTAATCGTAAAATTGGAACATTTATTTAATTTACAGCAGAAAATTATTATTAAAACAAAGATTGTTTTAATCTATGATTTAACATGGTGTTGGCTTCATTAATTGTATTCGGGCATGAGAAAAACAGCTCAATTTACAAAAAACTCTTATTCTAGATTAATTTAATGTCATTCTTACAGATTTTATTCAGTATTATCTGTGCCTGATGTTTGAGAGGCCAAGCCGTTCAATTCAAGTACAATAATCTTGTGGGTTCTGTTTAATTATCAGTGGTACTCAACTGAATTTAACCGACAGTAATTTAAATCTGACAGCCCCAATCAGTTATTTGAAGGCATTTATTTAACTGTCTTGTTCAAATTAGTGAGTCAATTCATAACTTTCAAAGGGTGATCGTCAAACCAGATAACTATTGTAGAAATTGAGTAAAGAAAAATAATTTTCATAGAAAAATTATTACTCACGTTAATAAAAAAGTACAGCAGTTTAAATAATGTGAATGTATTCAAAACCCTGATTTGGATACAGTACTACAAACCTAAACCTAAGAATTACCAATAATATAGGTACCGTAATTTCCGGACTATAAAGCGCACCTGACTATAAGCCGCACCCACTGATTTTGAAATTTTTTTTTTTATTTTGAACATAAATAAGCCGCACACGTATATAAGCCGCAGGTGCTTACCGGTACATTGAAACAAATGAGCTTTACACAGGCTTTAACGAAATACGGCTTGTAACAAAAATAAAAAATTAGCGGTAAAGAATAGCCTACCAAGAAAGTCATTGGTCACTGTGGAGCGAAATCAATCCGATTAAGCTCTTAAGATTAACATAGAATCATCAGTTTGAAACATTAAAAATAAATAAATCATGTGTAAAAAGAAGTATTTTATTACTGATCGTAATCAAGATATCACCAACCCAGGTGATCAGAGTCACTATCCTCCTCTTGTGCACTGAAACCACTGAAGTCATCTCCTTCAGTGTCAGAGTTGAATAGCCTCAGAATTGCTTCATCCGATGTTGGATTGTTTTCATTGTCGCTCTCATCACTTTCATCCGGAGGCAAATTTCCCGCTGAGCTCATGCTGCCCTCTTCAACACGCAGCAATCCAGCTTTTCGAAACCCGTTGATGATAGTGGATTTTTTAACAATGCTCCACGCTGTCAGGACCCACTGGCAGACTTGACCATAAGTTGCTCTTCGCATGCGGCCCGTTTTAGTGAAGGATTTCTCCCCACTTGTCATCCAAGCCTCCCACTGAACACGAAGCGCCACCTTAAATGCACGATTTAAACTGATGTCGAGTGGCTGTAAATACTTTGTTGTGCCTCCAGGAATCACAGCTGGAATTGAGTTTGTCCTCTTGATGGCTTCTTTCACAGAATCTGTTATGTGGGCCCTCATGCTGTCCAAAACGAGCAATGCCTTGTTCCTGTGAAAGAATCCTCCCGGTCGCTTGCCGTAGCACTCCGTATGCCATTCATGCATTAGGCTTTCCGTCATCCATCCTTTCTTGTTGACTTTCACAACAATTCCTGTAGGGAATTTTTCTTCTGGTATCGTCGTGCGTTTGAAAATCACCATCGGTGGAAGCTTTTCTCCCGATGCCGTGCAACTCAGAACACAGGTGAAGTGCGTTTTTTCATGCCCAGTTGTTTTCAGCATGACGGATGATTCACCTTTCCTGTTGACAGTCCGAGTGAGAGGCAGGTCAAATGTCAGAGGAACCTCATCCATATTTATGATATTGTGCGGGCCAATGGAATGCTCCGCTATCTTTGCATCAATGAATTTGTGGAAGTTTGAAATTTTTTCCTCGTAGTCGGGAGGGAGCTGCTGACACAAACTCGTCCGTACCCTGATGGACAGGCCTTTACGTCTCATAAATCTGAGACACCACGATGGTCCACCTCTAAAATTCTCAAACTTCATTGCGGTGGCGATTGTTTTGGCTTTCAGTCGGATCTGTACAGTTGAAACACCTCGGCCGTCTGCTCTCTGCATGTTGACCCAGTCTTCGAGCTCATTTTCTAGTTCGGGCCATCTGCTTTTCTTCCCTCTGAAAGCTTTAGTTGTCTTTTTGCACTGAGTCAATTCCTCACGCTGCTGTTTCCAACGCCTTATCATCGACTCATTAAGACCAAGCTCTAGTGCAGCAGCTCTATTTCCTTTTCCAACAGCCAGATCGATCGCCTTCAACTTGAAAGCTGCATCATATGCATTTCTCCGTGTCTTTGCCATGATGAGGGTGAGGTGACAAAATGACTACCGTAATCAGAATGATGGGATGTTTGAGCGCGCTCGATTTAATCTAAACAGTAAACTAAAAAGTTACATTGTTTTACCTTGACCCGTTACGCAATTTCATTGGTTTAGTGAAAGCGGGAAAAATCCATAAATAAGCCGCGTCATTGTATAAGCCGCGAGGTTCAAAACGTGGGAAATAAGTAGCGGCTTATAGTCCGGAAACTACGGTAATCTAAAGCTGCAACTTGCTTTTACTGCACGATACACTGATTAGCAGTTTAATCAAAAAATTTAGAGGACCCAATTTTTTTCCCCAAATAAGGGGCAATTTAGCGTCGCCAATCCTTTGTTTTTCTGCCTCCTTAGATAGTTCAGGCAGTATCCTATTGGGCCCTCCCCACCACACCTCTTCCTTTCCCTTCTGTCAGTACAGAGGCGAGGGTATCTGGTCTCTCCAGCGCAGTTTAGTGCTTATACCGTTTGTTTTTTGTACAACTGTGTTGTGAACTGTTTTAATAATCAGAGTATCCTACTCCCATCCCCGTACGTTGGCACTGAGGGGAGGGTACCCTGTTTCTCCAACACAAAATTAGTGTTTGTACCATTTGGCCTTGTATATATTTTTTACTGTTTTATTAAAAAGATATGGCCCATCATTGGATTGTGGGGGTGAGACCCATGCAGGTACAGGGAGAATGTGCAAACTCCACACGGACAATGACCGGGGCCAGGATTGAACGCAGTCCTTGGCGCCATGAGGCAGAAGTGCTAACCACTGCGCCGCTGTGCCACCTAACACTGATCAGCAGTTTAAACCGAAGTGAGAGTCGAATATGATCCTATTCTGATGCTCGTGAAGACAATGAGGCAGTAAAAGCATATGGTAAAACCATGTCGTCTGTTTGTTCCCTGCGTATGCACAAATGTTACAAGGGGAAGAGGATGTAACGGGATATGAAACTTGAGGAGGTCAATGCAGAAAATGAAAACCGTTTCTGTGAGACTTTTGGAAGATCTAACTCACCTCTGACAGTAGTTTGGAATACAGAATCTGAAAACATCTAAAAGAATAAACATTTAAAAAATCCCCAAAAATATAATCAACATTTTTTCAGTGATGATTCACTTAAATTCCACATCCGGTCAACCCCCTCCTCTCCTTTCAAATGGTGTGACATCTGACTCACTGTGAGCAATGCCATCAGATATCTGGATGTTTTTGAAAAATAATTCCAACTTTCTGGTTCAAAATGTAATCAAAGAAAATAGCACTAGCTTTATGATCATTGCAGATTATGGTTGCTCTGGTACATGTGACAAGAGACTAAGTACGATGTCATGTTATATCAGTATCCTTATCCATTGAGTTCCATCACATAATTGTTCAGTTATGCAAAGCTCTCTGAAATCTATAGTCATAAGACCATAAGAAATATGAGCAGGAGTAGACCATTCTGCCATTCAATGCAATCATGGCTAATCGTCCACTCAATTCCACCTTCCCACAGTATCCCCATATTCCCTTACTGTCTAAGTATCTATGGATCTCTGTCTTGAGCATCTACAATCCTCTGGGTTGGAGAATTCCACAGATCCACAGGATCTACCCTGTCAAACGCCTTAAGAATTTTATGTGTGCCAGTGAGATCTCCTCTCATTCACTGGCTTCTCATTTTCACCTAACATCCTCATTTTTATCATTATTTTAAGGTGGCAGCACAGTGGTATACAGTAAGGAGGGAGTTGCCCTTTGAGTTCTCAACATTGAGTCTGAACCCATGAAGTTTCATGCCATCAGGTCAAACATAGGCAAAGTAACAACTTACTGATTACCTAGTACTGCTCCTCTCAGTTGCTGAATCATTACTCCTCCATTTGGAGGAAGCACTGAGGATGACAAGGGCGCAAAAAGTTCTCTGGGTGTGGACTTGGTCCCTGACCAAGAGTGGCTCGGTAACAACACTGATTACTGAGCTGACTGAGTCCTAAAGGACATAGCTGCTAAACTGAGTCTGCGGCAGGTACTGAGGAAACCAAGAGGGAGAAACCTATTTGACCTCATCCTCACCAGCTTGCCTGCCACAGATGTAAGTGTCCATGACAGTATCGGTAGGAATGAACGCAGCACAGTCCTTGTGGAGACAAATTCCCAGCTTCACGTTGAGGACACCCTCCATGTTGTGTGGCACTACCACCATGCTAAGTGGGATAGATTTCGAATAGATCTGAAAACTCAAGACTGGGCAACCATGAGTTGCTGTGGGCCATCAGCAACAGCAGAATTGTATTCAAGCACAATCTGCAACTCATGGCCCAGCATATTCTCCACTCCACCATTACCACAAAGCCAGGGGATCAACCCTGGTTCAATGAAGAGTGCAGGAGAGCATGCCAGGAGCTGCAGCTGGCATATCTAAAAATGAGGTGTCAACCTGCTGAAGCTACAGCATCGGGCTACTTGTCTGCCAAATAGCATAAGCAGCAAGTGATAGACTGAGCTGAGTGATTCCACAACCAATAGATCAGATCCTGCCACATCCAGTCATGAATGGTGGTGGACAATTGATAAACGCAATGGAAGAAGAGATTTCACAAATATCCCTATTTGCAATGCTGAAGGAAGCCTGCACATCAGTGTGAAAGATAAGTCTGAAGCATTTGCAATAATCTTAAGCCAGAAATACCAAATGAATGATCTATCTTGGCCTCCACCAGAGAAGAAACTTGACCATGTATGTCCCATACACAAAAAAGCAGGACTAATCCAATCTGGCCAATTACTGCCCCATCTATTCAAGATCATCATTAAAGTGCAGTAAGAAGTCTTACAACACCAGGTTAAAGTCCAACAGGTTTGTTTCAAACACGAGCTTTCGGAGCACGGCTCCTTCTTCAGGTGAATGGAAAGGCTTGTTCCAGAAATGTTTATATAGACACAGTCAGAGATGCCCCGGAATGCGAGCACCTGCAGGCAATCAAATCATCAAAGATGCAGAGAGAGAGGTAACTCCAGGTTAAAGAGGTGTGAATTGTCCCAAGCCAGTTCAGTCGGTAGGCCTCTGCAAGTCCAGGCTTGTTGGTGGGGGCCGAATGTAATGCGACATGAATCCCAGATCCCGGTTGAGTCCGCATTCATGCGTGCGGAACTTAGCTATAAGTTTTTGCTCAGCAATTTTGCGTTGTCGCGTCTCCTGAAGGCCTCCTTGTAGAATGCTACTATCAACAGGCAGGACTGTTCCCTTCCAGTTGGGGAACACTTCAGCAGTCAAGGACATTCAGCCTCTGATCTCCGGGTCAGCATTCTACAAGGAGGCCTTCAGGAGACGCGACAACGCAAAATTGCTGAGCAAAAACTTATAGCTAAGTTCCGCACGCATGAATGCGGACTCAACCGGGATCTGGGATTCATGTCGCATTACATTCGGCCCCCACCAACAAGCCTGGACTTGCAGAGGCCTACCGACTGAACTGGCTTGGGACAATTCACACCTCTTTAACCTGGAGTTACCTCTCTCTCTGCATCTTTGATGATTTGATTGCCTGCAGGTGCTCGCATTCCGGGGCATCTCTGACTGTGTCTATATAAACATTTCTGGAACAAGCCTTTCCATTCACCTGAAGAAGGAGCCGTGCTCCGAAAGCTCGTGTTTGAAACAAACCTGTTGGACTTTAACCTGGTGTTGTAAGACTTCTTACTGTGCTCACCCCAGTCCAACGCCGGCATCTCCACATCATCATTAAAGTGGTGGAAGGGATCATCAACAGTGCTCTCAAACGACACTTGCTTAGCAATAACCTGCTCACTGATGCTCAGTTTGGTTTGTGCCAGAGTCACTCAACTCAATACAATCTTGGATCAAATATGGATAAAGGAATTGAACTCCATAGGTAAGGTGAGAGTGATTGCCCTTGACATCAAGGCACAATTTGATCAGGTATGCCATCAAGGAGCCCAAGCAAAACTGGAGTCAATGGGAATATGGGGGTGGGGGGGGGGGGGGAACCCTTTATTGTTTGGAGTCATGCCCAGCACGAAGGAAAATGGTTGTTGTTGTTGGAGGTCAGTCATCTGAGTTCCAGGGCATCACCTCATGAGTTCCTCAGGGTAGTGTCCAAGGCCCAACCATCTTCAGCTGATTCATCAATGACCTTCCTTCCATCATGAGGTTAGAAGAGAGGATGAGGAAAGAGCCTTATGAGGAAAGGCTTATGGACTTGAGGTTGTTTTCGTTAGAGAGAAGAAGGTTAAGAGGTGACTTAATAGAGGCATACAAAATGATCAGAGGGTTAGATAGGGTGGACAGCGAGAGCCTTCTCCCGCGGATGGAGGTGGCTAGCACGAGGGGACATAGCCTTAAATTGAGGGGTAATAGATATAGGACAGAGGTCAGAGGTGGGTTTTTTACGCAAAGAGTGGTGAGGCCGTGGAATGCCCTACCTGCAACAGTAGTGAACTCGCCAACATTGAGGGCATTTAAAAATTTATTGGATAAGCATATGGATGATAAGGGCATAGTGTAGGTTAGATGGCCTTTAGTTTTTTTTTCCATGTCGGTGCAACATCGAGGGCCGAAGGGCCTGTACTGCGCTGTATCGTTCTATGTTCTATGTTCTATGATGTTCACTGATCACTCCACAATGTTCAGAACCATTCTCAATTCCTCAGATAATGAAGCAGTCCATCTCCAAATGCAGCCAGACCTGGACAATATCCAGGTTTCTGCTGACAAGTGGTAAATCACCTTCCTGTCTCAGGCAATGACTATCTTCAACAAGTGAGGAGCTAACCATTGTCCTTTAACATTCAATGGCATTACCATTGCTGAATCTCCCACGATCAACATCCTGGGGGTCACCATTGACCAGAAACTGAACTGGACTACCATATAAATACTGTGGTACAAGAACAAGTCAGAGGCTAAGAATCGTGCAGCGAGTAGCTCACTCCGTCTCCACAAAGCCTTCTAGGCACGGGTTAGGAGAATGATGGAATACTCTCCACTTTCCTGGATGAGTGCAGCTCCAACAATACTCAAGAAACTCAACATCATCCAGGACAAAGCAGCCTGCTTGATTGGTGCCCCTTCCACAGGCATTTGCTCTCTCCATGGTCGCAGCAGTGTGTACCATCTAAAAGATGCACTGCAGTAACTCACCAAGCCTCCTTAAACTGCACCTTCCAAACCCACGGTCGCAACTATCTAGAAGGAATAAGGGTAGTAGACACATGGAACCACCACCACCTGGAAGTTCCCCTCCGAACAACTCACCTTTCTGACTTCTGGTGCAAAAGTAGAAAGGTAACTGTGGCCAAATCATGACTTACAAGGGAAATTAGAGATAGTATTAGATTCAAAGAAGAGGCATACAAATTAGCAAAAAAAGCAACAGACCTGAGGATTGGGAACAGTTTAAAATTCAGAAAAGGCAGACCAAGAGATTTATTAAGAAGGGGAGAATACAATTTGAAAGTAAACTAGTGGGAACATAAAAACTGACTTTAAAAGTTTCTATAGGTATATAAAGAGAAAAATATGAATAAAAAGTAATGTAGGCCCCTTACAGTCAGAAACGGGGGAATTCATAACAGGGAACAAGGAAATGGCTGAGGAACTAAATTCGTACTTTGCTTCTGTCTTCACAAAGGAAGGCATGAATAATGTAGTGGAAGTTCTGAGAAGCACAAGCTTTAGTGAGGAGCTGAAGGAAATTAGTGTGAGTAAAGAAATGGTTTTGGGAAATTAATGGGATTGAAGGCAGATAAATCTGCAGGACCTGATAATTTTCATCCCAGAGAATTGAAGGAAGCGGCCCTAGAAATAGTAGACCATTAGTGGCCATTTTCCAAAATTCATTGGACGTTGGAATCGTTCCTACAGATTGGAGAGTAGCAAATGTAATCCCGCTATTACAAAGGGAGGTAGAAAGAAAACAGAGAATGATAGACCAGTGAACCTAACGTCGGTAGTAGGGAAGTTGCTGGAGTCCATTATCAAGGATTTCACAGCACAGCATTTGGAAAGCAGTGGTGTAATCAGACAAAGTCAGCATGGATTTATGAAAGGAAAATCAAGATTGACAAATCTACTAGAACTGTTTGAAGATGTAAGAAGTAGGGTTAACCAGGAGGGCTGGTTTAGCTCAGTGGGCGAGACAGCTGGTTTGTAATGCAGAACAAGGCCAACAGTATGGGTTCAATTCCTCTACCAGCTGAGAATTCTGAATTCTCCCTTTGTGTACCTGAACAGGCGCCTGAATGTGGTGATTAGGGGCTTTTCACAGTAACTTAATTGCAGTGTTAATGTATGCCGACTTGTGACAATAATAAAAAAAAAGATTAGAGATTAGAGGGAGAACTGGTGGATGTGGTTTATTTAGATTTTGAGAAGGCTTTCGACAAGGTCTCATGTAGCAGATCAATATGCAAAGTTAAAGTGCATGGGATTATGGGTAGTGTCTTAAAATGGATAAAAAGCTGGTTAGCAGACAGGGAGCAAAAAGTTGAAATAAATGCTTCTTTTTCTGATTGGCAGGCAGTGACTAGTGGGATATCATAGGTATCTGTGCTAGGGCCCCAACTGTTCACATTATATATTAATGATTTGGACGAGGAAACTAAATGTATTATCTCCAAATTTGCAGATGATACAAAGTTGGGTGGGAGGGTGAGATGTGAGGAGGATGCAGAGATGCTTCAGTAGGATTTGGACAGGCTGAGTGAGTGGGCATATGCATCGCAGATGCAGTATAATGTAGAGAAATGTGAGGTTATCCGCTTTGGTAGCAAAAAGAGGAAGGCAGATTATTATTTGAATGGGTGTAAATTCAGAGAGGTGGATACTCAGTGAGACCTTGTTGTCCTTGTGCATCAATCGCTGAAAGTAAGCACGTAGGTACAGCAGGCAGTAAAGAAGGCAAATGGTATGTTGGCCTTCATAGCGAGAGGAATTGATTATAGGAATAGAGATGTTTTACTGCAATTGTATAGGGCATTGGTGAAGCCATACCAGACGTATTGTGTGCAGTTATGTTGTCCTCATCTGAGGAAGAATGTTTTTGCTATGGAGGGAGTGCAGCAAAGGTTCACCAGGCTGATTCCTGGGACGGCAGGACTGTCATATGAGGAGAGACTAAATCGGTTTGCATTATATTCATTATGAGTTTAGAAGAATGAGAGGGGATCTCATGGAAACTTACAAAATTCTAACAGGATTAGAAGGGTAGATTCAGCAAGAATGTACCCGATGGTGGGGTTGTCCAGAACTAGGGGTCATAGTTTGAGGATGAGGGGTACACCTTTCAGGACTGAGATGAGGAGAAATTTCTTCATTCAGACGGTGGTGAATCTGTGGAATTTGCTACCACAGAAAGTAGTTGAGGCCAAAAAATTGTGTAATTTCAAGAATGAATTAGATAGAGCTCTTAGGGCTAAAGGAATCAAGGGATTTGGGGGGAAAGCAGGATCAGGGTATTGAACTTTATGATCAGCTATGATAATAATGAATGGTGGACAGGTTCGAAGGGCCGAATGACCTCCTCCTGCTTCTATTTTCTATGCTTCAATGGGCAATAAATGCTGGCTAGGCCAGCATTTATTGCCCATCCCCAGTTGCCCTTGGGAAGGTGATGGTGAGCTGCCTTTTTGAACCGCTGCAGTCCATGTGGTGTAGGAACACCAAAGTGCTGTTAGGAAGACAGTTCAAAGATTTTGACCCAGTGACAGTAAATGAAACCTAGCTGTTCCCAGCAATGAAGGAACTAAATGTAGCATCTGCAGGTTTTCAGATGACACAAGGTTGGGTGGGAGGATGAGCTGTGAGGAGGACGCATGGATCCTTCGATTGATTTGGACAAGTTGAGTGAGTGGGAAAATGAATGGTCAATGCAGTATAATGTTATCTACTTTGGTAGCAAAAAAGGAAGGCAGATTAGTATCTGAATGGACATAAATTAGGAGAGAGGAATGTGCAATGAGACATTTGTGTCCTCTACACCAGTCACTAAAGGTAAGCTTGCAAGCAGTAAAGAAGGCAAATGTGTTGGCCTTCATAGTGAGAGGATTCGAGTACAGGACAAGAGATGTTTTGCTGAAGTTATAAAAGGCCTTTGTGAGGCCCCACCTGGAATATTGTGTGCAGTTTTGGTCCTTATCCGAGGAAGGATGTTCTTGCTATGGAGGAAGTGCAGAGAAGGTTTACTGATTCCTGGGATGCCAGAACTGACATATGAGGCGAGATTGAGGCGTTTAGCATTGTACTCGCTGGAGTTCAGAAGAATGAGGGGGGATCTCATTTATTTCTGAGGGAGTGGAGCTGCGCTAATGTGGCACCGCCCCTGATTTCAGCGCAAACAGGGATTCTCCGGCCGATCACTGGACGCGATGTTGGTGTCGGTGACCGGAGAATCCCGCCCACTGTGTTCTGTGTGAATCTTTGGACACCTTACATATGGAAGGACATGCTTGCTACAGAGGGAATGCAATGAAGTTTCACTAGACTGGTTTCTGGGATGAGGACATTGTCCTTTGAGGAGAGATTGAGCAGACAAGGCTTCAAACTTAAGGTTATGAAACAGTTTATTTTCCCCCTAGTTCTGTACTATCTACACGATGCACTGCAGCAGGTTACCCAGTCTTCTATGACAAAACCCCTCCAAACCTGTGACCTCCAACACCTTGGGGGACAAGAACAAAAGACCTTTGACAACACTATCTCTAAGCTCTCCTCCAAGTCACACATGATTCTGCCTTGTGCATATATCTTAGTTCCTTTATGGTCATTGCATCAAAATTCTTACACTCAATGCCTAACAGCATGAATTACAAGAGTATAAGATCAAAGTCCACCACCACCTTCTTAAGGGTAGAAAAGAGTTGGCAATAATTTCTGCACTTGTGAATGATGCCCAAAACTTAATTAAGAACAACAGCACAGATGAAGAGGGTAGAGAAAGAGGAGCGAAGATAGTTTGCCTTGGATATCAGTTCTTATGCTGCCACTAACACAATCACAGTCCTATACTGCCTTTTTGTCCCTCTATAGTGGTTCAGAGGCCAGAAACAGGGAAAAGGCGGAATCCTAAGAACCAGCCTTCACTTTATTTCATGTGGTGAGCAATGTCACCAGTAATAGTGGAGGCAAAGGAAAATACTTGTGATCAATTTTAGTGGTGGTTCCATATGAGACCACCTTACCCCTTTTTAATTTGATTCTCCACATTATAACCATGATCTGGCATTTATTCGGTGGAAAACCTTGGGCGTAAACCAGCGGACTTGAGTTAAAGTCCGCTGAATGTCATGTTTAGCATGGTGTTTCGTGGCGCCTGTTGCGCTGAGAAACATCCTGCTGTTCAACGGCACTTTCCTGTTTTTATTGGCTTCGAGAAGATTCTCTCTGCCGAGACTACACTTAATGGGATTTCCTGCTGGCAAGCTTTGCAGATCGGGGCACCATTTTGTCTGGCAGCCCTGATCTCCTCCCCTCCCCCCCAACAAACCTTAGGGGGGTCTTGAAGGCCCCACCCGAGCCTGATTCCTGGCAGTGCCAAACTGGCACCCTGACACGGCCACCCTGGCGGTGCCAAGGTGCCAGAGGGTGTGCCAGGCTACCACCTTGCCCTGTTCCCGGCCACCCAGGGGTCTTCTGGGAGACTCCCCCCCCCCCCCCCACCCCAGTGCTTTTACGACTGGTCCACATTTGTACGGACCACTATTAAATAACGCCCTGCCGAGGTCTCCCAGGTGCAGCCATTGAGTCACGGGCACCGGGTGAATCTGGCAAACATATATATATATCTTTTTTTAAATTGTAATTAAGAGGCAATTTAGTGTGGCCAATCCACCTAACCTGCACATCTTTGGGTTGTGGGAGTTAAACCCACACAGACACGGGGAGAATGTTCAAACTCCACACAATGACTCAGGGCCGGGATCAAACTAATGTCCTCAGGGCCGTAGGCCGCAGGGCTAACCACTGCGCCGCCGTGCCGCCCCGCAAAAGTATATCTAAATATGCTGATCTGGATCAAGCCAAATGAGGGCGAGATCCATATCGCACCGTCTCGCGATATTTCATCGAATCTCGCAAGACTTTTTGATGGGCCTCTCGTGAGATTCAATGGCCTCGTCCCGACACCAATTTGGGCGCACCGAGGCTGCTGAATCACATCCTTGTCTTCTATTTTTATATTTGTCTTTTGAATGTCTTTTGTTATCAGCACGTGCCTTCTAGTTTTCATTCTTTTAGATCAGAACTCTCAATTGGAGGTGGGGAGGGGGTCCTTAGCGACACACAGACAGTTGCAAATAAAGGAAGAATTTGCAGAAAGTAAAGAGTGGCAACAGACTTTCTGGTTGGGGGCGGGTGGGTTTTCTGTCCCCCATAAAATCCACCCCCACAAGTTATCTTCTTGTCAAGGCTAAGCAGCCATGTTTTTGCATGTGGTAACTGCTTTGTTTTTTGGTGACCTCTGTATCACCATCCATTCAATATATAACCTTGATTTGAAATGTTAATTCTGTCTCCTGTACAAAACTCCATTATCAGTTGCAAATACTTATTTTCTTGTGCACCACAGGGCTTTGTGTAACTCTTTTATCCTGTCACATTTACCTGTATAGTAATATGATATAAAAGATTGTAATGCAACATTTTGCTTTTTCTTGTCTGACTTCAAGTATGAGCTCCTGTGGGAGTTGCATGTTATGCAATGAAGCTGATGAACTTGTCCGTCAGCTTTGAAGAAGGGCTCCCAACAGAGCCTGGGTTTGGACTTTGCGACATGTAATCTGATGGATTTGCAGTTCCTGCATCATACCGTACAGTAATGTTGTGCATTTGGAATTTCAAAAGCCATCTCTGGTTCTGGAGCAAAGGGTTCGATGTCTGTTTTTCAAAGATATGTACAAGGTGTTTTTTGTCTTTACAGATGAGCATTGATGTGTTGAATGATTGTACTTTCTATGTTATTGTAAGTATCTGGCATTCAATCTGGCACGAAAGTTTCCTCTGTCACCGTGACTCAGTGGGTAGCACCTTGCTTCTGAGTCAGAGGGATTTTGATTCGAGTACCTGTCCAGTTCTAGAAATACTGTTACCTACAATGCTGTACTGACCAAGTGCTGCATTGTTTAATCTACCATTGTTGAATGACACATTAACCTGAGGTCCTTCCACCTAACCAGGTGGTTACTAAAAAAACAATACTACTGTTCAGAGAAGAGCAAGGAGTTCAAACAAGGTAAAAAAGTTGAACTCTAAAGGTGAGGTGAGGGTGACTTCCCTTGACAACAAAGCTGCATTTGATCGAGTATAACATCAAGGAGGTAATGGGAATCATGGGGAAAACTCTCTACTGGGTTAGAGTCATACCTAACACAAAGGAAGATGGTTGTGCTGGTTGGAGGTCAGTCATCTCAGTCCCGGAACACCACTGCAGGAGTTCTTCAGGGTCTGAGGCCCAACCCTCTTCAGCTGCTTCATCAATGACCTTCCTTCCAACATGAGATCAAATGTGGAGATGTTTGCTGATGACTGCAAAATGTTTAGCACCATTCGCGACTCCTCAGACACCAAAGCAGTCCAAGTGCAAATACAGAAAGACCTGGGTAATATCTAGGCTTGGGCTGACAAGTGGCAAGTGACACAAGTGCCTGGCAATGACCATCTCCAATAAGAGAGAATCGAACAATCACCCAAGGGCATTATTGAATCACTGAATCCCCACTATCAACATTCTGGGGGTCACCATTGACCACAAACTGAACTGGACTAGCCACATAAATACTGTGGTCACAAGAGCAGGCCAGCAGCTAGGAACCCTGTGGTAAGTAACTCACGTCCCGACTCAAAGAAAAATTACAGCACAGGAACAGGCCCTTTGGCCCTCCAAGCCTGCACCGATCTAGATCCTCTATCTAAAACTGTCGCCTATTTGCTAAGGATCTGTATCCCTCTGCTCCCTGCCCATTCATGTATCTGTCTAGATACATCTTAAATGACGCTATCGTGCAACCTCCACCACCTTCGACGGCAATGCGTTCCAGGCACCCACCACCCTCTGCGTAAAGAACTTTCCACGCATATCTCCCTGAAACTTTTCCCCTCTCACCTTGAACTCGTGACCCCTAGTAATTGAGTCCCCCGCTTTGGGAAAAAGCTTCTTGCTATCCACCCTGTCCATACCTCTCAAGATTTTGTAGACCTCAATGAGGTCCCCCCTCAACCTCCATCTTTCTAATGAAAATAATCCTAATCTACTCAACCTCTCTTCATAGCTAGCACCCTCCATACCAGGCAACATCCCGGTGAACCTCCTCTGCACCTTCTCCAAAGCATCCACATCCTTTTGGTAATGTGGCGACCAGAACTGTACGCAGTATTCCAAATGTGGCCGAACCAAAGTCTTATACAACTGTAACATGACCTGCCAACTCTTGTACTCAGTACCCCTTCCGATGAAGGAAAGCATACCGTATGTCTTCTTGATCACTGTATCGACCTGCGCAGCCACCTTCAGGGTACAATGGACCTGAACACCCAGATTTCTCTGTACATCAATTTTCCCCAGGGCTTTTTCATTTACCCTATAGTTCGCTCTTGAACTGGATCTTCCAAAATGCATCAGCTCGCATTTGCTCATATTGAACTCAATCTGCCATTTCTCCGCCCAACTCTTCAATCTATCTATATTCTGCTGTATTCTCTGACAGTCCCCTTCACTATCTGCTACTCCACCAATCTTAATGTCATCCGCAAACTTGCTAATCAGACCACCTATACCTTCCTCCAGATCATTTATGTATATCACAAACAATAGTGGTCCCAGCATGGATCTCTGTGGAACACCACTGGTCACAGTTCTCCATTTTGAGAAACTCCCTTCCACTACTACTCTCTGTTTCCTGTCGCCCAGCCAGTTCTTTATCCATCTAGCTAGTACACCCTGGACCCCATGTGACTTCACTTTCTCCATCAGCCTACCATGGGGAGCCTTATCAAATGCTTTACTGAAGTCCATGTATATGACATCTACAGCCCTTCCCTCATCAATCTACTTTGTCACTTCCTAAAAGAATTCTATTAATTTGGTAAGACATGACCTTCCCTGCACAAATCTATGTTGCCTATCTCTGATAAGCCCATTTTCTTCCAAAGGGGAATAGATCTTATTCCTCGGTATCTTCTCCAGCAGCTTCCCTACGACTGACGTCAGGCTCACTAGTCTATAATTACCTGGATTATCCCTGCTACCCTTCTTAAACAAGGGGACAACATTAGCAATTCTCTAGTCATCCGGTACCTCACCCGTGTTCAAGGCTGCTGCAAAGATATCTGTTAAGGCCCCAGCTATTTCCTCTCTCACATCCCTCAGTAACCTGGGATAGATCCCATCCGGACCTGGGGACTTGTCCACCTTAATGCCTTTTAGAATACCCAACACATCCTCCCTCCTTATGCCGACTTGACCTAGAGTAATCAAACATCTATCCCTAACCTCAACATCCATCATGTCCCTCTCCTCGGTGAATACTGATGCAAAGTACTCATTAAGAATCTCATCCATTTTCTCTGACTCCACGCATAACTTTCCTCCTTTGTCCTTGAATGGGCCAACCCTTTCTCTAGTTACCCTCTTGCTCCTGATATATATGAATAAAATGTTTTGGGATTTTCCTTAACCCTGTTTGCTAAAGATATTTTATGACCCCTTTTAGCCCTCTTGATTCCTCGTTTCAGATTGGTCCTACATTCCGATATTCTTCCAAAGCTTTGTCTGTCTTCAGTCGCCTAAACCTTATGTATGCTTCCTTTTTCCTCTTAGCTATTCTCATAATTTCACCTGTCATCCATGGTTCCCTAATCTTGCCATTTCTATCCCTCGTTTTCACAGGGACATGTCTGTCCTGCAGTCTAATCAACGTTTCTATAAAAGCCTCCCACATATCAAATGTGGATTTACCTTCAAACAGCTGCTCCCAATCCACATTCCCCAGCTCCTGCCGAATTTTGGCATAGGTGGCCTTCCCCCAATTTAGCACTCTTCCTTTAGGACCACTCTCGTCTTTGTCCATGAGTATTCTAAAACTTACGGAATTGTGATCACTATTCCCAAAGTAATCCCCGACTGAAACTTCAACCACCTGGCCGGGCTCATCCCCCAACACCAGGTCCAGTATGGCCCCTTCCCAAGTTGGACTATTTACGTACAGCTCTAGAAAACCCTCCTGGATGCTCCTTACAAATTCTGCTCCAACTAGACCTCTGACACTAAGTGTATCCCAGTCAATGTTGGGAAAATTAAAATCTCCTATCACCACCATCTTGTTGCTCCTACATCTTTCCATAATCTGTTTACATATTTGTACCTCTATTTCACGCTTGCTGTTGGGTGGTCTGTAGTACAACCCCAACATTGTTACCGCACCCTTCCTATTTCTGAGCTCTGCCCATATCACCTCACTGCTTGAGTCCTCCATAGTGCCCTGCTTTTGCACAGCTGTGATATCCTCTCTGACCAGTAATGCAACTCCTCCACTCCTTTTACCTCCCTCTCTATCCCGCCTGAAGCATCAATATCCTGGGATATTTAGTTGCAAATCATGCCCTTCCCTCAACCAAGTCTCAGTAATAGCAATAACATCATACTCCCAGGTACTAATCTAAGCCATAAGTTCATCTGCCTTACCTACTACACTTCTTGCATTAAAACAAATGCACTTCAGACCACCAGTCTCTTTGCGTTCATCATCTGCTCCCTACCTACTCTTCCCCTTAGTCACGCTGACTTCATGATCTAGTTCCTTACAGGCTTTAGTTACTACCTCCTTACTGTCCACTAACCTCCTCATTTGGTTCCCATCCCCCTGCCACATTAGTTTAAACCCTCCCCAACAGCGTTAGCAAAAGCACCCCCAAGGACATTGGTTCCTGTCCGGCCCAGGTGTAGATCGTCCAATTTGTAGTAGTCCCACCTCCCCCAGAACTGGTCCCAATAATCTGATCCCCCTCCCTCCTGCACCATCTCTCAAGCCACACATTCATCCTGCTTATTCTTTTATTTCTACTCTGACTACCATATGGCACTGGTAGAAATCCTGAGATTATTACCTCTGAGATCCGACTTTTTAAACTTGGCTCCTAACTCCCTAAATTCTGCTTGTAGGACCTCATCCTGTTTTTTTACCTGTATCATTGGTGCCTATATGCACCACGACAACTGGCTGTTCACCCTCCCCTTCAGTATTTTCTGCAGCCGATCTGAGACATCCCTGACCCGTGCACCTGGGAGGCAACATACCATTCGGAGTCTCGTTTGCG
Organism: Scyliorhinus canicula; assembly: GCF_902713615.1. Lineage (NCBI taxonomy): Eukaryota > Metazoa > Chordata > Chondrichthyes > Carcharhiniformes > Scyliorhinidae > Scyliorhinus > Scyliorhinus canicula. The sequence goes on from NC_052146.1 coordinate 256,831,170, forward strand.
ACTACAGAACCGCCTATCTACTCCCTTACAATTGAATCCCCTATGACTATAGCCCTAGGACTCTTTTGCCTGCCCTTCTGTACAGCAGAGCCAGCCACGGTGCCATGAACCTTGCTACTGCTGCCTTCCCCTGGTTAGCCATCTCCCCCAACAGTATCCAAAACGGTATACCTGTTTTGGAGGGAGATGATCGCAGGGGAGACCTGCAGTGCCTTCCTGCTTTTTCTCTGACTTTTGGTCACCCATTCCCTTTCTCCCTCAGCAATCCTAATCTGCGGTGTGACCAATTCGCTAAACGTGCTATCCACGACCTCCTCAGCATCGCGGATGCTCCAAAGTGAGTCCATCCGCAGCTTCAGAGCCGTCATGGGGTCTAACAAGAGCTGCAGCTGGACACACTTCCCGCACGTGAAGGAGCCAGGGACATCAGCCACGTTCCTGAGCTTCCACATTGGGCAAGAGGAGCATGACACGGGTATTCCCCAAAGCCAGTCCACCACCTACAAGGTACAAGTCAGGAGTGTGATGGAATCCACTTAGCTGGATGAGTGCTCCAACAACACACAAGATACTCAACACCATCCAGGACAAAGCAGCTTGCTTGATTGGCTGCCCTTCCACAAGGATTCACTCCCTCCAACACACAGTACCACCACCTGGAGGTTCCCCTCCAAATCACTCACCATCCTGACATGGAAATATCCAAAACTCTCTCCCTAATACCTCAGTAGGTTTACCTAAACCACACGGACTGCAGCGGTTCAAGAAGGCAGCTCACGACCAGCTTCTCAAGGGCAACTTGGGATGGGCAAGAAATGCTGGCCTAGCCAGCAAAGCCCACATCCTATATAACATGAATAAAAAAATAATGGTTCACAAATTCTGGGTCAACATTCATTCCTCAGGCAGGAACTGAAATGTAGATCAATCTGATCTTGATAACTGGTTGCCATATTTATCTCGCTCACAATTGTCACTGTAAAACTGTAAATGAGAGACCGCCTGGCAAAATGCAGCTCTTGCAAAGACTGTTGGTTGGATGTCATGGACCTGTGCATCTGTAATGTTTTGACACCGTTTCCTGCCAATATAGCAAACAAGACAGTGGTATCCCTGGAAACTAAGTCACCATTTTAAATTTGGCCTGGCATTGCTTGCTTTTAGTTTCTGAACTATTATAGTGAAGTTAAGGATAAAGTAGTGTTCTGACCCCCATGGAGATCCACAAACCAAACTAACAAAATTCACCAAATGAGCCCCATATGAAGGAATTACTTGACAAGATTTAACCTTTTGTAACTTTGATTCTGACTTAAGTTGAAGTAAAAGCATATTAAACATAAATTAACAGGCAAATCACAGTTCAGTACGAACTATGCATTACACATGGAATAGCAGATATAACAGAGACTATCTCCCCGATTTTCTTGGCAGTCCACTCTGCTGTAAGGTCCCAGTTTCAGCCACACTGTCCTTCCAGTCAGAATTTCTGCCCATTTCCTTCAAGTATTTAGCCAATTCTCTACAGGCAGCAGCTTCCGTGTAAGCAGAATTCCACTTGTACAAAAATTTACTTCCACTTCTTTCTGCAACCTTCTCAACATCAAGTTCTCATCAGTTATGGTCATGTCAATCTACCAGAACTACCTTTACCTATGTATGGTATGACTGATTCTAGATATTCAATTACTTGAAAGTGAAAGAAACAATGACAGAAAACCTAAAGTTGCGTCCTGCCTGTTCAGCAACCCAGCTCTCCAACTCGAATTGCTGATCGCTTGTGCTCTCCAGCTCTTTGTCTTTGCCCGATACTCAGATTCCACATTTGAACTTCCTTCCTGTTCGTGCTTCTTCCATTTCAAGGGTCACCAGATCACATGGACCAGTATTTCATTTGATCCAAAAATTAGAATTGATGCCTTTGCAACTGGTACAAACTGTTGAGTCTTTGTCAAACAACTTTAAAAACAATGATAGATTCCCTAAACAGTTTAAATAATTATAAATTTATCTTACTTTTACTGCTTTGGGTCAAAGGTCATCACAGTGTGAACTGCACATATGCATCCCAAGTGATGTTCTCATGCTGTTTGGTCTGTGACAGAGGTGTTTTTAGCTATTCTCTACTATCTTTTGGCTTGGTTATGCTTTTGAGGGAAACTTTAAAGATGGATTTGGGTCAGATTAAAGCCTTAAAAATCTGAATCACAACCCACCTCCAATCTGCCCATTTCTTGTTTTAATGGCGGTGGGTTGGGGTGAGTGATCAACCCGCTCCCATGGGTGTGTCGGTAATTTAAACATTATAATGAGACTGTGCACCACATATTTATTCACAAGTTCAATTCAACTCTGGCTGGCTGGGTTTAGGGGCCGGTTTAGCACAGTGGGCTAAACAGCTGGCTTCTAATATAGAACAAGACCAGCAGCGCGGGTTCAATTCCCGTACCGGCCTCCCCAAGCAGGCGCTGGAATGTGGCGACTAGGGGCTTTTCACAGTAACTTCACTGAAGCCAACTTGTGACAATAAGCAATTATTATTTCCTGAGCCTGGAGTACCCAGCACCTAAAGGAAGGCTCGGCCTGTTGAATCCAGGATGCAAGTTTCTTTAAACACCCATTGAATCAATTGTACCTGCCTTTCTAACTGTCCCCATGTCCCAAAATTAGACAAACCCCTCCTGTTGTAATATTACTTTAAGAGTATAAGAGGAACCTACATGTGACTAGCAATCACAAGTGCGAGTGTAACTGTGGTTCAGCTGTTGCTGTGAGTAATGGTGTCTGCTGAATCCCTAGAGTGCACCTGTCTGTTGAGCTGTCTTGTAATGCCATTATGTACTACTTGTCATCTTCGAATAAATCAAATCTACTTCTCGTTTACCATTCCCGTGTGTGTGTGTGATTGGTGGAGTTTGCATTAAGAAGCCAGAAACACAACATTCCTGACTTATCCAATTCCGATTCCCCAAAAGTGTCCTACCTCTGATGCCTCACATCTGCTCCATTAAGCCTCCGATCAAGCTCCGAAGACTTTAACCACTTCAACTATTCAGGCCTTTGATCACTGACCACAAACCTTCCACCACCGGTCTCCAATCACCCAGAATTCTGAGATTTGATACCCCACCATCCTGTCCTGGGTTTTAATACCCTCATCCTGGGATTGGAACATCTTCCTGAGATCGGATTTTGCACTAAAGGGTCTGTTTGAGTTTGTAGAAGTGCTGGTTGTTTTATGGAGTTGCTTACAGTTGGTGAAGTCTGTGGATCATTGTGAGTGGCGTGTAGGTTGTGTCTGCATAGACTCTGAGCACATCACTTGCTCCCAGTCATAGGGACTATCATTGCTGTCTCTCTTATGCTTTTGTTTGACAGGGAGATAGTGCAAAGACCACAAAGGAGATGAGCTGCTCGCAAAGGGCAATTGAAGAGAAAAAGAGGAGCATTGAGTAGAAGCATTTCTCCAACCTCCACAGAAGCCAGATGTGGCATGATCCACATCTGTGATTTCTGAAAGGTATGCATGCAAAATGCTGCCACTTCTTGGAACCACAGCTACAACCTCAGAGCATGGTGAAGGTGGTGCTGCCAGTAGCTGTGAAGATGACCATGGCCCTCAATTTCTCCACAGTTGGATTTTTCCAGGTTAGAACAGGTGGCATAGCTAAAATCTCACAGTTAGCCATCTGTTGCTGCATCAGAGAAATTACAAAAGACCCTTAAGCAATGAGCAGGGACTGGCATAAAGCTTTGCCAGGATAGTGGGCTTGCCCATCGTGCATGGTGCCATCAACTGAAAACCACTGGCTTTCAAAGTGCTGCATCTCAATGATGAGATATACTGAAAATGTAAAACTTTTACCACTCACTCAATGTGCAGTTGGTGTGTGACCACACTCAGCACATCATGCTGGTGAATCCTGGTATCTTGACAGAGGTCGTGATACTTTCATTCTGTGGCAATTGACTGCTTCAACTTTCTTAGGACAGATAATTGAATCTTGGTGAACACATTGCATGGTGTGATGATACCTAGGTTTTCCATGACATTAATGGTGTGAAACCATTTTTTGTCTCATGTTGTAAGGGTGCTTCCTGTTTATTCCTTTATTTCCCCTTTCGTTGATTTTGCCATTATCATTTCTGATCCATGGATGATTAATGGGCATGTGTCTTTAAATCAAGCAGTAAAAAGGAATGACAAATTCAGAAGTTAAAAGGAGAGAACTGGCCTTGGAAAGGGTCCAGAGGAGGTACACAAGAATGAACTCTGGAATAAAGAGCTTGTCATATGCAGAGTTTAGAAGGATGAGGGGCTATGTTATTAAAACTTGCAGGATACTGAGAGGCCTAGATGGAGATGGAGAGGTTGTTTCCACTAGTAGGAAAAACTAGAACCCGAGGCCACAGCCTCAAACTGAAGGGATGATCCTTTAAAACTGAGATGAGGAGAAATCTCTTCAGCCAGAGGGTGGTGAATCTGTGGAACTCTTTGCTAGAGAAGGCTGTGAAGGACAAATCACTGAGTGTCTTTAAGACAGAGATCTATATATTCTTGAATAATAAGGGAATCGGGGGTTATGGGGAGAAGGCAGGAGAATGGGGATGAGAAACATATCAGCCATAATTGAATGGCAAGCAGACTCAATGGGCTGAGTGGCCTAATTCTGCTCCTATGTCTTATGGTCTAACACTCTGCTAGTCTCTGCAAGTTTGAACAGGAGCTTCAGACTTTTCGACACCAAAGAGAGATGGGGTTGGTCTCAGTTTGACTGATTGGCTAGCGGTCAATGAATTGGCCCAAAAGGCCAATTCTCTGCTCAGTATCAGGTGGCGATTCGATCCTGTCCCAGTGGAATGAGTTTCAGAGTCCCAAGGAGCTCCGTTTGACACCTGGATGAACAGGGACAAGGGGTGGATAATTAACCAGTTGTATTTGCTGAATATTTCATTATAGTTCTTGGTATTAATAACAAGTTGATGGGCGGGATTCTCCGACCCCCACTGAACTGGAGAATCGCCAAGGGGGCGGCATGAATCCCGCCCCTGCCGGCTGCCGAATTCTCCGCCTCCCCGAGATTCGGCGGGGGCGGGAATCGCGCTGCACCGGTCGGCGGGCCCCCCGCGGCGATTCTCCAGCCCGCAATGGGCCGAAGTCCCGCCGCTGACAGGCCTTTCCCGCTGGCGTGGTTTAAACCACCTCTGGTACCAGCGGGATTGGCGGCGTGGGCGGGCTCCGGGGTCCTGGTGGGGGCCGCGGGGTGGTCTGACCCCGGGGGGCACCCCACGGTGGTCTGGCCCGCAATCGGGGCCCACCGATCGGCGGGCGGGCCTGCGCCATGGGGGCACTCTTTTTCTTCCGCCCCCGCCATGTCCCTCACCATGGCGGGGACGGAAGAGCCCCCACCCCTGCGCTTGCGCCGGTATGACGTCAGCAGCCGCTGATGCTCCGGCGCATGCGCGGACTTCCGCCGGCCGGCGAATGCCTATCGGCCCCGGCTGGCGGGGTGCCAAAGACCGTTCGCGCCGGCCGGCGGAGCGGCAACCACTCCGGCGTGGGCCTAGCCCCTAAAGGTGCGGAGAATTCCGCCCCTTTGGGGAGGCCCAATGCCAGAGTGGTTCACGCCACTCCGTCCTGCCGGGGCCCCCTGCCCCGCCGGGTATGGGAGAATCCCGGCCCTGGACTCTCCTGCTTGTTTTCTCCAGAAAGGCTGTGAGTGCTGTATTTCTGGAATTGCAGTGAACCTGAAAGAATAAATATACAGGAAAACTTTTACAGGCTGCAAACAAAGCCAGGACCCTCGCTCTCTCTCTCTCTCTCTCTCTCTCCCCAGAAAGGCTGTATTTCTGACAGTACAGAGGCCTAAATGAATCTACAGTAAAGCCTAGGACTGAAAGTAGAAATTGAAGAGGAATGAGGCAGTGGAAACAACCATCTAAAACAAAGACACTTTTTCCCTTTTACTGATTTTTAAAACCTTTATTCCCCTGTGTGTGTGTATAGATGGGGGGGTGGGAAGGGGGGAAGGGTGGCGCAGGGTGGAGAGGCAAGTGGGGGATTAGGAATTGGAGAATAATTAACCAGTTGTATTTGCTGAATATTTCATTATAGTTCTTGGTGTTCATAAAAAGTTGATGGGCGGGATTCTCTGACCCCCGCCGAACTGGAGAATCGCCGAGGGGGCGGCATGAATCCCGCCCCTACCGGCTGCCGAATTCTCTGGCACTGGGGTTTTGGCGGGGGCGGGAATCGCGCCTCGCTGGTCGGCGGCCGCTAGCAGCGGCCTCCCCAGCGATTCTCCAGCCCATGATGGGCCGAGCGGCCGCCCATTTTAGGCTGGTCCCACCGGCGTAAATTAGACCTGGTACTTACCGGTGGGACCTGGCTCTGTGGGCGGCCTCCGGGGTCCTCGGGCAGGTGTGGGGGATCTAGCCCTGGGGGGTGCCCCGACGGTGGCCTGGCCCGCGATCTTGGCGCACCGATCCACGGGCTGGCCTGTGCCGTGGGGGCACTCTTTCACTCCGCACCGGCTGCTGTGGACTTCCGCCATGGCTGGTGCGGAGATGAACCCCCTTGTGCACGCGCTGGGATGATGCCAGCACACGCTGGCGTTCCCACACATGCGCCAGCTGGTGGAGGCCCTTTGCCGCCAGTTGCCGTGGCGCCAAGCCCCTTCCGCGCCGGCCGGCGCAGCGCAAACCACTCCACCGCCGGCCTGGCAGCTTCCGGGCGGCCCGATGCCGGAGTGGTTCACTCCACTCCTCGGCACCAGGACCGCCCGCCCCGCCGGGTAGGGGAGAATCCCGTCCATTGTGTTTACATTTACAAACCTGGTGACTGTAATTATTGGGCAGCCAAATGCCAGTATTTCTCTAAGAATTATTGGTTAATTCACTTATGTTGTGGCTCCGGGTGGGAATTGTTTGTGCATTAGCCCAGTGTGTTATAACTGCACATTATCGACATTTCAGATTTGCCGATCAGCAGCAGGTGTCTAAAGAATTTGCTTCTTATACTCATTTTGCTGTCTCAATAGATCAATGCTCTGCAATGTAAGTTCCTTTTGCTATTTCAGTAGTTCATGCACTAGCTAGGAGATTTTATTCATGGATTCCACTTGGTTCCATGCACTGGCCTCAAAACAGCCAGCCACTGCCATCACAGTTTCGTTTATTTGCTCGATGCGCAAATCGTCAGTGACGTCTGGAGAATTTTGAAATATATTTTCAGAAGCTGCCACTGATGCTGAAAGCTCTGCATCTCCTGAAAACTCTTGAGTGCTCTTCCTCAAACACTTCAGTCAGGTATCGGAGGCCTCCCCCTCCTCCATCCCCCTCCCCCTCCTCCATCCACCTCTCTCCCTGAACATAAATCTCAAAATCCAACAGATCGACCTGCTGAACCATCTCTCCCGCCTCCATCCCTCCATTTCCCTGAACATCACTATCTTCATCTGGCATTTCAACCTGGTGAACGTCCTCAACCCCCTCTGCTGCAGCGTCATCACTGCACTGCTGCGATGTGCTCGCTTCCAGCAGATCTGTCGCAGGTATCACTGCTGTTGTGTGAGAGTCCCGTCACCTATATTCTCCTGTGCTGTCACAATGCCATCTGCAAAAGTTAGAGAACGCACAATTAGTTCTGCGTCAAATCGACTGTCATCTTGATACTGTGATCAATTAATTTATCTTCTTATGGTGACTCATCCCTAAATCTGCATCATTCATTGCCAAGGGCTGTGAGAGACCCAACAGTAGCCAAGTGTGTGCGGTCCTCCTGTGGAGTGAGAACCTTCAAGTACGGTAATCCACCTCCAATCACTGAACGTTTACGGACATTATGTGCCTGTTTTGCCTTCAGAAAGAAATGGAAATTAATTTAAAAGAGGGTACCTTGTCTTTAAGCTCAATCACAACTCAAAAATTATGCCCCAAGGGGTTGTGTGTTGGTGTGGGTCTACTTCCATTGTTACACTTAGGACAAGGTCAGAACCGTCTCCAAGGTAACAGTATTTTATGGCAATTGAAGGAGGCAGTCTTATTTACATTGCATATCCTAATTAATTTAAGCATTGTTAGTAAATTTATGGCCTGTAACTCAATCCTTTTGCAGGTGTTGCAGGAGACATCTTCTCATTTACATTTCCATCTGCAGACTTTGACTGCTATTTTGTTTTTGAAACTTTTAACATGCAGATTTAAATGTTAACAAAATGTTTAAAATTAAGATATATACATACTCTGGCTGAACATATTAAATGATTCAGTTTTTTCCTGCACTGCTCAGCTGTTCTCAGTAATGCGCCGCTAGCCAACAGGATCTCTGCTACTTGCTTTCAAGCCACTGCTTGAACTTTTAGTGGCTTAGATTTTACACAGCCTAAATTCTGAATTTTATTCTGTTCAACCTCATGCAAAAAAATGTCGAGATTCTTCATCTGTGAAGCTCTGCATTCTTGTCTTCGCAGCTAAATTTCCAGTTACCGTATTCTAACTTAACACTTGGAACATTTTTAAGCATGTACACAAAGTTATGACAGGTTAATGTAGTAGTTTCACAAATGTAAACCTAACAATACATCTGTTCACTTATAAATAGTTGAAAAATAAACATTAAAACACAAAACAACAGATAAATTACAGTTTAAATGAGGCAATTACAATTGGATTAATTGTTCAAAAGAATAACACAAAAAATAACCATAGAAGGGCTTCAACGTACCCCGGTAATAGCTATGAATCATGTGGCTCGCTGTCTTTCTGCATTTTGAAAGTATTCTGGCAGCCTGTCCTCAGTAGGCGTTCCCCAAGCTGACTGTGTCACTCTTTGCTGCGCTCCTTGTATGCCACGCTGGAGCCTGTGCAGACTGGGGCGTGGAGGCCCGAGGTTGCATCTCAATGAGAAAAGTCCGTAGCAATATTGGAGCGCAGGTAATTGCGTATTTTCCGCTTTTAAAATTTGCGCCCGTGGCTTCCCGCCGCTAGCAGGACATTACGGGCTAATGCAAAACCACCTCCTCTTTTACATCCTCCCCCACCATGTCTGAAGGCCCTATCCTTAGGGAGATAGTGGCGCAGTGACATTGTCAATGGACTAGTCAACCAAAGGCCCAGAGTAATGCTCTGGTGACTCAGGTTCAAATCCCGCCGCTGCAGATGGTGAAATTTGAATTCGGTAAAAATCTGGAATTAAAAGTCTAATGGTGACCATGAAACCATTGTGGATTGGTATAAAAACACATCTGATTCCCTAATGCCCTTTAGGGCATTGTCTGGCCTACATGTTACTCCAGACCCACAGCTATGTGGTTGATTCTTAACTGCCCCCCCCCCCTCCCCCCAAGGGCAATTAGAGACGGGCAATAAATACTGGTACAGCCTGCGACACCCACGCCCCTTGAACGGAAAAAAAATATTGAGTTTCAGTTCTGCTCCTTTCTCAACCATATCACAATTCCAAATGACAATCTACCCCCTTAACTCATCAGGCTCCTAGCATTAACGTAGAGGCCTTCTAGCCTTGCTTTACTCCCTTGGAACTCAATATGGTTGAACTCTCACTGCCTTGGTTCCTTTATTATAGTATGTTGTGTCCCTATTCTACTAAGCTCTGTGTCCTCTCCCTTGCCATACTAATTTAAATAGCACTCGCAAACCTGCGATATTGATTGCATTCTAGTTCAGGTGTAGACCGTCCCGGTTGTACATGTCCCAGCTTTCCCAGCAACGGTCCCAGTAATCCAGGAATCTAAAACTCTCCCTCCTGTACCAACGCTTTTTTAAAATTGTAAATTTAAAGTGCCCAATTCTTTTTTTTTTCCCAGATTAGGGGCAATTTAACGTGGCTAACCCACCTACCCTGCACACCTTAGGGTTGTGGGGGTGAGACCCACACGGACATGGGGAGAATGTGCAGCCTCCGCATGGCTGTACCAATTCTTCAGCCACACATTCATCTGCCCTATTCTCCTATTTTTGTACTCGCTAGCACATGGCACCAGGGATAAACCAGAGATTACAACCTTTGAGGTCCCGCTTTTTAATCTGCTGCCTAGCTCCCTGAATTCTTGATGTAACACCTCATCCTTCATTCTACCTATATCATTGGTACTAATCTGTACCACATTACCATTGGGCAGCATGGTAGCACAATGGTTAGTACAGTTGCTTCCCAACTCCAGGGTTCCAGGTTCGATTCCCGGCTTGGGTCACTGTGCGGAGTCTGCACGTTCTCGCCGTGTCTGCGTGGGTTTCCTCCAGTTTCCTCCCACAGTCTAAAGATGTGCAGGTTAGGTGGATTGGTCATGCTAAATTGCCCTTGGGTTAGGTGGGGCTACTGGTTTACGGGGATAGGGTGGAAGTGTGGGCTGAAGTGGGATGCTCTTTTCAAGAGCTGGTGCAGACTTGATGGGCCGAATGGCCTCCTTCTGCACTGTAAATTCTATGACTTCTGACTGATCACCCTCCCCCTTCAGGATGCCTTGCAGCTAAGGTAAAGTCGCCATAGTCCCAGATGACCATAGACTGCTCTTGCCTTTGAGGGGGAGAACTGACCGGTGGTGATTTAACCTGAGGATCATCACACCTCAGGCGAGAGGCAAGGTTGAGAAGACACTTCAACAGTTCAGAGAAATCCCTGGTCACAGGGAGGAAACACACCATCCTAGAGTGATATCTGTGGTTGCAGAAACGCCAGTCTGTTTCCCTAACTAATGAATATCCTATCACTATCACTCCTCCTTCCTTCTTCCTCCCCTCCTGTACAGTCAGGCCACTTGTGGATCCAGAAGTTTGGCTCAGACTGCACTCCCGAGAGGAACCACCGCCTTCATCAGCTTCCAAAATAGAAAACCAATTTGAGAGCGGGACCCCAGGGGACTCCTGCACTACCTGATTGGCTCTTACTGCCTGTTGGTCATCCTTCTTTCCTCCAGTCCCTTGAGCTGAGGTGTGGCCATCTCTCTAAACGTGCTATCCACATAACTCTCAGCCTCCCAGATGCACCAGTGTCCCCAACCGCCGGTCAATTTCCGAAACCCAGAGCTCAAGTTTCTGCAGTTGGAAGAATTTCCTGCACATGGGATCATCTAGGATCATAGCTTCCCACATATGACAAGCCACACATTCCACTCAGCTGACTTCATCTGCCGTGTCTTAAACCTGAACGTACTTTATCTGACTTGCTAATTTTTCTAATTACTGAATCTTAAAAGATACTCCTCTTACCTTAAATTAGTCTCCTTGTCTAATTCTACTTTGACCTACGTATCCTTGTATTACTTATTGGTCCGTAACCTTTTTCTAGTGGTGGGAAGCCATGGGCTGCCGATTTTAAAGGTACTTACCTGCGCTCCGATGATGCGTCCAGCCTTCCTTTATCTTTTGCAGCTTGTGGCCTCCAGTGCTCCGGTCTCCACAGGTTCCAGTGTAATGCAGGAGACGTGCAGCCCCACACCCTTGTCATGTGGCCAGCTTGGGACCGCCCATTGAGGGCAGTCATTTAAGCAATAGATTGAGATAGAAAACAACAGCTGACTATTTTTAGTCAGATAAATGTTTTAAAGGTATGTCGACTTTTTTTGTAAACAGTTTTTTTTTGCTTTTTCTTTTTAAACAATTAAACTATTGTTGTTGATTCTTTGAAATTAATTTTTTAAAAATATATATATTTGGGCTTTTTCATAACTAGAAACCAAAGCAGAAAAAAAAATGTACAACATTATAAATAACTAACACTCATTCCCCTCCTGCTCCCCTCCATCACTCCCTTTTCCCATCCTGCCGTCCCCATTTTAACCCATTACCCTCCTTCCCCTCCCGCCCCCTGTTTACTGACCCCTCAATCTTCTTTAAAGAAGTCAATGAATGGTTTCCACCTCCGAACGAACCCCTCAACCGACCTCAGGACGAAATTGACCTTCGCAGGCCTCCCTGCGCACCGCACACACCTATCCTCTACCCCCATCAAAAACCTATTCACCTGCCCTACCGTCATATGTGCTCGATGAATTACCTTAAACTGAATGAGGCTTAGCCTCGCACACGCTGAAGCTGCATTCACCCTCCGCAAGGCCTCAGCCTACGTCCCAGCCTCCACCTCCCCTTCCAGCTCCTCCTCCCACTTACACTTTATATCCCCCACCGGTGCCCCCTCCCAATCCATCAGCTCCTAGTAGACCTCAGACACCTTCCCCTCCCCTATTTCCTCCTTTGACAGTGCCTTATCCTGCAACCCCAAGGGCGGTAACCCCGGAAAGGATGGCACCTCTCTCCTCCCAAAATCCCAAAGCTGCTGGTACCTGAAACCGTCCCCTTGTGCAACTCATACTCTTCCTCAGGTCCTCCAACTTTGCGAAACTTCACCCTATAAACAAGTCTCTGCCTTCCACCGCCCCCGAAACCTTGCATCTAGCCCCCTCTGGTGCAAACCAAATCGATGCCCTCACGAAGGCACACCCCAGCCCCAAATGCTGCCACCACTGCCCTCACACCCTCAAGGCCGACACCACCACTGTGCTCACGAGTGCATAGCAAATGAGACCGGTAGAAGCACTGTTAACAATACCCTTAAGCTCGTTCCCCTACAAGAAGCAGCCTCCATCACCCCCAAGCCGACCCCTCCCCCACTACCCATTTTCTAAACATGCCAATGTTCGCCGCCCAGTTAGAGTTCATTATATTCGACAACACCAGTCTCTCTCTCTCCCCCCCCCCCCCCCCCCCCCCCCCCCCACCCCCCCTCCTCCAAAAAAAACCCTCTTGACCCACGGGACCCGCCAACACTAACCCAGATATCAGCGCATTGACCTTTTTATAGAACGCCTTCAGGACAAAGATTGGTAGGTTCTGAAATAAGAACAGAAACCTTGACAGCACCGTCATTTTTGCTGTCTTCACTCGTCCTGCCAGCAATAATAGCAGGATATCCCACCTCCTAAAGTACCCCTTCATCTGCTCCATCAACCGGGTCAAATTCAACTCGTGCAAGTGCACTCAACCTTGCGTCACCTGAATGCCCAGGTATCTAAACCTCGTCCCCACTACTTTAAATGCCAGCTCCCCACTCTGCTCTCCTGCCCTCTGGCCTCAATCGGGAACACCTCGCTCTTTCCCATGTTCAACTTGTACCCAGAGAACTGGCCAAAATCCCCCTAAATTCCCCAATGCCACCCAGGGTGTCCGAAATGTATAAATGTATAATAGCAGGTCGCCTGCATACATCGAGACTCTGTGCTCGATGTCTCCCCCCACCTCGCACAATCCTTCTCCAAACCTTCAATGTCCTAAGCACCATTGCCATCGGCTCTATTGCCAAGACAAAGGGCAACGTGGAGAGCAGGCACCCCTGCCTCGTCCCCCGATGTAGCCCAAAACATCCCGAACTCACTCGATTTGTCCGCACGCTTGCGACCAGTGGCTTGTACAGCAGCCGGACCCAGTCCACAAACTCCAGCCTGAACCTGAACCGCCCGTGCACCTCCCACAGATATTCCCACTCTATCCAATCAATCGAATGCCTACTCCGTGTCCATCACCACTACCACCTCCACATCCTGCCCCTCCAGATGCATTATTATTATATTGAGCATTTTCCTCACATTTGCCAATAGCTGTCTCCCTCTCACAAACTCCATTTGATCCTCACCTATCACCCCCAGTCTTCAATTTGGTGTCGACGTTCAAGAACAATATCCGATGGTATGTCAGGGAGATGAATGGCTGCGATAATATAGGGGGAGTTCCCCTTCTCCCTAGCTTCACTGTATGCCCTCACCAGCAGTGCCCCCCCCCCCCCCCCTTTGATTCCTTCAGGCATCCTCACGATCCTCAAATTTTGTCCTCCTGGAGCGGTTCTCCAGAACCTCCGCTATCTCCTTCAGCCTCTTCTGGTCTCCTGTATCACATCTTCGTCACCAATGAGGCTAACTGCTCCTCCTGCTATCCCACCACCTCCTCCACTTTCTGGATCGCTGGCCTTGGCACTCCAGCCTCTGCTCCACTCTCTCGATTCCTGCTTTGATCAGACCCATCACTTTGACCATGTCTTCCAGGGTCTACTTCCTCTTAGCGTTCAAAAACTCCACGAGCTGCTCCGTTGACCACTGGGCGAGCAGAACAACTCCCTTGCCCTCTGCCATCTCATCTTACAGCACACCATGAAAACTCTCCTGTTCTGGCAGCTGTCAGTGTCCTTGTAACATCTGATTTTTAAAAAAATCAGTGTTTCTAGAATCACTGCATTGTAGAAGAAAGCCATTCGGCCCATCAAGTCTGTACTGACACTCCAAAAGAGAACCTTACCTAGGCCCATGACCCTGCCCTATCCCCATAACCCCACCTAATCTTTGGACTCTCAGGCGCAATTTACCCTCACCTGCATATCTTTGGACTGTGGGAGTAAACTGAAGCACCGAGAGGAAATGGAGGGGGCGCGATGGCACAGTGGTTAGCATTGCTGCCTCAGAGCGCCAGGGACCCGGGTTCATTTCCAGCCTTGGGTGACTGTGGACTTTGTATGTTCTCCCATGTCAGCGTGGGTTTCCTCTGGGTGCTCCGGTTTCCTCCCAGATTCCAAAGACGTGCAGGTTAGGTGGATTGGCCATGCTAAGTTGCCCCTTAGTGTCCAGGAATGTATAGGTTGCGCTCCGGGGATAGGGCGGGGAGTGGACCCTTTTCAGAGGGTCGGTGCAGACTTGATGGCTGAATGCCCTCCTTCTACGCTGTCAGAATTCTATGGGTCTATTCCATGGTTCTAGGAAACCCATGCAGACACAGGGAGAATGTACAAACACCACACAGTCAACCAAAGTCTGAAATGAACATGGCCCTGGTGTTGTGAGGCAACAGTGCAGACTCGTGTGCCACCGGGTTACCCATGTTAAATATGTTTCCGCCTTGTTTACTTCAATTATCTTATTCATTTGTTAAAACAGTTATTAACAAAAATAATTTTATACATACAAAACTTTGAAACCAGTTAACTTTTAACTTACTGTTTAAATTTACCGTCTGAACAATGACACAAAACTGCCTCAACCGCTACAAGTTTCTTGCAATAAAGTAAATTTTCTTACAACTGTTTAGATTTGTTCTGTCTATTTGTAAAGGGGAGGGAGGGAATTGGGGGTAGAGGGAGGGAAGGGGGGAAGGGGAGGGTTTGGACAATTGTTAATTGTTAAGTTCAACATCCGAAAGCAGCAGCTGCTGAAGTGCAGTGTCTTGGCACACATCTCCTCTGACATAATTTTGAGATGTTCTTTGGCAGTACACTCTTAAGAGTGGGTGATTGATTTGCTGAAATACCTGTCAGACAGATAGTCACATTATCTTACAGGAGGCTTACATATATCAACTATAAACTTTTTTAAACCATTTGAAGTAATCACTGAGGCTTCTAAGGATGAACATTACATCAAGGAGACTCTTAAATGACTCAGCTTAAAATACATTGCAAAATCCAAATGTACTTTCACTCTGAATCAGCTGGGAGGACAAGCGGGCTAACATTAGTGTCCTTGAAGGAGTCAATAAATAGCACCATATCAAGTCCATGATCATCCACAACCAACTCTACTGGGCAGCCCAAATGCTGAGGATAGCAGAGTCCCAACTGCAAAAACAAATCTTTTTCACCCAGCTGAAGGAAGATCCCAAACAAGAGGAGAACAAGGAAGCTCTTCAAAGACTCCTTTTAGGCTTACCTCAAAAACAGAACATCGATGTCAATCCCTGGGAGAACTTTGTTCAGAAGAGACCCACTTGGAGGAACCTCCTGACTGAAGGGTCACAATTCTTGGAGAACACCCGTCGACAAGAGGAGTCCCGGAAAAGGAGCCTGAGAAAGGAATACCCGTGACTTAGCATCCAAGGACCAATGCCACCTTTTGGAAACTCATTTAAACATATTTATAAACGCTAAGCACTAATAATATAAAACTTTAACTGATCAAAAAGAATGTCTCCTACATCTGCTAGACTGAAAAATGTCTGTGTAAATAACAAGGTGTAAAAACTCACCAAATATACGGGTAAGTGGCCCAAGTTAGCACTGCAGCTGCATTTTTCCTTGAGCAGAGCTTCAAACTGTTAGAAAAAAATGGCTGAGAGTTTGAAAGCCGCATGCTTTTAATGCACATGACTGAACGCCTGCATTTCTGGGTCGTCACGCTGCGCATGTGCAACGCACAAGCGACTAGAGTCGCAGATCTTCCAGGAAGTTACAGGCCGGTATAATTACTTTTTCCAAGCAGAAAATTATTCAGGTTATTTTTGAAATAGCTGGAATTCTACCTGTCCATAATGTAGCTTTAAACTGGGAAGAAACAGCTTAACCACTACTGACCAACCAGCTCTCTCCCTTGTCGCCTCTCCTCATGCAGCAGGGCAAGACCACTCTCAACCAATCAATGTGATGTTACCGCACACCTTGTTTTCAAACTCAACGTCTTCCCAGACTCTTGGAAGCTCCTGTCTCCACTCCCATGAGTATCTCCCGCAGGTGCATCTCTCCGCTCCTCCACCTCAAAACTCCCAGAAAAACTTGAACGGGTGCAGGTTCAGTCAGCTGTTCCCAATCCATAGATATTGGTCTCTTCTTTTCCTGTTCCTTTTTCTCTTGCCTTTCCTCAGACCAATAGCAGCCTATCCCCAAATCCCTTTTCCCTATAATAAAGAACTGAACATTGTTGCACGGCCATATGCACGTATCTTAAAGGAATTGTTTGTGTGCAACTCCCGATTGCTACACAGCCACACACCCACACAGTTTTGTGGAAATATTGCTCTCTTCCCTTGCCTTCATTCCCAACCTGGGTCCAGTTATCGCATCACTGTTTGACCTGTACACCAGGCTCAGCCTTGATGCTCCCTGTACAGCGATACAGGAGATCAGCTCGTTATATGTTGAAAATTCTTCTTCGAAGTTTCTCACTACATAAGGCCTGGCCTTGTCATTGAAATTTATGACTTATGTTCCATTGGATTCCCCAGGCTCTTAAAGGAAGAAGCTCAACCAAATGGGAGAGTTGCAGACTACATCAGTGTCACTCTCTAAGTGAACTTCCAGAATGCACCTGTGTCAATGTGTGGGCTACTGCAGAATCTGGAATAAGGCTGCCTCTTGCTCCCTAAGATATTACAGTACTTTATAGCTAGGGCTGTAAGGCAGGCACTCTCTGTGAGTGGTCAGCCATGTTGTAAAATTTGTATTTTATAAATCTGGTGTTTTAAAGCCCCATCGTAATTTTGCTACTGGACAAACATGACTCTCTCTCTCTCGTGTGTCTATATATTTTATCCATACTTCTCTCATTGTGAATAAGAACATTCTAAATATCATGACTACTCTCCAGACCCCAGAATACTCATAGACAATGCCACAAGAATGAATTAATATCTTTATGAAGACCTAGACAAGCAGAAACCTATTTGGGTTATGGAATTACATTGTGTTTCATAAACACTGTGCTTGCTGCAGAAGTTGCTCTTGAGTTGAACATCTAGAATTATTAAAAGTTAACCTGACATAAAATATAAATTAAAATATAAATCTCTATTGTAAATTATTCACGAGGTATATAGCAGGTACACAGGGAAAATGGTGAATTATTAATAAAGTAATTTGTTAGTATCTACGATCCAAAAATAATCAACACTGTTCGCAATTAAATAGCACAGATCTATCAGGAACTAGTTGAAGATTTAGAAAAATTTAATTCTTGATTCTATAATTTCTCAGTGGGCAAACAAAATCCCTTGATGATGATCTACAGCTTTAGAAAATAAATTGATTTCTAAAGAGAAAATTAGATGGTACTTATTATACTGTCTAACTAGCAATCCAGTGTCATTTGTCTGTTGCATGATGAATGTCTTTCTTTTGTCCACATTCCTCATTCAACAATGAGTGCTGTGGATTTGTGGCACAGAAGGGATGTTTAGTTTTAATGAACGTGTACTAGCCGTTCTGAAACCTCGACTCAGTAAAAGTACAATGGATTGTGCTTTGTGTAGCTGGTTTTAAAAAGGAAAACCAACAGGCAATGTTTGAATGCATTTCAGATTACGACTACCTAAAATTGTTCTCTTCCCATCTACTCATAACAATAAAGAACCTGCTGATGTCGATTATGCAGCTTTCATCATTACCAAAGGGTGTCTGTCCATTATATATTTCTTTCAACAAAACACCAGCAGAGCCATTACAAGGAAGGTCAACAGATAGTCAGCTTTCTAATAGATGTAATAAATGGTGTCTCACAGATTTCAGGAGAAATATTAAGACTATTAACATTTGCTTCACTAGTTTGTCATAATATCTCCTTGTAATAACAAAGAACCGAATGATACTGAAGCAAAATGATTGTGCCTAAATTCTCAAGTCTAAAATCTGCTCACTAAATTTTGTTTTAAATTGGCTGGGGCACATGTAGTGTTACAAAATGAAATTGAGTCAAGTATCTTCACGAGGTTTTATAGATATATATATATATGAGTGAACATATATCCAAGAACA
Source organism: Scyliorhinus canicula (assembly GCF_902713615.1). Classification (NCBI taxonomy): domain Eukaryota; kingdom Metazoa; phylum Chordata; class Chondrichthyes; order Carcharhiniformes; family Scyliorhinidae; genus Scyliorhinus; species Scyliorhinus canicula. The sequence goes on from NC_052146.1 coordinate 256,849,687, forward strand.
GCCATTTGCTTTTACCTTAATTTGTAATAAAGTTGGAAATTTGATTTTTCTTCAAATGATCTATGATACTCACTCCAAAGCAAGTTGCACTAAGAACTCATATTGCTTCATTTGAATGATGACGAAAATGCTCAAATATGCTTGTTTTAACTGAAAAGTATATCCCGTCATGCATTTTAAGCATTACTGGATTCCAGCATTAAAAAAATCGAATAAACTTCTGCTGAGCAATAGGGTAGGCTTCTCCCCCATCCATTGGCAAAGGTTTAGAGGAACCTCACCCACACCCCTTCACCAGAGACATGAAATAAATAGCTATTTGTTAAAAAATTACGTCGAGCTCTGTGAAAAATACACAATGAAAATTCTACGTGATCCAATTTAGTGTGGAGTCTTCTGCCAAGAATGGAAAAAGATCATGTTCAGGACCTTTCAGAATAATTAAAATTCAAAAGATTTACATTCACATTGGGACAGGGAGTAAATACAAAGCTGTGAGGTGGATGGTAATGGGCAAGTGAGACTTTGTGCGGGACAATATAATAACAGTTGCATTTTGAAGCAATGCAAGCTTGGGAGGGTGAAGTATGGGAAACCAGCAAGGAGGACATAAGAGAAATTAAAGGCTGGATTATCGCTAGGGAGGCCGCTAACTCAGGTCGGGATATTTCCCGACATGGCAGTTTAAAGAGTGCCCCGTTCGACCCAATTTTCACTCCAGGATGCAGGGTTCCAGGCTGCTGCCAAGTTAGGTTAAACCCTCTCCAACAACACTAGCAAACCTCCCTGCAAGGACAGTGGTCCCATTTTGGTTCAGGTGCAAACCGTCCACCTTGTAGAGGTCCCACCATCCCCAGAAACGGGTCCAATGTCCCAGAAATCTAAAGCCCTCCCTCCAGCACCATTTCTCCAGCCATTGATTCATCTGGACTAACCTCCTATTTCTATACTCACGGGCAGGTGGCACCGAAAGTAGTCCTGAGATTACTACTTTCTGGGTTCTGTTTTTTAATTTACTTCCTAGCTCCCTAAATTCTGCTTTCAGGGTCTCATCCCTTTTTCTGTCTATATCGTTGGTACCAATGTGTACCACAATATCTGTCTGTTTGCCCATCCCCTTCAGTATGCCCTGCAGCCGTTCAGTGACATCCCTGATCCTGGCACCAGGGAGATAACATACCATGCTGGGGTCTCTTTTGCGACCACAGAAACGCCTGTGTGTTCCCCTGACAACTGAATCCCCTATCACTCTAATAATCTTTATTATTGTCACAAGTAGGCTTACATTAACACTGCAATTAAGTTACTGTCAAAAGCCCGTAATCACCACATTCCGGCGCCTGTTCGGGTACACTGAGTGAGAATTCAGAATGTCCAATTCACCTAACAAGCACGTCTTTCAGGACTTGTGAGAGGAAACCAGAGCACCCTGAGGAAACACACACATACATGGGGAGAACATGCAGACTCCGTACAGACAGTGACCCAAGCCGGGAATCGAACCTGCGGCCCTGGCGCTATGAAGCAACGGTGGTAACCACTGTGCTACCGTGCCGCTTTGGCATTCTTTCTCCTTCCCTCTTGAGCAGCAGACCCACCCATGCTGTCATAAAGTTGGCTGCCACTGAACTTCCCTGCAGTCATGTTCTCCAACATTATCTAAAACGGTATATTTGTTAGAAAGGGGGATGTCCTCAGATGACCCCTGCACTACTTTCCTCCCACTACTCTGCCTGGTGGTCACCCATGCCCTTTCTGCCTTTTCAATCATGACCTGCGGTGTGACCACCTCACTGAACATGCTATCTACTGACTTGCTCAACATTGCGGATATTCCACAGTGAATCCACCCTCAGCTGTGTTCCAATGCAGTTAACCAGTCACTGCAGTTGGACACACGTGTTCACCGGAGACAACTGAAGCTTCCATGATTTGCCACATAGTACAGAAGGAGCATATACAACATAGAACAGTACAGCACAGAACAGGCCCTTCGGCCCTCAATGTTGTGCCGAGCAATGATCACCCTACTCAAACCCACGTATCAACCCTATACCCGTAACCCAACAACCCCCCCCCCCCCTTAACCTTACTTTTTAGGACACTACGGGCAATTTAGCATGGCCAATCCACCTAACCCGCACATCTTTGGACTGTGGGAGGAAACCGGAGCACCCGGAGGAAACCCACGCACACACGGGGAGGACGTGCAGACTCCACACAGACAGTGACCCAGCCGGGAACAGAACCTGGGACCCTGGAGCTGTGAAGCATTTATGCTAACCACCATGCTACCGTGCTGCCCCTCACAGGTGCAAGATCTCCTGCCATGACTACCCTTAAACCACTCATTTACTCCCTTTTAACAAAACATTAAACCGTTTACAAATACTATTTACTTACCTCCCTAAGGCTAACTTTACTTCCCTTACCCTGCTATGTTTACTTATATACGATTTTACTATAATGACCCTGACTTATACTTACTTGAGCTGTTTATCAGTTATCCCCCTCCTCCAAGAAAAAAGAAAAGCACATTTTATACTCATGACTGTTTCACTGTGACGCTGACTGCGATGTCAATGAGAACAGGAATCCGACCGTGGTGATTATGAAACTCAATTGTGCTCCGTTCCTGCCCGGACTGAGCTCCGCACTCAGACTTTTCAGTTTCACCGTCTCCCAGTTTTACCCAACTTCCTGTTGCCACCCAACGCCAAAAGAACTCTCAGTTCAGCCAAGCAGGCACTCACAGTGCAGACCATGTGAAGATTTAAAAAACCTTTTAACAATCCGACACAGATCTCACTCATATTAACTTGATAGTGCAAAGCTCCCATTCAAGAAACCAATACAAAGCTTTTAAATGTCCTCAAGTGGTTAATCGCTTAAAAAACAAAGACCCAACAGCAATGACAGCTAATCGTCATAGTCCCTTTAAACTGTCGATCAAACTCTGAACTCAGAACCCCCTTCTGAGATAATATTAGCTTTTGGTAACTCAACCAAGTATTCATAATTACACAATGACAGCCTTTAGGGAAATGTCAACAAACACCTCTATTGAAACATCATGACCAGATGGTATTTGTTTTCTAAACTATACTAGATGGCCTGTCAATCCAGCAGATGGATTTTAAAAAAACACTCTTACTGACAACTTAAACCTGTTTTTTTATGTTTAACGAACAAGAGATTTTTAAAAAATCAGATCATGACACCTAAATAGATTTTACCGCACTTCAAGACTATTAATATCTACTCCATCAATTCAGGACTCACATGGTGTGTAATAGGGACCTCGCAACATCCAAAATGGTGTCTATTTGAACTCAGTAGTAAGTTCAAATTACGTAGCCGAGTTTGGGTTTCCTGCCTGTGCAAATTGTGCCCCGCCCCTTCCCCCACTGCAAAATTTGGATCTGTCAGAAGTTAGGCTAGGCCTTCTGGACCATTTTCAAAGGTTCACAGAGTCTTCCTGACTCTGTAAAAATCCGGCCCTGGATAGAAAAGTATTGGTACGATTTTGAGTTGCAGAGAGATTGCAATTGTGGGTAGAAACATGAGGCAGATATTGTGGAACTGGGAGTAAAGGGGAGATCCAGGGGATGGGGAAGGAAAGATCCGGAAGGAGAATGCTGGCCAACAAGGATGTCTGGATGGTATGGCATCATGGGCTGAGGGCAACTGTCCATCGTTGCTGAGGTTAACAAGGTAACTCATTGGGCCAGGTGATCACATATAGGCTCCTCTTGACCCACAAGGATTTGGGAAGGGCACATGCCTATACCATCCAGCAGTCCTTACCACCTTTTAGCAAGTTGGAGTGAAAACTATATCAAACATTGAATAGAATAGAAAGGGCAAGGAGGATTGAAACACTGTGGTTAGATTTGCATTGGCAAACATGCAACCTATTCTAAAATATATTAGACACACAATTTGAGTTCACAACAAAGAAAATTCCTGATAATGTAATCTCTAATAAAAAAATGTGGGGAAAAAAGACAAGTTGAATTCTCTTGATGTGGAAGCTCATCTGTGCTGTTGCATTTTTTGAACATCAATTTTCATCATGCTAATAGAAAAAAATGAACTTGAGATATTTTTTTAAAGATGATTTCATACTGATCCAAACCTCAACAGTGTAAATAAAGATGGCTAAGTCTTTAGAACAGATGAACAGGTCCACCCAGTTTTGCACCATTCACATAGTCAATTCGGTGACTACGTTTTACTGCTGATGCTAATAATGCTTGAGCAACAATTGCTATTACTTTGAGTCAGATACTGTAATGCTACATTGCACTACATGTATTTTACTGTTCATTGGTTATTTAATTGAAAGTTTCTCTAGGTCCTCTACTTCAAGCTCACAGATTAAAAATCTACGCAGAGTAAAAATTCTAAAGTGATATTCTCAAAAAATTCTAAAACAATATATTATGTATTTGCTAATAATGATTTGCCATATTTTATTCACACTATATTTTTTCCAATTATTGAGACTGCTGTGATTTATTGGAAATTGGATTTGAACGCAAGATAAATTTAGGATCCTTTTTTATGTCCTTTGGGAATCTTCAATATTTTAATTGGACTTCATACGAACATACGAATTAGGAGCAGGAGTAAGCCCCTCGGCCCCTCGAGCCTACTCTGCCATTCAATAAGACCATGACTGATCTGATTGTAACCTTAAACCCACATTCCTGCCTACCCCAATAACCTTTCACCCCCTTATTAATCAGGAATCAGTCGGGTTCTGCCTTAAAAATATTCAAAAACTCTGCTTCCACAACTTTTGAGGAAGAGAGTTCCAGAGACTCAAAGCACTCTGAAGAAAAAACTTCTCCTCATCTCTGTCTTAAATGAGCAACCCCTTAGTTTTAAACAGTGACCCCAAGTTCTAGATTATCTGACAATAGGAAACATCTTCTCCTCATCTACCCTGTCAATACCCTCAGGATCCTGATGATCAACTCGCCTCTTACTCTCCTGAACTCTAGTGGATAGAAACCTAACCGCTCCATCCTTTCTTGGAAGGCAACTTGCCTACTCCTGGGATTAGTCGAGTAAACCTCTGAACTGCTTCAAAATCATTTGCATTTTTTGTTAAATAAGGAGATCAATACTGCATGGTTTCACCAATGGCTGGTACAACTGAAGCATAACCTCCCTACTTTAGTATTCAATTCCCCTCACTATAAACAAAACACTCTATTAGCTTTCCGAATTACTTACTGTACCTGTGTGCTTGCATTTTGTGATTCATGCACAAGGACTGAGTGGCAACTTCAGAGTGTGGACGTTTGGGGAGAAGAGGGAATTTTAAAATATCTTTCTAAGAATCTAATATTGTTTGTATTTGTGTTTAACATTTAACTGCAAGTAATGTTTAACTTCTAAGTCTCACTCAGGGGCCTAAATGGGGGGACAGAAGCTTTCCACTAGCAGCAGCTGAAAGAGTCAATTAAGGAAACTAGCTTGAACTGGTCTCGCTGTACTTGGGCTCAGCTCATCCCTTTATTCAGTACCTCCAGACAAAAACTTGGATAGCCGATACAGTATTATACAGATATTTATGAAGAAGTCAGTGTTGCATCACAGCACCAGGGTCCCAGGTTCAATTCCTGCTTGGGTCACTGTCTGTGCGGAGGCTGCATGTTCTCCCGTGTCTGTGTGGGTTTCCTCTGGGTACTCCAGTTTTCTCCCACAAGTCCCGAAAGGCGTGCTTGTTAGGTGAATTGGACTTTCTGAATTCTCCCTTCCTGTACCCGAACAGGCGCCGGAATGTGGCAACTAGGGGCTCTTCACAGTAACTTAATTGCAGTATTAATGTAAGCCTACTTGTGACAATAATAAAGATTATTATTACATATTCAAGATTCATATATGTTTTATTGAAAAACTTACAAAAGAGTTGAAGGCTCATAGTGCAGGATATTGTCAAGATTAATAGGAATTAAAGAAAGAGAGAATAAACCAGGGTAATGTCCAGCTTGGTTGATATAGGTTTGGCAGGATTGGAAGAGGTAAAGGAGTTCCATAGTTTTGAGATTCCAAAAGTAAGGGAAAGATAAATAAACAAACTCCCTAAGCACTTGACTTTGGAATAATAAAACTGTCAATCACTGGCTAATACAATGTATTGCTGTGTGAAATTGAATGGAAGATTTGCATTTCAAAGGCTGTCAAGGGAATTGAAGCCCTTTGAAGTGTACTTGGCTTTCATTTATTTTGATGGTTTCCACAAAACAGCTGTGAGCCTTGCTTCATTCATCTTCCTTCATAGATGACTAACTCTAAGTTTATAAACAATGTTTATAAGCATCAACCACTTCAAAGAGAGTTAAGTGCTGCCAATTTCCAGCTCAGCACTTTGCAATGACTCAAGCTGAAGGGGGGTGGTTGGATTGCACTTAACTCTCTTTCATGTGGATGATGTTTGTAAACATTGTGGTTACAGCACTTCCATAAAGGAAGATGAATGAAGCTATGCTCACAGCTGTTTTGTGGAATTTGTGAATCATAGCCCACCACAAGAAATGAATGGCTTGCAGATAAGAGATATGAGGAGTCTAAACACAGGTCACTGCTTTTCTCTTCCCAGCAATGGACATGTGCAGCAGGATTCTCCGGAATCGACGCGATGGCCCGACATTGGCGTCAAAAACAGCGCAAACCACTCCGGTATTGGTCTGACCGGAAGTAGCGGAATCATCCGCACTTCCGGGTGCTAGGTGGACATCGGAGGGCTTGTCGCTGTGCCAGTCAGTGCCGATGGGACTGCGAGAGTCCGCGCTTGCACCAAAGGGCTGGCGTGATCCCACGTATGCTTGGAACCAACGGCTTATTCTGCCGCATGCGCAGGGGGGATGTCTTCTCTGCGCTGGCCATGGCGGAGCCCTACAGCGGCCGGCGCGGAAGGTAGAAGTGACCCCATGGCAAATGCCCACCCACAGACCGGTGAACCCCGATCATGGGCCAAGCCACTGTGGGGGCCCCCCCAGGATCGGATTCCCCCGCACCCCCACAGAGGACCGCCCCAGTTTACTTACCTGCCAGGTCCCGCCGTGTGGGACCATGTCTTATCCATGCCAGCGGGACTGGCCAAAAAACAATGGCTACTCAGCCCATCGGGGCCCGTAGAATTGCCGGGAGGGCCGCTGCCAACGGCCCCCAACTGGCGTGGCGTGAACTCCGCCCCCACCCAAAGACCGACGCCGGAGAATACATTAGACAGCGTCGGGGCGGCAGGGCGGGATTCGCGCTGCCCCCCGGGGATTCTCCAACCTGGCGGGGGGGATTTGAGAATCCCGCCTGTGGTGTTGCCATGTGACTTCATGGCCTTGGAAAGGATGCAGAGGAGGTTCACGAAAATGATCCCTCAAATGAAGAGCGTGTCATATGAGGAGCAGTTGAGGACTCTGGGTCTGTATTCGTTTGGAGTTTTGAAGGATGAGGCGGGATCTTATTGAATCTTGCAGGATACTGGGAGGCCGGGATAGAGTGGACGTGGAGAGGATGTTTCCACTAGTAGGAAAAACTAGAAACTGAGGGCAGAGCCTCAGACTGAAAGGATGGTCCTTTAAAACAGAGCTGAGGAGCAATTTCTTCAGCCAGAGGGTGGTGAATCTGTGGAACTCTTTGCTGCAGAAGGCTGTGAGGCCAAATCACTGAGTGTCTTTAAGACAGAGATAGATAGGGGGATCAGGGATTATGGGGAGAAGACAGGAGAATGGGCGTGTGAGACATATCAGCCATGTTTTAATGGCAGAGCAGACTTGGTGGGCCAAATGGCCAAATTATGCCCCTATGTTTTATGGTCTTATGAGTCCAGTGTCGATGTTGAGGACTTGTAAGGCAACTCCCTCCTGGCTGTATACCACTGTGTCGCCACCTCCACTGGATCTGTCCTGCCGGTGAGAGAGGACATACCCAGGAATGATGATAGTGATGACTGGGACATTATCTGTAAGGTATGATTCTGTGAGTATGACTATATCAGGCTGTTGCTTGACTACTCCGTAAGACAGCTCTCCCAACTTTGGCACAAACCACCAATGTTAGTAAGGAGGACGTTACTCATCCAGCAACAATATCACTTCGCCACCGCCTCCCCATTGTCTGTTGTTCTTTTAAACCAAGACTTTTCAAAAATATTGCTGCAGCTAATACATACACACCCTAACCCAAGCTTTTAAAAGCATAACTGAACCAGATATATAAAATTTAGATTTAGATTTACTGTCACATGTACCGAGATACAATGAAAAGTATTGTTCTGTGTACAGTCCAGGCAGATCGCTCCATACATGAAAACATAGAACGAATAATAAATAAACAATGCACATAATATAAATACATAAACATAGACATTGGGTGAAGGATATGGAGTATTGTGCTACAACCATAGAGAAGATGCATAGAAAGATCAGTTCAGTCCATAAGAGGGCCATTCAGGAGACTGGTAACAGCAGGGAAGAAGCTGTTTTTAAATCTATTGGTACGTGTTCTCAAACCTTTGTATCTTCTGCCCAATGGAAGAGGTTGGAAGAGAAAACAACCCGGGTGGGAGGGGTCTTTGATTATGCTGCCCACTTTCCCAAGGCAGCGGGAGGTGTAGAGTCAATGGGTGGGAGGTGGGCTCGCGTGATGGACTGGGCGGTGTTCACGACCCTTTATAGTTTCTTATACAATATATGTATCAATTACTTACATTCATCATAGTGGATGATCTTTGTGGAGTCTCCCAGTCAGTTGCACACAGCTGTGTCAAGATGGTGACCTATGTTCTGTTCTGGAAAGAGAGAACATTCATACATTTCAGCACGGATCAAGTCAGCCAGTCTAAGCAGGCCAGCGGCTTTGCTGCATTTTCAGGATTCCCCCACATCTAGCGTGACAGTGATTGCACCCATGTGGCCATCAAGGCCCCAGCTGACCAGCCAGGTGCCTTTGTCAATAGGAAGGGTTTTCGCTCCATGAATGTTCAGATAGTTTGTAACCACATCCCAGATTTTTCTTTGACTTTGCAAAATCCCCTCACAGCTCTAACAATGTTTACATAATGCACCATTCACAGGTTCCAAGGCTGTTTGCGCAGCTCCAGCTTGCTTCCAATTTCTTCCCACTGTCCAAAGATGTGCAGCTTAGGTGGATTGGCCATGCTAAATTACATCTTAGTGTCCAAAGATGTGCACTAAATTACATCTTAGTGTCCACTGAAGATGAGTCTCCAATGCCTGTACTGCTCCAGGGATGCCATGCAATATCTGCCAGAGCAAATGTTGCTCATCATAGTTGTCTGTTCTGCTTTTCACAATTTTGCCATCTTCAGCAGGGAAAGCCACTGGACCAGGAGGATGAGGAGGCACCTGCCTCAGATGAGGAATCTAATGAAGATGCAGAGCCCAGGCAGGACGATGGCGATGACAAAGTGACTGAAATGAGGCACCTTCAGGGAGGGAGGGAAACCAGTGAGGTCTTTATTCACTGTACTTTCAGCTAGGTTGTCAAGACCTCATTCTGTCTGAGTCCATAGGCATCACCTTCATCCCAAACATCTCCCACATAACCATACCATGAGCCCAAAGTGGCATCACTGCCTTAGTAATACAATTTGATCTCCAGACATAGATAGATAGATAGAATTTACAGTGCAGAAGGAGGCCATTCAGCCCATCGAGTCTGCACCGGCTCTTGGAAAGAGCACCCTACCCAAGGTCAACAACTCCACCCTATCCCCATAACCCAGTAACCCCACCCAACACTAAGGTAAACTTTGGACACTAAGGGCAATTTATCATGGCCAATCCACCTAACCTGCACATCTTTGGACTGTGGGAGGAAACCAAAGCACCCGGAGGAAACCCACGCACACACAGGGAGGATATGCAGACTCCGCACAGACAGTGACCCAAGCCAGAATCGAACCTGGGACCCTGGAGCTATGAAGCGATTGTGCTATCCACAATGCTACCATGCTGCCCTCTCACTATACGCTGACGCTGCAAACACCAATTGAATACAGAGGATACACATAGCTTGTGAGCAAGTATTGTATCATGTCACAACACCATGGACTAGTGCACGGTCAATTTCAGCCCCACTGGATCCAGAGTTGCAACGCATTAGATTTTATTTAAAATACCCGAGGCCCAATAAACTGCAGTCACCAAGTTTGTAACTTTGACACTAGCAACATATTATGTACAGTATTATAATTGAATGAGCAGCGGGCAACACGGTGGCGCAGTGGGTTAGCCCTGCAGCCTCACGGCGTCGAGGTCCCAGGTTAGATCCTGGCTCTGGGTCACTGTCTGTGTGGAGTTTGCACATTTTCCCCGTGTTTGCATGAGTTTCGCCCCCACAACCCAAAGATATGCAGGCTAGGTGGATTGGCCACGCTAAATTGCCCCTTAATTGGAAAAAATGAATTGGGTACTCTGAATTTATTTTAAAAATAATTAAACAGGCAAAAAATGTAACTGGCACGGTGGCACAATGGTTAGCACTGCTACCTCACAGCGCCAGAGACCGGTGTTCAATTCCGACCTTAGGTGACTGTGGAGTTTGCATGTTCTCCTCGTGTCTGCATGTGTTTCCTCCGGGTGCTCCGGTTTCTTCCCACAGCCCAAAGATGTGCAGGTTAGGTGGATTGGCCAGGTTAAATTGTCCCTTAGTGTCCAAGGATGTGCAGGTTAGGTGGGTTACAGGGCAGTGGAGTAGACAATGTCTACTCAGAACACACCCTTGCGAGTGCTGAAGAGCACTGAACATTTTCCGCCATTTGATCCACGTGCGCCGGCCCAGTTCATACTCATTGATCTGAGCTGCCACCTCTGCCCAGGCCTTCCTGGTGAGGTGGTATGAACTCCTCCTTCTATCTCTTGGCATGAGTATTTCCCTTCTGGTTGTCACCGTTTCCACAAGGACGAGCAAATACTCGTCCAAGAAACGGGGGGGCTTGCTGCCCACCTGAAGTTCCCTCCCACCTGCTGTGTCTTTTTGCCACTTCCATGATGCAGACTTCCGTCCTTCCTCCTCTTTGTCTTCAGCAGCCTCTGACACCTGCCTTTAAACTTCACACTGAGCTGCTATTGGACCCAGCGCTTGCCCCCGCCAGACCTGTTGACCTTCTGTGGACGTGTAATTGGCCAACCAGCGTAATATCACGTTCACTAATGGAAGTCAGGCAATTCCGGAAGCAGGTTCCTTCAGTTTTGCCTGCCTGCCATGCACACACGTTACATGTAAAATTCAGACCATGGAGTCAGATATTTTTCAGGTATCCTTGGTGTTAAGCTTCACAGCACCAGGGTCCCATGTTCTGTTATTATCTGTGCGCAGTCCACACGTTCTCCCCATGTCTACATGTGTTTCCTCCGGGTGCTCCGGTTTTCTCCCACAAGTCCTGAAAGATGTGCTGTAAGGTAATTTTGACATTCTGAATTATCTCTCTGTGTACCTGAACAGGGGTCAGAATGTGGCGACTAGGGACTTTTCACAGTAACTTCATTGCAGTGTTAATGTAAGCCTACTTTTGACACTAATAAAGATTATTATTATTTAGATTATTGCTTCTAGCATTTTGAGGGGCAGACGTTTGCCCAGAGAATGGACACAAGGTGCCCCAAATCACCTCCTCCGTCCATGGGCACATTTCTCTATTGCGGCCTATAAGTGCCTGAATGCTCAAAATGTGCCGCAATCTCAACTCGTAAGATTTTTCTGGGATCACTCAGATTTCCACCACCCAACAATTTCCTATGCATGGAATTATCTCCTCTACCTCTGTCTAATTTGTCACTGGCCTCTTCCAAACCCTGGCTGTGTAAATCCCCTAGGTTTCAAATGATCAACTTTTAGTTAAAAAAAATGATCCTGATCTAGCCATGGTTTGTTGGAGGTCTGGTACTATATGTTCAAAATGGAAACCTTCCCAGTCATTTGCAGGACAACAGCTCTATGCCTGATCTGTATGACGAACAAAAAGAAAGATTTGCATTTCTATCGTGCTTTTCCACCGGACATTTGAAAGAACTTTGCAGCCAATGAAGATCTTTGGAAGTACAGTCTCTTTTGTAATATGGGAAACATGGTAGCAATTGCACAACAAAAGTCCGCAACAGCAGTAGTTTTTTTCTTCAGAAATTAAAATAAAAATAGCTTTCATTATGATCTTTTTCTGGTGCAAGCAAACACATTCTAATGGTTTTTGAATTCAGGTTTATAACTTATTGTGGTTGCTAATCTGACTAGACAGATTCTGGGAGATGTCACATGACCTCCTATCTTAATCTGCCTCTCCGCCACCAGACACCTGCCATTGGTCTCTCAGCCAGATGGAGAACAGCGGAGCGTGGGGACCAGGCACTCAATATGTTTCAGACTGAGCCCCACTTCTGCCTCACTCCCAATCCGGGAACGGATAGCCTTTGTCAAGAACTAACTCCACGATGTGGCGCAAGTGCACCCCACTTGCACTTCTTCACCTCAGAAGCCCTCTGGCTGGTGAAAAAATCCCCAGGGTCTACAGAAAGAATGCTGGCCTCTGGGGGCTGCCTTATCTTTACCAGAAGTGTAATCTGCACTCTGTGAAAATCCAGTGGTCATCAGCCGCCCAGACAAATGTTCCAGTTGCGTGCCAACCTTACCCATTCATTCACTCTATCTATATTCATTAACATTCTGCATATTCTAAATCTTCTAAATTGCTTTCAGTGGCAACCAGGAGATGGATGCCAATTCAGGTAGACTCCTAGCCAATCCAGGAAGCTTGGCAACCCTACTTTTTATGAAGGAATTATGAAGTCACAACCTCTGTGATGCCAGTTGCCAGTACCATAACTCCTCAGGCCTTCATAGCCTTTGTGTTTGCTATTTTGGGTCGATAGATTTAGACATGGATTATCAAATTCTTATTGCTTTAATTCTCTCCGAATTTGCACAACGAGCTGTCAGGTGAAAATTTCAGAAATAAGCAGAGAGTAATTTTTCACATTAAAATGCAAAAGTGCTTGGAAACTGATTAGCCATTGAATAATCAGATAATCATCATACCCCAGTATGAAGACTCTTTTGCAGCCATCACACTGTCTACCATGTCATTGTTCTAGTACTTTATGTAATGTGGGCAGACAGACTGACAATCGCTACGCAGGCTCACATCTACTGTAATTAGTCTTTTAGTTAATGTACACTAGATTAAAGCCGCTCATCATTGCTTTTCAGAAGTCTGAGGGCCTGCGTTTTGATGTTTGTGTTCTAAGAGAATTGTCAGCACCAGTTCTAACAAATTGAAACACCAGGCTAATTATGGTACCTAATGAAGTGTGTGGAGTGGTTACAGCTCACTGCAAAACTGTTCCTTCGGCTTGGATTAGACTTTCATCAATCACTTTTTTTAACTGATCCAGAATTGCTTCTGCTGCACTTGGCATTTTAATGCTGTTTCTGTAATTGCTTTCAGAGCTTAGGCTATTTTGAAATATTATGTGTGCAGAACTGTATTTGGAGATTCTAATTTAAAATATCATTTCATTATTACTACTATCGGCTGATCAAGTGGCGAATGATTCATGAAAAAAGTATCAAAATTAAATAAAAACTGTTTGATATATTACCTTTTTACACACTAAATATATTTCTTTTTCTTATTTAAGTATTTTAGCTGCAACACTTAACAATTATCCTGTTACAATTTGAACCCATTTCACTTACTGTATCCATCAGTTCCTGGAAGAATTGTACAGTTCAGATTTACAACCAGTGGATTTGAAAATAAATTGTTTAAATATAGTATCATAACTACAATCTTCACAGTGTATGACAAAGGAAGATATGAATATACTGTTTCTAGGAGGCTTTTGGGTATTATGAAATTTAGTTATCATGGGCAAAACAAAATATGAGCCACTCGTAAATGTGTTTATTTGTTATCTGTTATAAAGTTTCAGAAAGGTAGGTTTTTTCAACCCAATTTGCTATGTTTCATTTGTGCGTACTTTTTTTGATCGTTGCTGATTTTGAAATTAGTTTGAAAATATTATATGTAAAATTCAACAAGATTTGACATCACATTAACGATTGAACGGTTAAGAACAGGGAAGTTGATTGCTGTGGCCTTGGTCTCATTGCAAATTGAAACTGTTAGTCAGGTTATGACATTATGTGGCTTAGCAACAGGGAGGCAACACATTATTTCAGAACACTGAAGTGGCAGTTCACAACAGTCACATTTATTATATGAACATATTAGTAGTATTTAATGGTAATATTAGATATGTCATGCCTCGTAAATGCATGTCATATTATGATCTTTCAGTCAATACTTTTTAAAATTGGTCACAAACAAGCAGTTAAGATAGCTACCACAAATCATGTGACTTCTGGCATTTAGACTGAGACAGTAACACGTCTCTGGTGAATACCTCATTAAATATGGACATAGGTGATGGTACCTCACAGCCATCATTGTTTAAGGATTGGCCAACATTAAAGACTATGGAGTTTCCAGACTACCTGTCTCCATGCTTCATGCAGGGCAGCATGGTAGCGTAATAGTTAGCACAGTTGATACACAGCTCCAGGGTCCCAGGTTCGATTCCCGGCTTGGGTCACTGTCTGTGCGGAGTCTGCATGTTCCCCCTGTGTGTGCGTGGGTTTCCTCCAGGTGCTCTGGTTTCCTCCCACAGTCCAAAGATGTACAGGTTAGGTGGATTGGCCATGCTAAATTGCCCTTAGTGTCCAAAATTGCCATTAGTGTTGGGTGGGGTTACTGGGTCATGGGGATAGGGTGGAGGTGTTGGCTTGGGCAGCGCGCTCTTTCCAAGAGCCGGTGCAGACTCGATGGGCCGAATGGCCTCCTTCTGTACTGTGAATTCTATGATTCTATGCTGGCAAAAGGGAAGATCAAAACTGAATGGTCAACTTCTCATTGCATCTCGATGGTCTCCCACATCCAAACGAGACTGATTGGGCCAGAGGTGTTAATATGGCATTCGTGTGATTAAAACTGGTTCTGAGGACTGCACCTTTATTACCCAGCAGATCCATCAGTCATCAGCCAGTCAGAGAACCAGACTCTGAAATTATCTGCAGTTATCATAGAATCATAGAAACTCTACAGTGCAGAAGGAGTCCATTTGGTCCATCGAGTCTGCACCGACCCTCCAAAAGAGCACCCTAGCCATGTCCACTTCCCAATACACCCCACCCTATCCCTGTAACCCTGTAACCTAACCTGTATATCCCTGGACACTATGGGACAATTTGGCATAATAAATCCACCTAACCTGCACATGTTTGGACTGAGGGAGGAAAATGTAGCACCCAGAGGAAACCCAAGCAGACACGGGGAGAAAGTGCAAACTCCAGATCGACAGTGATCCAAGGCCAGAATTGAACCTGGGTCCCTGGTGCTGCGAGGTAGCAGTGCTAACAACTGTGCCACCGTGCTGCCCTGAACTTAATTAGGGGCCTCCCTTAACTCAAATTAACCTGTTCCAGTTTCAAAGTTTGCCTGATAAGTAACCTACTATATATTCAACTATAAGAAATTGCAACCTGCTCTGAATCCTTTGCTTTACAAGACCCTCATTATAACTTTAAATCATCAAATACATTCAAGAAACTTCAGGCCTGCCACGTGAGAGACCGACAATCGTAAATCAGAGACTGAACGAAGTGTAATTCATGAAAGGGGACGATCTTTATCTGTATCCAGTCTTTGTGTATGTGTGTGTATGTTTATGTGTGTGTGCATGTAACAATAAATAGCCGCCTTTATTTTACATTCACGAAAATGTGCTGCTTAATTATTTAATTAGAATGCATCATTCAAGTGTAAGATAAAACACACCTCTTTCCATACTGATTATGGGCAGTAGGACATTACATAAATCTGTCCTTGACAAATGTTTATATATATATAAAGTATATTAAATACTATGGGAAAATCTTTTGAGAAGTGGGAGTCACCATCGGAATGCTACTCTGCTTCTATTTACATAACTTGCGTCGGAGCTCCACATTTCTCATCCAAACCAGGCCTGCTCAGAAATGTACTTGTTCTGTGAGTCCTTCCTTCAGAGGGTAGGATCGTTCCGGTAAGTTTAAATGTCCCAAAGCCACTTTGAAAAGCTCTGGAGAGAAGGTAAGTGTTTGTGGGGATAAGGTGGCAGCTAGCTGGGTGAGGTGGTAGGGTGACAGGTAAATGGGTGAAGGTTGTAGGGTGGCAGATAATTGGGTGAGGGAATAGGGTGGTTGGTGAAGGGCTTAGAGTGGCAGGGATGGGGTGTGGAAGGGTTAGTTGTAGGCTGGGGGAGTAGTCAGCTTAGGAGATAGTCATGTTGGGGATAATCAGATTACTGTGCAGTGAGGGGTCAGGGTAGTCAAAGGTGTTAAGGGCAGTCAGGTCAGGGAGTAGTCGAGGGGTCCGTAAGGGGGGTTTAGTTAGGCCAGTCAAGTGGGAAGTTGGGGGTAGGCAGTAGTATAATTTACCCAGAAGTTAGAACTAGTTTTAATCATTCTAACTTTTCCCGATATCTATTCCGGTAAATGAGTCAAAAACATCCAAAGTCTTGAACTTTAACTCAGAATTTTGGAGGGTTACAGATGCAGGAGAATTGCCCATCTGAAGTCCGAACTACCCGAGCAATTCTCATGTAGCCAATGTATGGAGTCTGCTGAGGGGTCTCTCAGACATCCTCTAGGGTATCTCTGGGTTACTATCATCCAGAGATCAGATGTTTTGGGCCTATTTCTCAAAAGGGACCCCAAAATTTAGAATCATAGAACAGCACAATACGGAAGGGGGTCATTCAGCTTGATCTGCCGCTCTGCCAAATCTTTCCAAGAGAATATTTGCCCTTTCCTGATATTGCTGCAGTTCTTTTCCTCCAAGTATTCATCCAACTCCCTTTTGAAGAATGTTCCTGAATTTGTGCTTCCCACACGACTAGGCAATGCATTCCAAATCCTAGCCACTCATTGTGTATTTTTATTTCTGATGTCACTATTGGTTCTTTCGTCAATCAACTTCAATCTGTACCCTCTGGTTATCGACCCTACAACCACCAGAAACTGTTTATCTTTATCTGCTCCATCAAAACCTCTCATGATTTTAAGCACCTTTATCAAATCTCACAACCTTCAATAATTGCAAAAAAATGTTTGATAAAATATTTGCTACAGTTTTGATTAAGCTGAACTCTTGACACCTGTAACACTAATATCTTCATAAAAAGGCTGGCCTACCTTAGTTGAAGAGCAGATTTGTAAGTTTACTAACCCTTATCTCTCTTACTTGGTAGAAGCTGACAATTACAACAGTGAAAAATAGTCCCAAATAGTCTAGTGTACAACCATCAGTTATTAGTGTTGCTGTGTTATCGTTCATGGATTTGAGTAACAGTCCCATACAATGACTGTGTTTTAATTCACAATGTAATTGTAAATGTTAATGAATGAGATAAAATGTTACAATTGGGATTATTTGCTCCAACAATTTTCACTCACCCCCCTTCACTTGAAGGCATTGAGTCCTTGCACAAATGGCTATTATTAATTTGTAAGCATTAATAATGAATGTGCCAGATAGCAAATGTCTGTTTTTCCATTGGACTGGGGTAGGGGGTGGGGAGAGGGTGGGGGGCACCACGGCTGAAGTAATCCTATCATTACTCAGCATCAGCATTCACCTACATTCACTTGCTGGAGTTAATGTTGAACTGTGATCAGGAGTGGGAATGTTGACTGATACTCCCATCATTCCAACTCAGAAACATTTAGTTCAATGTTAGTATCCTTACTTCTTCACCAGTTGACATCAGCTAATTCAACACAGATTGCACCTGGGATATTTCTCATTTATACGGTTCAGTTGCTTACTGAATAAATGAAATGAGCCATTAGGAGAGCCCAAACTAATTTGAAGAATTTTTTATTGAGTTTAGAGTGCATTACATCTTAGCTTTGTGCAAGAATTGAATTTCTTTGCACTGTTTCAAAGGAAAACTGTTCTCCTGGGCTGTTATTATAATGCGACGAGGAAGATTTATGTTATTTGGCCTAGAATTTCCTGAATCACACTTACCCAACTATTATATAGAGATTTGTACCACTTTCTATGTCAGTCTTTCCAACAGCAACTCAAATTTACTGAGAATCATATTTGAAAGCACTTCTTCAATTTCTAAGTTTTGTGTTATCTGCAAACTTTGAAATTATGCCCTCTATACACAAGTCCAGGTCATTTATATAGAGCAAAAAATTCCTTCTTTAAATCCCTGCTCATCTTATGTTATGAAAATTAAATTCTGAACCCATCAAACCTCTATTGGTGCACATTCAGCACAGCTTGTTCAAAAGAGTTCAACTGTGGAGGTTTTTCTCTTTTTAATATGACAGATTTTGATGCCATAAGAAACTTTCAACGGTATTGAAAATACAGTGCATGTCTCAGCAAAAAGAAATAAGAGAACACCACTCCCACAATTTTCCTTTAAGTTACACACCATCCTGACTTGGAAGTATTTTTTAAAAATAAATTTAGACTACCCAATTCATTTTATTCCAATTAAGGGGTAATTTAGCGTGGCCAATCCACCCACCTTGCACATCTTTGGATTGTGGGGGTGAAACCCACGCAAACACGGGGAGAATGTGCAGACTCCACACGGACAGTGACCCAGAGCCGGGATCGAACCTGGGACCTCGGCGCCGTAAAGCAGCAGTGCTAACCACTGGGCCACCATGCTGCCTCTGACTTCGAAGTATAACATTACTTCTGAACTCTTTGCTGCAGAAGGTTAAGGAGGCCAAATCACTGAGTGTCTTTAAGACATGGATAGATAGGTTCTTGGTTAATAAGGGGATCAGGGGTTATGGATAGAAGGCAGGAGAATAGGGATGAGAAAAATATCAGCCATGATAGAATGGCGGAGCAGACTTGATGGGCCGAGTGGCCTAATTCTGCTCCTATGTCTTATGGTCATATGGTTTTATAGTCTAAGCGCCACTGGGTCATAATCTTGGAATTCCCTCTTTAACAAGGTTGTGGGGGGGGGCAGCACGGTGGCAGAGTGGTTAGCATTGCTGCCTACGGCGCTGAGGACCTGGGTTTGAATCCCAGCCCTGGGTCACTGTCTGTGAGGAGTTTGCACATTCTCCCCGTGTCTGCGTGGGTTTCGCCCCCACAACCCAAGATGTGCAGGTTAGGTGGATTGGCCACGTTAAATTGCCCCTTAATTGGAAAAAATAATTGGGTACTCTAAATTTTTTTTTTTTTAAAAACAAGGTTGTGGGCATGCGGTGGTAACTTGGATGAAGGGTCCAGGTATATTGTAGACAGATTTACTGATGATATAGATAGGTAGGAAAGTCAAGTTAGTTGTGACGATAGAACAGAGGGGATGGGACCCAAAGTCCCAGACTCAAAGTACAGTAGGTGAGAAGATGGAGTCAAATATTGAGGATAAACCTGGCAAATATAGTGGGCAGAGCAGACAGGAGAATGACAAGGCACATGGGAGGACTGATAGATTAAACTGCATTAATTTCAATGCAAGGAGCCTGACTGGTAAGACTGATAAACTCAGATTGTTGATCATGGAATTAGGACATTATTGCAATCACAGAAGCTGGCAGCTGAACATCCATGGTATAGAAATTTCAGGGGTGATAGAGGGGGAGGTAAAAGAGGAGGAGGAATTGCATTAGTAATTAGGGAGAACATCACGGCAGTACTCAGGGATGATATCTTAATAGATTCTTCAAATGAAGCCATATGGGTAGAACTTAGTAACAAAAAGGGTGATCACTTGGTGGGAGTGTATTATAGCTCCCAAACATTTATGGAAAGATAGAAGGGCAGATATGTAGGCAAATCTCAGAATTGTAAGAAAAAATCGGGCAATAATATTGGATTTCACTTCCCAAATATTAATTGTGGTAGTCAAAGTGTGAAAGACTTAGAGGGGGCAGAATTCTTAAAATGTATGAAGGAGGAACTTTTTATGCCAATATGTAGAAAGTCCCATAAGGCAAATGCGGTGCTGGATCTAGTTTTAGGGAATGACGGCGGGAAAGTGGTTGAAGTTTCAGTGGGGGAGCATTTTGGAAACAGTGGCCATAGCTCAGTAGAATTTAAGGTAGTTACGGAAAAGGACAGAGATAGACTGGAAATTAAGGTTCAGAATTGGGGAGGGCCAAATTTAATAAAATAAGATAGGATCTGTCTAAAGTTAAGTGGTAGATACTATATGTAGGAAAATCTATATTAGAGCAGTGGGATGCATTCAAAAAGGTATAGAGTACAGGGCCAACATGTTCCCATGTTAGTGAACGGTGGGTGCAGTAAGTACAGAGAACCTAGGATGTCAAGGGATATCCAGAGTTGGATAAGGAAAAAAGGGAGGGTTATGACAGATACTGAGTGCTTAAAACAGCAGAAGCCTTAGAGGAGTAGAGAAAAGGCAGGGGGTTACTGAAGAAAGAAATTTGGAGAGCAAAGAGGAGGCATGAAAAAGCACCGTTGGGTAAAATAAAGAAAAATCCAAAAGTGTTTCATAAATATATTAAGGGCAGGGAAGGTTGACCATGGTAAGAATAGGGTCTATTAGGGACTAATGAGGCAGTTTGTGTGAAACCAGAAGATATAACTGAGATATTAAAAGAGTATTTTGCATCTCTGTACACTGCGGAGGAGGATGATGTAGACATAGAAATCAAGAATGTGCTGGGTACCTTGTTGTTTGTAGAATACAATAATGATCTAGATGTGAATGTAGGAGGTATGATAAGCAAGTTCGCAAATAATCCAAAAATTGATGACATGGTAAATAATGAGGAGCAAGGTCTAAGATTAAAGAACAATATAAACAGGCTGGTTAGATGAATAGAATTTAACCATGAAAAGTATGAGGTAATGCATTTTTGGAAGGACTAACAAGGCAAGGGAATATACTATGAATGATTGGACCCGAGGAAATACAGAGGTATGCATATCCACAGATCTCTGAAGATAGCGGGACACTTGATGAGATGGTTAAAAAGACTTATGGGATAGTGGGATTTATGAAGTGAAGCATTGAATATAAGAGCAGGGAGGTTATGTTGGAGTCATGTAAAACACTGGTTAAACCCTAGCTGGAGTACTGTGTGCTGTTCTGGTCACCACACGATAAAAGTAAAGTCGCCATAGTCCCAGATAACCATAGGCTGCTTTCTTCTTTGAGGGGGAGAGCTGACCTGTGGTGATTTAACCTGGGGTTCACCACACTTCAGATGAGGGGCAAGGCAGAGCCTTCACGAATAACCTCAGCCAGTACAGGAATTGAACCCACATTGTTGGCCTTCCTCTGCATCGCAAATTACCTATCCAGCCAAATGAGCTAAACTGGCCACCACAGTATAGGAAGGAAATAATTGCACTGGAGAGGGTGCAGAGCAGATTCACCAGGATTTTGCTAAGGTTCAAACGTTTCAGCTATCATGAAAGACTGGATAGACCTTGGAGTTTTCCCTGGAGAAGAGCTCAAATGCAACCTGATTGAAGTGCATAAAATTATGAGCGACATAGATAGGGTGGATAGGAAGATTATTTTCCTTTTAGTGGACAGGTCAATAACCAGGGGGCTTAGATTGGGGCCGGCATGATGGCACAGTGGTTAGCACTGCTGCGTCAGAGCTCCAGGGTCCCGCGTTCAATTCCGGCTTCGGGTGACTGTGTGGAGTTTGCACTTTCTCCCCATGTATGCATGGGTTTCCACCGTGTGCTCTGGTTTCCTCCCACAGTCCAAAGGTGGTCCAAGTTAGGTGGATTGGCCATGATACAATTGCCCCTTTGTGTCCAAAAGGGTTGGTGGGGTTACTGTGTTACGAGGATAGGGTGGAGTCATTGGCTTAAGTAGAGTGCCGGTGCAATCCCAATGGGCTGAATGCCTCCTTCTGCACTGTAAATTCTATGATTTAAGGTAAGGGGCAGGAGGTTTTGAGAAGATGTGAGGAAAAACTTTTTCATCCAGAGGGTGGTGGGAACCTGAAACCCACTGTCTGAAAAGGTCATGGAGGCAGGAACCTCACAACTTTTAAGAAGTATTTGGATGAGCAATTGAAATGCCATGAACACAAGGCTACATGCCAAGTGCTGGAAAGTAGGATTGAAATAGGTATTGGAGGAGGAGAAATGCAGCATTGGAGGAACCGTTGGGGTTAAGGGAGGTGATAGAGTGTATTGGTGGGATGCCGTTGGGGAAGGTGCCAAGACCCGATGGTTTTCCAACAGAATTTTATCAGCAGTTTGTGATGGAGTTGGCCCCCCACTTGTTGGGTATGTTTAGTGAGGCGGTGGAAAAGGGGGAGCTTCTGGCTACATTGGTGCAGACATTGATCTCGTTGATCCTGAAAAAGAGGAAGGACCCACTGGAATGTGGGTCCTACAAGCCCATGTTAAACACTGTTAAACATGATGTGGAGATGCCATGGTTGGACTGGGGTGAGCACAGTAAGAAGTCTCAAAACATCAGGTTAAAGTCCAACAGGTTTGTTTGGAATCACTAGCTTTCAGAGCGCAGCTCAGTAATTAGGTGAGTGAAGAGGTAGGTTCCACAAACATATATATAGACAAATTCAATGATGCAAGATGGTACTTTGAATGTGAGTATTTGCAGGTAATTAAGACTTTACAGGTCCAGATGGTGTGACTCCAGAGAGGGATAATCCCAGGTTAAAGAGGTGTGAATTGACTCAAGCCAGGACAGTTTTTAAAATACATTTAGAGTACCCAATTCATTTTTTTCAATTAAGGGGCAATTCAGGGTGGCCAATCCACCTATCCTGCACACCTTTGGGCTTGTGGGGGCAAAACCCATGCAAACACGGGGAGAATGTGCAAACTCCACACGAACAGTGACCCAGAGCCAGGATCGAACCTGGGACTCGGCGCTTTGAGATGGCAGTGCTAACCACTGCACCACCGTGCTGCTCCCAAGCCAGGACAGTTGGTAGGATTTTGCAAGCCCAGGCCAGATGGTTGGGGTGAATGTAATGAGATATGAATCCAAGGTCCCTGCTGAGGCCGTACTCATGCGTGCGGAACTTGGCTATCGGTTTCTTCTCGGCGATTCTGCGTTGTCGCCGTCCTGCGGCCGCCTTGGAGAATGCTTATTCGAAGATCAGAGGCTGAATGCCCTTGACTGCTGAAGTGTTCACCGACTGGAAGGGAACATTCCTGCCTAGTGATTGTCATGCGGTGTCCGTTCTTCCAACCGCATACAGTGATCCGGATGAACAGACAATGCGCGACAATCACCAGGCAGGAATGTTCCCTTCCAGTCGGGAAATACTTCAGCAGTCAAGGGCATTCAGCCTCTGATTTGTGAGGCAATGCAGCAAGTGACCTCAACCTCCTCCTGTGCCAGAATTAGCTTGATTCAGTTTAAAGTGGTACATAGGGTCCACATGACTCGGGCTTGGATGAGTGGGTTCTTTCCAGGGATAACAGATGGATGCGGGAAATGTAGACATGGGGAGAACATGCAGACTCTGCACAGACAGTGGCCTAAGCCGGGAATCAAACCCAGGTCCCTGGCACTGTGAAGTAATAGTGCTAACCAATGTGCTACTGTGCAAAGTAGGGAGATGTGAGGTTGTCCACTTTGTGGAATGAATAGAAAAACAGAATATTTAAATGCAGAATGACTTTAACATGCTATGCTGCAGAGGGTCTGGGTGTCCTCATACATGAATCGCAAAAAAGTTAGCATTCAGCAAGTAATTAGGAAGGCAAATGGAATGTTGACCTATATTGCAAGGGGAAATGAAGGATAAAAGTCAAGAAGTCTTGTTACAACTGCATAGGCCTTTGGTGAGAATGCATCTGCATATTGCGTACAGTTTTGGTCTCTATTTAACGCAACATATACTTCTGTTGGAAGCAATTCAGAGAAGGTTCACCTGGTTGATTCCTGGGATGAAAGGATTATCTTATGACGAAAGCTTGAGCAGATCGGGCTGTTATTCATTGGAGTTTAGAAGAATGAGAGGAGATTATTGAAACATAAGATTGTCGGGGTATCCAATGCTCTTAACTGTTTTCTGATATTTCCTATCTTAACTTCTTTTTTGTCAAATTTTTCTCTTCGTATCTGTTTTTCTTTGATCTTAAATAGTAAATGTTATGTTCTGTGTTGTGGCCATAGTACAGATGCACACAGAACATCTAGTTCTTTGACTGGTAAGATATTGTTTTAACAAGATGAACACGTGGAAAGATAACTAACGAACTATGATACGAACGGTAATGAAATAAATGAATTCAATGAATTCTGCTGGAGCTACTTCTAGTGCGATTATCCTCTTGTACGACTTACTACCAACTGCTGGATGACTTGAGACATATGGTAGATCTCTATTGCCTCCAGCTGGTTGGAGGTCGTATTGATAACTATATACATTAATAGATAACAATATACAAAACTATGCACAGGCATGTCACCAAAGCAAGAACCACAAAACCATAATGCTTTACCTAAGAACAAAACAAAATAAATAGGGCAGGGGTAGACAATTTGGCCACTCAAGCCTGATTTGCTATTCATCGATATCATGGAAGCTCTGATTGTGGTCTTAACTCCACTTTCCTGCCTGCCACCTTGACTCCCTTCTAGATCACAAATTTGCTGAACTCAGCCTTGAGGAAATTCAGTGATACAGCCTCCACTACTCCCTGGGTGGCACAGTGACACAGTGGTTAGCACTGCTGCCTCACAGCTCCAAGGTCCTAGGTTCAATTCTGGCCTCGGGTGACTGTCTGTGTGGAGTTTGCACTTTCTCCCCGTGTCTGCGTGGGTTTCCTCCGGTTGCTCCGGTTTCCTCCCACAGTCCAAAGATGTTCAGGTCAGGTGGTCTGGCCATGATAAATTGCCCCTTAGTGTCTAAAAGGTTGGTTGGGGGTACTGGGTTATGGGGTGGAGGTGTGGGCTTAAGCAGGGTGCTCTTTCCAAGGGCCAGTGAAGACTCGATGGGCTGAATGGCCTCCTTCTGAACTGTAAATTCTATGAAATCTATGAAATAAAGATCCTCTCAGTCTTAAATGGGAGACCCCTAAATTCGAAACTGTGCCCCCAATTCTATGTTCCCCATAAGAGGAAACACCTTCTCAGCAACTACCCTGTCAAGCCCTCTGAGAATGTAGATGTTTCAATAAATGTCTATGGCGTGTGGTTCCATTCAGTCGATAGATTGGAATAGAAGTTGGTATAGATTGTGCTCACTTTCCAGGCATAAAACTGATGCAAAAATGTGCCAACTTAGTTCATGGTCCAATTCGAGCAGCTGTCCATCCTGCTAAACTTGTACAGTTCTTTCCTAACATCTAAAAAAGATGTCAGGCCCTTTAAATATGTAAAACAAAAGCAAAACACTGCAGTTGCTTGAAATCTGAAATAGCACAGAAACTACTGGAGGGGTAGAGAGATTGAATGTTGATAATGAAGAGGAGGTGGTTCAGACCAGGAAACTGGAAATTGCTGAAATGATATGGTCAGAAGAGTTACAGATGTAGGTGTGAAGAGACTGGATAAGAGGATAAAGGTTAGAGTCAAGATAGGAAGAAATAGGTTCATGAGGCATGAACAGGCTGAATTGAAGGGTCTTCCAGGACCACCCTGTTTGTGGATTTTGAGGAGGAGTTAGAAGTCGGCTGTTCAGGATTGGGGGACCATGACTTGGGAAGCTGTGAAGGGAAGACCACCAGAGGAGATGAGGTCAGTGACAGTACTGGGAACTATGGCTGAATGTTAAGTGGTAGGATCATGGTGTAGAGGGGCAAAGGAAGAAGTGTCTGAGAGTTGGCACTCAGCCATTTAGAGGTTGGTACGCCAGGCAACAACAGTACCACCCTTGTCAGTGGGTTTGATAACAATATCGGTGTTAGACCTGAGAGAATGGATTGTAGCAAGTTCAGCAGGAGACAGGTTAGACTGAGTGAGAAGAGCAGAAATTTAGACTGAGTGAGAAGAGAAGAGAAATTAAGACAGCCAATGACATACCAACAATTCTCAGAGTAAAGATCAAGAGCAGGTAAGAGGCCAGAGGGAGGGAGAATTCTGGAGGCAGTTGGGAGCTTCTGCTGGTCCGAGTGTGGTGAAGGCGACAGGAAAAGAGTTCAGTGTTGTATCGAGTTCAAAATTCATTAAGGTGGGAAGTATGGCAATAAAGCTAAGTCCTTTGCCAAGCACAGACCGTTCAGTGTTGAGAGTTGGGAAGGTCAGAGGGTATTGTGAATACATGATGAAAGATTGGATTAGAAGTAATGGGGTCAGAGGAAAGTGAAGGTGAAGAAAGATCTGGAGGGGCCTTGGTATCCATGAGTTATT
Source organism: Scyliorhinus canicula (assembly GCF_902713615.1). NCBI lineage: Eukaryota > Metazoa > Chordata > Chondrichthyes > Carcharhiniformes > Scyliorhinidae > Scyliorhinus > Scyliorhinus canicula. Next base: position 256,876,074 of record NC_052146.1, read on the forward strand.
GGAACTTGCATTCTTTAATACCTGAAAAGAAGAAAAAAAGTTGCTTCTTAGAGCATGATCAGATGTTTTTACAGGTAGTTCGGCGTCAGAAACGGAATTTGTTCAACAGCTCATTCATTTAAATATATAAATTAAGTACTTACTGAAGGTAGTCACTGATGAGCGAGGCAGACACAGGTCTTCAGTATATTGCTGAAGGAGTAACCTACTATTGTGATGTGACCATCAATTCACTTGAGACACGATTGGAAGTAAACTGTGGTTTTAATAGTCTTACAACTGAGCCTGCCTGCGACCAGAAGAACTGAGAGCAGGCTCACGGCTGCAGCACTTTATATGTTCGGTAGTGGGCGGGGCAATGGGCGGAGCCAAGGGTGAAGCCCCGTGCAAGCTCCTTATCTCCCCCATGGGCAGAGCCGCGCAACGGCTTACAGACAGAGCCCATAAGGACATAATACTATGCAATACAATACAGTGTGAATTACAATACAGTATGAATTCACCACATTCACCCCCTGTAAAAAAAAATCCAGTCCGGCGGGGGTGACGGGTCTACAAGTTGAGCGGGTCCGGTGGCCGAGTCGTCCTTTGGGATCGGTGGAGCACCGGGGTTGCAGCCTCTTCAGATGGCTGGGTGGTGACGGTCGGTGTGGGTATGAGGTTGGACTCCAGGGGTGTTTCGGTCCAAGCTTCATTCCTGATCGGTGCGACGGGCGAAGGGGGGCGCAGGGAACCTATAGGCGCGGGGGCGCAGGGCGTGGGGGGTTGGGTGTGGTGTAGTGTGAGGTGCACCTCGGCGGTGGTGGTAGTGGTGGTGGATCCTGCAGGCGCCAGGTCCCAGAGGGAAACGGTGTCCTGACGGCCGTCGGGGTATTCAATGAAGGCGTAGTGGGGGTTCGAATGAAGCAGTAGCACTCTCTCTACTAGCGGGTCCGTTATGTGTGACAGGACGTGCTTTCGGAGGAGAACCGGGCCCGGTGTCCTCAACCAGGATGGGAGCGAAGCCCCCGTGGTAGTGTCCCTAGGGAAAACAAATAATCGTTCGTGAGGGGTCTGGTTGGTGGTGGTGCATAGGAGGGACCTAATTGCATGGAGCGCGTTGGGGAAGACCTCCTGCCAGTGGGAGGTCGGGAGATTCCTGGACCGCAGGGTCAGTAGGACGGTCTTCCAGACCGTCGCGTTCTCCCTCTCCACCTGCCCGTTCCCCCTGGGGTTGTAGCTGGTAGTCCTGCTAGGGCAATGCCCTTGTTGAGCAGGTACTGACGCAGCTCGTCGCTCATGAAGGATGAACCCCTGTCGCTGTGTACGTAGCTGGGGAAACTGAACAGGGTGAAGACACTGTGCAGGGCTTTGATGACTGTGTGGGAGGTCATATCGGGGCATCGGATAGCAAAGGGGAAGCGGGAGAATTCGTCGATGACGTTAAGAAAGTACACATTTCGATCGGTCGATGGGAGTGGTCCTTTGAAATCTATGCTCAGGTGTTCAAAGAGCCGGGAAGCCTTTACCAGGTGGGCCTTGTCTGGTCTATAGAAGTGCGGTTTGCACTCCGCGCAGATCGGGCAATCTCTGGTGATGGCTTTTACCTCCTCGGTGGAGAAAGGCAAATTTCGGGCTTTGACGTAGTGGGCGAGCCGGGTAACCCCCGGGTGGCAGAGGTCATTATGGATAGCCTTTAGGCGGTCGTCTTGCGCGCTGGCGCATGTGCTGTGGGACAGGGCATCTGGGGGCTCGTTGAGCATCCCCGGTCGATATATATCGTAATTATAGGTGGAGAGTTCGATCTTCCACCGCAAGATTTTATCATTTATTATTTTGCCCCTTTGCGAGTTGTCGAACATGAAGGCAACCGATCTTTGGTCGGTAATGAGGGTGAACCTCCTACCTGCGAGGGAGTGCCTCCAGTGCCATACGGCTTCCACAATGGCTTGAGCTTCCTTTTCGACTGAGGAATGTCGAAGTTCCGAAGCGGAGAGGGTTCGGGAGAAGAAGGCGACTGGTCTCCCTGCCTGATTCAGAGTGGCGGCGAGAGCTACCTCTAAGGCGTCGCTCTCCACCTGAAAGGGGACGGATTCATCCACCGCCCGCATGGTGGCTTTGGCGATGTCCTCCTTGATGCAGTTGAAGGCCTGGCGGGCCTCAGCTGACAGTGGGAAGAGTGTGGTCTTAAATAGTGGGCGGGCTTTGTCCACATACTGGGGGACCCACTGGGCATAATAAGAGAAGAATCCCAGGCACCTCTTGAGAGCCCTGGGACAATGAGGGAGAGGGAGTTGTAAGAGGGGGCGCAGACGGTCCGGGTCGGGGCACAGGACTCCGTTTTCCACGACATAGCTGAGGATGGCTAGTCTGGTAGTGCGGAAAACGCATTTCTCCGTATTGTAGGTGAGATTGAGTTTCTGGGCAGTTTGGAGAAATCGGTGGAGGTTGGCGTCGTGGTCCTGCTGATCATGACCGCAGATGGTGACATTGTCCAAGTACGGAAACATGGCCCACAGCCCGTACTTGTCCACCATTCGGTCCATTGTTCGTTGGAACACTGAGACCCCATTTGTGACGCCAAAGGGGACTCGGAGGAAATGGAAGAGGCGGCCATCTGCCTCGAACGCCGTGTAGTGGCGGTCCTCCGGGCGCATTGGGAGCTGGTGGTAAGGAGTGCCAGTATACCACCTTGCCCAGAGCCTAATGGCTCACTTAAATATGTTCATCTGGATCTCACCCAGCGTTGTTAGATCTCGCGAGACATTCTGAGCATCGCAAATCTCGCGATATTTAATGGCCCCTTCGTTTCACCGAGTCATGCACATCAAGGCCGTTCGATTGGGCCCCAAATGTGCACAGTATCAGTTCCAGCCAGTAGTATAACTCTGATCTTGCTTATTGTGTTTTGGTGATTGAAAGTACAGAATGACTGTAATATTGCATTACATTGGTTAGTACAAGATGAATTTAAACAGAGTGATAATGATGACATCATGGAGGGGTTGTGAATGAAGTACTAGCCTGGTCATGTATTAGAGCTAAATTAATTAACAATTGCACCTCTATTGATGTTAATTTGACTACAGCACCATGAGGCTCTGAAGGTACTCCTGGCCAATTACTGTGACAATGGGCTGAGTAATATAGAGGGGTGGGTGGCTCGCCGTACCACCCCCTCCCTCTCCCCAGAAGCTAGGTCAGTGTGGATCCGATCCCCTTCATGTAGGCAGCCTTAACAAGGGCCAAGTGGGACTTCTTCTCACTGGGATGGAGGTCCTGCCTCTGGTACTGCACCAAAATAGGCAAACTGCCCACTATATTTAAACAGGCAATTAAGTGTCAATTAGACCAGTAATGAATCATTTGAAGGTTGCAGTGGTTAGCACTATTGCCTCACAAGACGAGGGACCTGGGTTCAATTCCGGCCTTGGGTGACTGTGCGGAGTTTGCACTTTCTCCCCATCTCTGTGTGGGTTTCTTCCAGGTGCTCTGGTTGGCACACAGAAAGCAGAGAGTGGGAATAAGCATATACTTTTCAGAGTGGCAGGCAGTGACTAGTGGTGTACCACAGGGATCTGTGCTGGGACCCCAGCCGTTCACAATATACATTAATGATTTGGATGAAGGAATTGCATGCAATATCTCTAAATTTGCAGACAACACTAAGCTGGGTGGCAGTGTGTGCTGTGAGGAGGATGCAGAGAGGCTGCAGGGTGACTTTGACAGGCTGGGTGAGTGGGCAAATACATGGCAAATGCCACATAGGGCAGGATTCTCTGGCCACGTCCTCTCGGTGACCAGAGAATACCGCCCGAGGTCAATGGAGTTCTCCATTATCTGCCTCTCGCCCGTGGCAGTCTTGCAGCAGGTGGAGCGAAAGAATCCACCCCATAATGTGAGTAAACATGAGGTTATCCACTTTGGTGGCAAAAACAGGAAGACAGATTATTATCTGAATAGTGTCAGTTTAGGAAAAGGGGAAGTGCAACGGGACCTGGATGTCATGGTGGAACAGTCACTGAAGGTTGACATGCAGGTACAGCAGGTGGTGAGTAAAGCTAATGGAAAGCTGGCCTACATACCGAGATGGTTTGAGTATAGGTGTAGGAATGTCTTGCTGCAGTTATACAGGGGCCTTGGTGAGGGACCCGGGTTCAAATCCGGCCTTGAGTGACTGCATGGGTTTGCATGAGTATTGTGTGCCGTTTTGGTCTGCTAGTTTGAGGAAGGACATTCTTGCTATTGAGGGTATCCAGCGAAGGTTCACCAGACTAATTCCCGGGATGGCAGGACTGACACATGAAGGAAGACTGGATCGACTGGGCTTGTACTCACTGGACTTTAGAAGAATAAGAGGGAGGGATCTCATAGAAACATATAAAATCCTGATGGGACTGGACAGGCTATATGAGGGAATAATGTTCCAGATGTTGGGGACGTCCTGAACTAAGAGTCGCAGCCTAAGAATAATGGGTAAGCCATTCAGGACTGAGAAGACAAAGAACTTCTTCGCTCAGATAGTTGTGAATTTGTGGAATTCTCCACCAAGAAAGCTGTTGGGGCCAGTTTGTTGGATATATTCAAGAGGGAGCTGGGCATGGCCCTGGCAGCTAAAGGGATCAAGGGGCATGGGGAGATAGCGGGAGTGGGATACTGAATTTGCACGATCAGCCATGATCATATTGAATGGTGGTGCAGGCTCGAAGGGCTGAATGGCCAACTCCTGCACCTATTTTCTTTATTTAAATGCTCTGATTTCCTCCCACAGTCCAAAGATATGCAGGTTAGGTGGATTGGCCTTGCTAAAATGCCCCTTAGTGTCCAAAACTATGCAGGTTAGGTGGGGTTATGGGGCTACGGCGGGGTAGTGGGCCTAGTTAGGGTGCTCTTTCAGAGGGTTGGTTCAGACGCGATGGGCTGAATGGTTTTCTTCTGCACCGTAGCAATCCTATGGTTCTATGACCATGATAATATGCCACACATGCCATAAAACGTTTGGTGTGAGCAGTCGAGCGGGAGCGGATAGACAGAATTTTTTTTACCACATTCATCAAAGAGAAGTTCCCAGTGATATTCTTAAAACCTCACAGCATTTGACAAGGATATGCTGTGGGAAAAATTGATTTGATGCTGGAAATCAGTACAAGGTGAACGATATGTACCCTGGAGGCTGGCTGCAAATTGGACCTCAGGATTCATCTGCATAAATTTCTTAGTGGTGGATAAAAACCTGACATCCTAATGCAGCTTGCTTGCCGGAAAAATTGTCTCGCTTTAACTTAGTACCAACCCTCAAGTAAGTCCTGAAAGTGGGAAAGAGGTGAAAAGGAATGGCCCAAGTTGACAAAATATATTTATATTCCTATTAATCATCTACAATGGGTCTTTTAAGGGCGAAGGGTTTTAATCCTCAAAAAACTGGGTAAAACCCGTGTCGCTGAATTTGGCAATGAGGTCAAAATGAGAAACATTAGCACCTGATTACTCTTTGAAACTGATTTGCCATTTCAGGTAAACACTTTGGACATTTGGAATGTGGACAGTGTCAATTTGTGGACAGCACATTTCCCAGGCATGAAAGTCCTTTAGTTGGTGCCCTCAGCTGTAAGGTCAGAATTCTATGTCTCCTCATGAGATCGAGCTAGCAGGTGGGTGGGGTAAGAGGGGGTGGGTTCTATATCAAACCACCTTTGCTGGAATTTTGCCAGCACAGGGGTAGGTTCAAGATGGCCTGCCCTTGGACCTATTGAACCCCTAACAGGCCACCTAGTGGTCACTCAAGGGCCACTCTCTGCTGCCATAGGGCCCAGGTCACGTGGCACGGCTGCCAGGTTTATCCTCGTACCCTGCCGATGACCTTGGAATGGACTGTGTTCCCTCCTTTTGGATACCCTATGTTGCATTAGAGGGCTTCTCAGCAGAAAGGGGTGATAATGTTTTCTTACCGCCCCTACTCCTTCCAAACGGCCATGGCCATGGCCTGCAACCCATTCTCTGGAGTCTGCCAGACTGGCTCTATGAGGCCATCGCTCTTTCTTTGTACTCCAGCCTCCATCACTGCTCCGGGTTTGGGATTAACTGTAGTTCCAGCAGTGGCCACCATGCCCAATGGTGCTGCTGGGACCTGAAGAACTGACTGCCCTCTTGTGGGGTTTGCGTGGATGAGCCATGGCCATAGACAACTATAAAATCTGGTTTTGACTTCCATGACCGGCAGAGGTGGACTCGCCCCTGATTTTTCAGGTCAATGGGTGTGGCCACTGCCTCTGCGCTAAAGCCCAACATATGTTTTTGCCAATATATTGGGCACCAATGTTTCCTTTTAATGGGGAAAAGGAGATAATTTGCAGTACCTTCTTTATGGATGCTCTTTCTAAACTCAAGAAAATGAAGTTTTACTCTACTTTTGACCAAGCTGCATTTAACATAGAGAGGTGCAATAAGGCTGTAAGAACTTTAGCAAAATGGAAAAACTGTTATATCAAATAAACCCACATTCTTCTATAATAATGATGCTGTATCTCAGGGATAAAAGTAGAACAATGCCCCATGAATAGCACTGATACTCCTGACCTGATCAAAACCAAAATAAAGGAAAATATATTAAGGGAAACAGAAACTTAACTATTTCGATTTTTGCAGAGGGAAAATATATATTCAGTATGGCTGTTTAACTACCAGAAAATTGAATTACAATCTGGGGGGGGGGGGTTTATGGAGCCTGCAAGAGTGGGAAATGTGGCATGCAGGGGACTGAATGAGAGAGGAGCCAAGATTTCAATTTCCCAATGACAGGTAGGGATCTTTGTGGTGTTTCAGGTCTCCCGCCATCTTGTGGTGGGTTCCTACTTGTAATGTATTTGCATTCCATGAATACTTATTATATTGGAACTTTTATCAATTGTGTCCCACCTTCAAGATTAAGTCCCCGCACACGAGAATCATGTTGCACCTGTTTAACATTTGTATAATGGTGGGGTGCACCAGTCAGCTTTTGGCAAGCATGCCTCAGGTCAGGGCAGCACGGTGGCAGAGTGGGTAGCACTGCTGCCCCATGGTGCCGAGGTCCCTGGTTCGATCCCGGCTCTGGGACACTGTCCGTGTGGATTTTGCACATTCTCCCCTTGTTTGCGTGGGTTTCGTCCCCACAACACAAAGATGTGCAAGGTGGGTGGATTGGTCAAGCTAAATTGCCCCTTAATTGGAAAACATTAATTGGGTACACTAAATTTATTTAAAAAAAACTTAAATCATGCCTCAGGTCAGCAATTTTCTTTGTTGAATTGTGTGGCGCGGGGAGGAGAGCAGGAGAACGGCAGCTTGCTTGGAGGTAAGTACTGGAAAGGGCAAGTCTGAGGTCATTGCAATTAAAGGTTTGGGTTCTGGTCCATGGAAATGCAGAAGGGGGATGCAAGGGATGGCAGACGGTGGGGGTTGGGTATATGAATGTCCACAGAAGGTAAGAGCCTACATTTCTGGGTGTAACGGTACTATTGGGGGCTGAGGTTACTGGCAGTGAAGGTGAGGTGAGTGAGGGGCCGAAAGGGTGCTCTTGGTACTGTCAACCTTGGGGTTCTGTGTGTTGAATTGAAGGTGTTGATTGGTGGAGGGAACAGTCACAGGGGAGTCAGATTCAGTGGGGGAAGGCTCTGTGTAATGGTCGGTATTCAAAGCTCTCGCAGGGTTTGACACGAGAATGGACAAAAACAGGAAGGCTAATGACAGGAAGATTTAGGGTCAGAGTGAGCATTTTTACAGGAATAGTAGAGATGTCATGCCCTGGTCAATTGTGGTAGGGTCTAGGGTAATGGGAAGAGGTTCAAGGAATATAGAGGGAAGGCACAATAGGGGCAAGTGTGAAGGTGATAGGAGAGGATGAAAGGTACAAGATCAGGTTTTGAACATAAAATACACCATTGTCTGTGGATTGCTGCAAACATACATTGGAGGGTACGATTGCAAATCAAAATGAGAGGAGGCCAATGTTGAGTGGGTGAGTTTTGTGAGTGGGCAATGTGAGAATTTAAGATGTTCACTGATCATTATGGATGAAAATGATGGAAAAAATATATTCTCATCTCAATGTCTGCCATCTTAACACAGTTAAATTAATGGAATAACCATGGATCTCATTCACCTGTATTCCTACAACCTCAGGATCAGGAAGAGAGTTTGTGACAAATAAGACAAATGAGAGCTCAATGCCAACATCAGGTGGCACCAGAAGGGGAAACTGGTCAGTGTCATGTTCTGTAGACTGGCCGAATTGAGTGATGAACTACAACACATCTAGTTCAATTAATTTATTATGGAACAACTGCGTGATAAGATAAATAAAATAAATTACGAATACGAATTAACTATGGTAGAGCTACTGCAAAAAACATCTATCCTCCAGCACGACCTCCTCCTAACTCCCAGACTACAGGGTGACATGGTGGGTTTACACTGCCACATAGTGGTCAGATGTCATGCATAACATTATGTACAAATGTGCTTTATGCATATGATCACATCCCCTGTCCTTTGGAAAATGAAATTATTTACATACATTAAATAACTTTTTTACATTTCACCATGATTTGCATAACTATTTACATGTTTAGGATTTTTTATAGTCTGTCACAAGTTCAGTCTTTCTGGCTATCCTTTTAGTCAATCTCAGTGCCTGCTGAACTTGCAAAGGTTAGAACATAGAACATGGAAAAATACAGCACAGAACAGGCCCTTTGGCCCATGATGTTGTGCCGAACTTTTGCCTTAGATTAAGAACAAATTAATCTACACCCCATCATTCTACCGTAATCCATGTACCTATCCAATAGCCGCTTGAAGATCCCTAATGTTTCCGACTCAACTACTTACACAGGCAGTGCATTCCATGCCCCCACTACTCTCTGGCTAAAGAACCTACCTCTGACATCCCCCCTATATCTTCCACCATTCACATTAAATTTATGTCCCCTTGTAATGGTTTGTTCCACCCGGGGAAAAAGTCTCTGACTGTCTACTCTATCTATTCCCCTGATCATCTTATAAACCTCTATCAAGTCACCCCTCATCCTTCTCTGTTCTAATGAGAAAAGGCCGAGCACCCTCAACCTTTCCTCATAAGACCTACTCTCCATTCCAGGCTACATCCTGGTAAATCTCCTTTGCACCTTTTCCAAAGCTTCCATATCCTTCCTAAAATGAGGCGAGCAGAACTGCACACTACTCCAAATGTAGCCTTACCAAGGTTTTGTACAGCTGCATCATCACCTCACGGCTCTTAAATTCAATCCCTCTGCTAATGAACGCTAGCACACCATAGGCCTTCTTCACAGCTCTATCCACTTGAGTGGCAACTTTCAAAGATCTGTGAACATAGACCCCAAGATCTCTCTGTTCCTCCACATTGCCAAGAACCCTACCGTTAACCCTGTATTTCGCATTCATATTTGTCCTTCCAAAATGGACAACCTCACACTTTTCAGGGTTAAACTCAATCTGCCACTTCTCAGCCCAGCCCTGCATCCTATCTATGTCTCTTTGCAGCTGACAACAGCCCTCCTCACTATCCACAACTCCACCAATCTTTGTATTGTCTGCAAATTTACTGACCCACCCTTCAATTCCCTCATCCAAGTCATTAATGAAAATCGCAATCAGCAGAGGACCCAGAACTGATCCCTGTGGTATGCCACTGGGAACTGGGCTCCTGGCTGAATATTTGCCATCCACCACCACTCTCTGACTTCTATCGGTTAGCCAGTTCATTATCCAACTGGCCAAATTTCCCACTATCCCATGCCTCCTTACTTTCTGCATCAGCTTACCATGGGGAACCTTATCAAATGCCTTACTAAAATCAATGTACACCACATCCACTGCTTTACCTTCATTCACGTGCTTGGTCACCTCCTCAAAGAATTCAATAAGACTTGTGAGGCAAGACCTACCCCTCACAAATCCGTGCTGACTATCCCTAATCAAGCAGTGTCTTTCCAGATGCTAGGAAATCCTATCCCTCAGTACCATTTCCATTACTTTGCCTACCACCGAAGTAAGACTAACTGGCCTGTAATTCCCAGGGTTATCCCTGTTTCCTTTTTTGAATAGGGGCACGACATTCACCACTCTCCAATCCCCTGATACCACCCCTGTTGACAGTGAGGATGAAAACATCATTGCCAACGGCTCTGCAATTTCATCTCTTGCTTCCCATAGAATCCTTGGATATATCCCATCAGGCCCGGGGGACTTATCTATCCTCAAGTTTTTCAAAATGCCCAACACATCTTCCTTCCTAACAAGTATCTCCTCGAGCTTGCCAGTCTGTTCCACACTGTCCTCTCCAACAATATGACCACACTCATTTCTAAATACTGAAGAAAAGTACTCGTTCAAGACCTCTCCTATCTCTTCTGACTCAATACACAGTCTCCCGCTACTGTCCTTGATCGGACTCACCCTCGCTCTAGTCATTCTCATATTTCTCACATATGTGTAAAAGGCATTGGGGTTTTCCTTGATTCTATCCGCCAAAGATTTTTCATGCCCTCTCTTAGCTTTCCTAATCCCTTTCTTCAGTTCCCTTCTGGCTATCTTGTATCCCTCAAGCGCCCTGTCTGAACCTTGTTTCCTCAGCCTTACATAAGTATCCTTCTTCCTCTTAACAAGACATTCAACCTCTCTTGTCAACCATGGTTTCCTCACTCGACCATCTCTTCCCTGCCTGACAGGGACATACATATCAAAGATACGTAGTACCTGTTCCTTGAACAAGTTCCACATTTCAATTGTGTCCTTCCCTGACAGCCTATGTTCCCAACTTATGCACTTCAGTTCTTGTCTGATAGCATCGTATTTACACTTCCCCCAATTGTAAACCTTTCCCTATTGCACGCACCTATCCCTCTCCATTACTAAAGTGAAATTCACAGAATTGTGGTCACTATCTCCAAAATGCTCCCCCACTAACAAACCTATCACTTGCCCTTGTTCATTACCAAGTACCAAATCCAATATGTCCTCCCCTCTGGTTGGATAATCTACATACTGTGTTAGAAAAGCTTCCTGGACACACTGCACAAACACCACCCCACCAAAACTATTTGATCAAAAGAGTTTCCACTCAATATTTGAGAAGTTGAAGTCACCCATGACTACTACCCTGTGACTTTTGCACCTTTCCAAAATCTGTTTCCCAATCTGTTCCTCCACATCTCTGCTGCTATTGGGGGGCCTATAGAAAACTCCCAACAAGGTGATTGCTCCTTTCCTATTTCTGACTTCAACCCATACTACCTCAGTAGGCAGATCCTCCTCGAACTGCCTTTCTGCAGCTGTTATTCTATCTCTAATTAATAATGCAACCCCCCCCCCCCACCTCTTTTACCACTTTCCCTAATCTTATTGAAATATCTATAACCAGGAACCTCCATCAACCATTTCTGCCCCTCTTCTATTCAAGTTTCCGTGATGGCCACCACATCGTAGTCCCAAGTACCGATCCATGCCTTACGTTCACCCACCTTATTCCTGATGCTTCTTGCGTTGAAGTATACACACTTCAACCCATCTCCGTGCCTGCAAGTAATCTCCTTTGTCAGTGTTACTTTCCCCACTGCCTCACTACACACTTTGACGTCCTGAACATGGGCTACGTTAGTTGCTGGACTACAAGTCCAGTTCCCATTCCCCTGCCAAATCAGTTTAAACCCTCCCGAAGAGTACCAGAAAACCTCCCTCCCTGGATATTAGTGCCCCTCTGGTTCGGATGCAACCCCTCCACCTTGTCAGGTCCCACCTTCCCCAGAATGCGCTCCAATTATCCAAATATCTGAAGCCCTCCCTCCTACACCATTCCTGCAGCCACGTGTTCAACTGCACTCTCTCCCGATTCCTAGCCTCGCTATCACGTGGCACCGACAACAAACCAGAGATGACAACTCTGCCTGTCCTGGCTTTTAACTTCCACCCTAACTCCCTAAACTTATTTATTACATCCACACCTCTTTTCTTACCTACGTCATTGGTACCAATGTGCACCACGACTTCTGGCTGCCACCCCCTCCCCCTTAAGACACAATCCGAGACATCCCTGGCCCTGGCACCTGGGAGGTAACATACCTTCCAGGAGGCTCGCTCGTGACCACAGAATCTCCTATCTATTCCCCTAAAAATTGAGTCTCCTATCACTATTGCTTTTCTATTCTCCCCCCTTCTCTTCTGAGCCCCAGAGCCAGACTCAGTGCCAGAGACCTGGCCGCTAGGGCCTTACCACGGTAGGTCATCCCCCCCCCAAAAGCATCCAAAACGGTATAATTGTTTTGAAGGGGAACGGCCACGAGGGATTCCTGCACTGTCTGCCCGTTTGTTTTCTTTCCCCTGAGTGTAACCCAGCTACTCCTGTCCTGTAGCTTGGGTGTGGCTACATCCCTGTAACTCTTCTCTATTACCCCCTCTGCCTCCCGGATGATCCAAAGTTCATCCAGCTCCAGCTCCAATTCCCTAACGGTCTCTGAGGAGCTGGAGTTGGGTGCACTTCCCGCAAGTATAGTCAGCGGGGACACCGGTGGTATCCCTCACCACCCACATCCTACAGGAGGAACATGCAACTGCCCTAGCCTCCATCCCCTCTTACCTTACAGAATACAGCAGCACTGTGGACCAACTGGAACTCCGCCCTCCAACTCTGCTCCCAGTCAGCTGTACTCTCAGTAAACTCTTGGCTCCCTTCACGCTCTGAGGAAATGTAGGAAATGAAATGAAAAGGAGCACCTTCCTCCCTCCTTACCTAACTCCCTCAGTCACCAAACTCTCACTATAACACTCAAATGCACCCAAATTCAGCACTCCCTCAGTCACCAAACTCTCACTGTAGCACTCAAATGCACCCAGATTCAGCACTCCCTCGGTCACCAAACTCTCGGTCACCAAACTCTCACTATAACACTCAAATGCACCCAAATTCAGCACTGTAACTAGCTCTGATTTATACTGTGACTCTAGCCTCTGAAAACTGGCCTAATCCAATTAACTAATTAACAAGCTCCAGCTGCAAGTAGTTACAAGTAGAACCTTTGTTTAAAGCTGATTGAAAATTCACCTTCTTCTCAACCAAACAGCAACTTTTAAGTTAATTAACTAAATAAAAGAAAGACTAGAATTTAGATAAAAATAAACCCTTAATATCCCTCAGTCACCAAACTCTCACTATAGCACACAAATGCACCCAAATTCAGCACTCAGTTCTTGATGTTCTTTAGTGTTTGTTGCTCGAGTTTGATGTTCTTCATGTATTGACGCATCACCTTGTTGTATTTGTTCCGTATGTTCTTCAGATGATTTAGGACTGTTGCATGATTCTTCTACTGATTGCAACACAGTGGTTTGAGGTGTTTTGTCGACTCATCAGCAAACCTCTTTGTGGATTTGGCTGGAAATCTCTCCCTTGCCTCCTTTTTTTGACAGAGCAGTTGCCGTTCTGCTTTTGGATGAGCAGATTTCTCCAACACTTGATACTCAAGCAGTTTGCACTTTTGTTTGCTTTCCGCACTGTGTACAGACGTTCACTGTCCTGCACCATGTGCAGTTTTGTACCATTGTGGTGATATCCCGGAGGATGCCCGGCCAATGTCTTCAGCTCTATTCTTACATTTTTTTCTTCCATGTGCTCTTCATGGAATTCGCTCAGAACCACCGACTTAAAGATTTTGGAATTACTTTTTGCTGTTTTCGCAGCAAAACTCCATCTGCAATACTCAGCTCTACTCTCATGTTGTAGAAACTAGAGCAGGATTCTCTGGGCCATCCTTCCCGAATATATCTTCTCACCTTTTGCAACATTGGGTCCTTCTTGTTTTTTTTCCCTTAGGTTGACACCATCAATACAGGTCATCCATTGTGGAGGTTCTTTATTGCACTTTTTTACATATACCATCGAATTAACCCAGTCTGTCGGGGCTTCAATATGCTTGATGACACCCAATTCAATCATTCTCTCGAACATTACCTTTAGTTTATCCCTTAATGGCGACGGCACAAGTCTCGGCGCATGAATCACAGGCTTTGCATCTTCCTTCAATTGAATCCTGTACGTATATAGTAATGTATCAAAACCTTGGAAAATTTCAGGGAAAACATTCAGTATGGAGTCTCCTGAGGGATGAGGGCCTGTTGCAGCATTGCCTGCATTATAGACTCGTCGAACTAGCTGTAGCTCCTCACACGGCTCAACTCCAAGTAAAGTCTCGCGGTCCGCCGTCATCACAGAAAATTTCAACAGTGAATTTTGTTTTTGACATCGATATCGACATGCTCCTAATGACGAGATTTTGTTACCATTGTAATCTCTTAACAATACCATTCTCGTAATTATTTTTGGTTGAATACGCAGCTTTTTTACATCAGACATGTTGATGAGCTTGGCCCTCGCACCAGTGTTGAGTTTGACTGTTATCACGGTGCCATTTATCTTTAATGTACTATCCATTTATCTTTATGATTATCTGCCTTCAATCCACTATTGCTGCAGATTGGAACAAATACATTATTATTTGGTATGACTTGAGTCTCCTTGTCTTCGCTGGAGATCTTGTCTACAAAGAATGTGTCCTCTCGGCATATCTCATCAATAGGGCTGATAATCTTTGTTTGTTCAGGCCTTCTCTTTGAATAATATTGGGTTGCAAAATGATTCCTGCCACTACAAATGGTCCATATTGTTCCATAGCAGGGCATTACCGTAGCAAATGGCGTTTGCCACATTGCGGACACAAAAAGATCAGGTCGGCCACTCAGCTACGTCACCACACTAATGGCATCTGCCACCTCTTCTACCTTTGTGCCAAAATGCTGGAGATTCAGCGTGCTGAATTGCTTTGCTGCAAGCTCACGAGCGTGACATATTTGAATCGCACTTTTAAGTTGCAGGTCTGTTTCCCACAGGAGCCGTTCGCGCACTTTATCACTGGAAATTCAAAAAACTATCTGATTGTGTATCATTGACGACTGGAGTATGCTGATGTTGCATGACTGTGCCTTCAATCGCAAGTCAGTGAAGAAGCTATCGAATGCCTCTCCCGCGTTCTGGGTGCGTGTACGGAATATATAGCGCTCAAAGGTTTCATTATTTTAGGGGAGCAATGCCGATCAAATTGTTTAAGAACTTTGTCAAAGCTTTTGCTGTCAGCCTTGTTTTCAAAAACAAAATTGTTGAAAATTTCAATTGCTTGGGGACCTATTACACTGAGCAGCAACGCAATACGCGTCTTGTCAGGCTGTGCCTGCAGACCAAGGGTTGCAACATAAAGTTTAAACTGTTACTTAAACATCCTAAACATCCCCGAACTCTTTTCTATATTACCGGTAGTCCGAAGCTGTTGAGGTGCCTTGATGCCTTCCATCCCAGGCTTCGAAGTTTCACTGTGTGTTGAGCACCAGATATCAGTAGCTAACAAGGTTAGTAGCAAAGATGCGGTTTCTTCCTTATCCTTTAAAGTTATCTTTAGTGGTTTGAATTTTTTTGTACAGAATCTTCGAGTTCTTTGTAAATCATCAATACTGGTACCATGTCATATTCTGTAGACTGGCCAAAGTGAATGATAAACTACAGAACATCTAGTTTAAATATTTTATTATGGAACAACTGCGTGATAAGATAACTGGGATAAATAAAATAATAAACTACTAACACTAATTAACTATTGTAGAGCTACTGGAAAATACATCTATCCTCCACCACGACCTACTCCCAACTCCTGACTACAGGGTCACATGGTGGGTTTACACTGCCACCTAGTGGTTCTGTCTACTAGGGACTCTTGCACTGGTGCAGAAGCAACTCCCTTGGCGTTGCCTGATGGAGCCACTGGGGTCAGTGGTCGAAGGGATGAGGAGATGCCTCCAGCCCTTTGGTCCTGGCCCCCAGAAATCCTTTGATTGTCTGCGGACCTGGCTGTCTCATTCTCCTCAAGATGCTGGGGCAATTCTCTGATGTGGTCACAGATTGTGCTCCCAAATCTATACACAAGCCTTCTGCGGATTGTGTGGGTGTAACTGTGCAGATAAATCAGGTGAAGGTGCACCCTCTGGGGCATTGGCTTCATTGTTCCCAGAGGTGGCACCTTCTGAATTGACAATGTGTTTTTCCTTTCATGGATAGAACCTGTCATGGAGAACAAACAGAACCATATTAAGAATCATACAGAATAAGTGCATCACATTTTATCCTGTGCATCCTGTTTGCCCATTTCCCACAACCAGGGTGGCTGACACTTTCTCCTTACGCCTGGTCAGTCCATTTCGCAATCTGCGACAGATCTCCCTCCCTCCTCCCCTGCGCTCTCAGTTATCCAAGGTAGAGGAGCCTTAGATTTGCCACTTGACAAACTCGCGTTTATCTCCTCTTCCTCACATTATGAGTCTCCTTATCCTGAATCACAAAGTACAGAGTTATTGACATTTCAAATGACACCTAATGCCCTTGTCTGCATGCATCCCCATCACAATACAGGCCTGTCAGTCAAATGTTGCATTGAAACACATACAGAAGTTAAACTTTCACATGCTTTCATTTCAATTGCCATGTGCTCCTAATACTGATCATACATTCACTCTTCTGACACAGCTGCCCACTCACACATATCAATTATTGATTACCACATGTAATCCTGCCGATTACCATGACCGTATTTGTAGGAATGATCACCGCATAATCATTTTGAAGGTGAAGACCCATCTTCACATTAAGAATATTCTCCATCATGTTATGTGGCACTACGACTATGGGATAGGTTTTCAAACTGATTTAACAACTCAAAACTGTGCATCCATTAGGCACTGTGGACCAGGAGTAGTAAAAGAATTGTATCCAATCACAATCTGTAACCTCACTGCCCAGCATATCCCCACTCTATAATTACCATTAATCTGGAGTATCAATGCTGCATCAATGAAGAGGAGGGCTTGCCAGGAGCAGCACAAGGCATACCTAAAAACGAGGTGTCATCCTGGTGAAGCAAAAATATCGGACTTTTTTTTATTGTGGGTGTCGCTGGCTGGGCCAGAATTATTTTCCCAGCTATAACTGAGTGGCTTGCTGGGCCATTTCAGAGGGCCGTTAAAAGTCAACCATATTGCTGTGGGTCTGGAGTCACATGCAGGCCAGATTTCCTTCAAAAAAGGACATTAGTGAACCAGGTGAGTTTTACAACAAACGATTGATTTAAAATGCCATTAAACCTTTAATTCCAGATTTTTAGTGAATTCAAATTTCCCCATTTGCCATGGTGGGATTTGAACCCGGGTCCCCAGAGCATTACCCTGGTTCTTTGGATTACTAGTCCAGCAGCAATACCACTATGCCACTGCCTTGCCAAGTAGCAAAAGCAGAATGCAACAGTAGGAGCTAAGCAATTCTACAACCACTAGATCAGATCAAAGTTCTGCAGTCCTGCCACATCCAGCCATGAATAATGGTGGACAATTAACAACTAACTGGAGGAGGAGGCTCCACAAATATCCCCATCTTCAATGATGGGGGAGCCCAGCACATTAGAGCAAAAGACAAAGCATTTGCAACAATCTTCAGCTGGAAGTGCCCAGCGGATGATCCATCTCAATCTCCTGAGGTTCCCAGCATCATAAATGTAAGTCTTCAGGCAATTCAATTCACTCCAAATAGTATCAATAAACAACTGAAGGCATGGATATTGCAAAGGTTATGTGCCCTGATTACTTTACTGTAATAGTACTGAAGACTTCTACTCCATAACTACCTGTTCTAGTACAGCTACAGCACTGGCATTTACCCAACAACGTGTAAAATTGCACAGGTGTGCCCTGTCCACAAAAATCAGGACAAATCCAATCCGGCAAATTACTGCTCCGTCAGCCTATTCTCAATCATCAGCAAAGTGAAACTATCCAGTTGCACTTACTCAGGAATTACCTGCTCATGGATGCTCAGTTTGGGGTCTGCCAGGGCCACACAGCTCTTGAATGCATTACAATCTTCATTCAAACATGGACAAAGGAGCTGAACTCAAGAGGTGCGGTGCGAATGACTGCCCTTGGCACCAAAACAGCTTTTGACTAGGTGTGGCATTGCGACTCTTCAGGTACTGAAGCAATCTATGCCAATATGCAGCAAGACCTGAACAGCATTCAGGTTTGAGCTGGTAAGTATGAAGTAACATTTGTCTCTCACAAATGCCAGGCAATGGCCATCTCCAATAAGACAGAATCCAACAGAATCCCCTTGACATTCAATGACATTAATGTTGCTAAATTCCCCACTATCAACATCCTGGGGGGTTACTATTGACCAGAAACTGACCTGGACCCGCTGTATAAATACTGTAGTTACAAGAGCAGGTCAGAGGCTGCAGGTTCTGCAGCAAGTAACTAATTTCCTGACTCTACAAAACCTGTCCAACCTCTCCACAAGGCAGAAATTAGGAGTGTGAGGAAATACTCTCCACTTGGCTGAATGTATGCTGCTCCAACAACATACAATAAGCTCAACACCATCCAGGACAAAGCAACCCGTTTGATTGGCACTCCATCAACTATCTTCAACATCCACCCTATCTATCACCAATACACAGTGGCGGCAATATGTGCTGTCTACAACATGCGGAGTGACATAGAAACTAGGAGCAAGAGTAGGACATTTGGCTCTTCGAGCCTGCTCTACCATTCAATATTATATTGACTGATCCTCTATCTCAACACCATACTCCTGCTTTCTCCCCATACCCCTGATGCTTTTAGTGTCCAGAAATCTGTCTATTTACTTCTTAAATATATTCAGTGACTTCACCTTCACAGCCTTCTGTGGTAGGCAATTCTACTGGTTCGTTTTTTTAAATTTAAAGTGCCCAATTCTTTTTTTTCCAATTAAGGGGCAATTTAGCATGGCCAATCCATCTACCCTGCAGATCTTTGGGTTGTGGGGCTGAGACCCACGCAGACACAGGGAGAATGTGCAAAAACCACACAGTCACCCGGGGCTGGGATTGAACCCAGGTCCTTGGCGCGTGAGGCAGCAGTGCTAACCACTGTGCCACCGTGCCAACTTGGAATTCTACTGGTTCACCACCCTATAAATGAAGAAATTTCTCCTCATCTCAGTCCTACATGACTACCCCATATCCTGAGATTGTGATCCCCTTGTTCTGGACCCTCCCAGCAGGGGAAACCTCATTCCTGCATCCAGTCTGTCCAGCCTGTCAGGATGTTCTGTTTCAATGGGATCCCCTCTCATTCTTCTAAATTCCAGTGGTTATAGGCCTAGTTATAGGCCTCTCCTCATATGGCAATCCACAATATATTTTTTCTTAGGTAATGAACCAAAACTGCAAACAATACTCCAGATATGGCCTCGTCAAGACCCTGTATGACTGCAGTGATACATTTTGCTTTTGTACACCAGTCCTTTTATGCCATATATTTGACATACACTCAACCTGTCCAAATTACCTTTAAGTCTCTTGACACCATCCTCACGGCTGCACTGCAGAAACTCACCAAGGCTCCTTCACCAGCACCTTCCAAACCCACCACCTCTACCACCTAGGAGGACAAGGACAGTAAATGCATGGGAACGTCACCATCTGCAAGTTCCTCTCTAAGCCTCACGTCACCCTGACATGGAAATATATTACTGTTCCTTCGCTGTGCTTTGTCAAAATCCCACACAACCATCACCACCCCACTCCCCCAACAGCACTGTGGGTGTTCTGACAACAATGTGCTGCAGCAGTTCAAGAAGGCAGCTCACCACCAACCTCCCAAGGGCAATAAAAATGCTGGCCAAGCCAGAAATGTCCACATCCTGTAAATGATTTAAAAAAAAATATTGAGCACTGCAAGGGTGCCAGGCTGGCTGTGCCAAGATACCCAGGTGCCAGGTTGCCCATGCCAGGTATCAAGCGCGGGGGTAATCAGCCCTTGTGAGGGGGGACTCAAGACCCCCGAGCAGATATATTGGGGAGTTGAGGGAGGCTGCGGTATGGTGTCCGAGGGGGGGGTTGAGAGATAAGGGCGCCATTGTTAAATTCCGCCCCTATCATTTCCTGCACTGACAAGCTGAGCTCGTCAGTACAGGAAGCAAGGTAAATGTGGCCCCGGGGAGGCCAAAAAGCCCCCAGAGGTGCTGCAGGTGCTGAGAAACACCCCGTCAAATGCGCCCAAAAATTATTCTTCCCCCCCCCCCCCCATTAAATTGTGATCATTGTACAAATATAAATGACTCAATTCATTAACCCCTGAAACCAAAAGCATAAATGCTTCCTGGATTTTAAAAGATAATCATAAAAACTGTAGATTATTCATTTGTCTTCGCATCTCCATTATTCAAACAAAAAGAAAATAATATGGATGCTGGAAATTTGAAATAAAAACAGAAAATGCAGGAAACCGTTCAAAAGGCAAATGGTTTTTGTGGGGAGAGAAACGTTGAAATAATATTTCAGATTGATGATTGATTAATATATTTTTGTCCTACTCTCCACAGTCAGCATTCACAGTTCAATCTTATCCTCAGCAATACAGGAACTTTTGGGTTCTCTGACCATCGTATCCAAACCTAGCCCTCTATTCCCCATTCTTGTGTTGAAACAGACATTGTTTGAAGCTCAAGTGTAAACGACTTGCCATTTTCAAAATCAAATCAGTTTCTTAATTCATCCATTCTAAGGTGTTATGAATGTAGTTAATTTTGTTAGTACCTATATATATATATAATCTTGTTTTTCATTGTTGAATGTAAGTTGCCAATCAACTGTCCAGGTGTTAAGTCTCTCTTTGTATTACATATGACTCTGTGACACATTTTGCGTTTCCACACCATTTCATATTGTCAGCAAACTTAGCTATTCTGCTTTCCAAGGTCATTTATGAAGATTATGAATAACAGAAGCCCCAGGATTGATTCCTGTGGGACCCTACCAGTTGTAACCCTTTGATCATGTGTTTGAATCCCAAGCCTAGCTGATAACTTGAACCTGCCTGCCACACTCCTGATGAGCTTCATCAGCCACAAAGTGTGTTATTTTTGTGAAAAGGGGGATTTTGAAGGGATATATTGCCTCTTTTTTTTACAGCAAATACAAGTTTTTAATCAAACAGCAGTGGGGGAATAATGGTGGTTTAGAGGCAACTGTAACCTCACCCCTTCCACTTAAAAAAGATGCATAAAATCTAAAGTACTGTAATATAAATAGTAAGAAATAGTGTGGAAAATACAGGAAAAATCAATGATAAAAAACATTGTCCAAAAAAAGCTTATCAGAAAAGACAATTATATTTTGAACATTATGTCAATATAAAATGACTTAAAAGGTTGTATGCTGTTGTGATTTGTGCATGGGCTCACACAGTGGAACTTTGAACCACATAATTGGGTTTATCCTGCCCAAGATTTTAAAAGAGGCTAATAAGCCACACGTGAGGGGAAATCTGTACATGCAGTTTGTCTCACTATGTACTGGAGGTGTTTGTGATGACTCTCATTTAACATTTCGTTCCCTCACTAATTTAGTTTTGTAACACACAAATTACAGTGGAACACTTACTCAAAGGCAACTCAAGAGGGCAATAAATGCTGGCCAAGCCCACATCAAATACATAATAAAATAGTCTCCGATCCAGTTCAGTTATGAAATAAAATTTGATCAGAGGTCACATTCCTGTCCACCTTGGATATTTTGCGTCTTTATTCTATCTGAACCTGTACTAGACAACAGAAAGGATGACCTTGGAATTAAGGGACAAATTTAAAGGTAATGAATAAAACAAATGAAAGAGAGAAGTGCAAAGGTGAATGTGAGAACAAGAGCACAAAAGTTAGAAAATGAAAAACAAGGCCACAAGGTAGAGTTGATGAAAACACAAGATGGAAAACTGGAGATTAAACTCTTCATGGCATCATGCTCAAAATAAATTCTTTTCTCCATTACTGGGTTGCAAGTGAGAGAGAGGTTTTGACTGAAGCATTATTGCATTAGTTTTCAGTCTGTGGTGGACTCAGGAATTATTTTCAGGATAGCGAGTTTAATTTCACACTTAATATAATTCTGAAAATTCCAATTTATTTGAAGTTCTAAATTCTAAATCTGTCACTATCAAGAAGGCTTTCTATCCAACTTTGGTCACGACTGGTATCTTCCCACTAATCATGCTTTTCAGTATTTAAGTCCTGATGGAAATGTCACGAAAGGACCAAAAAAGAATGGCTACCTGTGACTTGAGAAGCTGGTGACATTGAGAATGACTGAAACACTGACTGCTCCTGTGATCAAGTCTGGCAATTGCATGATGTTCTCTTTTGGATAAATTTTAGAAATAACTGATGTATTCAATATTAACCATAAAAAAGATTTTTTAAAATGTAAACCATATACTGCAATTCCACCACGGATAGGCAGACACTACATTGCGTGGAACAGGATGAATAGCATGACAACAAAGTAATGAAGATGTAAACAGATCTGAATGAAATATCAAGGAACACAAACATCATTTTACTCTCAGGATTGCAAGGATCATAATGAAAGTTATGGAGACGGGTTGAAGCTTGTCGTTGAATGAGTGCAAGGTCTGGAATTAATACAGGGCATAGTTCTGCTTATAGTCATTTGGGAGGTAACAGGTGGAAACGTGGGAGGCTGAGCATCCTAATTATAGCAATGGATAGAAAATGACTAAACCTTGAGTTTATCATCAGCCAGGAAAAAAAGTGAAGGATTGAGTAAATGGCCACCGGCGTTGTAATCAGGGGTTATGTATTGAAAACAATCAACAAATTTGTTCATCTCAAGTCAATGTATAAACATCGAATAGTAGATTTGTCAATTACCTAGAAGTTAAACTGGAACCCAGAAAAATAACGTTTGGGGGATTCTCCAATAATGGGGCTATGACCCCAAGCCCAAGTCCAGAGTGATTCTCCTACCTGGAGGAGGCTAGCAGGGCCCCAGAATGCTCCTTGCAGCTCCGACTGCACATCCAGTCGGGGGTCTGCTCAAGCATACGGCGGCGGCCTGTGTCAGCCGCCCCGCGCGACATGGTCAACCTACACCACAGACCCCCCCCCACCCCAGATCGGATCGTTGGCCCCCGATCGATAGCCTGGCCATTCTGGAGGCCCCCCCTGATGAACGAGATCCCTCTGCCCCCCCACCAGGGCGGACTGAGTCCCCAGCCGCCACACCGAGTGCCCAGCGGGTGGAACCAAGAGAGAACCAGGTCGACGGGAACCTGGCCAACAGCATTTGGAGAATTGCCGCGGGGGCCTCTTTCAATGGCCCCCAACCGGCGTCGCGCCGACCTCACGCGTCCAATTGGCAGCGATTCTACGGGGACCGGAGTATCGCGGGAGCGGCGTTGGACCCAATCTCGGGTTTGACGCCCATTCTCCGCCGCCCTCGCCTAACGCGATTTTGGCGCGGAGGCTCGGAGTTCATAAATCATCAATGTAGTTCATCTCCTGAATTTAGCCTTTAAAGAATCCAACTGGGCCCTAGTTGACACCAGGGAATATATAGGACATTTTAAAGGCACGGTTTTGAAGAAACCAGAAGTTATGGTTTGTCATTTATAAGGGGATCATGACCATAGCTTTACAACCATGTATGAACACAATGATGAAATGAGTTAAAATCTAATGAGTTAGGCAAATGGGAAGGATGGAGGATGAGAAGGTAGCAAAAAAGTGTCTGACACACAAACTATAAAGAGTGGAGACCTTTAAAAATATCATCACCTTGATGGGACTAGCTGATTGAATGAGATGATGGGATATAATACATAATACTAATAATAATCTTTATTTTAACAAGTAGGCTAACATTAACACTGCAATGAAGTTACTGTGAAAAGTTATAAGAGATGGCATTAGACTGAAATAAATGGAGCCCCTTTGAGAACACATCTACTATCATCTGATAGAAAGGAATCAAGTCACATAGGTCAAAATTATTTTGAGAGATATTCACACACAAAAGAGTTGACATTGGAGCATCTAACATCACAATTCATTGCTCCAAACCACAACAAACATGCAAAAGTGCATGTTGCCACAGCAATTTGGACTTCCTGAGTGAACTGAAACATTACCAACCACAAGGAATGAAGCTGAAACAAATTTGTTCAACTTAGATCATAATCAACAAAGAGATAGAACCTATATCCCAGAAGTTGGACAAGATTAATAAAAGTTCCTAGATTTCAAAAGATCAGGGTGTTGCATTAACACACCCAGCTTCCAGAGTATATATTTAAACACCTTTTTTTTGATGATGTAACTTGCCAGTCACAGGTACTTGAAATCCATTTGTCAACCACTCAGGTGATTGAAAAGTTGCAATAGAACATAAAAATGATTCTATTTATTTAGAAAGGGAATCTTCCTAGTCCAATCCTTGTGATTTCATGGGCTTTCTCCAAAGAAGCTATTACATTGACTTATTTAAAGCATTAAATGAATTTTTGCTCTGCCAAAGGGCAGTTTTGCTCACTTACAATATAGATTGACAATTCAAGCCCAATTTGACTTATCTGACAGACATCTTCAGCAGTTACGTAAAAGTTTAATGCCATTATGAATTTCAGAGCTATGGGGAGAACAGTCCTGGTCCTTGGTGTTACCTGTTAGCCATCCTGTAGTAATAAATCAATCACTGACTCAACAGTCAAGCTGAGGCAGCAGAGGCAGATAGGAGTCATATTAAAGTAGGAGTGGTATAGTCTATAAAGATGGTTCTTTGGGTGCTAGTGGGAGTGAACAAACCATCTCAAATGTCATTGAACTAGAAGATTTTGTCCCCAACTGAATTTGATCTCCTCAGTCAATTAATGTAGGACAATGGAAATAGCCAAAGTAATCCCCATCCTTCCAATTTAACTATCTGCAACTTAAGATGGTGAAGCAATTACCAATGCTGCAGTAAGGTACTCCTTAGCAAACTGGCAAAAGACTTTGGCAAAAATGCAGGGATGCACAGACCATAAAGACGATGCAAGATGTTAAATGTAGCAACGGATGAAGGCTGCCAAAAAAGACTTACCAACTCTAATAAAAACCATGCAGCTGGGAAACCTGTTCATTCCCAGAATTGGGCAATAAAGGATGGAGAAGGCACTGCATGTGCCCATTAAAATTGACACAGACAGCATGTGATATTTGTGCTGCCTGATTATTTTAAACACACAAGCATGCAACTAGTGCTCTAGCTATATTTATCAGCTGCACATTTGTGGAGGATCTGATTATTAATGGTCTATGATTTCACTTAAAGGCAGCCAGCTGTTCTTCGAGGGGGGTGCATTCTGCCTGCAAACCCTGAGGAAATAGTTCTGTAAGGAGAGATATGGCTACATGAAGAACTAAGAGAGATGTTTTGGTGCTAGATGTGGACTGAAGGGGAACATCCTCTTCTACTGAGGGAGCAGAAAACCTCCTGTGCATCAACTTCACACAATGGGCAGAGCTTGAGTACAATGTTACTGAGCATGGAGAAATCTAAGTCCAAATTGCCTCAAGACATTTCAAAGTATGGACCATTCTGTCCAACAGCACCATCAATAACAGTGGCATTGACCATGATGGAGCCTCCAGTAAGGTATCTGACAGTTTCCATTACAGTGCTGACTGTTACTGTTATGTCTCTAGTTCCCATTATCAGATATAATCGCACACTAGACTCAAAACTCTGGAGCTTCATCGAGTGTATTTCTTACATCTCTTCATGTGACTGCTATATTGTATAGACTGGTACATTGTTACTCGGCATATGACCGATATGTGATAGTGAATGTGCTATGCCAGGATACATGTTTACATAACGATTAGTTCTTGGCTCTTTCCAAATGTAACAATATGGAGTCATAATAGAATCATAGAAATATACAGCATAGAAGGAGGCCATTTGGCCCATCATGAGTCTCCAGCGCTGAGTCTGTAGCCTCATTGGTAAGGGCCCTAACAATATGACAGCTCAGGTACACCATGAAAAAGGCTTTAAAAGATATTGCAAAAGGAACATGTTTTGCTGCAGCTGGAAGGAAGTGACTAGTTTTACAAATCAACATTCCTAATTCTTTAAAAAAGTACATAATTCCTCTACATTAATATAACTGCTGTAATCAATAACTTTTTTTCTGAACTAAAAAAGATAAATGATTGACTTTTATAAATAGACTGAACATCTTAAGAATCTTTCATAACCTGTTTTCTTTTCTAAAAGTATTATTCACAGTATTGCTGAGGTGGTAGGATGTTGTACCTCCATCTGGTAGATTTGGCATTCATCACTCTCTGTAGTGAGTTGGCAAGCTGCATAGGCGACATTGTGCATTGTGCTCCTGGTGTTGTCGGAGTCATACTTGATGGTGCTAATGTTGTGTAGCTTTGTGTTAACATTGTTGATATTTCACCACTTGCTGATGCTGCTATCGATATTGTCCCACTGATTGGTAATGTTACTGATATTGTTGATGATCTTTTCTGCTGTTTCAGCTCAGGTACAGGTTGAATACGGACTCTGTTCTTTCCCATTTACTTACCGGTTTCGGTTTCAATGATGCATGATCTGGGAGTTGCAACTTCAGCAACCAACTTGTGCTGGCTTCACATTTTCATAATTGGATCCTTTACATGTGCAGTTTTTCCTTTCAATAGTTCAGACAGGGATTGAGCATGAATGTTGAAGTGATAAACTCCATCTACCTGTGCAGCAATCAATTGTTGTCTTACTTCCTCCTGGTAACTTGGAGGGGGTTTCTTGCTTGGCAGTGTTGTCTTATACTCTCTTCCACTCCACAGCTCTGGGCTATAGATCAGAGAAACAGTACGATAAGGTTTAGGTCTTGCTTTGTCTCTCAGC
Organism: Scyliorhinus canicula; assembly: GCF_902713615.1. Lineage (NCBI taxonomy): Eukaryota > Metazoa > Chordata > Chondrichthyes > Carcharhiniformes > Scyliorhinidae > Scyliorhinus > Scyliorhinus canicula. The sequence continues at coordinate 256,902,932 of NC_052146.1, forward strand.
ATTTTGAGAGGGTTCTCTTGACTGTTTGGACATGTCTTTCTATAAACCTGTGTCCCCTTGGATAATGAGGTGATGATGTTGAACCCATACTATTCAACAAATTCTTTAAGTGCTCTGGCGGTGAATTGAGTTCCATTGTCATATATAATTCTTTCAGAATTCCCTTGCTCAGTGAACAGAACTCATACAGCAGAGATGATTATTGCAGCTCTCAAATCTTTCACCTTTGAAATAAAAGGGAACTTTGAGTAGTCATCTGCAACTGTGACCAGGGCGCGATTCAGGCTGGCGCAGATCCGGGCGCAATGGGCGAATTGTGCACGAGCCCCAAATCGGGATCCGCACCGGGCCGATCATGAATCACCCAACTCGCTCCGCCCAGGGTGATCTGGATCTTGCTCAGAAGGGCTGATATCTCACCCTTGCTGAGCGAGACCCTTATCTGAATATTTAAATGACCATAACGGTTTATTTAAATACCCGGACACCGGATTCACCTGGCGCCCAGTACTCAACAGCCGTGCCTGGGAGACTGGTAGTGCCTGGGAGAGGTTGCCGTTTAGTACTGGTCCACACAAACGTGGACCTGGTGTAACTGCACCCGGGGGTTCTTTCAGATCATTGGCGACCTCTGGGTGGTTAGGGACAGGGCAGGGTGACACATAGGCACCTCCTTGCCACGTGGGAGTCTTGCCACTACCAGGGGCACTGCCAGGGTGCCAGAGTGACAGTGCCAAGGTTGACGAGTTGGCACTGCTAGGGGTCATGCCCGTGCCCGAGGGGGGTGGTGAGGGGGTTTGCCAGGACCCTCCTCAAGGTTGGCAGTGTCAAAATAGTGTGGGTGGGGGAAGATCAGGCTGTTTGGCCAGGCACCATCCTGGAGAGAAACAGAGTTTCGGGTCAATTAGTCGGGAGGAGTGGGGGGTTGGGGGGTGGTGAGGTGCGTGGATTCAATTGACAGCAGCTAGACCTGAAGATCCCACCACCGACCGATGATGGCCCGCCGAGAAACAAGCCACGGGGAGTGCGGAAAATTCCCACTGTTATCACTGGCTGGAATTTTCCATTCCAGGTCTAAGTTCCATAGCAGGGGCAGGAAGTTGAAATGTTTCCCAACGGTCGGAGTTTGCACCAAATTGCGTGATGTTGGGCTCATTAATTATGCAGTTGGGCTTTACCTGATTGTAATGATGCAAGTCCACAGACTTCATTAGAAACACCAAAGGTATTTATTAATAAGAAAAACTGCACGGAGCCCAGCAGCCCCACGGCTGCCCGAGAGCAGTCCACAAACCTTCACAGTTGCTATATGTCTTCCAGATGTCTTCTGCCCAAGAGAGGACTCCACCCCCTGGGTTGATTACCCATTCTCAGTCCCAATTGGTCCTTCAAGATAGGTGAACCTTACTCTGCTGTGTTGCCCTTAAAGAGAAAATCACCGTAATAACCACATCCTCCCCCTTTAACTCCTTTATACAATCTTCAATAACTAAGTTACTCAGTGCTAAACTCTAATTAAACATTACACACATGAGTTGAGGAATTATAGAGCCTTTGAGGTATTTTTCTGTTTCTTGAAAAGCGGCGAAATTCTGTAGTCTGAGATGCTAACAGGACCTGCAATAATGGGTACCTCTTCTGGCACAGGCAGTTCATTACTATTTGCTTCCATGGAGACATCAGTTCTGTCTTTAATAGGGTGATCAGGCAATTTGGTGCTTACAGGTTCAAAAACATTTTGAAATGGCTACAATGATTGTTGGAGCGTTTACTCTTCAAGTGATCCACATGTTTACGAAGGATCCATCCCTCCATATCTACTTGGTATGACAGGAATCCGGTCTTAGAAACAATGTTTACAGGGATCTAACTTGATCCACTACTGAAGATTAATATAATGACACTGTAAAGGTCCTTCCTGATGATTCCCTTATTTCCACTTTCTTTATTTTTCTGTTATTATCATTTTGATCCATGGATGCTTAATGGGCATATAGGGTGGGATTCTCTCAGCCCAGGGCCGCGGACGGGCCACGCCGCCCTGACACGGGCACGCTTGGCGCCGGCGTGTTTGGCGCAGCGCTGGTCACGGGCTGCTCTATGCGGTCAGTCCGCCGATTCTCGGCACGGGAACCCACCGGCTGCGAGCAGGTGTGGACAGTGCCGACGAGCCACAGTTAAAATGCTGAGTCCCACCGGTGTCGTCCACTCCTGCTTGCAGCCGGCGGGAACTCTGCGTGCAAGGGTCAGATGGTGGCCTGTGGGGGGGGTGGAGGGAGAGAGGGACTCCGACCCCGGGGGGCCTCCGATGCAGCCTGGCCCGCGATCATGGCCCACCGATCTGCAGGCCAGCCTCTCTGTCCCCTGGCCTCTTTTCCTACGTGCCGGCCCCTGTACTTCTGCGCCATGTGGCGTCAAGGCCGGCACATTGAAGGAGGCCACCGCACATGCGCGTGTTGGCACCGTGCCATTGCGCATGTGCGGGTTAGTGCCGGTGCCACTGCACATGTACAGATCCCACGGCGCCCAGTTCGGCGTGCTAGCCCCCTGTAGGGGCCAGAATTACTCCTGGCAGCAGCCCGTTCATTCCGTCGTAAAACGCGATGGCATCTACAACTGCGTGGACACTCTGCCGGGGGATGGGAGAATCCCACCCATATTGTTAGGTGCATTGGACATTCTGAATTCTCCCTCAGTGTACCCGAACAACGCCGGAGTGAGGTGACTAGCAGATTTTCACAGTAAACCTCATTGCAGTGTTAATGTGAGCTTACTTGTGACACTAATAAAGATTATTATTATTGTTAAGTCAAGCAGCAGAGAGAATGAGGAATATAAGAAGTTGCAACATAGTGCTATGGTAACAGTACTAGCTTTGTACAGCAACCCAGACTTTGTGGCATCCAAGAGATGCGGTGAAACTCAGTTCAATTGGTTCGCTGGTGGCCAATGAATTGGCCAAAAGGCCGTATTCTGCCTGGTAACAGATAGTGGTTGGATCCTGCCTGAGTGGGCCAATTTCTGAGGTCTAAGGAAAGCAGAGTTGAGGTCTGGACACACAGGGACAAGGATCTCTCTTCTCTTTCTCTCTCTCTCCCCAGAACGGCTATGAGTTGCTGTATTTCTGAACCTACAGAAAACCTGGATGAATGAATCTACAGTGAAACCATTAGAGGCTGCAACAGAGACCTGGAACAAAACTTACTTTGAAGGAAGATCTGCTTAAAGACAGCCATCTGAAACAAAGATTATTTTTTCTTTTACTTATTACTTTCACTCCTCTCCTCTCCTCTGTGTTTCTCAGCCTTGTGTGCATGATTTTCATTTCATGTGTAGCGAGTGGGAGCAAGTTAAAGTGGGGGATTAGGAATTAGATAAAAGTTGTATTTTCTGCATATTTCATTCTAGTTCTTGTTGTAAATAAAAGTAATTGTGTTTAAACTTAACACGGCAGCACGGTAGCATGGTGGTTAGCATAAATGCTTCACAGCTCCAGGGTCCCAGGTTCGATTCCCGGCTGGGTCATTGTCTGTGCAGAGTCTGCACGTCCTCCCCGTGTGTGCGTGGGTTTCCTCCGGGTGCTCCGGTTTCCTCCCACAGTCCAAAGATGTGCGGGTTAGGTGGATTGGCCATGCTAAATTGCCCGTAGTGTCCTAAAAAAAAAGTAAGGTTAAGGGGGGGGTTGTTGGGTTACGGGTATAGGGTTGATACGTGGGTTTGAGTAGGGTGATCATTGCTCGGCACAGCATCGAGGGCCGAAGGGCCTGTTCTGTGTTGCAATTCCAGGTCAAGCGGGGCGGGGGCGGGGGCGGGGGGGGGGGGAGGAGGATCTAACCATGCCCTAACCCAGGGTGTTGTAACAGACACCCAGAAATATGGGTTTTTTATGTCTGCAATATAGGTTTTTTATGTTGCAGCAATGACTCATTGATGAGACCTTGCGGCTTGTGTGTTTAAAAATACTTTTATTGGTAGACTTTAACTATGTACAGTTCCCAATGTCGTCTTGCATGGAGCTGTTCCATACATGTTTGCTGCTTTTCCATTTGTGTGACCATTTCTGCAATCTTGTTCTGGCAAGCAATCGCAATTTCTTTTTCTGTCTAGATTAGTGTCAATTTCAATCTTTTTACCTCTTCAGTTAATTCTTTATTGCCAAGCTTCCTTCTTCAAGCTCTAATTCTCCTGATTCAATTCTTCGCTGGACTTATACATTTCACAAATGGAACCTTCATTTCTTCTTGTCTTTACTTCAGCCAAGCTCTTTTGGCTCCACTGTTGGTCAGGTCTGTCTCGAACAAAGTGTTGATTTGTGTCCGTTCTGTAATTCTTTCATTGTCCTTCTGGGATCTTTCTGTCCCTCTTCCTTGAGATCTTCAATGCTTCCTGAGGTCTTCTGCTGCCTCTTTTTTGCCTCCTGAGACCTTCCATTGCCTCTTCCTTGACGTCTTTGTTGCTTATGGACCTTTTTTTAGAATTGCCCTTCATCTGGGGACTTCTCAGATTTTCCGGTCCATAGCTGTTGGTCACTTCTTGTGGTTGCTGCTTTCAAGCATTACTTCTTTAAATGCAGTACCTCTCTAAATGAATTACCACTTTAAATGCATCACCGCTTTTCAACTGTAATCTTATTTTTCTCAGCTCTCAACAGCTGCAGGTTTCCCTCTATTTTCCCGTGCTTTTGGAACATTGGCGCGAACCTGGCTGCTCCATTAAAAAACTTATAAAAATGTAATTTGCACTGATAGAAAGCTCTTGTAGCGATCTCTGAAAATATTTGTCTTCTTCTAGCCATTTGGAAAGTCCGTTTTTATTTGTCAGGCTTTGATTGTAACAGGATGCTCACAGGTGTCGGGCCTAAGGCAGTGGGATTGGATTTGTTTATTGTCATGTGTACTGAGGTATAGTGAAAAGTATTTTTCTGCGAGCAGCTCAAACAGATCATTTCGTGCATGAAAAGAAAAGATAATAAATAATAGGGCAACACAAGGCATACATTGTAAATACATAGACACCGGCATCGGGTGATGCATACAGGAGTGTAGTATTAAACAGGTCAGTCCATAAGAGGCTTGTTTAGGAATCTGGTAACAGCGGGGAAGAAGCTGTTTTTGAATCTGTTCATGCGTGTTCTCAGACTTTTGTATCTCCTGCCCGATGGAAGAAGTCGGAAGAGTGAGTAAGCCAGGTGGGAGGGATCTTTGATTATGCTGCCCGCTTTCACCAGGCAGCGGGAGGTGTAGATGGAGTCAGTGGATGGGAGGTGGGTTCATGTGATGCACTGGGCTGTGTTCACAACTCTCGAAGGTTTCTTGCAGTTTTCGGCCAAGCTGTTGCCATACCAGGGGGCTATGATGCAGCCAGATAGGATGCTTTCTATGGTGCATCAGTAAAAGTTGGTAAGAGTCAGTGTGGACATGCCGAATTTCTATGGTTTGCTAAGGAAGTAAAGGTGTTGTTGTGCTTTATTGGTGGTCGCATCGATGTAGGTGGATCAGGACAGGTTTTTTGTGATGTGTACCCCTGGAAATTTGGAGCTGTCAACCATCTCCACTCGGCCCCGTTGATGCAGACAGGGGTGTGTACTGTACTTTGCTTCCTGAAGTCAATGACCAGCTCTTTAGTTTTGCTATGATGTGGAGATGCCGGCGTTGGGCTGGGGTGAGCACAGTAAGAAGTCTTCCAACACCAGGTTAAAGTCCAACATGTTTGTTTCAAACACTAGCTTTCGGAGCACTGCTCCTTCCTCATTCACCTGAGGAAGGAGCAGCTAGTGTTTGAAACAAACATGTTGTACTTTAACCTGGTGTTGTAAGACTTCTTTAGTTTTGCTGGCATTGAGGGATAGATTGTTGTCATTATACCACTCCACTAGGTTCTCTATCCCTCCTGTATTCTGACTCGTCGTTGTTCAAGATCCGACCCACTAGAATATAGAACATACAGTGCAGAAGGAGGCCATTCGACCCATCGAGTCTGCAACGACCCACTTAACCCTTCACTTCCACCATATCCTTGGAACCCAATAACCCATCCTACCCTTTTTGGTCTCTAAGGGCAATTTAGCATGGCCAATCCACCTAACCTGCATGTCTTTAGACTGTGGGAGGAAACCGGAGCACCCGGAGGAAACCCACGCAGACACAGGGAGAACGTGCAGACTCCACACAGACAGTGACCCAGCGGGGAAATCGAACCTAGGACCCTGGCGCTGTGAAGCCACAGAGCTATCCACTTGTGCTACCATGCTGCCAATGGTCGTGTCATCACTATGGTCGTGTCATCAGCAAACTTGTAGATGGAGTTGGAAGCAAATTGTGCCATGCAGTTGTGATGATATGATCTGCATACTCGTCTGCCATTGGGCCAGAACGTCGGCTTACCATTGGCCCTGGTCGGTCATGTGCCTCTCGACCGATTGGCCGAGAGGCTGAGTTAACCACGCCTCTATTAACGAGGTATAAATTCTCAAACGCCTGACGATCGTCCCTTTCCACGATCGCAGAGCTGTGTTCTAGTTAATTAAAGCCAGACTTTGGTAAATCACTCGCCTCGCGTGCAATCGATGGTACATCAGCAGTTTCGTGTGTATAGGAAGTATTGTAGAGGGCTAAGTATACAGCTTTGTGGGGTGCCGGTACTGAGGACTATCGTGGAGGACGTGTTGTTATTTATTCTTACTGATTGTGGTTTGTGGGTCAGAAAAGCGAGGATCCAGTTGCAGAGTGGAGAACCAAGTCCTAGGTTTTGGAGCTTTGATATGAGCCTGGCTGAGATTATGGTGTTGAAGGCGGAGCTGTAATCAATAAATAGGAGTCTGGTGTAGGAGTCCTTGTTGTCAAGATGCTCTGAGGATGAGTGTAGGGCCAGGGAGATGGAATCTGCTGTGGAGTGGTGCGGCGGTATGTGAATTGTAGTGGATCTAGGTATCCTGGGAGAATGGAGTTGATATGCTTCATGACCAAACTCTCGAAGCACTTCATTATGATTGGTGTCAGGCCACTGGACGGTAATCATTGAGGCATGTGCCTGGTTTTTCTTTGGCACCGGTATGATGATGGTCTTCTTGAAGCAGGTGGGGACCTCGGAGCGGAATAGGGACAGGTTAAAGATGTCCGCGAACACATCGACCAGCTGGTCCGCGCAGGCTCTGAGTGCATGACCAGGGATCACTTCCGGACCCATCGCCTTCCAAGGGTTCACCTTTCAGGAAAGCCGATCTGACTTCAGAAGCTGTAATGGTGGGTATTGATGTGTCCGGGGCTGCTTGGGCATTCGACAGTGGATTGATGGTTTCCTGCTCGAACTGAGCGTAGAATGCATTGTTTTTATCGGGGAGGGGTGTGCTGCTGCCGGAGATACTGCTCGGCTTCGCTTTGTAGCCCGTTATGTTGTTTAGGCCTTGCCACAACAGAATAGAGTCTGTAACGCTAGTCTGTGACTCTAGCTTGGTCTGATATTATCTCTTGGCATCTCGGATACCTCTGAGGAGGTCGTACCTGGACTTCTTGTTTAGGTCAGGGTTATAGAATATAGAACATAGAATTTACAGTGCAGAAGGAGGCCATTTGGCCCATCGAGTCTGCACCAATCCTTGGAAAGACCACCCCACTTAAGCCCACACTTCCACCTTATCCCCGTAACCTCTCCTGACCTTTTTGGACATTAAGGGCAATTTAGCATGGCCAAACCACCAACCTTCACATCTTTAGACTGTGGGAGGAAACCGGAGCAGCCAGAGGAAACCCACGCACACCAGAGGAGAACGTGCAAGACTCCGCACAGACAGTGACCCAAGCCAGGAATCGAACCTGGGACCCTGGAGCTGTGAAGCCACAGTGCTAACCACTGTGCTACCGTGTCGTCCAAATTGAACAAGGGTCGCCTGACTTGAATGCCTCAGACCTGTCCTTCAGTAGGGAGTCAATTTCCCGATTAAACTATGGTTTTCGATTGGGGAACGTACGTACTGCTTTCTTTGACACGCAGTCGTCCACACATTTGCTGATGAAGTCTGTGACAGTGGTGGCATACTCATTTAGGTTGGTCGCTGAGTTCTTAAATATGGGCCAGTCTACTGTTTCCAAGCGGTCACGTAGGAGCTCTTCAGTTTCCTCGGACCAGCACTGCACAACCTTCTTAGCCGGATTCTCCCGCATGAGTTTCTGCTTGTATGTCGGGAGAAAGAGCACTGTCTTATGGTCTGATTTGCCAAAGTGTGGTCGGGGGATGGAATGGTAGGCGTCCTTGATTTTTGTGTGGCAGTGGCCAAGAGTGTTGTCGCCCCTGGTGGGACAGGAGATGTGTTGGTGGAATTTTGGCAGTAGAGTCTTGAGGTTGGCCTTGTTGAAGTCCCCGGCCACGATGAACAAGGCCTCCGGGTGTTCTGTTTCGTCGTTGTTTATAACTGTGTACAGTTCATCCAGCGCCTTCCTCACTTCTGCCTGGGGTGGGATGTAGACCGCAATGATAATGGCTGAAGTGAACTCACATGTCATCATAAACCATCCCATCCTCATCGCCAAATGCAATGATGCACGTTCACTGACTTCATTAGAAACTCAAAAGGTGTTTCGCTCTCTCCTCTCTCACTTCCACGTGCCAGCAGGAAGAGGGGAAGGCGAGATGGAAAAGCCCTGTCCAGCAGTACCTCCAGCTCACAGAGGATCAAAGACAGTGGGGAGGAGGAAGAAACTGCACCTACAGGGCACTCACACTCGCCTGCACCCTCACCAGTGGGTACGAGATGTAGTTCAGGCAGGGTCTCACAACCTGGTGGCCACTGCAGGGACAATGCCTGCAGCAGGAGAACGGCAGGGTCAGTCAAGCTCACTGGCATTCAAAGGACTGCTGGGGAAGAGGCACTGCGACATCCAAGTCTGATGACGAGCCTCTGGGATCGGCCCTGCTTGAGATGTTGGAGACTGTGTGGGAATCTTGGGAACATCAGTAGAGGCGACAGAGGTCCTCAACAGAGTGGTGCATGATTCAGGGGAGTCTGTCCATCTGCTCTCTGATGAGGTGGTTCTGGCCTACGCGAACATGGAGGTCTCCATGGGGAGGATAGCAAATGTCATGGAGAAGCTTGTCCAACAGGATGGCATGTTCCTTTCGGAGATGATCACAGACCTGCACTCCATTGCTGTAGTCATATTTGAGATTTTGCATGGCTGTGTGAGAGGGGGTTGGGACACCTCAACTTTCCTTCAGGTGCCCCTTGTCCTCAATGGGTCAGGCAGTGGCCTTTTGGCACCCAAAGAGAGGAGTGGCTGTTGGACATCACTAGGACCTCTACACAGGGCTCTCTGATGGAGTCTGGCACTTTGGAATCACCCATGTCTGTGGCCCTTTCAGCTCTATCCTCTGTGACTGCAGAGGGACCAACTGCCCCACAGCAGGAAAGCCAAAGTAAGATGGGGCCCTCCAGGCCTCAGGTCTCCAGAGGACGCCCACCAAGGTCATCCAAGACAACAGGGCAAATTGATCAGCAGGCTGCCACCTCTGCTGCGGAAGGGTGCATCTGAATGGAGTGGAAGGGAATGAAAGATTAAAAAGTTATGATTTCACATGTGGTTGTACAGGTGCACTATAACCGTTAATGTAAATTGACACCACTTACACTTCAATGAGGTCTGATTTGGTTTAAATGTGATTCCTACTTAATGTAGTCATTAAACCTGTGCACACGTTCCCCACCCTCCCCCACCCATCTTCAGGAGGACACCCAGGCCAGGTCTATGACCCTGCAATCATGCATGTTGCAGGGAGGCAAGGACCTTTGCCAGGGCCCTTGGAACCATGTGCAAAAAGTGCACATTCCCGCCATCATTTCACACCAATGGGAAACAAATTTTCAACTCTGCCCGCCATTACACCCACCCCTGTTGGGACTGGAAAATCCTAGCCTCTGCCTCCACAGATGCTGCCTGACCTGCTTTAACTTTTTTTAAAAAATGTTCATGGGATGTCAGCATCACTAACAGGGCCAGCACTGGTTGCCCATCCCTGATTGCCCTTGAGAAGGTGTTGGGGGGCTGGCTTCCATGAAGTCCATGTGGTGATGGGAAGTAAACCAACAGTGCTGTTAGGGAAGTTCCAGAATTTTGACCTAATGACAGTGAGGGAATAAAAATTAAGTTCCAATTATAGATGGCATATGGCTCTGTGGAGAACCTGCAGGTGTTAGTGTTCCCATGTATCTGCACCCTTGCCCTTCTAGGTGGCAAAGGTCGCTGGTTTGTCAAAAGAGCCTTGGTGAGTTGCTGCAGTGCATCTTATAGATGGTACGCACTGTTGCCACTGACTGTCAGTGGTGGAGAGAAGGAATGTTAAAGCTACTGGATGGGAGGCTGATCAAATGGGCTGCTTTGTCCTGGATGGTGTTGACCTTCTCGATTGTTGTTGGAGCTGCACTCATCCAGGCAAGTGGAGAATATTCCATCACTCTCGTGACTAGTGCCTTGCAGGTAGTGGACATGTTTTGGGGAGTGAGGGAGTGAGTTACTTGCTGCCGAATTCCTGGCCTCTGACCTGCTCTTGCAACCACAGTATTTATGTGGCTAGTCATAAGAACATAAGAACTATGAGCAGGAATATACCATCCAGTGCTTCGAGCCTGCTCTGCCATTCAATAAGATCGTGGCTGATCTTTTTGTGGACTCTTGCTCCAATCACCAGAACCCTTAATTCCTTTACTGTTCAAAAATCTATCTATCTTTGCCTTAAAAGCATTCAAAGAGTAGCCTCAATTGCTTCACTGGGCAGACAACCCTTCGGGTGAAGAAGTTCCTCGTCAACTCAGTCCTAAATCTGCTCCCTCTTATTTGAGGCTATGCCTTCTTGTTCTAGTTTCACCCACAAGTGGAAACAACCTCCCTGCTTCTATCTTAACTATTCCCTTCATAATTTTATCTGTTTCTAAAAGAACCCCCCCCCCCATTCTTCCAAATTCTTAAGTTTGTGGTCATGCAGGATGTTGACAGTGGGGATTCAGTGATGGTAATGCTGTTGAATGTCAAGGGAAGATGGTTAGATCCTGTCTTGTTGGAAATGGTCATTGCCTGGCACTTCTCTAGTGTGAATGTTACTTGCCACTTATCAGCCCAAATCTGGATATTGTCCAGGTTTGCTGCATGCAGACAGAGACTGCTTCAGTATCTGAGGAGTTATGAATGGTACTGAAAACTGCAACCATCATCAAATATCCCTGCTTCTGACCCGATGATTGAGGGAAGACCATTTGTGTGCCAGCTGGAGAGGCTTGGGTAAGGTCACTAATGTGAAGAATTCCGTCAGGAATGCCTTTGGAACATTTGGAGGTGCCATTCTTTTGAGTTAAATAAAAACAGATGGATTGGTGTAAATGTTTTCTTTTATTTTCTAGCTACACATTCAGAAATTGTACTATTAAATAATTCTCATCATATTATTTGTTAATTATATTTTGTTGAACAAAATAGCTCAGAAGTTATGCCAAGCATTGTCTCAATTACTGTTAACTCAATCTGTCTTTGAGAGATTGAAGGAGTGCTTGCATGAAAAGCATAGAAATAAAGCCTAAAACAGATTGTTATACATCTGGGTCCCTCTGCTGCACAAGTATGTACAGGACAGTGAGAATTAACTTTAGTAAAAAGGTGCTCAGGCCACTTAAGAAAGTCACTTGCCCCCATATTTGGGATATGACCTGTTTTTGTAACATTAGGCAGGATGCACTCTGGGGATAGAGATCTCCCAGAGTCACCTTTGGGCCTCAGACCCATCCAACATTTGTTAGGCCCCAACAGGTGAACTACAGCCTGATTAGCACCTGCAGTATGTCTGAATTAATGTTAGTAATGATGATGTTGTGGCCCAAAGACAAATTTAGTTATGTCTTTGGGCCTCTGCATTCTGATAGGCAGTTGTTTATGCATTGCTCGAACCATGCCCATTTTGGTGTGCTGACAAATTTAGAGTCTGTTACAACTAATTCGCCAAAACAGCTTTTAAAATGGATGAATTCACTTTTTCTTTGATTCGGCCCTTCGGTTTATGGAAATCTATCCATGGAGACTGGACCAATCCTAGTTTATGACTGACCATTTTTCAAATAACCTTTGTTCTCTTCAATAGGAGCTTAGCAGTAATAAATAAAAAAGGAAAAGGCTCACACCCCTTGGCAGGGTGAACAGATGTAAGCATCAGTTTCTGTCAATAGAACACAATCATTAGTCCAGCACTCTGCCTCACTGCACTCTCCTAAAAAGATTGATTTATCTGCTCTCAAATTTCTTTGGGGCAAACTTTTTTTTCACAACTGAAACCAATTAGTGGGCACGGCACTTGTAGAGCAGAATGTAGGTCAACATCAAGTAATAAAAAAGTATCGACTTTTTTCTATCTGTAAGCAGCATGAAAGGGGTGCCATGGCCTTGTCTTACATGAAAAGAGGTCCATTAATTTCACTTATTTCAAGAAAGCCTGTCAAATACTAATGCTTCCATTGCACTTTTCCCATAAAGTATATTGACACAAATCCCAGCCCCAGTAAAACAGGTTTACCATATTTCAGCTGGGAAAATGTCTGTGTAATGATTTTTAATTCCAACCAGCACAGAAATTGCCATTTAGATGCCCTTAAGCGGCTTTGCTTTGGAGACAAAATGTAACTTTATTAATACCAGATGACTCTCTAAAGAGAGACTGATCTCTTCATGATCAGTGCTAATGGAGTGAGTGGAAACTGCAGCACTTGCATAACTTTCATGGTGGTATTTGGATTCAGAGGTAGAATGCCAGTTGCGATGAAAGGACTAGATTATGCAGACACAACATAAAAAGAAAACTTGCCATAATTCAATTCAGCTTCCCAAAATGGCAAATCATGTCATATAAATAACGGGTGTATTATTGATGCTAGGTTCCATACGAATAAGGAAAGGAAGTACCTACTTTACAGTCTAGTTTTTAAAGTAAAATCATGGCTATATTAAAAATATGTGACCCTGAAAATGAAAATCGCTTATTGTCACGAGTAGGCTTCAATGAAGTTACTGTGAAAAGCCCCTAGTCGCCACATTCTGGCGCCTGTCCGGGGAGGCTGGTACGGGAATCGAACCGTGCTGCTGGCCTGCTTGGTCTGCTTTAAAAGCCAGTGATTTAGCTTGGTGAGCTAAACCAGCCCCTGTGCCATGCCATGCCAAACCACCCTCATGCCATGCTAGTTCTTTTCCAATTGTAGCCAAAAGGGTCCAGAGGAGGTTCACAAGATTGATCCCTGGAATGAAGAGGTTGTTCGATGAGGAGTGGTTGAGACTCTGAGTATGTACTTGTTGGAGTTTAGAAGGATGAGGGGGATTTTACTGAAACTTACAGGATACTGAGAGACCTGGATAGAGTGGACGTGGTGAGGATGTTTCCACTTATCGGAAAAACTAGAACCAGAGGACACAATCTCAGACTAAAGGGACGATTCTTCAAAACAGAGATGAGGAGGAATTTCTTCAGCCAGAGGGTGCTGAATCTGTGGAACTCTTTGCTGCAGAAGGCTGTGGACACCAAATTACTGAGTGTCTTTAAGACAGAGATAGATAGAGTCTTGAGTAATAAGGGGATCGGGGTTTTGCGGAGAAGGCAGAAGAATGGGGATGAGAAAAATATCAGCTATGATTGAATGGCAGAGCAGACTCAAAGGACCAAGTGGCCTAATTCTGCTCCTATGTCCTATGATCTTCTGCTAATTTTTGTTAAATTAATTTACAGGATGTGGGTGTTGTTGCTTAGGCCAGCATTTATTGTCCATCCCTAGCTGCCTTTCAGAAGGTGGTGGTGATTCACTTTCTTGAACCGCTGCACTCTGAAGTGTAGGTACACCCACTGTGCTGTTAGGGAGGGAGTTCCAGGATTTTGACTCAGTGACAGTGAAGGAACGGCGATATATTTCTAAGTCTGGCCAGTGGGTAACTTGGAACAGGACCTCCAGGTGGTGGGGTTTTCTGGTACCTGCTGCCCTTGTCCTTCTAGATGGTAGTGGTTGTGGGTTTGAAAGATGCTATCTCAGGAACTAAATAAGGCTAAAAAGCTGGTGTAGGAGGGAGGGTTTCCATTACCTGGACCACTGGGAGCTCTTCCGGGACAGGTGTGACCTGCATAAGAAGGACGTGTTGCATCTAAACTGGAGAGGCATAAGTACCCTGGCCGCAAGGTTTGCTAGTGTCACACAGGAGGGTTTAAACTAGTATGGCAGGGGGGTGGGCACCGGAGCAATAGGTCAGAAGGTGAAAGCATTGAGGGAGAACTAGGGAATAGGGCCAGTATGGCTGAGACAGAGCAGACAGGGAGATGTTGCTGAACACAGTGGGTCTGGTGGCCTGAAGTGCATATGTTATAATGCAAGAAGTATTACGGGTAAGGCAGATGAACTTAGAGCTTGGATTACTTGGAACTATGATGTTGTTGCCATTACAGAGACCTGGTTGAGGGAAGGACATGATTGGCAGCTAAACGGTCCAGGATTTAGGTGTTTCAGGTGGGATAGAGGGGGATGTAAAAGGTGTGGTGGAATTGCACTACTGGTTAGGGAGAATATCACAGCTGACACCTCAGATGGCAGTGAGGCTATATGGTAGAGATCAGGAATAAGAAGGTGCAGTCACAATGTTGGGGGTTTACTACAGGCCTCCCAACAGCCCGCGGGAGATAGAGGAGCGGATAGGTAGACAGATTTTGAGAAAGAGTAAAACAAGAGGGTTGTTGTGATGGGAGACTTCAACTTCCCCAATATTGGCTGGGACTCGCTTAGTGTTAGGGGGCTTAGACGGAGCAGAGTTTGTAAGGAGACTCCAGGAGGGCTTCTTAAAACAATATGTGGACAGTCCAACTAGGGAAGGGCTGCACTGGACCTGGTATTGGGGAGTGAGCCCGGCCAGGTGGTAGAAGTTTCAGTAGGGGAGCATTTCGGGAACAGTGACCACAATTCAGTAAGTTTTAAAGTGTTGGTGGACAAGGATAAGAGTGGTCCTAGGGTGAATGTGTTAAATTGGGGGAAGGCTAATTATAACAATATTAGGCGGGAACTGAAGAATCTCGATTGGGGCTGATGTTTGAGGGTAAATCAACATCTGACATGTGGGAGCTTTCAAGTGTCAGTTGAAAATAATTCAGTACCGACATGTTCCTGTGAGGAAGAAGGATAAATACAGCAAATTTCAGGAACCTTGGATAACGAGATATTGTAGGCCTCATCAAAAAGAAAAAAAGAGGCATTTGTCAGGGCTAGAAGGCTGGGAACAGACGAAGCCTGTGTGGAAAGGATTGGCCCATTGAAGGATAGGCAAGGGAATCTATGTGTGGAGCCAGAGGAAATGGGTGAGGTACTAAATGAATACTTTGCATCAGTATTCACCAAGGAGAAGGAATTGGTGGGTGTTGAGTCTGGAGAAGGGTGTGTAGATAGCCTGGGTCACATTGAGATCCAAACAGGCGGTGTTGGGCGTCTTGAAAAATATTAAGGTAGATCAGTCCCCAGGGCCTGATGGGATCTACCCCAGAATACTGAAGGAGGCTAGACAGGAAATTGCTGAGGCCTTGACAAAAATCTTTGGATCCTCAGGTGATGTCCCGGAGGACTGGAGAATAGCCAATATTGTTCCTTTGTTTAAGGAGGGTAGCAAGGATAATCCAGGGAACTACAGGCCGGTGAGCCTTACGTCAGTAGTAGGGAAATTACTGGAGTGAATTCTTTGAGACAGGATCTACTCCCATTTGGAAGCAAATGGATGTATTAGTGAGAGGCAGCATGGTTTTGTGAAGGGGAGGTCACGTCTCACTAACTTGATAGAGTTTTTCGAAGAGGGCACAAAGATGATTCATGCAGGTAGGGCAGTGGATGTTGTCCATATGGATTTCAATAAGGCGTTTGACAAGTTCCCTCATGGTAGACTGGTACAAAAGGTGAAGTCACACGAGATCAGGGGTGAGCTGGCAAGGTGGATACAGAACTGGCTAGGTCATAGAAGAGAGTAGCAATGGAAGGGTGCTTTTCTGATTGGAGGGCTGTGACTAGTGGTGTTCCGCAGGGAACAATGCTGGGACCTTTGCTGTTCGTAGTATATGTAAATGATTTGGAGGAAAATGTAACTGGTCTGATTAGTAAGTTTGCAGACGACACAAAGGTTGGTGGAATTGCGGATAGCGATGAGGACTGTCAGAGGATACAGCAGGATTTAGATCGTTTGGAGACTTGGGATGGAGAGATGGCAGGTGGAGTTTAATCCGGACAAATATGAGGTAATGCATTTTGGAAGGTCTAATGCAGGTAGGGAATATACAGTGAATGGTAGAACCCTCAAGAGTATTGAAAGTCAGAGAGATCTAGGTGTACAGGGCCACAGGTCACTGAAAGGGGGCAACACAGGTGGAGAAGGTAGTCAGGAAGGCATACAGCATGCTTGCCTTCATTGGCCAGGGCATTGAGTATAAGAATTGGCAAGTCATGCTATGCTGCAGCTGTATAGAACCTTAGTTAGGCCACACTTGGAGTATAGTGTTCAATTCTGGTCGCCACACTACCAGAAGGATGTGGAGGCTTTCGAGAGGGTGCAGAAGAGATTTACCAGGACGTTGCCTGGTATGGAGGGCATTAGCTATGAGGAGCGGTTGAATAATTTTGGTTTGTTCTCACTGGAACGACGGAGGTTGAGGGGTGACCTGATAGATGTCTACAGAATTATGAGGGGCAGAGACAGAGTGGATAGTCAGAGGCTTTTCCCCAGTGTAGAGGGGTCAATTACTAGGGGGCATAGGTTTAAGGTACGAGGGGCAAGGTTTAGAGTAGATGTACGAGGCAAGTTTTTTTTTACACAGAGGGTAGTGGGTGCCTGGAACTCGCTGGCGGAGGAGGTGGTGGAAGCAGGGACGATAGTGCCATTTAAGGGGCATCTTGATAAATGAAAAAAAAATGAAAAATGAAAATCGCTTATTGTCACGAGTAAGCTTCAATGAAGTTACTGTGAAAAGCCCCTAGTCGCCACATTCCGCCGCCTGTCCGGGGAGGCTGGTACGGGAAATACATGAATAGGATGGGAATAGAGGGATACGGACCCAGGAACTGGAGAAGATTGTAGTTTAGTCGGGCAGCATGGTTGGCACGGGCTTGGAGGGCCGAAGGGCCTGTTCCTGTACTGTACTTTTCTTTGTTCTTTGTACCTTGGTGAGTTACTGCAGTGCATCTAGTAGATGGCACACATGACTGCCACTTTGTTGATGGTAGAGGGTTTGAATGTTTCTGGTAGGGGGAGCAATCAAGCGGGTTGCTTTGTCCTGGATGGTGTCGAGCTTCTTGAATGTTGTTGGAGCTGCACTCATCCAGGTAAGTGGAGAGTATTCCATTACACTCCTGACTTATGCCTTGTAGATGGTGAACAGACTTTGGAGAGTCAGAAGGTCAGTTACTTGTCGTAGTATTCCTAGCCTTTGACCTGCGTTGGTAGTGCCATTGAATGTCAAGGGGCGGTGATTAGATCCTCTCTTGTAGGAGATAGTAATTGCCTGGCACTTGTGTGGTGCAAATGTAACTTGCCACTTGTCAGCTTAAGCCGGAGATTGTCCAGGTCTTGCTGCATTTGGATATGGACTGCTTCATTATCTGAGGAGTCGCGAATGGTGCTGAACATTGTGCAGTCATCAGTAAACATCCTCACTTCTGACCTTATGATGGAAGGGAGGTCATTAATGAAGCAGCTGAAGATGGTTATGCCTAGGACTCTACCCTGAGGAACTCCTGCAGTGATATCCTGGAGATGAGATGATTGTCTTCCAACCACCTCAAACATTTTCCTTTCCAGGTATGACTCCAACCAGCGGAGAGTCATCCCCCTGATTCCCATTGACTCCAGTTTAGCTAGGGCTCCTTGATGCCATACTCAGTCAAATACTGCCTTGATGTCAAGGGTAGTCACTTTCACCTCACCTCTGGCATTCAGCTCTTTTATCCATATTTGAACCAAGGTTGTAATGAGGTCAGGAGCTGAGTGACCCTGGCGGAACACAAACTGAGCATCCATGAGCAGGTTATTGCCGAGTAAGTGCTGCTTGATAGCACTGTTGATGACTCCTCCCATCACTTTGCTGATGATGGAGAGTAGACTGATAGGGTGATAGTTGACTGGGTTGGATTAATCCTGTTTCTTTTATACAGGACACACCTGGGCAATTTTCCCACATTGCCGGGTAGATGCCGGTTTTATATCTGTACTGGAGCAGCTCAGCTAGGGATGCGGCAAGTTCTGGACTACTGCCGGAATATTGTCAGGGCACATAGTATTTACAGTTTTCAGTGCCTTCAGCTGTTTTTTGATGTCACGTGGAATGAATCGTATTGGCTGAAGGCTGGCATCTGAGGACCGAGGAGGAGACCGCAATGGATCATTCACTCTGAACTTCTGGCTGAAGATTGTTGTGAATGCCTCAGCCTTGTCTTTTGCACATATGTGCTGGGCTCCTCCATCAATGAGGATTGGGATATTTGTGGAGACTCCTCCTCCAGTGAGTTGTTTAATTGTCCACCAGTGGCTGGATGTGACAAGACTGCAGTGCTTGGATTTGATTCTCTCATTGTGGAATCGCTTATCTCTGTCCAATGACCTAAAAGTGATCTAAAAACAATGGATATTGTCACAGTTGCACAGCACACAAATTCTAAAATGCTTTACCAGTCCCTTGACATTTGTGGAACCCCTTCCTGTTTTCAAAGATATGCCAACAATTCTTACAATAAATTGGTTGTGGAAAGAAATACCCAAAGCATGGCACACTTTATTGAAGCTGTGATTCATGTCTGATGCATCTGGAGGGGAGAACAATTAAGATGACGGGGGCAATTCTCCGAGCCAGGCTGGAGAATCGGAGCAACCGCGCCATGATGCCCAACTCCGGCGGCGATTCTCCGAGGTGAGGAGAATCGGCGCCATTTGCGCCGGCACGTTTGGCGCGAGGCCGGCCGTGGGCTGCTGGAATTGGCGGGGTCACCGATTCTCTGGCCCGCATGGGCCGAGCGGCCATTCCGACACGACAGACTCCTGCTGGCACTGATCACCCCTGGTCGCTGCCGGCGGGAACTCTGCGGGAACGCTCGAGGGGCAGCCTGTGGGGGGGGGGGGGGAGCCTACGAAGGGGTCTGGCCTGCGATCAGGGCCCACTGATAGGCGGGTTGGCCTCTCCCCCCCCTCCCCGGGCCTACTTTGCGCCGTGGCCGGCCCCTGAGCACTGACCCCATGTTGGGTCGGGGCAGGCGCGCCTAAGAAATTCCCCGTGCATGCACAGGATGGCGCGGCTCAACTGCGCATGCGCAGGATTGAGCTGGTCCAACTGCGCATGCGCGGGTTGGCGCGGCTCCCATTTGGCACCACATGCGTAGGCTGGAGCGACGTGAACCGAGCCCTGTGGGTTCCACAATAGGTCGTGCCCAGGCCCTGTTCGCACCATCGTGAAACGCGACGGCATTCACGACGGCGCGAACACTTAGCCGCCATATCGGAGAATCGCCCCCATAAACTGATTTCCTGAGACCAGTCAATTCAGGACACCACCACAGTCAGTTTATGCATAGCAAAACACTACCTTTCTGTAAAATTGGAGGGTTAATTACAATAACTGTAATTCACTCATCACCCCCTTTGAAACATTAAGCATTACAAAGACTATTTCAATGATTGGAATTTCATGTCACGTTTGGTAATTGCCATAACATACAGGTTTTAAGGTCTGAAGAACAAGGTATGACCTGATAAGATGGCTTGATGTGTCAAACAACAAGATGCAGTTTGATTTGTCTCTGCTTATTTACATAATGCTGCAATGTGGAGTTGTCAGTTCACATCAGCACTGATCGTTACATTCCTCCTTCTTCTTTCTTCACACGCAAGTCCACAGCAAGTTCTACATTCTCACCACTGAATAGAAATTCCTCTTAAATTATTTAATTCTTAATGGCCATCACATTTACACCCCCCTCCTCTTTCTGGGCTTCAGCTATTAATAGAAGCAGTATATCCAAATTTATTCCATTGCACTGCTTCATGATTTGAAAGTTTTCTATCGGCTCTCCTCTTAGTCTTCTCTTTTCCAGAGAACAGAACCCTAACTTGCAGCAATGGGTGAATCCAACTTTGTCTGAAATGGGAATAGGGTGTCAAAATGTATAAAATTCAGCTTCTTGCAGAGCAGACGAGTTGAACTTGCGTGGGTGAGAATTTTGGCTTCATTGAGGTGAGGTAGAGGTGGGAATAGGCAATAATACAACAGTGCAAGCTAACGTTATTAGACTAAACTCACTATGGAAATTGGACTCTGCCCATCTGATTCACTAATGTCCTTCAGGAAGGAAATCTGTCGTCCTTGCCCGGTCTGGCCTACATGTGACTCTAGACCCACACAACGATGCAGTTGACTCTCAACTGCTGCCCTCTGAAATGGCTTAGCAAGCCACTCAGTTCAAGGACAATTAGGGAACGGGCAACAAATGCTCGCCCAGCCAGTGACGCCCACATTCCAAGAATGAATACATTTTTAAAAAATAAACAAGGCCAAAGTTGCAAGGCTGCAGTTAGGCTGAATAACTTAATCTGAAAGGAACTGAACTTTACAGTGGAGTATTCCATTCTGAAGTCTAAGTTCAGTAGCACGAGCAGCTTTCTGCCAGTGGGTGTGGGTGTGGGGGGGGCGGGCTGACCAGGCATGATAATAATAATAATCTTTATTGTCACAAGTAGGCTTACACTAACACTGCAATTAAGTTACTGTGAAAATCCCCTAGTCGCCACATTCTGGCACCTGTTTGGGTACATAGAGGCAGAATTAAGAATGTCCAAATTATCTAACAGCACTTCTTTTGGGACTTGTGGGAGGAAACCGGAGCACCCGGAGAAAACCCACGCAGACACAGGGAGATCCTGCAGACTCCGCACAAACAGTGACCCCCAAGCCGGGAATCGAACCTGGGACCCTGGCGCTGTGAAGCTACAGTGCTAACCATTGTGCTACCGAGATTGTGTGCTGTTCAGCTCATTACTTATGTATCTGTGTGGAGCGTGGCAGGGGTGAACATGAAGTGACCATCCTCACCATTACCTTCTGCCTCAAAGGTCTAGGCACTATAAAGAGCACCTTGACAGCTATTGACTCACTGCGGGCCAGGAGCTTCAGATTCTGCAGAGTTCAGGACATCCCAGAAAGGAAATGACCCCATGGTTTAGCGAAGCCGCCCTGGAGATTCTCCTCCATGCTGTCTGGAAAGGTGCTGTGTATTCAGGAGGACAGCAAGATGCCATACTGTCTGACCACGACAGCCTGGATGGAAGTTGCATCGGAGGTTAGCACCTGTGGGGCCCAGCACAGAGTCGCAAAGGGATGAATGATCTGCTGTGCTCTGCCAAGGTAAGTGCATTGTCAATTCATAGCACACGCATAAGGGCATCAGGTATTCTACGTGTGCGAGTGCACAGGGATATCGCACAGGAGTTTTCAGTTGCCGCATTCGGTAGCAGATTGGACATCTGCACTGAACGCGTGTCAGTCACTTCATGTTATCAGTCTTCTCTCAATTACAGGCATCCTGCTCCTTAATTACTTTCTGGAGAGGGCTCAGCAGCTATCGTGGGCATGCATGCTCCTGAGCTGCTCCTGAAACCATTGGGATGACAATCAATCCTTCTGTCTTTATGCAGGAGAAGAACGCCTACCACAATCATGAGTGCACCCAGACCAGAGGCGGCAATTCAGGATATTCGAGTCCTTATTCCGTATGAAGAGTAGGCAACAGAGAAAGCCAGGGAGGAGCAGGCCTGTGCCTGTGCTGAAGACAAGATAGGATTACCCCAGGAAGAAGTGAGGATGCCTCCAGACTGCAGTTGTCAGATGCACCAATAAAATGAGACATACTTTAACTTAAGCCAACCTGCTTAGTCAATAATTAAATCTTTATTTTCTCTATTACAGTTACCAATAAGAAAAGAGGGGGGGGGGGGGGAGGGGACTCCAACAAAAGCCATCACAACTCTATGTCCAACCCCATCTCTGAGGAGGATGCCTCAGAAGCTTCAGTGAATGCATCACCATAGGTGCACCTGCACCCTTCACCAGTGCAGACATAGTCAGCTCTGAGGATCCATGTTATAGAATGAACTCGGAGTCACAATCTGGTGAGCACATCGCTGACATGGGTTCACAGCAGCTGGAGGAAGAGACAGCCAAGATCTCTGACACTCAGAGGACTGCTGCAGACCAGGCCCTTGCTCAGCCCATGCACATGGCGAGCCACTGGAGTCGGCCCTCAAAGACATGTTGGAGATGCAGAGAAAGGCAGGGGAACATCAGGCAGAGTTGCCAGAGACCATACACAGACTGGACCATACGGGTCTGTGCATCTTGACAACATACAAGGGCTTGGCTGCCTCCAGGTTAACGGTGGTAGCCACCTTGCAGATCCAGGTCCACACGAATGCACAGTGGTTGCTGGATAGGTGCTGAGCTCTCTATCGCTCTAGCCATGGGTGCAGTGCCCCTTCGTCTCAAGGAGTCAGGGAGAAGCCGTTGGATATACACAAGGAAGAGGAGCGCAGCCAGGACACTCCGAAGCCATGGCGCTCCATCTCCCCTCTGCCAGTGACCCCACTGCCTCCAGCAGGTCATACGGAGGAGGGTGCATTGAATTGACAAATTTGCATTGCTGTTACTAGAGAAATGGTGCGTGTTAGATTTGAGACTTGCCCCATTATCTTCAACCCTCCCCTTGTCACCCATCAAATTCCACCCATCACTCTTGTCACATGCTATATAGCCCTTTCCCTCTCCCCCCCCCCCCCCCCCCCCCCACCCCCATTACCATGGACCCAATTACCATTCACCTCCACATGCTTTCCCTCCCTTTAAAGCCTACACCCATTACCGTACTCGTGCCTACGCTGACCTGGATTCCTACTGTATCTCATCGACTCATGTAGTCCTCCTCAGTGAGTCTTTTATACAGTCTCTTCCTTCCCCGAACACCCTCCCCTCCTTCCCAGACACTCTCTTCCTTCCCTGGACACTCTCCTCATGTTTCCACCCCCCACCCCCCACCACCACCAAATCCCCACCCCAATCCTTCACCTACCAGCCTTTGCCTACCTCCCATGTCCAGCTTCCACTCCACCCTACATCCCCCTCCCCCCGCCTTCCACCTCTCACCTGCCTCCCTTACCTATCCTTTGTGCACCTTGCCCTACCAACACCGAGAAGTGCCTTAGAAGGTCAAAACATTGTCTACTCACCTCAAGGTCATGGAAGAAGTGAACCTTGTCTGGTGCACGCCACTTATACACAGTCATAAACATGAATGTTCATTTTTCACAAGTAATTTGGAGGGGGAACTTAATGCTGTCGAGCTGGCCTTTTAATGAGCATGCAAGGTATGCAAAAGGGCTTCTCAATATAGTTCATCAGGAAGCTCAACCTACCTTTAACGACCCGAGAACACAACTTCTACACGTTTATTCCGCTGTGGGGAAACTGATATTTGGCCTCTAACTTCCGCCGCCCACCAACTTCCCACTGCTGGCAAGTCCAGAAGATTCCCCCCTATGTTTTCAAATGGTCAGAACAACCTTTCTTTGGTCTTGTCAAAAGTTTCAGCATATCTGATACTTCCTGTTAGAAAGGCCAGCATAGTTGTGGAATCAAAGGTGGAAGGGAGAGTTATAAATGGATGTCTGCAACTTATGTATGAAAGCTGACCCCTTTCCTGTGGATAATTTCTGTGAAAAGCAGCATTTTGATGAGAAGTAGCAGGGGTCTATCAATGAAAGGCAGAATTGTGATATACTGTATGTTGATAAGTATGAATCCACGTATCATGTTGTTCTTAGTCAATTTCATAATAATTAATGTTGCTTTCACATCAATATATTTAATCTGGCACATTTCTTTATAGAATGCTGATTAAGTGTACATTACCTTATTCACAACTGGAGCAAAAATCTGTTCAGGGAAAATAAGCAATTGATTAAGTTTGGCGGAAAAAAAAAATGATAATTAACAATGGACAAAATAAACATCATCAAATTATCCACACAGCAGGAAATCTCCAGAAAATGCTTCTCTAATCTATGTTCTTTAAAGCATTACTATCTTTCAAGCACAAAACTATAATTACAATTTCATATATATGCAATTAAAATTTGCACATTTTAATTAACTTTGAAGAATCTGTGAAATGGGATCCAAGAGACTTTGATTAGTTTAATATAT
Organism: Scyliorhinus canicula; assembly: GCF_902713615.1. NCBI lineage: Eukaryota > Metazoa > Chordata > Chondrichthyes > Carcharhiniformes > Scyliorhinidae > Scyliorhinus > Scyliorhinus canicula. The sequence continues at coordinate 256,927,196 of NC_052146.1, forward strand.
TTACAAAATAACAACTGCTAGAATAAATATTATTCACTGTGGCTGAATACCAACGATGTTAGAAAACTTTATTTGATTCACAGAAAACGGGTTTGAGGTTTCGGCAGTAACAGGTTTCTCTGAAATGAAATTAATATTGCAATTGGATAATTCTTTCAGGAAATAAAATTAGGTTATAAAATGGAATGCAGCTACATAAATCCATTAAAATATTCATTCAGAAAAATATACTGTATAGTCTGGAAAATTCACCCTGCAATATTCCACGACTGCTGATTGGATTTACTAAGGCATTGCAAGCTCCAACTAAGAGCCCAGTTCAAATATGGGTGCAGGAAACTCATTTCAATATTAAAATGCCCGACCTGATTGGGCACAGCTCAATTAAATCTGCCCCACTAAATTAGTTCTTACCATGTCCATTTTATGGCCATAAGTGGAAGCAGATGTGATTGGAGTAAAAATATTCAGGATTGCAAATAACTTCTCTTGGTCATTTACCAGAGTTTCTTATTAGTTCGATGTTTCTGCTTATATAATTCAATATGCTGTAAAAGGACATTTTGAACATGGAGCTGAGAATAGCATTCACATTATGCCTTTTAAGAGCTGATTTTGTCAGTGGGTAAGATCGTACTTCACATTTTCTGCATATTTTTGTTTGGCGGTACTGAAATTTCTAAAAAATAAAAGACGAGTAACGTGGTCATCAGATCGTCCCTTATTCTGCAGGTGATGATATTCATAAAAGATCCCAAACTCCAAGCATCCATAGGGTTATTGTGGACCTTTATGAATGTTGTATTGAGGCACCAAGGGCACACATTACTATTTATGTGATCTTGTTCACTAAGTAAGTACATTTTGAAGAGGGAGATGAAACTAAAATGTCTGATCTTATCCTGGCAGAGTGGCTTTTGTCAGCATGGAAGATGAAACTTCAGACTTTAAATATGGTTATCGGGTGTAAACTCCCTCAGGTGGCTAACAGTGCAGTTTACCTCCACAAATCAATAACCTGCACATTTATTGTGCATGCAATGATATATCCACTACTTAATTCAGCCAGTTAACTTAATTGAGTTAGGTGAAAGGATAGTCGCATAAATCACAAAAGCCAGGAAACCAAGAACCTTGTGAAAAAATTATTTTGTGTATAAAATTATAGGGGTGGCACGGTGGCACAGTGGTGAGCATTTCTGGCTCACAACGCCAGGAACTTGGGTTTGATTCCGACCTTGGGTGACTGTGTGGAATTTGTACATTTTCTTTGTGACTGCATGGGTTTCCTTCGGGTTCTCTGGTTCCCTCCCAAAGTTCAAAGATGTGCATGTGGCCCTGCTGCTACTCCCCATCCTTACCATCTGAACAGCTTGTCCTCTTCTTGGCTGCTCTGCTCCATCTCCCTCTCATGCAGCCATGACAGGGAACAAATGAATTAAGCAAAACCCGTGCAGTCACAGCCCAGAACATTTTGACGTGCGGCACTCTCTACAGACTTCACCAACTTTAGCTAGCTCTTCAAACTGCCAAGAACTTTCATAAATTCAAACAGAACCAGCAGAAAGTAATCAGAGACTAACCTGAAAGTTGTTGACAATCCCTTTAAGTAGCATTGGTGGGTTTTTCTTCCTGCTGCTGAATGCATGTTCAACTGCATATATTTAAAAGCAGGCATTAGTTACAGTGACAATATTAAAAATGGCATAGTTGGTGTCAGATTAGTATTACAAGCTGACAACTATTCATACATATGGCTCATGTTATCAATGCCTGTGCTAAAACCTTGACCAAGATGGTGTTCAGCAGGGGCCTCACCAGAAGGATGCATTATTGTACATTACTGATATTATTGATATCAAAATAGAACCAATTGTCCTTGACAATAGGAACCATGAATACTATGGGGACCAATTTTGTGTGCTGTATTTTTAGATAAGTCTCCTTGGCCTGATGGGATTTACCCCAAAATACTGAAATAAGCAAGGAAGGAAATTGTTGGGTCTTGACCAACATCTTTGTATCCTCATTGGCTACAGGAGAGGTACCAGAGGATTGGAGAATAACTAATGTGGTACCGCTGTTTAAGAAAGGTAGCAGGGCTAATCCAGGAAACTATAGGCTGGTGAGCCTCATGTCAGTAATAGGTAAATTATTGGAGAGAATTCTCAGGGATAGGATTTGTACCCATTTGGAAACAAATGGGCTTAGTAGCAATAGACAACATGGTTTTGTGAAGGGGTTGTCATGCCTCACTAACTTGATCGAGTTTTTTGAGGAGGTTACAAAGATGATTGATGAGGGGAAGGTAGTGGATGTTGTTTACACAGACTTCAGTGAAGCCTTTGACCAGGTGCCTCATGGTAGACTGGTACAAAAGGTGAAGTCACATGAGATCAGAGGTAAGGTGGCAAGATGGATACAGAACTGGCTCGGATGATTTGTTAATTTAAAATGAAGAGCACAAAAATGCAAAACTGAAGATAATGATTTGTTTATTGAAAAATACTACTCAGACATGTCTGAGTTATTCCAATATGATGATCACAGCATCAGTAACACGGTTGAAAAGCTCAATACAACTCTACTCATGGTTGATGAATCCAATATCATGATGGAATGGCAGATTGTTGATACATTGGATGACAGCAACCTGTCAAAGAACCAAGAAGAAAACTACACCGCATGGAGAGCACTGAACGACTCCGTAGAGAGAGCACTGATCGACTCCACAGAGAGAACACTGCATGACTCCACAGAGAGCGATGGAAGCCTCCACAGAGAGCTCGTTGATGGACTCCACAATGGAAGCAATTAAAGACTCCAGAGCGACAACCATGCATGAAGAAGACTATGAAGGTCTATCCACATTATTTGCACAACTACAAGAAGACAAAGAATGCCTACGCACTGTAAGCGAGACAAGTGACAAAGAAATCACAATTCGCATACAAGATGTGCAAGGTCTCAGCTCGAATGTACAAAAGAACATCAACAATCAAAGTAAGACTACAAATTAATCCATTGAGTCCACATCAATTGAAACCTCATCTACTCCAAACAACCTACAATAAAATGAAATCTTGACAACGTTGACTCCAGAAGAGGAGTGCCAAGAAATCACGATGATTCAAATGAACCTGAAATGACTCCAGAAGAGGAGCACCAAGAAATCGAAAATGAATCAAATCAATCAGAAATGACTGATGTCATCAAGATCAATGCAACGTCAGATCATTCACACAAACATGAAATCAAAAAAGCTCAATGAAACATCAGATACCACAAGACACTGATACTAATAACTTTGAGAATTACTCAAATTATCTACAAGGAACAGTCATTGAGCACAACAAAATAAAATCAACGAAAACAACAACAAAACGACACAACGTTCACAAAGACATTTAAACATCCACAACACCATTGCAACAGCTGAGAAGATCCAATAGGAGAAGAAGGAAACACAACTGACTAAATTTATAAAGATTGGACTCACAAATATTAATTGGCTTTGTATAAGTACCAATATCGTCACAACTTGTACAGATATACTCATCATCATTTATCTACCTGTTTTGTACAATTTTGTTTAAAACAGTACATAAAATATGTAAAAGTAAAAAGGGGGATGTAGTGATCTGCATATCTGTATGTACACAAAGGGTTAATGTATAGACGTAACAGCTAAGTAATCACTAGAGGGCAGCACTAGCGATGGATATAAAAAGACAGACACAAGCCAAGATCTGCTTCTTCGTAAGGACAGTGACTAGTAACCAGAGGCAGGGAGAGACAGCTCAGTGTAGATAATCCTAATTATTTTTTATTCAATCTTGTTTATTTAACAGCTAGAATAAGTATTGGAGAGAGAACGAAGTCAAACGTTACTCAATAAAGTATTTGCTCTAATCGGAAGACAACGAATGTTAATCAACATCAAGTTAAAGATAATTCTGGCAGGAAGCAAGTGAGTAACATATATTGCACAAAGCAATATAACATTACTACCAGGAGTAGTAATATAACAACCTCCCCTTGCCATTTTACAGTCCACTCACCTCCAGGCTATGAGAAACAGAATTAAAATTTCAAGTCGATGACCGTCCATTAGAACTTCTTTCTCGCTCCACAGATGTTGCCTGACCTGCTGAGTATTTCCAGCATTTTCCATTTTTATTTCAGTTTTCCAGAGTCTGAAGTATTTTGCTTTTGGCTGCTTTATGTGACTCTGGTCTAAAACTAAAAACTACTGGACAAATGTATTGAACAGTGAACAGATAAAATAACACTATTCAGTGTGGCAAGTATTTTTATTGAAATTGCAAGCTTCTACTAATCGCCATGAAATGTCAAAACCAAGACACAACTCCTGTGCTCATCCACAACAAGCAATGGTCCGTTTACTTCTTTCATGTCCGTTCACTGCCATAGAGACTCTGGTTTGGCTTATATTCCCAAAAATTTCAGATTGACTAGTGACCCGAGGAAAGGGAACCATATATAATCTTACAACTCTGCCTATAGAGCTGTCTGTCAAAGTCCAGAAAGGATCATGACCTTGTTTTTCTCATAATTCTGACTCAAGTCTTCAATACAGGCAACAACTGTCAATCAAACACATTTGTTTAAAAAGATTTCCAAGGTGTCAATCATTTAGGAAGTTTGAATTGAATAGAATGACTGGATCCATTGATCGGTTCAAAACACTCAATGATCTGTGAGTCGAGTCCCCATCCAAGGACAATTGCAGCAATCAACCTAGGTTATCAAAGACTGGTCTAAGGCATGTATAATCAGCTAGACTGAAAGGTATATTCTTTGCAGCTTGAAAAATCAGTTACTAGTATGTGCCTTAAGGCTGTGCAAATTGGGACGAGCAAGAAATAATCCAAAAGTAATAAAAATGCTTGATTTTTGCCTCCCCCTTTAAAAGAGGATAAATTTGGGTAACAATTAAGCATTTTCAGCCTTTCAGTGCCTGATGTTGTATTCAGAACATAAGAAGGCAGGTGGGTGGGGAGAGGTGATTCAGACAATTTGATTACCTCATTTTTATGTCTGTGTCAAGGACCAGTTCGGATAATTTCTCATTTCCTCCTTGTTATAGCAGCAAGACCCAATATGCAATGTTGAATTATCTTCGGCAAGCTTCAACATTTTATATGCTCGCTAAGGCCAGTCTCAAAACTCAACAACTCAATATCTTGTAGTGAGGGAGTACGCAGCTTTTATATGGTACACAGCACATTATCACCTAATCGCTAGACATGGACTATTTCAGAGGAGAACTTTAGACTGGACCATTGATCCAACAATCTGGTCAGTTACCTCAGCAGAATGAAATAAAACTGACTTTCTGCTTCTACCCATTTAGATATAGTTATTATTTTCATTTGTCTGCAATGTGTAGAAATGCTGACAGAACTGCATTCATTGTATATCTCTCGTTAGTCCGAAAAGCATGGACTTTTTTTCCATGAACATTTGGGGCCTTTGAACTGAGAGTGCTCTAATAATGGTGTTAGGTAGGAAACTTCAGGATTGTGATTCAGCAACGGTACATGAATGACAATCAGGATGGAGGGTGAATTGGAGGGGACCGCTGGGTGAAGGTTTTTGCATATGTCATTCCTGTTCTTGTTCTTCCGGTCACAGATAATAGTCTCCACTAAGCCCATTACTGCCTCTCACCCTGGCTGTTTCCCCGTCTCGGTTTCCTTACTGTCTTCTATCACTACCACATTCCTCTTCGCTCCTCCCACTTGAATGGCATCCTTTGCAATGGTGCCATACAAACTTGAAGGAATATGATGGCCATTTAGTTTAGTCTTTTACTACCAGATCTGGCTGGGCGATGATCGGGTCCTGCTCTCTTCTACAAAAACTGCTCACAATTTCAAAGTCATTCTGCAATGCAAAGGTAATCTTTGGCTTCTTTTCTCTCCTGCAAGCCATCTTCATGAACGCCTCCCTCTTACACCCTCCTCTCCAACTCCAAGTGTGAAGAGCTCATAGATTTTATAACCACCAAGATTAGAGCAATGCAATTAGCTGCTCCACCGCTTACCTCCTTCCCCCTAGCCCACCAGGCCAAGCCTCCTCGAAGGACTCTTCTGTCCTAACCCTGAACCTACATCTTTCTGTAGACTGGGATTTTATGGCCTGGCCACGGTGTTTCTCCCCCCGGGGATGCTGTGGGTCATTTAAATGCCGTTTCCTTCAGAGGGACTGTAATATCCCACCAGGCAGGAGAGACCGTAAAATCCTGGCCTTAGTTTCTCTTCCATCAACCCTTATGTCCTCTCTGAACTCAACTTGTCCATGAGATTAATTTCCTGCTCGCTTGATCTAATTTGCACTACTGACCACACATCTTCTCCAATGGCTCTCATGTTAGCTGACATTGTTAATGTTCTTTTTCCTGAGGTCCTGCCCCTCTCTCCTTCAAACCTGGTGTCATCACTCCTCAAAATTCCTTCTTTTGCCGCTCTAACCCTGCAAAGTACCCCACAATCTACATATCACCCTTTCTTTGCTAAAGTTCTTGAACATGTCACCTCCCAAACTCATCTTCATCTTTCCTGAACTCCTCTAATCTCGTTTCCATCTCTCTGGCAGAACTGAAACAGCTCTCCTCAAAGTCACAAATGTGATTGTGACAAGTCAAACAATCTCTCCTTATCAATCTCAACCTGACTGCAGCTATTGACACAGTTGATCACACCTCTCCACCTTTATTCAGCTGGGTGTGACTGCACCTGTCTGGTTTTATTCTTATCTCTGAATGATAGTCTGAGAATCACCAAGTGTGGCTTCTTTTCTAACCTGCCCACGATTAACTCTGGTATATCTGAGGATCTATCTTTGGCCCCTTCGGTTTCTCATCTTAATGCTGTTTCTTGGCAACACAGTACTAGTTTCCACATGTACACTGATGACACCTACTGCACCTCCACCTCTTTTGACCTCTCCAAATTGTCTAAATTGTCCAACTGCTTGTCTGGCATTCATTTTAAGTTGCCTCATTTTAAGTCGTTCCACATTAACATTGGTCAGTTAAAGGGGCAGGTATTCACTTTTAGCATTGATAGTTTTGTTTTAAAAGTAATTTCACACCAAGTTTGAAGTAAGTTAATTGGTGCCATTTTAGGATGACCTCTCCTGCCCTCCATGGCCTCCCTTCTCACCAATCCTTTGGCTCATGGTTCCCACCCTTCCGACTTGCTGCCTCTCCTGCTCCCTGACCCTCACAGTTACTGCCAACCCTCTGGCTCATGGCCCCTCCCACTTTCTGACTCCCAATCCTGTCAACCCGCTGGCTCGTGGCCCCTCCCACTTTGACTCCCAGTCGCTGCCAACCCTCTGGGTCATGGCCCCTCCCACTTTCTGACTCCCAGTGCTGCCAACCCTTCAGCTTATGGCTTGTCCAGCTCTCTGATCTTTCTGACCCAGTCGACTCTCTGGCATGCAACCTTTTCCAACCCAGACCTTGCGAGCCCCTGCTGATCCTTGGGTAGCGGCCAATCCTGCTCTCTGACCCTCTGATATGCAGCACCTCCCACTCGCTGACCTGCTAACACGTGACCTCTTCCCTGACACAACACACCTCCATCATGAGACCTCTCACACACCATAACTCTCTAACATGAGACCTCTCCCACTCTCTGACCCTCTGACACATGACCTCTCCCACTCTCTGACCCTCTGATACATGATCTCTTCCACTCTTTCATACTCTGATACGTGACCTCTCCCAATCTATGACCTTTGACACATAGCCTCTCCCGCTCTCTGATCATCTGACACGTGACCTCTCCCAATCTGTAGAAACGATCTTCTCGAATGCACTAGGTGCTAAACTTAGTCCATAGGGCAGTCTATAGTACTGAAAGACACCAACATGAGAAAGAAAAGTTGTAAGATATCAGCTTTGCTCTTCGAGGTATCTGGAAAGTGCTCTGTCATAAATTGAGTTTTGTGAAGATGGTGGAGTCATGAAATAATACTGATAGTTTTTGGATTGTAGGAAATTGGTACTTGTCCAGGATGATAGCTTTGTTAATCGCTTTAAGACCGATGTATACTTTAAGTTCACCATTTTTGCTTTGTGCAATGACTAGATTTGGTACCCACGGCTATGAGTTAATTCTCTCAGTGATACCATTTGCTTCTAGTTGTTTCAACTCCTGTGACACTTCAGCATGGATTGCAAATGGCAGTCATCTCATATTTTGCAAAAACTGGCAGAATTGATGTGTCAATACAAGAAGCTTGACAGTCAGTACTCCTTAATCACCCCAAATCCCAAATGCGCCACAGCAACACCTCTACCAATCAGAGTCCATTTGCCAACAAATCAGCACTCTCTTCTCATAAAGTATAAATAGTTGTTTTTCCCAGATTATGAAGACAAAAAGCTTCAACATGACTCTTTCTGGCAATACTGTGCTCCCAGTTTTGTTAGTTAGTGTGTGAAATTTATAAGTAGAAGCAAGTAGTGAGCAAGTAGGTTTTCATAGAGCATACACAGATTCATAGAACGTACAGTGCAGAAGGAGACCATTCGGCAGATCAAGTCTGCACCAACCCACTTAAACCTTTACTTCCACCCTAACCCCATAACCCAATAACCCCTCCTAACTTTTTGGACACAAAGGGCAATTTAGCATGGCCAATCCACCTAACCTGCACATCTTTGGACTGTGGGAGGAAACCGGAGCACAGGAGGAAACACACACAGACACAGGGAGAACGTGCAGACTTCGCACAGACAATGACCCAGCGGGGAATCGAACCTGGGACCCTGGTGCTGCGAAGCCAGTGCTAGCCACTGTTCTACCATGCTGCCCAAAACCTAGCCACTGTGTTACCATGTTGTTTTGAACCCCAAAACCCATCGATGCCACGACACAGATGGATCTCGCAGTGAAGAAAGAAATAGTACTGTAGCTGATTGAATTAAACTTTTCTCAACCATCCTCATGCTAATGTTGTATTTTTATGATCCTAGTTGGTGTTATAACTGGATGGTAAGATACCAGAATGGAACCCTGGCGCAAAAGACTGCAATTTTCTTTTTAATAACATGTGGAGGAACAGAGTCACGGGACCGCTAATTAGTTTTAACAACAAGAATATTTTAGCTTACCAATTAAACACAGGTTTTAGGATTAACACAGATTCCAAAGTACATCTCAATCTACAGTAGCCTCATTGGCACCAAGTCCCTTTTAAGCAGACAAGATGGCTGTGGGCAAATACACTCTCCACCCTGAATGACAAGTGAATGTTTGTGGATGTCTCCTTAGAATCCTAGGTGATTGTCATGTGAGAGTTTCCAAACTCCACTCCCAAAAATAAATTTAAAATCTTCTCTCATAAGCATGGTTTCTCTTAGTGATTTGCATTCCAAAATCCAGATCAGGTTTTTTCAATTACACATTTAAACAAGCTTCCACTCAAATTTAACAGCGTATCCAGTCCAGAATTTATGCCAACACCTTCCAGATATCAAACTGCTTTAACTCTCAATTTCCAGACTACATTAAAATTACATCAAATATTTCATCTACCTTTGAAGTCTGCTGTCACATTTTAAATCTAGTTTCTGCAATTTTATCAGAACGCTTTGTTTATTCTTTCTTGAATTTCTTTGGACAAAAGCTTGGTCTTTGTTCTTGTAACTGCAGGCGACTTAAATGTTCTTTCTGTCCCAATTCCCTGGTTATCTGGACTACAATGTGTACTTTAGGAAACCTGCCTATTTGCAGCTCCTATCCGGTCCTGTCTTCTGCCAGAGTTGAGAGAAGTTCACTTCCTGAGATTGTGGCCGGGATTCTTCAAAACGGCGGCTAAGTGTTGACACCGGCGTAAACACTGGAGTGTTTCACGCCGGCGTCAACGGTCCTCTTGGTGGACCCACACAGTGGGCCGGCATGGAAGAAGATAGCCACCCCCCAGATCGCAGATGCCCGCCGCTCGGTGGCCCCCGATCATGGGCCTGGCCGTCGTAGAGACCCCTCCCAGAGACTGATCTCCCAGGACAGCCAGCGCAGCCACGACGCTGAGCTCCAGCTGGGTGAAACCATACGTGAACTACACCAGTGAGAACTCAGCCGGTCGACCGCGGAGAATCACCATGGGGGCCTCTTTCAATGACCCCCGACTGGCGCCACGTCGACCGCGCATGCGTGACTGGCACAGATTCTCCGGTCACCGGAAGTTCACATCCCGGCGTCAGACTCGATTGCGGGTCTGACACACTATTCTCCGCCCCTGGGCCGAGCGCGATTTCGGTGCGGAGACTCCGAGAATCCCGACCCCCGTCTCCAACTGCCCACAAATTCAGCTAACAGTAAAACTTAAATGCTTCTCTACCTTACAAGGCCCCAGTTGCATACCCCTGCTGAGCTATTAATGTTCTCTTCGAGCTGTGCTCTGAGCATAGTACACAGTTGGAACTTAACCAACCCCCACCCACAAAAACACCTTTGTGCAGCATTAATCTAACTATCGATTTCACCTTTCCAGGTACAGAAACATTAAATTAAACACACTTTAAACTATATTTTATTTCTAATGTTTACCCACACAAATATAAATCCCTTAATTTCCCAACATCTTTCCTTTGAAATAAATGTATTTTCATGATCATGAATGTTTCTTTACACTAGTGTTAGACCATAGAACAGTACAGGCCTTTCAGCCCACGATGTTGTGCTGACCATTTATCCTAATCTAAGATCAACCTAACCTACACCCCTTCAATTTACTGCTGTCCATGTGCCTGTCTAAGAGTCGCTTAAATGTCCCTAATGACTCTGACTCCACACACCCACCACTCTGTGTAAAGAACCTACCTCTGACATCTCCCCGATACCTTCCTCCAATCACCTTAAAATGATGTCCCCTCGTGACAGCCATTTCCACCCTGGGGAAAAGTCTCTGGCTATCCACTCTATCCATGCCTCTCATCACCTTGTACACCTCTATCAAGTCACCTCTCTGCCTTCTTCGCTCCAGTGAGAAAAGCCCTAGCTCCCTAAACCTTTCTTCATAAGACATGCCCTCCAGTCCAGGCAGCATCATAAATCTCCTCTGTACCCTTTCCAAAGCATCCACATCCTTCCTATAATGGGGTGACCAGAACTGGTCACAATATTCCAAGTGTTCTCTAACTAGGGTTTTATAAAGCTGCAGCAAAATCTCGTGGCTCTTAAACTCAATCCCCCGTTAATGAAAGTCAACACACCAAATGCCTTCTTATCAACCTGCGTGGCAACTTTGAGGGATCGATGTACGTGGACTCCAAGATCTCTCTGTTCCTGCACACTTCCAAGAATCCTGCCTTTAACCTTGTAAAATTCGACCTTCCAAAATGAATCACTTCGCATTTATCAAGGTTGAACTCCATCTGCCACTTCTCAGCCCAGCTCTGCATCCTGTCAATGTTATTTTGTAACCTGCAACAGCCCTCGACACTATCTACAACTCCTCCAACCTTTGTGCCATCGGCAAACTTACTAATCCACCCTTCCACTTCCTCATCCAAGTCATTTATAAAAAACCACATCGAGCAGAGGTCCCAGAACAGATCCCTGTGGGACACCACTGGTCACCGACCTCCAGGCGGAATACTTTCCATCCACTACCACTTGCTGACTTCTTTTGGCCAGCCAATTCTGTATCCAGACAGCCAAATTTCCCTGTATCCCATGCCCCCTAACTTTCTGAATGAGCCTACCATGGGGAACCTTATCAAGTGCCTTACTGAAATCCATATACACCACGTCCACTGCCTGACCTTCACCAATGTGTCTCGTTACATTCTTAAAGAATTCAATGAGGCTTGTGAGGCATGACCTGCCCCACACAAAGCCGTGCTAACTATCCTTAATTAAACTGTGTTTTTCTAAATAATCATTTATCCTGTCCCTCAGAGTCCTCTCCAATATTTTGCTCACCACAGATGTGAGACTGTCTGTAATTCCCAGGCATTTCCCTATTCCCTTTCTTGAACAGGGGAACAACATTCGCCTCCCTCCAGTTATCTGGTACTACTCCAGCGGAGAGTGAGGATGCAAAGATCATCACCAACGGCGCAGCAATCTCCTCCCTTGCTTCCCGTAGTAACCTTGGGTATATCCCGTTACATCCACTTTATACAAACTTAACATGTTAAATATATAACCACATGACTTATTACATCATACAAGTACAATTTCCTTGGTTCACAATTATAAATCCCTTAACACTACCTTTGTTTGTCAAACAGCTTATTCACCGTTTTGATGTATATTTTATATACTTGATTTACCTCAGAGCAATGCAGAGATAACACTATTTTCTAACTGTGCAACAGGTTTATTTACACTGAAATCACAACATGTTTGCATCGTACTTCTCCCAACTCTAGCTCCTCGTAGCTTCCATGGTGTCTGTTTACTTTAACTCTGAGTCCACACTCAGGCTTAGCAAATTAAGTATAAGGAACAAAGATCAGTTCCCAAACTCCATAATCAAACAAAGAACAATGAAACCATTGAACATTGCACTTCCTGACTTGGAACTATATGGCTGTCGCTGGATTAAAACCCTGAAGCCCGCTGAACTGTTGGGTGTATGTACCACAGGGACTTCAGAGAACAAGAACAAAGAAAAGTACAACATACGAACAGGCCCTTCGGCCCTCCAAGCCTGCGCCAACCATGCTGCCCATCTAAACTAAAATCTTGTGCACTTCCGGGGTCCGTATCCCTCTATTCCCATCCTATTCATGTATTTGTCAAGATCCCCCTTAAATGTCACTATCGTCCCTGCTTCCACCACCCCCTCCAGCAACGAGTTCCAGGCACCAACTACCCTCGGTGTAAAAAACTTACCTCGTACATCTCCTCTAAACCTTGCCCTTCGCCACTTAAACCTATGCCCCCTAGTAATTGACCCCTCTACCCTTGGAAAAAGTCTCTGACTATCCACTCTTGTCTCTGCCCCTCATAATTTTGTAGACCTCCATCAGGTCGCCCCTCAACCTCCTTCATTCCAGTGAGAACAAACCAAGTTTATTCAACCAAGGTTCAACAAGCCGGCTCAGGACCACCTTCAGTCAATTAGCCAGGTGCTAATCTAGCTTTGCCAGAGGTGTTCATGAAAAAATAAAAAAACCTTCTGAAATATCTGTACTCCTCTATTTCTGACCTCTTGTGCATCACGGATTTGAATTGCTCCCCCATTGATGACCATACTTTCAGCTGCCCAGGCTCAAAGCTCTGGAATTCCTGCCTGATATCTCTCTACCTCACTTCCTGCTGCAAGACATTTTAAAACCTTCCTCTTTTCTGTCTTATTATCTCCTTATGTAACTCAATGTCAGCTTTTACTAGAATGAGTAGAATTCTCCCAAAAAATGCCCACGTCATTTCAGGCACGGAAACCTGTATGAATTGCGGCGGCTGTTTTTGAGCAATTCAGATTGCGAGTAATAACGTAGTCATTTTTTGGAGGGGGGTGTTTGCACGAGCATTGAGGGGCAGAGCCTAAGTAAATTGGCAAGCCCAGCTCCACAGAGGGACACCACCCCCCACCACTAAATGTTCAGGTCACCCCACCAAATCACACACGCATCAGTGCCGACTGTACTTCCCTCATCCTTGCCATTCATTCCGCACCCCCCATCTTCATCGGTATCAACACCAGCCCCCAACTCCCCCCAAGGATTGTTAACATCAACTCCCTCAACCGCATATTTACATGAGAATTTCAAGATGCTATTCTGGTTCATGCCCAGTGAAGGTGTGAACAAATTTGTGTCTGTTGAGGGGGCCTGGGAGCATTGGAAACTGTTTGGCAGCCGGCACAAATCCTGCTTCGGGCCTCTCCCGGAATTCTCTCTACATAGCGGAATTTGCACCGGTCACAATGTGGCCGGAGAATTGCCCCCAATGCCTCTGTGAAACATCTGGAGACGTTTTATTACATTGAACACATTTTATAAATACCAGTTGCTGTTGTATTGGTTGTGGGTGGATATTGTGTCTAATTGCAGCAGTGCTGATCAAAGACTGTTTTATCCTGAATGGCTGAGGGAAAGTGGGCTGAATTGTATCTTTTGGACCCACTTGCAGCAGGGAAGATGTGCAGCAGTCAGGAACGTGAAAGCTCATGGAATGGAATTTGCCATGTTTCCTTACCCTCATCATATTGTCATCTCACCCCCTCCATTGCAAATGTCCTTCCATCCTCTCAAAACATTCCATAGTTCATATTCATATATCTCTCTTTCTTCTTTCCTTGCCATGATGTGGAGATGCCAGCGATGGACTGGGTTGAGCACAGTAAGATGTCTTACAACACCAGGTTAAAGTCCAACAGGTTTTTCTTAAATCACTAGCTTTCGGAGCGTTGCTCCTTCCTCAGGTGAACGCAGAGATGGGTTCCAGAAACATATATATATATATATATATATATATAGACAAAGTCAAAGATGCAAGACGATACTTTGAATGAGAGTTTTAGCAGGTAATTAAGTCTTAACGGGTCCAGATGGAGCGACTGGAGAGAGGGATAATCACAGGTTAAAGAGGTGTGATTTGTCTCAAGCCTGGACAGTTGGTAGGATTTCGCAAGCCTTGGCCAAATGGTGGGGGGTGAATGTAATGCGACATGAATCCAAGGTCCCGGTTGAGGCTGTACTCATGTGTGCGGAACTTGGCTGTACATTTCTGCTCGGCGATTCTGCATTGTCGCGCGTCCTGAAGGCCGCCTTGGAGAATGGTTACCCGAAGATCAGAGGCTGAATGCCCTTGACTGCTGAAGTGTTCACAGACTGGAAGGGAACATTCCTGCCTGGCGATTGTTGCGCAATGTCCGTTCATCCGATGTCGCAGCATCTGCATGGTCTCGCCAGTGTACCACGCTTCAAGACATCCTTTCCTGCAGCGTATGAGGTAGATGTTGGCCGAGTCGCACGAGTATGTACCACGTACCTGGTGGGTGGTGTTCTCACGTGTAATGGTGGTACCCATGCCGATAATCTGGCACATCTTGTAGAGATTGCCATGGCAGGGTTGTATGGTGTCATGGTAGCTGTTCTGAAGGCTGGGTAGTTTGCTGCAAACAATTGTTGGCAAGATGTTCATCTTCATCGATATTGTGTTGAAGGCTGTGAAGAAGATGTTGTAGTACTTTTCTGCTCCGGGGAAGTACTGGATGACGAAGGGTACCCGTGTTTGGCTTCTGAAGTGTTTGGTGCTGTGGCGCGTTGGAACTGTCAATCAATGAGTCGAGCGCCATATCCTGTTCATACGAGGGCATCTTTCAGTGTCTGTAGATGTCTGTTATGCTCCTCCTCTTCTGAGCAGATCCTGTATATACACAGGCTCGTCCATAGGGGATGGCTTCTTTAATGTGTTTTGGGTGGAAGCTTGAGAAGTGGAGCATTACGAGGTTATCCGTGGGGTTGCTGTAAAGCGAAGAGCTGAGGTGATCATCCTTGATGGAGATGAGTGTGTCCAAGAATGCAACCGATTCTGGAGAGTAGTCCATGGAGAGTCTGATGGTGGGATGGAACTTATTGATATCATTGTGTAGTCGTTTCAGTGATTCTTCATCATGGGTCCAAAGGAAAAGAATGTCATTGATGTATAACGTCGGTTGAATGTCCTGTGCGGTGAGGTCTTATTCAAACTTGTGCATGAAGATGTTGGCATATTGAGGTGCGAATTTGGTCCCCGTGACTGTTCCGTGTGTCTGGATGAAGAATTTGTTGTCGAAGGTGAAGACGTTGTGATCCAGAATGAAGCGGATGAATTGCAGAATTGCATCTGGTGATTGGCAGTGTTGGTGTTGAGTATTGAGGCTGTTGCAGCAATGCCGTTGTCATGGGGGATGCTGGTGTAGAGTGCCGAGACGTCCATTGTGACGAGGAATGTTCCTGGTTCAACTGGTCTATGGGTGCTGAGATTCTGTAAGACGTCCGTTGTATCGTGACAGAAGCCGGCCGTTCCTTGTATGATGGGTTTCAAGATGCCCTCGATGTAGCCAGAGAGGTTCCAACACAGGGTCCCATTGCCTGATACCATAGGACGGCCTTGTGTGTTGGCCTTGTGTATTTTTGGGCGACAATAGAGATCTCCAACGCGGGTAGTACGTGGTATGAGACCACGTAGGGAGCTCTGAAGTCTAAATCCAAGGTCTCGATCAGTCTGTTGAGTTGGCGGGTGTGTTCCTTGGTCAGATCTGCGGGTAACTGCCTGTAGTATTCCTGGTTGTTGAGTTGTCGGTACACTTCTTTGCAGTAGTCTGTTCTGTTCAGTATGGCAACATTTCCAGGGACATTGTACAGCATTGGGGGGGGGGGGGGGGGGGGGGGGGGCAGAGTGCCAGGATTTTTCAGGCCTTGGCACTGATGTCCACCTTTGTGGAAAGAGTGGCCACCTCCATGGAGCATCAAATGCAGTAGAAAACCAAATGCATTCTGGCCTTAATGATTCTCAATCTGCCACTTTAAATAGGATAGAGGCAAGCCTTGCCTCTGCCACCCAGCACCCCACTGACGTGCAACAAGTGCTCACCAGTTCTGAGCTAGTTAGTTTATACATGTGGACCCTGAAAGAGAAGATAGAGAAAGGGCACAAGGAAGTGGGAATTCCGTTCAAGGGTCTCCCACATCTCCTACATCAGTGCTCCACATGCTGCCTCCTGTCCTGATGACTGAATCTGCCCCTGCAAAGGTTCAGGAGGGGTTGTCTTTGACAGTCCCAATGAGCTCCAAAATCCAGGGGACTCTGGACATAAGTATCTTGACAGGAATGAGCAGCCTGCCTCTCATGAAACCACAAGTATCACGTGGAAGTAATAGGAAAGGGAAAATAAAGACTTTGTAGTTTAACGAAAAAGTGCTTAAAAGTGCTGGATTGCCACTTAAACTTTATTTTAATCTCCATTGCCTAGTCACCTTCATTGTAGCCCCTTACCTATCAAGAGACCATTAGCCTTAAGGAAAACACTATGACCATAGTAGAAGATGGACAATGAATTACTGACTGGTGCTTAAACAATACTTCCCTTACCTGGACCGTTCTGGAGGAGCCCATAAACAATGCTCCCGAGTGCATGCCACAATTTGTCATGGTCTGCTACATGCACAATCTCGTCATCAAGAAGGCACGGCCCTTGTCACAGGTGCGTGCTAAGCAACTTCATACAATGAAAGAGCAGAGAAGGAAGCCATTTCACCCGTTTAGAATGGCTTTGTGGATTTTAAACTTGTAGCATAATTTTAATGTCAGATCAAAATGAGCGTTGCTGCTACTCTCTTCTAACATTGGAAAGAGTAGAATTTTGCGATTGCACATCAGAAGCCAAGGTTCATGGAATCCTCCTTTGTACGTCTGCTGTACCTGCTGGAGGCCACTCACCCTCCGCCCGCTTCCCCACCCCACATAAGCCCAAGATCATCATTTCTCCTTTACCTTATCCCCTAGCCTCCCAAACTCATACCTTCCCCCCACCCCGCCCTTCAGCTCCTGGACTTACCCAAAGTCTGGACTCTTCTTTGTCAAGATGGTCTGTAGTGCTAGCTGTGACCACTGCTCCCGCCAGGCATTGCTGGGACTACAGTGGGACAGCAGCTCTCGAAGACTGGACTTCCTGCAAAGTTATGGTCAGATGTCTCACCTTAAAGCAATCAATGCTGCTTCCTGCATTAAACGGCCGAGGGGCGGCCAGCAATGTGGAGTGAGAGTTTGCCTCCAAAATTTTAATCAGGCAGCCGGAGACCAGGGATGCCCTGTAAAATCCAGCTTATAGAAGGTGGTAACCTTTGAAATTCATCATTAAAACCTATCACTGGTGTTTCTTTGTTACCAATGTTACTTAATTAGATTTAAGCCTGTTATTCAAAGGTTTTTGTTTAGGATAATTTCCTATACCATGCAAATGAGAAGAAAAAGTTATTTGTGCATTGGAACATTCCAATATGCCCACATAATGAACTGAAATACTAACTTTTAATTATCAGAGAGTGCATAATTGAATGGGTTATACATGGTCTATGGAACAAAATGATTTGATGATCAGAGGCGACACGGTGGCACAGTTGTTAGCACTGCTGCCTCACAGCACCAGGGACCTCGGTTCAATTCCAACCTCAGGTCACTGTCTGTGTGGAGTTTGCACTTTCTCCCCGTGTCTGCGTGGATTTCCTCCGGGTGCTCCGGTTTCCTCCCACAGTCCAAAGGTGTGCAGGTTAGGTGGATTGGCAATCCTAAATTGCCCCCGAGTGTCCAAGGAAGTGCAGGTTAGGTAGGGTTATGGGGTTACAGGGATAGCTTTGGGGAGAAAGCCTAGGTAGGGTGCTCTTTGAGAGGGTCGGTGCAAACTTAATAGGTTGAATTGCCTCCCTCTGCACAGTAGGAATTCTATAGTTCTATCTGGGTAGCCTGTTCTTGTTCTGTGCTTTCCTGTGAGCTAAATAAATTGTAGATTTTAGTAAAACAATATCTTGCCTCCAGAATATTGATCCATAATTTGTAAAAGTTGAGGAAGAGAGAAAAGTTAGTCTTGTTAAAGCAAAATTAAAGCGCATTGGATGAAAGGGGCAGTTGCAGTATGGACACACAATTTGCTAGTGGATAGAAAACTGAGAGTAATGGTGAATGGATGTTTTTTCAGACTGGAAGAAGTATACAGTGGTGCCCCCCAGGGTTTAGTACGAGGATAACTGCTGTTTTTGATATAAATGAATGGCCTGGTCCTAACTATACAGGACATAATTGCAAAGATTGCAGAAAATACAAAACTCCAAAATATATTAAAGAACGAAGAGGGCAATATCACACTTAAGGAAGGTAAACAAATTTAGTCAAAGGGGGACACAGGTGATAGATTAAACATAATGCAGAGAAATATGAATGGATACATTTTGATGGGAGAAGTTACGAGAGGCAGTACAAACTTAATTGAATAATATTAAATGGGCACAGAAACTCCAAGACCCTGTGCAAGTATCTTGTGGCAGGATAATTTCAGAAAGCTGTTTTTAAAACAAGCAAATGGGTTTCTTGGCTTTATTATTAGGGTATAGAGCACAAAAGTAAGGAGCTGGAGTGGCCCAGTGTGCAGTTCCCTGTGAGCTGGAAGGTCCCAGGTTCAAGTTCCATTTCAAGACTTGTTGGTTATGAAGGGACCCAATCACTGGTGCAGGCACATTAGTGTGATTTGGTGCCAGTTTGCAACTTAATAATAATAATCTTTATCGTCATAACTAGGCTTACATTAACGCTGCAATGAAGATACTGTGAAAAGCCCCTAGTCCGACACCTGTTCGGGTACATGGAGGTAGACAGGAAAAATATCCAACTGTAAAATCATCCACCAAATCTAAAAATTATGGTTAATATGAAGGTGATAGACCAACATTGTGGTGACCCCATGCAGCATGTTAAAAGTCAAAAGCGGAACAAAAAGTACTGAAGGGAGTTACACAAAACAATTGTAAAACATTGGTTCAGCCTCAACTGTATTGTGTATTGTGTTCAGTTATGGGCATCATACTTTAAGAAAGATATCTAGACTTTGAGGAGAGTACAGAAGAGATTTACTAGGATGGAATGAGGCACTTCAGTTTTATGGAGAACGGGGAAACTGGAGTTGTGCTCCTTAGAACAGAAATAGTCAAGAGGAGATTTGACAGACTTTCAAAATCAGGAATCGATTTGATGGAGTATATAAGGAGAAATTGTTTACGGTTTCAGCAGGGTCAGTAATCAGGAATATAGATTTACGGTGATTGCCCAAAAGAAAATGAAGCAGTGAGAGTAAATATGTTGTTTGCAACACAGATTGTTATGGTCTGAAATTTACTACATGAAAGCTTTATAGAAGCATATTTAAGCGTAACTAACATAAGAGAATTGCATAAGTGTTAGAAGGGGAAAAAAAACAGGTCCATGGGAAAATAGGGGGCAAGTGGAACTTGTGAAATAAGTCTGGGAGGTGGAGAAAAAGGAGGATGAGGAGATGGAGTAAGGGAAGAAGCAACCAGCACAACTCCTTTCAAGCTGAATTGTTTGTGATCGGTTCGTCACATCAGGGTACCAGTGAATGCAATACCAATTTCTTATTGAACAACCATTCCACAGCTTACCTTCCCTGTGTTACTGACAATCTCAGTATCCTTTTGGTCAATATGCTGAAATAAAAGCACCATAGAGCAAACCTTTCAAAACCAGCTTCATCAATCGAAGCCGAGGTGGCTCCTCATTGATCCTGCCATTGTGTTGGGGATTGTTGAACTGCTGGAAGACACTGCAAACCACTTTTAAAACTGGTATCTGCAGCCATGATGTTAGCAGTCTAAAAGTACGTGGTATAAAGCTGAGCTTGCATGACTTCAATCTGAACTTCCATTGCAGTAGCCAGATGTTGGGTGGCTTCTGGTTGTGCTGTGATGGAAACTGGGATATCAACCATCAGGTACTGTATCGTGATTGGGTCCACAAGTGTTTTATTTGAGTTGGTCACAACTTACATGTTGGTAAGGGCTCTAAACTCTGTGCAAAGATCTGTGCCATGTTGGTACGGCTCCAAAACTCTGTGCAAAGATTTGTGTAATGTTGGTGTCAGCTCTTTGACAGTAACCATAGTGCTGCCAGTGCACCAATCATTTCATTGTGCATACCCATCAATCTTTTTCTGCAGTAGATCTCATGCAGAGTCTTAACCTGAGCCGGCATTTCACTACCCCATACCCCTGTCTGACTGCGGGCCATTTGTGCCCAGTGTCCAACCATGTGCAGTAACCACATTAAACTACACTCAAAAGTAGGTTCAGTGTCAGTAGCCAAATACGTGGCCGTGAGGGTGAGTGATTAGGCTTCATTTTCATCACTCTTCCTGCTAGAGCAGCACGGTAGCACAGTGGTTAGCATAGTTGCTTTACAGCTCCAGTGTCTGAGGTTCGATTCCCGGCTTGGGTCACGGTCTGTGCGGAATCTGCACGTTCTCTCCATGTCTGCGTGGGTTTCCTCTGGGTGCTCTGGTTTACTCCCACAGTCCAAAGATATGCAGGTTAAATGGATTGGCTGTGCTAAATTTCCCTTAATTTCCAATAAAGGTTAGATGGGGTCACGGAGATGGTGTGGGGATAGGGAGGTGGATTGGCTATGCTAAATTCCCCTTAGTTTCCAATAAAGGTTAGGTAGGGTTACAGAGATAGTGTGGAGGTGTGGGGATAGTGTGGAGGTATGGGCATAGGTTGGGTGCGCTTTCCACGGGCTGGTGCGGACTCGACGGGCAGCGTGGCCTCCTTCTGCACTGTACATTCTATGATTCCATCTCTTTCCCTCGACTGGCCAGATTGCAGTTCTCGAGTGTCTGACAGTAGAAAGACAGAAGGGTAGGGTTGTGGTGAGCAGAGAGATAGAAGAAGAAAGCAAAATGTGTATGGTTTTGCTATTTTTAGTTTGTCAGCCAGAAGAGATTGTGGAAAGAGGAGGACCCATAATGCTCTCAGGCCTGCTCTCAGCCATGACCTCAGCCACAGATGCTCCAGCAATAGAAGCATTCATTTCAACAGCGGAAGGAGGTTAAATAAAATGAGCCTAGTCAGAGGAAGCCAGTGAGGTCCAGCAAAGACTTCAAGGCAGGTCAGATTTTTCAATAGAAAGTTGCAAGGGCAACCAGGTCCAGCAGAGGCTATGAGAAAATTAGAATGCAGGTGTTGTGTTATTCACCCTGGGGTAACATGGACTGCAATTGGATGCAGTTAGACTGTAAAGCAGACACCAAACTTAGACGTTGGTTCAATACGATTTATTGAACTTCTGTAACAATGCACACAGCTTGCTGTGGGTTGATACTCTACTATTCTAAGCGTGCTTACTATAACTAACTAGACCAGACTAGCTCTGATCCACGTGTAGAAGATGCTAACTGATATATACACCTGACTGTCACTACAGTTGTCACCAGTGGAAAGAGGCGGAGCGCTGATGCCTCGTGTGTTTTATAGTAGGAAGCTCCCCTCTAGTGTTCTGTCTAGTGATTGGTTGTGTTCTTTCCTGTGTGTTGATTGGCTAACCTGGGTGTCTGTCACTGCCTGTCTTTACCTCATGATGTGCCTGAGTGCATATTCTGACATAGGGAAATAGTTTCAAGTTATTTTGTTTAAATCAAGCATTGATGTGTAGAAGTGTATGGTGTTCATTACTTTGAATCATTACACCAAGCAAATTGTACAAATTGAACCAAGATAATCTGTACGTTCATTTGCTGTGAAATAGCATAGCTTAATGAATCACATCTCAGCCTTGTCTTCCCAAATATTTGGTACTCTGTTAAAAAAATTGAAGCATCATATGGTGATACTGTTGGGATATGTAATAGTATTGATAAATATTGTGCATATGGACACAACCAAACAGACCACTGACAGCCTGTAGCACCAATGAACCTGAAAGAATGTTCAAGGCAAAATAGCAAACTTCTATCAAGCGGGTTAACTTGGAGTAAAACGATTTTCAGTAACTGATCTCATACTTTATTAACATACAAAGATCCTGCATTTTCGAGGCTTTGTCACTACTTCAACCAATTGGGAAGCAATCTATCATTACTTTTAGCCAAACTAGCAATGTTGGAATATATCTGGGGCTGGATTCTCCGATTCCGGACTCCGAAATCGCATTCGGCGAGGGGGCGGAGAATCCCTGATGACGCCCAAATCGGGGGCGACGCCGCTTTCGCGATGCTCCGCCCCCCTGAAAAGCGGCATACTCTAGCAGTACGCCGCAGGCTGTATCCACAGCCTCAGGCCATTGCCTGAGGCCCACCCTGCGATGCTCCGTCCCCGACCAGCCAAATTCCCGACAGCGTGGGACTCGTGTGGTCTCACCCGTCGGGAACTCAGCGTGGTGACTGCAGACTCAGTCCAGCACCGCCACAGTCAGGGGAAGGCTGATCTGCGGGCACAGGGAGGGGTGGGGGGGGGGGGGGGGGGGGGGACGACATTATTCGGGGTTGGGGGCACTGTGGGGCGGTTCGGGGCACACGAGCGGGCGAAGGGGGGGTTATTTTTGCGGGCTGGGTCCGCGGGCTGCGTCCATGTAGCATGGCACAGCCACTGCCACCGTGCGCATGTATGGCCACGGACCCAGCAATGCTCTGGACCGTATTGGCAGCTAGAACTGGCTGCTCTATGCTGCCGTCCTGCTAGCCCCCACAGAGCTGAGAATCGGTGGTGGTTTTGCGCAGGTTTTCCCGCCGTAAAAAACACCATTTTCACACTGGCGTGGGGGCATAGTCTCCCACACGGAGAATCCAGCCCCAGGGCTTCTTTTCCATGTTTGATGAGAATTTACATTGCTGCTATTTCGGCATATCTACTTCCATCTTGGCTCGCTTCCCAAAGGCAAGTCCTTGGGAATTATTCGCCTAACCATGGAAATGCAGTGATTTTTACTCCGGGTAGAGCAACAAGGCAGACCCAAGTCTGCGTCAGCCAGAATGGAGAACAAACACCATGCTATTGGTATTAATCTGATCCACACATTAGCTGTCTAACCAACTTGAGTTAACTGGCTCCCTATTTCTGCATATAATACAAAGAGCATAGCAACTTTTTTGGTCAATGGAAAAATGTGAATCCACTTAGCTAGGTTTACATATCCACAAATTTTAATAGTCAAAATGTAGTGTGGATTTTTCAAACACCAAGTAATTATAAACAGAATTCTAGCTCGGGGAATTCCATTAAAATAACTTGGTAATTTTAAGAATATGAAGCAGCTTTGGAAAGCTGTTAATCATGAGCATTTCCAGTGCCTGAGATATGCTCCACGGGAGTTGAAAAATGCGCTGCATATTGGGCTTGGTACAAAGACGTCTGCTCCCAGCTGGTCTCCAAGAGAGAAGAGGCAAATATAGTAACCTCAGTCTGGAGTCCAACTTTCTGTAAATGTGTTTGTATAAATGATTTTTAGGGAGCGGAAATCTAATTGTTATAATTACCAGCACGGTAGCCTTGTGGATAGCACAATTGCTTCACAGCTCCAGGGTCCCAGGTTCGATTCCAGCTTGGGTCACTGTCTGTGTGGAGTCTGCACATCCTCCCCGTATGTGCGTGGGTTTCCTCCGGGTGCTCCCGTTTCCTCCCACAGTCCAAAGATGTGCAGGTTAGGTGGATTGGCCATGATAAATTGCCCTTAGTGTCCAAAATTGCCCTTGGTGTTGTGTGGGGTTACTGGGTTATGGGGATAAGGTGGAGGTGTTGACCTTGGGTAGGGTGCTCTTTCCAAGAGCCGGTGCAGACTCGATGGGCCGAATGGCCTCCTTCTGCACTGTAAATTCTATAATCTATTCTATAACGAGTGAAGAAATATTCAGATTGAGTACTCTTTTCGTATTATTATTTCTTCGTTCTTGGGTGTGTTTCAGGCAAGACCAGCATTTATTGCCCATGCCTAATTGCCTTGCGAAGTGTGGCTGTGAGACAAACACTGCAATCTCCATGGTGTAGGTACAGAGTTTTTGACCCAGTGGCAATGAAGGAACAGCAATATATTTCCAAAATCATGAGAGAGCGTTATCTTGGACTATCATTTTCTTAATCTATATTTTAGTAAAGTAACTTTTCAAAAGGTGTGTCAGTGCAAACATGAAAAGGTCTAATTCTGTCAGCTTGTGAGATTCAGCATCAACATTACTGGCAGCACACAAGTTAAAATGAGGACGTTACGATTTAGAAAGGGAAACAGGCAGAACTTTTTCTTCCAACGAAGGATTGTGATGTTGAATAAATTCTCAATTAAACTGACTGAAATGATCACTATAAATAAGAGATTAAGAGGTTTAAATGTAAACTTCACTAATTAAATAGTGGGTGCATGATGGAAGTCGGGCACTAGAATCAGCATGCCCACGCAATTCATTAGCTCTACTGGGAAGAAAATCATGTCGGACATTCTGGCCCCAAATTCTGATATGCTCTCCTGTCATCTGAACCTCTGCACCCGGATGCTAATTCTTAAAATCTACTCTGTGGTGAGAAAATGGATGGATGGCAATGATCTATGAAAAAGGAAGCGCTTGTTCAGCCTAGGGCCTTTTCATGTTCTTAAAAAATCTATGTCAGCATTCATTCTGTAGTCTCAGTACTATCTTAAGCACTGATTTATTGATTGATTAGTTGACATGATATTACCCAGTGGGTTAATGATTTTGAAGTATTGAATGATTAATCTAGCATTGCCCTATTGAATTAAGCCGAATTATGTGGAACTTACATTTCAGAAACTGTCCATTCGACACAACTAGTTTGTGCCAGTGTTTAAAGTCCGCACAAGCATGCTCTCTCTCTAATTATGTCTTCCACCCAGCCCACCACCTCTTCATTTCCTTGTCCCTCATGTACACATTAAGCCTCCCTTAGCTATGTTATTGCATTCTTATTTGACACTCCATATGACAGGATTTCATTTTCACACCATTCTGTGCAAATAAATTCTTCCTAAATTCTTTAGTTTATTTCTTTGTTGTATATTTCTGTCTGCATTGTGCTGTGATCACCCACAAGCAGAAACAGAGTCTCCACATCCATATTATTGAGCTCGTTCATAATTTTAAAGACCTTATCAGGTCTCCTCTTACTCTTCTCTTTTCCAGGCAAAGGAGTCACAGCCTGCTCAATCTTTTCTGATAGTTGCATCTTCTCACTTCTGGTAACACCCTCATCAATCTTTTCTGCACATTTTTGGAATATGGGGACCAGAACTGCACATAATACTTTGAGTGGTCTAATCAAGATTCCATATAAATGTAACATTATCTCCTTGCTTTTGTACTCAATTCCCCTAGCGTTGAACCCAGCACTTTGTTCGAACTCTTTGTTGCCTTATCTATTTGTGTTTCTGCTTTTAGCATTTCATGTATCTATATTCCCAGATCTCTTTGTTCCTCCATTCCATATAACTTTTATCTTTGAATAAATTACCTACTTATTCTTCTCACCAAAATGAACTATATCACACATTGTTACAATGGCCGGGATTTTCCGATCCCGTGGCCAAGTTCTGACGCAGGTCTCAAAAGCGGCGCGAGCCACTCCGGCACAATGGGCCTCCAGGCCCAGGTATTCACCCTTTCCCAGGGGGCTAGTATGTCCGCTGCTCCAGCTGGCGCGCCACGGCCAGCATGGGTCCGCGCATGTGCACAACAGTCAGCGCGAGTTCGCGCATGCACGTGCGTTACCGTCTCCGCGTCGGCCCCCAGGCAATACGCGGAGCCCTACAGGGGCCCAGCGTGGAGGAACATAGGCCCCCACAGAAATAGCCGACCCGCCGATCGGTCGGCCCCGGGTGCGTGGACCTGGGGGGCACAGATAGGTTCAACTTGAGGACGAGTTTGGTGTTCACTCTCTCAATCTCGGGGAGAGGGGTTGCTAGCAGGCCTTACCTTCCTTGCATTTCGGGGTGTCCCTTGCTTTAAGGGGGCCTGGCATGTAGGCCTGCTTTCTGGACTTAGTGCTCAAATTGCTGCTGAGGGAGTGTCTGTCTCTCGTGGGAGCTAGAAAGTGGGTGGTAGAAGGTGGTAAGACAGGTTTGGCACTAGGGGCAACTGTGAGGTTCTTGGGTGGGCTTTCTGAGAGGCCAGGCTGCAAGGGCACAGTGGGGGATTCAGGTAAGGTTTGCATTCCTGCCTCATGAGGAAAGAAGACCATCTCACTTGGGGAAACATGATTCCAGTATGAGTAGAATCCCACCCTCAGGCAGCAGTGTGAGGACAAAGGGGTTAAGCTGTATGGAATTTCAATTCCACTTGTCTGGGAAATTTTGCAGAAATTTGAGTGTTGTGTTGTGATGGGAGAATGAGGGTGCCCTCTAGGTATGTGTTTGTCATGCTAATTGTATGACGAATGGAGAATTTGGGGAAAATTGGATTATACATGTATTGAGCAATTAAGGGTTAAAAGACGAGGATTCAAGTGTAATTGGCTACAGTGATCCTGTTTTTTTTTTTAAGGGTTCTGTTTTGCAGGTCCTGGAAGTTTCTGGCAGCCAGAAGGTGACATTGACAGAGGAATGTGTTTTTCAATCAGCGCTAACACACTGGTTTGACTGGGAACAGTCCCTGGGGAGTTAATGTGCTTTCAGTCCCTTGAAAGTTCATTTGTTTTTTAGCTTATGGAGATGATGTCAGTGCTGGGTGGAGCTAAGGGAGATTTTTTCAAAAGGATTTTGAAGAGAAGAGTTGGGGCAGGATTCCCTGACCTCCATTCACCGGAGGGGAGGAGGTGGCATGAATCCCGTCCCGCCACTCCGTCACCGGCTTCCGAATTCTCCGGCGCCCTTGGCAGCGGCCAATTCTCCGGGCCCCGTTGGGCCGAGCGGCCGCCCGTTTTCGGCCAGGCCCGCCAGCGTGAAATTGACATGGTCCAACCCCGCGCAGTTGTGTGCATGCGCCAGAAGACGCCGCCGGTTCTGCGCATGCGCCAACTCGCGCCAGCCCACGGTGGCCCTTCACCGCAGGTTGGCACGCCGCCAACCTCTCCGCCGCTGGCCTAGCCCCCAGAAGTGCGGAGGATTCCGCAACTTACGGGTGGCCCAACGCCAGAGTGGTATGCGCCACTCTTGGAGCCGGCGTTGGGCCATCGCACCAAGTGTGGTAGAATCCTGCCCTTGAAGTCTGACCTGGCAACTCCTGGTTTTATTAGAGCACAAGTGACGGCAGTTTTCTTTCCCAGCAGGATAGTTTAAAAAAGAGGAATAATATTTTAAAGTAGAGCAATCTTGTCTGAAGACAAGAAAGAGACTGAAAAATCCCAGTTGAAGCAGCTATTTGAAGATAATCAGTTAGCGTTTGCAGAGATTCTGACAGGGCTCAAACCTGTTCTGCAAAGCAAGTATTACTCTGCATCCTGCTGATTTTTAAGTTGGATTGAGAGCTGTATGATTCTTTTCTTGTTGTTTCTTGGAGATGGTCAGCACAGTAGCACAGTGGTTAGCACAGTTGTTTCCCAGCTCCAGGGTCCCAGGTTCGATTCCCGGCTTGGGTCACTGTCGGTGCGGAGTCTGCACGTTCTCCCGGTGTGTGCGTGGGTTTCCTCCAGGTGCTCCGGTTTCCTCCCACAGTCCAAAGATATGCAGGTTAGGTGGATTGGCCTTGATAAATTCCCCTTCGTGTCCAAAATGTTGGGGTCACTGGGTTACGGGGATAGGGTGGAGGTGTGGGCTTAAGTGTGGTGCTCTTTCCAAGGGCCGGTGCAGACTCAATGGGCCGAATGGCCTCCTTCTGCACTGTAACTTCTGCGATTCTATGAATTGCGTAGTAGTGTTCAGGGATGATTGTAAGCTGTTCTTTTTGGGTGTGAAGTTAAAAAGTTTGATATTGTATTCATAATAAAGTTTCAGTTTAAAATTCCAAAGCGCTACTTGTTTCAAGCAATCACTCCCAGAGCGATCGTTCTTTCCGCACAGTCTTACAAAATAAAGTAAAATATTGGGGTTTTGGGCCAGTATCCTAGCCACTGTTGGTTCTGGCCTGGGATCGTATTAATTGCAGGCTTCACTCTAATCAGTTGTGCCTCTTCTGCCATAAAACGCAGTCATTTGTCTGATATGCCACCTCACCTTTCATTGACTAGTCAATTGTGTCAATGAAATCTGAAGAGCTAAACACCAGTGCCATTGATTGAAGTCCCAAACATTGAACTCCAATCCTCATAACAGGAGTTAACATCACACAGACCATACTGATGTGTAACCCAATGCAATGTATCATGGTTAAGTCCAGCATTACTTACCCCGTTCTAGGTCATGACAGGGTGCCCGTGAGGATGGAGATGCTGGTCCCTTGCAATGACTCAGCTGCCCCTTCACCTAACCCAGGTCATGCCACAGAGACTCTTGAGGGTCCAGGGCCTAATCCTGGTGGAGTTATGAGGGACAGCTTTGGGGATTTGCCAGTGTGAGAGGGGAGGGTGTGAGGCAGAGGGAAGCAAATGAGTGTCGGTCCCAGAATGGAGGGCTGAGGGTCAGGGCTCTGTCAGGAATCCTCAGTGCTCACATTGGTGTTCCTTTCTTTTCAGTGCATGATTCTGGGGAATCATAGAGTTTGTTGAGTTGGCTTTTTTTACTCAAAGTGAATGAGCAGCAGCAGAGATATCGATGTGCTGCTGCACATGGCCAGCACCAGCACCCTGGAGAGGAGAGTGTGACTGGGCCCACAGTTGTTCCTGGAGCAGCACCACAGATAGTGGAGCCCCGTAGGAGTCACTACCGGCAAAGGGTCTGTGGACATCAGATATCCTACCTACAGATGTCGGAGCATCATGTGGCACCATTCATGAACTGCAAGGGATTCCGCTCACTCAATGTCCAACTCATTTGTCACCACATGCCACACATAATGCAAGTGTGTGCCTGTTTGCTGGGGAATTTCCATGATGCTTACATCTTGGGGTGCTCTCGGAGCCCAGAGGTTTCAGAGGAAGAGTGAGACTAGAGGAATGGCTCCTTGGGGACAGGGGTTACCCACTCGGGGGATGGCTGATGGCATGAGTACAGAAGCCACAAAACTCTGCAGTGACTTACTATGAGTTATGCATCAACACCCGTCTGGTCGAGCAGGCGATTGGACTGCACAAAGTGCAGTTCTGGTGCTTGGACCAGTTGGGAGTGCCCAGAGGGTATCCTGCATAATTATTGTCTCCACAACTTGGTGCTGCAGAGGGGAGACCAGTTGGACCAGGAGATGGAGGAGTGCCACATCTCCTCGGATGAGGAGGAGGTCAAGGAGGGTAGCGGGGCGCTACCAGTGGAGGAGGAGGAAGAGCATTGGGTCATGGTCAGGACCCACAGGGGCCGATGAGCTAGAGATGCTCTCATAGCCTCTCACTTTGGGGACAATCAGAACTAGGGAGTGAGGAGCTCTCCCACTGTGGCGAGTGACTTCTCATTATAACTGTAATGCCAGTGGTAGGTTTGTGTGTGGTGCCCAAGTTCACGGGCAGGGTGCGAAAGCCATTGGATAAACTCTGCGGGAGAATGATGACAACTTGCATTGAGGACAGAGCGATGCTCCTCTAATCGTGAGCAATATGTCTGACTCCCGCCTGACAGAAAGCTGAATGCGTCCTGCCAATGGTCGGGCTTATCATGGAGTTTAGAAATGGGGGATAAGCTTTCATCTGCTACAGCCTCCTTGAGATCAAGGGTTTTGGTGTGTTCCTCCAATTAACCTCCAAGGTAGGTCAGCGTCTCTACATTTTGTCAGCCCCTGGCCTCCTCATCACTGGAGAAGAGAGGCACAAATGCAAGCCTGAGCATTGATGTGGGGTGGGTCCTACCAGCTGCAGCGTGCTATTACTGAGTGATCGATGTGGGAGGTGGCAGAGACAAAGTGCTGCCGCTCTCACACTGCACCAGGATGAAGCACCGCGTGTGCTCATGGGTTTCCTGAGGAAAGACCATCCTCAGGTTCAGTTAATCCCGTTTACCAACTAGAGTTCCACCCCATCAGTCATGTGTACATCTTACACAAATAATGTTTGTGGTCCATGTTTTTCATTAATTGACAAATTTGAGTTTGGAGGGTTGCCCTATTAGGAGCAATGAAGCAGAATGGATCTATCTGGAATGGGGAAGAATGTGAGGTGACTTCATTGAAACTTCTAAGATTCTGGGAGGGACTTAACAGGGTAGGTGCTGGAAGTACCCCCTGTTCAGAGAGTCTAGATCCAGCGAGTGTAATCTCAGGATAAGGAATTGGAAAGAGGTTTGGAATTCTTTACCCCAGAGGCCTGCGGATGGTCAGTCATTGAATATGTTCAAGGCTGAGATCAATAGACATTTGGACTCAAAACAAATCAAGAGCGATGGGGATCAGGCAGGAAAGTGCAATTGAGGTCAACGGTCCGCCATGATCTTACTGAACGGCAGAGGAGGCTTGAATGCTCGCAGCGCCTACTCCAGCTCCTGTCCTACATTTTCTTACTTTCCTGTGTTATTGCCAACTTGTTATTAAATGACTAATGTTCAGCCTTTATGTATGTAGTTCAGCCCAAGTAAAAATGAGAACAGAATTTTACATTTTTTCTCTCACTATCTTGTACAATGCAGGTCCTAGGTCTCATGATTATTTATGTTAAGAACATATTTGTTTAAACACAGTATTGTTTCAAAAGTGAACATTTGGCTAACCTATAGTTTTGTCTGCAATTAAGCTTTGCAACATTCAAAACATTATTGCCACCTTGCTAATCAAACTTTTGCACTAATTTGTGCTTTTCCAGCTCATCAACATATGCCCTGACATATAATTACTAGCCTTGTAAGGGTTATAGTCTTTTTAAAAATCACTCTCAGGGGTGGCCATAATGTAAGGCTGACACTAAGGGAACACCAGAAGGCCCTCCGTTTCCATAGCAACTGTAAGTTATAAAGCTCAAATCCAGTAAAACTAAAAATATCTAGATTTTCAAACAGAGCTAGAAGGAGGTCATGATTGCTGTTGTGCTACTTGCATTTATCATTAATGGTCTGATTGCACCTTGTGATAAATGTATTACGGCTGTGATTAAAAGCCTCATCAGTTCCAGAAGCAACACCCTGATTTAAGCTGCTACGGGTTACAGGAACATTCCAAATACCTGGCACGAAGAACCTGCTGGTTTTCAACAAAATGGACAGTAACATTTCATTTAAGGCTATCGTCAAAATAACATGACGCCTCTTTTTAAGCTGTATTGGAAGACAGAGTGTTTTGCCTTTTTTCCCACCTCTCATATTTGAGGTCCTAGGCAGCCAACTGAGAGAACCAAGGCGACAAACCAGTCTTAAATCTCTACCTATTCTGCCCTTTAGTTAACTGCATCAGAGTAACCTCAGGATGACTCACTTCATGATTAACCCTCCCTAATGGTGAAAGGTACGAGTCTCAGTTTAACATCTGCCCTCAAATACATAGGCAAGATTCAGAGCTCAAATTAAGATTGGTCTCGAGTACAACCTTGCTTCAACATTTTTCAATCCAGCAGTATTTTATAAAGCTTCCACTCTGACCTTCCTTTAGTTTTCCAGATTCTATAATTTGAATGTGTTTTGAGCACATAAATTATGAACCCAGCTAAACATACAGAAGATACAGACGTCAGACACCGAATACCATGTTTAATCCCGCTTTGGAATCTAACTACTGTTACTCACGAGCAATCATGTCGCTGAGTTAATTGCGCAGTAAAAATCATATTCAACAAAACTTTCTGACTATAAACTTGATCAGGAGCTGGAAACAGGCACAGGGATCACAATGCAAGATTACCACATGGCTGTTGTTTCTGATGCAGGCAGCGTATAAATTTCATACTACAATACCTACTAATTTAAATTATTGTTAGCTGCAGCCAATGATAAGCATTCAGTTAAGTGGCAGCAGTAGGTGCACAATTGTGAGGGGCTAGTTTAATAAGGACATGGGAGTCCAAACAGAGTAGAAGTAAGTCGTAACTATGACAACACTGTGACTGGAGTAGTCATTGTAGTGGGTAATCATGACAGCACTGTGACTGGAGTAGTCACTAGAGTGGCTCTATGATGGCACTGTGACTGGAGTTGGTAACTATGACAGCACTGTAACTGGAGTGGGTAACTATGAAGGCACTGTGCCTGGAGTGCAACTAGACAGCCGTGAAAGTCAATGCCAAGAAATTAACCCTGAGGACCCCCAGGATCCAGTGTATTTGCAACAGAGGGGCTCATAATATTTCCAGGCATCCTGACTGCCCCCACCAGTATTCAAACCTTTATGTGACCAGATATTGGCCACTTAAGGCTTCTTTCCGTAAGTCTTGAATTTTGAAGCTGGCAAATCAGGGGCAGTGGAGAATTCATGGGCAGGGGAGCGTTCACGGGAAGGGGAGCGTTCACGGGCAGGGGAAAAAACCTGACTGGTCACCCTGTATGGGCTTTGGGAAGAAAGTGGAGTGGAGGGGTGCCTCTCTCAGGGGCTGCAAGATGGAGTACACTCCTCAAGATCTCCCCCCACCCCGCAATGAATGATCCTGTCCCACAGCCCTTTCCATCAAGATGCCCTCCGACCACCATGTGCCTCACCTTCCCTCCCACTGTGAGGCCCCATTCACTTACTCTCCAGGTTCTGGATTCCTGGCCTTAGAATCGGGGGACTGCTTGCAGTCTCAATTCTGGCCATTGCTGCCACTGGCATGGATGACACAATCAGATTGACTGCCAGCTTTCTGAGGCGGAAGTCATGCCTGAGTGAGGGGTGGATGTTGTTGTAATATACATTTAAGGCATAGAGTATGGTATCATTAGGAGGAAAACATGTCATGTGATCTAGTCTTAGTTTCACTGTTGCTTTGAACAGAGCACACTACACCCAACTCTGATGTCTTCAAACTTTATACCTAAATATAACTTCTCAACAAATGAACCAAGTGTTTACCCAATCTCTTATGAACGATTGGTGTCTAAATCATTCGAATAAAGTGGTATGGTGATTACCAGTGGTCAAACAGCCTGGCAGCAAGATTAAGTACAGGTGCAACATGGTAAACAGCCTTAGATTGGGCTACATGGCATGAGAAGACCATTTTGGACAGAACGCAACAGAGTCATGGTGTTGGAGAGTGCTGAGAATCCTGTGGGTAACTGCGAAGAGCAGCTTTGAAGACACAGTGCTGAGTTAGTGTTGAAATTAAGGCAGTAAGCAGATGGATCCCTTGTGGTGATATTGAAGCACAAAGTCTTATCAGTTCCATGAGTGAGATAGCAAGTCGAGAGGACCATAACTAGGTTGGCTCAGTCAGAAAAGCTGAGTAACGGGAGGATTGATCGTGAGCAGGGAAGAGTCAAGAAAAGTAAAATGTCAAAAAATAAGTCACAAAAATCGGGCCCAAGACGTTTGTGATTATAATGGGAAGCTTCAGGTATTGCTGAATGACAAATTGAATAGAAATAAAGATGACATTTACTCTGTGGTGCATTCACAACACAACTCATCTACGTGGATAGAGCTTTGAAAAGCAAGCACAAGCAGCAGCTGTGACACTTCTACAAGCTATTATAGAAGAAGGAAGGTCAAAAGGTTATTGTCAGAATGTCCACAAAATTCACCAGTTTGAATTGGGATGCAATTACCTACTATCTGAATTAGCAATGTTTAGCCCAGTGAATCACACCCACATGTTCTGGGCGTGTCTGGCATTGGAGGGTTTCTGGAAGGGGGTGGCGGGGACCTTGTCCAGGGTGGTTGGCTCCAGGGTGGAACCGGGCTGGGGTCTCGCTATTTTTAGGGTAGCATCGGAGCCGGGAGTGCAGGAGGCGAGAGAGGCTGGTATTCTGGCCTTTGCGTCCCTCGTAGCCCAACGAAGGATCCTTTTGCAGTGGAGGGACGCAAAGCCCCCGAGCCCGGATTCCTGGATCAATGACATGGCCGGGTTCATTAAACTGGAGAGGGTCAAGTTTGTCCTGAGGGGGTCGGTGCAAGGGTTCTTCCGACGGTGGCAGCCTTTTCTTGATTTCCTGGTGGAGCATTAGAGGGTGGTCAACTGCAGCAACAACCTGGGTGGGGGGAGACTATGGGTTCGTTTTGGGGGTTTGTTCTTCTGGTTCTATGTTTATTACTCTTGTTTGTTGTTAATTTATTGTTTTTAAATTGGGGGGAGGGGTTATTGATTTTCTCTTTTCGTTGTTGGGATAAAATTTGTTGTTGGAAAATTTGAATAAAAATTATTTAAAAAAAAAAGAATTAGCAATGTTTTAACAGCGTTCAGAGTTAATTTCTTGGTTCAGGTACAGACATAACAAGTCATAAAAAATTGGTGATCACATCCACTCCATGGAAGCACTCCAGAAAGAGCCCAGAGTGCATAGCATCTAAGAGCTACTAGAGGATGGACACAAGAACAAAGCAACCCCAAGTAGGATCCTAACCTATCCGAAGCAGAACCCCAACAGTTGTTGCACTCACTAGAACACCCAAACTGAACAAGACATGCAGAAGGTATTGACTTCTGCATGCACCAAGGAAAGGCACAGCTTTCCATCAATTCTGCAAGGTATGTGGCAGGAAGGGCCATTGGCAGTGGCGACGCACTAGAGCAAAGACTGCTGCATCTATAAAGAGCTATGCACTGATCCAAAGAGACCATACACAACAGGTACCTTTAAGCAATAAGAATGACCCCACATGGTATCCCATGAGAGACATGCGCATGAGGTGATTGACAAACCAGAAATAGACAATGATGTGCACGGCAATATGAAGAGCAGTGAGCATATGTTTCACAGCATCAAATCCAGTGGAAAACATAGATGCTGTCTCATTGTTTGAAGTGCTTGCCAAGATTCAAATTATACATGCTAAGTTAATGACTATTAATTATTAGCCAAGATTGACATGGGCAACTGTCAACATACTGCCTAGCAAATTCTAAAAGACATGTATCCACAGACAGGGAAGGTCATGGCGAAACCTACTTCTGTGAAATTTGCAGTATACAACAGTTCACCAGTTCCATGTGCAGGATTCGTAATCCTGGCCTGCCAGTACAATAAATCCTCCTGGGTGTCACAGGTGTTTTACATCATGGAACCTAAAGGCCCGGTGATCACAGGTCTTCCAGCATGTCAAGACCTCTCATTAACCAGAATCCATGGAATGAAACAGTCATCACAAGGCAAAACATCCTCAGAAACTACTGTCACTTTGGTGACCTAATATCCAAATTGGCAGTTTCAAGCAAGCTGTGACATTACCCTTGCTGGAGACTACAAGTCCATCAATTGATCTACCTAACTGCAGCATTCATATACAAGATAAATCGAAGTCCGAACTAGACAAGTTGGAGAAAGATGGAATCATTGGAAGAGTACAAGACCACACAGATTGGTGAAGCGAAATCACGTATCATAGGAAGGACAGATATTTGGATGTATTCCTTGATCCATGATGTTCAAACATAGCTTTGAAACATTGCCCACACGAAAGTACCACATTAGAAAGTTAAATCCAAGAATTACAGGGCAAAATCATTCTTGAAGCTTGATTTCAAGCATTATTACTGTTCAGTGCATCTTGCAGAGAAGTCACAAGAGCTTACTAGATTTTGTACCCCGTTAGCTTTCAGGCTGTTAGCCAGCGTCTCCGTCAAGCTCACAGACCGCATTACATACACTATATCAGACTGCACCTATATTGCAGATGACACAGTTATTGTGGAAGAACAAAGCAAGAACATGACCATAATCTGTATTTATTGATGCAAACAGCCTACACATCCCTGGGCACTAAGAGGCAATTTTACATCGCCAATCCAACTAACCTGCACTTCTTTGGACTTTGGGAGGAAATTGGAGCACCCGGAGGAAACCCATGCAGACCGGGGAGAAAGTGCAAACTCCGCGCAGTCACCCAAGGCCAGAATTGAATCCGTGTCCCTGGTACTGTAAGGCAGCAGTGCTAACCACTGTGCCACCGTTCCGCCCAACAGGGACTGGTTTAATCCCACCTTTTTGACTTTGCCCCTCGCCTGAGGTGTGGTGATCCTCGGGTTAAATCACCACCAGTCAGCTCTCCCCCTCTAAGGGGAATGCAGCCTATGGTCATCTGGGACAATGGCAACTTTATTTTTACTTTCATTCCTAATTTCACTCAAAAATCTTAATCGCTAAAGGAATTGTCAAGAAAGGATGTGTCTTTCTTGTGGCATGAAGATCACCAATACCTCTTCAAACACTGAATCAGTCATTATCATAGCAGCAACACTGCAAGGATCAAATTCGCCCTGATAGGGTCGGTGCAGGGGTTTTTCAGGCGATGGCAACCCTTCCTAGACCTCTTAGATCAGAGATAGAAACTGAGGCCGTGACAGCAGCAACCCGGGAGGGGAGGGGAGGGCGGGAGGGAGGGGGGGGGGGGGGGGGGGGGGGGGAGGGGGGACAAAGACGAAGGAAGTACGGTAGCGGTGGTGGCACGGGCAAGGCCTGCCCGAGGACGCTGCTAGAAATGATAAGTTGGTCTGACTGTCGGTTCGCCGGCGGGGGGGGGGGGGGGGGTGGGGGGGACGCGCGAGTAGGGGGGGGGACTTTTTTCTTTTTTTGTTAAGTAGGGAGGTTTGACTTTGTTTTGTTATAATTTAAATGTAAATGTAGGGGGGGTTAAAATGTTTGTATTTTGTGAAAAAGTTCTTCAATAAAAATTATTTAAAAAAAAAATTTTAAAAAATAGCAGCAACACTGCAATTGTACTATCCTGGGTAGACAACCCTGGAGATAGATGTCTCATAGAAAGGTCTGGGCACATGTATACTACAAATAGGAAAACCAATTGTATTTGTTTCAAAATCTCTGTCCATAAAATCATCCAACTACTCTAATACCAAGCAGGAATCATTAGTTCAAGTGTTTGGAATCATGCATTTCACACCTATTTCTTTCGCAAATGATTTGTGGTAGAAACCAACCACAAGCTACTTTAAATTATTTGATGAAAACTACTGTATTGACCAAAAAGGAATGGCAAAATATTCTACACTACAGAAATTGTGGAAAACCATAATTGAGGGATGGTCTGATGCAATTCAACTTGTCCACAAACACGCAAGACCATTTTGACATCATCGGCATGAGATAAACACCTCCCGGGAGTCATTTTTAAAAGCAGGCAGCACATCATACCGGAATATTTGTGACCTGATATTCTTCAACAATTTGGTCACTCACACCGGACAAGACGACTCAAAAGAGAGACAGTCTATTGGCCAGGTGTGAGAAATTACATTGAAGTTGATGTCAAGAAGTGCAAGGCATGTCAAGAGCAAATGCCAACACGAAGCACCATTGATTCCACATGAAGTTCTTACCTTTCCTTGAACCAAAATTGCATCCGACCTCTTTCTTGTCCTTGGCACTAACTTCATTGTCATCATCAACTACTTTACCAAGTAACCCAGTACTCGACAATTGCACAATACATTAAGAACTGCTTTTTCTGCAGCACTCTTAAGTGCTATTTTCAGTTTATTTGGTGTACCTAGAGTGATTATAAATAATGGTCTGTAATTTATTGACAAACCATTTCAGGATGTGTGTGAGAAGTGGACTGTTGATCACACTACTTCTTCTCATTACCCTAAATCTAATGACCAAGTTGGGTGAATGATTCACGCACTGAAATCCTGAATTCATGAATGTAAACAGACCAAGCATGATCTATACATTGCAATGTTACATCTGAGAGCAACACCTTTAATTGTAACTATTCCATCACAGGCAAAGCTCATGTTTGGCAGACCAATATACACCAATCTACCTACTCTTACCCATTCCGCTCTCGCAGAAACTAGAGAACAACTTTTAGAACTACAAGAGAAGATGATCAATGTGCATGATAAAAATGCAGATACAAAATTGTCAAATTTACATATGGGACAATAAGTTCACATCCCGGATCCCACAGATGATACATAGCCACCAGCCAAGGATTTGTTCAGAACCAATATCCTATGAAGGCATTACACACAAAGACACAATGGTGAGGTGTAACCAACTACAAATCAGATCCATTCCAGCTCCACGACCACCAGATAATCCTATTTTCATCCAGGGCAAGATCCCAAATGCAACCAGGAACAATATCCAAGAATGACAATCCTGCTGATCACTGTGAGCAATTAAATAAACCTCCAGACAAGGTTAGCATTACAAGATCTCGGGATACCAACAGACTACCTTTATGACTCGTAGATTCAGCAATTCTATGCACTTACATTATGGGCGGCACGGTAGCACAGTGCTTCTTTGGAAGGGGGAGTATATTTCAAAACAAATGGGGCTGTTGCAATGTGTCTTTAAGGCATAGTGGCATTTGAATCACCAGAAAGGAAATGTGTTATGTAATCCAGTCTTGGTTTCATTTTGCTTTGATCAGCACACACAAACACATTCCTGATGTCTTCAACCGATGTATAACCGCTCTCATATGCCTAGTCCAAATAAATAAACCCGTAAAGTATTTATCTAATCCCTTAACAACAATTGCTGTGTCTTTACAATAACATAACAGATGTCTCTTCACCTAATTAACACTCTATGGAGCGTTGAATGGCCGTGGGGCTGCTGCGATCAGAGGGGATGCTTTCCCTGTTGGCTCTTTAAATGGCGGAGCAGAAAACCTTACCACCTGAAAACTGCTGTCCTATGTGCCACAATTACTGACACGCCTACCTCTCTGCTTCAGGACAAGATGTTGGCTGGAATCCTCTGGCCATTGGAATTCTCTTTTCCCACTGACAGTGCACCCCCTCCCATGAGTCTCCCAGCAGCGGAGGTGGCTTCAATGGGAAATCCCATTGACAAGCAGAGGGAGTAGAGAATCCCGCCACCAGCGAATGGCGGGCTGCCGAGAAATACGTGACTGGGGGACCAGAGAAACCAGCCTGTTTTATTACCTGAGGCAGGAGCATCTAATGAGTAGATAACTGACACGGCTGCATGGCCGCACCCTGATGGAAGATGGTTGTCATCATTGAAAAAGACGTTCCTGAAGCTGTGGCCAGCAGCAAGATTGAAAGCATCGAAGATGATGATACTTTGTTTTTAATCCTTCTTAACCCACCTCATTCTACAAACTCTCAATCTGAAAAGTTGCTTTCTCCTTTCCGCTCACCATGACCCTACCCTACTCAACAACAGTAACCTGACCAGTAGTGGAAAAGCAAGAAGTGGAAGAGCAGGAAACTAGCAATAAAGAAGCACTCACTCTCACACTCATTGTTACAATCTCAGATTGTAATAGTGCCCATATTTTAGAATCAGAATTGTCCAACCCACAGCCCACGAAGCCTGTCTATGTTGCCATCGGATCGATTGGTGAAAATGACAGTAAGATATGTCAGTGAGTTTGAAGATTTCTACAGGGGACTGCTCCTCCAACCACAACTGCCTCTCCCCCGCATTTTTTGCTGATAAGTACAGTAAAACTTTGGAGCACGTGAAGCTTTTGTTCACCATGTTTCGCTATGGCTCCAGTGGCTTTCCCACACTCCTCATGCTCTGACTCAGCTCCGGCCTCTTGTTCCCAGTTCTGGTCGCATCCCTCCCAACTCTCCCTGCGTTCCCCTGGCTCCTGCCACTCCTCTAGGTGAGCACTTGGGCACTACTACACCTCAGGTCTTGCTCCAAACCCCCATCCTCCACTCTCATTGCACACACCCCAACCCACCTCACTCCTCTCCTACCAATTTAGTGAGTGAGTGTGTGAGGATGGCTGAATGAGTGTGTGTGTTTGTGAGGGTGAGTGAGTGAGTGATTGTGTGTGGATGGGTGAGTCAATGGTTGCCTGGCTAGAGAGTGGCTGTTTTGTTCACCTTTTCCCTTCTTCCTCTTTTTCTTTGTCAGCTGGCAGCAAGGGCCACGCCCTCATCATGGTCAGGTTGAGCAGCATGCAGCAAAAAAATACTGCAGGATTGCTCCAGAGTGATCCAGGCAGCAAAAGTGTTGTTTAGACAGCATAATGATTTGAATCTGGAATCTGATGTATTTTATATATCATTAAAATAAAGGACGGGATTTCCACCCAAAAATACATTGACTTATGATGGGACCAATGGATCCCATCTGTGGGAAAGGCTAGAAACTCCCAGCCATGGTTTTAGATCCTAACTCCGCTACAATAAAAACGGCATTCAAAAATCCCTTTGAAAACCATTGCCTCTCTTACCTTCTTATAAAGCTGTCAATCAAATTTAGTCAGTGAAAGTCCAATTGAAGAAACCTATAATCTACTTCACACCTCTTAACCTGGTCTTCCCCATCTCCCTCTTGCAGTATCTTTTCCAGCTCAGTATCACCGCTGCTCCTTCCCCCTCATATGCTGTGGTCCAAGAGGTGTACATATTCCTGTATCCATTCCTCAGAACAAATGGTTTATGTAGAAATCTTTGAAGTTAGGTCCAACTGCTTCAACATAAACTACCTCACTCCCTGTAGACCTTAGCAACTTTAAATAACTCTGGAAATCACTTAGCACTTCATTGCAGCAAGATCCAATAGAAAATCAATCAGCCACTAACTTGAAAGTAGTTGATGATCCCTTTAAATAATACTGCTGGAGAATTGGCCTTACTGCTGAATTGGAGTTCAGCTATGTGAGGTTAAAAGAGAACATGAATGGATCTCCGAGCTCCAAAATGGCTGCACTGGCACCAAATCGCTGGTTGACATTCTGTGATCTGTCTACTCAGTATATTTTTGGCAGGAGCACCTTGTATGCACCCTGGCCCCTAACCAAAATGATGTTTGCCATGCCAAGCATCAGAAAAGTGTGCGTTCTCTGCCCCCCCCCCCCCCCCCCGCCACCCCCACAAGTTGGGGGGAAAAATAGCACTTATCAGTTCTTTGAGAAGGTGACCAAACAGGTGGATGAGGGTAAAGCAGTTGATGTGGTGTATATGGATTTCAGTAAAGCATTTGATAAGGTTCCCCACGGTAGGCTATTGCAGAAAATACGGAGGCATGGGATTCAGGGTGATATAGCAGTTTGGATCAGAAATTGGCTAGCTGGAAGAAGACAAAGAGTGGTGGTTGATGGGAAATGTTCAGACTGGAGTCCAGTTACTAGTGGTGTACCACAAGGATCTGTTTTGGGGCCACTGCTGTTTGTCATTTTTATAAATGACCTGGAGAAGAGTGTAGAAGCATGGGTGAGTAAATTTGCAGATGACACTAAAGTCGGTGGAGTTGTGGACAGTGCGGAAGGATGTTACAAGTTACAGAAGGACATAGATAAGCTGCAGCGCTGGGCTGAGAGGTGGCAAATGGTGTTCAATGCAGAACAGTGTGAGGTGATTCATTTTGGAAGGAATAACAGGAAGACAGAGTACTGGGCTAATGGTAAGATTCTTGGTAGTGTGGATGAGCAGAGATCTCGGTGTCCATGTACATAGATCCCTGAAAGTTGCCACCCAGGTTGATAGGGTTGTTAAGAAGGCGTACGGTGTGTTAGCTTTTCTTGGTAGAGGGATTGAGTTTCGGAGCCATGAGGTCATGTTGCAGCTGTACAAAACTCTGGTGTGGCCCGCATTTGGAGTATTGCGTGCAATTCTGGTCGCCGCATTATAGGAAGGATGTGGAAGCATTGGAAAGGGTGCAGAGGAGATTTACCAGAATGTTGCCTGGTATGGAGGGAAGATCTTATGAGGGAAGGCTGAGGGACTGGAGGCTGTTTTCATTAGAGAAGAAGGTTAAGAGGTGACTTAATGGAGGCATACAAGATGTTCAGAGGATTAGATAGGGTGGACAGTGAAAGCCTTTTTCCTCGGATGGTGATGTCTAGCACGAGGGGACATAGCTTTAAATTGAGGGGAGATAGATATAGGACAGATGTCAGAGGTAGGTTCTTTACTCAGAGAGTAGTAAGGGTGTGGAATGCCCTGCCTGCAACAGTAGTGGACTCGCCAACACTAAGGGCATTCAAATGGTCATTGGCTAGACATATGGACGATAAGGGAATAGTGTAGATGGGCTTTAGAGTGGTTTCACAGGTCGGCACAACATCGAGGGCTGAAGGGCCTGTACTGTGCTGTAATGATCTATGTTCTATCTATGTTCTAATATTGAAATACTGGGTGCCAAGTAGCCAAACAGTGTGGCCTGCATGCTGCATTTTGTTTCTGCAACATCTACTGCCAACATGAAGTGCAACTGTAACTGTTTTCAGTGAAACATGCTGCTTGATTTTATGGGCCAATTTTCCTGCCTCTATGCTTGCCAGCTTGAAATTTTCTGACAATTTAAGCGAAAGGGTGAAAAAGTACAAGTGAGTAATCAAAGGAGCGGAAAATATGTGACATTTGGTTGTACCATGCTTGTACCAATCTTTCAGTAGTATAATCTATGCTTGCGATCTTTTATCCAAACTGAAGTCTTTTTTTTCACCAGCTGCTCTTTGTTTCTTGAACTTCAGTGTAGTGTATCACAAAGTTTCTTAACATACAGAAAATAAATATAATTTTGCATATTTGCATGATGATAAAAAATACATTCCATTAACTTTTTTCCCATATTACTTTGTGCTGTATTAAAGAGGACCAATGCCTAGCATAGACAATCAGCCAAGGGCTTCATTTCCATGGTAATTCCATGCAGTAGAGTATCCTTCGGATGGAATCTTGTGGAGACACTGGGGGTCAAATCGCTGGCTGAAGATACCCATGCCGTCTATTTTTGGGAAGGCCTGCCATACCTTGTGCCACTCAGGCACTTAACAGGCATGTGTCATGCCCTGTCCAGGATCATGGATCCCGGGTTGGAAGTCCAGTAGAGCTGCCAGCCTCTGATGGTCAGCAGCTCTCCGTGGGCTGTACTCAGCAGTGCCACCAGGAAGGTGGTGGATGCTGCTTGTACGACACACACCCCAGGCTTTGGATCGAAGAGGGACCCCCAGGCACAAGTGCGTGATGGTGGGAAGTGGATCACGGGATGGGGGCTCACAGCAAGGTAGGTGGGAGGTTGACAGCAAGGACAAGGCAGTGGTTTTCAGCAGGCCCGCTCCGTTCCCTATGCCGAGTCCCTCAATCAGGCACTGAGTGTCTTTACATGAGGGATCCCCCAAGAACCCACAAGCTTGTCGTGCTTCCTGCAGGGCCAAACCACTGCCTGCAGTGGCAGTCTGAAGCGCTTAAGTGGGAATTATGTGCCTACTTACAAGCCTCACTTGGTGGTGGGCCAGGAATACTGTCTGCAGGCCTTTCCGCTATGGACTTAATCATGGTCGAGGCAGGAAGATGGCAAATATTCCACCCACCATCCTTTTGTCTGATTATTTTCACTTATTTATTTTTAAATTTAAATTACTAATTTTTTTTTTCTAATTAAGAGGCCATTTAGAGTGACCAATCCACCTACCCTGTACATTTTTGGCTTGTGTGGGTGAGATCCATGCAGACATGGGGAGAATATGCAAACTCCAC
The DNA here is from genome assembly GCF_902713615.1 of Scyliorhinus canicula. Lineage (NCBI taxonomy): Eukaryota > Metazoa > Chordata > Chondrichthyes > Carcharhiniformes > Scyliorhinidae > Scyliorhinus > Scyliorhinus canicula. Next base: position 256,971,186 of record NC_052146.1, read on the forward strand.
ATGGACAGTGACTGAGGGCCGAGATCGAACATGGGTCCTTGGCGCCATGCCACCTTTCTTTTGTCTGATTAAATGCCTGTCCTTCACAAAACTCACCACGGGGAAGGGCATAACATTCTGACCTTACTCCAATCTGTTTTTCTGGGATAGGAGTTCATATAATTAATTTTAACAGGTACACAGCCTCTGTCCAACCAACAGTGAGTGTATGTGGGGGGAGGGAGTGGGGGGTTGACCACCCCTACTGCCTGCTTCAAAGTATGGCTGACAACTGTTATACTGCTGGTTAAAGAAAAAGACACTTGCCAAATGTTCTAAGTGGTACCCTAATCCTAAATATGCAATTGCTATTATCAAATGCACAGTCATTTCTCACCTTTCAAATTATAAAGGGAATCTCTGGACACCAGAGTGAAGAGGTGCTCCATCCATTCAGCATTGTAAAGATAGTATTTCATACTAATTGATTATATAATTTGCATAACATTTGAGTACAGCTGCCCATACTTGGAAACACATATTCTGCTCACTCCTCACCTCTGGCAGGGAATCCAGCAAGTGGCAGGGAGAAGCGGTGAGCAGACAGAGTGGCTCCTAAGGAATGTTCCATTACATTCTGTGTTATACTGGCTCCCTGGCATAACTCCAGCAAAGAATCTAGGCCAATCTTTTAAAGCTGTACTTCGTTTCTGAAATAGGCACTACTATTGCTTATTTTCCACAATGCATTGCTGGCAATGTCAATTTATGTCTCACGTATAAGAGAATTCCATTGTACAGTGCAATCATAATATTAAATATAATGTCAGGTGAAAGCCAAGTGGAGAATTTACACAAAAAACTGTTTCCTGGAAATGCTCAGCAGATCCGGCACCATCTGTGGAGAGAAAAAAAGGCTAATGGCTTGTGGTGGCATGATTAGCATAGCTGCCTGCCATTGGTGCAGAACACCGGCTTACTATTGGCCCTGGTCGGTCATGTGCCTCTCGACCGATTGGTTGAGACCAGTCATGTGACGGCTCCCCGATTGGTCGAGAGGCTGAGTTAACCCCGCCTCCAGGGCAGGGTATAAATACCCAGTACTCCCGGCGGTCATCCATTTACTGTAATCGACCGCAGGGCTAACATCTAGCTGATTAAAGCCATACTTTTGTACAGCAACTCGGCTCGCGTTCAATTGATGGTACATCATGGCTTGAATCTTCTCACGAGCAGAAATCACTGTCGAATTGCCGCTCCACGCCTATCACTTTTTGCACAACGCATTTCTGGCCAGGGTTTCCAATCCCAGCTTCCCCAGAAATGGGAAGTGTAACTGAAATGGAACTGCTTCCTTGTAGCACGGATCAGGGGAGTCTGGTGGGGGAGCGGCACAGTGGTTAGCATTGCTGCCTACGGCGCTGAGGACCCGGGTTCGAATCCCGGCCCTGGGTCACGATCTGTGTGAAGTTTGCACATTCTCCCAGTGTCTGCGTGGGTTTTGCCCCCACAACCCAGGATAGTGTAAATCCGCATTTAGAAAAGGGCAGATTAATCTAGAATCCAGAAACAGAAAACGAAATTGCATTTAGGACCATCCAGCACAGCAGTGGTTAGCACTGTTGCTTCACAGCGTCAGGGTCCCAGGTTCGATTCCCGCTTGGATCACTGTCTGTGTGGAGTCTGCACGTTCTTCCCGTGTCTGCATGGGTTTCCTCCGGGTGCGCCGGTTTCCTCCCACAGGTTCCGAGAGATGTGCTGTTAGACGAATTGGACACTTTGAATTCTCCCTTTGTGTACCCGAACAGGCGCCGGAATGTGGTGACGAGGGGCTTTTTACAGTCACTTCATTACACTGTTAATGTAAGCCTATTTGTGACAATAATAAAAAATTATTATGTCCAGTGTTAAGAAAGACGACCTCAGGGTCAAGCAAGCAATCCATTCACAGGATATTCTGCTGTTATTACTTTGTTATAGTCTTAATTTATAGTATTTCGCTTTGGAGCCTGTGAACATCCATATCAGGGAGCAAGTGTATGGTTAGTGTCCTACTTTAGCCAAAGCTTCCATTCAACATGGCCTCATGAGACAAATTTCTCTTTGTCAATCTCATGGATAGTGATCATGACTGAATGGCCATGAAATTAGCTTTCCATAGAAATTAGTAAATGATGATACAGGAGGAGGCCATTCAATCCACCTGTCTATGCCACCTGAAAATCCAGCCTAATCCGACTTTCACCTTTGACTTGTAACCTTGTAGGTTATGGCACTTCAAAAAATCCAAGGATCTTTTAAATGCTATGCATATTTCTGCATCTCCCACCCTTCTTCCTGCAATCTACAGCTTTTGTCCTCACTTTCAAGTGCAGGTCCATTTCTTTATTGTCTGCAAACTTCTTAAGCATGTCAGACATTAAGTCTATATCGCTGATATCATAAACAACCAGGGACCCAGTACTGGATCCCGAGCCCTTCTAGTCATGGAAACATCTGTTGGTCCGCTTACTGTTGATGGGCCAATTTTGGATCCAATTTACCACTTTCCCTTGCATTCAATTAGTTTATAATTTTCTGGCCAGTCTTCCATGTGAAACCTAGTCCAAAGCTGTGCTAAAATTTATGTTGACCCAAATCAAATGTGTTGTTTTCATTGTTCCTTCTTGTTACTTTCACAAAACATTGAGTCAAGTTAGTCAGAGTAGTCCATAGTAATGCCAACTGTAATCTATGCCAGAGGTCAGAGGTGCCTGCGGAACATCGTGATGGAGAGATTACTGAGTCTACCCGGCACGTATTTTATCTCCTGGATATGGCAGTCGAATGGACACTGTCAGATGGAAGAAGAAGACGGAGCCAACCAAAGAAGACCTGGAAAAGTATGTTTAAAGAGGATCTCCAAGAGCCAAGGGCCATCACCTCGGCTGGGGAGAAAGAGATTATAACGGGCCACACCGGTGGTGAGGTCCTGCTGCCCATTATCCCACATCGGACTGGAGGAACTAAGTCTAAATAAATAAGTCCAACGTGACATTCCTTTACCAAGTACATGCTTGCTGCCCCTTGATTAATCTGCCCTTTTCTAATTGCAGATTTACACTGTCCCTCAGAATGTTCTCCGATAATGTGCCCACTATTGAGGTTAGATTGACTGGCTTACAATTATTCTGTTCATTTTTAAACAACGGTACAACATTAGCAGCCATCCAATATGCAATTGTATAGGGCATTGGTGAGGCTATACCTGGAGTATTGTGTGCAGTTTTGGTGCCCTTATCTGAGGAAGGAATTTCTTGCTGTGGAAGGATGCAGCGAGGATGGCGTGGTAGCACAGTGGTTAGCACTGCTGCCTCACAGCGCCAGGGACCCGGGCTCAATCCCAGCCTTGGGTACCTGTCTGTGTGGAATTTTTACATTCTCCCCTTGTCTGTGTGGGTTTCCTCCGGATGCTCTGCTTTCTTTCCGCAGACCTAAGATGTACAGGTTAGGTGGATTGACCATGCTAAATTGTCCCTTAGTGTCCAAAAGGTTAGGTGGGGTTGCTGGGATGGGATGGAGGCATGGGCCAAGATGGGGTGCTCTTTCGGAAGGTCGGTGCAGACTTGATGGGCCAAATGGCCTCCTTCCGCACTGTAGGGATGCTAAAGGTTTACCAGGCTGATTCCTGGAATGGCAGGACTATGATATGAGAGAGACCAAGTCAGTTAAGATTATATTCATTGGAGTTAGAAAAGTGAGGGGGTGTCTCATGGAAACTTATAAAATTCTAACAGGATTAGAGAGAGTAGATTCAGAAATAATGTTCCCAATGGTTGGGGAGTCCAGAACTAGGGATCATAGTTGGAGGATAAGGAGTAAACCTTTTAAGACTAACGTGAGGAGAAATGTTTTCACCCAGGGAGTGCTGAATCTGTGGAATTTAGCACCACAGAAAGTAGTAGAGACCAAATCATTATGTAATTTCAAGAAGGAATTAGATATAATTCTTGGGGCTGAAAGAATCAAGGGATATGGGGGAAAGGCAAGATCAGGCTATTGAACTTGATGATCAGCCATCATCATAATGAATGGCAGAGCAGGCTCGAAGGGTGAATTGCCTCCTCTTGCTTCTATTTTCTATGTATGTTTCTACGTATCCCAGTGCCACACTTGCTGTCAGAGAGGTTTGGAACCCAATGGTCAGAGCCACACCACTTCTTCCCTGGCCTCCCATAGAACCTTGGAATACATCTTGACCATGCCTGGTGATTTATCCACTTTAATTGCTAAGAACCTTAATATTTCCTCCCTCGCCATGCTTATGAAGAACACCCATATTCAGTATCTACACACAAGTTATCTTGTCGATCTCTAATTGGCCTAATTCATTCCTTAGCTATCTTTTTGCTCTTTATATATTTATAAAACATTTTTGGGTTCCCCATGATTTTAGTTGTTAATATATTTTCATGCGCTCTATTTGCTTTCTGAATTTCCTTTACAATTTCACCCCTGAACTTTCTATATTTCTCTAGGTTTTCTGCAGTATTGAGTGTTTGGCTTCTAAAATATGCTTCCTGTTTATGCCGTATTCTACTCGGTGGGTGAGATTTAACTATAAACATACAGGGAATAACCCCGCTATCTTAGAGTTTTTTTCGGCCCCTGGTGGGGAGCGCCCACCAAGGCCCCACTGAGCCACATATCCTGCACTGAGGAGCTCTGATGAGTGGAGTTCCTCAGTGCAAGGAGAGATCAGGGCCCGATCTCTCAAACCTCCAACGTGACCCCCGGACCCCCCCAACACACCTGTTGGGGAGGGTCCTCAAGCCTCACCACACCCACCACATGCATGCAAAGCATCCCTGGGCAGTGCCCTTGCCAGGCTGGCAGTGCCACCTGGGCACTCTGAGAGGCCTCTCTTGGGATGGGACGCAACTGGTAAATCGTACCTGGTATGTTTTTTGACATGTAGAAGGTGACTGGATATGCGAGTCTCTTTTTCTTTAACCCTTTTGCTTGAGTGCTTCCTTAGAAATGATCACTGGTGTCGATTAGTATTGTTTTGTTTTATTATTCAATAAAATAATGTGGCATTGACTTACAAACTACTTAGATTCCAAAGAAATTGGCAGTTTCTTTGTGAGAAATATTTCCCTAAGTGCGAGTACAGTAAAAGTTCACAAGTTTGCCCTGGGAGAAGAGGATTGTCCTATGTGGGAAGATTGAGTAGACTAGCCTATATTACCTCGAGTTTAGAAGAATGACATATTATTTCATTGCAACATATAAAATTCTTACGAGGTTTATCAGGGTAGACACTGGGAGGATGTAACTGATGTAGAAGTTTATAATAATAATCTTTATTGTCACAAGTAGGCTTACACTAACACTGCAATGAAGTTACTGTGAAAATACCCTAGTTGCCACATTCCGGCGCCTGTTCGGATACACAGAGGGAGAATTCAGAATGTCCAATTCACCTAACAGCATGTCTTTCGGGACTTGTGGGAGGAAACCGGAGCACCCGGAGGAAACCCACGCAGGCACAGGAAGAATGTGCAGACTCCGCACAGACAGTGACCCAAGCCAGGAATCGAACCTGGGACCCTGGTGCTATGAAGCAACAGTGCTAACCACTGTGCTACCGTTAGCCATTATCTTGACTGTCAGAGCAGGCTTGAAGGGCCGAATTGCTTATTTTTGTTCCTTTTTGATCTTGTATTCGAACATGGTGAAGTGAAATTAATGAAAAATTTTTCGTAGTTGTACATTAACCCTCTGCAACGTATATCCAGAATTAAACAATAACACTTTATTGTGTAGGTTTCGAAGCTCAAGCAGCATGGCTACCTGTTTTTTTTAAAATCATGCTTGTGCAACTGTTACCAAGTTTTATTATGGCTTACTACGATGAGCTCTACCTCCAATCTGGGGACATAAAATTATAATTGGCCATTCTGTGTCTAGTACATTTGGCACTAATGTTGTAATCGTTACTAAATGTCAAAATCCTTTGCAATAATTAATACTGTGGCCCTAGAATTCTCCATTGATTTTCCTGCTTTCACACCACAATGATGATGGGAGACTGGTAGAACTCCAAGGGAAATTATATAAGCGGGCAAAGTTGCAGCAAGAGACCAGTAGTTAACACATTATGATGAATGCAAGAGATGGGCCCTGAAGTTATGTGAGGATTCTGCTGGTCTCTGGTGAGAAATCGACAGAACTCACAGGCATTTTCAGAGCCATTGGTGTACATCAGTACAAGAGAAACGTATATGACATGATACCATATTTCAACATGTGCATTATGGTGCAGTGACAGTCCACAATGTGCCGTGCTAAGGCTGCTACCAATTTCCTTTCTTCAGCACAACTGATTGTGAAACTGGTCAGTGAAGTTTTCTATCACTCCAGTTTAATTTTCCTAAAGAACTGCCTTGCTTTGCATATACTAAATAGCTTGAAAATTACATAGTGATGACTTTCATAACCCACTCAAGTATTACTCTCACAGTACACATTACATGAAGTTGATTGCCTGCAGCTTAAGTACCTTCTTTGTCCTTCAGCTCAGGTTCTCTTCATATTAACTTCTTCACCTGCACAGCTGACAGGGAGATTTCAGATCCTTTGCGTTACTCTTAAAGATGCCTTTCTGTGTTTTTGATGCTCTCACTATGTAACCCTTTCCCATAAGGGCTTTTCAGTTCTATTCTTGGTGCGCAGTTGGTCTAGAAACAGTTTCCTAATGACATAATTGTCTTTTCAGAGTTTTTTGTTCCAGTGATTTTTGGGGGCTGTCCACAAATAAAGCATTTCTTTCTCACTAGATGTTAAACAAGAAACTGAAGTTTCCAGTCATGTTGATGATGCGGTAGCACACCCAGTTCTAATGATGAATGTCCTAGGAAATATATTCACCATCTTCTTGATCAGTATTACATTCGTACTGGCTTCAGAAACAAAGACCGGGGCAAAAAAACTGCTGCTTCACTTGTCTACTTACAAGTTTCAGTGACACGGGCAATTTCCTGGCACTGAACTTTGAACTTCAGACTCTGGATCAGAATTGCCTTGGGATTGTGCCAAAAGTTTTTATAAAGCTTTCAAAAAATGAGAGAAAGAGCAACCACCCCTCTGCTCAAAACCCCACCATCCTTGCAAGCCACCACTCTAACTTCAAACTCTTTGCTTCTTTAATGTACTTGATGTGTTGTTGCCTCTTAACTATGTTCACCTTTTCCAGAGCTCCATACATGAATCCCACCAATCAGGTCCCTACTGCTGCCACAGTACCGAGAAAGCTATTATTAAAAGTCACAAATAATGTGATTGTGACAAAATTAAACTTTCCCTCCTCTTGACCTCTCATAGAATTTACAGTGCAGAAGGAGGCCATTCAGCCCATCGAGTCTGCACCGGCCCTTGGAAAGAGCACCCTACTTAAACCCACACCTCCATCCTATGCCCGTAACCTAGTAACCCCACCTAACCTTTTTGGACACCAAGGACAATTTATCATTGCCAATCCACCTAACCTGCATATCTTTGGCCTGTGGGAGAAACCAGAGCACCCGGAGGAAACCCACGCACACACGGGGAGAATATGCAGACTCTGCACAGTGACCCAAGCCGGGAATCGAACCTGGGACCCTGGAATTGTGAAGCAAATGTGCTAACCACTATGCTACCTTCTCAGCGGCCTTTGAAATGGTTGACCACACCATCTTCCTCCAAAGTATTCCATATTCATGGGACTACACTTTTTAAATAATTATTTAATAATAATCTTTATTATTGTCACAAGTAGGCTTACATTAACACTGCAATCAAGTTACTGTCAAAATACCCCAGTCACCATACTCTTGCGCCTGTTCGGGAACACTGAGGGATGATTCAGAATGTCCAATTCACCTAATAAGCACGTCTTTTGGGACTTGTGGGAGGAAACCGGAGCACCCGGAGGAAACCCACGCACACATGGGGAGAACGTGCAGACTCCGCACACACTGACTGAAGCTGGGAATCGAACCTGGGATGCTGCCACTGTGAAGCAACAGTGCTGACCACTGTGCTACCGCGCGCACTGGTTTCATTCCTATTTATCAAACTGTACTCGAAGATCGCAGGGCAGGAGTCTCATCAGTCCGCCTCCACTTCTGCTGTACCGTCTGGGGAAACACCAAGACATAGTGGTCGGGGCCATAAGGCCAAGACATTTGACACCTAGTAAGTTGGCATGGGTGCAGGGCACAGTATAGTTATAGGGGCTAGGGCACGTGTATGTTACCATTTCAATTAAACTCACTGTTACACCAATGCAAGATGCCTCTGTTCTATGTCTGGTGCCTGCAGGGTCGTGAAGGGGACTGAGTGGCACTGTGTTTGAAGGTCGGTGGAACGGTGAGCCCAGGTGGGTGTAAATCTTCCCCCCTGCCGTATTCGGCACCCCGCCGCCAGCTGCAACAACATGTCCATGGGAGTGTCCGTTACGTATACAGGGAACACCCACGTGGATGGTGTAGCTGTGGCCATGAGTCAGAGACATTGGCTAATGATTTGAAGCTCACAGCTGATCGCAGAGCGGGTTGTCATCATTCACCATGGCATTGAACACACCCACTTCCACAAGCAATCGTGTGAGACCAGCCCGTTGTGCCGCAGTTGGAGGGTGCTGTGCATGTGGTGGTGTGGGAGGCAAGGTTGTTGGGAGGTGGGGGTGCTGGGTGGTGAGGTGGGGTAGTATGGTGGTGTCAGTGCCGCTGCTCAGAGAGCCCCAACCCCCCTAATTGGTGAAACGTGCGGCAATTAACGCCTCGCATGCTCGCTGGTGAAGCCGGTGGCTTTGTGCAGCCTCCCGTCTATATCCCGCCCCCATATCGAGTCTGTTGCCCCCTCGTCCCAATCCTCCTCTTCTGGAGAGATGTCCCCTTCCACGGGCCCCTCTCTGCCCCCTCCTCCAGCACATCGCCCCTCTGCTGGGCGATATTGTGGAGGACGCAGCAGACAGCAACGATGCGGTCGACCATCACCGAATGGTACTGGAGGGCCTCTCCAGGGTGGTCTAGGCACCTGAAGCGCATCGTCAACAGGCCAAAGTACCTCTCGATCACACCCCTGGTCGCTGCATGGGCCTCTTTATATCGGTCTATGCATCGGTCTGTGGCCTCCGTATATGTTTCATCAGCCATGACTGCAACGGTTAACCCTTCTCACCCAGCAGTCCCGCAGCCGGGAGGGGGGGGGGGGGGTGTGTTCCTTGAACATGGCGGGGATGAACGATTGGGCCAGGATAAATGCGTCATGTACACTGCCCGGGTACTGTGCGCAGACATGCATGACTTTCATGCGGTGGTCACAGACCACCTGAATGTTCATGGAGTAGGACCCCTTCCTGTTCATGAAGAGGTCCCTGTTCTCCGCTGGAGGCCGCATGGTGACGTGCACCCATCGATCGCCCCCTGTACCATGGGTATCCTAGCCATGACAGCGGATCCCACTGCCCAGGCATTCTGGTAGGTGCGGTCCACTGGGAACTGGATGTACCAGTCCGCGATGTCATACAGGGCGCCAGTCACTGCACGGATGCACCGATGGCTGGGAGATGCCGAAAAGGTCCCCACTCGGCGACTGGAACAACCCCGTCGCATAAAAGTTCAGGGTCACTGAAACCTTGACGGCCACCGGGAGAGCATGTCCTCCCTCAGTCCCACGCGGTGCCAGGTGTGTCATCAGGTGGCAGATATGGCTGACCATTTCCCGACTCATCCCGAGTCTCCTCCTGCATGATCTGTCCGGCAGGTCCTCGAAGGACATGCGCCAGTAGACACGTGGCCTCATCGGGCACCTCGGGCGCCTTGACACCATCACCACCTGCTCCCCATCCACATCGGTATCGTCACCCGTGCATCCCCCTCGTTGATCTGGTCGTCGTTCGCCTCAGCCTCCTCTTGTGCCCGTCGGGTGGGCGGCCCTGAGTGGATGCCACGGAGCCCTCTGCAGCCCGTCCCTCTGAACCGCCGACGCTGCCACAGGGCCACATGCAGGGCAGCGGCTCCCGCCACGGCGGCCAACATCGCTGGCTGGTGCCCAAACATTATGATCTGCAGGGGGGTGGGTTATACAACAAGTTTAGGGATGGCGCATGGCCCTCTCTACAGCCATGTGCCATGAGCTACATGTCTGCCCGGTTTGCTGATTGCGCCACTGCTACGCATGCACCCAGACCCCTGCCCACACCCTCCGTGCTACGCCCACTATGGCCCGTCCCTCCTCATAGCCATCCAACGATACGCTATGCCCTCACGGGGGGCTGCCATGGATGCGGACCCGCCCCTTCCCGCTGATGGTTGCCGGCTGCTCTGCCCCTGGGGTGGTCCGGCACCCATGGGCAAGGCCCGGGGCCGTGTGAGCTACCAGCGCCCAGGGCTGGTGCCCATCAGCCTGGTTGCCATACTGGCGGCCATGGCTCTGGCAACGCCCTGCCCTGTCATCCCCACGCCCCCCCCTCCTCCACAAACATGCAGGCCCCGCTTCCCCAACATGGAGGCTCCCTCCCCAACCCGGAACATGGAGGCTCCCTCCCCAACCCCTCCCCCCACCCGGAACATGGGAGGCCCCCTCACCAACATGGAGGCCCCCTCCCTAACCCAAGAGGCCCAGCCCCCCACCCCCCCAACATGGAGGCCCCCTCCCCACCCAAACATGGAGGCCCCGCTCCCCCAACATGGAAGCCCCCCCCGTCGTCCCCTTGCCAGCAGCCCTGTCCGTGTCGAGAAGTGCAATATGCCTGCCGCTCACCTCCTCTCCCGCATCAATTTTTATTTGCAGGTGTGAACCGCGCCGATGTGACCTGGGGCACGCCGTCGGGACTTCGGCCCATCTGGGCCGCAGAATCCACGGGACCCCGGAGAATCACGGGATTTGCCCCCTTGGCCGATTCTCTGGGCGGTGTGGCGCCGTTCACGATGACGCCATTCACGCCGGTTGAGAGAATGGTGGAAGGGTGTCGGACCGGCGTCGTGTCAAAAAAAAATCAAAAAAAAAAAAAAAAAAAAAAAATCGGTGCAATCGCCGATTCTCTGACCTGGCATGGTCTGAGAGAATCTTGCCCATGGTATATTAAAACAAACTTTATTACGAACAGAGTGTTAGAATATCTTTAACATTGCACTAGAAAATAATTACCCGTTAAACTATAGTGAATGCAAAACCTTAACTGCTATCTTTATTCCCACTTGAAGAACAAGAAACAAAACCATTTCCGCTCTTAATCCACTGTAACTACCAATGGTAATAGGAATACTTGCTTTACAGAGATGTTCTTTGAGATAGAGATATTTAATCACACTGCTTTAAAGACAAGGGGCGGGATTCTCCGACCCCCCGCCGGGTTGGAGAATCCTCAGGGGGGTGGCGCGAATCCCTCCCCGTGGCCCTGACGCCAGCTGCCGTATTCTCCGGCGCCGTTTCTCGGCCAGGGTGGGATTCATGCCACGCCAGTCGGGGGCCGTTGGCAGCGGCCCCCCCGGCGATTCTCCGGGCCCCGATGGGCCGAGCGGCTGTCCATATTTGGCCAGTCCCACCGGCGTGAATCACTCAACTCGCGTTCCGGCGGGACCTAGCAGGTAAGTCGGCGGGGGCGGTCCTCGGGGTGGGGGGAGGGCCCACGGTGGCTGCCCGCGATCGGGGCCCACCGACCTGCGGGTGGGTGTGTTCCATTTGGGGCACTTCTTCCTTCCGTGCCAGCCCCTGTAGGGCTCCGCCATGCTGTGCGCGGAGAAGAGAACCCTTCACGCATGCGGCAAAATACGCCGGCGGTCCACGCTTGCGCGAGATCACGCCATCACTTCAGCGCCGGCTGGAGCAGTGCCAACCCCTCCGGCATCCCGCACTTTCAGGGGCTACTCATGCCAGAGTGGTTGGCGCCGGTTCTCCCGCCAGCGTGGGCACTTAGTACCCAGAATGGAGAACCCCGGCCAAACTTCTGTCAAACCTATGCAGAAATTTTGGCTCTATTTCTTCAGAAGTTGTTTCTCAGCTTGTTTCAGCTCCCCTTATTCTCAGACACTGAGATTTATTGACACTTCTTCAAAGACTGTTAATCTCTTTTAACAGAACTGCAGTGAGAGCAAAACTGATTTACTTCTGAACACAGGTCCATTCAGATCAGAACTTACCGGCATTCTGCAAAATTCCTGATGTCTTAGCTCCACCCAGCAACAACATCAGCGTATCAAGCTGAAATATAATTAACTCCACAGGAAATCCCCTGAATTAAAACAAAATTCTGTTAACTCTAACCTGTAACGGTGCCTTAATAATAATAATACTCTTTATTTGTGTCACAAGTATGCTGACATTAACACTGCAATGAAGTTACTGTGAAAATCCACTAATTCAGCATGGGGTTGGGAACCTGAATTGTAGCTCCAGCATACAGGAGGTTGAGAGTAGTGAGGTCATGAATAAGGTTTCAAGGTTGCAGGAGTGTACCAGCAGGCAGGAAGGTGGTTTAAAGTGTGTCTACTTCAACGCTAGGAGCATCCGGAATAAGGTGGGTGAACTTGCAGCATGGGTTGGTACCTGGGACTTCGATGTTGTGGCCATTTCGGAGTCATAGATAGAGCAGGGACAGGAATGGTTGTTGCAGGTTCCGGGGTTTAGATATTTCAGTAAGCTCATGGAAGGTGGTAAAAGAGGAGGGGGGTGGCATTGTTAGTCAAGGACAGTATTACGGTGGCAGAAAGGACGTTTGATGAGGACTCGTCTACAGAGGTAGTATGGGCTGAGGTTAGGAACAGGAAAGGAGAGGTCACCCAGTTAGGAGTTTTCTATAGGCCTCCGAAACGTTCCAGAGATAGAACATAGAACAGTACAGCACAGAACATGCCCTTCAGCCCTCAATGTTGCGCCGAGCAATGATCACCCTACTCAAACCCATGTATCCACCCTATACCCGTAACCCAACAACCCCCCCATTACTTTACATTTTAGGACACTACGGGCAATTTAGCATGGCCAATCCACCTAACCCGCACATCTTTGGACTGTGGGAGGAAACCGGAGCACCCGGAGGAAACCCACGCACACACGGGGAGGACGTGCAGACTCCGCACAGACAGTGACCCAGCCGGGAATCGAACCTGGGACCCTGGAGCTGTGAAGCATTTATGCTAACCACCATGCTACCGTGCTGCCCCTAATGTAGATGTGTAGAGGAAAGATTGCAAAGTTGATCTGGATAGGAGCGAAAGTAACAGGGTAGTTGTTATGGGGGACTTTAACTTTACAAATATTGACTGGAAACGCTATAGTTCGAGTACTTTAGATGGATCCGTTTTTGTCCAATGTGTGCAGGAGGGTTTCCTGATACAGTATGTAGATAGGCCAACGATAGGCGAGGCCGTATTGGATTTGGTACTGGGTAATGAACCAGAACAGATGTTAGATTTGGAGGTAGGTGAGCACTTTGGTGATAGTGACCACAATTCGGTTACGTTTACTTTAGTGATGGAAAGGGATAGGTATATACTGCAGGGCAAGAGTTATAGCTGGGGGATAGGCAGTTATGATGCGATGAGGCAAGACTTGGGATGCATAGGATGGGGAAGGAAACTGCAGGGGATGGGCACAATTGAAACGTGGAGCTTGTTCAAGGAACAGCTACTGCGTGTCCTTGATAGGTGTGTCCCTGTCAGGCAGGGAGGAAGTGGTCAAACGAGGGAACCGTGTTTTACTAAAGTAGTTGAATCACTTGTCAAGAGGATGGAGGCTGCTTATGTAAAGATGAGACGTGAAGGTTCAGTTAGGGCGCTCGAGAATTACAGGTTAGCTAGGAAGGACCTAAAGAGAGAGCCAAGAAGAGCCAGGAGGGGACATGAGAAGTCTTTTGGAGGTAGGATCAAGGATAACCCTAAAGCTTTCTATAGGTATGTCAGGAATAAAAGAATGACGAGGGTAAGAGTGGGGCCAGTCAAGGACAGTAGTGGGAAGTTGTGCGTGGATTCCGAGAAGATAGGAGAGGTGCTAAATGAGTATTTTCCGTCAGTATTCACACAGGAAAAAGACAATGCTGTCGAGGATAATACCGAGATACAGACTACTAGACTAGAAGGGCTTGAGGTACATAAGGTGGAGGTGTTAGCAATTCTGGAAAGTGTGAAAATAGATAAGTCCCCTGGGCCGGATGTAATTAATCCTAGGATTCTCTGGGAAGCTAGGGAGGAGATTGCTGAGCCTTTGGCTTTGATCTTTATGTCGTGATTGTCTACAGGAATAGTGCCAGAAGACTGGAGGATAGCAAATGTTGTCCCCTTCTTCAAGAATGGGAGTAGAGACAACCCTGGTAATATAGACCAGTGAGCCTTACTTCTGTTGTGCGCAAAGTCTTGGAAAGGTTTATTAGAGATAGGATTCATAAACACACGGTTTTGTGAAGGGTAGGTCATGCCTCACAAACCTTATTGAGTTCTTTGAGAAGGTGACCAAACAGGTGGACGAGGGTAAAGCAGTTGATGTGGTGTATATGGATTTCAGTAAAGCGTTTGATAAGGTTCCCCATGGTAGGCTATTGCAGAAAATACAGAGGCATAGGATTCAGGGTGATTTAGTAGTTTTGATCAGAAATTGGCTAACTGGAAGAAGACAAAGGTGGTGGTTGATGGGAAATGTTCAGACTGGAGTCCAGTTACTAGTGGTGTACCACAAGGATCTGTTTTTGGGGCCACTACTGTTTGTCATTTTATAAATGACCTAGAGGAGGGCGTCGGTGGAGTTGTGGACAGTGCGGATGGATGTTGCAGGTTACAGGAGGGACATAGATAAGCTGCAGAGCTGGGCTGAGAGGTGGCAAATGGAGTTTAATGCAGAAAAATGTGAAGTGAATCATTTTGGTAGGAGCAACAGGAATACAGAGTACTGGGCTAATGGTAAGATTCTTGGTAGTATGGATGAGCAGATAGATCTCGGTGTCCATGTACATAGATCCCTGAAAGTTGCCACCCAGGTTGATAGGGTTGTTAAGAAGGCGTACGGTGTGTTAGCTTTTATTGGTAGATGGATTGTGTTTCGGAGCCATGAGGTCATGTTGCAACTGTACAAAACTCTGGTGCGGCCGCATTTGGAGTATTGCGTGCAGTTCAGGTTGCCGCATTATAGGAAGGATGTGGAAGAATTGGAAAGGGTGCAGAGGAGATTTACCAAGATGTTGCCTGGTATGGAAAGAAGATCTTATGAGGAAAGGCTGAGGTACTTATGGCTGTTTTCGTTAGAGAGAAGAAGGTGAAGAGGTGACTTAATTGAGGCATACAAGATGATCAGAGGATTAGATTGGGTGGACAGCGAGAACCTTTTTCCTCGGATGGTGATGGCTAGCATGAGGGGACATGGCTTTAAATTGAGGGGAGATAGATATAGGACAGATGTCAGAGGTAGGCTCTTTACTCAGAGAGTAGTAAGGGCGTGGAATGCCCTGCCTGCAACAGTAGTGGACTCGCCAATATTAAGGGCATTTAAATGGTCATTGGATAAACATATGGATGATAAGGGAATAGTGTAGATGGGCTTTAGAGAGGTCTCAAGGTCGGCGCAACATCGAGGGCTGAAGGGCCTGTACTGCGCTGTAATGTTCTATAGTCTATAGTTGCTGCACTCCAGCGCCTGTTCGGGTACACTGAGGAAGAATTCAGAATGTCCAATTTACCGAACAAGCATGCCTTTCAGGACGTGTGGGTGGAAACCGGAGCACACGGAGGAAATCCACACAGACACGGAGAGAACTTGCAGACTCCACACAGACAGTGGCCCAAGGCGGGAATTGAAGCCCAGGTCCCTGGCGCTGTGAAGCAACAATGCTACCCACTGTGCTACCATGCAGCCCATTGCACTCCTGGCTCCCAACATTTTAAAACATGATGGCAACAGACACACACACACATTAAACCTATAATACAATACCTAACAAAACATATAATACCTATAGTACAATACATCTGAAATTCTTACATTTATCACAATACCTAACAAACCAGCCTCCACAGCACCCAAACGTAAAGAATTCCAGAGATTCACTGCCCTCTATGAGAAGAAATTCTTCCTAATTTGTCTTAAATTAGCAACCCCTTACTCTGAGACTATGTTCTCTGGTCCTAGACTCTCCCACAAGGAGTAATAACCGCCCATATCTACCCTTTTAAGCCCGAGCATCCTATAAATAAGAATGGCTCTCATTCTTCTAAACTCCCATGAGTTCAGGCCCAACCTTCTCAACCTCTCCTCATAAGAAAATCCCTCATTTCTGTGATCAACCTCATGGACCTTCCCTGGACTGCCTCCAATGCCAGTATATCTTTCCTTAAATAAGGGGGTTAAAACTGCACAGTATTCCAGATGTGACCTAACTAGTTCCCGATACAGTTTTAGCAAGACTTCCCTATTTTTATACTCCATTCCCTTTGAAATGAAGGCCAACACTCCATTTGCTTTCCCTATTACTTGCTGAACTTGTATGCTAGGTTTTTGTGATTATGCACGAGGACCCCCAAATCCCTCTAAACTGCAGCTTTCTGAAGTCTCTCTCTTTCAGGGACTGGTTTAGCACAGTGGGCTAAACAGCTGGCTTTTAATGCAGAAGGCCAGCAGCATGGGTTTCAATTCCCGTACCGGCCTCCCCAAACAGACGCTGGAATGTGACGACTAGGGGCATTTCACAGTAACTTCACTGAAGCCACTTGTGACAATAAGCAATTATTATTATATTCTAAATAATATTCAGCTTCTTTATTCTTCCTACCAAAGTGCATAATTTTACATTTTCCTACATTATATTCTGTCTGCCAAGTTTTTTCCCACTCACTGAACCTGTCTATATACCTCTGTCGATTCTTTGTGACATCCTCACCATTTGCCTTCCCACCTATCTATGTATCATCTGCAGACTTGGCAATGGTACATTCCCTTCCCTCATCCAAGTTATTAATGTATATTGTAAATGATTGTGGTCCTAATACTGATCTCTGTTCCACTCAACTTGTTACAGGTTGCCATCCTGAAAATGCCTCTCTTATCCCAACTCTCTTCTATTAGTTAGCCAATTCTCTATCCATGCTGAGAAGGGGTTCATTAATAATCTTGTCATGTACAATCCTTTAGGGAACAGGGACCATGACATGATAGAATTCTTCATTAGGATGGACAGTAAATAAGTCTGATTCGAAACAAGGGTCCTAAATCTAAACAAAGGAAACTATGAAAGTATAAAGCATAAGTTGGCGAGGTTATATTGGGTAACTTCATTAAAAGGTGTGATGGTGGATAGGCAATGGCTAATATTTGAGGAACAAATGTGCGCATTGCAATAGGCATACATTCCTTTCTGATGCAAAAGCACAATATGAAAAGTATCCAACCGTGGCTAACGGAAGTAACTAAGGATAGTATTAAATACAAAGAAGAGACATATAAAGTTGCGGGAAAGTAGAAAACCGGAGGATTGGGAACAGTTCAAAATTCAACAAAAGAGGATCAAGAGATTGTTTAAGAGAGGAAAAATATAACACGAGAGTAAACTTGCAAGTGACATAAAAGTGGATTGCAAAAGCTTCTATAAGTATGTAAAAAGAAAACAATTAATGAAGACAAATGTGGGTCCCTTACAGTCCAAAATGGGAGAATTTATAATAGAGAACAAGGACATGGCAGAGCAATTGAACAACTAATTTAGTTCTCTCTTCACAGAGGAAGACACAAATAACTTCTCAGAAATTCTAGGAACCAAGGATCTAAATGAGAAGGAGAAATTGAAGGAAATTAGTATTACAAAAAAAAAAGCTGGCTGGAGAAATTAATGGGACTGAAAGTCAATAAATCCCCAGGGACTGATAATCTACATCCCAGGTCACTAAAGGTGGTGGCCATGGAAATAATGGATGCGTCAGTTGTCATCTCTCAAATTGTTCTAGATTCTGGAACAGTCCCAGCCAATTGGCGGGTGGGAAATGTAACCCCACAATTTAAAAAAAGGAGGGAGGGAAACAAATAGAGAATTACAGAACTGTTAGCCTAATATTGGTAGTAGGGAAAAGGCTAGATTCTATTATAAAGGATGAGTCAGCAGGACATCAAGATCAACGGAATTAGACAAAATCAATATGGATTTATGAAAAGGAAATCATGTTTGACAAAGCTAATGGAGTTTTTTGAGGACATAAGTAGCAGAATAGATAAGGGAGAATAAGTGGATGTAGTGCATTTGAATTTTTGGAAAGCTATTTGAACTCCCACTGCCCACATAACACTCATTTGAGAGTTGATAGACAGGACTTCTGTCCACCCTTGGAAGGAAGTGCTGTCTATTCCACAAAAGGTTAGTATGAAAAATTAAAGCACATAGGATTGAGGGTAATATATCGGCATGGATTGAGAATTGATTATCAGACAGGAAAAAGAGTAGGAATAAATGGGTCTTTTTCAAAGAGGCATGCAGTGACTAATGGGATCCTACAGGTTGGGATTCAGCTATTCACAATATACATCAATGATTTTGAGGGAACCGAATGTAATATTTCCAAGTTTGCTGATGACATTAAACTTGGTGGGAATGTGAGTAGTGAGGAGGATGTTAAGAGGTTCAAAATGATTTAGACAAGTTGAGTGAATGGGAAAATACATGGCAGATGTAGTATAATGTGGATAAATGTGAAGTTATCCACTTTGGAAGGAGAAACAGAATGGCAGAGTGTTATTTCAATAGTGATAGATTGGGTTTGGCCTACAAAAAGACTGGGTGTTCTTGTACCCAAGTCACTGAGAGTAAACATACAAATACAGCAAGCAGGTAAGACGACAAATGGTATGTTGGCCTTCATTGCAAGAGGGCTCGAGTACAGGAACAATGTTGTCTTACTGCAGCTGTACAGGGCCTTAATGAGATAACTCCTGAAATATTGTGTGCAATTTTGGTTTCCTTATCTAAGAAAGGATATACTTGCAATAGAAGGAGTGCAGCAAATGTGCACTAGACTGATTCCTGGGATGGCAGGATTATCATACGAGAAGAGAAAGAGTCAACGAGGCCCGTATTCACTGGAATTTAGAAGATTGAGAGGGGATCTGATTGAAACATATGGGGTAGACGTTTAAAGGATGTTGAGTGATCGGTGATCCCCATCCCGAGTGTCTGTGCCCAACACGTAGCCACTGACTCTTGAACTCCTACTGAACGCTCATTTGAGTGTTGATAGGCAAATGGGCAGGATTTCTGCCCACCCTTGGAAGGAAGTCCTGCTTATGGGAGCTGTCGACCAATCAGATTGGCCAATAGCTCTTCAACCCAGCCAAGCACAGTGCTGCAGTGACCAGAAGCGGCACACAGCCAGGAACTAAGTCCCAAGACCTTTGAAAAGGTAGGCCCCAGGGATGGAAGGGAAGGGTACGTCAGGGGTTTCAAGAGGGGGGCAATCGCAGCATTGGGGTGTAGGCAAGGTAATGAGGGGGTCCTGAAGCTCCAACACCCTTGGGGGGTGGGGGGGGGGGGGGGGGGGGGGGGAAAGAGAGGATGCTCGAAATCTGAGGGGGCCTTCAGAGTGAGAGACACCACCCCCCACCCTCTTTCCCATCCAAGATGAAGAAAAGTGTAAATCTCACTTTCCCACCCTGCTCCAGACAGCCTACAATTCAAAGCTGGGCAGAATAAGCCCTTCAGTGGCCTCTTGAGGGTCTTAATAGGTGAATTTCCCATCCAAGATCCTGCCCGCCAAAGCATGAAATGTATCTGTGCTTGGGCAGGCATGTTCTTGGGGGGAATCACAGCACAAAGGTGCATCTATGTGCTTGTATACTCGAGAACTCAAAATGAAAGCATCACAGCTAGACATGCTATTCGTACTCCTGTAAATGTTGCTCACCTGCTGTCCGCACTACTTTGGCAGCATTTGCATTCCAGACAGCAAAATATGTGCTTTGTGAGGAAATCGGAGGATCATGGAAGCCTAAAATGTTGCATATGGCACCCATCTCAGCAACTGGACCATTGGTCGGAATGGATGGTGCACAAATTGGTTTAAAGAGCCATTGTTGCACAGTTGTGCGCTCATCCTTTACAAAATCTTTCCATATATGCCAGAACTTACGATTGTATCTGTGTGTGTATAGGGTTTAAAGTCTTGAGTCATGTCACTCAGCATTGTGAGCATGATTTGACGATGGGCAAGTTGATGGCCTGGGCATCTAATTTACAGGCACTGGTGTTTGATTTGAGGAGGTCAGTTTGTCAAGGATATCTCACCATGTGTGTTTGCAGGTTATGATGGTGAGGGTTGCCGCCATTTCAATGTAACTGAGTTGAACTCATTGGTGTTGATTCTCTCCCTTGTGGGGAGTTGTCATTACCCTTCATAACTGTTGTGTAAATGTAGAAGTCTTTTAATTTGAAATTTCTCACTGGAGACTGGCTGAGAACAAGTGAGATAGGAGGATCTTATGCAGATTGATATTACTCAAAGACAGGTCTGGTGATGATTCCTTCCTGCAGATTCAGCCCCAGCTACATCGTCATTCTTCCTAGCTGCCCTGCCATTGGCGGCCTCCTCATCCTCCATTTTGGAATCATCCTCCTGTTCCTGATCTTTCTCATCCTCCTCTTTAGAAGTTGGGAGTTCTTGCTATGGCTTTGTTGTCCTTGATTTCTAGGCCCCTCCACTGCACGATGTTGTGCAGCATGCAGCACACCATTTTCATTAAAAGCATTTTGTGGTGTCAAGAGAGTTCAGAATCCCCTTGGCTCCATAAGTACCTCTGATTTCTTTTGGATTGTTCCCTTTTTTCCTGCTGATTGTTGAACCCTGCAGCTGACAGCTTTTCCTCAGGTGGCTTCACCGCCAAGTACAACAGGGCAGAATTTCCCCTTGCCTAGGTGATCTGTCGCTGACCCTGGAAAAGCCTCAAACTTATTGAACACTAATACAAGTTCTCAGAATTGTGCAGGGTTGAGGAAACCCCATGCAATTTGTACCATTTAGAAATGACCAAATTACAAATAAATGGGAAATGAAGGTATAACTACAGCACAAAACTAAAAACTAAATCGATAACTAGGGAAGATCATTTAAGTATATCTTACATGTTTCAGAAATAAACAAAGTGAGGATTTGTGAAAAGGCATGAAGGAGGATGTAAGAGCAATTAAAAAGAAGCCAACTTGCTGTAGTAATTGTCCTTTTCATCATTCTTAATGTACAGGTTCTTCAAAGGATTTTATTCCATCCCCTTAACCCAATTCTGATTCACCCATTTTCATAGAGTGTGATTAACAGAGGAATTACCCAACTATCTCCATTCTGGGAGGGAACATTGGTGTCACTATATTTTTATTTACTAATCTGTTTGGCCCAAAATGAGAGCGATTAGAGGAAAAGAGACCTATGTATAATAGCCCTCTTTTTCAGAAAATACAAGACATCTGGAGGCCTTTTGAGACTAAAGGCTGCACAGTAGCAGACAAAGTGGCACGGTAGCACAACCAGGTGGCACGGCAGTACAGTGGTTAGCATTGTTGCTTCATAGCGACGGGGTCCCAGGTTCGATTCCCAGCTTGGGTCACTGTCTGTGCGGAGTCTGCGCATTCTCTCTGTGTCAGCGTGGGTTTCCTCCGGGTGCTCCGGTTTCCTCCCACAAGTCCCGAAAGATGTGCCGTTAGGTAATTTGGACATTCTGAATTCTTCCTGTGTGTACCGAACAGGCGCTGGAATGTGGCGACTAGGGGCTTTTCACAGTAACTTCATTGTAGTGTTAATGTGAGCCTACTTGTGACAATAAAGATTATTATTGGCACATTTCAGTTTTTCTGTGAAACGTATTCTCACAAGATGTTAATTTCCTCTATAAAGCTGACTACCCTTTGCCTTCTGAATCCTGACCAATTACCCGAACCATTGACTGGCACAAGATGTTGAAGCTGTGGCCAGCAATAAAGATGCCATTTAAGCCCCAAGTGTCTGCATGTAAAAAATACTGTACAGAAAAATACCAAGAATGTTTTCTCTTCTGCAGTTTGCTTCACTCTCTCCCATTTTCTCCATGGCTGTGACCTTGTGTAACTCATGTTAAAACCCTAAAAATATATATTTTTGTAAGGAATCATTTTTAAATGCACATGTATTCAAGGGAAAAATGCGTAAACCAAAAATTAACATGAGGACATTTTACTGCAGAAATATAAACATTTCCATATTTGTAGTCAGTGAATAACAAATGCAGCAGCTTGTTTTGTTGGAAAGGTATTGTCAGAAATGTTATATTAGCATTTTACAAGTGGATTTAAATTAATCAATATGCTTTTGTTTTATCCCATTTATCAAATTAGTGAGTTGGATTCTGAACAGTGATAAATGAAATCTCTGTGTTCTTGCAGTTAACACTAGATTTAAAATAGGAAAAGAGGTGCCACTGTGTTTAAAGTATTTTGTTTTCTCTTTCCAGCCATTCAGAACATTTTTTAGTTCCGTTCATCTTTTTGAGAAGTTTCAAAAATCATATTCCAAAGCTGGACAGGTCTGTTGAGGAAGATGTGGAATCTGTTACATTTCCTGATGCGATCTGAACGGGAAATCAACTCTTTCTTGATTTTTTGGTATATGTACATCATTGAAGAAATGAAAAATGTTGTAAACTCTCAGGTATTAATGCTACGTGGCACAAAATGTACTAATCTATTAAAAATACACTGGCAATGCACCTACGAGTCACATGAGTAATATTTTGTTATGAGTGAGTTAATTTTATGATTGGGCTGTGACTGTTTTTTTTTTCAATTTTCCCGAGTACAGACAAGGCTAGAGAATATCTCACCACAATATATTTATCATAAGGGCTGATGTGGTTGCACAAACCTATTTTTGAATATTGCAGAATCTTTTAGTTATAATTGTTAGATTTTTTCCATTTGTGCCTTAGCTTCAAAAATACATTTGAACACTTATTAACCAAACAAAATTTAAAATATTGTGTGCATGGCAATTCGTTAATGGCATTTGGAATGAATAACTTGATCAATATTACTGCAAATGATCCACAATTGGTTGGATTTAAATTAGAATACCAGCATAGAACAAACCTAAACTTCAAGCATTTTAAGTTGTTTCTCCAATTATTGCATAGGTATAAATGATCTCCATTCCAACAACTTCTAACTTTAAAGATGATGGCTCAGAGAGCTTCATGTTTGCAGAGAAAAATATCTTTTGTTCTTCTACTCGAGTGCCATTTTAATAAAGCAACTTCAGTTGAGTATTTCAACCTAAATTGTTAAAGAAGTCACATGAAATAAACCGACCTCTGATTACTGCTGTCATATCTTTGACCACCTTAATGAATTCTCTTAAGTGTTGGAAGATCTTTGAAAGTTCCACCATTTTACTTCTGTCACATTATTCATTTCAAATTTTCCATAAAATGTAATGTTGAATATTTAAACCTTTAGCTCACTGATTTTATGAGTCAAAAGAAAAATTATGATCTTAAATACAGGAAACACAGCACCACATTCAGCACAGGTGAACATACAAGAGAAAGAGAAAACATACAAGTTAATATTTTGGATCGAGGCCCTGAGCAAAATTGTAATAATATTGTGTAAGTTGTCCTAGTTCACAAATGCCGCTACAGCTCCTCAAAGAGTTAATATAGACTGACATGCAGGGCAAAAGTGAGTAAATTATGCGTTAGGTTGACCTTTGAATGTGAGGCTGACTACATATTTGCCTGCTATTGCTAAAATTATATTGAGCCACTCTCCTCATGTGGATCAAAGTTCTGAAAGATTATAGAATTTATTAACAGTACACCAGATTTTTCAAAATAAAAAACAAATACATTGCTTTTAACATTGATTAAAGCAACACTTATTGGAGTGTTTCTTCAAAAAAAAAGTAAATTTTCAGAGCCTGTGTTCCTTGGAGAAATGATTGTGAAATGGTTCTGCTGTACTTTTGTGAATTCTGTCTAAATTAAAGGCTGGACCACTGTAGAGAATAAATGTGCTTTAATTTCAGTGAGTGAAAAGGCGAACCCAAGCTGAACCCCCTATTGAGATTTAATTTCAGAAAATAATTCTGAGTGCTTTATTCTGTATGGGGGCTGAGCAGCAGCCATACACAAAAGCTGGACAGACTGTTGATGAATAAAAACGCCACAGTAATTTTGGATGTGAGTGCTATCTCTTTGATTACTCAAGCTCCAAGGTAGTCCATCACGCCACAATAATTCACCCGGCATTGACTCTCACCTCACTACTGCATTTTTCCCATCAGTCCGATTAGAAACAGCACTGCCCCTTATCAGATTAATCTCTTACAATTCCAAATCTGACCTCTGAATAAAAAAGCCTCCTGATGCAGAATATCATTGCAGGCAAGAAAGCTTCAACAGCTGACAGCATTCGGCACGGATCATCCTAAAATGGATCGTCTAATACACTTCTGCCATCCCATCATAACATTGTCTGAGAACACCATTCTCCTCCGTGGGTCTGTTTTGCTGTGCTGCCTTTGTACTCGTTTTTTCAAGCAGAAAAGAGGTGGTTAGGGTCAATAGGGAAGAGATTTAGCTCTGGGTACAGAGATGGTACATTTTTAGAACCGATGTTGGGGGAAGGGAATAATCCAGGGAGATGTTGATCAAAAAAAATCTGGTTTTCAGAAGTTGAGCCATATTTTCTGTGTTTTTCAAAAAGAAAAGGTTGAATGCCGTCTTTTCATAGATTTTGATGGCACACAATGAAAATGATGATCATGCTGAATTTTCTAGTGGGTCATATTTTGCAACACAATTTTAGTATTGGGAGTGATGGAGAATTGACCATTCATTGTGCACCAATATTATGTTCCTCAAACATTTTTCAAAGCAGCTAACAAACTTAGACCAAGCTAAGTGCCAAAAAAAGTTTGTTAATTCAGTGGCGGTCTGTGTATAACGTGTTAAGAAATAATTCAATAGCCAATTCCAAGCATTTTTAATTGCTTGGTGTGCATAGAATTGGGACTAGCTTTCTAGTCCAGCAAGGTGGCCCAAAAAGGCAGATGGAATATAATGTGGGGAAGTGAGTTTCACATTGGTGGTAAGAATAGGAAAGCAGAATTTTTTTATTTTATTTTTTTAAAAAGGTGTGATACTTCGAAATGTTGGTGTCCAGAGAGACTTTGGTGTACTTATAGAAGGAAAGTTAACATGCAGGTTCAGCAACCCATTAGGAAGGCACATGTTGGCCTTTATTGAAAGGGAACGGAAGTACACAGATAAGGAAGTCATGCTACAATGGCATTGGGCTTTGCTGAGACTACATATGAAGTACAGTGCACAGTCTTAGGATGGGACTTTCCAGCCATTCCTGCCGGTGGGATCTTCGGGTCCCACTGACAATGGCCCGTCGCCATATGTTCCTCAGCAGTGGAGGGTGCGAACAATGGAAGACCCCATTGACAGCAGCGGGACCGGAAGAATCTGCTGATGGACAATAGCAGGCCACTTCCGCCACAGCAAAACACACCATGGGGACACGGAAAACCCACCCTTATCTCCATATTTACAGATGGATACACTTGCATTGGAGGCAACACAGTGGAGCTTCATTAAATTGGTTTCTGTAATTAGAGTATTGTCCTATCATGCTGTGTGGCTGAGTAAATATACTGACATTAAAGAATTCAGAATTCTGAAAGGGCTTGTCCAGATCACACAAAGGTTGTTTTCCCTGACTCAGGAATCGAGTACATCCGATCACAGTCTTAGGATAAGATATAGATCATTTAAAACTGAGATGAGGAGAAATGTCTTCACTGAGGGGTTTGTGAATCTTCAGAATTGTCTACACCAGAGTGCTGTGGATGTTCCATCATTGAGTACGCTGAGATGGACAGATTTTTGGTTTTGTTTTTATAAGGGGTTATGAGGAGAAGGTGGGAAGTTGGAATTGAAGGGGATCAGCCATAGTCATATTTAATGGTAGAGCGATGTTGAGGCTCTCATGATTTACCCTGCTCTTATTTCTTATGTTCAATAACATTGTTTGGCGGCACGATACACAGCAAGGTGGGCAAATAGGAAGTGCAGTGTAAGTTGAAAAAGAGCAACAAAGTAGCTCAAAATGTCATTGCAAACTTGCAACAGGAAATAGATTTGGAAATGATTTTTAAGGAAAGTTGTTACAGATATTGGTTAAAATTAACACTTTTTAGAGAGAAGTGTTCAAAAGGAAGTAGCAAGGGAAATAACACAAAGAAAACCGGATGCTAATGCCTTATACCAAAGGGAATATACTGCAACAAGAAACTTTCATGAACATAATCACCCTGGCTTAATCTACACACACTTCTGGCTTAATCTACACACACTTCATGTTTAAAAGCAAACCTGACACACAATAGACTGGGGTGGTCATAGTGGGGAAGTGGATTAGATAGTGAAATTAAAAAGAAGGCCGAAAGGATTATACCCGAGGAGATTGGATAGAAAGGGCAAATAGCATGTTGTGCTTTAATCAAATATTCTATGGGCTCAATCTTCCAAGAAATGATAATCACCATCGGATTGTCACTCCACTTTTATTTTTTGCACCATGGAGCTCCGCATTCCTTATCTCTTTAGAAATGTGGAGATCGTATACCTGTTCTTGGAGTCCTTCTTCATAGTGCAGGATCATCAGGGGAAGCTGCCACACCCCCTTTCTACAGCACTCCTCCTCCACCTTCAGATGTCACACCCCAAATCGATGAATATGGATATCCATTGGATTGGTCCATGATTATGCTTCAAAGTACTGCAGTGGATAGTCATTCTTCAGTATGGCTGTGCAGGAAACTCTCCTTGCCTTCATGTCAGCCTTTAGGCACATTGGAAGGATTTACAGGCGGTTAATCAACCTGTTCTGACTGGGGCCTGGAGCTTCATGCCCAAAACTAGGGACACTGCCACTGTGCCACAAGACCTTCTGCTGCCATATTCAACTGAGTAGAGAGTTTAAAGGTCCCCAAAACACTTTGAAAAGCTACGGAGAGAAGGCAAATGTGTAAGGTCGGTGGGTTGAGGTGCATGGTACTGGCTGGTAAGTGGGCGAGGGAGATAGGATAACTGGTGGTGGA
The DNA here is from genome assembly GCF_902713615.1 of Scyliorhinus canicula. Classification (NCBI taxonomy): domain Eukaryota; kingdom Metazoa; phylum Chordata; class Chondrichthyes; order Carcharhiniformes; family Scyliorhinidae; genus Scyliorhinus; species Scyliorhinus canicula. The sequence goes on from NC_052146.1 coordinate 256,998,287, forward strand.
TAAGATGATAAGCTGGCAGACAGGTGGATAAGGAGGTGGGCGGAAGTGTGGTTAACAGAGGGGCTAGTGTGGCAGGTGGGTGGTGAGGGGGTAGGTAGATTGGGGTTCAATGGAGTCGGCTGGTCGGGGGGGGGTTAGTTGGGGGTGAAATTCATGGAACCCTAGACTGCAGAAGGGGGCCATTTTGCCCATCAGATCTGCGCCAAAAGAGCACCGCACTAAGGGCCACTCCCCCACCCCATCCCTGAAACCCCACCTAACCTTTGGACTCCAAGGGGCAATTTAGCACACCCAGTCCACCTAACCTACACATCTTTGGACTGTGGGAAGAAACCACAGCACCCGGAGGAAACCCAGGCAGACATTGGGAGAATGTGCAAACTCCATACAGACAGTCACCCAAGGTCGGAATTAAACCCAGGTCCCTGGTGCTAACCATTGTGCCACCATACTGCCCATTGGGAGGGTTGAGGAATACGTAGGGGATCAGGGAGTGACAGGAAGGGTAGTCAGGTGGTTGGGAGCAATATGGGGGGGCCAGTCAGGGAGTAGTCAGGGGGGGTCAGGGATAGTCGGGTCGGGGGGGGGGGGGTTACTCAGGTGAGAGGGATGGTAGGTGAGAGGGTAGTTAGTGGTAAGTGGGTAATCACATAGCCGAAGGCACAGGAGAGTAGTCGGGCCAGGGGATAGGCTAGATATGGAGAGAAAAGGGGTTCTAGTGGGGAGTCAGGAGGTCAGCAGTTGGACCTGATTTTAATCTTTCTTACCTTCCCTGCATAACTTTCCGGTATGCGAGTTGTAACCAGCTGAAGTCTCCAGTTTTAATTCAGTTTCACAGGATTCCAGACCCTGGAGAATTGCCCATTGGAAGGCCAATTTCCCAGGTAATTAACATGTGGTCATCTGGGATGTCCAAGGGGTCCCCAGTGTGCCTTGTGGGGCATTTCCAGGGTAAGACCATCTGGAGATTGGAAGTTTTGGGCCCATTTGCATTATATGTCACATCAACATGTCCATATACACTGGGATTTTCCGACCTGCCCACGAATGGGATCTTCTAATCCTACCAAAGTTGACCCGTGATGCTGGTTTCTCGGCACCATAGTGAACTACGCAAAGTGTTGTAGCCTGCGGCTGGGCCAGCGGTCAATGAGGAGCCACATCTGTTGTGCAAAAACACACCATGGGGTGGCTGGGAAATTCTAGCCACTGACTGTGCATCAGCACGGAAAGGTCATAGTAGCTAAATGGATAAGTGCTCATGGAACTCATAGTTGGGGATAAGTGCAATGCTTGTGGGGGAGGGGGGAGGGCAATGCTTGTGGGGGGAAGGGGTTGTGATGTTTGTGGGAGGGGGTTGTGTACCTGATGTTTGTGGTGGGGGGGGGGGGGGGTCTGGAGTTGTGGAGGAGAGTGCCCCGAAGCCTGTGTGGTGGGGAAGGGTCACCACAATGCTGGTCGATGGGGATTGCACCCTGATGCTTGGGAGGGGGCGGGGGGGGTGATGCTTTTGTGGCATGATTGGATGCTCATGGTGGCAGGGGTGTGTGTGATGCTTGTGGGGGTGCCACGCCCCAATACCGTTGGTTGGGGGAGGCGCACCATGATGCCTGTGCGGCAGGACTGGTCGGCCCGATGTTAGTGTGGGGGGTTCCCCGTGCCCTTGTTTGGTGAGGAGGAGTTTATTTTTATTGTAGACTTCAAAGAAGGCTCCTATTCTTTCTGTTCAACCTGGCCTCAATTGAGTGACGGCAAACACCACACCCCAGACTTTCTGTGCAGAGTGCCAGAGAATCTGTAGAAAAGACTCAGCTGTGCCGCTGGAGAGGTACACGTCACTTTTCTCATTAAACTGACACTCTGACAAATTATGGGAAGAAATAATGCTCATTATTTAGAAGTGTTATATGTGAAGCGCATGCTCATAATGTTTTTCAGAAAGCAGGTGTTTCTTTGAATTTAAGTGCGAAAGTATATGTTTATAGTCCCTGATTTGGACAAGGCAGAATTCACCACCATCCTTGTTAACTGTGCATCTACCAAGCAAGCTTCCTGCCTCTTATCCTTCTGCATGGGGCCTTCTGCACTGCGCATCATGCATGTGCTGGTTATATTCTGCTCCTAAATGTCAGGTCACAACAAATTAGCCTTGGTAGACATTTTTAGGTTATTTCACAAATACCTTGCAGTCTTGAAGGACCTCCGGGGGTCTGCAGACCTCAGTTTGAGAACCGCTGATCAAACTGAATGGTGTAACATGCTCAAGAGCTGAATATCCTCCAACTGTTCCTATCTTCCTCAGGCCTCCCATTACATCCTCTAGGCACTAGGATGGACAATATATGCAGCTTTGCCAGTATCACCCACACCTCAAGAATAAACATTTTTATAAAAATTTAAAATCCTTTACAACATTACAAGTTTTTGTGTTTTATTTCATGCTTTGTCAATTTCAGGAAGTCTCCAAAATGTTTAATTAACGTGTATTTTTAAAAGCTACACAGAAAAGTCAGAGCAGGCACTTTTATGGCTCTCAGATAGAAATTTTAATATTGGCAGTCTTCCCACACTCCAACCTGGTTATCATGTCTGAAGTGACAGTTCACAATCAACCCAGAGGAATAGCATTTCCCCACTGGACAAAGGCAATTGGGAATGTCTCTGTTCTGTACACATCTTTAGTTAAATGAGTTTTCTTCTCTCTACTATCAGCAGCCATCAATCCCAAAGGTTTAAAAGCATCAGTATTACTCTTTCTTCTTTCTCCAATTAAGACCTTAAAAAAAGAATCACCACGGAAGAAAGAAAACAGTGGCACTATGGTTAACACTGCTGCCTCACAGTGCCAGAGACTCGGGTTCAATTCTGGCCTCGGGCGACTGTCTGCGCGGAGTTGGCACAAGCTCCCCGTGTCTGCGTGGGTTTCCTCCGGGTGCTCCAGTTTCCTCCCACAATCCAAAGATGTGCAGGATAAAACTTGCCCCTTAGTGTCCAAATATGTGTAGATTAGATAGGGTTGCGGGGAGTGGATCTAGGTAGGGTTCTCTTTCAGAGGGTCGATGGGCCGAATTACCACCTTCGATGCTGTGGAGGTTCTTTGGATGCTATGAAAACAAGAACCTGCAACAAACTGCAGAAGTTCCTTAAAACCTATGCAAGGTATGACTTATGTTATAAACACTATGTGGACCACTTGGGTGAAATAGCATAGGCGGGATTCTCCGTTACCCGACGCCGAGATGGTAATCGGCAATTGGGCGGAGCATCACTTCCGATGCCCAAATTGGGATTGGCACCGGTTTGATGCCACCTTTATAGTCTCCTCCCCCTCCAAAATGCCGTCGTCGCCTTGAGCACTGCACGCTGTTGGAACGGCGTTGGCGCATCATCGGAAGGCCCTCTCCCGATCTCCGCCCCAATGGGCCAAGTTCCCGGCTGCGCAATTGACGTGTGGTCTGAGCGGTCGGGAACCCAGCATGGTGGCCACGGACTGTGTCCTAAGCTGCCACAGTCGGCCGGGAGCCATGCTGCTGGCCAGGGTTGGGGGGGTGGGGGGGGGCGGCCAGGTGGTGGCCAGGGATTGTCCCGTGGGGCCGTATTTGGCAGGTCGGTTCCGCGCACGGCCGGCGCCATGTTGTACGGCACGACCGCATGCGCGGCCCTGGACCTGGCCATTCTCCGACCGTTTTTGGCGCAGGAGCCGGGAGTTGTAACCGGCGCCACTGCTTGCCCCTCACCAGTCCCGGAATTCGTGATGGTTCGGCGCTGATTTTGGCGTTGTAAAACGCCACTGTTCCTACGCCGGCGTGGCACTTAGCCGCAAAAATGGAGAATTCCGGCCCCTGTTTCTGTGTTGTACATTCTATGCAAATCTATGTAGAGTACTAGTAAAAACCCTGTATCGCATTGAATAATATGACCTTTTCACACAATTTAAATTGTAAAAATTCCTCTCAATGAAATATATTAGCCTGCCCATAATGATAGATTTGTAGTTTCTCCTTTCCATTAGTTGGATGTTCATTTAAAAAAATTGATATTTCGCATTTTCCAACTTCTGAAATATTGCAAATGAACAATGTTTCTCACCAATACATTCCGTGAAACACTTAAATTCAGTTACTCACCACAGTCTGCCTTAAGTACTTCTCAGATTTGTGGAAGATCAGCAAACTTCCGTTTTCACCAGATTTGCTGGTCCCAGCTTATTCATCTTCATCAACAACTGTGTCTCAGTGGGCGCTGTACTGCTTTCTGAAATTGGTGGGTGTTTAGGACAATCTTCAATGAAGCACTGACATCTAGAAATGCAGTGAGAGCTGCAACTCCAGGACTGGAAAAATTGTGATCCCGCAACATTACACAAATGAATATGTTACTGTATCCAAGGCAGACTTAGACAGACTTTTGACAGACAAGGAACTTAAGGGTTGGAGCAAGCTCGAAGGGCTGAATGGCCTATTTCTGCTCCCAGATCCTATTTTCCTGTGTTATGGGGTCCAGCCAGGAACGTGGAGTTGAGACCGCAACCAGATCAACAACGTTCTTATCAAATGGTGGACCAGGCTCGAAGGGCCAAATGGCCTTCTACTGCTCTTAAGACCTATGCTTATGTGTTCCAATGTTCCATTAATGTGCATCATTAAAAGCCTTGTAAAGTGATGCAACCAAAGAACTAAAATAATAAACTAAATACATGCTTTTTAAATAAGCTGCTTGGATGTCACAGCACTGGTAAGGATTGTAATCCTGCCATCCTTAGCTTCACTTACATGTTTTTAAAAATTCAGAGGGGTAAAAGTCACAGAGCTAGAAATTTAAACGAGCACTGTGACAAATTGGTCAATTATAATGCTATTAAGGCTGTACTTGCCCCTAATATTTTTTTAACTGAACTCCTCACTAGGGGGGATTTTCAAGATGGCAGCCAGTCACCTCTGGAGAAGTGAGAGACAACTCAAATAATTTAGTGAGGGGTATTAAAGGGCCCGCACCCTCATAATAGGCTCCATTAACATTAATATAATAATATAACTTGTGGTTTTCACAGACTATATAATGGTCAGCAAAACGATACAATAAAAATGTCCTCTGGTGCGACTGGTCATAACTCACCCAACACTTGTCACTGGGGAGGTATCCAGTCAGCTTCGCCTTGGGAGAGATAATTATTGCATTGCACTGTCGATCCTGGTGTAGCCTCTATTTTTTTTGCAGGAGTTTTTTTAAAAAAACATTTCTTCATTTGCGGTGTTTATGCCATCAGAATGATTTGCTATGCATTCATTTTAAAAGTTCACTGCTGTTTTATGATGCTTGCCTATAGCATAAAGATTATATAATCCATTTTCGGTTCTTTTGATTAACAATTCACAGACACTCCCATTTTTAATTTAGCCAGAAAATCCACAGCACTGCGGCCAATGTGACCTGACCTTATTTCTCTTTACCTCTATTTCAGTTGCATTTTGCATTAGCTAATTGTCCTCAACTGACTAAACTGCAGCCTTGTGTGTAACAGAGCTGTGACTAAAATGTACGGATATACATTGCTCCTATATGTTCATTCCTGTCGCCTGCCCCCTCCCTTCCCTTGTCTCCAAGTCAGGGTTAACCTCCTGCTACTGAGCAGTTAAAAATAACTGATGCATTTACCAGATTTAAATCATTTAGCACTTAAACTTCCTTTTGTTTTACTCACTGCTCTCCACTGCTTTTAACCCAAGCTACTTAATGCACAGCCAGGTTACGAAAGCCTAATGACCACTGACACCAGCTCAAGTAAATTTTCCATTATTACCAAACTCCACCATGTCAGTGTCATTGGAAGCCTGCACTTCCTTAATGTTTTCTGGCCCAGACAGTGATAAATGGACTCCAGTAGAGCTCTCACTACATTTATCATAGCCTGAAAAAAGCCATGCAAAAAAAATGCTAAGCAAAATGAAGGGATTTTTTTTTAAACAGGCTGGAGTCATACAGCACCGAGCTGACCTGCTAATCTGTACGAGCTAAATTGGTTCTGCCTCACAGGCACAATATCTCTGCAGAAGTAATTATTATCCCATTGGCAGTGGATTGTACTTATGGATCACAGAAAGCATTGTCATTTAAAGATCATAAAAATTCCCCCTCCTGCTGTGTTTTCTCTTCCCTGCTTGGTGTCATTTAGAGATCAATTTGTGATGGGCCATCCAGTGAGAATTCACCTTGGCTCAGGTTCTGAAACAGCCCACTGCCAAGCAAGGGGTGAGTGCAATAGGTGGGACAGTGGGACGCCAGCAGTTTACTCACGAACAGACTGACAGCCGTATGCAAAGGAAGCAAATGCTGGATTGAGGTGGACCTATTCGCTGGAAGACCTCTGTCCGCAAAGGGACCTGGAAAGAATTGAGTGTAAATGTATTTTCGAGCAGAGATCAAATGACACACAAGTCCTGCTTGTCTAGTCAACTAAGGGGAAGTAGCATAAATTCAAGGAACAATCAATAGCATTGTGACTGCAAGGAGATATAGGACTATTTATATCAGAGATGTTTTTTAAGAGTGTGTCTACACAAAATATCCGATTCCCATTAAAGCAGTATTAGGAGAAAATTAGCGTCACATTTTAGCATCCCATCTAAAATAAACATAAATGAAATCCGTACCCATGCATTTCAACTTGATGGAGAAAGGAACAGCAGAACGGCGAAGGTCTCAAAACAGTACCAAAGTACGAATTAAAAGACACTTCAGAGTAAAATCCCAGTTAACTTTCAAAACCTTGATGTCCCTTCATCAGGCCTGAATGAAAAACGACAGCCAGCGCTAGAATATCAACAATATTAAATATGAACTGACATCAGAGAAGGTTTTCCAGCAGATATGGAGATTGCAAAATCAAATGTGACTTCAAAGTCATTCTTTAAAATCCGTACTGAAGTAAAATCTGTCATTTCGCTATGTAAACCTCGCGAAGAGGTATTCGTTGATTGTAACTTTAACCTACCGGTAACTTTTTTGTGCACGACGACATCCATTGTGCAATGTAAAGCCTGAATGGTTATAAACCATCAAAGCTAATTTCTAAAACATTTCTGATAGTTGGTTTTGCTACTTTGTTCGTGATTTGGTTTGGAAAAGGACGTGCAGAGAAGTTACTTTGGCCAAGGGGAAAAACAGAGGCTAAATGGGGTCAGGGCGAGTCAGTTTGAAAGTGCTGATTTAGCAGACAATTTGGGGATTAATTGCTGATTACCATAATTTGAATTTGCCTGGAGGTGCTAAACAGAATCCGTCAGGTTTACTGTTCAAGCGCTGATTAAATGCAGTTTTCATGGAGCAGTGTGTTATGGGCTCCACGCACCTACTTCCCCCTGAATGTCCGGTACATAGAAGCACCGGAGCAGGATGTTTTAGAGACTGAGGGAGGCCGCACAGATGTGGACATGAAGACCCGCCTGGCTCCATGAGTACATTTTCAGCTCGGAGTTAGATGGCTGTAAAGTTCTACTTCAGCAAATACATCCTGGCTGACCCTCCAGTGCAGGATTGAGGCGGTGCTGCATTATGGCAGGTGCTAGCTTTCAGATAAGACATTAATTGAGGTTCCCCTTCTGCTACACCGGATCTAATATATCGCATGGCATTATTTTAAAGAAGAATGGGGGAAACTCTCCTGGTATTCTTTATCCCTCCATCACCGTCACTAAAACAGACGACATTGTCATTAACCTATTGCTGCTTGTGTGAGCTTGCTGTGTGAAAATTGGCTGTTTTGTTTCTGACTTTACAACAGTGACTACACCTCAAAGTACATAACTTGCTGCAAAGTGCTTTGGGACCTCCTGAGATTGCAAAATGTGAGATACAAATGCAAATCTTTGTTTTAAGGTGGAGTGACAGAGCACTGAAACGTTTAGTGAAGTCCTTAGATAATTTCCTGAATCAATACTGTTCAAGTATTGGTGAAGCCTTGTCTAAAGCATCCCATTGTGTTTCGGAGGTCACCTGCACATCACCAGTTACAATGACGATAAAATGGTGAGTACCCCTTTAAGTGATGATTATCCCTTTAACTACTACTTTGAAATCACCATTCACACTTCCAAATAGCTTGTCGCTGTTAGGAGAGGGAGCTAGTTGAAGCATTAGCCACCAAAATGCGTACCAGCGTGCACTTTAAGTGGCAAGCAGCCATTTAACAAGCTTCCTGGCGGCCATTCCTAGTGTTGGTTTCAACTCCTTATCCACTTTCAATTTGTGCTGAGCAAGCGCCAACACTTGATTCTCTGTTGCATTTCAATTAAGACCCAATCGTGGCCATCTCACTAGTTTATCAGCACTTGAAGTCTTCGGTGAAACCTGCCCCTGTATGTTGCAGTCTGATGCCCCTCATCTTTCTTCTTTTTTAAAGCTTTATTAACTCGTCCTTCTACTTTCAAAGATTTCTGTATCTAAACCGTTAATTCTCTCAAGATTGGGGTCAGAGTCTGAACTCGTTTCACTCACTTTCCTCCGAAAGATATCCAACACCTGTTATTTTGCAAGGGTATGGAGAGAACTGCTTAAATGAATATTTGATAGTGTTTTGTGTGGCCTTGGGGTGTCACAGAGACCTTAACAGCCAATTATATGGTTCTAAATGTAGTCCCTATTGTACTGTAGGAAAAGTAAGGCTGGATTCTCTGCCACCCACTGCCAGTAGCGAGGTCACGATGTGACGGAGAATCCAGCGGTGGCACCGATCCCGTTCCTATGCTCTGGTCCTCCACTGGTGGCAGCATCAAGGTTTGTGTGCCGTGCCAGGGGGGAGGATGCAAATAGGTCATTTAGACCCATTTACATCCGTGGGTACCATGTTAGCACAGTGGGTAGCACTGTTGCTTCACGGTCCCAGGTTCGATTCCCGGCGTGGGTCACTGTCTGAGTGAATTCAGTACGTTCTCCTCGTGTCTGCATGGGTTTCCTCCGGGTGCTCCGGTTTCCTCCCACAAGTCCAGAAAGACGTGCAGCGGGATTCTCCGACCACCCCCCCCCCCCCAGCCGGATCGGAGAATCCCCGGAGGGCAGCGCGAATCCCGCCCCGACGGCGGCTGCCGTATTCTCCATCACTGGTTTTCGGGCATGGACAGGGTTCACACCACACCTGGCAATTCTACGGGCTCTAATGGGCTGAGCGGCTGCCCGTTTTTGGCCAGTCCTACCGGCGTGGATTAGACATGGTCCCACATGGCGGGATCTGGCAGATAGGTCAGCTGGGCGGTCCTCGGGGGACGTGGGGGGGATCCGACCCCGGGGGGGGCCCATGATGGCCTGGACTGCGATCGGGGCCCACCGATCTGCGGGCGGGCCTGCGCATGCACCAGAATATGCCAGCCGGTCTGCGCATGCGCGGGATCACACCGGCCCCTTGGCACATGCGCGGACTCATGCAGTCCTTTCGACGCCGGCTACTGCGGCACCAACCCTTCCGGCGTCCACCTAGCACCCAAAAGTGCGCAGAATATGCGCCGGTTTTCCCACCAGCGTTCTTAGTCCCGTGAACGGAGAATCCTGCCCGTGCTGTTAGGTAATTTGGACATCCTGTGTACCTGCGTCGGAATGTGGCAACTAGGGGCTTTTCACAGTAACTTCATTACGGTGTTAATGTAAGCCTACTTGTGGCATTAATAAAGATTATTACTGTTATTAATTACCGGGTCGGGCGCCATATTCTCCAAGCTTCCTGACTCTCCAGTCCGTTGGGCCGGGATTCACATGAGCGGGAATTGATGCTGATATTTACAACCATGACCCTGGTGCGGTGGACCTCGCGGTGGGCCAAGGGGGTATCATTTTAAGGGAGTTGTCCCCAAAGTCCATCGGCGGGCCACACTCCCTTCTGCAATCAAATCCTGCTGACCCCACCCCGGCAGACTCCCCACCCCCCCCCCCCACCACCAGAGATCCCCCATGAGAGAGACACCAACCAAAGACGGCGCCATGAGAGAGACCCCAACCCCACCAGAGGCTCCCCAAATAGTCAGCCATGAAACTAACCAGTGAAGTACGTAAACTGCTCTCACTTCTTCTTCTTCTCTACAAAAAGCACTTAACTTTCTTTTATATGGTCCAGAAGCTGTCAATCATAGCTATTGTTTATAAACATTTTGGTTATTTTCACAGCTGACTACTTGAAAACAATTCAAGCGTGAATGGAGATGAATTAAACAATACAGACAGCTGAGTGTTTGTGGAAACTGCCAATCACATCCTAGTCAAAGTAATTTCGCAGAGATATGAATGAAAGGCTTGCAGATCAAAGATCTGAGGGGGTTCAAACCCAGCTGACTGGTTTTCTCTTTCCAGGAATTGACAAGTGCTGCTTCCTCTGCCTGAGCCAGCAGGTGTATTGCACGGGTGAGTTTTAAAGCAGTATTTTTTTTTTTACTGCCTCTGTCTGGACTGCTCTCTAGATTCCAGGCTGGGGCCTCTCTGACTGGGGTCTCTGGTGTGGGTCTCTGTAATGGAGGGAGAGGTCTCTGGTCAGGGTCTTTTTAAGAGGTGGTCTCTGGTGGGCGTCTCTCTAATTGGGGGTCTCTGGTTGGAGGTCATGGGGGGCCGGGGGGGTGGGGGGGGGGGGGTCAGGTTATCCTTGTATTGTGGGGGTGACCCAGAAAATTTAGAGGGGTGGAATTGTTTTGCAGGGAGGCCCAGATGGACCTCTCTATCGGCCACCGCTTAAAATGGCAGCCTGATAGCGGGATTCATGAAGAATCCTCACAATCCTCGCCGTGTATAAATTTGCATGGCAAGGGATAGGGAATTGCTTCCGGATTTGCACTAGCAGCATGAGCACTATATCGGTTGTGATTCATCTCCAGTGGGAGAGCATAGTCTCCCAAACAGAGAATTTTGCCTGTAAGAGTCAATTTATTCACAGAACAGCAATGTTCCACAAACAGCACTGAGATAGGTAGGACCAGATATTATTGTTAATTGAGCGATGTGTGTTACTGGGAATAACTCCCTTGCTCTTCTTTAAATATTGCCATAGAATCTCTTAACACCCATGGCAGCACGGTAGCACAAGTGAATAGCACTGTGGCTTCACAGCGCCAGGGTCCCAGGTTGATTCTCCACTGGGTCACTGTCCGCTGAGTCTGCACGTTCTCCTGTGCCTGCGTGGGTTTCCACCGGGTGCTCCGGTTTCTTCCCACTGTCCAAAGATGTGCAGGTTAGGTGGATTGGCCATGATAAATTGCCAATGACCAAAAAAAAGTTAGAAGGGATTGGGTTATGGGGTTAGAGTGGAAGTGAGGGCTTAAGTGGGTCGGTGCAGACTCGATGGACCCAATGGCCTCCTTCTGCACTGTATGTTCTATGTCAATGTAACCCACCTGAGAGAACAGATAGGACCTTCGTTTAATGTTTCAACCAAAGGACCATGCCTCTAACGGTGCGGCACTCCCTCAGTATTGCACTGAAATGTTAACTTAAATGATGTGTCTCAAATTCTGGGGTAGAACTTGAATCCACAACCTTCTGACTTGAAGGCAGGAGCACTCCCACTGAGCCAAGACTTCCCACCATATGTGTTGTAACGACCAGGGGAGAAGGGCTAGAATGCTTTTCCTCCTTTCCCACTCTCCATTTGGTTGTAGCAGAGGTTTGGAATTATTAATGCAGCATTGCCAATTCAGTAAGTACTTGGCTGTATGGCGTTCGTAAGAATTAAGCCAGACAGGTATTTTAAATACATAAGGGGTTTGTTTTATTTTGCTAAAGCCCATCCAGGTAACAATATTAAAAGTGTTGAATATATACAAATAAATCCCGCTTCTCACACAAAAAAACTCACTCAAACCCCCAGCATACAGAAAAAATACAACTTTACAGAATATCAGATGTTAAATGTGGCTGAACAAAAAACAAAGAAAGGAAAGTCAATAAAGATCCACTGATTGCATCCGGAGGCGTTGGTTCTTCACCTGAGGCTATTGGGTTTAAAGTCATGGCTAGTCCTGTTTCTCCTGGAAACACTGTTGTAGAAATCCAATGGCTTTCAGCAGAGAGTCCCTGTCGACTGTAGAAAATTAGATACAAGTTTCACTCGGCAAAACAGGGTTCAGAGTTTAGATGGGGAGGGCAGGAGAGACTGCCGCTTTCTGCAGTGGCTGGAAGATCTCTGCCAAATCCCAAATTCAAACATCCATACGAAAGGTTGTTCCACATGACCTTTCTCCATGCCCATTGTATACTCTGAAAAGAAGTCAATCTGCTCTTGTCGGGCACCGCTCCCAATCGCCATTCTGATAGCTGAGGTGATTAATTTATCATGTTCCAGCAATTAACTCCTGAATGGTTCCTTCTTCTATCTGGTTGAGATAGGATGGAAGCTCTTTACACCTCCAGGGAGGCCCTTGTTGGGGTTTCTACAGACCCTACATGTCGTGAAATAGACTGTGGTTACACAGAAGCAAATTGGCAACAATATTAAGTGAGCATGCGCGATTTAACAGGCAGAAAACAGGGTCCCGCTTCGGGCATGTTTAGCAGGGTGGTTCTCGGCACCTACAGTGTCAAGAACTGCCCCGCTATCAAACAGGACTTTTTTTTGGCCTCAGTGAGGGACTCCCTACGGACCTCCACCAACTTGCGTGTTGGGGGGTCCTCGAGACCCCCACCCCTCACCCTTACTCACAAGGGCAGGGCACCCATGGGCCCGATTCCTGGCATGGCCAACCTGTCACCCTAGCACCTTGGCCCTGCCAGTCTATCAGTGCCACCTGGGCACCCTGGCAATGCCAGGGTGGAACTTCCAAAATGTTAGGATGACTGTGCCAAAGTGGCTGGGTGGCAGCACAAGTGCAAGGGTATCTCCGAAGGCCTGGCAGACCTCCCAGGTACGTCACGCCTGGTCCAAGTTTTTGCGCACCAGTGCTAAACGCACCAGTGAGTCCAACTGCTCATTCAAATATGTAAATCTGGATGTCACCCAGCGAAGACGAGATCCAGAGCATGACTTCTCATGAGACCACATTAGATGTTGCAAGGCAATCCCAACACGACCGACTCAAACGTGTCGAGGCCGTTCGATCGCGCCCAGTATCTTTGTGTTCCAGTGCAATGCCCATCTTTGAGCATGTGAAACCAGCCAATGAGATATCACATTATGTCCATATAGCACTAGTTCATGACAATTTCATCATATGGCATTAAACCCAAATTGCTTTCAACAGCTTCTACGAGTGGAATCTTCTCACTTTGGGCAGCACGGTAGCACAGTGGTTAGCACTGTTGCTTCACAGCTCCAGGGTCCCTAGTTCGATTCCCGGCTTGGTTCACTGTCTGTGCGGAGTCTGCACGTTCTCCCCATGTCTACGTGGGTTTCCTTCGGGGGCTCCTGTGTCCTCCCACAGTCAAAAGATCTGGTGCACTGGCCATGCTAAATTGCCCTTAGTTTAAAAAAAAGGTTAGGTTGGGTTACAGGGATAGGGTGGAGTTGTGGGCTTAGGGTACGCTTTCCGAGGGATGGTGCAGACTTGATAGGCTGAATAGCCCCTTCTGCACTGTAAATTCTATGATTCTACCTCAGTGCCTGCTGGAATGGCAGGATCAAGCTGGGAACCTAACTCACTGATATCCATGCTCTGGTGCTACTCTTTCCTGGAGTAAACCAATGCTTATCTTGTTTCCAGACTAATTATGAAGGGCAGGCTGAGTGACACGTCAGTTCTATCAAAGCAATAATTTCTAATTCAAGGGATCATGGCCTGGATTTCAGGCCACACAAACATGTGGATTTTTGAAGCTGCAGCAAACACAGAGCTGCTCCTCTCATATTCCACTCTTCCCCAAAGGTCCTTTTTTTCCCTTTTGAAGGACATGAGCATCGCTGACAATGGTTCGGCAATGGTAATACCATTGAATGTCAAGGGGAGATGGTTAGATTATCTCTGCTTGGAGATGGTCTCCCAGTACTTGTCTGGTTCGAATGTTACTTGCCACTTATCAGTCCAAGCTGGAATGTTGTTCAGGTCTGGCTACATGTGGACATAGAATCATAAATCCCTACAGTGCAAAAGGAGGCCATTCAGCCCATCGGGGCTGCACTGACTCTCTGCAAGGGCATCCTACCTCAGCCCACTACCCCGCCTTATCCCAGTAACCCTGTAGCCCCCCCCCCCCCCACACCTAACCATTGGACACTAAGGAGCAATTGCTCATGGCCAATCCACCTAACTTGCACACCTTTAGACTATGGGAAGAAACCGGAGCGCCGAGAGGAAACCCACGCAGACATGGGGCGAATGTGCAAACTCCACAAAGACATTGACCCAAGGCCGGAAATGAACCCAGGTCCCTGGCGTTCTGAAACAGCAGTGCTAACCATAGAACATAGAACAGTACAGCACAGAACAGGCCCTTCGGCCCTCGATGTTGTGCCGAACAATGATCACCCTACTTAAACCCACGTAACCCGTATACCCATAACCCAACAATCCCCCCATTAACCTTACACTACGGGCAATTTAGCATGGCCAATCCACCTAACCCGCACATCTTTGGACTGTGGGAGGAAACCGGAGCACCCGGAGGAAACCCACGCACACACGGGGAGGACGTGCAGACTCCACACAGACAGTGACCCAGCCGGGAATCGAACCTGGGACCCTGGAGCTGTGAAGCATTGATGCTAACCACCATGCTACCGTGAGGCCCAAACCACTGTGCTGCCGTCCCATGCCGACATGAATGTTTTTCAATATCTGAGGCAAATGGTGCCGAATACGATGCAATCATTAGCAAACATTCACACTTCCAACCTTAGGTTGAAGGGAAGGTCATTGATGAAACAGCTGACGATGGTTGGACCTAGGACACAACCCTGAGGAACCCCTGCAGTGATGTCCTGAGGCTGAGATGACTGACCTCTGAAAACCACAACCTTCGTCCTTTGTACAGTGGGGTCTGCGGCACTGCAGTGAGGTGAACTCTCCCAAGAGTGAGAGGAAGCAGGCATGGATGCAAGTGGCTGGGCACACCAAGTGGATGCTTGATATCGGGAAGGTGGGAAAGGTGAATAGTATAACATTTGCAGGCAGCAAACCAGTCACTCTGGCTTTTCCAGCATTCTCCTGCACAGCAGTCCCCAGGCCTTGCAACTTCATTCACTTCTCTCACTTCTTCTTTCTGCAGACACCTTCCATCAGAGCAACCAACATTCACAGTCACTTTCAGCCTATTGCCCTCTGACTTCATGCCTCACATTCACTGTCAACAAATGTTGTACTTCCTTCCGCTCCATATGAGCCAAAAATTAACGCACCCACCCATCTACCTTCTTTCCTTGCAGGAGAAGGGAGAATGTTCCGGAAAGCTGCAGATGGAGTCAGTAACCTGGCATGAGAACCTGAACCTCTAGAGACACTGATGCTTGGTCAACTGCTGCGTTTTATGCTTCGGAGATATGCAGAGATGAGACACTCCAGGTTATATGTCTGAAAGTGTTTTATTCAATGCTTCAAAATGTGTACTCTGAAGCTTCCACCTGCTTGCCTGCAGTTTAGTTTCTCTTTATCAGTCAACACACCTGTGCTTAACTAATGGCACGCATTCAACAGATGCTCATATCAAGCACCGAACAGTTGAACACAACAACAACAACCAATATTTATTGTGCACCCTCAACATAATAAAACATGCCAGGACACTTTTAAGACATGTTTAGAGGGCTGATCCTCTGCCTGCAGATTTATGTTGGGGGTCTCGCCTCCTGCCAGCTGGGTCTGTTCTGAGGCATAAGGCTGAGGAGAAGGCAGATGGTGTTGCTGCCAGTCTTGCTTTTGCAGCTGGAGCTGTTGACAGAGGTGTGGCTTCTGCTCTTGCCTCTCAGCAGAGGGAGGGTGGGGGGTTGCTAGGTAAACTTTGTTGAAGGTTGGCAGCAGGAAAGTGCAGCTGCCAGCTGAATGAAGTGCTAGACAGATGAAGTGTTTCTCAACAAGTTGGCAATCTACTGTCAAGTACTAAAAGCACACTCAGAGAGTAGAAGTGTTTTGAACTGCGACCACTCGATGGCCATGGCTGGACCACTTCACTGTAACTAATCAAATCCTTCCATGCTTGTCAGCTTCACTGAAGAAGCTCTACCCATTGTGCACCTGCCTTGGAACCCATGCAATGTTAAAGAAAGGTTTAGGCCGGGATTCTCCAGGGTCGCCTGTCAGTGGAGGGAATCCAGATGGCTGCTGAATCGGTGACAGCGGGGAGTTGAGGGGGGTGGGGGGGAAGTCTCCTCGGGATGAAGGTACCTTGACAGAACCTCTTAATAGTCTTGTAAAAGATTAGTAACTCACTCCTTAGTAGTAACTTCCAAGCACCGAACCGGTAATGCTGTTGAATGTTAGCGAGGATAGGTTTAGGTACTTGGAGCGAGGGATAGGTTTAGGTACTTGGGGATTGAGGTAGCGAGGGAATGGACAGGTCTCCATAAGTGGAACTTAACGAAGCTGGTGGAGGAGGCCAGGGAGGATCTTTAGAGGTGGGATACACTGCATTTAATGATTGGCGGTGAGTGTCCAGTGGTGAAAATGAATATTCCGCCGAGGTTCTTGTTTACTTTCAGACTCTCCCGATCTTTATACAAAAGGCCTTTTTTCGGAACGTGGATACAATCATCTCTGACTTTGTATGGGTGGGGAAGGTGCTGAGGTTGGGAGGACCCTGCTACAGAGGCAGAGGCAGCAGGGGGGTGTTGGCGTTGCCAAACTTGCTTCATTATTATTGGGTGGCGAATGTGGACAAGGTGCAGCAGTGGTTGGAAGGAGAAAGGGTAGAGTGGGCTAGGATGGAATAGAAATCTTGTAAAGGGTCTAGTTTAAGGGCTATGGTGATGGCAGCATTTTCAATGGCTCCGAGTAGGTATTCAGGGAGCCCAGTGGTGCAGTCTACGGTGAAGATATGGAATTAGCTGAGGAGGCATTTTAGGGTGGAACGGATGTCGGTGCTAACGACGCTGTGCGAGAATCATGGGTTTGAGCCGGGGGGGGGGGATGGTCAAGGTGAGGGATCTGTATTTGGAGGAAGGGTTCATCAGTCTGGAGGAGCTAAGGGAGAGGGTAGAGCTGCCGAGGGGAAGTGAGTTCAGGTATCTACAGGTTAGGACTTTGCACGTAAGGTCTGGAAAGGGTTCCCTAGATTGCTGGGATACACCCTGCTGGAGCGACTGCTGCTTCTGGATATGGAAGGGGAGGGAAGAATTGGGGATATATATAAGTGGCTGGGGGAGCAGGGAGGCAAGTGGGTGGTGAAGATCAAGGAGAAATGGGACGCCGAATTGGGAATGGAGATCAATTGGGGAGTATGGAGTGAGGCACTGCAGAGGGTAATGGGACCTCCTCTTGTGCAAGGATGAGCCTGATATAGTTTAAGGTGGTGCACAGGATGCATATGACTCGGGCGAGATTGAGTGGGTTCTTTCAGAGGGTAGCAGATGAGTGTGAGAGGTGTGGGCGGGGGCCGGCAAATCATGCGCACATGTTTTGGGGTTGTGAAAAATTGGGACGATTCTGGGTGGGAGTGTTCGCGGTCTTAGCCAGGATAGTGGAGGGGGGATTGGACCTGGACCCTTTGGTGGCGATATTTGGGGTTTCAGAGAAGCCGGAGCTCATGGAGAGGAGGAAGGCCGATGTCTTGGCCTTCGCCTCTCTGATTGCACGGCGACGAATCTTGCTAAAGTGGCGGTCAGCATCGTCACCGGGGGCAGCAGCATGGTTGGGTGCCCAGCACGACTTCCTGCGGTTAGAGAAGATAAAGTATGAGTTAAGGGGCTCAGCATAGGAGTTTGAGAAAAGGTGGGGGATGTTTGTGACCGTATTTGAGGAGCTGTTCATCGCAGGGGAGTGGGGAGTGGGTGAGGGGGGGGGGGGGGGGGGGGGGGGAGGTGAAAAAGGAGAAAAATCTGTACGAACTGTATAGTTGATTGTTGGGAAGAATGATTCCCGGTGTGTTTATTTGCTGTAAACTACTTTGATACAAGTTTGAATAAAATGCGTTTTTTTTTTAAAAAGTGCTGTTGAATGTTGTCAGTTTCATTGGAGAGCTGTGAATTCTGTTGCTCCTGTAGATTCCTCGTACCCAGCCCATTTGGATACCTTTACTGTTGTGTCAGCACTCCATTCAAAGAGATGGGAATGGTCATGTCTAATCTCAGAACCACCAGGTGTTGGGGCACTTCACCGAACTCTGATGCGACCATCAATTCACGCAAAACAAGGAGTAGAAGTAAACTGTGGCTTTAATCGACTAGAACAGTGCCT
Organism: Scyliorhinus canicula; assembly: GCF_902713615.1. Lineage (NCBI taxonomy): Eukaryota > Metazoa > Chordata > Chondrichthyes > Carcharhiniformes > Scyliorhinidae > Scyliorhinus > Scyliorhinus canicula. Next base: position 257,016,571 of record NC_052146.1, read on the forward strand.
GCCTGCGTCTGCTCCGCTACTGAGAGCTGTCTACAGGGCTACTGCTCTGTATTCCTCCCCTGAAGGGGCGGAGCCAGGGGCAGAGTCCACAAAGGCACCAACACGATACATTCCAGGTAATACCTTACAATGGTCCATAGGTGGAGCCCTCATGGGCAACAGCGTGGTACAGTTACATACATGGTGAATGGTTAATGCAATACGTTGACCACATTCACCCCCTGTTTTAAAAAATGAAGTCCGGTGGGGGTGAAGGGTTCACAAGTTCAACCTGTCCGGCGCCCGGATCGTGCGCTGTGATCGCCGAAGCTCTGGTATCGCAGCTGGCCCGGGTGTCAAACTCATCCGTGCGGGCATGGGTAGTGAAGTCGCCGATGCAGGCACAGACGCGGGCTCCGGGAGCGTGTCTTCTGGAGCTTCGTTCCTACGGGTGGGTGAAGGGGGAATGGAGGGCGGGAGGGGGTGTGGGTGCCATGAAGGGGCGGGGGTGCTGGTCAGCATAGGTTGGGTGGGGTAAGTTGGGGTGGCGGTGGTAGTGGCACCTGCGGGTGCTAGGTCCCGGAGGGAAACCGTATCCTGTCTGTCGTCGGGGTGTTCTATGTATGCGTACTGGGGGTTGGTGTGAAGGAGCTGGAACCTCTCAACCAGAGGGTTGGACTTATGGCTCCTGACGGGTTTGCGGAGTAGGACGGGCCCCGGTGTCCTCGGCCAGGACGGAAGTGAGGCCCCAGAGGTGGATTTCCTGGGGAAAACAAACAGGCAGTCATGAGGGGTCGTGTTTGTGGCTGTGCAAAGGAGGGACCTAATAGAGTGGAGTGTGTCGGGGAGGACCTCCTGCCAGTGGGAAACTGGGAGATTCCTAGACCGTAGGGTCAGGAGGACGGCCTTCCGGACCATCGCGTTCTCCCTCTCCACCTGCCCGTTTCTCCGGGGGTTATAACTGGTAGTCCTGCTCTAGGCGATGCCCTTACCGAGCAGGTACTGACGCAGTTCGTCTCTCATGAACGACGAGCCCCGGTCGCTGTGAACATACGTGGGGAAACCAAATAGGGTGAAGACACTATGTAGGGCTTTGATGACGGCGGTCATGTTGGGGTAGGGGATTGCAAAGGGGAAGCGGGAGAACACGTCAATGGCGTCGAGGAAATGTGTGTTGCGGTTGGTGGAGGGGAGCAGCCCTTTGAAATCGATACTGAGGCGCTCAAAGGGCCGGGATGCCTTTACCAGGTGGGCCTTATCCGGTCGATAGAAGTGCGGCTTACACTCAGTGCAGATTGAGCAGTCCCTGGTCATAGCTCTGACCTCCTCAGTGGAGTAGGGCAGGGTGCGGGCCTTGATGTAGTGAAGAAGCCGTGTGACTTCCGGGTGGCAGAGGTCATCGTGGATAGCCCGGAGTCGGTCATCTTGCACGCTGGTGCATGTGCTGGGGGACAGGGCATCTGGGGGCTTGTTGAGCTTCCCAGGACGATATACTATATCGTAGTTATAGGTGGAGAGTTCGATCCTCCACCTCAAGATCTTCTCATTCTTGATCTTGCCCCACTGCGTATTATCGAACATGAAGGCTACCGATCGTTGGTCGGTGATGAGGGTAAACCTCCTACTAGTGAGGTAGTCCCTCCAGTGCCGCACAGCTTGGGCTTCTTTTTCGACCGAGGAGTGTCGAATTTCGGAGGCGGTGAGGGTGCGTGAAACAAATGCTCTGGCCTGTCTGCCTGATTAAGGGTAGCGGCAAGGGCGACCTCTAACGCGTCGCTCTCCACCTGGAAGGGGACGGACTCGTCCACCGCGCACATTGTGGCTTTGGCGATGTCCGCCTTGATGCAGCTGAAGGCTGCCAGTGGGAAGATGGTGGCCTTAATTAGTGGACGGGCTTTGTCCACATAGTTAGGGACCCACTGGGCGTAATAGGTAAAGAACACGAGGCACCTTTTCAGGGCCTTGGGGCAGTGGGGAAGGTAGAGTTGCAGTAGGGGGTGCATACGGTTGGGGTCGGGTCCTAGTACTCTGTTTTCCATGACGTAGCCGAAGATAGCTAGTGTGGTTGTGCGGAAAACACATTTCTCCTTGTTGTAAGTGAGGTTAAGGGTTTGGGCGGTTTGGAGAAATCTCTGGAGGTTGGCATCATGGTCCTGCTGATCATGGCCGCAGATGATGACGTTGTCCAAGTATGAAAAGTGGCCCGCAGCCCGTACTGGTCCACCATTCAGTCCGTGGTTCTTTGGAAGATCGAGACGTCGAAGGGGACCCGGAGGAAGTGGAAGAGGCGGCCGTCTGCCTCAAAGGCCGTGTAGTGGCGGTCCTCCGGGCGGATTGAGAGCTGGGGGTACACAGACTTCAGATCCACCGTGGAGAACACCCGGTAGTGTGCGATCTGGTTAACCATGTCTGTGATCCGGGGGAGGGGTTACGCATCAAGGTGGGTGTACCGGTTTATGGTTTGGCTATAATCTACAACCATCCGGTTCTTTTCCCCGGTCTTGACGACCACCACCTGAGCTCTCCAGGGGCTATTGCTGGCCTCGATGATCCCTTCCCGCAAGAGTCGCTGGACCTCGGACCTGATAAAAGTCCTGTCCTGAATGCTATACCGCCTGCTTCTGGTGGCGACTGGCTTACAGTCGGCGGTGAGATTTGCGAAGAGCGGGGGAGGGTCGACTTTTAGTGTCGCGAGGCTACATAACGGTGAGTGGGGGTAGGGGCCCGCCGAATTTCAGAGTTAGGCTCCTGAGGTTACACTGGAAGTCCAGTCCCAACAGGAGAGGGGTGCAGAGATCGGGGAGTACATATAACTTAAAATCGGCGTACTCGGCGCCCTGTATTGCTAGGTTTGCGGTTGTGCACCCCTGGATCTGCACCGAGTGCGACCCAGAAGTGAGGGAGATGGTTTGATGTGCCGGGAAGACTGGGAGCGAGCAGCGTCTTGCCATGTCTGGATGAATGAAGCGCTCCGTGCTCCCGGAGTCGAACAGGCAAGGTGTTTTGTTGTCCATTTACCCGGACGGTCATCACGGAGCTCCGGAGGTGTTTGGGTCGCGACTGGTCAAGGGTGACCGCGCTGAGTTGCGGGTAGCCGGCGTGGTCAGAGGTGCTGGGGTGGTCCCAAGATGGCTGCCCCTGATGGTAGCACGTGTCGGGTGGCGTTGCAGATGGCGGCCAAGATGGCGGTCCCCGTCGGTCGCACGTGTTGAGTGGCGAGGAAGATGGCGTCCAAGCTGGCGGCCCCCATGAGTCGCACGTGGTGGGCCACGTGGGCGAGGATGGCCAAGATGGCGGCCCTCATGAGTCGCACACGTGCGGGCTTAAAGATGGCTGCCCCCACGTACAACACGAGGCCGACAACATGTCTGGGGGGAGGGGGGGGCGGAGCCTGCAGGCAAACTGCTACACTGCGGGATCTGCGGGCTTGTGAGTCTGAGGGTCGGGCCTGTGACTTTGTGGGTTTGGACCTGACCAGGCAAACCTTAGCAAAATGTCCTTTTTTTCCGAAGTCGCTGCAGTTCACGTTCCGGCCCGGGCAGCGCTGCCTGGGGTGCTGATGCTGGCCGCAGAAATAGCAGGGTAGCCCCCCGTGTTGGGCGATCAGCCGCGTGGCACAGGCCTGGGGTACTCTTTGGTCGGGGGTCCATGAGGGGGTCGCGTGATCAGACGGGAACACGTTGAGGCTTTGGAACGCTACTTCTAGGGAGGAGGCTAGCTTTACCGTCTCTTCCATTCTAGCGCCCCCTTCTCGAGTAGTCTCATGTAGTTGGACGTGACTCCAGCCACGTAGGCGTCCCGGACAGCGAGGTCCATATGTTGAGTGCCCGTAACGGCCTGCTAGTTGCAAACTACGCGCAAGGACATTGAGGTTGTGTAGATACTCCTCAGCGATTCCTCGGGGCGTTGGCGGCAAGTAGTGAGGAAATACCTCGTTCACTGGCCTTACGTATAGATGTTTCAGCATTGCGAGGGCATCTGCGTAGGTGGAAACTTCCTTGAGTTGCACAGAGATTTGATGGCTCACCCGGGCGTGGAGGAGGCTCAGCTTCTGATCGTTGGAGATAGGAGGCGACGGCGAGGTAGGCCTCGGAACAGCGGAGCCAATGCGAAAAATCCCTTTCGCCTCCGTGGCCTGTGGGTCGAGTTCCAGACGGTCAGGTTTGAGGGCCGATTCCATTGTGGTGTTGTAGTTGATTAAATTGATGCGACCATTAATTCACGCGAAACAGTGTGTAGATGTAAACAGTGGCTTTAATCGACTAGAACAGTGCCTGCCTGCAACTGCTCTGCTACTGAGAGCCGCCGACAGAGCTACTGCTCTTTATACCTTCCCTCAAGGGGAGGAGCCAGTGGCGGAGCCCACAAAAGCACCAACATGATACATTCCAGGTAATATCTTACAATGGCCCATAGGTGGAGCCCTCATGGGCAACAGCGTGATACAGTGACATGCATGGTGAATGGTTAATGCAATACGTTCACCACAATTGCACATCTCCACAGCAGATAAAGCAGTGGATTAGCAGAGTTTATTTCGCAAAAATAACAGATGTGCCAGTAGCTGCTGACATTCTACTTCACGTACAGCCCCTGCCAGAGTAGACTTCATTATTGAGAGAATCAGCCAATGATTTCTTAAGGCTCAGGCGATTTCTACCAGCCCTACCGGTCAATGTAGTCCCATTTATATTATATAGTGTGAGTGTATGAATCCTGAAGTTGACCAGGAAACTGAACTGCTTTCTGACTCAACCTCTGTGGAAAACCTTGGCTGCATATATCACTGCTGCAAAGCTCACAGCAAAGACACATCTCTCAATAACTATCATCTTTCGGCACTACCCTCACTTCAGCTTCTTAAAATAGAGCTGCCTGCCTCCACAGTGTGGACATCGCCACCACACGAGCAGCTGCCACAGTTCTGACAAGAAAGAACAAGGGTCAATCAATGAGAAGGGTCAATCCCTGCCACATAGCCCATCATAAAGACCTTTTGTTCTGGACACTGGCTCCCCATTCATGTGGCAAGGATTATGAGGAATGAAGAATTTCTGAGGAAGGGGAGGGTTCAAGTCGCTGATTGGGACAAGGCAGTAGTGTCAAGTCAATGTCCTGGAAGGGGTCTGGCGGGGGAAGAGAGGGAGGTGGTGGGGACTGAGTTGGGGGGTGGAGCGAAAGGGCTGAAAATTGTTGCTAAAGTGCTTGGTTGTTCAGTAGCTGCCGCACTGTTTGGCGTGTAGCTACTTGCCAGGAACAAGATGACTTGATGTTCAATGCTGATCATCCACCAGGCATCCTTCCTCACCTCCTGTGAGCACCTTTGCCCTCTCACATTTCTGCTATCCTAGAGCCTCCCATCGACTGTTAATCTTCAGTGAGAATACAACTATTTCCCAGGCTTAATACCTAAGCATGGCTATGGGGAAGAGGCAGTCATAGGCAAGACTTGAGTGTCTTGAATGCGCAAGTAACATCAGAATGTGCCAGGATGAAAATGTTTTGCCCGATACCTGGATAGCATACACATACATACATGATGTGCAACTGGTGGTCGTACACCAACTGCATGTTTACATACATGATGTGCAACTGGTGGTCGTACACCAACTGCATGTTTAGGGAGTGGAGTCCCTTCCAGTTAATGAAGGGCACACCCTGTAGAGACAGTGCCCTAAGGGTGATCTGGGTGCCATTGATCGCCCCCTGGACCTGAGGCATGCAAGTGACATCAGCGACTCCTGAAGCCCGGGCACCCTGTGTGTCTGCCCCATGTGAAAGGTGATGTAATCCAATGCCAGGTGTGTAGCGCATACTTGATATCGTGGATGCACATGTGAACAGAAATTTGCAAAGGTCCCCACCCGAGCCCTGGCAATGTTTACGACAGCCGTTAGCTTGACGACCACTGGCACAGGGACTCACCATTACTGGGGGAGTGACGGGAGGGGTCACCTGGACCGGATGCTGTGGACAAACATTAGGGGACATGGGGAAGTGTAAGTGGCCGTGCAAGATACCTGTTGCGGCAACAGCTCATCAATGCTGCGCTGGGCGGCGAGAATGGTGAGGGTCGCTCAGCCACCATAAGCAAGGTGACCATGAGAAATGGGGGGAATGGAGGTCAAGAGATGTGTAACTTTGCTGACTGTCTCTCTTTCTCATCACCATTCCCCCCCACCCACCACAGATGAGTGATGGTATACAGCCCATTATGCTAGCTGTCTACCTGGCTAGTACTGCCCTGTGGCATGGGGTAGCTTCAATGGGAAATCACATTGATATGCAGCAGTAAGAGGGAATCCTGCCGCCAGTGAACGGCACGCAGCCAAGCAACACACGGTTGGGGGACTGGAGAATACCACTCATGATAAATTGGACACAGGACCGTGCTCACTGCTGCCCTCTAGTGTTGATTCTGCTGGATTTTCTAGGGTCAGTGAGAGATTACCTCGTTTGCATGGGGCTGGTGAACACCAATGCCATTCAGATCCCCAGCTACCTCATGCTGTTGGAAACTCCAGTGCCTGGCCCTCATTATGTTGGGGTGGTCCACTTTCAGAGACTTCATTCAGAGCTTCTCCAGCCCCTTACAATAATAATCTTTATTATTGTCACAATGCAATGAAGTTACTGTGAAAAGCCCCTAGTCGCCACACTCCAGCAGAGTTCGGGTACACTGGGGGCGAATTCAGAATGTCCAATTCACCTAACAACACGTCTTTCGGGACTTGTGGGAGGAAACCGGAGCACCCGGAGGAAACCCACGCAGACAGGGGGAGAATGTGCAGACTCCGCACAGACAATGACCCAGCAGGGAATCGAACCTGGGTCTGGTGCCGTGAAGCAACAAGTTTCATCCTAAAGTGTCTTTTCTTAAATGTTCCCACTTTTTATAATCCAGACAGCATCACATCTTGACTGGGTTCCAGTCTTACAGTGGATACCTAACAAATTGGAGAAAAGATAACCTCCAGAATAGGGAGTCCATCCCCTGACCTCCCCTAACCCTCACCCACCATGATCCTTGCCCTGCCACCATGGTAAGTTTTGTAAGAGGGCAGTAGGATCTCCATCCCTTTATACGGCCAATTGGGATTCCCCACTTAAGGTCACGAGTTACCGTAATTAAGCCCTTCCCTTCTATCGAACAATTCTGCTGGATACCTACTAAAGTAATGGGAGGAGTTCAGTGGAAATTCAGCCCTGTAATGTATATCTTCCTTAGTGAGACTGAGCAGGTCTCGTGGAATCAGAATATCAGGTGATTTATGATCAGCTTTGTAAATAGAGATATCGATTTTAAACAATGAAAATGACTCCAGTGTCTATTTATTATATGTCTCATAGCAATATGCCTCAGCGTATTACACATCAGACCTCATCCCTAAATTCTGTTGGGTTTCATTTTGTGGCAGTAAACATTCGTACATCGAAACATCGCAATTTATAAAATGAAAATAGTCATAAAATCAAAGAATACCTTTTGGACACAGAGTTGAAGCATTGACATTTATTAGGAGCAAATACAGTGAACAAATAGCATGTTTATTTATGCAATGTGTGTACCTTTTTAAATCTGCGGACACAACTAGTCATAAACCATTGGCATCTTTGCCACTTGTGTTCAATGCAGATTTCACGGTTACTTTAGAAATTTGGTATTACTCTGGATCGTTCTCATTTCCTCTCTCTATCTCATTGTTATCCATGATAGGATATCTTTATCATACATTTATGAACCATTCATATCAAAGGAACATCATATTTTATAGTGTTGCAAATATGGAAGTTATAAGAATAATTCCAAAACACATAGCACCATGAGGCAAATTCAGTGCAAATCTCAGTGATTTTCATAAACTGCAATAAAATTGACCAGTCCAGCATTAATTTTTGTTCTATCTTGGGTAAATGATTATAAATGGCAGAATTATTTTGGGATAATAAAACATAAAAGGCACACACAACACTTTTTCTAATAATCAAGCAGGCTTCTAATAACTTGAATTGTTAATTGACACGTCACGGCCCTATCATTGTTGACACATTGAGAAGGCTAATGTCCAAAGTGACAACAGGGAAAACAATCCCAACATTTGGCTTACTAATAGAACTGATTCTTTTTTATTATTTGAATAGATCGCCATTATATTTTCAGATTAACTCATTTTGAAATTCTTACTCTCTGGCAATGAATCACCGTGACAAAACAACCTTCTGAGGTAAAAACGGAAAATGCTGGAAACGCTTAGTGGGTCAGGCAGCATCTAGAGGGAGAAACGGTTCACGTTGAGAGCATGGCCTTTCATCAGAAGTTAGAGATGCAAATACTCAGAAAGAATCAGGGGAAGCAAAGAGCAGAAGTGGGACAGTGGAAGGTAGGAGTGATTAAATGACAACGAGGATGACAATGTAATGCAAACAAAAGGGTGGTAATGGGACAAGTAGAGAAATGAAAGATGGGCAACTAAGTAATCAGCTGTAACTAGCAACAGCATCTGTTGTGCGCGTATAGAGGAGCAGAGGTTATGATCTGAAGTGGTTGAATTCAATGTTGAGTCCAGAATTCTGTAAAGTGCCTTATTTAAAGAAGAGGTCCTGTTCCTTCAGCTTCCAATGCACATTTGTTGGAACAGTGGAGGAAGTTGAGAACCAAGAGGTTAGAGTGGGAATAAAATGGAGAATTAAAATGGCAAATAGCCAGAAGCAAGAGGTCACACTTGAGGAATGAAGAGAAATGTTCAGCAAGATAATTACCCTGTATAATAGCCCCTTTGCCACGAGACCACAACATAAGCAGCAAATAAAGCATACTAAATTGAAAAGGAGGCGGTGCATAATGGTATTGTCACTGGGCTAGTAATCCAGAGACCCCGGATAATGCTCTGGGGTCCTGGGTTGGAATCCCACCACGGCAGAAGGTGAAATTTGAATTCAATAAAAATCTGGAATTAAAAAACCAATGATAATCATGAAACCATTACCAATAGTCATAAAGGCCCAATTGGCTCACAAATGTCCTTTAGGAAAGGAAATCTGCCTATTCGTGGTAGGCCTACATGTGACTCCAGACCCACACAGCGAAGCAGGTGATTCTTAATTGCTCCCTGCTGAAATGGCTTGGTAAGTCACTCAGTTCAAGGGCAATTGGGGATGTGGGCAACAAATACTGGCCAAACAAACTACGCCCACATCCCAAGAACGAATAAGGAGCAAGAATAAGTAAAATCCATTTTTAATCTGGATGGAGTGTTTGGGACCCTGGATAGTAGAAAGGAGGAATTAAAAGGAAAGTTCATAACCTTCTGAGCACTAATTAATCAAACAATGATACTTCAACCAAGCAACCATGTCAAAATAAACTTTTTTCAATTGGGCTTTCTTTCATTCAAACTTTTTAAAACATGTGGAAGGATCTTTAATTTGATCACTTTCTCAAAATAAAAGTAACCTTGGGCAGGGTTTACTGCCCCTTCCTCTTAAGCAGGATCTTTCAGTCCTGCCAAGGATCTTATCATCTGCTCAGGCAGTCAGGCCTAAGTGTTCCAAATGGGTGGGAAGATCAGCAAAGTAATATTCCTCACCGGGGCTTTGTACGGATCAAGCTATTTTGGGATTATGGTGAGTATAATGGAGGTTAAGATGGGATAGGGAAACATCATGGAAAGGTCTAGCTGTACATAAAAATCTCCAGAACAGCTGAAAAATCGCCAGGAAAAAAACAGCAAAACATTTGAAAATAGATGGTTATGTTGGGAAAGTGTGAACTTGAAAAAGAAAATTTAGAGTACCCAATTCTTTTTTTCCAATTAAGGGGCAATTTAGCGTGGCCAATCCACCTAGCCTGCACATCTTTGTGTTGTGGGGTTGAGACCCACGCAGGCACGGGGAGAATGTGCAAACTCCACACGGACAGTGATCCGGGGCCGGGTACAAAGCCAGGTCCTTGACACCGTGAGTCAGCTGTGCTAACCACTGCGCCATCGTGCTGCCCCTGGGAAAGTGTGGACTTTGAGGACTGTTCTGAACATGTCCAAAACGAGTCTAAGCATATGCCAGTTCCATCAGAGTATACTGTGCACACATTTTGCTCCACAATATGCATAATGGAATTCATGCAAAAAGTAATCTGCAAAACAAATATTTGATGAAAAACTGAGAACAATAATGTTTTATTTAAAGAATGATTTTGTTCATCTTCTTTCAACAATGGTTAATTTTTGCCTCTAAAGATATCACACTTTGACTGAATGTACCTGCAAAATTAAGAAGGAGCCTGTCAAATAAATATACTAAGCAGCATATATTTATTACATTTTTATGCCGAAGTATAGCTCAGGAAAAAAAAAATGTTTTCACCATAGTCTCTCCTTCGTCCTGCACATTGTGTTGTACACTGGCTGACAAATGCATGGGTGCTTTCCTCCTGGGTCTCTGTCAAAAGCCACCCTGTGGGCTGCAAAGACATTGTCAGGCTGGTTTTGGGAAACTTGCCCCTCGTTTCCATCCCCCTCCCCACATCAGGAAGTGTCTGGTCTCAGCTCAGAGCCTCATTCCGACAGGCTGAGTTAGATTGGGATCAGGAATTACAGGAACAAATGTGTGTCCTGCCATTCTGTGACATGGTGCATTGGAGTCCTGATTTGCTGTGGGCTCAAACTGCCTGAATATGTGTCAACAAATATGAATACATTACAGTCGGCAACAGCGGCTTTTACTGGTAGGAGATGAAACACATAAAAATACGACATTTCAGAGGCTGCCAATGAAATAATCATTTGTTTCACATCATGTGCAATCAATAGAACTCACCACTTAAAAAGAAAAGTACTTGCTGTAAATTCACAAAAGAAATCAAATTAATACATTCTTAATCAAATTCAAACCATTAAAAATAAAAAAAATCAACATAAATCTAAAGCTCTGCAATGTGTTATTAGATAAATGAACCACACTTATGAGGGTGCTTAGTTAGATAAAGGTAAAGTAACTATAGTTCCAGAACCATAGGTTTTCCTCTTGAAGGAGAGAGCTGACTGGTGGTGATTCACAACACCTCTGAGGATCACAACATCCCAGGTGAGGGGCAAGGTTGAGAAGGTAGGGTCTTCATGAGTAACCTCAGCCAGCACAGGACTTGAACCCACGCTGCGGGCCTTGATTTGCATCACAAACCAGCTGTCTAGCCCATTGAGCTAAACCTGCTCTTTGAGTTTGAGAGGCCAAACAGGCTCCAATTTTTATTCCTGGTCTCAGGTGACCAAAGGTAAAACAACACTTGGGGAGGTACAGTTGATGTCAGTTCACCCTGTGATATTGAGGGGGAAAATTATCTTGTATTCCTACTTTGAACTGGGGTGACATCTGACTTCATAGTGAAGCACCATGCAGTCGAATGGTCAAACACAACCATACTCTAGGCTTACATTGATGAACGATTGCTTTAGTATAGTACTGGACGGCTGTCACCAAGATATGCCAGCAGGAATCAAGTGAGATGATTGTATCTGTGAGGCCTTCAAGCTGTTTTTAAATACTGTGAAGACTCATAACAGGGGCAACCACAGCTCCAGTCTGTCTGTCCTCCCAAACTTACCCAGGACAGAGCCCTGCTGCAGCTTCTCTCCTGAAAGTCAATTTCACTCCCTTTGACTGTGAGCAGCCTCTAGCTTCACAACTGAAGGTGATTTCAAATGAGGGATTAGCCTTGTTAGTTGTGAGAGCACTTCTCACTCCTCAACTCTCAATTTTGTCCTTGAAGGCCCAGGTGCCATGTCTCAGAGGATGATTAATGCACTGCATGTCCAGCAAGCTTTCGTGCCTGAACAGTGTGCCTCAGCTCTAGCAGCACCAGCACCATAGGGGCAGCTGCCAACACGAAAGAGCAGCGCTTCACCACTGAGGATCCTCTCATGGCTAAAGGGTAAGTGTGTGGATGAGCAGAGGGCAGCTGAGCACAGCCTGCTCATGTTCCCGGCAGAGGTCTGGGGTCCAGGGGCTCCTGATTTGGCCGGGGGTGAGTGTGCAGAGCAAGGTTTGCCAGCACAACTGGCACACTGGATGCGCTCTGAGAGAAGGTGGGACAGTCACCGTAAGGGTGGGGGAGACTTGGGGGATTTGCGGGGATGGAAGTCCTAACTGATCGTTGGTCTCTCTCCTCTAATTCCTTCCAGCTATAACAATGTTTTCTGGTCTTGATCCCGTGGAGGCTGCCCTTGCATTGCTTGAGGCAGCCGAGGTGGGCAGATACTATAGAAGGCAGCAGCACCAACTCAGGTTGAAGGCGGCACTCCATGTGCAGAGGACCCGCACACACCCTGAAGACCCGGCCACCCATCAGGCTAAGGAGGGAGCCAGAAGGGGAGTCCAGCGACAGCACGAGGTGTACAGGCGTCATTGGCCATTCCAAGGGCTGACGGGCACCATGTGCCCCAGAAGATTCTGTCCGAGCAGCGGGATAGTATGGCACCTGTGCCACCTCCTTGCGGACATGGCACCTCGTGGAGGAGGGGGCACCTGCTCCCAGTGGCATTGAAGGTCACCACAGCCCTCAACATCTATGCCACCGCCTCATTTCAGGGCTCGACCAGGGACCCGTCTGGCATATCACAGTTATCCATCCACAGATGGATCTGGGAGGTGGCAAATGCCCTGTATGCACGGGCACCAGACTATATCACCTTTCATCTGGACCAGGCCCACCAAGATGTCCGGGCTGCAAGATTTGCTGTAATCATTGGGATGTCCCAGGTCGAGGGGGCGATCGAGTCACGCATGTCGCCCTGCAAGCACTGGGGCATCAGGAAATGCCCTTTATTAACAGCAAGGCACTCTGCTCCCTGAATGTTGAGATCGTGCGTGACCACTGCTTCCAAATCATGCACATGTGTGCCTGCTACCATGGGAGCGTGCATCACAGATTCATCCTGAAGCACTCCGAGATCCCTGGCATCTTTGAGGACCATCCATCCCAGGGTGACAGGCCTGCTCATGTGGCACAAGGGATACCTGCTGAGGTCATGGCTGATGGCGCCGGAGTGGAGGCCTGAGTCTGAGGTGTAGAGCCGATACAATGAGGTCCACATTGTCACCCATGCTGACATTGAACGGTGCATCGGGCTGCTTGGCATGCAGTTCTGATGCCTTGACCACTCTGGTGGTGTCTTGAAGTTCATCTCCCCAGAGGGTCTCCCACTTTGTGGTGGTCTGCTGTGCTGTCCACAACCTGGCACGGCAGCGAGGCGACATGCTGGAGGAGAAGGAGGAGTAGGGGAAGGCGAAGGGACATACGGTCTTGTCTGAGGAAGAGGATGAGGCAATCCAGGAGGGGCGTGAAGACGAGCCCAAGGAGAAGCCGGAAAATAGAGGCCAGGCGACGGCAAGGGTTCATCATGCCAGGAGGACCAGGCACGCCCTCACCATCTCCAGATTCTATTAGGACGAGGCTGTGTCCATCAACTCAAACCCCCAATCACTACCTCTCCTGCCCCATCACTCCGCCCGCTCCCCGATCATCCTGTTCCCTTCCTCAAAGGGTCTGTGTAACTTCATTCCAAGGTGATGGGCCTGTGTTGGCACTGTCAGCGGGTCATGATACAAGGCAGGAGGGTGATAATAACTCGCTGCATGGAAAACTCTGGTGCTCTTCAGTTTCTGCTAAAGTCTGACTCCTGTCTTTCTACTTGCAACGCGCTCACACCCATCCTCTGAATGGGTTCTTCATCGGGGACGTTTGAGCTTGGACCACTGTGTCTGGGGCAGGAGTGGGGGAGCAGAGGGCAACAGGGGATGGGTACGGGCAGGCCTGCTATAAAGTGTTATGGGCCAGGGTTTAGAAACGCAAAAGTATATTATGGAGTTCACCTGACCTATAACATTTTGTTGAATTTGGCTAGGATGAGCACAAGAGCTTTCACTTGAGGTGGGATTCAACAGTCTTCCCAGACACTTTAATCAAAATAAGCTTTATTCTAAGAACTGAGTTAATATTTCTATAAACACACAGCAAGATTTTTTTAATCAATTACAGACATAAAGACACCCTACAGCTACAATAATCTATGTATAACACTTAATGAATTCCCCCTTAACTGTTCCAATTCAAAACAAAAATCCCATAAACCAAAAACCCCTTTTCAAGGTCTGCATTCTGCATTCTCACTTGAATAATACTGGATTTCCCTGAGATTCTGACCCCATCTCACCAGCAGGTTTAAACCCTTCTGGAAAGCAAACTATATATTTTAAGTTACCAAAGCAGATAACTGTAATCAATGGGTTTTTTGCTGAAACAGATATTTAAAATGAAAATAGGGAGAGACAGGCCAAAACACTTATTTCTCCTGTCTGAGTCCACAGCAGCCAAAGGTGAAAGCGAAACCAAACCAGCTCACATCACAGTGCCACAGCCCAGTAGTTTTGGCCATGGTGCCATGCATTGTTGGCACTGTCTCCTGCATTGAGACCTTTGAGGCTCCTCCAATTGGCCTTTCAGTCACTGAAATGTCATTGACATCCGCCTCTGACTCTCACAGCTCTAGCCTACCATCTGCATGAGCTCTGAGGAACCATGTCCAGAGGCTTGGCATCTGGCAAGGATCCAGCTGTGTCCTGGCATCCAGCAGCCCTCTGACTGCTGGCTCCCTTGGATGTTCCTGCCTCCAACTGATGTACATCAGCAACTGTGTGGTGCTCACCAGATTGCGCCCCAGACATCTGCCCACTACTGCCATGCATTGAGGTGTGTGTCTCTGCACTGGTGGAAGATGTGAGTGATAGCTGTAGCGCATCGTTGGTAGTATTCTCAGAGAACTTCTCTGAGGTGTTCTCTTGGTTGGCAGGGGGGTGTACAACTCCAGATAGCCCAGCCTCATCAGATAGTGATCCTGTCAGACAATGGTTATGTGGTCAGTGAGAGGGAAGGATAATTTTGTCTGACATGAACAACTCATTTGAGACAGTACATTTGGGTGAAGAGGCAGTGGATCCTCACCTCTGTGGCTCAGGGCAACCTCACTGTTGGTGACTGCTCTCCCCTCAGGCAACTTCATGATTTCCAGGGCCTGTTCCTCAGAGGAGGTGAGGACTCCAGTCGCTGGGACTCCTCCCCTAATGTTGACCCGTTCCCGTTTATTATGGGCTATCTTCTTCTGCTGGGATAAAGAGAGGGCATTGCGAGCCACACGTCTGATGGGTGGGGGTGGGTCTATAGCAGGTGGCATGAGTGGGCATTGCATCTGGACATGAAGGGATTCTGCTGGTGGGTGCGAGAAGATTCTGAGGAATAAGCACGAAGATCGGATGTGGGGAAGGTTTCAGCCAGTGGATTGTGGGGGAGGGAGAAGAGTTTAGGAATTTGAGGGGTGGCAGGTGGAACTGATGCCAGGAGAGAGGTTGTAGCTTACTCTTGAAGCTCGTTGGAGATCATTGGCCTTCTTCCGACATTGAATGGCGGTCCTCCTTGTCATGCTGCCCCCACAGATAGCTGCTGCCACTGCCTCCCAGGGCAGCATTGCTGACCCTGCTGCTGGCCCTCCAACCCCCTCGGGGGAACATGGTGGCCAGCCTCTCATTCACAATGTAGCGGAGTCGGGCAAGGTCCGCATTCGCAAAGTGAGGAGCAGGTTTGCGTGCTGCCAGGCCTGTGTGTTGACAAGGGGCAAGTAGTAAGGGAGCGTTTCAAAGCAGATCCCCTTTGTTAGCGGCGAGCCGTCAAGGCATGAGTCAGGCGAATCAAATGGCAAGGGAACCAGTAATGTTGAGAACCTCGTTTTTGGCACTAAGTGCTGTTGAATATGAGCTGCAATCTCACCAATGCGGCTGTCATGAAACTCCCCACCAAACGCACCCAAAACCAGAATTTTACTTTGGGCCGCTGAATCACGCCAATTGTAGCCATGAAGTAATAAAATTAAAGGTTGATCAATTCTGGGAGGAGGAAATTCTCAAAGACTACAGACGTAATAGAGTGAAAGACGAAAGGGGAAAATGCATGTTCAAAATGAGACTGAAGGTTGTTGGGTGGGACTGTGAGATCTTGATCAAGACAGTGGGTGGGGCTTTACACGCACCTCTGCAGCTTGTTTAGCGGAGGTAGCCCGCTCTTTGCCAGCAGCGCAATATTCTGGTTCCGCCCCTGTCAATGGAATTTCCCATTGTTCGCACCTTCCGCTGCTGGCAAACCCCTGGCGGTGCTCACCTTCGGCGGGACTGAACAATCCCACTGGCGGGAATGGCCTCAGTGTATACTGAAGCCAGACATGTGAAAACCAGTTTACACCACACTCAGCGAGGAGAGCCTATATGAAATTTCCCCTTGAGCAGCACGGCATTGTGTGGTAATGCTACTGGAAGTTTTATAGATTTGAAAATCTATAAGGATTGTTGCTTTGAAAGGGAGTTTTATCTTGGAGCTTATGTCAGTCAATGTCTTGTAGGAAATGTTGGCAGAAGAACTGTTAACTGTGTAAAGATGTTCTTGTGTTTTGAACTGTTATTTTCCTTTGTTTTATTTTAATAAATGTTTAAAGTTAATGTTTAAAATCATCACAAGCGACTTGAGGGTTACTTATTTTGACTTCAGATATATCCTCATCATATACAAATCGCAAGCCATTGTGGCAGCTTGTTTCCAGTTTCCCTTTTCTGTTCCATAACACAGTCCAAGAAAGGAAATGCCCTATCGTCAAATACACGTAACAGTTCTCACTTTTATTTCATCCAACTTTCACATGTGACTAAGGCAGAGGCTTGGGAGGGGTTAATCCATACATCCTCTTGTGCACAGAAAATATATGGTTTGCTGAGATCAAGATAGGGGAGCAAATGGATGATAATTCAGAAGCTAACAACATAATAGGGGCTGCTTTAGCACTGGGCTAAATCACTGGCTTTGAAAGCAGGCCAGCAGAACGGTTAAATTCCTGTACCAGCCCCCCCCCCCCAAACAGGCGCTGGAATGTGGCGACTAGGGGCTTTTCACAGTAACTTAATTTAAAGCCTACTTGTGACAATAATTGATTTTAATTTCATTTCATAAAGGAGAAATCTCAAAGCATCTCACAATTTAATAAAATATTGGAACAAGGAAGTACATTTAATGCACCACAGATGCTGTGGCAATAATTTTAACGAAGAGTTATTCTAAAAATACTTCCAATCAAAAGGCATTGTTGTTTTTTGGGGAACATTCTACCAAAGGTTTCCACTGGATAATATTTATAGTAATATCAATTCAAAAAGTGAATCTTTATGAATGCACTTACAATACAGCCACACAGAGCAGCAGAATGATTCTTAGCCCTCTATTCTCATAAGTTCTGCAAGATAACATTTTGTAAGTTACCGTGTTGGGAGGCAGAAATGAAAATATTTCACAAAAGACCAACTGTGTGATAAAAGGTGGGAAAGAAAACATAGGAGACACTTCAATGAGACCCTTTTGGTCATATCTCACATCACAATTCTTAAACTTTTCCATGGAGGCGTTATATTCAATTGATTAAAAAATATGTTGTTCTGGAGGTTTTATTTCAAGCTTGTCTGTCGTGATTTAGTACTCCATTTCAATACAGAGAAAGGAACACCTACCAATAATGCTTTCTGCCATAAAGTTGTCACAAAAGAGAGCCTTGCATTGTTAACACAAATTGTAACTGGTATTTTTGCTTTGAGAATTCCCAGTTGCCAGTTGTGTTTGACTGACATCAAGGACGGACTTCCAAAGCAGTAAGCGGCCCATGTAAAGCACAGCAATTCTTTCCACATCATTTTGATCTGTGTCTGCTAAAGTTCAAAGATCAACAGCCGAATGACAAGCCTTCTTCAATCTCTGTGGTGTCACAGCAGGAAGTATGTCAGAAAATTCTGAGCAAGTCCTCTGTGAATTCTTACCTGTCTGCCTCTCTCTTATCTTCCAGTTGAGAACAGATTGGTGGGCCTGTTAGAAAATGCTCAATGAAGAAACACATCAGAAACATTTTTCTTTGTAATTTCACACTCCAACAGGCAAAAGTCAAAACAATTATCAGCACTATTAGTTATAAAGGTACGAACAGTATTATCAGTACATTTGTTTACAACTAGCTTCCTAGGTAATAGAAACATTACAAGAGTTGTTTGGTAGAAACTTTCAGTTTTAACAGCACTGCTCTTATTGGAAAAACTGCTACACTGGCAAGAAAATATAAAGAAAATGACAAAGTTCCATCCTTAACAGGTATGTGTCAGGGCAGTGGCCACTTTCTGCTTCACTTTCAGCTTCCACAGACCTCGCTTTTACAGCCCTGTGACATTAACAGTTTATGGAAGGACTGGGCAAGATTCTCAAAGTAGCACAACTCCTTAATTGTTTGTCAATTATTAGTTTATTGCACTTAATGTATGTTTTAGTTTTAAAAAAGTCCATTCCAGCCTAGATCTTTTATCCTGCACAGCGCCTGGTAAAGAATATCAACATAATACATTTTATTTTTGTGAATTTTAATAAAATCAGGAAGAAAACCTTGTTTAATATAATTTATTATTGCGGTCCTGATCAACATAATACATTTTATTTTGGTGAATTTTAATAAAATCAGGAAGAAAACCTTGTTTAATATAATTTATTATTGCGGTCATGAAATGATTTTTGGTTACTGAGCACATATTTGCATAAGGACTTTGTATCCTGAAGTCTGATTGCACACACACACACATGGGTTCGATTCTGACCAGGGGTGACTGGTTTTATGGAGCTTGCACATTCTCCCCATGTCTGTATGGGTTTCCTCTGGGTGCTCTGGTTTCCTCTCACAGTCCAACGATGTGCAGGTTAGGTGGATTGGTCATAATAAATTGCCCTTTATTGTCCAATGGTTGGGTTACTGGTTTATGGGGATTGGGCCTTGATAGGGTGCTCTTTCCGAGATTTGGTGGAGACACAATGGGCCAAATTGCCTCCTTCTATACAATCAGGATTCTATATACAATGTATACTTTTAAATGCAGAGAATAAATATATAATGGTAATTTTAAAAAATTTTACATTTTTGTTCATTCAGCACGTTTGGTCCTGACCATCTTCTTTGAATTAAGTTGGTCCAAAAATCAAGGTTTTCTGAACTATTAATTTTATTTTATCTTTTTCTTTAAAGTGTATTCATTTTTAAATACATTCAACTTTTAAAAATATCATATGTGGAGCGCATGATAGTGAATACCTTCTCATATTAAAAGTTTCTATTAAAAAATCTATTCTTCACTTTATTAAATGTTGTAATGTCCTGCTATTGTTGAATGAAATTAAATAGATTTTGGAATAGTGTCTCATTTTAGAATGGAAAATATCTTAAACTTCACTTCATTTAAATTCTTGCAGCATTCTTGTCCAATTGTTAAGAGATTGGATTTTTTTGCTAAATTAAAACTAAGGAAGAGGTGAAAAGTCCCATTAGCCCAGTCAGCTTATGCTACCATAACACTCGTCAAATATATTTTGATGGTGCCACAGTAGCACAGTGGTTAGCACTGTTGCTTCACAGCACCAGGGTCCTAAGTTCGATTCCCAGCTTGGTCACTGTCTGTGCAGAGTCTGCATGTTCTCCCCGTGTCAGCGTGCGTTTCCTCCCGGTGCTCCGGTTCGTTCCCACAAGTCCAGAAAGATGTGGGGCGGGATTCTCCGACTGCTCGCCGGGCCAGGGAAACGCTGGGGGGCAGCCTGAATCCTGCCCAGACTCTGGCTGCCGGATTCTCCGGCACTGATTTTTCGGCGGGGGCGGAAATCGTGTTGTGCCGGTCGGGGGCCGTTGGTAGCGGCCCCCCAGCGATTCTCCGCCCCGCGATAGGCCGAGTGGCCGCCCGTTTTCGGCCAGTCCCGCTGACATAAGTCAAACAAGGTCCTTACTGGCGGGACCTGGCTCTGCGGGCAGCCTGCGGAGTCCCCGGGGGGGGGATCTGGCCCCGGGGGGGAGGGGCTACCGATCCGCGATCGGGGCCCACCGATCCGCGGGTGGGCCTGTGCCGTGGGGGCACTCTGTCCCTCCGCGCTGCTGCTGTAACGGTTCGCCATGGCCGGCGCGGAGAAGAACCGCCCTGCGCATGTACTGGGATGATGCCAGTACACGCTGGCGCTCCCGCACAGGGCCAACTTGCTCCAGCTGGCGGAGGCCCTTTGGCACGGCGCCAAGCCCTCCATCGCCGGCTGGTGCGGTGCCAACCCCGTGGGCGCCGGCCTAGTCCATGAAGGTGCGGAGGATTCCGTACCTTCCAGGCAAATCGACGCCGGAGTGGTTCACGCCACTCCTTGGCGCTGGTACGGCCCACCCCGCTG
This sequence comes from Scyliorhinus canicula, assembly GCF_902713615.1. NCBI lineage: Eukaryota > Metazoa > Chordata > Chondrichthyes > Carcharhiniformes > Scyliorhinidae > Scyliorhinus > Scyliorhinus canicula. The sequence continues at coordinate 257,036,861 of NC_052146.1, forward strand.
GATAGCAGAGAATCCTGGCCGTGCTTTTCGGTAATTTGGACATTGGGAATTCTCCCTCTGTGTACCCGAACAGGGGCCGGAGTGTGGAGACTATGGGGTTTTAAAAGTAACTTCATTGCAGTGTTAATGTAAGTCTATCACTGACAATAATAAAGATTATTATTATTATCACATGAGCCGCCGGCAAGTTTTTATAATACTGTGATTTTCTTTTGGTATTGAGTGTAAATACCCAGTCAGGAAAAATGTGCTGAAAGATTGAGCCATGATCCTGTGATGAAATATTTCAGAAAGTTACACAATTTAAAAAGTAAATAGCCTAGAGCAGTAAATATGGGGTAGAACATCAAATCGGCAAAGTTGGCGTATGCTTACCTGTGTCTATACTATACCACAAGAAGTGTGCAAACGTTAATACATTTTAAATAAAGTTCACTAGTTGCACATGCTGCTACTTTAGCTTAGATTTCCAGTACAATTTAACGGAAATGAAATAGAGTCCCATGTCGAGTGCGTTTAGCCAGGTGTGTCCCAGCGCTGGAAGCGCCTAGAACGATCCCGCTATTAAACAGGACTCTGCTTCATTTCTGAGGCCCAGAAATGAAGCAGGATCTTTACTTTACATCAAAAAAAAACTTCATAACCTGTGAAGTGTTTTGAGATGTCCACTGGTGCAAAATGTGGTCTATAAATAAATATCTTTCTTTTCTTTTTTCAAGTTTTGACATTCCTTAATGCCTTGGCCCTTTTTAAGACTTGGCCGGTGGTTTCACATTTACGCGTAAGCAAGGGAATATAGTTGAGACAGCAGTTTGAAGGAAATAAAGAGAAAGCTTAATTGTATTATTCATACTTGAATTTGTGCACTCTCTCTTTTGTTGTTGCCTAGTGTGTGTCCAGCCAATTACCTTAATCTACACTGCAGCAAGGTAGGGCAAATCCAATCTCTCAAACTGAGCATGAAGATTTCCAACTGCACCTGCGTAGCCACATGATCATAATAACCATTATTTCTCTCCCTCGCTTTCACCAAACATAATTTTAGATCTCTGAGGGGAAGCTAATTGGAATTAATGTAACTTTACCTGTTTATAGGGAACACAAAAGGGAATTTGGATAAAATGTAAGATGAAGCCTGCCCTTGTGAAACAGAGTTTGAGTTTGCATGCCATCTGAAAGCTACTTGGGACATGCATTTAAGTGTGTTGTTAAGGAATTATTCGGCAGGAAGTACCAGCTAGATTAGAATTGTATTATACTTCATAGGAACAAGCTGATTAACTGGTGCTAGAAAATTAAGCTATCCACATGTTTGTCTCGAGTCACTCCGAAGCACAATGGTTATGTGCAGTTTATTTGCTTACACCTATCTTTATGAATTTCAAATCACACAGTTCTTCATTCGCGACAATAATTTTAAACCAATGTTAAAAGGTGTTTTACCAGAATACAATTAGTACAGCGGTTACCCATAAATATTGTTCCAATATCCCATGCTGATCTTTAAAAGTCATCTTCCCCAGTTCTGAAGGACATTTCTGTTCTGTACATCTGGGGAAAGGGAAGGGATTTTAACGTTTAGATCTGTTGGAAGTGGGGGAGGATGGGGTTGCTCAGGATATTTGCAAGTCTGGGTTATTCCACATGTTCTGGAATATTGGCCTGTAACCTTCGGCTAGCAACGGGAAGCCCCGTGCTGTAGATTTTACCTGCACTCGGATGATATGTTGCAGTGTTCTTCAAACTTTTTTCCGAGGACCCATTTTTACCAACCACCAACCTTCGGGACCCAACCCGGCTGACCTGCGTGACCCACCATTTTCTCTTACCTTGTTTGCTGCTGACTAAAAGGGAGGAAATGGTTTTGGGTCCCTTTGGCCCTCGTACACGCTCCTCCAATGGAACCTGTTGGATGAAGGTGAAGCCGTCTGGTGTTGGAAAGTATGACGTCTCCATTGGTCCAAAGTTCTGAATTTTTTTCCTGTAAAATTTTATCAAATAAACCCCCCCCGCCGAACTTGTAAAAAAAAAATGAATAAAATAAATGAAAAAAATGAAAATTAAATGAATAAATGAATAAAAACCACGACAGAACTTGTAAAACAAAAAGCTGCAACTGTTTAAAAAAATAGCGGCCGCACCGATAATCGGGCCCGCATGCACAATGCGGCCGAATTTTTTTTAACATGTTGGCAGAATGCGCATGCGCGCCGATCATCATGCACGCATGTGCAATGAGGCCGAATGTATATTTTTTCACATGTTTGAGGCCTCTTGCAGCCGGCGTTATGAAATGCTGGCTGCTGTGCGGGGATTTGTGCAATCGGGAGTGCCGCGGACAACGGTCCCGCGACCCTCCCGACACCCGCCCGCGACGCACCCACAGTTCGCGCCCCCGACTTTGAAGAACACTGATGTGATGAACCTTCCTTTCCCTTCGGCATCCTTGGGCTTCCAGTATCCCGGCCTGCGCGAGCTCCAGAGGGGCGCACGAGGAGTGCAGCACCACCCCTTTATGACGAGGCCAGTTTGGGAACGTCCATTGAGGGCGATTTTAAAAGTGCCCCAGAACTTTTTGTTGTCACTGTCCTTGTAATATCTGATAGTTTTTGATTACTGTTTATAGAATCTCTGCAGTGCAGAAGAAAGCCATTCAGCCCATCAGGTCTGCACCGACACTAAGAAAGAGCACCCTAACCAGGCCCATGCCCTGCCCTATCCCCATCACCCCACATAACCGTTGGACACTAAGGAACAATTTAGCAAGGCTAATCCACCTAGTCTGCAAATCTTTGGACTGTGGGAGGAAACCGAAGCCTCGGGAGAAAATGGCGGCGGCACGGTGACACAGTGGGTAGCACTGCTGCCTCACAGCGCCAGGGACCCGGGTTCACTCCTGGCCTTGGGTGATGTCTATTTGGACTTTGTACATTCTCCCCATGTCTGCGTGGGTTTCCTCCAGCTGCTCCGGTTTCCTCCCACAGTTCACAGATGTGCAGGTTAGGTGGGTTGGCCATGCTAATGCCCATTCGTATCCAGGGATGTACAAGTTAGGTTACGGGGATAGGGCGGGAAGTGGACCAAGGTAGGGTACTCTTTCAGAGGGTCGGTGCAGAGGGCTGAATGGCCTCCTTCTGCACTTTCTGCACTTTCGGAATTCTATGGTTCTATTCCATGGTTCTATGGAACTCATGCAGAAACAGGGGAAATGTACAAACACCACACAATCACCCAAGGTCCGAATTGAACACGGGTCCCTGGTGTTGTGAGGCAGCAGTGCTAACTAGTGTGTCACCGTGTTACCCGTGTTAAATATGTTTCTGCCTTGTCTACTTCAATTATCTTATTCATTTCTAATTATCAGGTGTTCTGATGTTTCGGTAAGACATTTGTAGAAGCTTGTAAAGTTTAATCTAAATCATTTCCGAACAAAAATAATTTTATAAATACAAAACTTTGAAACCAGTTAAGATTTAACGTAACATTTAACTTTATCAGCTGAACAATTACATAAAACTACCCCAACTTTTACAAATTACTTGCAATAAAATATATTTTCTCACTTAAACACAACAGTTCCATCTATTTGTCAAGGGGAGGGAGGGAAGAGGGAGGGAGGGTGGAAGAGGTGGGAACAGGAGGGAGGGAAGAGTGAAGAGAGGGAGTGAAGGGGGAATTGGAGCGGGGGAAGGGAGAAGTGGGAAGGGGAGGGAGGGACGAGAGGAGGGAGGCAAGAGGAGAGGGAAGATTAATGTTAATGTGACAAGCTCAATGTCCGAAAGCAGCAGCTGCTGAAGTGCAGTATCCTGGCACACATGTCCTCTAACATCATTTTGGGATGTCTTTTGGCAGGACACTCTTAAGGGTGGGTGATTGATTCACTGCAATACCTTTCAGAAGGTGCGTAGGATGTCAGAGTCCCAACTGTCAAAGCAAATCTTCTTCATCCAGCTCAAGGAAGGATCCCAAAAAAGAGGAGGAAAAGGAAGCTCTTCAAAGACACCTTGTAGGCTTACCTCAAGAAATGGAACATACACGTCAATGCTTGGGAGACCTTTATTCAGAAGAAACCTATTGGAGGAACCTCCTGGATGAAGGGTCGCAGTTTTTCAAGAACACCCAACAGCAAGAGGAAACCCGGAAAAGGGGCCAGAGAAAGGAATGCCCACGATCTCGAGGACCAATCCCACCTTTTGAAAACTCCTGCCAAATGAGAGATTCGACTCTGGGATTGGGCTCATCAGCCATGCAAGGACCCACAGAACTCGTGACCAGTAACACTGAGTATTTTAGGTGGACAATCATACCCGTTAGCGAGTGATGACCAGATTCTATCCATTATAGTTCCTTTAATGGAATTAACAGCCTCATGACAAACCAAAGTTAAAAAAATATATATTTTCCTTTCATTTTATTTGCATTTTAAGCATATTTATATTCACTAAGCACTAATAATATAAAACATTAACTTACCAAAAAATGTCTCCCAATGTCTCCTGCTTCTGCTTGACTGAAAATTTTCAGTGTGAATAAAAAGGTGTACAAACTCACCTAAAATCCGGATAAGTGGTCCAAGTTAGCGCTGTAGCTGGATTTTTCATTCAGCAGCTCCAGCGCAGCGCAGGGCTTCAAGCTGTGAAAAAAATACTGGTCGGGAGTTTAAACGGTGCATGCTTCCAGCGTGCATGCTTGTACACCCACACTTGCAGGTTGTCATGCCTCGAAGCGCGATGCACCAGCGACCAGAGAGGAAGTATGTGATGTCCCCATCTGGAGATCATCTTGATTGACATGCTGGACTTCCATTTGGATTGTAATAGCTGATGAAGAGGTGACAGGACCAGGTAATTCCAGACCCTGTAAGGGAAATGTTGTAGTGAATCCCTACAGGGGCTGGGTTTGTATGATCCTGTCTGGTGGAGGTGATGGGGGGGGGGGGGGGGGAATGCAGGCAGGATGTCAGTGATAAGAGGCTATATTCTTGCTATTGAGGCAGGTAACTTGAGTTGGAAACTTACCAAAAAATGTCTCCCAATGTCTCCTGCTTCTGCTTCTGCAGAGCAGGTAACTCTGACTTGGCAAAGCTTCCTCAGTAGAAAGTGCCGTCATTTTTGCACTGGGAGAACATGTATAGGATGGAGTCGCGTCATCCTCTCCATGACACAAATCAGGGATCTCCGAGTGCTGAGGCGGGATGTTGAAATGATCCACTTCAATATTCTGGGACTTTGTCCCAGTTACTTGCTTATATTTGAGGCCCTCCAGCCCTGAACCCCCATCCGCTCCCCATGTCGCCTCCATGTCAACTCATACCAACACATGCCACCAACCACCACCATGGCTTTGCATGCCCTTCATACAAACTCATGCCCTCATACTATCCATGCCAACTCATCGTACCTTTATGCCCATTCACCCAGTACATACTCTGTACAACCAATGAACCCTATGAAAAATAGCATGTGTGGACCTGCTTCAAAAATACCCATTCATAATTTTCTGAGAAAAAAAACTTTGACTACTACAACCATATAAAATAATCAACCAACTAGTGCTTTAAAGTATTAATATCAGAAACTATAAGCACTTAACACATCTTTATCTTGTGCAAATAAACATTGAGCCATTGACAAAATAGATCATAGAAAAATAGCTTATTATACCATCTTTATACTGTCAATCAGGCAAAATTATTTTTATCCACCCCAACTGTGCTAACAGAGGTAATCCTTTTTATGTGAGCTTGGGCTCTCAGCCAAGTCTCATTATGAATACTTGGCTGGGAGCCCAAACTCACATAAAGCGTTTTAGTTTCTGGAAAGAGCTAGGGAGAAGGGAACATGTTTTCTGTCCCACAACAATGAGGAAGAGCATCCGAGAATAATTTACAAATGGCTCAAGAGATGTTACGACTCTGCATTAATCTGGCCTGAGAGGTCAAAATCTTCGGTGGGGGACAGGGCAGAATCTCTGGAGGGTGTTGCGGGTGGGGGGGGGTCAGGGTTGGGTGGTGGTTGGGGGTTTGCAGGCGCTCATAGCCCCTCAAGATTTATGGGAATTGGGGCTATGAGATTGGAGGTCTCTGGGAGGGACATTGGAAGTATTTGGGTGGTGTGGGGGTAGCAGTGTAATCCAAGGGGAAGGTTGTTGCTTACCTCCAAGATCCCCTAATCCTCAACTCCATGTATTGTCTGGGCTTTGTAAGGCTTTAGAAACATGGCTGCCAAGTTAAATTTAAAATGGTGTATTAAAATGAGGGAAACAACTTCATTTTAATGTTTAACTTGTCAACCCGCTTCCTGGAATTAGGCTGACTGCCTGCCAACCCTCCCCACCCCCATTCCACCTCTGTTAACATAAATGGGACGGTTGCATCAGTGAGTTGGGATTGTGATTCAGAATTTTAACACTTTACTCTTGCACCTTACCCAAATCCACCCTCTTCCCCCCCCCCCCCCCCATCATCCTTTTTTGGCGGGTTAAATATCCTCCGAGGAAATGTGCATTCCCCTGGGCGAACAGAGCTAAATGAAGGTTTCCATTCTTTTCCACGAGGCAGCAGATGGCCTATTGCCGCTCAATTCACCTTTAGCCCGAGATGGATTTAAATCTCAGTGTCTGGAGGTGAAAGTCGGTTTTCATTTATCCTCCAGACAATTATTTTTATACTTAATTTGCAAATTAAGAACTTCAGACAACTGACATTATAATTGTCCTTTCAAATCAAAATATGAACTGATATCAGAAGAACAATTCACAAAATTGCCTTCTATGGATATTCTTAAATGATCATATAGGTCTTGCATAGATTTAGCAGCTAATTGCCTCCAGAATATAAACAGTCTGTTCCTGTGCTTACCATTAGCAGTTCCATGAGTGGGCCTTTCAGGGATGTATAGATTCAAGTGTTTAAATGTCGTTATTAACCTTTTCAGACAGCAGTGCCTGTTTCTCAACAAACCTGACAACTGAACTGAACTGTAAAGTCAAAAGTCATCCGTATTAACCAGTTCAGGTTAATTCATCAAATATCCAAATACGACCCAATTGATACCACCTTATGTACAGAGGGACAAAACATTCTGTGTGCATAGTCAGCAACGGTTGCTATCTCATTAAATGATTCCCAGTCACAGAAGTAGTTGGAACCACATATTCCATATTCACATATTTCTTAATGCTTTATGTTCTTCAGAATTTAAAGGGGTGTTGTGTTCTGCTGGTCATGGTGGATATCTGGTTCCTATATATTAATGATGTAATATGTATCTGTTACAAGAACAATGGAGATTAAATTGGAAATGGTTGTGGAAACATCATGGACAGAATCTCAGTTGTGGAATGCCAATGTCCAATTTCACCCCCATTAAGTCTCAGTGTATTTATCCATTTTTGCGTAATATTGTTACATGATTCAGCATCGGGATGTTTTATTGTCAGTGATCTTGGAGGTGAAGATGGAGGAAGCTAGGCAGGATATTTGGTTCAACTGACACCATATCATTTAAAGGGGTTCAATTTAAATGTGGTTATACCTGATAATCTACCATGGAACAATGATTTGGTTTTTCAATGAAGATCTCTTTTAAAAGCTAGTTGGTTGAAGCAATAACATCAGATTAATTTCAAAACAATACTTTGACAGATTCGATAAATGAGATGGCTGCCTATCCATTTATTGACTTGTGTGGAATCCTGTGTACCTTTCTTGTTTTGTTTGAAGCTGTCTAACTGCACTACTGTTACCTTTTCCTGATCGATGGCCAATAATAAAATGTTACAAATCACCAACTGTAGAGGAAGTGATTTATTTGCCTGAAAATTATACAGTGATGTGAAACTAATATCTTTGTGTACTACACCCAGTGTAACCGGAAGCAGAGTAGGGATTGGCAAACTGTAACTAATGGAGAGCTACAGGGTTCTCTGCTGTGTCCTCAACTATTTATAATCCATATCAATGGCTTGGATGATGGGATTGAATGTATGGCAGCTAAATTTGCCAAGATAGGTAAGAAAGTTAGTTGTCAAGAGGAGGTAGCAATTTTGCAAAGGTATGCAGACAGGTTAAATGAATGGTAAAACATTTAGCAGATGGAATATAATGTGGATAAACGTGAACTTGTCCATTTTGGTCGGATGAATAGAAAAGCAGGATGCTATTTAAATGGAGAAAGATTACAGAGCCCAGTGGTACAGAGGGATCTGGGTGCCTTGATACCTGAATCACATAAGTTTAGCCTGAAGGTACAGCAAGTGATTTGGAAGGCAAGTGGAATGTCGGTGTTTATTGTAAGGAGAATTGAATATAAAAATGGGGAAGCTCTAATGCAGCTGTACAGGTAGAATACTGTATACAGTTTTGATCTGATTATTTGAAAAAAGATATAACTGTTCAGAAGCAGTTCAGAGAAGATTCACTTGACTCATTCCTGGGATGAAGACCTTTATCTTATGAAGGACGGTTGAATAGGTTAGGCATATACCCATTGGAGTTTAGAAGAATGATAGGTAGTGGGCTGGATTCTCCGGTCGGCGACACGGAAATTGCGTTCGACGAATGGCCGGAGAATCACATTTCCCGACCGGATCTGGGGTGGCGCCGCATTCGCGATGCGCTGCCCCTCCAAAGCAGCGTACCCGCAGAGGATGGCGCACGCCATTTCGACGGCCTCAGGCAATGCCTGATGTTCCGCCCCCAACCGGCCGAGTTCCCAACACCGCGGGGACACGTGTTTTCTCATGCGTCGGGAACTCAGCGTGGCAGCGGCGGACTGTGTCCAGCACCGCCACAGTCGAGGGAGGACCAATCCGTGGGCAGGGGGTACATTATTCAGGGCTGGGGGCACTGTCGTGGGGTGGCCAAAGGGGGAGGTCAATTTCCAGGGCCATGAAGTTGTGCATGCGTGGCCACAGACTCATCAATTCTCCGGGGTGAACCGGCAGCTAGGGCTGGGTGCTCAATGCTGCCGTCCTGCTAGCCCCCAGCAAAACGGGGAATCAGTGGCCGTTTTGTGCCAGTTTTTCTGGGGTAAAACGCCACCTTTCCCACACCGGCATGGGGACATAACCCCAGAATCGGAGAATCCAGCCCAGTAGATCTTGAGGAGATTGGATAAGGTGGATGCCAGTGGAAACTAGAACTCAAGGACATAATTTTAGAATGATGTCTCCCTTTTAAGACGGAGATGAGGACATTTTTTTTCTCACGGAGGGATACTGAAGTGTGAAATTTCCATCCCCAGAATGCAGCGAAGGCTGGGTCTTTAAAATGTATTCAAGGCTGGGTTAAACAGATTTTTGTTCGACAAGAGAGTCAAGGATTGTGGGGGTCAGACAGGAAAGTGGAGCTGAGACCACAATCAAACCAGCCATGATCTTATCGAATGGTGGAGCTGGCTCGAAGGGCCAAATGCCTTACTCCAATCCTAAGTCCTATGTTCCTATACCTTTGGCAGATAAGAGGAGCGGGAGAGTCTTTTGGTCAGCCAGATCCTACAGAAGGCAATGGCAAACTGCTGCAATACCTTGCCAAGCATAACCAATGAACCAAAACATGGGAATTCATGGTCACCAAAAACCTCCTCGGGCATGGTATCTGAAGAGAGAGAGATGTTAAAAACATCTTTGAAGAAGAAAGGGAGTTAACGAGGTGGAGAGATTTACAAAAGGAATCCCAGAACTTAAGCCCACTAAGTGCTGAGCTTCGCTTCCAGTTTCCACCCCTCCATCACTTTCATCTGGTCCATCTCAGACACTTCCCTTCCCTTCCTTGATCTTTCTGTCTCCATTTCCGGCAATAGACTATCTACTAATATCCACTACAAGCCCACTGACTCCCACAGCTATCTGGACTACAGCTCTTCACACCCTACACCCTGTAAGGACTCCATCCCTTTCTCTCAACTCCTTCGCCTCCGTCGCATTTGTTCCGATGATGCCACTTTCCAAAATGTGCTTTGAAAATGTGTTCCTTCTTCCTCAACCGTGATTTCCCACCTACAGTTGTTGACAGGGCCCTCAACAGTGGGCGGTCTATCTCCCGCGCCACTACCCTCGCCCCCTCCCCTCCCTCCCAGAACAAGGATAGAGTCCCCCTCGTCCTCACATTTCATCCCACCAGCCTCCGTATGCAAAGCATGATCCTCCGCCATTTTTCATAACTTCAGCGTGATGCCACCACCAAACACATCTTCCCTTTACTCCCTCTTTCAGCATTCCGCAGAGACCGTTTCCTCAGAGATAATCTCGTCCACTCCTCCACCATACCCAGTATCTCTCCCATCACCCATCTTCCTATGCAATCATAGAAGGTGTAACACCTCTTCTATGCTTAACATCCTAGGCCCAAAACACGCATTCCAGGTTAAGCAGCGTTTCACTTGCATCTCTTCTAATCTGGTCTATTGCATTCGCTGCTCCCAATGTGGTCTACTCTATATCGGAGAGACCAATCGCAGACTGGGTGATCGCTTTGCTGAGCACCTTCGGTCTGTGCCCATTCAGGACCCTGACCGTCCCATTGCTTGCCATTTTAACAAAAGACCCTGCTCCTATGCCCACATGTCTGTCCTTGGCCTGCTGCAATGTTCCAGTGAAGCTCAACGCAAACTGGAGGAACAACATCTCATCTTCCAGTTAGGCACGCTACAGCCTTCCGGTCTCAACATTGAATTCAACAACTTCAGATGATTAGGTCTACCCTACCTAGACCATTTGTTTTCATCCCATTTCATTTCAACTGTCTCTTACCATTTCTTTCTTTCTTGTCTTTCTTAATGTATATTTAAACCCACCCACCAATCATTTCCACCTTTCCTTACCCCTTCTCCCCTTTGCTTCCCCCTTCCCCTCCCCCTACATCTCCATGTGTCACAGTTCATCCTCTGATGTTAGTTTCTCTGCTGTTTGGCCTTTCACACCTTTTGTTCTCTGGGGACTGCCATTAGCACTCTTTCCCCTTGGTTTCTGTGGCTATTAGCACCCCGTTTACCTGGGTTTCTGTGGCTATGACTCATCTTTCATTCTCACTCCACAGTATAAATATTCCCCACATTCTCTGACTGTTAGCTTTGACAAAAGAGTCATCGGACTCAAAACGTTAGCTCTTTTCTCTCCCTACAGATGCTGCCAGACCTGCTGAGATTTTCCAGCATTTTCTCTTTTGTTTCAGATTCCAGCATCCGCAGTAATTCTCTTTTATCAAGTGCTGAACAGCTGCAGGCATGGCTACCAATGGCGGAGTGATTCAAATTAAGGATGAATATTTTGTCAGAATTGGAGGAGTGGAAAGATCTCGCGGGATGGTAGGAATGGACGAGGTTACAAGGCCATGGAGGGATTTGAAAAGAAGGATGAGTGTTGTAAAATTGAGGTGTTGCTGAACCAGAAACGATTCTAAATGCAGGTCAGTGAAAGCAATGGTGATAAATAAACAGGACTCGGCAAGTTAAGACAGGTTCAGCATGACTTTAAGTTTACAGAGGGTAGAAAATGGGAGGCTAGTTAAGAGTGAATTGGAAAAACCAAGTCGAGAGGTAACAAAGACATAGATAAGGATTTCAGGAGCACATGGATTGCGACAAGGGTAGTCAGGCAATGTTATGGAGGTGTAGGTAGGTGGTCTTTTCGTGATAGATTGAAAACATGATTGAAAGCTCATATTAGAGCCAGGAATGGCATCAACGTTGCAGACAGTCTGGTTCAGACTCAGGCAAGTTGCCTGGGTGAGGAATAGAGTTGGGAGCTAGGAAACAAACTTTGTGATGGGAAACCGAAGATAATGGCTTAAGTTTTCCCCATATTTAGTTGGATGAAGATATTGCTCATCCACTATTGGATGTCAGACAATCAGAATATTTAAAGGCAGTGGAGGGGTGGAGAAAGGTGGAAGTCAGGTTGAGCTCGTGTCAATAGCATCTATGTGGAAGCTGACCCAATGTTTTCAGATAATGTCATTGAAGAGCAGCATGTAAATGAAAAACAGGAGGGAACCAGAGGTTATTTCAGGTGATTTTCTGGCTATGACTGGGTAGAACAGAATAGAATTAGATAAATCCAATCGCAACCTGCTGGACAATGACGGTGAGACATAATGGAAGATGGCATGGTTAATTTGTCAAAGGATACAAACAGGTTGGGAAAGGTTAAGAAATGAATGTTTATCACTTCCACAGTCACCTAGGATGTGATTTGTGACTTTGAGAAGAGCCATTTTACTACTATGTGTTGTGTATTCACTGGTTTGTTATATATAAATCTAACCTAATTCAGAGGAATGCAAAGATTACACCAGTTCTAAGTTTACAACAGGTTTATTTACAATACTTTAAAATAGTTCAGCAATCACAGGGTTTCTACACACATGCTTACATCTCTTCTTTGATCTATTTAGAAATTTCTGTTAGACCTCAGAAGCTTCACCCAGGCTTAATCAATAAAGCACAGTGAGCATAGATCAGTTAGCAGACTAACATAACCAAACACAGATCAATTAAAACATAGAACATTAGACAATTGGAGGGATTCCACAAAGGAGTTCTGGGAAAGATGGACAAAGATTTGTGAGGTGCTAGCATTTTCAAGGACATTGTAGAAAATAATGGGAGGCTGGAGATGGGGCAGTATATTCTAAGGATGGATGTTCAAGGGTAGTTTTTTGTGGAGTGGGGTAATGATAGCAGGTTTGATGGAGATGGAGACATTACATGAGCATGGAGAGCCGTGAACTCTTTAAGCTAACATGGTAGCCGTGGTAAGAAGTGGGAATAGGAAAAGAGTTGTGACCATAGCCCTGTGGAGCTCTTCAGAGTGGGATACAGAGTAAGGTTATAGGCTTGTCTAACTGAAGAATAGGAAAGTGAGAATGTTGAGGAGTGATGAAAGCTGGGAATTTGGGAGGGCAAAGTACCTGCAAGAGTAGAAGAGTAAGGAGACATGACGACAGAAGAGAGTGGCATTGGAATGTTAAAGACTAAAGAAGGGGGAGAAAATAATTTCTGGGAACTTCTGATCACGGCTATCACAGAAATGCGCAGCACAATGCCTCCAATGGAACTCCATTGAAGGGGAGTAGAGTTGAGTTGAAGCAAGACAGGACCGCACCTCTTTCCCTGGCACCGGTTGTCATACTCTGAAGAATTTAATGGTCCAGTCTTTTAATGAAACAGTGTGGGTTAGTGAATGAATGGGTGACTGAGTGAATGGGAGGTGGTTAGATGGGTAGGTGGGCAAGGTGGTCAGGTGCTAAAGTGGATAAGGTGAGTGATGTGGATAGGTTCATAGGTGGGTGAGGTGAGGTGGTGTGGGTTGTGGGTAGATGGGTGTAGCAGGTAGGTGGTGAGGTGGGTATGTGGGTGAAGTGAGTGAGTGGGTAGGTAGGTGGAAGAGTGGGTAGTCAGGTTGGGGGAGTAATTGGGTGGTCAAGGGAGTAATTAGGGGCCTGGGGGGAGTAGTTGGTATCTGTGGGGTTATTATGGAGGGTAGTTGTGGGTTCGAAGATTTGTCAACTGAGTGAAGGTGTAATCAGGGACCCGGGGGTTGGTGGGGGGAGGGAGGGATTGTAGTTGGGTGGTGGGGAAGGTAGATGTGGATTCAGGGGTAGTCAGGTGTTTGAGGGAGTAGTCGGGAGTTCGGGGGCTCGTTAAGTGATCCAGAGATGGGAAGATTAGGGAAATTGTTTGACAACAGTCTACAGCAGCTACTGCAGCTACTGTTTCAATGTTGCTTTATGACATCAAATGTATTGATAAATAGAGAGATTTCAGTTTCCATGCCTTCAAACTGAAGGAATTTCTTTAACAGATGTGAGAATTTATTCAAAAGAATGAAGAACCTGTGAAACAAGAAGGAAAAATTATTATTATTGCAAAATGGGAACTGTGATATTCCTAATCATTATCAAAGGTGAATAATTCTGAAATACTATGGTCCCCCACCATAGGGTTTCCGGAACATTCTGTCAGTGCTCTTTTACTGGACTTACTCCATCCCGGGCCCCGAGCATTCTGTTCTGGGGAACTTTATGTAGTACCAGTGATGGCCACTGCTCCCAATGGCGCTCCTGGAAATAAATAGCTGTCGGCCAATCAGAGGGCCATCACCTCTCTGACACTGGGTTTCCACTCCAGATGTTAAAAAAAGCTGCATTAAATGGCTGTGGCGCAGCTGTCAGAGGAGAGAGGTAATTCCTCTCGATGTTTCCGGTGGTGGGGGAGAAGAAACAGGAAAAATACGGCGCACTGGATTATTAAAACGTTAACACTTACATTACGTGTAGCAAGGTTATATAAATCAGGTATATGGGGCGAAATTCTCCCAAAACGGGAGAAATCGTCAAACTGCCGTAAAACCCGGGCGGGTTTTACGGCATCGCGCCCCTTCCCGACGGGGGACCGATTCTGGTCCCCCGTCGGGGCTAGCAGCCCGACGTCGGAGGCCCCGACAAGTCGGGCTTAACGAAAATCGTTAAGCCCGCTTGTCGGACTTAGCGCCGGCTGACGCGTCATATGACGTCAGCCGCGCATGCGCAGGTGGGAAGACTCCACCCGCGCATGCGCGGGTGACGTCATCGCGTTTTTGCGCGAAACCCGCGCATGCGCGGTCCGGGTTGCCCCTCAGCCGCCCCGCGTATTGATACTGCGGGGCGGCGGAAGGACAAATAGTGCGCGGGCATCGGGCCCGCTGCCCGCGATCGGTGGGCACCGATCGCGGGCCCATGGCACCCTTGGCACGGCCGTGGTACTGCCGTGCCAATCGGTGCCATGGTTATTTTTTTCCAGGTGGTCACGACGTTTTTACGAATGGCAGGACCAGGTGTGTTTGCCGTTCGTAAAAAGGTCGTAAAGGGCTGGGACTTCGGCCCTTCTAACAGCTGTGAATCGCTGCCGGCCGTAAAAAAACGGCGGCAGCGATTCGTGTCGGGATTTCGGCGGGGGGGGGGAGAATAGCGGGAGGGCGTCAAAAAAGTCGGGAAGGCCCTCCCGCTATTCTCCCACCCGTCGTGGGGGGGGAGAATTTCGCCCATGAAATTTCCTTCTGTCGTGACGGTGCCAATATCAATCCTGATGAGCAACTAGATGGTCAGATGTGCATGCTTCTCTAAAATTTCCCAATGTTGAACACCGCAATTGTGTACAGGTGTTAACTGTTGATCAGAAACTTCCACACATTAAAAAAAATAGGACAAGGGATTCACTGTCCAAAAGGCCGAATCAGAATTTTTACAGAAATTGGTTGCCCTGGGATACCGGTTGAGTCTTCCTAGGAACAGGACCTCAAATGGGGAATAGTGCATGACCTGTAAATACCTCGACAGTTATGGCTGCACAGTTATGGCTTGTGGCAGTCACCACTGTTGTATATAGTGCACGTATAAGAGGTAATACGGTAATGCTCCTGTACTACAGGTACGGGGGTAGATCCCTGCCTGCTGGCTCCGCCCAGTAGGCGGAGTATAAATGTGTGTGCTCACCGAGCTGCAGCCATTTCGGCAGCAGCTGTAGGAGGCCACACATTTCTGCGTAATAAAGCCTTGATTACACTCTACTCTCGTCTCGTTGTAATTGATAGTGCATACATTTATTACGCAGAGATTTTACAGCGATGGACCTTCGCATCAAACCAGATCGCCTGCAGCTGCACCCTCAAGCAGACAACGCCACGTCGGCCTTCGACCTCTGGCTAGCTTGCTTTGAAGCCGACATTGGATCAGCCACAGAACCACCCTCAGAGGCATAGAAGCTACAGATCCTGTACATACGGTTGAGCTCCAATATCTTTCTTCTTATCCGGGACACGCCCAACTACGCTGAAGCCATGGCGCTTCTGAAAGAGAACTACACACGGCCGATCAACACACTCGATGCCAGGCATCTCCTGTCCATGCGGCACTAAATCCCCTGTGAGTCATTGGAAGATTTCTGGCGTGCCCTGCACGCCCTGGCAAGGAACTGCGATTGCCAGGCAGTTTCGGCCGTTCAGCATTTCGAACTCTTAATCAGGGACGCTTTCGTTATGGGCTTTGGGTCAGCGTACATCAGCCAACGCCTCTTAGAAAGGGGCATGCTCTACCCCGGGGCGATCAAGAAACTTGAGACCTCGCTAATGGTCACCTCCCGTAATGTGCAAGTGTACGCCCCCGACCGCGCGGCGACACCCTCCTGGACATCGTGGACCCCACCAGCGACCGCCCCTAGCCTGCACTGCACGGCAACCAGCCAACCCCGGGGGGACCAATTGCTATTTCTGCGGGTAGACAAAACACCCCCGGCAGCGCTGCCTGGCACGGCGCGCACTCTGCAAGGCCTGCGGGAAGAAAGGACATTTCGCTGCAGTGTGCCAGGCCCGGTCAATCGCCGCTGTAACCAGCCCCATTGTTCCTGCACCCCCCACGTGTGACACGTAGGCGCCGCCATTTTCGCCCCCGCAACCCATGAGTGGCCCATTGGCACCGCCATCTTCCCCTCATCAGACCTCGTGTGGCCCGTGGGTGCCACCATCTTCCCCCATCAGACCTTGTGCGGCCCATGTGCGCCACCATCTTTAACTCCACCATCTTCAGCGCCATTTTGGACGGCGCCTCAGGGTCCCTGCTCGTTGGGCACCTCATCGGGCCACTCATCGCCCTCAACTGCCGCCGACCAACACCAGTCACAGCTCGCCTCCATCATGCCCGATCACTCCCGGCTACATAAGCTCGCAACCGCGACAACGATGGTGAAAGCCGATGGCCACAAGACACCTTGCCATCTCAACTCCTGGAGCACGGAAAGCTTCATCCACCCTGATACGGTAAGGCGCTGCTCCCTCGCGGTACACCCCATTACCCGATGCATCTCCCTGGCCTCCGGATCCCGGAGATCCGGGGGTTCTGCGCCGTCACCCTCACCATCCACGGCGTAGAGTTCAGCAACTTCCAGCTCGACGTCCTCCCCAACCTCTGCACTGCCTTGCTATTCGGCCTGGACTTCCAGTGCAATCTCCAGAGCCTAACCCTGAAATTCAGCGGGCCCCTACCACCCCTTACTGTCTGCGGCCTCATGACCCGTAAGGTCGACCCACCTTCCCTGTTTGCGAACCTCACCCCGGATTGCAAACCCATCTCCACCAGGAGCAGATGGGACCTTCATCAGGTCGGAGGCCCAGCTGCTACTGCGGGGAGGTATCATCGAGGCCAGCAACAGCCCCTGGAGAGCCCAAGTGGTAGTTGTAATGACTGGGGTGAAATATGGGATGGTCATTGACTACAGTCAGACCATCAATCGGTACACGCAGCTCGACGCGTACCCCCTCCCACGCATATCTGATATGGTCAATCAGATTGCACAGTACTGGGTCTTCTGTATAATGGACCTAAAATCTGCCTACCACCAGCTCCCCATCTGCAAGGCGGACCGCCAATACACTGCGTTCGAAGCCGACAGCCACCTTTACCACTTCCTTAGGGTTCCCTTCGACATCACTAATGGGGTCTCGGTGTTCCAACGGGAGATGGACCGAATGGTTGACCGGTACGGATTGCGGGTCACCTTCCCGTACCTGGATAACATCACCATCTGCGGCCACGACCAGCAGGACCACGATGCTAACTTTTTCAAATTTCTCCACACTGCCAAACTCCTGAGCCTAACGTATAATGAGGAGAAGTGCGTGTTCAGCACCAACCGCTTAGCCATCCTTGGCTATGTGGTGCAAAATGGAGTCCTAGGAACTGACCCCAATCGCATGTGCCCCCCATGGAACACCCCCTCCCCCACTGCCCCAAGGCCCTCAAACGATGCCTGGGGTTCTTCTCGTACTATGCCCACTGGGTCCCTAACTATGCGGACAAGGCCCGCCCACTCATTCACTCCACAGTTTTCCCCCTGATTGCCGAGGCCCGCCAGGCCTTCAACCGTATCAAGGCCGACATCGCCAAGGCCACGCGGTCGACGAGACCCTCCCCTTTCAAGTTGAGAGCGATGCATCAGACGTCGCTCTAGCCGCCACCCTCAACCAGGCAGGCAGATCCGTGGCATTCTTTTCCCGCACCCTCCATGCCTCCGAAATGCGGCACTCCTCCATCGAAAAGGAGGCTCAAGCCATCGTTGAAGCTGTGCGGCATCGGAGGCATTACCTGGCCGGCAGGAGATTTACTCTCCTCACTGACCAATGGTCTGTTGCCTTCATGTTCAATAACACACAGCGGGGCAAGATCAAAAATGATAAAATCTTGAGGTGGAGAATCAAGCTCTCCACCTACAATTACGAGATTTTGTATCACCCCGGTAAGCTCAACGAGCTTGCCCTATCCCAAGGTACATGCGCCAGCGCACAAGTGGACCGACTTCGGGCCCTACACGATGGTCTCTGTCACCCAGGGGTCACCCGGTTCTTTCACTTCATAAAGGCCCGCAACCTACCCTACTCCATTGTGGAGGTCAGGGCTGTCACCAGAAACTGCCAGGTCTGCGCGGAGTGCAAACCGCACTTCTACCGGCCAGTCCGGGCGCACCTGGTGAAGGCCTCCCGTCCTTTTGAACGCCTCAGCGTGGACTTTAAAGGGTCCCTCCCCTCGTCCGACTGAAACACGTACTTCCTTAACGTGGTCGACGAATACTCCAGATTCCCCTTCGCCATTCCATGCCCTGATATGACTTCTGCCACAGTCATCAAGGTCCTCAATACCATCTTCACTCTGTTTGGCTTCCCCACTTATGCCCACAGCGACCAGGGATCCTCCTTTATGAGTGATAAGCTGCGTCAATTCCTGCTCAGTAAGGGCATTGCCTCGAGCAGGACGGCCAGCTACAACTCCCAGGGAAACGGGCAGGTGGAGAGGGAGAACGGGACGGTTTGGAAGGCCATCCTGCTGGCCCTACAGTCTAAAAATCTCCCGGTCTCCCGCTGGCAGGAGGTCCTCCCCGACGCCCTCCACTCCTTCCGATCGCTACTTTGCACTGCGACTAATGCAACCCCCCATGAATGTCTCCTTGCCTTCCCCAGGAAGTCCACCTCTGGGGTCTCGCTCCTAACGTGGCTGGCAGATCCAGGACCCGTTCTCCTCCGCAAACACGTGTGGCTCCACAAGGCGGCCCCGTTGGTTCAGAGGGTACAGCTACTCCATGCAAACCGCAGCACGCCTATGTGGCGTACCCCGACAGCCGCCAAGACACAATCTCCCTGAGGGACCTGGCCTCATCCCCCTCCCCGCAACTGCCCCATCACCACCCATCCCCCCTCCAGTGCACCTCACCACAGCCCCCGCCCCAGGATGATCCATCCTCCCATTGGTTCCACCTGGTGATGAAGATGAGGACTACAAGCTCCCGGAGTCACCAGCGACCCCGCCGGCGCCTGCATCGCCACCGGGACTGCGGCACTCAGAATGGAGGATCAAGGCACGCGACCGGCTGATTTTGTGAACTTTTTCAGAACTGTACACTTTTAACAAATGCAATTACATGTAAATAGTTTTCCACCACCCCCGCCGGACTCTTTTTCAACAGGGGATGAATGTGGTCGTCACCACTGTTGTATATAGTGCACGTATAAGAGGTAACACGGTAATGCTCCTGTACTACAGGTACGGGGGTCGATCCCTGCCTGCTGGCTCCGCCCAGTGGGCAGAGTATAAATGTGTGGGCTCTCCGAGCTGCAGCCATTTTGGCAGCAGCTGTGGGAGGCCACACATCTCTACTTAATAAAGCCTCGATTACTCTCTACTCTCATCTCGTCGTAATTGATAGTGCATCATGGCTTTTTGTATTAAGTAAGCCTAAAGGCGGATTGGGGTTGGTTGTAGAAAGTTGTGCACACTTTGAAGTGACTGAATTCAGGATGAAATGATGCATCTGCCTTCATCAGTCGCCCAGAAGTGAATTACAAAAGCTTGCCTGTCTTTGACAAGGTTGTATATGCTGTTGTGAGGATGGGTGAGTGAGTGAGAGGATGAGGGAGAAATGCAAAACTATGAAGTAAAATGGACCTAATGTGGAGGAACAAAATGGCGTCTATTGGAAATAAAAGAATACCCAGCGTAGGATTCGGGCCCCACCAATCGGTAGGCCGGACTCTCGGGCTGGTGGACTCTTTTGCTCCGTGCCAGCCCCTGCAGTCCTACGCCATGTTGCATCGGGGCTGGCGCGGAGAAGGGAGCCACTGCGCATGCACGCATTGGTGCCAGTCCCACTGCGCATGCCTGCATTGGCGCCGGTCCCACTGCGCATGCGCAGACCCGCGGCACCCATCTGATGCCGGGATTGGCAGCTGGAGCGGCGTGGTTCGCTCCAGTGCCATGCTGGCCCCCTGTAGGGGGTCAGAATTTCTGCTCCTGAGGCCATGTTGACTCGGTTGAGAAACGCGGCGGCGTTTACAACAGCGTCAACATTTAGCCTCAGGATCAGAGAATCCCGCCCCCAATTCTTTGTTGCTGTCCAACAAAATGGATAAACAGCTCCATGATTTTCCCTCTTTGACTTTTCAAAGCAGGCCAAAACCTGATGACTTCTCTCCTCTCAAGTCATTAAAATGCAATCTGGCTGCACAGTGGTTCATGTAGATTGTGCACTTGTACATCAATCCTTCAACTTCCAACACCTAAAAATGACACATCAAGAATACAATCCTGACCTATAAAAGTAGGATGAGGTGTATAAAACATATCTGTTCTGACAGACATGAGCAATCTTGGCTGATCCTATTGACTAGCACACCTGGGAAAAACCTCTGTGGCGCACCTTCAGTGCAGGTTGGACACCCTTAGAAACCTCCGCTGATGGGGGAATCCCTATCATATCCCTTTTGGATAGTGATTAGCACTGTTAGTTCACAGCACCAGCATCCCAGTTTCGATTCCCGGCTTAGGTCACTGTCTGCGCGGAGTCTGCACGCCCTTCCCGTGCCTGCGTGTCTTTCCTTCAGGTACTCCGGTTTCCTCCCACAAGTCCCGAAAGATGTGTTGTTAGGTTATTAGGACATTCTGAACTCTCCCTCTCTGTACCCGAATAGGGGGCAGAATGTGGCGACTAGGGGCTTTTTACAGTAACTTAATTGCAGTGTTAATGTAAGCCTATTTGTGACAATAAAGATTATTACTATATAAATTGTTGAAGAGCGAGAAAACAAAAAACCAGCAAAAATATAAGAAAAACAATTAAATCCATTGAAGTATTTTAAAAGGACTGAAAATGTTCAAAAATTCTATTATCTTACAAACCATTCTGAACCATCAGAATGTAACAAAAAGATGCAGAAAGATAGGCCCAGGAATGTCTTTCAGAATTATTTTTTTGAAACTTAGAGCACAACCTCAGGAAACTGTAGACCAGGGATAAAAGCATATATTTTCAAAGAGCGTAATGAGGAATTCACATTCCTTCAACAGAAGTCTGCATCAAGCTGAGTGCAGCCTGACTAAAAGTATAATCAGACAGCTAAACATGGTGCAGAGACGGCATAAGGCCTACTGCCAGGATTTTCCAATCCCTCCCTTCAACTCTGCCCCCCCTCACCCCACCCCCACTGACCAGCTCTTCCCCACCATGCCAATTATGTGCATCCACAACCCCTATATCTGTGAGAGCCAGGTTCTGCAGTCAACATAAAGCATCATGAAGATTGGTGTAAATGTGAAAGTTTAAAGGATTGATTCTCTGGAGGGCAGAGACCAGCAAGGCAGCAGTGCAGTAGATTCGAGGCTCACGAACTTTCAGCAGGGGTGGTGTCCTGGAATTGCTCAGAACCCACCTTCATTATGAATTCATCATGAACTGCTCATTATATTGATTCCAGTGCTGGGAGCTCACCAGTGGGCAAGGTGAGAAATTCTACTTTACCGAAAAATGAAAGAAAGTGGTCACTTAAATGGCGATGAGAGTGGGGGAAAGAAAACCCTGTAATCTTTAACAAAGGCTTCAAGCATTTCCGTGGCATTTTTCAGTCTTTTCAAAGACATGTCTGGGGCAAAACAAAGTAGCTGGTAAACACAGTGGTAAATAGAAAATAAATCTGGGCAGTCAACAGAGCCCATGGACAAGTGACGCAGTCTCCTGTTTGATGTGCTAGTGAAGTGCGGTTCTGATCAATGATGTGAGTGTGAGAATGCGCCACCCTCAGTGTAGCTTGCAAGGAGTGAAAGAAAAATATGAGAGGAGGGAGCTGGACTGGATGTCATTGAGAGTGCAAAGCCTGTGCTGCAGATTGAATTCAATCTCCTTGTTGTAGGTAACACATATCTGCAATCACCTGTATGTTGACAGCGAGAGCCAGTTCTTCAGTCATTGGTTGGTATTCGTGCCAGGACCTACAGATATGGTTGATGACAAAATTGCTGGTACAAGCAGCTTGTCTCTGGTGCCTGCTTATCTCTCTTGAGATCCCCTATCACTTTAATCAGGCAAAACGTAATTGGGGCACATCCAAGCTACCTGTCATGATTAACATTACTTTTACTTGCCGCCAGCCATTGGATTCTGCAGCTGATACTTCCCTGTAAAGATATCGGAAGGATTCCTTCTCATATCGCCTCCTTTTTTTAATCTGTTCCTTTCCATTTGAAATCCTGTAAATGCCTCCTTCTGGTGACATAAAAGACAAAAATGGACAATTTTCTCCAGAACATTTTAAATATAAATTTAACTAATGTGTAAAAATATTTATGATCCTGAATGCACATAAAATATTCACAATTTTTTTTCTTTAATTCATAAAACTTCCCCTCTTCCCTAAGTCAGGCAATTCTGGCATAAATGATGGAATTTGTGGGAATACAACTTTGGCCGTATTGATAGACATCACAGAAATCTGGGTCTGGAGTCTCAGAACGTGCATAATTTTGCATTTCTACATGTAACTATGGGTCAGATATTGCTGTCCTAGATCTGTTATTTGAATGGACCCAATTAAAAGAAGCAGATTAAACAGCTGACAGATGACAGTCATATGAATAGTAGACCTTTCTATTGCCTGGCCTTTACTGTTAAAATGGAAGAGAGATTTTTGAATATTCTCACTGGTCTACATATTCATCTCATTTTCTTCAGAGTTTGCTTCACTATTTTGGATCTTGGTGTGGATCTTGATTTTGAATATGGTACCTATCCTTTGAGATCCTTGATCTAGTGGCTCACAGATGCCTAGAGTTAGAACCAAAACATTGCAGTAGAACTGGCTTATCGTGGTGACCTTGGTGACACAATCTATTTAGTGTGTAAACAGGTATTGTTGGCATAACATTTCCAGCTACCCTTTTCTTTATATAACACACAGGGCTTTTGCTCTTCCAAATGTAAATACATGTGAATCTTCATACCATTTTTTCCTTCGTGTAACATTTCTGTGTTTGAAGTTATAAACAAATCATTATAAATACATGTTGTTGTTTGCAGCAGATTGTTCCTGTTATTACCATTAATTAATCTATCAGGACTTGTATATTAATGCAAATTGTCAAAATTGGTCACAGATTGTTACAGATCAAATTATAAAGAATTACTTGAAAATATAGTCCTCTAATTATTGATTTTTAAATATTAATTTAATATAATAAAATAGACTGATACGGTTAGAGCATTATTACAAAGTCACTGTCTCCAGTAATTGAATGATCAGTTTTATAAATTTTAGTCATTCAGCTGATAAAGGACATAAAACAAATTGCTGTAATAGAATATAAATAACGCTTAAAATCAAACCTTCTTAGAATTCACAAGGGGTCAATCTACTTTTAGAAGTAATATTGGCCTGGAAATTGTGCTTTCATACATAAGTTAACACATTTGTATTAAATTCCTCTGTGCTTTCTTTTACTATAACTGAGCATGTCTGTTCGAATAGCAGAGAATTTTGAGACAAATACATTTAAGGTTCATACAATATTTCCACACAGCATAATTTCCCATCTGTACTTCCTGGTGCTGATTTATCTGGTATGGAAAGCCATCATTTTGTAGTTATCATGGACCGTGCATTTATTTGCAAATAGCTTTTAGTAACAACAGCAACTTTTGCCTGTGTGCCGCCTTTATTGTAATCAAACACTCCAAAACACTCCATGAAATTGAAAGGACAACCAGGTACCAGGGAATGAGGTCAAAGGCTCAAGCAGAGGTGATCAAACATTTTGATGCTGAGTGGTCCTTACCTTGATATAGGGCCATTCCTATTCATTGCTCCTATATTTAGGGGCAATATATATGAATATCATTTGGGATTTGATGGCTCAGTGGTATTGTCACAGGGCTAGTAATCCAGAGACCCGGCAGAATGCTCTGAGACACAAGTTCGAATCACAGCACTGCAAACGGTGAAATTGGAATTCAATAAACTATATGGAATTAAAAGTCTAATGATGACCATAAAACCAAAGCTGATTTGTATAAAAACCCATCTGTCCTCTAGGGAAGGAAATCTGCTATCCTTACATATGACTCCATATCCATTTCAATGTAGTTCCCTTGCAAATGCCCTCTGAAATGGCCCAGCAAACCAAGGGCGATTCAGGATGGGCAATAAATGTTGGCCTACACAGCGACATCCACATTCTATGAATGAATTTTTAAAAACAAATCCTCTAACTACACTTTACAAATTCAGGAGAAAGGGCTAATCGTATATTGACCCTCTTTGGATTCGCTAAACTTGAAGTGTGAATCAAGACAAGTTTGATTCCTATGTGAGGCAGAATGAAGATTTGAGGGACTCTCTCCTTTCTTCACTTTGACATGGTTTTGTGAAGGGTAGGTCGTGCCTCACAAACCTCATTGAGTTCTTCGCGAAGGTGACCAAACAGGTGGATGAGGGTAAAGCAGTTGAAGTGGTGTATATGGATTTCAGTAAAGTGTTTGATAAGGTTCCCCATGGTAGGCTATTGCAGAAAGTACAGAGGCATGGGATTCAGGGTGATTTAGCAGTTTGGATCAGAAATTGGCTAGCTGATAGAAGACAAAGGGTGGTGGTTGATGGGAAATGTTCTGACTGGTGTCCAGTTACTAGTGGTGCACCACAAGGATCTGTTTTGGGGCCGCTGCTGTTTGTCATTTTTATAAATGACCTGGAGGAGGGCATAGAAGGATGGGTGAGTAAATTTGCAGATAACACTAAAGTCGGTGGCATTGTGGACAGTGCAGAAGGATGTTACAAGTTACAGAGGGACATAGATAAGCTGCAGAGCTGGGCTGACAGGTGGCAAATGGAGTTTAATGCTGAAAAGTGTGAGGTGATTCATTTTGGAAGGAATAATAGGAAGACAGAGTACTGGGCTAATGGTAAGATTCTTGGCAGTGTGGACGAGCAGAGAGATCTCGGTGTCCATGTCCATAGATCCCTGAAAGTTGCCACCCAGGTTGAGAGGGTTGTTAAGAAGGCGTACGGTGTGTTAGCTTTTATTGTTAGAGGAATTGAGTTTCGGAGCCATGAGGTCATGTTGCAGTTGTACAAAACTCTGGTGCGGCCGTATTTGGAGTATTGCGTGCAGTTCTGGTCGCCACATTATGGGAAGGATGTGGAAGCATTGGAAAGGGTACAGAGGAGATTTACAAGGATGTTGCCTGGTATAGAGGGAAGATCTTATGAGGAAAGGCTGAAGGACTTGAGGCTGTTTTCGTTAGAGAGAAGAAGGTTAAGAGGTGACTTAATTGAGGCATACAATTCGATCAGAGGATTAGATAGGGTGGACATTGAGAGCCTTTTTCCTCGGATGGTGATGTCCAGCACGAGGGGACATAGCTTTAAATTGAGGGGAGAAAGATATAGGACAGATGTCAGAGGTAGGTTCTTTACTCAGAGAGTAGTAAGGGGGTGGAGTGCCCTGCCTGCAACAGTAATGGACTCGCCAACACTAAACGCATTCAAATGGTCATTGGATAGGCATATGGACTATAAGGGAATAGTGTAGAGGGACTTTAGAGGGCTTTCACAGGACGGTGCAACATCGAGGGCCGAAGGGCCTGTACTGTGTTGTAATGTTCTATGTTCTAACTGAAATTCACAGCTTGGCAGTTCAAACTCTTCTTGGAGACTTGTGACTGTTACTTTTATTTGATTTGAAATTAAACATCTTGACAATATTTTCCAAATCAGTGGGAAAGAAATTGCTCAGTGATAAAATCGGCTGACTATTTGGTATGAGCACATTTCTCATTGTTGGAGTAGACTAATCTCATCCCTCCTGTAAAACCGCAGCATAAATGCGAAGCATAACCATTTTACACTCATGCTGCAGTTAATATGCGAACATATCCTTAAGTCCCCAGTAGTTCCTGACAGCAATGGTCAGAAAGGCAAGCATACTGCAATTTCTGAAGCCTATAACTTCAGGCCCCTCACTTCCATCATATGCTGGGAACATCTGAAAAGTGTTTAAACAAGCTGATTTCACTTCACGATGCAAGGCAGCTTATTTGGGCACTGGCAACAGGCAACGCTTGATGAACAGCAATTCTGGCAGAACCACATTTGGTTCGACTGTCCACTGTGTAAAGCACTGCATTTTTAAACAAATTCAAGAATTGATATTTAATTTAGCTTGAGAGCAGTTAGTTCAGTTCAACAATCAGAACAATTATATTTAAGAATTAAAAATGATTTCCACTTGAAGATAATCAATGCAAATAAGTTTGACAAAGAAAATTCACATGGACTAGAACAATATGGTACCCTCATGAACTCCGTGGCAGTTAGAGGACATTGAAATAACTCCAGCCTTCATAGGACATGTGAGATTTTATTTCACAATTTTCATGCTACAAGCATTCTCTGAGTGCTTTGATGACCTTCGTAGCTCCCTCCCCATCACACACTGACACATCTAGCCTAAATTTGCGTCTTGCATCACCTCAGGAAACTCATGGCTAATTTCATTATTTCTGAGAAAAAATGCAAATGAGGCCAGACAGCTGGTGCCTTCCTTGTGGCCAGGAGTGATGGAAGAGCCTGAGGCCCTCCTCATCAGAGGCTCTAATACCCTTCTGCTTAGGCAGGCCCCTTCGGGGATAGAGCGGGGAGGCTGCAAGAGCAGCGTGAACAGATGGAAAGAAGGTAGAAAAGGAGAAGAACACTCACTCTGGTTTGTGGGGAAGTCATGATGTCAGTTACCTGCGAAGCTGGATATGGTTTGCGGGATCGTTAGCTTCCAGATTCCTGTGCTTTCCAGGCTTCCATTTGTAGAGCTGTCAATCAAAGTTCGCATCTGTCAATATGGAAGATTCAGTACCAGCTTATTGACGTGCTGTGTCAATACATTTCCAGCAATTATCTGCGGTTTTTAGTGTTATTTTCAATCTGCACAATACCTTTCTCAGCCTTTGTTGGATACGTGTGAAAATAAAAATAAAATTAAATGTGAAATTTCCTCAAAATAATGCTTAATGTTTCTATCCGCCTCTCTTTATCACTATCTCTCGCCTTATACAATTATGACAATTCCATGCCAAAAAGTTATATTATTTTGGCCATTTTTATGCTGATGTTTAATGATTTTTCAATAAGGCTGGTTCCATGTCCTGAACGTGAATACTTATCTGAAGTTAGGAGCTTTCGTATAATTGTAATTTTTAATCTTAATATAAACAGTACTGGGTGGAAAGTCACGCCAAGAAGCAGCTGCAGTTCTAACCTCAAGAAAGATTATGATGACACTTTTAGTTCAGTGCCTGCTATCTGCACAGGACAGGCATATAAATAAAAGAAAAAGATTAAACAAAACTCTCTTCAAAAGCATCCACGTTTATTTTTTTTAGTTCCCCAGTTACAGACTGTCTCGTTCATGTTATAGACAGACGGGTAGTTAGGACCACTGCCAAGCATACATACCTTGATGTGGTGCAGTGATTGAGTTCAGTTTATCACAGGAAGTTTATTACCCCATTTATAGTACAGCCCCACAGAGATCACATTCAGTTCAAATCAGGATAACCTGAACTGCATACAATCTCCCAGGGTTTATACTGAGGACTGTCCATGTTCAGTTGATAGGGTGGACAGCCTGACAGAATTAAATTACTACCTTGGTGCATACACAGAAAGGACAAGAGGTGCACATCAAACGTTTTTACATCAACTTAACATAAGGCTCCTGATTTACAGTCCTAGTCAGCTGAAAGCCCCAGAGCTGGGAGTTTGGAAGGAATAATTCAACCATGCCTTCTTATTGTTTATTTGCACTTAAATAATACAACTTCACACATGGGTGTGATTCGGTGAAAGCGCAACACGATGGGAACCTTAGAAAAATCCAAAAATAAGTATTTGCAATTGGCAGGAAATGAAACAAGGGTTCGCTTTCGTGATCAGCGGCAAATAAACACTGCTGACCATTCCCTTTGATTACAACTGTCCACAGACTTTTTGTTGGATTTTTTGGTGACATTTACGCTCATCGGGAATCAAAAACCATGCAGCTCCCTCTGCAGAAGATCTGGAACATGAATGAACAGGGCAATAAACGGCATGTCTTTTCAACCCATCAGATTGAAAATCGTCTGAGACACACTGGGCTAGAGATTTGCCTCAGGTAAGATTGGCCACTTGCTATATGCACCACCTAATATTCAGTTCCAATGCCATCAATGGAATTAAGTATAAGTTGCTGTGTATAAGAGATAGCTGACCCAATGTTTCCCAAATTTCTACGTCACAGACTCTATACCGGGAAGTATAAGTTAGAACATTTAATTCAAAATAAATCATGTACAGAAAAGAGAAGGAAATAGAAGTGGGGCTAAGAGGGAGAAAGGGAAAAAGAAAGAAAAGGTTAAAAAATAAAGACTTTTCTCAAAATCTCCAACAATAATTAAAATCTGAAGGAATGAGATGCCAGACTTTTGAAACCAAATGTGCTGTGGTAGGGAGGTTGATTTGCAGTAATTAAAATGATTACGCATTTAAAAATTCACAGGCATTTTTTCTGACATATTTAGTGGCAATCTACTGGGTAAGTCCCCAGCTTCCCACTTGTCACATATATGAATGCTGTGTCTCATGGTGAGATATCGGTTTTGCAAAGTTTGCAGATGAGCAGAGCAAATCAGACAGGAGCTTCCTGATTCCCATGTTTCACTGGACATATGGGTACTTTGGAGGTTATTGTCTGAATTACTCCATAAGAATGGTGAATGCTTACAATTATTCCCACCATAAAATCCAGGCCAGTATTATTCAAGGACAATTCCAAATAACCTGTGCCCTCAACCTCACACTAATCAATGAGAGGTCTCACATCTCAAGATTATGTTCATTCAAACAAAATTAATCCTGCCTGTGCTGATAAACAGATTTGCTTGAATTA
The DNA here is from genome assembly GCF_902713615.1 of Scyliorhinus canicula. Taxonomy (NCBI): domain Eukaryota; kingdom Metazoa; phylum Chordata; class Chondrichthyes; order Carcharhiniformes; family Scyliorhinidae; genus Scyliorhinus; species Scyliorhinus canicula. The sequence goes on from NC_052146.1 coordinate 257,066,124, forward strand.
TTTAACAACACTCGATAATTAACTTTAAAAATAAATAATCTCACCTGAGCTTGGATCTACACAAGTGTCAAGTAGAGAATATGATTTACAATAAAATACCTATACGCGCGATTCATGCATATTTTTGCATGTGGTATGCTTGGCAAAGCCATGTTAATTCTCGTGGAGCTGTATTGAGAATTTCTTTATCATTTAAGAAACGTCACCATGTACATTTTATTTTCTTCTGGCCTGCCTCAAGGGCATTTAGGGATGGGCAATAAATGCTGGCCTAGCTAGTGGTGCCCGCAGCCTGTGAATGAATTAAAAATTGCTTCAAGTTATAAATCAATTCTGCGGCTACTTTGTTTATGCAGGAGAGGAAATTTCAAACGTAAACAAACCTGCTTGAAGAACTCCAGCTGTACAAGGAACTTAGATCTCTTTGTCACAATAACAACACTGCATGCTTTCACTCCTGGTATGTTAGTTGGGTAGGTTTGACTCCTAGCACAGCTTGCTGCCAGCAATACTTCTATCCCCTCTGGGGCCTGATTGCTGTGCTGCAGGGGCTCTTATTTCCTACAGAAAGACCTTCTCCCCAGTGGCTTTTGAAAATCAGTGTGCTTTGCAAAGTTAGGTCCAATGTCATTGTCGCATATACCGAGTCATTGCCCCTTTAACAATTACAGCAGTATCAATGGAAGTAAACTTTCTTTGGAAAGCCTTCAGTGCCCAAAGGATTTCCCGGTGAAATTGCTTCTCTGTGAAAAGTTTTTATACAGGCATCTGGACTCTTTTATCAGTTGAGGAAATATTGTTTCTTTTCTGGGAAAGATGATAATAGAAATTGGCGGAGCACAAAAAAACCCAGCACTGAAATGCTAATACAGTTGAATAGTTCTGAAAGAAACGATATGTCAAACACATTTAAAGAAACCTGTGTGCAAATCCCTGTAAATTAAGTACAGCAGGTATATTGTCAGGAGCCAACCACAGTAGCCCTGGCTTCAAAAACAGATGGGCCATCTGAGGGCTAACTACCATTTGAAATTGCCAGTCATGGTAGTGAAGTTTTTCCAAGTTCTCAATGGTGCTGCCATGGTAAACAAGCCAGTCGACATCAGGAGTATGATAAACTGAGTCATCAGTTGGCAGCTGTCTCTCACAACACTAAGCATGTCTTCCACTGGTTAATTGTGGAGCAATATTAATTTCAAATCGAACATGTCCTTTGGAATCCTGTGTCCTCTTTGTTGAAATAGATTGTATGAACAAAAGATTTTGTTGGGAAAATGAAAGAAAGCAAAAACAAAACCCAGAGAAAACAAACAGTTCACATTCTAGTGTCCAGTGAGATTTACTTCAATCGCTTCAATATGTTATTACTTAATGATCCACTTTCTTCACTTCTAGTACATAATTTAAGTCATTGTGAAAAGTATTCATAGAGAGAATACTCCTTTAAGAGACATTTCATCTGAAATTTGTACCATTTTCTTTTTTTTTATTCCCAGAATAAATATTCAACTCCAAATTCCCCATCAAAGTTCTTTGCTTTCCATCACTGACATCATCCAACTCAGCAATGTTCTCAATTGTGAGAAAGAGAAACATATTGGGTGGACCTTACTGAACTTCTCTGAGGTACTTTTGGAGGCAAGGGTGTATTTAACAGGGCCTGAGGCTGCTGAGTGGTGACCCTGTTGCCCTATGTAAATCCAGGATGGGAAACCTCATGGGTAGCCTCCCTGCCCTTTTGTAAATTGAGACTTGAAATGGGGTATATAATGCTCACTTCAGGCGCTGATCTCACTGCTGCTTGTATCCAACCAGTGGTAGGCAGGGGAGACACCATGCAGAGAGCCAGAAAAGCAAACCCGGTCAAAATTGCTTGTAGGGTCACTTGGGAGGACCCCGCGTTGTGAAGTCCTCAGCTGTGCCTAAATGTTGGGCCAGGGATCGGGAAGGGGGAAGTGATGTTTTATAGATAGGTATTCATTTACTGAATTAGGCAGCACAAAACATTATGAGAACGTGCAGCTGTTTTATTGTGACACGATAGTTCAGTACGAATACTAGTTTCCATTTTTCCCTTCTGGATCCTTTCCCTCTCCAGAAGCTTCCCCAACTTGGGGGGAAACCGAATTACTGAGTACAGGCTTCGATGAGCATCACCTGCTCTCAACTCACTCTGAGGAAAAACCTGGGTGGGATTTTCCATCCCCCCAGCCCGTTTTCCGATGCAGCGCACTCCCACCAGCAGTGGGATTCTCTGTCCCCCCAATTGGTCAATAGGGTTTCATATTGTGGTCACCTCACGGCATTGGGAAACTCACGGGTGTGGGTGCGTTGCCGGTGAAGCGGAACATCCCGCTGATGGTGAATCCGCAGCTGGGTTACTCTTACAGGGACCTGCATTTCTAGCATTGTCAGCATTGAAACCTGCTGACAGCCACTCCACCCATGTCTTTGCCTCAGTCCACCTCCCCACCCCACCCCATCCCGCAAGCACCATCCTGTGACCCACACCCCCTCCCTCATTTCTTAGTGGCCTGGGTCGCTTGTGGATTCAGAGTTTCTGATGGATGCATCGACAGCAGCTACAACTGCTTTGATTGACTGGCTACTCCCATGGAACCCTTGATCCTGGGGAAGACCCGCCACTGGCTTTCCCCAAAGGAGGCAATATGGGTCTCTCACCAGCTCTCTAGCTACCATCCCCTGTATTAAATTTAACCCTTTGTCTGCAGAATGGATTTCAACTTTTAGCTTAAACTTTTGATTTAATTAAGACACTGCTTTCAAGATATTTCTCAGAATCAGGAAGGTTCATTCATGCTGTATTCAGATGCTTTGCAACTTTACATCTTTGAAAAGAAACCAACCTGTTGAACTTGCCACATTCCCTGTCCACACATATGCTGATTGGAAGGTCTGTCTTTGAAAAATTAATTCCCAGTCACTGTCAAATTCTAACACTTCCAAGTGGTTCCGTATATTTGTGTTGATATGGGAGGCACATTGTCAATAACTCGTGTAACATAATCAAGCTTCAGTGGTTGTACGTGGACCCAAATTATTTGAATTCAATTTCTTGCCTCCAAATGCAGAGGTGTACAGCGTGTTATCTTTCCAAATAGAACCAGCTTCTAAATGTTGCTGGGTACGGTTCCGAATCTGTGCATGCACCAGCGGCTGTAGTACGGGTCAAGTCCCCATGGGCAACTGTTCCTGACATCTTTCCAGTTGGCGGCAGACTTTACTGTGATAGCTAACAGGCAGAATAGAACGGGTGTTGTAAAAGGGTCATTTGGACTTGAAAAGTTAACTATGTTTCTCTCTCTACAGATGATACAAGACCTGCTGAGTTTATCCAGCAGTTTCTATTTTTATTTCAGATTTCCAGTATCCGCAGTATTTTGCTTATATTATATGAGTTTAGAATTGTAATGTTCTTTGGCTTAATTTTTGTATGGTTTCCAAATAAGAGGTAACAGGTTTACACCAAAGGGAGGTGGGGTCAGGAAGAAGCCTGCCTGCAGTTCCCACAAAACATAACAGTGCTAGCAAAGATCTCTAATAGGCTTCTTAGCTCCATTATAGTCTGCAAGGCCTTTTCAATGTCCATCCAATGTGCTAATGATCTACTTAGCACCTTATTTCCTGACAGTTCTTCATTAGTACAATGTACTGGTTAATACTTTACTCACTGTCAGTTTTTCATCCGTAAATGGGCTGTGGAAACATATATCATCTCCATAAGAAAGCAAATTCTTCCGCTTCTTCTGAAATTGATTTGAACATGGCTGTGTCACTTAGAAGTGCTTAATTCCTTACAGCCTTGGACCTAAATATCTGCTCTTCAAACCTAAAGCAAATAGTAGGCGTAATGGACCACAAAATGATAGCTATGTTGTAAAAAGGCAGAAAAATCCATGCTGGATATACAGCAGATTCATTTAACAGGACTGGATAATAGAGGTGACAGGAATTTATGAAGGCCAGGCAGGTTATGCTGTACTCCACCTTGTGCAGCTTTACACGTTCCATAATTACACCATGATAAAATGTAAACCGCAACAACGTAACCTATGTCTGATCATGAGTCTACTAATGGAAATGGTAATTAAAGAAGAATTGTATTAACTTACTATTCTCTTCCATTGCTTTTTTAGTTCTTACATTTTTATTTGCACCAGATTTATCTTTTAAAGTTTCTTCAAGAACCAACAGTAATTACTGACAAAAAAATGTTTAATTGAATGTGAAATAGTTCACAGGAAAACTGCAAGGAGTAATGACCTTCATGTCCTTCACATACTGTGGTCCATCATGTTAGATTTGAACACATTCACCTACAGCCCATTTTTTCCCCATAAGCAGTACCTGAATACCATTTTACTGAAGAGATAATGCTTGTGCTATTTTCCATACCCCACCTTTCTGATGAAAAGTACTTCATACTATTTAGATGTCAGGGGGCAGGATTTCCTGGTCCGCCAGCCACGTTTTCCTGGGTGGTGCGCCCTTGCTGTCAGTGGGATTCTCCTTTCCCGCCACATAGCAACAGGATTTCCCATTATGGCCATCCCACGCTGCTGGGAAACCCTGGGGCATGGGTGTGCTGCCGGCACAATGGAGAATCCTGCCGGCAGATAATCCAGCCCACGGTATGCTTAAACTGTATGCTGATATTGAAAGTTTCCTCAGTTGTGTGTATTCTTACAGGAAAAAATGATACTGGATTAGCCAGTTAGAAAGCGACAAAAGGATTGTCTGTTTCTGCAGTTTGGAAGAGATTTCAACAAAAAGAGACAAAAGGCATTTCATCAGAGCAGCAGTTATCTCAAGGCCAAGTTTTAAACCTGTAATCCTGGGATTGAACTGGACGTTCCAATTTAAGCAATTTTGCTGGGATCATACAACACATTGGTTTGATAGAATGCTTTCCACGTACGGCTAAATCCCATATGGACAGCTTCTGATCCGCCAAAAGGAGACACTACCTTGATAACATAAGCAGTGGAATGCAGAAGATGTTAAAGATACGAAGTAGATTATTCATCTTTCTATCTCTAGCACTCATTTTTTAAGCCCACTCTCCTTTCCTGTTGCCATTTTTCAGTTTGTAAGAAGAACGTTACCAGCATTAAAATCATGTTAGAATTAAAATAACTCAACCCTTGTAATCCTCATGATGGATTTCCACTTCTAATGAGTGAAACAAGGACCGAGATTTGGCATCTCAAACAAATGATTGTATGCGGCTAAAATTTGTCATGTTTACCATGTTGGATATCATAGTTCATTATGTTGTGATACTAAATAGAGTGCTTTCCTAAGCAGGATTATATCCTATTAAAAGAGAAGGCCTAAACTGTTGCCAGAAATAATAGTAAACCTGCAGACTGGGAGAATTTTAGAATGCAGCTAAGGGTGACTAAGAAACCGATAAAGAGAAAATAGAATATGAATGTAAACTGGCAAAAAAGCATAAAAATGGACTGTAAAAGCTCCTATAGGTACATGTTTGACTAAGGCAAGATGCGGGTCCGTTACAGGCAGAATCAAGAGAATTTATAATGGGGAATAAAGAAATGGTAGAGAAGCTAAATGATTACTTTGTGCCTGTCTTACTGAGGAAGATACTAGGAATTTCCCAGTATTAGAGATCCATGGGACTAGAGAGAATGGGGAATTGAAGGAAATTTGTAATAGTATGAAGGTTGTATTGGTGAAATTAATGGGGCTGAAGGTTGATAAGTCGCAGGAACCTGATGACTTACATGACAGAGTGTTGAAAGAGGTTCTTACGGAGATAGTGAATGCATTGGTGATCACCTACCAAAATTCTATAGATTCTGGAATGCTTCCTGCAGATTGAAAGGTAGCAAATGTCACCCCACTATTATGTGGGGAATACCTTTCATGAGTAGTAGGGAAAATGCTAGGATCTATTATAAAGGATGTGATAAATGGACGTTTGAATAATAATGATTTGATCTAATATAGTCAACCTGGACTTATGAATGTTTGATGAGCCTGTTGGAGTACTTTGAGGATATTATTAACAGAGTTGATAAAGTGGATGTAGTACACTTGGATTTTCAGAAGGCTTTTGATAACATCCCCCACAGGAGGTTGGTTATCAAAATTAAAGCAAATTGGATAGAAGGTAATACACTGTCATGGGTTAAGGATCGGTTAACAGGCAGAAAACAGAGAGTAGGAATAAATGGGTCGTTCTTGCATTGGCAAACTCTGACTACCACAGGGACCGGTATTCGGAACCTAGCTGTTCACCATATATATATCAATGCTTCGGGAGTGGGGACCAAACGTAATATTTCTAAACTGTGATGACACAAAGCTAGGTGTGAATATATATTGTAAGAAAGATGTAAAGCAGCTTCAAGAGGATTTGGACAGAATGGGTGGCTTTGTCAGTGCCTGTCCCACCACCCAGAATAGAGAGATACCATGCCAGATTCTGAACTTGGCAGCTCATGAATTATGCACAAGCGAACTCCCCTCTGAAACTCCTGGCAGGCCAGCAGTTGTTTTGTCCACCCATCTTCAGCTGGCAGGTTTGAAGATCCCAGGGCCATACATGAATACCAATCCAGCACCCTCATATCACTCTCTCCAGCCCACCTGTCATCATCAGTTCATGTTGGATCTCAGACATCGAGAGGGAAAAGGCTCAAGAAAAAGTCTGTTTGTTGGTTCAACCACCCTCCCACGAGCCCATCACCTACAAGGCGCCCATTGCCCATGTCCCAATTGGATCTCTACCCACAACATCTGGAGTCTTCATGCATCCCTACCAGTAAACAATATGATATCCCTTTGACACCCTTGTTTGTGAGCTTTACATTCAGCCTTGTTGGGGTTCAGCTTTCATCCCTCAGTCTTCCCTCTGCCTTCTGTTCATCTTCTTCATCCACCGCCCTTCCCCTCTGCCTGCCATTATGGGGCCTCCCCTTCCGCAACCCCCTCCCCCCACCCCTTGTATAGCCTTCCTTCCACATTTTCCTCCTTGTCTTTGTTAGTCACACCCTCATCCCCGGGCCTCACCTGGCACTCCAGCCCCGGTTGAACTTCGGACTTTTGTGGTGGTGTCAGCATGAGTCCTGCAACACACTGCTGTCCATATAGACACTGCTGTGTGTCACTGGGGTAAGGAGATCACTGTACTCCCCAATGCCAGGCATAGTTCTGGTCCAACTCAGTAACTTTGGATAGTCCATGGGCCCAGCAGCACGGTGTTGACCTTGACGACCATCTTGGCATGGAGTAAGAGGCAGGAACCGACCTACCCAACAGAACAACTCATCAGAAGCAGTGTAACACAATGGCAGAATGTTGCTGCAGGGTGGCACGGTGGCGCAGTGGTTAGCATTGCTGCCTTACAGCTCCAGTGATGATGAACTGAAGACTGCCTTGTGCACACCACTCATTGTCAATTGGGAGAATTGCATCAAGATTTTACGCTGGTGGATTTCCGATTGTTTGGCGCTTGCAAGGTTCAGTGCGCCCACCCGCTAACAAACATGGCGCAGGCTGGTTGGGAGAATTCCGCCCAGTGAGTGGGTAAGAACATGACGGATGGAATAAATATGGAAATATGTAAGGTTATCCATTTTGGTAGGAGGAACAGATGCGCATGGCATTTCTTCAATAGTAAGAGATTATTCAATGGTAAGAGGGTGGCACGGTGGCACAGTGGTTAGCATTGCTGCCTCACAGCTCCAGGGACCCAGTTTCAATTCCGGCATTGGGTGACTGTCTGTGTGGAGTTTGCGCTTTATCCCCGTGTCTGCGTGGATTTTGTCCAGGTGCTCTGCTTTCCTCCCACAGTCGGAAGATGTGCAGGTAAGGTGGATTGGCGACACTAAAATTGACCCTCAGTGTCCAAAGGTTAGGTGAGGTTACGGGGATAGGGTGGAGGCATGGCCATAAGCAGGGTGCTCGTTCAAGGGTCAATTTGGAGTCGATGGGCCGAATGGCCTCCTTCTGCACTGTAAATTCTATGAAACTAAATTAGGAAGTGTAGGTGTATAAAAGTGGGTGTCCTCATTTGTAAGTCACTGAAGGCTAACATGCAGGTACAGTAGGCAGTTAGGAAGGCGAATGGTCTTTATTGCACATTAATTTTAGTACAGGAGTAGTGAAGCCTTTTTTCAATTGTATAGAACTTTAGTCAGACCACACCTGGAGTACTGTGTGCAGTTTAGGTGCCTTTACTGCAGGAAGGATATTAATGCCACAGAGCGAGTGAAATTAAGATTCACCAGACTTGTTCCTAGGATGGTGGGACTGTCTTATGAAAAGAGATTGGGCAATCTGGGCTTGTATTCTCTAGAGTTTCAAAGAATGAGAGGTAATTTCATAAAAAAAACACAAATACTTAAAGGAATGGACATGATAGATGCAGATAAGATATTTTCCCTGATTGGGGAGTCAAGAACCATGGAACACAATTGAAAAATAAGGGGGAAGCTGCATAGGAATCCTTTCACTCAGAGGGTTGTGAACCTTTGGAATTCACTACTCCTGAGGGCTGTGGAAGTTCAGACATTGAGTAATTTGAAGTAGAGATGGACATATTTATAAATGCCAATGATGGAAAGTGGTATGAGGATAGAGTGAGAAAGAGGCATTGAACTGGATGATCAACCAGGATCATACTGAATGGTGGAGTGGGCTTGATGGGCTGAATGGCCTACTCCTTCTCCTAAAAGAAGAACGTTGGGTGAGAGCAGATCATAGAGTAAATGCCGTAAACCATGGTCCTTCAATTCAAACTCTTTTGATACAAGGAACTAAAAAATACATGTGAGTCGGGATTCTGCTAAGTGCAGAAAGCAAAGATCTATTGTAATTACAGTGGGGAAGTTTGTCCGAGTTTGTTCAACATTTGTGAAGTCTAATATCATTCACAGAATGGGGGGTACTAGGAAAAAGGTGAGTGACCTAACTTTATGTAAAGTTTAACAAATGCAAATTCTCTGTTGATGGGCTGGATTCTCCTGTCCTGCCCACTGCAAAAGGCCATGGGTGAAATGGCGACAATGGAAAAATCCATTGGCCTCGTTCGGGATTCTCCGGTCGCCGGGCGAATGCATCTGGAGAATCTGGAGAATCCCGTCCAATATCTCAATGTGAAAATATTGTTCCATTTAAACATAAGGGGCTGGATTCTCTAATACCGTGGCAGAGTGTCCACGCTGTCGTAAACGCCGTCGCGTTTTACGACGGTGTGAAGGTGCCGTTGCCAGGACTAATTCTGGCTTCTACAGGGGGCCAGCACGACGCTGGAGCGGTTTGTACCGCTCCAGCTGCCGATCCAGGCGTGGACTGTGCGCTGCGGGATCCGCACATGCGCAGTGGCGCCGGCGACAACGCGCGCATGCGCCGTGGCCTCCTCCAACACACCAGCCCCGGCGCAACATGGCGCAGGGCTTCAGGGGCAGGCGCGTAGGAAAAGAGGCCAATCGATGGGCCACGATTGCGGGCCAGGCCACATCGGAGACCCCCCGGGGTCAGACCCGCCCTCCCTCCCCACAGCCCGCCACCGGGCCCTTCAACGGCGAGGTCCTGCTGGCTCACAGCAGGTTAGAACGCCGCCAGCGGGACTCTACTTTATTTGTCACGGCCACTCGGCCCATCCGGGCCTGAGAATCGCGGGGAAGCCGTGTAGAGCGGCCTGCGATCGGCGACGCGCCAACCACGCCGGTGCCAATGGCGGCGATTCTCCGCTCTGTGGAGAATTGCATGCTGGCGTGGCCCGGTCGCGGGGATTCTCCTGCCCGGCCCATGAAATGTGCTAATTTAGAGCTAGCTAACTGGAATTGACTCCACTAAAACTGGATAAAATTAAAAGATTCTGCAGTAATAAATGAGAAACTCTGCATTTATTGAAGGTTCCAGCACACTGAGGACTAGTGTGATATGAGACAAAATGTAAATTAGCTTTGAGCCAATGTCAAGATTAGAATATTATTATTTGGCATATGTTTATTTTTCTCTTATCTCTTCAAATTGCTTTTCCTTTACTGACTGTGATGTGCTTTACCTTACAAGGGTAGCTGCAATAGTGAATTTTTATTAAAGGATTGGCCAATTGCCCTCAGCCAATCATAATGCTCCTTTCCCTTACCTATAGCCTAATTGTGTTTGTACTTTTTTTTAAACCTGCATTGGTGGAAAAAAAATTAAACAAAAGCCCCAGTTTATTGGTGGTGCTGTGGGTTCTGAGATGTCTGGGAAACCATCACTTATGCAGTGGCATGGTGACACTTTGTACTGCATCCTTTAGTCACTTCTGTCAACCTGCAGAGAATAGTCACCAACAGTACTTGTAAACATATATTACTGTCATATTCCCATCTGCTGTGTTTGCTCAATGCACAGCCAGACTTCAGCGAAACAAACAACATTCATGTGATGACAGAACTACTTTCATTTGAAAGCCGGAACCTAAAGCAAGCAACAGCTTGATGAAAATAACACGTCTGTTTGGGGAAAACATAATAAATAAACCTGTCAACAGACTACCCAACAACTACCCCACAGGAGTAATCTGGGTGAGGTGTACTCAATTGAGCAGAGCTACAGCAACCACAGTATTGGAGAATTAATGATTATTCTTTCAGAGAAATTACAAACAAATAACCTGTTTGTCCTTGTTTAGCATAGAAACAATACTGGAAAATGAGTATATTTGAACTCGCAGGTCAGGTGCAGCCTGTAGGAACATTTAGAAACATTGACATTGTCCCATTCTCGGAAAGAGGTCATCCATGGCCTCAAGTAATACCAGCATTCTTCACTTGTTTAACACAAACTGCTTGTGACTAAAGCTTCAAAAAAAAAGAACAGTTTTAAGAGGTATATTGCCAAGAAGTTTATGGTGCATTCACAGAAGTTTAGCATCAATGTTTAGCAGTTCCAGCTTTTTACTGATGTTAAATTGGGAGATTTGAGACCGGTGTGAAGTGAAATAGAGTGAGACCAACTCCTCCAGTGAGTCCTGCATTACTCAACAAGGATTTCCACTGGAGTGGGTAATCAAAACTGCGGTCCAACGCAATCATGCTCAATGTATTTGTTTCCATCAGTCATTTGTATAGCATTATTGAGGTTTGTTGATACTTAACTCACAGAAAGTGGAAAGTTATCATGTGGGCCGGTATGGTTGAGTGGGTTTAATTCTAAACATAAAGGAAGTTGGCTCCAGAAATTATAGAAGCATAAAATAACACAGCACAGATGGAAGCTCTTCGGCCCATCAAGTCTGTGCCAGCTCCTTCAAAGAGCAATCCAGTCAGTCCCATTCTCCAGCTCTTTCCAAACATGATTCTGGTTTAGCACAGTCGGTTAAATAGCTGGCTTGTAAAGCAGACCAAGGTCAGCAGCGTGGGTTCAATTCCCGTACCAGCCTCCCCAAACAGGCGCCGGGATGTGGCGACTAGGGGCTTTTCACAGTAACTTCATTTGAAGGCTACTTGTGACAATAAGCAATTTTCATTTTCAAACATCTTGGCAATTAATTACCCTTCAGATATTTATCCAGTTACCTTTTCAAGGCTACTATTGAATTATTGAGGTTACTCATGAAAGCCCTCTCTTCTCAACCTTGCCCCTTGCCTCAGGCATGGTGATTCTCAGGTTCAGTCACCACCAGCCAGCTCTCTCCCTCAAAGGGGTAAGCAGACTATGGTCATCTGGAACCATGGTGACTTTACCTTACCTTAGCTTGCTATTGAATCTATAGGTCAGGGCATTCCAAATCCGAAACAATCATTGCATAAGAAAGTATTCCCTCATGTAAAAACAAAGTACTGCGTATGCTGGAATTCTGAAATAAAAACAGAAAATGTTTGACAAACTCAGCTCTGAAGAAGTCATACGGACTTGAAATGTCTGTTTTTCTCTCTCCACAGTTGCTGCCAGAACTCCTGCGTTTTTCCAGAATTTTCTGTTTTTATTTATGTTTTCCTCCACGTTGCTTCTGATTCAGTCGCCAATCAGCTTAAAACAATGGTGTTCCATCCTTCCGCCATTGGAATTTGTTTTCTTTTATTTACACCAGCTAAACCATTCCTAATTTTAAAAACCTCTGTTAAATCTTTTCAGAGATTTCTCTGCCCCCAGGAGAACTTCATCTTCCCAAATCTATCCATATGTAACCGTGGTCCCTCATCCTCTTAAATCTCTTCTGCACCCTCTCCGAAGCCTTCACATTCTCCACAAAGTGTGGTTCCCAATGGGGGCGATTTTGAGCCCGCACTAGGCGTGCACGAGATTGGTGACACGGGAGGAGAATTTGGAAACACCCCCCGGCTGTGTCTCTGAAGAGATCGCATTTCACAATTTTTGCCACCCATCGCCGGTGAAGTCACAAGGCTTACGCCCACGAAGGGCATGAACCTCATTTAAATATATTTTAATGTATTTGAGTATCCCGGCCACATGACATCCCCTCATTAAATATTCATACCTCATTGTCGTGATGCCACACCGACAAGGTTGACAACAGGTTTGGCCAAACGAGACGCAGATGTAAGTATAGCCCCTTGGGAGAGGGTGGCTCTCACCACTATAAAACGTTAATTAGTCCACTTAACGAGGCCCCACAACCACCTTGTGCGACATGGCAGCGGCCATCAGCTCGGGGAGTGTGACCAGGAGTACTGGCACCCAGTGCCGCAAGAAGGTCAACAACCTCCACTGGGCCGCTCAGGTAAGTTCGCACTGGACCCCCGACCCCCACCCCCGCATACACTCCACCCCATACTCCCCCATATTCTTCCCATCCCCTCCATACAGCTTATCCCCACCCAAGCCCCCTTCCACAACTCCCAAGTGCCCCCCACTTGGTGAGTAATGATGCGTGAGGCTAATGATGCCCCCTCTGTGTCCCTGCAGGGGAAGTTGGCCCACAACCAATGGGAGAGGGCCCCAATGGGTGGCGGGATGCCGGACATCAGAGTCCTCACCCCCGATGAGGAAAGGGCCCTGGAGGTTATGGGGCTGGCTAAGGACAGATCAATCACCAATGTGGAGGTCGGCGCACAGTGCAGAGGTGAGGATCCACCAGCCTCCCACCCAGATGAATTGTTAAACGTGATATTTCAATGGCTCCATTATTTTAGGAAACATCTTATTGAAACTTGCAGGATACTGCGAGGCCTGGATTGAGTGGACGTGGAGAGGATGTTTCCACTTGTATGGAAATCTAGAACCAGAAGGCACAATCTCAGACTAAAGGGACAATCCTTTAAAACAGAGATGAGGAGGAATTTCTTCAACCAGTGGGTGGTGAATCTGTGGGACTCTTTGCCACAGAAAGCTGTGGAGGCCAAATCACTGAGTGTATTTAAGACAGAGATAGATAGGTTTTTGATTAATAAGGGGATCATGGATTATGGGGAGAAGGCATGAGAATGCGGATGAGAAACATATCAGCCCTGACACAGGTTTCATATACTCCGGCCCCTCTGAAATGGCATCTTCGTGGCATGCGCCGCACGCCATTGGGGCGGCCTCAGCGCGTCAACTGAAGGCCCTCCCCCAATGCTCCGCCCCCATGGGCCGAGTTCACGGTGGCGCGGTTCACCTCTGCCTTGCGGGAACCTGGCATGGTGGCTGCGGACTGTGTCCAGCGCTGCCAAAGTCGGGAGGGAGACGTGCTGCTGGCCGTGGGGGTCGTCCGTGAGGGCTGGGGGGACTGGTGGTGGATGGCCAGAAGGTGGTGAAGGGAATGGCCAGGGAGGCACTGTTTGGCAGGTCGAGTCCGCGCACGGCCAGCGCCATGTTTTACGGCGCTACTGCTGCAGGTCATCGCCATACCCAGTGTAGCCATGGACCTGGCAATTCGCCGGCCGTGGAGGTCGGGTTTTTACGTGGCACGGCTGATAGCGACTGGTAAGGGGACGTTGCCAATTTTTATCATGTAAAACGTCACAGATCCTCTGCACTTCACCTCCGAATCGGAGAATCTGGCCCAGAGTTTCCCAAACGGAGCATCCTTGTTTTTAATAAATTTAGAGTTCCCAATTATTTTTTTCCAATTAAGGGGTAATATAGCGTGGCCAATCCACATAGCCTGCACATCCTTAGGTTGTAGGGGTGAAACCCACGCAAACACGGGGAGGGTGTGCAAATTCCGCATGGACAGTGACCCAGAGCCGGAATCGAACCTGGGATCTTGGCGCTGTGCGGCAGCAATGCTAATCACTGTGCCACCGTGCTGCCCTTCAATTGGAGAATCCTGCCCATGATGTTTGGCTTTTTAACTTAGAACTGTTAAGTTCTAGAAATGTCCTTATTGCTATAGTCTCCACGTCTTCTCCCATGCATTGATGTATTTTGTCGGTCGGGGCACTGATATTTGCACACTATATTCCGAGTACGGTCTGACCAATAACCTATATATAATGGGAACGTCCTTGTCAAATCCGAATTCACGATCAGTCTTGATAGCAGCTACCCATTGGCTTGATATTTTCCACAAATAATCAATAATCACATGTCTTTTTCCTTTTCGAATGGTATTACTAATTCCTTTCTGCTTGCTTGCCAAACAGACTGAGACAAGTAGTAAAAGGGAAGGTGAGGATAGGATTTAGGTACCCTTCAAATGCTACATCTTTGACCCTTTTAATCAAGAAACCTAGGTGAAAAGCCAAGGCCCATAGTGTTGGATAACAGCAAGGTGTCCTGGAATATATTTCAAGTAGATCAAAACCTTGTACAGTGTTTCAAGTGGTTCAAAAACAACCCCAAACATCAAAGGATTGCCAATATAGGTTTTCTTTTAAATTCAATGACATGTCATATCAAAAAGGTGCTGTCAATTCTTTTCTTATAAAACAGAGCCCATTTTAGGGATGTCAGTCTCTATATGTTCATCACTGAGGTTTATCGTTGGCATGTGAAGGATGATTGACAAACCTGTCTTCCATCCATACAGTGGGACGTTGAACATACAACTTGAGAAAATCCAGAAATTTAGCAGCAAAACTTTAATCTAATGCTAATATTATTTTAGATTCATTCAATGCCACTCCAAGTTGATTTTCAAGTACTGTTAAAGGTGACTTACTCTCTTATTTTTTCTCTTTTTGTCCTCTTGTGCGAGTTGTCTGACCTCCATTCAGTAACTGCTCCTCATGGCAATACATCAGAGATTGGGACTCAGCAAAGCAAAGCAATCATCCTCCCTCCGACAGTTCTCAACCCGTCTTATCATCCTGATCCATGGGCTGAGTTAGGGGCCGGAATTCTCCAGTGTTTGGGATTCTCTTTCCCCGCTGGCGGCGCACCCTGGCCCACGGGATTCCCAGCGGTGTGGGGCGGCTTCACTAGAAAATCCCAAGCAGCGGGAAGAGAGAATCCCACCACCAGTAAATGGCGTGTCGCCGAGAAACAGGCGACAGAGAGCGGAAAATCCAGCCCAATATGGCTTGCTCCCGAACAATCGACTTAGTAATAGTTTTGAGAAGGAAACTGAGTTTTTTTTAAATGAACATTAACCTGCATATTTTTCAGTTAAAAGATTTAGTAAAGGAAGCACACATTGAACAATTAACTCCAATCATAGTAAATTGCGTGCTGGGAGTAAATGCAGGATGCACCCACAATATTTTTTTTGATGCCTCTCACAACGGAATATATTGCAGTCAGTCCACATAACAGATTGCTTCGAATTTGTAAGCAAATGTACGAATGCACAGAAACCAAAACCATTCAGAACCATCATTAAATTAGTAATTAGGGGGTAAAGGAGTAGCATGGATAGAGGATTGGTTAATTAATAGAAAGCAAAGAGTGGGGATTAATGGGTGCTTCTCTGGTTGGCAATCAGTAGCTAGTGGTGTCCCTCAGGGATCCGTGTTGGACCCACAATTGTTCACAATTTACATAGATGATTTGGAGTTGGGGACCAAGGGCAATGTGTCCAAGTTTGCAGACGACACTAAGGTGAGTGGTAAAGCAAAAAGTGCAAAGGATACTGGAAGTCTGCAGAGGGATTTGGATAGGTTAAGTGAATGGGCTAGTGTCTGGCAGATGGAATACAATGTTGACAAATGTGAGGTTATCCATTTTGGTACGAATACAGCAAAAGTGATTATTATTTAAATGGCAAAATATTAAAACATGCTGCTGTGCAGAGAGACCTGGGTGTGCTAGTGCATGAGTCGCAAAAAATTTGTTTACAGGTGCAACAGGTGATTAAGAAGGCAAATGGAATTTTGACCTTCATTGCTAGAGGGATGGAGTTTAAGACTAAGGAGGTTATGCTGCAATTGTATAAGGTGTTAGTGAGGCCACACCTGGAGTATTGTGTTCAGTTTGGTCTCCTTACTTGAGAAAGGACATACTGGCACTGGAGGGTGTGCAGAGGAGATTCACTAGGTTAATCCCAGAGCTGAAGGGGTTGGATTACGAGGAGAGGTTGAGTAGACTGGGACTGTACTCATTGGAATTTATAAGGATGAGGGGGATCTTATAGAAATAGATAAAATTATGAAGGGAATAGATAGGATAGATGCGGGCAGGTTGTTTCCACTGGCGGGTGAAAGCAGTATTAGGGGACATAGCCTCAAAATAAGGGGAAGTAGATTTAGTACTGAGTTTAGGAGGAACTTCTTCACCCAAAGAGTTGTGAATCTATGGTATTCCTTGCCCAGTGAAGCAGTTGAGGCTCCTTCATTAAATAATTTTAAGATAAAGATAGATAGTTTTTTGAAGAATAAAGGAATTAAGGGTTATGGTTTTCAGGCTGGAAAGTGGAGCTGAGTCCACAAAAGATTAGCCATGATCTCATTGAATGGTGGAGCAGGCTCGAGGGGCCAGATGGCTTATTCCTGCTCCTAATTCTTATGTTCTTAACTGCAAGCGTTAATGAAATGTTTAGAATAGCCACTAGAGGGAGCTATAGATACTAGTATATAAGGCATTGAGAGTAGTCCAGGAGTTAGTTCGAGACAGACAGAAGTATTGAGTGTGAGTAAGAGCAGGTCATAGTTTATAATAGTATTACGATTAGTTGCAGATGAATGTAGTTTATATGTCAACAATCAACTGTGTATTATTTAGAAGTACGTTTCCAATCCAAATTATTTGTGTCAATAAATTTATAGCTTTGTTTAAGTTCAAGCTATTTTGTGGTCTTTGTGAACACTACGCCAACCATCCTGAGTCAAGCAACACAAAGAACACCACAGGTAGGGTAAGATGGGATTTCTGGTTACTGTCCCAATTCTGGCATGACCTCAATCCTTAGGAGAGTTCCCAGCGGGAGCCCTGCGGCAAATTACAAGGAAAATTCTGCCAATGCTATAATTACACCGAAGAAGTGGTATCCTTTCAACGGAGTGGGGAGCCCTAAAGATTGAGGAGTAAGTTGAAATTTCTAATGCCGAGGAAATTATGTACAGGCCAGAAATGTGGCAGTAATCGGCACAACCCAAATTTCTCACCTTTTACCATACTACCTAACCAGTGAAGGAAATCCAGGCCCAATTCTGCAGCGGCAGACTTGTTGGGCGAAATTCTCTTTTGGGAGACTAAGGCGCGATTTAATGATACAAAAGCAATGTTCCAGTTTGGGTGCTAAGCAGGGTGGCGCCAAGAACGAAACTGCTATTTAACAGTCTTTGCCATTTTATTAAGCCTCAGCGGTGAACGCCCCACCAAGGCCGCACTTACCTCATTTCCTGCATGGACGAGTACAGCTTGCCTGTGCAGGGAGAATATTCATGGATCGGGGACCCATTTTGAAATGCCACCCTGATCTTTCGACCCCCCCCAGCCACCCCACCGTGGCCTCTGGATGCCCCACTGCACCCAACTTACCTCTGAGGGGGTCCTTGAGGCTCCCCTCACCATACCTCTTAAGGACAAGGCACCCCTGGGTTCAATCACTGTCATGGGCAACCTGGCACCTGGGCACCTTGGCATTGCCAGCCTGGCACTCTGGCAGTGGAGGAGAGGCAGGACACTCTACAGCCCACAATCCTTAACCAGGCCTGGGGGGAGGTGGCTGAGGCAGTCGGTGCTGCCAACCTCACCAGGTGGACTGGCATGCAGAGCAGGAAGAAGATGAACAACCTCCTTAGGGCAGTTTGGGCGAGTCATCAACTCACACCCCCACTCCCATAAAGACCAATCAAAATCCATCTGCCTGCATCTCCCTCACATCCCACCCTCTACCAAACCCCAACACGTGTATTGCCATATTTGGCCAGGTGCCTTGCACACACATGTCACCAGCTACAGACCATGTGTGTAACTTGCCTCCATGCATCTCAACATGTCCTTTATGTGTCTCCTAGGAAAAAGCAGTGCCAAATAGACGAGAGCGGGAGAAGATTGGAGGGTGTGTGCCGGACCTGAGGGCTCAAACTGCCATGGATTGGATTGCATTGGATTGGATTGGATTTGTTTATTGTCACATGTACTGAGGTACCGTGAAAAGTATTTTTCTGCAAGCAGCTCAACAGATCATTAAGTACATGGGAAGAAAAGGGAATAAAAGAAAATACATAATAGGGCAACACAAGAGATACAATGTAACTACATAAGCACCGGCATCGGACGAAACATACAGGGTGTAGTGTTAATGAGGTCAGTCCATAAGGGGGTCATTTAGGAGTCTGGTAACAGCGGGGAAGAAGCTGTTTTCGAGTCTATTCGTGCGGGTTCTTAGACTTCTGAACAGAGGGAGACGGAGTTAGCTGGGGAGGAACAGGAGAGGGCCATTTCTGATGCAGAAGTCAACATGTGAGAGCCAAGTGAGCTCCCAATGGAGAGTGATGTCCTAAAAGCAAGTGAGCCACCCTTCTCCCTCAGACCATTCTTTCCCAGGATTTCACTATGTGTCTTTGTCTTCTGTTTTGCAGGACCACCATCAGATCAGCCGGCCTGTCTGGGGTCCCTCACCCCCAGCCGCGACCCAAGCATAACCGGGAGCAACCTTCTTGTCACTGCAATCACCTGCACCCTCTCCCATCGCAGAAACTATCATCCCAGTGGGGCATTTTAGTGATGAGGCTCCTGGGTCCCCTTCTGGTGCACATGTCGCTCATTCTGCAGTAAATTAGATGGAGTTAGGGACACCCGAAGAAGCGGACATTCAGAGGATTGCCCGATCTCAGGAAGCAGCTACAGTCCGGGCAGGTATTGTGCTTCTGGAAAGTATGATCCCATCACTGGTGGAGATGCAGACACTGAGCCAGGATTTACAGGAGGGGGTGTCAGCAACTTTCCAGCACTTGCAAGTGCAGCTGGAGGATTCCAACTGCCTTCAGATGCAAGGGATTGTACCAACAATGCATGGTATCCAGGCCAACACTGAACTGGTGGCGTCAGCATGGAAGCCTTGGGTTCGAGGTCACAGCCATGGGCCAAAACATCCAAGGTTTGGGCAATCTGTGCGGTTGATGGCTGAGGCGCAGGACAGGGGAGCACAATCACAGGTAGACATGTACCGGGCCCACATGAACATTGCCACAATGCTCCAGAGCTTGGCTCATTCACAAAGAGTCAATGTTGAGGGCGTCAAGAGAATTGGTCGGGCTCTGATTGACCTTGGCCAGTCACAGACGGACGTGGCACAGTCCTAAAGGGACATGACCGAGGCAGTGAGGAACATGACTCAATCACTGAGGGACGTGGCCCAGTCTCAGTGCTCCATGGATTGAGGGCATCGAGACCCTGGTTGAGATGAGAGTGGGCCTCCAAGACTGGCAACGACATGTAACAGTGGAGTCTCTGGAGCTCTGTCCCATTGAATAGCCTGGGGACGATCGAACACCCAAAGGGTGGAGGAAATGATGGGGCACATGCTGTGCCTCCTATTGGGGAGTTGCTGGAACACTTCAGCACTTCTGAATCCCCTCCACCTGACAATGTTGCATCTGAAGCAGGCAGAACAATGTGGCACCTCATCATCACCTGTGACAACCGAAAGTTGGCCGGGCCCATCCAGGTGCAGGCCTCCAAAGGACATCCGCCAAAATCACCTCAGGTCAGAGGGTGAGATATGCAGCAGGCCGCCTCCTCGTCTGATGTGCTGTCTGGGGTCACACCTAGAAGGAGCATTAGAGCAGATAAGATAAGAAAGTTAGACACCAGTTAACCTGGCACAGGTGCAGCACATAGGTTAGATGCAGGTGTTAAGACATAACAAGTGTACATACTCATGATTAAACACCTTTTCATCGACATTCGCACCTGCCTCAATCCTCTGAAGGGTGAGAGGGATGAGCTGGGTTGGGTGTAAAGGGTGTGCCGGGTTGAGGGTGTGGGAGGTTTGTGGTGTGGGATGTGGGTGTTGGACAATGGCATGGGGCAGGGTCCCCAGGACACTTGAACATTCCAACTGGGTCCACCCTCAGAGGTGGCAGGGAACAGGACCAGAAGTGTGAGGCCACCATGTCGAACAGCTTATCGAGTGAGTGATCCATCACCCCTCACTATCTCCATAACTCCCCCCACCTCCATCCCCACCCCTCCAAAGGAAAAATGGGCCCATGAGATGGAATGGCCAGCACACATGCAGGGACCAACTGGATGGAGAGTGGAATGTGATCTGAAGGCAGGAGTCAGAATTTGTCAAACGATGAGGAGTATTAGAACCCAACTCACAGCGAGTCACCTTCATCTTCTGTCCCGTGGACAAGACCCACTGATACTGCCTGCCCAGGGTTTGCTGGTCCGACAGTCAGAGAAGGGAGGGCGAGCTGGAGTGGTTGGATGGAGTGAAGGTAGGAGGGACAGGGAAGGTGCAATGAAGAGAGGAAGGACAGGGGATGTGCAGTGTAGGGAGGAGGCACAGGGGATGTGCAGTGTAGGGAGGAGGCACAGGGGATGTGCAGTGAACAGAGGAGGGACAGGGGATGTGCAATGATGGAAGGAGGGACAGGGAAGGTGCAGTGAAGGGAGGAGGGCGAGGGAAGGTGCAGTAAAGGGAGGAGGGACAGGAGATATGCAGTGGAGGGAGGAGGGCGAGGGAAGGTGCAGTGAAGGGAGGAGGGACAGGGGATGTGCAGTGAAGGGAGGAGGGACAGGGAATGTGCAGTGAAGGGAAGAGGGCGAGGGAAGGTGCAGTGTAGGGAGGAGGGACAGGGGATGTACAGTGAAGGGAGGAGGGACAGGGGATGTACAGTGAAGGGAGGAGGGACAGGGGATGTACAGTGAAGGGAGGAGGGACAGGGGATGTGTAGTGAAGGGAGGAGGGACAGGGGATGTGTAGTGAAGGGAGGAGGGCGAGGGAAGGTGCAGTGTAGGGAGGAGGGACAGGGGATGTGCAGTGAAGGGAGGAGGGACGGGGAAGGTGCAGTGAAGGGAGGAGGGACAGGGGATGTGCAGTGAAGAGAAGAGGTACAGGGGATGTGTAGTGAAGGGAGGAGGGACAAGGAATGTGCAGTGAAGTGAGGAGGGACAGGGGAGATGCAGTGAAGAGAAGAGGTACAGGGGATGTGCAGTGAACAGAGGAGGGACAGGGGAGGCGCAGTGAAGAGAGGAGGGACAGGGGATGAGCCGTGAAGGAAGGAGGGACAGGGGATGTGCAGTGAAGGGAGGAGGGACAGGGGAGGTGCAGTGAAGGAAGGAGGGACAGGGGAGGTGCAGTGAAGGAAGGAGGGACAGGGGATGTGCAGTGAAGGGAGGAGGGACAGGGGATGTGCAGTGAAGGGAGGAGGTACAGGGGATGTACAGTGAAGGGAGTGTGGTGAATGTAACTTAGTAATTCACACTGTATTTACCAATACCATTGTAAGCGCATTAGCGTTATCCGACCACTAGGGGGAGTAGCTCTGGGAATGCTCAGGAGTTTGTACAGGGCTCCACCCTTGGCTCAGCCCACGACTCCTCCCCCTAGACTGCTGTATAAATAACCGTGTCCAGAGCCAGCCTGCAGTTCATCGAGAGTTCAATGGGTAACAGGCTGGCTCTGTAGTAAGTAGATAAAACCACTGTTCATATCTTAAAGCACGTGTCTCGTGGATTGATGGTTCCATCAATTTAATCTACTTAAGAACAGTCAGGATCAATCATGGAATCAGCCCTCAAGCCTGGATGCCTGGAACTCGACCCACAGGATGCAGAGGCAAAAGAAATCTTCTCCCACTGGCTGCGGTGCTTTAAGGCCTACCTGGCAGAAGCGAGCACAGCCGAAACAACAGAGGAACAGAAGTTAAGTCTACTGCATGCGAGGGTGAGCCACAGAATCTCTACGCAACTAAACTCGGCCGGTTCATATACTGCAGCGCTAGCGATACTCGATAAGATATATGTAAGGCCCATTAACGAAGTTTACGCACGCCATGTGTTCACGACTTGCCGCCAGCGGCCTACAGAATCACGCGCCGAATTTCTAAGAGAGCTCAATAATCTATCGAATGACTGTAACTATCAAGCTGTTACATAGAGAACGTGCTGTACGCGATGTTTTTGTAGCAGGCCTCAGGTCTAATTATGTGCGCCAACGACTGCTGGAAAAGGGGGCCCAAGACTTAGAAACAACTGCGGAAATTGCTACCACGATGGAGGTCTCCTTCCGCAGCCTCACCTCGTTCCCCGCAGACCCCGCGACCCAATCATGGGCCCCCGACCAGCGATTCCCCCAGGCCTGTGCCACACGGCCGCCCAGCCACCATGCTGCTCCAGCCAGCCACTATGCTGCTCCAGCCAGCCATTTCTGTGGCCAGAATCAGCACCCGCGGCAGCACTGCCCGGCCCGCAACGCGACCTGCAGCAGCTGCGGGTGGAAAGGCCACTACGCGAAAGTGTGCCTTGCAAATAGTGCCCCAGCTTCCAAATCCCCAGCGGCACAAAGTAATTGCTCCCCACACCCGCAGGCCCGCGGGGCCCGAAACGTTGCGGCCTATGCCCCGACCCCGCCCCCTCCCGCCACATGCGATCCATGGGGGCCGCCATCTTGGCAAACCTCCACCACACGGCCAGCCACGTGCGACTCATGGGGGCCGTCATCTTGGACGCCATCTTCCTCACCGCCCGCCACGTGCGATCCACAGGCCCGACCTGCATCTCCACGCTCGGACAACTCATCGGAAGAGTACGACCTCCCCGGGCGCTCGTCACGCGACCCGCAACTCGGCGCAGTCACCCTGGATCAATCACGCCCGAAACATCTACGAAATTCGATGGCAGAGGTCCAAATCCACGGGTACAAGACGCCATGCCTTTTCGACTCCGGGAGCACTGAGAGCTTCATACACCCAGACCTGGTAAGACGCTGTTCGCTCCCCGTTTTCCCCGTGTGGCAAACTATCTCGCTCGCATCAGGCTCCCATCCTGTACAGATCCAGGGGCGCACTGCCGCGACACTCACAATCCGAGGCGCTCGCTACTCAAAATTTCAACTCTACGTTTTGCCCGACCTCTGCGCGCCACTCTTATTAGGCCTAGATTTTCAGTGTAACCTTAAGAGCCTTACCCTCAGCTTCGACGGGCCCCTGCCCCCACTCACTATCTGCAGCCTCGCTACGCTGCGAGTCTCCCCCCCTCCTCGCTTCGCCAATCTCACAAAGGACTTGATGGAACCATCAATTCACCAGACACGTGTTTCCAATGAGAATCTAGGCTTTAATCGACTTACTTCAGAGCCAGCCTGTTACCTGTCGATGAACTCGTAGTGACCCAGGCTGACTCTGGATATGGGTACTTATACAGCTGCACTAGGGGGAGGAGTCGTGGGCGGAACCAAGGGTGGAGCCCAGTACAAGTTCCTAAGTGCTCCCAGCGCTACTCCCCCTAGTGGTAGGACAGCGCTACTGTGCTTACAACAACAGTGTGAATTAACATATATATTAACATATATTACATTCACCACATTCACCCCCTTCAAAAAAATCAAATCTGGCGGGGGTGATGGTTTAGTCTATAAAGTCAGTCTGTCCGGCGGTCGATTTGTCCGCTGAGATCTGCGGAGCACCGGGGTTGCAGCCTCTTGCGGTGGCTGGATGGGTGTGGTGTGCTGGGGTACGATGGGGGACTCCAGGGAGGGTTGTATCTGAGCTTCATACTCGCCTGGTTCGACCGGGGGCTGGGGGCGCTGGGGGCTGGCTGGCGCGGGTGCGCGGGACTGGTGGAGTGAGCTCGTGGGCTCGGGAGCGCAAGGGGGCGGCAGTATGGGGTGTAGGGAGAGAGATCCTTCTGTGGGGGTGGGGGGGGTGCGCTGGATCCGGCGAGTGCCAGACCCCGGAGGGATACAGTGTCCTGACGGCCGTCAGGGAACTCAACGAATGCGTACTGGGGGTTGAAGTGAAGCAGGCGCATCTTCTCAACAAGGGGGTCGGTTTTGTGCCCCCTGACGTGTTTCCTCAGGAGTACGGGGTCCGGCGTCCTCAGCCATGCTGGAAGTGAGACCCCCGTGGTAGTGCCCCTGGAAAAAATGAAGAGCCTCTCGTGAGGGGTCTGGTTGGTCGCCGTACACAAAAGGGACCTAATAGCGTGGAGCGCGTCTGGGAGGACTTCCTGCAACTGGGAGACTTGGAGCTTTCTAGACTGGAGGGTCAGTAGGATGGTTTTCCAGACCGTCGAGTTCTCCCCTTCCACCTGCCCGTTCCCACTGGGGTTATAGCTGGTAGTCCTGCTCGAGGCAATGCCCTTTTCGAGCAGGTACTGACGCAGCTCGTCGCTCATGAAGGACGAACCCCGGTCGCTGTGTACGTAGCTGGGGAAACCAAACAGGGTGAAGATGCTATGCAGGGCCCTAATGACTGTGTGGGAGGTCATGTCGGGGCACGGGATAGCGAATGGAAAACGGGAGAACTTGTCTACAACGTTTAAGAAGTAAACGTTCTTGTTAGTTGAGGGGAGTGGCCCTTTGAAATCAATCGCGAGGCGTTCAAAGGGCCTAGAAGCCTTGATCAGGTGGGCCCTGTCTGGTCTATAGAAGTGAGGTTTGCACTCCGCACAGATCGGGCAGTCCCTGGTGACCGCTTTTACCTCCTCGTTGGAGAAAGACAGGTTTCGGGCCCTGATGTAGTGGGCGAGCCGGGTGACCCCCGGGTGGCAGAGGTCATTGTGGATGCTTTTTAATCGGTCGATCTGCGCGCTGGCACATGTCCCGCGGGATAGGGCATCCGGAGGCTCGTTGAGCTTCCTAGGTCGATATTTGATATCGTAATTGTAGGTGGAGAGTTCGATCCTCCACCTCAGAATTTTATCGTTTTTTATTTTGCCCCTTTGCGAGTTGTCGAACATGAAGGCAACCGATCTTTGGTCGGTGATGAGGGTGAACCTCCTACCTGCGAGGTAGTGCCTCCAGTGACAGATAGCCTCCACAATGGCTTGTGCTTCTTTCTCGACTGAAGAGTTCTGAAGCGGAGAGGGTACGGGAGAAAAATGCAACTGGTCTCCCTGTCTGATTTAACGTGGCTGCAAGAGCTACCTCTGAGGCGTCGCTCTCTACCTGAAATGGGGTGCCTCAGCTGACAGGGGAAATCGTGTGGTCCTAAAGGGTGGGCGGGCTTTGTCCGCATATTGAGGGACCCACTGGGCGTAGTAGGAAAAAAATCCCAAGCACCGTTTGAGGGCCTTGGGACAATGAGGGGGAGGGAGTTCTAAGAGCATACGGTCCGGGTCGGGGCCCAGGACTCCGTTTTCCACGACATAGCCGAGGATGGCTAGTCTGGATGTGCGGAAAACGCATTTCTCCTTGTTGTACGTGAGATTCAGTTTCTGTGCCGTCTGGAGAAAACGGTGGAGGTTGGCGTCGTGGTCCTGCTGGTCACAGCCTCAGATGGTGACATTGTCCAAGTACGGAAACATGGCCCGCAGCCCGTACTGGTCCACCATTCGGTCCATTGCTCGTTGGAACACCGAGACCCCATTGGTGACGCTGAAAGGGACCCGGAGGAAATGGAAGTGGCGGCCATCGGCCTCGAATGCCGTGTAGTGGCTGATTGGGAGCTGGTGGTATGCAGACTTCAGATCCAACGTGGAAAAGAGCCGGTACTGGGCGATCTGGTTTACCATGTCTGCAATCCTGGGGAGGGGATACGCGTCGAGGAGCGTAAATCTATTTATAGTCTGACTGTAGTCGACCACCATACGGAATTTTTCCCCGGTCTTAACGACCACCATCTGAGCTCTCCAGGGACTATTGCTGGCCTCTATAACCCCCTCACTGAGTAGCCTTCGGACCTCTGCTCTGACAAATACCCTATCCACACACTTACTGCGCATTCAGGGAGTGGAAGTCGTTCCGATTGATGAAGGGCACCCCCTGATGTGATGGTGATTGTGTGCCATCGGTCACCTCCTGGACTTGGGGTTGATTTAGCTCACTGAGCTAAGTCACTGGCTTTTAAAGCAGACCAAGCAGGCCAGCAGCACGGTTCGATTCCCGTACCAGCCTCCCCGGACAGGCGCCGGAACGTGGCGACTAGGGGCTTTTCACAGTAACTTCATTGAAGCCTACTCGTGACAATAAGCAATTTTCATTTCATTTCATTTCATGTCAGTGACGGCGGGAAATCCTACTTCCGGGCATCCTGGTTTGCTTGGTCCAGACTGACATTTATTTAGTCTGCTGCCCGGGCACAAACTGCATCCATCATAGCACGGATACTTAGTGTGCGGATATCTGAGAGATCCCAGACCGGTCCTGCGCGAACCCTGGAATGATCCAGAGGCATAAAATTTCAGGATGACTGTCACCTTGACATCCACAGGGAGTGGATATCCTCCTCCATACCGCTGTGCAGCGCGGTAGCATGGTAGCATGGTGGTTAGCATAAATGTTTCACAGCTCCAGGGTCCCAGGTTCGATTCCCGGCTGGGTCACTGTCTGTGCGGAGTCTGCACGTCCTCCCCGTGTGTGCGTGGGTTTCCTCTGGGAGTTCCGGTTTCCTCCCACAGTCCAAAGATGTGCGGGTTAGGTGGATTGGCCATGCTAAATTGCCCGTAGTGTCCTAAAAAGTAAAGTTAAGGGGGGGGTTGTTGGGTTACGGGTATGGGGTGGATACGTGGGTTTGAGTAGGGTGATCATTGCTCGGCACAACATCAAGGGCCTGTTCTGTGCTGTACTGTTCTATGTTCTATGTGTTACCAGGCACACAATCATCTGACACAGGGGGTGCACGGTCTCCCTGTTTGTTAAAAATAAATTTAGAGTACCCAGTTCTTTTTTTTTCCCAATTAAGGAACAATTTAGTGTGGCCAATCCACCTACCCTGCATATATTTGGGTTGTGGGGGCGAAACCCACACAAACACGGGGAGAATATGGAAACTCCACACGGACAGTGACCTGGTGCCGGGATCGAACACGGATCCTCGGTGCTTGAAGCAACAGTGCTAACCACTGCACCACCATGCCGCCCAATGATCTCCCTGGTCAGCCAAAGTCTTTGGCAGCACACGTAGTCAAGCAGCACCTCGAAGGACAGATACCGACGGTATAGCCTGATACGACACCTCCTTCGCACCTCCTCCTCGCCTGCTGAACAGCCAGTACTCGAGGCTCACCAGCTGGCCCCTGCTCTTCTGGGGCCAGCTCCTATTCTGCAGGGTCCTTATTGAGCAGCCCCTGTTCTTCCAGGCTCTGTGTGTCTGTAACAGCAGCCACAGCCAGGTAGATAGTGAGCATTGCTCGCTGTACTCTGAAATTCATTCTCTGAGAGGGAAGAAAAGAGAAGACATGTTCGCAAGATGAGAATTCCCTTGCCAATCCAGATCCAGCAGACTATATGGTGATCCTGAGTTGCACTTCAGTTTCATCCTCTACATGTCCCCCCCAAACCCACTCCCATCCCTCAGCTGTACCCCCTGATATGTTGGGCGGAATTCTCCGATCCTGGGACTAAGTGTTGACGCCATCGTAAACGCCGGAGCGTTTTACGACGGCTTCATCTGGCCCCTAGGAGCAATATGTGGGGTCCAGCGCGGAGGAACATAGGCCCCCCCCGGGATTAGCCTGCCCGCCGATCGGTGAGCCCTGATCGTGGGCCTGGCCACCTGGGAGGTCCCCCAGAGTCAGATCCCCCCTCCCCCACACCAGGACAGCCCCCACAGCATGAACGGCAAGGTCTCATCGGGTAGGACCACATGTGAATGGCGCCGGCGGGACTCGGCCGAACTCAGCGGGTACACGGCCCTTGAGTGTGGAGAATTGCCGGGGGGGGGGGGGGGGCCACGCTGAGCGCCCCCCGACCATCGCCACGGCGACCATGCCAGCACCATTGCTGCCGATTCTCCGGTCGACGGAGAATCGGCGGACAGGCGTCGGAGCGGCGTCGCGTGATTCGCGCCCCCCCACCCCGGTGATTCTCCGACCCGGCGCGGGGTTGGGGAGTCCCGCCTGTTGTCTTCCACACTGCCCCCCTGTCCCCATCAGTGAGTGGCACCAGGGAGCGTATATTCTCAGCACCAGTCCCTGTGAACAGCGGTGTCAGTGGCTGCCGCAACCTGCCAATGATAGGCTCTGCAGCACCTGTCCTGTTTCTCCAGTGGGGCCTACTGTGGGTGTCACCATTTGGTGGGCCATGAGTCAGCCCGTCAGCAGGGTGGCACCTGGTTGTGCAGTGGAGAAGGTGTGCCACGATGCTTAGAGGCTTGTGTCCAACAGGTGGGGGTGAGGCAGGGAAGTGTGCGTCTGCTGGGAGCTTAGCTGCAGTGTGTTGTGGGTCCTGGGTGTGGCACACAGGTTGTGACAACCTAACTGTGGGCCGGATGGATGGGAGCAGGGGTGCGGTGGGCAGGCAGGACTTGGAGTCAACTGGTGCCCCTGTGGACTGGGCAATCTGAGAGTGCCACTGGTGAGGCCTCTTCCCTGAGAGGGGCAGTGTGCCAGCGAGGGTGCCAAATGTGACGGTGCATGTGCCCTTTGTTTGGGGTGAACTCTGCTATTCCCCTGCAGTGGGGCTGCGCTTCTGATGCGTGTACTGAGGAGTGGCAGCACCTGGTGTGACACTGATTGAGCTTGGCCACGCCCATCCTGTTAATGGGTCAGCTGGGGTCGGAGGATTTCCAGAGGTGCAGGTAGGCTCCCAAATGACCAGAGGCTCTGTGAACATTTACAGAACACAGTGAGCAGTCAGCAGGGTGAGAAGTCAGGGGCCTGTAACTTGTACAAGATGGGTGCATTTCATACAAATACTGCAGCAATGGTGGGTCTGAGCCAGGCTACCCTGATCCTGCGGGGGACTCCCAAATGCACGGAGCTGTCACCAAGTCAATCTCCGCTGCACCCCCCAGCCCTGGCAACCAACCCCAGCACGTTGTACAACTTTTAACAGTTTATCAAACTTTGCTTCCTTCGCTCTCCCTCTCAACAGCCGTGGCACCCAGTCCCCGTTTGTTAATACCTGTAATAAATCCCGTCAGCATGACTTCCACCTGAGAGGGATTGAGCATTGCAGAGGAGAGGAGAATACTGGGTCAAATGTGCGAAATGCATGTAAATGATTGTAAATGCTTGTTTTGCATGACCTACCGGCACGGGGCGCACACCTCGTTTTCACCACCAGGGAGGGATCGGAGCATGCTGTCCGAATTGGCACCGGGCGCGGACCTCAATTTTGGCTGGACGCCCGACCGCGATTCGTGTTTCCGGCATTGCGAGGTGGAGAATTTTGCCCATTTGCTCTGCCTGCATAGCTTGATCCACTTTTGGGGACAGAAATTACTTGTTTAGGGCTTTTCAGAAATTGGTTTGATTGAGTGGAGGTGTCGGAGTTTCTCTTCTCGGGGCTCTTGGGCGGCCTGTGGTAGCAAACGTCATCAAAGAACATTTCTGTGGAGCCAGGAAGAGAGGGAGTGCTTCCCCAACTCCGTAATCCTTGTGACCAATCCTCCCCTTCTCCTGAGACTTCAGTTCAGGCAGCTGTTGGCATGGCAAATGGCCCGATTTTCTTCCCAGTGAAACACCGAGGCTGCCTGTGGAGGTGTGACAAGCATCAGTAGCTCATGCAAGAAATGATCCCCAGGACTAATATCAGTCTGGCCTCAGGCCTAATGTACTGACTGTGCACCCCGGGCTATAGTCCTGAAAACAGACTATAAATAAGCTCATCGCGATCTGTACAGCAGTGAATAGAAAATGGCAGAACAGCTTTGGATGACATTGGTTTGCTGGATCTCTTTCATGTGTACCAAGTCACTGATGCAGTAATCTGGGCAGCCCAAGACCTCAGTAATAGGGAGATAGTCAAGGAATCATGTTTGTTTTCCATCATTCAAAGATTACAACTGGAAATTGTACAAAAAGTGTTAGCAAGTTGTATATTGTCTCATGAAGAGATTTTGAGGTTTGTATGGTTGAAGAACAGCTATTTATTAATAACTCATAACTATATACACATATGCAGGACACAGTCTTGACTAGGTGATATCTTCACGTCATCTGCGACCAGACTCACCACTACACTCCACCACTCTTATGTAACTCTCCACATCATAGGGCACGATCGAGCGGCCATGCTGTGTCTGAAAAGCAGCTCGTCGCCGTGCAGTATGACCGATGGTGAACAGTTGGGCAGCACGGTAGCATTGTGGTTAGCACAGTTGTTTCACAGCTCCAGGGTTGCAGGTTCGATTCCCGGCTTGGGTCACTGTCTGTGCGGAGTTTGCACGTTCTCCCCGTGTCTGCATGGGTTTCCTCCAGGTGCTCCGGTTTCCTCCCACAGTCCAAAGATGTGCGGGTTAGGTGGATTGGCCATGCTAAATAGCCCTTAGTTTCCAAAAGGGTTGGGTTGGGTGGGGTTGGGTGGGGTTACCGGGTTACGAGAATAGCGTGGAGGTGTGGTATTGGGTGCTCTTTCCAAGGGCCGGTGCAGACTCGATGGGCCGAATGGCTACTTATGCACTGTAAATTCAAAGATTTCTATGATGATAGACGTTTGCCATCACAGACAGCCCAAGGGCCCCGAGAAGAGAAGCTCCAACACCTCCTCTCAATCAAACCAATTTCTGAAAATCCCTGAACAAGTAATTTCTGTTCCCAAAGGTGGATCAAGCTATACAGGCAGAGGAAATGGGCAAAATTCTCCGCCTCGCAACGACCCCGGTCCCGGGATCTACCTGGCTTGCAACATCTCGCGAGGTTTAACGCGATCTCGCAATATGTTGCGATGTAAATCCTGCCCATTGTGGGCGGGATCGCTTTTGGCAAATCTGTATATTAAAGAGAGACAGCTCGTCTCACTTTAATATGCATTTCCCAAGGTACAGAAGGCTTTGGGATCTATCCCCTTTTCCTCAGAGACCTCGGGCGAGTGCCGTTCAGTACTAGTCTCCACAAGTTGGGACCAGACGGAATGGCTTTTGTGGGGGTCACCCAAGGGATTGGAGGTCACCAGGTGCATGTCCTTTGGGCAGAGTGGTACTCTAGCACTGCTGGCAGCCTGGCACCGTGACAGTACCATCTGGATGTCAGCCTGGAACTGCTAAGATGCCCAGGTGGTGCTGGAAGGGGCACTGCCAAGGTGCCAAGCTGGCATTTTCTGCATGGTGATGATTGGGTGTAGGGGGGGCCAGAGACCCTCATTTTGGGGCTTGGGCCGGGGGGGGGGGGGGGGGGGGGGGGGGGGGGGGGTCGGTCAGAGAACACTTTGGGGGCTCCAGAGATGAGGGCACCATTTAAACATGGAGCCGCATTCTCCCAGCCCGGGGCTGGAGAATCCCCATGACCGGTGCGAATCGCGTCATGCCGCCCCGATGCCTGCACGCACTTCTCCACAGAGTGGAGAATTGGCACAGGCATGGTTGGCGCGGTGCCGGTCAGGGGCCACTCTACACGACTGGCCCGCCGATTCTCGACCCGGAATGGGCCCGAGTCCCGCCGGCGCCACCCACACCTGCTCTCAGCCGATGGGAACTCAGCGTGGAAGGGTCGGGGAGCAGCCTGTAGGAGAGGAGGGGGGGGAGGAGGTAGGGGGGTCCGACCCTCCGATGTGGCCTGGCCCGCAATATTGGCGGGCCGGTCTTTCTGGCTGGGGGCCTCCTTTCTTCCGCGTTGAAGGAAGCCACTGCGCATGTGTGCGTGGCACCGGTGCCACTGCGCATGCGTGGATCCCGTGGCACCCAGTTGATGCCGGAATGAGCAGCTGGAGTGGCGTGAACTGCTCCAGTGCCGTGCCTGCCTCCTATAGGGGCCAGAATTGCTGATCTTGAGGCCGTGTTGACGCCGTCGAGAAACGCGACGGCGTTTCCGAGGGCGTCAACACTTAGCCTCAGGATCACAGAATACCGCCCATGGTGTCCAATCTCTCACTAGACTTAGGAGTTCCGAAGAGTTTAGGTCCTCAGTGCAAAACTATGAGTCTATGTGGAGCCTTGGCTATGCGTTGTGTTTTTCGGCGCTGTGAGCACCGGGAAACACGCTACTAAACACGCTCGTTATGCAACTTTGTTGCCATTTAGTTGAATCACACCTGTAATGTAGGTAGTACTGTTTCCCCGGTCCCACATTAACCCTTACAATCTCAAACACACTGGGCGAAATTCTCCGCACTCGCGGAAAGTCGGCAAACCGTCGTAAAAATCGGGACCGTTTTACGACGGTCGCGAAGGCTTCATTTCCCGACGGATTCACTTCCTGGAAATGGGCTAGTAGCGCGGCCGCGTCAATTACGTGCGTGATGACGACGGAACGCGACGACGACACGAACCCGCCCATGTGACGCCGCCCGACGCCGTAAAAAGGCGCGGGCGACCACAGAATCTGTCGGGCAGGATGTCGGAGCCGAGGAGAGCTGCTCCTCGCTTTGTAGATGCAGACGTCGAGGCGCTGCTCGATGCCGTGGAGCAGAGGAGGGGCATCATCCGCCCGCGGAGAGGGCATCGCCAACCTGCCAGCACGGTACGCCAGGCCTGGCGTGATGTGGCTGCTGCCGTCAGTGCTGTGGGGCAGACCCCTCGCTCAGCAGAGCAATGTCGAAAGAAGCTACACGACCTCACCAGGTCTGCCAGGGTAAGTGCCATGAGGGTGCCCCCTAGTCACAACCATCCCTCCCCCTTAACTGCCCGGGGGGGGGGGGGGGGGGGGGGGGGATTGGGGCAGAGTTATTTGAGGGTGGTTCACAAAGTTGTCACAGACCCAGCGCTCTGGCCCCGAGGAGAGATGCAATCGTCTGATGACAACTTGCCCCCCCCAAACTGTGCCAGTATCTGAACGGACTGCTGATACCTACCGTTTTGTAACGATCTACCTATGTTCCCTCCCCCAACAGGCCAAGGCCGGTCATAACCACCGTGAGCGGCACAAGACTGGAGGGGGTTCGCCCAACATGCACCCCCTCAGCACCTTTTAACAGAGGGCACTGGACCTTGTTGGGGGATCTGCCACCCGCGATATCGCGCAATGCGAGGTTGGCGGAACTGCAGCAAGTGAGACAACCCTCCCTGACAAACACCCCCCCCTCCCCCATCCTCTGTCCCTTCACAAACCCTGCCCACTGGGACACCTCCCCCATCCTCTGACCCTTCACACACCCTGCCCACTGGGACACCTCCCGCATCCTCTGTCCCTTCACACACCCTGCCCACTGGGACACCTCCCCCATCCTCTGTCCCTTCACACACCCTGCCCACTGGGACCGTCCAGCGGCCTGCCGAGCAAATCGAAATAACCCGTCTCATTCTCTTCCCTAGGACGTGATGACCAACGACCAGGTCCGTCTGGCTGCAGACGGAGACAGGAATCTGCCGCCACCTCACCCGGGGCCTCACAACAGAGGGTGCCCGATCAGCGGGCAGCCCTATCCGCCCCAACCCAATCTGCGGACCAGGACGCACAGAGGGTTCGAAGTCCACCACCACCACCAGAAATGGCCAGGGACAACCCTCCTGTCGCTGAGCAGCCCCACACCCTGGACGAGGACCTAACCATTGAGAGCGTCGGGCTTGCGGCACTGCTTTCTCCCACCACATCCATCATCCCAGAGATACACACCCCGGCGGGCCTATTTAGTGATGAGTCTCCTGGGGCACAGTCTGGTTGGCACATCACAGATGAGCAGGTACAGCAGGTGGAGGTCGGAGCAACAGAGGGCCCGGACTCGCGGAGGCCAGACCAGGCCCAGGATGCAGCTGGCTCCCAGACGTTTTCTGAGTTCCTGGAGTTTATCAACCCACCCGCACAGCCGATGCCTCAGGAAACCCAGGGAAACAATGACGGGATGAGGGCTTCCTTCCAGACTCTGCAGACGCTGTTAGAGGAGTCGAACCGCGTCCAAGAGCAGGGAGTGGTGCCGCTCATGGCAGAGACCCAGTCCGACACCGCACGGGTGGCATCCGCGGTGGAGGCAATGGGTCAGGTTATGCATGACGTTGGGGTTAATGTGCACGCGTCATCCTCGGCCCTGGACAGGGTTGCCCTCTCACAGGCAGCAATGTGCCAGAGCCAAAACGACATTGCCGGCGCCCTGCGGGCCATGGCCGAGTCTCAGCAGGTCATTGGCCAGTCGCAGCACGCCATGGCACAGTCCCAGCAGTCGATAGCACAGTCCCAGCAGTCGCTGGCACAGTCCCAGCTGTCGCTGGCACAGTCCCAGCTGTCAGTCGCGGAGACCATCAACCGCCTGACACATGTGCTGGATGGCGTCGTGCACACACAGGTTGAGATCGCACAGTCCCTGGCGGGAATGTATAACTCCCTGGACTCCGTCTCTGCAAACCTTCGGATCCTGGTGGATACCGTTGCAGGCCTCCAGGACTGGCAGCGCCAGGTGTCGGTGGTGCGACGGGGAACCTCCCCGCTCGCACCTCTGTCCCAAAGTGAGTCCCGGGGGCCACCGGGCTCCCCGAGGGAGGAGGAGGTTTCGGGGCCCGTCCCATTAACTCCATCACGGGACGTCCCGGAATTCTCGGCCTCCCCCCGTCCCATCCCTGGTGCATCGGGTGGGCAGCAGGCAGAGCAGGGTGGCACAATGTCACCCGAGACGCCCGCAGAGCAGCCTGGCCCATCAAGGCCGGGTCGCCCCAGGAAACGCATAGCCAAGGAGAAACGAGTCGAGGGGGGCGATTCGCAGCAATCCTCCTCCACTCCTGCTGTATCATCTGGGGATTCACTTAGACGTAGTGGTAGGGCCCGTAAGGCAACTAAGATAGACACTGAGTAAGTTGGCACGGGTGAAGGGCACAGTTTAGTTGTAGGGGCTAGGGCACCTGTAAATAATTGTTAATATTAAACGCACTGTTCCACCTTACTTGTAATACCGTGTGATTGTTCCACAGCCACAGGAATCGTGATGGTGACCGAGTGTCGCTGGGGGTGACGGGTGGTGAAACCTCGGTGCCGGGTGTGCAGTCCCTGCCCCTACCCCCCTCCCACAGCTAGCCCACGCGGGCACGTGATGGAGTGTCAGTGACGAACTCAGCGGCCACCAAGGTGGATGGTTCAGCTATTGCCATGGGTCAGACTCTCTCTAACGATTCTGAGCACACAGCTCTTCGCAGAGCGGGCTGTCATCATTCCACATGGCACTGATCACACCCGCTGACACAGCCATCAATATTGTGCCATACCGTCTGGACCCAGTGATAAGCGTCATGTCGAAGTGGAGCAGTGTACACTGAGGGGGGGGGGGGGGGGTTGTGGTGGTGGCAGTTGTGTGGTGACCCTCTGCATGACTAGCGATGCAGGTGGTGGTTTGGTGTTCATCGGGGACGTCACATGCGATGCGTGAACCGTGCTGCCACCAGGGCGTCGCGTGCCCGCCGTCCTTGCCGGGTCCGTCGTGCCGCCTCCTGGACATCACCAGCACCTGGGTCGTGTCTGCGTTCTGCGCCCGCCACTCCACCAGCCTCCTCCTCCTCCTCCTCCTCCTCCTCCTCCTCCTCCTCCTCCTCCTCCTCCTCCTCCTCCTCCTCCTCCTCCTCCTCCTCCTATGTGCTGGCACCACTGCCACTAGCTTCTCCCTCCGCCTCCTGCAACAGGTCATCTCCCCTCTGCATCGCGATGTTGTGCAGCGTACAACAGACCACTACAATGCGAGCGACCCTGTCGGCCTGGTACTGCAGGGCCCCTCCGGAGCGGGCCAGGCACCTGAATCTCATGTTCAGGAGGCCAAGGCAGCGCTCCACCACACCCCTGGTTGCTGCATGGGCCTCGTTGTATCGTGTTTCCGCATTGGTCTGAGGCCTCCGTATAGGCGTCATCAGCCAAGACCTCAGCGGATAACCCCTGTCACCTAGCAACCAGCCCCTCAGCCGGGGGGTCGTCCCTCAAACATCGCAGGGATGAATGACTGCGCTAGTATGTAGGAGTCATGCACACTCCCTGGGAACCTTGCACAGACGTTCATGAACCTCATGTGGGGGTCGCATACCACCTGGACATTAATGGAGTATGTCCCCCTCCTGTTTGTGAACACTTCCTTGTCCACAGCAGGCGGGCGCATGGGGACGTGAACACAGTCGATTGACCCCTGAACCCTCGGTATCCCGGCCACACTGGCAAATCCACGGGCTCGTGAGTCTTGACTTGCTTGGTCCTCGGGAAAGGTTATGTAGCGATCGGCGATGGCATAGAGGGCGTCGGTCACATCCCGGATACACCTGTGGACCGATGACTGGGAGATCCCGGAGACGTCCCCGCTCGGAGACTGGAAGGAGCCGGTAGCATAGAAGTTCAGAGCGACCGTCACCTTGATGGC
Organism: Scyliorhinus canicula; assembly: GCF_902713615.1. NCBI lineage: Eukaryota > Metazoa > Chordata > Chondrichthyes > Carcharhiniformes > Scyliorhinidae > Scyliorhinus > Scyliorhinus canicula. Next base: position 257,102,746 of record NC_052146.1, read on the forward strand.
TACCGGGATCGCGTGTCCTCCCCCCGTTCCACGTGGGGCGAGGTGCGACAGGAGTTCGCAGATATGTATCACCGTCTGCCTACTCAGCCGGAGTCTTCTCCTGCAGGTGATGTCCGGCATTGTTAGGAAAGAGACCCGGACACGGTACACCCTCGGCTTTGGTCGTCGCCTCTGACGCCGTGGCTGCACCCTCACTCTCTCCTCTTCCTCTTCCTCCTCCTCCTCCTCCTCCTCCTCCTCCTGCTCCTCCTCCTCCTACTCCTCCTCCTCCTCCTCCCCCCCCCCCCCCCCCCCCCCCATGCTGCTCGACGACTGGCAACTCCTCAGCCCTTCCCTCTGCTGCTGAAGCTGGCCCTGCAGCCACTGCGGGTTGTGGGTGTGGATGCTGCTGCATCTCCAAATCCAGTAGAGCGGCCCCAACCACTGCGCAGAACATAGCCGTTCTGTTCCCATGCATCGTGCTAACCTACAGAAGGGTGGTAGGAGGCAGAGAAACGGGACATGTTAGACGGACGTTAGTCGACACCTCGGCAGCCGCCAGCCATGGGATACCAGTGTGTCCCGGTGGCCTGGTCGCGCTGCTGACATGCGGTCAGCCTAACCCCTGGTCACTTTCTGCATCCAACGGCCAGTAAACTATGGCCTCCTCACGGGTGCGTCAGTGGCCTGTGGCCGGAAGCCACAGGGGAACCAGCGGCCGTGTCCTCGTCACCTGCACACCATGGCATGCTGGCAGACATTTTGTTACGGGGTTGGACGGCTCACTCTCTACCTAACCCCCCCCCCCTCCGTCGCCCCCCACTGCCTCCTCCGTCTCCCCCACTGCCCCCTCCGTCTCCCCCACTGCATCCTCCGTCTCCCCCACTGCCCCCTCCGTCTCCCCCACTGCCCCCTCCGTCTCCCCCACTGCCTCCCCCATCTCCCCCACTGCCTCCCCCGTCTCCCCCCCACTGCCCCCTTTCTGGACCCAGGGATGCCTTCCCCGTTGTGGCCAGACTCGAGCGGTGCGCTGAACGGTGCGCTGAGCGGTGCGCAGAGTGGTGCCCTGACCTCCTCCAAGCAGTCGTCAGCCAGGCCGACTGGTTGACGCATTTAAAAAGCAGGTGTGTTTCACGACGTCCAAACAGGGCGCCATGACGTCGGGACTTCGGCCCATCCGGGCCGGTGAATAGCGGGGGGGCTCTCAGTGGCGATTCTGGTCGTGTCAGGGGCGGGAAGGAGGCATTTGTCGGGAAACGCGACTCCGACAATTTGCGGGGTTCGGAGAATAGCGGGAGGGCGTCGGAACAGCGTCGCCGTAAAAATTTCCGACGCCCGCTATTCTCCGAACCGTCGTGAGTCCGGAGAATCGCGCCCACTAATACTACTAAATTAACCTAAAATTGCCCTACCAATGTCCTTCATAATTACATTTGCGACAATCTTACTGAACTCTGGGAAAACAGAAAGAGTTAATGCAGTGAACCACAGATATTCTCAGACAATACTTTCCTGGCAAAGAGCATAGTTCCCAATAGTGCTAGCTTGAAAAGAACCATCCTTAGCTTCAACAAAATTTTAAATACTGCTGAAAATCTGAAAAAAAGGAATGCAAAGATTTGCAGGCATCACACGCCTCTCTTCCTGCATATCTTCTGTTAGCTATTCCACACTATCTGTTTCTCATATGCATTTAATTATTTTATAATGTCTCATTTTGTCATCTGCCAATATTATTTCTGCAAGATACCCATCTCCGATTCTCTAGAATCATGGAATCCCTACAGCGCAGGAACCCATTCGGCCCATCGGGTCTGCACCAACCCTCTGAAAGAACACCCCACCTAGGCCCATTCCCCTGCTCTATCGCCGTAACCACACCTAACCTGCACATCTTTGGACTGTGAGTGGAAACCGGAGCACCTGGATGAAACCCACGCAGACACAGGGATAAAGTGCAAACTCCACACAGTCACCCGAGGTTGGAATTAAACCTGGTTCTCCGGTGCTGTGAGGCAGCAGTGCCAACCACTGTGCCACCCTGGAATTACTGTTTTTTTTTCCTGTGTTTGCGTTTTTTCTTCTGCCTTTCTCCTGATCTTTTCTTTTTTTTAAATGTTTCTTCTATCTTCCCATTTTGAGGATGGATCTATAATCTGAAATGTCAATTTATATTTTTTCGCAGATGTTGCCTGATGTCCTGGGTATTTGCATCGTTTTCCACCAAGTGGTCCTCATCCTATCTTTTGCTATTATTTAAAGCCAGGGAAACTGACAGGCGGTTTCACAACAAGATCTGGGTGTGGCCTAAACTTTATCTCGATTGCCTCATCACTCTTATTTAATGTTTAAGAAAGTGAGTTAATTTTCACAAATAAAGAATCAACCTTTAATCGTTGCTCAGTATGAATTCTTCACTTGTGTCTGTGGAATTGACACCACATGTTTCCAAAAATGTGTATTGCGTGACTTGGTTGAAATGGCACTGAAGGAGAGTTCGCTGTGAGAATCAGAAATCTTGGGCTGGATTCTCCGTTTGGGAGATTAATTCCCCACTCCGGCGTGAAAACGGTGGTATTTTGCGCCAGGAAAACCGATTTGCCATTTTGCTGGGGGCAAGCAGGGAGGCAGTGTAGCGATCGCAGCTCTAGCTGCTGATACAGCCCTGAGCATTTCCGTGTCCATGGCCGCGCATGCACAAGGTTAAGGCCTGCAGCGGCCGTGCCGTGCTCCACGGTGGACTCAGTCCACGGACCTGGACTGCAAAGGTAGTGCCCTCCCCATCGGCCGCTTGCACGCCCCGGACCTCACGCTCACAGTTCCCCCAGTCCCGAATGAAGCCCCTCCCGCCCGCAGATTGGCCCTCCCCCGACTATGGCGGCACCGGACTGAGTCCGCAGCCGCCACGCGAGGTTCCCGGATGGTGTGAGCACACGTAACCCACTCCGTCGGGAATTCGGCCAGTCGGGAACGGAGCATCACGGGGCAGGCCTCAGGCAATGGCCTGAGGCCATGGATAATCGGCAGGGGGCAGACAATACAAAACCAGTGCTGCTCCCAATGTTGTCGTCAAAACAGATTCTCCGCCCTGTCGCCAAACGCGTTTTCGGTGTCGGGGAGCAGAAAATCCAGCCCCATACCTCCTTGTCCAGATGACATGTTAATATAATTCTTAATACAGTTGAATGTAGAAGAGCACTTTATGCACTAAACTCATGCATCTGAACACTCACAAAATATTGGTCAATTTAGTGGCCGTTTGCCTTTCACAATGTGATCAATCACTGTATTAAAGACAGGTTTAACTTGTCATACAGCTTTTAACTATAACATTTGAAGTTGGCAAGACTTTTTGAACGTATCCGTCAAAAGATTCCCAAATGCACAACAGGCTTCTCCTAAGGTTCATGACTCCACTGACCTATCACATCTTCTAACAAAACAGGCAAGACTCAATGAAAATAACAGAGGGTCTACAAGGTCCACCCTTGAAATGAAGTAAGAAAATGTGGGATTTATACGTGTTGATGAGCATGCCGCACCCTTATCCTCGGACGATACAGTTCTAACATATCGGGAATGAGGGCGAAAATTCTAATTTCCAGTCCCGTCCACTATTTTAAAATCCACCCACTTCCGTTCTTACATAGACAGCTGAAGACCATTCACCTGAAGAAGGAGCCGTGCTCCGAAAGCTCGTGTTTGAAACAAACCTGTTGGACTTTAACCTGGTGTTGTAAGACTTCTTACTGTACATAGACAGAGGCATGAAATCCAGCTCAAACGGTCAGAGACTAAGAAACAAATCATACAAATAGAAGGCTCATAAAATCAAAGATTGGTTATGGCATAGAAAGAGGCCATTTGGCTCATTACGTCTGTGCTGGTTCTCTGCAAAGTCCAGGAAGTCCCATTACTCAGAACCTCCTTGACACCGATGGAAGTTATAAGAGTTCGGAGAGATTTTCTACCTGGAATTTATTTGGCAGAATATCCAGAGATGAGGCATAAAGGGCTATGTTGTGTCCTTTCTCCAGGGTCTCTGCCAGTTTTCTGCTGACGTTTTAATGGGAGATCATGCGAATTTTGCTTTAAGACATACAGAAACCAGAGAAAGGTAAACAATTCTGTTTATCAATTGCATGAACGTGCTAAGTTTCTGAGAATGGGAGAAGGGTTAATGCTGCTAAAATAGGGCATATATCTGAAGAATGCCAAAGACCTACGACGGCAAATAGACATTTATCACTCTAACATTCCAGAGTTGTTTCTGAGCATCCCAAAGGAGGACAGGAATATCAGCTGTACCACACCAACCGAGGGGGATGCGATAATATAAACTTCTGACATCATTGCTGAACTAACTAGACTTTGCTATATTGACTTATGCTCAAAGCTGCAAACTTATCTGCAATGGAGTGGAGTTAAAACTAACATTATTGATATTGGACATTGCCTGTAATACCAATTTGCAATAAATAAACCCCAACTACTGCTGATTTACTCCAATACACTTAATCCACTTTTGTAACCACAGATCTTAATTCCATTAGTTAATCCTTCTTCTTAAGTACTTTGTGTACTCTTATTATTCAATATTAAAATGCTGTTAATTGTATCATCATCCATGAATCATTAACAAAATGTTAGTTCACGATTTCATGGTCTGACATCCCTTGATGATTTTGTAGAAGAGGTTAAACCATTATTTCAGCAGCTTGCTTGTGAGGAGTTGGCCATGTAACTATTAATATGTTTTAGACGAGTGGATGTAAATTGGTTTGGTGAGCCAAATTTAGGCAACTAACACTTTCCTAAATGTGAACAGTAAATTTCCAGATGGTTCTTTGATGGGAGGTTAAGGTGAAGAGGTTAAGGATTTATCTCATGCCTCTTGATTAATATTCTCCACAAAGTTTATTGGTTTACTGATCCTGGTGTTCTTATACTCTCTTTAATCATTTTTAAATTATATTTTTAGACTGCCATTAACCAGATGCATTCACGGAAAATAGCCCTGCAGTGGCCTCATATAAACAAGCAATTGGCTGTTCTGGACACCAGACATAGACACCAAAAAGAAAAAAAATACTCTTAGGTCAGCCATCCACACCGAATAAGTTTACAAAGACAAAGGCATCGCAGTCAGCCATGTGGATCAGACATCCACAGATTCACTTTGTTGCTGAACAAAAACACTCCATGCAGATTTCTGATACACAGCTGGTTGTTCCAATATAATGTGGAGTCAGTCGAGCTCTTTAAAATTATGTCAAACTAAGTAGATTAATTCTCACTTCTCTTGCATTTGTTCCCATTTTTAAGGTCGCAGCAATTGTGGGTTAAGTCTAAACATTTAGACCTAAGAGCTACAACCTGGTTATTATGGAATGTGCGTAATTATGTTAAACGGAAGGTCAGAATAGGATTAGAAAATTATCGTTCGGCATTGATGAGCAAATCATCACAACATTTCTAATTAACAATGTTGACTCTTCAGTCTCCTTCTTTATTTATTTGTTCAGCTATTTTGCGGTATATGATCATTTATGGCTTGTTTCAGTTCTTCTCGAGCTTGGTGGCAAATCCCCTGTCTATTAGAGCTGAATGTCATTCATTTTTAAAATTGCTTCCTTCTGCTCATGTGCACATATTCTTTTGGTGATTGAGCAGTTAATTTATTAAATAGCTAAGTCCTATCTATCAAGTTGCGAGTGAAGGAAATAATTCCGTGGTGGATGAGAGAACCAGGAAACTGCGGGGAAAAAAACCCCTCAACGTTTGAACAACGACCCTTGCCAAAAAAACGTGATTCTTCCGTGGCAGTCAGAGAAAATCCATGCCAGCAAAGGATAATTTCTGTAGCAGGTGTTTTTTTTTTCTGTTTAAATAAGAGTGAATTGCTTCAGTGTAAAATTTTGTTTTTTTCCCCTAAAGCACTAAATCAAACAGCACCGCAGATATGTAGGTTAAGCATGAATAAAATGCTGAATTATAAAATATATTTGGTGCCGGGCTGTGGAATATTTATCCCTTTATGACCATGAACTGCTGATGATCTAGTTAACAATACTGTCAAGCTTCCCGTGGTCTTTTCAAACACAAGACTTGTCCACGCTGCCCTCTGGCCAAGTTCTGTGGGACTGAAGCACAAGCACAAGCCATCAAACCCGCTGACAGCTTGTCACCAGTGAGGCTCCATTAATTTACACAATTTTTTGACTGTTTGGCATCTGCCATGATAGGTTTCTTCTGAACAGGCCTGTTTGCATTTAACACTTGGGTTAATTTTCATCATAGTTTAAATTTAGCCATCAGTTATTTCAGGAGCTGTCAACCAACATATGGATGGCGGTTTTAAAAAAAAAATCTTTTGGAATTCATAATAAAGAGAAATCTGTTGAATGTGAAACAAAAACTGCTGCAATATACTGCAAACCCCTGTTGGTGAGACCCAGGTCAAGAGAGAATAGTGGAGTGGATTAGTTGCTGTATTCACCAGAGTGACGGCTGAGCACCTCAGGAGCTTCTTGATATATCAAAAAATGATGGAAAGACACAGTTCAATTTGTCCCACTTTCATAAAGGATAATTAACCTGTCATTCTTACTGCTTTAACAGCTTCATTAAATGGGAACATAAAATGGGCACAGCTAGCTCTGTGTCTCTCCAAAATGGAACAGTTTGGTCATGTTTCTTTCGAAATTAACTGTTGAAGGCTGATTTTGAACATGGTCAACAAATGCAGCTTTTAAAAAAAAACATTTTCAGTTGCGCAATCAAAATACATCAGCACATTTGAATCACATCACAGAATTGCGAACACCTTTAGTTCCTGTCTGTTGTTCATTGTTAAGGTAAAAACTCTGATGTGCAGGCTTCAAGTGCTGTAATTTTAATGATCACTCTTCTGCGGCCAGAGTGATGTTTGACAGCAGTGAGAAGAAGAAGCTTACACTTTGACTTGGTTCCTCTTCAATTTTCTTTATTATATAGGCACTTGCCACTCTACTACCATTTACCAAGTGGAGGGGATAGGGTGTGCTTGGATATGGGAGTGCTTTGAGTGGCCGTACACTTCCCCATGATTTCAATGTCCAAGATGTCTATGCCCAGATAAATGAAGAAAGCTTGCTGTCGGATAAGATGTCTTGTAGAATAACACTAAAAATGCCAATGTCACCAATCTAAAAGAAAAACAGAAAATTCTGTACTACACAGAGGTTCAACAGCAACAGTAACTTATATTTAGATAGTTGTTGCGATGTTGCGCCCATGTTCGCTGCGAGTGCAAATGGCGATGTGGGCGCAAACTCTCACGAGACACGGAAAATGAGAATCTCCCCCTTGAGATCTCTTTTTACAATCCCCCCTCCCCCCCCCCCCAACCGCCCCAGCCAGTGACGTGACAGGCTTTCCACCCAGGAAGGCCAGCGACCTCAGTTCAATTAATTTGAATACATTAGCATCCTCCCTCGCCATATAGTTCCCCACATTTGGAATTTCCCTCTCACCGATGTGACGTCAGGGAGATTTACAACTGCTTTTTAAAAAAGGGGAACCAGGAGAAGGGAATTGGCCAAAGGCACACTGGTAAGTATTGGGGGGGGGGGGGGGAGGGACATGCCCAGGCAGTACCCTGGCACTGCCTTGCAGAACTGTCCCTGGCACTGTCCTCTGGCAGAGGCAGTGCCAGAGGGGTCCTTTGGGGAGCTCCATTGGGGGAGGGGGCTGTTCCCTTATTAGTTGGTGGGGTTCCCTTTGTGTATGTGGAGGATGTCCCCTGTGTCTGTCGGGGTTGAGGTCTCCTTTGTCCATGGTGGGGGGAGATGTCTGTTTGGTGTTGGGCTGGGGGGGGGGGGGGGGGATTCTTGTCTCGCCTGACAGAGATCGAGTGCCCTTTAAACAATATGCCCAATCTCGGGATTCCTGGTTGTTAGCTTTTTTCCTCCAGCATGGTGGCGTGGGCCATCCTTCATATTTTCTCTGCACAGAGTGCTGGATTATCTGGAGAGAAAAGCCAACTGTGCTGCATATGAGCTGCATGCTGGTTTTCTCTGTGCATAGAATAGAAAACTCCACCCTCTGGGAACAAAACACCCAAGGTACTTTGCAGAGAAATAAGGAAAAAGCTGGGTTTACTGCCAAAAAAAAGAAGAATGTTAGGAGTCCTAACAAAACTTTTGTTAATGCGGTCTGATTTAGGAATGCTCTTAAAATAAGAGATATGGGGAAATGGGGTTTAAGGAGGGAAACCTAGATACCTAAGGGTACAACTGTCAATGTTGGACCAAAGAGAGGGTGGGTGTACATAATGCCAAAGGCAGAGAAGCAGAGTTTGAGAAGGATGCAGTTGTGTATAGGAGGTCGCAGAGAGGAGGGACGGGTGATTGGGGTGGGAAGTTGAAAACATAAAGAATTTGACAGCATGATTACAGCAAAGTAATCCTACCGTGTCCCTGACCACCCAAGGGCCTCCGATGTCCTGGAAGACCTATGGGTGCCGTTCTGTCTGGCCCACATTTGTGTGGACCAGTACTTAACAGCGCCCAACTGGGGACTCCCTGGGGAAGTCAATAGTTGCCGGGAGCTCGGCAGATCCTGGGTGAGCACGCCTAAGTGGGTTTAAAACTCTTATTTTAAGAGCATTCCTAAATCTATCGAGACCTCCCGAGATGTCGGAATCAGGATCTCGTCACATTGGGTCTCGATGGATCTCATGAGGCATACTGGCTGCTGGGATGCCCGCAGGAGGAGGCCGCTACATCACGCCCATATTGTTTCTTTCTCCACAGATGCTGCCAAACCTGCTGAGTTTGCCCAGAGTTTTAGTTTCAGATTTCCAGCATACACAGTATTCTGTATTTATTGATCTACATTCGATCTATTGCTGCGTGTGAAACACCCCTGCAATCTTTCATCATCACACTTCTTTAGGCCAGCCATTGATGACACAATTGAGCACCACACCCTTGTGAATTTCTTCAGTAATTTCTCCGACAGACACTGCCATGTCATTTGTGTATGTGAGGTAATTCACAGGTCACCCAGTGGCTAGAAATGAATCATTCTTCACAGAAAACATCAAAAGAATGTCTGCATTTGCACAATCTCCTGACGTACTGGTTTTAATACTGCACTGTTGGCTAATTTTTAAAAATTTGGACACTTTTGGTCAAAGACCAGTTTGTGCTCTCTTAGCACTTCTTCAATGATTGATGTACTCTTGTCTCTACTGTACATAACAGCCCTGTTTAACTGTATCTTCTTAAGCCAATCCTTTCCCATCAGGGAGAGTTTGTTCTATTCATTTTTTACCAATGGTGAGCAGTCAGATGCATCATCGTATTCTAACCGGACACTAACTTCACCTAATACTATTATTGGAATAATGAGTCACTTTCATTGGATTTAGAGTGCAGAAGGAGGCCACTCAGCCCATTGAGTCCACAACGGCCCTGGAAAGAGCAACCCACTCACGCCTCCTCCACCCTAACTCCTTAATCCAGTAACCCCAATTAACCTTTTTGGGCACTAAGGGCAATTTAGCATGGCACAGACAGTGACCCAAGCCAGGAATCGAACCTGGGACCCTGGAGCTGTGAAGCAATTGTGCTAATCACTGTGCTACCGTACTGCCCAGTTTTCACACCACTTTTGTGTGAGTGAATGTGACTTGGGGGCTTTGTGTACTCTCCTTCTGAGATAAGACACGGCTGCAGCTGGATCAATAGTGAAAATAAATTGTGAATCTCAGACTTTCATTTATACTGTGGACGCCTGAATTCTATCTTCAGCCCTATTATTCTCATTCTCCATGTACTTTTGCCCTTCCTCTCTGACTGAGTACAACTCTCGATTTTGCTGCTTTATTTCCTCACCGTCTGTTTCCACATTGATTATATGTGCATTTGAGGACTTCCCAGATCCCTCAATTAGCTTTAGATATACTATGACCTCAACCCGATGCATAGTTGCAACCAGGAGATTTACATCGATCTGGAGCATTATTGCTTCCTCTACTCCTGCATGCCGTCTGGATATGGCTGACCTTTCCACAGGCTCAGCACTTCAACTGGGAATAAGAGTAATTAAATGGCTAGTGGCCAGTAGCATCTAAGTTTCTGACTTTGAGACTTTGAATTTGGTTGCCATGGCTTGGATCTCACTGAAATCAGGTGGACCTCCCCTGCTGGCTAAGAGAAAACCTTGCTTACAATCTCTTTCGGCCATTTCCATGGCTGTGGCCTCATCGCTGGCCTACTTCCATAAAGGCTTATTGCCTTTTCCCAAAAGCTTGACCTGGATTTTATCGTTCTTTAGGCCTCCTACAAATATGTCTCTAAGGTTGATGTCTAAGTCTGTGTCATACACATAATGATGAGAAAGTTTCTTTTATTCAAGAATGTAATCCGCAATAGTCCCACTTGGCAACAGCTTGTTTTCACAGAATATAATTGTCAGTGCAATCTCATTCCTAGTAGTGCCATAATATGAGTCCGGAATCTCATTTACTTCTGAATAGTCCACAGTACTGAGGTCTCAAGGTCAACATCGGTTAGACATCACCTCAAAAGCATCTGGCCCCATCGTGGTAAGGAAAATATTTGGTTTATCCTTATCTGCTATTTTATTTAAACCAGTCCTCTTGTTAGGGCTGAATTCCCCTTCATCCCCAAATATGTCTTCAGTGCCATTTTTTTTTCAATTATGTATCATGCAGACTCGCTGTTGCTTGAGCACAAAGCAATCTTTGGAGCCACTCAAAACTTCCTCAAAATCATCTTTCGATGTTCCAAAAATCTGTCGCCATGTTCTTCAGTCCTTAATGTTTCAAATGAAATGTAAAAGAAACATCTAACCCATCCCTGTTACTGTCTTTCTGTTCTACACTGCACTTGGGGCAGCATGGTAGCACAGTGGGTAGCACTGTCCAGCAGTAAGGACAGCGGACAAGTTTCAACATTAAATGATAACTCTTGACCGCTCCTAAAATCGTAAACTCAAATTCTTTTCTATTATTTCAAATACAATGCTGAATATTTGAAAATGTTAATGGCATGGTATAAAGGAGGCAACTATTGTTTCAAATTTTCCTGGATGTCAAACGCAATGGTACAGTTACTCTGATTCCCCTTGTTCCTGTGTGTGCTTCATCACTGGTCACAGATAGACTTTCAATAACTTTATGAAGTCTGTTCCTGTGTCATTGTCGTAGGAATAAAAGAGGCATCCGAGCAACACCCATTGATTACAAAATCATTAACGGGGCATTTGTGCATGGGAAGTGTGCTGTAATGTCCCTTTGAAACACTTTGTATTGTGTGAGAAATCAGTTTAATTCACTTCTCCATTAAAACAGATTTTCCATAATCACTATTCACTCAGAAAAATAAGTTATTTGCCCTCAGAACATAATCAGTCCGTGTCAGTGTCTTTTTTCATTTTAGGTTTTACTAGTTGCTAAGTGCATTTAGAAACCAAACATGCAAAAATATTTGAAAATGAAAATAGTTTTTCTGTTCAGACCATGTAATCTAAAATATTTGTATTACTTTAAAAGTCTGCCGGGATCCGTGTATGAACCCAGTCTATAAATAACAACAAACAGCAAAACAACCCCAATTCCCTAAATAGCTTTTACAAGAGAGTTCAGGACAATTAACCAAAGCTGTATTCCACAGGCTTAGGTTATAACCTATGTATTGTGCAGTGTGGTTCTAAATCAGTTGCAATTACAATATTACTGCTATTTTGTCCCTAGGCTATCACTAAGCTTTCTAAAATTCCAAGCCAGGAGAGAGCAGACTGCTGGCTGTTTTAACATTTCCACTGATACAGTCTTTTTCCACTGCTCTCTTTCTTTTCTCTTTCTCACACACAACAGATGGATTTTACTTAAGGCGGTGTTGGTGTGGCCGGCAGACATGGAAGTCAACGCCATTGCCACACAGAGTGGAAGTGGCTAGTCAAATGCAATCACGTGGCAGCTGGCCAATTAATGTTTAGAGTGCGTGGGAAATATCCAATTACAAGAGGTGGACAGGAGTCATGCCAGAGGTTGCGGTGCTGGCATCATTTCTAAATGGCAGGCGGTTCTACTGGCAGAGTTTAAAGGTTGTCCTATGTTGCTCTGAGAGCAGCAGAGTGAAATGCACAGTTTAGCACAGTAGCCTTCAGCTTGGAAAAGAATGATTTCTGACTAAGGAACATACTATAAGGTCCGGTAAGGAGTCCACCTGAGCCAAACAGGTTGAGTTAAAGGAAAAATGTTTAATGCAACAGAACAAGTGTACAGAGCAGTTACTCTACTCCAAGTGGACTTCACAGTTTATGGTCCTCCGGTTTAATGATAATAATAATCTTTATTGTCCCAAGAAGGCTTACATTAACACTGCAATTAAGTTACTGTGACGATCAAAGCAAAATTTCAAAGGAAGCTTCAGAGCCTGAAAGGATGGTGAAGATCGCACATAGGTTAGCCTCACAGTTCAGCGATGCTCCCTTGTATGATCTCCTTCAGTCAGTGCGGGAGGTCTTGTTCCATGCTGATAAGAGGGAGAAACGTTCACCTGCTATTCAAGGAAGCCTGGAGGGGGATCACAGTGGAGGTAATTAGCCATGGGGTGCAGCATAGGGTCTCATGCAGGAAATGGGTGAATGACTTACTCTGCATATCAAGGGTGAGTTTGAATGTTTTCTTATTCATTCATGGAATGTGGGCGTCATTGGCTGAGCTAGCAGTTAATGCCCATCTCTAGTTGCACTTTGAGAATGTGGTGGTGAACTGCCTTCTTGAACTGCTGCAGTTCATGTGGTGTAGATGCACACACAGTACTGTTAGAGGATTCTGACCCAGCGACAGTGAACGAACGGTGATATATTTCCAAGTCAGGATGGTGAGTGTCTTGGAGGGGAACTTACTGTTGATGGTGTTCCTATGGGCAGGATTTCCCGACTACCCCGCCGCGTGTTTATCAGCAGTGGAAGCAACCTGCCAGCAGGATCTATCAACTCCGCTATTGCCAATGGGATTTCCCAGTGACAGCACCCCTTGTTGCCGGGAAACTAGTGCGCTGGCGTAGGACAGGAATTTCCCACTGGTGTGAACAGCAGGTAAATCCTGCCCTATGTGTATGCCTCCCTTGTCCTTCTAGATGGTAGTGATTTGTGGGTTTGTGGGATGCTGTCTGAGGAGGCTTGGTGAAACCCAGCAGTGCACCTTGTGGATGGTACACACTGCTGCCACTATGCGTCGGTGCTGGAGGGAGTGAATGTTTGTGGATGGGCTGCCAAGAAAGTGTGCTGCTTTGTCCTGGAAAGTGTCAAACTTCTTGAGTGCTGTTGGAGTTGCACTCATCATGGCAAGTGGTGAGTATTCCATCACATTCTTGACTAATGCTTTGTAGTTGGTGGACAGGCTTTGGAGAGTCAGGAGGTGAGTTCATCACTTCAAGATTCCAAACATAGTCCATTTCAGTTTCTGGTCAATGGTAACTCCCAAGATGTTGTTTGTGGGGTGTTAGTGACGGCAATGCCCTTGAATGTCATGGGGTGAGTGAATGGCATATAAACTGGATTTCCAGGTCCAGAAAGAAGTTAAGGGTGACCACTTGGGAAGTGATCAGGCATGCAACCACATTTTCATTCTACCGCACCATAGCTGCGCAGGAGTAATGGCTGCATGTTGGTGAAAGGCATCTCTCATTGGTACTGAAACAGTGATCATATTTCAAAGATATATTCATACATTCTCTACAATGCAGAAGGAGTCCATTCAACCGATGAAGTCAGCACAGACCCTATGAAAGTGCATCCTACCTAGGCCCACTCCCCCATCTAGCCCTGTAACCCCACCTAACCTGCACATCTTTGGAAATCAAGGGACAATTTTAGCATGGCCAATCCACCCAACCTGCAAACCTTTGGACTGTGAAATGGATCATGAGGGAGACACATCTAGGAGGACCCATCATGGACCGTAGGGAGTGGAAGCGATAAGGGGTCCACCTCATCAAGGACTCTCGCCTTCTGCCTGCAGGAGGAAAGGGGTCGCAGCCACAATAAAAAGACAAAGTCAGGAAGATCAGTACCAGATATCTGGGGCGGGTTTCTCTGTTTCCGAGACGAAGTGCTGATGCCGGGACTGAATCGGTGGACTTCTAGGACAGCAGTCCCAGAGTAATTCAACAAACAGTAATGGGCTAGCACCGACACCATGAGGAACACGAACGATTCCACTGAAAAATGGTGTTGGACTTGCCAGGGTCGGGATTGACACTCGAGAGGCTGACAAGCTGTGGCTGCCAATTAGCACTCTGCTCCCCACACGCACACTCCACAATCTACACCTCTACAACCCCAAGGGTTCGGTGGGACCATGTGATGGAATGGCCAGCTTGCATGCAGGGATAATCCAGGTGGATGGTGAAAAGTGTTACCGTGGGCAGGAATCAGACGTTGTC